>NC_045566.1:19087761-21487761 GCF_009819795.1 Aythya fuligula | reverse complement strand
TACCCCCCGTCTCACCGAACCCTCCCCACTCCCTTCGCAGGCACATTGAAGAGGCCATCGAGAAGCTGAGCAAGCGCCACCAGTACCACATCCGTGCCTACGACCCCAAGGGGGGGCTGGACAACGCCAGGCGCCTGACGGGCTTCCACGAGACGTCCAACATCCACGAGTTCTCAGCTGGCGTGGCCAACCGCGGCGCCAGCATCCGCATCCCCAGGAACGTGGGCCACGAGAAGAAGGGCTACTTCGAGGACCGCCGGCCTTCTGCCAACTGTGATCCTTACGCCGTGACGGAGGCCCTGGTCCGCACGTGTCTCCTCAACGAAACCGGGGACGAGCCTTTTGAGTACAAGAACTAAGCGGACTTGTGCCCACAGACACCGCCTTCCCCCCCGCGCTTCCCGCACCCCTAAACTTCCCTTCTAGATGTAATCCCGAGGGTACAAGATAACACATTTCGTGTCTCAGTAACTCTTGTTGTCTTGAGGTGGGGGAGGAGGGCAAATTTTAGTTTTATCAATGTCTGTTTGTCATTGACTCTTCAAAAGGCGAGAGAAGGAGAGGGTGTTAGAGAATTTTTAACCACTGTTTTTTGTTTTTTTTGTCTAATTCATCTGTACATCTGATGGGATCCAGTGGCTTCCAGGGACAGACTGCACACACGCTAAGCCAGCAGACAAGTGGAAAGCGATACCTATAGCCGAGTTCCCCAGGAGTCAAATTTGGGTGCCAGCCCCAGCGCTGGCTCTCTGCAAGCCGATGCTTCCCAAGGCTTGGTGCCCTTCTGCAGAGAAGGGCAGGCAGGAGCTGTGGTGGAGCCCAGCTCCCTCCTGTCCGTGCGGTGTGGTGGGGAAATCTGTGACCTCTCGCCACACTTTCAGATTTCTAGGAATCTTCTGGCATTGAGCTCGGCGTAGGAGCATTTAGGAGAACTTGTTCTGTCGCTGGAAGTCAACTGATCTCCTGCTCATAACACAGAGTGAAGTAGTATTTTTCTATTTAAATATAAAAACAAACAAAAAAATATATATGAAAGTGTTTTTTTTTGTTTTTTTTTTTAAAGAAGAAAAAGATGACGGCCACTGGAGCAGGCAGAGCTCCTGGCAATGCTGTCGGAGGGCCTGCAGGGAGGACTGAGGGGGAGCTGGAGGGCTCAGTGGAGAAGCCTCACGCGAGTGGAGTTTGCAGGAGGTGGTTCCCGGGGCCAGGAAGCCCACAGAAATGTTTGTCACTGTAACTCGAGCATCTGCAAAGCGCTCACGTGCGTGTAGATGAGCATGGGGAAGGCGTTCCGAACTAGGAGTTGGCTGGTCAACTTAACTGTGTTCTGGACAGAGCCATGGGTGCTTCACCCTTACCAGTGGGGTCAGCATGTCACTAAAGCAGGGCTTTTGATAAAGAACAACAAGTTTTAGATTACTTTTTTTTTTTTTTTTTTTTTTTCAATAATGTGCTTAGTTTCTAAAACTGAGTGGTTTTACGGAGACTGTCGATGTCACTGTCGTGTCCTGGCTCTCGGACCGCTGCCGCCGGCTGTGGTGGTGGCTGGGAGAAGGAGAGGTGACCAAGTCCCTCCCAGCCCCTGCCGGCGGCTTCAAACGGTCTGGGATTTTACACTTAGATGGTGCCAGTTATATTCCGTTGCATTTGGACTTCCTCCGAATAGTTTTTTATAATTAAAAAAGAAAAAAAAGATCAAAATGTTAATTCTGGCTTCCTCCTTTCTGTGCATCTTCCTGGCGCCTTCTTTTGTATGTGTGTTGTCTGCGCTTAAAGGTAATTTTACCCTGACACAGGGTGGGTTTTGGCTTCTCATTTATGGGGTGGGTATATTGGGGGAGGAGAGGGTGGTCTGAATCCATGCAGGCTCTCCAGAAAATGGGGTTTTCTAGGTGGCCATTGATCCCGTGGTGACTGATGGTCCAGCTGTGACTGGAGGGGGTTCTCTTGGTATGGGAAAGGGTTGGGGTTTTGAGAATCTGTACTATGGGATAAGCACAGGTGTCTGTGTGCCTCCCCAGCTGCCTCCACACACATTCAACAGGATGTAGGAATCCCACAGAAAGTAAAATTGCAGCAAAATTCTTGGAAAAAAGAAGACCGGGTGGTGGAAAGCCCTTTCCCATTCTTTGTATGGAGGAAATACTGCTAATACACCTTTAGTATAAAACTGTGCATTTACAAAAGTAAGCGAGGTAGCAGAAACGTGTCATGTTGCTCCCAGAGTCCTTTATTTAGCCTGTGGCACTACTCCCTAGCTCCCTGCAGGGTACTTTCTTTGGGGTGGATACTTTAACAGCTCCCATCCTTAACCATGCCTTAACCACACACAAGCATCCTGCTGGGCTGGTGAGGCTGTTCCTGCTGTCGTATTTTTTGGAGGGCCAAGTTGTCTTCTGCATCACCCTTTGGGGGAAGACTCAAGGCAGCACCTTCTTCACCAAGGTCCCGAATTACACTCTCTGTGCCCCAGCATCCCATAGCGCAGGGCTGTGGGTGTATGGCTGTATGGTGATGGGAATGGGATTGAGCCCTGTGCTCCTCCCCTTGCCTTGAACATGAACTTGGGACAGGTGGTTGATGCTTAATTGCACCTCTTGTTCTCAGCTGAGGAAGCATTTTACCCACTCCCTTCACAATTACCCAGTTGAGAACAGGGCTGAAACAATGGGTGTTTTCAGAGGATTATGGAAAATATATGTAAAAAGGGCTATAAGGAATTAGAAGGAAAAATCCTTCCTTTCCTCTAGACACTTCTTTCTGACTCTCTGCCTAAAGCCTCCTTGCTGAGCCTGCTTTGCAGCCACCTAAATGCCCTTTCCCAGCTATGAGTGGTAGAAAGGCTTCCTCTTCAGACCAGTCACAAATTGCGACTGAAATCTTCAGAAGCTGAGTTTGCTGTTTATGTATTTATATAAAACATTTTGGCTTTTAATCTAAGCCTCCCAGGAGGAAGCGAATCCCTTTTCTGTGTTTATACACACACCCTTAAAATGTGAACAATTATACAGAAAGGTTCACCGAATACAGGAAAATGCAGGTATCGGTCCCAAAGGGCTTGCTGGGCGCATCAGGGTGTCAGGAACCACCGACTGCTCTGAAACAAGGCAGCCAAAAATAGCACCAGCTTTTTGAAGTGCATTCCCTTTTAATCAAATGCCAGCTTATGAGACAAGCCTGCTCCAAAACGATTAATACATCTGCTCACATGCCACGCTTTTCCCTTGCTTCCCTATAACTGAATTTTAAGGCAATCAAAATCAGATTAGCCACAACTCTCTTCAAACACAGCCTGCAGCAAACGAGCTAACCGAGATTTACCCTCACTGCATCATTTAGCACAAGGTTGTAGCAACCCAATTATGGTGAGTAAGCAAGGGCTTCTTTTCCCTCCTGAAAAGCCGCCTGATGAATCAGGAGTGTCTGTTTGGGTTTCTTCTGCCCTTTCCCAATTTCCCTGTGCTCTGATGCTGCTCACACCAGTCTTTGTCCTCCTTACCCCCCTCTTTTTTTCATTTTGCATTTTAGTGGACCTATTTGATCTGTCTAGATTATCCTTTTTGCTAAGCTGGAGTAAAAGATCCTCTACCTTTGTGTGAGCCTGGTGCTATCAGAGCAGCCCTGCCTTGCTCCCTTTGAGATGCCTCCTGCAGCTCCTCCAGGGTGGTGGAGGGTCAAGGAAGGGGGTTTCACCCTGCTGGCTCCTGTGGCTTTTAGGCTGATCCCTGACCCTGTTTGTTTACTGATAAAGAGGCTGATTTGTAGGATTTGAGGCACACAGCTTTCCCAAGCTCACATGGATCATGGGGCCTGTTAGTCACTGGGTCCTGGAGCTGGCGCAACCCATCTGGGTGCCCAAGGGCATCACTTGGTCATGAGGAAATGGTGATCTTGGTTTGCTCCTTGTGGCTCTGCTCTGCTCTAGTGCTGGGTGTTCAGGGAGTGTGTCCCTCTCCTGCATGAAGGACTTTGAGGAGAACACGTGGAGGAAGGCTCTGGGCAGTCCGAGCCCTGCTGCTCTCTGCTCTGAAGCACCTCCAGGGTCTCCTCCTTCCCTGGTGGAGATGATGTGGGTCAGTGCCTCTCCCAGCTGCCTGGAGGTGCCTGGCCATGTCTTTGGAGGGAATGAGATCTGGGGCTGGGTGCTTCTTGAGGATTAGCCCCCAAAACTCAGAGGTTCTATCATGTTCCTGCCTCCTTGGCCAAGGACTCAGTGCAAAGATTCCCCCAGTTCGAGCTGAGCAGTCCAAGCCCAGCTTCTTGCTTTGCTGAAAACCTAAAGCTTGTGGCCTACAAAAGCTTCTTGCTCTTGAGAGCTGCTCTGAACTCACATGAGGTTTTTCTATGAGGCTCCTGGGACATCCAGGCCTGTATGTAACACAGCCAATGAATCATCTGTGATGGGGTGATTGCTGATCCAAAGCTGGCTGTGTGCATCAGCCCACGTGTTTCTGCAGCTGGGAAGAGTTGGATGACGATTTGAGGACCAGCGCTTCAGCATCCTTTGGCCAGCAGCCCTTGCTTGTATATAGCGAGGCATCTGCTCTCCTGCTGCCACACAGGATTTGGTTTTGCTCTGCCTATCTTGCTCTGGTGCTGAGAAATGACAGAGGGTGCAGGCGGACATGTCAGTAACCATGAAACGCGTGAGGTGAGGTGAAAGGGAATATGCACGCAAATTGGTGAAGACCATTGCTGGCAGAGGTATTAATGGCTGAATTACCCCATCCCCAAGCCACTCCTTGGAGCTCTCCACCAGCACCCGGGCTCCCAAGGAGCTCGTGGTGGGCTGGACTTGCTGAGGGTTTCAAAACAAAGCAGGGGCCTTGCACACAGAGCACTCCTGGGTTGGCCTCAGTGGGAGCCTGCCTGGGGAGAAACAGTTCAGGAAACTGGGGGCGAAAGCCATGTCCAGAAACTCCAGAAGGAACACCAGCAGTGCAGATCTTCATCCTTGCAGGAGGACTGGGGCTTGTCTCCTCTCCTGTGCCTTCTCCCTCCCTGCTCTTTTCCTCCCTTCCTTGCTGAGATGGTGCAAGAGAGCTGCGTCTGCTGGGGCAGCAGTGCAAGGGGGCTGCACAGGCTTTTTGTATCTTTATTTTTCCCCCTTTTTCCTCCCCATCCTGGCCTGCCCACAGGCTGGCATGGCCGGGCTATTTCACTTTCATAAGCTGCATTATGTAAGCCGCGTCTTGAGCAGGGACGCGGTGCCAACTTGGAGGCCGCAGCGGGAAGGAGCCGCATTCCTCTGCCGCTGGGCTTAATCCCTGCCTCCAGCCATGGCCGGGTGGCGGGGAGGAACAGGAGGGCTGTGCCCAGGTTTCTAATCCCCCACCAGGAGCCAGCTCGGTGGTGCGGAGCCGTCGTTCCCTTTGTCAACAGGCTGTGCCCACCGCTCCGCTCCTTGGCTGCTCGGGGAGGTTGGCCCGGGCTTGCACACCACGCCTCGGGACCTTCCTCTCCTGCTGTGCTTGTTGAACTCTCCGTGCCCCGTGGCTTCGGTTATGCTCGTTCTTAAAGGCTCGAGGGGGAGAAAATGGAAGTGGAGACTTTACAGCTCTAGGCCAAAACATAGTGGCATGAAGGGCTGAACGCTGAGCAGGTGGGGTGCAGAGCCTGGGGAAGGCCACGCTGGTGCTGCTGACTGCTTCTCCACGCTGTCCCACCACTCACTGTCCCCCAAGGGTGCCACATCTGCAGGAGGACTTTCTACCCTTGTCAAACCAAGGCTAGGTGGAATGGGCTTTGGGCAATCTGATCCAGCAAGAGATGTCCCTGCCCAAGGCAGGATGGTTGGAATTATGTGACCTTTAATGATCCCTCCCAGCCCGACCCATTCTATGATGCTACAGCCCAGGGAGCCCTGGAGATCCTGCACCCAGCTGGTTGAAGGGTGCAGGACAGCAGCAGGTGCCTGGCAAGGTGCTCATGGGCTCCCCGTCAGCCTGAGCCAGCTCCTTCAACCCCTGCACCCAGGACCGGTGAGCTTCAGCACCAGGCATGGGCCACCCAAGTTCGAAAGAAAAGGCCCACTTCTTCTCCTTGGGTTGAAGCTGACAGCAGTCATGCCTTGCCATGTGTTTTCGGGTCTCGTGGGTGGGTAAGACTCCAGAGTTTTTGCTGGCAGCTTTCCCCAGTGCTAAACATGCTGTTAAAGTGAGAATTAATGATCAGATCCAGGTCCGGGCTGCTTACTCCTCAGCACAAGCTGGGTGGCTGTAGCCCATCCTCATGGCTGGCGGAGATGCTGAGCAGCTGGTGGAATGGCTCAGCTGCTTCTGCCCTCATCCAGATCTTGGCCAAAAAGCCTAAAATAGTGGGAAAGGGAGCAAGTAGGGTCCTCTTCCCCCTCTGAGCCGAATGTGTGGGATTATGGAGAGCACAGAGACATGCAGGTACTTGGTGCCCTTCAAATGCTGGGACTGACCATTGCTTCACCCCCAGAAGGTGCCGTGCTCGACTCCTCTTCTTGGCTGGAGGCCCTGAGCCACACATCAAGCTGAAGGTGGGGGAGCCGTGCCCAGGCGGTGCTGTGGGGATGCCGGCTCCTTTTGGGAAGCTGCCCTGCAACAGCTGGGCCTGGAGCAGGGCTCAGCCCGTCTCAGGAGCTCAGAGGCCAGGGCTTCAGCTGGCTGAATCACCGAAAACTATGCGCTTGCCCTGAAATACAAGATATTTTCAGACTATTTTCCATCCAGACAGATAACACATGCGGGGTGATTAACTGGCTCCATTTTTTCCACCTCTCCATGTGGCTGGCTCTCCTGGCAAGGTCTCCATCCGCTCTTTAAAATGCTTTCACTGCGGCATGGATGCCTTCCCTTCTGGCAAACAACCGTGCCAGTGCTCAGCGAGCGACACTGCCACTGTGGGCTGGAGACCTGGGAGGAAATATCTCATTAAGAGATTAGGAGCAGTGTGAGCCTCTGCATGGGCAGGCACGGACCTACGTGGTCCTCTCCAAACAAAAGCCAGCGGTTGTCCACATTGCATCTTGCCAAGAGGCAGCCTGGGCTTGCTGGGCTTGCTCGAGCTGGAGGGGATCGTGTCATTGCAATGCGGGGCTTCTGCTGGTCTTGGTAAAACAGAAATCTCTGCAAAGGTTGGGGTTTTGGAAAGGCTCAGCACAATCAAGGTAGCGATGCCAAGCAGGCTCTGCAGAAGTCTGCAGATCTTGCTGGCACCCGGTGGAAAATGCTCAAATGAAATCTAAAGCAAATGCTGCAATACTTGTCTTTTTTTCCCCTTCGTTGTAAATAATGGCAGGCCTTTTTTTTTTTTTTTTTTTTTTTTTTTTCCTTCCCTCTGTGGGTGCTATTTAAGCAGCAGCTGTATTTCAACCAGCTGGCAGCACTTTGGGAAGAGATCAAGTGTTCTCAGCTAAGCTGGGCCAGACCTACGGCTGGTGGAAATTGGTGCAATTCTGCTTGGCCTCGGCACTGGGCTGCTGGGTACCAGCTTTGAACTGGGCTCCCAGTCTGGTGACACAGTTCTTTGGGGGATTTCTGGGGAGGAGAGGTGCTCTTTGCGCAGGAATAGTCATGTATGATGTTACTGGTGTCTGCTGGAGGAGGAGGATGAGGAGCTGGGCTGTGCTGGGTGGGATTTTGGTTGTGCAAGGAGATCTCTGAGCTCTTGCTGCTGGACAGTCCTTGTCTGAAGCATGCAATATGTGTGCTTGTTTCGAACATTGGTAGCATGGAAAGCAGAGAAAGTGGGAGCAGATGTGTCTGTGGGTGCTGCTGGTCCTTTTCCTTGGCTTGGGCAGGAGCTGCTCCATGGGCACTGCTGCTTGTAGGCACCTGCTCTGTGCTGTTGTACCCCATGTAAGCGCTGCCCCATGCCCTCACTTTTCCCTGGGCTGTCCCTGCCATGGGGCACCTGTGTCCTGAGGAGGTGCTGGCCCTCTTCTGGGCATCCTGCTGCCCTCAGAGCTTTTCCCCTTCTTTGTACATCCCCTTCTTGTGCTCCACAAGCGTGCCTTCCCGGTGAGTTAATCGTGCCCATGGATGGCTTCTTCTGTCTGATTTGGTCCAGCTTTCCTAGGAGCCGCACAGGGCTTACTGCCTTGCACGTTTCTGCTCCATCTCTAGGTTTGGCTGGGTGTGCTGGGCTTGTAATTCATTTGCACGGGCGCGCTTTTTCCGCTCCGCTGACATCTGCTGATCTCAGATTGCGTTCCAGCCATTAAACCTGATGTGGCAAGAGAGAATCGAAAGAGGGGGAGACACCTCATTAATTTTTACTCCACCCTGCATCCTTCCCATCACTTTGCTCTTGCACAGCCAGGGAGGAATATTGTTTTGCTCACCCCAGGGGGAAAAGAGATGCTGTTTAATCGCCTGCCACCACATCGCACGATTATTGGTGTCGGGAACTAACGGGGGCTGTGCATGGCTGTCACTGCACAGCACTTCAGGCAGGATGCTGCGTGCTCAACCAGCCCAGGTTGCTGCCCCATCGAAGCCCTTGCCTTTGATCACAGGAGGAGGAGGAAGACCAGGAAGCGCTGAGTAACGAGGCCAGGCAGAGCATGAGCATGTTCCTGCAGCCTGTCGTCAGCCGACCGGGGAAATGATTAACTTCGTGGGCAGGACAGGGAAGCACAGCCGCCTGCAAGAAGCCTCTCACCCACTGCTGGAGCCGGTGCAGCAAGCAGGCGGCTCCACGCTGCAGCTCTTAACCCGTGCCTACACTCAGTGTGCATGACCCCGCCGGGTCCCAGCTTGGCTCCTGCTGCTCCCCTGGGCACGGGGAGGGGATGAGGACAGTTGGGAGCTTGTGGTGGTGGTGGAGGCGTGAGCTGCCAGACGAGCCCAGCTCCCGGCTTCCCAGCTGCCGAAAGCA
The DNA here is from genome assembly GCF_009819795.1 of Aythya fuligula. Classification (NCBI taxonomy): domain Eukaryota; kingdom Metazoa; phylum Chordata; class Aves; order Anseriformes; family Anatidae; genus Aythya; species Aythya fuligula. The sequence continues at coordinate 21,478,914 of NC_045566.1, read as the reverse complement.
GCCAAGCAGAACTTGGGCAGTGCAGTCCCCCCTGCTGGGCACCCACTTTCCTTTTTAATGCCCCCAGCTGATGTTTTATAGGAGTTGCAGATGTTTGGTAGCCAAGGGCGTTTTTTTCCAGGGTGGGCTTTCTCCACGCGGGGAGCCGAGAGAGCAGACAAAGAACACGATGATACTCTCCAAGTGCTCCTCTTTTGCTGTAGCTATATCTGGCCCCGGTGCTGAGGGGAGATTTATTTCTCAGTGGGATCCCCGCAGGCAGACAGACTGTGTCTTCTGATCAGTGCTGGCACTGGGCAGGGCTGGTGTCAGGCTCCGGGCAAGGCAGAGTTTGTCAGGAGAGGAAAGAAAACAAGCAGCGTGCAAGCAGAGACACAGCCAGCACCGAACCAGGTGCCTTGCTCCTGCTCTGTGCTTGGCTGGGAGGTTTGTGGCTCCATCTCGAAGCTGTGTCAGCAGCAATTTGGGGTTTTCCTAGCTGTCTCGTTAGGGGATAATTCAATTCCCTGCAAACTCCAAGTGCTTGACACCTTTAAGCCTATTCCTTGTGGCTTTCCCATGTAAACAGGGCTTAAAGCGAGAAGGTAGAGCACGTGCAGTGCTTTGCACAGCTCTCAGCTCCACAGCTCTGGGAAAGGGGCACTTTGGGTGGGAGATGGGCAGGGATGGGGACAGGGCTGGATCCCTGGGGCCGCATCCTGCCTGGATCGCTCCCAGCTCCGCTGGAGACTTTTCTGCGGAAAGGTGACCCCACCTGGGAGGTGCGACAGCGGGGCTGGGACCAGGCAGAAGAAACAAAGGCCCTTTTGTTGTGCTTCCCCTGCCCTGCCGAGCTTCCTGAACCCGTGCCAGCGAGACGCCGGCAGTGCTGTCACGAGGTTTGGGGGAGGCTGGCTGCGCGGAGCTCCCCAGCCCCAAAAAACAGCAGTGGGGCGCGCAGATGGGGCCAGCAGGATGGGAACTTCTTGAGGAGCATCCACGGGAGGTCCCGGTGGGGAGGGATGCGTGGCCGTGGGGTGAGTGGGTGATGATGCATTGCCTCCCGGGACGGGGTGAGCGTCAGCGCGTGGGTGGGCAGTGGGTGGGCGTGATGCCAGCGTGGAGCTGCCTCTGTCACCGGTGTGCCGACCTTGCCCAGCGCACTGCCACCTCCTCTCCCAGCTGAAGGGCACGCTCACGTGCCCGGGGGCATCACGAGTGGGCGTCTGGGCTGCTGGTGCTGCTCCAGAAGGGGAGCATTGAGCCCTTCCAGCTCTAGGATGCTCCTTGGCACAGGGATGCTCAGTTCTACCTGGGATGCAAAAACCCCATCCCATGGGATTTTGAAGCAGCTCTGCCCTCCAGAATGAAATCCACTTAAAATCCATCCCTATCTGGGGGGCTGGAAAGGATCCAGCAGTCCTTCGGACAGATCTCTTTCTGTGTATTTGGAAAACCCCCGGGACGGTGAGCGTTAATCCTTCATCCCAGCTGCTGCCCTCCCGCGCCCAGCAGGAGCAGGGCTTGTGCTGGGCCAGGGGCTGCTGGCAGGGGAGGAAAAAAACATTCAGACCTTTTACCTAATTTCCAAAGGTTTGGACCTGAAGGCCCTGGCAACACAAGCTGCCGGTGGGGGGATCGGTGATGTGGGGCTGTCCTCCCCACCAGCCCCAGCCCACATCCTTGCTGGTGGGATGCCCACTGTGACCTCTGCAGCAAGTTGTGCAGGGGTCTAGGGTGCACTGGGAGTGTTTAAAGCACAAAAATCACCCCTATTGTCTTATATTTTTTTCTTTGATTTGACCCAGGAAGGTCTGCTCTTGTGCACACCTGATTATAAATTAGTAGAGTGGTAAAAACCCAGCGAGTTGCCTTATATATTTACATAACCACACAGAAGTGTGAGGGGGTGGCACTGTGCAGCCGGAGAACAGGGTTTGACCCTGAGGAGCTGGAGTCCCAAACCACGTTCCTTTGGCCAAGGCCAAATGAGCAGAAATCTCAGTGATTCTTGGGAAGCTGAAGCAAAGACGTGACTTTGGGCAATGAAGACCGAGTTTGCAAAATGTTCTTGTTATGCCCGTAGCTTGCTAATTTTCCTTTTGGGTTTATTAGTGGATTGATTAGTGGATTTATTTCTGGATTTATTAGTGTTGTTCGGTTATCAAGTCCATCTCCAAGCCCAGCCCACCCTGGAGGAACATCACGAAGTCTCTGCGGGGCAAAGACCCCATGAAACTCAGCTCTGCTCCCCACGGGTGTTCTGAGTGACCAGAACCTTTTCTCAGGGAAAAGGTGGGCATTTTAGGAACAACAGATTGATTTAAATAGAGTTAAACTCCATTCCAATGCTCTTCAGGATCAATCAACGCTTCAGTAGAGCATCTAAGCTTGATTATGAGACGGTCTTAAGATACTCCCATGCAGTAGGCAGCACCTTCCTTACATCCCTGTTTCTTGACGGGCCACAAATTTAGCAGAGCATAATTTTAAGCGACTCAGGGAATCCTTACAGCGGCAAGGGGTTCCCCTCGTGGTGAGAAGTTTCTCACAGCAGGGCTGGCGGCGTTGCTGCCGTTCCCAGCCCGTGCATGGCCGCGTGCGCTCGCAGATTCCTTCCTAGAGAGACGCGCATAGTTGAGTGCGTTGAGTATTTGTCTTTGAGTCAGAATTGCTATTTAAGAAAAAGAGGGTTGATAGACTGTGGACAAAGCTACTTTTGTGTTTCCTAGAGACTTGCCGGGCTCAAAAGCTTTCTGTGCAGCATCCTTGTAGCACTTGAATCCTGCTGCAGAGCAGCGAAACCCATCTCATCCCTAGGGAGCTGCGTGCGGAGTGGATCAGCTTCCCTCCAGTTTTAATAGGATACAGGACTGGGCATTAGGCTGTTTGCATTATCTTTGTATTCTAATTTGGGGTATAAAGGAATTGGCTACAACTGTCTGGCCACGTACATCAGGTCTGGGTTTCTGGGGAAAGCAGTTGCAGGGGAAATGATGTGTGAAATGCTCCCGTGCCATGTTGTGTAGGAGCAGTTCCACACCGTTCCCTGTCCCTCCTTCCTAATTTATAGGGATTTATGCAAAAAAAACCACCAAAAACGTGAAAGCTGGGAGCATCTCTCTTTGCCCAGGGGCAGGAGCCTGCAGGCATGGGGCAGACAGGAGCTGGATTGCTCACTTGCGCTCAACTTTCTGTTCGTAAGGAGTCCCTGGAATACGAATAGGATCCTTATCAAACCAGGTTCATCCAAAGGACAAGGCCATATTAATTGTTTGCAGAACTCCAGCAAATAAACAGCATTCCTCCTGGTTTCTTATTCGGCTGCTTTGGCTACTGTGGCCATCTCAAGCAGGGTCCATGGAGCTGGGCAGCCTGGGGTCAGCATTGGACCATGCCCAGCATCCCAGGTGCGAGGTCGAGCACTATGGAAACATGTTTATGGGGGAAAAAAAGAGCATCCATCTTATCCGGGGGTCTGAATGCAGAGGGGAGAGACGCTGTGAGCAAGGCTTTTTCGTGGAAGACATTTACCATGCTCTGGGAGAATGGGAGACAACAAGGGTGATAAAATGCAAGCGTGGGGCTTGGCTCCCGTCCCATGGCAAGGATGGGCAGCCTGAAGGACTGGAGTGCAAGAGGCCAAAACCATCAAGACTTCTGAGAAAAAAACAGGCGATACAAGGCATTGCCAGTGCCTCCATCATCCCCTGACATCTCCACTGCGTCTGGCGTGTCCTCTGTGGCCAGGCTGGCCATCTGCCTAAAGCGGAGAGAAGAATTTGCATCTTCCTTTGTCTCGAGGTGGCCAAAAATCCCCAGATTATCCCCAAATGGGCTGCCCTGTGCAGTCATCATGGCTCCCCCCAGCACGTCTGGGTGGTTTCTGGTGGGCGGCCAGGGGTCTGCCCGGGAAGGAAGGGCACTCGCTGGGCACAGCCCGTGGCAAAAGCTCCTGTCGGTGCTGGCCGCACTGCCGGCTGACCAGAAGGGCTCACGTCTGCAAAATTCCCATCTAGGGCTAAATTTAAACACCCAAATGTAGAGTTCGGAAGCCCAGAAAGCAGCCCAGCCCTCATCTGCAGTGGCTGCCTTTCACCAGCCCTCCTTTTGGCAAGGAAGGAGCTTTTGTTTTGTTGGGACTCCGGGCCAGCTCGGAATAATACGGCCAGAGAAACCCTCCCTGCCCCGGCACAATGAGGCAGTGCACTCCGTCCCCAGCTGGGCAGGAGGGGAGCACCCAAAAAAGCACCCCGAAACGGGACAGAGGGGTCTGGAAGCTCTCTCCTGGTGCTCAGCCAAAGCTCAGCACCACGATGTGGGAGCTGGGATGAACTGGGACGGAGTGGTCCCATCTCCACGGTGCTGGGAATCGAGGAGAGGACTATTAGGGTCTATTAGGGTCTTGCGCAAAGCAGCCCTATGACCCGGTCTGGCTGTGCTAACCCCATGGAAAATGCCTACGGCAGAGCAATGTCCCCCCGCTGGTATTTTTAAGCAGTTTGCTGAGGACAGGGAGATAGTGGGTGCTGACAGGAGCCTGGCTGCTAGCGGGGCTCGTGCCTGGGCTTACACATGGGTTTGTGCTTAAGGGGAGGTGGGAGGGAGGGTGGGTGACGGAAAGGGGGCAGGAGCACGGAGATGTGATGGGGACACCAAGCTAAAAGTGAGTGTCCAGAGAACTCACACGCATATATCCACATGGGTGTCCTCCCAAATCACCGCTGTGCCAGGGCAGGCACGCTGCGGATCAGCCCACTGCCTCCTGCAAGTCTTTGAGAGGTTTGGGATCCTGCACGGGTAAATACAACCAAGGGAAACCTTGGGGTCAACTTAGGATAGTTAACAGCCTGTCTTAAAAAGAGATCTCAAACAAAAATAGGACGATGCAGACACACAAAGCCTTCGTGTGCCCTGCAAAGGGGTGATGCTGCGGGCAGGACCCTGCTGCTGGCTGCGTGATGCCCATCCAGAGGGGCACGGGGTAAGGCTGAGGATCCCTCTGAGCAGCCCCTGTAAGCACCCAGCGTCCTCCCCCCGTGACCACAGAGGGGCTTGAGGGGCTGGAGAGGGGCCTCATCCTGTGCCAGCACGAAGGCTGGAGGAGGTGGGTCTCAAAATGGAAGCACAAAGCGCACAAAGGCTGGGACAGCCTTTCCCAGGACCTCTCCTCCCTCCAGCAGCACTGCTCGGAGGCTAACAGGGATGAAAGAGAGGGGAAAAATGAATGTTGCTGCTCTTTTTCAGGGCCTCCCCAGGAGTGATGCCCACCGGCAGCCTTCCTGCAGCAGCACGGCCCTGGCACGGCGAGGGGACGCATTGCAGCATCCTCTGACCCCACAGAACCCCGGGTCTGTCGGTGCCACTCGGGGCTCGCCCCTGACTCACATCCTTGATTCATCGCAGGGCAGGGCTCGACCAGCAGCGTGGGCTGGGCTCTTCCAGCTCCCTCGCCTTGCTCCTGCCGGAGTCACCCTTTCTGCTTTGAATTAAGAGACGGGAAGGCAAGGCGGGGAAAAGGATCAGCAATAAAAAGAGATGGAGCCAGCCCTGTGCTGGAGCCCGGAGCGATAAGCATGCAGCAGGGAGGAGGAGGAGGAGGGATGGGGTTGGCCACGGTCACGTGCGAGGATCCGCTTTCGGCACAGCCGGCGTGTTTGTGGGGCAGGGAGGGTGCGACATGGGCCCCGGCTTCCAGGAATCCTCCGAGCACAGGATATGCGGCGGGGAGCGAGTAAACATGATACAATAGCTGGCCTGTAACTCGATCGGCGCCCTGCGCTAGCTGCTCCCCGCCCGGGGACCTTGGTGGCTCCTCGGGGTGTCAGGGTGCCGTGTTATGGGATGTGGGGCGCGGGGCGGTGGGGGAGCCCCTTTTGGCACAGGGATGGGCGAGCTTGGCTGCTCTGGCTGAGCAAAGTGGGGAGCACGAGGGGAAACCCCCAAAAATAAATCTGGGTGTACATGGAGCGCACAGGCTGGGCGGCACAGCCACGGGAGAGGATTTCAGAGAGCAGCTGTGGATCTCCAGCTATATTCTTCAGCTCACACTGGGGAAGGATGGGAGCAGGCCAATTTTTCAAGCCCTCGGCTTGATTTTTTTGCTGCAGGCACAGCGGGCAGGGGCTGGCCGACCCTCTGCAGGAGCAGGGTGGGTTTCTGACCACCCGCCGCTTTATTTGTATTTTTAGAGCGCGCCGCAGGCACGAGGTCCCCGTGGCAAGTGAAATTCCAGCCCGCAGCTCCATGTCCCCGTCCCGCTCCTCCGACAGCCAGCAGCTGAGCCGGGGCTCAAGTGTCCTGGGGCACGGAGGTGGGGGCCACGCTCCGGGTGCCGAAACAGCGTCACCCCGTCCCGGGGAGGGGTGGGGACCTCGGGGACGTCAAGGAGAAGGCCAGAGCGTACTGTGCTCGCTGGAGGGACCGATGAGTCGGCAGCGTGGTGAGTCAAAAGCTGGGAAGGGCAGCGAGCTAGCAGAGGGAGATGCAAGGGGGTTAAAGCCGGCCAGCACATCTCCTGAAGGCGTCTCAGGGCTTGCTGATGTAATTCTTCTACGGCCTCTTGTCTCTCTGCTGAGAGCCACGTGGGCTGCGAGGGTTTTGGGCTGAGCACCGGCACTTTTTGCTGACTGCAGCCCGAGTGGCAGGGTGCTCGTGGGCTGCAGGGAGGCCTTTGGGTGCCGGCATCACTTGGGTGTGATGTGGGAAGGGTGCATGGCCGGCAGCGTGACACTGCTGGATGCGCACAGACCTCGTCGCCAGCACCGAGGTGACACATCCCGCCAGGGCTGGGGCTGGACGGCGAGTGACTCAAGCAGGCGGCCGTCCCAGGGCTTGAATCACCACCTACGGAGCTCGCCGTGGGCTTCTTGGAGAAGCGGGGCAGCTCTGGAGCACCCAAAGCTTCCCCAAAGGACCAGATCCGTACCACCTCCCTCTCATGGAACAGGGAGAAAACCCAATATGCTGCCAGCAGCAGTGACAGGCATGTGGCACACACCGGGAGGTGTCAAAAGATGCTCACGTCAGCTTTGCCAGCAGCCCCGTGCCTCCTGCCCTGGCCGTGTAGGGAAGAGCACCCGAGCGATTTGCCTTTTGGAGCCTTTTGTTTCGTGGGCCAGCTCTCACCTACGGCAAAAACCGTCTGCAGGAGCAGCCAGGAGAGAGCTGTGCCCTTCCTCCCCGCTTCGAGTGACAGGTACCAGCATTTCCCACTGCTCCTGCACAGGAGAAGTGCCACGCTTATCTTTAGGGGCGCTCGTGCCAGAGAGAACATGAATATGAAATATCCATTCACTTGAGGGTGGGTTTGGGGAGGAAATTTAATTTTTTTAAGCATTTTTTTTTTTTTTTTGAATACATCTCTTTTTTGGCAGCCAGCGAAGCGTTTTCCACTTGCTCCACAGCGTGCCTGGTGGTAGCTTCCCAAAGATGCTTAAGGATGTGCATCCTTGCTCTGTGGTCCTCCTTGGCAATACCAGCACGAATCTGTGCTGGGGGTATAAATCTTGCCTCTCCTGGAGGTCTGGGGCTTCTCTGGGGCTGTCGTTCCCTCTCTGAGTGTTTCTGGGGAGAGGAAGCTGCGGCTAACCTCACCGCAAGCACAAATTAGCTGGGTTTTGTTGCTTTTTGGGTTGGTTTTTGTTTTGTGCTCGGCTCGAACAATAAAACATCTGTTCCCGAGCCTGGCAGCTGGAGCAGAATGAAATGACGTGAGCATCAATTATCCTCCGGGATGGGGAGGATGACAGGAGAATGGTGCAGATTTCCTTAACGCGGAATAACAAACGAGAACAGCTTGGCTAGGTGTTTAGTGCTCCCGGACAGCGTCCAAATAGCAGCCCTGCTCCAGCCCTCCTGCTGGGATGCCCCAGGTCGTGCACGGCGGCTCCCTGTGCCCGCTGGGCTCTTTGGTTGCCAAACGCGTGCCACGGGGAGATGCTTCTGCAGTGATGGAAGAATAACGCCCGTTTTGGTGGAAGCCAAATGCAGGAGGATTACCCGTCAGCAGCAGGGACCTTTCTCAACGCACCACCCCCCGAGCACCCCAAAATTTGGCTCTGCTATCACACCCAAGGCTCTGGCCGGGTCGGATGTGCACCCAGCAGTGCTGGGGTTTGCAGCAGGATGGGATGATGCAGGATCACGTTCCCTGGGCGCAGAAAGGGGCCATTAACGGGAGGCAAGGGGGGGAGCGACTCGGCACAAAGGCTGGGATTTGTTGGCACCCGCGGGGAGCAGCTGCCGAGTGCCAGCCGGCGGTGATGCGCGGGCGCGTGATGCGGCCGCCTGACCCCGCCGTGGGGCTGGCAGAGGGCACTGAGCTGCCCTCGGAGGAAACCCAGGCACGCTCTGATGGGCTGCATGGGCAGCAACCTGGTGGTTTTCTTCCCGAGGTAAGCCAGGAATGAGTGTTACCTCCTGCGGGACTTTATGCCCAAGAGCCGGGTGCATGCAGTCGCCGCTACGGGTGAGTTTTGTGCTCCAAGGCCACACGGGTGCCACAAACACACAACACACACACAAAATCCTTTTATTTCCCCATCCTGAACCAGAAAAAAAAAAAAAAAAAAAAAAAAAGATTTCCCTGCATCCTGGTAGCAAAGAGAAGAAATGCAAGTGTGGGAACACAGCAAAATGGTCACGGAGCAGCAGTGCTGAGCGAGCTGCCTCATACCTGCACAGCCAGATGCCTGAATAGCTTGACGCAGGCTTCAGGAAATAATTTGGGCTGCTGCAGTGCTGGAGCCACTAAAATAGCTTCCCTGCTCTCTGGGGAGCTGTGAATTTTTAGCCTGACAGCTCGCAGTGCCCCAAGGGGCGGGTACAGCTGGGCTTGCTTTGAAAACCCGGCGGTGTCGAGCGCCCCTCACATCCTCTGCGACGTCGGGGGGCTCAGGTGGTCCGGGGGCACAGCTGGGCTGAGCTAAGCCCCCCAAAAATTTGGGCACTGCTGGTTTTATGTGTTCTGTCTGAGGCACGGGACTCTGATCTCCTTCTGGGCTCTAGTATTAGGGGTACCAACAAGCCACGTCGGGACGAAATTACCCTTGGTGTCACCTGGGATGTTTAGCACCTCTCTACTGCAGCTGGGAACTCCCACGCTGGCCTCTCCAAATTGAAGCAAACTGGGACAATCTCCCAAATCCTCACTCGAGACAGACTGCAACGTTAGGAGCAGAGGCAAAGGAAGGTTTAGATTAAAAGTAAATAAATCATTTTGTCCAAAACCAAGAGAACGCACCCCAGTCTGTCTGTCTTTTGCTGGTTTATGTGCTCTGCTCTAGCCTGTCTTCTCGAGCCTTCCAGAAGCCAGTGTCACCACGGTGTTTGCCTGTCCCTTCTGCAACAGCACGCCAAGCTGGCTGATTTCAGGTAGGTCCAGCAAAGAAACAAATCCCCCCGAGTATTGGGGTCTTACTGCCTGGGCGAAAATAGGGGTGGGACGTGGGTTTGGTAAAAAAAGCCCCCCCTCGAGCTGGCTTAGGGACAAGTCGGTCAGACAGCCGCAGAAGGTGCTAATCCATCCGTGCGGGGCTGGGGACACAGCCACTGGGCTGAAATGAAGGCTCAGCACCATGCACCCTCCCTGGCTCTCCGGGGATCAGCCCCCGGTCTCTCCCTTTTTTCTTTTGACCCACTTTGCAGTGGCCGACTTTTCCCAACTTGCTGGGTAATCCTAAATCCTAGGAGGCCGACGCCTGAACATCCTTTGAGGACCTTAATCCCCACCTACGGTGCTCTGCTGGCCGTCGGCGCCGGCTGAGCCTCCCGTGCACGGCACAGGGTGCTCTGCAAAACGTGCCCCGAGGAGCACGGGTGCTGGCAACGGGGTTTGGGGGCAAGGAGCCGGCACGGAAGGGCCGGGGTGTATGGCACGGCATAGGGATCACCATTTCGGATGGCTGGGATGGGAGAGGCATGATGAGAGGATGAAAGCGAGCTGCTGGGGAGCACAGGGTGCATGCAGCGCGTCTGCCCTGGCTGCACGGGGGCTGCCTCCACCCCCAGCCCCGGCTCAGCATCGCAGCAATCCCACACTCGCTCCCCATCACCCCCTCGTTTCAACACCCCCCTTCCACCCCTGGCTTGTTTGCACAGCTCAAAATGTTCTGGGCATTATCAGTGTTTGCACTTTTGCCTCTGTTTGTGCTGCTTGCATTTCGAAGGCAATAAAGTCCAGCTCTGTTTGCTTACGAGGAACCTGTATTTTTCCCCCCACCGGGCTTTATTTTTCCCCCCGGCCCCGAGCACCCCACGGCTCGTGCCGAGCATCACCCCGTGGCTCATCTGTGACCCTCCCGGGGGGGCTGAAGCCAGCAGCTCCCTGGGGACCAGCCCCGTGTGGCTCGTGGCCACCTGCCCTCGCGTGCCCCAGGCAAAGCTGCTTGGCCCCGGCTCAGCCCGGGGGCTTACGGAGGTGCCCGCTGACGGCAGCGGGCACGCAGGTCCCCCCGCTGGTGCCAGGAGGTGTCCCCCCCTCTGTGACAACGCCTCCGGGTGACACCTCCCTCGTGGCGACCCCAGCCTGCTGTCCTGTCCGGGGGGTTAAACATTAACAGGGGCTGCGGCCAGGGCAAGGCCAGGGGAGTCGCCGGAGGGGATAAGGGGAGGGAGTTGTTTTGGGAGAAAGCAGTGCACAGAAAGTGTCCCCGCTCTCTGGTGGTCCATGTACCGGGCATCTCCCACCCTCCATCCTCCTCCTCAGCTCCCAGCCTTCCTCCCCACCCACTTCCTACAGCTCTTATGGTCAAGCAGGCGCTTGCCGAGCTGCCCAGTGCGTTTCCCCGTGGAGAGGGCACTGCTTGCATCTCCTGCCTTCTGTCTGGCCACGGGAGAGCTTCTGGGGATGCACCAAGGTGGGCTTCCACCAGCCCTCTTCTCCCGCGCTGCTTGGTGAGGCTCCAGCGTCCCTGCCAAGGGGCTGAGCCCGTTGCAAAACAGCAGCCAAGGGCTCTGCCCCTGTTCCTGGAAGGGCAGCTCCTCTCGCAAGCGATCCCTCTGTTAACGTCAGGTGTGTTCTCCGGGGCACACGTGGAAAAGCCTGGCCGATGGCTCAGCACCAGGACAAGGCACAAACTGCGCAGCCTGAAGGCTTCGCGAGGGGCTCTGCTCCCGAAGCAAGAAGGAAAAAGGTGAAACCCTCTGCTGACCTTGGCTGGAGATCCCGGCAGCAGCCAGCTCCCGAAATGCCTGCTGGCCGAGGCCAGCCCTGCCCTCTCCTGGACACGGCTCGCTGGGAAGCGGCCCGGATTTTGAGAAATGCAGGATTAGCTGTCTGAGGGGGTCAGCTCAGCCCAGCCTGTTTGCGAAACCTCTGTGCCGATTTATCATGCGAGCTGTCTTCCTCGGAAAACAGGCTCACGGGGGCCGGGAAACGCGCGCTGCTTGCTGCCTCCTGACACCTCCTTGGCAGGCAAGCGCTGTCTGCAATTAATCCCCAGCTCTGGAAAGCTGCCTGCGACCTGCCCGCTCCCCCTGGCAAGGGCAGGGCTGGGCACGGGGTGCAGCTCCTGCTCCATCCCGGCCCCCAGCACCTCTCCCCCTGCTCGCAGGTCCGGGCCAGCACTTCTTGGAGCCCTCCAGGCTCTGCTCTGTGAATTTCCTTAAGGACTGGCGATGCCAACGTGCTGCGGGCATCCCAGTGTGGCGCAAGCCCAGGGGACGGATCCTACCCAAAACTGGGGAGATTGTTTCTGGAGGTGCTCACCCTGCTCCCTGAGCCTGCAGTCGAGGAGCACGGAGCAATGTGAGCTATGCTAATTGCTGCCTGTAATCCCCGGATTATGTTTTACTGCTCACTATATCCCCCTTCCAGCTCTGTTCCCTACCCCAGGCCAAACCCAAGCGCAGCAGGGCTTGGGATCCTCCCAGTTAAGCACTATTTTGTGTTTTACACCAAGTTTTTCAGGCAGTTTAACACACGACACAAGCACCCAGCGGGGCGCAGCGTTCCCCTCCCAAGTCCCTGCTCCCATCCCGGGCACCGCAGACAAACATCCCACCCCAAAGCCAAGATAGCTCTGCTCAGCAACCCCGTGCCTTTTTCTGGGATGGATATAATGAAAAAGCCCATTTTGGGGTCTTTTCCCCAGCTGCTGGGGTCCTTCCTGCCCCGTGAGCCTTGGGCAGAGCTAACCAGGCACAGATGCAGCAGCGACGAAGGTGACTCCTCGGGAATGGCCATGCTTCATCCCCGGATCCGTGGCTACTCATGCAATTATGGGGGCAAAACGAATGGAGGTTTTTGTTTCAGCAGACACGCCGCTTGCTGGGGGCCTTGCAGGAGATAAATCTCTGCCCTGCTAATTGTATTTCTCCCTCCCTGGCTTCAGATAAATGGCTTTAAGCTCTCCAAAGAGGTTATGGAGAGGGATGGAAAGGAACAAGGGAGAAAGGGGTGCCATGGGCTCTGCCAGCCCATGGAGAGAGGTGAGCTGGGGGTGTCCCGAGGGTTTCCTGAGGTAGTTCACCACAAAAACCCTAATTTGCTGAGCTAGTGCACCAGTGGTAGCATTTTAGGGTCTGCACAAGACAGCCTTGTGGGCTTTTAAAGGGCTCTTGAGGGTGTCTTGCCCACAGCCCAAGTCCTTTTGAGCTTTGCTTTCCAGAGTGAAAACCCTTGGGAAACTGCAGGTACAGGAAAGAAGAAAATATCCGTGAAACTTCGTGTGAAAACCAGAACTAAAGATATTTTATTTTCTTCTTGCACATGAAGCAGGAGGCACACGAGCACGTATCAGTCAGGTATCTCTGCTTAGCCTAGCCTGAGCACACTGCAATGAAAAGCTACACGTGGACCTGCTTGGAGTGGTGTTGAAAGGACATTTAGGATTCTCCTTTTTTAACATTTTGTTTTCCCATCCCTGCAAACACTCAGCAATGGGGCGTTTGGTCCCTGAAGGTTTTCTCCAAGAAATGCACGCTGGGCATGTTTGCAGAGGCTCACCAAAGTGACCCCGACACGAGGCCAAGGAGGTGAGCCTACCTTGTGGTAGCTGCCACTCGCTTGGTTTGGCCGTGGTGCTCGGTGTGTGAAATGGTACAAGCTTTGGAAAGCACTAAAAAAGAGAAATAACAACGCATGGCCTGGTAGCCTTCATACAGCCTTCAGTGGACGTGAGCTTTAGGTGCAGAAAGGCTCTCCAGCAAGGTACCCACCCCCTCTCCCTACACGTGCCAAAAATTATTGAAATTCTTCTCATCTAATAGCCAGATAGTGGGCTTGCGCTCAACCGTCTGAAGAGCAGATGCAGCTCTGGCAGGCATCCAGACGAACACTAAATGAGCATTTATATATGTCTTTTTATATATAACAGGGGATTTTTTTTCTGCTTCTTGCACCCGCGCCGTTCCTCAGGGTACAACTCTCCGTTTGCTTTTGCTGTTTCAGCCGCAGGAAGGCCAGAGATGGGATCAGGAACAGAAGGAACCTGCTCCTGCTGCTGGGGGCTGTGGGGAAAATGAGAGCAGGGTGCGGTTACTGCTCTGTCCCCATGAGCTTTAATAATCTCTTCACCACTTGGGGTCCCCCCAAAGAAGCTTTGCAGGTGCCAGAGGTGCCTCGAGATAAAATCTTTGCTGCGAGAGGCGGATACAGGCACCTGCTGGGGCGTGAGCATCCTCCAGCGGATGCCTCCAGCTCCCTCCCCACGGCCGCCCCACCAGGACAGGCTGTTTGAGCACGCCGCCAATTTCCTCACCTCCTGGCAATTTATCTGCAGAAGCAAACTCTGGGCCCAGCCCCGCCGTCCGGCTTTTTATTCCTCTCGGTTTTCCAGCCAGCCAAGCCAGGGCCCGAGCAGCTCAATCAGCGCGGCCGAGGTCAGACCACAAATCAGGGCGTAGCCAGCCGGAGCCTCCCGACGCAGCTCCCAGCCTTGGGCTCCCGCGAGTGATTTATTTTCTGCCTGCTGCTTCCTTATTTTCAGCACCTCGTTATTCCCTCGGTCCCCGCCGTGCCCCGTGCAGGATGCCCGGGCATCCCCAGGTGCTGGGCTGCAGGAGAGGAGCTGCACGTGCCTGGAGGACAGGGGCCGTGCCTCCAGCGTGGCACAGCCTGATTCATTTTTGCCTCTGGGCAGGTTTCTTTTTGCAATGTCACCTCTTTGGGACAGGCACGGGATGTGTCTGGCCATGCACTAAATCCTAGCAGCCAGCCAGCTCGCAGCGCAGCCGTGCTCCAAGCCCAGCTCCTCCGGAGACTTGCACGGGAGCATGGTTCATTTTTATCCGTCCAAACCTGCAGTGTGGTTTCTCAGCTTCAGCTACGGAGATCCTGGAGCAGGTGCTAAATTTTTTAATGCCTGCCCACGTCTTTTTCCCCAGCTAATGAGGACCTCTGTGCACACACCCTCTGGGCTCAGCAGAGGTGTCCTGGGGATGATACTGGCCTTGGTGTGAGGGGAGGGATGCACGGAGCTGCCTGTGGGCCCCTACACGATGGGATGCTGAGGGACAGAGGGTGCTGAGCTTGAAGAGGGGCTGGGGTGTGCGTGGGGCTCTGCACCTGCTTGTGCAAAGCTTGCCAGCAACCCAGGGCTTGGGTTATTCCTTATCTATGGTGCCGTAGCAGAAAAGGGCTCCCGTCTCCAAAAGGGCTCCATCCCCAAAGGCGCCAGAGACGTAATAAGCTGCTTTAAAGGTTTCTTTTTTCCCATTTTCTAGGCCGGTGGGAGCGATGGCCGTGTGAACTGCCCCCTCTTCAGGCAGCAGGGCTGAAGGCCTGCTCCCCGCAGCGCTCCCCAAAGCAGCGCAGCTCGCCAGCTCCCCTGCGCCATTTGGGGAGCCGGGCTCCCTGTCGGCTCTGCCAAAGGAGCCCTTGGCGATGCCACTGGATGCTCCTGCCCTGGAAAAAAAAAAAAAAAACACTAAAGCTGTAAGAGTCCCCTAACCTGGTCAGATAAAATCGTTGTGGTCCATCAGACGAGCTGGTGAGCGAGGAAGAGGATGGTCAGCTTCACACAGCCCTGCCCAGGGGGGTTGTGTCGCCGATGTGAAACCATACGGATGGCACCAGGAGGGGGACAAAGGAGCTGCAAAGGCACGTTTCAAAGCCTCTTTATTTATTTTTATTTATTTTTTTTTCTGCTGGAAACCGAGGGCTCGTAGCCCCAGGCAGAGCAGAGCAGCAGGGGAACCTCCAGCAGCAGCTGTTTTCCAGGCAGAACTGTCCAGCCTTCCTTGGCATGCAGGCACGGGGGGGGGTGAGCCTGACCTCCTGAATTCGTCAGCTTTTGGGGGGCTTTGCGGCTTCCCTTGGGGGTGTGAGAGTGGAGACGTTCAAAGGAGACTTGGAGCAGAGGGCACCTGGGGCTGGATGGGGCCAAGGGATTTGCCACACCTGTGTAGGTAACCACATGCACGGGGCAGAGCCACAGGGCACGGATAATGCTTGGTTGCAACACAAACCACATTTCCCTTTTTTATTTTCATATTTTACTACTGGAGGAAGCTTCATTTGGAAGGAAACATCCGAGCTCGGTGCCAGTCTGGCTTTGCAGCATGCAGCAGGCGAGCAGCAGGGATGCGAGCTGCAGGGATCAGAGGAAAAGCTCCCCCCGGGCAGAGGGGGCCGAGGAGCAACCCCCTGCATGCCAATCGCCAGAGTCATCCCCGTGGTCCTGGAAACCAGCGCCGGGCCCTGGAAACGCTGCTGGGAGAGAGGCTGCACCATAAATTTGAGATGCAAGGCAGCCCCGGAGAGGCAATAAATACGTTGGCGTGCACGTCCACATGCCAGGCTTCTCACCTCTTTGCACTTTGACACCCAGACACGGGATCCAGGCCCTGGAATATGCCCTGCCACATAACCAGAGCTCTAACTCCCACCCGAGTCCCGTCCAGCGCCATTCCCAGGCTCACCCTCCTGTAAATCTTGTTTCTCCTCTCCGATCCCTGCTCGGGCTGGCTCGTGGCCGAGTGTCCGTGGCTAAAGGTGGGTCCCGTGGTGGTGATTTACAGCCCCCACCACCGTGGCTAGGGCTGGGGCAGCTTAATGAAGTGCGAAGGAATGGGCAGCACGAGGCACCGAGGCTGGAAAAAATACCAGCCTCCCTCGGAATAATTTCCTCCTGACCAGGCATGCCCCGCAGCCCCTAAATCTGTCTCCCAAGGGATTTAATAAATCCCCTGCACTCCCCCCCCTTGGATCGGAGGGTGTGTGAGGAAGGTGAGGCCACCTCAGGATGAAGAGCTGCTGCAGGGAAGGTGCAGCAGGCCGTAACCCCTGAAATTCTCCTCGTTTTAGTTTAGATTTGGGCAAAACCAGCCCATTTCCTGCAGCTCGTGACACATGCCATACGAAATTCAGCTCTTGAGCTGGTGGTTTGCCTGGTGTTTGCTACAGCTGGCTGTAAACCCTGCCTGTGTCCTATAGGATTCCCTACACACCGTATCCTACACCATGGTGTCCTATAGGATCCCCTACACACCGTGCCTGTGTCCTATACTATGATATTCTCTAGGATCCCCTATAACCAGCCCTGGGTGCCCAGCACCTGCCCCCTGCCCAGCTCTGCATCCACGGCACCCGGAGCAGCGGTGTCGCTGCGTGCATCCTTATTCCTCCTGCAACCACGTCCACCCAAACTTGTGTCATCCTCGGCATCCGTGCCGGAGGTGTGCGGGGCCAGGAGGCGGCCAGTGGTGCCGGTGAGCTGTGCACCACGGGAGCTTTTTGGCTGCTGCGCATCCCGATGTAACTCGGTGGACTGAAGGAGAGGGGCAAATGTTGAGAAACAGACGATAAAGGAGCAAAAGACCCCAAAACTGTTTCCAGAAGCACCACCTGGGTGCAGATCCAGCACGGCCCAGCTGGCAGCCGACGCGGGGCAGCTGCCACGGGACGTCCCGAGCTGCTCCGTGGCTTTCCTCCCCCTGCACAAACAGTTTATGCAAGCAGCCCCGGGCTCGGCCTCTCCCTGGGGTGGAGCTCCCCACGGGGACATCGTGCCCTCGCCAGGCTCTTGCAGACATCTCCCAAAAGACTGGCACAATCCAGCTCCTGCCCCGCAGTTTGGCCCGCTGCTGGGACGAGGCTTCGGCGGGGTGCGAACCTGCTGCCGAGCACACAGAGCTCCTCCAGCTCCAGCTCCTGGCTCTCCTCGGTTGCTACAGCCTGGAGAAACTGTGTGTGAGCAGGCAGCGTGGGACAAGTTGGCCAAAAGTTTGCCAAAGAGCCAAAAATCTGTATTTATGTCAGGGGTAGGCACCGTGACCTGATGCTCCCCATCCCAACCCCGCTAAGCGCAGCTCACGCTTTGCCTGCTGACACCCTCCTTGGCAAACTCACCCACAGACAAGCCAGAAAACCCCAAACTGTTTAATTATTCTTTTTCACCTCGCCGTTATCCTCTGAATCGGAGGCACCTGTGGAAAGCCACGGTTTGGGGGGCTCAGGCTGTACAGAGGGACACGATGGGGTGACCGTCCTCGCCACCCCGTGTGCTCGGTGACACCGGGTGCTTTGGGGAGGGCTGGAGCCCCACCAGCAGCCACTATAAAACCGCTTCCCGGCGCCTCGGCACGGCTTGATTTACAGCAGCCCAGCCTCCAGCAAACGCAGCAGCTGCTGCAAGCCAGGAGAGGAAAAACAGAGGAGCTGGGAGGGGGTGGGAAAGCAACCAGGGGCTTTTCAGAAAAGATCTGGTTGGACCTGGGGAGGGGGAAGCCCTGCTTGCCTTGCTCTTCTCCCCCCTCCTGCCTTTATCCCGCTCCTAAAAAAAAATCTCTGCTCTGCCTGTGATGAAAAACAAGGCTTCCTTGAAATATATATGTCTTTTTTTGTTGTTTATATTGTGTTTTTTGGGGGGAAAGGACGCGTGTGCAAAAGCGGGGGCAGCCTCCGAGCTGAGCCCTGCGCCCCCCCCCCTCCCCTCCTCCTCCTCCTCCGTCCCCGCAGAAAAACAAGCGGCTCGGGAGGAAGAAAGGGAGCAGGGGAGGAAAACATGCCGTTCCCTGCGACGCCGCCTTGGCAGCGCACACATTGGCTGGGGCCTTGGGGAAAAAAAGGGAGCCCGCTTTGGTGTTACCGGGCAGATTTGGAGATTTTTTTTTTTTGGGGAGGGGGGGATGGAGACACCCGTGCGCCTGCGTCGCGCGTGGAGCGCGCACAGGGCGCGTTTTGTGGCGCTGGATTCCAGCTCGCCTCCGCCAGCGCGCTGGGACACGGCCTCAGCCGCTTTGTTCCCATCCCTGGTGCCATTTGGGGAGGCGGTGGGGGGACGGGGATGGCGGCGGGGGGGTCCCGCTCTCCCTCCAGGGTTGTTCTTCGCGGCGAGGTGCCCGGCTGAATGTCCCCTTTGTCCTGGGAGAGCCGCTGCGGGCACCCAGCCAGGGCAGGGGCTCTCCCCGGGGGGGCTCTGGGGGAGGGAGGGGAAATAAGAGGGGAAAAGGGGGAAAAAAAAATAATAAAAGAGCAGGGGTTGGAAGGGGAAAATGTCACCGTGCAGAAAGGGGATTGAAAGGGAGGGGAGAAGCACGGCCAACCCCTTTGTCTGCTAGGCTTTGGTATCAAAATGGGCATTTTTATAGGGGAAGAGGAAAAAAAAAACCCTGCTGCTGCCCCAAAATTTCATCCCCCCTCCTTCATGCCACATCCACAGGCAGCCAATGGACAGGACACGCGGTGCTGTGCGTGGCACAACCCACCCCAAATCCGCTCACCTGCCTGTGGGGCCGGCTGAAGCCACCAGCCTTGGTTCATCCCGGTGCCATCTCCTCCTTCAGCAGCACACGCTGAGACTCTCCGAGGATTTTACACCCCAAATTATACCCCAAAGCCGGGGAGAGAAACTGAAGTGGCAGCAGGAAAGGATTGATTTTATTCTTCTACGTGTAAAACCCCGCTGATTGCTCTAGGCCAGAGAGCAAGCAAAAAGGAAAACCCCCTCCCTGCTCACAGTGCCCGATGTCCGCTCCATCCTGCTGCACGAGGGCTGGCTCTGGGCCTGGAGCATGAAAACAAGGGGGGCTTTCACCCCTAAAAGTTACTTGAGCAGCCCGAGTTTTCAAAAAATATATTTTGGAGCAGCCCCGATGCCGTGCTGATGGGTATCACGGGATGGTGAGACCCTAATGTTGGCCCTGGAGTGCCAAGCTTTGGGGCTGGCACCCGTTCAGCTGCTGTTATTTCTTAATTCTGCCCGCTCGTTAGCATGCAGGCCAGAAAATCCATCACTGTCCCGAGCAGCGGGAACAAACAGGCCCAGGGGGCTGGCTACTTTGGAAACCAGCGGGGTGACGCGGGACCCCGTCCTGCTTCCAGCTTCCTGGGGCTTTTTGGGTGATGTCTGCGTGAGTTTTGCTGTGGGATTTCGTTGTTAATTTTCCCAGGGGAGCAGACACCCGCTCCAAGCAGCACCTGCAGCTCATGTTCACCACATCACGGGCACGTGCACGGAGGGATCATCCACCCGGGGGTATCCCCATCCCTGGAGGTGCCCAAGGCCAAACTGAATGGGACTTTGGGGGCTGGAACGAGGTGGTCTTAAGGTGCCTCGGACCCAAACCAGCCACATAATGCAGCTCTGTGACCCCACCAGCCCCGTACTTTGCTCACCGCGGTGCCGCCAAATCCTCCCCGGCCACCAAGCACAGCGAGGCACTGTCCTGGAAGGGGAGGCAGGGAAGGTGAGGGCAGCCTGGACGACGTGTCCCCGTGTACCTCTGTGAGCCAAGCAAAGCCCAAGACAAAGGGATTTTGAGAGCTGTGCTCATTAGAGAAGAGGGCGAGGTGCTTTTTCCCTTGAGAGTGATGTGAGCGTCTATTCAGGGATCCTCATTAGGACTCAGATGACCTGTGGACCTGTCCCAATTGTCGGCTGGGCTCTCTGTGCTCCTATCAGCTTGCGAATGTCCACTGGGCAGGTCACCCAAGGGAAAAAGAAAAGAGAAGAAAGCACACAATTAAAAAGCAGGCCCTGCCTTGTCTTCAGCCCCAGCTCAGGGATGCTCTGCTGGGGTGACCCAAGGCATGACCCAGGCCCCTGCCCTCCTCCTCTTCACAGTCCGGCCGGGGCCAATACCAAGGGATTTTAATTAAAACCTCTTTCCAGCCACAGTGGTGGGCATTTTGTCTGTTAATTGCACTTGACTGTCCAGTTGGCTGGTGCACCCTTCCCAAGCCCGGAGCTGGGAACACCAGCACCAAGCACAAGGACGGGCTTTCAGAGCAAGGACACGTACAGAGTGAGAGGTGAACGCTCGTCACCATCATTAGGAGGGAAAAAAGAACATTTTCTGCTGCTTGGTAGGGGTGGAAACCAGGCTGAGAGCCTGCTGCTGCCAAGCTGGAGAGCCAAGGTGGGGAAGGACAGCCAGCAACCAGGTCAGGGGTTGGCCGTGCGCTCGCTCCAGCCCCACGTTTCCTGGGGGCAGGAGGATCTGCAGGGGGATGAAGACCGGGAGGGTGAAGATGGTTACCCGGAGGATGATCTTCTGGGGGAAGGTCTGTACCTGCTGCTCCAGCAGAGGTCTTGGAGGGGCTTCCCTGAAGGTTTTGATGTCAATGGAGAAACCTTGTAATGAGAGTCCCCTAAAAGTGCATCCACCTTTCGCATGATGGCACTCAGGCGGTGTCTTACAGCCACTGCAAGACCTGTGGATAGTCCAAGGCTCTTCTCTGCCACCTTCAGACAATGTCAAGTCCTCTCTTATCGTACGTTCTTGCTCCTCAAGCCTAAAGACTTGTTTTACACCACTGAGCTCTGCATCAGTCATTGCTCCCACCTTCCAGGTCACCCCATTCTCTCTAAAAACCCACCAGGCTCTCACAGCGTTTCCTGAAGGAGCACGCTTCGGCTTCCCCACCCAGGATGGGCACCCTCTGCCTCCAGAGAGCTGCTGTGGTGGCGGAGATGGAAGAAATCCTTCCAGCTGTGCATTCCTCTCTCTGAAAACAACCCGGGGCACGCACGTGGGACACTTGTGTGCCTCGCTAACACGCTTACCCAGCACCCAGCTCCTGCAGCCCGCAGCAGCGTGCCAAACCCCCGCACCACCCCAGCCAGGAGAGCACCTGGGCTGGACTCCACCCGGCTGCCAAACCCCCTTTCCTCAAGCCACCCCCTCGTTACGCTGGTTATAATTACCTGCGAGCCTAATTGCACCCTTTCCTCGTGGAGAAGTGAGCTCGGAGATGCTGCTCCCACAGAGCGGTGGAGGTTTGGCGGCGTGCTAGGAAGCTCCTGGTAATTAGCGAGGTATTTTTATAACCTGTAGTGAGCCTTCCCAGCAAGAGAGGGGATCTAGGCATGCAAAAGCTGCTTTGTGTATCCGAAGCGTGCTGCTCGTGCCCCTCGCTATGAAGCACTGCTAGCACCATTCACTTGGTGGATGCAAGGAAACCCCAGCTCCTGCCTGCGTGCCCTGCAAGGGCAGCGGTGTGACCACGGCACAGCTTCACATCTGTGCTCCTGGGTTTGTTTGCTTGGCTTGGACTACAGGGAGTAGCACAGAAAAACAACGTGTTCTTCGGTTACATCGCCGAAGTGTCACCTTGAAGGGTTAGAAGACCCTTCCTCTCCGTTTCTAAGCACGGCACACGCTGCAGGAAGCCCTCTCCCTTTATTTTGCCCTGAAATCATCACCAGCCTTCCCCTGGAAAACAATACCAGCATACTTGTAATTGAAGGATGGTGCCCCCGGGGGCAGAAACATGCTGGTAGGGAAACCGTTTTCACTTTCAAACTGGCTTTGCTGTTTGGAAACTCTCTATTTCACGTTCCCCTTCCCAGCCAATTCACATTTTTGCTTCAATCTCTGCAGCCTCGGCCAGGCGCTGCTATGCGGGCTTGTTGTTGGTGTGTCATGGAGAGCAACACATACCTAAGGGAAGGAGTCAACGCCTGCTGGAGACGGGCCTGGCCGAGCTCCCTTTCCCCCCTCCCCGCTCCAAACGTCCCCCAGCTTTGGAAAAGTTTGCCTCCCAACTCTGAACTCGCTTGGCCCCACTGCTATAAATAGACGGAACAAAACCTCCCGGGCCAAATGCCCTGAGTGTTTAGAAAGCTTTGATCCCGCGCTGCTTTTGAGTGCTTGATCCCTTCCTGCGAACGCAGCTTGTGACCACATTGCGCCTCAGAGCGGGGTGAAGGGGGGAGGCTGAGCCGCCAGACCCCCGGCACGCTCCTGCATCCCTCGCTGCATCCCCGGGGTTTGGCATCCCGTGGTCACTGCCCTCCCTACCTCTGCATTTCCAACGGGTTTTTATGGGCAGGGCACGCAGCCCCCAGGTCGTGGCAAGGCAAACAGCTTTCGGAGCAGAAAACCTCTTCCTTTGGGGAGCAGAAGCCAGCGGTGCTGCTGCACGAGGCGCTGCGAGGAGCAGGGCAGGGCGCTGGGGATAACACACCCGCAGCATCCCGCGGGGAGGACAGCCAGGACAGAGAGCAGCACCAAAACACCTTGTGCTTGGCCACTGCTTTTCCCCTACCGAGTGACTTCAAGGTAGCTACGGGAGCCTTGGGTGCAAATCCTTCTTCAAAGGAAACTCCCAGAAGCGCGTGGAGGTGCAGCAGCGAGCGCTTGCTCCCTGCCTCCTCACCTTGCCCCGCACAAGGCTGCGGTGGTGCAATCGTGGCTCTGTGGAAACGCAGGGGAGCTGGCACAGGCTCGGGCTGGCGGGGGGCCCAGCCCCACAGCTGTGTCCCCGGGGAGCTGGATTAGCTAACAGCGCGTTGGGAAAGGGCTGAGGTCAGCCCCATCGCCCTCTGTCACTGACAGGCATCTCGCCTGGGGACGAGGGAGCCTGGAAACCACTCCTTCGGGGCAACTGCAAATAGAGCAGCAGGGCTTTGCGAGAGCAGTGACACCCCGTGCAGGGAGCTCAGTGCAGAGAGGGGTGGCGTTCATTCCCTCCTCGCACATCCGATGGGGCTCGGTCCCCCACAAAGGGGCACGGTGAATCCCTTTGCAGGGGGCACCCAACCTGGTTGGCATCGGCACGGTGCCTGGGCTCACTGTGTCCTCAGCTCTCCAAGGATGCTGGCCTGGTTGTCTGATCCCTGCCCACGCTTTCTGGGGTGCTTCACCCCCTTTTTTCCTGCTGGCTCCTCACCCTTGGACAACCCCCATCCATCCATCCACAGCGCCAGCATCCAGAAACCCCCCGGAGGAGCCGAGCGTGGCCCCATCACCGCTGCGCACCCCGGGGGGCTGGCAGGGCACTACCTCGGAGGCGAGCGCTGGCTCGGGGCTTTGTTTTGTGTCCTGTTTACCCCGCCGAGAGGAACAGAGGAGTTCAGTGTGCAGGAATCTCGCGCCCTCGCCCCGCTCCCCCGCCACACGAAAGCTGCTGAGCAAACAGGAGGACGTGGAGCCGCTCGCGCCCCGCTGGCACCCGCTGGCTTTCGGTGCGGCCGGCCCCACTGCCAGCTCTTGCATAAGCAGCCGGCTCAGCTCGGCGCTGTTCTTGGGGCTCTTTTCTTTTTTTCTTGCAAACCAAGCAGCATCCCGCCCCGCCGGCCAAGAAGGACCCCTCTCCTGCCTCACTGTGAGCCCCTTGAGGTTATTTTCTCCCCGATACGCAGCCTCTCCCCAGGCTCAGTTCAGCTGGCCGTGCCTATTAGTGATGCTCGGATCCCACAACGCCACAAGCCACCACCGTGCCATCCCACAGGCCACCCCGCCATCTGTCAAGGCCCAGCACTGAGGCTGCTGCCTTCTTCTGATGGAAAAAAAAGAGATGTTTCAGCCCAAAAAATACCTCCATAACATCAGACCTCACCTCTTCTCTCCGCCTTGCACCCAGAGCGCTGCAGGAGCAGTCACAAGAGGTGCCACCAAGGCAAACTGTCCCCACAGGGGACCAGCTTCAGTGTCCAAGAGGAGGCAAAGCCAAGGGGCTTGGGATCAGGAAAGCATGTTGGACACAGGGTCTGGGTCCCATGGGTGCCAGGGTCACCACCAGAGCATCTCTGCAGGGTCACCTCGATGCAGTCCTCTCCACACCATCCTCTACCCTACAGAAGGGGTTTTGCGCCCTACACTTTTTACCCTATTTAACAATTTCTGATTCAAAGCAATAAATACGGTAACCAAAATGGGCTCCATGGGTTTCGTGCCATTGGAGCCTCTCTGCTAACAGCCCCTTGCTGGCACGCTTCCTCGGGGGGGGATCTCATCACCTCACACCATGGGTACCAGAGCAAATTAACTCGTACTTGGAGCTGTGGCAGGATCAGGCAAATCCTGGCTTGGCTAGCTCTCTTCAAACTACATCTTGCAAACAGAAGGGCTGGAAACAATTTTGCTTTAATTGCTTCTCAAAATGCAGCCAGCAGATGGTTTGGTAACCCGAATTCATGACTCTTTCCACAGCTCCAGGCTGCTGGCTTTGAAACCATACCCAAGCACGACCCAGGTAGCGAGGGACCCATCCTGCCCACTCTGCCAAAGCGTGGCCACGATGCCAGGACAGGACTGCACTGACAGGAGTGCAAACATTAAGCAAATGGCACTGGGGCCGCGCAGGAGAGGCAGGGACGTTAAATCACCCTGGTCTCCAATTCCAAACATTATTTTTGGTTGAAGAAAAGGGGCTGGCTGCTCCTGGAGAGCACTCACATAGGAAACCCAGAAATATGGGGCAATTTGCAAGCACACCACAGCCTGTGGTCAGGGTCACCGTGCTCAGAAACGCCCTGGTAAGCCCGGGGAGCCTGTGGGTGTGTAACACAGGCTGCAGCCTCCTGGAGAGCTCAGCACGGTGCTGGGGACACACCGTGGCCACACATCCCTTTGTCACCTGGTCCTTGGGGCTGCTCTTGTGCACGCAAGCCTGAGGGCATCCCAGATACTCCTGAAAGGAGAAGAGCCTGGCTGGCTCTGCTGTTGTGAGCAGTTTGTTCTCCATGCATTGTCCTCACCTTACCGTGAACACTGTGCTCAGCATCCCGGGCCCCGACACACAGCTCTGCCCCAAAAACATCACAGCCCGGATGAATTAAGGCTGCCCCGAGAAGCTCGCACACGTCTCGTGAAGCAGGCTTGTTTTTCTGCTACAAAGTAATTTGAAATTCTTGGAAGGCAATCAGGAAAGTACAAAGTATTCCAGCTCAGGACAGCCTGGGACTCATTCCTTAGAGGCACAATGGTTGTTTACTCAATCCTTCATACATTAATATCTAAAAATTCATGAGTTCAGTTGTAAACAAAAAGTACTGGCTTTGCTGGGTTGTCTACTTTAACAACAGTGGTTCTAGCCTGAATGCTGATTTTCTTGTTATCTTTATTCTAATCTTGCTATCAGAGGGTCAAGATCTTGCAAAAAATTATGGGAAATATTTCAAGCCCATTTATTTCTGGTTTTGAAATGCATCCCTCTGAAACCCAAGGCCAAAGAAAGACTATTTCAAATCAACATCGAGGAGCGCGGGCAGGGAGAAGGGCTGTTTGTGCCAGCACTGGTCTCTGGCTCCAGAACAAATGAGCAAAAAGCCGGCCGCGGATGCGTTTGGGCTGGAAGTCAGTGGAAGATTGTGAACAGTTGAGAGGGAAGGTCCCCGAGGCAGGCTCCTAAGGGGACCGACGGGCACTAAATAACCCGACCCCAACCTGTTTGCAAGGTACAGAACAATTGCCTTCTGGAAGCACTCGAACCAGCTGCCTGCCAGCGGCGAGCAGAGGTCTTGTCCATATTCATCAGCCCGAGGGCTGTGCAATCCCTGCGAGTCCAGCAGCCAAGGACTTTTCCCAGCACTTCATCTGAGGAAAGCCTCCCAGGCTGCATCCCGATGGCAAGCCAGTGAGCCCGGCTCCTGCAGGACGGACACGGTGCAGAGCTTGCTGGAGCTCACCTCCGCATCCATCTGGCGGGCTGGCACAGCCACAGGTCCTTATCTCGGCTCGGAGCAGCCTCCCAGCCGCCAGCTGGACCCACCTGAGGACCTCTCCCCTTCTCGTGTCCAGCAGGGAGCTGGAGGGAGTGAGCTGAGCTCCTCTGCTGGGGATTGAGCATCTGGGTGTGCCGCAGCACACTGACCTCCAGGGGCCTTTATCTTCGCTGCTGTCAGAAGGCAGCTGCTGATTGCAGCCTCTTGGAAAGCCCCAAGCAGGCTATCTCCCAAGGACAGCAAGCCTGGACAATCACCTTCACTCTCTTGATAAGGCTTCAGTGAAGAAGTGAACTCCCAGGCAGGTTCCCGGAGTGCTCGGACAAGCCCAGGTTTCACCCAGCACAGACACTGGAGAGGAAACACTCCCCAGTTCTGCCACTCTCCCTCCCTGCCCCATGAAAGCCAGCGGGACATGCCTCAAAGAGCACTCACGGGACTCTGATCTCTGCCTCGGTGGCCAAAGAGACCTCCACCGAGGAGAAGTCGCTGCTGCATCGAAGCTGGTTGTGATACAGCAAAACCTGAGGTAGCACCTGGCTCCCTTTGGGGAGCAGGTACTTCCAGCCCTCCCCTTTGGGATGGTCAGCTCTGTCTGCACACAAACATGTCCCTTTAGAAAAGCCCGAAGCCTGTCCCCAAACACAGGCTCCCACCAAGGAGGACACAGGAGCCAGTGCTGATGCCTCTCTGACAAATATCTCATTCTGACGTACAAAAAAAAACAGCAGATGGCTTCAGGGGATGGTGATGGGCTGGGGCACCATCCTGCCCCCCTGCAGCGACCGCAGCGAGGCACGAAGCCCAGCTGCTTTTACAGCTTGGCCGTCCCAGCTCCCCAGCGCTCGCCCATCCTGCTGGCCGCCCGGGCCGCCCCGTCAGGCAGCTCCCTGTTTGTCTTGGACGACCTCCTGCAGGACCAGCGCTTTCCAAGTCCTCCTGCATGGCTGAGAGCGGATTTCCTGCCGTTTGATCTAAATTTGCCAGCCGCTGCAGCGAGCGCCTCCTCCTTCCCCTCACCAGCCCCAAGCTTTCCATCGCCCCGGGCCGGGGGCTGTTGGGGAGCAGGGGGAGAGGGCTGCCGGGCAGGGAGCTGGTCCATGCCTGCCCCGGCCATGGAGAGGACATCTCCCCATGGCCAGGAGGGCTGTGCACGGACACGCAGTGCCCTCTGCTGAAGGGGACATGGGACGGAGCAGCACAAAGCTTTGCAGGCCTCTGAGCGTGGCCGCTGGGCCTACAGCCACCCCGCCAGGCCTTCGAGGTCACCTGGAGGGACTGAGGCATCTCCACGACCCTCTGTGGTCCCTCAGCACCCTCATGGTGCATGCTGATGGGTTTAAGCAGCACTTTGCAACCCATGCAGTGAGCACAAGAGAAACATGCTGCATTTTCCTCACGCTGCATGGGGATGGCAGGCTGCAAGGCTGCCCATCCTCACACATAGATGGGGCACAAAATGGAGACCTTTCCCTTCCCAGGCCACCAGTGAATGACTCCCTGGGAGCACAGAGATGGACATTAAGTTGTCAAAGGCCCAGGAAGGGCCCTCGTGATGTTCTCCTTTGCCAAAGTACGGCCCTGCAAGCAGGGGATCAGTGTGAGCCCAAGCTGCAGCTGCTCCCGGAGCGGTGCCCACCCAGGGTGGCATTAGAAGAAACCGCTTTGTTTTTCCTTTCCTCCATCCTCTCAAACCCTCCCCAGTTTGTTTGGCTGTGAAGAACCTTGAGGAAGGTTTCTAGAACACAATACAGGTGGCAAAGTCCACTCCCTGTTAATTAAGATTCCCTGGAAGAGATAAGGCTTACTGGCACCCAGAGAACAACAGAGGTTTATAACGCTGGCAGCAATCTGGCCCCCAGCAGGTTTACGTGGCACAGGCAATGTCCAGCAGATAGGCGTCATCTGCTGCTGGGATGAAACAGGCTCCTTCCCCCACTGCAAAGCCTGCATATTCCTTATCTCTCTGCTGCAGGGAAGGGCACTGACAGCACGCAGTGTGTTCGTGGGTTCGTTGTTTTCCCCTCTCTGTGATTTTTTCCAGGACTCGTGAATGATCAGGACACAGAGCAAGCGGTGAAGGATCCAGCTCAGTTCTGCACTTGATGCCAAGGCAGGGTTGTCTTCCTCACCGCTTCCAGCCATGGCTTTTCTTGCACCTTCCAACCCCTGCAGCCCGCAGCCACTTTGTGCCTTCATAGGTGCCGCTGGTGCTACCGAGCCAAGTGTCTTGGTGAAGGGCTAAAAATGCACAAAAAATGAAACGAACAGCACATGAAATCACACACAGCATCACCACAGAGCCTTGCTCAGGACCTCCTCGCTCAGCCTGATTTCTCCCACTCGAGCACCTTCGTGGAGGTATCAGCCTGAGAACACACAGCAGCGAGAGATACAAACATCTCGTGGATCGCCCCCCCCAAATTTTCCCATTTGGAGATGCCCTTTTCCCAGGGGGTCCCTGCTGCAAAGCTTCCCCTGCTGGGACATTTCACTGCTGGGTAAAGCATGGTGTTTGGTGCCAGGGCTGTTCTGCTGGTGCTGACCCCGCTCTGGGACTGCCCCGGTAGAGGTACCCCAACACCAAGCTAGGGGCCTGAAGTCCCAGCCTAAAAAGAAAAAAAAAAAAAAAAAAAAGAAATCAGAGCCACACAAATTCTCCCGAGAGGGAGAAACGAGGCTCAAGATATCGCACACAGACCTGATCCTACAGCCAGCACCTTCCAAAGTGCTCATGTCCCTTATCTCGGGGTTGGGGACAGGGCAGCCACAAAGTGCCAGCCCCCTTTCCATGACCCACGCACCCTTCGCTAACCCCTGCCTGTGTCCCCAGCCTGCTGAGAGAGCACGGCCACTATCGCTGAATTGCACTAATCAGGAGATACCTGGCCACGATGAGTGCCACACTGCGTCGTCTTGTTATCTCACAGCCGCTGTAAAGCAGAGGTGCTGGATCAGCAGCTCTCAGCTGGAAGAAATTAATTATTTTTCAGTGCCTTGTGCCACTTTTTGAAGCACTTGTGAGCATGGAGCCCACATTCAGTGCCCCTCTCCCTGGGAATATCACGGCCCCAAGCCGAGATGGCACGTGTTTTATCCATGGGGACCCACAGAACAGCTCCTAGAAGCTCAAAAATTATTTCCCCACACCAGCTGGCCTCTCCTTCACATCACTAGGCAGTGATGGTGCCCTGGCTGCTGCTGTTGCCCGCAGCGGGTGGTGGTGGCCCCCAGAAGCTGCCGCCTGCACGCAGGGAGCCCCATGCCACCGACGCAGCCGCAGGCACACTGTTATCCTGGGGGAAAGGGCAAATCCCACGGCTGCTCCTTGGGATCCTGCCCCGGCCGCAGACAGCTCCCATTTCCCTGAGCTCAGCAGCCCTGCCTGATACAAGATGTGACGGAGCTGCTTGGAAAAAAGAGAAGAAACCGCTTTGGTTTTGGCTGGCCTCCCATCAGATAGGGAGCGCGGCCGCGCAAAGTCCCAGGGTACAGCTTGGGGGTGCCCTGTGGCCCCAGGGGGAGGACACGGGGTGGGGGACACCAGCCCCACGGTGCCCCCAGTGCCCTTTCCCAGGCACAACGCTCCCTGCCTCAGTTTCCCCAGCTGTCCAAATCCAGCTGGGAGGACACCCGGGGCTGTTTTGGGGCTGCTTCAGATGGATGAGGGGACAGGAAAGGGGGGAAGCAGGCAGAAAGGGGGGTGCCCCTGCTGCCCCCTCGCTCACCCTGGTCCCCACATGGAACAACCGGGGGGCTATGGAGCATCCCTATGGGTCCCCAGCTCTGCTTGAGCCTTGGTGGCTCCTGCCAAGGGGGGGTCACATCGCTCCTGTCCCCAGCCGCTGGCGCAGCCCGCAGCTCTCGCAGGGCGACAATGCCACCTGCTGCCCGCTGCCGGCCAGGACACCCCTGTAAATGCCTGCAGGTCGGGTACCCACTGCTGTTTCTCCTCCTGGGGGGGTTGGTTTTTGAACCTGGAGCGCTTTGTGCTGCTTTTGCACCGAGGAGTAAAAATAAGACATCTCCAGAGCCAAGCAAAGCGCCAGCACCCCGGTGGGTAGCGTACCTGCAGCCTGATGTCACCCCTGGGGTGGTCAGTGGCGAAATGTCACTGTAGAGCCTGTTTTATGGGCAATAAATGGCTTGCAAAATATTTCAGAAATTGATCTGGATGAAATAAATGCTTTTTTGGAGAGAAATCAGTGCCCTGAACCTCCTCGGAGCAAGACCCCATCACCAAGCACCGCCCTGGTGACCCACGCTCTGGGTACCACCGAACCCCTTTAGCCCCCTGTGCCTGCCTTTCACCACCTGCAAACACTTTTTTCTTTTTCTTTTTTTCTTTTTTGTAGCTCACAGCCAAACCAAGAGACACCGATTTATTTTAAACTTTCAAGCACCTACATAGTGTTTCTACAGCCTAAAACAAAAGAAGCCATCAAAGGGAGAACAGGGTAATTACCTGCAGCTTGGAAGTTCACCTTCAGAGAAGGAACAGGGTTTCCAGCTATACCTGTTAAATGCTTTGAAGCTGTGCACTTTATAAGTGGGCCCCTCTGAGCCTGGAATTTGGGTTCCCATCTCCTCTGTGCCCTCCATGTGCCTGGGATCAGCTGGGACAAGGTATTATTTGGGCTCCCCTCGCCTCTCTGTGCTCCTCTCCAGGCATGCAATGCAGTTTTTGTCCCAGTAACCAGTGCAAACACCTGGATCTCAGAGCAGAGCACAAGGGAAAAGGGAGGGCTTCACAAAGAAACAAATGCTCTCACCTGTGTGCTGCAGGATGAGGACTTCAGCCCATCTCTGGAGCTCCCCCGGCACTCCAGGTCCTGGCTCCTCACCCCATACCCTGCCTTACAGAATGGCACTGCCTCATCGTGCTGACAGGCAGAGCAGGGCTGCTCTGCTCCCTGTAACACGTCAGGCTCCTCCATATGGGAAGCTGCACCCTGAAGCTGTCACTGATCCTTCCCTGACACCCGTTCAAACTCTTCTTTGCCCCAACTGCTACCAGTCCGCTTCGTATAAGGAGATGAGGAGAGCAGATTTTATGTGAGTGTCGCAGGCGAGCCACACAAAACAGACTTCAGCTTCATCGCTGAGTTAGGTTCCCCCAGGGAGAGACCAGGAAAACACCGTGAGGCTGTATATCCCCGCTGCCATCCCAAAACCACGAGCTGGGGACAGCAGGCCAGAGCACGGCTGGGATTGGGACTGATCTCAAGGAGGAGGAAGAGGCAAGGAAACAACAAAGCAGCGCTGCTGCACCAGCAGAACAGCCACGACAGTTTTGCTGCAGGATTGTAAACTGCGAGATACAGCCCTGGGATCTTGTGATGTCCTCTTAAATGGCTGCTTCCCCACCCAGGGTGCAGGCATCAGGCTTTTTTATTATATGGCACCTCACAAGGCTTTCCTCTGGCTGCATCTTCAGCACAGAGCTCTGCTGCATTTATGGAATCAGCCCGGAGCACATTGCTTGCAGACAGGAGCAGGGAGGACAGGCTGCTGTATTTTTCCCTGACTACGTGCTCAGCCCTTCTTTCAAGGGGCTGAAAGGGAAGGGATGCTCATCAACATTACCTTTTCCTTCTGCAATAGTTCTTCTTCTTTTCAACTGGCCATAGCAGCAATCCTGCCGTGGGCAGGGAGCTGTGCATGGGGAGGGACCCCCCAAAACACCCGGTGTGGCTGGACGGGGCACGGCAATGCCAGCTTACCATGGGTCCATGCTGCCCCTGATGCCGGCTCCCTTTTCACAGATCTCTTCCAGTGACTTTCTCTTGCCCTCTGATTTTTGAACCATCCCCAGCTCCTGCTCAGCAGCAGCTCCTAACCCCAATCCTTACAGATATCCGTGCCTGCTGCACAGGTGGAGCACGGCAAGACACCAGCTCCTGGCCCAGGAGGAGCTTGGAAGAGAAGGGGAGCCAGCATGTGCCACCTGGAGAGGGGGAGGATAGCAAAACCTTCACCATCATCAAGGCCAGCAGCATGGCCAGGAAACCAAGGACCAAGGACACCGCGGTGAGCCCAGGCAGCAGCCCCAGGAACGTGTTTGGAGATGGGCACATCCCAGCTTTCAATTCCATGTTGAAATAGGTGAAGAAAATCACACTGAAGCCCAAAATCTGTGCTGCCCCTGAGCCGAGCACTGCAAACCACATCCCTTTCACCGAGAGCACGCTGGATAAAGTAATTACAAGCAAGGCGTTTGCGCCCTTTGCTCTCCTCCCAGGACAGCCCCTTCCCAAAGCAGAAATGCTCCGAGTGTTTGTGCAGCAGCGAGCTGCTCTCAGGCCACGGACAGGGACCAGCCGGTCGGTAAAAATGGCTTTTCTCGAGTACCTGAGAGCTGAGGCAATTAAAAGAAAATTAAACTGACATTTCTAACTTGCAGAATAAGAGAGATGTGCAGTGGTGAAATAATTAAAAGTTCCTGCCGGGAACATCCTGTTCTCGCCAGCCTGTTGTAAAGAACAAAAGGGCAAGACGCATTTTTGACTTTTTTTAATTCTTTCTCTTTTGATCATTAATTGCCAGCTACTGCTGCCTCCCCAGCTGCTGGAACCCAGGGGTTTTCCAGATGATGGCAGTGATATTTAGTGGTCAACAACCCGTTTATCTGTTGGTGACAAAAGCAAACAAAAACAAAGCATTTTGCCAGCCAGATTCCTCTGCCCAGCTACTCACTGGAAGGGCTCAGAGCCTGGCGCATGCGAGAAAAAGCCCCTTCCACCTGTTTCATCAGCTAGAAGAAAAACGTGGTGTTTATTAAGATTTTAGTCTCCTGCACGCAAGACTGACTGCTTAACCTTCTGAAAAGGAGCACAGCGCTCGCTGGGGTTTTAGGATGAGCAGCACCTTGCCCCACAAGGATAAAACCCAGAACCCACAGTGGGTATAAGCTGCTCCAGCATCAGCAGTGCTGTGCTTCAGCTCGTCCAACCTCCAGTGTGAGGCTCTTCTAGGAAGGGTTTGGGATCTAGTCTGGAAGAGCAAGGAAGGTGGATGCTGTGCTGGTCATGTTTTACAGGCCTGTACGCAGTCAGCCAGCAAAATCTTGACAATATGTGACAGAGAAGTCACTTAAAACTCCTCCTTAAGGGTAGAGGAGCCAAAATGCAATTACAGCCATCTGTGAATTAAAAAGAAAGTCAGATCAGAAGACAGGAGAGTGCACAGTGCACTCAGCAAGGCTCTGCAATGAAAACCCCCCAGATTTGCTTCTCCTTTCTAAGAGTATGAATAAAACAGGTCAAGCCAGGCCTTTTCTTGCTCAGAGCTGCTTGTCTTCTATCTCAGCTGGGACAAGAAAGCACATCAGTTTCAGGACGCACATCCAAAAAGCGCTGTCCTCATTTCCAGTTGGAAGAGGAGCAGAGAGGTCTTTGACATCGCTTCCTCGGTGGGTCAGAGCTTCGGAAAAACACCGCTGCCAATATTCCCCACCCTCTGCGAGGGAGCAGCATCCGAGCAGTGCAGAACATCACGACTTTTTCTTCTGTCCTTCACCGTGGTAAAAACCTGCTGCAGAGCCGAGCCCTGGTCCCAGACCACCTGGCCGTGCTGCGCTACTGAATGCACAGAAATATATCTGCAGCTGATCCATAAACATGCTCAGAATCAACGTGCTTGTAGCATTGAAGTATTTTAACTGCCAGCGACTGGCCAGGCTGGGGGGAGCCCAGTTCTGTCTTTCAGTCTCGCAGTGCTTACTGTCTATTACGAAGTGGATGCTGCGTAATGCTGTGTGAACAGAGAAGAAAATAATGTGCTTAAAATCGGGGATATTCTCTGTGTTCGCACAAAATCCCCAGTCCTGGAGATATTTTAAAGCTGCTGTTGTATCTCAAGTGAATACACAGGTAAGTAAATACTCTCTATTTACTCATTTGCCACAGCTAAAACCAAAATCTCTTGTGCTTTAGCCCACGTGTGGTGCAGTGGCGTTGAGCAAAGCCAGGTATTTGTACAGACACAGCACGTTTCAGTGTCTGTAACTGCACGCAATGGATGTGCAGCTGCACACATCCAGAGGTGAAGCAGGACCTGAGGTCTTGCATCTACTCACAGATGCCTTCCTGGGCCTCAGCTCAAGCCTGCAGGTATCCCTGGTTTTGGAATATGGTGCACAAGGCTGGAGGGAGGCTCTGCAGACAGTGTGCAGGCAGCTTTGTCTCAGCAGAGGTTTCACCTGTGGGACCACAAGCACAAACCTTCTCCACGTACCTTCCTCCATGTACCACTTCCACTGTACCTGCACGATACTGCAGTGTGACCAGGAGCTGCTGTGAGTGGGATGATGGGACCAGCTAACCACCTCTGTGCCCAGGAAATGCATCCCCCAGCCCCAAAGTGCTCCAAGAAGCACCCAAGGCACGCTGCCATGGGTAAAAAACCATCCCCAGCCCGCTGCACTTGGCACCAGCAGACTCTTCTCACCGTACAAAGCCTGTCTTCTTTCAGCTTCCTGGGGCAAAACGTTTTGCACAGCCAGACTTCTTAAATAAGCAAGGTATAAATATGAAATCTAGCTACGACTGGCCCAAGAGCTTTTTAAATGCAAGTACTGAGACACAAATACCAGTGATTTTCCCAAGAGGTCCCTCAAGAAAGGTCAGGCAAGTCGACAGCCAGCCTACCTCGCTGGTACCTGTGCACGGCTCCGAGCCCAGGGACTTGCTTCTTAACGAGTCCTTGCAGCCAACAAGATGCTGGTGGCTTGTGCAGGAACAGACCCACCCAGAACTCACAGCTCCTGCCTTCTTGTGCCTGCACAAGCACATTAATTTTAGCACGCTCTCCTCTGGAAAGCAACGTTCAGAGGCACAGCCACCCTACAGTGAATTTACGGGGGGATGCACTCTGTAAACATGCAGAGATCCATACTACCTGCTGCACGGGCTACTTCCCATTCGGTGGTTGCTTTTATAATGACTCCAACCTTGCACAGAGGCATGAATTTTTGACTTTGTGAGCATCCAACACAACTGGAGCCTCCACAATAAAACCCCCAGTTTTCCCTTCTGCTTCCAGCGTATGATACGAGTGAAATGCTATTCATCTGCTGCTCTGTCGGTGAGATCTCTGCCTCTGCTTGTTTTCAGTCTGCAAACGGGAAAGCCGCAGCGGGGGCTCCTCACGCCACCAGGAACTTGACAAGATCAGAGGCAGATCACCACGTGACGAGGCCTCACGTTAAATCAGAGCTGCCAGCTCCCGAGATTTCAATCCCCCTTGCTCAGATTAATTGACAAATGATGGATTGCTTAGCACTCCCTGCTTACATCAAAGGTTGCTGCTGCAGACTCCTCCACACTCGAAGGCAAGCTGTGAGAGGAGGAAGATGGCACGCAGAGGAGCAGAAGGCTGTACTACAGCAGCCTTTCCTTTGTGCGAGGCTGCTACACCCACCTACAGCCACAGCTGCTGCTGGTACCGAATGCACTTCAAGAGCTGGCGAAGGCAGAAAGCCACTGCTGGATTTCATTCCACAAGCACAGGCCTGCTTACCACGCAACATCTCTGTCAACAAAAAAAAAGGGCATTGCAGAGGGCAAGGACTGGCCAGGGGCTGCAGGGCAGACGAGGTGTATTTTGATCACCATCGCGACTGGCTATGCCTGTTGCAGTCTACCTGCAACTCACACTGACACCGAGAGAGGAGTGAATTCCAAACCTCGACATTAAAAACGTAAAACACAGAAGTGACGAGCTCTGGGCTAAATTAGGTTGCAAGGGATTTCCTGTAGCTTCTGCAGGAGTTTGTGGAAGTTTCTTTGAAGAGGGTCCAAGAGACTTTTCCCAGAAACCATCGTACATTTTAATTACTCTCTTCACACATCCAAGTCAACCTTCCAGGCAAGTATCTTTTTAATAACCTTTTAGTTAAGCCTAGTAGTTTCCATTTCACCAGCCATTTACTTTTCCCATTAAGCAGGCCTTTGTTCAAAACAATTCCACCATTATGCTTTCCCAGGTACAAATCCCACCAATTGCTAACCCCAATCAGCAGAACAACTCGATGCTCCTAATTACAACAACTGCCTAAGCAGAACAGTCACACAACATAAAGGTGTGCACACTGGTGCAGCTTAATTGGATATTAAACCCCCCTACGGCAGGAGTACTGCACACCCAAGGGAGAGGAGGATGCTGAAAAAGGGAGACTGTAGCTGACACCTTAAAAACGGGTTTAGAGGATGAGGGTGCAAACTCAGTGCATGGCAGCTTCCAGGGTAGCTCTGTCACCTTGCCATCCTCCCTCTCTCTGGGGCACTCCGGATTATGTGGAACAGCACGGTTCCTGCAGAACAGACCTCTCTCTGCAGATCATTTTCCCACTATTGCCTTTTAGCCAGAACTTTCTCTGTGTGAAGATCTCTCCTCTCACAGAGACAAAGCAGCCCTCAGATAAGGCCCTTTGCTGAGTCTCTCTGAAAAGCTCTTTGATACTGGAACTACCTGCAGGGGGGAGGTGGGAGAAGTCTCTCTCACAGTTGTAGTAAATGCAAATGGTACGCAGGGTCCAGATCCATCCCAGCGCAGGTATCTGTGTAACATCACTTCAGAGACGGCATAACACATCCCTAAGATCTGAAATGCAGATCAGAGCCCTTATCCGGAGGCTCCTTTGAGGAATGAAATTGTAATGATCCACTAGTGAGACTGGGAGATTTCATCTCCCATTCACAATCACGCTAAAGTGTCGCAGAGGATGGTGGTTTACTCTCCAGTAACCAGGACTGTAACTCTCCTGCTCAGCTAAACAGTCAGCACCCCTCAAACAGCATCACAGGTAACCACAGAAACGTGGAGCTTGGACTTCACACCTGCACCGAAATCCGGGGGAATGCCAGTCATTTTTACTCTACGAAATCTGCAAACAAATGGCACATCAGTTCTTTACATGAAATAGCCTGGTAGGAAATGCAAAGGTACATTACCCTGAAGTTTTACTTTCACCCTGCTGCACAGCCTCCTGCTGAAAAGGCAGAACGCATTAGACAGAAACCAGTGAAATTACAGCAGCTGGCAGGGGAAGGAAGCAAAGCTTTCTGACACAGAAAGGAAATTTGGGCTGTCACTTAAGGACAAACTGGATGCTTCTACCAAAGTGCTCAACAATGGACTACTTTAAGTGCCATAATTACGTTTCAAAGTTACAAACCCCACTGCCATAATGTGTCACTACATGCTTCTTTCAGTGTTATAGTCCTGGGGTATTTGGCAACATCTGCTCGAGTCTGCCTGGCTATTTTCTAAGGAAATTGTTCTTCACTGATCGTTTGAATCTAAATCAAAGTGAAGAGTCTAGCACGCACTTTGAGTAGTACACAGACAGGGCACAAAACATGGTTTTGTTAGGAGAAGCTTCCTTATGTCCAAAAATGTTTAGGAAATAATGTTTAGGAAAAGATTCCTATGCAACAAGTAGCAAAGGTGACTTAATTTGGGTCTTTCTCCTGCTCTTTCAATTTTTGTGTTCTCAAGCTTTTGCTACTGTCGTACTCAGCTGGACAGATACAGAGCGCATGGTCCCATCATAAATATAAATGAGTTCAAATCCCTCGCCCCAAGAACATGCAGTGTCATAACGAAAATAGAACTCTCTTCATTATTAACAGTCATTCAACCAGTAACACAAAGGTGCATAAAGGACTGGTGCTCCCTTGGACCGAAACATTTATGAAATACAGCTGATAAGTGTTTAGTTTATTAAGGAACTGTTTTGTGGGTAGGTCTTTTGTTTGTGTTTTTTTTTTTTTGTTTGTTTGTTTTTTAAGTAACTAACATGACACTTCCCCTCCAAATAAAAATACATAATGGAAAGAAAAACTCTGCAGAATGCAAGGAGGACGCAAGGACAACCACGGACTGTGCTGGCTTAGCAAAGACCTGCAACAACAGATCTCCAGACCCAGTGCCAAGGAGCCACCACACTCGAGAGGGCAGGGCCAATCTGTCCAGTGACCAAGACTGCAGAGAGAAGTTTCATAGCCCATGCATCCTTGCAAAAAGCTCAAGCAGATGCATCTCCGATTCACAGTGGTGACACAGTGCCAGCACATGTGAGCTATTTCAGTCTTCATAAGTCTCACATTTCGTTACTCAGTGGTAATTTAGCTATTTATTCACGCGAAGACAGTTTAAAGCCAGTAAGTGCAAGCTCTACCAGCACAAGTTCCTGAGCTCCTCGCTCAAGTGGGTCCAGACTGGCTGTAGTGCATGCAGCGGAGTGCTTTCCCCGGGCCTCTTTAACAGGCCTCGTTCAGGCTATGAAGCAACCAAAGGAGACCGCAGCCACAAAGGAACTAAGAATTAGGATTTGTCCAGCTTGTGCGTGCGCTCGTGCCTCCGCAGGGTGCCTGACTCGGTGAAGGAGTGACCGCAGTAGTCGCAGGAGTAGGGTTTTTCCCCGGTGTGGATGCGCTGGTGGCGCTGGAGCGATGCCAGGCGGGTGAACGTCCCTCCGCACTCCTCGCAGTAGAAGGGGCGCTCCCCGGAGTGAGTCTGCTGGTGTCTTTTCAGCCTGAGCAGCTGCACGAACGCCATGCCGCATTCCTGACACTTATAGGGCTTCTCTTGCCGGTGGATCACCTTGTGCTTGGAAAGCAGGTTAGGTTTATCGAAACCTTTGCCGCACGTGGGGCAGGCGTAAGGCTTACAGTCTTCTTCCTCAGCCTTGTGGTTCTCCGCACAAGGCTGGTCGGTGTACTCAACAGTCTGCTGGTTACGGTGCACGATCGACCAGGGGTTCCTAGCCATGCCATTCCCCAAAATCACCATGGAGCGCTCTATCTTGTGCACGTTGCGCAGGTGCCTCCAGACATCGGCCGTGCGAATGAAGCCCTTGTCGCACTCGGGGCATTTGTGCGGCCTGTCACTAGAATGGATCAGCTTGTGCATGCGCAAATTGGCCGCGCGGAAGAACTCTTTGGCGCAGACAGGACACCGATAGGAGTTTTCCACCAGGTGAGTTTGCTTATGCTCCTGCAGCTCGCTCATCCCCTGGAAAGAGGCACCGCACTTCTTGCACCGATACGGCAAAGCTTCTCCAGAGATGGGTTCCACGTCCTCCTCAAACACAGCACCAAGGATGGCGTTCTCATTATCACCACGCGCTCTTCTCCGTGGCTTCTTGGAGCGCTCAGAGGAACAGCGCCCTGCATCTTTATCTTCACACTGCAGGTCCAAGTTGGTACTGGAAGGGACAAATATCCCAGCCGTGCTCACACCTCGTTTCTGGTAGCAGCTCTCATAGGATTCCTTGTCTTCACTCTGCAGCTCTGCTGGAAGCTCCTGCTTACCTGGCAGTCCGGCAGAGTTGCAACAAGGACTGGATGTCTCTGAGAAATTCATGTCCACCTCCTCCTGAAGGTTAGGTTTGTGGCCCACCTCCTCGGTGGTCTTTCTGGAATAATTTGACTGCTTCTCACCTGTGTCACAAGAGTTACTCTCAGAGCCCCAGTCCACCTTCACATCCATCCTCTGCTGTGTACGCCGTGTTCACCTGCAGCTCCTTGATGATGCATATGCCAAGAGAGTCAAGTCTTTCATGGTAGGTCCATCTCATTCTCAGCTCTCCTTACAGTCCTCCCTTGAAAATAAAACACCCGTTTCAACAGTGATTTTCTGGTATTAATAGAAGTTAACACAGTAAAGATTTTTTTTTTTTAATTAAAAGAATGAGACAGGCAGTCATTTACGTGGAAGGAGAAAAACCATTTTTCTGCTATTATAGCTGTAGAATATATACATTCAGCATGTAGAATACACACAGACTACATTTATCAAGGTTAAATCCTCTGTCACAATTCAGCCTCCTCTACAAATATAAATTGTTAAACAACTTACAATTTTAACTCACTTAAAGACAAGAAGCCTTCAGAACTCTGGGGTGCAAACGCTTTAGGCAAAGTCCTGCACTTCTCTCCCTAGTTACCCCCACAAGTTTTTATCCAAAAGACTCATGTTTGTTTTTACTTTGCTAAATAAAACTAGAAGAACCTGTTACTGGAGGAAAGCACCTTGTGACTGGTAAGGTAACGCAATGAGACCACAGGACTGTGCCAAGCAGCCAAACCCAGCAGCAATAAGAGGCTCTGTACAGAAGGTGGGTTTGGAGAGCTCTGGAGCACCTTCGGTCATCTTTACCAGCATTATCTGAAGCATCCTGAGGATGTTTGGGACCCCTGTGCCACCATCAGCTGGCACCATGCAGAGAAGACCGCTGTTATGCAGCAACAGGCAAGAAAAGGTATCAAAGAGCTGTCCAGAAAGCTTACTAACCATCCTCCCAGGCTTCAAAGTGCCGCTAGTAATCTTCCAGAGCTGGTCCGCTGCGACAGCTTCAAATACTCTGGGTAAACAGCCCTTGCAAACTGACCTTGCTAACAGAGAATATGAATATATGCAAAGGTAATCGGTCCAAAACGCATGAGTCACAAACCTTCTTGTGAGGAAGATGTTTTCATTTATGCCATCCCAAGCTGTGGATTTGCAAGGTTTTCTAGATTTGTCCCAGCAGCCTCTGATGACAGCAGCTCCACGGGGAGCTTTCAATCACCTGGTTTAAAAACGTGTTTGCATTGAATTGCTAATCTAACCTCGGAAAGCACATTTTTTTTTCCATCCTGATGACTCCCTTGGTTGTCCCTGACCCCCACGTTCTCCTTAACACCCATGTTTCATATTCCCTGCACTCCCACTGTTTCTTCACTTCCTCATGGCTGCTTTTGTCTGGGTAAGACTTCTCTGAACACAAGCACATATATACCCCCACAAATCCATGTAAGCACGTATGTATGCATGGATACAATTCCATACTGACGTGCACACAAATACAAAGCTTGGCTATTTGATTTCAGTACGCTTAAATAGTTATAAAGGCAGTATAGCAGCGTGCTTTAAGTGAAAGGTCTCATTCATGTCTCAGAAAGGCCAGTTTCATTCGAGACACAAACTGCGCTTTCTTCTTCTGTGATGCAGAAAACAAGCCTGAATCGGTCGTCTTCATTAGTCACTGCCTGGAACAGAATGGCTCAACTCACCCACCAACTTCAACTGTTCCCACTAATTTAATACTACTTGCATGAAAACAGGAACTATTCCTCACTCCCTACAAGATGCCGAGCATCTCCCGTGGCACACCTTCAGATCCCTAGTTGAGTCACTGATCTGCTTTTTCCTTTGTTGAAGAAGAACTTCTCAAAGCAGGCTGGCACCGCTCGGCTTAATAAAACTCCCTGACCATGCCCGCCTGGTTTCCATGGGGGGAAAAGTATTTAAATCATGATGCAGGCTTTAAAAAAAAAGGAAAAATTAAGGCAAAATGAAAACACCACGCTTTTCCCTGCCCTGCTCACTACCTGTGGGGCTCCTCATCAAAACCTGGGCTCAGCTTGGCCCCATGCTGGCAGTGCAGTCACAGCGTACCCAGTCCCACAGCAGCTGGTGGCAGGGTGACCCCCCAGTGCCCCTCTGGGTGGCCTTGCTGCTTGGAGCTGCAAGAACAGGCAGAGGAACAGCCGCAGGGCTATCAGGGAGCTCACGATTACCCCCCACCAATGGTAACTGCTCATCTTTCCACAGAAGTTTGGCAGCGATTGGATTTGATTCCAGGCTTTGGTTTGTTAGAAGAAACAGGCTCTGTGCTTGTACGGCTCTGGCCACCTCCCTGACTTCTGTGCCTCATTCCCTGTTTGAATGAGTTTTTCCTTCAGCCTCAACACCCAGAATTGCATGCAGCATTTTCTTTGATGTCTCACCAGGCCTTCCACTACCTGGTACTATTTCCTTACTCTTAATGACACATCCTAGGATCCCATCTAGCTTTTTCAAAGCCACAGGACAACAGCAGTCCCCGGCATTCTCAGGCTCCTTTCCTCCCTCCTTCACAGCTGATAAGCCACCAATTTGAAGCAGAAAATTTCACCATTTGTCTACCACCACTTCCCAAAGTCTTCTTATTTTTCTGCAGCTCTGTTCATACTCCACGTCAACACATTTCATTCCCACAACTCCTTTCTTGCATTAGCACCATCAGACTAATTGTTCAACACAAAGAGTCGAAGCTGCAGTCCCCGTGAAGCCCCGTTATTAACCTCCCAACAGCTTCTCTTCCACTACACGTTCCTCCCCCAGTTATCGTACTGACCGGTGCGGTGCTTCCAGCAGTCACCATCACTCTCCAGCACCACCACATGATCTTGCAGAGATTGCTCCTGCTTTCAGCGTTGCAGTTATGCCGAACATTGGACAGCTGTCTCGGTGGATCTTCTTAACAAAGCTCACAGGTTTTCAAAATGGGTATCTACAAATAACAGCACATGGGGAGATGAAGTCAAAACCAAACAGGAGTGTACATTATTAGCATGGAAATATGGCATTTAAGTTTTGCTGTGAGAATCTTGCAGAGAAAGAGCTGTCATTTC
This sequence comes from Aythya fuligula, assembly GCF_009819795.1. NCBI lineage: Eukaryota > Metazoa > Chordata > Aves > Anseriformes > Anatidae > Aythya > Aythya fuligula. Next base: position 21,436,658 of record NC_045566.1, on the reverse strand, counting down.
AACTCTCACAAACTAGGAAAAAACTCGTGAGGTTTTTTTTTTTTAAACAAGCATTTTTTCTGAATTTAAAATCTTTGACATTTCTTACTGTAATGCAGCAGTTGGGCACAGCAAAGGCTTTCTTCCACCTAGACCCATGACACACAAAGTCACGTACCTCTTCGCTGTCCCTAACACATCCCTTCGTTCATCAGTATTCATTAGGAAGACCCTAGCAATACAGAAGCATGTATGGGACCAACAGCCAGCACGTTTGTGTGGGGTGCAGGTGATAAATGGTCATTTTCTGTTCAAAACCCAAACCCAATATGCACACAAATCATGGGTTATTAGGACTGATACATTAAAACGCAAGGGGATGCATGGAAAGAAGGGATGACGAGTGGTTCTGGCCAAGCGGGCTGTGCAGCCTTGCAGTGAGACTTCTGCAAATCTAGCATCAGAGGGTGGGGACTCTTGCCAGTAGAGCCCCTTATGCTTGGAAAGCACGTTAAGTTCATGGCAGCCTTTGCCACACATTGGACAGATTTACGGTTTACATTCTTCTCCAGGTTTATGGTCATCTGAATATTCCTGATAGATGTTGTTCTCATCCTCCTGGGTCCTGTGTACTTGAGACCAAGGGTTCCCAGCCACACCATTTCCTAAAATCTTTGAATGCTCTATGTTGTGCACACTGGGTAGCTGCCTCCAGATACTAGCCGTGCCAGCGAAACCCTCGTCACACCCTGGACACTCATGTGGCCTGCCACTACAATGCATATGTGCATTTGTAAATTTGCAGTAAGGAAGAGCTGCTTGCTACCAACAGTGACACGGGTTTCCCACAAGGTGAATCTGCTTGAGTTCCTGCAACTCACTTGCATCCTGGAAAGAGGCATTGCATTTCTTTCTCCTGTAAGTCAAAGCATCTCTAGAGATGGGTTCCAGGTCCTCCACCCCAAAGCATTAATAAGAATGATGCTTGCATCATCCTTGCTTCTCCCTCCTTGAGGTTCCTCTGAGCGTTCAGAGGAACAGTGCTCTAAATCTTTGTCTTCACTCTGCAGGTCTAAGATGGTACTGGAGGTGTCAAAAACCCCAGCGGTGGCTGAATTATGTTTCTGGTGGCAAGTTTCAAAGCTTTCCTCTTCTTCAGACTGCAGTTCTATACGAACGTCTTCTCAAACTGATGGTCCAGCAGGAAGGCACCTAGGAGTAGATGGGGGTGAGTAAGTTTCCTCCACCTCCAGCTGGAGGCTGGATTTGCAGCCCACCAACTCTGAGGGCTGTCTGGAATCACCCAAGTGTTCCCCACCTGTGTGGGGATTGTCACTAACAGAAACCAAGTCCACCTCCAGCCTCTAGAGTCACAGAGTACTTACTTGTTAGTAATTGTGGAGACAGGCAGCACAAGTTCCCATGACCTTTCATGGCTGGCTTCTTCCAGGTCAGATTCCTTAGAAAATAAACAAGAATTTTATTATCTGCCGGGCAAAAGTAGGATTTAAGATGTCAATTTAGTTCAAAATACTTTAGGAGTAATACACAACTCAGAACACTCCAAATGCTAACTCACGGGTTAGACTGAGGACCCAGGACAACTCTATTCACTACACTTTTTCCTGTTGTTGCTCTGAGACACGACAGAAAATGGCTCTTATGCCAGGATAACACAGCCAGCATTTACACACCCCAAGACTTGCACCCACAGAAGTGTTGATACACTCATGCAAATCACGAGCACAGTCCCCACACTAGCCTCTTGCTTTCAGTAATGAAGAGCAGGCCACCCTGCTAACCTTTTTAACCTAAATAAAAAGAATAAAATGAAAAATGAAGCTCAGAGATCTGATCACACGCATGTTGGTTTTCAGACTAATATAGTTGGCTTTATCAAGTTCTGTGTATTTTTTTTAATTTTACTCCTAATAATGAGGTATTTGGAACATAGCTTGCCTCCTGCTTCAAACGTTGTACTTACAAGCACATGATTTCATTAAATTCTACATTCCAAGCATTTTCCATCAGCCTCAATGATTTATTGCAGCACAGCAAAATAAGCCCTAATCAAGGGGAAGGGGGCAGCTCTCTCTCCTCCCAGTGCTGGTTATAACACATGCTACAGCTGCAGAAAGGGAACAAGCACAGCAGCACCCTGCTGAGAGCAGTTCAAGGAAGGTTCAGGATCTGATGCTGCCCTCTCTCAAGTGACCCAGTGCAAGGAATCATTGCACTACCTTTAGTCACCTAAAGGCACGTAAGGCTTTATTCCTTTTCTGCAAAGCTTTCTGGGGCCTTCCAGGTCTTGGGGGCCCAGACAACTATCATCCTGTAAATAAGGCATTCAGATAAGTGAACATGTTGAGAAAACAGCTCCAAACTAGAAGACAGCTCCTCACTACAGCCAACGCCAGGCGCTGTTACAAAATCTGGAGTCACCAAGGCACAACCAGCTGGAGGAAACCAGGTGAGGACTGCAAGAAGCCTTTCTGGCATGCTCCAGGTTCCCAAACTTCCCTTTTCTCCTGCAGGTATTGATTTGGGTTGCCAGCAAACCTCTGTGCAGAATTCGCCTGACTTTGCTAATGCCCCCAGCCCAACTCTACCAACTCCAACCGCTGCACGGGCAAGGCCACCCCTCTGGGCTGGGGCTTTAGGGGGGCGAATCGTGTATCTGTTATCAGCCCACATGCCTTATCTTTACACATTTAGCTGCAAAAAACAAAAAAAACAAAAAAGCAGAAAAGGCAGAAGAAACTGAAAGAGGTGCGGGAGCCCTACAGCTCTCCTGGTACCCGCTGGTACCTCCCGGAGCAGCTGCTCAGCAGCGGGACACTTCTCCAGCAGGACCTTCTGAAGCTCCAGCCGCGGATTTTTAGCAGCCGTACCCTCTCCGCAGGTTTTTCAGCCCAAAAAGGCGCAGGGCCGGGGCGCTCCGCCCGACCCTCAGCGAGCCAGCCCCGCGCCCCCCCGACCCCCTCGGGTCCCCCATCCCATCCCACCGCCTCCCTTCTCGCCCCCCGGGCCCGGGGGCTGCCCGCAGTGCCCGCTCTGCCCCTCACCGTGCGGCCGGGGCCGGGCGCTGCCCCCCGGAGGCCTCGGCCCCGCGGGCGGAGCGGGCGCGGCGTTGCTCAGGGCCCGGCCCGGCCGGCGGCCGCCATCTTCTGCCGGGACCATCGGCAGCCCCCCGGCTGCTGCCCGCCGCTGACGCGCCAGGCCCCGCCTCGCTGCCTGACTGACGGCTCTCCTCGCCAATCGCCGCGCGGGGATCGGTGACTGGCAGAGCAGCGCGCCAATCGGTGTGAAGGAGGAGGGGACGGAGGCCTCCCGCCTGCCCGCCATGGCACACCCCCCCCGTGACTGGCACGGCCGGGGCCGGCTCTGTCACACCCCCGGGCCGGGGACGCGGCCACCGAGCGGCCCCCGGCGCTCCCCGAGTGTGACTGACACCCGGAGACCGGCCCCTGTTCCTCCCTCAGTTTGAGTGGTACAGCCCCGTCACAGCCCCGGGGGGACAGGCACAGGCAGAGCGCTGCCCCTGTCACACCCCCGGTGTGACTGTCACTGCCCCTGTCACACCCCCAGGGACTGTCACAGGCAGAGCACTCCCCTTGTCACACCCCCAGGGATTGTCACAAGCACAGCACTACCTCTGTCACACCCCCAGTGTGACTGTCACAGCCTGGCACCAGCCCCTGTCACACCCCCAGCGACTGTCACAGGCAGAGCACTGCCCCTTGTCACACCCCCAGGGATTGTCACAAGCACAACACTGCCCCTTGTCACACCCCTAGGGACTGTCACAGGCAAAGGACCAGCCCCATCACACCCCCAGTGTGACTGATGCAGGTGTAGGACCAGCCCCATCACACCCCCAGGGACTGTCACAAGCAGAGCACTGCCCCTTGTCACACCGCCAGTGTGACTGTCACAACCTGGCATCACCCCTGTCACACCCCCAGGGACTGTCACAGGCAGAGCACAGCCCCTGTCACACCCTCAGGGACTGTCACAGGCAGGGGACCAGCCCCATCACACCCCCAGGGACTGTCACAAGCAGAGGACCACCAGCCCCATCACACCCGCAGGGTGACTGACGCAGCCAGGGACCAGCCTTGTCACTTGCTGTGACCAAGCCCCCGAGATCAGTCCCCATCACACACACCTGTGTGACCAACACCGCCAGAGAACAACCCCTGCTCCATCCCACCGTGTGCCTGTCGCACTGGGACCACCCCTGTCCCCTGACCTGTCACACCACCATCGCCTGACACTGCGATGTCCCCCGATGTCCCCCTCCTCACACAACCACTCAGCCAGCAAGGCCGAGGAAGCCAAAGAGCAACGAATGCACACCGTGGTCACACTAGCCATCAAAAAACACATCAGGGGACAGCACCACGCCGTCACAGGAGCAGCAGACTGTTAACACCCATTTAATAACGCAGGATGTCCAGTGGCATGAGGGGGATCCACCACCAGCAAGCCCAGAAGCGATGCCCCCGAGCAGGGTGTCAGCCACGCCTGCTGCGTGCCGTGATTTCTGTGCAAACCACCTGCACTGCCCACGGATAACGGAGGAATGACTGTGTGAGAGAGTGCGAGTGCACTGTGTGTGTGTGAGCAATCCCCTAAATACACGGGCTGCAGGGGAGAAGCCTCCAGATCCAGGACTCTTTGCTAAATCAAGTCAGGGGTATGATGCCTGTGCTATGCAGATGAGCTGTCATATTGTCTCCCACACAAGACTGTCTCCAAAGGAACCTACACCTACTGCAAATATCCTGCAGCATATGGACATTTATAGGTCAACCTGGAAAAAAAAGTGAGAATAATGATTGTCCTAAAAAAGCAGGAACCCAAATAATTTTCCAGTATATATTTGCACACAAGGAACAGGATGAATTATATATACCTGAGAGCCATTAGAAAATGTCAGATTGCCTCTAAAATGAATTAGGAAAAAAAAAAAAATGCCTCCAGCTTTCTTGTGCAATAAGGGAGTGCAATAAGTAAATAAGAATCCCTAATAAAAAGTCGATCCCTGAAGTGACTTTGCAAATGTACCCTTAGCCTCTGTCGTGCTGGGGACAGAGTCTGGGACCTTGTCCTAGCAGCCAGAAACACCACGGAGCTGACACTGACAGAAGAGCTGCGCTTTCATTGCAGGAGCAACCGTGATTTATAAACCGGGAACTCCTCCTGTAATGATTTCAGAGCAAACCCAGAACGTTTGTTACCCTTCTCTAAATGGAGCTGGAAAAAAATAACTTTGGGTGCCAACTCTGTGAAAACAACGCGTGCCTTGACAGCAGAGCGTTAGAGGATTTAAAAATGAAGACCCAGCAATATTCTGGGTGTGGTGGGAAGAAGGGGACAGGCAGCCCCACAAGTCTCTTTGCATTTCCAAACTCTCAGCATTCCCCTCCAGCATGTACCTGCCACACCTCCCAGCTGTTTGCACCATCCCCAGAATATTTTTCCAGAGCTTCAGTCTCTGAAGAGAGAAAAGGAGCTGAACTCTCCATCGACTGACACTTCTGCTGGAGAAATGAGATTTCTATAATTACCATTGGAGAGAATTTGGGGAGGCAGGTGGATTTTTTTTTTTTTTTTTTTTTGTAAACTTGGATGTCGTACATTTAAAAACAAAACATTTTACTTAAACATCAGCACGTTGGTTCATAATTGCAGTGCGGGGAAGAGGAGCACGTCAGTAGTTGGAGAAACATTGAATTTGCAGGGAAGCAACTGAAGCGTTTGCACAGAAGGGGGCAAATGGAGATAAGACAGGCTGTCTTCTGCTTGCATTCAGCTGTCGGGAAACTTGCACAGCAGAGATTTATCCTTTTTAAAAAAGAAGCAAGGAGGAAAAACAGAAATCTATAGGAACACCTGCTTTCCCTTCTCCTATCTGCAAACTCTCAGTAGATTAACTGTTGGACCACAGCTTGACTGGTTGACACAGTCGGTTTTCTACCACAACAGATCTCTCTCACATCTCTGTTGGGGTCTATGCACCCGCTTGCAGGACCATCCTCACAAAGATCACATAGTTCAAGGGCGAGAATCAATCTGCCTTGAATATTTTGGCCACAGATCATAGAATCACAGAACGGTTTGGATTGGAAAGGATCTTAAAGATCATCACCTTCCGACCCCTCTGCCATGGGCAGGGACATGTTCCACCAGACCAGATTGCTGAATGACCAAGGTGTCCATCTTTGCATATTTGTATGAATGCCTTTTCATTTGGCTCCCTTTTGGAAGAGTCAAGACATAAAAATCCCTTGCTGATGGGCAGCTAGTGAGCCCCAGCTGGCTGTTTTTCAGCCACTGCTCTCTGTCATCACCCACAAAAGAGATGTTTTTGTGGAACTAGGCACACTCAGGGCAGCAGAGAAGCTTATTATTATTATTATTGTTTTATTTATTTATTTCTGCCTTCACTGACAGGGAGCTGAGTCTGTACTGTCCCATGGGCACGAGGTGGCTGTGGCAGCACTGGTGAGGTTTGTGCCAGCATCACAGCTTGCCAGGCTGAATGGCTCCAGCATGCTGCCTTTGTACTGCCCACAGCATGCTACCGATGGGCCGAGCAGGACACACAGCTACATATTAAATGTACAAGTGTCTCTGCAAAACCCTTCTAACCTACGAGACACTGAGGGTCTGGTTTGATTTGCATTTGTCAGCCTTTCTGATCTGAAGTGTAACAAACGCAGTATGGTGTTCTTACACCTGGGAGATCTCATGAAACACTTACCTGCAGCAGAGGCAGCTCGGCTCCATATGGACGAGCAAGCCTAACCTTTAAAACCATCTGCAAGATGGGAGCAAATGAAGTCCTGAACAAGTGCATAAGGGAACAGGATATAATACTAAACAGGTAATCACTGCTAGATTATCTCGAGACACAGACTAACACAAAACAAACCAGGAGAGAGAGCTTAAGACATATGATAACCGAAGCACTGCTCCAGTGCAGAGTGTGATAACAGGCAATCTCATCCTTGATGTCTCTGTATTTCCTTACTGGAAACTCTGCAATTATTCAGATTAAAAAAGCATCACTTGCTTGAATCCAACTAGCACTATTCACGTGGTTTTACGCATATATCCTGTACAGATGCCTCTGTGACTTTGCAGAAAATAAACCGTACTTTATATAAAGCAATCAACTCGCCAAGTAAAATTTAAATTGCCCTACGTATTTAACAGTTTCTGTTGTGTTATTTTTTTTTTTCCTTCCTAGAGAACTGAAACTTGAGCTAATGAATTAGAAAATACTAAATAATCAAAAACACCTAGAAAAAAGAGGTTAAAATAGTTATTCTTGCTCAGCTGAAGAATCTATCGGTTATCTGTCCCAGATTTAATTACTGAAAACCACGAAGATTGTCTAGCTCAGCACAAAGTTTCTGACCTGAGCCAATTTCATATTTGACAGGATAAAATACCACTTACTTAGAAGAACGAGCTGAATAACACCTACTAAGCATGCATGCTGATTAGCTTTCAGAGGGGCGATGGCTTTACAGATCCAGCCCGGTTTTGATGAAACACACTTGAGAGATTCAACCACCGTGAGCAGGGAACAAGGCACAGCCCGTGGCCATGTTTCTTCTGGGTACCAGGTCTTCCCTGGTGCGTGACTCTGCCTGCTGTGTCCTTTGGGGTGACTTTTAAACCAAAGGATCACGGGCAACGCAGAGCAGCCAACATAATCAAAGCCCCTGTCATCCGTAATAACTCCAAGATTCCCAAACTGCTTATAAGTACACAGTAGCCACATAAAAATTAATGACCCATTGATTACAAACAGCAAAGTACAAGGCAAAAACAGATTTGTTGATGTATCTATTTGCCATTCTCTGCCCGTCCTCACACTAAAAATGTTTCTGGTTACGGTTACTGTTAATTGGTTTTTATCTTGCAGCGGAGCTAAGAGGTTTCAGCTGAGATGGGGTTTCACTCTGTTAGGCAATTACACAAACATCCAGATGCACAGAAAATCCCTGCTTTGTAATCCAGATGAGGCAGAACACAGTGAGTTATCTCAGTACTAAAGGGAGGTTTCTGATCTGGAAAAAAAAAAATATTTCTGGCTGACCAAGGAAGCATCAGGGAAGGTGAAAAAGTGAATCACCTCCTCCTTGTGCTTCATCTGCTACAGCTCACAGGTTAAAAACTCAGCCTCGGTTGCCTGAATTTTAGCTCATCAACTGCAACACGCAGAAGGATGGTATTTTCAGACACACCACATCTTCTGAAGACATTCCTCCTAAGGAGGGCTTCCTCGCGCGGTGTCATTATCTCCGACAGATTTGCTTTGGAAATTTCCTCCCGGGGCTCCTCCAAGTTGACAAGTGAATTCTCTGCATCGGAAATATTTGTTCAGAGGCTGCCAGGCTCATCAGTCACTTCCCAGAGGAGGAGGCAGTCTGGGGGGGGGAGAGGGATTTTGCTCTTCCCCCTGCAAAAATGATGATATTGAGGGGATGCTCACTGCAGCCACGTGCCTAGGCCACTTGTCTCCCTGTGACACTGCCCATTTCTCAAGATATTCCATGCAAAAGCAGCTTAGAAAGAAAGAGACTGGCTTTTATGCTTTCTTGTCCCGTTTAGGAGCGGGTTTCTTGTGTCAGGTGCTCCTACTGTGGTCAGCAAGAGCACACAGCTGAGTGCCCAGCACGAAATGGCTGAGCCAGGGCTGGGGACACAACTTCTGCCTGGCCTTGGCTGCCACAAACAGATCACAAGCATGCCAAAGCAAGAGAGTGACCAGGACTGGCCTGAGAAGGCCTTCCCCAGCCCCTTGGCACCCCCTGCTCTGGGAATTTAGGGGGGATAAGACACCCCTGCCAGCTGCCATCCACCAAGGCAGGGCTCATTATTTCAGACCTAACCAGGCAGAGAGGAAAAACGAACATCCTCCCAGCATGGGATTGCTTAACCTGTGGTCTGATCTTATTTCTTGATGACTGTAGACATGATTTATGGCATCTCCACGTAGCATCATGGGTGGACAAGGAGAGGACGACCAGATCTCAGACAGCATCTAGACTGGTTACCAAAGGCCTCTGACAGCTCCTGGTTTCCTTAATGAAGAGCTCTTTCTTACAGCTCTGCTCGCTTCTTCATCAGTCATCGTTAACGAAGCACTTAGGTATCTTATCTGGGAACAGCGAGATTTCTCGTGTACACATAAATCAGCCTCTCTCCAGCAAGAAAGCTCAGTTTTCACCTAGCCAGCTCTTCCTGAAAGCGGAGGCTCTGCCACAAGGAAAAAAAAAAAAACACCTTCCTGTTTTCATTCTCAGCCATGCCACACTGGAGTCTTTTCCCTTTCAAATGTTATTTGTTATTTTTCATTCCATGTTTGCCAATTATTAAAATGATTTTGCTCAGACAGAGACAAGCAAAGCACAGTGTAGCTTCTTCATCTTGCTTTTTCATCTTCTGTGTTTTTGTCACACCAGCGAAGATTTGATTTGTTCTCTTTGAAAGATGGCTGAGGACTCATTTGTCATGATTATTCCACTTTTAAGGTGCTGCTGCTCTGCTACACGGCTGAAACCAGGCAAACCAGTGGTGAACACATCAGACTTTGAAATGTGCCATGGGAGAAAAATTGTTATTAGCTCCTCCTGCTACCAAAGGCATCACGCTGGATTTTCAGCCTCACCAGTGCGGCTGTGCCTATGGTTTCTAAAGCCAAAAGATTAAGATTCATCAATTAACAAAAGAAGCTGGCAGATAATCTCATGATTAAGGCAGTGGAGCGGGACCTGGGAGAACTGGGTTGATTTCCCAGTCCTGGGCTGGTTGCTATGTGATCTGATTTTTTTCATTACTACCAGCTGGAGTCTCTCGGCTCTGCTGTAAGACAAATAGAAATAACCCCCAAACTCTCAATGCATTTCATGTTCTGCAGCCGGCCTTTCCTCGAGCTTGTTATTTTTTCCAGAATCTCCTGTGATTGACTAAATAACTCCTTATAATTTTTTTTTTTTCTTTTCCCCCTTTCTTCTGTTTCCTAGTGAATGTCTTTACCTTCTGTCTGTTGCAAATGCGAACAGTTTTAATTAGGTGCTGTTGAAATGTCTTTTGCAGCTTGGCATCCTGTTCGGTTTCGCTCCTCTCGTTCTCTTTGCAGTTCTGTTCCTTCCCACATTGCTTATGTTTTCTTGTTTGTGGAAGCTCTTCTTTATACGCACAATTCAATCACGTTGCTCTTCAATTTCATCTCTAATAAGTATAAATAGGGAAAAGAGCACCTGAAGCCCCTCTCCAGATGCTTTTTAGGTAGTCCTCCTTTCCTATAGCCTGTCCTTCAGACGGTAAAGGGTTTCCAGATGAATTCAAGGACAAAACACCTCAGCCCCTCAGCTCAATGGATTTGTTGTGCTTTCAATTACCTTCTTAAATGACTTCTTTTCATCTACAACTTTGTAGTTCGTACTCAGCCTTCAGATGAGGTACAGAACATCAGGAAGCTGCTCAACAAACTCTACAAAGAACCCAAACCCCAGCGACTGTGCAATTTAAGCCAATCCCTTGTCCCCTCCTATTCCTGCTTTAGGGTCGAGCTACCAGATTTGGGGTTTACTCAAGTTATCCTTCTTGTGTCAGCTACGAATTTACATGTTCTTCTTTCCCCATGGAGGTTGGCTGTCTCGCCACTCCGTCCTCAGTGCCTTCATCCGTGCCCTATCACAAGCCATTTTTCTGCATTAACCAGATCGCTGTAGATCTAGTTACATCCAGCTTGTCTGGGGAAGTCAGTAATTTCAATTAAGCTGTTATGCATTTACTTCTAGTTTTATAAGAGAAGACAGAGTTTCACTTTTATACTTCCTGATCTCCAGCAGCAATACAACAAAACTCATGAAAAATAGGGCTGAAGGGAACTGCAGCAGCCTGGCCATTTGCCTCTCCAACGCTAGGGCATGGTCAGCTCCAGGAAAAGCCATGCCAGGCAGAAATGCTTAAGAAGTGGCTCTGCACCCAAGCCTTTTGGATGCAGGCCCCGTAACCCCGCACGCAATCTGTTCCAGCATTTACCCCATACTTTTCACTTTCTGGCATAAGCCACTCAGGCGGTCGCCTCCCATCACGTTACCGGGGACAATGCCTGGCTGTGATGAAATCACTCAGCCACGTGTGGCAGAAGGGAGGATTACACAGAAGACAACCTGGTGCGTGATGAGTGGGACTTGCAGGCAAAGCCGCACGCTGCAATGTCCCTGCCCGACCCCCATCCACAGGAGGGTGAGCAATTTCTGGGACACTTTGTCCCAGCGTTGACTCTGATCAAAAGACAGACACCGCCTGGCTCTCCTGTGTGCTTTGGGGCATCAACACCACCCCTTGGAGGTGCTCTTGGGGGGGATACTCAGCTTTACCCCCTTCTCTGGCAGTACAAAGGCATGCCCCTTCTTCCACATCTCCATGGCTGTCTTCAGCCCCTTGGTGCAGCACTTTAATCCCTGCAGTTAGGATTTCTGTGCTACTGCTTTCCAGCACAGGTGAAAAAAACTATTTTTAACTCTCGTGTCATCAAATAAGTTAAATGAGGACACACACCAAAAAAAATAAAAATAAAAATCATATCCTCTAGCCTTTTTGCCAGTGAATAGCAACTCGTTCCTGCAGTGCTCCCAAGGGGTTACCTGTTGGATTTGGTTCCCTTCTGCTCTCCAGCGCTTCTTGGAAAAGCAGCAGCCATGCACTGCAAGCTGAGAGGTCTGCAAAAAACAAACCTGTTGACGAGTGAAATTTCAGCTACTGCAACAAAATCTCTGCCCTAAAAATCAATTCCTTCAGCTGCATTTCTTAGACTTCCTTTGGCTGCTTTGGAGGATTCTCGGGTCCTCAGTTCCAACCCTACAACATACCCGTTTCATTCCAAGTGTCAAAGCACCAGAAATTTTGGGGCTGGAGCAAAGATTTCTTGAGAAACCCTTTCTCAGCACAGCTTTCTGCTCGAGTTCCCAAGCACAGCACTGAAGTGACCTCCAGAATTATCCAGCTCGCTGTTTACATCTGACACCTCACAGTTTGCTCACACTTAATCACAGCAAGAGAAGCCAGGTTAACGAGGCTCCGCCAGGCACCGTGACATTTTCTTTCTACTTAGGGGAAACCTCAAAGACGTTCATGCCTGATAAGGCCTGACTGCTTCCACGGCTTGCATTTACAAAGAAAATTGGTAAAAACGTCTCCAGCTAGTGGAAAAGACAAGGAAGCCTTTTCTCTGCGTGGAGTGGAAACCCTAGCTCCGGCATTAAGGCAGCTGAAATCGCTAGTTGCTGTTCAAAACCCCGGCCAAGCAGCTGCTGTTTGACGTCTGTGTGTGCAAAGTTACCGTACAGAGAGGAAGGAGGAGAGATGTGTTTGGAAGCACGGTGGTAGAAGAAAACACACGGCTCCTTCCAGCCCGGATGGTGCCATTTAGTGCGCGTCTGGATGGCGGAGCTGAAGGCATCGCGTGCGATGTGTCCAACACCCAAGGAGAAACCACCCAGAGCACGGCAGGTCCGTCATGTATTTTTTCTGGCCAAGACCGTGGTCACAATGAAATAGCTGAAAATAAGATGCCAACGAGCAAGGAATACCCTGAGAGATGAAGACAGATGGTTTCAGGAGAGCCTTGAAGTAGTGCTGAGATGCTAGAGGTGTAGATTAAGTTATAAAAGCTGACCTGTTGGACTGAGTCCCTTCTCCATCACAGGGGAATGTCCCACGGCTGCCGAGTTGCTCAGCTCCAGTGAAACAAGCTTGGTTGGAGCTTAATTAGAGTGAAAGATGGGTGAAATAAATAAAAGATGAAATCTTTTAAGTGAATGGACAGCAAAGCCCAGCCAGCAGAGCCTCTAAACCTACGCTGGAGAGAAAGCAGTGACTGCTGACCTGGCATCATCAGAAAAATAGGGGGGAAAAGAGCCAGGTGTCCCCAGCTACAGGTGTCCACAGGCTACACCAATACCTGGTGTTGGGCTTCTTCTCATGCTCCTGGTCCATCTTCGGGGCCACACGTGGTTGCTCCAGGCTGCCACGCTGCCCTCCCTGCCAACCATCCCCAGCCAGGAACCAGACACCGCAAACTCCTCAGCTTCATCAATATTTTAATAGATATTGGTTTTTACTGTAAGAGACATCACTTCTTGTTAATTTGAGTGCTGGAATGGCACTGGCAGGCAGGATACTTTGGCTCCAAACAAACCCTGAGGGGAAAAGGGAAATATATTCCTAAGAACAACAATTGGAAAGAATCTAATTCAATAATAGATTTTGTTTGGTATCGTTCTGGCACCAGCAGTCGTCTTCCTGTTATTTTTAGGTTCTGATGACGCCAACAGGTTTGTTGGTTGTTGTTTTTTTTATTATTATTTTTATTGTTGCTGTTATAAAAAAAAAAAAAAAAGAATTTTTCCATAGTTTAATCACATTGAATGAAATTGCAATTATTTTTAGAATTTAAGACTTTGTTCCTCCAGATCTCCAGCAAAACATGCAGATGTTTGCCTGAGTCCAAAAGGAAGGATAAGGACATCTTGGCTGGCTTTTGGAGGAAGATGGAAGGATGGGACGAGGACAGAAAGCAAACAAATATTTTCCTAGCCAGAGACTAACAGGGTTTTAGATAAAGCACATTACACAGCCCAAGAGGCAGAATTTATGTTTATAAACACAAAACAAACATCAAAATCATCTCGTTTCATGTGACAGCTTCTTTATGTTTTTCTTTCCAAGAGATTAGTCACAGAAGAATTTATCTGGGGATATTAGCAGCAGCAGCTACACAGAGCAGGCACCAACTGTTACAAATGCCTGGTCCCGTACTGTTCGTGACTTCCACTAGGTCGTGAAATTCTTGACCTCTAATAAAAAATTAAAAAAAAAAGCATGTTTTGCAGAGCCTTTCCCAGTGATTTCCTCTGCTTTGTGCATCATGAAGGCTTCTTTTTTGTGTGTTAAGTGGCTTGATGGTAGAGTGGGAGCTGAGTAAGGCAGGAGGGGCTCCCAGGAGAGCCAAGGTGAGGAAAGCACATCAACATCAGCTGTGCAGTCCCACACCTGGGGCACTGAGACTGGGGAAAGCTGTACCTGTTGTACCCCCATCAGACAATTCTGCATTCCCCATTCGACAATGACAACCTCCAGTCTTAAAAACAGGGGATGTTACAGTCCCAGGGCTGTCCAAAATGCAAGCAAAACCCTCCCAGGAAAAAATAACCAAGGCTGTGGTTCCTTACCTTGCAGGAGGTGAAGGGACGTTGGATCCTCATCCCCAAAAAAGTCACCGCTCAGTTGTGCTCAGCACCTTGGCGTCAGACCTGGAAATGGCATCAGACCTCTGGAAATGAAGGGACACTGGTTACAACACTGCTTGGCTGCGAGGAATAGGATGCAAACCATAAACTCACGTTTGAAGAGTCTGTTAGCTTAGATGTCGTTCTGGGCTCTGAGTTATGCAAGATCTCTTATTTTTCAAAGGTTAGAAATAAATGACTGGTGAACTCTTTCTATTTTTTTTTTTCTTTCCTTTTAATTTTTACAATTACAAAAGGTATTTGCAAAACATTTTTTTTTTTTTTTCCCAGATAGCTTCTGGCTGCTTTCATGCTGAAATTTGGCAGTCAGCATGCATTTCTTATTCAATAACAGACATAGATTCTGCACTTTAAAACTTGCGGTGGGTACAGACCCAAGAGATTTTTTTTTCTTTCAGATCTGCATTAACAAAAAAAATCACACACTACTCTTTTTTTTTTCCTGTTTTTAAAGCAAAAGCTCCAACTGAACACCCCAGGATATGTATTAACAACAGACAATTAGCCACGCGTTGCCTGGGCAGCTCCTGCAGGAAGGGTTTTTATCAATAATAAAGTCCTGGAAGTTGCAGAATTTTGCAGTGGGACATCTTAATATTGGGGGAACCAAACTACTTTGGGTGTAGAATAGAGGATACGTGGCTTTGTACGTCCTTTGGGCACTTACCCAAGGCCAGCCCTGCATGGAGGCTTTGCTGTGGGTCAGGGTTTGACGTTGGGTGCTGTAGGGTGAAGGATTTGGGAGAGGGACATTCAGCAGTGTTGGGTTTGATGTCGGGTGTTTGAGTCCCTCTCCCTTTGGGCTTTCACATCCAGCACCTCTCTCCCAGCAGGAGATAAGGGGAAAACACACACACCTCATTTTAACTTTTAAGTGGGGGAAAAACGGTGGCAGGCTTTCTCCCACAGCTCCTTCTGCTTCCTTCCCCCCCCACCACCAACAAATCTCTCTGCAGACTTCTTAAATCCTACTCTGTCAGTAGCTGGTTTGCATATGCACATGCTTCTCGGCGCTTGCTCGGACCAGTGCCTTCGGGTAGCTGTTTGAAAAACATGAGAAATTAACATTTGAAAAGGTATTCCCACACACTCTTTGAGCAGGAAACGTGGCTTCCTTCTCCACCCACTTTATCGCTAAGCAGCTTGGAGATGCATAATGGAGAGTTTCATGGCCATTGTGGTTAAAAACCATCAGCTGGGCTGGGATAATCTCTCGAGCATGGCTTTGCTGAGGGAGGAAATCAGACGAGGAGCAGCACCTAGACACCCATGTATCATCTCAGCCATTGCAGAGAGGCTATGATAGACCTTGGGTTAAAAGAGAGGGGAATGGGAGATGGAGGAGGCCAAGAGAGCCACGTCTAGAAACACGCTCCACGCCAAGGTCAGGAAAGGCTCATTAGAAAGCTGTAGGGGCAAAAAGCTAACAAATGTTTCAGATGACCTACCACATTGAACACAGGCAAAATTTAAACCGTCAGAGTGCAAAAACCAGGAGCCAAATCCCTGTGAAGGGCACGTTTCAACGCAGTCATAGCTGGGTACCTGCGAGCAGCACCTTCCCTAGAAAAAGAAGAAAACCAGCCCCGCTTTGCCATCCAGGCCTCAGTGTTTCCTTGCCCATTTTTGCATGTGCACCAATCTGCCAAGCCAGATGTACAAATGCTTTGTGTGGGCAAACAGGCACTCGTATGGGCAAACACTGCCTCGACGCGCGCGTTCTGGTGGGCACGAAATCAGGCAGCGCGCAGCGGCCGCAAGCAGAAGCAGGGCTGGGGACAGCTGGGCACAAAAACCTTTCCTCTGCTCCCTCTGGCACAGGATAACCACACTTTGCAAGGCTCGGCGAGGTGGGTGATGTTGGGGGACATCTTTTTGAGCCGTTTTCCCAGCAGGCTGAACCTTGCTGGGCTCCCACACCCACCCTGAAAGCCATGCAAAGCCGTGAAAGATGAGCAAAAGGCGCCCAGCTCATCTCGGGTACGAATTCCTGCCCTCCCCAGCCTAAAGAAGGACACGTAATGAAGCAGCAAAATGCAATACTACCCTAAAACCACGTGCACAATGGTTTATCTTCCACTATCTATGAATAACCTTGTACAAGCCATTAAAAACAGGTGTGAAGTAATGCATTTGCTACGCTTTCACAAGCTAATTGGGAGCATTACAACAAATGACTAGGTAATTAACCAGTGTTTCAACCCCAGTAATCACGTATTGTAATTGTAGCAGAGCCACAAAGACTCTAATATTGACTCGTTTTGGAAGAAAGCACCATTAGTGTTATTTTTTGAATCCCTTGTTCTTAAAGCAATACAATTCTCCCAGAAACAGGAGTGGGAAGGGAACATTTTCCATGCTCGGTGCCCCTGAAAGGCGCTGGCAGTCCCCAAATACCAGCGCTGGCACCTCCAGCGGAGCAGGGATGTGGTCTGGAGCGAGCCAGGAAGGCTGCACATGGCTGGGTTGGTCTGAGCAGGAAGAATTGCTCAGAGAAAAGCAAGGAGGCAGAGGAAGAGCTCTTCCAGGGTGTCCTCCTGTTGGCCAAGCACCCCTGGGCATCTGGATGGGTGGGCGACCCTCATTGCCACCCAGAGGGCTGGGCACCCGCCTGGGCTCCCCTTTGCACCCCAGGATTTTTACACCTGATTCCAGACCAAGCTTACTTTGGGCAGGAAATAGAAACAGCCCGGAGCATCCTGAAAATCCCCTGGGTTCAGCATCCCCTGGAATTGCCCTGAATATCAAGGGTGTCTTGCAGCAGGCGCCGACAAACACAGCTCCCTCCCGCAGCTCCGAGCGCGCGTCGGCGCGCTGCTGCCTGGTGCAGGGAGAGTGCCGATCTGGTGCTGAATTCCTCCTGAAACACACACACACACACACACACCCTCCCCAAAAATAAGCAAGTTAGCAAGCTCACGAGCCGGGGAGGAGCAGGCTGCGGGCGGGAAGCTCTGCGGGATGACGGAGCTCCATCGTCCCACGGCGGCAGGGGCTCGAGTGTCCTCATGTCTTGGGGTGGTTTCCAGCCCCCCAGAGGGGGCTCACCTGGTCCCCGTGGTGCCTTGTTGGCTGTATTTTGAGCCAAGGCCAGCACTGGGTGACCTTCGAGGTAGCCTGTAACACTGGCAGCTTGCTGGGGAGACATGAAATGGGTGTTATTAATTCTAGGTAATATTCTGCCCTCCCTCTGGTTCAACACCACAACGCTCTCCCACCCAGCTGGGGCAGGAGGAAGGGCTGGGCAAGCCAGGCATCGAGTCCTTGCCAAAAACCAAGGCAGCCAAGGAGGGCTCGGGCTGATCTCAGCCCCCGTCTCACTCCAGCAAGGGCAGGATTGAGGGATGCCAAAGCAGCTCCCGTCTCCGCCAGGGCAGCCGAAGCCTCTCTCCCTGCCCAAACCCAAACCTCGCCTGCCCTTCACAGGTCTCTGCCCCCTCCTTCCTCCCGAGCAGCAAAGCAGAGTGAAAAACGGAGGCTTCATTACCAACAGCACCTGTTTCCATAGAGATTTGCTTAGAAAATGCATGAAGCAGAGAGGGAGGTTAGTGAGGAACGCGCAAGGGCTCGTCCTCGTGCACCACAGGAGACATCTCACCCATCCAGCAGCCCCCTGGCCCCAGAGGGGGCTGAGCAGGGTGTCACAGCTGGACCCCAACCCTTATGGGTGCAGGGCTGGTGGCCCTGCTGCTGGCAGGTCTGGGCACCCCCTCTGGGGCTGTCCCCACCCGCATCCTTCCCCAGGTGACATCTCCGGTGGAGCAGCACTTATGCTGTGATTCACCCAGCCGTGTCTGCTCTCCTGGGTAGGACAGGACCACAGCCCTGTGCCGGTGGCCACCCCTCTGCCAAACCTCCCTTTGGGCCCAGGGGTCTCCTCTCACGTGCTGGATGCGAGCTGGGACGCTGCTGATGGCAGCAGAGCTATCAAGGCAGTGAGCCCTGCTGCTTCTGGTGAGCCACAGGGACTGGAGAAGTTTCCTCGGTCCTGGGTACCCAGGATTTTCTCGTTCTCCCCACAAGCTGTGCTGCTTTGGGAGGAGATAAAAGCATAGATGCAATTAGAGCCTCTCCTATTTGCCTTTAATCAGAGCAGAGGCTCTTTAGGAAACTGTTGCAAACTCCTGATTATTTCCCCAGCTTTCCAGAAGAAGGAAAGAGCAGCAAAGACAGGCAGCAGGCAGGAAAAAAGCAGCAGGAAGGGGCCAGCGTGCACCAGTTCCCACCACCAGTGGGATGCTGGTTTAAGCTCACCAGACAGAGGGCAGGGAGGTGCTTAGAGTGGCACAAACCCCAGCACGCAGCTGCCACATGGGGACAGGAGGATGTGCAACAGACCGAGGGCAGGTTTCATTACACAGCACGAATGCCGTGCTCGCTGGAACGGCTCAGGGCAAGCGACCAAAGCCCTGTCCCCAAATCCACGCCCGCCTGAGCGCCTTTCCAGCCGTGCGCTCTGCTGGCTGCCGTGATTCACGCGGCACCGCTGCGCTGCCTTGCTCAGCACAGGGAGATGACGAGCTGCCCGGGGGAGGCTGCTGCGAGATGCTGCGGATGGGAGGGCTTGGAAAATGCCAGAAGCCCCCTTTACGGGGGATCCGTGCCCTGCTGCTCCCGGCAGCCCCCGCTGGCTGAGCTCACTCCCCACAGCTGCAGCCTCTTCGAGCACCTTGACTCATCTTTTCCAGCCGCAGGGCTCACGTGCCGCAGAGCCACTGCCGTGCAGCCTCTTTTTATTTCTGGAGGAGTGAGGGATCTGCACAAACCTACAGGTAAAAGAGAAGCCAGGGCTGCGAGGCTGAGGTTCAGCAGCAGCGCAGGTTTTCAGGGGGAGCCCAGCAGCGTGAGAGCACAGCCGGGGAGAAGCAGCCCAGATATCACCCAGGCTGCCTCCTAACAGCAGCGAGCTGTCCGTGAGCAGCTGCTCTCAGCAGCACTGAGCTCACATCTCCAGATAACTCACCCTTGGAACCAGAGCCACGATGTTTTGGCCTCAGTAGCCACCTCTAGTCAAAGCCCCTCGCTTGACGGGGCTGTTCCTGCCTTCATTAAATAGGATTTGCTTCCTCCACCCTGAGCCGGCGTGGTTCAGGGAGCGAGCATCACCTCCTCCTGTGTGCCCAGATGGCCCCCCAGCAGTGGGTCCAGCTGTCAGCGTGCCACACGCAGCAGCGAGCCCAGGGCTTGGGGACAGCATCAGGGGGTGCTCGGGGGCCTTGTGGTGCCACCTTGCAGACATCTGCCCTACGAGCATCGCAGCACTACGACAGTGCGAAAGAGCAGCCATCAGGCTGTGGTTTTTCCTTTTATTTTCATTAGTTCAGCCTCACCCTCCTGCTTTTAGGGTTGCCTGCGTGGGCATCTCCAGCCCTACTGCCCTCCCCACTCCCTTTTGCTTTTGCCCTCCTTCCCTTTCCATGCCCACCGTGCGCTTGAACACACGGCACAATTTAATCCACAACCAGCAGCACCAGAGAAGCCAAGCCAGGCTGAGGTTCAGCTTAACGGACCGAAACCCACTAAAAAAACCCAGCCAGCTGGTCCAGCCCACAGCTTCCCAAGCTGCTGCTCCGAGCCAGCCCCGCTGTGCAACCACCAGGACAGCCGCGGGGCTGCCAAGCGCCCAGATTGCCCCAGCGGGGCGGCGAGCCAGAAACCCACAGCCACTCGCTGCTCCTGCCAGAGCCCTGGAAATGCAAGTAAAAGCGTGGCAGCTTGAGGGGTAGCATGCTCAAGCCCAGGCTGCACCCCAGCCACGTTTCACATCTGTCCCCGTGTGCAATGAGGGTGCCGACACGGCTTCCCCTGCTCCCGCCTGCCTGCGGCACGCAGGGGCCTGGCTTTGCTTTGGGCTTCTGGGGGCTGCTCTCATCCACGGCACAGAGACGCAGAGAAAGGGGAGCTCGTGGAAAAATACAGACGTCAAACAAGCTCCCCCTGCCCCAAGCCCCTGCAGGGCAGCGTCCTCCCACCCTGCAGCACCAGGGGCTGAGGGAAGGGGCAGAGTGTGCAAAAGCAGCTTTCTGGCCTCATTTCAGCTGGGAGGAGACTGCCACAGACCATCGTTGATCTGCTTCCTCCCCAGGCTGAAACCTGAGCTGGTCCCACAGCCTGTAATAACATCTCGGAGTTAATTCACCGGGGCTAAAGCCATCTGTGGCTAAAAATAAGGTGTAATTCCTTCCTAAGGGGCTCACGCAACACACCTGCAGCATCTTCAGCTCGCACAGCTGCTGGGAACAGGGAACAGGCACCTGAGCTTGAGGCCAGGACAGCAGGGAGGAGAGGGAACACAGCACACAGATTTCTCCTGGAAATCCTCAATTTGAGCACACCAGCAGTTCCCAAAGTACCCTCACCTCTCCGGGTCCTTTCCCCCTGCCTGCAGCACCCTCTTGCACCCCTCTGCTCCCGTTTGTGTCGCACAAGGCAGCTATTCCTGCTGCACGGTGCGAGACGATGCTCCCCGAGGGGCAGGGAGGGCTTGCTAACTCGCAGCACGTTTGCACAGCTCACGCTGGCTCCCAGATGTGCAAAAAAAAGAGGCGAGACTTGCTGCCGTGGTGTAACACAGGCCCTCCCAAAATGCCACCTGTGTAAGTGAAACCCACACATTGGCGAGAAAAATATTTTTAAGGTGTGATGGCACTGCTTTTTTTGCCGATTGATTTGAGACCTGAAGGAAATGAGCAGCGGATTGCAAGCCCACCTCAACGCCCCGGGGACCAGGGTGGGCTGGTGGCTCAGCCACGGCCACCCCTGCTTCATCCAGAGGCTGCAGAGGTGCAGCTCTTTGTCCCCAAGTGCTGACCCCCGCACAGGGCACTGCCTGCTGAGTTGAGCACAGGAATGAACCCTGCTGGGAGGCAAAGCCCCTGGATTCATTTCCTTCCTCTGCTCTTCCCGTTTCGGAAAGGAAAAAACACATCGCTCGCGAAGCAGATCTGCGAAAATCAATCTGCAAATCGCATCAGCTACGGCAGAGTGCTCCGTGAATCGACTGCCTGGGTCCCGGGGGAGGCAGCGTGGGAGGGAGCACTCGGCTGGCTCGGGCAGGCACCCCTACGTCCTCACCCCTGGCTCCCCGGGTGGCACCCGTGCCTCCCCTGGGATGTCAGAACATCGTGCCCATGGCAGCTCGACCTGGGGAAAGGGAGAAACTGAGGCTTTTGGGGAGCTCTTCCCTGCTCTGTGCCATTTAACCAGAAGGGGCGGTGGGTACTGAGGCAGGACAAGCCCCATCCTTCCTCTCTCTCCTCCTGTAAAGCCCAAGGTGACCCGAAGAAGCTCCCCAGGTGCTCCCAGCAGGCAGCATTCACCAGCTCGAGATGATCGGGGCTGATTTCCAGGGCAGCCCCGTGGTGTTTCACCTGCTCCCGTAGGGCCTGGCAGCTCAGCACAGCACAGCACTACAGCACCAAGCAAAGGGCAGCAGGAAGGTCGCTGCCCAGAGACGTAAGGACAGGGGAAGGATGAAAATAACTAAAACCCAAGCTGCTCGAGGAGAGGAGCACAGACTGCAGGTGCTCGCCCAGGCCAGCCCGCCACGTGGCTCCCAGCGTGAGCAAGCACAGCCCCACTTCACAGCCCACACACATCCTCGGCACCGGGAGAGCGCGCCTGTAGGCACCACCGGAGGAATGAGAAAGGGAAGGGGTGGACGAGAACCACCCCCGGCAGCTCCCCTCCGAGCTGCTCGGGAAAAGCTCCCAGCTGCTCGGAAAGCACCGGCCCCTGGGCTGCTCGGGGATGCCTTTGCCAGCAGGACCGAGGTCTGGCACACTGACAAATGCACCCGGAGCCTTCGTTTGGCTCTGCAGGGGGACCCGGAGCAGCCACAGGTCACCTCTGGGTGCCACCGGTGTCCCCACGGCTCCCCAGGGCCCTGCCAGGAGGAGCAGCCCCGGCGCCCCCGCCAGCATCTGTTCCCGGGGAACTTTTGTTCCCGATTTATCCCCTGTCTCCTGGAGCTATTCTAGGCAGGTACAATCTGCATCGCCATTGTTATTCAGATGATGTACGGATAATTTTAACCTTTCTGTTCCATTTGTCAAGGTTTTTCTTTTTTTTTTTTTTTTTTTTTTTTTTTTTTTTAGCCTCCGTGCCTGCCAGCAGAGCGCTGCCTCTCCGGCAGCAGAGGCTCCCCGTTCTGCAGCACCCATTTCCCTCGCTAGGGCAAAGCTCTGCCTCCCCCAAAAATCACTTTGGGGGTCTTCTCCACAGCCCTAGACATATGGGAAAGCAGCAGAGGGGCTCAAGCACTCAGCCCATACCATCCATCACCTTCACAGGGAGGTCTCATCGTGGTATCAGCCTCTCAGGGACATCCCTTGGGGACCCGCACACTCAGTCCTGCTTCCAGAGCCTTTGGGGTAATTCAGATTTAAGCCAAAAAAAGTTAAAAAATGTTAACGCAAGACTTGTGGCTCGCCAAGGAGGAGCCGTGCTCCTCATAACACTACCAGAACGTAGCACAGTGATGGGAAATAAAAGGAAAAATGCACAAAGGGCACCACCAAAGCAGCTCCACCCTCTGCCTGCAGGCTGGCCCGAAAACTTTTAGCACTTCCAACAGCTCTGCACAGGAGCGACGTAAGCCCTGATTTCAGCATCTTTGGTGGAAAACCCACCCGAAAGCTCCAGGCCGGGCAACAGGAGCTGCAAGCACCCGACCTCCGCGTGCAGCACAGACAGGGCGCGGGGCGGTTCTTTACAACAAGGTTTTATTTTTCTTTCCTTTTGACAAAAAACATTGAAGTTGTACATCGCCGCCCGTCGGTCCGCTTCCCTGTCCGGGTCCGAACGAGCACGGTTTGTTACAACATCCCGCCCCGGCGGCGGAACATCTCCCACCCCCCCTCGGCTCCTGGCGGCCACACCGGGGGTCTCTGCCCTCCGAGACCCTCAGGGGGGACACGAGGATGGGGAGGGGGCGGCCGGCCCCAAGGGGAGATGCTCCGGGGCTGCCCCATCTCCCCGCACACCCCCACGCCCCCCCTGTCCCCCTCCTCCCTCCCATGGTCAAAAACGACCACCGATGGCGGGTCGGGGGCTCGGAGCTGGAGGAAAGGTCCAAAAAGCCAGGGAAGAGAGGTCGTGCAGCAGCAACGTGAGTCCAGCGACTTCAAAAGGAGAGACGCGGGCTGCAACAGTGCCCGGGGGCTGGTTCCGCTCCCCCCTCGGCGGAGTCCTTCCCGCGGTTCTCCCGGGGTCCTTTTTGGTTTCGCAGGCTTGCTTTGGAGGCGCCGCCTGGTCCCCGCGTGTCCCTGCCTGCCGCGGGAGCAGGAGCGATGGCTGCTGCGGGAGAGGCAGGATCGGGGCATCTTCGTGCCCCCCAAGGGGAAAAAATAACAAAACAAAACAAAACAAAAAAACAGGCTCTGGTTTGCTTTGTACAGTTTCCGTATGTTGGTACAACACAGCTCTCAGGTAGCAAAGCTCGGGTTCGCCGACTGGTGCCACGTCGCCTCCTTGCACGCCCAAGTCCCTGCCACCGGTGGTCACGGTCACAGCGCCAGACATGAAGAGCTGCCTCCTCCCCTGCCCTCGGGCTCTTCCTCGCTGCCTTTGGAAGGAGAAAATGCCAGCACCTACATTTTAGGGACCTACAGCATCTCCTCCTGCAGCACTGCCAGTCCCATCTGCGTCCCTGTCCCCCACGGGGCATGGCTCGTCCCCAAACACGGAGGCTGGGACAGTGACAGAGGGTTTTTTGGGGGAACTTTGGGGACCATTTTGCAGCTGGAAGTGTCCGATCAGAAAAAATAAGGGGCTGGCAGGGCCAGCAGAGGTGCACCCACCGGGCAGTGAGGCAGTAGGGGTTTGGTTCCACCACGGAAACCCCTTTCCTGGGTGAACAGAGGGCGCTTTGGCCATTAGAAAAAGGGTTTTTGGCTCACGACGAAGCCCGGCACGGGGCGGGATTTGCTTCTTGCAAAGCAGAGCAGCTCTGGGGGAGCTCCCTGGGGGCAGGGACTGATCTGCACATGCAGGAGCGGGGCCGTGCGTGCCCATAGCATCTCTCGGTGGGGAGCAACGGGGACCAAAGCCAAGCCTGGACGGCCAGAAGTGCTGGGGGCAGCCCTGGGGACACCAAGCAGAGCATGAGAAGGGCAGGATGAGGTCCGTCACCTCCCCGGCGGGCACACACCACCTGAGGGCACCAACTCAGCACCATCCAGACCTCCGGCCCACAGCGCTCCGGAGGGCGCAGCACCCTCCTGCTCCCCATGGCCATGCTCTGGCTCCCCACAGACAAAACTCACAGCCATGGCGGGCCACCGGGCACCACGGGGCCATGTAATTACCAGATTAATTAATGACCGGCATGGGGCATCCTGCTCCCGCTGCCACCACACGGCACGGCCGGGCCACCCCTAAGGCAGAAAGCGCAATTCCCACCGCTGTGATCGCCAGGGGACAAGGGGACCAAGGGGACAAGGGGACCAAGGGGACATCCCTGCTTCTCCGTCACATCCACCGACATGCAGCGAACCCCGCAGAGGCTTGGTCAGATGACTAAAACGAATCCATGTATGTGTATATCTTTATATATACAGCATATAAATATATATACACACACATACCGTATGTACACGCACAGGCACACCTAGAGTTAGTTCTCCGTGTAGGAATACAGCTAGGTTGCTGCCAGACGGGGTACATTCGGCAGCGCCGAGCCCCCCTCGCTGCTCCCGTCTGCCCCAGTACAAACCAGTTGGCTTTGGCATGGCCCACAGGGGCAGGCACAGCCGCTCCCAGCCGCCTCGTGCACCCTGGCCCCCCGCACCTCGCCCCTTCCCCGGGCCGGTCTGAGACCCTCGGGGATGGAGGCTCAAAGCCACGGCAGCACAAACCCGAGCGACTGAGCCCTGGGACCCCCTTGCTGGGGTTTTTCCGGCCGCGGGGAGCAGAAAACCATCGTCACGAGCCTTCCCGGGTCCTGGGGCTCTTGCTCGTCCCCGGCCGGGGCCGCTCCACCTCCGGTCAAATGCTTCTCTGTGCAGAAAAAAAAAAGTGATCGTAATAAATGAAAGTCGACAGATTTTAATTTTTTTTTTTTTTTTGCACAAAGACTTTTTTTTTTTTTCCCCATTCCGGTCAGTTGGGTTTTCTTCTTTTTTTTTTTTTTTCATTTTTGTTTTTTTTCTTTTTTTTCATTTTCCCCTTGCGTTTGGTTTTGGTTTCGTTTCATTCCCAGGCGCGGCGAAGAGCATGCATTGGGGAGGGCAGGGCGGCGGGGGCGGTGGCGGCGGCGGCGGCGGGGGGAGCGCAGCCTTCTAGCACTTGTCGTCTTCCTCGGTGTCGCTGAGCACGTCGATGCTGGCCCCGCACATCACGCCCTGCCCGGCCCCTCGCCTCCGCCGCCGGTAGTGCCCGTTGGGCATCTGCCAGCTGTGCCGCAGCGGCGGGGCCGAGCCGATGGTGTTGGAGCGGCCCAGGCTGGTGGCCACGGCTGCCTCGAAGGTGAGCGTCTCCTCCTCGCCGCAGTCCGAGGCGTGCGAGTCGTCGTGCAGGGCCAGGTAGGGCTCCGAGATGTAGCGCTGCGGGGTGGACGGCCGGCTCGGCTTCCCCGCCGGGGAGCTGGAAGACTCGGTCAAGCCGGCGGCGTTGGGCTCCTTGGAGAGGAGCGGGGACCCCCCTTCGGTCTCCTCGGGGGGCGGCGAGGTGTCTCCGGCGGCGTGCCGCAGCATGGAGGCGTAGGAGAGGAGGGGACGCGGTTTGGGGGGCACCGGGGGGAGCTGGCGGCGGCCTCGCCGGGGCGTGCTGGTGTCCGAGATGGAGGGGATGGAGCTTTCGCTCAGCGAGCCCGTTCCCTGCAAGGCACCGAGACACGAGGGGGAATGCAGGGGCTGAGCTCTGCTCACGGCGGCGAAAAGCACAAAAAGATTTTGGCATGCCGCGGCCAGCGAGAGCAGGGTGTCTGCAAAGCCGTGGTGGGAAGTGCTAACTGCTCTCTGGCTGCCGGTCCCTCTGCTCCGAGCGCTGCCATCTCCAGCTTTTGCAGCTGGGACACCCCAGCCTTGGCAGGGAGCAGGTGCCACGGTGGTGGGATTGGCTCCAGAGGCACCAAGACCCTTGTCCCCTCTCCCCACCACACCGCAGGGCGCACCGGGCATCCCCAACCCACCAGTGCCACGCCAGGGGACACGGATAGATGCCACCACCGGGAGGAGAGACACCGCAGAGCCCCCACAGCCGGGGCTCATCTCCCCAGCTTTGGCAGCGAGCTCTGTTTTTAAGCCTCCTTTTGCACTTCCAAAGGTTTTCTCCACCCACCTGCCTGTTGGGTGTCTGCGACCTGCCCTCGCTGGGTGACCGGGACTCGCGCCGCCGCTCTGGGGACTCGTCGTGCGCCTGGGGACTCCTCTCCTCCGAATTGCAGCGGGAGATGTCGGGGGACAGCAAGTGCTTGCGCTCTTTGGATCGGCCCCGCTCCCTGCCGCCCGAGCGGTGCCCGTCGGACCTGTGGCCTGCAGCAAACCCCGTCAGTCCCCGCTCTCCGTCCCCAGCAGCGGGGATGAGAAGGGACGGTGCTGGGCTGGTTTTTGGGGATGGGAAGGGGCTCGCAGCCGCCTGACCCCACTCACCCGAGTCGGCGTTGAGGCGCCGGGCGGAGAGCTGGAGCGAGGAGTGGTAGCTGCGCCGGCGGGACTTGTAGGTGTTGTCACTGCTGCGCTCCATGGAGAACTCATCCAGCCAGGAGGTGTTGGTGCGCTTGTCCCGGATGGTGGAAAACGACCGCCGCATGGAGCTGGTGTCCGTCACCACCTGCAAGCAGCCCCGGCCGGCCGGGGACGGGGTGAGCACCAAGGTGGGAGCTCCGTGGGATGCTCCAGCAGGACCCCCACCACCACCCGCAGCTCCTTAACGCAATGGGGAGGTTTTGGGGAGCGGCCAGCCTGGGCACAGTCCCCCAGGATGATCTCAGCACGGATCGGGGGCAGGAGGGAAGTGGGTTGAGCTGAAGCGTGCTGCTCAGCAAAGCGTGCGAGCGTGGCTCGCGGTACGGCCAGGTGCCAGAGGAGGGGCGGCAGCATCCTGCCCATGGCACGGGGACAGCACGGGTGCTGTCCTGGCATCCCTCCCGCCTCGGAAACAGGACCAGCAGAGCAAACAACGGCAGTGAAAAAGAAATCATTACAAGGGAAGGGAGGCAGGGAGGGCCCTGCCTTCTCCGGTGGTTATTTTCCCAGCTTTTACACATCCCTCCCTGGTCCTGTATTATCCCCATGTCCCCTTGCCCTGTACTCATCCCCTCTCTCCCCACGCACACTGTTGTTTTATCAATTTTCCTTTCCTTTTGCTCTGCCATTCTTCTTCCTACCTTCTCCCTTCCTTCTAGCTTGCATTCTCATATGTTTTGTGGAAAGCATCACCCCCTTATATATTTTCCTTTGCCTTGCTTTAACAGCTTTGTACCTCTCCAACCTCGAGCCCTTCTCCCTGTCTCCTTTCCTCCTCTCCTCCCAACCATCTTCCCCCACTGCCAAATGCTCAGGGAAGTCCACCAAAAAAAGCTTCCCTTCCCCTTCACGTCCCCAAAGCACCCTGCAGCAACGCCACGCTGCACCCGCACCCACACGGGGTGCTTGCACCTCTGTCAGAAACCACCGGCTTCATGGTGAAGGGTTGCAAAACCGACCCCCCAAAAAGCTCCCGTGCCTCGGCCAAGGCTGAATACGAGACAGAACAACAGAGAAACCAGGCAGACAAACGAGGAGGTGAAATGTGGCCTGGGCTCCCCCGGACAGACTGTCCGAGGACACATGCGGACAAGCACATGTGGCGCGACAAGGGGAAAAGAAGGAGAAGGCATCTCATCCTCTGGGACCTTACAGCCGGGCAGAGACCCCAAAAACCTCACCCAGAGCCTGGGGCTGGAGGAAAGGAGGGGTGCCCCATTGCCTGGGGGCCCTGCTACAGGTCCTGCTCCACCATGGACCAGGTGCTCGGTGCTCCTGGCTGCTCTCCACTGCTGGTCCCCACCAGACACGGGGACAGCAGCTGTCCTCCTTGTGAGGCACCCCAAAGATGGGGATATGGGGCCACAGACCACTGAGGAGCTTCCTCGTGGAGAGAAGCACCAGCGTTACCTTTGCTCGGACCCGGCACCCGTGGGGGCTTTGCTTGGTTTTACCTGGGGATCCACAGTGAGACGAGGCATGGAGGAGGCCCTCCCAGAGACAGCGTGGTCCTGAGTGTCCACGGGAAGGTAGCTGCCACGGTTAGAGGGCTGCACTCTTTGAAACTCCCTAACCTCTGGCTCCTGGAAACAAACACACAGCCACGCTCTTGGGATGGGGTTGGGTCACGGCAGCGCGCTGCTCCTGCGGCTCTGCAAGGGACAGCCCGGGTCCACCAGGGCTGGGTTTCACAGGGGGCCAGAAGGGTCTGAGACAGATTGTCAGGATCAAAAAGGATCTGCATTTCACAGCCTGGTGCAGGTGAGCCCATATGGGGACCTTCACGCTCATCTGATGCCCACCTCGCACCTCTTTCCTTCCGATGGTGGCAGTGGAAGCCCTGCCTGGATCAGCCCGTCCTCCTGGGCTTTGCCTCCTTCCCAATTCCCAACACAGGGGAATTTGGCACAGGACGTGGCAGCGGGGACGGGGAGGGCCACACGTGTGCGTGGGACAGAGCTCACAGGGTGCGACAGAGCACGGGGACACGGAGCGGGCTGGGGACGCATGGGGGCACAGCGCCGCGCCCGACGGGCGTCGGGGTGGTGCAGGGCTGCACACGCACAGACACGGAGAGGCAGAGATATGTATATGTATATATGTATCTGTATATATGTGTACGTATATATACACACACACACACACGGACACGGCTGCCGCCCGCTGGAGTGACGGTTTGGGAGCTCGCGTCGGCTCGGGGGGCAGCAGCACTGACAACAAAATGAACACGGATCCGAAAACATCAGATACCATCGCTCAGCACGGGGTGACCCGCTGAAACGAGCGCTCAGCGGGGGAAAAAAGAGCAGCCTGCGGAGAGAAGGATATTTTACTGCAGGGCATCGCGCCGCGCTCGCGGCTCCGGCTGCAGGAGGCGAGGGGCCAGAGCCCACCACGCCGATGGTCCCACACCTCCCCGTGCCCACCAGCATCCTCCTGGGACCACAGAAAAGCACCTCAGAGGCAGTGCGTGACTTTACCAGAGACTGGTGCTCCTGGAACTGCCCGTGGGCCGGGTCCATGCACGCCAGCTGGAAGATCTCCTGCGGCGAGAGTGGGCTCAGCGAGGGGAACCCGCTCCGGCTGCTCCTGCAAGGATGGTTTGGCTTCAGGGAGAGCACAAACGGGGTGCTGCCATCGCTGGGGGTCCCCACGCTCACCCCCCAGGCTGAGACCCCCAGGGCACACACCATGCTCCTTGGAGAGCTCAAATGGTGCCCGGGAAGGAGAGGACACCAGCGTTGCATGTCCCATGGCAGCCAGGAGCCATCCCAAATGCAGCACCAGTAATTCAACCATCTCCTTGCCCTCAGCCAGGGTGCTGGGGTCCCCTGCTGGCCCTTCACCACCTGGGCTGCCCCCCAGCTTCAGCGCCACCCCAGTCTGCAGGAGGGACCCGTTTCACATAGTGCAGGAGTTGGTGTGAAAAACATCCCCGTGGGACAGCGAGAGGAAAGGCTCAGTGCTGTCCTGCAGCCAGCATTTGGGTGGAAACGGTTTGGGGTCAGAGCGTGCACTTAGAGCTGGATGCTCCTGCTACAAGGTGTCCGTGCAGACACCTCAGCGCTCCCCCTTCCAGGAGCAGAAAAGCTGCAGAAAAACCTCACCTCTCCTCAGGGCGATACTCACAGGCCCGAGAGGGTGTCCTGCTGGAGGTACGGCAGAGCCTTCGCGTTTGAGATGATTTCCTGGGGCAAAGAGGAGGGCTCCATGCGCTGGAACATGGGCGCGTTTTTCTGTGATGGGGGAAAGGGAGAAGCTGAGCCTGGACGAAATGCAGACGAGCGTCCTGCGCTTCGCCAAGCACGGCTCCGCCGCTTGGGAAGGCGATGGGGTGCTCACATTCACCGCTGAGGATGCACAAACAGGGCAGCTCACCTGCTCCTCCAGCTGCTGCCTCTGCTTCTTGGCTTTGCTCTGCTTGTAGTAGTCCATGATCATCATGGCTGCGTAGATCTTGCCAACAGTCAGGTCAGAGGCTGAGAGCACAGCAGGGGAAGGAAGGGGGGATGCTTTTACGGCAACAGGAACTGCGGGTCTGAAGGCACCAGCGCTCACCTCGGGAAGAGCCCTGCTGTGGTCGCCCTCAAAATCTGCTCGGTGCTGGAGCAGAGAGGGCACCAAACACCCAGGTACCCGGGGGAGACGGAGGTGGCTTGGCAGCACCACGATAACCCACCAAGGCCACCATCAGATGTGGAGGAGCTTTGAGCAGGAGGGTTGGGCCAGGTGGCCTCCAGCAGTTCCTCCCAACCTCAGCCACCGCGTGGATCAGCCCAGTGATGCTCTGCCTCCTGCCCCTACGTGCTCCAGAGATGACTTACGGAAAACTCTGGGTTCATCAAAGGGTTTTTTTTTTTTTCAGAAGGACTCCCACGAGCACAAGCCCTCATCCCACCTCTTCCCCAGACAGGACCGGGGCTGCAGAACTTGGCAGAGACTCACTTTTTGGCATGGGGACCAAGAGGTCGAGCATCTTCTGAGACAGGTGAGGCCAAATGGTCAGGATCTCCTTTTGAAGCTCGGAGTCTAACTGCTGCCAGTCTGCACCACCTTCAACAGCAGGGAAGCAGTGGTCAGTGCGCACCGAGAGCTGGCGCCTGGGCCCATCCCAACACCCCCTTCCCACCCCGAAGAGGGGCCCCCTCGCAAAGACAAGCAGCAAACCAGCTCTCGGGGCTGGGAGAGCCACGTTGCATCAGCCAGCCGGCTCTCCTGCTCCTGCGGGGAAACTTTCCTGCCATCCCCTCCATATGTGCCGCCACCTCCCATCCCCTGCCCTCCCACTCAAAGCTGCCATCCTCGAGCTCGCCTTGGGTCCGTCTCTGCGGCTCCGATCCTACTGCAGCCCACACACACCTGCTGCTGCCCCACTTTCTCTTTTCTGGGGAGCGGATCATGTGCTGGTGCAAGAGCAGCTCTGCCTGGCTGAGATCCTCGAGCAGGAGGGGAGCAGAGCTCTCTGGCCAGCGGTGCAGGGATCTGCCGTGCTGAAAGCCCTGCTAACGCGTGCCAAAGCAGGGAGTAAATCCTGGGAGAAGGAACGCGGCCAGGCTCAAATCCCTGCTTTATCATCCAGCCAGGGTTCAAACCTGGTGTTTCAGGGCGCGGGCTGCGCACCGGGCTTCTGCTGAGCTCGCCCTGGGTTGGATTTTCTGAGCTGTTCCCAGGGGACGATTTATTGCAAGTGGCATGTTTCCGCAGAAAGCTTTTGATCCGATGAATCAGAGCGTTTTCAGCAACAACAACAAAGCAGGTTTTTTTTCTGCTCTGAACATAAAATGTTCCTTGCGAGACGGATTTCTGCTCCGCAGCCCTAGGAGGCCAGGCACACGGGACTGTCTCCCTCCTCGGTTTGGTTTTGCACCAAAGAGGAAATTCTTCTCCTCCTTTAAACTCTGGGCATCATTTCTGCTCTCTAGCAGCAGCTTCTCTTGCAGAAGGAGGCAGATATTTGCCTGCCTGGGTGCATCACCCCCATCCACGAGGCTCAACCCCACTTTGGCTGTTGTGATGCCCGCGGGACCTCCCCCAAACCTCCTTGCTCTGCCCTTTCTCGACCCCCCGACATTACCTTTGGCGATTTTGATGTCCAGGGCGGTGCGGATCAGCGCCATCAGGGTGGAGGTGAAGTGGACCGTCATGTCCTCGGCCACGGGCATGTTCATCAGCACCAGTCTCTGCGCAAGAGAGAGAAGAAAACAGCGGACGGAAAACAATATCGAAAAACACATCGACCGGGCTGGAGGAAAAGAAATCAAACGTTAAACGAAAGGAAGAAAAAAAATAAATAAAAAGAAAAGGAAATTAACAGGAAATAAAAAATAAATAAATAAAAATAAAAAGCAACAAAGAGTGTCAAAACAGCACAGCCAAAAAAGAAGGGCAAGGATCACCCCGCCGCCCCCGCCCCCGGCTCCTTCCACCCCAGGACACCGGCTCACTGCCTTCCAGGGCTCCTCCTGCGCCCCAGGAACGGCCCCTGGGCCCCCTCCCCAAAAAACAAGGCTGGCACGGGGCCGCCGCGGCACCTCCCGGCACTTTGGGGAAGACGCCGCTGAGCCAGCAAGGCGTCGGAGATGCTCGGGAGGGGGAGAGGGGGCTCAGGTCTCCGTTCCCGGGTGGTTTGGCTTTCCAGCTCTCAACCCTTCCCAGCTGGGGCAGGGGAGAGGAGGGTCCCTAACCTGCGGGGACTTCGGCTCGGTTCCTCTCGCATGCTACATCCTGGCGCCCCCTTTTTGCGTCTTTCAGAGATGAAGTTTGCCAGCACATGCACAGGGTCCGAATTATCCGAGGGTGGGGAAGGGGAAGGAGGGGGGAGAAAAAGTGCAGGAGGAAAGAGAGGAGGGCAACCAAGGCAGGTTAGACACGCCATGCTCCTTCCCCACCCCGGGCAGGCGGGGTGCAAACCGAAGTGACCAGATCCACTTTCCAGAGAGTATATTTTGCTTTGAGAACACCTGGGGTCGTCCCTTCCCTTCCCAGTCCTTCATCCCCCGGCTCCTCGTGTCCTCTCCCTGCCTTCAACCCTCCCTTTCTCTCCTGGGGGGCTGGCACACGTGTGAACCAACACACGAGAGCTGGAGAAGGGGCAGCCAAGGAAAGCTCCAGCTCGCTCCAGGCGGGCAGCACGTGGCTGCACAGCGCCGGCTCCTGTCCTAGGGGCTCCCACCCCAAATCCTTCAGGGTTCCCTGGGTGCCTGCTCTGCTCGCACGGGGCCAGGGCTGCCCCGGGAGCTGTAGGGGGGAATCTCAGAGGTTTGGCTCTGGTGTCTGCCCCGCACGAGCCGTCCTTAGGATGTCTCGTGCCGATGTGCCTGGCTCTTCACGCCCCACGGGGCTGCTCCTGTGGTTTGTATCCTTGCAGCCCAGTGGGATCCCACCTCCGTAGGCTTTCAGCTGGCTGGGAATAGGGTGGCTGCCAGCCCAGGGGATGAACTTGGGCCAGCGTGGTCCTGCAAAAACATCCCACCTTCCTGAGAGTGCTACGGGGCCGCTCCTCATCCTCTCCACCTCCAGGCTACCCCTACCGCTGCCCCTCTCCCTGCTCTCCCCCAGGGGTCTTCCACCCCACAGCTCCCCAGGCTTGCAAGCGACGATGCCAGCATCACCTGCACGGGCAGGGGAGACCAGAAAGCGTGGCCGGGACCCCTGCGGGCACACCCCAGGAGCTGAGGACGGGTGGGAAGCCCCCGGTGCCTCCCCGGCTCCCCCAGCCCCACCTCCCGCCAGCTCCTGCCGGGCTCTAGCCCCCCGTAGAAGGAAGGGTTGATCTACCTTATAGGCCACTTTGGAAGGACATCTCTTGCCGAGGCCTAGCGGTGGTGACATAAGAGTCAGCATTTCATACATCTCAGTGTAATGGATTCGGCCACTGCTCATGGAGGGGGAAGGGGAGGGAGGGAGATGCAGAGAGAGAAAGAGAGAGAGAGAGAAAGAGAAGGAGGCATTCCCAGAGAGCGGAAACAACGTACGGACAAAATAGTACAGGGAACAGGAGAGAAAGAAAGAAAGAAAAAAAAAATAAAAAAAAAAAAGAAAGAAAGAAACAACAAACGGACAAACAGGAAAAGAACAGGAAACCCGTTAATCAAGGCAAATCATACACGAGAGACTGTCCTGCTGCGGATTTATAGCACTGCTCACACAGACCCAGGAATGCCGGCGGAAAGCGACTCACCCCTCTCTCCGCTGCTGGCCTCAAAGCGCCTGCCCCGCCAGCAGCCCGGGGGTCCTCGTCCTGCCTCACCCCGTCCCTACAGCCCCCCGGCAGCCCCCAGCTCGCCCCACGGGTTCCGGGGCTGTGTGCGAGTGGTATAAATCAGATACACGGCGCTCGAGCCATGGGTTATCGGGGGTAGGGCGCTGCGCCCCACAGCGACTCAAAAGCGCTCGGTGGCCGCCGTGTCCTGTCTTCCCTCCCGGGGGGGGTCTGGGGGTTGCTTCGGCCACCTAACCCATAGCCAGAAGGCTGTGTATCCCCATCTCGTGGGGTCTATGCAATTGGGAGGCAGCGTCTTGCATAGAAGGCAGTGGGCCAGGGTCACTTGTCAAAGGAAGATGCCCAGTTGCTTCCGTCTGGCTCTGCGGATGGACCGCGTCCCCACCATGCAGCAGTGCAAAAAGGCATGCTGTAAATCGGCTGGAAAAAGAAAAAAAGAAAATCAGGAGGAAAAAAAGTTGTGCATGCCATGCTCCCCGCCCTGGCTCTCTCCCGCATGCGGCTGCAAGTTCCACCAGGTTGGAGTTTAAAGAGTCTCGGCAGAGGCAGCTGTTTGGCCCTTCCAACATCGATTGGGGTGCCTTTGGGTTTCCCCCGGGGGGGGCAGCACGGAGGGACCCCCGCCTCGCGCTCCTCCACTCGTAGGGCCAGCCTAGGATCGCCACAGCGAGGGGTGCTCCAAAAAATGCCCTGCGATGGGCTGAGGGGTTTGGGCTGTGCCTCCCTCTCGCCATACAGCCAGCGGGATGCTCAAATTCGTCTCCCCGGTGGGGGCGCCGGGCTCGGCCACCTCTTCTTCCCCTCGTGCCAAGCTGCTGCAATATTTGGGGTGGCTGTGGGGCAGGGGACACCTCAGCAAAGCAGAGGCACCGACCTCTGCTGCTGCATCGCAGTGGGGCTGGGAGGAGGGTGCTGGGAAACAACATGCTCCTGCTGGGATGCTGGCTGCTTCCCCAGCCCCGTGCTGAGAGCAGCGGGAAAAGGCAGCGAGAAAAGGGCCAAAGAGCCCCCGGCAAGATGAGTCCTGGTGGTTCGGGGGTGAATACGAGACAGAGACCACCCGCAGGGAGGGTTTGGGGCGTAGAGCAGGTGGAACAAGCCGCCCCCTTTGAGACCTGAGACGTTAAAAGGGTTGGAGGGAGGATGACAGCAAGAGCAGGGGCTGTTAGGTGGGATGATGAAGAGAAAAGATCCAGGTCCAGCAGCCCGTAAGCGGCACCGCTGCAGAGCTGGCTGTGCACTGACTTGCTGTGCCTCACCGCGAGGTGACTTCAAGCCTTCACACTTGAGAACTTTGTTCGGAAAGGAAGCAAGACAGTGAAATTGAACCCGCCGTTCCCTGCGGGGCGGATTTTAGCACCCACAGCATATGCCAGGCTTTGTCTTGTGCGCTGAGATTCCCTGCACCACAAAGGAGGAACAGATTCCCGTGAAAATAAAGAGATTGCAGCAAACCCCAGCAAATATTGCATGAGGACCGTGCTGTTCTCAGACGGGCTGCACGCTCTGCATCTGCCCGGAGCAGACGCCTTAAATCTGCGCTGTGCCCAGACACCACGTCCCCGGGGAGGAGGAATTTAGGGCAGATCTGCCCTCCCACGGGTAGGAAATGACCATAACCGTGCCGTCGCTTGCTGTTGGGAAGAGAGCACAGGAATACGGAGCGGGGAGGGAGTAGGTTCGGGAGCAGATGTCCGTAGGGACACGAACACCAGGGATGCTTGCAGGCAGCAGAAGCGATGCCTGCTTTCCTGGCTCATTTCTGCTTGACTGCCAGAGGCAGACGGGGTTGAAGAAAGGCAAGAAGAGCCCCAAGGAGTGGAGCAAGACACGGTTACAAGACCTGCTCTCCCCAGCACAAGGACAGTTTGCTGGATCTCCACGGGAAGGCTTTCTGCATCGATGCCCCCTTGTAAACCCACCTGCAGACGGCCTGGCAGATTCACTTCCACACCCTGCTGCACCCCTATACAGCACCCCGGAAATGCCCATGCACCACCTT
The DNA here is from genome assembly GCF_009819795.1 of Aythya fuligula. Lineage (NCBI taxonomy): Eukaryota > Metazoa > Chordata > Aves > Anseriformes > Anatidae > Aythya > Aythya fuligula. The sequence continues at coordinate 21,400,427 of NC_045566.1, read as the reverse complement.
GCCCAGAGCACCCTGTCCCCCATGTCACAGACATGTTTTTGGCTTTTCTGCTAGCATTTGTTGCCAAATTGCCTGGTAGGAAAGGGGTGTGGGCTTGCTCTCTGACGTTATTTTGGAAGTTAGGGCTCTTGCTGCCTCCAGGAACCTGTGCACTGCATGGGGCAGGCTGACCAAACTGCAAGGTGAGTGTAGGGTCGGCATTTGGGGATTTGGTCCATGGTGGCAAAAGTGTGATGTCCACGGGGGTCTTCCTTCTTCATCAGTTCCCTTCGGGGAATTGCTCCAGGCCAGCAGGAACCCCTGAAAATCTCTCAGATCCTCAAAATCCCCAGCTTTGGGGGGCAGCATTTTCCAGTTAAGCCCTGACATCAACTGATAAAGAGCAGGAACTCCTCCTGAAGGCGTCTTTTGTCCTCGGGGCCTCAGCACAGCCCCAGCCTTTGCCAGGAAGGCGGCAGAGAAGAGTGGAAAGGCTGCAGGGACCCCATCCTTGAGGGGCTGAGACATCTGAGGGTCTTGAAAGAAGCACCCACCTTTCCTTAGACCTCTCCCAATAAATGAGATCATCATGTCTGGTTTCCTCTGCCCTGCTCCTGGTGCCAGCCCATCCCGTAAGACTTCGGGCAGCAGTGGGGTGAGGCTCTCCTCCCTCGCAGGATGAAGGCTGTGGCCAGGGGTGCCTGAGCTCCCCTCACACATCTCGGATGCCTGACGGGTGAAGAGGAAGGAGGAGCTCTGGTTCAGCCTGTTGTGCCATGGAGATGGGTGGCGTGGCACTAGGAAGAAGAAGGCGGCAGGCACAAGGTTTTGCTTGATTGCCACCCCGAGGAAAAACGTAAAAGGAGGTGCAGAGATGCACCAGGAGGCCTGGCCACCACCTTGCATTTAAGGCTGAGAAGCCGGCTCAAGCAGGGGGAGAGCTGAGCTCCAGAGGCTGGGAAGGAGCCCAGGTGGCCGCTGGCCCCCGGGTGAAAGGTGCAGCCCAGGCTGGGGCTGGGACAGACCCCATGGAGCCAGCCTGGCCCCACAAGTGCCCCCACACCTCCTCCCAGCGGGGCTGGCAAGGCATGGGCACGATGCACAAGAACCTGGCTCCCCAAGAGGGTGCCACAGGATGTCCCCAGATGTCCTACAGGGAGAAGGGTCACCCTGGCGTCCCACCCTCCCTCTCCCAAGCAACAAAAGCCCCAGATCCTCCATCCCCAGGAGCAAACCACACCTGAGCCCCCTTTCCAAACAGGCATCGGGGGGGAAAAGCCCTGATCCCACTGATGCCACCGAGCGGGGACGGTGGCACGCGTCCCGGCGGAGCTGGGGGCTGGCTGGGGGCAGTGCAATTTATCAAACACCCCCAAACCCCCCCAGGAGGCTCCGGGCCCCCCCTGGGGGGGACAGCTGCTGGCCCTGGCAGGCCGCGGACCTCTTTAAACTCGAAGGAAAGCAACGTGAGGGTTCCCTCGGGAGGCGCGGTGGCGGTGGAGCGGGGGGAAGGAGGGGTGGATGGTGCGTCCCGTGGCCAGGTTGTGGCGGAGGACTGGGAGGCAAACCTTGCACGCCACCCTGTAGGGGCAGTTCTCTCCTAGGCCCAGAGGAGGCGAGATCACCCGTACTAATTTGTACATATCCTTATACGAGATCCTGCCGCTGCAAAGGAAGCACAGGTGGGTTAATAGGACACTGAGAGGGTGGAGAGCTTAACCAGGGGGGCTAGGACCAGCTGCGGGGCATGGCTCTTCTCCTTCTGGCTCCGTCAGACCCAGAGAGGGGAAAGCTGGGAGCATCAGTGGCCGCCTTCTCCATCACAGGCCAGCTCACGCCTCCTCGCTCTGCCCCACGTGCCCCCGGCCACTGACACCTGGTGCTGGGACAGGGCTGGGATTTTTGGGGCAAGGGGGGGAGGTTGCAGCCGGTTTGGGCCACGAGCCCTGCTGGTGGAGCCGCGTCCTCCCCAGTGCCACCAGCTCTCTGCTCCTCCTGAGGGCCCGGGAGGCCGGCAGCCGAGCGAATCGTGTCTCCGGTGTCTGGGGACCCCGAGGCAGGGAGACATAATGTGACCGCTGGCTCTGGCACTAGCACCTAGGTCTCTCACCAGAGCACGCTGTGCCAAGGGTCCACATTATTATCCCGTACACGCACCCCTTCTCCCCCAGGCCCAGTCGTTATCGCGGCAGGATACATCCCGTATCCACCCACCGCCGGCTGGAGTAACGAAGCAGTCGATGCAGGAGCTGTGCAGGGCCGGGCGCAGGGGTGCTGAGCCCCCAGCCCCAGCTCCGAGCCCTTTTGGGAAGCGCACGGGGGCCGTGCTGAGGTGCAGCGTGCTGCAGCCTCCTGGGCATCCTTGGACAAGCTGGGAGGGAAACCGCACGAGGAGGCAAAGAGCAGCAGCGCTACCGTCCTACCCTTCTTTGCCTCTGGTTTCTCCTCGCCCTCCTCCCCCCGTCCCCTCTCCATCGCTGAGCCAACCGTCTGGGCAGAGCCAGTCCCTGAGCCTGCCTGGCCTCGGACCCGCGTGCTGTCCTGCTGTCCCCACGAGACCCCTCCTGGGAGAGCTGCTGCCCTGCGTGGGTGCCGGGACCCCTGGGGATGTACTCACCCGTTCCTCGCCCCGTACAGGGGGTCGGGGCTGCCCCGGTGGCCCCAAGACCACCAGCTCTCGTGCACGGCCCCTAACCACCGTGGTTTGCTCAAAAATCAGAGGGGGGCTTCCTCAGGGACTGTCCTGGACAGTCTCCTGTGGTAGATTACGGTTTTAGGCTCAAAAAGATAAAAAATGAAACTGTGGCTGGAGCTGGCCTCTCACCAGGCAGGAGGCCAGCAGTGGAGGTGAGGTCTCCAAAGGGAACATGCATCTGCCGAGGGTGCTGAGCCAACATCACCCTGGCACGGTGGCGATGGGACACGGCTCCACAGGGGCTGTCCCCAGGCTGGGGGTGGCACGAGCCACCCTCACGGTGCCGGGGCTGGCAACCTTGGAGAGGTGGGGGCTGGCTGTGGGAAAAGCAAGCCCGTGCCCAGCCTCCACAATCCCCAAACCCCTCAAAAACTCTCTGAATCTCGTCTGCAGGTGACCTGGCAGGAGCCCAGCAGGCCCCCAGCATGTCCCCAAGGCCTGGGACAAGCCACCCCCTGCCCTGCCCCAAAAGGAGCCGGGGGCGCTGGGGACCCAGCCATGGAGGCTGCTTGGGCAGAGGCTGGGGAGGATGCTGAGACCTCCCGTGGGGACCTGCCCACGGGATGGCAGGGGAGGAGAGGGGGAGCAGGAGCCTCCAGCTCTCAGGATAAACACCACGGCCAGCCACGGATGTCTTCAGGCTCTCAGTTAAGGTGCCTGTGCCACCAGGCGTCGTGGGAACTGGCTGGTACCTTTGTAAGGACCGTGAGCGAGAGCAGCCCTGCCCTGGGCACTGCAGCTGGATTTCGGCAGCAACAGGCAGAGGCACTGCTCAAAACCAGCTCTGAGAGGCTGCCCGGGAGAGAAGGAGCTGGCTACATACCACGCTGCTCTGTCATACTCTGCCCAGATCCGGACAAACTCATCCAGATGGTGAGGCCCCAGGATGGAGGAATCGCGGGTCAGGTATTCGAAGTTGTCCATGATGACGGCCACGAACAGGTTGAGCATCTAGGTGAGGGGGAGAAGGGCGGAGAGAAAGGGAAATGGGAGAGGGAGCAGAGAAGGGAAGGGAGAGAGAGAAGGAAGGGAAGTCAGGGTGAGATGGAATTAAACGAGGAACCAAGAACGCACAGCACGGGGCCGGGGAACTCACCAGGAATGAGCAGAAGAAGATGAAGGAGACGAAGTAGACGTAGGCCAGGTCGGTGCCGCAGCGCTCGTTCTCGTTCTGCCCGGACGTCGCCGTCGTGTCCGGCTCGCAGCCCTTGCCCTCCAGGCAGGACAGCATGATCTCCTGCCATGCCTCCCCGGTGGCACTCCTGCGCCCAAGGCACCGCGCTCAGCACCCCGCGGCAGGCAGGATGGAGCGGGGAGGGAGGTGCCCCCTCTGCGAGCCCCCCACCTGCGGTTCCCTACCTGAAGAGGAGCATGAGGGAGCCCAGGAAGCTGCGGAAGTTGTTGTGTCGGTTAATGTGGCTTTCCTCATCCAGCTTGATGTTGCCAAAAACCTGCCGGAGGGAGAAAAAGGTTCGGGCAACACCGCCGGTGCTGGGGAAGTGGCTGCGTGCTCACCTTGGCTGGGGGCGCACAATGTGCTGTGGGATGGATCCTGCCCCAGAGCCCAGGTAGAGAAGCAGCCCCATGAGGGCATGCAGGCACAAATCCTGCCCAGCAAGGACAGGAGGTGGTAGAGGCTGCTGGAGGCTGAGCTGCCATGGAAATGGGGGCTCAGGGGGGCTGGGATGAGCCGAATTTGGCCGCTGGAGATGACCTGCGATGCTGGAGTCGGGCACAGTGGCACAAACAGGGTGGGGAAATGCTCAGTGCCCAAGGGACAGACGGACCACTAGCTCACCACAGACAGACAGACACTGGGGGTTACCAGCCCACGGCCCTTCCCAGGAGGTCCCCAGGGCCAAAAGAGGCAATGAGTCCCCAGATTTGGGTAATATCCTAACAATGACCCACAGCCAAGGCCACGATAGGACAAGGAACGCTTGCAAAGTGCCTCAAATTGGAAAAATGTGCTGTTATTACTGTTAAATATTTATTCCACTTTCCGTGAATCTAAAAATACACCAACTGCAGAGTATTTTTTTCCCTGTACAGGTTTTTTTGCAATGTGTAATTGTAGAATATTTTCTGCCTCCAGCTATTTTGCTCAAATAACGCCCACAGACTTTACTGCTTGGGGATTTGTTCACAATAGTGTTAAAAAATAAAATAAATCAAATACTACCACACGGCAGGGAGGGGGGCTGAGTCAGATGGCAGTTGTTTAGCGCGGAGAACACCTGGAGCCGGTGCTGGGATTGTGTGGGCCAAGAGCAGCCACGCGCCTCTTGGGGCGGGAGGAGGCCAAACACCAGCGCTGCCGAGCAGCCCGAGCCGGAGGCGACCGCGCTGCCCACTCCCCAAAATCTGCTCCCTCCCCTCCCCGACCCCTCCTAGCGCTGAGCGCGTTGGTTATCGCGGTGGCTGGCTCACCCGGCGGCTCCGGACCCCGAGCGTGAGCAGAGATGCTTTGTGAGAGCCTCAGCGTGGGGCTTAGTCACCGAGGCAGCCCCACCGGCACATGTTTGACCGGGAGCTTTCGCTCACGTGCCACTTCTGCACCAGGCTGGAGCGTGGGGAGGACCTCCCCTTGGTAGGTCGCTGCAGGGCCCTCAAATTGGGATCCCACCAGCATCGAGCCCACAAAAACCCTAGGTGGAGGGATGGGTGGGTGCACGGCTGCGGGTGGCCCTGCCATGGTCCCTTTGGTTTTAGAGGTATTGGGTACAACCCCTAAAAGCACAACGCCTGTGGGATGAAGGGGTGGTGATTTGGGAGCAGCTGCCACACGGGGTGCCCAGCTGAGCCCCCATGTCCCCAGAGGTACAGGTGAGGAGGGCAGCTGAGGTCCCAGCAGTGCCACAGGCTCCCAAATGAGCTCTCCCACCCCTGGGACCCCCCTGGGCACCCAGGCCGGCTGCAGTGCAGTGTGGTGCTGAGCACACGGCCGTGCCAGAGGGCTGCTCGCCGAGCTGTCCGTGCCCACCTGCATCCCGATGATGGCGTAGATGAAGAAAAGCATCGCGATCAGGAGGCAGACGTAGGGGAGGGCCTGCGAGGGAAGCACATGAGTCATCTCCTTCAGCTCGGGTCCAGCTCCAGAGGCATACAGAAAGAGCAGCGAGCAGGTAAACTGCTCCAAACCAGCTCTCCTGCGAGCCAGCAGGGCAGCAAGGCCCGGGGAGCAGCACCCCCAGGAGCCTTGGGCATGGGGAACTTACCTTGAAGGACTGCACGAACGTCCAGAGCAGGATGCGGATGGTGTAACCCTGGCGCAGCAGCTTGATGAGCCGAGCCGCTCGGAAGAGCTTCAGGAAGCTCATGTTGAAGCTGCTGGTGTTCACCAGCTGCGAGCAGAGGAGGAGGAGGGGGGTCAGGGGATGGCAAGAGCCCCCCAAACCCTGCCAGCCCCCCCCAGCCCAGCCCAGCCTGTCACCTTGGTGTCCGTCAGGATGATCTCCGTGATGCTGCCGATGACGGTGATGAAGTCGAAGATGTTCCAGGTGTCCCGGAAATAATTCTGCAGGAGGAAACAGAGAAGGAGCAAGGATTTGAGATCGGGGTGGCCAGTCTGAAGGGCACTGGGACATCCCCATCCCCATGCAGAGCTCACAGGAGGCACGCACGGATCCCTTCCCTGGCTGCTCTGGCACCGGGATGCCCAGCCCGCTGGTGGCCACAGGTGGCAATAACTCTTCACACCACCCCCTGGGGCCACAAGGCTGCTGTGTCCTCCAAGGGTTGCAAAGAAAAAGCAGCCCGGGACTTAAACGAGCAGCTGGGGACTTGAGGACCAGGAATTAGATGGAGAGGTCTCACTGCTGGTCAGGTCTGGCTCAATGCATGGGCACCCAGTGGCTCCCAGGGACAAGAAACCACTGCCACCAGCACAGTGGCAGCATGGACTGCACGGTACATGGTCCATGCCCCAAGCACAGAAGAAACGAGGCAAAAAGCCCTGCAGCATGGCTTCCCCCAGCACGACACCCACCCGCAGCAGTGGAAATCTGATTAAAGCTGAGCAGTGCCAAGCTCTGGCTGCAGGATGCCTGCTGCTGCAGGCTGAACCGACCGATCCCTTTGGGCTTCACAACCTGCAGCAGCTCTGGCTGCTGGCCCGGGAAGCCTGGAAGGACTGTGCTGACCGAGAAACCAGCATCTAGCAGTGGGAAGTCTAACGGGAGCCAAAGAAATGGTTCCAACCGCCAGCCTCCAAACAGCTCCCAGGCTGGGACCCAAAATAGATGGCATTGGCCTGGTGTTATTAACACCTTCCCTCCGTGAACGGGAGGGATGAGGTGTGCTAAGTGCAAATTAACGCCCTCAACAACAGGATCAGCCACTCACCAGGAAGCCGAAAGCAATGATCTTGAGGACGCACTCCAAGGAGAAGACCATGGTGAACGCAATGTTCAGGTACTTCAGGGCCAGCTCGTAGGTGTACGGAGCAGAGTAGTACTGATGGAGACAGACATTGCAAACTTGGAGGGGGCCAGCCAGCCTCTTGTGACTGATGTCTGCCCCCAGGAAGATGTGGAGGCCCCTGCTCCTTGCCCACGGTGCCTAGAGACCACCTTCTTCATCCCCTCCCCACCCCTCTCCCAGGACAGGGGCTCTGCTTTCGAGAAGGAAGAACAGAATAATTGCAGATCTTCCTGCAGCAGAGATAACCCTTTACAGGATTTGGAAGTTTTCTTACTCCTTTTCACTTTTTAAAAGTTTCAAGAGCTGGAGTGTGGAGAGAACAAGTTTTCATGGTGGGAAACTGGAAAAAGTCCCCAAACCCAGGCTTAGGAACAAACAACTCTGTTTGGACAAGCAAACTACGTGGTCACATTTTTCACCTGGACATGGAAACTTGCAGGGACTTGCTCAGAGCCTTCTGAAAAGCTGTCCTGGTTAGCTGAGGCTAACCCTCTTGTCAAGCAGCAAAAAGATGCTCAGGCTCTGCCTCAAAGCATCTCCTAAGAACAAGCTCAGTACCCTCCGGTCCCATTCAGGATGGGATCTGATCTTCCTCCTCCCCGCCACCCTAAGCAGGGCAGCCTGACCCTGCCCGGCTCACCTTCATCATCAGCACCACGGTGTTCAACGCGATCATGGCCATGATGGTGTACTCGAAGGACGGGGAGACCACGAAGTGCCAGACCCGGTACTGGAAGGTGTGCCGGTTCTGGGGCATGTAGCGTGTCAGGGGCTTGGCACTGATGGCAAAGTCAATACAGGCTCTCTGGAACAAAACCATGTGCGTCAGATCCTGACCAACGGTGATGTAGGGGACATTGGCTGCCACACTTATTTTATGGGTTACTTGCACCGCTGGACAGCATTTTAAATGCCCAGGGAGCCCCACGGTCCCAAACCCTCCCCAGACTGTACCTCGTTCTTCTCCAGACTGCACTCCTCCATCATTTTGTCTCCTTGCTCTTGGAAGGTGATGATGATAAGAGCCACGAAAATGTTGACAAAGAAGAAGGGAAAGACCACAAAGTAGACGACATAAAAAATGGACATCTCCATGCGGTTGCTGCGGCTGGGCCCGCGGTCCTCCTCCGTCACGTCCACTGAATGCTGCAGCACCCTGTGGGCAGACAGGTGAAGAAGAGCAACCAGAGATGTGTCCCTTGGGACTGCCGCTGTACAGCACCTCCCATGGGATCCACCTCGGGCTGTCCGTGCTGTCCCAGGCTCTCCTGGGCATGGAAAGAGGGCTGTTCCTACAGCCAACACTAAAACTGACCCACAATTAATATATCATATATATCTTATAGCCATGCAGGAGCAGGGATCATCCATCATTCACTTTCTAAGGAAGAAGCTAACACCAACTTCATCTAGGGGTTAAAATCTCTTTTGTCCTGCCCTAATTTCTCAGCCCTCCCTGCTACTATCAGTTCCAACCCCCGTCCCACCTGGGTATATCCAATTAACCCAACCAACACAACGGGGACGTGCCCACCCCATTCAAGGGAAGAGGACAGAGAAAATACTCACTGGGGCCAACCCTCGCCCGTGGAGACTGTGAACAGGGTGAGCAGTGCCCAGATTATGTTGTCGTAGTGAAACTCGTGTCGTTTCCACTCCCGGCACTTCACCTCCATCTTGTTCTTCTCGTGGTCCACGTAGTTCCCTCTGCAGGGTTGGGAGAGAGCAGAGGCCTTGCTTTACATCGCCAGACAGGAGATGGGGGCTTTAAACCTGGGGGCAGCGCGTGGTGAGGGGACACCACAGAGGGGGAGAGGCTGGATAAGAAATAGAGGGAGCAAAGAAATGGGAGAGGAGGAAAGACAACAGGATGCAGAGTGCTGATACACAGCAATGGGACAGGACTCGGACTACATCGCCCATCCCAAGAAACTACAGCCAAAAAATGAGCAAAGGACTCCACCGCTGGATACCCAAAGGGACATCGCCCAGCACCCTGCCTCTGCCAGAGCTGTCGGCCCACTGCGTGGGGCACCTACATGCAGTCCTTCTCCGTGTCCTTAGAGCTGTCAGTGCAGTAGAAGAACTTCCCCTTGAAGAGCTGGACGGCAATGACGGCGAAGATGAACATGAAGAGCTTGTAGACGATGAGGATGTTGAAGACGTTCTTGAGGGAGGTCACGACGCAGTCGAAGACAGCCTGCAGGAGAGGGCACAGCTCACCGTGGGCAGCCAGCAGCCCTGGCACGGGGCAGGGCCCAAATCTTCCTCAACACTACTGGGTGGAAGACGTCTCCCACTCCCAGTAGGAGAGCAAGGAAGGAGGAAAGAGCCTCCAGTGCTCTCTGCAACCATGGTGGCAGACGCCCAGAAATGAAGTGACATGAGCCAAAGACCATCCACCCACCAGGAGGAAAAGCTGGGGCAAAAAACTGTCTCTGGGGTGCCACCCTGGGCCTCATCCACCAGCCAAAAATATCCCTTCATGGGGATCACTCAGGGCTCCCTTGGTCTCTCAGCCCTTTCTGGCTCCATACCCCATCAGCTAAAGCAGTGAAATCCACGATCCTACCTGCACTGCATGAATAATCCCGCTATTCAGCAGGGAACCACCCCCCTGCTGTGACACGAGGACAGCACAGCGTGCAAAATCTGGGCTTGTTCGTGAGCTGCTCTGGTGGGAAAGATAATGAACTTTGGAGAGGGATCTGAGCTCTCCCAGAGCCGGGGCCGTGTACTCCACCAGCAGAGCAGCTGGGCTTTGCTGCCTGCTTTCCGTGCCAGCCCCGATGTCCCTGGCAGAGCACCCGGCTCGGATCTATCTGCTGGGCTGCCTTTAAATAACTCACGGCACCGCCAGATGTGGAGCAGTCTGAGAGGAGCCGTGTTTGGAAACAGGGCTCCTAAAGCACAGCAAACGCCCTGGAAATGGCTTGTTTAATCACGACGCTAGCGCCGGGGGCGGGCAGCGTTACCTTCAGCTTGGGCAGCCGCTTGATGGTTTTCAGGGGCCTCAGGACCCGCAGCACACGGAGGGACTTGATGGTCTTGATGTCCCGGCCCTTGTTGGTCCTGCCGCGTGGGAGGGAGGCGCAGGCACCCAAAAATGAAGAGGAGACACAATAACCTTCGGGACCTGGGGCTGGGTGCTTTCAGAGCTGCCCCCAGCACGTGCACGGGGAGGGGACTGGGGCCACGTGCCACAGCACCGGGCAGCAGTCACAGGCGTGCTGCTGAAGGAGAGCTCAGCCCACCTAAACACGTCTCCTTCCATGCACACGCTTGTCAGAAATGAAAAATAAAGCCAGCCTCTCCCCCTGAGGATTAGCATCTTTTACAGGGTCTCAGCTACCTTAGGGAATCCCCTTACTGTGTGGAGATGCCAGGTGGCACGCTGCATGTCCCCACGTCCCCAACCCCTCCTGCAGGCACAGGACATTTCCAGATGGGGCAAACAAAAAAACACCACTTCTTCAAATGGTTCTGCTGCTGCCTGCCAGAAATCCCCAGTAAAATAAGAGATGAACCCAACAGGCAGGTCCTTCACCAAGGGGTTTCCATCCTGGTTCAACCTCAGGATTCAGCACCCACACCATCTGTGGGGTTTTTTTGCACAGATGCCTCATCCTAAGGTTTTCTGCCTTTTTCCATCAGTGCCCCCTGATGTGGTCAGCCCTCCCCACATCAGGGTCGTGCTCACCTCCACCCCAAGCCAGCTGAGCAAGGCAGAGCTCCCCAGTGGTGGTTCCTTCCTAAAAAACCCTAAGGCACCCCCTTGACCCTCATTTCTCAAAAAAACACCAAGGAAAGGACTTACAATGCCAGACACTCCAAATTACACAGCTCCTTTGCGAGGGTTAATGCAACAGGGAGCACAATAACGGGCGTAATCATTAACAGATTTAAACAAAGCCACTAATTAATGCTCCTCCCCAGGAGCGTGGCCTCACAAAGGGGTGGGAAGGGATTGCACCAACAGCTCCAGGACCTGCTCTGCACCTTTCACCTCCCAATTTTTGCCCAGTGGCAGGGCCTGGGCATGCAGCTGGAGCATCTGAGAGGGGGGGTGTGGGGCAGATCCCTCTGCCTTTAGCTCCGACAGCGCTTTCTCCATCCCCTGGGTGTGCTTCCCACCATCACGGGGTGTGCACGGACACTGTGACCCGTGGTGAATGAATCCTCCTCTAAAGGAAGGGAGATGCATTGCTTACAAGGAAAGTCCTGCCCACCCTTCCATCCTTCCTGCACCTGCAGGGCGCACAGCAGGGCGCTCAGACCTCAGGGAATGGCAAATAGGGACACAACTAAGGGGCAGCACGGATGGCAGACAGACGGACTTCTGCTCTCCCTCCCCATGTCCCCACCCCACGGACACTCAGGCGGCATAGTTACCCCAAAGCATTCCTGCCGGAGATCCCGAGCCACCGAACAGCATGAACAGAGGGGAAAAAAAGAGAGGAGAGAGAGAAAGAAGGTAAGGAAAGCATCACGGGAGATGCATGGGGATGACCACAGCCCTCTTGGGCAGCTCAGCTCATCTCCGGCAGTGCAGGAGAAGGCTGCCCAGAAGAGGAGGTGCAGGGGAGGTGGCAAGAGCAAAGCACTGACCACTGCTCAGCCTCTCCACCTGCTGCAAACCCACAAATGTAGGTCTTACAGCCTGGCAGCTCCGCAAAGCCGCCCGCTAATGCCTCCTCCGAGGGTGCCACGGGAGGCAAAAGCCGGCGGGGTCTTTAGTTATGGCTCTGGTTATTCCAGCTAATTTAATTCCAGCTCTTTGGAGATTTATGGCAGCGTATCAGGCTTTTTATTTAGGCTGCGCTCGGGCTGATGCATTAAGCTCTCCGTGCTGAGAGCAGCCAACAAGAGGCAGGCACAGGCAGCCTCTCGCTCGCGAGGCGCAGGCTCTGAGCGAGCAAACTACAGCATCATCCGGAGACGTGGATGGACACGAGCTCATTTTTTATTTCGAGGTGGCACTGATGGCCAGGGGGTGATGGTGGCACCATGGGAGGGTGATGGTGGCACCACGAGCCAGCTCGCAGACCTCCTGCTGCAGCCACAGGGGAAACCCAGCCACAGAGGGGGCAGAAAATACAATTCAACACCAAAGCACCCCGTATAATTTTCTGCCAGCGAGTGCTGGAGCTGCCCACGAGCTGCTCTCGCCACCTAACAGCATCAGCCACCCCACGGGCATCGCTATGCCTGCCGACAAGGAGATGGGCACCTGGGGAGACATTGGTTCTCCCCGTACCGAAGAGCTTAGCGAGGCAGAAGGAGGGGAGAGGAATTCAAACAGCCCTGTGAGAGTTTTTCTCCCCAGACCATGAACCAGGCAGGTCGGGACAGTTGTTGCCGCAGACTCCCCGTGGCTCCGGGGGTGGCAGCATGTCACTCCCGGGCGCTGATGGCAGATGCAGGCATTCTTATAAATGCTTCGCAATTCAAAACCCATCGGAAACCACTGCGCTGCCTTTGTTCCCCTCACCCCCGAATTTATGAGATCATCTCCTCCAGCAGGAGCCACCGGGGGACACGGGGGAGAGGGACAATGGTGCAGGTTTACGTTATAAAGGGCCCTCCTCCGTGGCACAAGCAGCTCAGTGACTGCCCAGCCAGAGGGGCAGGTTACGTGTGTTTGCTGCAAACATCCGTGGAGATGCACAGGCCCCTCGAGACTTCAGCTGCCTCAAGTCAGAGGGGACCTCTCCATCCCTTGGGAGGGTGGCTGGGGACAGGGAAATGCCACGATGCTGCCCACCAGGCAGTGTCTGAGTGTCACAGCGAGGAGGAGCTCAGAGCAGGACGCATCCCATCCCTGGACTCAGCACCAGAGCCCAAATACATGGCGAGGATGCTTAGCAGGTGAAAGCTCCACTTCTGCCACCCATTCCTTTATTGTTAAGGGCCCCTTTCAGGTCTGGTTCCACCACCAACCTCTTCCCAGCATCTCCACTGCTTTGCCTCCCTCGCTCCCTGCCTCCTCACTCACTGGTATTGGACAAGCAGGGAGCAAGGAGCCTCTGAGGCTACCCAAGTTTTGGCTACCAGGGGTACAGCCGGGCTTTGCACACTATTGTGAGGAGCCATTCCCAAAGCAGAGCACGGAGAAATCCTCCCCAAACCCATCAGGGTCTTGTAGCCACACCACGTGGCTGCATCCTCCCACCCCAGCCGAGGCAGAGCCCAAAAGACGACAGCCACTTACGCCAAGGCGAAAGCCACCAGCGCTCCCACCACCACGATGAAGTCCAGGATGTTCCAGAGGTCTCGGAAGTAGGAGCCGTCCTGCAGGATCAAGCCCTGGTCGATCATCTGGGAGGGGAGAAGAGCAGGCAGGAGATCACCAACTCGGCCATTGAGCGCCCAGCCAAGCTGGGAGACACATCAAGGAGCATCATGTTTTGGGAGAGCCTGGAGGCTGGTGTAAGTGGTGCTGAGCTCTCCTGTCTCCTATTGCTAAGAACCAGGCTTTAAAATTTCTGTTGTTCATGTTTAGGACCAGAACTGAAAACTGAGCTACTTCCCCCGTGAGCCACCCCCTGCAGCAAGCACGCTGTGGGACCTGCTGCCACCAGCACAGCCTTATCTTACCTTGATAACCATCTCGAAGGTGAACACCCCGGTGAAAACGTAGTCAAAATACCTCAGAACCTGCGGAGAGAGGGCAGGGGTGCTGCCAAGGGGGGAAGCAGTCCCTGGGCACATCGCTATCTCCCCACTTTAAGCTGGACAAAGCCCTGCTCCAGACCCCTGGGCCCTACATCCTCGTGTCTGAACGTGCTCCCCCCGTGAGGCTGCAGTCCTACATGGCCCCTAACCACTGCAATATTTTCTTGAAGGCCAAGGGGGATTTGTCCATCGGAGTTGCTCAGCTTTCCCTTTTTTTCCTGCCCTCTCCAACCTGCCCACCTCTGAGATGCTGCCGAAGGCACGAGCCATCCCCATGGCCATGTGCCACTCCAGCTCAGTTTTACCTCTCACTGCCAAACCCAAAACACCCCTTTTTCACACCAAACCCATGTCCTCCTTGCCTCCTTGTTCCTACCCTCTCATTTGCTCTTCCCCCAGCCCAGCCACAGCACCTCAGAGCCCACCAGCAGCCCATCCCCAAACATCACTGTGACACCACCCCAATTTTGGAAGCGCACAGCAGGCGTCCCTCTCATTTGGGGATCACATGGGGCTTGCAGTCACCTTGTTACGGTCAGAGTTGGTGAGGACGGGATCCTCGGCCGCGAGGGCGATGCTGCTGGCGGCGATGACCAGGAGGATGCACATCTCGAAGTAGCGCAGGTTCACGATGTAGTGGCAGGCTCTGCGCACCCTGTGCCGAAACAGCGCCCGACCCGCTCACCACTGGTGTGCCCCACGCACCCAAATCCCACCCCACGTCCCCGGCTAGTGACCTTATTGGTACAGGCTCCCAGGGCTGGGTCATAGCAAAGGGTGGCAGAAAAATGGAGGGGTGTGCAACAAGCATTGAATAAAATCCCAGCTAGCACCCAATGGTCAAGAGGAAGCGATGAGCGGAGCTGGCACAGGGGGAAAGCGCTCTCAGGCAGGGGAAAGACACCGTTAACCAGGTTGTTGGGAGATATTCAGCCCCCTTCCCAAAGGCATCACCTCTTTTCCATGAATACAAGGTGTCTGTCCCCTCACAGCCCTCCCAAGCCAAAAACAAAGGCCAAAAATAAAAGAAATCTCACGGGTTCGTGGTGCTGAAGATGAACATGGAGCTGTGCGGCACCATCGCTTTGCCCGTCTCGCTCTTCTCCTTCTTCCGCTTCTTCTTCTCCATCTCCTCCTCATCCTCCTTGCTCTCTGCCTCCTTCAGGGGGCTGGCTTCCCCGTCGGTCTTGTTGCTAACTGCAGAAAAACGAGAGCCTTTGCCAGGTACGGGGCGAGGGGCAGCTTCTGCCTCCAGCCCTGCCCTGCTCCCTGCCGTGGGGACCCGGGGAGGAGAAGGCACCCGATGGCCAGGGATGGGGAAAGCCACGCAAGCAGCTCTCTGCTCCCCCCAAACTCCCCCCCAAGGCTCTCAGGAAAGAGAGAGGGGTCCTCACTCTGTACCACAGCGGACTCTTGGACATCGATCATGATGGTGGTGCTCTCGGTGGCCTTCTCGGTGTTGGCGGTGGCGGAGGAGAGGTCGGGCTCGCTGCGGCTCACGGTGCGGCTGGCCCCCAGCGCCGCTCCCCCCAGCAGGGCTTGCTCGCTGGTGTCTGGGCTGCTGCAGTCCTGCTCGCCCAGGCTGCCCTCCAGCCCCCGGGGGGGCTCGGGTGCCGCTGTCGGGGGGCTCCCCTCCTCAGCAAGGACCCCGTTAGTCCTGCGGGAGGAAGGGAAGGAGAAAAAGGTGTATGATAACTGGAAGATGATGACTCAAGGAGATATGGGGGCTACAAGATTCCCCTCCCCGAGCTACAAACCTGGCGGGCTCCCCGCTCGCCTCCGGCTCGCCCTGGATCAGGTCCAGCGCCGCGGCAGCATCCCCGCGCCGGTCCCCGTCCTGCGCCCCCTCCGCGGGGCCGGCCTCCTCCAGCCCCATCTCCTGGCTGCCCGAGCGGCTCCCCAGGGCCGGATCCTTCCCCTCCATCCTGGCTTTCCGGTGCCGGCTGCGCCGCTGGCTCTGCCTCATCCGCGCCCTCTCCTCGATGCCACCTCCTGCCCCTTCCTCGCCCGGCTCGCAGTTCCCGTGGCACGCTTTTTGGTGCCACAGCTCCTTGTCCCGCCTGGCCCGGGGCGATGGGCTCCTCCTGTCCTCCCCGCCGCCCGCCTTGCTCCCCGGGGCCGGCTGCTCGGGACCCTCGGCCGGCGGCCGCTCGCCCTTGCCGCCCTGCTCCTCGTCGCACTTCTCCAAGGCGACGCCGTCGCCCGGTTTCTTGCGTCGGAAGATGCTGGCGTGGGGGTTGATGAGCGGGGGCTCGTCCTTGTTGATGCCCTCCTGGCTGGACATCTGCATGTGCCGGCGCAGCTGGCTGGTGCGCTGCTCCCACACCGACATGTGGTGCCGCCGGCGCCGCTCCCGCCTGCAGCGGGGACAGCCGGGGAGCGGGGTCAGCGCCACGAGCCCCCCATGTTGGCATTTCACCCCACAGCACCCCAGCTGCATGCACCCACCGCCCCGGTGACGAGACATGGGGGTGCACATGGAGACACAAACACCTGCCTGGTCACCAAGGGTCAGTCCCCTTTAGCCTTGCAGCATCCCCATGGTGCTGGCAGGGGTTGGAAATCGGGCTGAAGCTGGACCCCTGCCCCTCCAAAAGACCTCTGCCCCATCCCAGCCAGGTGGTGACCACCGTCCCCTTGCTTGCTTGGGGACACCACTTAAAATGTGGCCGAAGTCCTCCTGCTGCAGACAGGATGCTCCACTGGGTATATTTTTTCTCCTCCAGCTCCTTGGAGCCAGGCTCCTTTTTGGAGCATTGCTGCCCTAATGATGGCTGAGCTTGGGTGGCAGTGCTTATGGGATGGGGATGGAGAGTAAAAAGGGAAAAGGCACCAGGTACAAGGCTGGCCTGCTCACTGAGAGGTGCCCCTCTCCGCCCTCCGATGGGACATCTGCAGTGGGGCACCCCTGGACACACAGCCCCTTTCCCTGCCTGTGCTCAGTCTGCAGCCAGCACGTCCCACGGGGAGCCCGTGTGCGAGGATTTGGGGCTAAAGCTGTTGGCTTCCCCCCCATCCGGGGGTCCTCTGTGCTCCTGCGGGTGCGCTCTGGGGGAGCTGCGCCTCCTGGGGCTGTAAACGGATCCTTTCCACCGCCATAAACACGAACACAGACACCCCGGCGAGGACAGACGTTCCCTTCCCGACACACGGAGACACGCACGTGCACACACGTACACTGCTCACCCACGGAGCACACGCCGGTACACACCCACGGGTACACCGACACGCACACACACACACTGCGGGGAGGCTCGGCACGCACAGAGCCACGAGCGCACGCAGGGACACGGGTGCAGGGCAGCGCCCCGAGGCACCCACAGGAAGGGCAGGGGCTGCCCAAAAAAAAACAACACAGGGGGCCACAGAGGACACGCGACCCACGTACAGGTGGCTGCTGCGCGGCTCCCACATCGACATGTGGTGTCTCCTGCGCCTGTCTCTTCTGGGGAGGAAAAAACAGACCCGTTCAATCCCCAGCACCCCTCCTGTGCCGGCCCAATTTGCACACCCCGCCGGGGCTCACACACTGTTAGGTGAAGGGATGCACGCAGCGGTGCTCACCCTGGGGCTGCGGATCTGCTCTGGGGAGCAAGAGGGATGTGGCCAAGCGAGCTACCTCGCCAGCCACTCAGAAATCCTGGTCCTCAGGAATTCAGCAGCTCTTTCCAGTGCTGAAGGAAGAGCTGTTCACTCCTACCCAGCTCCACGCTGTGCTTTGACAGAAGAGGTGATGTCGGGCTGGCCCCGAGCTGCTCAGAGCACCACCACCCATTTACACAACCATGCGTGCTGCCCTGAGACCACGGAACAGGATACGAAGCTCATATATGCAAATCTGCATGTGATTTACATTTTCTGCTTTCTGCAAACGCCGCATGTGCGCTGTGAGCAAAGACACCCCAACTGCATGCGACCGAGCACACGTGTGCGCACAGAGCTCACGCGCGCGAGTCGGGGCGCTCCCTGCTGCTTTCCTGCAGGGCACCCGCAGCCCCAGCACCCCCCCGCTGGTGACTGCCACCATCATAGGAGCGAAGGGACAGCCCGGTGCCACGCTCAGGGTGCACGCCCGCCGCCTGCCACCGTCCCCGCAGCAAGTGGCCGCGCGGCACCGCTGCGTCGCGGCACCCGCGTGCGTCCATCTGGCCACCCACTCGCCCAGCAGCCCGAGCCATCTGCACCACGGGCGCCCGTGCGCACACGCCGTGCTCCAATCTGCACCGCGGCCACCCACGGCAGCCTGGCCACGTGGGAGCACTCCTCCCGACGGCAACCGGACCTCTCCGCCGGCGCGAACGCATGCGCCGAACCTGCCCGTGCCATGGACCCACCGAAGCCATCTGCGTGCACCCGAACCCGAACCGATCCTGGAAAACATCACCCCCAGGGCATCACATCCCTCTCCCCTGCCCCTGGAACTAGGGACGCTGAGGAGGGGAAGGAACTAGAAAAAAGAGCTGCAAATATCACTGTCTCCCATTTCAATGCCACAGAAACAACAACAAATTAAGATTAAGAAAAAGTAATCTGCTTTCCTAGCCAGCTGGACGTGACAACAGCAGGAAGACCAGCAAGGATGTGCGGGCAAATCCTTCAGTGCCCTAATATATTCCATCTCCCGCCTCTTCCTCTCATATCTCTCCCTTCTCCAGCCCCTTCTGCAGCCTAAATCCTTTTATTTCTTCACTTTATCCAACATGTTCACACTGGCAGCCAGAGCCAATGCCCGTGAGCTGGTCACAACACACAAACTCTGCCATCTCTCCTATAAAACCCCCAAATCTTGCTTGTGAGGAAGAGAGGGAGATTTCTCTCTTATTAGGAATCTCTCTTCACCCCCAGGCAGGTCTTACAGGCACTCGTGCCACCCCAAAGCCAGCAGGGTGGGGGACCATCGCATCCCATCCCTGGGAAGCCGAGGAGCTCAGGCAGCTCCCCAAAATCCGAGCTGAACCTCGCTGCTTCCTCCATCCCCACGGGTTGGAGCTCGCCTGGGTTTCTCTCGGCAAATTTGCAAAGAGACGCAGCCGTGTGTGAGCTTGGCTTGGTTTCAAAGCATAATGAAACCTAAAATTCCCTGGGAAGGGATTCTATAAAAAAAAATAAAAAAATAAATCCTTCCAGCCGTACCGAAGTGTACTGTTTTGGGAAACAAATCAAAACGCCTCGTTCCAATGTTGACTTAGAAAGTTTTATGTGATTTAGACCATATGACAGGGCAAAATAAAAGAAAAATAAGGTGTCTAGGAAGGAAAAACAGAACTTTCTGCTGCTGCTAGGCAGATGCAGGGCTCCTCAACAACAGAGTGTCAAGGGTTTCATGTGGGTTTGGGTTTTTGCCTTCCCCAAATCAAATTCCCTTACCATGAAATGCGATTTTGCAAGCCTGCTCCATCCCGTGTAACCGCATTACAGCCGGGGAAGGAGCCGGGGGGGGGTCAGACTTTGGCACTGCTGGGACCCCCAGCTCCCACCTGCTGCTCTCCCCCTGCCCCACCACAAAGAAACGCTGCACAGGAGCGACCACCACCCATCTCCTCTTCCTCATCAGCCTCTTCCCTCACCCTTAGCAGCAACTTCACCTATCGAGGCTTTGTGTTTTGGGGCAGGAAGCCTCTTTGGGGAGATTTCTGCTGTATGCAGGAGGTGAGGGAGCATGGGGCAGCCCCAGGACCTGCTTTGGTGGCCTGGTGTCTGCCTCACGGAGGGCGCACATCCATCTCCTCCTGTCCTCCTCTGCACCCCCAGGGAGGGGAAGGGGGCTCAAGGGGCTGTGGGGTCACTCACTCGATAGCTGGCATGTTGGGGGCGGACATGGGGCTGACTTCCTTGGCTTTCTGAAGGGCGTGCTTCTGGTTAAAGGCCTCCTCTTCCTCCTGCTCATCCTGTGGAGGAAACGGAGGGGTTGCTTAGGGGGAGGCCGGCATTTTGGGGGAACGTGGGCCCATCGGAGGCGGTGGGGTGAGCTTCGGTGCCAAGAGAAAGGCACAGGGACAGCCTTAGTTTGTCTCACACTATGGGGATGCAATTTCCCCATCACACTGGATCTCACCGAAGGCGTTAGTGCTACCTGGAGAAGTGAACCCAGCCAAAACGACCCCAGATGGCATAGACCAGCACAGCCTGTCCTCCACAGCCACAGGGTGAAGTGGGGCAGAGAACGGGAAGCCAGGGACCCACAGACAACCCCGGCACAGACCATACAGCTTTAACGAGCCTGGCCACATCTCCAGAGCAGAAAAAAAGTTCCTGGGAATCATCTTAGCTCATTCAGCCTCTCCAAGAACCTCATCACCTTGAACTGGTGCTACTGGCACACCACGGGGGCTCACCCAGCCCTCTTCCCCCGAGCCACAGCCCCCAGCACGTGGGGGGGCAGGGGGATGGGAGCCCCCTGGATTCTCCTGTCCCATTCTGTTTGCTGGGAACAGGTCGGATTTACCCATGGGGGCTGCCTGGTGAGCCCGCAGGAGCCGAGGAACAGGCACAGGCTGTGCAAAAAAATGAGCAGCATGGGATCTCTGGGCTTCTTTGAAGAACAGCAATGAACCCTGCAGCTCTTGCCTGCTTTACCCAAAGGGCACCCCAACATTGCAGCCTTCCCCAAATATTCCCCAGCGCGGTCTTAAAAGCAGCCAAGCCCAGCAAGCTTCTTGAGCACCACCCTAAATCACATCCTAAATCACCCCTGCTGCCCTGAGAGCTCCCACCAGCAAGGAGGAGCAGCTGGGACGTACCTTGGTGAGCTCCTGAGCGTTGGCCAGGTTGTCCACCGCGATGGCCAAGAAGACATTCAGCAGAGTATCTGCGGGCAGCTAAGGATGCACAAGCCTCGTGGTAAGGACATGGGCATCTGCAGCCACCCCGGGAGGGTGGCCCTGGGGGCTCCTCGCCAGCTCAGGGACAAACTCCTCGCCCATCCCATCCATCCTGCCCGCAGCACATCTCCAGGCAGCTCCTCCTCTGCGCCCGAGGTGTCCAGGGCTGCCCCACGCGTGGTGGGACCCCCTCAACAGGGAGAGGAGGAAGGGGCAGAGGGCTGGGAGGGGTGGGTGTCCCCGAGGAGGGAGATGAGGCGGGGTTGCCCTGCTACAAGCACAGCAGCCAGGCGGATACAGTTTCCGAACAGGGTGAGGACGATGAAGTAGATGGAGGACCACATGCCCGAGCGAACGCCTCCCTGCGAGCGGATGCCATTGTACATCACCTCGTTCCAGTCCTCGCCCGTCAGGATCTGCACGAGAGCAAGCCAGCAGGTCGGTCACCGGCCACCCTCGTCACCCTGACACCCTCTTGTCACCCGGACACCCTCCAGCCACCCCACCAGCGCACACAGGGCAGCCTTGAGGGAGAAGCTATGGGGCTTTGCTGAGGATTTGGGTCTCCTCAGAAGGGTTTGGAAACTCTTCCACCTTGGAAGAGTTGATAATAATGGAGAAGAGAGCCAGCTGCTCAGTTTTGTGGTAGGAGAGGGAGCGAGGGAGTTATGTCCTAGCAGCTGGACCCGTTTGGCTTCAAGACCCCATCCAGCAGCGAGCAGACGGCCCCAAGGCCATGGGGTGGTGTCCCCCTGCAGCCCGGCTCCTACCTGGAACACCGTCATGATGGCTGCGGGGAAAGTGTCGAAGTTGGCCGACGGCGTCCCGTCGATGAAGTTAAACCTGGAACCACGAGGACAAGAACAGGCTGGGGTAGGGGGCAGCGAGCCACGGCTCTGCGCCATCAGCTCGTTGGTGCTTCGGAGGCTTTCCCCCACTCCAAGGAAGGTCGTTCCCAAAATATGCCCCAGCCAGAAGGACCCCCCAGCCCCGAGCACATCCCAGGCAGGGCTTTTGGTGCAGGAGAGGTACCAGCAGCAGGCTGAGAGCAAGGCTGCAGACTTCCTAGATGCCCTTTCCCCAGACTCGCTGCGACCTACCTGCCTCCAAACAGCTGCATGCCCAGCAGGGCGAAGACCACGATGAAGAGGAAGAGGAGGAAGAGCAAGCTGATAATAGACTTCATGGAGCTCATCAGCGAGACCACCAAATTCCTCAAGGATGCCCAGTACCTAGAAAAGAGACGTGGCTGGAGCACCCGCAGCAGTGCTAGCAGGAGAGCAGCGACTGGATCTGGGGGTGGCTGGCACCTACTTGGTTATTTTAAATATTCGTAGGAGACGAAGGGCTCGTAGGACACTGATCCCAAAGGAGGTTCCCGGTCTGAAGATGGCCCAAACCACTTCAAAGATGCTGCCCACCGTGACCTGAGAAGCAGACGTGGCCGTGAGTCAAAGATGAGCTCAGGATGGGAAATCTTCCTGCACCCCATCCCCGTGGCCACGTACCCCACAGTCAAAGCAGTTGAAGGAAGAATGGAAGTACAGGCGTGGCCCCATGCCGTACATCTTCAAGGACATCTCCAGGAGGAAGAGCCCAAGGAACAGGAACTCTGCATAGTCTGGAAAAGAAAACCCAGTCCCTTGGGACACGGAGCATCGAGGAGCACCAGTAGCCCACATGGCACACGGCAGAGGTGGGACACGCCGAGGAGCACGCTGCTTCCCCCAGCTCTCAGGCCAGAGGATGGGGTTGGGAAGCAAGCCTGCCAAGAGCTAATCTGCGAACAACAGCACCAACCCCACAAATTAATCTTCAGGGTAGGTACACTGGTGCCCCAGTGGTTAGAGAAGGCCAGAGAGGGCTGGCACGGAGCAGAGCAGCTCCTCAGCGTTATATGGTGGCGGTTGGGGTGTCCGCAACGACGTTAACCACATGGCACTGTAGGGGAACATTAGCAAGCTGGACATAAATCATTGCACGGCTGGAACTTGGCCAGGGTAACCAAGCCAAGCAGCCATGAGCCAGGGAGAAGCTTCTCAAGCTATTTCACCAACATTAGCGGGCCAGAGCCTGGCTCTTCCCCTTGCCCAAAAGCCGCGTCTCACCACGACCAGCTGCCATCCCACACCGTGCCCTGCTGGGATCCCGGCAGGCCTGAGCGTGCCAACGCAGATTTGGGCAGGCCTGCTGCTTGACAGGGACGTTTTCAAGGTGAAGAAGAGTAAACGTGGATGGGAAAGCAGCAGCGTCCCTCCTGCAGCAGCTCAGGAGCAACACACGGCTGCCGGGGGTTGAGCACAGTGCTGCGTGCCAGGTTGGATGTGGATGTACTGAGCACCACTGCTCACAATTTTGGGATAAATCCACCTGAATCCTGCAATCTGCCTGAGAAAACCATCAGACCCGAAGGGCATGAGGCCAGGAACACTTCTCCACATTTCCCTGTGAGGCCGAGACTGCTACCAGTGGCCAGGGTGTGTTGGAGATGAAAGGCTACCCTGGGTGCAGGAGGTTTTGCCGTCCCATGCACGCTCTGCCCCTGGCACGAAGCACTCACAGAGGAAGTGTGTGAGCCAGGCGGGCTGGTTGTGATGCACGATGGCCACGCAGGCGGTGTTGAGGGCTACCAGGCTCAGGACAATCCAGTAGAAGACCTGGGATTTCACCATGTGGCGGACGGAGATGCGCAGGAGGCGCTCCTTGTGCCGCAGATAGGAGGCACCATCCACCCTGGCGCCTTTCAGGCCCGAGCGGCTCAAGGGGTTACCTGAGGGGGAAAAAAGGAGAAGATACCAAGGTGAGAGGATGAACCGGGTGCCCCAGCCCCGCAGGAGCCAGGTCGGGGTGAAAAAAGCTTGGAGCAGGACCAACCCAGGGTGGGATGGAGAGGTCTTCTCTGCGCCAGCCTCCGCTCGCCCACCGAGGCAATGTCGACGCAGTGCTCGTCGCTGGAGTCGCGGTTCATGGTGTCCGTCCGGTTCCTTTTGATGGTGGCTCGCCTGAGCACTGGCAGGGGGAGAGGAAGGGGTGCTGGAGCTGCGGTGGCACGGCTCTGCCAGCAACACACTCATGGCTCCACACCCCAGTGCTTGGCTGACCCGGGTCTGGCGGTGGGATGTGCCCCCTGGCACGTCTGCAGACCTCCCTCCACCCACGGAGGAGGGTTTCAGCCTCCGTTTGTGGCCAGCCACCAGGAAGGGCTTGGCTCCTCTTACCTTCTAAGGCTGAGGTCCCGGAATTTTTGTTCTCTTCGGCCAGCATGACTTCCTCTACGCAAAACACACAGTTCAGCATCAGGAGACAAGACACCAAAGGTGGAGCACACCACACGTCACTGCCCAGTACCTAAGCACTTTGCCCAGCCCAGAGGTGGTCGCTACAGGTTGCAAACTCTCATCAAGCATTGGGGCAGTGTCCTATAGCAAATTCTTTGGGGGTGACAAGGGGCAGCTACCGCACATTGCATCAGGAAGAGAAATTACTTCTGATCAGCCTGGCTTCTGTAACCAGCCTCCATAGATAAGCTGAGTATTGTAGACAGAAAGTCTCTTTACTGAGTCATGCTCTTGAAGGAGACCCCTCTCCGTATCCTCTGTGTCTCTGAAGGGCTCCTCACCTTCTGCTAACTCCTTGGAGGAACAAAACATCTGCCCTCTACTCACTCACAAGCTGATTTTATTCATGAATTCATGAGTATAAAGAGAAGAAAGCAAAAAAAAAAAAAAAAAGAAAAAAAAAAGAAAAAAAAAAAAGCTGGGGATTTATCTGAGTCTTGTGGATGCCAGGAAAGCTGGGTCCCAGGGCCAGGCAGTGGCACGGCAGAAAAGGGAGCTGACTATGGCGCATGAGGCAGAGCTGAAGGTGAGCAGTGCTACCCTTGTTTAGAGGAACGATAGGAACCTGAGAGCCATCACCTCTCCAGGGGAAGAAAAATAAAAATAGAAATAAGGTTAAAAGCTGGAAAACCACTGGTGCTGCTCACTGCTCTGCTTCCCCACTGCCCACCTCTGCGTGAAGCTCCAGCGAGCACAAGCAGACGGGGACGTGTTGCGCAGCAAGGCTCATGGCCGCGAGGGCTCAGCTGCCTCTCCTGGTGACACTACGTGCCTCACGCCCCAAATATTACATTTCTGTGCCACAAAACGCGAGGTTTCATCAGCTGCTGGGGATGTCCCTGCTCACAGCCTGGCTGGAGAGCTGCTGGAGCATCACTCCTGCTGGGGCTGAGCCCGTCCGTGCGCCCAAGGTCACCATGAGAGCACCCAGACAGCCCTGGAGTTACCCTGGGTGATGTCCAGAGATCCGTCCCCATCTCAGCCACCCTCAGCACCATCACCCCCGAGGTTCCCAGCCTTTACCCGCTTTGTCTATCCAGGCCCTGTAGCCGTTGAGCTCCCGCTCGATCTGCTGCTGGCGCCGCAGCTTCATGAAGGCTCGGCGGTTCTCCACGCGCTCGCGCTCTTTGGCAAACTCCCTGGGACAGGGCAGAGGGGGAGGTGAGAGCACAACCAGGGGGTTCTCCTGCCCCACGGATATCCCATCCCGTCCACCTCGCCACCCTGCAGCCCCCAGGTTGGGCACTGCCACCTCCTGTGTGGCTTTGTCCCCTGCTTGGCCTCGTGTCCAGCTGTCCCCTGATGTCCCCCGTGGCTGTTGTCACCCATCCGGTGGCCAAACCCAGCGAAGCAAGGTGAGACCAAGAGCCTGGATGAGCAAAAATCTGCCAGAAGGGACAGTTCCAGAATGGGGGAGTTATTTGCAAGGGACATGGGATGAGCAAAGAGGGAAGGGGAGCAGCGCCCTCAGCTCCTCTCGCACAGGGCAGAGGATGGAGCACGGGGAAGGAGCCAGGGGAATTTGGAAGAAATGGAAATATTTGGCAAGAAACACAGATGTGGCAAAGCAGGCAGCCCCACGCACAGCATCCTCACACCAGCACCCTGTGTTACATGGAAGGTGACTTCCAGGAGTTCCCACACCCACACTCACACACCCCAAACACCTGGGGCATCTCCACCCACACGTTCCACCTCTACTGCTGGACACGTTGACACGCAAAAAGTGTCCCCCCCTGCAAAAAGACATCCCCCAGCACACCCATTCTCGCACAAGCATCACCAGGATGGGCCCTGCACCAAGCACCCCCGCCCCACCGTGCCCAGATGAGCAGCAGATGGGGAAGAACAAACAGCTCCGCTCCCGTTCGAGGCGAGCATCTCTCTCCCCAGAGAGCAGCAGCAGCAACCTCCAGCCTCCAAATACTCAAAAGAAGCGAAAGAATCGGTCTGTCTGCTGCAGAGGGAGTTCAAGTGCATTACCCCAGCTGAGCTATTACACCCTTAATGCTGTGTGGGCTTTTGCATGTGCGCGCGCGTGTTTGTGTGAAAAGCCCTGAATGTTCCCTGCATCTCTTGTTTAAGATCCCCAGACAATTCGAGCATTTTTAATTCCACCCCAGGAAGGTGAAGTTTCCTGCCGCTCCGGCATTAAGCATCAAATGCCTCTCCCCCTCCAGCTCCGGCTTTCAGACTGAAATGAGACTTTCTTCCTAGGGCAGGGAAGGGGGAAGAGAACAAAAGGGGAGGAAGAGAAAAAAGCAGCCTAAGCGGAGGGAAGAAGGGCGGGGGGAGAGCGAGGAGGAGACCTCCCACAGCCGGCGGGGAAAGGCGCTCGCCAGTTTGGGCACGGCATGTGAAAAACGCTCCTCGCCTGGCGCGGAGGAAAGGCAGGATGATTTTGGCTTCATCCCCCACGCCGCTTTCTGCACAGCAGCGAACTCGAGGTGCCAAGAAGCGGGGAGCTGCCATTCGCAGCCAGAGCCAGCGGGGACGCTGCCTTTGTCCCTCGGTGTCCTTTGTCCCTTGGGTGTCCTTTGTCCCTCGGAGCTGGGGGGTGCCAGAAGCAGGCACCAATGCTTCCCCGTGTCCAAGTGCTTGCTCGTGCAGCCCTAGCTTGCAAGAAGCTGGTGCCACGCACACAAACCCAGGGACACCGCGGTCCCTTCTGCTGCGGCAGCATCTCCGAGGGAGCCGCTTCCCACACTGCTGCTCCCTAATGGAGCCTAATTGCTTTTGTCCATTAGGAGGAGGAAGGGGGGCAGAGAGGAGGCATAAGAAGAAGAAGAAGTAAAAAAAATAAAGTTAAATTCAAGTTAATGAATTATTACATCTCAGAGAGACACGTTACCGAGCGGGGCAGCAGCGGGGGCTGGTGACATCTGAGAGTGGGTAGGCGATGCTGACAGATCAAGGATTGCTCAGAGCCAATTTGCAGCAGCGGGTAGAGATAGCGCTGCGGTGCGAGCACGGGGCCGGCCGCGCTGACTGGCAGCCGCCTGGGAACGCTCCAGGCACGGGGCTGGCCCCCCGGGAGGATGCTGCTCCCCGAGGTGTGCGGGTCATGGCTCACGGGATGGCACCACTCGGCTCTGCAAGGGGCTCCGGGGGGCCAATTTGAGCAGGGCATCCCTCCCCAGGCCAGGGGGGCTCTCCAAATCTGTAAAGGCAGGGTGAAAGTGTGCACAGAGAGCCTGATGTAGGGGTTTCAGCCTCCAGCCTCCTCTCTTTCCTCCATGGAAAAGCCTGTGCCGAGCACGGGGATGTGTTGGACCTGGTGTGGTTGCAGCTGTACATTTTGGAAAGCCAAAGGTGGGCACCGAGGGATGGAGGTGGCGGGGGGAGCTTGGCAAGCAGTGTGCCATCATCCTCCTGCAGGCGAGGAACCATCCAGACACCGTGCCCAGCCTTCCGTGGCGATGGGAGCAGATGGTTTGCTCCTCCCAGGGAGGAAAATTCCCGTTTAGAGCCCTGGCATTCCCCTGACACAGGGCGAGAGCATCCTGGTGGGAGACCCCAGGGGCATGGCCATGCTCAGCAGCCTCCTGCCCCAGGCTCCTGCGCCCTCACGGCAATGCTGCTTCAGCATCACTGCTCTGCAGGGCCCAGATCCAGTCTTAATAGAAGAAAACATGTTAAAGCATCCACAAAAGTGCCCCTTTTTTGGGAAAAAATAAAAATAAGGGGAAGAAAAAAAAATATCATGGGTGCTGCAGCCCACTTGTATCCTTCCAGGAGCTTCTCTGAGCCCAGAGAGGGGATACAGCACTGGTCACACCAACACTGTGCTTTCCATGCTTTGAAACAAGCCAACCATCTTCAAAGCCATCTATTCATCACCTTTCACTGCCTTTAAACGCACCTCCAACAAACCTGCTACCAAAAGGGTCTTGAAATGACCCGAGGCAGCAGGAAGGGTGGGGTGGGGAGAGGAGAGGTACTGGCTTACATGCTGGAGAGGAGGCAGCAGCAGCATGCTGCTGTGGAAAAGCCAGCTGTGGTGGGCTGTACGACAAGGAGAACCATCTGTATGGCATCAGGTAACACTTCTGCTCTGCTCAGCACCAGCAAGGTCTCGGCACACGGCTCCTGTCCAGCTTCAAGCACCACAATTTGAGGAAAAACACCCTTGCTCCAGGAGGGTGTCAGAAAAGGTTACGGGACAGAACGGACACCAGGCGGTTTGGAAAACAGGGATGAAAAGGTGCAACTCAGGAGGATCGGATGGTATTTACCCAAGAGACGTAAAGGAACCACAATAAGCGTGCTGAACTAATGGTGCAGCCTGTAACCCGGCACCCGAGCCTAAACGGAGGGTGGCAAGCAGGGAGCAGGGCTGGCAGCACCAGGCAGAATGTCTGGTGGTGGCACCGAGGTGACAGCAAAGGCTGGAGCAGGGACCCTGAGGGTCCAAAACCCCCTGACTGTACTCCTGTGGGCATGCTTACAGCGTTTAAGAGAGGCAGGTGGTGGTGGCTGCCTTCTCCCAGGGAGAAAGCTCGTGATTTAAAGCAGATTTTCCTACGGGTGCTGCTGGAAGTCTTCTACCAGGGTGAGGAATCTCCAGAGGAGAAGTCACAACTCCCAGCACCACAGGGCTCCTTCTATAAGCTGGTCCCTCAAAGGGATGTGGGCTGTTGTGGCTCCACGTCGGGTCCAAAATCAGTGGGGACACAGCCAACACTGGCTGGTTATTTTACGGGACACCTCACTTTTCCCAAGGAGCGACGCTGTTACAGGCACTGCTGCTGACGGGCAATAGGAGGAGAGAGCAGGCACCCTGGAGATCTCTCAGGCCTGGGATTTGGGCAGCTTTGAAAATAAAATCCAAAAATTCAAATAACCGGGGGATGAGCCAGAGTGGAGACAAGACAGAATGGAGACACTGGGATGGCAAAGACACATTGAACCACTGGGGCCAGCAGCACAGCCCCTCCATCCGAGCCAGCCGGGTTTTCCAGCTTCAGGTTTCCTTTCGAGGTACAGGCTGCAGTCTTTGGATCTAAACTCACAAAACCCACGGATCCCCACGGCTGGAGTCATTCCTAACCTCCCAGCTACGGCAGCCGCATCACAGTGCAGCCCCCGCTGCGTTCGAGGTGCTCAGAGCAGTGAGAAACATGGGAGAGGCTCACACTGCGCCTGCTGGTGGCGAAGGCAGCCCACTGAGCGCATTAAATACCTCCCCTCTTCTCCCCAGCAACTTCTTGTCTGCACTTGGCTCCAGTCAACAAGCTCTCACCCATCCCAGAGCAAGCTCCACCATCGTTTGGGATCGGGGCCAGGCATCTGTGTCACTGCAAAGTCCCTTGAGGATGTCTCTGGTGGAGCAGGTGCCCTGCACTTCACGGGGCCGCCAGCCCCAGGGCAGCTCAGCACCTCTGCGCACGCACCGCGCTCGCTCTCCGGGAGCAAGCAGCACTCCGTGACCCGAGAGAAAAGAGCAGCCGAGAGCTTGCAGAGCTCGTTGTTTCCAAACAGAGGAAAACAAGTCAAAGAGGGCAAACAGCACATGGAAAAAGGGAGCCAGCCGCCGAGTGGCAGCTCCAACGTTTGTCCCGAGGTGACAGCGCGGGGGTTCGCAGCTCCGTCCCCCCTGCTCGGAGGGGGTGGCATCGAAGGCAGCATAGCAGGGTCAGCCCTTGCTGCCAGGAGCGTCTGGCAGCCCAACGAGAGCAGCAGAGGTGGAAGCTCAGGGCTTTGTTCCGCTGCAGGCAGGGCAGCACCGGTGCAGGCAGCGCTGCTTCGAGCGCCCCGGGCTCTGCCAGCAATCGCTGCCCCCAGCTCACACCGCATCGCTCCTCCTATCCCCTCCCCGGATTTTGTCTCTGTAAACAGGGAGGGTTTTGTCCCCCCTTTGCACGTGACAGCAAACAGAAGGTGTGGGACCAGTGCTGCGAGTGAGCTGCAGCACAAAGCAGCCACCGATTTCCAATGTCTCATGGCGCTAACTTCCCAGGAACTGCGGAGCGCTCTAATTGATGGCTTCCAAGCGAACACAATGGATCCAGAGCTAAGCATCGAGCGTGAAACCCACAACGCATCCGCTAGGTATGTCACTCTGCTGCTGCGAAACAAACAAACAGCCTCCTACGACGTGCGGAGAGCTGGCAACGTGAAGTGATTCATTCAGGGGATCCTGCCCAACCCACCCAACACCGGCACCAAACACCCCCTTGTAACGTGGTGTTGGTCACCGTGAGTCGGCACCTTTCCAAGGCCAGAATCACCTGGGTTGGAAAAGATCTTTGGGATCATCACAGAGTCATAGAATCACCTGGGTTGGGAAGGACCTTTGGGATCATCGGGTCCAGCCATCAACCTGACCCATCTACCAAGTCCAACTCCTACAGCTATCGCCAACCAGGACAACTGAAATTAAGGAAGACCTGGAGCGAAACTCCAAAAACAACACATGAGCTTTCCACTGAGTGCTTTGTGAAGAGCGTCAAACCCCAACCTGTCCCCCCCCAGCCCACAGAGCAGATCCTCAGGAAGGCACAGAGCCCAGCAAACGCAACGTGGCTGAGACCTGCTAGCAAGTAATCCCCAAGGAGAATCAACAGGGAGCGCCACACATCCAACGCGCCGCTTTCCGGGCACACATGGTGGCATCCTGCTGTCACTGCCGACGTCCCCACCAGCTTTTCTGTGCTGTGGCAGTGTGTCTCCCTGCTTTCCCCTCCGCACACCACCCACCTCCCAGGCGTTGATCCTCTCCTTCCCAGCGCTTGGCTTCGAAGCACCTGATCCAGCTCGAACGCGGGGCCCGGGTTTTGCGCGGAGCCGTCAAAAAATAAAAAAACCCAACCCTGCCTCCGTCGAAAACGTGCGCTCGTTCCTTCAACGCCCTTATTATTAATTGCTAAAACTTAATCTTATTCATCGTTTGTTATGCCTCAAAATTGGAGAGGAAAAAAATTCAAATTAAGCCAAGTGAAAAGATTTCAGAGATGGTACAGAAGGCTCCTGGAGGAGCTGAAGAATGCTCTCCGGAGACCGGGAGCGCAGCGCTAACCCAACCTGAAAGAAAGAAGATCTTAAGACAAAGAAATCTTGCCAAATTGATCCTTTAATTATAACATTAGTCGTTTCTTTCAAAGGCTTAGTGCAAGAGCTGGGGGTGGGGGGCAGAAAAGACTTAAAGGGAGAAAAGACTTAACATCACCAGGATGAGTGGAAGCAATTAGCAGGGTTTAAATTACTCTCTTGTTTGGTACAAGGCAGATGGATCTCATTTTTCCTGCCATCGTGCTCAGCTTCTTGCTCTGCCATCGGCTCCCAGAGGACCTCTGGTTGGCACTACCACAGAGCCTCCCTGGGTCGGTCCCCATCCATGCTGCAGACCACGAGGTGCCACCGCACCGGGCCAGCATCGCTGCTCCCACCAGGTCTCTGCAGCTTCCAAGCGCTGCCACGCTGGAGATGCAGCCCGAACACGTGGATCCAAATTGGTTTGCATGGAAAACAACCAAGGAAAATGAAAAAAAACTCTACAAATTTGCAGACCTCTGCAAATCTCCAGCACGGGGCAGCTTTTGCATCCCCCTGGCTCAAGGCTGAGCCCAGCCCTGGGACACACGACCTGCTGTGAGCCTCATTCTTCCTGAGCTCCTGATCCACAGGCTGCGACGAGGCAGAAAGCAGGGCATCTTGGCTGGTGCTCCATCCTCGCTCGCTCCAGCTCTTCTGCCAGGATTATTTCAGGAGCCGTGTAGCTTTAAAAGCTGAGCAGTCACATCTCCTTGGGCTCTATACCTGCAAAATGTTCTCAAAGCGGAATGGGGCCAATTTTTTTTCCTTTTTTTTTTTTTTTTTTCCCTCTCCTTTCTGCTTTCAGTTAGAATTAATTGATCCGTAATTGCACCCATAGAGGGGAAAAGTTAATAGACACAGTAATAAATGCCAAAGCCCCAGAAGAACTTGCTCTCCAAGCCCCTGCCTGGAGCGACTCCATCTCCTCTTAATAGCCTTGCATGCGATTCCAGCGCATGTGTGCGTATTTAGAGAGAGAACTGAGGAGCCTCGCTAGGATGGAAATCATTTCTTTTCCTCTCCCACATACATTGTGCTCGGGAGCAGATGGATCCAGGCTGTTTACATCACGGAGGTCATGCCTCAGCCTAACAGTTGGGGAACTGACTGTTGGGAGAGATGCGCATCGCAACCAGGAGATTGCTAAATCTGGGCTCCGGCGAAGTTCTTCTGATGGTGGCACATTAAACAAATGTCCTCCTGCAGCCTCTTGGCACTCAGGACCTGCCTGGGGCGTCTGGTTGGTTCCTCGGTGAAAATAGTTGCGAGATGAAGCAAGAGGAGGAGGCTGGAAGAACCAAGGGGACCTTGTCAGTAGTCAGTGCAGGTTGCAGGTTTCTGCTCCTCATCGTGGGTCACGCAGATGATTTTTTGGGGTTGGCCAACGCACAGCAGCATCACTGTAACCCTGTCTCAGCCGAAGTCATGGCAAACAGGAGGGCAGAAGCCAGAGAAGAGACTCCTGCCTGCTTTTCCCCTACAATAGCAGATGGGACCGAGCACGTGGGCCACCAGGACTCGCTGCCGAGCGCAGCGCCCCGAGTTAGCAGAGCAACCGTGTTTTCAGCTGGCCACACACAGCCTTTTTTCCTTCCCCCAGAGCAGCGCTATTACACCAGGAAACATTTCTTTCCCATGGAGATGTTTCCATGGAGCTCGTCCCCAACATGACCTCCTCCTCCCCGCTCAGCCCAGAGCAGGGGGATGCGGCCGGACCCCAGCTGCAGGGCACGGTGATGGAGAGGTCACCTTTGCCTCCTGGAGTGGAGCCCGGAGCTCTCCTCCAGCACAACAGAAGGGTGAGAAGCATTAAAAACAAAACCTCAGCAAGCAGAGCGAGGCAAGGAGCCCTCACACACCTTCGCTCAAGGACGCACGGGGCGTGCATGCAGAAGCACCGAGCCTCACACCCCTCCACCAGCTCAGCAAGAGGACAGCCAGCCTCACTGCCAAGGGGGTCCCGAACCCACGGAGGGGCTGGGGACACCACAGCCCCCTTGGTGGCCTTGCACCCATGGCAGAGCCCAGCTCGCCCAGCCCCGCGGGAGCTGAGCAGCCGTGCTTTTCCCTAGGTAGCTGGCACGCCACGAGAGCATCTCCATTGCCAATTAGGCCACCCGCCCACGCGCATCCTTCCCCAATACAAACCCTATCAGCGATAAACAAACAGTGGAAATGCCAGCCGGCGCCTGGGAAGAGCCCGAGACAACTGCATCCAATTCGGCAGGCACGGGAAGGGCTGCCCCATACGGTCCCGGTGGGGGCAAGCACCCAGGGAGGGGCAGGGCACAGCCGGGTGTCCCCGCGGCCACCCCGGACTTGGCATCCCCAAGCTGGACGTGGCATAAGGAACACAAAAGTCACCCAATGCTGCTTGGGATTCTTCATCCTCCGCAAGGCAGCATGTAACCTCGTTGCAGCCTGTCCCCACAGCCCCTGCACCTGGACCTGGGGAGTTGCAAGCCACCTGGAGATGTTGAAGCCCTGCCTGCCTCTCTAGAAGCATGTCCAAAACCACCACCACCACCCCTGAACACACAGGGATATTTAGGACAATGATAGAGATGGCCAGGACCAGCTTCCACTTCGATACCCGCATCCCAAAATCACAAGCCATTAAGAAACAAGCACCAAGGAAATGTACTACATGGCTTTAAGCTCAAGGAGAAATGTGCTGCTCACAGCACCAGCCTGCACACACAGGGAAGTCTTTTTTTTCTCACCGAATGCTATCTCCGAATCCAAAAGAGCAGCTCGGAGTGCCCACAAGGCTACGTGGGGATGTTGATCACACACCAGGAGCCCAGCACAAACCCTCACGGTGCCCCCTGCCCTCACCACAGCCACCCCTCGCTCCCGACAGCCTCGCTCCCTCCCCGCTCTCTAACCCCTGCCAGAGCTGAGGATGTGCCAGTGCAACCTTGGTTCATCGTCATGGAGACGAGAAGCCTTTTTCTCTCCAAACCCAGCTTGATGGCTTGGATTAAAATCTCCGTTCCTTTGGGAAGAGCACCGAGGTGCCCCAAGCCCATCCTGTGCCCACCACGCACCAGCAGCTGGCAAATGCGCACCTCGCTGCAGACACATCCGCAGCTCATACCCATTTCCATATCGCTCCTCCGTGCCCTGACCCTGCCAGCAGGTTGCAGATTTGTGCCAACAACAACTTGCACATGACCAAAACCACAAGCTCGTCAGGAAGGAGAACCAAAGCATCTCCAACGAGGGTGATAAACAACCACCGGGCGGTGCGGAGACCATGGGGAAGGGGGAGGACACTGGTGGAGATCCCCGCCCCGGCATCCCTCCCCAGGGAGCAGAGGAGATGAGCCACATTTGGAGCAACCCCTTGCTGTGGGACAGGCGTGGAAGGGGACAGGGGGACCTGAGGGGCACAGCAGAGCAGAGTTTGGGGCTCAGGCACGGCCCGGAGGAGGACAGCATCTGGCTTACCCCGACAGCACTCCCAGGACAAGGTTGAGGACGAAGAAGGATCCAATGATGATGAGGGGGATGAAGTACAGCCAGTTCCAGGTGGCTCCTAAGGCATCATTGGTCTGGAGGGGAAAGAAAACACAGGTGTGAGGTTACACCCAAGGCAGAGGGTGGCACTTCTCCCCCCACACTGACCACACCACCCTCCTCCGGGCAATACAACCGTGCCCCTGAACCTGATGGGCTCCTGCTGTCACCCTGCTGAGTTATCCCACCCGAGCCCCAAGGAGCAAGCTGCAGCTCCAGGCAATTATTCACTGGGGCTTTAATTAAGGCAGTGCCCCCCCCCGGTACCCTGCAGCCGCTCCCCGGCCCCATTTGTCCTCGGGCGCCAGGCAGCGCGCACATGACGCCGGGCTGGAGGGTGATGCGGCAGAACGTGACTGTCTGGGGGAGGTGGCATCAATCTTGTTGCGATGAAAGGCTCTTTCTCTTTTCTCTCTCCTTCTTCTCTCCCCCCCCCCCCCCTCCCCTTCCCTTCCCCGTGCTAATTAAGCCCTCATCTTCGTCTGACTCATTGGCACTACGTCTCCCCGCCGGCCAGCGCAGGAGCCGAGCCCATCTCCTGGAAGGGAGGAGAAAGCCACCATGCTCGAGCCTTCCTCCAGTGACCAAAGTGTCCTCACCGTGCCAGCACGGAGGATCCCAGCACTTGACCAGCACACGGAAGGGGATGCTATGGGCAGAGACCCCGGTGCTGCCTGCCAGCCCCTTCCCTGGACACCCCGAATGGGTGCCTTGGCTTCACCCCATCCCGTCAGCACCTCTTTGGGGTCAGGGAAAGCACCTGTGGAGGCTCATCGCCCTCCTCCTTTGGCAGCAGGGGCACCACACATCTTCTCGAGGTCCTACTCCACCACAAGCCCCATTCCTTGGGGCCAGAAGTGAGCACGAGGATTGGGAACGGTGTATGGGAATCTCAGGCAGCCAACGCTCACCACCACCCTCCAGGGACACCCAGACCTCCCCGAGTCCTGGCTCCAGGCCACTGCTCTCCAACAGCCCCGTTTTCCAAGGCATCAGCCTTCAAGGCACTGTGCACCCCTTGGACCAAGCCCACGCAGGACTCCAGCCTGCCGTCACAGTGCCACTGGGTGCCTGCCACCCATGCTGGGACCGGTCCCTTTCGGACCTCGCCCCTGCCTGAAAGCCAGGGGATTTCCCCCAAGATGCAAAATAGCTGAGTCTTTAACGGGTGAACATCTTCCCCCAGGGCTGGGCACAGGGCAATTTCCCCAGGGTCACCAGCAGCGCCCCGACACCACTGTGCTCTGCGGGCACAGCCTAAACTGGTGGCACTGGGGACCAGCACTGCCCTGCTCCAATGGCCAGAATTTGTCCTTTTACTCCCCCAAGGATCTCGTGGCCTGAGGGGCTCGGCATTTCCCACTGCTTCTCCATCCAGCCCATCGTGGCCACCTCTGCACCCCAAGGCTGAAGCAGGCCAGCCCGTGAATAACGCACTATTCCCACTGGAAGGCTCCTCGAGCAGACGCTCTAATGGTTGCCCTACCTCTCAGCCTAAATTTATTTGTGGCCAGTTTATACCCATTTGTTCTCTTGCCAGCATCGGCCTTTGGCTTAAAGAGCTCTTCGTTTCCCATCCCGATGTGTTTATAGATAGCGATCACGGCCATCCCCAGCCTCCGCCTTGCTAGATAAAGCAAGGTTCCCCCAGTTTTCTCCTAAATCACTGCCTCTCCCTCCCTGATTTTCCTAGTAGCCCCTTCCCTGCTCCAGTCCATGGTTAATGTTCATCTTCCCAGGACACAGGAGACCTGAAAGAGCCATCCCAATGGGTCCCAGGGCACCCCAGCACGATGCTGTGAGCCTTCATCATCCTGATGGCAAACCTCTCCTCCTGCCCCTCCGCCTCCACCCTGGCACTTCCAACCACAGCAACCCGGGTTCTTAGGGGGTGTCTTCACTCTCCTCCAGCACACACGTGTCTCATCCCCATGAAACCCCACCCGCAGGTCCCAAAGCCCCATCCAGCCCCCCCTCGGAGCTGCTCCCTTCCCACCAGCTCCTCTTCGTCACCTCTTTCCCATAGCAAAAGCCTTACTATGACGAGCAGCTCTGCACGTTTCCTGCACTCAGAAAACCTGTCCTCTGCTGCCAGGTTAGCCCGGCATGACCTACCTTTGGCAAACCCATGATTCATTTTCCTCTTTTGCCTCCAAAATCTGTTCCGAAATGGCATGCAATTGAGGTCAGGCTCGCAGCCTTATTCCTGCCTGCCTTACTTTTTCCTTCCTCCCCCCGCTTTTAAATATAGGCATCGCATTCGCTCTCCTCCAGTCAGCTGGTGCCTCCCCCAGCACGCCGGAGCTGTTATAAATACGCGTTACCAGACCTGCCATTTCGTGTGCCAGCTCCCCCCAAAACGCGGGGGGAGGTGATGCCCAGCACCACAGCGATGGGCACCATGGGCTGGGGCCATGGCCACGCTCTCGGTCATGCTGCCCAACCTCTGGTTGCCTCCGTGGTTGTGTTCACCAAAACTAGGGTGAGAAGCCCATCCAGCACAGGAACCGTGCCCCAACATCCCCAGCCTTCTTCTTCCAGTGGCAGAGTGAGGAACCGCTTGCTGCCCCTTCAAGTATCCTTCATGAGGTCCGTGTTGGCTTCAGTTTTGGCACTTCTTCGGCACAAAGGTGTCGTTCTTTTTACCAAGCAGCCTGTTTTTCCCAACCCTTTGGAGCACCATTTATTTTTAATAACCTTCCTCAGTTAATAATTCATTGGCCTGGTCCCCTGTGCCTTCCCATAGGTTTTTCCCCTTGGTCATCCACCACATGCAGAGGCCAGGGCAGGCACACCACGGTACTTTAATCCCTAGTCTACACAATCCCTAGTGTCCTTGTGCTGGAGACCAGGTCCCATCGCTCACACAAGCCCTTTGGGAAACCAAGGCGCTGCCTGATGGCTGATCCTTCTTCTCCCCTTCACTTTAAAGCTGCAACCTTCTTACTATAGAATTTTAGATCCATCTCGGTTGGGAAAGACCTTCAAGATCACCAAATCCAAGCCAAGTCTCCCCATTCCCCTCGGTGCCACATCCACACATCTCCTGGATACCTCCAGGGATGGGACACCCCCACAGCCCTGCACACCCTATTACACACCTCAGCACCCAAAACACCACCACCCGTGCTTTTCCACGGCCACCTGCCCAAGAAATATGCTTGCTACCACCTTCGGGAATACCTGAGACACCATCGTGTGCCTTCAGCCTACAAGGGACCCAAGCCACCCCATGGAGCTCTGTCCTCAGGGGTGATGGAGCCAGCCCTGCATCCACCCCAGTGGGCACCCGGGCACCCCAGGGAGCAGCTCTGCTCTTTGGGCAGCCCCTGTGCTTCCGAAGGGCAGGAAAAGGCGCAGGGAGCTGCAAAAGCAGGTCTCACTCGGGGGCCAGAAATCTAAAGAAGTCTAAATATATCCCGCCGTCGAATGCAAAGCACAGGCTTGCAGCCCACACGTACCCTCCCTCAGGCTGTGCTCGCATAGGAAACTTCAGGATTTCTTTGCTGGGTTGGGGGGGGTGAAATAATAAAACAACCACAAACTCAATTTCTCCTACCTAAAAATAAGCAGAAAGCGCCTTCTGCCTTTGCAGGGCACCTTTAGTCCTTATTTCCCAGTGGCTTGATGGAAAGTGGAAGGAGAGGAAGGGCGATGGGTGGATGGAGAAGGAGCAGAGCTGTGCTCTGGTGGAGGTGGTCGCTGCGCCCAGCACCCACACAGTGCCCTGCACACACCGGTGGCCCGCACGCAGCCACCTCCCCTGTCAAAATTCATCTGCATTAGGAGAGCCTCCACGATTTCTGCTCAAATCTGGAGCGAGACAGCAGGTAATTGGATTGGGGTGATATACAGCCAATGCCGCAACCGCCTGGCCACCTGCTCGGGGACACGCGCAGCACGGGGCACCACAATTCGCACACCAGATCCCTGGTTTGGCATCTCCTGATGGCTTTTTGGGGTGGCTGCAGCCATCCCTCCTCATCCCCGCAAACCGCAGCCACATCCAGGTGAGCCGCGCGCACAGACCAGCAGGCACAGCATCGCAATCCAGCAAAAAAGAAAGACAACACAACAAAAAAAAATCTCCCAGCAGATTCCCTGACCTAACCAGCTCCCTCAAGACCTTGACACCCGCTGCTGCTCTCCCCAGCGCAGTAACAGATCTCCTTCTTCCCTTTAATAGCAGTAATTTCATCTCCCGCATGCAGGGCCATGCCTCACTCCCCGCCAGCCGCGCCTGGTATCCATCAGCGACCCCGGTGCTGTACAAGATCTGAATGAAAATGCTTTTCTTCTCCAAATTAGGTTAATGAGGAAATTGGTACATTTCCTTCACCGAGCAAGGGCCGGCCCCCGGCGGGCCGCATCCTGCCCTTGGTGGGCGCCCCGACGCTGTGCCCACAGCACCGCGCAGACCCCGGGGGGAAAGGGGATGGGGAGTGGGAAGAGGTCCCCAAAACAGGACACGGGATGCTCAGCAAGGGCTGAAGCGCATGGGCACACGTCTTGCTGGGAAGGAATGGGGAGAGAGGGAAAAAAAAAACAAAGAATGGGGAAAAAACACTCCGTTCTATTTCATTTTTCTATTTTCTAAATTTTTGACCCGGAAAAAATGATGCTAAAAGCATTACGGAAAAAAATAAGTGTTTTGGAAATTCCTGAAACGGGCGTGGAGACTGGTTTTGGCTCTGTTCGACTCTGATCTGCCGAGAAGTCGCAGCCAGGCACCCCAGCACCGCCTTCCAGGGGCTGCGAAGGAAACCTTTGCTGGGATGCGAAAGGCAATTAGAGGCTCTGGGCTTAATGAGGAGGGGCTCGAGCCCCCTGCTCGTTCTCGTTGGGCAGTGCCAGAGCATCCCAGGCTCTGCTGCCTTCAGCAGCCGGCCCAGGGCAGAGACTTTCCCTGGCAGGCAGGCAGAGGGTGTGGGCAGGCAGCTTGCGACAGAACATGCCTGCGAAGCTGTGGATCCAGCAGACACAGTTTGTTTCTTGCTGTGTCATTTCAGCGTGCACACACATTTTAAAAAAAAAAAAAAAAAAAAAAAAGCAGGAACATTTGGCAAGCTGGAGAGGGTCTGGCTTTAAGTGCTAACAAAGAGCCGAGCCAGGAGGGGAACAAAAACCCGGCTTTCTGCCCGTTTCTGCTCGGGGTGCGTGCAGCAGCACCTAGCAGGGCGCAGTGACCAGGAGCAACCTCGGGGTGGGGGGAAAGCAGCTCAAATAGTTAAAAGTTAGGATGGTTTTAAGGCTTTGGGGTGGAACTTCCTCAGCTCCTCCTTCCTGAAGCCCTCGCTTGCCTTTTAAACCTGTGGTTAAGTTGCAGGCAAGGAGCAGAAGGGGCTCTGTCCTGTGGTGCTGGGGGCTTTTCGGCTTCCCTGGCCCCCCAAAATAGCCACAGAGGTAATAAGATCTGCACCTGCTGGAGGCATGGTGTGTCGATTAAATTTTGATCCCTCCCCAGCTGGGATTTTTGGTTTGTTTTAATTTGAAGCACACGCAGCAGGACTCCTCCCTCAGCGAGGGCTCCAGCTCGAGCGCCTGGCGGTGTCCCAGGGCATGGAGGGCTCAGCCACCGAGAGCTTTCCCCCTTTTGACACCTCTCCCACCTCCTTCACTCACCAGCATCCCTCCCTCTGCCTCCTCTCCCTTGGAAAGGCACCGGGCTGAATGCACCTGAGCGATGCTCAGGGCCTGCCAGTGCCAAAAATGTTGGTCTCGTGGCACCCCCTGCATTTTACCACCCTCTTTTTCCCCAGTCCTACCTCTTGTGTTGCAAGAGGGATTTGGGGTTTACAGCAAGCAGCTGTGGCCTGCTTGCTCCCTTGACGCCTTGCCATACATTTTTAATTAGCAGCACGGATGCTCTTCCAGTGCTGCTCGGGAGGCAGAAGGATTTTACCCATTAGTGCTGACGGCCGTGGCCCTGGGCAAAAATGGAGCCGGCTGCTTGCACGACCCAGCTTCAGCACGGCTACTGGGGCTGTGCCAGCCCTCCTGTCTGCCTTGGGTTGCTCCAGCCACCCTCATTTCACTGGGGCTGCCTCTTCCCACCTCAGCATCCCTTCCCCAGTGAGGAAAGGAGGGTTTTTTCCATGCTCTTGTCCTGCACCGAAACCTGGCCATGGGCTGCGGTCCCTGCACCACGCAGCCAACATCCCCAGCTCCATCAGTGCCGGGGGCAAAGCACACAGCTGGGACAGGCGAGGGTCAAGCCCTATCCCGAGGCCATGTTCCTCAGCCTGTGTGAGCACTGGGTGCCCTCACTGGGTGTTTTTACCCCAAATCCCAGCTCCCAGTAGTGCGGGGAAAGCGGCTGCCAGCAGCTCCCAAAAACGCGCTCCTGCCTGCTACCTGCAAACAGCAGCCGAGCGCCTCCAGAGCTGGAGCAAACAAACAAATCCTGGTGAATAAACAATAAACACAGCCCTCGGAGCCGGTGTTGTGGAGGAAGTCATGATTTCAAGCTCCCTTTCCTGCCTTTTCACCAGGCTGAGCCTCCCCGCCGCGCTCAGCATCCCTGCGCCACTGCAGCAGGGAGGCAGGACAGGGGTCCCCTCTGCCAGTGGGGGCTTCCCTGCGGTCCCAGCAGAAATCAGGCCTGGTTTCAGAGCATCCCAGGCAAGGGGGATCTGCTCCAGCAGCAGGAAAAGCAAAATGTTCCTCAGCTTCCATTTTGGACAGCTGGAGGGACCGCCAACCAAAACCCACCTCAAAAAAAGAATGAAACCCTGCACGCTCCCAGGGA
Source organism: Aythya fuligula (assembly GCF_009819795.1). Classification (NCBI taxonomy): domain Eukaryota; kingdom Metazoa; phylum Chordata; class Aves; order Anseriformes; family Anatidae; genus Aythya; species Aythya fuligula. The sequence continues at coordinate 21,359,192 of NC_045566.1, read as the reverse complement.
AAGACACAGCACCCCGCAGTCTGAGGCTTGTTTTTCCTCCCCCCAAGCACACGCCGATTTCTGCAGAGCAAGCCTGCCTTTCACGCAGGCAAGGCTGTTGAAAACAAGGCGAAAGCCGAGCGCATCCACAAAATAACACATGTGGAAAGCACCGCGGGGCTGATTAGCTTTCCGCGACGCTTTCTACAAATTGTGAGAGCCGCGCTCCAAGACCTGGCAAAATTGGGGGAAAATGGGTCTTAAAATCACGAAGCAGCTACGCGGGGGAATATTAGAGTAAGCAATTTCTCTGAGAGATTGCAGAAGCGTTTTCCCTGCCACCTCCTCTCCCCTGCAAGGCTGCCTGGCTCACCTGAAGGGACTCGGTCCCATCACTTGACACCAGCAGCGTAAGGCACAGACCCCCTGGCCGACCCCCCCAGACCTGGAGGAGGTGAGAACCCCCTCAGCCCCCCATGCACATGCCTGCTCACACCTCTACATTTGCTTTTTTCCTCATAAAAAGGGTCCGAAGCCCACTTTGCTGCTGTCACATGCGGGGACAGAGTGCCCGCAGCATGCGCATCCCTGCGAGACAGGGGGAGGGCGAGGGACGTGCAAAGTGAATCAGCAGCATTTTACCACCAAGACCCAAGTCCTCACTCAATTAGCAGCCGAGGAAGGTCCCTGATACTTCCCATTACGGGTAAGTAATAGCTGGTACTCTGCAGAGGAGCGGGAAGGGGAGGCAGCGCGATGTCCTGGCCGTCGGGGACAGGATGACAGAGCACAGCTGGCCGCCGAGGCGCCTGCTGCTGGGAAAATCATCCCAACACCCAGTCCCCAGCATCCCTGAGAACCCCAAATGAGCATCAGTGCATCCCCCCGGTGTGATGGCTGTTCAATTCTGCCCCATTCCCCACCAAAGCAGCGAGAGCCAGGCACCAACAGCTCCTTTACGGGGAGGAAAAATGAATCCTCACGGCAAGACAGAGCCCTGGCCACGAAACGCTCCCCCAGGCTGGGTTTGGGTGGTCCAGCAGCCCCATGGATGCCAACCCGTATCCCTTAGCACAAATAAAAAGGAACGAGGTCCCAACACTTGCAGCACACCGCCTTTTCTGGGGTTACAGAGCAGTCTTCCTCGGCAAACATTGAAGCACATCTCCCCATGCCAAGCCGTGCAATTTGCCTCCCACAGAGCGACGCCACGCCGCGAACCTCCAGGCGTTACGGGAGCCGGGGCAAATCCCACCCAAATGGGACGCGCTGGCACCATCTCCATCCCTCAGGATCTCAAAGCCTTTCAGGCCACGGAGCTGCCATCTCCAGCACCCCGTCCCCACACCCAGCCACCCCACGGACCCCCCGGCCTCGCCACTCACGTTGTACAGGACTGTGGTCCACCCTTCCATGGTGATGCACTGGAAGACGGTCAGCACAGCGAAGAGGATGTTGTCGAACTGCGTGATCCCGTCGTTGGGACCGATCCACTCCCGGCATTCGTAGCCCGGGGGGCAACCCTGCACCCCGCACGGGTGGGGGGGGTCCAGCTCCTCCAGCTCGCCTGCGGGCACAGGGCAGAGCCAAAGGACGCGGCGGTCAGGGAGGAGAAGAGCCCAAACGCAGGGGGGCTGGGGACAGAGCAGGGCACGACGAGGAATTGATGCACCCTGGGTGCAAGCCAGGGGTCGCATGCACTACACGGAGCAAACCATTTTTTTTTTGTTTTGGTTTGTTTTTGGTTCTTTTTTTGCATGCTCAGGGTGCACAGAGCTGCCTTCCTCACCTGAATTGTTCGTGTAGCAGGCTCGGTGCAGCTTCCCGCTGTAGAACTCCAGGCCGATGATGGCAAACATGAGAATGGCGAAAAAGAGCAGCAAGCCGATCTGGAGGAGAGGCACCATGGCCTTCATGATGGACTTCAGCACGATCTGCAGGCCTGGGAGGGAAAAGGAAGAGCCCAGCTCAGCTCAGCACACGCTGTTCAGAACCAGGCACCCCTGCTCCCACCTCACCAACAGCCAGAGGGGCAGGGTGAGCTCCCCAGCACCACCTGGGCATCGCTGGGATAAACCCCACAACACCCCCAGAACCCCAAACTGCTCGCTGCCTGCAGCACATCACCCCTACAGTCTCCTGGGAGGGGGTGGTAAAGCTCTGGGCATCCAGGTGAGCATCTCCTCAAGGCAACGCGAGCAGGTGCCCGAGGAGGGAAGCCACGGCAGCAGCCTACTTTATTTATTTATCCCTGTTCCTGCAGAGGAAACCTTGCAAAAAGATGAAATCTCCCCTGAATCAAGTCCTGGGAGGATCCACCCACAGCCTGCTGGCCAGGGAGCAGGACCCCAGAGCTGGCAGGGGGCACCAAGCCACCAGTGGGCCTCAGGGGACCTGGGGACACCAGCTGGTCACCTCCCATTGTCACCCACCAGCTTCTTCCCCTCCCTTTCCCCAATTTCCACAGCACATCGCCGAGGTGAAACAAGCTCCCCTTGGTCTGGAGGAGACGGGAAAGGGACACGAACGCCCCAGGAGGAGAACTGGGATTGTCTGACTTACTGGGAATGCCCGAGACGAGCTTCAGGGGCCTGAGGACGCGCACGGCACGCAGGGTGCGCAGGTCCACGTGCGTGTTGAAATGCGTCCCGGCCGTGGCGAGGATGCTGCGGGCAGACACGGAGAGAGCGGGGTTAGGGCCCCGTGGAGCATCCCCCACCCAGGGAACGAGGTCCCACGGGCAGGACCCGGTGTGGGTGCAACGATCCAGCGCCTCCCAAATCCCGCGTGCCACCAAAGCCCCCTTGGATGCTGCAACAGGGGCTCGCGGGCTGCTACGGCCAGCCAAAGCTCCCCAACCCTGGGAACCCCCAGCGATACCCCGCCATAGATAAAAACATTCAAAAATATACAGCGATGAAAGTTTGATGACCTTGGAAAGCACAGGAAGGGCTCCAGAGGTGATTTTTTAAACACAGAAACTTCCCAATCTCTAGAAAACAAACTGGGGCAGAAGGGGGCCAGCACGCAGCAGGGCCAGCAGTGGAAATACCCGAGGTGCTGGCAGTGCAGGAGGAATCGGGGGGCTTGGTGACACCGACAGCACAAGACAGTGTCACCAGAGCTCGTGGCCACCCGTCCCACCCGGGCTGGGTGAGGAAGAGGAGGAGGAGAAGGCAGCAGGAGCAGGGGGAGGAGAGGAGGGGACGGTGAGGAGAGCGGGACAGAGGGCGGCAGCCACCTCGGGGCTGCTTGCAGCAATCCAAAAACCGAGGGAAATTGGGTCATTGTTCCACTAATCCACCTAATTACAGGCCAGAGCGGCTCTCTGGCGCGCTGAGCAATTAGCGCTCACTCCCTGCCCCGCTCCCCAAGGCACGCAGGGCCCGGCGCCCCTCGGGAAGGCGGCTCGGTTTCCTGGCACCAGACCCTCCCAGCAGCACAGCAGGCTCTTACAGCCCGTTTCCGTGCCCTCCTCCCCATTTTACCAGGCTGATTTTGTTTGCAGAAGGGCGGCACAGCCTGCCCCAGCCTCACCCCGACACCACCCAGGGCCCGATCCCAAGGGACCCCTGGGCTCACAGCCGCAGTGGCACCTTCTGGACAAGCCCCAGTCCCTGCTAAAAGCTGACACCAGGCAGGTGGGAGAGAGGAGAGGGGCTTCATGAAGCCAGGAGCACCCAGAAGCTCGGTAGAGCTGCTTTGTTAAATCGTCTGTGAGATCAAAATCAATAACCGATACAGCGCGGCCACTCGGCAGCGCACAGGAGAGAGAGGAGCGCGGGTGCTTTCATGTCTTTGGAGCCACCTGCAGTGACAGCAGGACAATCCAGCACTCCCCAGCCACCAGTGGAAGCACACCCTGTGCCAAACGGCCCCCAGGACCTGCGGCTTTTGCTCCTCGTGTCCCTGCATCCCACAGGGATGAGGAAATGCAGTTGCACCGAGCTGGTCCTACAGAGCCTGGGGGAGCGATGGAGATGGAGCCATCCCAACCTCACCAGCATCTCCCCAGCTTCCAGCGCCGGCCGGACACCCCACGAGCTCGGACCAGCCCTGGCTGCAAAGTCCTCTGCTAACCCAGATTGCTTTGAAGGGCTCGGGAGCCTGTGCGAGGAGCCTCCAGGCAAGGTTCATGCGATTCCAGGGCAGCCCTCCGTCGCGCCCTAAATTCGCTGCTAAGAATGGGACTCCTCTGTGGCAAGGTGACGTGCTCCTTGTCCTTGCGGGGGGACAGGGCACATCACGAGCTCTGCCACCGGGGGGGTCGGACAGATCCCCGAAGCGAGGTGGTGGCACTGTAGATGTTTCCCCCAGCCAACAGCCTAAAGATGACCCCACGCATCCTTCCCATGAAGGAGGGCGCACCGCTGGAGCTGCTGCTGGCCAGCCCAGAGTCCCAGAGCACCCACACGGCCCTGAGCAGGGGCTCAGCTGCCCAGGATTCATTTTAGACCAACCGAGGTGGCTGGAAAAAAACAAGCAGGCTTTCAGGCACGCAAGCCTGGCTTCTGTCTGCTTTTTCCAAGCCCTTGGGTTGCCCTAATAAAACACATCACATCTCCCCATGGCCAGGCTTCTGTACACACAGACATCTCTGCTCGTAGGATGCTCCAAACACCCTCCTGCTCTGGACACGGGCGTTTCTGGACATGGGCAGCTGTTAATTGCTCGTTAACCCTCCCAGGTGTGCTTTTTTGGCACAGCGTGACCCACATCGCGCCGCACGACCCACTTCTGCTCCGGGAAGGCGCGAGCCGGTTTCAGCGCCACGCGCATCGCTCGGGGAAAGACCTGGTTCTGAAACCACCCGGGGAAGGTCCAGCCTCTCCTCCTCCCCCCTTTAAATCTGCTCCAGGGGCGTCTTTAAAAGCTTCGTCAACTCAAACGAACCGAAATGAAATTGGAAACGAGCTTCAGCAGCCAAAATGTGAAAAACGAGGGAGAAAAATCGCTCCAGCACCTAGCCTGCTGGCGAGCATCAGCCCCAGGGCCGGGCAGCAGCATCCCCTCGGCACGTGCCCACGGATTTTGGCACGCCGTTTTTGGTGCCTTGTGGCTTCCTGCAGAGAGGGGACGGCTCCGTGCCGATACGAGGAGGCAGCTCTGGTATCTGCAGAACAATTTCAACCCTCTTGAACGCTTTACAATATCCACGTCTGAGGTACTAATAATTATTCTTTATTTTTAGGCAAGGACCCAAACTAAAATTACATCTCGCCATCCAAGTTATCTGAAAAAGCTGCCAGATTGGGCTATAAAAATCCCAGTGATCTCATGCTTTTCATCATATGTACCGGAGAAAAAAAAAAAAAAAAAAGAAAAAAAAAAGGGAAAAAAAGTGAAGGCGTTTTTATAGGTCACCCAGGCAAAGGGGCGAGCTCTACTTCTTCGGAGGGAAGGGGGAAGAGAGATTCAGGTGGAGAAAGGAGCAGAGAGGATCCACTGGAAGGATGCAAATAAGAGAGGAGGCAGGATGGGAAAGATATGCTAATCCGCAGAGTACCATCGAATAGTGAGCAATCAGCAGCAGACAAACACATGCTCAGGAGAAAATAAATAAATAAATAATAAAAATTATAAACGGACGGAGCCGGGATGCGCTCCTTTTATTTACGTGCAGCCCCTGGAGCGTGCAGTGAGCTCCGGAGGCACCTTGGGGCTGGAGCCCTTGTCCCGGGAGGGGAGGGAAAAGAAAAACAAAACAAACAAATCACATCCCAAGTTCCCAACAGGCAGCTCTGTCCTTAGGGACCCTGCTGATGCGCATCCCAAAGCTGTTTTCCCAAGCAAACGCTGACCCCCAAAGCAGACGGCTCCGTCTCCCCCTCGCCAAACCGAGCACCCCCCGGCGATGCCCACCCGGGCCCTGCACGGGGCTGCAGGTGCCAGCGAGCTGCCAGAGCCATCCCGGCTCCAAATCTGGGCCAGGCAGGGTGCTGGCTGGCACACAAATTAATATTTATAATTAAGTGGAAAGGCCCCTCAAGGCCTGAACCGCCACCTGACTCCGTGAGGGAGACTAGCGCGTAATTAATAGACTGGTCAAATGGCTCATGGAGAAGAAGCTACCTGGTGAATTTACCCCATTCTTCCCCTTTTTGGCCACTGGATCACCCCCTTCTCTGCAGATAGCAGCACCAGTTTCGCAGACCAACACACCCCAGCAGTCCTGCAAACAACAACCCCGCTTGCCCTGATATTCCCAAAACGTGATGGATGAACCACGGGGACACAAGCCAGCCCCACACCCTGCCCACAGCATGGTTTGGAACGACCTGAAAGACATTATTTTTTTTTCTCCTTGTTCTTTCTAGGTTTTGGGGCTGCAACATGAGTGGATTGTGGGGCTGCAAAGCTGCTGGTCCTGATGGCACAGTGGCTCCTGGGTGGGGAAAGATGAGGTGAAGGTGTGTGAGTGGCACATGGGATGGATCCTGAACCCGGGGAACGCAGCAGCACGGCTCCCTCTCCCCAAGCATTAGGAGCCCAGACCCTTTAGGGTTTAGAAATCGGGGTCTTTCTCCAGGAGGATGCTTCTGCACCTCCCGTGATCAGGGCTGCAGCATCCCCTCTGGTATGGGGACACGGCCACATGGTCACCGAGCCAAGTCATGGAAAATGAATAAAACTGCAACAAAACGGCGCTTTGCTCCTGGAAACCCTGAGCTGAAAATGGTGCAGAGCATCGGGGTGAGCCGCTCTGGCTCCTAAACTGGCCACACAGTAAGATGGGGGGATTTTTGTGCCCCCCAACCCCAGCCCTCAGCTCTGCCTGCCCAGGGGCAGCCCCGAGCCCCCCAGCCCTAACGCGCCCCCTGCGCCTGGACGCTCCCCATCCCTGCCCTTTGTGCGAGGTGCCGGTGGCAGGCACGTCCCGTTGCCATGGCATATGGCACATGAATCATTCACAAAGCTCAGGAATTAATTATTCATCCCAACGAAAGACCAAACACTTTTACTAATTGTCCTGGAAGGGAAGAGCAGGGGAGAGGGGTGAGAGGTGGGGGAGACACCATGGTGGAGCCTGGCTCCATCCGTGGGAAAAAAAAAAAAAAAAAAAGATAACCAAGGTGGCCATCCCAAAATCCCATGGCCATTTGCTGATGATGATGAGCCCCAAACCGACTTGCCCTAATCTTCATCAGGGCTGGGACAGGCAGGCTTTGATGGCACACGCTGTGGCCACCCTGCCGCCCCTTGGCTGTGCTCCACACCACAAAACACCCGCGTGGAAACCTCCGTGCCCGAGGGGGTAGCAAAAAGGACCCAGCTCTTCCTTCTATTGACTTGGGCATTTATCCCCTCTGCATTCAGCAGGGATAACCGCCAGGACATCGGGGCTGGCACAGCCCAAAGACGAGCTTCCCCAAACCTCCACGATACAAAGGGAGGCGCAGGAAGGGAGAGCACGTGCTGGAAAGCAGAGCGACCCCCCGACAAGTAGTACCAGCAGTCAGAATGAAAAGAAAACCTTTTGTGCCAGCATCTGGCCTTCATACAACTCCACAAGGGCCTTTTGATTTCCGTTTTCCTTTTTCCCTGTCGCTGGAAGTGTTCCCCCACCCCTTCATCTCGCACGTGGCGCCTTATTGTATTGCTGCTGCGACCAGAAGAGCCGGCACACAGGGTGAAGCACACGCCTGCCTGGGAGCTTTCAGAGCCAGATTAACCCTTCTTTTCCACGAGCTCTTTCCCGTCCAGTGCAGGACAACGCGGGCTGTTTTGGGTCGGGGCTTTCCATTCATTACACCACTTCCAGACCCAGCCCTTGCGCAGGGAGCTGACGCTCCCATCGCCGATGCTCCATTAACCTCCAACCTCTCCCTCTTAGGAACAACTGATAAAGAAGTGACCATGATCCACCAGCCCTTTCTGACCATTTCTGAGCAGTTTTCCCCCTTTTTGGTCCAAGAAATCCTGCACCGAGCAGGTCCCAAGCTCAGCTTGGGTGCCCGGCCAGGCTTGGCTCATGCAGGGCGAGCATCCCCATCCCCGTCCCAGTTCTGCCCCAAAACCCGTGAAGGCAGCTCACTGCACATTTTCTGAGAAAAGTATTTTTGGCCGGGGGAGAACAGGCTGTTTTTCAGGCAGCGATGATGATTTGGAAACCAGAGGTTATAAACGGAGCAGGTTTATAAGCGTGCCTATTAGTTCCCCGGTGGAAGCTTTAGCATTAGGGAGTTTTGGGTGGGCGTTGATTTCCACCGAGATGAAAAACCTGGGTTTATTGACATAAGAAGCAAACACCAGTTGAACCCGAGGTGCCATCCATCCCTGCGCAGGGTCCCGGGAGGCTGCTCATTTTGCAGCCCCTCGTTGGGGTAATTTGTGCCCCCATGGGAACCTCAGTGAGGTGCCTGGGCGGAGATGCCAGCAGCATGGAGCACCTCTCCGACCAGACACGTGGTGAAATAAACTCAGCCAGGGAGTGTCACCCGTGGAGGGACAGGCCAAGGGCCAGCAAGCGTGATGCTGGGTCCACCAGGACGGATCCTGCTCCTGTGGATGTCCCCCCTGTTCCCTCCCCTAGCCCTTTGTCCAGAGGCACACGAACCAAATTTCGCACCATCTCCAGACCCCGCGCAGAGATCCCATTTGCCACCCACCCAAGGCAGTGCACGTATCCCCCACGGGCTGCCTGCAGGCCGCCGGCCAGCCCAGCAGCACTTCCTGAAGAAATTCACCCAAAATTTGGGGGAGCTGACGCACACACGAGTCCCTGGTGCGGGGAGGCACCACCGCCACTTCTACTCGCGCCTCTCCAAGCGCAAGCCACACAGGGGGAAGAGCTTTTTCCATCTGCTGAGGCACAAATCGGGATGCCAGGAGGGGAAGGAGCAGCCCCTCTGTGCCTCATAAGCGTGCCGGGGGGGGGGGTTGGCACCTCTGGGCACACCAGCAGCCCGGCACGGGCGATCGGTTCCCTGGCACGGGGCCCGGCGCAGGAGGGAGCTGGCGGGTGAGTAATTGCTGAGCGCTGACTCAGCACTGGCTCGGCCGCAGCCAGCCCGTCCCGACCCGCAGGAGAGGTCCCCGTCGGCCCCGTCCCCACCCCCAAACACAGCGTTTCCCCTTGGCTGCGAGCCCCAAAGGATGCCCAGCTGGGCAAGCCTGCAGCCCGCGGGCATTCCCCGTCACCGCTTTGCTGCTTCGGGTGGATGCAGCCCTGCACCGTGGCTCGTCCCCCGGTCCCTGCATCACCCTGCTGTCCCCACAGGTGCCACCACAAGGGCCTGGCCCAGCTCCTTGCCCGTGGGCACACCAGGATTCTCCTCCTGGCCCACACCTCTCCACCCTGGGCACGCAGTGCCCATCGCCACGTCCCATGGCATCACCACGCTCAGTGTCCCCTTCAAACCCCTCCTGTCACATCCCACGCGGTGACACCACGCAGGAGCAGGCTGCAGGCCAGGAGACAGGGCTGTGCAGCTCGGCAGAACCCTGGGTACAACGCCTGGTGCCGTGCCTCAGTTTTCCTCCATCACCCCGAGGCGATTCTGCTCGAGCCCCTTGCCACCGCCAGCGAGCAGAAGCCCAAACGCAGCCGCCCGCTCCTTGCTGTGCCACCAGCAGAGCTCGTCACGGCCCAAGCAGGGCTCGAATCTGGGCCACATCCCCAGCAGGTGACACGAGCAGTGACACAACCAGCACCCGCCACGCTCTGCCACCCCCAGCACTGCTGCCAGGAGCCAGCATCACCCCGTGCCCTGGAGCCCGTGGCACCACCAGGACGCGTCCCCTGCCCGGCCACAGCCATGTCCCCGTGCCGCCCGACTCACCCGCTGAGGACCACGATGAAGTCCATCACGTTCCAGCCGTTGCGCAGGTAGGAGCCCTTGTGGAACACGAAGCCCAGAGCCACGATCTTAATCCCAGCCTCGAAGCAGAAAATCCCGATGAAGTACGGCTCCGTCTTCTCCTGCCGGAGGGGAACGGGGGGACACGGTGAGGGGTAGGGGGACACGGGGCAAAGAGCGCCGGACATTTCACGTGGGGTGGCTTCACCTCACATTGTGCCCAGCTCCTGCCCCGTCCCACCTTTCCCAGTCCCATCCCACCTTCCCCAGTCCCTCTCTTCCCCCCCAGGAGCTCTCCCAGCCCTTCCTCAGCCAGCACCAACCTTGGAAACCCAAAGTTTGGAAACCCAACGCGGGGGCTGTGACCCACTCAAGCTGCTCAATTCCCCACCCCGCTTTTTAGGATTTTTAAACCTTCCCGGACCCTCTCCATGGAGGAGGAGGCTGGCGGGGTGCCCTCCTGCCCCACCACCCCAAAAAAAACCAGCCGAAATCATCAGGGGGTGCCCTCGGCTGGCACTGACCAGTCTCCGCGACATGGGCGTCTTGTCGTCCTCGGGGAGGTGCTGCTCCAGGGCCAGCACGATGCAGTTGGCGATGATGGTGGCCAGGATCATGTACTCGAAGGGCGTGGAGGGGAGTCAAGGAGCAGAGCAGAGGTGGATGGAGTTCCTACCACCCTTTTTATCCCCAAAAAGCATGCACAGAGCCCGGCTTTCACCTCCAGGCAGGACATTTGCCACCAACAACCACCCTTTGGAGAGGCCACGAGTGCCTCATCAGCAGGATGTGCTTAGACCCTTGCCAGCATCCCAAATCCCAGGCTTATGGCAAGTCACGGCACAGCAGCGGTGACCACCGAGCACCAAAACCCTCTCACACCTCGCCAAAACCCCGCAGCCACGTGGGCTCCGTCACCGGTGCCAGCGGGACGGGCACCGGAGCAGGATGGCTGCCAGGAGGGGCAGCCAACCAAAGCTTGCAGGAGCTGGGATTTATTTAGGGAGAGGAGCCAGAACAGATTCAGCCAAGGCGTTTAAAAGGCCACTCAGGGAAATTAATAGTTGGGGAGGCAAAAACAAACCGGGAGAGACCTCTGCGGCGCACAGGTCCCGTGCAGAGGGTGCGGATGCGCACAGTGAGCATCTCCCCGTGCTCGGCCAGCTCAGACCCAAGTTCTCCCAACATGGGACAGCCAGGGCCGTGGCACCATGCCCTACAACTCCTGATGTGCTGGGTTTGGGGAGCCCGAGGGGGAAAAAAAGCTTCCCCTAGGGCCAGCAGGAACAGCCACCCAAAGCAGGGGGAAAATAGCCACACACCAGCAAGCGTCCTCCCAGCTCGGGGCCGGACAGCGCTCGGTCACATCATTTCCTCTCTCATTAAGCATTAATGCCCTGACCTTCCAGCCACCCAAACCACAGAGCACCTCCCTCCCAGCCCAGCAATGAAAGCCCATCTCCCTCCAGCCTTCTCCTCCTCCTTCGTCTGGCTTCTCCGGGAGGATCATTAGGGAGCCGATAAAAATAGGTTCCCTTATTGATTTATCTCCTTTATCCACGCTCTCGCCCCTGAATAGTTGACTCGTTTCCTTAGCAACTCTGCTAATCCCCCTGCACACCTGCAGCCTGGTGCGCTCGGGGTGGGGAAGGTGCCCCAAGGCCACGCTGTCCCCAGCCCGTGTCCCCAACCCGTGTCCCCACTGGTGGTGGCGATGGTGGAGATGCCGAGCTCGCCCTGCCATCCCCACCCAGCAGATATCGCTCACGTGGAGACCGTGCCCAGCTCCCAGCTGGGATTTGTGACGCTGGTGGCACGTTGGTGAGACCTCACTGAGTGGCTGGGTGGGATGTGAATCCCTCCCCGAGTCCAGGTGAGGTTTGGGAGCCACAGGGAGCTCCTCTCGCCTCCCCTGCCAGCAGAAGCAGCTCCATGCTCATGCTTCTCCCCGCTTTCGAGGCCAGTAGGGGCAGAAGGAGCAGAGAAACCTCCTGGGCATCTCCAAGGGCCCAACCTCCAAAGGGCAGGAGCGATTTCACCCCTCCAGCATCCCCCAACCCATCTCCTATAAACCAAAGCCTCCATTCCCCAAAGATCCCTACATTTCCCCCAGGACCTGCTCCCCTGCAGGGCTTTCCCTGCTCCCAAGCTGTGACCACGATGGAGCTTCAGCTCCTACACCATCAGGGGGCTTCACCCCACTTGCACCAAGCTGCCACCTCACCGCTACCGGGAGCCGTCCACACCGGGCGCCTTTTGGGTGCCCCCATCCCCACACCGTGCTTCTGAGCAACCCAAAATCCACCTCTGCCTGTAGGACATGGGGACCTGGTCCCCACCCAGGACCCTCCTGAGGGCTGAGCTCAGCAGGATGCGGCCAGGCCGGAGCTGCCCGCAGCGACGTGGGCGCAGGCGCCTGCCTGCCACGTGCAGCCAGCTCCGGGGAGAAGCCTTCTCCTCAGAACTGGAAACCAAAACCTTTTTCTTTTTCTTTTTTTTTTTTTTTTTTCACCCCACTCCTTTTTTTTTTTTTTTTTTTTTTTAAACAAAAAAGAACCGCATCATGTGATTTTCCTGCCTTAACATCAGTTTTTTAACTTTGGTCGCCGCAGCAACGGGATGCAACTTGGCGTCGCCATGACAACAGCTGCCTCTGCCCGAATTCGCCATCTGACGGGCGGCCGCGCTCCAGCCCCGGCTGCCAGAGACGGCCCTACCCTGCACCCACCCGCCCCTCCCCGAAAGACCACGCTTCAAAATCCCCGACGGATGAAGGAAGGGCTCAAAAAAAGGGCCCCGGAGGAGAGGGGATGCTCCTGGGTAGCGCCAGGAGGTGCCCAAGGGCGGCACGGCGCAGTGGAGCTCTTCCCGCAGGGAAATGGTGGCGGAGGGGAGGCAATGGGGACAAAGAGGCCACCACTGTCCCCAAGGGACGGTGCCCAAGAGGCTGATGTGGGGGTGCTCGCTCACCCCAAATTGCTGCCGTGTGGCACGCGCATCCCTCGCGGTGGCCACCAAGAGCGGCCTTGGGCACCGGGAGGTCGCCGTGGGCGCAGAGGAAGGTGATGAGGAAGGCTCGCCAAGGGGCTGGGGACGGAGCCAGAGATGGCACCCCCTGTCATCTGGCCCTCCTGGGGAGGGAGAGGGATCTTGTCCAGGTCAAATGCGATTAGGCGGATGAAGGACGGAGCAGGGAGAGGAGCTGCAGCCCATCTCGTGCGCTAACTGAATTGCGGCTCTCCAGGCAGGCAAACAAATGAAATCAGGGCTGAGGGCCTGGCCGGCAGAGCTGGGCTTTGTTTCGGGAGGAGAGGAGAAGCGAGGAGGAGATGTTCCCACAGCCAAAGCAGCGGCTGCCTCGCGTTTTGAGCCTGAGCAGAGAAAAGAGCAGCTCCGGCAGAGGTAGCAAGCCGGGCTTTCGGCAAAGACTCGCTCTCCCCACGGAGCTGAATCCCGGCCCCGGTTCATCGTATTTCTCCTCCTTCCCCTCCATGCATCATCCCTATTTACACCGGGAAGCCAAACTGCAGAGGCTGCTGGTTATAATTATACAGTTACCCAGCAGATACCCAGGCCTGAATCACCGGTTATTTTTAGCCCTATTACCTAGTCAACTGGAGCTGGATGAAGAAGAGCCTCCACTCCTCCCCTCGCTCCATCCCGGCCCCGGGTGCCGCGGGCCAGATGCGCACAAATCCCCCCGGCCCTGCCAAAAGGCTTCCGAGGAGCGGAGCCGCTCGCAGGGCCACCGGTACCGACACCAGCTTCCACCCACGGAGACCTTGCCACGAGGTTGGCGTGGCCCAAAGCCCTGAGGTTTTGGGCACGGGGAATTTTGGCAACGCCCGGCGTTTTGGGCAGCGTGCCCTAGCGCAAAGTGAGGTGGCACCGAGGTCCTCTCCACCGGGCTCAACCACAGAGCCTCAGGAGAGGCTTCTGCCTTTCCCAGCAGAAACGAACACCTTCTGAAGGCCCCCTTTTCCCCAATATTTCACGCAACGGGTACAAAGCCTTCACCAAAAAGCCCTGCCCTCGGGAGCTCGAAGGGAAGAGCCACCGTGCCGCGCTGCAAGCCCCAGGGTGGGCGACTTGGAGCAGGCTGGCAGCCACGCAGGGAACGGCCACGGGGGCTCAGCACCACGCACTCACCCAGGGATATGCCACTTCTTTTAGGGGGAAAAAAAATATAAATAAAGAGCCAATCTCCCTCCTGCCACGCAAATGCCGTGGAAGGATAACGCCGAGGGGTTTTTGCAGCGTGGCGGCCGAGCGCCAGGCTCCGGGAGAGCGCGGCAGACGAGCTGTGGTGCCGCACCACGCCAGCACGGGACCCCGGCCCGCAGCAGCGCCTGGAAGCAAAGCTGAGCAGCGAGGGCCCTCCCACACCGCGCTGGAAAAGCACATGAATAATTTGGCATATTCTGGAAAACAAGCCCCGCCGGCCCGGCGAACGCCCTGCAGTGCTCTGAGCGGAGCTGCCGCCTGGCTGAGCCAGCCTACCCACGCCGCCGCACCGCCGCTCCCAGGGCACCATTTGGGGACGGCGCAGGGGGTCTTGGCGAAGCTGCCCCCCACCCCGGGGTGCCTTTGCACCCCCCAGAGCACAGCCAGCCCCCCGAGCATCCTCTGCAGCTGCCTGGGCAGGACTCGGAGGCGGCGATGCAGCAGCACGCCGCGGGGGTCATCTCCCCAGCAATGCTTAGCGCCGGGGGTGGCGCGTCCCGCGGCACCGAGGGTGTCCCCGAGGCACCTGTTGCACCAAATAACGCCGGTTCTGCTCGGTGCCAGGGCAGGTGCCTCCATCCCGCGCCCGGCGGAGGAGCCGGCAAGTTAACCAACAAGTTGCAGGGAGAGCCAGCGGCAGCAAGAGCCGCACGTAATCACCACTGCAGAAAACGCTACGGGGAGGGTCCTCCGGGAAAAAAAACGTGGCCACGGGGAAACTTCGGGCTTGTGTCCTCGGCGAGGAGGGGACCTGGGGGTCATGGGGGTGCCGAGCACAGGTTGGATGGAGAGGAGCACGCTGCGGTGCTGGGCACCAGCCACGGTGCCCGGGGGCACCCATGGGGAGGGCGGGAGGGAAAAGAAGCACATGGAAGGATGGGGGAGCTGTGGGGACCCGTGTCCTCCACCCATCGTGGATTCCTGGCGTAAACCACGGTCCCCAGAGCAGATCCCAGAGGCTGTGGGGAGCAGCAGGGGGCAGGCAGAGGGGCTGGCATCTTTCTGTGCCCCAGGGAGGGGGCAGCTGGGTCCCAGGGGAGTGGGATGGAGGCTGTGGGGTGAGGACGGCTGTGCCCCCACCAGGGGCGAGCAGGCACACGCAGGTGACCGCAAGGGGACAGGGAAGCCGCCACCCTGCAGGCTGGGGGGCTGGCAGGGGCCCGTCCCCAGCAGGATGGGTGGCTCTGGGTGGGGTGGCAAAAACTCCAGCGAGACATCGAGGCGCAGAGGAGAGGCTGTCACCCCCCCGGCCACGCACCCCCGTGCCCGAGGAAAAGGTACCCCAAAACGCGCAGCGCCAAAACCGCATCGGAGAGCCCCTCGCCAGCACGGGGGGGGCTTCCGAGTTCAAGCCCCAAGAGGGGCTGGGGTCACCCGGAGGGGGGAGAAGGGAGAAGGAGCCCACCCCAGCACACGCTGAGCAGAGCAAGGGAGGGGAAGCAGCAGCAGCAGGGCGAGGAGAGCATCCCCGGGGACGCTCTGGGGTGCCAGGGCACCCCTCTCCGCGCGCCGAAGGAGAGCAGAAGGCAGGCGCTTACCTGCCAGCCAGTGCCACTCGCACGTGTCCTGGGAGGCCACCGAGGCAAATCCGGGCACGGGGAGCAAGGGGGGGGGCTCGCCGGGGGGGTTGCAGAAAGGATATGGCCAGTCGATGAGCTTCTTGGCGTATTTCCTGACTATGTTCTCTTCCCCAAAGAGGAACAAGGATCTGTTGACGGTGAAGCAGTTCTGCCGGACGGGGATGGGGTTGTACAGAGCCATAGTCCGGGCTCGCTGCGCTTTGGTTTGCTTGAAGGCTCCCGGGGTCCCTCCCGCAGGGGCAGGAGCTCCTTGCCGGCTCCGGTTCTGCTCCGAGCCCCCATCTCCAGAGCCAAGCCTGCCGGCCACTGCCTCCCCGAAGCGAGCCATCCTGGAAGAAAACGCACAGGTGAGCCGAAGCCGCGCGGCCGAGGCAGCGGGGGAGAAGAGGGAGGGAGGAGGTGGAGGGGTGGGGGGGCTGCGGGGCCCCCTCCTCCTCCTCCTCCTCCTCCTCCTCTCCGGGTGATGCTCAGCTCCGGCGCTCCTCCAGCCCTCCCAGGGAGCCGAGACCCGCGTGGGAAGGGAGAGGCAGCGTCGGGCTCGGCACCCGCGGCACAGCGGGACCCCAAACTGGGGGGGGGGGGCACAGCAGGGAGCCCCCGGGGCACGGCGGAGGCTGCGGCGCCCCGTCCCTAAGCAGCCCCCGCGCCTCCAGCCGTGATGCCAGGGGTTAAAAGCAGCCCCATCCCTCCCAGCACCCAAACCAGCCCCTTCCCTGCCCCTCCTGGCGAGCCCTGCACCCCAAAGCCCTCCATCCGCCACAGCACCCGGCACAGCAGCGCAGGGGAGGCCGGGGGAACAGGTTGCAGCGCGGTCCAGCCTAGTTGGAGCCTCGCAGCCAACTTCCCCCCTCCGGCTCCATCTTCGGCAGCCCCCGGGAGCCCCCCGGGTGGCCCAGCTCGCCGGGCCTCGCAGCGGGGCCCGCAGCCGCCGCAGGGATGCCGGAGCCTTGGGCTGCCAGGGCACGAGCACGCAGGCACCGGCGGCTTCCCGCAGGAGCCGGCCACCAAATCGAAGGCTCGCTCGCCGCGCCTCTGCAGCTCGGGGCTGGCTTTGCTTTAATGAAGTCGGCTGCAACACCACACACACACACACACACACAGACACACAGACACACGCGCACACGCACCCCGCACGCACACACGCAGGCGGGCGCGCACAACACGCGTGCACGCACGCCCGGCTCGCTCGCTCGCTCCATCCAGTGCATTCTTTTGGCAAGCACGGGAGCCGCTGCGAAAAGGGAAGGCAGCGGGCGAGGGGAGGGTCTGAAGGGAACAAAGGCGCCGGAGGAGCCCCCCCTGCAACAAGCGCTCGCCGGCTGCAGAGGGGTTTCCAGCACCCGGGCGAGCGGCTGCAGGTGGAGACGGGGTTTTGGGGGTCTCTGCTTTTTCCCCCCCCCCCTCTCTGTTTGCAGGTCGGGGTGGCGAGGGGCTCGCCCCACCTCAGCCTGCACTGAGCTCCTCTCCAGGCACATGCACGGCCCCTGGGAAACCTGGGGGCTCCCCCCGGGCTGCCCTGGTGCCCAGGGAGAGCCCTCCTCTAGATTAGGCTCCTTCACCCCCCTCCCCAAATACACCCCGTGCTGTTTTATTTATTTTTTTTTGTACCCACGGGGGAGGCACACAGGGGCTGTGGCTGCCCCCACCCACCCCATCCTGCTGGGGCACAAAGCTACCGGGGTGGGGGACCCCACATCCACCCCACCCCAGGGCTCCCTCCTCACCACTCACACCTGCACATCCCCCTAAGCGATGCTCACAGGCATCGCCCGTCCCTCCCCCCAAAAAATAAAATGAAATAAAAGCAGCCCTTAATCAGCTAATCAGCCCTCATTAGCCCAGCTGGGCGAGGGCTGCACCCACCAGGCAGCCCGACAGCACCTCACCGCGGACATCCCCACCTCCAGGCACCACCCTGGGGTTGTCTTTTTGGTCCAAAAGAGGAGCATTTAGCTAAAAGGCCACGGGATTGCTGCGCCAGCACTCAGACAGAGCCCCCCGAGCCCACCAGCTCTCCGAAACACCCACCTGCCATGCCTTGCACCCACACGAGCGGTGAGGGTGCTGCCGGGGATCTGGCGAGGCCCCCTCCCAGCTTTGCCACCACAAAATCACAGCAAGGAGAGGAGCACCCAGGGCAGCCCCCTCCCAAAAGGCAGGGATTTCACCCTGCTGCTGCTGGGGGAGGCCACCCCGCCACCAACTCCTTACAGCCCCACTGATCCACCCCAAAACGCTGCCCTAACCAAACCGGGTAGGATTTGGGGAGCGCTCCAGGGAGCGTTCCCTCTGCTGCCTCCCCACCACCGGTGTGCCATTAGGATCGTGCCACCTCTCAGCCCTTTAAGACGCCGTTAATTAAGCCCAGGGCTGTGCTGATTGCCCCGAGCAGATCCTCAGCCCTGCAGATCCCCCACCTGAGCTGACCTCTGCATCCCCAAACCTTCTCCTGCACCACCAGGGCAGGCACCCAGAGGCTGAGGATGGAAAAGGTTGGACCCTGCACCCCTTCCTGGCTCAGAGGTGCCGTGACAGCCTCGCTGCTTCTCCTCTGCCCCCCCGGGAGCTCAGGCACCCCCTTACCTGGGCACCTCTGCCCCGGGCTGGGTTTGCTCTCCTCCCTGCTCTGCGCTGCAGGATGACCCCGCTGGGAGCCTCTCTCCCTCTCCGCCGGTGCTAACGGATGGGATATTTATGAGCCAGCAGCTCCTTAAGCGAAGATTGAAGGCACAAAAAAAGAAGCCCTGGCTGTGCCAAGAGGCGCAGGCTCCGCTTCCCAGGATGTTTATTGCCATCCCCGTCTTGACCCTCACCCCGGCATCCGTGAGTCAGGGAGAAGCGTGCCTCATGCCTACATGATTCAACATGGCACGGAGCTTCGCAGCCAGCTCGGTGGCGGTGCTTTGCACTGCTTTTTATTATTAATTATTATTATTATTATTATTATTTTTGTCAATGAAGGAAATCCAAGAAGACAGGGCACCGGGGGGGGCACCAGGATGGGAAGGAGCCTGGTTAAGACTTCCAGAGGGAGGCTAACTCCCCTCCCCATGCGATGGCAAGGTGAAACCCAAGCTTTTTTTCCTCGATTTTCTCCCCCAGCAGCACACCGAGGGCTGGGGGCTCCAAACCTGCCCCTGGCAGGGGACCCCCCCCCCCCATCCCCGGAGCCCCCCGGTGCTCGCAGCGCGGTGATGCCCCGAGCGGTGCTGCCCTGCCCGCTCCGGCACCGCCATCTAGCGGCTGCTGGCCTCGCCCTGCAGCCCGCCTGAGAGAAAAAAAAAATACATAAAAAAATCAAATAAAAGCACTCCGTGCTCCCACCGCAACCCCTCGCTCGCTCCTTGCCTTGCAGAGGGCACCGGCGCCCTTACGGCACAGCCTCCAGCTCATGGGGACCCCAGGAGACCCTGCCTGTCCCCCCCGCGTGCTGCCACCCAAAAATGGGGCAGAATGGTTAAATGCATCCCCTGTTTGCTCAGTGAACCCAAGATCACACGTGAAACCCCTCATCTCGGGGTCAGGTCCCTCAGGCACCCAGGGCACGGCTCCGTTTCGGTGACCGCAGCTCCCGGCAGCTCTTATGGGCTGCACTTGGATTAGAAAGTGTCTTTTGGCATCATGATTCATTTTTTAATTTTTTTTTCTTTTCATTTTTTTTAAGTAAGGCTTCAACCGTGCAGAAAGGGGGAAAAAAAAAAAAAAATAGGCTGAAATGAGAATCGTCTACATGGCTCTGGCCCCATTTCAAATTGGGACCGGGTAGCTCTGACTCAGAGGCGTGTTTATAACCACGCAGGACTGGAAGTTTTTTCCAGGAACAGATTCATTACCTGCAGGGCTAGGAAGAGGTGTTTCTCCTGCTCCCCACCAGCACAGCTGCCCCACGGGCAGTGGGGCCGGGATGCTGGTGGAGAAGGGCCAGGCAGGTCTGGGGGGGTGGCATCCTGGGGGCCCAACACCACGCTCCAACACCACGTCCTCACCTTTCCCCAAGTGTTTCCCTAAGAGGACCCATCCCAGAGCGACTCCAGCCCCATTTTTAACAACATTCACCGCTCTGCAGCCGACAAGCAAAGCGCAACACATCCCAAACCCACGGTGGGCTGCCAGGGCCCATGGCACATCTTCACCACCTTTTTTTCGGGGAGCTCTGGGCAGAGCGTGGATGAACGCCCACGCGTCTCCAGCCCTTCTCCTCCTCCCCTCTCTCCCGGCGCTTGCGCGCACGCACAGATGCTTCCCAGTGGCTGATCTGTTGTGACATCCACCTGTACAAGCAGAAGGGGAGACGTGCCAGAGGTGTCTCCACGAGCCAGACGAGATGTCAGAACAGAGCTCAGGCGCGTGGATGCGCTGCTCCCTGTGCTCTCCCCGGGCGCCCTTCAGCGCAGGCCGGGCTCGGAGCGTCCCATCCATCACAGCTGCTAGTGGAAGGATGCTGCGTGCACCGGGGGAAAGCCAGCGGTTGTGAGCTGAACAAGTTGGAAGGGGCCTAAAGACAGCCAAAAAGCCCACGGTCCTGAGCGTCTGTAAGCCGTGAGGTGCTTTTGGTGCTTGGTCTCACCACCCAGCAACCTCTGCTCCAGGCACCCGCCCCACCACAGGCTGCCCACAGTTTCCAAAAAGCCCAAACCGACCAGCACACATCACCAAACAAGCACAGGACTTGCTGGGGGCTCAGCAGAGGCTCGCCACAGGGACTCCTGTGGGACAAAACCTCTTCTCCACGACCGCCGTGTGCCTTGGGCCAGCTCTCGTAGCTTTAGGCTGGGAGGCTTTGCAGCTCAGCTGAAGAGCCCTGAAATAATTACCCATTAATAAATTGCCTGGAGTGCCCCGCTGCTTTATTTAGCCTGGCAAGTCGGGCTCTAATTGGCATTTGCAGCCACGTCCCGGCTGCTCTGGGCAGGCACGCAGCAATCCCAGCACCCAAACAGCTCCCTGCCTGCCTCCCGTCTGTACCAGCGAGTTCCCATCCCTGCTTCCAACCCCAAAACCCCTCCGTGTGGCTTCTCCCCTTGGCTAAGGAGCATCCCAGCTCAGCTGCCAAGCCTTACGCGTGCACAGGACCCAGGAGACCAAGCTCAGAAGAGACATCCCATGGCCACCTCCTTTCTCGACAGGGGAAAGCTTGTTGCTGGTGCAAAGGGTCCTTCAGGCATTGCTCCAACTCTGTGCTACCTGAAGCAGAGGAAATCCTTCCCATCCAGAGGGCAGTTGAGGTTGGCAGGGACCTCTGGGATCACCTGGACCAACAGCTCTGTGCAGGCAGGGACCCCCAGAGCAGGACACCTGGGGGGCTTTTGGAGGTCTCCGAGGAGGAGATTCTTTGGGCAGCCTGTGCCCTGTCACCCACCCGGCACCCTTCCTCCACCAGCATCCTCACGGTCTCTTTTACATCTGCCAAGGCCAGCAGACTTTCTCCTCAGATCTCTCTTCTGCCCCCAAAAGGCAGGCGAGCTCTGGGCTCTCCGTGCCCAAGGAACATCCTCTTATCCCATCCTCTGCCTCCCCAAAGGCTCAAGTCAAACAACCACAGCGACCTCCTGAAAATCCCCCCAGCGATAAAAAGAAAGCCAGACCAGAAAACCAAACCAGAAAACCACCATCCCCATCCCCGACACAACGAAGCCAAGCTCACAGGCTCCGCTTTCTCAGGAGCGACCGTGCTCGCCTGCTAGCAAACGGGGTGGCTTCGGTGAAATTACGCTGTCAGGACGAGAGCCAGGAGAAGATGGAGCTGTGGAAATTCTCCGGCAAGCCTGAACTGGCGCTGAGCAGCTGATGCTCCAGGCAGCCACACGAGCACCAGCCCTGGCTTCCAGCCAGGGGAAGGAGATGCTGCTCGCGCCTTCCCAAACCTGTGAAAGAGAAGGGGCCAGGGAGCAAAAACCTCTCTCCGAAAGCTCCTCGGCGCTGGGAGGTGCGAGAAGCGCCCCTCTCCCCGTGGCACCAGGTGGGCACCGAGCTGCAGCTCCTCTGCGAAGGCGAACGCCCTCGCTGAGCACACCTCATCGCCTTCCTGGAGCTCCTCCACGGGGAAAAAGCCTACTGAAAACAAAATAAAAATATTTAGGCTCGTTTCCACCCGAGGAAATGTGTGGAGGGGACAGCTGCGGTGTTAGCTGGTGTGGGATCATCTCACGAGGTGCAGTGGGGAAAAAAAAAAAACAGCCCCTGGGAAATTCCTTGGGGTGTGGAGGCTCAGGATGCTATCGTGTGCTTTCCACCGATTTTGCAGAGCTTTTTCCAGCTTGGCAGCGCTGTGCCCCAAGCTGCCAGGGCAGCTGCTCCCTCCAGGCAAACCCTCCTGCAGCTGGGTGGCTCCACGGTGAGGATCAGCCCCAGCTTTTGGGTGCCTTTTGGGAAGGGCTGCAGCAGCCCTGCTGATCTCCAGCCCCAAATCTCCCCGTGCTGGGGACCAGCACAGCTCTCCCAGCTGAGGCTGTGCACGCACAGCCACACAGACAGCGGGGGGCTTTTGGAGACCTGCGTAACCCCACGCTGAAGGATGGGAGCAAAGCAGCCATCTGGGTGTACAAAAAGGTAAGTGGGGACAAGAAACGCGTCTCAAAGGCCACCTGGGAAAATCAAGGAGCAAGCTGGGAGCTGCTCCAGTGCAGCCCCCAGGACCTCCCAAACTTCGTGCATCAATTTTTTGGGCTATAGCACGCAGAGCAGGCCCCCAAAGGCAGGGATTTGTGCTTGTCGCTCACGTCTGCAGCAAACACCTCTAGAAGCAGAAACGACAGGCTGGCGAGTGAGGAATAACGGGCTGCAGCCCTTCAGAGGGAGCTGAAGACGGACACGAGCCAGAAATTCCCCCATCGGTGGCGGTCAGGTGGAAGCGCAATTTCCACGGGAAAAACAGGCGAGGCTCTGCAGGGCTGCCTGCATCAGCTCCGACAGGGAATTCCTCCAGGGTGTGCCAGAAACCCAGGCTTGGAGGCGGCTCGGGAGGAAGGATGCTGCCGTTGCCAGGACACGGGCTGGAAGCGGGGTTCATTCGGGGTCAGAAACCAGCCTCAGTCTGTGCCCAGAGGAGTAAGAGGGAGAGGAGAAGGGGCAGGGGGCGAGGGATGGGCACCTCTGGGAGAGAGGTGTCACTCAGCCACTGCCCGAGGCCAAAATCCCACAACGAATCCAGGCGGCGTTGCTCCCAGGCAATGAAACAGCACAGCCATGGCTTTTCCCTGAATCGCTGCTCTTGCGGGGTAAAACAAGCAGGGAGAGCCAACCTAAAGCATCCTAAGGGCATCCTAAAGCAGGAGCATCACCGGTGAATAATTTATGGACGGATGAAGAGGGTGCTGGTCCCCAGCTCAGGGATATTTCCTGGGCAGCCCCGCTGTCCCCACGGAGCCGGCAGCAGGGATGCCCCATGCGCACCCGCGCCCTCTCCATCACCGCCGCCAGTTAAACCCAGATGGTGCCACGCGCTGGGGAGCAGCAGCAGCGCACAGCAAGGGGGCCTTTTGTGTAGTGCAGCACCGAGGGAAAGAAAAAAAAAAAAAAAAAGGAAAAAAAAAAAAAAATCGGCTTCATTTGTAGTCTGGGATGCAGCGCGCGCACGTAACCAGCCAGATTGCCGAGTTGTAAAGAGATGCTGAGATCTGCTAGCAGCACCGCGCGCGTTTTCACAGCTTCTGCCACGCTCCTGCTTCCCCCAGGAGCAATGCACGAACGCAGAGCTGCTCCTGGCCACGCTCCCTGCACGGATGGCAGCGAGCAGCCGGCGCCTCCTGCCCTGCTGCTCCACGCTGCAGCTCCCAGACGCGCCCCGGGGGACCTGCAGAGCCCTCGGCTGCAGCGTTGGGGTCGGGGAACTGTTCCCAAAAGCAGGGCACAGTTTGTGTCCCTCCCCAGCCACGCAAGCCAAACTCCATAAATAAACGTGTCCCGCGGATTTACGCCGTGCACAGTGGCTCCTGACCTCTGCTGACTGAGCTCGAGGCTTTCCTTGGGGAAACCATAAAGGTTAGCCTCCCACAGAGCCATGACCCCATGCACACTCGAGCAGCACGTGGTGTGCTGTGCTTTCTGCACTCTGCCTCTGTTTCCCCATGAAAATATAGGGACAAGAGCGTTGTGCCCCTCCTATTGTTCCTTCTTATGAAGGGGAAAGCACACTGCGCTACTTCTCCACTGCCAAAAGGCAACAGTGGCAAGGCTTTGGTAGGGACACCCCCTCCCCAAGCTATTTTCCAGGTGCTGAACCTGAAGCTTGTGCCCAGCAGCGCTTTCCAAACACTAAATCTCAGCCAAAATTCATCATTCCAAACAAAATGAGAGGTAAGGAAAATCATTTGACGCTTTTCTCCCCCACGTGCTACCCACCTAGTCTGAGAGGGCCCTGGGCACCAGGGCACATACCCACGGGTGGGTCGGGGATCCCACCAGCTGCAGGGCTTCTCCAAAGCCTAAGGGACCTTCCCAGCCTGGGGAACCACCTGATTAAAGAGGGACAGGTTGGGTTGGCAGCCCCCTGCACGTCCCCATGGCATTAAACAAAGAAACCAACACCAGACCTCGTGTCGGAGCCACTGCTCGATGGAGGGGCCGGCGAGGGCGCACCCCGTGCCCAAGGGCTCCGGGTCACCTCCCCGCCACCCCGCGGGGCTGCAGGCACGCAGGCAGCTAATTAGCGAGCAGCCCTTGCAGCAGCTCGCTCCTTAACGAGGCCAGCCCTCTCCTTCCTGCCTGCCCATGATTTATTCATCCGGCAGCCCCGGTGGGGTGTGGAGGATAACGAGCCCATGTGTCACCTTCCTGGGCTGTCCCCAGGCTCAGACACGTCGGTGCCCAGCCAAAAAAAGTGCTGTCCATGAGAGAAGGCACAGCTGGCTGGGAGCAGCCTTGATTTTATCACAAAACCTGGCAGTGGCAGAGCAGGATATTGGGCAGCAGCTCATCCTTGGCTGTTTTTTTTTGGATTTTTTTTGCTGAGCAGACACAGATGGGGAACACCCTTGCAATTAAATGCGGGGTCGCAGCACGTGGCTGCAGCCCGGCTCGTGCAGCAGATGCTGGGCAAGGGAGCGTGACCCCAGGCTCGGTGCTGTGAGAAACACCCAGCTCCAAGGCAAACCACGGGAGGGAGTTAATTAAAGGAAAGTAATGAGTAAAAAAGCTGCAGCAGGCGCTAGCTCTGCCCAGCACTTTGATCCTTGTCTCCCAGGCTCGTTAACATCCCCGGCTGGCTCTGAGTCAGGGGCACTCGGCCACCTCTCAGGATGAAGTGCAAGCCCTCTTGCAGCGGGGCTGAAGCCACAGCAAAAGCAGAAGGCGATGACCCCAAACACATTCCGAAGGGAACTCCATCCCACCAGGACCCGGTGCGCACAGGGGACCTGGCCTGGCCACCTGCTGGGTGGCAGAGCCACTGCAGCACCAGGGGGAGGTGGGGATGGAGATGTCCCAGCCCAAAGCTCACAGCAGGGACCTCAGCAGCCACCCAGGTCCCGTTTGGTTGAACTGCATCACATTTCAGAGATATAGGACATCCAAGACAACTTTCCCCAGGCTCTCCACCTAGGGAGCCCCTCACCTGCCGAGGCTCCCTCGCACCGTTCCCATCAGATGCACCCACCAAGAGACACCCCCAGCCAACAACCACCACAGGGAGCACCACGTTATCCCTCCCCATCTCTCCCACGCACCCCACAAACTCCCCAAAAACCCATCCTGGACATGCTGCAGGTCGAGCACCGCCATGCTGACCGCCCCACGGCGCTGACACCGCTGCGCCCGCCGCCCCCTGCCCACCCTTTTGACCCCGGCCCCTACTTACTCCCACTCCTTCCTCCGTGCCTGCGGCGTGCTCTGCATCTTGTGCGCCTCGTGCGCCTTGATGATGTCCCTCTGCTCGATCAGCCCGCCCCGACGGCGCTTGATGACATCCGGGCTGATGGGGACGTACTGCCCCAGCTCCAGGGCGCTGCCACCGTCGCCGTCGGCATCGCGGGGCTGGTAGAGGGCGTCGAAGCTGGCGGCGCGCGACACCAGAGCCTCGGCCAGGCTCTGGGGCTCCAGCAGGTTGCAGGACTGGGTGCTTTGCATCAGGCCGAGCCGGTGCTTGCGCCACGTCTCCTCCTCGGGCAGGGCCAGGACGTAGCGGGGGGGGGCGGCCAGCTCAGCCCCCCTGCCCGGGGCGCTGACGGAGCACGCGCCGAGTCCGAGCATCCTCGGGGCCGGTGCAGCTCATCACTCTGGGGGGGCACAAGAGAGGGTTTTGACTCTTTGACTCTTTATTCCCTCCCAGAGCAGCCCTACAAGTCCCGTTTCTCCTGGGGGAGAGCACGGCAGGGACCCCCAGGCTGGGCTCAGACCCCCTTCACCACCGCTTTCCATACAATGGAAACGCTTTGGCTTGCAATGAGGAGAGGCTGGCTGCTCCCACTAAAAACCATAGCCAGAGATCCCTATAAACAGAGATCCTTCACTCCACTACTTTGTTTGCCCATGTGACTTTATTTATTTTTACTTTTTAAGTGCATTCATTAATTTCTTTTAAATCCAGTCCTGGGTACCCTCGCAATTCGGCGTTTTCCCAGCTCACAGCCCTTCTCCCGACCACGCTTTGCTCACTCTCACTCCTAGTCTGGCCTCTCTGGTTTATCACAACCACCCTGCAGCCCCATTTCTTTCCAGAGCATCTATTTGGGTAGGGGAGGAAGCAAGGGCAGGGGCTGTTTGCATTGAGCAGGGCTGCAGCAGAGCCCAGGGGCCAGGATCTGTCCCCAAAAAAGACGGGACAGGGGCGCAGGCCATGGTGCTCCCCTAATCCACGTGCACAAGAAGCTCCAGGGCCACGTTTTGGGATTTGGCTGCTCCCAAGGCTCGGAGGCAAGTGAAAAGATCAAGCGGAGCCATCAAACTGAAACACCGAGGAAGTTTGAGGAAATAAATAGAAATAATTAGCTCTGCCTTCGCCTTGCAAACAGGGCTCACGCTGCCAGGAGAACAAGGCACGTTCCCTCCGGAGTGGTGACAAGCAGCGGAGGGAGGATGCCAGAACATTTTGTTAAGGCGAGGAGCTGATGAGGCTGCGCGCTAACGAGGACACCGAGCATCTGCAGCACGGCAGCCCCTGCTCCAGCCCTCGGTCCTCCTGCTTACCCCTGAACCAAACCGGCTTTATTTTTACCCAAAACCCGAGTTAGTGGGAAAAAAAAATGCATTTCTTCATCCAGCTACTGGTGTTTCATCCCGAGCCTGGCCCCACACAAACTCAAAATCAGTGCAAGCCAACACGCAGCCGGCTACAAAAACACAGATGCCCACCAGGATCCAGCCATAAATGGGTTAAAATTGGACAAAACAACCCAGAGAAACTCTCGCTGCCCCCAGTATCCCCCCAAAAAAGCCCCGTGAAGGTGTCCTGCAGCAGGGGTGAACTGGCTGCGGTCCCACCACCGAGACGGGCCCAGGGGAAAATTAGTTAATGACAGCTGATAATTAAAAAAGCGAAAGGCAGCGGCGTGGGTAGGGAGATTATTAGCACTGCTCGGGGGAGCCGCGTGTCGGGCTCCAATAATCAGTTCCCTGGGAGATTTGGGGAGGGAGGAGAACCAGAAAGGAGCTGCTCGCCCAGGGATCGGCCGCCCGGGTGCTTTTGTGCTCGGTGAACAAGGAGCACTCGTGGCGGCTGGCACAGGGCCGTGCATCTCACGGCGTGTACCAGTTAGCAGAAAACCAAGCTGAGAGCAGAATTTGGCAGAAAAAAGCAGTGAGTTGGGGGGTTTGCTCCTTGCCCCTGAAATAGGGAAGCCTTTGAGGGACACGCACCGAGCCGGTGAGCCTGAGCTGTGATGCCAACGGGGTGCCCCATCCTCAGGAGATGACCATGTGCTGCCAGCTCACTCGACCCGTTTATTGGAGGTTTGGCCCCAAAATGCTCACCCAGGCCGCGGGAGCAGCAGGGCAGCAATCCCGACACGCTTCTTCTCCCCTCGGCGGCTGATTAAAGACCACAGAGCCGTGGCCAGCTCCCAGCCGAGCTGCACGAGCACGTTCCTTTTTGGGGTTTCTCTGCCTGCCTGTTTACATTGCGGTGGCAGCAACCGAGCCTCCAGCCAAGTAACTCCCTGTTACCAGAATAACCCCGCTCGGCTCACAAGGAGCTCCAAAATCTCTTTGCAACTCTTATCTGAGCAATCCTCCCCGAATTTAAACAGCAAACGCTCAGTGCCGTGCTGCCCCACGGGGCTGAGCTGCCCCCCAGGCTGTCATTTCTGGGGGGACACAGCACCCTGAGGCCACAAACCTGCCCACCAGCACTCAAACAAACCATGGGGGATGCGGAGACCCCTTCCAGTGACAGCCCCCAGCCTGTGACAGGCGAAGCCCCCGGCGGTGTCCTGCTGGGAAGGACAAAAGCTGCCAGAGCCTGGCTGTTGTCCAGCAGCCCAGCATCCTTCCCTTGGGGTTTGGGAGGTGCTGAGAGCAGGGGGCAGCTCTGCTTCGATGGCAACACGTCCCCCTTTGAGTGTCCGTCCTGCCTGCTGAATAAATAGGGGGATAGAGGGGGGGAAAAAGCAGGCAGGAGCATCCAGGAGCTGCTCCAAGAGCACCCTGGGCTTACCCCGAGCTGCCCTGTACAGGGGAGAGCACACACAAGGATACAAAACAGAGCAGCACAAGACCTCGGAACGAGAGAGAGGCCTTTTCCAGACAGCCTTTTGTCTGGGAAACAGCCTTTGTTCCCTGCAACCTGCCATGCCCCCATATCCCCGTGCTGAGCATCGCCCGGCCTCCCCAGGACAGCCCGGAGAGCCGTCCAAGTGACTCTTCAGCAACCCCACTGTTATCAATACAATAACACCTCGAGGACAAGGCTGGGAGAGATGGTGACTGCCAGGGGACACGGGGACAGCGAGGTGTCAGAGCACGGGAGGGGGAAGCTGAGGAGGCGTGTGGTGATTTGTGAGCAGCGCCTGAAGCCGGCGGCGCCCGGGGCGGTGCGCGCACCCAGCCAGGGATCGCGCCCCGAGGAGCTCCCTTCCCAAAGAAGGGCACAGCCAGGGCTCCTCAGGATCATTTCCAGCTGCAAGCGCTGGGCCAGCCTCCAGGAACACAGCCCTGCCCCACGGGGCACGCCGCCCTCCTTGCAAGGAGATTTAGCTCAAAAAAAAAAAAAAAAAAGATGCGAGGTCACTGCTGCGCCGCCTGCTACGCACAGCACGGGGCAGGTGGGTGATGCTGCGGTGCTGGGCGTGCAAACCAGCCCCGAGCAGCACCTCCACACCACCCCCTGCTGCCCCAGAGGATGGCGTGGGGTTAAGAGCACGGCTGCTGTGACCAGCAGGCATCACCCCAGCATATCCCAAATCCCCCCGACGCTCACCCCGCGGGAGGCTCCAGGCGAGCGTCTCCAAGCTGCTGGGGCTGATCCTGCCCCACAGGGACAGGGGACGTGGTGCTGCCCAGCCTGGCGATGCAGGGCAGCTCATTTCAGAGCCAACAAACGTCCCCAAACGGTACCCAGCTCCGTGCTGCTCTCATCCCAAAGGCGACCGATGAAACCGCCGAGGTGGAGAGGAGCAGGAGCTGCCAGCGCGCGCCCGGGCGCGTTGGAAATTGCTGTGCAACAGGGAGAGGAAATGCACTGGAAAATAAATAGAGCGGTCTCCCAGAAACGCCACTGGCAGGGAGCTGCTCTCTCCCAGAGCACCTGGACCGGCGGCGGTGGCACCAGCGTGGCTGATGAGGGACACGGGTCCCCGCGAGCCACAGGGAGGGCTGAAAGCAAACCGAGGGGAAAACACGGAGCCAGGAGGAGCCTTCGTGCTATGGCTGCTCCAGAAGGGCCTGGTGTCCCCCCACCACCACCAAACTTCACCAGGAAAATAACAGCGGGGTGTTTCACCTGGCGAAGCTGGGGAGAAGCAGCTCTCGCTCCCTGCGGCGCCTTCACCACGGTGACTCACAGCCCCCAGCATGTGTCACCGCGTAATAGACCCGCCAAGGCAGTGACAGCGCCGAGCAAACAGCACGCCCGTGGCACCGGGAGTCACAGCACCCCTGAGAGGTTAAAACAATGGGATGCTGCGGAGGTGAGCCACGGGAGGCTTTGTTCTCTGACTTTCCGCCTTCTCGTGCGCAGATGCTCACTGAAAAGGTCTTGTTGTTTGTGCAAAAATAAAAATAAAGAAGGCTCTTGCACGGATCGCACGGCGGAGAAGCAAAGGGGATGGGGAATCAGTCTGTCCTGCCATGCCAAAGGCTTGCAGAAGAAAACCTATATACATATATGCAGACTTATATGGACATAAACACATACACACACCCTATACACCACGAGGTCCTCACCCGCCACGAGCCCCAGGACCAGGCAGAGCAGAGCAGGGGACATCACACCGCATGGGGTTCCCCTTCATCAGCAACCCCAACGAGCAGGGATTTGACCCCAAAAGGGCATTTTCATCACGCTCCCTTCTCCCCAAAATATTTATTTTTTCCCTGAAAGCTCACCCAGCCCCTCCAGCCCGCGAGCTCTGCTTTTCCCCTTCTTTTATCAGTTCCCTACAGTCGCTGGCATGGAGCTGCTAATACCTCTCTTGCCTCTTTTCTTCTGCTCTTTATTTGCGGCGTTATTTTCTTGCTGCTTTTTCATCCCTCTGAAGCCCGGCACTTGGAATAATTTACACCTGTGTAAGTGCCTTGAAGGGGAGCAATTTGTAGGACACCGACACCTGCGTGGTGCAAATGAGCCCAAAAATAGGGCTGAGACGGGTTCGGGGGGCACAGGCACAGCCAGGAACAGCGCCTGGGCGCAGCCTCCGACCTCCACATCGCCAGCAGCCACCACCTGGGAGGATGTAGCAGGGGAAAGCGATGCACCTCTTGTTTTTTTTGCATCATTTCTTGATGGTTTAATAATTTAATCATTTTCTCTGTGCTCTGCCAGGAGCAGTTCTGCCCTGCCCTGAGATGAGACTTTTTCTTCCACCACCCTGGTGCCCGTCCCATCCCGTGCTGTGGTATCCACTGGCATCACTTGCTCACTTTTGGCACCTCGGCAGCAGGAGATGCTGTTTCCAACAACCTCAATTCCCCCCTTTCCTCTTGCCCTCCCGCTCCTTCCTAAATAGTTTATGAGGATTGATTTTCCCCATGCCACTCAGGCGCTGGCTCCCAGCAGGCTTCGGCAGCACCGCGGCCTCGGGAGCGCTGCCTGTGCACAGCCAGGGCCCCCCCAGGGCCAGTAATTGGGCAACTTCTTCCCGTGGTGCCTTGGCTCCTCGGCCCCAAGCCACAGAGCTCCCAGACCCACGGGATGGTGATGGTTTTGCCCAACCTACACCTTGGCTATGAGATGTCGAGAGGCAGTGATCTTGTGTCAGATTTTTGCAGGTTTCTGCAAAGCGGGAAGGATCCAAGACTTCACGCTTCCTAGCCAGCCTTCCACCTCCTTCCCTGCTCTCCCCTGGGGGGGGCAGACCCCAAAATTCATCCCTCCAGGAGGGCAGTGACACATCCTCCCTTCTGCAGCTGGATTCAATGCAGTCCCTTTACATTTTGGGTTTAAATCAGGTTGTTCTTTGGCTACATATCACCAACAAAACCTCTCACGAGGGCTCCCGCTTCCCCTTGCAAGCTCTCCTCTGACATCTGCCAGTCTGTTTGAGGTGCTAGTGTAGGATCCCCATCCAGGAACACAAGCCCTGAGCCACCCCAGGGCACCCAGCACCGACCCCACCGTCAGGCAGGAGGGGCACCCGTGCCGAGCCGCCCCTCCGCGCCCACGCTCGCAGATGATTTCCACCACATTTTGCACCCAAAAATAAAATAAAAATCCCCAGAAATTTAGCACCGGAGCTTGTGAACATAAGCAAATCCAAAAAAAAAAAAAAAAAAAAAAAAAAGAGGAAAAAAATTGTCAGCCCTACTGCAAAGAAATTTCCAAGCAGTCAGCATCTTCGTTGTGCGGGGGCGCAGCGCCGCGGATCGCACCCAGCCACCGAGGGGTTTCCAGACAGGAGACAGCACAGCCTCGGCGCTGAAGTTGCCACTCCAAGAGAAGCTTTCGGGAGGCAGGAACACCCCCCCAAAACTGCCAGGCTCTTCCCAGCCACCTCCAGCCTCCACCTGAAGCATAAAACACCCATGCCCAAGAGCAAGATGTGCCCTGGCGCATCTGGAGCATGGGGAGCAGGGCATGACGGCACGATGGGCCAGGACCCCAAAGCACAGCCTGATCCCCAATGAGGGTTTAGAGGAGGATATCGCACACTGCAGCCCCCAGGGAGCTTTGCCATGGGAAGAAGCCAAGGGGGACGCAGAGCAGCACTGAACCCCCCCGTGCCGAGGACTGCAGCCTGCTGGAAGCGGCTAACGCGGCGCCTTCACTCCAGGCTTGCTCCTTCCATATGCCAGCGAAAAAATCAAGTCCAAAAGCAGAGCAGCAGCGATAGATCTCTACGGCTACCATAGCGAGGAAAAAGCCCGTGGTACAGAGAGCCGCGTGCTGTCTCCCAGAAACTCCCCGCGCTGCAAATGCCAAATTATTAAGTCAAGAGGAAGAAGGGGGGAAAAAAATAAACCCTCTCCATAACAGATTGCGATTGTGTTTCCTCTCAAAAGAACAACACTATCCACATTCCCTCGCTGCTGCTTCCCTGTGTAGCCCTCGCTCTGGCAGCTTGTTGTTTAGGAGCTGGGGAGGAACACCTGCACCCATGGGTGCCCCCTTGGCTGCAGCACCCAGTCCTGAGCTGGCACCCACACCCCCGGAGCGGCGCTCGATAAAAATAGGCTCTACCTGCAACAGTGCCAGTGGCACCGAGCAGTGGCATCGCAGCTGGAGGGAGATTTCCTTGGCATCCGAGCCAGCCCAGCCCCGCAGGGATGCCCTCACCCCACAAAGCCAACGCTTGGGGTATTTCAGCAGAGCCCAGGGTCTGGAGGGGGGCGGAATTTGGGGAGACTCAGCCCCACTGCAATGGGTCCCTTCCTGCCCGCCTTCCTCTCGTTGCCGGGTCCCAAAGTTTCAGAAAGCAGAGACAGAGCTGAAAATGGGAATATAAGGGGCAATAATATTTTGAGGCTCTTTAAAAAAAAAATAAATCACAAATTGTGATATTTTTTTTTTAAACATTTCTGTAAGCTGATGGGACACTTACATCGCCTTGGCTAGGAGAAAGGTGGCATGCTTAAAAAATGATGTTTCTCTTTTTAAATGATATCTCCAGGAGATAGAGAGCACAAGGCAGGGTGCTCATGGTCCCTGTCGAAGGATGTTCACATTTTCCACGAGGAATTCAGCACCACCTGGAGCAGAACCACTGAACCCCAGCGCTTACCCTGTAGCTCCAGGAGCCACGCTGCCCTTATTTGCCCAATCTGCTCTCCTCTAACACCAAAAAGGCCCTGAATTACTGAGGGAGCTGATGAATAGCACACCAAGACGACCACACTAGAAGCTGTTCTCAAGTCTGCCCACCACGATTTTGTTTAGCTCCCAACCCCTCGCTCTGACACCAACCCACTACTGCAGGAGGGCCAGCCGCAGGATGAGCCTTTATTAATAAAATGGATATTTGCTCTGATGGGGCGTTTTCAGCCTTTTTTCTATCATTTTGCCCCAGTTCTCCTGGTGAAATACCTCGAGGACGAGAGGTGGTGCAGGGCTGGTGCCAGGGAAGCCGCCTCTGCCCCCCGCTCACCTCCCGGCACCGGCCGAGCATCGCAGCTGATAGGAGCAGGAGGAAAGAGATATCGCATGCAGGAGACTTCCAAAATTAAAAAACAGAGAGAAGGGCCTTCGGGGAAGGAGCCTGGATAATTAAAGCATTAATTCAGATCTCGGCGCCTGCTCGGAGCGAGTCACCCAGGAGCCTGCAGGATGGAGAGCAGCGGGCTGCGAGCATCGGCCTGCCAGCACCTCGCCTCGCGCACCCGGGGGCTGCACCCAAGGGTCCCCAGCAGCACAGCAAGGGGGTGGCAGGGGCTGAGCCGAGCCCCAGGTGCCTTCCATTAGAGGGGACAGCGGTGACAAGCTCAAGCTCCCCGGGAGCGGGGAGAAAGCCAGCTAGCTGGAATAACAAGCAGGAAGCAGGTGACAGCTCCGAGGTTAATAAACCCTCCCAGCAGCGCTGGCAGCTCCCTGCACGAGCAAAACAAAGTGACTACAACAAAGTCACGACAGGCGCAGGCAAGCCGAGCGAGGGTGGTTCGCTGAGCATCCCCGCTCCGTGCCCAGCGTCAACCTGATGGGAGAGCAGCATCTCCCCAAAGACCCTACACAAGGCTCAGGTTTGCACGTTGCCATCAGGGTAAGGGCAAAAATCCCACAGCAGAGGGAGAAAATCCACCCGGCCAGGCCGTTAATAAGCACGCACGTGTTGCCTGCCGGGGCTGCGAGGAGCAGAGCCAGGCACGGGGCAGAGGAGCCCTGCTGAGTGGAGAGAAAAGCATCAGCACCAGAAGTCGCTGGGGAAAGGAAAAAAAAAAAATATCCAAGAGAAGGGAAGAAGGCATTTGGAGCAGGTGGAAAGTGTCTGCTCCAACCCAGCAGACACACTTCATTTCGGTTTTGCTTTTTATGTCACATCCACCAGAAGAAAAAAAAAAAAAAAAAAAAAAAAAAAAAAAAAAAAAAAAGACACGCACCACCGGGTTTGAAAAAGCAGCTTCCAAGCCCCAAATCCTGGAAGCGTTTGCCTCCCTGCTCCAGCAGGCAGCACAAAATTTCAGTGCTCTCCAAGCTTCTGCCCTCTCCTCCCTCTTCCTCTTGAATTTGCCTGGTGCAGACCAGCGTTGCTCCATAGAAACATTTCGGTATCAACCAAACCAGTTGCTTTGGGGCTGGGGAACTCGCCGTGCTGTGCCACCAAGCCTCGCCGTGGCGGCACGTCGGATGCCCGTGGGCTCCGTGCACCACAGAGCTGCACCCCCAGGGGAATATTTCCCCCTCTCCTCGCTCAGCTCGGTGCCCAGGCACTCGGAGAGCATCCCTGGTCCCCACCGCATTGCTCGGGTATAGGATGCAACAGCTGAACATCCAGCAAGGAGAAGGGGAAGGGCGAGAGGCACAAAGGGATCTGTAAATCCACGCACGGAGGGGGAAAGCCAGGCGAGCGGGGGCTCAGCAGAGGATGCTGGCGGCCGCCACGTAGCAGCGCACGGCGAGACGCCAGCCCCGGCCCCCAGGGACCTGGCACCCTGGGAAAACCTGCCCAGCGTCTGCGTCTTGCAAACCTGGGCTCTAAAAATAGCCGGCGGTGCAAGTGACACATTTCGAGCAGAGCCGGCGAGCGGCAGCCCACAGAACCAGACTCGCTTAGCATCAGCGGAGATGTGTTTTGTAAACAGATTTTTTTTTTTATTATTATTTATTTTTTTTAAGGTTGCTTAGTAAGGCGCTGATCAACCAGCAGAAGCATTCCTCTGATGTGGCAGAAATGAAGTGGGGGGGGAACCTGGCGAGACAAAAAATTCCTGCGTTGAACCGGGTGAGAGGAAAGCCTCAGTGGCTGGTCCCGATTCCCACCATTTCCCCATGCCCCAGCCCCAAAAACGGGGCTTATAGCCCCAAATATCATACCTACAGCCCCAAAAATGGCACTTAGAGGAGGTGGAGGAGCAACAGTGGCCGTGTAAACCCCGCTGGCACCGGGTGCCCCCTCCCCAAGCCCCCTGGCAGGGCGCAACGCACGGGGGCCGGGATGACCGGCAGAGCGCGGAGCAAGGGAAGAGTCACCCAAACTGTTGCTCAGTTAATGACGGTAATTAGCCGCCGGCTTGAGCGACTCCCATTAGTTACAGCCCGATTTCCTCCGCGCACGCGACCGCAATTAAAAACTCACCGCCCGGCCAAGTTGGAAGCGGCCCCCCCGGCCCGCCCGCGGGGCTCATCGGGGACGCACGCGGACGAGGTGCGCGTTCCCTCCGGAGACGCGGATTAATTAGCTCCAAGCGGGGCTCCTCTCCCAACCCCGCTCGAAAAAAGCCTCGGTGGCGGTGGCACGGAGCAGATGCCGCGTGGCTCGAAGGGGAGAGGCTCGCTTCGGGGCTTGGCTCCGTGCCCCCAGCGCAAAATGGAGCTGGGGTTTCTCTCTGGAGCCGTGCCCGCGCCGAGACGCAGACGTCTGGCCGAAGCGGAGAGCTTCACAAAAATAATGTTGTCGGCGGCCCCTACGAGCTGCTGGCAGGGGGATGCTGCTGCTGCTGCTGCTCGGCGCTGCCCAGCCCTGCCCACGCCTCCGGGCTGGTTTGGGGTTTATTTATAGGCACCAGCCCTCTGAGGGTTGCGGGAGACGGAGCTCACAGCCGCGGGGCTGCCCCGATCGGGCAAATCCAGGCGTTGATTTCACCTGCAAGGGGGGGTCTCCACGGCAGTGTACGGGCATGCTGACAGCAGCTCTCCGTGCTGGCGAGGAGGGGAGCATCCCTTCTGAGCCGACAGCTAACGCCGGAGCCAGACAGGGCTGCAAGAGGGTCCCCTCGGCCTTGCCGTGTCGTTTTTTGGGATCGCTCCCCAGCAAGGCAGCCCCTCACCCCACAGGTGCCACGGCTTATTTTGGAAGGGAAACACAGCACAATTCATGCCGGGGACCTCTGACCCAGCCCATCCAAGCAGGGCCAGGCCGATGCCAGCCACAGCAGAGAGGGAGAACCCCTCCAAAACACCCCAAATCTCATCCCCCCGACCGCCGGGCCGGTTTCCCAGCCTGACAGAGCACTCGTCAGCCTCTCCCCAGGCACGAGGCCCCGCAGCCGTGACTAATGGCCTGTTTTGACATCCCCCAGACACTCCAGCGCTTCCTTGCAGCCGCGGGGAGCAGGAAGGAAGGAGGGAACACGGCAGCGGGGGGCCGGCAGTGGCAGCGAGGGGCAGGAAGGGGTTTTGCAGGAGCAACAGGCGCCGAGAAGAAAAGCAGCACGGGAGGGATGCGGGAAGCGGCACCGGGAAGCCCATGCGGGGAGGTTCATTAAAAAGCACCCTCCAGGTGTTCGCACAGCCGCCTCCGGTGCCGGGGGGGCACAGCAGAGACACGGCCCCAGCCCTTGGCAGGGCAGCAAAGAGCATCCCAGCCACCAGCCGGGCTGCAGCCATCTGCCACCAGCAGCACCGCGGAGAGGAGCAGCCGAACGCAGGGGGCATGGCTTGCCTTTTTTTTTTTTTTTTTTTTTTCTTCTCCTTTTTTCCTCCTGACAGCTCTTGCTTCTCTTGCTCCGCTGGCCCCGCTGCACCCCGGTGGGATGGGGAGAGGGATGAGCACCGGGATGCGGCTCCAGATCTCCACGGAGGTTTCGCAGTCAGAGCGGAGCAGCCCTGCAAAGCTGCCCCAAAACGTGCCCCGGTCTCACAGCACACATCCAGGCCTACCCCAGCTGAACAAGAGGAGAATCCTCGAGCACTAAAACATCACCCCAGTGTCCTGCCATCCCCCTCGGGCCACCAGCATCCCCAGCCTGACCACGGCACGCAGGAAACCAGCAGAAGCCCAGCCGCTGCCACCAGGGCGCCACTCACAGAAGTCCCCCGGGGTCACCGTGGGCAAGGAGCCCGATGCCAACAGTAGTGGTGCCAGGGGGAGAGGAGGGGGATTGTTTTCTCTCTTCAGCTGTCACCGAAGCCATCAGTGTGGCTGTGTGTGAGTGATTCACACCAGTGCATGAAAAGCCGGTGACTCAGTCCTGGGTGCAGTGGGTGGGCGCATTGACTCAGCCGCGCCAGGGGAGGGGGCGCAGGGAGCCCAGGGAGGGTCCTGCTGGCGGGGGTCAGGGGCAGCGCCGGCCGGGAGCTCCCCCCACGTGCTCAGAGCACGGCGTCCCCAGCAGCAGGGGCGGTGGAGACGTCTGCACGGCGCCTGAAATAGGTGCCAGGGTGCGACGGGGAGGGGTTTGTGCCACCCTGTGCCACGGCGCAGAGGAGACCCCCAGGATGAACGCGTCCCAAGCTGCTCTGAACAAACTTTCCGGGTTCTCCAGGACCTCCGAGGAGCAAGGAAAAAGTCAGGCAGGCAGAGCTCAGAGCCACGGGACAGCCTGCAGCCACCACCATCTCTCCACCTGCCAAACTCAGCCAAGGATTCCCAGCCCTCTGCCACACCAGCGCCAAGACATGCCCCGTGCCACCTGGAGAGCCACGGAGCAGGGATACAAAAAGACACCTCGAGGGACCCAGATCTCACCCCCTTGGCACCCTACTGCATGCCAGCAGCACCACGCAGGCACCTTGGGGAGGAGGAACGGAAGGGAACCCCTCCAAAACGCGTCCCCGTTTGGACGATGCTCGGTCCCCGACTGCTCAGCGGGTGACAGCGACGCCCGGGTCCTGCCAAGGATGCCACCAGCAGCCAAGGCTGCAGGCTCGTGTCTCACCGCGCCGACAGCGCCTTCCGCAGCGCCGCGCCTCGTCTGCCAAGCAGCCCCGGCGGTGGATCCGGACCAGGCGAGAGCGTCACCGCATCCCACAGCATCCTGAGCCGAGCCGCTGAGACCTCCCCATCCGCAGCGCGGCCTCACGTCGGCACCCAGAGCAGGATGAGCTCACCCACCCGAGGGGACGCAAGCAGGGGGGTCCGGGGCTTGAAACGAGACGTGTCTGCTGGGGATGGCAGCAGGGGGTCACCCCCAGCCCCCCCACCCAAGCAGAGGGAGTCACGAGCACCAAGCCACGCGCTTGCGCCGCGAGAGCTGCAGGAGCGTGGCAACGCAGCACCCTGGTTTGGGGGGCTCCTCGCTGCCATCAGCACGTCCTGGGGGGGTTGAAAATAAACTTGTAGCAGGGCTGGGACCCTCAGTGGAACCACAGGGGGGGGGACATGAGATTTGGAGAGCCCTGGGAGTGTACAGGAGGCCTCAGGGCTGGATGAGCTGAGCACGCAGCCAGCCCCCTGCCACCCTGTGCAGTGCCGGGGGGGGCTCAGTGAACGGGCCTGGCCCCCCTGCCCCAGCTCAGCCCCCCGGTGCAGACCCACGGGTGGGGGTCCAGGGGGTCCCCCATTTGCCAAGAAGCAGCTGAAGCAGAGGGGGGGGACAGGAGCAGGGCCCCCCACGAGCCACCTTAAGCACACCCAGCGGCCCCCCCGCGCTCGCAGGCTACCTTAATAAAAACTTTGTCGGAGCGGGGCTCCTCTCCAGCGCTCGGCCAGGCAGAGAATCCCTCGGAAATCCACAAAACGGGGGACGGCTCCGAAAACTTGGATGCCCCCCCCCCCGTCCCCCCGCGCGCACCTCCCCAGGCGCACCCCGCGCGCGGCGGGGCCGGGCCGGGCGCACCCATGGGTGCCACCGCGCCTCGCCCCCGGCTCTCTCCTTCCCCCCTGCGGCGTGGAAAGAAAAAAAATAAATAAATAAAACACCGAGATCCGAGCATCCTCGGCTGCCAGGGCGAGACAAAAGCCTCGGGAGATGGGAGGCGAGGAAATGTCCACCGGGAGGAGGAGGAGGAGGAGGAGGAAGGCGGCTGCCGGGTGGGCAGCGAGCAGCCGGCGGCTGTCCCCGGCGGGTCCCCAACAGGTAGCAGCTGGGCTCGGCGACATCCCCGGGGACACGGAGAGGGGTGAGGGGGGCCCGGGGGGGGCTTACCTGGGGCGGGAGGCATGGCTCCGGCTGCCCGAGCTATTCCGGAGGCATCTCGGAGATGGCAGGGGGGGAGCCGCGGGGAGGGGAGGGAGGAGGGAGAGGAGCGGGGAAGGGAGGAAGGCGAGAGGGAAGGGGGAAGGGGGAGAGAAGGAGAAATTATTAAAAAAAAAAAAAAAAATAGAAAGAAAATAGAGACAGTTAAAATCTGTCTCCTGCCCACACAGTGGAAAAGAAATCTCTGACAATCGGAGAAAGAACTCGCGCACGCACACACACACACACCGGAGGGGGCAGACGGGGGATAACAAAGGAGGGAAGGAGCCGAGCTCCGCCAAAACACGGCGAGAAGTGTCCGGGCACACCCCCTGCACACACACACCCCCCCCGTGTGCACACCCGCCCCCGGTGCCCACCCCCAGCTGCCCCCACCCCGGCTGCTCCTGGGCTCCTTTGGCCAAATCCAGCCCGGGACAAGGTGGGGACCCCGCGGTGTCCCCCTGGCCAGCCCCGCTGCGCACAGCTCCGTCCCCAAGCTGTCCCCAACCTCCTAGGGAGCCAGGACATGGTGCTGCGTGGTGCTCAGCCCTGCCCCAGCACCTCGCCACGCAGGGCACGAGGTGCCACCACGGCCACAGGTGTCCCCCCCGGCAGGGCAGGGTGACACCGCAGGCTGCGGGGTGCTGGAGATTTGGGGACGGGTCACATTTGTCCTGCTTCGCCAGGGCCCTGTGTGGCTCTGCAGCACCCGTGGGGCCACGCACCCAGCACCCCCCTGCAGGGCTGCACGCTTGTGCCACCCAGCCCGGGTGCTGTCTCTTTAAAGCCTTCATCTGGAAATGTGAATGGAGCTAAGGGGAGAAAATCCCAGAGATGAGAGCTTCACTTCAAGCGCGTCTCCTCCAGTGCTTGGGTTCATTCACACGCTCACCAAGAGCGCTCCCGCCCCGGCACGCTTCCTCCACCAGCACCTTGGGGAGGATGTGCATGGCTACCCATCCCTGATGCACAAAAATCCCTCAACCCACTGCCAGGGGCACCGATATCCCAAATCCAGCCCAAGCAAGGCCATGCTGGCACGTCCAGGAGGAAAAAACACCTCTTGGGCTTCTGCCCCCGATAACTCGTGCACATCAGCAGCCCCACCAGCTTCTCCCATTTTATTAGTATGGGATTGCACAGGGATGGATGCAGCTGCACCTCGTAGCACTGCATCCCTCTGGCCCCACAGTGGCACGGTTTGGGCACAGCCCTGCACCCGCCACTCCCCCAAAATCCTGCCCCACGGCTCGGGCAGCCCCAGCGCTGCGGCCACCCCGAGCACGGAGCCAGCTCTCCCCACCACAGGC
Organism: Aythya fuligula; assembly: GCF_009819795.1. Taxonomy (NCBI): domain Eukaryota; kingdom Metazoa; phylum Chordata; class Aves; order Anseriformes; family Anatidae; genus Aythya; species Aythya fuligula. The sequence continues at coordinate 21,318,725 of NC_045566.1, read as the reverse complement.
CTGGGGTCTGCATTTTCACACACGGATGTGCTGCGACTCGGGGCCTGGCGATGCCTCGGATTCGGGTGTCTCCATGGTTACCTGCTCACGGTGGAGCTGGGGGTAATCGAGCTCGCGGGGTTCACCGTCGGGCGCGCATCGCCCTCTCCCCGCTCAGCCCAGCCCCACTTTGCCCCTCTGGGTGCCACCGCCAGCCGGGCAGGAGCAGCGAGGCTCACCCCGAGGACTCAGTAGGTGCGTGGTGCCGCCAGCCCCGCGGATGATTAGGCACAAAACCAGAGCGGCATCCCGAAAGCAAACGCAATCCCGAGCCGCGCAGAGACGAAGCCGAGCGTCTCCTCCCACCGCCCCGCACGGCTCCGGCGGTGAGACGGGAGCGAAGCACGGAGAGGGGCGGGCAGGATGCGGAGCTGCTGGCGGCCCCGGGGAGCCAGGAGCAGCAGCACCCACCCACACGTGGCTGGCCCCACGCCTGCTTCCTCGCAGGAGCATCCCTTGGCCGCAGCGTGCCCGGGGCCACCAGCCCAAGGCGCTGGCTGGAAGCGCTGTGCCAAAAATAATAATAATCATCATCATCATAATGCAGAGCTGCAAAGCACGACAGCCCAGCGAAACAAAAATGAGAGGTTTTATTATTAGTATCTGACTTTGCCTGACCCTAAGCTTGTGGGAGCAGCCATCGAGACGCCCAAACCCGTTGCCATAACCCAGCAACACTTCGCTCTGCAGGCACTGCCCAGGCTTTGCACATCCTCGCTGCTCACTTGCTGACCCCGAGCCCCCTAGAGCAGCACTCTGGGGTAACCTCAAGGACCTCCAGCTTTTGAATCCTGCCTTCTTTCTGCACCAGCACCGAAGCCCAGGCAGCTTTTCCTCGCCTCCTCCCTGCGTGCGCAGCCACAGACTCCTCAGATGTGGACTAATTGGAGAGAGTTCGGAGGGCAGCAAAGAGCACACAGAGGGCAGCAAAACAACCTGTTGAAAAAAAAAATGCCCCCAAGAGCTGGATTTGTCTGGTCTGGAAATCAGAAGGCAGAAGAGACGTGATGCAGTCTTCAATTATGCAAAAGGTTGCTACAAAGGGTGCGGGAATAAATTGTGCTCCATCCCCACTGGGAACAGGACAAGAAGTAATGGGCTGTAAATTGTAAATTAGACACTTGGAGGGGGGAAAAAAAAAAAAAAAAAAAAGAGAGATACTTAGCAGCAAGATTGCTTAAGCTTTGGGATAGATGGCTGGGGAGCCGCTGGGCTTTGATAGCAGGCAGACAAGCCCTGATGAGCTATGGTCTGGCTAAAGCAGCTCCCATTCTGCTACAGGGAAGGGATGAGAGCAAAGCGTGCTCCAGCCCTCGTGGCAGCGCTGAGAGCTGCAGAGCCTGCCCCAAAAAACATAGGATGCTGAGGAAAACGAGTGCTGCTCTCCTGGAGAAAGCAGCAGCTAAGGATTGATGCGCCCTGGGGCACCAGCCAAATGCTGGTGCCCTCATTAAGGTCTGTTTCCAAAGGTCTGCAAACCCCAAAATACATGCTCATGTTCTCCAAATCCAGACAATCCTCACCCAGAAAGCTCTCCAGCAACAGAAACTTCTGAGACTGTTTTCAGGAGGGAAAGCAGAGCTATTTTCAGCCCGGGCAGCACTGTGCACCTCCAGGGTGAGCGATGCTGCGCAGCTGGAGGCAGCTCAGGGCCCAGCCCTGTCCCTTGGGGACCACGCTGCCGCCCAGCCGAGCCATAAGCAAGCTGCATCCCAAAGGAGATGATCATTGAACACTAAAATTGTCTTCTATAAATATATATGTATAAACCTATGTATAAATATACAAAATTATCCTTTGGATATTGCAGACAGTGATATCAAACACCTCCGGGATGCTCTGGCCAGTTTTTGTCGGTGGGGTTGGTGACGGGACGAGCCCTGCCCGGTGCCACCTGGTGCCAGCACCACCCCGTGCCCAGGACCAGCACCAGCACTGCTCTCCATGGCTGAGCTCCCCCCTGCGTGCCTTTTCCTGCTGCTCATCCCTCTCTGGTGCCCAAGGTGTGATTACCCCTCGTATGTTTTAAGCGCATCTGCCACCTGGAAACCACGCAGAGCCCCGTACCCTCGCCTTGCCCCCCTCCACCTGCACGCAGCCCCAGAGCTAGGCGCACAGACGTTTACCCACTGGTGTTTTCTCCCCCCCCCTGCTTGCGTCTGAGCTGCTTGACTCAAATCTGAGCCGTTTCTCAGGGCCTGTCTCACAGCCCAGTCAACACGGAGGGAGCTGGTGCCAAAAACCCAGTTCCTTCGGATCTGATTGTTTGTTTTCCTCCTTTCCCAGTTTGGGATTTTTGAAAGGGAGCCACACGAAACCAACTGCTCGCTGTTCACTGCGAAGCCTGGGGCTGCATTTCAATCGTTTGCCCGAGGATCAGGTGGATGGAGAGGGAATTAGCTCCTCGCAACAGCCCTGCACCCGCACACGCTGCCCCTGGGGCCGCCGGCTCCCCCAAAACCACCCCAAACACCGCCCCAGCACCTCCACCTCCTGCCCCCTTCATCCCATGCTGCTAACACTGCTGCTGTCTCCTTACCCAAAATATTAACTCGAGGCAGTCTGAGATGCCTCCCCAAACCCATCCTGTGATGCTCCTATGCTCACAGGAGCGCCGCACGGATCCGGTAACTTCCTACCCTCCTCCAGGTCTATTGATGTTATCCCTACTGAGGTCAAACGATGCCTAAACCTGCAGTGAATTAAACCTGGCTTTATCACAACAACCAAGCCAACAGTTCACGTTTCTGCCTCTGAGCTCGGCTTGCAGGCCAGCAGAGGATGAGCACGGTCTTTTGGGCCTTTTTCGGGGTACCCAAAGTAGCAGCCAGCTCATCACGAGAGGAGCTCTTTGCAGGAGCAGAGCAGGGGGAGGACACAGCGTCCTGCACAACCTGCCCTGGTTTCCCCCATTTCTCCTAACCATGGGCAGAGGCAGCAGCTGGGCTCAGTCTGTTCCTGACCCCAGTCTCATCCTCACAAAGCCCCAGAGCCTCACAACACCCCGAGTACCTCCACCCAACGCCCCAAACCTCTCCCAGCCAAGCATCCCCTGCTTTGCTGGGAGCCGTTCCCACGCAGCATCCCTCCCTCCCACCCCGACACCCAAAAATGGGCTGGATATCACCCATCCTCTGCCCCAGGGATTGCCCTGGAGCTCCCCACGGGGCAGCAGCAGCCACAAACCCACCGTGCCCAGGTCCTTAAGCAGCCCCAACTTCACCCAAAACACCAGCAAAGCTCGAGTCCCCCCCCCAGCAGAGCCGGGACTGGGTGAGCTATGCACCCATGGGTGCTGGTCCTGCAGGGAGCACCACAGCACCCCGCCAGGCGTCGGGGCTGGCAGCCCCCGAGGCTGCTCAGGCTTCGAGGCACAGCTCCAAGAGGCAACAAACAGCAATATTAGCAAAATAACACCGAAACGGATCCAAACAGGAGCCTCCTGCCAGCAGGCGGGGAGGGCGTCTCGCCGCAGGGGAGCGCCCGGAGACGCGTGTGAGCAGCGGGGAGACGCGGCGCTGAGCAGCTTTTTTGGCATCCCTCTCCTCCTGAGGCAGCTCGCCTCGATTCCAGGCACCGAGCAGCCTCTTCCCTACACCAAAATGTTCTTTTTTTTCTCCCCATTACTCTACTGGAGCGATGGGCAGAGCCCTGGTGGCTGCTTCCCACGCATGGGTCTAGCCCCCGCGCGCCCAGGTTAACCCTCAGAGCAAGGGGGCTTTGAGGAACTTCGTAACCAGACCATGCAGGCAAATCCAGAGCAAAAGCATCGCCCTGCAGCTGTAACAGCACACGGAAACGTGGTGCTTTTCCTACCAGAGTGACCAGTGCCTTCGCTGACAGGTCCCAGATGTGCCCCATTTGCTGGGAGCTGCTATGGGGACAGCCCACGGCCTCCCAGGCTCCCGTGGACAGAGGTGAGGGACTGGGAGGTGGAAATCCTGATAAGGTACAGATAGGGAGCATCTTGCACAGCTGGGAGACCTCTGTGGTCCTAGCCTAGGTGAGAAATTAGGGTTTTAGGAAAGCAGGGGAAATGTAGGCATGGCTGGGGCATGAAGCTGTGGCCAGGACAGGACCTTGTGGAGCTCCTGCGCATCCCCTGGGGCTCCCACCGCAGGTCTCACAAACCCCAACACCCATGGGGGGTGTGCTGGCAGCCAGAAAATGAGCCGAACACATCCATCGGACACAGAACTGAAAGCTGGGTGTTGGGGAAGGCAGGGAGCAGCTTCAGCTTTGAGCCCTGGGGTGCCAGCCTGCTCCGCCGCCCGGTTCCCCCCCCGGTTCTCCCCCTGCAGCGCACGTTCGGGCAGCTTCAGGAAGGCAGCAAGGAGCTGGGGAAGCTGTTGCTGGGAAACTGTTCACAAAGCCTGGCTCAACGAGGCACCAAAAAGCAGGGGGCTGGCAGCACCTGAGCATCCATCCATCCATCCATCCATCTGTCCGTCTGTCCTCAGGTCACCGCTCCGTCACAGCGTCACCCTGGTGAGACCGGCCCCGGGGTCTCGGCCCCATTCCCGTGATTTCTGCCCCCAAATCACAGCGCAGCTCATCTCCACATCCCTCCGAACTGGAGGGAGAACTGAAGGCATGAATCACTTCCTCCCCAGCTTCTCTTATCCCCACAACAAAAGCCCAAGGAGCACATCCATTTCCTTTCCCTCTGCCCTGCAACGAGCACCGAGGGGGCACTTGAGCTCCTCATCCCCAGCCTCCAGCAGAAAAGCTGTGCCGATGCCCTTGGGCACTCAACAAAACCCTTCAGAACAGCTTCGGAGCCAAAACCATTTTTGATTTTGTGATTTGGATGCTCGGGGTGCTCCATCACACGGATGGGGAACCCCCTTGGTGGCTTTAGCAGGGGCAGAGCCCCCAGCATGGCACCGAGCAGACCCTGCCCTGCTGCCCCACGCCTCCCAGCCCCACATCCCCCGCCTGCTCTCAGGTCCCAAAGGATGCTCGCAGCCTCATCGCCAGCCAAAATCCCTCTGGAAGCCCCAGGCAGCTCGCAAAGCCAGCAGCACCAAGCAGATCGGTGCCTGGGGCACACACAGCACCCCAAATCCCACACCTCGGGTCACCCCAAGGAAGCTGGGAGCCTGGGGATTTCAGCTCTGGCAGCACTCCGAAACGCAGCTCCGTCTCCATACTGAACAATCACCTTTTATTTGCAGCCTGAGACAGCTGAGTGCTGAAATGCTGCAATTTCCTAACGGGAAATCTGTTTTGTCAGCTCATGGAAGACTAAATTGATGCAACCCAAATCTCCGCCCGCCTCCCCTAAGCACGTGGCCTCCCACCCAGCTCCTCGTCGGGAGGCAGCCTGCAGGCTTCGTGGGGCTCAGGTGCCAGCCAAAACTATTTTTTCCCTGCTCCAGAGACAGCCACAGCCAAAAAAAAAAAAAACCAGATTCTCAGTGGCAGAGGAGGTCCTCGCCACGGCACCAGAGGATGTGGCTCACTCCACATCAGAGCTGGCATCGCCCCCAGCTTTACAAAACGTCCAAGTAACCTCAAAAGAGTCTCATTGCAGGGACCAAAGTCAATTTAATCTTCCAAAGTAGGATTTTGGAAGGCCCTAAGGGAAGCCGTGGCAGACACGTAGCAGAAGGCTTTCAGTGCTGGAGGTGTTCCTCCGAGCTGCAGGTAGTTTACAGCAGGAATTCCAGAAAGGGGACGGGATTTATGTTTGTTTGACTTTTTTTTTCGAGTGCCTAGGCCCAGAACTCCCTCGGCAGGAGGTGAGGGATAAATCAGCAGCCTCGTGAGCCATGGAGGGGGCTGATTCATCAGGAACCAACGAGGAGATGCAGCACAGACGAGGAAGGAGCGACGGACATTGGGCGCACCCCAAATCCCTCCCTGGGGACCCCGGGAGCACCTGGGGCATGGTGAGGGACAGCAGGAACTGCTGCGAGAGGCGTGAAAGCCTCTGGCACCCGATTTTGGCACGGCCAGGAGAGGCTGGGAAGAGGAGGCACACGGCCAGAGCACGAGACCCAGAGCTCAGCACGGGGCTGCCATCTCCACTGCGGCAGCAAACAAACAGCAGCCCTGAACGCGTGCCTGAGCACAATGGGTTTAGAACAATAGATCTGCTCCCGCGCCTATTTTTTCAGGTGCAGTGGGTAATTAACCTGCGGGACTCATCCCCACAAGGCTAATTGAGAGCAAGGACTCGTTGGAGCTGCAAACAGAGCAGCGTTTGTGCGTGGTGAAGCACCTGAGCTGGCCGGGCACGGGGGGACGCATCCCCCCTCGTGGGCATCCAGCTGAGCCTGCCCGGGGCTCAGCACCCCCACCAAGGGCACGGGCTGCGTGCTGCTTCACTGAAACGGGGGAAAACAAAGGAGATTCAGCACCTCTCGAGAGCTCCAGCAGCTGCACCTGGCGCCGTGAGTCACCCCGAGCAGAGCTGCGAGCAGATGGCACGAGGGGACAGGCCTTGGAGAGGATCACGGTGCCCCTTGCAGCACGCCCACTGCTCTGGGGCAAGGGGAGGCCAAGCCTTGCCCTATTTCCACCAGCTCTGGCAGCGGAGCAGAGCCTTTTGTTTTACCAGCAGTCATTTTGAGGCCGTTTCCATCTCCCCTGTGGTGCAAGCCAGAGGTCTGCATCCCAAAACAGCCACTGCCAGGGATGGGCAGCTCTCCCCAGCGTCGGAGGGATGCTCCAGCAGGATCCCCAGATACCTGCGTGTGCCAAAAAAGCAACATTGGGAAAACAAAGTAGCTAAAATTGCCCTTTTGGAGCAATTTAGTCCCTGCTCCAGCAGCCTGCTGCTCACTTACGGCTGGGGAGCACAGAGGGAGGGAGGAAAACTGCAAAATGCAGCCCTTTATTTTTGGAGGTGGGGTTTTTCCTGGGGGAAAGGTGGTGCTGCTGGCTCTTCTGCCTGGCCACGCAGCGTGGTGCTGGACATCCCGGAGGGCAAGCAGTGGGGCTGCAGGCACGGCCCAGAGCTGCCTTGCTGAGGAGCTCCACGAGCATCCCACAGCTCACCCCTCCTGAGGGCTGCCAGCGTGCAAACGCTCCTTTCGGGGTGGAATTCGCCATGCAAGGCACCGTGTGCCATCCCAAACAACTCCTCTACGGCTCCTAATCATGAGCTGTGGCAGCAGCAAACGAGGACTGATTATTTTTGAAGCACCCCCAGCAAGGAGCCCCACCGCCTGCCACCACCCCACTGTGCGCGCCTGGATCCTGCTGCAGCCCCACAGACCTCACTTTGGGGTCCGCAAGCAAGCGATCCACCTGCATCCTCCCCGTGCCACCAAGTCCTCCAGGAGGCTCGGGGGGCTCAGCAGCTCTCCCCAGACTGCCCAGAAACTCTCCCTGCCCTGGGTGCCGCCGGCTGCTCCTCGAGACACCGCGTCCCTCGGAGCCGCGGCTCCCCCGGGCTCTGCAGGGCAGGACAGGAGCAGCGAGGAGCCGGCAGCGACAGGCAGCTCTGCAGCTCCAGTAAAGAGGATGAGAGAGTCATTAATTCCCATCAAATCACTCTACGCCCATGAGGTTTTTGTTTTATTACTCTGGAGATGGCAGAGGGTAATTTATTGATCGAAGCAGGAGGTGCTGCTGGAGAAGCCAAATGAACGCTGAACGCCGCGGCTCTGCGCTCACGGAGCCGGCTGGCAAGGGGGGGGAAGGTGGCAGGGAGACCCACAGCAAGCAGGATCCTACACCAAAAAGGGCCAGAAGCTGTGCCCGGAGCAGCCGTGGGGCAGGTTTATGCCTGGGGAGGAATAAGCAATAAGAATAAGAAGCTGGGGAGCTGCTGGAGGTGGGACGTCCCCGTGCAGGAGAGCAGCAGGAGGCTGGAGAAACAGAGCCACCCAACCCGCCCCAGAGGGCAGGGGACACCAGTTCCTCCTCTCCATCCCCAAAACAGCAGAGGAAGGCTCTCAGGCACTCACGCAGCCTCACTATCAGCCCCAAAACCACCCAGTCTTCACCCAAAACTATTTTTCCCAGCCCCCAGACCCCGCAGGCACCCTGCCGCAGGGCTCTGCGTGCCATGGGAAGAGGCAGGCTGGAGAAAACCAAAGGGCTGGTGCCGAGCGAGCAGAACCACTAAATATTTACACAGCCTGCCATCAGCCCCCGGGCGAGGAGGTGGCAACCGTGCAATTTCAGCACAAGCAGCACAACAATTTTTTTGCGTAGCGAGAAGTGCAGGGAAATTGCTTAACCACAGACCCGAGGCTGGGAATTAAACCCATTCGGGACAAAAAGCGGGGGGACGGAGCGCCTGGGAAGCAGCCTGAGAGCTGGGGTTTGCTCTTCGGGAGGCATCCACGGCCCCACGGCACGCGGGGACCCCTTGCTGCTGCCCTAAGAGAAGCGGCATCGGGGTGGGGGGACCCCAGGAGAGCGAGGAGGGGCAGGAGGCTGCTGGAGGCAGGGCGTAATTTCTGCGCCTGGAAGCGAGCCAGGGCTCGGGGGCTGACAATGGAGCGGTGGCTGCAAGGTGGCCATTAAGTGGGGCCTGGAAAGAAAGCGCAAATAATCCCTTCGGAGATGCTGGCTCGCTGTGCCAGACGCTTACATGCTGCAAGAGCCGCGTGGAGGACGCCGCTCTGCAGCCAGCGCCACGGCCACCGCAACCAGCACGGCGCACGGGAAGGTGCCTGGAGCTCGGGGCCACAACCCCGTGCTCCTACTGGCACCACGGGCAGCCCCACGGGTGCATCCAACCAGCCCAAAACCCAGCCCGAGGAGAAAAAAAAAGAGCAAAGCACAGCCAGGCGGGCACAACAGGTGAGCCTGAGATGGGGCGAGGAGCAGCATGGACACACCGACACGGGACGGGAGGACAGAATTTGCTGCCTGATTTACCCCAAGGGGATTTGGGCTGCTTGCAGATGAGCAGAGTTTGGGATTATGGCAGCAAACACCCCAACTCCCCCAAAAATAGAGGCCCCCAGAGCCCAGCCCACACAGCCACACGTCCCCAGCACTGGGTTTTGGCACACCCCTGGGCTGGAGGAGTCCCCCGTGCCCCAGGAGCAGGGTACCCCACATTTTGGGGAGCTGAAGCTTGCCTGATCTCCTCGTCCCAGCCCGAAGCAGGGCAGGAGGTGCTGCTGCAGGTCGGACATCCCGGGGCAGAGCAGGGCAGCCTCTCCTCGCACAGCCCAGCCAAAAGAGGGAGGAGGAGCCCTGGGCTGAGCTTAAATACCCCCTGACCCCACAGGGGGCTGGGGCAGCTCCAGGTGTGGGCATTGATCTCTGTGGGGGGAAGGCAGGGACGTATCCTGCTGCCTGCCCCAGCGAGGAGCCCATTTTGCTGGCATTTATTGCTTGTCTTCACCCCAGAGCCTCTTCTCGGGCGGCTGATTTCCCCACCCGTGCTGCCAGCAGCACAAGAAGCGCCCCAGCTCCCCCAAAAAATCACCGGGATGGGCAGCAGGGGCTCCCAGGAGCTCGCCCCGGGGTGCTGGCTGGCGGCGCAGCAGGCAGCCGCTCGCTGGCAAGCTACTGCGGGCCTCCACGAGAGGGCTTTGCTGCACAAGGAAAGGGAGGAGGAGGAAGAGGAGGAGGAGGAGGAGGAGGAAAAGGAGATGGGGACGTTGGCACAGCGGTGGTGGCACCGCGAGCCTCCTCCTGCAGCAGCCAGGGCCCAAGCGGAGCCCGCAGGGTGCTGAGCAGCACCCAGGGGTGCTGGGTGCCCTCGGTGGCTCTCCAAGCTCGCCGGCTGAAGGAATTCGCCCCGCTCCCCGAGCAGCAGCAGAGGCAACTTCCCCGGGGTGCCGAGGCCGGCGGGGATTTCTGTCCCCTGCTGCTCAGAGCCACTTCCTCCTGCTGCCTGCTAGCGAAACCCCAGCCGGGTTTGGGATGAGGTCCTGGCGGAGCCCTCCCGGCCCCGTCGGTGCCCTCCCGCTCGGGGCTTGCCAAAGCAAACAGGAGGAGAGCGGCCGAGGGCAGAGTCCAGCGGCGGGCAGCACGCGGTGCCGGCAACACCGAGCTTCCCCTGGCTGAGGTCCCCAAGGAGGGGGCAGATTTGGGGCTCGGGCCTCCCGTGATATTTTTACGGCCAGGTCTTTCCATCCTCCGGGTACCGCTCGGTGCCAGCGGGGAAATGTTGTCCCCAGGGGGTTGTTTGTGCTCCTTCCTGCGTCTGCTGGATGTGCCTCGACCTGTCCGCGGCTCGGATTAAGCCCCTGAGCTATGGGAGACGACAGCTGAGGTCTCGGAGGCGAGGAGGAGGAGGAGGAGGAAGAGTGGGGTGAAAGGATGCGGGGCAACATGCCACAGGGCGAGGTGCCAGAGCATCGGGCACATGGAGCAGCCCCGTACCTGCCTGGCCGCTGCTCCAAGCCCTCCCCTCCCCAATAAATCGCTCTGCTGGAGGAAACCAGAGGCACAAAACCTCAGCCGGAGCCTTTTTTTTTTTCCCCCTGCTGTTGCAGGCAGCTCTGCGTTTCATTACCGCTCCCCGCGGGGCGGCCAGCCAGCCGGGGGGGGCCCCGCAGGGTGCACGCATCGAGCAGAAATTACAACCAGAAGGGATTCGGTCGCCTTCATCCCCATATCCCAGCGCTCGCCCGGCCCTCACCCTGTCTCCAGGACCCTCCTTGGCCTGGATTTTCTCTTTTTCTCCCCCCGGCCCTCGCTCGGGTGCCTCCCATGCAGCCGGGAGAGGCCCCAGCAGGCGCGGAGCCCCGAGGCGCTGGCCTCCTTCCCTCCTTCCCTCCTTCCCTCCCCGCAGCTCTCCGGATTCCTGAGCGCTGACACAGCCCCGGCAGGATGCTGCAGCACCCAGCCCACACCGCCCGCCCCGGGCAGGGTGGCCCAGGAGGGGTCACAGCGGGCCGGGATCGGCAGCAGCGCGACGGGATGGGTGAATTGAGAGCAGCAACAGAGTCCTGCAGCCTTTTGGGAGCGGCGCGAGGTTTGTCTGACGAGCGCAGCCCCCAGGAAGCAGAGGCCGGGGAGGCGAGCTGCAGCTCAGGCAGAAAATCCCCAGCTGGGAACAATTGGGGCGGCCGCAGAGCTGCTCCCACCCTTGCCCGGGGCCAACGCAGCCGCTGCAGCCCTGGGAACGGCCGCCTGCTCCCGGGCACTCCGGGCCACGGGGAGGCTTTGTTCTCGGGCGCTGGATTTAAGGTACAATTCTGGGGTTCTGCTGCTTCCAGCGGGGAACGGCTTCCTTTGAAAACACACGTGGTTTAAAACACACTGGGGGAACACGGCGAGGAGCAGCCCCAAATGCCTGGCTCCTTTGGGGACACCACACATCGGTGATAAGCGAGGACCCGCTCATTTCAAGAACAAAACTCAAATTACGAATGACAAATTTCAAGAAAAAACAAGTGAAGATGGGAGAACTTGAGCTTTCCCACGTGGGAACCGCTAGCTTGTCCCTCCACGACATCCCAACCCAGACAGCTTCTCCCCCACCCTCTGTTTCGTAGCATTTGCAGCTGCCACAGAAACGAGGCATAAAAATTGTGAGGGCACAGAACTGCTCCCATTTCATCCACAAAAAGAGAAAATGAAGAGCTGAGGGGTTGTGCTCGTCATGGCTCACCTCCCAGCCCGCTGCCCAGCTCTCCCACCCCAGACAGACCCCGATGTCTGGGAGATATCCCGGGCTGCATCGCACAGCGCAGCTCGGAGGGCACACTCGAGTCTTCCCTGACTTTGGGAGATGTAATCTGCAGTGGAAGAGTTCATTAATTAGGAGCAGAGAGGCCTCTAGTGAATCTCCCAGCGAGAAGCAGGAAAAAAAAAAAAAAATCCCCCACAATTCAGTCTAATTACAGCACCCTGGGGCGCTCCTGGCGCTGTGAAGCCCAGGCCAAACTTTTCTCCCCACCCTCCAGAGCAGGAACTTCAACCCAGTTCCAGCTTCGCCGATAGCGAGGGAAATAAATAAAAAAATAAAGCCCAACATCTCCAACCTCCTGCAAGTAGCAGCAAACAGGAGGCACGGAGTATTTTTGGCAGAGCAGTAAGTGGCCAGGAGCGCAGCCTATGTCCGGGAAGCACCAGCTCACACGCCCCCGGACCTTGACCCGGCCACGCTGGGACTGCACCCAGCCTCGTTTCGGGGCAACCACTTCCCACCCAAACCAAGCCAAAATTAGGGATTTCAGAGCAAAACCTCAAGCGCTACCACAGCTCCATGCCCTGGGATTAACGAGCCTGCATCAGGAGCACTCCACACTCCCACCGAGCCCCCTTTCCCTGTCCAGAACACCTTGAAGGGCCCCCGCGGCCCCAAAAGAAGTTCCCTTTCTCCCCCACTCCCAGAGGAGCTGGACTCCAGCCCTCCCCAAGCCTCTGGCGAGGCAGGGTGGATCCAGCCACAGACATGCAGCAACCACACCCTGCTGCTGCCTGCCCGCGGCCCTCCCCCCGGAGCCAGGCGGGGGCACAAACAGGGACTAAAGGCTCATACAGTCGAAAATATTTAATACGTGTCGTACACGTAGAATTACATTTTTATACAAAACGAGATACATCACCGAGGAATACTGTACAAAACCCCTACGGGATCCCCCAGCCTTTATACAACAAAGACCGGGAGTTCCCGAGCCTAACAAACAGGCTCGAGGACTTTCCACCAGAGCATCTGTAAACTTTTTTTTTTTGTTTCTCTCCATAAACACTTTTAAAAAGCACCATGTGATGATAGTTCTGACCTAAGCCTTTCCAAAATAGAGACTTTATTCAATAAACTTAATACTTTCCAAGCTTTAAAAAAAAAAAAAAAATATTAAACCGGCGGGAGCGCCCCCAGCGTCGGCGCCGGCCAGGGACGCTCCCCCCGGGGCGCCAGCGAGGGCGGAGGCCCGGCCGGGAAGGGGAATTCCGGGAGGGCAGGGCCGGGGGCGCTCCCAGGGCGGCTGCCGACGGCCGGCTCCCAGCGAAGGGGAAGTGCTGCGGCCCCGCGGGCCTTCCCGTGCGGCCGGGAGGGAGAAGGGGGGTCACCCCCGAGCCCGTCTGTCCTTTTTTTTCCCCGCGGAGGGGCGAGTCTGTGCGGCCGGCGCGTCAGAAGGCCACGATGGCCGTGCTCCAGGGGTTGAGGGTCCGCAGCACCGGCTCGTCGCAGCAGATCTGCCCCGGCTCGCTCGCCGCCTCGGCGGGGGTGGCCGCTGCCGTCTCGCCGCCGTCAAGGGGCGGCCGCCGGCGGCCTTTGGGCTCCTTGCTGAGCAGTCCCGAGAAGCTGGAGCCGAAGATGCTGATGAGGCTGGCCACGTTGCCCGTCTCCATGTCCTCCTGCTCGCCCTGCGGCGGCGGTGGGGGCGGCTCCTCCGCCTCCCTCCGGGGCTTCTTCACCGGCGAGCCCGCCTGGCCCCTCTCCGCGGCGCTCCTCTTCCGCGGGCAGTGCGGAGGCGGCGGGGCGCTGGTGCTGGCGGTGGCGCTGGCACAGTCCTGCCGGGAGGCCTCGCGGTTGCCCTCGCCGGCCGCCGAGGCGCAGCAGCAGCAGCAGCCGCAGCAACAGCGCCGCGGCCGGGGGCCCGGGCAGGCCGCGCCGGGCAGCCTGGGGCCGGCCTCGTCCTGCGGGGGCGGCGGTGACGGCGGCGGCGGCGGCTCCTCGGGGGGCCCGCAGGCGGCGTTGGGGGGCGGCTCGGGCGGGCAGCCCGGCTCGCTGAGGTAAACCTGGCGGGCGCTGCGCAGCACCAGCGACACCAGGAGGTTCTTGTGCAGCTTCAGGCCGCCGCGCTGGCCCCGCGCGCTGTAGATCTTGCCCAGCGAGATGCTGACGATGCGGTGCGCCTCCAGCTTGAACTCCATGGGGGGCAGCGGGGTGGGCCGGGGCCTCCTCGTTCCGGGGCCGCCTGGTTCCGGGCCCTCCGCTCCGCGCCGCGTGTCCGCGCTCCGCCCGCTCTCGCCGCCGACTGAGGCGAGCCCCACGCGCGCGGCCGCCTTTTATACCGCCCCCGCCGCGGCCAATCAGGGCGCCCCGCCGGCCGCTCCGACCAATCGGCGGCCGGCCCCCGCGCGCCCGCGCCGGCCAATGGCGAGGCGGGGGAGCGGGTTCGAAAGCTCGCCCCGCGGAGAGGGCCCTTAAAGCGGCAACGCCGGGGGGAGGCTGGGGATGGGCCCACACCGGCCATAAACCTAGGAGGAGGAGGAGGAGGAAGAAAAAGAAAAAAAAAAAGAAGCAGGAGCAGCTGAGTCCAATGTCAAATGGGGACAACCTGCCCTTTGCAAAGCATTCCTCCCCCACCAGCCCTTGCTGCCACCCACGGTGCACTCCAGCCCGCAGCGGTTCTGCAGGGGCACAGAGATCCACAGGTGGGAATTTGGGCTAGAACGAGCGAAACGTTTCTTGGAAAAAAAAAAATAAAAAAAAATAAAAAAAGGAAAGAACAAGCCTTGTTCTGTGCAGAACCAAAGTTTCGCTACCGGCCTCGACTGTCTTGTGGTGCTGGAGAAGGAACCGGCGGTGGCTGGGGAGGGGGAAGCGCGCCTTTGGGTGCTTCAAGGAAAATGTGCCCAAATTTTGGCCAGGAACCCAGCAGAACCCTTCCAGGGACGGCTGAGAGCCCCCTGCAGCTCCTCTGCCCACGGCCAGCTGCTCCGTTTCCCCCATGGATGAGGTTCGGGGCTGGAGCAGGGGTCTCCCTCCCCAGTGAGCCACCACCGCCCGCGATGGAGGCGGCACGGAGAGGCAAGAAGTGAAAGGACGGGCCCAAAATTAAGGAAGTTAAATGTGCCGCCCTGGAGTATCGGTTTCTATCTGCGGAGTTCCCGGCCGACACGTGACAGCTTGCTGCCACCTCTGTTTTTCACGGGGACTCGCCCCCAGAGACCCCAAAACGAGGCAGCCACGGGGCAATGGGGGCAGCTGATGGGGGCAATGCAGAGGATGAGGGGAGCTGCTGCAGGGCGAAAAAGGGATGCTGTAATTTTGCTAGGGAAAAAGAAATAAAAAATAAATTAAAAAAGGAAGGACTTTTCCACTCTGCAGAAATTTCTCTGCTGCCCCGGCATGCTCCATGCCAGCTCCCCGGTGCACGCAGCTCATAGCCTGGTCATGGCATCCCGGCGGGCAGGGTTTGAGCCTCCCCGACCGACTCCTGCCTCCGTGCTTTGTTGATAGGGGCTGCCACCACGTCCTGGCCTCCAGGAGGGACAAGGGGGTGGCTGGTGAGAGCGGTAACAAAAACCAGGTGAAGACTCAGCCGCAAAAACATCAAGACACGGTTGGCACAGCGGGAGCCTTCCTGCCCCCAAAACCCCAAACGCGTGTTCTCCTCCTGTCAGAAAGCCCCAGAAACTGCTCTGGACGGAGCACAGCAGCCGCCTTGCCCTTCCTTGAGAGGCTGTGGAGCAAAGCAGGGCAGCGGAGCAGGGCTTTCCCTCCCACACCCGGCGTGGGAGGCCGGAGGAACGCGGGCCGCGGCGGTGGGAACCGAGCGCCGCCGTCGCTGTCCTCGGCTTTTCGGACCTGCCGAACCTGCTCCCGCGCCTCCCAGGGCCAGCAACACCCTTGGCCTGAGCCCTCGGGTCAGCCTAACCAGCCGGGGCAGGTCTGGGCTGGGATATTTGGGGTGGCAGTCACCGCTCCTCGCCCACGGCCGGCGTGGCTGCCTGCCCGCCGGTGCCTGTCCGCACCATGTCGTGGCCCTGGGAAGCGAGGCCGAGGGTTTGCGTGGCACCGAACGGGATGCTCTGGGACCACTCGGCTGCTTGCAGGACCCCCTTGTCCTCGGCAGACGTGAATAAAAGCAAGAATAAAGCCATGTGTCATGCATTATTGGTGAGGGTCCTTCTGATGCCACCGGCCTGACTCAAGAGCAGCGGCTCCCGGCCTCTCCAGGGCCCGAAATGAAGCTGAATAAGGGCAGGCAGGACCCGGCACGGGGATCCGTGCTGAGTAAGAGCTGAGCAACCCGTCCTGCTGCTCGCTGCCTCATCCCCATGACACGAGGCAACATTTCTCACCCGTGGCCGCAGCCTCCCAGCCTGCAAAAGGCTCCCAGGGGGAGAAAAGCCCTGCCCGACCCCAGCTGCGTTTCGTGCCCTTTGCAAAAAGAAGCGGGGTCAGGGGGCGGCTGCTTTTTTTTGGGGAAAAAGAAAAACGTGGGAGAGGAGCTCTCAGCCAGCCCTTTTAACGCAGGCGGTATTTTGGTGCCGGCTTTTCCCTGCTTTTCCCTCCCAGGCTGATGTCACGCGTTAGGAAATTGGAGGCAGCGTCACATGGCAGCCTCTGAGGTCAGCTCCCGCGCCCGGGGCCGGCTTTGTTGTCCGGCTGTCCGGCCGTTCGGGCCGTCTGTCCGGCCGTCAGCCCCCAGCAGGGCACCCACGGGGGTCTCCCGGAGGTGCTGGGTTCCCATGAGAGCAGGCATCACATCTGTCCACCCGTCCACCCATCCATCCATCCGTCCGTCCGTCCATCCGTCCGCCCCCCATGTCCCCCCCCAGGTCACCGGGGGATAGGAAAAGGAGGCGGAGGAAAGGGTGTGACGAGCCAGAGGCGCTCTAATCTCCGCCTGGGATCTGCAAGGGGCTTTGGCAAACAATTAACAATCTCCTCCGGCTCAGCTGCCCCGTTCCTGAAATAGCCGGGGCCGGGGGAGGCGGCGAGGGCTGCCAGACAAAGGTGGCCCCCGGCTGCGAGCTGCGGCGGGTGGAGGAAACCCGGGGGGCCGAGCAGCGGGGAGCCCACAGCCCCACCTGGAAAGGCAAACAATGCCAGATAAAAGAAGCTCGGGACAGGAAACAGCTTGTGGTACAAATAATAATTGCAGCGGGCCGCGCACGCCGCCGGTTTATTTTTTATTATTTTTTTTTATAGGCGTTGAAATCTGCCTTCAACATCAGCGCCGGGGGACTGGAGCGCTGCTGCCTCGCAGCTGGGAGGCCTCCTGAAGCCCCGGCAGCGTGGGCTGGGTGGTTTTTGCTGTCTGAGAAGGCAGAAAGCCCTCGGAAACGGGGTGGGTGAGGGTGCTGAACGCCTGCCTGGCGGTGGGAGGCCAGCCTCGGGTCGCCCCGGCCATCTGGTGCGCAGCGTGGCCTCGCCGACCGGCAGGGCTGCGGATGTGGTTGCCGAGATCCTGTTTCCACAGCGGCGCCGGCCCTCCGGCAGCCAGCCCCGCGGCTTGTCACCAAATGTGCGCCGGGCCCCGGGGAGCGAGCTGCAGCCAGGAGATGGAAAAACCTCACGGCGAGACCGCCGGTGGGAGCCGGGTCTGCTCCTGGAGGCACGGGGTGAGGCTGCTCATCGCTTCGCTGGACTGTCCCAGTGCTATTTCATCGCATCATCCCTCTTCTCTTTGGTTCAGGATAGGGTTTGTGGGATAGGCTCTTGCTGGGGTGAAGATAGGAATGGGATGCTCTCTCACCAGCAGTGGGGCTGGGATAAAAGCCTTCAGGCAGAGAGCTTCCCCCGAGTGAAAACGGAGCCTCAGGGCAACTAAACCCCTCAGCAGACCCAGGCTCATCCCCCAGGGACTGCTGACAGAAGCCTACAAGGACACGGAGGAACATTTCCAAATGGATTCATGCACAGCCCCAGCCCGAGTTCACTTCTAGATGTCTGAAACCATTTGTGTCAGACCCCTGCAGGGTGCAGGGGGAGGAAGAGGCTTGTTTGGGGTTGCTTTCCACCCCCAAAAAATCGATGATTCACGCGGATGCAGCCTCAGCCTCCCGTGGTCGGATGTCAGCAGCTGATCCCCCAGGGTTCCCAACCGTCCCGGTTTATCCCTGTTTGAAGATAAGGTCGGAAGAGCTCAGAAACACCCCAAAACACAGCGAAGAGCACTAACCGCTAAGCACCGCCGGGTGAAAACCAAACACAACACAGAAGCGAAACGACGAAATCAGTACAAACGTGAGGCTGAAGGGGAGGAAGCGGCTCCCCCAGCTTCTGAGAGCGCCGATGTACCTGCCCTGCAAACCACAGCAGAGCGTGTTCGTGCAGCGCAGCAGGGTGCTAGAAAGCAAAGGGTTTTTCCGGGGTTAAAAACCCCCTTCCCATCAGCAGAGATGAGAGCGCCGATACCCCAGACGGGCAGCACTCCTACGCATCTTTTTCTCACAGTGACCTGGGATTTCCCCCTTTCCCCCCTGCACAAATGATTTAACATTTTCCCTTTCCTCTCCTCTCCTCAAGACCCGTGACCCGGACCCCTTGACCATCAGAAATCCTGCTGCTTCCCCTAGGGCAACCTCTCCAAACACAAAAAGGGGAAAAGCAATAAAAATAAAAGAGCCCCACACCCAGCTATCAGCTTCTTCAGGCAGCCATTTCCCTTGGAAAAACGTGGCCCCACATCTTCCACTGTTTTATGAAATTGGCTTTGGTTTCCTGGGGAAAGAACGCATTTATTTGTCCGGGGTTTCCTATCAGACAACCCTTCTATTGTAGTCCACCTTCCTGTACTTTTTTTCCTCTCTGATATGGCCACAGTGGGCCCCGTGCCATTTCCAAAGAAGTGCAGAGGACCGTGGCCCGTGGCTCTCGCTAACCCAGCGAGGCAGATGGAGGGATTCTCCAGGGAATAACCAGGGCCACGCTGGGATGCGGGTTACAGACAGCCCTTCGGCTTCCCCCGCTTCCAGCTCGCCGAAAGCATCGCCGGAGCAATTTGCTCTGCTGTCTCACCTCAAGGGATGCGCTCCCTCCTTGCCAAGCACAAAGCAGCCTCGGCAGTGTTCACCCGGCACAGGGTTAAAAAAAAAATCACACATTAATTGTGCAAACTCCACACAGAGGCGAGCGAAGTCACAGCTGAGCACACTGCGGGGCAGACTGCCTGCCCGAAGGAGTCGCAGCCTAATTATTTCTTTCCTCTCCCTGCGCCTCAATGTCACCTTCCTTTTAGCTGGCGGGCGAGTGCCGGCTGCAGCCCTGTGCACATCCCAGAGCGCAGATGTGGCCTCTCTTCCCCTGCTTCCCGTTGAGGCGCGATGGGGAAGGCTGCACAATGCCTCGCAGCTGTTCTCCTGCGCCTGCTCCAGCTCCCGGCTAACAAAAGGGGGGTCTGGTGTCAGCGGGACTGGCTGGCAGAACACGCCAGGCTTATTTAGAGTCCAAAGGCACGGGGACTTCCATGCCCTCAGAGCTGCAACCGCCGAGAAGAGCAGCACGGGCAGAGCAGATCCTCTCTGTGTCCAACCCTTCTTCCTGCAATGAAGGGAAACGGCAAAATGTAATGTCTGTGCCTGTGCTGACTCCCCCTGTGCTGTTTGATCTGTGCCCCTCTCCTCCTGCAGGGACCTTCCTTGGGCCACCGTGCCCTTTATCTGTGTTGTGGGGCTGACTCTGGCAGGGCCTGAGGTCAGGGAGAGCAGCCTCAGGACAAAAATCATCCTCCACGGACATGGGGATAACCAGGAATGGTTCAGGGTGAGGCTGCCAGAGGAAAATTCCTTCTCATTTCCTCCCAGGATGGGTTCACTGGGTGTGCACATGGGTGCCCCAGACCTCCCATTTCACATCACCCACCACAGCAGCACAGCTCCCACCATCAGCTGGAGTCAGCCCGGCCTCCTGTCACCAATCTACAAGGTAACGAGGGCTCTGGCAACCTCGTTACTCAAGTAACTTAATCACTTTTTAGCTTGAGACAAGCCCTCAGCACCACTGGCATCCTGCGGCAGGGAGTTCCAGAGGTTTGCCCTGCAAAAAAAGTAATGCCACCTTTGCTCAATTTCTATTTCTCATTTTCCTCTTCATTAAATAACCGTTTATTCAGGCACTGTGAAGAGGAAAATTAATCTTCTGCCAAACAACACTTCTTCTGAACAGTCATCCTGAATCCTCCGTGAATTACCACCTTGCTGCTGCTCATTTACTCCATACCTAATGGCATTGTGGACATTTTTGTCCGGTTGCCCAATCGGTCTCTGCACAGACAGACCTTTCACTGTTACGAACCCATGCTAGGGTGAGGCTATGGCACAAAACCAGCTTTTGCTGAACAGAGGGCACACGAGGGACAGCAACAGGAGGAAGGCTGTGATCACAAGGAGAGCTGCGGTCAGGCTCCACTCCTTCCCAAACAGCAGAAAATCCAGCTGCAAGCCCATGGGAACCCACTCCATCAGCTCTGCCTCACCTCACCCCTTGCAGACACATTTCTTGATGCCCCTGAGACCTTCAGTGCCGCACGAGGACCATGTCTTGTGCCCTCTGATTTACTGACATCTCCCTGCTGTCTCCTTAACCCATGCGCAGCCCAGTGCCTTCCAGCTTCTGCCTCTCGCTGGCCCTGCCTGTGCGCCTGGGAGCCTCCAGCACCCGAGGCTTCTTCTCAGCAAGGAGCTGTCACCTCCTGGGACATTTTTTCTTTTAATACCTCAGTTGCCGATGACACACGACCGCACCTTTCGGGCCTTGTGTCGTCTGCCTCCTTTTCACTTCACAGTTCAGTCACCACAGGTTTCTAAAAACAACACGACACCTAATGCTTAGCCACAGACTAGTGTTTCACGTCAAGTTACCACAGGCTTAATCCTCTTCTCACAACCACCATTGAAAATCTTCAACAACTTTGACTAAAAATGCAAATGAGGAGATAAAAAAAAAAAAAAAAAGAAAAGAAAACACAGAAGCATCTGAAACCCATTTGTGTTTTATTGCTTCTTCCTCTAGCTGTAAAACCTTGTCTGTGGGGAAAAAAAACAAAAAAACAAAAAAACAAAAAACAAACAAACAAACAAACAAACAAAACACCAAGCACCTATACTTTTGCAAATTCAGATTCAAACCAAGGCAGCTTTTCCCCCAGAATAATAAAAAAAAATCTCTTCCACATCAAATGCATGTTCTTAACGCCAGGCTACCAGCTAGCATGGGATCACACGCACAGCCCTGTGCGTGTACAGACACGCCACAAGAATTTTCCCGATAAAACTTTCGGTGAACCCAGTTCTTCTCTGCAGACAGTTTGGATTTTGACGAGCTGGCACTTCTCGCCGCAGAAGCGTTTAATCAGATCTTTCCTGACCAGTTCTGCAGCTGTGTGCCACTTGCTGTGTGCTCCTCTCCAGCAAGGAATCAGCCAAGCACGAGGAAAGCTACCGAAAAGCTCCCCAGTGCTTCCCAGACAGAAATCGGAGCTTCTCATGAGCAACAGCAAAAATGTGCCCATTTTGAAAAAAGACAGTAGTGCAGTTGGAGTGGCTTTCATGTGAAAGACCTAAATAATTTTCTAAATCATGTAAATGAATTTCCAGCGTCAAAGGCTGCTTTTTTTCTTCCTGTAAAGTCTGCAGCTTCCCTACATTTCAGTAGTGCCTCCTTATTTTCAGCCTTTGGCAGCTCTGCAAAGCTTTAGACATTTTCACAAACCAGTAAGAACCATTATCTACGAAGTGAGTGTGTAAAGGGTTCCTAAAATCTATGAAAGGTCTTCTGAAACTCTTTGCTAGTAATTTTCAGAGGTTTTTCCCTGTTTCATTCACAGCCTGGAGAAGATTTCACGGGATGAGAGCGAGTTGAAGTGCACAGCCGGTGTGCACCGAAGCAAAAGCGCTGCGAATTGCCCCCGCTAGCCTTTCACAAGTGTTTGAGCAAATCTAACCCTGATAACCCTCGGTGCCCTGCTCAGCACACACCACGCCTTGAAGCACACGAGCAGACCACCTACGTAACCACCACAACCAAACCCGAGAGTGAAAAGCGACTCCCTGGGAGGCTCCGACATGCTCCGGCTGCCTCCGAGGGGTTTCGCTGGTGAGGGCACACGTTCAGGCACGAGGGGGATGTCTCTGCCATGGCATCCTGCGCCTCCAGAAGTGGTTAGCACACAACATGATGAGAAACACGGCCTCTGCTGGGACATCTTCCACAGGAGGAACCCAGAATTGCCGAGCAGCCCCAGGCTGACCCACGCTCCCCTCTCTTTGCTGTTTTTCCTCCTGTGCCCAGGCAAAAAGGCCCAAATGACTGGAGCAGGAGGTGAGGGCTGCAGCACAGCATGGGGAATTATAGCAATGTTTGTTTTTTTTAGTGGCAGTATGATGACTACAGTGAGGGAAGGCAGAAACGAGTCCTGAAAAAAGAGAAGCTTTGGCAGCTGGGTGGGGGAAGGCAGGAGTTTGGAGGAGCATGAAGCACAGGTGGAAATCACAGGCTGATCATGGGGCCCTGCGGAGCATGAGGTCTTTGTGGGACAGGGACAGACCTAACTGGCTCAGCATCTCCTTGGGGAAGCCCCTGCTCAGCGCAGGACTCATTTGCTCATTTGTCACGGCACGTTTGCCGGCGTGGGAAAGAAGCCGTGCAAGGCGCAGCGAGGACCAAGGCAGGCCCTAAAGCCACCCCGCGTTGCACCACACCTGACAAGCCGCCTTTTCCCAGGCGTGGGGCTGGCCAGGGCAGGAGGCAGCTTTCTTCCCTCGCTCCACAAGCTGCAGAAACCAGTTTTACATGCGTCGCGGCCTCCCCACCCCACAGTCATGAGTAAGCGTGCTGCGGTTGCAAAAGCGACCTCCCCGGTTCCCATGCTGAGGAGGCATCTCTGCAAATGGGTTCGGAGCCTGCCCCGTAAGCAAAGCAGCGCTGCCTTTGCTAGGGGGGCTGGACCGCGGCCACGTTAGGAAGGAGCAGGTAGGGGCATGCCCTTTGGTCAACAGGGCCAAGACTTGGGGGATTGCTGCTGCTTCAAGAGCCACCATGAGGGCCAAGATCTGGGGGATTGCTGCCTCCTCAAGACCCACCATTGTGGCCGAGATTTGGGGGACTGCTGCTGCCTCCTCAAGAGCCCCACTGGGGCCATGATTTGGGGGACTGGTGCTGCCTCTTCAAGAGCTACTATTAGGTCCATGATTTGAGGGACTGCTGCTGCTTCAAGAGCTACCATTGGGGCCAAGATTTGGGGGACTGCTGCTGCCTCAGGAACCACCATTGTGGCCAAGATTTGGGGGATTGCTGCTGCTTCAAGAGCCACTATCGGGACCAAGATCTGGGGGACTGCTGCTGCCTGTCCCATAGGACTGACGTTCCTCCTCTGCCAGCTTTTCCAAGCCCAGGGCTACCAGTACCCATAGCAGGGAGCCCCACGGTGGAGAGAGCAGGGCTGAAGGAACAGCGAGGGGCTGGGGCTGGAGGAACCCCAGGAGCTGCCCCCAGTGCTCCCCCAACCCCATAACACAGCAGCTCCGCGGGGCACCCTCCCACCTCCCCATCATCCCGGGGCTGAGGGGCTGCCACGACCCTCTTCCCCCAGCACCCTCCCTTCCCAACCCCACATCAGAACTGAAGGAGAAGGGGACCCCAAAACCCCTCAGGGCCCCGGGGGCCGGGCTACCGCCATGACGGGGCGGAGCGGGGCCGGGGCGGGCGCGCATGCGGTGCGGGGAGGGCGGCCGGGGCGCTCGGCGGCGGCGCCATCATGTCGATGGAGGACCCCTTCTTCGTGGTGAAGGGGTGAGCGGGGGGCAGGGGGGGCTGAGGGGGTCTTGGGGCACCCGTCTGGGGCTTGGGGGGCGAGATCGGGGCCGGGGGGGGGGTGAGGGAAGGAGCGAGGGTTGGGGTCTGGGAGGCTGCGAGGTGTAAGGCGAGGGGTGGGGGGGAGAGGGGTTGGGGTGGGGGAGTGAGGGGTTTGGGGTTTTGGGGAGAGGGGTTGGGGTTTTGGGGGGCTGCGAGGAGGAGGAAGGGGGTGGGGGTGGCTGTGAGGGCTGAATGGGGCGAGGGTTGGGGTTTGGGGGGAAATGAGGGGGAGGAAGGGGTGTGGGGGGGGCGGTGAGGGTTGGGGGGGTGTCAGGGTTTTGGCACTAAAATAAATATGTCCCAGCCAAAACCCCTGACTGGGGGGCTGCGAGGGGAAAGGTGAGGGGGAGAAGAGGCTTGGGGGGGGGGTCTGGGAGGAGGAGAGCGAGGGTTAGAGCTGGGGGCTTGGCGAGGATGAGGACGGGATGTGAAGGGGAGGAAGGGCATCCAGCCCCACGCCCCCCCAGCTGTCACCCCAAAGCTTATCCCAGCCCCCCTGGATGCCCCACACACAATCCCAGAGCCCCCCCAGTGCCACCATGGGGACATTTGGGGCTCCCCTGCCTGCCCGGGGGCTGTCCGAGCAGCAGGAGCCCCCGACGGCAGCTCCAGCTCCGCAGGCACAGCCCGAGGCGAGACGCAAGGCAGAGGAGGGCTGGAGGTGTGCGTGCTGCAGGTGCAGCTCCTGGCACGCCGGCGTGGTGGCCCAGCTGCCAGCCAGGTGGCAAGGGCTTGAGAAATGTCACCCAGCGGTGAGCAGCTCGCTTCCAGGTCACCCCAGCTCTAGGGGTGTCCCCAAAAACGCCAGAGCCCGCTGTGGGTGGGGAAGGAGAGAAAGCGCAGCGAGGACAGTGGCACAGAGAGAAACCAAGCAAGGGGAAGGCTGAACAAAGGCAGGCACAAAACAAAAGGCGGTGGATGGAGGCCGGAGGAAAGGAAAACCGTAAATAACAGGGCGAAAGCACCTTAGCCAGCGTCTAAAATTCAGCATGGAGCCACCTTCAGCTCGTGCCCTGCCCCAGCATCAGGCTGGCACAGTGCTCAGGGCAGAAGGGGAGCAGTGGGAGCAGCCATACAAGCGTGAGAGGTGTGGGAAGGGCTGCTGGTGTGGCCAGCAAAAACAAATCACTACCAGGTCGAGCTGGTGCTGGGGGGAAAAATAGGAATCGCCATGGGTGGGGAGCAAACGGGCTGTCAAACTTTCCAGAGAGATTCCCGCGCCGCAAGGGGAAGGGCTGGGAGGGGAGAGGGGACCTTCTGCTGCTCCCGGCGTTAATTATTAGCCAGCAGATTGGGGTGGAAGGGGTTGGTGGTGGCTGGGTCCAGCCACAGTGTGTTTAGTTTGCTTTCCTGGCGTTCGTGACTCCTCCCATCAGGACATCCAGCTTTGCATTGAATTCCTGCTCATAGGTACTTCCCCAAGTACGCTCAGGTGAAAAAAAAACAACTTTTGCTAGCAAGTAGCGGAGGGAACAAAGCGTGCCAGGTCCTTGATGCCAGCTGCTGACTTCAGGGCACTGGATGTGGCAGACGTGGAGCCACAGATGTGCGAGAAGAGGAGGAACACATCGGGGTGCAGAGAGACTTCAGCTTAGGCAACAAAACTGAGTGCTTCAGGCCATGGTGCAAGGTAGAGAGAGCCACAGTCCTCATACCCCTGCACGGGCTGCAGGATGCAGGCATGGTTCATCCATTCTGGGCTTCCCCCCACGGATAAACTCCTTTGCTGGGGATAAATACCTGCATCTTACCTGGATGCTGCGTGCGAGCTCTTGGGCTGGTGGCCACCTCTCCATGGGCTATCACAGCAGCAGATTTGCCTGCATCCCTCATCTGGGCTCCCCCTGTACCTATAAACTGCAGCGTTGGGTACAGATAATGGCACGTACCGATGGTTACCTGCTGCTCACCCCACACCACGAATGTTCAGGGCTGGAAGCAGAGCCGGCGTTCCCATGCCGTGAACGCGCTCGTCTCCAAAAAGCTTAGAGCAGCAGAAAAGACTTCTGTTCCCCAAGCCAGCCTACTAGAGCTGTGTATTTTTTTAATGTTAAATTAAAATAAACAGTGCTGCACTCAACAGCCTGCCCGACTCTATTGTGGGGACGGGTTCCTGTAATTTTGTTTGCCCTTGGGGTATCCTGCTCAGGTAGTCAACAGTCTTTAGAGGAAAGCTGTTGAGAGGAATGCAAAATACTAATTGCCGAGGAGCTGCCTCGTTCAGAGCTCACACTGCCCTGTCTCGCCTTCACCACATTCAGCAGAAACTGCCCCAAAAGAAATTGGTCCTTTCGTTAATTGTGGGAGCTGAGCTGGAAGTTGTTAGCGCTCATCGCTCCGTGCTTCAGCAGGAGGCCAGGTTGTCCTGTGGGTAAATCCTTATCTTACAAAATCAACTAGAGATGGTTGAAGGAAGGGTGTCCGGGAGGAGGCTGCGCTTCCAAACTCTTTTGGACGTGGTGCTGCCCCAGCGTGCCTGCTGATTGTAATCCCGTCACTTCTCTTTTATCACCACGACTGCAGGGAGGTGCAGAAGGCTGTGAACACCGCCCAGGGGCTCTTCCAGAGGTGGACAGAGCTCTTGCAAGATCCCTCCATCGCCACGCGAGAAGAAATCGACTGGACCACTAATGAGCTCAGGAACAATCTGCGGAGCATCGAGTGGGACCTGGAAGACTTGGATGAAACAATTAATATCCTTTCCGTGGTCCTTTGGAGGTTGGGGCATGCAATTCCTGGGTTGTAATGAACAGCTGAGCACCAGTGCTTTCTAGTTGTTACTTTTTGCAGAAATCAGGACTGTTTGGGATTGAATTTTGCACGTTGCTCAGCTTTTCTCAAACGGCAAATGAGAAATGAAGGCAAATGCGTTCAGCAAAAGGATTTCCCCCTGCCTTTTTGTTTTCCTTTTGACAAGGTGTATTATAAGGTGCTTTGTTCTAAAGAGCCTGTTGTGCGGTATGATTTTGGGTTTCTGTGTAGTCAGTCATCCTCTAGGCTGGCTTCCAGAATTATTCCTTTTCCCTTGTGTTCAGCTGAACACTCCCGAAAGCGCTGCAGAGCACTGGAGAACCAAAAAAAAGCCAGAGAGAAACCTCATGCTGGTGCACATACCATGCTGAACATTGCTGCCGTGCCTTTTTTCCTCCAGTGGCTGGTAGTTTGCTAATGAAATTTGGGGAAAAGGCGCAGCACACTGGGAACGTGCTGCTTCGTAGACTCCCTCCAGGGCAGTCGGTGTGTGTGTGTGTTCTGAACACCGCTGACGGGGACTCCTTGACTCGCTCCCTACGCATCGTCGAGGCAAACCCTCGGAAATTCAACCTCGATGCCACGGAGCTGGGCGTGAGGAAAGCCTTCATCACGAGCACGCGGCAGGTGGTCAGGGTAAGGACCCCAGCACCCGGGATGGGAGCAGGGGGGTGATAAGGTGGTTAAAAGGAAGGGAAACTGGTGTCGGTGCTGAACAGGGGAGGAGAACGAGCCTGCTACCTGCCTGCTCTCAGCCTTCCTCTTCCCCAGTGCTCCCCTCCAGGGGCTGCCTGAGCGTGCTGCTGTTGTACCGATGGACCTGGCGGCCTGTAGAAATTGGAAAGGAAGCCTCAAAACCCCTCTGCCTTGCAGGGGGGACTGCAGCCTCCCTTCGGAGGTAAAGGAAGTGGTGACTGTCCTGAGCTCCTGTCGCTGGTTTTCAAAACCAGAGAGTCCACTTTGAACACGGACAGCTGTTTAAAGCCTGGTGTTACTTACGTGGTGACTTCAGCTTCCTACTGCTGCAAAACAGTCAAAACAACCATTAGCTCTATTTTTAACTCGGAGAAGATGTTTTTTTTTTTTTAGTTTAAGCTCACTCTCGAATACCAGTCCTTCAGAGGGAGGCAGGGCTGGCAAACCTCTGCCCGCTGGGCAGCGGTTTCACACAGCTCCATGCTGGAGGCAGCACTGAAGAGAAGCTCAGCAGCACCTGCAGGAGCAGAGGCGTTGATTCACGTAGTGGTTAGGGAGGATTCAGAAGCAAGAGGGGGATTTTTACAACCTGGTGGTAATAAATAGAGAAGGAAACATCTTCCCAAACATCTTCTCCCTGCCTGGTAACATGCTGCTAGTTAGGAAGTGCTCTCCCTATTAATAGCTACGCTGAGCGTAGCTTACTTTCTGCTTTCCCTCATGATTTGGATGTTCCTCCTCCACGAGCTGCACTGCTGTGGCTGGCAGCAAGCTTGTTATCCTACCTGCAGCCCTGTGGGCTGGATGCAGCTCTTACGGTGAGCTGCCTGGGATCTGATTCTGAAAACACACCGGGCCCAGCAGCGGGCATGTGCTCGCTGCCTTGCCCTTGGTGCAGTCAGCTCCCCAAACAAACAGGATGAGGCAAGCCTGCTTTTCGGGTCCTCTTTTCCTGACTGAAAACTGCTGGCTCATGGGTTTTGGAGCAGCGTCTCTTGCTGTTAAATGAAATCCTTCACTGGCGTTGCGCAGTTGACTTCCATTTTCCACGAGGGGGGATTCATGCTGCAAAGCAGGCTGTGCGTTAGCCGCTGAGAAGTAACTGAGTGGGATCTGCTGCTCCGGTGATGTAGCACACATCTCTGAACAGTAAAACATACCTGGTGACATCAGCACTGGATCAGCGTCATGATCAGCATATGCTGGATCGTATAAAAACCATAAAAACTTCATGTTGTAATTGGTGGCTTTCTGTGGCTAGCCATCTTCTACAGGAACTCGAGCAAAATTGAATTCACAAGAGACCAAACGCAGGCACAGTCAGAGAGGTGGCCACAGGGCAGGACATCTGTCTTGTTCTATGCGATAATAAACCCGATGCAGCTGGGAATAGTGCAGGCTGTAGGCTTCCAAGACGTTCAAGGACATAACTCTTCCTTACAGCCTGTCAGTGGGAACGTTAGTGTTACACAAACCACAGCCTTTCTGGCTGTAGCAGAACAGAACGAGTAGTAAATAAGGAATATTCTCAAAATACCCTACTGCCATTGATCCTGATGTTAGTAAAACAATGAACCGCAATGGAGCTTTTAACAGCGTTTTTCCAGACTCATCAAAACTGAATGTTTTCAAAGAAAATCTTTCTTTCTCCACTCCCCCAAAGAAAGCTTGCTGGTTACAGACAGCCTGGTAATCAGACTGAAGCTGCCTGTCGTCTCAAATCTAATGCTCACGTGCTACTTCTTTCTTTGACCAAACAGGAGATGAAGGATCAGATGTCAAACTCCTCCATGCAAGCACTGGCTGAAAGAAAAAACAGACAGGTGAGAATCAGAAACGGGCAAGTTAAGTGACTGCAATGGTTATTTGGTACTTTTAAAGAGTATTTTAAAGAGGATTTATCACCTCTAGCACCTGTTGTTTTTAAGATAGGTGTTAGGGGAAACTTATTTCCATATAGTCTGGGGTCCCACATCATAAGGTAGAGTGCATAGCATTGATCAAGACTCCCTAAAAGCTGTAATTACAATATTTATCCCGTTTTGCAGCTCATCCCCTTAAAACCCTTTATTCTGGGAAGGGGCTTGTGTGCTGCAACAAAGCTGTGTGTGTGAACCATGCCTGTCTTGCTGACCTGAGAGCGCTGGTTCTCGCAGGCACGTTGCTGCCCCCCTCCTTCAGGCCTGGCTGCGAGCACTAAGTCACCACTCACCATCTGTCTCTGTCTCCAGAAATGGTTGTGTACAACCGTCAGCGTTGCATCACCCTGTGGAAAGGGGAATCTCCCTCAGCTACAGGAGGAACAGAGTCAGAATCCATGCCTGTAAATGTAATCCTCCGTATTTAGGAGCCAGGACAGCACATACCCTCACAAATAGCTACTGGGCACAACAGTGTGGGAAGATGGAATTAGTTCAAGGAGTCTCAGGTTGTCTGCGCTTGTAATCTAAGGAACAGGAACAGATGCAGCTTGTGCTTCTCAGCTGATGGGGAAACTGTAAGGAGATCTCTGCACTGACTCCCAGAGCTGCCTCTGTAAAAATTGGCGTGCTGTTCGTACAACAAACTTACCTGACTGCATCAGTCTTACCACTGGTGGCAAAAAGGACAAAATGCAGCAAGCTGCTGAGGCACCGAGCTGATTCCTGAGCCTCTTAGAGGCTTGACTGAGGTGCTTGGCGAAAAGCAGAGAAGCAGAGCCCCTTACCTCCAAGTCTGTAGCTGAGTTTTGCTGCTTTCCTTTTCTTTAAGCTCCTGCTGGCTGCAGGAGACCATATGGCCCAGCTCACGCGGCGACATCTGGTCAGGAAAACCGATTTCCCCTTGCCGCCTTCCTCTCCCTTCCCCAGCCCCTCGCCTTCCCTCCAGACCACAAAGCCTGAGCTGTGCCGGGCTGCAGCAGCTTTTCCAGGAGGCTGGCTTTCGGCTGCTGGTGACCTGACCCTGGTGGGCTGGGGCTGCCAAACAGAGGCCTTTCTGTGCAAGCTGCAGCAAAACTTCCTTCCGGGGCCCAGCTGGGAAGCCACATCTCTGCTGGCTTTGCACAAACCTCTCTGAGGTTGTAGAGCAGGTAGCAAGCGTGGTCTGGTGTGCTGGCAACTCAGCAGGGCGCCAGAGGAACGGGTAACCTGAATCGAAGAACACGATGAGTGAATCTCCTGCTCACTCTGTCGGCCGTGCTGCAGCTCTCCCCTTGCTGGAGCAGTGTTTGTGCAGTATCAGGCTGCGGAGGTTTCCCACGCTGGCACTGCATTGTTTTAGTTTGTGCCAGCACTCTGAATAGCCAGAGAGCAGGAGGAAAAGGATGCTGTGTGAGCGGACGGGAGCGCTGCCGTGTCCGCTGTGCCCTGCGGATGGGCTGCAAGCAGGCACAGGGGTGTTGCTGAGGGATCTCTGCCTCTGTTTAGGCACTCCTGGGAGACAGCAGCAGTCAGAGCTGGAGCTCGGGACCTGACAAATACAGCCGTCTGGACCGGGAGCTGCAATTAGCAAATTCACACTTCATTGAGGAGCAGCAAGCTCAACAACAGGTAAGGCAGCTGGCACCCTGCAGCCCGAATGGCTCTGCCTGCCAAATGGGCGGCACGGGGATGGGGCACGGGCTGTGGGAGCCAAAAAAAGAATTCCAGTCCCTGGCTGGTCTGGATCCAGGAGCCTGACAGCCGTCGTCTGAGCTTGCAGCATATCTCCATGCGTGTGTTCCACGTACGGTGCAGCTTCGGATGTGTCTTGGCGCAGTTTTTAACCGCTGAGGCTTCAGTCTTCTGCTGCGTACAGGAGGCAATCTGGAAGCCGTAGCGTGCGAAGCTTTAATAGTGCAAGGACTGCCGAAATCCTTGGGGAAGCAGAAAGCTCTCAGCCGGGAGGGCGCACATTGCTCACACAACTTTCCCTCGCTAAAAAATGAGCTGGCTGCTTGTGCTCTGCTGTTTGCGCCCATCTTCCTCAGGGCAGCGAGGGAGCAGGAGCAAGTGGCAGCTGCCTTTTCCTGCCTTTGTCAACATGAGGTTCGTGAGAAAGGCTGGGCGAGAAGCCCTGGCAAGGTGCTTCCCTGGAGCCGGGGGAGTTTGCCTGGAGCAGAGCCCGAGCAGCACAGACCGCCCTGCAGCAGCCCACCCAGGCACAGGCCCTTAAATAGGCCACTTGCAGCAAAGTGCTGAAGCTCCTGACACTCACCACCACCCCGGCTTTCAGGCGAGCCTTACCTAGTGACTGGAGGAAGATAAACAGGCTCCGAAGTAGGTAACTAGGGTAAACCAAATCCTCGGCGTGATTGTGCCCTGAAAGTGACTTAAAACATCAGCAGGCCTATTCCTGGGGCAGGCGGAGAACCAGACTTGTTATTTTTAGCTGCAGAAGCTGCGGCAGCCTCGGACTTGCATTAACCCCCTGGTAACTGCAGCGTGCTCCAGGTTAGGCACCAGCACGGCTCCTGCTGCAGGCACAGCAGGGCTGGAGGAGGTTTTGCTGGCCAGGTCCTTCACAAAACCAGCTTGGCGGTGAGTGCAGCAGGGAGGGAGCGTGGCTGAGCTGAGGCTGAGTTTGCAGGCAGGGTAGGGGAGGCTGCAGCCAGCTGGGGAGGCTCTGCTGCTGCTGCCACTTCTCAGGCATTTCTTAGAAACACAATCCTGGAGACCTTGGTGTGTTCCAGGCACCTCAGTGGTGCTTGGCCATCCGTCCGAGCAGCTGGCCCCGATGCAGCAGACCTGTAACCGCCCGTTCCCTTTCTCCTTGCCCCCAGCTGATCGTGGAGCAGCAAGACGAGCAGTTGGAGCTGGTCTCTGGCAGCATCGGGGTGCTGAAGAACATGTCGCAGCGCATCGGCGGGGAGCTGGAGGAGCAGGCAGTGTAAGTGGGAGACACAGCACCAAAAACCCCGGGGCTGGCTGCACACCTGGGGTCCTCGCTGCCACACCTCTGCCCCCATTCAGTCCCAAAATTTCCCAGTCCCCCGGCGCCGTCTCTCCTAGCTCGTCCCCTCCAGCACCCTAGACTGCCTTTGATTTCAGGCAGCAGAAAGCATTTCTCACTGCAGCCTGCAAGGATCCAACCGCAGTCTCGTTGCCTTGAAAGCCTGCACCTGGGGCAGGTTTAGCTGCCAGTTTACCTTGCCTTCTCTCTTACTCTTTTAAACACCACCCCTAAGGCACGCAGTAATGCTCCTTGACTCCAGGCAGGCAGCAGCACCGAGCAGCTGAGGGCAGGCACTGCCCTAACAGGAACACTGGGTGCTTCCCCCCTCCGCAGGGCTTTGTGCTACCCATGGAAAACTGCACGGAGCTGCTCAGAGCTCTGCCTTGCCAGCCCTACAACATGCAGCACAGAGCTGCCTTCATAGCTAAAGCTAAAAATAACCCTCACCCACACAGAGGGTTAAAGGCGAGCTCACAAAGCCATTTGTATCCTCCCATTTACGTACAAATTAGATTTCTTTTCCCTGTGCATGGCCTTTGCAAACAAGAACATAAAGTTTCCAGTTAGGAGACACTGGGAGGGTTGGTTTGGCTGATGGGAGGCCGGAGGGCGATGCCCCACCTGACGTGATGTCTCTGGTGGACAGCAGGAACTTTAAACCACCTCCTGCAGGATTCCTGCGAAGCAGGTCGGTGTGGTGGGGCCCTTTCTAGATCACCACATAAGTGATCAGGGCTTGCTAGACAGATAATTAAGGCAATACAAGTTTTACAGCTCCTTGTTCTCCACCAAGAGAAGGTTTAACAAGTGCCCTAGAACTCCAACTGAGGGAAGCCGTCCTTTTAAACACGTTAAGCTTTCAAGTCTCACTCACTGGAGATGGCTGGGATAGCTGTGATGCTGGATGTGCTCGTCTGTCTTCAAGTGGGTTCTTGGCACTAACAAAACAGCTTCAGAAAGGTTTCAGAAAGGCTTCCAGATCGTTGCAGCTGAGGAACTGGAGGGGTAACGTCCATACAGAGCTTAAGAGCACCCTAAAAGTGCTCTTCCCACCACAGCAGAGCTGCTGCTCCAGTTGTCCCCGCTTTGGGTGCTTTCAGGAAACCAAGCTGCTCGGCTTTTCTCTGCACTGATCAACTTGGTGTTTTGATCAGTGTGTGTGGGCACGCCGAGCAGCTCTGGAGGCACGTGTGGCTTTGCTTGTTGATGGGTGCCGTGCTTCTCTGTCCCCAGGATGCTGGACGACTTCTCCCACGAGCTGGACAGCACTCACTCGCGGCTCGACAACGTCATGAAGAAGCTGGCCAAAGTGTCTCACATGACGAGCGGTAGGTCCTGGGAGGTGGGAGAGACAAGTGCTTGGGTTTTATGGCTGGGGCGCTGCCTGCTCCCACCCACCCAGAGCCGAGCAGAGAGGAGGGAGCAGCTCTGGGTGCACAGAAGGTTGGAGACAGGGAAGATTTCCAAAGCTTGCAGCTGCTCGTGCCCAGATGCTGCTCTGCAGCCTGTCCTCGGCCTTTGTTTTATTTACAGATGCCTTTCTATTTATGTTCTTACTGCTGCAGTGGGAAAACCCCCTTCCCAGGTGATAGGAGGGAAGGCTCTGCAGCCTCCTGCGCCGCTTGCACGTTTCCCAGGCCACCTGCTGAGCAAAAGCTCTCGAGGTGGCACAAAACATCGCCACCGCCCCCCTGCTCCAAACCTCGCCGGCCCCGGGGCTGCTGGCGCCAGCCCTGCAGACGCAGGGACTGTCCGGGGACTTTCTGGGCTCAGCTGGTGGAGGAAAGAGGCGAGGGAGGCCGAGCTCGTGAGAAAAGCCCTTAAAAGGCTGCACCCGAACCCGGTGGGCTGGCGGCTGGCCGGGTGCCGCGGGCAGAGCAAACAGGAAGCTGCTGCCTGCCGGGAAGTCCCCGCCGCCCTCCTCCCTCACCCCTCTGGGGGCTCGTGTAGCTGCTGGAGGCAGCAGCGAGGGCTTCTGCCCTCCCAGACGTAGCCAGGGCCCGACAGCAGCTGCGCAGCCTCGCGTCCCACCCCCAGGGTCGGAGCTCACCCGGGGAGAGCCAGGGACCACGAGTGATGTGGCTTCTGCGGGGTGGCCCCGGCTCGCGGCGTGACCGTGGCTGGTGCCGGGAAGTCGGTGCCGAGCACGAATCCAGATGGGGGAGACTTTCACTGCGGGAGCAGAACGGTGTCAGACGGCATAGAGCAGCAGCGCAGGGTGGTGGTTGAACGCTGGAAAAGGCACGAGGATGTATTTCCAGAGGAAAGCCAAAGTTTCCCTTCTGGTGGTGTGCTGAGCGCCCTGGAG
Source organism: Aythya fuligula (assembly GCF_009819795.1). Lineage (NCBI taxonomy): Eukaryota > Metazoa > Chordata > Aves > Anseriformes > Anatidae > Aythya > Aythya fuligula. The sequence goes on along the minus strand of NC_045566.1, from coordinate 21,284,613 downwards.
GCGGTGCGGTGTGGAGCATCTGCAGAGCACGCACGGGGGCTGGCAATTTGTAGAAAATATCCTGGGGAGACTCATTCCTGGCAATCTTCTACGGGGAGCTGCAGCGAGCTCTTCCCGGCAGGGCTTTTTTTAGGAAGCTTTCACTGCCCCCTTCTTTTTCCTCTAGTAAGCAGGTTACTCCACAAACCAGCAGCAACACACAGCAGCCCCCTGCTTGTTCTTCCCGATCACTTTTGGAGCAGCTTATCAAGTCTGCTGGAACTTGATTGGGGAGAAACTTCAAAATGGCACGACTGTCCCAAAAACCAGCAGCATCCTGGGGAACAAGCGCTGTCACCCCGTGAGGAGCCTGCAGGGGACATGCTGCTTGTCCTGCTGTTCAAGGAGCTGCTCCTTCAGCATTTGTGGCTTCTTTAGCTTAATTTGGGGTCCTAGCAGTACAGTGAAGAAAAGCTCTCCCCCGGTTTCCCTTCGGTGTTAACGCAGGGGGTCTGACTCTTCCTTTTTCTTCCAGACCGACGGCAGTGGTGCGCGATTATCGTCCTCTTTGTCATCTTGCTGGTGGTGCTCATCCTGTTCTTCGTCCTGTGATGGACTGAACTTCCTCGGACGCCTCTTCTCCGCCCCCCCTCCCCTTGTAGCATGGGGAAACGAAACTCTCGCCGTTTCCGTCCGCCCGGAGCTCCCCGTCAAGAAAACCTGCATCTGGCTCTCACCTTCCTCCTCCGAGGACCAAGGCTTGGCTCTGCCCACGTCTCACCTGGCCCCGGGGAGGGCAGAAGGAGGGCAGGAGCAGCTTGTGGCTCCCCCACAAACCCGGGGGGTGCTCGCCAGCCAAGAAAGCATTCCCAGGAGGAGCAGAGCGGGGCCGTGACACCCCACGTGAACCCACGGCCTGGCTCAGCACCGCCCCGATGGCACCGAACCGGGATTCAGCTCCCAGACCCCTCGGCAGGAGCTGACACGCTGCAGGTCGGTGAGCTGTGGGTGTAGTGTCCCTGCCACCGGCACGAGGGGTGCGATTGGAAACCCCACAGCTTTAATCTTGGGTCGCTGAGAGCTGGCAGCCGGCCGTGTGCCCGAGGCTGGATTTCTTAAAGCTTTTAAAATCGCCTCCTTTGTTATACAAGCCTCTAAAGCTCATTGACTGATGCTTTCTTTGCCCTTGTATGACTGAGTAACTGCTTCTGTTTAACAGCTGCTTCCCTTTGGCAAGTGATTTGTCAGGTCTGAAATAACTTATTTTTTTTAAGGAAAAAAAAAACTTTAAAGATTTTTTGATGACCATTTGAGCCCCATTCTTTCTGCAGATGCAGGACGCCCTCTCAGAGGAATGGAGCTTGACTATGTATTTTAAGTGCATATGAACTTGTAAATAGGATGTCTTAATTTTTTTCCCAACTGATATTTTTTTGGGGAACTTCCCTCGTAAGCAACCAAAAGCCAGGAAAGTCGAAGCTAGGTCACGCTTCTGTATGACTCCCCAGTCCTTTTGTTACCTTGGGGTTTGTCACCCCGATGGGCTCGGCCCTGGTGGATTAGGATGTAGCCAGGTAGCCGATACCAAAATGAAACAAAGCTCACCCTGGCAGTATTACTGGGGAGAAATACAGGTCCTGTGCTGCAAACATTGACTACAGAGATATGGGATGGCTCCTCTGGAAAGAAGAAACTTGCTAAAGCCTGCTCCCGTATTTAAGGGTGTTGTTTTTTTCAGGAGGGAAAGATGCCACACGCCAGGCTGACTTCCACCTTCCATCTGGCTCTCAGATGGGGCTGGGGGAGGAAGTTAGCTGGTGCTGACACTAAGATTCCTGCTGAAACGGCAGGCCAGGCCCCCGGAGTCGTACTCCCCATAAGGGAAACTCAGCCCGGGCTGGACCCTGCTCCCCCAGCGGGGTTTTGGGCTCTGTTGAGGCATCTGCGTGGTCCCTCCTTGCAGGCACACGGCGGCTCCGTGCCTTTCCCTGCCGTGCCAGGGCGGCTTCTCCTGCATCCAACGCACACGTGCCCTTCACGCCAGCCTGCACGGCCGACCGCGGCGGTTCCTCTGTCCCTGCAGAGCATCTTGCTGCTTTTGGTTACGCTGCTGGCTCCTTCCCGAGGCTGCCTCTTGCAGTGGCTGCACTTGGGCTCAATCCCTCCCTGAGTCTGAGACCCTGAAGGTCCGTGGTCATCCTCCGGGCGCGGGCACCACGCGGTCCTGCTGCTGTCCCCGCCAGCCTTGTTGTTACGGAGAGGATTTGCATCCGAGCACCCGGAGCTGCTCACCCTCGCTGCGTGGGACTAACGGAGCCGTGCCCGTGGGACTGCCTCCTGCACAGCACCAGAAGCCGGCTCCAAAATGTGCTGGGGAAGGAGAACGCCGCCTCCTCTGCTCCCCACGTTATTTTCAGCTTGGTCCTGTGTCCTCCAGGAGCAGCTCGTGATGCTCCAGGCAGGACCACGCTCTCCTCAGCCCGTCGTGCTGCCGGAGGGCAGCCCAGCCGCGGCGCTCGCGTGTCTGTCCACGTGTCCCTGCAGTCTGTTCCCCCTGTACGTTTGCTTTTCCTGTTGGTGGTGGTGCTCCCCTCTCCTTTACTGCTAAATAAACGCGTTGCTGCTGCCCGGCGTGTTGCAGCAGGGGAAATCATTGGTTGTTCTTCCAGAAATCCTTGCTTTTGGGGACAAGAGGGGGGTCTCCAGCTGCCCGGAGCCGGACTGCAGCAGCTTGATCCCATGGGTGGCTGGCGGTGTGCACCATGGGGGGGGAAAGCTGCCAGCACCTTCAGTGCAAGACCAAAACACAGCCCCCATCCTCACCCCAACATCCTCACCCCGACAAATCCACCCGCACCCCACAGCTCCACGCACCAGGAGGGAGCTCTCAATCCACGAGGAAGGGGCTCGTTGTGCTCCCAGGGGGTGAAGGAAAGCTCTGGGGGCAGCCCAACCCCAGCGCTGTCACCACTGCCACACAGCTGGAGGGGATTTGGAGTGACCAGCCCACAGAAAACAGGCAGCAAAGACCCCGAGCCCAACCAGAGACCTCCTGTGCCACCCCACTGCCACACCAACACCAGGACACTGCGGTCACACACCTGGGGGGCTCAGCCCCGTGCATCCACATCCCCACGTGCCTGGGACACGTCCCCCACCACCCATCCCCTCTGGACCTCTCAGCCCACATCACCCCCAGCCCAACCACGCCACCTGCCAGCAAAGGGAAAAAAAAATAACATTTATCCATGTATATAATATATAGATATATTTATATGCATTATATATTTTTTTTTCAGTTTGAAATAACTTAAAAAGAAACCCACCAGCCTCCGGGGGGAGGTTTCCAGCTGTGGCAGGGAAGCCCATGGGGTGGGGACGGGCTGTCTGTCCCCACGCCAGCCCCGGGGACGCTGGCGGTGCCCTGGGGCAGGCCCTCGGTCCTGCGGTGTCCCCCGGGGACCCCGCATCGCACCTAGCAGGGCCGCTCACGGTCCCTTTGTCAGCTCCACGGCGAGACCCAGGGCTTTGGAGATATCCGTGGATGCCTCTAGGTCACCGTCCTCTTCCTCCTCTTCCTCCTCTTCCTCCTGGGAGCCGCTGCTACCGGCGTGCCGGGCGCTGCCGCAGCACGCGCAGGGAGAGGCTGTCGGCGCGGAGCAGCAGCTCGCGGATTCGGGCCAGCCCCAAGCCCGACACGGCGGCCCCGTTGACCTGCAGGATCTCATCGCCCACGCCCAGCAGCCCCGCGTACAGCTTGGCCGTGCCGGCATCCGACATCTCCTGCACGTAGACGCCTGCGGACGGAGGCACAGCACGGCTCGGCTCAGCTCACCGCGATTTAACCCCCCCAAAAACGGTGATTTTTTTTCTTTTTTGCACAGCCCCACGGTACCTGTGTCGGGCCGGCCGTGCCCGGAGGTGAGGAGGAAGCCGAAGGAGCCGTGCGGGGGCCGCTGCAGCTCCAGCTGGCTGGTGCCGTCGGGGAACACCTCCACCACGCGCCCCACCGTGCGCGGCAGGCCGGGCGCGCCGATGTCCTCCACGCTGAGCGAGCGCCGCGGCCCCGAGGCCCCCGTCCTGCGGGGACAGGGGTGAGCGGAGACCCCGGGACACCGTGGCCAGGCAAGAGCCGAGCACGGTGACGGCCCTGTCCCCGTCCTACCTGTCCCCGGGCCCCGGCTGGGGCAGGAGGTAGGCGCTGGCGCGGGGCGCCTTGCCCAGCAGGGCCTGCAGGCTCTGGGCGGAGGCGGCTTTTCGGGGCTGGCAGAAGGGTGACACCTAGGGAATTGTGCCCGGCTGAGGCGTGCGGTGCCGGCATGCCCCAACCCTCCCAAATCACCGCGGTTTGACCCCTCTTCACCACACCAGGACACCACCAGCGTGAGGTGGGAAACACGAGCCATCCCCCAGCTGAATTACCCCATCTCCCCTCCCAAACCTGCCTCTCCGCCCCCTTCCCCCCCCATTTCACCATTTCCCATTTGGCTCTCGGCACTTCACCCCCCTGCGCTCTCCTCCCAAAGGCAACAACGCCCCGGCTCCTCCTTTGCCGTGCCCCCCGCAGCGTTTTGGGCTCACCAGGGACTGCAGCGAGGGCGACCTCTCCACACCGGGGCTGCCGCCGGGGGCCGGGAGCTGCTCCATGCTGTAGCAGCGGAAGCGGCCCAGGCGCTGCTTGGTGCTCTGGCTCAGGCTGCTCAGCAGCTTCTTCAGTCCTGAGGACGCCGAGGCGCCGCTGCCCTTGCGGCTCACCGCCCGCGCCGGCTCCCTGCAGGGATGGGGACGATGCCCCAACGGTGTTTAGCAGGAGCTTGTCCCCAAAAGAGTCCCACACCGCCCACAATATGATTTTGGGGAGGTGCCAAACGGCACCCAGTGCCTCGCACCCGGTGCCAGGCACGCTCACCGCTCACCCAGGTGCCGTGCTCCCATCCTGCTGCGCCCTGGGCGTCCCGGCAGCATCCCCAGAGGGCTCAGCCCCGGGCTGTGGCGGTGCCCCTGCAACCACAGCGCGATGTCGGGTCCCCAAACCCACCGGGGACACCCCAGCACCCCCTGCCCGCGGCTCTCTTACCTCCTCCTCCTGCTCCCCGTCCGTCCTGCCCGCGGGTGTTGTTGCAGTTGTTGGTGGACAAGGCACGGAGGGGGCTCCCCGGGAGCCAGATGGGGCCGCAGGGCCCCCGCCGCTGCCCCGCGCCCTCGGGTTTGGGGGAAGCGCCCCCAGCATCGGGCTCCGGGCACCAGCGGCTGCTGGCGAGGTTTTTCCTGCAAGGCACCTGGGAGCAGGCTTTTTTGGTGGTGGTGGCGCCGGCGACGGGGGGCGCAGGGACATGGGGACCCCCCGCTGGCTGTGAGGAAGGGGCTGGGGGCTCGCTGCTGCCCGGTGCCTCAGCGGGGTCCCCCCCGTCCCGGCTGCCAGAGGGCAGGGGGCGAGGTGCCCCCGAGCCCCCAGCCCCAGCCCGGGGGCTGCTGGCCACGCTTGCCCCCTTGCTGGCCCGCGCCTCCTTCTGTGCCGGGGACCGGGGGGTGCGGTGGCCACGAGCCCGGGGGTCCCGGTGAGCCCGTGGGTGGGGGCTGCGGGGTCCCACCTCCTCGCTGTCCGTGCGGCAGCTGTCGGAGGTGTCGGTGCTCTCCAGCGCCGAGTCCGCCTCGTCGGCGCGGCGGGCGTCCCCGATGTAGGTCTCCTTGATCTTCTCGGTGTGGATGCGCTGCCGGGAGGGCAGGATCCAAAGCGGGGACCCCCCGGGACCCAGGGGCCGGGTTTTGGGCTCTGGCTGAGCAGCTCCAGACCCTCCACGCTCCCGTCCACGAGCCACGGGGCTGCTTTCGGCCGGCTCAGCAGCCCCGAGGAGGGAGCCACAAGCTCGGCACTTGCCCCCAGCGGGGACATCACCGCCCTGGGATTTTACAGGGTGGGCTCCGTCCCCCAGCTGTGCGTGGGCTTCGCTGCTGGCGCGCTCCAGCGCCGAGCCCAGCGGGCGGCGGTGCCGCAGGCGCTCCAGGTAGCGCACCTCGGCGTCGCGGGCGGACTCGTCCTCGAAGCGCACGCGGGACGGGGAAGGGCCCCGCGGGCGCCGGGGCGCGCAGCCGGACTCCCCGCTGGACGAGTCGCTCAGGCTGCCGCCCGCCGGCCCCTCGCCCTCCCGCGGGGTGAAGCTGGGCCTCGGCGTCCCGCTGGGCTCCCTGCTGCGGGGACAGACGGACAGATGGACAGACGGATGGATGGACGAGCTGCCGGGGCTGCCCGGAGCAACTCCTCCGCCTCGCTCAGCTCTCCCGCGGGGTCAGCCGGCACCGAAGGCGGTGACCCCACACACAGCCCCCTCACCGCCCTCCAACCGGGGAGGCAGCGCGTGCCAGCTGGGAAACTCAACTCTCCTGCACAAACAGTGCCTCAAAACACCTCGAATCACCCCAAAAATACCCTGCAGCAAAGCCTCAACGTGCGCCCAAGCAGGGGGAGCGCTCCTGGGGCAGGGAGGGCACAAGGTGCAGCCGGTGGGACCCTGGCCTTGCACATGCCCCCTTTGCCAAGCACGCTCAAGGGTTTTCCATGCTAAATCCTCGTGCAGTGCCCCGGTACCGCGGATTTGGGACTCACCTGGGGCGCGGGGCGGCGGGGAGGAGCAGGAGGTCGTGGCTGGCGCGCAGCGGGTTCGTGCGAGCCTTCATGCGGGCGCGCTGCAGCAGCTGCTTGGCCTGCTCGTGGCGAGGGCTCAGCTCCAGCTCCTGCCCGGGAACAAAGGCCCTGCGGGGCGGGGGGGTGGGAGGGGGGCAGCGGGGGGAATTAGCGAAAAATAACAGGGATTAGGAGTGGTTTAGCCCTGACGGCGCAGCTCCGCGGGGAGGATCCAGGGCCCGGGCTCCCGGTGCAGGGGACACCCCTGCGGGCACCCCCAGTGCTGCTGCAGCTTCACAGCAGCCATCGGGGGGGCTCAGCACCATCCCTGGGGTGCTGGAGCCGCACCGGGGGCACCCCAGAGGTTTTTTGGGGAACCTGAGGGAGCCCCAGCCCTGCAGGTTTGGGGTGATGCCCCCGGCCCTGCTCCCCTCCCGCTGTGCACCGGGGGCTTCCCCGCCCCGGGGGGGACCCGCGGCTGGCCGAGGGCACGGCCCCGCTCCCGCACTGCCTCCCCCGTTGGCCGTGGCCCTAATCCCCCCGATTAAAATAATCAGCTCGGGCTGTCACTTCGGGGAACCCGGCGTTAACCTGTTCGAGGCAGGAGCACTGCGGCCCTCGGGAATCCCCCCTCATGCCAAGCCGGGGGGGTCCGAGCCCCTTCACCCCCCATTTTGGCTGCCCCCGTGGGCATCCCCAGCTCTCAGCCTTGCACCCACCAAGCCTCAGCTGCCAGAGCACTAGAAATTTGATAATTGCCATATAGGTGTGTTTTCACCCCAAATTTCTTCCCCCATCCAGCCTACCCCCGAGCCCCAGCTCTGCCCCCGCAGCCCAGCTCACCTGCCCGTCCCTCCCCGTATTTTTAGCCCTCGCCGCCGGGGGTTTATCATTAGGCCAACGAGATTACGTGCTCCTGCCTCCCCTAAGCCCTTAAGCACCTGCGGCAAATTTCTGCCCCGCTCCCCTCCCCTCTCCTCCCCCTGCAGGACCCCGAGCACCCAGCACAACGCCCAAACCCCGTGAGCTGCCAGGGACCCACGAGGATCAAAAATCCAGCTGCTGGCTCCCCACGGGCCCCCCCAAAACCCAAACCAAGCCCCACGTTTCACCAAGCCCCCCGGAGGAAGCCTTTGGGGCCGACCCACCTGCAGCCCTCGGCGTCCTGCAGCGAGACCCCCGAGTCCCAGTCCCCATCGCTCGCCAGCACCTCTGGGTTGGGAGGAGAGGGAAAGGTGTCAGTCAGAGCCCCCACCCCACTGAGGTCAGTACCCTGTTCTGAGGCCAATTCCCCAAATTTCAGCTCCTGAGAGCCCAGGGAACCATTTCAGGCCCCGGGGCAGCCCCATGTAGGGCGCACTGGCAGGGATATGGACCATTAGGGTGTGTGCTTTGGAAAGAGAACTTAATTCCCTTTTCTAGCACTGTCTGGCACAGGGAAAAACCCTGCAAGCCTCAAAAACCTCAGGGATTAGGGCGGGGGTCCCTCAGCCCTGCTTTATTGGGGTGATTTCCCTCCCACTGACCCTGATGCCTGCGTTAGGGCCAGGAGCACGCGCCCCGGCCCGCTCGAAGCCAGCCCCGCAGCCTCCCCCCACGGCCTCCCCCTGCCTCCAGAGAGGCGTCGAGGAGGATTTGCTCCCTGCCGGACCCCCGGCACGCACCCTGCGCCGAGCCGGCCGCCGCCAGCCCCAGCACCTCCTGCAGCAGCCGCCGGTTCCTCTCCACCCTCTCGGCCAAGGAGAGCGGCTCCCAGCCCGCCGCCACCTCGCCGCCATCCGCTGCCGGGGGGGCACAGCCCCGGGACCCCTCCTCGGGGTGCTGCTGGCTGCTCCCCGACACCCTCCGGGTCCCCTGGGGGGGCTCCAGGGGCTCCCCGGCGTCCAGCAGCCCGTCGGTCAGGTAGGTGCGGAGCTGAGCCCGCGGCTCCGCCACCGTCGCATCCACCCCGGGCTTCCCCCTGCGGGGTCGGGGCTTTTTGGGCGAGGGGCGCTCGGGGGGAGCGCCGGTGGTGGTGGTGGTGGTGGGGGTCCCCAGGCGGCTGGCGCCCCGCTTCTCCTTCAGCGCCTTCACCTTGCTCTCCAGGATGGTGTGGGGACCCCCCCGAGGGGGCTCGGGGCGCTCCGGTGATGCCAGGGGTCGGGGGGCTCGCCCCGGCTCAAGGCGCCGGCCCCCCTCCATGTGCCCTGCGGGGAGAAAGAGCCTGAGAGGGCGGCCGGGGCACAGCTCTGCATCCAAAAGGGCACAGAAAGGAGGGTACAGCCCCCAGGGAGCTGTGCGGGGGGAACACCATCACCCGAACGCGATGCCAGCCCCGTGGGAGCCCCAAAGCCCCCGCAGCACAAATCCCACTCGAGGCACCTTGCCAGCAGCTCGCCGTGCCCCCGCAGCCCCCCGGGCTCGCACCTCTTGGCCTTGGGATCCCAGCGGTCCCCAGACGCTGCCATCCCCTGCACCCCCCAGGCCAAGCCCCCAGCGTGGCCACGGGACCCCCCCGGGGCTCCCCGTGTCCCCCGGGTGAGCCAGACCCCGCTGCCACCCCCCGGGCACGGGGAGCATCGGGACGGGGCGAGCGGGGTCCCCGCAGAGCGGAGGCAGCGGGAGGCGAGGGCCGGGCTTACCCCCGAGCATCAGGAGAGGGCCGGGATAGAGGGAGGAGAAGGCGGAAGAGGGGAAGGAAGAAGGGGAGGAAATTAAAAAAAAAAGGCAAAAAAAAAAAAAAAAAAAAAAAAAGGCAAAGCAGCAAATCCCAGCCCCTTCAGCCCAGCCCCAGCTCCGCTGCTTGGCCGGCCCTGCCTCCTCCTCCTCCTCCTCCTCCTCCTTCTCGCCAGGGCTCCCGGCCAAGCCCCACGCAGCCCCAGCTGCTGGAGCCCGTCCCCGGATAACCGATGGTCCCGAAGGGTGACGCCAAGCCCGGAGCAGTCACGGGGCCACCCGCAGCCCTCGGGGACGTGGTGGCCCCACGGGGAGGAGAAACCCTACACCCGCACCCCGTGCCGAGGCCCGGGAACCTCGTCCTTTGTTTGTCCAGCCTGGGAATGGAGAGCAGGGCTGGGATGCTCCACACCCCCATCCCCGGGGTGCTTCCTCTGCCAGCGGGCTGAAGGCCACCAAACCCCGCGGTGCTGGAGCATCCCCTGTGAGCATCGCTCCTCTGTGGATGTGCTCCGAGGCCGAACCCCGCTCTGGCCCCGTATTAGCACCCCAAGAGGGCTCACCCTCCTTGCTGGAGCACCAAAACCCCATCCCCATCCCAGAGACCCCCCAAAAACCCACCCCAGGTGGGGCAGGAGCCAGCCCCAGGGGCACCGCTTACCTGGAGGCAGCGGCGCCGCCGGCCCCACGGGGACCAAGGGGAGCTGCGGGGGCCATGGGCGTCCCGGCCCCGCTCCTGGGCTGCCTCTTAAAGCCTCAGCTTTTGATATTCCTGATTGGTTTCATAATCCCGATCAAAAGGAAATGGCCGGGATTATGAAATTGTTTTAATCCCCCCGGCTCCCGCCAGCACGAGCGGCGAGAAATCGCGGTTATCTTCTTAAAACCTCCCCGCCACCCACCCGGGGCATTTCAATTTCCGCCGGCGGCCCTGCCCTGCAAATCTCCTCGGGGCCAAAAACGACCCCCGGGGCTCCGCATCCCCGCCCTGCCAAGCTCCTGGGGGCCAAAAGCGAGCCCCAGGGCTCCGCGTCCCCGCGCCAGGGCGGGCGCGAGCGGAGGGCGCAGAGAGTGGTGAGACACGAGGCGTCAGACCGTTGGAAAACAAAGAGCTTGTAATCATGGAAAAAAAAAAAGGACAGATTTCGTAACCAATCACTTTTTCCTTTTAAAAACACAATCACAGTAACTTTGCTTTGATACAACCACCTAGGAACTATGAAACAGTATCACATTGTGCATTATTATTTTTTTTTTTTAAACCTACTTATCAAGAAGGGTATTCCACACTCCAAAAAATGATATCCATTTGGGAAGGAAAGAGGAGACAGCTAACAGCGCAGTCACAGATACATCATGAGTCCAAGCAAGCGGCAATTTCTTTGTCCTCACCTTTTCCACTTAGCCAAAAAGAAGAGTGGAGAAGGGGATAGCGAAAGAGAAAGGAGGAAAGAAAGAAAGAAAGCACCCACAGAGGACTAATCACACTCCATAATTACTTTGGACATCTACAGGTCAGGGCTTCAGAGAGTAACCGTTCAGACCAACACAGCGAAAACGATCCCACGGCCTTTGGAATAAAACAAACCAAGGAAATGCTCGAGGCGGAGCTCGCCCCGGCCACGGGTGCCCACGGGGAGGTGGAGGTGAGACGGGGCCAGGGCAGAGCCAAAGGGGGCAGCGGGGAGCTCCAGGTAGCTGAGAAACCCCCGAGGCTGCAAATCCCAACCTGCCACCCCGAAATCCTCACCCCCTGCAAGCCGCGGATCTCTGGCAGGGCAGGCAGGATGGAAAGCAGCAGGGAGCAAAGAGAAAGAAGCGCACAGGGAATCCCCAAAAACCACGGCCCACACTGCAGCATCACCTCCCCTTCGGTGGGACCATCCCCAAGGGCTCCAGCAGCTGGGGGAGGTTTCCCTGCCATCCCCACAGCCAGGCTTGGGGTGAGTTTCAGGCTGTGAAGGCAAGGGGAAGACCTCAAGACCACCGAGCTGCCCACCACAGCTCGAGAGCAGCCTTCGGGCACATCCCAGCACCTAAAGCACCAGCTCCTCATTCTGCTCCCCCGGCGTTCCCAGCTTGCTCCCCTGCTTTTCTCCCCCCGGCAGCGTTTCCAAGCCCCCTTTTCGGTTCCACTCACAAAACTCGGCCGCCCGCTCCCCTCGCTGCAGGAGCCCGGCACCATTTCTCTCCACCTCTGCCCGGCTCTGGTGGCCAGATGCTCGCAGAGCCACGGGGCCGCCCGGCTTTTAGCACCGACCCTCGGGGGGAATCCGCATTTCTCAGAAGTCTCCGGGGGGTCGGGACCACGCGCCGGGGAGACGGGGTCCTTTAAAAGCCACGCTGCCAGGAAGTCAGGCTGCTGTCCCCGCAGAGCAGCCTCCCTGCCAAAAGGGACGGCGGCGTTGTGTTTCAGGAGATAACGTTTGCCAGCTGCGGCACGCCGCCTCCCCCTTTGCTTATTTCTCCTGGCAGTGAAGACAGAGGAAAAAAAAAAAAAAAGAAAGAAAAAAAAAAAAAGGAGAGAGCCGGGAAGGAGACAGGCCCGAGCAGCAGACGGACAGATGGATTCTTGCTTTGATAAACCACAGAGTAAAAACACAACTGCTTGCAACTCGCTGCTCCCTGTCGGGATAGCACCAGGGGCCCCCGACGTGCCCGGCTCTCCCCAGCCCCGCTGAGGAAGGCAGGGAGCTCCCGGCAGCACCTTAAATCCCCTCTCAGAGCCAGGCTGCGATGCATCCCCGAGCTTTCTTTACAAAAACCACCACCGGAGTAACCACACTCGCGTGCTCCAGCCTGCTCCCCTCGGTGCCGCTGCCCTCCCGGTGAGCTGCCCCCAGCTCCGCAGGGCTCCAGCAGCGACCACTGCCAATTAGCACAACTATTTGAAGGAGCTTCAGACCTCAGGCTCTGCTTGCCTATGAGCAGGGAGTGGTGGACCTAGGGGAGCTGGCAGGGGCAGCAGCTCGAGGGCACCGAGCAGACGGAGGCGGCCGCCGCACCGCACCGAGGTCCCCGGCAAGCTCAGCGCATGTCTCGGGCAGCCACCGACCTGCAGTGTTGGCCTCGTTCTGTCACGGGTTCACTACCACTTAAATTTTAAGCTATTTCAAATGAAATGAACTACGTTTCCTTCTTCGGTTCCTCTGGGCGAGAGAGGCACAGCAGGCAAAAAGTGAGAAAACGCAACGCACCGGCGGGCAGGTGAGGAACCGCACTAACAGCTCGCCAACGCAAACAGCGGGGCAGCCAGGCCGGCGTTCCTGCAATTCCATCGCCAAAAACAGACAGACAGCAGTGCAAGGATCCTACACCAGGAGGCCCACCTCGCCTTCGCAGCAGCACACAGCTGGACACAGCTGTCCGGGAGCCAGCCACCCGCCTGCTTCCTTCTCTACGGGAGGACACCGAGTGCTGAGCTCCCCGAGCACAGCCAGCTCGAGAACAGCAGGAAAGCCCCCTGCTTGGCACGGGGTGGATCGTGCCCTCACTTAGCTAACGATAATTAAGGCTTTGAAATACAGGTTTTGATCCGGACAATGTTGTTCCGAAGCCTTTGTCTGCCTGGCTGTTCGCACGATCGGTGGGACCCGACTCTCCCTTCGAAAGGGTGTCGGGATCACTTGCACTGCTCTCACACAGCTGCAGGGGAAGTCGGCATTGAACCGGCACAAGAGACGTGCCCAGAAGCAGTAGCAGCAACTAAAAGTCAGAAAGAGAAACTTTGGCTTAAAATAAAATTGAAAAGAAAGAAAGAAAGAAAGAGATAAAAGGTAAACAGGTGCAAGTCGTCTCGCGAGAGGGGTACGTGCAGAGCATAACCCCACAACCCTAGAGATCTAGATCGACATTCCCGGCTTCGTTTTACTGTTACAACCTTCATTGCACAGGACTCAGAATCACTCTCATATGGTTGTTAGGTTTCATAAATAATGTGAAAACTATACGCAACAGGTACATCATATTTCCAAAAAATTATAAGAAAAGTTACATCAAATTAAAAAGTAGCTTCATGAATGAAGATACTGCTCTAAGTGCACTTTCCCTGCAAGTGCAGCCAGTGCCTCAGCGCTGGATATGAAGAAAAAAAAAAAAAAAACAAAAAACAAAAAGAAAAAATCCGATTTAAAAACTTAAGTCCGGTTTCAACCAGTCAAAACCGGGCCAAGCAGAAACCGAGGGTGTTCTCGGCACTGTCCCATGAGGGAGTCCCTATGATGCTTCTTTATCCAGATAGGTTTGTATGTCCTTGTTGAGACTGTAAACAATCCTTCTTTCCTGAACTGTCCTCTTTATTGGCAAAAGAAAGTAAAATATTTTATTTTTAAAATAGAACATCAAAATTAACCCAGAAGAAAAGAAATGAAACACAGTGAGCTTGTTGGAGTCCATAGGATCTGGTCTGGAAGAGCTCGGAAAACGTGTTCAGTGTTTTCTCCTGTTTTCAGCTGGAACTGTACCAGAGATTGGGTTACTTGGGGAAGAGGGGAGCAGAATGAGAAAACAAAGGATGCGGAATAAAAGACCGTGGCCGTTTCATGTGTTCACTTCTTTCGCTAGTTCCTCTATCAATACCTTAATGTCAGAAGCCTTGGACCTAGAAAAAAAAAAAAAAAAGAGAGAGAAAATACTTGCTGGGAAGAAGGAATTCCCATTTCTACACACAGACAACAGAAGAACAGTGCACCTCCAAATCTCTTACGCAGACAGGGGGTAAGCAGGCTACTGGAACTAGAAGCGATGCCTGGACGCTGGAGCATCCTGTGATGCTGGGAGCACAGGGACAGCAGCAAAGAAGATGCGCAGCCAACAGGTTCGGGGGCTGGGGTGCAAGATGGGGAAATGTGTAGGGTATAAGAACGAGGGGTGGAAAGAAAAATGTCATGGGTTTGGATTTGGGAGAGGAAGGGGTCTGAGGTCTCACATGTGAAATCGTAACTGAAGGGTAAGTGAAATCTTGGGGTGGTCTGCAGCCTGGAAACGGCTGACTGAAGAGAACCTGTCTCCCAGGTCTGGATTTATCGCCTCTGGCAACTCTTACAGGTTATTTTTGCAGGAGGGGAGTTCTGTAAACAGAATCGCCTTTTCCAGTGGTTTAACAGAACCCAAAGACAGCTTAAAAGATAGATCAACCCTCCAGCAGGAGCATATTCACTTACAAATCAGACCTGTCCACCCTGACTGCTTCATCTGAGCTCCTAGCATGATAACCCGGTCCGCAAGCAGGCACTGTACACAAAGCAACAGCTCCAACATGCGGCTCGGCTTGTTGAGCTGGAGGAAAGGCAAAACGTACTGTGAAGCAAGACGAGGTCTGCGCAAGGATATGCTCTGGCTGCGCTTCCACTGTTTGTTTTTACGGCGATTTCGTACACCATCTTCCTGGTCCATCATCTGATCCAAGAGCGTCAGGTCATCGGCGTTGAGCGGGGCCACGGAGATGTCCCTCACGGCACGGAACTCCCCGCAGTTGTTCAGGTGCTCGTTCTCCAGACGGAAGAAGTTCCACACAAACCGCCTGCAGGGAGAAAAAGCAAAATTTATCGCTGCAGTCCCACTCGTACGGGCAGCACCCGCTTGTCGAAGCACTGATCCGCAGCACTGGCTGCTCTCGCTGATCACAAAGTGCCTCTGGGAACGTGCCTGGAGAACCGAGAAATGGCAAATGACCAACAGCAGCACCTGCTCCAACATCTACCAAGCTCCCTGGAGAACAGATCTGGCAGGCTCATTCATTGTCCTACCGATGACAGCCCTGGTCCAGGGAGCACGGAGGCAGCAGGCATTACAAGCAAAAGGAAAAATATATGGCAACCCCTGCCACGTACATGAGTGAGGTTCAGCTTCAATTTTTTTTTTTTTAATTCATCTCAAGAAGCTGTGGGGGTCTCCAGCTAGAGTAAGAGTGTGTAAAGAGCCACGAAACCTTGCAGGGTCCAAACCAATGATCCGCATGAGTGTTTGGAAAAGAAGCAGGAATTTGAGAATAAATGTAAACATAAAATCAAGTGAAATTTCAAATGCTTCTGCCAATAACATAATTTTAAGGAGAAATTTATTAATAGCAAAACTCTCTAGATTATGTCTAGGTTCAGAGGAAATGACAAATGCTAGTCCTAGATTACTTATTGATTTAAAATTAAAAAAAAATAATAATAAAAAATACAAATTAATGTTTTAAAAACCCGGGGGAAAATAATTTTCAGCACAGTAAAAAAAAATTAAAGCCACACATCACTACAGAGCCCTGTATAACTTCCTTACCTCAGCATCTGATCAGATTAAATGTTCCTGTAAGACTTTGTCTTCAGTTTTAAGGACTTGTATCTTACATGTCCATGAGCACAATGCTTCCCACTGTGCTGATGTTACACAGGTAATAAAAGCCAGAAATGAACTGTTGGGTCAAGCAGCCTTACCTGAAAACCTCAAGTGGGGCAAAAACAGTAGAAATGATGTCCCCAGCATACGGGAAGATTTGCATGGAGGTGAGGGAGATCTGGATGGTCCACGCAAAACGCAGGATCACGTCCTCTACAATGGCACAGTAGTAGTAAGCCTGAAGAACAGGACAGACAAACAGGACAGGTCATCTGGGATGGTCTGCACAAAACACAGATCTATTCAGGCCCTTGGAAAGAGGCAGGCCTGCCTGCTTGAACTTCTAAATCAACTTGGTAGCTTTCAAGTAGACAGGAATTACATCCTACACTGCTTGCTGAATACCTACAGGAATGATACTGTATCACTTACTGCACTTCCTACACTTTTCATTCCTGGACAAAAGGCTCCAGTAAAGTTCAGTTTTGCTGCAAACCCTCCGCATATCCCCCATATTCATGTGCCTGTATTAAACTTGGAAGAAACGTGACAGAATACTGGTAAAAGTGAGTTTCACGGGCCATTTCTGGTGGCCTTGGAAAGCACCACTGAACAGCACCTGCAGTTCAGCAACAAAACCAGCCAGTGGTCTATGCAAAAGCTTTGTACAGCTGTGATAAGAGCTGCTTGAAAGTTGGTTTACATTTGCATAGCTTCTAATTGCAGATACAACCGTCTTGTTACAGAGGCAGCATAAAGACAGAGAACTTGTGTCTTAGCCACCAGAAACGTGAACGGTGTGAAACGATCTCTTTGAATTAATGACCTCTGCTGCTAGAAAACCGGGGTGCACAGCTTTCAGGAAGCCAACTGCAACATGCTCTATGCTCAGGTCTTGTTAAAAAGTTAAAGGCTTTCCCTAGCACGAGAGCAGGCCGTATACGCACTTTCTGTGGGTAGACAATTCCTTCTCGGAGAAAGGTGTTTTCACCAGCGTTTTTGTCAAAGAGACCCCAGTCCATCTTCAGGTCCCAAATGAGCGTATAGCAAGAGCTGATGAAATAGAAGATAATCCACAGGTAGAAGAACACTTGGGTGTCGCTGTGGTTTTTAGCTGCAAAAGAGAAGAACAGCACACTTCTGTACATCTTACAGCAGACTGCTTCTTAAAACAGTGATAAATTGGCTGACTCCACCAGGGAAAGTAACACCCCTTTTATTCATCTTCTGAGAAAACCAGGCTAGCTCACCTGAAACCAACCGAAAGCCTCACCAGGACAGGCTTTATACTGTAATTTAAATTGCACTTTAAATTCATTCAACGTTTTGCACCTGGAATTGAAATGTGCATTAACATTTTTATTTCCTACTTGTGGCAGACCTGTCATTCTAACTCCGAACAGCAGGTGGAAGCTGAGGGCCGTGTTTCACAAAGGACACGGGCCTGTACAAAGGATAAAGCAAGGAGGCAATGCTCAGTTAGGAGGATTTTGTAAGAGTGTATTTGAGTTTGCACAAATGGGAACAGTAAATTAATGCTCTAACAGCCTGAAAGCAGATGGACAGGACAGGAATTCCACTAGCAGAGGTTGTGGTGACAGGGAAAATAAGCAAAAAGAAGGAAATACACGTACGTATAAATTACAAAGAGTTCTGATTACCCTTAGAGAGCTCTCTCTTGTGTGACACAGGATGGGGGGACCAAGGTTTGTTCACCTGTGGATATGTCTTTGTAACTAAGCTGCTCCCTGCTGCCGCCTGAAAAGGCTGCGCTGCCCTCTCAATCCAGCTGCATTTCCTTACATCAGTCAGATGGGCAAAAAACAAACAGAGCTGATCACTTTGTTTGCTCTCAGTTAGCAAATCTGGGTCATAAAGTTCATGCAAACAGAAGATTAGGATGCTTCACCAGGCTGAGACACTGCATCTCTCTGCCGTTAGCAGTCTTTTCTGCGCAGCGGCTGAGATTGCCCATCCTCTGATTCCTTCTAACAAAGCCAGCAGCACTTCCAGGACAAAAAAAAAGCCAATAATGCCTCCAGTGCAAAACTGATACCATACTGACAGCGTTGTTTTCCATATACATGGCTTTAAACCAAGAGAATCCCTGAAGCTGATCTCACACGGAGCAACAGGGCAATTTGCTCTCTCCTTCCCTTTCTGTTTTTTAACAGCCGTGATATAAACGTGCTGCAGCAGCCCGATAAAACTAATGGAGGTGAAAATGAGAGGCATCGTGTAAGAGCACATTCTTCCCATTACGCCTTTCAGGCTCCCTGGACACGACGTGCAGGATATAGGTCAAATACACACACACATTCCCTTTTCAAAACACATCCCCTACAGCAAACCTATTAAAACCACTTATGCAGCAAAGCCTATCTGCAGCCAAGCTTCAAATCAGCAGAGGCAAAGGATGAGAGATTTTCTTCAGCTCTACAGCTTTGGCCAGCCTTCCTGCTTCCGTGCAAGGCCAGAAGTGTTTGCACTGCAGCCCTCCTCTCCCTGCAGCTCCGTCCGACCCCGCTGCCCAGCTACATTAATGCTGCTGCTAAAACCTCCTCTCCTGGTCCTTCTCAAAGAGCAGTTGCCCACAAAACAGGGCTCAGGCTGAGGCTTAGCAGTTAGGGCTCTACTGCAAGATTTCATCCTCCCCCAGCAGCTCCTCCAAAGCCTCCCCTACGTCATTTCATACGGAAGAAAAGGCAGATGCTGATGTTCTGTGACTCAGACACTAAGGCTGTGCTTTCCTCTGTTATTTTTAGCTCATTAGATCTCCATGTTCAGCTCCCCTAGCAGATCCCAAACAATAATTCAGAGAGGCAGTTAAGGGGTTAAGTGCTTTAAAACACCTAAAATGCTCCAAACTACCCTGGAGGCTGCATACTTCCTACAGGCAGCTTAGGTTTGAAGCTTGGCTCCTGCTGGTTTGTGGGTTTTGTTTGTTTTTAAGGACAGAATGAAAATAAACTGAAACTGCACACCTTCAGAGAGACGTGGGAGGCAGTGCTGGCAGTGCCATCCACAGCCATGCCCTGCAGTGCTGAAGGACAGCCAAGCATCGCTGGGATGCTCCTTTGGTGTTTTTCTGCTCTCTGTTCACGGAGGGGATGGATGGTCTGGCCCCAGAACATCGTCTCAAAGTATGTAAGGGCTAACATGTATGCAAACAGAGCTAACAAAACCGTACACTAAACTGCCAATTAGGAAGGTAATTAAAAACATTCATGCAGCTTAAGCTTAAACTGCCTGACAGGTGAGCATGTGCAATTCCCAGAAAGAAGAGTGCCAGAAAGTAAAAGGCCCAGTAGAAATCTTGTGGCACCAACTTCACCAAACTCAAAAGGATGTAGTTGCTTCCCGTTAGGCTATCCTGGCTCCTGCTCCCTTTCTCAGCCCCACGCCCCTTGCTCCTGCCTGTTTTCTCCCCCACCAGCTCTGCACTGCATTCAGCTCCTTAAAAAACTCCCTTACAAAACCAGATCACTCCCTGGTAAAACGCTCTCATCAGAACAAGCCTATTGTCTTCATCCTTGGCCTCTGAGTCCCTTCCTTTAATCACTTATCTTCTTTTTCCTCCTGCCTGCAGTTCTGCTTGATACCTTCCTTCCTTCTGTCCTCATTGGTATTCTGCTGGTGTACAGAAATATGTTACTGCTCTAGGCAAGCAATTATATCTCAATCTCCACTGGCTGGTCCTAGTGGCCCTCTTCAGCGCTGCTCAGGGGGTTAGGAAATCAAGGCATTCATATTCTGCCCAGAGGCTCCATCTACTGCCTGCCCGTTCTGGAGGAGCAATATGTTGCTGTGTACACGTGTGATGATGTCAGGGTCTATTTAAACAGGAACTGTTTCACCCCGTTTTTTAATTTGTTTAATGATGTGCCAAAACCCACCAAAAACACCACCAAAAACCCACTCGCTGCAGACGATGGGAAGCAGCACGCTGCAGGGACCACTTGCAACCTTCAACACAGGCAGAATTGCCATGAGCATCCTCAGCTTACCCTGTAAAAGGCGATTCCGGCAGATACTCTGCACAAATACACCCACAAATTGCCCCAGAAGGTCAACTGGATGAATAATGGAAGGCTTCAACCTTTGAACTGGAGCTGTGAATGGCCACAGACCAGGAAAACAGCCAAAGGCACGTGCAGCAGCAGAATTTACTGCCTGCAAAAATTGCTGATAGACAAATATCTTCGATACCAAAACCAGCCACAGGGGACACAGTATCTGACTAGCATTTTGAGAGAACAATACTGTGCAGAAATTATAGCCCCTTCCAAACACAGGCAAGAGAAAGGTCGCTTTCCATCAAAGATAGACAGCAAATACTATCCTGAATGCAGTTAATATTGACTTTACTTCCAAAGAATACTATCTGTTTACCCTGCTGAATTATTCCGGGGAATGTAAACACTATATAGTATTCAACACAGCAAAAATCAATGCCATGTATTATTGAAGACCTGGATAAGAGCACAATGGCCCTTGATAAGCACTCCTGGTGTGTCAGCCGCTGCAGCCGGCTGTGGTTTTTGCTGATGGTGAAAGCTGTGATAAAAGCTGTAAGAAGTCTGAGGTTATCAGGAAACATAGCAGGTAAGCCCTGCTACACCATACAACGCTGAGCGTGCCGGAGCAGCTCCGCCTCCAGCATGAATTAAAAACCTTTTGATCAAGGCACGCCAAAGTCAGTCTCCTTTGATGGCTAGCCTTTCGATTGCAGATTTAAGCAGAACCTAAACAACAACGAAAAAAAATAATAAAAGATTTACAGCATGCTAGATGAGAGATACTATAAAAATTGAGCGTGTACTTTCTGTTACCAGCGAGGCTGTGGGTGATGCATGCCTCTTAACTCCATCCCAGCACACAAAGGGAGGAGCACGAAGGCTGAAAGTGACTTACCTCCCCGAGAACTGCCACCAGAACGGCGTCCCAAAGCACTTATCTCACAACCTTATGGCTTGAAACGCAGCCTGACTGATCCCTCGGTAATTATAACTATTAATGAAGGGATAGCAGTAGTGCTCCCTTTCCCCCCAGCCTGCGTGCACCTCTATTTCATGCGGATCAATGGCAGAGACATGACACGGCCGTGGACTTAATGCAGGGAAAAGGCAAATAACTGCAAGGAGCACAAGGATGCGCCATCGTGCACTGACAGGCGTTGTCAAACACCAACCCTTTCGTATGAACAACCTTCTTAGACTCTGCAAACCTCTCCCACAGCCTCGAGGCACAATTTAAAGCAAAGTAGCAAAAGATAGCACGGTGAAGAGCTGTCAGGAGGCAACCTCTCGTTTCTTCTTCTATTTTAGATTCTGCGTTTGTAAAACAGGGAAATCCCTAAATCCTGTTTTCACTAAAAAAAAAGCTCTGCTAGTTTGCATTGTAGGAAATGCAACCGTGTCTGATTTAAAGACAGAGTAATTTCATTGCTTGTATCTCACAAGCAAAAGAAACGTGATTTAATTGCAAACTGGAGGATGCATTATCATTCCCTGCTGACAGATTTGATCAGATTCTTCCTCCAGCATCTTCTCTCACGTTTGAGAAGTGATACTGGGGGGTGTTTTAACAGCTACCTTGAGGATGGGGTTTCCAATCTAACCATTAGCCAGTGGTCTCGCTAATAAGAATTTCTGCATTCACAATCAAAAATAATTTGTGTGATAATCAGGGCCTATATTGTCACTGGACAACATGGGGGTTGGGACACAATGTCATCTGGTACCTCTATAGTACTTTGAGATCCCCAAAGAGATTCCTTCCAATTGCAAAAGTGATAAAAGAAAAAGAAAGATGGATTATTGCACCTCCTAGATTTCTGCAGCACCAGAGAACTCCAGGTCTGCATTCATTTGGAAGGTAAATTGCTTGTGATGCAGTCAGTTGCTTCTTCTAATATGTTCCATTAAGTAAAAAAAAAAAAGCCAGGCTTCCCCCTCTTAAGTGCCCATGAAATGAGGTATGGGTAGGCCATCCTTTCTACTTATTCATTAGCGTTTTCGCTTCTCCAATCACCATTAATTCAAAGCTGCATTAAGTGATATAAACGGCACCGCCAGTCCCCTCGCAAAGCCCCGGCCGTGGCCATGCGCCTCGCAGCTGCAGGTTTCGGAACCACATGAATGGATCACTCTCCTGGTAGGGTGCCGAGGTGCCTCTCCCCCACAGCTCGGCTGCTGGCAGAGGGAAGCATCCCACTTGACATTTAGAGGCCTACAAAGCATTGGAAAATTTCCCTGTGGGATTTCACGCCTCATTTGTGCTGACATTCAGGGGGCCGTGGCAGCTCCCGAAAGCGCTCTGCCTAAAAACTGAGCCCGTGCTGAGCGCAGGCATCGCACCCAGCCCGCTCGGGGGTGCTCCTCGCGTGTCCCTGCTCCATCCCCAGGTACCTGGAGCCCTGGCTGAGCAATTAGAGGAGCCAAGGCAGTGTTGGGGGTCAGGCTTGCTCACGGTGCCGCAGAGATCATCAGCAGAGCTGGGGTGGGGTCGGAGGCCAGGATGGAAATGTTTGCCCACGGCAACGCCTCAAATTCTCCGCTAATGACACTGCCACCGCTCTGACGGAAAGGATCTGAAAGACTGGCTAATGAACACAACTCGTTACCGAAGGCCTCCTGGGCATGGGATGACAGGGTTTCAGACAAAAATGCATCCTAGCTCACAGCAAAGTGACAAGACATTGTGCACTTCGGCTCCAAATAATCACCCTGATGGAGCTGTCAGTGTGCCGTGCTAAGGCACGCTGCACAAAAGCAGCCACTGCTAAGAAAGAAGACAGTTAATCCCAGTACAAAGTTTGTTTTACTTCAAGAGGACAACCTAAGCACCCTGTAAGGCTCTTGTGACACCTAAATCCAACGATCTGGCTTGCCACAGTGCTGACAGCTGTTCTTACAAGGAGAAGGAGCGCTCTTGTACCGACACACAAGGAATAACCGGGGAAGAGGATCCCACAAATGCTGTTTGTTGGTTTCACCCTTCTGAAAAAAGTCTTTCTTTTCACTCTTCCACAAAAAAGTCTTTTTTCCCACTAAAAATTTGCACTTGAACTCCAAATGCCCTTTTATTTTGCCTTGCCAATTCTCAGCAGGGCTGAGATGCAGTCAGGTATCCTCCAGCAGCTGCCAGTGATGCTCAGTATTGCCACCATCCTCTCCCCCCTCCATCCATCCATCCATCCATCCATCCATCCATCCATCCATCCATCCATCCAGGTGATGGATGGCACAGTTGGGCTGTGGTGGGAGCGACCGTGGGAGAAGCAGCGATCCATTCCAGCTCCAGCACCCGGTACGACTGCTGGGAACTGCTTCAACCACCGTGATTAATGAGGAGTGGGGGGCCGCTGTGAGACCTGAACCAGCCCTGGAGCCTTCCGCTAGGTTTCCAAACAGCAGCACGTTTCCCATTCATCTTCATCTGTTCCGGCCTGCTTGAACCTCCCCGTGAGTAAGAGATGGTCCAACACCTTCCTGCAAAAGCCCATTAATCTAGGGATGATGGCTCCTGCCTTGTCAGGTCACATCTCTATTCCTAAGTAAAGCAACGACTTTCACAGTTTTCATTTATGCTAGCTTAAAAAAAAAAAAAACACACACAAAAAAAAAAAGCACAAAAGCAAAGACACAAGGAGTTACACATCACTGCGGCAGGATGGCTGCTTCTGAAGCGATGCTGAGAACGCAAGTGGAAGCACTGAGCTACAGAAGCAGCCCTGTGAAGTTACTGTCAGTGTCCTGCACTGTTTAATGAGAAATTGTGTGGCAATGAAATTGTCTTAGACCCGGGAGCTCTCCACTGCTTTTCCAAGCTGATGGCAGCTCACGTCCAGCAGTCTTATCTGGGGTATCTATTAAGGGTGTGGGAGTGGTACGGAAGGAGAGACACTTGCACAAATTCCCAGGACACATGGCTTAGCTTTGGATTAAATCAGAGGTCATTAAACAGCTGGGTACCACCCACGCCACAATGATTTCATGGAATAAGGGGTGTGAATCACACTGACGATGGAAGCTTCACATAAACCACTACATCCTTCCCTCAGTTACAAGATAAAATCCCGTATAGTCAATTTTAAGCCAGCAGCTGTACTTGAGCTCACTGCCATGTTCCTGAAAAGTCAAGGTAAGCACACAAACGCTCACACCAACTGCGAATCACACGAAACAAGAAAATGATGGAAGCACTTGAAGACGCTTAGTTATTCAAGCACGGAAGCCAAATCTGTATTCTACACGAGCCAGGTATTTCAGATGACACCACGGGAGCAAAAAGCACCGAAACGAGAAAAATGAGAGGCAGCAGGAAAAAGCAGGAGGCGTCGCATTTTACAAAGAACAAAGTGAGTGCATGTGTCAGGCACGATGCTCAGGAAGCAACCAGCACTCTCCTAGCACAACACAACTCCAGTTGCACTGCTTCTTGATGTGCTACTGTAGGAGCCAAACTCCTAAATACAATCGCTGGATCTGAAGCGTTGGGATTTAATCATTTGTTTCCCCGGAGGCACCCAGGTTTCTGTATGGGTTACCTGAAGCACTGCAACGTTCAGCAGGCCAGCTCTGGGTGAACCACTTGGCAGGTGCTAAAAGGCAGAGAGGAAGGGGAGGAAGAGCCGGGGACAGAGGTGGCTGCTCCGCTGCACCGCGGCTGCGCAGGGAGGCACAGGCTGCAGTTGCTGGGTCGCTTAGAGTTACAGATCTGCCTCATTTGCCTGGGCAAACATATCCCGGAGGACTATATTTACAGAACACGGCCTTTGCTTCCCATTCCTTTGAGCGATATAAAAATACTGAGAATTCTTCCTTTGGGAGCTTAGCAACAGTTGCCCTTTGGTTCCCGCTGTCTTCCCCGAAACGCGGTCGTGTTCCTGAGCTGGCATCGAAGCGGATGGCTCGAGTTAGCGCTCGTGCACGTAGCCACTGCCTGCTCGAGTCCCCCTGTACAGGGCTCTCACTTAAGCGTCACTAATTCAGGAGATGCTGGCTCGGAGGGAGCCCTGTAAACAAGCTGGATTCCAGCACTGCGAGAGTGCCAGTCTGGGAGATGAGACGCAACAGGATTGACTTGGGTATCTACTGGGTCTCTCATTACAACTGCAAAGAGCAGAGAAAGTTGCATTTTGCACCCAAATCAGAAGGAAGAAAAGTAAAGGCTTCTCTAGGGGAAGAAAGAATGCACCAGCCAAGCAATATGAGGTCTTGAACAGTGATCCTTTGGGGAAACTGAAATGCCAGTCCAAAGCCTACAGTACCACCAGGACAGGGAGGAACCTTACAAACCTACAGCAGGTTGGGAAAAGGCAGTCCCGCATATGCTGCATACGCCAACCACACGTAACAAGGTGGCATTTGGACATTTGTTTAGCTCAAGTTGTTTCCCAAGCAGTCTGTGAAAACAGAGCACAACAACGCCACGAACGCGCTCCGTACGAATTAGCTGGCTTTCAACGCTGACAAACCCTCCCAACCACACCGTCCATCTTCACGCAGCTGGCAGCCACAAAACTGAAAAATTGCAGAGCAACTACAAATTATTCACTGTTCTGACTCCGGGAGGAAGACAACCCTCCCCAGAGGGCTGTGATGTTCCCCAGGACTCCCAAGGAGAACAGGCTGGTGTACGTTACCTGACCTCCCAAGAAAAGGCCACAAATTACCCTCTTCTCCTGGCAGCTGAAAGCTGTCATTCCAGACTTATAAGTCATAGACTTGCAAACAGAGGCATGAAAGTCTGTTTAAATAAAACTCTCGTTAAAACAGCAATTAACAGGTTCATTACTCGCTGAAATTTAGAACAGGTCCAAGTAGCAAGGATCTTTACCAATTTGACACTTGCTTTGGGCAGTGCTTGTTCCTAGCAGCAAACATCCCTAGCCCCAACAGTTGTTTTGTAAATAAGAGATGAGTGTTTGTCTCTGCTATACTTAGGCAGACAGAAAGCGTGGGGGAGCAGCGCTTCTGCTTCCAACAGGAACATCGTAAACACTCGGTAACAGCCCATCTGACTCCAAGTTGAGAAAGAACTGGAAATCCAAGCAAAGTGCTCAGATAACATGTTAACAGATTTTAACCAAAGAAAGAAGTTATAACAGATCCAGCACGCTAGGAAGCGCATTTGTGGCAGCATGGGAATAAGCCAGCAGGGCTGACAAGGCATAGCAAGGTCTTCAGGCAGCACTCTGAAAATCACTGCCAGTCCAGGCACGGTGACATTTGCAAAAGCTGTGCGAACGTGCAATTTCCAAACACGGGGAAGCTTCCAAATTTTTTTTGCATGATACCAGCAGCTATGTGCTATCGACTGCCACTAACAGAATGGGACAGACCAAAGCTGGGAGTCACCTAGGTCTCTCGGCAGCTGGAATGAGCCCATGCAGGGCTCATAAACACCTCGTTACAGCCCACTCCCTGCCAGATCCCAGGAGCAGACAGCAGTTGTGTATGGCAGCGACAAGAACAAGGGTCAGCAGCACTGGCACAGACACAAACCTCAAGGGGATAAGATGAGGTCAAGTTCTTAAACAGGACATTTTGACAGATGCTGATTTTCCTCCTGTTCCAAACAAACCTACCCCAGCCTGCCCATGGGAGGCTCTTCCAGGGTGCCCCCACACGAGGGAGAAGCATTCATCAGGCTCCTAAAAGCAGGCACTGTATATAAAACGTAGAAGCACCGACTGCAGCCAGGCAATCTGTATTTGTCTCATCTCGCTGCTTAGCAGCTGTGACTAACGGGGCTGCAGGGCTGGGAGCGAGGAGCTGCAGGATGGCACCGAGCAAGCAACTTCAAATGGGAGCAAGCTCTGCGGCTGTGGCAGCAGGAAGGAGATGCACGAGGAGCCAGGCGATGAGCTGCAACACCATCTGCCAGGGATGCTCCCTCGGCGGGTTCGTGCGTGCACCTGGATGCAGAGCGCCCGACTTCCAACCTTCAGCTTGCCCCAGGGCATTTCTGTGCCACTAGGACACCAGGCTTGGCAAACATTACATGTGTGACTTGAAAACAGCCATTTCTTGGCCACAGGAAGGTTTCTAATAACCCTGCTCCTCCTCCCCAAAACCAGCGGGTTAACTAGAAGCACACCTTGAACACCTCTCCCTGCCCTGCCCCAACCATATTTCAGGATAAGTAGTTGCTCACCAGTGTGTGTAGCTGCTAATTCCTGGAGATACAGGAGGCGTATATTTTCAAATGAAAGAATACAGCTTTTAGGGCGTCAGAACAATGAAAGGCAGGGCGACTGCCTGAAGTGCAGAAACTAAAAGCTTTTTCCTTCAGAACAAGAGCAGAATCAAGTAATTGTCGTTTCCAGGGAGATGGGGAACTTAGGGATCAGAGCTCAATCTGCAGTTAAATGGATTGGAAACAACTCCCTGCCAGCTGCAGAAAAAACATGGATAAAAACATGCAGAAAAATCCAGAGAGGACATTTTCCCAGCACTGTGAACATCCCCCTGTGTCCAGGAATGATAGACTGACTTTAGCTGTTCAGGAAAGCCAAGGGAGAAGAATTTCCTACATCCTCCTTTTCCATATCCATCCCCCATCCAGCCTCCCGTCACAGCAAGAACTGACAGGTATTTATTTCAGTTTCCTCCTTTTGAGAGAGAAACCTGAACATTCTTTCTGACACTCCTGAATCACAGCTATAAGTACACTGCGTATGCAAAAAATACCCAAAGGAAGATCTTAAAATACTCTTTGCAAGCTAGGCAGCCCTTTGACTTTCCACTGAGATATTTCACAGGTGCCAAAAGACAAATTCATGCTTCAAAGCGAAGCCAAATCCTAAGTTTCTCCCACGTAAGAGGAAAATCCCATGACTTAGCCCAAGATGTTCTACTAAACAGAAAAGCCTGGTAAGACATATTGGCTGCACCGAAGCTGCATGTGGGAGATTTATACAAGTACACACCACAACCACTCCTCACAGCACAGAGCCACTGATGGAAAACCAACTCAGAACCAAAATACAATGATTTAAATGCAAAGAACCAATGCTGTGTTTTCATACTGCTATCACCCTGCCTAACTTGGTAAAAAAGTGACTGAGGTGGTCCACCAGGATTCCTTCCAGTGGGTGTCCTGAAAAGCAAAAGGAGCAGGGACTGATAGGTAAATGACTTTCCAAAGTAACCCGTACCTTTGTGAGTGCTGTAGAGGGCTGCAAATGTCACCACGAAGAAGGTGGTGGAATATTTTCCAGCATTAACCAGATGAAAGGCCCGTTTATTATCGCGGTAACGGCGCAGGCACTGGATGAATCGCAACCAAGCAGGGATGCACTGGACAACTGCTCTCACTCCGTAGGAGTAGCTGTAGCAAATCTGATCTTCTGCAAGAAAAAAAAGCATCAGGGATACAGAGTTAGTAAGTTTAACAACTCCTGTTGTCTTCCTTTCTGTCAGAGCAGTACCAGTGTACCTGAGAGTGCAGTGCCCCATCCACATCTTGTATTTGTGCACGCACACATTTGCAACTTGCACACGTACGTGCACACACATTCAGAACAGCGAGAGACTCAGAGAGCATTCCGATGCCCTTTACGCTATCTTGCAGCTATTCAGGTGACATGACATCAATAACACATCCAGACAGATAATCTTCTAACTCTTTCACTGCTGCCAGTGTAATTAACATGCAAGAAGATTAGAAATAATCTATTTTTAAATTTACTTTGTGCTTTTGGCACTGCTGCGAATAACCAAATTAAAGATGGAATTACACACGGCCTTCTCGACTGAATTTTTGTGCATAAATGGGAGAGCATTCCTAAACCCAGCAGGACAACTCAAAAAGACTACTTTGTCTAAGATGTCCTTGACCCATTTTTAACTTTTCTTGCATATTATAATAGGAAAAAACAGCTTTCAGTATTTTTTTTCTTATTTTTGTTGGCTTTCTTTATTATTATTTATTTTAGTATTTTAAACAAAGACAGGGCATAGCCTGACCACAGCTTGAGCAACTGGGGTGAGAGGAAACTACCTCTAAAATAAACACCCCACTGATTAGCAAATGTTTGTTTCTACTCACACTAATGGAGACAGGTTCATTAGCTGATAATTATTCCAAAGCACTATGTTGTTATTGCAGTGTTTGGAGGACAAACCATTATCCACCCAGTTGTTTTATAACTTTTTTTTTTTTTAATAAATAAATAGTTAATTCCAACACTGTCTTAAAGGGAAGAGAAAGATCAGATTGGAAAAACAAAGCAAATACTGATGCTTATCGAAGCATACCACAATCTCTCATAGCAAGTGTCAACACCATCAGACAACACAATTTGCCAGCAGTCACTGCTTAAAGTGGAAAGAAAACAGCCTGATCCAGTAGGAGCCAGGGACTATTTTGTGACTGGAAGGCCAAAGTCTGCCAACTCCGGGGCTCTTCTGACTAGAAAGGAGAGAGGCACAGCATCAACAACCCTCGTGTCGCAGCACCAACCCTAACTGAATAAGGGGCAGCACCAACTAAGGAAGTTTCTCCATCCTCTCTTGCTTTAGGATATGGTGATGGTGCCTGTAAGAACCAGGCTGCAGCACGAAACATTGTGGTTCACGGCCTTACACAACTCATTTTCGTGCTAAGCAACAGGCTAAAAGCAAATACATGGTTAAACGACTCGAATAAAACAATGCCAGGAAAAGGGTTTTGTCTTTCCAGTCAAGAAGTGCTCTGCCTACAGTCAGACGAATACGCAAGTCAGGCCAAACAACTGGCTTAGGGAACGAACACTGATGTGAAATGCCATTTCTCTGGATGGAAGCAAGAAACAGTAGAATCTCTAATGGCATGTTTACAAGGAACGTCAATTATTTTAGTTTCCTATGTCACTGGTAGGCCTCTTCAACACAGATGCCCAAGAAGTGGCTTTGCTTGGTGCTTTTCAGGTCATTCTGACAGCATCTGCGGGGGTGCCAGCATTTCTCTACCTGTATCTGCCAGAAGTCCAGCATTGTCCTCCCACTGAACCTCGAAGCTGTAGAAGCAGATCATGTACTCCAGATCCATGAGTATCACGACCAGGCTGTTGAGCTGATCAGCCAACCAGAAATCTGCGAAGCCTACTTTGTGGAAGGGAGCCGTGAACACTCGAAACTGTCAAGAGAAAAAGGAATAATTCATATGACACAGGGGCAAAGACACCTCACCGCAGCAGCAGGACATTGCAGCATTGAACAAATATGGAAGTAACAGAAACGCTTCAAGATTTATTGCTGACCTTTTGCTCCTGCTGAAAAAAGAAAGATAACTGTCTCTCTGCTTGAAGTACAAATAAAATTCCTCCTTTCAGACATCTGATTTTTCTCCTATTCACTCCCTGATTTTTTTTTATATTTTTTTTTCCGCAACTGGACGAGCCCAGCCTCCTCCAACCAAGCTCTTCCCCAGAAACTTGGGGTCTCTGTGTAGGAGCTCAGCTCCTCCAACTGATCCTCATGCTGACCAGCACTTCCTTTCAGGCATTTATGTCGTATCTACTGACGTCTTCCACGTTTATCTTCTGCCTCACACTTAATATCAGTTAGGTTACAGACCCACAGCTTGGCCATTAATCTGATCGTGGCCCAATTTACTTAACTCGAGCTGTTCTTTGGTGTTAGAAGCTGTACCAGTGGATATTGTTACTCAGCTGGATCTCCCAAGCCCTCTAGCACAGGAAGAGTTAAATAAAGAGCAGAGAAAATCCTATTAAGTGTCAGTTAGACTCCGTCTCCATCCCAGTCCACTTTCCCTCTAAGCCTCAGCAGCAGTTTTGCCACTTTCAAACCAGACGGTTTTCATGGTCCATTACCTTTGATTACAGCTCTCCCTGCCCAGTTAGTTATAGCTACTAACAGCCAATTTCTCCAAGAGACAGCACCAGCATCATCCTGTAGTTCAGAGATTTATGAACCTTTACATTAATGAAAGCACAGGCTAACACTGGGCTTTACATTGCTCTCCTTATTAACCTAAAGGCACGCAGCTACAGGAACACAGGAAAGGACTGACACGTTCCCATCCAGCCCAGAATGCCAATTCAAGGCTCTGGTCCTAAATTTCAAAGCCAAATAAGGGATCAAGACTTCGTGGCATTGAACTGCAGATAGGGACCTTGACCCAGAAAGCACTGTGTTTGGTAGGACAGCGCCTAGTGCAACAGCTCAAATGTTAGGGAGCTCTGCTCTGGATGCAGTCCTGTTGTGGAGCAGCCTCTGCAGAGATGAGAGAAGGCAGAGCACCCATCCTCAAGAAGTCCATCCTCTCTAACCCAGCAAGGCCCTGCTATCTCCACCAACACTCCCCAAGGATGGGAGCTGCTGTCTGAACGCTCCTAACCCCACTGTGGTTTCTGACCAGGGCTGCTGCACGCTGCCCCAGGCACAACCCAACAGTCAGAGGGTGCCAGCACTGCCCGCTGGCAAATCCCCGTTGCACAAACAACCTTCGCAGCTCAGCAGTGCCTGCAACACCCTCTGGTGAAGATGGGCTCCGAGAATAAAGGCATGAAACACCAGGAGCCAGGGACAAACTTAAACTTCAAGCGATCGATTGCGATTATATTTGCACAGCTCCACAACCCAAGTGCAGACTTTCTGGTGCTGATACTGCAGTTTCGCTAAGCGCTGAGACAGGAGATGTTGAGCTAGAGCTGAACACTTCCTAGACTTTCACCTCGCACAGCTATGCTCCCTGCAGTTGTTTCCCCATTCCAGCACCCTGCAGGGAGGACGGTACGGGGATGCTATGCCATTCTCTACGCTCTGATCTGATTCCTCTTGGCGAGCTGCTCCCCTCAGCCTACACAAGTGCATTCAGCAGGCTCCTCGCCTGGCAGCAGAAGCAAAGAACACTCACGTGATCAGGATGCCACGTAAGGAAGAGAAAAGGGTCTGGCACAGGAATTCAACTCACTACGAGCTAAGTAACTTTTTCATCCAGAGGAAGATCAATGAAGGAGTAAACTGCAGTTCCCTCAGGGATTATTGAAACAAATCCAACTCACAAATTGCAACAAGCAGGTGACGAGCACAGGTGGATGCAGAAAGCCTCCTAGCTCTGAAATATCCCCCTGATTTGGTTCTAGAAAAACTGGAGGTACCAATAATGCTCTGCTACGCCGAGTACACCATTTTGGCCAGAAATGAAGCACATGAAATGTGAAGAAAAACACTCATCAAATCAAAATTTGGGTGAAGAGTACATTTCTAAGAATTGCACTATTTACACCTCCTTTCACCCAGATAGCTGCTGGCAAAAGAAGAAATAAAATACGCCCAGCCAGCCGATTTCATATGATAAGAATTAGAAAAGCCTAACAGCTATGTGCTCTGTCTGGCCTTTTTTCCCCTTCCCCCTGACACACAGAAGTACTGTGTCATTTTCCACCATTAAGGTGATCTTGCATTTTGATGAAGCTTTTCTCCCTAGGAAGCCTCGGGATGAATTGGCCTCTGCACATTAAAGACACGTCTGTGCTGCACACTGCTGCATAGTCTGGAGAGAGCAGGTACTGGGAAGGTGCTGTGAAGCTCTGTGAAGACTGAGAATCTCACCCTGTTAAGATATTAAGGTAAATTAGCACAGATATTGCTCACACAGTTAGACCGCTGCCGGTACTTCCCCTAACACCAAGGGACAGCAGTAAGACTAATGAGGCTTGGGACTAAAAGGTACGTCTGTGAGAGGTGGCTGAACGCTGGAAGGCAAAAAGGGAGAAACTGACACAGTAGAAACCTAGGAAATCAAATAGCAGAGGTAAGCGCACAGAGGTTAACTAGGTGTGTGTAGAAATGCAAGCACACGCTTGAAACGTGACTCTACATTTCATCTCTGTCATGTTCCAGATAAAGTTAATCGTCTTAATTGGCATTAAAATGATTCTACGGATAACGTCAGCCAGCCCAACTCTCTTCTGCTGAATGCTCTCAGAGCAGTTCTAGCAAGAACAAGGTATCGAGGGAACCAAACTGATGGAAGTTAATTTAAAAGGACATTCAGGGTTGGGACGAACACGTGAAACAACTGTTTTTGAAGAAACTGAAGAGCCATCCAACAAGTTTGAAAGCTGTTCTTTTGGATTCCCACCTACAACTGGAACACAGATACAGCACGCGTATTTACATTTAATTTTCCACGAAAACAGAAGCTGGGTCCTAAATGAGTAATTCTGTTTAAGACCACAATAGATTTGCTGAAAAAACAACCTGTGAACATAATTTGAGAAGCAGCAACCTTTGCAAAGGTTTCCTCTCCACCAGTGAACCTCTCTTTGTTGGCACTCTCCCATTTGGGGCTGAGAAGCACCCGTGCAGCTGTGCCTTAGGGTCCTACAACCCTAACCAAACCATTCTGCTGCATTAAGGGACAAAGCTATATGCAGCTGTGTATGTGAAGATTACGAACACCTACCTGCAACATAAGATAATAATACACTTGTAGGGACAAGCAGAAGTTGTTTCAGTAACCCCATCCTTGCAGTCAATACCTTCTCAGGTCTGCTCTATAAATACACACGTACAAAGGCATACCACTCCTCTTTCCTGAAGATTAGTGATGTTTGTATATATTTCAACTGCTACAGCTCAGCTACAGCTTTTTATCTCTTATTTATTTATTTTAAAATCAGATTTCAGACTTACCAATAGTTTGAGCAGCCAAAAACGGGACTTGTAATATAAGGTTTTGGTAGGGTTGATGAGAAAAAGCAACATGAAGCCGTACAAGATGAGTGGATTCACCTGCATAGGGATGTAGGTGAATTTACCATATATACATGCCAGCAGGCTCAGGCACCACAAAACCCCCAGGAATCCAGCAATCTACAGAAAGACAGAAAAAAATGCAGATACCTTGTGAAAAAAATAACTCCAAATCCTACAATGAGCTCTCATTATAAGAAAAGGGAGAGCAGTGCTCAATCCTGTAATCTAATCAGACTTCAGCAACTTCCTCTTCTAATTGTGTTACAATTCCTTGCCAGGAAATGGTGCAGGATTTATCCTCCTGATACGCACAGCTCAGCCACTCCTAACAACCTGCTCTGTTTACCTCAAAGAGATGTTGATGGGACAAGTTGCTGCGGGGATTGAGTTCAAAGATGAGGACATGATTCACTCCAGCCTGTCTCCAGCCGTACGTGTTGATACCCAGGAGAAAGAGGAATTCTATCAGGAGAAAGCCACCTCGATAGATTCTCACCAGTGGCCACACATTTGGTCCTTCTATAAAAGCCACACCTGACAAAGGAAAAGATGAAACAGCCATAATGATAGCACAAGGCATGCCACAAATCAAACCTGTGCTCCACTTCCTCCTGCTGGTTCTCAGACACTCAGCTCCAGCCCATGGAAACAGGGTACACTTGTAACTCATATAGCAGCTGGAGGACTTTTTGCCTCATCTGTCAGAGGATTTATGACTATTCTGGGGAAAAATTGCTCTCCAGCTTCTGCAGTCAGGTCATTAACAGCATCTCAAGTCCCCTGTCTCACACTACAGGCACAAGGGACAGCGCTAGCATAAATCATCTCTATATTCACTTAAAAGTTCTGATTTAATGGAGAAGAAATCTCAACAGACCGAGATACAAATATTTCAGCTCCCCACAAAACCAAGAAGTACAATTTACAGCATTTAAAACAATGCTAAACTGTGCCTGATCACCCAAGTCCATACAACTGTAATGTAATACATATTCATAGCCAGCAATATAATTTCCAGCCGCACCCAAACAGAATAGCCAACGCAAGGCAACAATATGGGAAGTCTGTTTCTTCCTTTGTTCGGTCTACAGGGTTCTGAAAACAGATTTGCTTAATTTCAAACAATGAGCAGCTGCACTCTAAACCAGCAGCTTTTCTAGCACAAGCCCCTTTGCAAAATATGGTCCCTCCATTGCCTGATCTGAGTTTTATGAGAAAAACACAGCTGAAATACAAGTGTTCAAACCTTCTATTTTGCTTTCACTGAGCATTCCTCATCCATATGCCTTTTAAAAGCAGAAAAGAACAGGCACTTTTACAGAATTGATGCTGAGAATTTATTTTCACAACCCTCCTGCCTGAATTACAGCCCCTAGTTTTTCAAACTTTTCTTCACAGAAAGCGTATCTGTAAGACACTTCACTTGTACTTTATATCACATCAAATTATGGAGGAAAATCGTGCAAGGAACAATGACTGACAAACAGTTGCTTTAAACTTATAACCTAAAGCGAGTATTGGATTCAGGCAGAAAAGTCCAAGTTTGGACAGAAATGACAGACATGCACAAGCTGAAAGAAATGAGGCTTAAGTACAGAATTACAAAAGCACATCTGAAATGCCTCCAGTTGCTTACAAACAGGACACAGTAGCCCTAAAATACCGAATAAGAAATGCAAAAGCTCCCAGAGAGACCAGAACAGATATGCTGTGCTATCTGAGACAGAACAGCAAGACAAAGGTTTATCCTGTGGTGAGCACACTTCAACACAATATAGCATGTGCTCTCCACAGCCAATGCCACTAATCTTGTTTCTTTACTCCCAGGGTGGCAGAAGATCCTAACTGTAGCACTTGAACAGCAGCTGATTCTGGAGAAAAAGCATATATGGAACGATGCATTGAGCTGAGCTGTGGAAATACAGATGCTGTGAGTATTTCTGTGTACTCCCTCCTCCGAAACCAAGGCCCTACCTAGCACAGCTTCCCCAGTGTAAGGTCTAGATGTGATTCCCTTCTCACATCTCCTAATTTAACCATGTTCTTCACCACAGCTACACGGTCTGGCAGAAGAAGCTCAAGGACCAGCTTGCAAGGCTTTTGTGGGCTTTGTCCAGCAAAGCCTTACAAGGCCTCAAACTGGTGCAGCACGGACACGTTTACGCCAGCTATCAGCCGAAAGGAGTAACCACAAGGGGCCAGTCTGGGTGGGAGGAACCATCTCGAGTGCCATGAGAACCGAAAGCATTCCCGAGCATCTCAGGGTGAAGAATCACACCTCCTCCTCCTGCATCACCTTCTGTGTAGCTTGAGCTAGTCAGACTGAGGGTGGAAAAACACAACGTCTGGTAACAGGCACATCAGTGGAGAACAGAGCTAAGGTGCAGTTATGAAACATTTTTCAACCACGTCTGAAAATTCAGACTTTTTCCTTTTTTTATTTTGTATTTGAGTTTACAGACATTTCTGCTTAGGCAAATAAAGGAAGGGATCTGGCCTGAGGGAAGCAGAAGAACTGGGGGAAACTGTCCTGCTTTGCAGCTACCTCCCACCCCAGCCCTTTGAGGCTTTAACTCTGCATTCCTGGCCTCTCATCAGCACGCTTTCCCTCGGGAGAAGCTGTGCTGATACAGGAGCAGATTAAGACCACAGCTCCAACATAACCCATCGCGCAGCCCTGAGGTCTGTACCCAACCCCGAGGCAGAGAGATTTTCCATTTATCTCTCGTTTCCACTTAAATCCAGCACCGCACATCAAGTCACTTCCCCACGTCAGCAGGTACATGACACTGGATTAACTCGCCCCTTCAGTAACTGACACCAAACAGCAGATGCGGGCTCCTCACGAGGTGTTCAGAGGAAGATCTCCCTGGTGACAACCCCAACACCACCACAACCAAACTGTGCAGACTCTCATCCTGCCTCAAATGTGTTTTAATATATCTCTGCGCATTCCTTTTATAACTTTCAAACAAAATTACTCACCTAACTAAGGCTAAGTGTCATCCATGTGAGTACCCTAAGACCGTGAGTGCCCGATGACAAAGACCCACACCACTTCCCTGATGCAGTCATTACTGTCACGGAGAGATTTTACACTCAGTCACGCGAATGCCACGGCACAGCCACGTTCTTCCAGCTCAAAGCTCGCCCTGCCACCGTGCTCCTTCGCAAACCAGAGACAGAGCACTGCTGCAGCACGAGCAGTAACTTGTCTTCAGATTTTGTGTGCAGTCTTGTAGGTTTCTGATTAATAAAACATACACTTATTTCCGCGGCCTTTCAACCCCAATTACACATTAAATTGGCAGCTAGTAAAGCTGATAAAGAAACAGTGAGGCAGAAACAGAGGCTGATACAGCAACAGAACAGTGAGGCTGATACAGAAACGGTGAGATTTATGCTTGAAGGAGACACTTCCCTGGGATCCACCTGTAGCAGCTGCAGCCTTCAATGGATCCCAGGTGACTGTCAACTCATCTCTATAAAATGTTGCTGTTCTACTTTTAAAATCATAGAATCATAAAACCATCTAGGTTGGGAATGACCTTCAAGATCATCAAGTCCAACCATCAACCTACTGAGTCCCACCAGTGACCCCCATCCCTCAGTGCCACATCCTCACGTCTCTTCAGTACCTCCAGGGATGGGGATTCCACCACGCTCCAGTGCTTGGCCACCCTCTGTGTGAAAAAATTCTTTCTAATGTTCAGCCTAAAGCTCAGGCATTGTTGATATGGTTTACTACTCGTGGGCATGTTCTAATGCTGTTTTGCAGATTCTACACATACAACTCTAAGACCCTACTTTAGTCAATCAAATCATAAAAACAAATTGGCAAAAGTAGCATAGAGGTTAGCAAATAATATCCAATTAAAAACAAAATTTGTAGTTAGAATACAGTTTTTGCCCAATATCTGCAGTAACTTACAGATATCAGATCATGTCTGCTGATACAAACATACCAATTATTCCACTAGTTTAGTAAGGTCTGCTTTAGAGGTTTAATCATTTTTATGAATTCATTCTCACAACTGTATCACTTTTTCATTCTTACTACTGCGATAAAATGAACATATCAGGCATCAGTCCTATTTGCACCTCACAGAGATCAAACATGCAAGTTACACAAACAAAAGATATGATGAATAAAGAACAGCTTCTACACATTCAGTGGACCCTTCACAGACGGGTCAACTTTCTGCCTCTACCACAGAAAGACCAAAAGGGAAGTATTTGCAAACAGCTAAAAACAGATAAATTTTATCCCAGGAGGCTGGATCAAATTACAGAAATATCTGATTATGTTTTTTATAAATATTTAATTATTCTTTTAAAACAAAGCATAGACATGGGCTTCCCTAATACAAGAGTTTATATGTTGATTTTCCTTTGCACTGCTTAAGCAAGGTACAAGGCTACTGAAATCACACACACAATTAGTAAAGCTGCTTTTGATGAAGCAGTGTATCTGGATCTGCAGTACCAACATAGTTTTTACTCTTAATGAAAGTTCAAACTCAGAAGGAGCAAAACAGAATAAAACCAAGGTCTGAGATACGTGATAATTTATTCTAGCTTTTAAACAACCTTGCCAAAATCTGCCAACAAGAAAGATTCAATTAATTCCATTAATAAGCAACAGGCATTGAAATCCCACAACTTTCTACACAGAATAGAACAGAATAAAACAGCTCAGCTGGAAGGGACCTAAAAAGATCAAGTCCAACTGCCTGACCACTTCAGGGCTAACCAGTTAAAGCATTAACCAAATGTGTCCTGAACACTGACAGGCTTGGGGCATTGCTAGGAAGCCTGTCCCAGTGTTTGCCCACCCTCATGGTAAAGACATTTTTTCCTAATGTCCAGTCTGAGTCTTCCCTGGCACAGCTTTGTGCCATTGCCACGTGTCATGATGAAAATGTCCTGAGTGGCAAGGTGTTCACATCGCTATATGTCTGTTCTCATTCTCTGTAAGGAACCAGTGCAAAACCTATGCAAAAGTTAAGTTCTACAAACACCTCTCAAGGCAGGAGAGGACTGTGTGCTCACAGAACAGTAACCCAAGTCTTCAGACATGGATTTTGCACTTCCAGAACATCCCTCCACAAGTAAGGAGGAAACAAGGAAAACAGATCACAATACATTCCGAGTCCAAAATCCAGGTAAGTAACGTGAGAAAGACATAACCTATGCAGCCCTAACAATTCACAGCAGTGTGCTCTGACTCCAAGTGATTTAACCCAGAACATGCTGACCACCCAGCTCAGATCCAGGTCCCCACTAAGTGACAAGAACGTATCCACACTGGGGCTTTGGAGCCAGATGGTTCCTGCTGAGGATACCCACCTGAAAGTATGACAGTCACGTTCAGTGCAATGAACAATCCACAGAACAATCCAACCCTGAATGTAGTCCAGGCTGGTACAGGCTGTGAACAAAGCAATGGTGGAGTTAAAGGGGATTGAACAGGTTTATCAGCAAAATTAGATTCATTTGCAGAGTAAATTTAAAATCAGGGATACAATAATCATCTCTGACTGCACTCTTTCTCTGTGAAGTGCAGCACTGAAAAGGCTGTGTAATATTTTTGCCTATCTTGATGCCATGCCATGTTGAAACAGAGCTCAATGGTTCTCAAAAAATGTTCCAGACCACAAAAACACTAAGCATACGTTATTAGTAGCACAAATTTCCCTTTATTATTCATCTTATCCCTTCATTACCTTGCCTGCACGCATTACGAAAAATTATTTCTGTATTTTCCAGAACTAAAGCAGATTACGTGACCATGCTCCTCCTTGCAATTTGTGGAGCATGCTCATACCCGTGTGTTTTCACCACTTTGTTCCAATGCGAATCTAATTTGGCACCTCAACAAGTTGCAGAAGCAGCTTAGCTATGTAACTTGCTCACCTGAGCTGCTCCCAAAGGTGGAACACGCAGACGTTTCATAGCCTTCTGTCTGTCCCCATCTTCTAACTCGTTGGTCACCACTTCCTAAGGAGATAAAGACACACATCGCAGAAGGTCATGCTAATGCTAAACACCTGATACTGCATTAAAACAAAAAATAAGTCAATTTTCAAGTTACATTTGAGCCCTCACCCCATGTTATTCCAATGTACTGTAACAAAGATATGAAAAGTTTACCATAACGCATCTAGTTATTATTATATGATATAAGCTAACACTGTCTTAGCTTTTCAGAGTGAAAATTTACCAGCTGAAGACATGTAGTGGGTTTACATGGCAAGGTTTTGGTAGCAGGGGGCCATAGGGGTGGTTTCTGTGAGAAGGATCTAGAAGCTGCCCCATGTTTGGTAAGGGCCCCACTGTTTTCCAGAGCTGAGCCAATAAGTGATGTTGTTTTGCGCCTCTGTGAGAGCATATTTAAGATAGGGAAAAAAATGCTGCGCCACACAGCAGCTGGGAGAGTGAGAGGAGTGAGGAACGGCCTTACAGGCGCCAAGGTCAGTGCAGAAGGAGGGGGAGAGGCGCTCCAGGTGCCGGAGCAGAAGTCCCCTGTGGCCTGTGGTGAGGACCATGGTGAAGCAGGATGTCCCCCTGCAGCCCATGGAGCACCACGATGGAGCAGGGTTCCACGCTGCAGCCCGTGGAGAGGAGCCCACGCAGGAGCAGGTGACCTGGCAGGAGCTGCTGCCCGTAGGGGAGCCAGGTTGGAGCAGTTTTCTCCTGAGGGATGGACCCTGTGGTACGGACCCATATCTGGAGCAGCTCTGGAAGAGCTGCTGCCTGTGGGAAGCCCACACTGGATCAGTTCATCGAGGACTGCATCCCGTGGGTGGGACCCCACAGCACAGGGGACGAGAGTGACCGAGAAGGAGCTGCCCACTCAGCTGCCCACTTGAGTGGAACCACGACAAGACAACATACACAAATTCATGTAAGCAATGCCAGAAATCAGTGGCACTTTAAAATCAACCAACAGTTGCCTTGGTGGTGAATACAGGCTACAGGCAGACCTTGTGGGGAGCAATAGGGAAGAAGAACACGTTGTTTTCTAGTTACTAAAGCAGCAGTGCACAGAGCAGCGTCTTTACCTCTGTTTCGGAGATCAGCTGGTTGATTTTCTTGCAGGTGTAGAAGGGTGCCACCTCCACCTCGGCCACCCGCCACTCCGCCCCTCGTGTCGTCTCCAGGTTCTTGTCATGTTTCTTCAAGATCTTGCGGAAGCCTGTGAAGTTCAGGTTCTGCAGGGAAGGGGAACAGTTACTGGCCATTAGCCTCAGTCAGATCAGAAGAAAGTTACGTGGTTACATGCCAGCGCTAGCAAGGAATAAGAAGAATCAAAATTCTTGCATCTATGGTCAGGAAGATTTTTGTGTTATCACTTTATTAGAAAGTTATGTATCCTTTGTAAAGGATAATGCTCTCTCTGCATGGGTACCAGACTGCTTATATCCCACATGCACTACACCTGGTCTCTGCATGAGCAGTAATGAGCTCTTAAAAACAGAAAGCTGCAGAAAGAGTATGTATGCTGCACCTACCCCAAAGCAAGGCACATATTAATTCTTCCAAGGGTTTTTCCCCTTCTGAAAAGACTAGGCTATGGATTTCTAGTTTTTTCAGTCTTCTTGGTTTCAAATAAAGTTTGCAGAATAAGCACATTATAAAAGAGAAATCCTGGTACAACAGAAAACTTGTGAAAAGTTTAAACGCTGCAAGTGAAGCCCCGAGAAGTGCATCCCCTGACAGCACGCTCTCACAAAGCACATTGCACGATGCCCGCAAAACTGGCCGAGGCTTGCAGACGCAGGAGATAAGAACACGATGCCACATTAAAGGGAAAAAATGATGGTTGATTTCCAAGTTACGTACGAGCCCTGACCTTAGGCTCTTGTAACGGGCAGTAACAAAGATAGGCAGAGCTCACCACGCTGCATTAAAAGCAGGCGATTGCTGTGATGAGATGTGTTTGAAATGCTGTGTTTCATTGCACAGAAAACACCTCTTGAAAGGCTCTGTGTTTCCTTCAGGCACCAGCAGGAACACGGACAGACCGTGGCAAGAGTCACTTCAAAAAAAGCTTAGAAAGTAGCTTGGAAAGAAAAACAGAAAATCACAGAATCCAATACCCCGGGGAGAGGCGCCAACTACTCGCTGAAATTATTTTCAATCTAATTATGCTCAGAGTGATTTAATACCAGACCCCTGCCATATAGGTGGGGAAATGAGGCTAGGGAGATGGGAGCAGGAAGCCAATGCATTAGTGATCTGCATTATTGCAGACAAGAGACTTTAATTACTTTCTATCGGAAAAGCCAGCAACCCACCCCAGGGAGAGCAGATCACTATTTCATAAATTGGAAATGGGTAAGATGCAACAAAATGCTGGTTTGGGTCCGAGACTGCTCCACAGCCTGAACTGATACGGCTTTGTGATGACATTAGCAGAGCCCACAAATCCTGCCACCCCCATGGCATGACAAAAACACCGCGGGCTACGATGGCACCGCAGCAATGACACTGAACGAGAACAGCCAAGTGCCATCTATGCAGCCACGAGTTTTGCACTTCTTGCTATTTAGTACACTTCTATTTGGCAAGGGGCCTTCTCCAGGCCTGACTTCCATTTCTGAAGGTGGCTAATTGAATCTGTGGAAGCGAATTGGCTAGTGACATGCTTTGCCATCAAAGGTGAAAAAAAACAGTGCAAATAATGTTATGCAACATCAAGTAGGATGAAACAGCAGACTCAAAATCTTTGCTCGTATACAAGTGCATTGGTTAAATGCACCAGCAAGGCAAACACATGGCAGTGTAGTAACAGTGAATCAGCCCCCATTATTTGCACCATGAATTAATTTCTCAAGATTTGTTTGTTCTGAAACACAGTATTTCATTTTAATAGGTGAACATACTCTAAGGTTCTAAATTACTGCTAATAAATTACTTTTAATGGAAATTTAATCATAGGTAGTTTTACAAAGTACCAGCTGGCCCAAAGTTATAGTTTCACTTCACGTTTGCTTTGTGCACCTTACGAATCAATGTGTGCAACTTCTCCTCTTGCTTCAGTGCGAACGGACTGAGGAATTTGCTCCACGTGGGTTTTCTTTCCTCGGTAACCCAATGCCAGCCTTCAGCATCTTGTCAAAGCCACAGCTGGGTATCTATAATGCCCCTGGTGACCTCACTTGATCCCCTACTTGAAGGCCTCAGCCATGTCATCTTCCCTCCAGGTTATTGTTTTCCCTCTCCGAAACTGCAAGGCCTCGAATATTTCTAACTCTTATATTCTAAGCTCAAATGTGATTAAAATGAGTATTTTGGGATTTGGCTTTATGCTTGTTTTAGTACATGTACTCCTTGTCCTCAACTTCAATACCAATCTGAACTAATTTTCTTATTCTCTCTTTGAAGATATGCTGTAGAGAGAAGCTCTGTCCCTTTGGAAACTGAGAATGATCAAATCCAGATGGTTTTCACATCAATTTTTAGCATATATACAGTGCTCCTGGACCCACGGTGGGAAAAGGTAAAAACATGAGTGGGAAGGATGCCTTTTTTGTCAATGTAGCGTAGGAGAAGATTTTCCAGAGGAATGACCTATGTCATCCTCTATTTAAATTCATCAAGCCTCAGAAGTGATTTTTTGTAACCAGAAGTAAGAGCTTTTTTAAAGAAATGGAAGAAATCACAGCAGTCAGTGTTGCTTTGTTCCATTCCTGAAAAGCTAAGGGTACTCTGCCTTTGATCCTGAACTAGAAGCCGTCTCTAACTGTTCCAGGGCTTTTTTAAGAGACCCACAAAGAGCTTCAGCAACTGTAAATCCGTGCCCAGGAGTCGTGGAGGGATGTCTGCTCACCCCATGACAACAAGCAGTCATAATGTCTGTAAGAGATGGTCCCAGCACTTTCCTGAGAGCTCTCCTTTAAGGCTTGTTCTAGTGCAAGCTGGACAAAGATGTTCCAAGCTGGAAACCCGATATTAAACCTAGGAAATTCCAGTTGAGGTATCTGGAGTGAGTAAGTGACACAGCATCATTTTTAGGAGAGGTTAACACTGGGAATTTTGGAAGAATCAAGCTTTGTCCATACTACAGAGTGGTATTCAAGTATTTCTTACAGCGAATTTAGTTTAGTAAAATTTCCCAGTGCAATTGCCGATGCTGGTAAAGACCCAAATATAGCTCTAGCAAATTTAAGTTAAAGAATTAAAGAATTAACAAGCCAAAACAAATAAACACAATCAGACATTTATGAGCAGAGTGAGTCTAGCAAAAATCGATCAAAGGTTTCAAATTTTTGGAACAAAATCTTTGTCTGCAATATTTATCATGCCCTTCCCTGCTAGAAATCCAAGTACAACTAAAGATTTGTTTCCTCATACTTCTTTCCAGGCAAATGAGCCTGTATTCTTCAGAACTAAAAACATTTATTATTTTAAATCGATGTTTTAACAAGAAATTCTGATCCAAAAGGTCAGAGTTACTACCATGGTAACTCCAAGAGGAAACAGTACGCTAGCATTTCAAGTTCCATTACAAATATGGAGATAAAAGAGCTTCCTCCCCAACTTCCCAGCCCTGAAAAAGATGGGCAGCCCAGAAAAGGATGAGAATCGAAGGTCCTTCTGCAGGTGAGCTGAGCATTTCCAGCTCAGCAAAACACAACAAGGACTATGTTGTTGGCTGCTACGGATTTGCCCTTTCTTTGACATTGTCTAGCGACCCCAGAGCCAAAATGAAACCAAAAACTGACTTGAATGAGGCAAGTGAAGGCAATGCAAGCACAGAGACACACACACACACAGGGCTCTGTCAAAGCACCTCCTCTGGTGGGTACCTGATAGTTCTGCAGTAAGATGAGGCTGAGGTAGAGCTCGCTGAAGGCCAATTTCAGGTCTTTGATATTCCTATGCTGGACACGCTCCTCGTGGGACAGGTGGAAGACCGGCTTTTTGCGCCGCTGCTGCGTGGAAGCCCCGCTGGCTTCTTTCTGTGCGTCCAAAGTTGACTGCAGCTCCGTCCGAAGGGTCGTGAACCTGCGCTGAGCTTCTGCAAGCTTTTCTGTTAGCACAGGGAGGAAGAGTCAGGTGAGTGGTGGCACCTTTTTATCAAGCCTGTGAAAAGCACTATACCTTCTCCTCACATAATATGCCTGTCGGTAAAAATCACTGCATACAATAACCTATTGCATGGCCTTACCCGCTGAGCATTAAATTCAGCAGCTCTCCTTATTTCTTTTTTATGAAGTTTCTTCTCATTAAAGATTTTAGTGCACTTTCATGTATACCATACACTCTCTGGAAAAATAAAGAAGCCTCCACGTCAGACGGGTCTTGATTAATTTA
Source organism: Aythya fuligula (assembly GCF_009819795.1). NCBI lineage: Eukaryota > Metazoa > Chordata > Aves > Anseriformes > Anatidae > Aythya > Aythya fuligula. The sequence goes on along the minus strand of NC_045566.1, from coordinate 21,239,994 downwards.
GTCAAAATCAAGGGGCTGTCCCTGCAGTACAGGCTGAAGCAGCAATGACCATGAACTCCAATCCCTTCACCGCTGTGTGATGCTCACTCCTGGGCTGTCTGGACACCCCTTACTGATACCCAACCCGGGCAGCTGCTGCACACAGAATCTGTGCAGCCACCCCATAAAGCAGAGGCCATAAAGCAGCGCTTCTCGGCCCCACAAAGGATGTTTTAGAATCTGCTTGCTCACTACCAACCATGTGGTTGCTATCATTTTATATGACAGCAAAGGAATTGAAGAAGAAACACACTTCACGTGTATGGCTGGATTTTGGAGAGCAGCGCAAGCCTTCTGGCAAGCTCCCAGTGACGAGCACCGCTTCTGCTTTGATCAGCAGCTACAACACCGCCAGCATCTGTCCACAATCTGCAGTAACCATTTATCCCCCTTTCCCTCAATTTCGGATCACACTGGTTAGAAGCCCCGTCTCATTAGTTAGTGATTAAAGGGCCAGCTAAGCTGAGTTTAACGACCCTCTGGATGTGCTTTCGTGAAGGGGAAGTCCTCTTCCTCATCTCAAGTATGAAAAAGGGATTCCTTTAACATGCTGCTTTACCTACCTTCAGAAAATAATTGTCTATGCTCAACAATCTTATTTTACAAGCAGCACAGATGACATCATTCGTGATGAATCACAGAATGGGTTGGGTTGGAAGGGCCCTTGAAGCCCACCCAGCTCCAGCCCCCTGCCCTGGGCAGGGACACCTCCCACCCGCCCAAAGCCCCATCCAGCCTGGCTCTGAGTGCTCCTTTCTTTGTGTTCTGTACATCTGGCTCCTTCCAGGCTTTATTCCTGCTGCAGCCTCAGCACCAGCCATGGTGTGTGCTGATGAGCACCACACCAAAGCTGGCGCTGGCCACGAAGACGCCGAGCAGCTTTGCAGGGCAGGAGCAGAGAGCTGGGAGCTGGAGACAGCTGCACCAACCCATCCAGAGCCCAAAGCTCTGCCTGGCAGGCTCCTGCTTGCCAATTTAATTCCCTTCGTTAGAGAACAGCTCATAGAAAGACTTCATAGCAATTCTCAATTCCTCCTCCCCATACAGGGTAATATCCATCCCGCAGAAGCAAAAAAACCCTTTGGAACAGAAAAGGGAGATCAATATAGGAAAATCAGGGATGGAAGAACCTGAAAGCCTCCGTAACTTTATTGATCGTAAACTGAGTAAGAGGTTTTAAAAGCACAGGGAATGAAAACTCCTTTCTGACAACTTCCACAGCTGCAAGGGCTCCACTGAATGGAGATGACGTAGCCCACAGCGTGATGTGTCTGTCCACAGCCACACAATATTTAACACACTTGAGGTCAGGTTGCCAAAAAACACTCCCTCCCCCCTTCAGGAGCTCTCTTTGGAAGAAGTAAGAGATGTCTGCTGGAGGATCTGTTAGAATCAAAAGCCTTCATATAAATAACACTCACAAGTTCACTCTCTGTATATTCAAAATGTTACATTAAACCATCTGTGACACACTGAGATTTCCTTTGGATCAAATTATTAAATATGCAGGGGTTCAAACTTACATCTTTCAACTGAAAGCACATGTTCCATTGTCCCTGTGTCCAGAAAAATCTTAAAATCCAAGAGTCTAATAACATGGTATTACAAAAAAAAAAAAAAAAAAAAAAAATGTTTTTGAAATAGTGAGAAAACTACTGCAATTTTCCTATCTGTTTGCAAACCAGCATCCATTAAATAGCATCATCTCCAATATAAACACTCTTAATCATCCAAAAATGTGGCTTGGAAGAACCATTGCAAGTCTTTTAATTCAACCTCCTACTCAAAGCTGGCCCAATATTCGAGCTAAATCAGGTTGCTGCTGAGCAGAGTCACGTCCTGCCTTCCAGACGGCTCTCTCCGTCGGTACAGGCAGCCCACGGTTCCCTGCGGATGGGTTTTTAAAGACAACTGAAGCAGCCTGGTAATGACCTGCTGCTCCTGGACGATGGCAGCCCTGCCCCATCTCCTGCATTGACTCCAGTTATCCAGCCCGCAAATCAGTTCATCTCGTTACGGAATGATTTTATTACCGAGTCACTGCAGATGCAAAAATAAGAAACAATGTGTGCTGGTATTCTTAAAACCTCCCGGGGAGTTGCCTAGGGAAACCACAACGCAGAGTAGAACTGAATTTCTCAATTTGCAATGTATTCCAAACTATTTGAAAGGACATTCACTGCTATCACTAATTGAGCACTCTGAAAAGTGACTTTAAAAAAAAAAAAAAAAGAAAGGATGCCATCAAAAGAGTTAGAAAAAAAAGCAGCAAACACTTAGAAACTGGAACCACTCTTGTTTTGCAGCACTCTGCACGACCTGATGACCACAGAGTGCACAGCTCAAGTGTAATCTCAAGGCAAAGACTAAGGAAAAACCCAAAATCAACAGCAGCAGACTTCAACAAAAAGACTTGCAGTAAAGATGCAGCTTTCCCCCCAAAGGTACTCCTAGATCCTGATCAAAGATGGATCCTGATCAAGCTGCTCCCCAAGTTCCAGTTTGGAAAAATGGTCATCTGCATGGTCACGGCAGTGCTCAAAAACTGTTTCAACGGGCAATCTAATAGCCCATACCTGCCCACAGCTCTTCTGTGCATTTTAGGCACCTCCTCCTTTTCTCTACTTGTACGTATCACATTCAATATTTTCTTTACCAAGTTAAAGCCACAGCTTCCTACCAATGATAAAAGGAGCTCCCGAGTTAACATAAAAATGTTACTAACTGAACAGCAGCACAAGCAGAATCTGATTATACCAACTTAAACGATAACAAACTTCCTCTCTAGAGAATCCCAAACAAACCAAAACTGGCCACAAAAGAAATCTTAGCTCTTGAACAGGCACTCCTCTGCTGGAACTATCTGAAAATGTTACTACTAGTGTGGTTTTTTTTCTCCTCTTTCAAGTGTGTGTAAGTTTACTTGAGAGCAGTCCAAATAATCACAAACTGTTTATCAAATCAGATTTATTTAATGGCAGTTTTCCTTCCTACAAAGCCAGAATAATGGCCTGGGGAATTCAGGCTGCGTTTGATGCGAGCCGACAATGTTTGAGCACAGAGCGAAAGGCACGGGCATCCTGCAGCAGGCAGGGCTCATTGAGGAGCCCTCAGGACAGGAAAAGGAGACGAGGAAATAAAACAGAGATCAGCAGAAGGATTAGCTTTCATGCAAGTGGACAATATTTATTGTTGTAAAGACAAATGTATAATAAACCATATAATAAGCCTATAATAAATAGCACGAACCAGGCCATAATGCAAGCCACCGCCTGCCTGGAGTTACAGCAGGGTCTGACTTGACATATTTCAGACACGAGCAAGGCAAGAAATATTCCTTCGGTGGTTCCTCTGGGTAGCTTAATGTTAGTAAGCCGAATACAGGGTTTCCATACTGTTAAGGTCACATTGCTCTTCTGCAAATAAAAGATTCATTTAATTCTCATCACAAGCGATTTTTAAATTGCATGTGTTCTCTCCTATATGCTTTTGAAATGACAGCAAATTGAAAAAAAAAACCTTCCTTGTATTCTGAGTGGCATTTTATACAATATGGGAAGGGGTGTGGATACGTGGGTGTGTACGTGCTAACAGCTCTTCATTAGCGAAAATTATCACCTGCATTGTGCAGGTGAATTGAAGAACTTCCTGCACCGAGTTGCAGAAGATCTCAAGGTAAAACAAAATTGAGAACTGTTCTGAGTGCGGTTAGGTATAGATGAACTGTATGCAGAAAAATGCCTATGGGCTAAAGAGTAGAGCAGGCCCAACAAAACACACTGCTTCTGCCTACAAATCTCCCCTTGCCTTGTTCCTTGCACCCACTATGGCTAGAGCAAAACAGCACTGCCACAGAGCCGGGAGAGCTGGCATAGCCTGCCCCAGGGAGATTCGCTTCCCTACATGGAAGCTGAACAGAGGCAAGTTGCAGCGTACCCTTACTGCATCTATTGTGCCTTCAGCTATTCTCATCTTCACCACCCAGACTCTGTTAGCGACAAAGTCATCGCCTGATAGTTATTAAAGTATTTTTGCACACTTCGACTTTGTCTTTGTTACCAGACTGAAATCAAAAATAGAAAAAGGCTACTATGGAGTGCTGCAAAAGCCTGTTTATTGCAAGATGTTAATAAATCAAGAACACATTAAGAGAAGCATGGCAGCAGTCAGTACATCCCTGTATCCATATTTAAACTGTTTTCCAGCTGAAAACCCTTTTTAAACCTTACCAAAAGAGGCCATAAACCAGCTCAAATGTAATGGTGGGTGAAACTAGGACACACTATTACAAAGCCTTTTGTAGCAATATTACAGGGCAAATTTCTGATTATTCCATTCTGAAGTTTGTTTTCAAAACACAGGGTGGGAAAACAAACAGCACTTTGAAATATGAACCCTAGGAACCCCTGCTCCAACCACCCTTACATTTTTACTCAAATTTAGTAAACAGGATTGTATATACAGCCAGTGACGAATTGCTACTGGCTGATCCAGTCTGAAAAGTTGCAAATGTAAGTTAAGTGCCTAAAAACCTCTTGAACGCATCAGGACAGACAAGTGACCATACATAAGCAAGTCCAGGATAGCTCGTCCAGCAAAAGCTCTGAGAACACCATCTAGGGAGCTTTGCACTTATGCCTAAAACAAGCACAGTAGACTGCCACCATGGGTAGGCTGAGAAACTGTGCCCTATATGTAAGCTGCCACTTAAATTTAAGAGCATCTTCAAAGTTCAGCAGGATGCTATTACAAAGCAATGAAATTGCCTGCCCTTCATTCTTCCTCCATTCAAAAACCATGGTTTTAGTTCCACATCTGTGATTAAACCAGAGCAGTCTCCCATATAAACATGCCCTGTAATTACCTGATGGTAGACCTTCGTGAACACTGTGGCTATTCTGAAAGTCTGGGAGCTTCAGACTCCTTTTGTGTTGCCGTATTTTCCACAAATACACACAAATAAGCACTTTACCTGAATAGAAAATGTTGATTTTGGCAAGTTCTTTCTCGCAGGTTTGGAAGAACTTCTCTTCAAACGTGGCAAAACACCTTTTCACTGTGTCTTCATCTGTGTCTATGAAAGAAAAGAGAAAAAAAAGGTTGAAACAGAAGAATATAGGAAGAATTTTCTAAATGGCTGCCATTTGCCAATTGGAAATATTTCTTCAGAGTAAATCCACCTTCTTTGTCATGTGGAGAAAGAAGAATTATCAAGTCCAAGAGGCTTTGAAGGAATGTGAATTTGACTGATAAAGGAATTGCCCCAAGACAGAGAGGGAAAGCCCCACATAAGCGGTAGCTGAACCTTGACCAAAGTTCCCATCATCTTTTTACACCCTTCAAGTGCTACTGCAGATCCTGCACACTTCATTTCCACCTCCTAACCCAGCTTGTGTGTGACTGCACTTGTAGGGCCACCCTGGATGAAGACTGCTTTCACAGCTACCATTACAAGGTCCCACACTGGTGGAAAGGGGGGACCATGTCCCGTCCCCAACGTGTACCCACAGCACGCAGATGTTGTGGGGTGGTCCCCTTGCTCCTTCCTCCCCCCCAGCATCCCACCAAGAACCAGATCAGGGAGAGATCTTCCGTGCAAAACAAAAGCTGATTAAGTAGCAGCATAGCTGCCCCTGACACGTTACCGTTGCTTCACATCAGTGCTAAATTATCATATTAAACCACCCAGAAATTGTTCTGCTCTCCAGTCTTGGGCATTGGCAAGCTCACCAATACACTTGAGAGCAAACCTCTTTAACAAAGGTTGGGTCTTAACGGTCTTACCCACCACAGACAGAGATCTAGCTCTTTAAGAACAAAGCTGGCCATGAAAACTATTCAGGCCAGATTAGCAAACAATTTTATTTAAAAGAAAAGTGCCAAACTTAACCGAAGGCTTCATTTGACCTTGTTGGTGGACTCACAGGCTTCAGCCACCATTCCTACCTTTTCGTCACTATAACCTTTTTACCCTTTGCTACCACTGTTTCTCCTCTTTCACATGTAATTTTGAATAGTCTCTCCTCAGCAAATGGTTCACATTTTGCCAAATGTCTCAGCCCTTTTTGGTGCTATTTCATTGCACAGCAACCTTTTTTCACATCAACCCTGGAGAACTTCACTTCCAGAGGGACATTGCTCTGGCACTCCACACAAACCAAGCCAGGACTTCGCTTTCTCTTGGAGCCCGATTTTTTTGCCAAAGTCAAATTTGGCAATTAAAGCTGCAATTCAGCTGCTTTGTTATTATAAGGAATACAGTGAAACATCTCCAGAAGTCCAGAATGTCAAAGACAATGGGTAAAAATTAAGGAACCCACACTGTAATTGCACATTTTAGCACTGTCATACTCACATACCCAAGTGTTACTAATACTGAAATACAGCAGATCCTTCATACCTGCCATAGTTTGCTGAGTTCTCATGCAGTCTTACAGACTAAAAAAAGGTAGTGTTATTACAAAGAGTAAAAATTAAGTTACTTAAATGGTCTTGAAAAGCTCAAGAAATAGATCTTGAACTACAGGTTTTTAAAATGAGATAAAAAGAGTGTCTACAAAAAAAATATCAGTCACTGGCAGATAAACATTCTGGACTGTCACAACCAAAAAATCTTTTTCTCTTACCATTAATTTGTAAGTAAAACAACCTCAAAGTAGTATTAATCAAGATAATATTTAAATATAAACTTTTAACAGTTGAAATTTCCTGTTTTTTGTTGTTGTTGTTGTTGTTGTTTTTTGTTTTTTTAATGCTTGTGGCAGCATTATTAAACACCATAAACCTACACATACTACATTAACACTTCAAAGGGTTTGGAAGAGCAAGAGCAAGTAACACCACACAAGCCTGTGGGTGCAACGCTAGATAAAGTCTTTCTTGTTCTAGACTTTGACGATGCTCTTTTGGGGTTGAAATAAGGAACACAGAGCAAACGCCGTCCTGCACAGATGAGCAGCGTTTCCAACTCCACCATCCAAACAAGCGCTTGCAGAAAAGAACTGCAAGAACCCCTGAGGCTGCTCCAAACTCCAGGTTTTGGCTCCTGGGGACTGATCCTTGCAGATCCGCAGCTCCTCCTGGGGCCCAGGATTCCCTCACTCGCACAGGCAGACCCCAAAATGAGAGGGCTGCGGCTCCTCTTTGCTGAGCAGAGGCCGCTGTGGCCCCGAGGCGTTATTGCCCATCTCGGCCCAAGGCCCCACTCACTGCCCAGACACAAATCCCTCTTTGCGGGTAGCCTGGAGCACCAGAAGGACACCAAACAGCTCTGTTTGCTTTGGGGCTAGTAATTTCTAAGGGCAGAGCCACAGCGGTTGCAACACCATACCCCGGGGCCCTGCCAGTAAGGCCGACCTGGACTTGCCTGCAGAGCCCTAGCCCTTGAGCCAGCAGCTGCTAGAAATTACGGGGCCGTACGTAACATGCAGAGTTTTGGTTCTCTGGCTGCCTGAAGCTTTTCAGATGACAGGAATTAGAGTATCAAAATGGTTCAAAGCAACATGGTGTTAAACTAACACATTGCCAAATAAATGAGTACCTTGTTTGCTACGTTACTTAAGGAAACGGTAAGTAAGTCTGTAGAATTGTTTCACTGCATCTGAAGTTTAGAAAAGGACAAAGGGCTTTAAATAAACAAGCCACTCTTGAAAGACCTTCCAAAAACCTTGAGATTAGGAATTCAGGTCTCTCTTTAGACCTCAAAACATTGCTGACTCAGAGGAAAGCAAGGTTCTGTATAAACTATTCAAAAACCTTATCCAAACACCTTCTTATAAAAGATATTTTGCAGGCCACGGTGGATGCCAGTTTTAAAACCCTGGGTTTTCTGTGAAAAGGTTTCCCTTTGGTTCCATTCCCACTGCAGTTCAGTGATTTAGCTGCAATAATAAGCAAGTGCTGCCAAGGCTATTGCCTTTATTTATTTTTTTCCCCCCCAAGGCTAGGACAGGACAACATTTTCTGCCATGAGAAAATGATGGTGCCAGAAACTGGCCTTGGATTCAGAAGCTCCATGACAACAGAAGCTATTGCTAAAAGGCATCGAGCTACCTCTGCCAATAAGGACCAGTGGTAACCTTCCTTTTGTTCCTTTTCTATAGCCCTATTAGTCCATTTACCCTAAAATCCACGATGTTGCCAAGGATCCACGATGAACAAGGCTGCCAAGAAGATAGCCCGATCGATATTGCAGCTTCCTGACCTCATCTTCCTATGCAACTGCCTGCTGTGAATAGAAGACAGCACAGTGAGCCTGAAAGCCTCTTGTTCTTCCTTGCAAAGCCAAGTGGTAAGCCGGAGCAGTCTGGACGTACTCCCCTGTCTCCACACTTTCTAGCTTGCACAGAGTTCAGATGCTGGCTCACCTAAAATATAACCTGAATTGAAAAATTAACCTGCAAGTGGCATTCCCGAGCTGGCCCATGGACTCATTTCTCAGCGCATGTGAGCTGTACATCCAATTTCTTGTTTTCTGCAGCTGTGGGATATAAACAAGTGATCAGCATCCTGCTCCGCTTACTCACTTCTACACAAGAAAACAGACGGGAAAGGTTTGCTTTGTTAGAACAGTGCCCCCTGAAAGGGCATCATTAACAAAAAATCCTCGTCTTTATCATATGGAATTTTAAGGGGCAACTAATTAAAAAGATTAATTAGCTGTGTTATGGGAGCAGCACTGGTGCAATTCTCTGAATCACCTTCTGTTTGCAACAAAACAGTTTTATCTGAGTAAGCCTATTTCAACACTTCAGCTGGAGAGGAGGCAATTTTAATTATTTTTCTTTAGGAGAACTCTGCGGTCTATTCCGTATAGAAAAGTCAGACTAAACGTCAGCATGAAACACATTAAATCGTACTGGACTGGTGACCACAAGTCTAATATCACCACTGTTTGTTTGACTGTGCTAAACTTTTAATGTTTTCCATACCCTGTTCTTGGCTGCTCGCTAACAAAAAGCTCTGTGCATTGGGCTGGACTAGGACAGCAACAGTGGGACTGTGGCTCTGAAAAATTAGCAAAGCTAGCAGGATTTCAATTTAAAAGGAAGTTTTCTTGTGCGTAGGTCCAGGAGGACAGTAACTGCTTATACTTCTAGGCTCTGTGGCATGCTAGGGAAAAGGGAAAAAAAGAAAAGGAGAAGAAAAAGAAAAAAAGGCAGCTTTTACCCACCACTCAAACTTCTAAGAGAAAAAAGTCACTGAAGGAGAAACACATCTGCTTCCAAACCCCCCATCAGCCCTTTCTCTCTACTCAACCATCACCATTTCCTAACATCCTTGATGATTCTACTGCACCAGGGCTGTAGTTTCCTAACCTTTTACATGGTACAGTGAAAAGTTTTACAGCTCAAAATCCAACTGTGTAGCTCAAATGCAAGAATGATGATCATCTATACATCCTTAATGTGTCGTCCTCGTGTTTACTGGGGGATTTTTCAATGGGACGGATTTTTCCACACGGCAACTCCCTCCTCAGTGCAGAAAGCTACACTCACATCAACTGCAAATGGTATCACTCACTCACAGCTTCTAATAAATGAATTACTCACCATACATTTTCATGCCCAATCTTGTGGCATATAAACTTCTGCATGAGATTGCTTTTAAGTGCATAGATATAGAAATCTCCTCTTGCTATAGGAAGAGAGGGAGCAGACTCTGCTCCCCCTGTACCGCATGGAAGGAACGTTTGCTTTCATGCTGTTTTACCTTCACTTCTGAGTTGCAACCTCCACACTCACGTGTAATGATGTGCACCTCTCTTGGAATTTATTCCATCCACAAAAAGTGGATCTTGAAATAAAATATTATGAAATCAGCAAGGAAGAGGCTTCATGCATTAGCTAACATTAAAAAAATAAATAATAAAATAATAAGAAGTATAGAGACTATACCTGCTTTTCGAAACTGCCATGGATGAGCTGGTCAGCTCGCCACTTAATGACTGCTCCAGCCCAAATTAGATTTGGTTATTCAATTATTTCCCTAAATCTAGTAATAAGAAATGACCAGTCAGGTAGCAAATGAGGTTGGTGCTGTCCGCACAGGCAGTGGTTATGTGCGGGCAGGGGAAGGAGGAGGGAAGAGCTGCTGCAGGTCAACAGCAAGAGTTGTCTCAGGTTTTGGTTCACCATTTTGTTTTTAATCAATTTACCCAGAATGAAAGGAATCTCTTTTAAAATACCTTTAGAAAGTATGATTTTCAGGTGAGTAAAAATTCTGCTTTTTTATTTTTAGGTTGTATCACTGGAATCTTTCAAGCAAACCACCTGGCTTCTGGTAGATGGCTTATTTATCTGGGAAGAAAAAGCAACCTCCGCAACACGCCTACAAGCAAGATGTATAACCAAGCGTCTACTATAAGTTATTTGTATTTGTGACTCCATAAGCACAGGCCCTGAAGCAATATCACCATCCTGGTAAGAAATCAGGTGTAGAAGAGACTGGCAATGCACGAGCAGGATGGGATCAGAAGGTGCTGCCCAGCAGCTCGAAGGGTGCTGGCTGGGTTTTGTAGTCTGCAAGCACTGCTCTGTGGCAGGGGAGCTGGTAAGTCATTCTGCAAACAGCAAACAAGGCAGTAGCCCTTGTTAGGTGCTAGGCAGGAGTCACCACAACAGGAGCATGGTTATACTGGGACTGGGATCCATCGACACGCTCTGCTGCTGTGACAGCTCCACAAAGCCAGGCACGCTTTGAAGCTGACCTCCAAATTCTCTAATTTCAGAGCGAAAAGGCTCTAAGCCTTCAGCAGACACGTAAAAGACATGTCTAGATCAACCCTATCCAGCTAGAAGAGGATCTAAAAGACTTCTTTCCTTTCCAAATAGCTTGAAAAGGGGAAGGAAGAGCTCAGGGCAGTGTAAGCTCACGTCCCAGCTTCCAGGCCGAATGTCCCCAGTGCTGCTGTTAGAACTGGGCACCATTGGGTTGGCCAAATTCTGCTCACTGCTGGTGCTGTTTCAGCTTCCCCCCATTGTCCTCTGCTCATACAGGACCACGATGTGCCACTGCTTTCACAGCCCCTCGCCCTCTGTGCTGCGGGAGGTAATGGCACTACCAGCAGAACCACAAAGCCCAGCCTGTGTGGTGCCTCCCATTGAAGGACAGGGAGGCAGAAACTTGTGACAGAAAAAAAAAATAATGAAGAGAAGTAACACAAATACCTAACGATATTCCACGAACTGCCGTGAAGGCGTTGTTAATGCTGTGTGACAGACCTGACTGCCAGGAGACAGCGCCCAGCGACTCACAGCACCTGCCTTCCCCGGTTAAGAGCAGCTGGAAAAAAGGGAGTGTGGACGAGCAAGCCCTCCAAGAAGGGTGCTAACCCATGCTGAAGTAAGAGACCCAGAAACGACTCGCAGCTCTTCTGGCTGAAAAGGACAGCACGGGAGTAGAGGCATCAGTAGTCATGCAGAAGCTCCCTTGGGACTCCTCTGAGAGCCAGGCTTTCTCCTCACACCCCGCAGTCCCGGTACAACTGTCTGTAAAATCAAAAGATGTGCTTCCAGCTTTTTCAGCAGCTCCCCTACCTCAAAACTTCCAAGAAGGCTTTGTTCGGTTACTGGCATCTGTTCACCACCTTGTACAGCACCAGAAACGACGATTTCAGATGTAGCCCTCAGCCCACCTCACCAAGCACCCTGGTTTTGGTAGTTATCAGCACTGGACAAAGCATTTCAGCACCCATTCTGACTTGGCACAGCAAGGGATTACGCTCCAGAAAATGCCCTGAAACCCCCAACAACGACTTGTTGCCATCGCTGTGACCAAACCATGGGAAGGTTGAGCTGGAGCCACGCTTTGGCACAGCAGAGACCGGTCACAGTAAATGCACCCAAAACCAAACAGGTTGCTGACATTCAAGCTAGCAACTACCAGCAGGAAAAGAAGAAAGCCAACATATTTCATGTTGTTGAAACTAGTTCAGAAGGGGCTGTTTTCCTACCCAGCAAGGAGAAGGTCCATTTGGACTAGCAGGGAGGGAACGACTGCAGAAAGTTTCCAAAATGGAGATGCTTTGTCCTGCCAAGCACTTGCTGCCTTCCCCAGGTACCGGCATGGTGCAAGTGCCTGCAGGAGCTGGAGGTGAGCTACAGCCTCCTCCTGCACGCTGCCAGCACTGATGCTGAAAATCTGTAGGAAAACGGTGCAATTAAGAGCAGCATTATAGCTTTTTAGAAATCCGGGGAGGAGCAGAGTGCCTCATGATGCTGCTGGCGTCGAGGCAGGACAGGATGGGGAAGGGAAAAGGGAAAGGGAAGGGAAAGGGGGAGGGGAAAGGGAAGGAGAAGGGAAGCCCTGCTCCTGCCAGCACCCCGCGTCCTGGAGACCTCGCTGGGGACAGGCAGACAGGAGTCACGGCTAATGGTTGAAAATCATTTTGCATAATTGGAGCTGATAGGAGACCCACACCCATCACCCCAGGAAGCCATTTGCATCCTTGTGACAGTAACAGAACAAACACAATTTGTAAGTAGAGCAAAGAAATAAAACCATTCATAATTGGCAGAAAGGACCAGGTGAACAAACCATCACCACTGCCCAGAAAAACAAAACCAGCACTGCTCTGAAAACTCTTCAGACACGTGAGAGCTGGGGATGTCAGAGCAGGGGGGAGAGTAATGAGAAAGGGAAGATTAACAAAACTGTGTCTTGGGAAAGACTTCAATTAATATTAAGAGCAGGCAGAAAGACAAAACAAATGATGCAGAGCCAGCTACCGGCTCCCCGTACGGAGGAAAGCAGAGACACAGCACAAAGACAAACCTCCCTTAAACACGCTATTGATGGCTTAATTTCCCCCCGGGGAACAAACACGATTCAAATTCATTTTTCCCTTTTTTATTTCGTTTTATGTTACCGGCTATTAAGAGCAAACAGTTGGCAAGAAGGTAATAAACAAGCAATTATCGGATGAAGAAAAACACGGTTCTGAGGTTATCTCGGAGAAATGCCACGGGACTTGAGAAGGGCTCTGTGCAAGATTTTACCAGGGGACCTTTACAGCCAGCATGCAGCTTCTTCCAACGTCCCAGGAAAAATTAAATAAAAAAGCTTTTTAATTCTCATCAATGTTTGCACTAATGTCTCCATAAACATTTTGCACGATTTAAACCGGCGTTTTTCTTTTGAAATGTTCATTACTTAGAGAGTTCAAACAGCAGCAAAGGAGCGTTAAGGGTAGCGGCTTATCTCCTCAAGCTGGCAATTCTTCTGTTTCGGTTCTTGCAATATCACAGCGACAGATGCTGTCAGATCCTCAGCCATCACAAAGGCTCAGCCCTTCCCTCCCGCCCGGGCGCAGCACCCAGCCGAGCCCACCCTGCTGCTCGCTGCAGCCCGGAGACACCGCGCTCACGTCGAGATAAGCACAAGGCCTCCGGTGCAGGTGCCCCCACAAGTCTGGAGTTTTAAACACACTTTCAAGCAGCATCCCTTGCCTCCCCTTATTCTCCATCCCGTGCCCAAAGGGCTCGTTTTAATCCGATTCAAGCCAAAGAAGCGCTCCTCAGATGCGTCTCTGCAATCAGAAGTTTTGCTACGATTTAAGCACGTGGAAGGAAGAAGCTGGGGTTCAAATGCCCTTCCCCCAAGGTGAGGGAAGATGGCCTTTAAAAAATGGGGTTGATTTGAGAGTTTATGCCCATTGCAACTGCTCAACAGGGCTTCTGTGTTCAAAGGGTAATTCTGGTTTAAGATTAAAATGCAGCAGGGACCAGGACCGTGCTCATTTCACTGCCTGCCTTATACGTCAGTCTCCCTCTTTGTGCAGCGCCGGGCATCTCCTCCTGCAGCATCCCTGCCAGGCCAGGCCAGGAATCCTTTAAAAAAGGATTTTTACACCCAGAATGAGAAGAAAGATTTAGAGGCACGTGATTTCCCCCCCCAGCTCCATGTGCGGCACTGCTGGCACTTCGCAAATAAAGCGGCAAAAGGAACCCTTCAGCAATTCCTATTGCTTGCAGAACAAAACCTGGTAGGAAGGGGGTACACAAACCACACAGTGGCTGCCAACACGAAAGGTCCGTTCTGCATCCAAACACGAGCTAGAAGCCAGTGTGCTGAGGGGGAAAACACCACGCTCACCGGTGAGCCAAGGCAGAGACCCAGTTCCTTTAGGGACCCAGTTCATTTCTCCGTCCTACCTTTACATTTCTCAGGCTCTATATGCTCTTACCTTACACACAGGCACTTACTCTGTTACGGGTAAATGAAACAAAGAGTACTTTGCTGTAAAAAAACACCAGCCCCATGCCTGATCCTGCTGCATGTGGCGCTTTTGCCAAGCAGCAGCCAACAAGGCAATGCCCACTCCGCAGCTACGGCTCACCAGAAACTTTACAGCTTGCACAAGTGATTAAATTAAAGATTGTTCCTTATTTAAAGCATGGGTGACACAACCAAAGAGTCAAACACTCAAAAGAGCAGCGGGAAAAAGCCGGGAGGAGCTCAGAGCTCCTTTGACCTGGCATTTGCAAGCTTTTGCTGCGTGTGCTCCAGGAAATCTCAAGCCGCCCACGAGGCACCCCACTTCTCAGGAAAGCAGAGCCCCAAACCATTATTCTTGCTGTGCTTCATTGTGCTTCAGCCTCACGACAACGTCCTCGTAGGAAAGCCTCACGGCAGCAGACACGAGCTCTGCTCGTGTAGCCGGCACGCCGCTCGCAGCAGCCGAGCAGATGGAGTGCGAACCTCGCTGCCGGGGGACAGGAGGCTGTCACCGTCCCGCTCCGCAATCCTCCGCGAGCTGTTATCAATTAGGAGCTAAATTCAGAAAGGATTTTGGTGAAAGACAACACTTCAAGGTGTTTACGGGGAAATCAATCTGCTCCTTCAAGAAAAGGAAACCGTGTACGGCAAGGTTGTTCTGCACTGCTTAAATCTGTCAGCAAAGCACCCGCGCCAAGTTGTTGTTGTCCCGGTTTTCTTTCCTGCAAGGATTTTAATTTAAGCTTTAGGCAAATTCATCCATTACTTTAACCACAAACAGAGTCAGGATGGCCTTAAAAATGGCATGATTTTCTTCTCACCAAAAGTTAAGCAGTTTTTTTCTGGCAAGTGTTTCGGGGGATGGGATCAACTCAAGAGCAGGAAGCGCACAGAGGGACAGGGAAGCAAAGGGGGGACATGAGGAGAGCCTAAAATGTCACCCCAAAGCCACACAGGACAGAGGAACTGTTTTGCCACAGCCACACCAGTATGTATCAGCAAGAATCAGCTTCAATAGGTTCTGGGGCTTCTTTGAACTGTATTCACCCACACAAAATGCCGAGGCCGCCCCAGTTCATTCACTCAATTGATTCACCAACTGCTCTGAAACATGAATAAATATGTAAGCAGCTACTCTACCCTAATTAGTGGCATTCAGTGAATCTAACCAGAGAGCCTAGACCTCCAGCCCCTGCTTTTTAGCTCTCAGTGCCTCCCTCCTGGGAACTGAATAGCAATCAGCTATGTAATCCAGAGATGGTTGCTTTTTTCTTCCTATTTAAGGTGGAAAATAGGGGGGTAGGGCAGCGAGACAGGACTGGAAAACAATTAAATCCTTAAAGCCAGGCAAATGGTCTGAATGTGCTTAAAGAACGTGTCTAAGAAAAAATTATATATATATATATGTATATATATATATACACACATACGTTAGGAAATATGGAGAAGAAATAAAGGAAAAATAAAAATGATGGCAATTGCAGAAAATATGAAACAGATGATGCATTTCCTATGTGATAGCTTAAACAAGTCCCAGGGCACACCTCCTAAGTCCATCAAACACCCAATTTACATAAAATCATTAATTCATTACGGTCCCGAAAGAAAAAAGGGATGGGTTAGGAGGGAGGGGATGGAATGAATATAGTGAAATTGTGAGCCAGAGACACGAGCCCAGACACCCCTATCCGTGCGCACGGAGCTTCCTGAAGGTGAGAGGTACACAACCAACTTGAAAGAAATTTTTCAGACTAAAAAACCTTAAACTCTGCCAACACTGAGCCACCATATTGTTGAATACATGGGAAAATGTGCATATGATGGTAATACCGCCTGCACGCCCGCTCTGAGGCAGCACAAAGGGAAGCTGCTGAGGCTGCACTTGTCCCTACCAGTGATGAGAGCTGTTTGCTTCTGGGTCAGTTTACAGCACCCCGAATTAGCAACACGGCCCCTGGCCCTGCTAACCAAGCCCGAGGGCTGCCAGGCTCTCAGCCACCTCTTTTGACCCACTGGGGCAACCTCAACTTTTCAGGAAGCTTCTTGCTTCATGCCCGAAATAACGGGAATTTTTAACCAAAATTAATCCAAAAGATTCAAGCCCCCTGCAAACTCGCATGTAACATATGGACTAATTTTAGGTTTCTTTCTTGTTTTATCACTTGAGTCACACACACCCTGAAATTGCAATTTGGTCGCTATCAATCTGCCTTCAGAGACAGTGCTATCAGGGTAATCCCACAGCACAACATAATTGGTCTTACAGACGGCTGCACTATTTTTAAAGCAGAGCATGGAAGTATTTTCCTTCCGTTTGCCAAACAAGTATATGAAATATGCCACATGGCAGGTAGCATGCAGATGACAAAACAGTCAAAATTCAGCAGAAATACAAGATGGGGTTGTCAAAAGGATGCCAACAAGTCTGCATCAAAAAAAAAACACCAACGGTATCTGCTGCAACAAAAGCTTTGGCATATCTTTGCTCTCCGGAGATGATGACCTCCACAATCATTGCTACCTTTGTAATCTTGAATTCAGCTGAATAAATGGGAACTGAATTAAACCCAAAAGAGTGTCCTGGGTCTTGGATGCACACTTAGCAAGGAACTGCTGGTGTGCCTGTCTGAACCCCTCAGATGCAAGAAGTCACCAGAAATTAGGAGGATATCACCAGACGAGCTGCTGACACGAAGGAAGCAGATTGCACTGAATGCAAAGATAGCAAGTGTGCTGTAATGGATAGATGGAGACAACACCAATTTGGTTAATTTTGGGGAAATGTCCAAATTTGGAACCAACCGGACAAACATTTACAGGTTATCATGCACCCAACACTGGGCACGGCAGGAGCACGCCTCTGGGAAATCCCTTAAGGAGAGAATTCAAGTCTTCAACCAGACGAGGGGGCCAAGCAACATTTCAAATCCATGGCCAGGACTGAGCAGAGCATTTGCTGCAGTCACCGTGCCATCTGGAACATCCGTTTGGTGCTAGATATTCTAAGCAATGATAAAGCAAAGATATACACAAGACCTACAGGTTTTGTATTGCACGACTACAGAAGGATGTAAGGTATCAAAGGCAGCGAAGACAAAAGGTCTACAATAAAGCGTAAAAGCGTTCAAAGGAAATTGTATTAACTTATTGAAAAGAAAATGGCTTTCACTTTTGGGGAGTAAAGAAAGAACCTGAAGGGCTGTGCAGGTACCTGCACTAGGGTCAAGCCAAAGCAGCCCTGAGCCACGAGCCAAGGCCTCTCTTGGCAGAGCCCGAGCAGCCCCCCGTGCTGGCGGTGGCTGAGCCGACAGCATGAATTACTGTGGGTTGTTCTGAGGGGCAGGAAAACGCCCCCAAGGCACAAAATACAGCTACACAAAGGCAGCCTGGGCACAGAAAGTCACTGGTCATTACATCAGCCTTGCTTTTTTAAGAACAAGCTTGGAAAGACCAACCCAGCTGGCCACTGCAGAACCAATGGATATATTTGCTTTTGTGTTTGCTGTACATGGGCAAATCTGGGAAATTTATAGCAAATGATGTTATATGTTACGTATATGCATTTTTGCAGCTAAAGAATTAATTCTATCATTTCAATTTCCTATCTCCAGACATCATGAAATTAGAAGCCCTTGGGTAAAGCCCATGGACTAAGACCTATCCATGACAGGTTCATCGGCACGTCCGTGCCAGAAGGCTTTTCTAAAAGGTAAAGATCCATTCAGCCCGCAAGGCTTGGAAGGGTTTTAAACCACCAACCTGATGTGACTGCCCCACAGCTCTCTTGAACTCCCCATGATCTTTGCCATCCCTTTGGTACGCCTGAAAGCCATGACTGAGAACCCGGCTTTTGTTTTCTGGATGAAAGGTGAGGAACAAGAACCCAGGTGGTCAGACATCCCGGGTGCCTTTCTCTCAGGAGCAAATCTAAGCATTTACTAATGTGTGACCTCACATGCCTCTCTTTTACTAGCATGTTTCTTAATGCTAAGGAAATGATCTGTGAACTGTTCATTGAGTGCCCACAGACAATGTGGGTTCAAATATTCACAAATATTCAAATATTCACTCAGGAGAGGCCAGCTCGGAGCAGCAAGCTGCCTCTGCTGCCACAGGCAGGCAGAAAAGCTCTGAGCAGCAGTTAGTTTTCTTGCCTGCTTTCACCACTGCTCTCCACAGACTGATGCTAACCACGAAGTTCACACAACTCACATCAGTTACCGCACCAGAGGTCAGGAAACAGCAGCCAGAGCAGAGGCGAGCACTGGAACTGCTCAGGACCCATGAACCTGAACCCAGCCCCTGGTTCCAGCTGCCAGCAGATGCATTCAGGTGTGCTTGGGTTTCTGCTAGCTGGGATGCTCTCACTGCTGCTGCCCACAGCTGAAGAATCTACGTGAGAAGGGCAGAAAAGCCAGGGATGAGAGCTGAGGAATATGTGGTACATCAGACTTGTGCTGTTGTACCCATCTAAGAGAAACAAAAAAAAAAAACAAACAAGCCCACAAATCTATAGAAACTAATTCCTCTGAAAAGGTTGCTAAAGAACCAGAACAGTCTCACTTTCCAACAGAAAGGACTAAACTTCTTGCAAACCTTCCCGTCCACCCCCCTCCCTTTCTTTTTTGCATATGCAAAATCATTAACGAATTTGCCATCTGCACTCTCACTGCTGCTCTTCACATTTGTGCCGCCTGAAAGGAAGATGGTATCGGTGAGCTGCAGTCCTCTTTGGCAGCTTTCAGAAATGAAATATCAAATCAGTCTGGTGACATCTTTGACCCACGACGGCACTGCAGGTTCTTGGAAGGAAATTCCTGGATGAAATCGATAAGGTGCCATAAAACCCTGTCAGCTTTGCTATTGCTCCTCTAAAGGGCTGCGTCAGCAAGACAAAGCAGCCCAGAATTCGGTCCCAGGATGTGGGAAGGTAGGGAAAAGGCTGGGCTCCTACTGCTGCGTGAGGGACGGTGGCTTCAGGAATAGGTCAGCACCTGCGGGATGCATACTGCATGAGCAGACAGCAAGGCAGCCCTTCTCCCGATCTCCTGAACTCCCAACAGCTGGGAGATGGTCCAAGAGCTTTATTTTAGAAAAGAAAAACTGCACCACCGTTTGTAAAGCAAACAAACATCATTGTGAGGTTCGCTTTCTGCTCGTACCTGCTCACTGTGCAGGGTAGCGCATCCTTTCTCTGCTGGCAGCCAATTCATTCTGGAAGCCAGACACACACATACGCAGCTTGCGAATGCACAAAGCTTGCCAGCAAGGAACTCTCTCCCCGCCACGTGGGACAGGAATATTTCACCACCCTTTCTACCCAAACAACAGCCTCGGTGCTACATCGCACGTGCCTGGCAGCCAGGCGAGGAGCAGCAGCACCAACCAGCGCCAACATCACTGTTTCCCCCCCTGCACCTTTCCACATGGCCAGCCCCAACTCCTGCCGCATTGGGAAGACCCCTCGTACTTTTTCCAAAACGCTGTTTGAAGGCTGCAGGCGCTTTCCCCCGGCAGCACAAAGCACCCGCAGCCATCTAATGCTCTCTATTGTCTCTGCTCCCACTTGTTTGAAATTCCTGCGGGATCCTGACATACTTCAGTGGTACTTTAATAATAGCCTAATAATCGTTCCAGACAATAACTTACATTGTATGGAGACCTCGTGTGCTGGGTTGGGTGGGAGGGGTTGCCTTGGTAACCAGGAAAAAATCATACGACAAAGAGACACGAGAGGACACGAGCTGATCTGTTCACTCCCTGCACAGAAATCCATTGGAAACGGTGAACTGGCACGGAAGTAAGGTTCTTTGGTCAGAGTGAGTAAATCTCTAAAAAACAACTCATTTAGAGACGGCCTGGCAAGCAAGGGCTAGGTAAGACAAAGAGGACATCACTACTACAGCAATTGCTCTCCAGTGACCGAGACTGTCCCTCCTACGACTGCATGTGAGGAATCAGACCCTTGGGCTTTTGTCTCACTAAATCCTGCAGGTCATAAGTGTGTATGGCAGCTGGCAACACATGGCTCAACACGAAGGGTGGCTAAGACAAGCTCCATGTCACCAGCTCCCAGGAAGACGGCCAGACGGTGAAGACACCACCATGATTTATGCAGGGAAGGACAAAGGTGGCAGGCACTACGGATCCGGTGTGCTACCAACAGCAGCTCTGATGTCAGTAAGATGGAAGCTCGTAGTCTAAATGGCTTCATTTTAATTGTTGGAAAAAGGTAATGAGGTCAGCAAACTCCTCGCTCAGATGGCCCACGCTCATGTTTCCTCTTTGCTCTCTTTTGATCAAGTTGGCAGCTTTCTTTGAAAGGCATCAATATTGTAATACGCAGCCACTCAAGCCCAGCTTTTAAAACATGGCAAGGATTGCTACTCTATGTCTGAAAATAAACACGCGCAGACTACACATTCTTGCGTTTGTCCTCCAGAAGAAGAAAAAAAAATAGCTGCTGCTAGCGCAAGCAGCCCAGCTAACTGCCCCCGTCCTCCAAGCCCGCAGAAAAACCTGGCTGCTCACCAGGAAAAAGCAACCAAGAGGAGGACAAGGGTTATTACTGGCATTGTGGCTTGCAGGTTCATGCTCCTCAAAGCCTGAAAGGGAAGTAGATGGAGCAGGCTGGCAGCTGTGTCACCTCAGGAGAGGCGGCCAGGCTAACGGAGCGCTAAGGCCTGCAGGCCCGGCCAGGGGCTGAGGCGCAGCCATCGTGAGGAGCCAGGCGGCAGCGCCGCCGCCAAGCAGGCTCCCCTAGCACCTCCTCATTAGCTCAAATTAAATGCCGTGTCCAAAGCACAATAACAAGGGTAGCTAATAAAATTCTAGTCCCACGACGCCGTTTGATGTCTGTCTGCTTCTCAGTTCTCAATGGCTGGGCGGGCTTCCCTGCTCCGTACCACCGGTGGAGACGGCCACCACACGCACTGACAGGGGAGGCCATGAATTCGGGTCATCACGCCTACAGCCCTTTTGTGGGAGACAGGGCTGGCAAAGGGGAAAAGGGGAAACAAAGTTTGTAAGGTGCTGGGTGTGGGATGAAGGGGAGAGGGCTCCCTGGGGGCCAGGTGGAGGATCTGGAGGCTGAGCAGAGGAGGACCACGGGCGGGATGGGGCTGGCACCACTCTCATGTGCGAGGAGGAGGGAGTCACTGATGGAGGCTTGCCCCTGAATAAAAGCTTCCTTGGCTGTGCACTAACAAGGCAGCTCACAGGGGGATGCGACGGGCGAGAGAAACCTCTAATAAAAGAGAGGCAGGAGGCGAGGCACAAAGAGCTGCTCTTCAAAGGGAAGCGGCGCGGGCTGATAAGATGGACTCCTTCCAGCGCGCTTCCTTCCCAGCAGCCAAGTGCAGGGGTCGGCCTTTCTTCGCGTTGCCTTTGGAAGCAGGATCAGAATATGGATATTTAAAAGCATGTTCTGGCACAGATCCAGTTTCCTCGCCAGCAAGACTTTCAACCTCTAACACTGAGCAAAATCCTACTAATTGAGGAATTGTTCTCGCTTCAAAGAGCCATTTTTACAAAGCTTTTACAAAGCCAAAGATATCAGATGAGGCCAGTAACATTTACTTCTTCTGTAAAATACTTAATGGCAGGAATTTAAACCTGCAGGGATCAGGAAAAAAAAAAACAACGTTGTGTAGTAACTATAGAGACCTCATTTCATTTTGAATTCCACATTTCAAACAGCCGGCAGAAAACTGAAAGAGAAGCCATTCACTTGACTGCGAGCTGGAAACGTAGCACCGACAGAGAAAAAATGGGGATCAGGAAAGGGCTGGAAAGGTGAAAATCCCTCGAGACATCCTAATCATGTTTTGCTGCGTATCACAGGATAGCAGACAGCATCTCAAAAATGGAAGCGACAGCCGCCACTGCTATCACGAACATTTATCTGGTGCATTCTCAGACCTGGGAAGGAAGCAGAGCAGTGATACTGCCATTTAGTTCAGCCGTCCAAATTGACTAACCAAATCTATAGATATGACTAAAATGACAACTTTATCTACAATAATTACAATAATTTATTTTTTTTTTACGCCAGACAGCCGAGGAAAAAAAACCAAGCATGGTCTTGTTATCTGTGTTTCAAGATAAGTACTTTAGCCGGTCACCTCTATCTTTGTCACCTGCACTCTTAAAATTACAGACATAAGAGTGTGTGCCATGGGAAACAAAGGCATTTCTTCAATGAAATAGTTTTTATTTCCAAACAAGCCAAGCCTTTTTAATAGCCTTCAATGTCCTTTCAGTACCCCAACTAAGAAAATATATGAGAAATAAAAGACCACTTAGAAATAATTCCTACAGATAGATAGGTACACATGTAACACAGCTATTTTTTACCCCAGCTAAAAACTCCGAGAATAGTATAGACCAAACTTCAAAGGAATGAAATAGATGATAAAAACCATGACTA
This sequence comes from Aythya fuligula, assembly GCF_009819795.1. Classification (NCBI taxonomy): domain Eukaryota; kingdom Metazoa; phylum Chordata; class Aves; order Anseriformes; family Anatidae; genus Aythya; species Aythya fuligula. Next base: position 21,217,310 of record NC_045566.1, on the reverse strand, counting down.
TGAGAAACTGTTGTAGATACTGCACATACACTAACATTATTGTGTGGGGAAAAGAGATTTAATAAAACTAACACTATTTTAATAGGTTCAAAGCTTAAGCTAACAATAGTGAGTACACTGAACAGAAGAAAAACAGGACATTACGGGAGTAAAATGGGATAATTGGCCAATTACCATGGTTTTGCAACAGTAAGACTGAAGCATGCTGCAAGACAGTTTGAAGCAAAACCAGGATCTCTCAGGAAGCCATGCTGGCTGCTTGAACATTAAGCAATGGAGGAAGATGGAGACACGGCCAGAAATGCTCATCTCAGAAATAATTCATGCCAGAGCTGGTCTTTTCCATGGCAGAATTATACCTCAGTGTTAAAAGTTACAAAGAGCCAGAATCCAATTGATTAAATTATGAAATTTAACAAGATATGCCTTTTTTTTTTTTAAGCAGTATTTCTTAAAAATAATTGGTTCTTAAAAAATAAGCAAGATGTAGACTAAAAGAGTGCACAGAGCTGGTTGAGAAACACTGAGCTGGAAAACACACCATGAGCAAATACTAGAACTCCCACACCTTGTTTGCAAATAAGCTTGCGTTATAAACTTCAAGCAAATGTAATTACCAACACGACTGGTGAGCAGCTGAGGGTAGGCATATGCCTGAACTGGTTAATTCTGAGAACACAACATTACAAAGATGCTGGGAAAACCACTTGCGTGACCTTCCTGCCTCTGCACCCAGGGCTTTGCCCTGCTTGCCCCTCATGCAGCCCCAAAAAAACAACTCATGGGGCTGGGCATTGAGTCAGGAGCTGACCCAACCCCACGCAAGCAAGCACTTACCACCCTCGCACTCCTCCTTTCCTTCTTCCCCTGCTCTGGGGAAGATAAACTCGGAGCCAGGTCACTGCCCCGTGACCCACACGGTCAGCAGGAGCCACCTTCAGCAGCTGCGCGCTTCTCGAATTAATAAACATGCTTAATCTATTAAGAGAAGATTAGCAGGGAAGATTTTGGGCTGCTCAGTATCCCTTCTTTACTTCTGAAAGTCACGTTAGGATACAGCCAGAACCATATGTGCCTAAAAAATTCTCGGAGACCTGTCGGAACTCGCAAGGAGCCCCTTTGCTCAGGGCAGCAGCCTCCTGCCGGCTGCGCAGGCTGAACCGAGCGGCAATACGCAGCCCTTCTGGACACAAGTCTGGCAAGGCAGGGAGTTCCCCTTGAGCTGGACTTGTTTACAAACAAATCAAGCCTGACACAAGGAATACAGTGTCTGCAAACAAAAGCTGTTGAGACTTGTCATCTGCAACAAGCAAGCAAGCCTCAGCAGCCTTTCGCCAACTGGTACCATTCCAGCAGATATTTGCTCCCTTTCACCTTGAAAAGCAAGAAGCAGCTGAAAAGCCAGCAGTCCTCTACAGCACCGGCATCTCTTGCAAGAACGCCAAAGATAAGCAAGCTGAGAGAAGTGAAGACGACTGGGTTTGTTCAGTCTGAAGAAGATGAATGGCCAGATCTTAGAGCTGCCTGCAACCACACAGTGGGAGGGTACAGAGAAGACCGAGCCAAGCTCTTCTTGGAGGTGCACGGCAGAAGGACAAGAGGCAACGGGCAGTTGCAACACAAGAAACCCCAACTAGAGGGAAGATTTTCCCCGCAAGGATGGTCAAATGCTGGATGTGAGTCCAGACTGGTGGTCAGCATGTTCCTCCTTGGAGATGCTCAAAGATCTACTGGACAAGGTCCTGGCCAGCCTGATCTTGTTGGACCTGCTTTGAGCACGGCCTTGGACCAAAGCCTTCAGAGGGCTCTTCACTCAGCTATACTGTTCCATAAGGCTGCAAGAAGCATCTTTCATCACTGGAAATGACGTGTGAGGTCTCAAAATAAAACAAATAGAAGTCATTCCTAGAGGCTGGATGGATGTCAAAGAAAGCCAGTTGGTACACTGGGCTGTTAATACAGGCTTGACACTGGTTTTATTCTGCTGAGCAATGTCTTCAGGTCAAGGTTTGAAAAAAAGGGATATCTGCAGGCTCTATGACTTCTCTCAATGTGATGAAACAGCAGCAAAAAAAAAAAGGTATTATTTGGAAGGTCTCAAAGATACTGATAACAGAAATGAAAAATTTACTTTTTTCAACCAATCTACCTTCCAAGGCAGGTTTTTTATATACCATAGTACCTGCAAAAAGAAGAGTGGTAAATCACCTTTAAAAACGCCATTCTGTTTAACAAAAAATAATTTGGAGGAGCACTGTAGTTACAAACAGTACATTGCTGTTGTTTTCAAAGCTAAACTGCATTTGCTTGACTTCAAAGCATCTTATCCAAACATGGGAATACCGCAGGGGAGGAAAAATTGCTTCATTTACGATCAAAATTTGTAGCTCAGAAATCTACGCCAGAGGTTTTAAATCAGAGCCACTGTAACGATTAAAGATGTTTATCCACTTCGTGGAGAAAAAAGCCAGCACGATGCTTGAAACAAATAAAAATCCCTCACATGGAAGTACAGCTTCTCCTAAGGGCAAGGTCACTACGCCTTACCTGGAGCCGAAAGCAGGGCACCCACCAGGCTCTTGAGAGGCCAGGATCTCACAGCATGTGCATCCCTGGACAGGAAAGCTCCTCTGCAGTGCCGAAATAATGCTCCTGGTGTTTCAGTAAGTGTGTGTGGAACTGGACCAACTTCACCAACATATTTGTAAAGCTGTGCAGAAGGTCGCGATCTAATTGCGTTAACTCACAGAAATAAATAGCCCATCCCAAAAGATTTTATAGTAATTATTTAGATGAATGATCGCAAAGTAGGCTATTATTCTAAGCTTAAACTTATAGCACCCAAGCTTAAAACAGCACCTATGGCACTCCTGGCTCACACCATCTCTCAAAGCCCAAAGTTACAGCCCGGTCCCTGCATCGTGCAGTTCACAGGTGCCCATTTAACACAGCTGAGTCCCTGGACATGCATAAATCCAGGACTGCATTAGAGAAAAGCTCAGAAGAAGAAGCAGGTGTTGAGGGCCTCAGCCATGGGCAGGCATCCCTAATGACTGCTGAAGGACAAAAACTGCAGGACCAAGCAGGATTAAAGCAAGATTTATGTTAGAGTCTTGTGAATTCATAAAGCAAGAACTATTTACCCCAGTTGTGGTACCAGGGGACAACAAGGGTACAGAAACTGAATATAAACGCCTGGCTTTTTAATGCATGACAGGAGCAGCAGCGAGGGCCTGGACCGTGAGCACAGCCAACTGCCAAGAACCCATCTGCCATGTGAAGGCTGTGGCAGCAAGAGCCCCCAAAATGACAAAAGATGGGAAGAAGAAGGCTTAGCCAAAGCACTCTGCTTTAAATCTGTCATCTTATTATCACAATGTCATGAGTTGGAACCATACACGTGTTGGAGGTGAACTGGAAACTATGGATTTAATTAAATATACTAGAGAGGATGTTTCTGATGCTTTCGTGGTACTTTTTATAGTCTTGGTGTTGTGGCAACACAGGCAGTGACATTCCCGTCAAAGACAGCACCCCTCCCGCAAACACCAAGCAAGGTATTTGCAAGTGTATCTGAGCAGTAGGATCGCCCAGGTTAATTGCCAAAAAGAGAGAGGGAAGCACAAAATGTGAAGAAAATGCCTAGACACAAGGGGCAAGGCAAGGACTGAGTGCCCCTAAGAACTCGGAGGTCACCACCATCTCCTCCCCTGCCGGAGGTTTGGCCTGCAGCACGTCCACTCAAGCTTGTGATCGTTTTATTAAGCATTGCTCTTCTTTTAACCTCCAAAGAAGGGCTGGCACGCAGGAAGTCTGCTTAATACCCAGAAGGGAGCAGGAGGCACAAGCATGCATGCACGGCGAGACCTTTCCTCCGGAATTCAGCAGCTCTGGAACAAATCCTGGGCAGCTCCAGGCCAGGCTGCCAGCTGCGCCCTACAAAGCACCTGCACAGGATGATGAAGGGAAGAATACATGACTAGAGGGGTGATAAAAGCAGAGCTGACCGGTTAGAGTATCTGCTCTGACAAGGAAGTGACACCAGCCCAGAAAAGAGCACCAAAGAACTTGGCACTGAGCTTATTCCAGAAATAGTTTTATACAGAAACAGAGCAGAAATATCTTCTTTCCCATTTTACTATAAAAACATAGAAAGGAGTCTGGCTACCGAGATAGACAGGATTAAACACTGGATATTTTTGCATGATAAACATGTTAACCAGTCCAGCAAACTCACTCTCAGAGGGCCGTGATGGTAAAGGTGGGAACAGGGAATATACCAAGCTGGTTTAGTATTCTTCTGAAACAGAAAAACTGGCACAAGGTATCTCTACATCACATCTTAGGTACGTAGAACGGGAGGACTTTTACCAACATGACAAATGGGTAAAAGCTTTAATATGTAGCAACCTTAGAGGAGAAGCTTTGAGCAGCCTAAGGTAAGATGGGCTTATTTGTGCTACTCAAGGGGAAAAAAAACAAAACAAAACAAAACAGCACTGTTTAGGTGCTGTGCAATCGCATCTTCAAGACTTAAACACCAGTCTTCATTTTTTCCATCTCTTTTCCACAGCAAACATCACATTTGCAGGGTGAGGTGTGTTTATTTTGAGCAGAGCTGCCACACCAGGTCAATACTCTGAAGCCACCGCATCAGTTTAGATTTTCAGTTGTCAAGCCACAACCTTCCTTGGGCTTCCGTTTCTTTAGGATGAGGGTTATGAACTGAGCTCTGGTCAAGAAACAGTCACAATACAAGCACAAAAAGGATATCAAATGCTTCTTCTCTAGGAAAAAAAAAAAAAATCAAGAAGAAAGAAGCTCCTTGCTGCAGCATGCATTGTGTTTACTCATAATTTTAAGGCTCAGAACAGTTTCCCGCTGCCTCTTGAGCAAATCTTTGCATATTTTGTTATTAGATTTGTTTCAAGGTAGGGAAGTTAAATGAAATTATAACCAGGAAACAGCTCAAACAACATGACTGCTTTAAAAGCCGGTACCAGGTTGGAGTTTTCAGACCATTTATCTCAGTTTATGGACATTTGCTTTCCCTTTGCAGTTCATCCAGCCACAAACCAGCAGACTTCTTCCAATATTTGCAATATTTTACTTGGTTGAATGACATTTTTCTTTTCCTGAGCACACAACCGCTCAATTTTTAAAACCTAGCAAGTGACATTTAATTCATCTTTTGTGTAAACGCATACAGCTCGGGGAAAGAAAAAAAAAAAAAGGCAATCAGAATCTTTCCAGTAGCTGGAAATATCACCAGTTTGATTTTGATTTAGAAATGCAAAGCTAAACAAGTCCATCATCTTACCTAAACAGTCTGAGAACTGTTAGAGAAAGGGAAGAGCAAATGCAGCAAAGTGAGGAAGCACCAATTATTAGCAGCTGTAGCACAAGAGCTACCTAATAACAAAGGAAAAAAAAAAAAAAAGCTATATACATTAACATTTCAAAATCTCCCCTGGGCTTAGCTAATTGCTATGATCAATTCTGGTTTGTTCACAAAAGCCCGGACAGCTCTAGCTAGAGGGGGTAAGGGAAGAGCCACAGAACGGGAGATGCAACTTTAATGAGCTTTTAAACAGCCACGGCAGCATCCCGCTCCGCGAGCAGGTGCTGTGCACCCCTGGAGACCGTCCTGAGGGGCCACAGCTTCCCTCCCACCCAGAAAACGGCTGAGAAAGGCTTGGCCAAAGCCATGAGCATGCATTAATCTGTGTGCGAGCCCCTGGAAGGGGAACTAGCAGAGCCACGCAGGACAGCGCTGGGACACAGCCGCTGCCACCCTGCTTGCGGGCAGCGTTTTAACAAGAGGCTGATCACACAAACAGAGCCGTAGCAGCTGCTGGGGACAAACCAGGATGGATTTCGGATGTTTAAAGCCAGACGTGTTGCCTCACCTACCTCCTGCCCCACGCATGAAGAGTGTGTGCATTATCAGATGTGCGTAATCAGGTGGGCAACGATGAGCAGCGCCCGTCACTGCCCCGCACCCTGCTGTGGGGTGATGCTCAGCCAGCTGGGCTGCCTCAAGCCCTGGGCAGTATCTCACCAGAGGTTGTGGTAAGGTAACACTTTGTTCTTCAGAAGAAAAAACTCCCAGTGGCACTTTAACTCCAGAAATATTAGGATTTACTTTAGTGAAGCAGTGCATTTGATTTCTAAACAGTATTTACAAAGATGGGAAACAACCAAACCCTGGGACACACACGTGATGTTGTTTTCAGTACAGATGACACACGGATACATAATCCTCTTAAATAACTACCGTAAAGCGTGGCTAAAGGTTCATAACAGCGTCCTTGCTCTTTTCTTCAGACGTAACCTGGTTCAATCCAAGCACTGCCTCTCAGGACCAGCCACCATCCTTGCCCCACTGCCACATTCCCCTGGCACTGCCGTCATTCCCACCTGGTTAATGCAAAGCTGGATTTAAACTACATCTGCAGAGGTGAAAAACACATTACTGTTAATGTGCAGGCATCCCATTTGTTGGTGTTAGTTGCCAGTACGAATATTATTTGGTAAAATAAAACTTTACCAAAGAAATTTCAGCTCAGGATTAAATATATATTTATTTATTTATTTATATCCTAAAAGTAGAAAAGCTTACCTTGTCAAGTGATCTTTACCAGTGATTTTCTACAGCATTTAAGAAATTTTTCTGAAGAAGGCATCTCCAGTTTAGGGTTTCAGAAAGCACACGACATGCAGCACACACTGCAAGCCAACCCAGAGTAAACTTCACCATGTCTGCAGACAAATCCTACGCCTTTATACCACTTGGTTGCTTTTCACGAGGACAGATGGAGTAAAATTAATGCACTATTCACAGGAACAGGGACCAAAACCTGTCCCCCATCTCTTTAAATTAAAGCAAGCAGAGCAGGGGTATAAAGGTCCCACCCTTCTCCCGAAGAACTTCTAGTTATAGTATAAAAGATCAGACTCTACTTTTTGGTTTTGTTTTAACCCAAGAGATGCAGTTCAAGCCCCTTTTGAGGTGTGAGATGAAGGCAGCACATAAATTAAGAGGTGTAAAAAGTGATGCCTTTAGAGGCTTGCATTGCCAGGACACTATTAACACGCTAATTTTACAGTTCTCACAAACCCTTGTACAGTGGTAGGCACACTAAAAGTCACCAAAACATCGTCCTAAATGCTCAGCAATGACTGCTACAAGTCCTTTGGCAGTAATTAAACATTTCTGGTGAGGATTATGCTGTGACTTGTGACAAGCAGGAAAATGCTGGCTTCCGAGATAAAGGATAACCAAAAAGGATAACCCTTCTTCCACTACAAATTCTGTTCAGCGCTGCATTTAAGTGAGAAACACAGCGTCAATCTGCTTGAAGATCTGCTACAACATCCTGAGAAGAGAAGAGCCCTGCCCAAGCAGTTTTGCTCGTAGTAGTTAGGGCCCTTTTGCCAGCTGTACTACAGGAACAGCCGCACCAAGTGAGGCAATAAGGCAGGTTAGCCCAGCAACCCTTTCCCAGCATCACCCAAACATACTTAGCCAAGGAAGAACGCAAGGAAAAGACAACTGTGTAGTGAAACTTACCCTAAATAGCCTCTCCAGAGGTAGCTGTTTGTGGTTAAGGGGCTTCCTGACTTTGTGTCTGGAGTTTAAATACATTCATCTCCTATGGAATTGGCCAACCCCCTTTCTGAGCTCTCAAACTCCCAGCACCTCTAGACCCGTGCCAAGCTAGTTACTTCTCCTTTTGCTTTGAACCTGGCACACGCTGCTTCCATGTGATGTCCCCTGGTGCTTGTTTTGGCAGAAGGAGCAAGCTGCTCACCTTTTTAATCAGGTAGACTCGTGTCAGATCTCGGATTCAGGGCTGAATAGCTCTAATCAGCTCAATCACTGGCCGCACAGCAGCAGCCAGTCATTCATTCATTCATCTTCACTGCCCTCCTTTGTACGTGGCACTGCTCTGCTATCAGCCTTCTGGAGCAGGAAATGCTGGCTGGGCAGAGCAGCACCAGGGCTGAATGAACAGGACAAAACAAGGGGCTGTGCATCAAAGCCAGTCCCTGGCCCAAATTCAGGTATGTCCACACCCTGTGCACTCAGGTACATCCACATTTCCTCGCTTCCTATGAGCGACAATGCCCAAACTGCAATGCATGGGAACTCGAGACAAGGCACTGCCAGCAAAAAAAAAGACTGGCTGCAGATAAACCACAAGGAACTTATTTTATATCCATCTTCCTCATGCACTGCCAGCTTTTAGGGGGTCTCGTTCAATCATTTGAGTGTGCTGTCCTTGATAAAACATCAGCCAAAACTGTGAAAATAACATGCAAGGAAGTTGCTGCCGTTTCTTGATCTTAATTTCCACAGTTGGGTAGCTATTATAGCAACATTTCGTTCTTTCATGGGGATGCGAGAGACAACTCGCATAGAGTTCAGCTTGGTAGGATTAATTGTCAAAGAAATAAATCAACAGAAAGGAAGCAGACGGAATGCCAAACCCATTCCGAATCCTCACATTCAGTCAATCAAAAGAAAATCAAACACAGGGGTTTTGTTCATCATTTGCAGACTCTGCATACACACACACCTTGAACATGCTGCCCAGGGGGAGTTCTTGTCTTTTCTGGAACAGTTTAGCCTGGTGTACGAGAACAACACAACTCAGTTATTAACAATATACACAGTTCAGCTAACCAACACACAACAAGGGCAACATTAGATGGCTCCATTACATATGCATCTTTCTGTCTCAAATGCAGCGAGCCTAAATCTGTCCCTAAGATGTTATAGTGCCCGGAGACAGGAGCCTGAAGGGCAAACAGAGGCCAGCTCCCATGCCAGGAGGAAGGCAAGGCAGAACGGCACGGTGAGCTAACTGCAAAGCTCAAGGTAATGAGCTTGTCAGCTCTGAGATCATCATGGTAAAACAAATGCAGCAGCAAATGCTGGATTTAAAATCATTTATTCAGCACAAAATACAAGTTTTGCTAGGAAAAGTTTGGCTCCTATTTAAAAAAGGCCTATGAGTTCAAAAGCCCAACTTGTGGCTACTGCATGCCTGAAGGAAACATGGGCAGGTAACGCCTCCATCCCCCACCAAGCTTCTCCTTTTCTTAAAACTCACTCCTCTCTTACTTCTACGACTGCTGTTCTATTTTCAGTTTCCAGGGAGATGACAGCGAGCTCTGTAACAAAAGAGACATCAAAAATCCCAATAAGCTGCAACTCCAACCCACGCAAGCTCCATTCTCACAAGGCAGCAGCGCAAGGATCCAGCTGCTGTTACAAGATTCCCTACCTGCCTTCACTTAAGGACTGATAACAAGGAGAGTTTAGTGAATGCTTTCCCATTTTCCTGGCAAAAAAAAACAAAATTAAGTGAGAAAGCCAGGGTATTAACATGATTCTTTACTGCCAGAACAAAGAAATCTGAACACTTAGCAAGCTTTTCAAGTGTAAAGTGAATTTTGCTCTGATGGCAACTGCAACAAGAGCGCCGTCCCAGCAGATCGCTGTGGTGTAAGCATCCAGGTGGGCAGGCGACCTGAAAGATACCTGTTGTTGGTGCTTAGCTCAAATTGGCTGCAAGGACAGCAATCAGCAGGGCTGCCCACCCCCCATGAAGTTATTGACAGCACCACAAACTGTTCTCTCCATTTATATTACACCCTTCTTACCCCTTATGCGTCTTACCTAACCTACATGCAATAAAACAGGAATTATTTCCCTCTTCCACTCCCTCAGATCATTGGCTGCAAGATTTTACATCTGAAGTCAGAGCTAAAAATCTCTTCGCTTTCCAGCATTAATTGTTCTGCTTGTTGGTACTGCTAAATATAAACCACGCTGACTCCTCGGGCTACAAAGCTGTCTGCCTTGGTCCCACCTGTCTGGAAGAAAAATTCAAGAAGAGGCATTTGGAGTGCACATGTTTGAAATTGAAAAACATTACGTAGTGACAGAAAAAAACATTACTGGGTTTTATTTTTTTAAACTAACACCTCCTACTAGAGCTGCTCTGCAAATTTCAGCCAGTGAACTTACCCTCGTGGGTGAAACAATGTAAGCCTGAGACCTTTCTGTTTTCCTTTCTTCAGGTTTATTTTTGGAGCACACTCATGCCCTCTGACAGCAGCAGGGGCTGACACACACATAGTACTGTGCACATACACGTGCATCAGTAGGTACATGCATTCACACACCCTTTTTCTTCCAAAAAATGCAGTGTATATTTAAAACCAATGCTCAGGTCCTCCCTCCCTGCTGTCTTCACAAGCAAAGCCTGCATTTTTCTAGGAACACGACCAAACAAAACTATACATTCTTCCATTGTTTTCCAATGGGAGAGTTCTCTGAAGGCGTTTCCCTGTTCTCAAAGCTGGTTTTCCACTAGTCCTCTCACATTCTGGCTTTTTTGGGGGAACAGTGTTTGGAAAACGGCATCATGCTGAAGTAACAGTCATGCTTGCTGGCAGAGGACTGACTGCTTTCTTCAGGTATTGTTATTTTCCAGTAAAACTTACTGCAAGTTAGTTGGGAATTCCCCGTTCCCAACTCCTTCTGGCACTTTGGAGCCAATTCAAAAGATGGAGAGCCAGAGATAAGTTTGGTTTTCTTCTGAGTTGAAGGCACCGTGCGGGTACTGATTTCACATCTGCTCTTACAGAAGGTTTCATCCACGGCTGCAACAACACTCGATGGGACACTCTAGCCATGGGCTTCTTTCCAATCACACTGAACTCATTTTTCTGAGAACTTTTCAGGGTCAAAAGGAGAGCTGACATGACAAGTTTTAGCTAATGGCTCCTCATGTAGTGTTCAGGGTGTTTGAAAAGAGCAAACTCCCAAGAAAATCACCAGCTGGACATTGCAGGAAGGTGGGCCCTAAACCAGACTGATGCCTGAACAGCACCACAGGCAGATGCTGTGTTCCTCAGAGCATCCACAATTTACTGAGAAGTAAATATGAAAAAGCATCTGGTGAAGGTCTGCTTCCAAAGGTCACAGCCTAACATCATTTCTGAACACCCCTGATCTTTCTTTCCCAATTTTCAGGCTTAGAGTGGAGGAAAACACTCTTAACCTCAAGATCTTAGCATCTCAGCCTTGACAAAATTACTCAAAGATCCTCAAAAGTCACCTCTATGCTGCCCATCCATCAGCTCCAGCCATCAGGCAGAAATCTGAGAGGGAACTGCACCTGTGGCTACGCTGGAGAAAAACACCAAGTTTTGAAGTGGTGCATGCTGTGAAGGGCCTCCCCGCAGCCGTGTCCTTCAAGCCCTCATACAGCACAGCTCCACGTAACCCACAGACAGGGAGATAACTTTATAAATAGCAGCAGCACGTTGTGGATACTCATCTCAGTAAATTCCACAGTGAATAAGGCTCGGTGACTCAAGGCTGCACAGCACTTGATTCAGTGGTCATGGGGAAATAGTTCCAGTGAGCCACTGCTTTTCCATCCACAGCTCGGAGCTGTGCCCCTCGCATCTGCCCACGCAGGGCAGCTGAAGGACAGCCAGCAAGAAACCTGGGCGCTGCTGCCAGTGCCGACTCCGAGCCAAATCCCTGCACTTGGTTTTGTCTCTCTCGCTTGCCCTCCAGCCTTACAGATCCAATGAGCTCAAGCTTAAGGGATTCCTGTCCTGCAGTCGTGGCTCCTTGTTGCTGAACTGATATAAAAGCTTCGGGGACATCTTTTCCACAGATGGAGTCAAAGCGTGCTGCGAGGATGCAGCTGTTCCTGGCTTACCGTGGAAAAAAAAATAAACACAGCCACAATCCACCTCCACTCCTATACTTACTGATTACTTTCTGATTAAATGCTTTCCATTTTACAGGTCTCCTGCCTTGCTTTTCTTCCAGTGCAGCACCAAACACCGGTGTTACTGAGTCCCTAGATCACAGGATAAGCACAAACAAGCTAGAACAATGAGACAGGGCATTACCACGACATCTCAAATATGAATCGCCAGGCGCTTTATAAACACAAGCGTTGTTAACTTCTGATCCATTTCTGTGCTGAAGGCTGCAATTTACCTCCATTATGGTTATGGAGGTCAGCCAGCCAGCCCCAACACCATCACAAAACTGCCTCACCAGCCCCAAGCCAGCAGCAGCAGCGTCAAGGCGGAGGGCTGCAGGACCAGCAGCCTGCTGGGAGCTCTTCACGTTCAGCAGCTCGTACAGGGCATGCACATACACGCCACCCGCTCATATTTTGTGGGTGAAACTTGGGAATATTACGCACAGAGATACTACACAGAAGGGTAACTCAGGTTGATGGTGTTCTGGAGAAGCAGCAGCTGCCTCGCTGTGCTTCTGAAGGAGACCCAGCACTCTGACAACAAAAACGCCCCAGAGCAACGATGCACACGAGGCTCACTAAATCAGCAGCAATCCCCATCCCCTGCAAAGGGCACCGAAGGGCTCAAGAGGCTCCACTCTGCCTCCAGCTGATGCAGAGCCCCGATTTACAGCCAGAGAAGAACATGAAGTTCACTACGATAAGCTTCGCAACATGAAGCGCCGCGGGATTTTATTTCTGACAAAATTTACTATAATTAAAGTAAATTAACAGGAGCCAAATATAGAGACAAGTTACTCTGTTCTACCAATTAAGTGAAGCAAAATTACTAGGTGGGAGCCTTTAGGTGGACAAACTGGGCAGCTGAAGTTTTGAAACTGGCACCAGAGAAGATGACATTAAAGGGCGAGAGATATTTAGAAGTTAGAGGCCTCGCCAGCCCAGAGGAACAGCTTCGTGATAAATACACAGCAGCGCTCCCATTCGCTTTGCCTGGAATTCTTGACACAAGTACATAAGATCACCACTTTCCAAGGGGTAACAATAATAAAACTCAAGAGTTTCCCAGCATCAGTCAGACTGTACGAGCTTCCTTACGCCAAGATGGGATGCTCCCATCAGCAGCTTTCTGGCCTCAGTGCCCAGCCAGCCTCTATGAAACTGGGGAAACTTTGCACAAAAACATGATTTAACGAGGGGAAAAAATATCAGTTTTCATCACTGATCTCCGTCATAGCAAGCCTTGCACCCTGTTGCTTTATATTGTGTCAGTATCCAACACAAGGTCAAGATCATTACCTGGAAAATTTGAGTCTGGGTGAGTGGGAATGTTTCTTCCCTGTGACCCGAGGCAGACTCAGGACTAGCCCCAAGTGCAGCCCTGGCACAGTGGGGTTACTGCACAGAGGAGCTATGCCAGAACTAACAGCCTACAAATTGCTTGACTGATTCCCTTAAAGCCTCTGGAGCACTTTTTGGTGTTGTTCTTTACTCGTCTCCTAAGTGAATTGTTCTTAAATCCTGACTACTAGATCTATTTTATGCCTAATGTGGCGTTTAAAAGAAAGCCACAACTTTGTTCCCAAACCTGATTTCATCCTCCAAGCCCTACCAGCTCCCTGGGGAGTGCTCTGCTGCCTCTGACTCCTCCATTCAGCCTCCAAAGAGCACGAGCAGCCAGAGTAAGCGAGGTCGGGCTCCAGTGACCCGTCAGGAAAGCACATGAAAGCAGGAGACAAATCTGGGTGATGCTCACTCATCTGTGTCAGCTCTCCATTTGAAGAATTCCCTGTGTAAAACACTGGCACTTTTCATTCTGTGAAAGCATTTGTAAGGTTGGAACAAGAGAATTATAAAGAATAAAGAAAACCCTGAAGAAGAAATGAGCTGGGAAAACAGAAGAGTTCAGATCATGCTAACAGGCTTCCCAGAAAAGGGCCTTAATTCTCCAGTTCAGGAACCTCTTCATAACCACTACAGGGGAAGTGACTTTGCAGAGTAGTTCAAACTCCATTTTATGAAGTTGAGAACTGTAGAAAATGTCATGTATTTCACCTGAAAAAACATGTCTGTAAAAACACATTACAGAATCATGCTACGTACAGAAAAGCGGGTTCTTTCAGAGAAAAATCCTAACAGTGCTGATTTCTCCAATCAAGATATCCTTTTGACAAAGCCAACCCTAACCAGGCGATCACCACTACCACCTAACACACCTTATATCACTATTCACCTCTCAGAGAAACGCAGGCAGCTGTAGATGACAATAGTGACGATAGATCAATGCTTAGTGCTTCAGTGAGCCTGCAGTCCAGCAGCCCATTTCCTTGCTAATCAGGCTGCTTCAGCAATTTCTGCCACCAGGGCTCAATCAATGCAGCAATTAGTAAGTTAGGTGCACCATGACACACTGGCTGGCAGATTTAGAGACAAGATAATTTGGGGGTACATCTGGGAGTGTTGTCTTCAGGAAGCATGACGACTCAAGCCTGGTTCCCACAGGTCTGCCCCCAGTGCTCCCTCCCTCACCCCAAACTCTCTGAACCCACCAGAGTTTCCCCAAACATAATAACGCAATAGGTGGAGGGGAGAGAATGAAACATCCCAAGGCATGCCAAGAGTTTTGGAGAAATCCTTGTCTAGTCCTGTTTGGGTGCGTAGGGACTAGCTACCAAAGTTATTAGATTTTAGTATTTTGTGCAATATTCAATACACGTTAAAAACCCAGTGCTACTAGCACTGCAATAAAGAGGATACATTCCCATTATTTCAGCAGCTGTTAAGTCTCAAATGATCACAGTGATTAACTGGAGATCATGTCAGAAGCTTTTCTTAACTACAAAACAGAGACGCGGCTGATCGCCCACAGACATGAACCCAAAAAAAAGTCACCAGCTATAGAAATTGAATAAATATTGATTCAATTCCTTTTATTTTTCAGTGAAGAGCAATCTGTTTTCCTCCTGCCGTTCTAAGTTAAGCTATTCCAGTATGATGTCTCAGAAAAAATAAAATCAAACAATATGTTAAAGTTAGAAAATGAATCCCATTTAATTATGATGTTGTGGCAGTACGAGCTTCAGAACAGAAAGAGGAGCAACCTAATGAGATGTTCGTCTAAAATAAGATGAAAGTTGTCTTAAGAACACATTCCAACTTCTAAAGACTTCTAATTTCTATGTAGGGATCAAATTTAGATTGCAAGACTTGAAGTTTCTCATGCTCAAAACTACCCCAAATAACCACCAACAGGCTCTTGGGCACAAGCAGCCCGTGGATCTGCCTACCTGCACCAGCCCTAGGACTAAATATTCTTCTCGGAACATATGCTTGGCAACCCTAAACAGCCCAGGTAATTCAGGAACAAGTTTATCCTCCGGCTATAAATTTATCCTCGGGCTATATGGCATTTCACAGAGGTAATCCAGCCCCAGTAGGATCAGCCTGCTGACACTCAGCTTACTGGGTACGAGAGCAGCCATCAAAAATACAGAAATGAAACTGGAAACTCCAGCGATGTTTTCAGAACCTACTGTGACCCCATATTTACACAATTATTCAGTAACAAATAAGCTGGTAGCAAAAATACCAGCGAGGATATCCTCCTGGATACCTCTTCCCTCCCTCCAGCATCACGGTGCGATAAATCAAACTCACCCTGCAGAGCTGCCACGGGACACCCCGCTTTGACACCCCGGGTTTCTCACGTGCCCTACCAGCAGCAGCAAGCACATCGATTTGATCCTCTTCATTACCTCTCCTTGCAAAATCCGGTAGGGACTCGTAACACCAGGGCCTTCTGTAGGAACCACACTAGGCTCAAAAGCTGAGCAAGAGGCAGAGGACAGTCATGAGCCTCACACCAAGACAGCAGGCAATAACCCTACCCAGGGCAGCTCTGTCTCATTTGGAGTTAATGAGCTTCACTTGTGTTTTATAGAGACAGTAGCACATATGGTCCGAGTCTAAAAACAAAAGGAATTCTTATTTTAAACTCATTTCTAAATTGAAATGCTGGAATTAAGACACAAAACGCATGTGGAGTACTCTCCAATTTATTCCTGATTTTCTCCCTCCCCCTGCAACATTTTAAAAATTAACCCGGCAATCAGAGCCTGTTACTAACATTGCAGGCAGCCCACTGCAAGTGGCGCTCATTTCAGGGTTTTTATTTTTAAACTCCTCTTCCAGTAAAAAAAAAAAAAAAAAAAGTCTAATTGCTAGTACAAAATGAACAGTTTTAGTGTTTTCTCACTAAATGTTCTCACACGATCAAAACTTTCAGAGGGTTTTCCCTAACAGGGGATTCCTACACTCTGTTAGCACAGCTCATGTCTTCAAAGCGCAAACAAAGCCCTTTGGGTCGTGCTTGTGCAGAGCAGAGAAATCCCACTTTTAGCCTGAAAAAGGAGTCTACACATTCCTCAAGCAGCACTTTTACAGAAACAAATTTTATTTATTTTTAAACTTCACAAAAAAACCTGAGTGCCACCTGCTCAGCTTTCCCCCCTGCAGTGAGAGGGGGCAGGTGCTTGCAGGAGCCCCGTGGCAGCCCAGCACCACCCATGTACCCGTGAGTCCTTCTGCCAAAACCTACCTGCAGCCCTACAGGAGCCTCTGGTGTTTGCTGCTGATCTGGAGATACCGTGAGGTCAAAGACCTGACATCCTTTTCTCAATGGTAACATTTCTTATTGGTTTCAGGTATCTCACTTTGGCTGAGACAAAGAGCTCCTCGTTGCTTGCTGGCCGTGCTTGCCAACACCAAGCACGTAAAGCACTGGGGACAGCAGTGCCAATTTTTATCAGATTGCCTAAAAGCCAATTACAGAACCCAGCAAGATGAGGAAGGGGAACTCTGGATTAGCCATGCCTCTGTACTTACGGCACGAGACAGCCTAAGAGCTCTGAATGCACCCCCTGGTTTAGCGAGCAGCACGGCCGTGTACGGGATGGAAGCGGTTTGGTGCAGCTCAGACCTGGTGTAAGCACGTCATCCCCTTCTGCAGGCAGCACCTACAGACAATGGACCTACGGTGGAACAATGCCTTGTGTGGTAACACCAGCCTGAGACCTTCAGACTCTCACCACCGCCGATATCGGCTGCATCCACGCAGGGAACCAAGGCAAAGCCACAAGGGCAGCAGGGGCACAAAGCAGCAGCTCCAGGAGCTCTCCCAGGAGCAATCGTTGCAGTGTGCACACGTGCAGGGAGTCAAGGAAGAGCAGCAGAGGAAGAAACTGGGACTGAACGAGCCCAGACACAGCTGCAGGTGTCCAAAGAGCAGAGCTGCTTGCAGCCTGTGTCACCACCACGTGTACCAGCTCCTCCAACTGCTTTTAGGTGGCATACAAACACCACCATTTGTGACAGGACATAAGTCAGCTTCCATAGTCCAGCTAGTTGGAAACAAACCTGGTTTTGATCTGTTTTATTGTATGGACAAAGATAAATGGAAGAAGTGCAGAAGTAACCAATAGCTGAGGTAACACCGCTTCCTGCCTCCAAACCTCTCCCTCCCGCATCCCCAAATGCTCGCTCTGCATGCGAATCCTCGAGCCTGGATGGCAGAGATAAGAAACTTGAGTAAATGGGTGAACTCCACAAAATTAACTTGTTTGAAGACGTTAAAGTAAAGAAAATAAATAAAAAAAATACATGCAGCACTGAGGGAAGCATTTCTCTTTGAACACCACTAAGTGAAGGCTGCCAAAACAGATAACGTAGCTTGCATTGGACAAAAGGTATTCAACATCCATTGAAGCTGGAGCTGCCTAAAGAAGTCTCAAAAAAAAGTTTTCTGGAAGTTAGAGACACTGAAAGCATCCAAAGGAACATCAGACGGGCTCAAACAGAGCCCTGTATCACAGAATCAGGATTCTCATCATGGCAGGAACAGATTTTGCTGTCCTCAAGGACGTCCAACAGCACAGCCTGGGCAGGTACAGGACACGTAGCACTGGCAGCGGGTCAGAAAGAGACCTACCGAGTCTTGAAATAACTCTGAGCTTTGCCCTCACCCTGAAAATTTCACCACTAATGCACAATCTAAATACCAGCTGCCTAAAATCAGGAAGTCTTCCTGTAACACAGGAGTTTAAACTTATCCACAATTCATCTCATCATTTCTAGAAGTATTAAACAATGAGGTCTTGTTTTCTTTTTTTTTTTTTCCCTCTTAAGACCTGAATTATGAGCTCACACAGAGGAGGTCAACCTCTTTGTCTCAGTTGACTCAAATGAAAACACACTGAGATTACGAGTAAACTGTAGCCATTAATCTTTTTCCCCCAATTAGTTTCTACAATCAACTGAAGAACAGCATCAAGAATACCCCGAAGACTTCAGCCAGAAACATCGATTTATGCGATGTAAATGATCACTTTTGAAACAACTGGGAACATGAAGATAATCACATACTTCCCTAAATGCAGCTGCACAGGATTTTACCCATCACTGCGGAGCTGAAGATGAGCACAGCCTTCCGCCAGTGTTGTAGTCACTGCAGTCATCTTAAACTCCATCTAATTCTTCCTGAAGCTCAGGTACCGTCTGTCTTTTTAGGTACACCATATTTTTTGCTTCATGTAGGTATTCACATTACTATTGTAAAGCAAGTTGGGTAAAATTTCTCTGTATGTGGCACTCCCTAGCATTGTGACTAGGTTTGAAACACAGCCTAAAGTTAAGGACTCACTGAGACTTGCTATTTCCACTGCACTGGAGTCGCTCAAATCACAGTCACATGAAACCTGTGGTTTATCTGAAACCTTGCCTTTGCTTGTGTAAACACCACTAGACGCCTGTAAGATTGGAAAACAATTCATCCTTCCCACATCAAATAGGATCCTTTGTCCTCGGGCAAGAGACACACGCCATCTCCTTTAAACCCCTATACCATGCGTACACAACCATCTATGTCTGTGCATCAGTTCAGAAAAGAACTACAGCGATGTCTGAACCTGACTCGGGACACCTATGGGCAGCCCCTAGTTAATCAGCTGCCTTTCCTCATCCTTTATAATTGCAGAGATGGTTTGTACATCACAGTAAATCAACGCATAAGAAGTCTGCGACCTCAAAGAGTCCATTTCTCCCCTCACCTCCCTTTTCCAAAGCCAGTGAGCCGTATGATAAGTAGTCTAAACAAACAAGCTTTAAATGAGTGCTGCGGATCATCAAACAGACAGGGCTGAGCTGTACATAACGATGCACTCACTTTCTCCCTTCCCATATCACATCTTCCTCAGTCCCATTTAGGAACTTTTAACAGCACCACTGGCATGCTCCACTCCACTCCAGTCATCCAGCAGCCGAAGAGCACGAGAACAAGCCTATCTCATTTGTCAAATCAAATATTTTCTTTTGTAAGGGATCTATTTTTACTCCACTGTCATCAACGTGCACCTAACAGACCGCTGTGCTGCTCAAAGAAGAGCAGAGTTTAACTATTAGCACAGGGTCGTGGCGTGTTAATGGATTTTACTGCGCGCTATATACATTGGTGTTCTCAAAGATTAACGGCAGAAAACTGCAGTAATTAATCATCTTAATGAGCCCGATTGTTTCTGTAAAGGAACTGCAAGCAAACCAGTTCTTGTCCATGAGTGGAAACCACACGTCGTGTCCCGCATAGCTCAGCTGTGGTTACCTCAACCCACCACGACATGACTCGCACCAGAGCCCTATTGCCCCCATCAGCGGCATGCTCATGCCAAATGTCACCAAGGGCTTCTCTGTTCCAGAGTAGAGACAGAGCTACAGAAACACACCAAAAACCACTATTACCAGGGGGCAGGAAAGCAATATATACTTCTTAGATCTTGTCTGCATCTAGAGCTCTAATTTTGTGCTAATTCCAATGTGAGAATAAGGGACCGGTTTTGTTATTTCTGTTATTCTCTGTAGGTACCATTCATGACTTCGAACAATTGCTTCTGGATCAAGTAACAGGTATTTAATTTTAGGTTCAATTTTAGGTTCATTTGCAGCTGACAGGCGTTTCAGCAGGTTAGCTTCTCCCTCCTCACTCCAACACCCAGCAGACTTCTTAACAAGCATTTTTCAAAAGCCACACTTGATGCTACAACCTTAACGCTCCATTTGGGCAAACCCACAGAGTGTGCTGCTGCTTTGGACTATTTCAGCACTCAGTGACAAAGCACAGCTCAAGGCATTCATCACCAGAGCCGAAGAGGAACACCAGTTTCACCCCACCGTTGTTTGGAAATGAGGACAGCCAGTCCAACTCCAATGTGGTGATGTCCCATGGATGAACACTTCTCCCATGAAGCTGTCTGCCCGCTCCTGACAGCACAGCTTCTGTAGGATTAAGAGCTTCTCTTCTACTTGGAGAAAATTAAAATTGTTATTCTTGGTTTCAGCTGGTGACATTTTACCCTTCCTGAACAGAAAGGGAACTTAAGATGTGAAGATTTACGTCTACTGCTTTTTAAAATACACTTTACAAATAACCACCTCCTTTAACCATCACTTCAATTTGCTTTATTTAATTGAATTAAGGCATCTCAGCTCAGCATTCTGACAAAACCTTGCAAGAAGCCTACGCAGAGCCCTGGTCTGGGAGCCCACCGCAGAGAAGCTACCTGCGATATGGATTCCAGAAGCCGCCTGCAGTTGGAATTGCAAAAGCAGCTTGGAGCCGCCCACATCAATCAGGGGAAAATATAGATCTGCTTGCTTCTGTTTCTGCCACAGAGAGAAGATTTTTGCCTTTGTAGCTGAAGAAAAAAGAAAAAGAAAAAAAAGGTTTCTTAAAACCTGCTTCTATTGATTTTAACAAGAGCGAGGAGCACTCAGAACATCAGCAAACCAAATCCTCCAACCTTAACCCCTGGGAGGAAATCCCGTGGCAGGTTTCTCAGCCCTTTAAGCAAGGAGCTGCCAAATGCAGCCAGCCATGTACAGTAGCCACGTGTTATCTGACCACTCGTCACAGTTTGTGTTTTTGACTGGAATTCTGAACTGACACAACAGCTGCCCAGATGTATTAAAGGATAAATGTTCGTTTAGGGCAGGTATCCACCTATTTGTCTTTGTACTATTTGCCCCAAAGCATTCAGACACGTCCTAGCAGTCACGTAATTAGATCAGTTAATGAATCACTTTAATATTACAAGTCCTTAAGGGTCTTGGATCCTCTGCTGGATTTCATGAATTTCCAACTAGGTATGCGGAAATAGAGAAAAAAATCTAGATGATTAACGTTTCTTCCATGGGATAAGTGTCCTTATTATAGGAAAGTCACTTCCAAGATATTCAAATGAAGTACCGGCATCAGCAGGGAGAGCTCCACCGCTTCCACACACAAACAGCAGGAACAGAGGGAGGCCGGAAAGATTTCTTCCATCCCTAAGAACTTTACCTGAGTACACGCTTAATTCCACAGCGCTGGTAGAAGCTAACAGCAGAGTGAAATCAAACGAGTAACAACCCCCCTCAAAAAGAAGTGCTTCAAGTACACAAAGAGGAATCTTAAAGAGATTAAATGTAGGAAAAAAATAAATTCCTAAAATATTATTCTCAAGGTGCTTCCTAAAACAGTATGTGCATCCACAGTATGTGTATCCCAAAGCTGTCTTTTACAGAATGACACTCCTGAAGATTATTTGCTTACTTTCACCTTTGCCAAGCCCTAAAAATACCATGCACCCATTCTTCCTGGAAAGCAGAAGCCATACCTCTTTCAAGGTGAGGGCACCAGCCCCAGCAAACATCCAAAACACCACTCCTCTGGCCAGAGGGAAAGCGGCATCAGGAAACCCAAAATATCCTGACTGCTGGTTCTTGCAACTTCTAAACACAAATAATGACCTGGACAGAATTTACTCCAAGATACAAGACAAGGCAGGATGCCTTTCAGGTAACCTAACAAGCCCATTTTAACAACTTGAAGGAAAACAGCGTTGTTCATAGGCAACGTGCCACAAAGCAGTAATGCTCTGTAGTAAGACAAGAGCTTACTCTTATCCTATTTGCTTATTTTTAATGAACATGCAGAGCAAAACAGTTCAATGCAATCAGGCGTGGGTTTTCCCCCTTGTCAAGAGCCTTCTGCAGAAGCTCACTCCTCACCCAGAGACTGACCCACAACCTCCTCTGCTCCCTAGCAGTTGCACATAATCTAAATTCTGCTGGATTCTGTTCATCTTCAGTTACTGGGCACTAAATTAGCTCTCCGAAAAAATGAAAAATGAAACTCTGTAGTGCATCAAAGCAAGCCACAGCCAGACTCAAGAGCTGCTTCTCCCAGAATTAGACACCAACTCCTGCTTCAGTCATGAATATTCCTTGCCACACAGTAAGGAGAAATTCAACGAAAATAAAGGTAAAATGACAAGAGAAAGCTGTTAAACAAGATTTGCCTTTAAAAGTGATCTGATATCACAAATAGTACTTGTACTTTGTGAACGTAACAGATTTGACAGGAGCAGTAACTGGAAACAGATTGCAGTTGACATGTTGACGTATTTCCACTCTTGATTTAACAGGCAAGTCTTCAACTTTCAACTGGTTTCCTAATTTGAAGTAAAATAACAATGAAAGAAGAGAAGCAAACCTCGCCATATGCAAGGAAGAGGCCACAGCCAGTAGCAGCCAGTTTCTTCAACTCACTGTTTCTGGACCAGGACAGAGCATTTTAGCAGATTAAGTTCTTAAACCACTACAGCAAAGTCTGTGCTATTCAATTATTTTATTATTAACAGAGACTTTCAGGACTTGCACGAGCTTCAATTCACAGAGAACCTACAAAAATTATCGTTTGGAACATAGTTTTAAATTTAACTCAAACTCCTTGTATGCAAACCACAAATGGAAATGGTTAAGGGCAGAAGATACCGTGAAAAATATTTATTTGCTCTAAAAACTATTTATTTTAAGTGAGGAAGGTTGATAACAAATGCTCACTATACATACAGGTAGAACGTGTCCCTCTTCAGGTGATCCATTCAGTGCAGAGCACATTCATTTGTTATACCTGGTATTTCTGAAGAGGCACAAGGGCCAGCTAAAACACCTGAAATATCTTCATACATTTAAAACTTGCTTGTGAACATTGTGGATATAATGTGCTGGGATGTAATCGAACTTTATGCCTGTAACCAAACCAAATTATGCCTGCAGATGAACTTGTACAAATGCCTTTAGACCACTAGTCCGTTTTTTCACCAAAAGGACATAGATACAGAGATGCTCGAGGCTTCTGGAGAGCACCAAGCACAGCCACACAAGCAGGATGGCCCAGCAACACGAGCGGAGACACAGGAGGGAGCAGAATGACAGGTTTTAATTCTGGCTAGATTGGTCTTGCATGTCAGATGAATAAAAAGCAGTATCACATAGAAAGCAAAAAGACAGCCTTTCAACACAGCTACCTAAATATGGCCATTTAGGTGACAATATCTGGTTAAGTTACAGAAACTGGAAGATATGGGGAAAAAAAAGACACAACGTGAGTGCCTACCCATAACACAAAAGGCAACTGATCTGTAGCGTATTGCTGGTTTCATACTCCTCCATTTGAGAAAAATACACTCCTTAATAAAAGGGATATAACTGTTCCTGGGCAGGTTTTACATTCAGACTGCTAATACAGGTGTGTCAAACAAAATCCCTCTTTTCTCCTTAAGAAAAGCGCTCTGAGAACCAGAGGCTGTCCTATATTCCCTCCAGCTACCTGAAGATGAACTTTTTACCGCATATGTAACTCCACAAAAGATGGCTTTCTGTTAAAACTAACCCAGTTGTTTGGGCTTTGAAATGCAAGAATAAATATTCCAAGAGAACAAACGACATCTCTGTTAAGAACAAAAAACCACGACAACAAATTATTCACATTATGCTGACAACAAAGAGCCTGCCTGTTCAGGTAGGCCTGCTTCAGAGCTGCCACTTATCCCCGCTTGCCAGTTCAGTTTGTGGCAGCAGCATAATCTTCCCTCTTTGATCAGCTGCAAAACTGGTCGTCTTTAACGGGGAGATGTGGGGAACAGCCAAATTGTGCCATCAGTCTTCTTCCCAGAGCCTCCCTGGCCTGAAAGCGAGCACCAGACAGCGAGTAACAGAGCTGGCTTCCTGAATTAAAGATCAGAATATCTGTAAGCAAATGCAGGTTGCTGGTTGTTAGCCCCCAAACAGCAAGGTTTTTCTCTGACATGGCAAAAGGGACGGTGCCTGCATGCAGGCAGACCCCGTGCAGCAGTGCCAGGCACCCCGGCAGTGCCCTCTTTTCCAGCTCTTCTCAGAAACAGCCAAGGTCTCTGCAACTGAACTCTGACCCTTCCTCTCCACCAGCAAACAGTCCCGCTAAGGGCAGCGGAGGATAAAACCCAGCGAACTCGCTGGCATACAGCGTTCTCCCCGCTTTCTTCAGGCTTCACCAGCCAACTGAGCCTTCACTTTCAGTGCTGAAACCTTCTTGCTGCCCCCCAAGGAGGAAAACTGAAGCTGTGGTAAGTCAGCTTCCAAAGGAAGATCAGTGCCACGTTCTCCAAAACAGATCAGTGCTGTGCAATTCAGAAGCTGCGAGTGCTCAGCAGCTGCACTCGCTTCTGATGGAGCACAACTGGATTCAGGCTACAACTCGGAAGCGGGACGTGGTATTAAAATCTCTGAGTCTCGAAAGATTAAGAGCAGAACAGCACAACCAAATCCAAACCCCTAAATACGACTCCAACACCTTCTGTACGGAAGAGGTGCCACCCTGAACGTGCTATTTATAAAGCAACAGGATCCAACAAGGCTCAAGCACCCAAGTGCACTACTTCAAGCACTACCTCATTTTTGCTAATTTCTGCAAATGAACCTACAATTAAGAGAGAGCAACAAAATACCGGCTCTCAAGAAGGCCAAAGCATTCGCTTCGCCTTGCCAAACGGCTGGAAAAAGTGAACATGAGAATGGGAACATAACTCATGGTGGCAGTTTTCTCCGTTCCTTTGTATTTTGAACAAACATTTCAGCCAAATATTTTCATCTGAGGAAAACGTAGTCCAAAGAGATGGAAGTACTGCAGTTACAGGCTACTCCTAAAGCATGAAAATAAAGCTGTTTTGACATGGGGTAATAGTCTGAGAGGGTTGATTTTTATGACCTCTGCTTAAAAACCTCATAGCAGCAGAACCACACAAAGACTGTGAGGTCTGATGGATACCTGGAGAGCTCAAGGCAGCTGTGGTATCTGGCACCAGCTCAGCTTCTTCCCTTCTCTCTCTCTTAAGTATTTCAAGCAGGATCCCCTGTAATTGGTGTAAAGGGACTGGAAGCAGTTGAAGGGTTTGGGCATCTTTATTCAGTATTCAAATGCAGTCGCTCAAAGCCCACACCACCAGCCAGAATCTTGAGTTCCTTGTGCCGCTTCCCCTGGCTGCAGGGGAGAATCCCTCATTTATCTGCTGCTGCACGTGGTGTTTGTCCAACAAAGGCAACAAAAATTGACGTCCTGGCTAGGAGCCATAACAGAAACTCTCCAAAGGATCAGCATAGGTGGAAGTCGTGATGAGGAAAAGCATAAATCAGGAAGAGAATATTGCCACGAGCTTTTTTTATCCACTCTGGATCAGAGATTGATCCAGTTATGTACAGAAGAGCACACTATCATAACATCTATTTCACATTTAATAGGTAAAGCTTCCAAACATCTCAAAATAATTATCATACTTGAGGCCAGCCACATGCCACAGTGGAACACCAGCAAAAGAGGAAGAAAACAGAACAAAAACAAGAGCTGTGGCCAAGGATAAGAAGGGAAAGGAGTAGAAACATCTCTTCCCAATCCCACCCTGGTATAACCCATGCATCTCAACAACCACAGAATGACTCCTGAAATTAATATAAGCTGGCAAACCCCCCTGGCATACCCTGCTTACCATGAAAGCAGGATTCAGTAGAGTTACCTTGCGCACAGGAGACTGCAGAACCGCCATAATTATGGTCTGCTGCCTTTGGTTTCAAAATAGCCAATTAACAAATACTTTCGTATCATTTAGGCAGAGAGGCCCTGGCCTTTAAGCACACACTGTAAAGCATTTGTGCGACTACTGAAATGCCAAGCAAAGGCTTTGGCAAGGCGGCCACGCTGCGTTAAGCGGGGTAGGGAACTTCTCGGCTGGCGACAAGTTCCTGCATCAGCAGTTCCTGCCTGACAGCTGGGCTGCGCCCGCCCCGGGATCCGTGTCCCCAGGGAAATGAATTCCACGTCTGATGACTAATTCATTACTCGGATTTGTGCTTAGGCAAGACCAGGCCCAGATCAGGCACCTTCCAACGCTGAATTCCTGCTCAGCCGGAAGGCGAGCGGGCAAGCATCAATTCTAACTGAGCTGCCTGCGGATTTCTAAAGCTGGAGACGCTCGGTACCCCTGGAGCCTTTGAGACTCCAGGTTAAAGCCTTTTTGAACACTGACAGCAGCAAACTAACCTGCCACGGGGGTGAAGGTAACACCAGAGCCAAAGGCACCAGCTGGGGAAGAACAGGGTCCGTGCCCACAAGCCAGAGCCCAGCAGCGCGGCTCAGGCACAGCCCAGCTGCAGGCAGAGGGACCCGGGCACCTCGTCACTCCTCCTGCTCCTCCACACTTTCAGGCTTCACCGCCAAGAAGACATCTGCTGAGGAGAACAATATTAGAGCTGTGGCAGGCTCCCCATTGCTCAAACTCACACCTGATGAGGGGTATTTTTGCAGAGTCTGATGTGCTCACCAGAAGCAGCAGCCAAGGTTATTACAGCAGATGCGTCTGACCAGGCGTGGCAAATGCTGCAAGCTTGGTGTCCTGCCTCTCCTTTCTTCCTCCAGCTGCTAGACAAGGAGGTTTCATTCAGAACCCATGCTTTACCAACCTACCCTCTGAAACATGAAGTTTTAATGAATGAGTCTTACCAGCTCCCTTCTAGAACTACAATATAAACAAATACCGTGTGTTAAGAACACCTCCTAGAGCATCCAAAACCCAGAAACGAAGCCTCTGTACAGACAGCTATCATTTGTGAGTACTGATGCTAAGCCAGCTCCATCACAGAAGAACCAAACGCACTCTTTATCCTCCCTGGGAAGGTTTCCTTTCTCCTCTCTGGGCAGCCTTCTTGTCTCTAGGCAACTCAGTGAATTATAACCTCTTAAAGGCTTTAAAAGGACATGAAACTTTCAAGAAACGTTTCCTTGCACCTGTGTTCACCAAGGTCAGAGTAGAACCAAGCCTTGACCCAGCTTCTAATGAAGGAATGCATTATCCTGTTACTGGGCAGGGGGAAAATTGAACCTTTGTCTTGGATTGTCGCGGAGTTCAAGGAACATCTGGCACATACAAAGGAGCAAAAAGGCTCTGAAGTAAGGCAGAGCAACAGATCAGGCTCTCAGATTGTTTATTTCCTTGCCACACCTGATCAGTCCTACTTCTGATTACGGCAGACAAAGCCATACCAAAACACTACGGTACTAAACAAACTCCTTCAGCCTATTTATAGGCTTTGCCTTATAGGTACATCAGCCAATCGTGCTCGTTATTACCCCATTTTGCTGCAGTGCTGTGACTCACTCCTACAGCTGTGCTCGCGGGGAGCTGCCTTTGGAAAGCATACCTGGCTTCACAGATCAGCAGCCACAGCCACTGCTGCTGCTGCCCCAGCACTAAAAGACACTCGAGGTAGCTCACTGAAATATCGATCGGCTAGAATAGGAAATGAAGCAAAGAATGAAGGTTTGGAGCAGCGAAGGCCGTTCTTCCTTGCAGCTGGCATGTAACAGGATGGGCAGTGAGACCTGCTGCTTGGTACCGAAGCGCTGGGTTTCGGTAGAGGTGAGGAGCTCGGTGTGGGACAGGTACGGGCAGCAGCACCAGCGTGCAGCTCTGGGACAAGGCTGGTCCTGACTCTCACCCATCTTTTCAGCTTTTCTGCCCTTCAGTCCCCCCACACACTGGGAGCGTTCATAAAAGCACGCTAATCAACGACAGGAAAAATAAAGCCAAGATTATAAACACGGTCTGGAAGCCAAATTTACCTCCTGTTGGCATTCAGAAGGGGCATTTCAGCACACAAAGAATCCTCCCCACCTACCCCTCCCCAAAACACGTGCCTGAAGCTATACAGCACATGCAAAATAAATTGCATTTATATTGGTGTGTTATGGCATGCAATTTCCCTCTTCCCAATCACCCTGACTGCCTCCCTTGTTAAGTCAAATAGCCTGTCAGCTTCTCATCAGGAAGTAGAAATTGGTTTTTCCATCTCCTAGGAGATAAACAAGGCTTCTTCCTCTGCGGCAGCAGCGCTGCAGGCCGGGCTGTGCTCACCCGGGGGCTTCGCATGAGCACAGTGACTGTGCCCAAGGTGCCCCGTGCCCGCTGCGCTGCTCTTCACCCCCCTGTGCGCAGCAATAACCACGCTCACAAGGAGGTTTGTGTACTTCCGTGGAGCTCTCTGTGGTTTGTAGCTCAGTATACACAACCTGGGCTGGCAGTGCTGCTGCCTTACTGCTAGGGTCCTCTAGATGTTCTTGAGAAACCCCGGGGGGATGCAAAAAGAGCCTGCACACTTCTCTGCTGCTTTCCTGAAGCTCTGTCCCTTCACGGCTCACCTGCAAACACAACCATTGGGTTTGATTTTTATGTTTCAGTTGCACAAATTCAGGGGAAAAGGGAGACCACATTCAACAAAAATAACATAAGACATGTGGAAATATATTTATTAGCTAAATGGCTGTATAATAATGGAAGAATGGGAATAAAATGTATCATTTTTAATCTTTTTTTTTTTTTTTTAAATTGTGGCTTTGTAAAGCCAAGATGCTGTAATTTTGCAATTTTAGACTATAACTATAGACTGGGTATTTACAAAAAGCGTATTTGTATTTTTAAATGAGCCTATTATCCACTTTTACTCTAAAGGGGTCAAGCTGCAGGGCTACAGACGCACTGGGAATAAAAGAGGCAAAGCGAGCCCGTGCCACCTCAATGACCACCTCTTCAGTGGCTACCCACCTTCTTACTTTAGGAACCAGAAGGAAACATGACCAGGAGTGGGTTGACTTGTCACCACATCCTTACTAATTTTAAAATGACTTAAAGCGACAGACCTTCTCCTGTTCTGGGAAGGTGATCAGGGTAGCCACGGCACGGCCTTACAGCAGATGAGGGTAACAAAATGGAGAGGCTGCTCAAGGAGGAGGGTCCCTGGGGACAGCCCTTGCTCCTCCTGCGCTGCAGCACGCAGAGCTATCAGGACTCCATGGGTATCGGCAGCCTGGCCATTTTTCTGAGGCATCTTACAAGCAATTCTGGTGCAGAAGAATAAGATTTCCTTCCAGGGACAGCCTGCTCATTCCCTGCCCACAGCATGCATTTTTAACGAGAGGAGAAACCCATTGAGTTTAACTCACATTGCATTATTCACCGAGTAGCTACAGTCTCATCCCAAATCTTAATTGTCTAATAATTCAAGCCACCTCTTTCAAACGCGGCTCCGAAGCGATGACTAGAGAGCCAGAGGCTGCCTCCTACACGCGCCGTAAATCCTGCTGTTACGATGTCTATCGCAGCCTTTTCTGAAAGGCAGCAATAAATACCGACCTCCTGTCCGTGCATGTGCACTGCTGCTTCACGGCTACAGCCCGAAGGCTCTTTGATGTCTTGCTGCTGTCTCAGGAGCGCTTCGCTGAAGGCACACTTCTCTGTCAGCCTTCCAGCTCTGCGAACTCTCTTTCTGCTTTCCAACCCTCAAGTTGTGACCACTAACGCAGAACCTGGCACCTACCAGGCCAATTACAAACAGCGTTAATTTCTCTAACCACTAAAAAGGCACCGCACTGGCCTTTCTAAACTACCAGAAGGCAAAAGCAGGAAGGGGGGAAAAAAAAAAAACAAACCATTTCTGATGTTGAATTTACCCCACACCATTAAGGAATAATCTCCAGCCCTCCTGCAGCCAGACTGATAAGCAGTTTGCGGAAGAAACCTGCCTGTAGGTGCAGCCCTTTCATACGGGCTAGATCCAGCTTTCCCTGCTGCCTTCTGTACGTACAGCTCTTCGATTATCCCAGCTTTAACAGCTCTCTGTACCACAGGATGCTTAAAGAAAGAACAAAGCATACAGAACAAAATTAGCAAGCAATTAACTGCCCTTCTCCAGCCCCGGGAGCAGCCTCCAACCTGTGCTACGTGGTGCACCTGGGACTTGAGTCCTTCACCCGGAGTGAATGCCTGAGAGAACTTTGAACCACAGAGAAGTCCCCCAGAAACACATCTCTGAGGGAGGAAAAGAAAAGAGAAAATAAAATAAAGGTGTGCTCAGCAACGCCATGAGCTCGCCGGCCCGTGCAGTGTCGGAGCTGGATGTTTTGGTGGCCATCCAGCTGTTCCCTCACACTGCTCTCCAACCACACGTGCTGTTTACTTTTCAAATTTTATTGCCTTAGGTAAGAGACACCAGACATCACCTCCTCCTCTAGGCGCTGGTACGCGGCCAGCTTCTCCCGTCTGACTGATCAGCACTGCACAGGATCCAGGACCAGCTCCAAGCACACCGACCTTCAGCCACACGCATCCTCCAAAAGGCCCCCGAGCTCCAGTCCTGGATGGGTGTGAAACAACCCATAACGACAAAGCATTAATCTGCTTGTGGCTGCTTCGTGGTGGTTGACGTGAAGCAGTTCTGCTGAAGACTCGCTTAAACTCTCCCACATCAACAAAGCCTCAACCCGCTACAAATAAGTTGGTGCGATTGGAAAGAGCTGTTTATTTTGACATAAAAAGAAGACAACTGGATGGATACAGACAATCCCGAAGTCTCTGTTCAACCCTACAAGGCAAGGCTGCACATAATGAACACGACCTGTCACAGCCTCGTAACTTCCCTTGGAAAAAAACACAGAGTTCCCATGTCCTATCTTACTCACTGGGAGTATTTATCACCCCGAAGAAGGCTGTTTTGTTTATTTAGCAACAGAAATAAATCTGAACTCGAAGATCTTTAGCTGTCAGCTAACACTGCTAGTGTATTACGGATTAGAGCAGGAACAGGGACACACTGCCAGTGCTGGCACACTGAGAACATCCCAGACTCGCAGCTCTCATCCAGAGCGAGCAAAGAGGTGAACTTGCAGAGCACGAGCACCAGCAGAGGATCTCCTTTGCCACTGAAAGCTTCTTCCCTGTCAAACAAACTTTAAAGTCACCTATTAATTTTGGTTTGGAGTTCAGCCTTCAAGCATTCCTACTCCTTGCTTCCTCTCTGTTACGGCATTGCAGGTTCACACACAAGCAGAGATCCCCGTTCAAGCCATACCACTGGAATTTGGGATTGAGGTTAAGTGGAATAAGTAATCTCCGTAATAAGAGGATGCAACGGAACGGTTCTGCACCATCTGATATTACAACGGGATCTGTTTACACAAGTATTAAAGGCAGGTTAAATTTCAATATCTGAAAGACAAATATTCTAGGAAGTAATATTTAGAATGGGCCCTGTCCATTCAAGCAGATAATCAGAATGAATAATTTACAGCCACACTTTCATCTCCGCTGCAGCTGGGAAGAGCTGAATCCTAAGGAGCTTGGGGAGATGCCGACACATCTGCCCAGCAAGTGGAATAATCAGGAGGCTGCCGGTGGTCCAGTAACCTGTTTTACGTGGGGAAGACACAGCTGTAGGAGGAACGAGGAATGCAGAAATCAACAGGCTCGTGGCGAGGTCAGTATTTTGTGCTTTTGCGATAGGGCATGTTCTGCCTCAGAAAACAAGCACCACGCTACATTTTCACCTCGGCGTTGTCCCAGCTTCTTCCCAGGTAGGTGAGGATGGCTGCCTGCTGCACCGACCCAGCACACTCGCACACAGACCCTGCTGCCCATCCACGAGGCTTGGGAGCTGAGAAGGATGTCCTGGCAGCACCGATCTGCTCAGAGTGGTTCATTAGCAAGAACTAGCACGTAACAAACAGCTAACAAAGCACTCTCCAGAAATTCAAGCAAGTCCCGTGGTACAACTGGGAATCAAGCATCATTTGACGCATTTTCCAGTGATGTGGATGAGATTGAATTAGCAGACTACATCCTAATTCTGTACAGATGTGGAAGGATGGTACAGCTTCAGTGGAAAGCCTTATAAAAAGATGAGGGGAATCTAGAAGAGTAGCACTGGCATAGAGAAAATTGTCATTACAAGGTACACAAACAGGGAGGAAAAAAAAAGTCAGATCTTTGAACAGATTAAAGAAACCTGTGTGTGCAACTAGCAACTGCCACAAAAAGAGACGCAGACAGTCTGGTAGGGCTCTGATGAAAGACAGGGAGCCAAAGCACCTTGCAGACTGCCTGCTCCTGCAGAAGGCAGGGTACAGCAATGAACAGCCTTCTCCTGTCAAGCAGCTTTGATCGCTTTTTACTTCTCCACATCTGTTTCTTCATTGCTACTTAATACTACAGTCTGTGCTCGCAACCTGAAGATGGGAAAGAACAGACACATAGAGTCAACTTAGCACAATGAGAGGGGTCACCATGGAAGTGGGTAACCAGCAGAGGAGGAATGCCACGATTTCAATCCAAGATCCTCTTCACAGCAACACTTTTCCCACTAAAATAGCAGCAGCCCCATCAGCTGCACAGCCCGTGAGTCATTCTGAAGTTTGCTTTGTTTACCCGTGTCCCAGCCACAGGCAGGAGATTCCCAAATACGAACCCAGTGGCTGCTGTTAACGGGGGGTGGCTCACCCATTGCTTGCCTCGCCCATTACTTACACCATGCCTTCAGTGGGCAGCATGTTTTAACCAGCTTCCAAGTGCTCCCAGCACACTGCTAAGCATAGGAAGCATTCCAGTACGCATAGAAATTTTACCAAGAGATACAGTAAGCAGCCTGCAGCAGAAATCAAAGGAACTCATTCACAAATCCTGAATTCCACATGTAGCAGAGCAACGTAAAACCTAGGGACAGCCTCGGCTTTGGCACACGAAGCTCCCTTCACGGCCCGATGCACTGGCTGAAGATTAGCCCTACGATACATCTAAGGTAAATCGAAACCAACCACGCACGTCCACAGCATCTGGGATCAACGAGATCAAATGAATTTTCATTAAACCAGGCTAAAATGAGATTTATGCTAGGCTCGCGTGGGGTAGGTGGGTTTTAATAGCACCCTCCTGTAGTTTCTGTGCTAAGCTCAACAGAACAGAAAAGCATCAGCTGTAAAATCCACATTAAACTGGAAACATGCAGGCCAACAGGCAGCCCCTGGCAATACCTGCTCCAGCCCTCTGAAGTACCAGGAACCTGCTCCATCTGCTCTGGCAGGGATGAGGGAAGCATTTCGGGCACAGCCTGCGTGCAGTCGCACGGTAACCCCAGCATAAGGCTTCGCTGAACCACACAAACCTTCCCTGCAGCTGCAGCTGATGGCAAGACATCTGCCAGCCTGTTACCTCGGCGCTCCCATCGGCGATGGGTGGATGAAGGATCCGCTGCCTCACATACAGCTGCCCTTGCAGATCCAACAGCTCAACCAGACCTGTTCAAACAGCCTGGTCCCGACCTAAGACACGCTCGATTTTTAGAGAGGGAGCCAGAAAATAAGATGCAAACCAGATTTTAAGCAGAGAGGAAAAAAGGGAGGGAATTAGCACACAGAAACAAAAACCAAGCCACCCTGCACGCACTTAGCCAACAAGAGGTGCAGGAATTAGGATAGCTGCTCTCTACATAAAAGCAGCTCAGGCAAGACAGAGACAAATCTGAGCAGTTCAAAACAGTTTGGATCACTTTGTTCTCTACAGTACAGAGGAAGAGATCTGATCTTGAAATAATGAGCAGAAGATGCTTCTCATAACTAGCACGATGTTAAGTCATTATTCTCCTATTGGTTGATGTTTTGAAAGCATCAAAGCGGCAGAAGCGGGTTTAAATTTTAACATTTAAAAACCGACATGAAGCATATTAAACCTTTTTGTTCTTCCCTTCCCAAGCATGTTTAGACACAAACATTACAGTACGTACAGAACATCATTATATCACAACGAGCAAGGCAAAAAAAAAAAGCCGTGAGTTACCCCACAGCAACCCCAGTGCCCATGGGGCAGGCCCTGCAGAAGATGCTCAACCTCTCGTGCAGGACCCAAGGAGGTGGCTCATCTGTCCCTTGTCCCAACCGATCCCAGGAGCTCAGAGGCCAAGCCGCCCTGAAATTCCAGCAGAACCCAGTACTTCATCCTCAAACATCACACCACAAAGTTGCATTTGCTCCCACTGTTGATAACGCACTGACATTAAAGAAAGCAGCCCTGTAAATGCTCCAGTCTTCTATAAAACTGATGCTGTGTTATTTTTTCCCCCCTCAACAAAACCAGTAAACTGTCTTTAGGAGTTAATAAAGGTGGTCAGTTTGGCCTACACAAAATACAGAAAACGTTTTGTGCTGCCTGGGGGAGAGATCCTCCAGGTTTGTGGGTTTTCAGGCAACTTTGTCACTCAGAAAAATACAAGCAGGACTTCCCCCTTCTGTCAGTGTATTGTTTGCAAGCTGCATTTGTGTTTCCCAGAGCCCACACACTTTACTCATGTATTTCAGATGATGCCAGCACCACAACCACCTGCTGGTAGAAGTTCAGTTCCAGGACCCACAAGTTAAGAGCAAAGGGTACGATTGATTTAACAAAACAGGTAGGCTGAGACAAATAAGCAGCCAAGTGTCAGGATAAATCTAAGAGGTACACCTGTCTGAGCATTGCTTCAAGGAAGCGTTCAGCTCAGACTGCACCTCTGAAAGGCATCACTAAATATTGCCCCATCACAGCCCCATTCTATTAACAAACACAATTGTAAAAAGCTCATGAAAGAGCAAGTAGAGTTAAACCCCAAAAAACAGTATTCCACATTCCACTGGTGAAAGCACAGAGTTTAAAACAGTTTGAAATCCACAGGAAGGGCAAATAAGTAGGGACCGAAGCAACATAAACTATTCAGTACTTCAAAGACAACAAAAGGAAGAAGAGAATAAGGCTGTAAAGGACTCTGTGGAGAACTACTGCACTTATCACTTAAACTATTCAAAACGCAGAGAGCTTAAAACCATACGCTGCATTAAAGTCACTTAGCTAGAGGATTCAGCAGCAATCAACACATTCAAACACAAAATATACTCATGCCAACGTACGAAAGGTAGCACAGCCTTCAGGGAGCACCCGGGACAAAAGGATGAGACTCTCACAGCTCCAGCCACGGGTGACACACCAGGAGCCAGCGCCTCTCCAGCACAATTACCTCCCGAAGCCGCTAGCTGCCCAGGAAAACAAAGGTCTATTCTCAAGCGACGAGGAAAGTACTTCCACCAGTGAATGTCCTTATAAGCAAGAGGAATCCAGCTGTTGGAGTCCCAAGCTCTACAGAGCCATTTATTGTTCTGGTGACAGAGGACAAAGAGTCCTAACAATCAAAAATAGCTCGCAGGCTGTGAAGGGCCAAGCGCTTGCCCATCAGTGCATTAAGTTGACCAATTTTGGAGGACTAGGGACAGAAAAGTAACACTGCTGTGTGCCCAGCATCCAATGCCAAGACAAACACGACTCTCAGTTGCAGCTCCCTTACCTTCTATAGAAGGGGCCTCGTCCACAGCTGCATACAGCATCTCCTTCAAAGCCTGGAGGGGAGAGAGAGAACAAGGAACGCTGTCAGCATCAACAACAACAAAAAAATTACATTGTTTTGATAAGCCTGTTTGAAAAGAAAAGCAATTAAAGTCTTTTTATCCCTGCAGACTGACACCCAGAGCTAGGGAACGTGATGTCAGTGCTGTTACACGCATCTCTGGTAACAAAAGAAACACGCGCTCAGGTTTACCGACTGCTTCAAAGGCCTGTTACCTTGCTAATCGACACCATTTATTCCAACCGTATTTCTAAACATCTCCCTTTGGAAGAAATGTTTCCTGGTTGGTAGGATGTTAAAGGTTTCATGAAAAAACAAACTGTGAGGTGACATAGAAAGGAGTTTGTGAAGACAAACGGAGGAACAGCAGCGGCAGGGATTTAGCACTGGTACAGAGTGCAGTCGTACAGAAATGCTTAGGCATTCTGAGAGCTGAAAAGGAGCTGATGGACCAGAGCAGGGAGCCACGGGAGGCTGCCTCTGGAGGAGGAGGACACCAAAGGGCACAGCCAGCAGAGGCCAGAGCTGCTAGCCAGGCCCTCGCCCCATGGAGGAGGCAGCATGCTGCTCCTGGGGACAGCCAGAGCCAAGGGCTAAAGGTGTGCGCTGCTGCACATCACAAGCACGTGCAGGAATCAAGCAACTTGGATCCTGTGGCTGATGGAGTAACTCCAAATGTAATTTTGGAACTGGGGGCAACTAGGAAAGGTCCATTCCTACTGCAGGATGTTGGTTTACACAGACGCCAAGATCACTTGAGAGGCATCTTAACTCACACAGAGAGTGTAAGCCTGCTTTGCAAACACCTGCTGCAAGACTTGTGTTTTATTCCTGGACTTTTGAACCTCCAGCAATCTAACCCACAAAAGCCATTCGGGTCTGTCAAGCTTCCTGCCCCTGCCTCCCGTTACCCAGCAGGTCCCAGAGCTCCACAATCCCTCCACTTCTCGTGCCCCCTTCCCTCCCCCAGAGAGAACATCCCAGCCTCCAACAGCTGCCCTAACACCCCCATAGGGGAAAAAAACCCCACGCTCAGCAAGTAGAAGCTCAGCACTGTTGTAATGTGGGCTATGAGCCTGCTAAGTAAATATAAGGTCTAAAGGACAGGGCTGTTTATCACGGGCTATCATAGGTGGCCGCTGAAACAGGCAGCTCAGCCATCTCTCAAAGGTCTCGTTCCCAAGTCCACAGAGGTCTCAACAAAGGTCACTTGCATAATTGTTTTCCCAGCTAAGCCGTGGCTGAATGATCCTCATTCCAGTGACAGGGCTCTCTCCTTCCCTCGGTCCCGTTTCCATTCCTCCTTCCTCCCGTGACTCACCGCCCGCAGCGCGTGACCCGCTTCCACGCATCAACTGGTCAAAAAAAAAAAAAAAAACCAACCCCAAACCAACCACGAGCCACCTTCCCCTTTTCCACCCTGCTCGTCATCCTCGCCTATCTGTAACTTTTTCCACAAACCAGTGCCGCACGAGACGGGAGAAACAACCCCAAAAAGACAGCAGGTGGGAAGCCACCCCACACCCCGTAGGGGCAGCGCGCTTCCAGCACCGCTCTCACTGCCCCTTAGCAAGGAAGGAGCAGAGATCCCTTGGGCACCAGACCCGACACCACAAAAGCTGTTCCAAAAAGCCACCCACCGCCGTCAGCTTCACATGTTTAAGAATTACTCCTCCAGGCCTCACATGAACCAAAAACGTGGGGTGGTTTGGGTTTTATTGTTGTTTTTTTTAGTTGTGCTTCTGATACACCTTGTAGAAACTCACCTAAACATATATCAGACAACAAAGCAGAAAGGAAACGCTTCAAAACGCAACTGCCAAGCCAGGGCAGTGAACAAAATTCAAGGACAAAAGCCTTCAAATGCTGGAACAAAGCAGCTGGTTTAAGTGACTGGCTTGCAGGCTGCTAATGCTCTCCTAAGCTCGTCCGCTAGCACCCAGAAGGACAGCTAGTGAAATAGCACAACAGATTTGTGTCAGGAGGTGGCAAGCTTGGGTGCGAACTGCCTATCATGAAGCCCTGTTTGAAGAGCAGAGCTGGCCACGTCCCAAGAAACGAGAGACTGCTCCTGGAAGAGGCTGAGGAGGACGAGCAGGCTACGCGCACCGCGCGGCGGCTTTCGTTTTCCACGCCTACTTCCCCCACCGCAGGCTTTGTCGCAGAGAAATGATTCTTAAAACTTCACAACCTGCTTCCCCTACCCGAGGGGGAAAGGGGTTAACACCCAAAGTCTCCGTTAGAAGGGAGCAAAAGCCACCTGCTCCTACATCCTACAACCTCTCCCATCAAGTTCAGGCCTGGAGCAACTGTTCCCATTCTCCTCCTTCCCCAGAGGCATTAAACACTTGTTTTTAAACATCAGCTAATTGCTTTTTTCTCTAGAACCCCCCATGGCAGGGAGGTTGGAATTAGATGATCTTTAAGGTCCCTTCCAACCCAAGCCATTCCACGATCCTAAGAACTTTTCCCCAAAATTGGTGGATGCTTCTCAGCCTTCCCTGCTCCAGCAGAGCGCGCAGCAACGAGTTAAACACGCGGGGAAACAGAAGTGTGAATAGACTACGTGCTGAAGAGACTTTTAAGAGCTCACTAAAGAGACTTCTGCACCCAGATAAACAAATTCAGGCCAGATAAACTGACATGAAACTGCCATCTGGCAACTGTAAAACTCCAGCGAGCTCCCAGCAGACTGACAGGCACGCACACACTTGTGTCGGGAGGCCTGAGCAGACTGAGCAATGCTCTCCTCCTTCTCCTGCAAGCACTTCAGAGAGGTACGCACTGGCAAAGGAAATTTGCATTGTGATTAAGGATAAACAGAGGCCTGGCAATCCAATGTTTCCACCGCATCTACAAATGCGCATTAAAGGCAGAAAAGAATGGGTTTAGAAAAAAGCATCAGCTGAAACTAATCTGTGAGTCACCTTAACTTGTTCAATTCTATGTGAAAAAGTAAATTCTGTTGTCTGACACAAAGATGGGCTTTTGTTTCGTCTCATGTCTTCACACCAAAGGAATCGAAGAGTAAAGGAATGGTTCAAAACCTAAGGTTTCAAGGCAAGAAGCAGTGCTGGAGCGAGCCATTACCCCGCTGGGGAGGCCACCAGCTCTGCAGACAACAGGGTGCCAGACACCCAGACCTGGCCTTAGCACACAGAGGGCAGCAGCTGCAAGTCTAAAGATTTGAGCAATCTTTAGAATGAGAAGTCAAATCAAGTCAACCGAGGTTTCTGTAAACACCGTGTTAACGCTCACTCAGTCACGGCCCCTGTCTTTGTGAAGAGCTGAATGAGCCGGAGCAGCATGCATCATCATTCTTCTTTTTCACATGCCAACTGCTCTTTCTTAAAAAGCAGGCACACAGCAATGGCACTGCAGCGCTTTTGCTGGAAAAAAATAAATAAATAAGAATCCAAGCTATAGGTATCAAAGTAGATCTTTTTCTTTGTTTAGAGAGGGGAAAACCCATTCATTTTCATTAAACGCTTCCAGGGACCAAGTACTCGCCCCAAGGCTGGGCAACTTGGGCGCTTCCTACAATCACAGTTACAGTAATTAAACAGGTCTGTGATTGAGGGAAAGATCGCATTACTGATAAGAACTCAGAGGGCTGTAAATCACTGAGGACCATCTGAAAGTGAAACTACACGTTCAGATTTTCAAAACATCCTCATCCTTCTTCCTGACATCATCAGCAACAGATTACATCCTCCTTCTAGTCTGACTGGCCATTTGTGCAAGGCAGAGCTCTTTGTAGCCTTGCTTGTCTTCAAGCCAGAGCCTTCTCACCTGGAGAGGACCTCGGGGTCTTACAAGACTTAGGGGCTGTGTGAAAGCCACCTGCTCTCCGAGGGAAAAAGCTACAGACATCAGAGTTTAAAAATCAGATGACTACACGTGAGCCTTATCAACAGAATGCCTTGAAGACAACTGCTATTCCATCTTCCTGTCCTTTCGTTATCATCCTAACCTGTCGTGGTAAGTCCCTGCAAACAGGACTTTTCCGAGTTAAACACAATGGGATCTCTCACTCCAAAATGGAAACTGATCGCTGCTTTAATTAAGGAGAAGATATAAACTGTCAAATAAAAAAACACATTAAGATATTTCAATGAATTATACACTTTTTTTTTTTTTTTAAATTACTACGATGCAACTGTAAGAAGTATTGCATCCAAATAACGAAAGCAACATCTGCCAAGCAACAGCTCGGCCTTTCTCTTGACAAAGGAGGGCTGCGTGCTTCTCGCCTCGAGGCTCACCAACAAGTAAACCAAGGTAGCGCCGTGCTCTACACGACCACCAGCCACTGAATAATAAATGCCAGCCCATTGCACTACTGGAATATGCATGAGCAGCAGGCTGACTCACGTCCAGCCAGCTAGAAGGCTAACAAAGAGTTTTGAAACTTACTACTAAAAGGGAGGGTGGGGTTTTTATTTTAATGCCCTCAGCGTTCAGCTATCCGTCCAACAAGAACGCTACGTCTAGAAAGAGAAACATCTATTAAGGAAGATTTTACTGAAATCTACCTTGATTTTAAACTGGGATGGGGGAAGGGAGAAGGAGAGAATATCAGTGCCCTAGTTAAAACATCTGAAAATTAACCTCCTGTAATGAAAGCAGCGGCCAACGCGCAGCAGAGTTCTTCGCGCATTAATCGAGGTGTCATAGTTCGCTGGGTCTCCTTCACCCTCCCTCTGCTTCCATCTGGTCAGCCAGGAGCGCAACCTTCTGCACATCTTTTTTCCCTCCTTGACTTCCCCTCCAGCCCCACCTCCGATCCTTCCCTTGGGACCTCACACAAGTTTTCTGCTCCCAAAAGCAGAAAACAACCCCGAGAGCTCTAGCACAGATAATCCATCGGAGACCCGACGCAGAACTGATCTGGCACCGTACTGAGACAATGGGGTCCCTCCTTCGCAAAAACCCATGCGTTACTCGGGCAGCTCGTTCTGCAAACAGCTCAGGTAGATCACGGATTTGTTCTAAATTAAACCCTGCCTGCAGTTTTTAAGCATCTATTCCTTTGCACTCAGGTAACGGAAAACAAAGGAGTGGTGAAAAGGGAAGATATAAACTTTTAGAGTCCGACAAGAATCACGCAGCAAGCTAAGATAAACACGGTTTCCTTGCGAGAGCAGACAGCTTCATGGGGATGCGAGACATAAATCACTATTAGGGTCCCAGGGAGAAAACCCCGGCCCTTGAACGACAACAGGCACTGAGCGTTTTTTTGCCTGGCTCAGCAGGTCAAGCAGCCCGCTGCCGACAGCTCCCCTGGAATCAGCTTTCAGGTTTAATTATTACTCGTGGGGATGACCGGTGCTGCTGGGGAAAGCGTCCCTGAGCCCGGACAGCGCAATAAGCAGCGGTTTCAGCGGGGCTGACAGCCTCCCTGAGCACCAGCCCACAGCCTTCAGCGGGACGAAGCTCGGGCTGAGCTGCTGAGGTGTCAGCGCGACCTTCCCACAGCAGGCAGCGGGGGCTGGGGGGGGGCTGGAACCGAGCCCAGCACCCCCTGAAGGAGCTGGGGGAGGTTTGTGGGGACCCTCCGGTACAGCGGGCACCCCGGGAAGGTGCCACCTCGGGGTTATTTCTGCTCCACCCCATGCTCTGCTGACCTTCCCGTTAGGCCGAGAGGGGATAGGGGAGAACGGGACCCGTAGCGCCCAGCCCCGAGGCCTCATCCCTCACGGCCTCATCCCTCACGGCCTCACCCCTCACGGCCTCACCCCCCCCCCAAACCCAGGCCCGCACCCCCCTCCCGGTGCCTCCGCCGGTGGGCGCGGGCAGGGGCAGCCCCCACCTCATACTGGATGTACTGCTTCCGCCACTCGGGGGTGATGTGCGCCGCCAGGTGCTCGGCGAACTTCATCCTGCCGCCTCCTCCTCCTCCTCCTCCTCCTCAGTCGCTCCGAGCCTCCTCAGCGGCTCCTGGCCGCCACCGGGCCGCCGCCGCCGCCGCCGCTACTGGGGGGCGGGGGGGGGCCGCCGCCGCCGCACATGGGCCCCCGCCCGCCCTCCCCGCCGCTCCTCAGGCCTCAGGAGCCGCCGCGGGGCTTCCTCAGCTCGGCCGGGCTGAGCTGGGCTCGGCTCTGCCCCGCTGGGCTCGGCTCAGCGCCGCCCCGCTGCTGCCGCCGCCGCCGCTCCCTGCCCCGCTGCCGCCGCCACAGCCGCCGCCGCCATCTTGGCGCCCCTCCGCCCCGCCCCGCCCCGCCCCGCCGCCGGCACGGCCGCGTCGCCACGGCAACCGCCCGCCGAGGGGGCGGGGCTTAGCGGGAGGGGGCGGGGCTTAGAGGTGCTCGCCTCAGCGCTGGGACCGCCCCCAGGCGCGGGGCGGGAGTGGGGGTTTGGGGGGTTTTTGACCCAAAAATTGGCCGTGGGGCTGTGTGGGAGCGCGGAGCACGGCACTCAGGGGCCGTAGTGGCACCTCGCTGCTCCAGCCCCTTCCTGCTTGCACCATGACTCTCTCCGTGCTGTTTCGGCCAGGAGAAGATAAAAACACCGGCGTTATTCCCTATTTTTTCGCTTTTTTTTTTCCGCTTTTCATCGTTTTTTTTTTTTTCGCTTTTTTTTTTCTTTTTTTTTTTTTCTTCTTTAAACCGACGAGGCGGGAGTGGGCTCTCCGCCAGCGCAGTCTGGCACTTGCTTTGTGGAGAGCATATAGAAGCATTTATAAATAGCGTGTTTTTCTTCTCAAAATACATACTTTTAGAGATCCTGCATTGCTGGGGAGAACGAGTCTTCAAAAGAGGCCGGAGAAAAAGAGTCCTTCAGAGGGCAAACCACCCGGCGGGACACCGGCCAGCCTCCCAAAGGCTTGGTTGGGCACAAGCCCCCCAGCCCTACAGCATCGCCCTGGGCTTCCCGCTGCCCCAAAACCCCAAAAAAAGATCACAAAATGGAGGTTTAGGGAGTTATGGAAACGGGATAGACAAATGTGAGCTACACAAAACGAAAAGTGGCCATGTTCACGTCCCAAAACAAACGTTTTTTCACATAGACATGTCAGGAGATGGGGAAGGAGATGGACGGGACATGAGGCTGGGTGAAGCAAGATGGAAGCGGAGCTTTTTGATATATTTTTTTAGCTTCACACCAAACAAAACACTGTCAGTCAAACAAAAATGAGATTTCTCCCGTTATTTGCAACCTCTGGCCAGCCGGGCGGCCACGGTGTTGGCTGCTTCGGGGAGAAGCCACCGGGGCCATTTGTATGCACCGTGGCGCAGGAGCTTCCAGAAGGAGGGAATCAATGTTTTATTGATATCTACAAAAACTATATGGCAGCTGCACTAATTACATGCTTTTCTCCCAGATCCCCTTTGCTGCATGTGAACAAGAGGCCAGCCTGCAGGTAGAACCTGCGAGCACAGTACGCGTGCATCCAGCCCTCCACCATCGACAAGCGTCTCCCATGGCATAACGAGGCAGCCTTAATTACCCCTTTTCTTTGTCTGCTGTGGAAAAAAAAAAAGGAATGTAAGGAGGGCTTAGCTCAGGAGGTGGTTGCCGTACCCCACACAGGCGGCTGAGCATGTTGGAGCCTGGAGGCCATGTCCTCACTGCCTCCGTCCCACCCTAAAGGCTCTGTGGTGCCTTGCACCTTCTCCCATGCCTGCGGAAGGTCGGGTGAGAGGAT
The DNA here is from genome assembly GCF_009819795.1 of Aythya fuligula. Taxonomy (NCBI): domain Eukaryota; kingdom Metazoa; phylum Chordata; class Aves; order Anseriformes; family Anatidae; genus Aythya; species Aythya fuligula. The sequence continues at coordinate 21,174,209 of NC_045566.1, read as the reverse complement.
CAGGCCCTCCGTGCAGTTGCTCCTGAAAGAAAGGCAAGGAAAAACTGAGCCAAATCGAGCTGCAGGTGCTAGAGCAGGGAGAGCGTCGTGGCCTCTCACCATGGAGACCAGATGGAAACCGAGCGGAGGCCGGGTGCTTCAGATAATTTGTCTCAAATACTTCATCAAGCCCGTAGCTGTGCAGACAGAGCCAGTCACACACAGGACATCTCTCTGTCCCCAGCCCCAGGCACGCAGTGCCAACCTCCTGCGCTGCCCCCCTCTCTGCCTCACTTTGCCCACCTGTGAAATGGGCGGAGGGGGCCAGGGCAGGCTCAGGCCGGGCTCCCAGGCACACAGCGCTGCCAAGGTGGCCAAGATCTCCTTACGGGATACGGCGCTGCCATTTGCTGCTGCGGGGGGTGGAGAAGGGAGACGGACTCGACAGCTGTGCCCAGGGAAACTTTCCACCCGCGGTGGCTGCCAGGCTAAATATACTTTGGGACGGGACCCCCGCGGCCACGGCGGGGAAAAGGGGGACCTGCCAGCCGCGGGGCCACCCCGCCTGGCAGCTGCCAGGGATCTTGCATCAGCATCCAGTGTATGGTCCCCTCCCCGCTGGCCTTGTCCCCGTGCTGTCCTCTCACCCCAGGGCAGAAATCCTAGGAGGGGGAGAGGGGATGGAGATAGCCCCTAAGGTGCTCGTTCTGCTGGGGACGGGGACGGAGAGGGCAACACAGCAAGGGGCAAGGGACAGCAGGTGCTGGCGACCCTTTTCACAGGGGTGGGTGTGTGGGTGCTGCAGAAGCTCTGCTCCCAGCTTCAGCCCCCCCAAAACCCCGCTGCGCTCCCCGAGGGCCGCAGCCGGGCCGCCAGTGCCCCCCAGCGGCAGCGGGACCCGGCCGCGGCGACACCCGCGGTGCCCGGCCCCACGCGTGGCACCGGGACACGGAGCGGGGAGCTGGGAGAGGGGGAAATTTGGCAAAGGTCCTAAAATGCTTGAGAAGTGTTAGGGGAGCCCCTGGTGTCAATGCAGTGGCTGCTTTCCCTCTGTGATCCTAACAGGCATTTGCAAAGCAGCAGGGAGAGGGTTTGTGCCAGCTTATGTAAGCATATTTATCTATCAATCTATATATATGTATACATACGTATATATACGTATATATACGTATGTATACATTTAAATAAATGTATATATAACACATATATCTGGAAGAGAAGTCCTGTGAGCAGTGGCTGAGGGAACTGGGGGTATTTGGGCTGGGGAAGAGGAGGCTCAGGGGAGACCTCAGTGCTCTCTGCAACTCCCTGAAAGGAAGGGGTGGGGAGCTGGGGGTCGGCCTCTTCACACAGGTAACAAGTGATAGGACTAGAGGGAATGGCCTCAAGTTGTGCCAGGGGAGGTTCAGGTTGGAAATTAGAGAAATTTCTTCTCAGAAGAGCAGTCAGGCATTGGGACGGGTTGCCCAGGGAGGTGGTGGCGTCACCGTCCCTGGGGGTGTTTAAGGAGAGGTTGGACGTGGTGCTGGGGGACACGGTTTGGTGGGTGACATTGGTGGCAGGGGGTGGTTGGAGCAGATGTTCTTTCCCACCCTCAGTGATTCTATGATTCCATGATTCCATTCACACCTAAATGGTTCTATGACCGTATCCAACCAACAGCTGACTTGGGGCTTTCCTCTCTTTGGGGGCTTCCACTATGCAGGAGCATGCGTGTGCAGTGAGCTGGCTGGGGGACTCCTGGAAATCCCTGCTGGTGGCAGACCACTTCTCCCAGCTGAATAAAGATCATCCATACAGCAACTTGTGTCCTTTGGTACCAAGGGGCTTGGGGCAGCAGCACATAGGAGGCAGTGGGGCAAGTGAGGGCTGCTGCGTGCAGGTTTTAGAGAACACACCTGCAGAGGAATGAGGGAGCTGGGCTGGGAGAGAAGAGCTGTGAGGTGCCCCCCAGGCCCCAGCAGGAGAGACCACATCCTGGCAGGGTGCCCGTGTCCCACTGAGGTTTCCTGGTGGTGCCCATGGCCCTGGGAGGTGGCAGTGGCTGGTGAGTGCCCAGGACCCTGTGAGTCATGTCCCTGGGGGACTAATTCCAGACTAACTCCACTTGTACTTCACAACACTTTACATTTGAAGGGTCTGCATAGGGACATAAAAAGGTTGGATCAATGGCAGAGGCCAGTGGGACGAGGTTGAACATGGCTAAGTGCCGGGTCCTGCACTTTGGCCAGAACAACCCCATGCAGTGCTACAGGGTTGGGGCAGAGTGACTTGAAAGGTGTGCAGGCCAAGAGGATCTTAGGGTGTTGGTTGATGCTCGCCTGAACATAAGCCAGCAGTGTGCCCAGGTGGCCAGGAAGGCCACCGGTGTCCTGTCTTATGTCAGGAATAGTGCAGCCAGCAGGGCCAGGGAGGTGGTCATTGCCCTGTACTCAGCTCTGGTGAGGCCGCACCTCGAGTGCTGTGTTCAGCTTTGGGCCCCTCACTACGAGAAGCACATCGAGGCCCTGGAGCGTGTCCAGAGAAGGGCTACGAAGCTGGTGAAGGGCCTGGAGCACAAGTCCTGTGAGGGGCGGCTGAGGGAACTGGGGGTGTTTGGGCTGGAGAAGAGGAGGCTCAGGGCAGACCTCACTGCTCTCTGCAACTGCCTGAAAGAAAGGTGTGGGGAGCTGGGGGTCGGCCTCTTCTCACAGGTAACCAGTGATAGGACTAGAGGGAACGGCCTCAAGTTGTGCCAGGGAGGGTTCAGGTTGGAAATTAGAGAAATTTCTCCTGAGAAGAGCAGTCAGGCACTGGGACGGGTTGCCCGGGGGAGGTGGTGGCGTCACCGTCCCTGGGGGTGTTTGAGGAGAGGTTGGATGTGGTGCTGGGGGACATGGTTTGGTGGGTGACACTGGTGGCAGGGGGTGGTTGGAGATGACTGTGAAGGGCTTTTCCAGCCTTAACCCACAACACGCAGCCCGGGCTCCTGCACCAAGCTCAGGATGCGGCTGCCAAGCTCAGCCTCAGCTCCGGGCGGGCTGCCGACCCCTTTGCCTGAGGCGCTGAGCGCGGCGGGTGCCGAGCGGTCCCGGAACGTCCCTTCTCGGCTCGTTTTTCTCCCCGGGCCGCGGTGCCGCCGTACCGGGGCCGGTCGGGGCGGTGCTGTGCGGGCGGAGCGGCCGCCATGGCGTCGCCCTCGGGGGCGGCCGGTAGCGGCGCTGAGGGGAGCTCGGGGGACTCGGGGGTCTCGGAGCCGGCCGGCGGCCGCCACCTGCCCGCCCTGTTCGAGCAGGCGGCCGAGCGGCTGCCCGGGCTGCTGGGCGCCGCCAGCAAGGAGCAGCTGCTCTACCTCTACGCCCGCTACAAGCAGGTGAGGCCCCGGCCGGCTCCTCTCCCTCACGGAGAGCCCCTCGGTGGGGCTGGGAGGCAGCGGGGACGGGCTCGGTCCCCGCTCTGTGCTGGGCGCCCGCCTGCCGGGCTCCCCGTGCTGAATCCGTGGGGTTTGGATGCGGCCCCGTGAAGGATGGGGATGTTTGTGGAGCCCCATTGAGGCGGGTTGGTGGTTCAGGGGGTCGCCAGGGCATTAGGTTGTAGGGTTGTGGAATGTTCTAGGCTGGGAGATGCTCTTCAGGCGTCCACCCAACCTTGACCATTCATGATTGTGGCGTGCTCTCGGTGGTCCTGCTCGGTGGGGGCTGCTCTTCACGGGTCCCTCACAACCTCAGCCCTTCTGTGAGGGACCTTTTCCCATTCACTGACACCTCTCCCGTTCAGCCCCTGAGTATCAGCAACTCAGGGATGTGCCATGAAAGGCAACTTTCCTGCTCCTCTGGGAGAGCTGATGTCAAACAAAAGCACCAGTTAAGGTGCAGAGAGCTGTAATTGGCTCACCCGGAGAAACAGAAGAGTTAAAACTTGTGTTGCACCTGGAAGATTAAAGGGTAAAAGCTTGAACCTGAGTCACCTGTATGGCAAAAGATTGCCCAGAACCGAATCCCACCCGTTTGGGTTAATAGTTGAAGTTAGGCGCGTACGTCTTCCCCATGATTTGTCTCCCACACTGAATACTCTCGTCTGGCTACTGCCACTTAAAAGCATTTATATTTTTTTGGTGTAATATTTAATTATCCACCAAGCTGGTGGCTCCCAGGCCGTGGTCTCTTGGCCATGAGTTGTACATTTAAGAACATGTTAAGAACAGACTGGCTGCGTGAGGCTCTGTCTTGATTTTTTTCTGGTGCCTGTTTTTTTTAAACAGGTCTCCAGGTTTCATCCTCCTCGTAAGAAAAAGGAGGGGAAAAAAAGTGCCAGGGAAACTTGTAAGAACTAAGACCATGACGAGAATGAGGTGAAAAGAAAGGGCTTTGGTGCAAATGCTTTGTAAGTGTCCCAGTTGGAAAAGGGGAAGTGTCGCTGATGTACTTCTCAATGAATGTCAGCTTCAGAGGATTTACTGGTGTCTCTGTAAGAGCAATAGAGTATTTAATGTTTCAGTTAAAAATGATTAAAATGGGAAACTCTTTCACAAGGTTTGATACCAGGCAGAAACAGCAGCAATTAGCACTGTCAGCACCGATGTCCAGTCCCCTCCAGCCGAGGGGCGCTTCCATCCCCTCCACCTCTGTCCCTCTTGTCCCCGGCCAAGAGGATGCACGAGAAGAACCCGCCTGCTCCTTGCTTTGGGGCTGTGTCAGCTCCCTGGTTTCTGTGCCTCCGGTGCCAGCTTGCACAGCTGCTGCAGGATTAGGCTCTGCTAACTTGGACTTTTGCAGCGTTTGGGGCTTTAAATCAACGTGATGGCGCTTAATGCGAGTTTTCTCTATTTAATTACAGCAGCCGTAGCAGCATGCGTAATGGGCTGCTAATATATTACGCCGGTGGGCAGTGGTATTGCTCGCACACAAAAGGTGCTGACTCAGATCTGTCCGCTGCCCTTGATTTGGCACCCTTGTCTTTCCTCCGCGCGGTGTTTTATGTCGCTCAGGGCTTTGATTTAGGACGCAGCGCCGTCATAAAAGGGGTGGCAGTAACAGCTGAGCTCTCTGTTAAAATACTGTATATTATTTATTTCCAACTGTTTGGGTATATAACCGTTTTCCTGGGATTTTATTACCTTTTATTGGAGGCCATTTCAGGGTTTTATTACTTTTCTCTCTGATTTTGTTTATGTGTCAGAGACTTGAAAATAAGGGAATTGCTTAGTTGTCACCTCCAGTGAGCTTTTTAGAAGATGTTGCTGGCTTTACGACTCAGGGGAAGAACAGACTGCTTGGCAGGGCTCTCGCCTGGGACCCGTTTTGTTTCTCCCCCTGCTTTTGGGCGGATCTCTCGTCCTGCCTGCCTTGAGCCTGCAGCGGTAAGGTGAAGGTGGTAGAGCTTGTGGGAATGCCAAAGAGGGAGGCTCGGGAGCTGTGGTGATGGAGACCAGCACAGCACTTGTTGTTCAGAGCAGGGAGCGGGTTCAGAACCTCCCTGGGAGTGACCCAAGGCTGGGAAAGCCGCCCACCAGCAGGATGCTCCGGGCTGCAAACCCAGTGCTGCTGGCAGGGGCTTGTGCTGCCCCTGGGGAGGGTAAACGTAAGGATTTCTGAGCAGCTGGGACTCCCTGCTGCATAAACGTGTTACTTGAAAACTTAGCACGCAGCAGTTTGTTCCCCACCACTGGGAAGAAAAAAATAAAACAGTTGTGGTGTGATGAGCAAGGAAAACCTTGGTTTTTTTCACGGGACAGCCCAACAGCTGAGATTTGATCTGGTGGTACGCAGCACTGCCACATCTCTCAGTCTGTCCAGGAGCTTTTCTGAACGTCGTGACCTCCAGCCGTCAGGTGAAGGCATCAGCCAGGGCTTCTAAATTTCCCTTTTGGCCACAAACGCAGACACAGCCCATTCAGAGCTGCCTGGGTCAGCTTTTTGCATGGTTCAGGAGTCTATTTAGCTAAAAATCCCCTTCCTCGGCTACTGGGCTCCAGTCTCCCCTACCATTAGGTTCCTGTTTGGCTCCTGCTGCATTATGGAGTCCTGCAGCAGAAAGAAGGAAGCCAAGAATTTTTTTTCTTCTTCTCTCCAGCAAAAGCACTGCAAGCCTTTTTAATATATCTCAAAATAGCAAACAGGGCACACGCGTGGGTTTTTTTTCCCCCCACTCTTGATGGATGAAATTTAACTACCGTTCCTTGATTTGTATTACTATTGATGTTACTAACAGTCTTTTCAGTGCTGGAACAGCCTCTGAATGCCAAATCTGGAGAAAAGGAACTGCTGTCTTGTTTTGATGACGGCAGTGAACAATTAATATTAAAAAAGATGATACTTCTTTGATCTGGCTTGGCCAGTTTTGTACTGAAGAATTGCCAGGCAGGCATTTTCCACCCAGATAATGAATTCGCATTTTATTTCCGTGTTTCTTTTGTTTTATGGAACAAGTGGTCCAGTCCATATCTGAGCACAGGAGGAGACGTTTACAACACAAATGAGCCGTGACTGATTCACGGGGCTTAACTGTTGCTCGTCCTCTCCCCCAGTTCTCCACAAAACCCGCGATGGGTTGTTTTAAAGGCCGGCTGAGATGCCCTGATGTGAACGGACTGCTCGCCAGGAGATGGTCAGATGTGCAGAGCATTAATTTCAGTTAGTCCCTCATCTCCTCTAGCACTCGAAATGAAAACATGGTGTAACTAATAAATATCTCTCAGCGTGGGCACGCTCGCTCTAAGGCCTGATTAATGATTCCCATCCTCAGCAGAAAATCCCCACCCTGCTAAGGTGAAGAATTGTTGGTTGATTTAAGCGCTTCACCTGCCTGAACACTGGAGCATATTTCATTTACAAATAGAAAATAACGGGGGGATGCAATTTGGCGTTGCTCGGCTAACAACGTGTTTGGCCAGCAGCCTTTGCCCACCTCCAGGCCGTGCCTGCCTGGTGGACCAAGGGTTTCTTGGCCTTTTGTTATCCCTGCAGGACATACACCGCTTTCCTTAAGCTGAATGTAAAAAAAAATAAAACGAATCCACGCTTTGTGTAAGTCCGTTCCCTTCCACGGTGATATTTTCGTTTCAGTTGGATCCGTTTTGCTGAGGCAGCTGTGTGCCGAGGGCTTTATTCTGTAAGAGGAAGGGGCGCTGATGGCAGCCAGGTCTGGTGAGTCCTCACTGCGTTCACCAGCAGGCACAGAGGCATGTTCACGTCTAAATTCTCCTGAGCTGACTTTCAGGAAAACATTACCGTGTCTCAGTCTTCTCACTGCTCCTCCTGAGACGATCTTATCACCAGACGCCTCTCAGCAGCGTGCTTGTGCTGTTGGAGCTGCGGGCAGGGGAAGCCTTTGTCCGTCCTCTCCGTTCCCTTCTGTGGGCGAGCTCGTAACGGAGATAGGGCTGCTAGACCCCACTGAAATGAAAAAAGCAGCTTTGTGTGTCACATCAGCACGCCTTTATATAAAAACCCAGCTGAGGCCCCCTGGTGCTAAGTCCATTTCACGCTTTTACGTCGGGATCCGCTTGGGAACCTCGTCAGTTCTGGCGTTTCTGAGCTAGAGTGGAGGCAGAGAAGCGCACGCCTGATTCTGCACCCATCCCCTAAATCTGCTGTGGTGCTATTCCTGTTACTTCTCCCTTTCCCCCTTTTCACTCGTGCCTCCTCGTGCCAGCCCGCTTCGTCTCGGGCGGTTCTGCTCAGGCCTCGACTTGTTCCGCTCGCGGAGTGCTTCCTGTGCAGCCAGATGCCTCGGAGCTGATTCAGAAGCTGCTTGGCGTTCCTTCCCCCTGACTTTGTCCCCTTGCCTTCCCGAGGACCTTGAAAATAATTAAGCAAAGTCTGTTTACTCAAACTTGGTGCGGAAGCAGGTGAATTTCATCCTTAATGAATAATCATCTCTCTAGAAACCCTAATCAACAGATTTTTTTCTTGATACTGGTGGAGAATGAGGCATTTGGCTGAGTAATAAACATAACATTAAGTGAGAAATCACTTGCTGGTGATCCCTGTTGGGTAATGCATGCAAAAGAAATGAGCTGCCTAACAAAATTGCTTCCCTTGCATCACACAAAGCAAGCACAGCGATGCAGAGGTAACTGTGTAGTAATTGAGAGTGCTAAAACAAGGGTAAAACACAGCTGAGTTGGGTGTCAGTACTTTCCCTCAAAAACTTTTCATCTGGCACAAGAATAAAAGGACCCCGAGCCATCCGAACCTGGTATTTTCTTAAGCAAGTTCCCTTCCCTTTGGTTTGTTCTAACAGAAGGAAATTTCTTTTCTTTAGGTGAAATTCGGAGCCTGTAACACTCCAAAGCCAGGCTTCTTCGATTTTGAGGGGAAACAGAAATGGTAAGAGGAAACGCTTGTAAACCCTGCATATTTCAGGCTCTAGTTTGCGTTGCATCTTGTCTCCTCTGTCAACAGATTACAGCCCTGACTTAGAGGAGGTAAAATTTAGAGTGTCTGCCATGGGATGGCTTTTGTTTAAAAGACACTTTTGTATTGGAGTGCTGCACTGGCAGCAGTCATGGCTTCATTGAAATGTTGGCTGCTTCCACATGAATGGAAGATAGCTTTACAGCCCCTAAAATCATATATGTGACTCTGATAGCCGTGTTCCACCGCTGACACAGTAAAAAGACATTGTGCTGTCTCCGAGTGGCTCACTGATATCTTGCTCTCTGTCCTAGGGAAGCCTGGAAAGCCCTGGGAGACACCAGTCCTCATCAAGCTATGGAGGAGTATGTGGCTACAGTGAAAAAACTGGATCCCAGTTGGAACCCACAGGTAGGAAATGTGAAAACACTGTTTGGAAAACAAACCCACATCTGTGTCTTTTCAAAGCCAGCAACGGTTCAGCTTCACACAGACTTCAATTGCTGCGTAGGAAACTTCATTCTGAGCAGGTCAAACTCTAAATCCGTTTTAAAACTCCCCTTTTGTTAAGACTGAAACTTGAAGAACCATCTTTTTCATTCGTAATTATCTTCATTACAGTAAGCACATGCGCAGGGTTGATTTGGCTGTAGTGATCTAATTTATTTTGCTTTTATGGGTTCATGCTGTATTTAGCATGTAAGGATACTTTTTATCCTTTTCTCATCTTTGTCTTTTCAACTACTCTTTAAATGTTGATCAATACAAAGTAATCTCCATAAAAGTGATGTGAACTGAATGATCAATTCTGAAAATGTTTCCTTTTTGTTTCGATAGAGCAAATTACCAAATCTGATTATGGTTAGGTGCTCCAACATAACAAGCGTATTTTTAAGCCCTGTATGTGTTTGTTATAGGGAGATTGTACTGTCATCTTAATTAATCTGCCTTTCATCTGCCAGGTTTATTACTTGATTGAGTATTTAAGGATCTCTCTCTGTTTATAGACTGATTTTTATATAATTTTTAAGAGGATTGGATTTTGGAAAAATACTGCTTTTAACTGGAGTTAGAATGGAGATATTTTACTAACAGCAAAATGCTGAACGCATAGTAATTTCTTCGCACAGTAGGAAATTGATTCTTTTTTTGTCCTGCACTTTGGAAGCAAATACTAGTTTGAGCACCAGCCTATGAATCAAGAATTTGATTCTCAGTTGTCTTCTGGTACTGCTCTTCAGTCTAAAGAGTAATTGCTCGTGTTCTGTGGGTTTGATCCTGTTTTTGCAGCAGGTGTTGTTTAGAGAGAACCCTTTTTAATATCTTTGGGAAAAAGTTTTATGCGCTGTACAGTGCGGTTAGCAAAAGTCAGCCACATGCTGTGTGAGTTCTTGTCCGATCTAAAATGGTCATACAGGAATATTCAGGATTCTACCTAAATTTAAAAAAATTATGAGGAGGCTACCCAGCAGCATAAAGTGAAACATCCTGAATATTCGTTAAACATTGACCAAAAAAATGAATAATTCTTGAACCTTTTGTGTGTAGAGCTTGTGTTTGTTTTGTCATCATGCATGATTTCTCGTGCATGATGACAAGTTCAGCTTGGGGTACTCTTCTCACTTCATTGCTTCAGAGAAATACCTTTTTCACAGGCATCACCTTCAGGTTACAAAGCTGTCAGCTAGGAAAGTGGAATAATCTAGTAGTTTTCAGATCTTTTTTTAAGAAACCACGAGGAATGGTTTGCAGTGCTGCTCCTTCTCTCTTCCCCTAAGGTGAGGAATGAATGTGTGAGCATGTTTTTTGTTTTGCATACCCCTGTCCTCAGGACTCAGCAGAAACTGGACTGTGTGGGGTGATGCTATTGCAGCAGCATGTTTGCTCTTTCATGTGTTGTGCCGTCCTCCCTTGTTTATGGATGGTTGATGCAAAAAGTGTGGGTTTGCAGCATTAAAGAGCAACACTAGAGCTTGAGCAGAAGCTTCTGTGTCAATAGCAGGGCTGAGGGCATCTGAGTGGTTTAAAGACGTGTGATTTTCTTTCTTTGAATGCTTTTTGTTGCAGCTTTTCAACAGATAAGTTTCTCTCACTCATGTAACCGTGTATTTCTTGACCTTTTGAAACCAATGATGTTCTCTGTGTGGTCTCAGTACATGGCATTGTCTGGTTTACTGTTCCTTCACCACTGCACAGGTACCGTGCTTCTTGTCCTTGTCCCTTTTCCCCTATTCCTTGCCTATTCCTAGCTAGAAACCTGTTAAAAGAGCTGTGAGAGCTTTACACTGAAGGAATCTGCTGAACTGCAGAAAGGCCTAACAGGAAGTTAAAAGAGCAGAGGATGCAATTTAAAAGTTAGCATTAGAGCACACATGGCTTTGGATTCTTTAAAAGATTCCATCTGTCCTTCCTACAATATTTTCATTTTAATTCCACTCATCTACAACCAAAATCCTGCCAGGATTCTTCTTCTTTAATCTATCTCATGCTGCAATTTTTTTCCTACCACATCCACCTTGTGGAGCCACGAGAGGGAGCTCTGTTCTTTAAAATGACGGAGGTACGTGCATCGGGGGGCAGTGATGGAATAATAGCTATTTGAGTCTTCAAATTTCAAATTGGATTTATAGAAGAGATCTGTAGGAACATTACGAGGTTCTTCATCACTGTCACTGTCTCCTTTCCATGTTCACCTGCTCAATTTCTGAATTGCTCTTGTGTTCTATAGATTATGAATGAAATACTCCTAGTGTTTGGTAAATGCGATATAAAGCTTGGTACAAATTGGAAAAGTTCAGCTTTTGGATCATTACAGATGGCAGGCAGCAATTAGAGTACGAAGCTGTCACATTTCTCATTGTGTAGCTTCATGAATTTTGCTGTTGGAAGCTGTCCCAATATTACCTGCATATTTTCTCTTCAACTGCTCACTTTGTCCCTTAAAGTCTTTCTTGTGTTATCTTCAATCCTCCTCCTCTCCGGTTTCATGTATTCGCAAAGGGCGTTGAGCCTTGTCTTGATCCTTTAGTACTAACTGTGCAAAATGTAAAACTTGGGAGCACCACATAGATAGACAGACAGATAGCTTCCCCAACAGATTTGTTACTGCTCTGTGGCCTTTGGGTTGTCCGTTCCTAATAAATAAAATGGAAATAAATGCCGTGGTTTTCGTGCTGTCTCAACATATCCACTTCTTTCACTTTTCTTGATTATTCCTTGATTCATTCCTTCACGTTGACCTTGCAGTTTCTTAGTGCATTGAACTTTAGTACGTTTTCAGCATCAGACTGCTCTAATGTAGTAATTTTTCTTTGTTTTCAATGGGGACAAAACCAAAGTGAACGTGTACTGATGCAGCAGGAGCATCCTGAATTCGTGTTCAGAAGCACCGAGAACACCACTAACAGGCAAAATCCGACCACCTTCTTCCTGTTCCTACCTGGAGGCTGGAGCACCTGCAGTTACAGGAGACAATTGAATGTGGAGAGGCAGTGCCCACAGCTATTTCCTGCTGTGTGAAGCTAGAATGCTGCTTTTGACAATAGTGGTGCAGCTGTTGGGTCATCTCCATGGCCATTTCCCGTGTTTTAGCTTTTTCTTCATCCTTGCCACCAGCAGGCCGTCTGGTAGCCATGCCTCATCTCTTCTATAAGAACTTTTGTCTAAAACCTAGCAAGGAAGGAGATGTTAAAAACAGCAGATATAATAAAGTGTATTGAGATAAGTTATCTTTACGTCCACAAAGCTGCTGTATTTATCTTGAACCCAGAAGTCTATAACCCCTGATCACAATTGCCTTTCTGGATGTTTTTGCAGTTGGATCTCCCTCTTGGCGTGGTCTTCTGATGTTTTGTGTTGTGGATGGTTTTGCTCCTTTTCCCAAGAGCAGCTGTTAGGAGGTCAGGATTCAACTCCTGCCTTGATTCTCCTCTTGGTGCCATCTACCTTCGTCATCTTCTACCTTTTAGCACATCTTTTGTTTCTTGTTCTTTCTTCTGAGTCATTCCTTTTAGTCTGGAGTTCCAGGCAGTGAAAAGGTAATTGCTTGGACCAGCTCAGCTCCATTTGCATATTTCAGAGACATCACCTGTCCTTAAAGTCTATTCACTCTTTCTCCAGAACACAGAATAATTTATGAAGCAATTCTTTTGTGTTCTCTATTCTTAAACAGAAATGTTTTATGCCGTCAACACATCTGACTGCTTCAGAGAGGTGTATGTGTCCCGGCTGCTTTGCTTCTCATACTTTCACCTGTCGTATTCCTGCCTCGCTGGCAGCAAATGCCACGTTGCCTTCTGTGGCTTTTGCTGATGTGTGTGAGGGTCCAGGTGCTCTCCCGGCCAGCCACCTGCCCGTTATTGCCTACCCCCATCCCTCTCTGCATCATGCTGGGGCTCTGCAGTACCTACTCTCTGGGTGTCAGCAGTGGTTTGGGTGATCTGGGGAGGTCTCAAACTGAGTGCTTTGCATCTCTGTGCAATAACTTTGTTCTCCTGTACATCGCTGTCTCAGCTGTATGCTTGGGCACTGATGGCACTCAACATTTTTGAGGCGTTCTTAGCAGCGATATTTGCTTTTCCACACTCTAATCTCCCCGGCATGTATTTGGTGTCATGGAAATCCCCAGTGGATTTACACCTCTGGATGTTTCAGACCTCGCATCAGCACGGGAGATGGGTCTGTCCACAGGCATGGACCACGCTGAGGCAGGAGCAGGATAGCACTCAGCACCCCAAGCGAGTCCCTTTTGCAAGGGACGGGCTGGAGGTGTGCACAGCACGTGCGGCGAGGCAGTTGGGAGCTGTTATTGATTGTTTCTTGTAACAAGATGGTTCTATGGCACGGCTTGGACAATAAAAAGAAATAATAAAGAAAGCATCCAGAGCTGCTCATCAGTTTTAGCCTTCCATTTGCTGATTGCAGTTTTGGCATCTCTCGATTCTAAATATTTTCTTCTGCTATTTCTTATATTGCACATTTACCAGTTCAATCTCAACAACCTGTCATGAGACTAACTTCAGCGGGGCACCCTTCCCTGAACCGTTGCAGAGGCCTTCTGTCTGTTTGCTTTGACAGCTGAAGTTCACAGGAGGTGTTCGTGATTTTCTATATGTGTATCAGGAAAAAAATGGGCATTTTAACTTAGTTAACTAACTGTAATTCAACCTCATCCATACTGCACAAAGATTTCCACTGTGTAACAAGGGAAGTTGCATCTTAGGAATCCCAACAGCAGAGATGCATCTCTAAGGAGAGCAGAAATAGAGCCTGAGCTCTAAGAAAATAAATGTTTGCCGAATGTTTTCGAAGCTCTCAGAGGTTTGAAATTCCAGTGCTGATGTTTACGGGGAGGAAAGCTGTTTTTCACCTATTGTCCCGTGCTTTGTTTGGGAAGAGGAAGATTGATTTCTCTGCACTCTGGACCAAGTAGTCAGCAGGAGTAAAATACCTCTGTCGCTGCTGGCGTGTGGGAGTACCGAGTCGTGGCAGTCGGAGCAGCCAGGAGAGGACCCCTGGGATTAGGCAGCCCGTCTCATAAAAAGGGAAACAAACTGCAGAGCGAAGAAAAAAATCAAAAGCACCGTTGCTTGCAGGCTCAGAGCAGTCCCGAAAGCTGGAAAGCCTGCAGGTGAAACGCAGATGGATTTGCTCAGTGGCCAGTGGGTGTTTTTGCAGGGAGTACTGCAGGGGGCAATATTTGCCTGGGTGGGCGGCCAGTTGCCCTGTTCCTTCCTCCTTCTCCATTGCTGTAGAAATAACCTTTCCCTGCCACATTTTAAATGCAACAGGCAAGTTGAGGGAAACTAAAACATGGCAAAGGGGGATTTGTAACTCCAGGATACAGTGGAAGGTGAAACAACTTCTAGGCTTGCAGCAGAGCTGCGTGTGTACATCATAGGAGGTTGCACCAGGTGTTACCAAAGTGTTTTAACAATTGATTTAAATTGATGACCCTCTTGTATTTAAGTAGCACTTCCAAGGCAGTTTAGGTTTTGTGCAGTGTCTCAAATGCAAACTGTATCCAAGTATGTTAACAGGCATTTTGAAATCCAGACCTGATTTTTTTTTTTTATATATAAACCTGGGCTCAGTGCTCAAATTTGCCTTCTTCATGTCTGTCCAGAGCACGAAGCTTTGCTCTTTTTCAGTCTATAGGTTTTATATTTGGTCAGCTTCTGAGAACTACATTAGCAAATGGTAAATCATATTATGTAGTTCCAGATCGAAATATGCAGATTTCCTGCAGGCTGACAATTTCTTCTGGAAATTCAGAAATGCATTGGAAAAACTGGTCTGTAAACAAAACGAGCCCGCCCATCGTGTTTTCCTGTTTTGTCTATCAGTCAAACAGATGTCACCCTCGATAATCTGTCCAAGCAGCCACTCTTTGGGGTTGGGAAAGAGGAGCAGGGTGGCGTAGGCAGGATTACAAGGGGGATGGGGAGAGCAGGAAGGAGAAGACCTGTTTGGGTCTTCAGTGTGTTCAGGCACCTGCTGTGTGCTTAGTTTGGGTTAAGGTCTCAATTTATTTCTTTTGTAGTATAAAACTAATGTAATTGCATCAGGTGGCATGGGGCTACGTGGAATTATGGCTCTGCTCCTTAAAGCTTGCCTCCCTGCGCCGTGCTAATGCAGCACGCCGGGGAGAGGAGCCTCCTGCGTGCTGCACAGCAGTGCTGCCGGCGTCCTTGCTCCTCTCCGTCCCCATTTCTTTCTGGGTTTGTGCAGGTCTTTGTGTGCCAGTTCGTGCCCGGTGAGTCTTTTGTTTGACTCTGTTTGGTTTTGTTTCACCCAAATGTCAGTAATTGTTCTGGACAATAAAAATGGTAACAAAATGCTGAAAACAGGCAGCGCTGCTTGCTAGCTGTTTTGAAAGCTCCCACCTCAATGGATGGCCACTCTGCAAGATGCAAATCACTGAGATAATTCATAAACTAATCAGACTTTCTCCTTGTAAAAAGCAAATAAGTAAATCAAGGGCACAACAGCAAGCCTATATGTAGTTTTAATTGTCTTTAACAAAGAAGAAAGCACTAGGAAATTGTTAAAACAAAAACAAATCCCTGTGATCCAGCCCAGACTGGGGCGTGTAAGGGACTGCAGTGCCCTGTGGGTTTGGGCAGCCTTACAAACTGCAGAGTTGCTTGTTTTTCTTTTTTTTTCAGCCCAGCTCAGGTATGTGTGTTTGCTGTATGTCCCGAGAGGGTTAGATCTTGACACCCAGGATGGTTCCTCTGCCCTGCTGCCTTCTGCAGCTGTGCAAGGGGCAGGGGCAGCCTCCAGGCACAGGGAGGCAGCGGGCGGTGCAGCCTGTGCCATGCCATTCATGTGCCCCTTACTCTAACACGCAAGCCAGCAGGCAGAGCAACCCATTTTATGTCATCAGACTTGGGGAAATAGCAGTTCTTTAGCTGCACAAATGAAGCCTTAAATGCTTTGCTTTTGGCGCAGTTTCTTTTTTCACTGTTTTCTTGTTCCTTGTGCACAATGCAGTACAATACCACACTGCAAACACCAAATAAATTTCCCAGTTCTTTTGAAATTAAGGTGGATAATGCTGTACCCCTTACTGCTTATTTATTTTCTCATGTCAATGCTTCATTATTTTAGTTTTGAAGTATTTGACAGAGGTCCTTCTCGTAAACCGAAGTGTCCGTGGGTCATTTGCTACCTTGCTGTCTCTTTGCAGATGTAAGTGCCTTTAGCAGCTGTATTCATGCAAGAAAGCCCAACTCCGGCATACCAAGTAGGAGGCAGCGTGTTGTTTACCTGCTTTGTTATGACTGCTGTGCTCTGAGCAGCAGCTGGAAACTCAGCTTCCTCTTTATATTTACTGCTGTTAAAAGCAGCGCAGGCTGACGGGCAGTCAGAGTCCTCGCTCGGGGCCGTGCAGACAGCACTGCCAGCCATCGGGCTGTGTTCGTTGAGGTGAGGGAGGGGATTGATAGGCAGCCCGTGCAATTTCTGCTCAGAACAACAGCAGCAGAGGTGGATGCTGGCAGCTGTTCGCCAAGAACCCACGTGAGGATGAGGATGGAGCCATTGGATGTACCCCAGGTGCTTGGTTCTGGCAAGTCGCTCACACAGCTTGTGGGGCTGCCAGCACCAGGCTCTGCCCGAGGACATGCTTGGTAGGTGAGGTCTCTCTCCTCTGCATCTGTATTTCGCTGTAGCACAAAACAAAACGCCAGATCCAGAGTGAGATTTTTCAGGTTTTTGGACTCCTGGTTCTGACAGGCTGTGTGTAAGTCAAGAAGTTGAAAAGAGCAAGTGTTGCCTAGTGGAAACAGAGCAGCTGGAACGTGTGTCGGTCTCCCACCCCCTGGGAGCCTGTTGGATTGTTCTCTTTGATTTTACATCTCCGTGGAAATTTATGGTCCTAGCACCTTTTATTTATGACGTTGCAGTCCTTGGTCAAGCAGTTGATTGAAATACAGCAGTGCCAAGCCGCGAGCCTCTATTTTAGAAAGATTGAAGTTTAGAAAGCAAAGCAGCAATACAAAGTCGTGTATAGAAAGCTGCACTGGAATCCTGTACAGAGGCTGTCTGGGCTGCTGTATTCCCAAACTCCTTTAAAGTAAAGAATTACCAAGGACAAGGATTTATACCTTTTTGCTCTGCTACTAGTTAAGCCACCTGGCGTTGCTGAAAACATGCTGCTTATCAGATACACAATCGTACTAGCTCTGCTAACTTCTGCATATAATATCCATATTTTTCCAGCTCACATTAGCAGTGGCAATGTGCTGTGCTGTTAGCGTAGTGTGTGCAGCATCATATAGCCTCTTGCTCAGGAGGTCAGGAATGTAGTAGTAGTTGTCTTCTGGGACTACAAGCAAGAAATTAGAGGGCTTATCATTTTTAGCTGCCAGTGCAGAGGCTTTGGTTAAACACTTAAGCAAAGAGGAAATAGTTTTCCTTTTGAATATGTCAGTGAATTAATTTCTATCACCTCGCTTTAATTTATATAAAAAGAAATCTTGTGCTATTTTGAAACTTACTGAGGAAAAATAATAATTAGGGATGTGGCTCTGCTTGCTGCTGCCGAGTGCTGCTGCAGCATAGTGATGTGTGTGGCGTCCTGACCTCGTGGTTCCTGGCTTGCTGGTGGATTAAAACATTGCATCCTAGCCAGATACACCACAGGCAACTGGAGAGGGGGAAAAAAAAAAAAAAAAAAAGGAAAGTAAATAAATTCAAACTACTGGCATCCAGTGATGACAGGATGTAGCAGAACGAGGCAAGGTAATTGATTGTGGAACTCTGCACAGCAGGGACCTGGTTGCTTTTTTCTTTCCTCCTTAATAGATGCCCAGAAGTAACCCATGTTGCTGTATGGCTGCAGTGCACAGGGAGCAGTGCGGGGTTCTGTGATCCCACAGCTGTGGGACTGCAGGCAGAATTTCTTCTGTGGGACACAGCTGAACTCTGGGGTCTTAAAACTCCCACTTGAATGAGTGCTTCCTGGCTGAGAGAGCATCTCAGTACCTGAGAAGGACCACCGGATTGGGTTTATGTTGCTGCCAGTCCTCTGCTGAAGGCTGCTGCTGCTTCAGCCGAGTTGATAGGAGGTGGATGGCTGCTCATACTTCCAGGTGAGCCCAAGATCTTGGCTTAAATTGAGAAGGCGAGAGTGAATTGAAGATGTCAGACTGCAAGCTGAAGTGGCACGGACAAGCAGGTATTGCCCTCTGCCATTTCTGCCTGGAGACGTGGTGATTTCTGGCAAGGAAGGGCTTTGATTGCCACGTGCAGTTGTTTTCATTCATTGCAGACAAACGGCAGTGCTGCTTCTCCCCCCCAGCAAAAACGGGGATAGTGCAAGTGCTGGAAAGCTTGTTCTTATGGAGTGGCTGTGAACCTGAGAGCAGGAATGAGCAGCGTCGGTGTGGCTTGAGAAGCAACTCTACCTGCAGTCAAACCTCAGGCAAGGACTCTGCTGGCCTTCATTTGGAGACTCTGGACTTCATTTAAGCGAGCTGGTAAATGAAGCTTTCAGCAGCCATGGGTAGTGGTAGGATTTGGGGGCCTGGGAGGGCTGCAGCCTTGCTGTTAGTGCATGAGTGGCACAGAGGCAGCACGGTGCTGCCACAGGGGGTAGCAGGAAGGAAGAAAAAGCAGGGCAGGCAAAACAGGAGCCTGAGTGTAACGGGGTGCTTGGGAGGGGAGGAAAACCAGACAGAAACCTGCAAACGTTGGCAGGGGAGGTGGTCCAGGGGGTAAGAGGTGCTTTCTCTGCTCAATCTGAGTTCCTGCAGGCTTCCCGAGCAGCAGGGAACGGACATCCACACACCCCAAAGTCTTCCTGGGGTGCCCAGAAATGAGAAGAGCCTGGCTTAGAGCCACCAAACCCTGTTGCCTTGGGTAGGGAGGCAAGGTGGTGACGGAGGTTGGGAGGAGCAGGGCCAGCCTCCTCTGCTTGCGCCACGAGGCGGGCGTTTGGGAGATGGGTTTGGGTCGCGCCGTGGCTTCCTCAGGAGCTCGTGGCAGCTCTCATCAAAGTGCTGCTCCGGTTTTGGCCAGCAAGCCGCCAGGCTCTGCTCGCAGCTCGACTGTTTTAAATGGGGAAGGGTGCAACCTCTAATTAAAAAATCCTATTTTTCAAACTAATTGAAGCTGTTGCGGAACTTTAAACTCGCTGCGTCAGAGGCTGTTAAAAAATCAGGGACTTGGATGGAAGCTGTGGGTTTATTTCACTGTGGAGCACAAAACGCCTTGATTTTTGGGTGCAGAGCTGTAGACATTTACCTGGTGGTGTTCAGACAGGGGAGGGTCCCTGTACCCTCCTGCTTCGAGTGGCTAGGTTTAAAAGAGGGAATGTGTTAATAATAATAATAAAGATTATTTTAGGAGAAAATAACTGTCATTGCTTGCTGTATAACCCAACCTATAGAATAATTAAGCTGTTGCTTTTGTGAAAGTGCAGCTTTCTGGGTTAGAAAGAGGCTCAGTGGTTATGTTTAGTTTGCTCTTTACATGAAGTATCAGGGAGGCATTGGGTGTAATTACTGGAGATGAAGTTTCTGTTTAGATATTAGCTAACACATGGGTAAATGTTTGGTAAATGCTGTTTGTTTCTTAACAGTGGAAAAAATTGTCCTTTAAAAGACCGTGTATTATCTGGGACTTAGATGCTTGGGCTTAAATAGGAAAGCTGGCACTCCTTACATGTCTGTAGAGCACCCCGTAAGTATTTTGAGCTGAGTTATCCAGCTCCAAGGCGGGCAGTCTCGGGCTCAGTGTCCGTACACATCTCTGAAGGCTGAGCAGCGCCGCTGCATCCAGATCCTGCTGAGCCCGAGCCTTACCCTGGTACCTTCAGCAGCCTCCTGCTGCCACCCTCTGATCCTTCCCCTGCCCGGCTCAGCGGGGACAGGGACTGCCAAATATCTCTCCGTTCTGTCACTTCTTTGTCTGCAGAGCTCGTAAATCCAGCCTCTGCCTTTATGACCCGGATCTGTTGGAGGAAAGATTTCCGTGGTGGTGGTCGGGTGGTCCTGGGGCTGCAGTCCCCGGCAAGCAGGGGATGAATCCCACAACAGGCAGGCTGGGTACGGGGGCAGATGTCCTGGCACTGCCGTGTTGCTCAAATTTAGGGTGGCTTCGGAGCATGAGCTGCATCCCACGCAGCCTTTCAGCCTTTCCAGTTTGGCTCGGGATATACTTCTTGCCCAAACAAACGTCTCTGTTAATCTGTACAGATGAATGCCTTGGATTAAATTGACCAGAGAAATGGCAATTACAGTAAAGGCTGTTTGTCTGTATGCCTTGGGCTGCTGTGCCCGGGCACTTGGGGATTATTTTTTTATATGGTCAGCGTGACAGAAGTGATCGATTGCTTCCAGGGCTGAGGATGCAGGGCGCTGTGCTCCTGGTTTCTGCCTCCCGTCGGCGGGCTGCAGGCTGGCCCCGTGCTTCACCCGCTGGGCTGTGGACCTGGGGAGTCCGCAGGAGACTGCAGCAGCCACAAAAAGGAGCTGAGGAAAGGCAAGTCTGCCATCACTCCTGCTGTTCTCACCTGTGGACCTCCTTTTCCATTAAAAAAAAAAGCTCCACACACCAAAAAAATGTTGTGAACCGCTGCATGAGGTTTCTTGGCTGAGCATATTATTTCATGTCATGCAAATGTTAAAATGCATACAGTGAGTCATGAAATCAGAGCTGCTAGCAACAGTAAAACTTGCTCAGAGTTAATGCTAAGCATTTTGCGTTTATTTCCCCTCCCCTGACTGTCTTTACTACTAATTTCCAACTGTGTTGATGGTACAGTTTTTAATTAACTCATTAAATGAGTAATCTTCGAGGCTTTGCCTAAGATTGCGGGTCTGTTAAACTATGCAACACAACGACATTAATTATAGTGTGTTTGTTTTTATCTTCCGAATATAATCAGGAAAATATTTCCTCCGTCTTGGATTGTGTTTATAGGAGGAAATTCCGCGATGGGATTTAAAAGAACCAGAAAACTTTATTTTTTTTTTAATGTAGCCGTTAATGGAATCTTAACTAAACTGTCCCTGCAATATTTAAAAAACAAAAAACAACCAAAACCCATTATCCCGGGGAACGTACTGCTGTTTTTTTTTTTTTTTTTTCCTAGGACAGAGTGCTCAAATTGTGCAGCTCCTCAGTGGTCTCTTGAAGATGCTCCAGGAGCTGAGTCATGTGCATTCGCCGGCCGAGCTGCCGCTCGGAGCCAAGGAGGGTTGTTGGGAGAGGAATATGAAAACCCGCAGTTTCTGACGGGCATTAGTAGGGCTGGTTCACGAGAGGCAGCTTTACAGAAGAGCCTAGCAGTGTATTTTTATCTTGTTTGCATCTAGCTGGCCGCCACCGCTCCGTAGAGTGGTGAGGAATGCTGAGCTCATACTTTTTAGCAGGGAAGGGAGGATTTTTATGAATGCTACTGAAGCATTTAATTTAGTGCCTAATCTTGCAGACAGTCGTTTTCGTTTTCCTTTGGCAGCGTCGCCCCTGAAGGGTTAATATTTACCGCGTAGTGTGAAGTTCAGCCAGGCCGAGAAGATACAGGTGGAAAATACCTTCGGAGGAGCACATCGCTTGTCCTCATTTCATGCCTCATTAGCTGCCCCGTCCCGCATTGTTATGGGGTCAGGAGCTGCCACACGCTTGGGGGAGAGGGGACATCTCCTCCCATCCCCGGACCACCTGCATTTGGGGTGCAGCTCAGCCTCCTCCTCATCGCTCTCCTGGCACTGGCCTCGGCTAGTAAAGGGAAAGACGGCAGCAATTATGGCACACACAATTAACGAGCTTCTAATCTCCAGCCTTGCGTGTAATTGCTGCTGTCAAATACAATTAGTGTCTGCCCAAGTTCCCTTCCCAGGGGGACAGCCGGGCCATGACACAGGGGGAGAGGAGGAGGAGGGGGTGGCTGAAACTTTAGGAGAGTTTACATTTTCTTGTTGCCTCCCTAATAATCCTCGCCCCTCAAATGGTGTGCAGAAATGTTAATCCGGTGCATTTAGGGGACGTGGTAACCAGCACAGCACTCCTTGAGGCCTACCCCTGGGTTAGCTCTGAGGCGTCTTCTGTCAAATTTGTCGCCCGAGACAATGCCAGCTTAATTACAATTCAATCAGCACGCTTCAAGGGTTTGCTGCTGACTTCGTGCGAGCCTGAAGGGGTTAGAGGACGATGCCTGTCCCGTTGTGGCAGCTGAGACTGGAAGAACCGATCATCTCCTGGGTGTACTCGGGGCAGGTTGGACTCAGGATGAGTTTTCTCTTGCTGCCACCAAGCAAACCTCCATGGACACCCAGAGCTCACAGCTCCTCCAGGCTCAGGACCCTTAGCTGCACGTAGGAAGGGACGTAGGAAGATTGGTGCAGAGCAAGCGTCGATGGAAGCCTCTGGGCTGTGTATTCACCACTGCAGGAACACTTCAGGAAAGTTTTTACTGTAATGACTTTACTGGGGGTGTTTCTTGTCTCCTTCCCATGTGCCAGGTAGTGCTGCTCCTCTGCACAAAACTTGTCAGAGGTCTAATTTTATTCTGAATAAAGTTAGGATGTCCTGTATTTAACTCTTGCCTACGATCTAGCTTTTCTGTTATATTACAGCTTACAAAAACAAACAACAACAAAAAACCTTGTGCTCTTCTTGCTGCTCTGCTGTGTCTTTGTAGGACTTGTGTACCTTTTCTTCAGTCACCCATAAAACAGCTGTGTGGGACGGGGCCCAGTGCAGCCCCAGTAATCCCCCAGTAAGCTCCCTCGCGTCCCTGCAGCGAGTGCTGGCACAGGAGGGCAGTGAGTCACCAGAAGGGCCCTTGGAAGTGGCCCGTTGTGAGATCTGTGGCAGCCTGCTTTGTGTACATCCAAACAAATCCTGGGCTCTGAGACAAGAAGCAATAAATCCCTGCCCTACCTTCAGGGATCCAGCGAGAGGTTAACCTGCCAAACCACCCACTTGACAGGAAATTACCTCTCTCTTATGCTTTTCCTCCTGCTGCCCAAAAAGGCAGGAGGAAAAATGGATCATGCTGTAATCACGGGAGACTTTTAAGACCAAAACCGAAGGTGAACACAAAACCCCTGCAAAGAAAATGTTTGCCTCTGTAATTGCTTTTCGTTTCCATAATGCTTAGTAGGATAAAACTATCTTCTTTCTCCTTTCTTTTTCAATCACAATTAGACTTTAATGTTGTTAAAGCTTATAAGTGAGTTTGAGCTACTGTCTTCCTGAAGAAAAGATGGAGCTGAAATTGTCAGTGAGACATTGGACAGGGTTTTTTAATGTGTCTGTCATTATATGTTAACCTCTGAACTGGGACACGATGTCTGGTTTATGGCTGACAACAATTTAAAGGTATACATCTTGACATCGTGGATAAAGGAAGAAGGGGGAGTGGGGAAAAAAATGAATTAATGATGTTAGCAAATATTAGTCCCCGTATTTCCATTTTGTTCCGAAAGTGGTTGTCAGGCTTTGAGGCTGCCTGGAGCAGCATTGTCCATGACAGGCAGTCAGGAGGCGAGCGGAGCTTGAATCGAGCCGGTCTTTTATTGACAAACACAGTGCCTGGAGGCAGGGATGAGGATGCTCTGCTGCCCCTTTCAGCACAAGTGTGGCTTTTCTCCTGCAGCAGAGCTCCCCGTGCTGCCCCGCGAAGGCATTGCCAGTCAGGGGGCTTGAAAATGCCTCTCATGAGTACGTTTGCTGCATGCAGAAGCACACCTTTGCCCATGATTTATGCTGGCTTCGGTCAACCAGATCCACCTGCTGAAGTTAACTGTCAAGAGTAAACGTGACTTCGCTGTCAGCCGTAAGGGTACGCAAGCAGCAGAGAATCAATCAGCAATAATTAGGGGTAGACATGGGAAATTCCAGTGCCTCTTAAGGCATTTCTTCATTCCTTTACCACCTCTTCCTGGATCTCTTCTGTGACACTGCTTGTTCTTCAGCATCTGAGTGCAATCCTCCAGGACTTCTTGCCGTGCTGCTTCAAGTTCCCCTATATCCCCAGTTCTTTAAGCAGCACCTTGAGAGCAGTTCCTTCACGCCCATGGGGCACGTTGTAATTTTGCCTTTTCTCCAGCATCTCCTACGTGGTCCTGACTGCAGATAATACAGCTGGCATCTGTCTCGGATTCGGATTGCAAATTCTGGGAGCCTGGGATCGTGTTATTTCTTAGCTCTCATTAGTTACACGTGTAGCTGCAGTGCTTCGTCCTGCGCTGCCAGTGGTGAAAGAAATGGAGCTGGCTTAATTGAGAGCTACATAGTTAATTATTGGGGCCTTTTTTAACGGAGGAGAGGGAATTTGCAGCGTCAGTTTTTAATTTCATTGTGGCTCGCACGGTAACTCACTGCCTGCCATCCGTCTGCGTGTGACGTCTGCTTTATCTTTGCAGCCCGAAGAGCCCTCGTTCAGCGTAGAAATGTCAGGAGATTAAGAAAGGGATCTGCAACAGGGACACTTCAGCCGGTATGAGCAGCAAATAACACCACCGGGGTGGCTCGGAGCGAGCAGCTGCTCCTGTCCCACCTCTTATATTACCAGCCTGGCTTGCCACGTCGCGTTTGGATGCCGTGGCACAGGTACTGGCTGAGCTCACGGCATAGGCAAGGCGTCAAGGGTGGCTGGAAGGCACCCAGTTCCTATCTGCATCGAGGCTGCCTTACCGGCACTCCGGGGAAGAATTGTGGCTCCTGGCCTGGCCAAATTCCCCTGGGGAAGTCCAGGGCGATGATGGATGTTGGACCACGGGGCTGTTTTTAATGGCTTTGCAGAGGGGAGGCACGTGCTGAATCCTGAGAGGCGAGCCGAGCCGTTTGCTGGGCATTTTTCATAAACTTGTTCTCCATATCAAGGGCCGTGATGGAAGAAACTGGGTTCAGCATTCACAAATGGGATATTGAGTTCCCCGCTCCTGGCTGAAAGAGAGGAGATAAAAGCGACTTGGACAAAGCAACCTGTGCACGGATTGAGAGCTAGGGAAGTTTTTGTGTGAGCGTTTTTGGGAAAGCCTTTATCGCTGAGTTTCCCGCTGACCTTAGGTGTACTCGATCAAGAAGATTAATCTTTGGTGGAAATGCATTGGTTGCGCAAAGAGGGGGAACTTAATCCAAGAAACCTTTTCTTACGATTTGTGCCTCGAGAAGGATGAAATGTATTCGCTCGAGTGTTGCCTCTGACTTTGAAAAAAGCAACCACCGAGAAGTGGTAGTGGGAAGAAAGGGAAGAATATAGATTAAAAATTTTCCTGTAGCTTCTGGAACTGGTGTCCCCAGCATCCAAGGAGATCGGCTGGTTGTGAACGTAGCTTCATTTTATAGAAATAGCTCTCCCGTGCAATAGCAGATGATCTGAAATTAATTTTCTTTATAAGTGGTGTGGAAATAATTGGTGGACAGGAAGGTTCTCTGCTGAATAATTTTTTAAGAGGGGCACTGCACTGTGGAGACTCCAAAGCCCTTTCGCTTCAGGAAGGAGGAACTTTGTGTCACCTTTTACTCTAAATTAGAGAAAGCCAACTTGCCATGGATGAGCCTTCAAAGCCAATTTCCCTTCTGTTTTTTCTTTTAGAAAAGCTTGTCTGAGATATCTGCGAACCCAAATATTATGGCTTTGGGCTAGCACGGGAGAGCTGAAAGGTGGAGTTGGTGGGTTTGAGCCAGGCAGAGTGGAAATTCATTATGGGGAAAAAGCAAATTTGTTTAAAGCAACTTAGGGAGCAGGAAGAAAGGCAAATTTAAGTATGTTTTACTTTAAAAAATCAACATCTTTCCGGGTAGATTTATGATGAGGCAGCAACATTTTTGGTGTAGTCAGCAATGTATTGTGTCTACCAAGAGAGGGCTCGAGGTTGGGCCAGCTTTCCTTCGCTTCTCTGCTTTTATTCAGCTTGGGTATGATAATCCCTTGTCACGGAAGGCAAGGGAGCTGTCCTCTGCCAGCAGCATCTTGCACTTAATGGGCTGCTCTTGTAAGGAATTACTGCCATGAATTGCAAACCAGTTTCACCCGCTCACCTAAGGACTGAGATACTGGACTCCCTGGAAAAAATCAGGGCTTCTGGTGTCCTGTTGAGAGGGCTGGGCTCTCAGACAGCCCTGCTGAAAATCTGGCATCAGGTTAGAGGCAGGCAGCCGGAGAGCCCAGACTGCGGGAGGTTTTTGCAGAGGGAGGCCTGAGGCTGCGCATCGATCAATCAGCTCTAATTGTTCGCTTCTATTACGGTGGGGATCATTCAGAATCCTAGAGTTCCTGGGAGTCAATCATTTGGAAATGCTGCCCATTATAGAAATTTAATTTTAAATCTATATTAAATAGATTTACAAAGGCAAGCTTTGCAGTCTAGTAACGTAACATTATGCCGCCGCACAGAGCCTCGGCTTTCGGGTCCTTGGGGGCCGCGGCTGAGAGCGCTGCGGTGTGGAGGCAACAACAGCGGGGCGGCAAGGCCACCACGCACACCTCTGGGTGACCAAGCTGGCCACACTCGGGGAAGCATCGATCCCAGTTTGCCCAGAGATGCATCCAGCTTTTCTGGATGGTGTGGGGTCACGGGATGCGGTCTGCCATGCAGATGAGGCATCCAGGGGCTGGGAGATGGAGGGATGGCAGGTGGATGCTGGACCAATCTTTCTTTTTCTTTCAGACAACAGAGAAGAGGGGAAAAGAAAGCAAAACTGCATTTGGAGGCCCAGTTGTCAGCTCGTTGTATCAAGAAGAAACAATCAGGTGATTATCTCTGCCGCACTTGAGTTAAAAACAGTGTTTTCTGATGTCGTCTTGTACAGCTTTTTTTTTTTTTTTAATATCACACAAGTGTGGTGGCAACTACAACAGGATAATAAATGACAGGAAAGAACTTTTCAGGTCCATAATCATTTAAATCAATAACTCTCTGTATCATTGCCAGGTACTAACCTTTCCCTAGTGCGAGATGTGGGGGAAGGGCAAGGCTTCCCATTTTTCAGTTATATGGCTGAAAAAGCCTAATATTGGCTTTTTTAATAGAAAGCTATTCAGACACCACCTTTCTCAAATATTTATTTCTTTACCAATATATTCATTAAGGATTGTTCAGTGCAGGTTTTAATATTGGACAGTGTTTGCCTTCGGGGAGAGTTTGCACCCTATATCAAATTAATTTTTTTCCAGCTTCTGCAGCTAGCGTAGCAGAAATGCATTCACTGAAGTAGAATGGCTGCTATTTAAAAACTGTCAAGGTGCAAGTAGTAAGTGACATTAGCTACTGAATAAGGACAGCTGTTGGTGGTTTTTTTCCTGTTTCAAACTACTAAACTTCTAATCACGGGAGTAATATTAACTCCAATACATAAATGATTGCCTGGAGAATCTTTGAGAATGTGGCAACATTTTTAGTTAAAATGAACAGTCAGAGAAGACTAAATGTTTGAGCAGTGTTTGCTGTCACGTTGCAGTTACCCATTTATGTGTTTGTGATCCCATTTGTTTTATTGTATGCCTTGCATCATTTCAGTCCCACGAAATTAGAAGATAAACACTGTTTTCTCTACACACCCCCTCCCAGGCTGGCTGGGAATTTTCCCAAAGTGTTAAAACTCTAACGCAGCATTTCTTTGACTTGTCGCAAACTCATAAAAAATAAATCTTGAGCTGGTGGCTTCAAACCTTTTGCAAGGAGCTCGGGTAGATGTCCTGAGTAAGCAAACACGGCGGCAGCAGTGGGCATTGCAGTGTGCTCCACGGCAAGAGGGAACAGTTGGCCAGGAGCAGCCTTTCCAACCTGGCTCTGGGAGCCAACACGTCCTTAACTTGTCCCTGGACCTTGACCAGAGCTGGGCAAGTATGACGTTGGTTTAACAAACTGCTTGAGGAATAGCACTTCTGCTAGCCACAAGCTCCTTTTTCTTCCCTGCTCTGTCAGTAGGGGTCTCGGCTCACGTCCTTGATGGCATAGTTTGACCTTGTAGTTTGGATTCTGTCTGAGCTGTTCCTTCAGGAGTTGAACATATCAGTGCTGCACAGTGTTGAAATGAAACAAAATGTTTATTCCTACAGTTCTTTCAGAGTTGTGGCTATCCCAGGTATTGCCTGTGGCCCTTCTTGATCACGAAATAGAGCCCAATATACAGGAAACCAGGTTTTGTCCTGGTTAGCTTAATTGGTCTCAATCTTCTCTTTGTATTTTTGTTTTCATTCCTATGAGAACATGGCTCATGAAGGACTTGAAGGTGACCGCAGCTCCAAATACTTATTTTCAAACATACCACGTGGAAAGCAGTGCACTGTGTGGGTATCAGTGCCCTAATAGCTGTGGTCTTGTACAGCATAGCTGTAATCCTCACAAACTTCAGCTGTAGATGGATGTATCCACTGACACAGCTGGTAGAGTGAGATTCTGCCAAAAGGGAGTTACAAGAAGTCTCTTCACGCTGCTTGCAGAACAGAAACTCGGGTGGTCCATTAGCAGTGCTTGGCTAGTACGCATCAGCATCCTCACCTATAAGATGGGGAGTGAGTCTCACCCACAGAATTACACTGGTACAAAATCTGAAAGCAAATGAAGCTAAGAAGGATGGCTTTGGACATTTGATTTTGTATCCGAATGTATTTAGAGCACAGAAGTGATTTGGTTTGTTAATACCACCTCGGGGGTGGGGGAAGCAGAAGGAGAAAGAAAACTTAATGCCCTGAGCCAGCAAAAATCTGCGTGTTGGTAATTAGCAGTAAGTAGGTGGTAGTTCATAGCCTAAGATCTGAGAAAAGAAACCTGTTTGTGGACTCGGTTGTCAA
The DNA here is from genome assembly GCF_009819795.1 of Aythya fuligula. Taxonomy (NCBI): domain Eukaryota; kingdom Metazoa; phylum Chordata; class Aves; order Anseriformes; family Anatidae; genus Aythya; species Aythya fuligula. The sequence goes on along the minus strand of NC_045566.1, from coordinate 21,145,640 downwards.
TGGTGAGCCTTACCGAGCCTTTACAACAAGCCTGCAAAAATTGGAATATAAATCAATCCACTTTAGTCTCTGTTTCCCTGAGCTGTTGATGGGATAAATATTTCCCAGTTACGGGGTCACTTTAAGAAAGCCCAGAACGAGGGAAAATCTTATTTTGTGTATTAAAAACTAAAACTCGAGTCCTCACCAGCCTTGGGTTCTGACAGACTGCTGAAAGCAATGAATCTCTTAGCAGGCAGCACCGAGCCAAGTACAGCCTGCCGTGTGCCCTTTAGGATTCAGCTGATGCAAAGGCAGAGAAAGGCTGTCTAATTCATCTGGAGCCCAGCATCTTCACCACCTCGCCGTGCACCAGCAGATAGACAAGAATAAGAATGCAAGTGCAGAGTTTTAAAGGTTCACCTAAGCAGATCCACGTAATTTATTCTTACCAGAAGCTTTTGAACAGTTTAACAAATGATTACATAGCAGCAGCTCGGAGTAGGTTAATAGGGAGATGAGAGATCTTGTTTTAAATGTAGTGTAAACCACGAATTTACTGTCAGCAGTCATTTACCAAACAAAGCAGCAATGCTACTGCTTTTAAACTGAGTGTCTGAAATTAAATAATGCTTGCATTTATTTTGTGGGATGAAGTGCTTGGCTTTTAGGGTGCGAATCTGTAAATGCTGGACAAGGCGGAGCTGCCATACCCTGCCATAAAGTCAGGTGGATCAGAAATTGGAGGAACCGGGGTGGTACAAGTGCTAATTTTGCCAAATCACTAATTATCTCAAATATTACTACTCTGAGAACAGGACAGCAAAATGGTCAGCCTGGCTCATGTAACTACACTGCGAAGGTTCCAAATAAATTCAGGAGCATCCGTAGAAACAGGTTATACCGATCTAATTAAATCAATTCAGACAGAGATTCAGTTAAATCGGTGCAATTTGTGTGTTCATAGATCAATCCTCAAATCAGGAGAAGGTCTCTTGAGCTAATGAGGCGTAGCAGTTATTTACTTTGGGGTGCTGGGCACTGGTCATCAATTAGGAGTCATTAATAAACCCTGGCAATAAAGAGCTGAAGTACCCCCAGTGACTAATGGGGAGCAGTTGCACAGCGTATTAGCATAGTGCTCTGCCTTTGTGTTCCTCTGTAAATCACTTATCTGGCTTTGGGCATTCCAGAAAAACAAAGCGTGCTGGTGGGGGAACGTGGAGGATCCCTGAAAGGAAGGACTGCGAAATTATCGGGGACTCCAGACCGCTCAGCCCAGCGGGGCTGGGGACGGTGAGGGTTGGTTTGTTTTTTACTGTTGCATCCAGCTTTATGTCTGCTTGTAACACCAGAACAAAAGCAGCAGTAGTTGAGCTCTTCGGTGATCAAATAACTGTAATTAGCGTTTCACAAACCTGGAAAATAAACAGTGAGGTGAGGCTGACTGGCATGTCACCGCTGTAAATCTGAGCCACGGGCTGAGCGAGATGCCAGAAATACCGCAGAATTGGAAATTCAACTTTAAAGTTATTTTTAAATATTTTTTTTTAAAGACCAAAAAAAAAAAGGCAGTTTACAAATGTTTCCAGCACCCGAAAGCATTCACTTGGCAAGGTGTGAACACAAAACCCTGCTGCCAAACGGCTCCATGTGGGAGCCCTCCAGCACTCAGCCCCAGCACCCCAGCATGGAAGCACCGAGGCCGAGCTGAGCTGAGTTTCACACTTTTACCATCCCCAGGGATGAAGGAAGCCCTTTTGCTACTAAAAATTAAAAAACCTGAACGCTTTCCTGCAGTGCTCGGGAGCAAAGAGCACCCCGTGTCAGCCAGGAGGCGCGTTTAGGAGCCGCAGGTGAGTGAGTGCTTGCGTTTTGGCAACTGGGTGGCGAGCACCCCTCTGTCCTCCCCATCCCAGGGCTCGCCCGTCCCCCTGGGTCTGGAAGCCCGGCTGATGCCGTGTAATCTATCAGAATTGTATTAATCCCGCTAACGCAGCCGCCATCTGGCCCCGCTGCCGGCCGGCTCGCGCGAGCCCCCCCGTGATTGATGGGCTCTGGAATTGATTAGTTGTTCTGCGAGACAAATGAACTGTTTTGGCAGAAAATACCAGAGGTCGCTGCGTGTGGTCAGGCACAAAGGCTGTTGAATTTTAAAGAGCCGCTTCCAGCATCCGTTTGTAAAGATGCTGCTTCGCCGCGGCGTGACGGCTTTTGGGAAGAGCCCGGAGCGCGGTCGGGGGGTTTTGTTCCTTTCCTCCGGGAACGCTGGCATTGGGAACGAGAACACGATGGCAGCGTTTGTGTCGGGACGGGGCTGGCATCGCTGGCTGGTGGGGAAAAAAAGAGGGTCGGCACCATGCCTCGCACTGATGCCGGTCCACGAAATCCCTGCGGAAGAGCCCTGCCTGAGCAACCCATCATCGCAATGGAGAGGCGTTTGTCAGGAATAAAACACCTGCAGATGCAGCCAGAAGGCATGCCGGTGCTCTGAGGTTGGCGTTATTTAGAAATGGACCCTCCAGGATGCCTGCCAAGCTGGCCTGGAGTTTAGGGCATCCCCTGAGCAGTCACCCTTGGGCGCTTCACTTTGTCAGGCAGCGGGGCGGCCTTGTTCAGGCCTCGCTCCCGTTGGGAGGCTTCATCCTTCCTTGACAGCTCCCGTGGGGGCTTTTTGTGGCCTCCCCACCACTGGTGACGCTGCTCAGCCTCCCGTGAGGGCTGGGGAGTGGGATGGCACACGTCTTGTGTGTCCCGGCCCCCCTCGGGGGACGGCGCACAAGTGTGCAGGCAAGTGGGCAACGCTTCCCCGGGGACAGCCCGCCGGCTCAAAATAAACTTGAGTTATGGATTTATTCAGCTTGTAAAACCTCAGCTGGCATAAATAATTGAGAAAGCAAAGGTTTGTCTGCGGTGCATACCTCAGGGACCCGCTCCTGCCTCCCCCCCTCCCACCACCCTTTCTTATGAAAATGATCCCAGTTGCACTGATAGATAATAACAACACCAAGCAATTAAAAGCTATGGGTGGCTGGAGAGAGGAGAAAAGGTTCAGTTAATGAGCTTTTCCTCTTCCTGTGCCCAGGAGAGCCTCAGAAGTGACGAGGCGATTAAAGCGAAGAGATAATTATAGATTATGTGAAAATGGGTCCCTTGGGGGGCCCAGGGCCTCGACACAAACAGCCAGCGTTGCGAGTGCCTCTCGGCTCCCCACACGCTGCCTGCTCCGCTCCGGCGAGCTCCCACCAGCTCGGCAGCCCCGTGCCAAACCCACGGCCGATGCCACCTGTTTGTGGCACCGTCCCGGGCGAGGTGCTGGCCCCACAGAGGGTCCCGTGGGGTTCAGTGCTGACCGACCCTACAAAGGAGGAGAGGAGCCCCAGAGCAGCCCATGAGGGGTGGAAGGGAATGGGGCTGGCCTCGGGATGCTCTCTGTTTTGAAAGCGACTCCGTTTACAGCACTAAAGGTAAGGAGGAAGCGAAGCCTGGCAAAGCAACAGCAGATCTCTTCTACGAGCTGTTAAAAAACCATCATTAAAAAAAAACCACAGGGCATCAGGTGGTTTGGTTTCTGGGCCTTGCTGCTGGCTCTCACCAGTTTTATAGGTAGAGTGCAAATACCCGCTAGGTCCCAGTCTGAAAGCAGTGCATCACTTTGCTTTCTTGTAACTGCTCTGCTGGAGGGGTTTTTGGTGCATATTCGTACACACAGACATGAAACAAAAGGAAAAAACTCAGCTGCAAGTATTTTTAAGCAATGTCTTATTTGTCCAGTTCACGTCAAAAAAAAAAAAAAAAAAAAAAGTGTGTGGGGTGGAGGAATCTGGTTTAAATTCCTTTAGTGAGTTTTTTTGTCCATTTACCTTCCTGGTTTTGGCAAGTCCAAATCGGTTTGAATGCCTGAAGCACAGCTTCATGGGACCAGTTTGTTGGCAGGTAAAATGTTTTTGTTAGGGCTGCATGGACGTCCCTCCAATCTGTTTGTGCAAAGGCTCACTTCTTTGATTTGTAGAATGGATTCAGAGTCCGTATGATACATATATATAAATATATATTTAAGTGGGGGGCAGCAGGAGAGTGGTTTAAAGCATGACAAATAAATGCGCTGTAGAAAGATGAAATTTCCTCAACTGTTATCTTCATGTGGGGAAATTGCTATCCTGGAATAATTCCATTGTGGAGCCTGCTCTGAAAGAAAAGTGGCTTTTTGGAAGGAGAAGATACAGAGCATTCACAGGGGCGGTTATTCCAGAACAGCTAAATCATACCCAGATAGCTGTGCCCATTTATTCTCCCTCCAGACAGTACCGGTATCCTCGGGAGAAGACCACAGAAGTTTGTCTGGAGGCGGTGGTAGGATGATTGCTCGGTTTGGCTCCAGCAAGGGCTGCAAGCAGTTGCTTCATTGCTGCTTTTTGCCTTCTCCACTGGTACCTTTGGCTCTGCCGCATCAGATTCGGCAGGGCTGGTGTCATTGCCAGGGACGGAGGGTGCAGCCTGAGCTCGGGGTTGTGATACAAATTCATCCAGGAGTAGCCGAGGATGGTTGTGATGGAAGGAGAGACTGGATTATGCTTTGATGGTGCAGTGGAGAGAGTCATCTGTCATAAATGGTGCGCTTACAAAGGGGGAAGAGCTGTTTGAGCCACATTGTTCCATCTTGTCTGAATGGCAGCCTCACCAAAAGGCTGCTTTCAGCAGCCGAGGGCACGTTTGAGAGGCTGGACTAACGAGGTAGGACCGGAGGGACCTCCCGGCACGTCACATCAGCCCTTGTTAGTAGGGGCAGGCGTGCCTCGTAACCTCCATCACGAATCTGTCAGACCCCATCTTGAGCAGCATGAGCCTTTGCCTTTCCTAGTCCCACCGTGAGATTCCTTTTTCCCCAGGACTCAAAGCAATCTCAAAGACTCAAAGCAATGGTGCAGGGTACAGCCAGGGCCTCTGCCGAAGGAGCTCTTCAGAGACCAGTTAAGAAACTGGAAGCCGTCTATAACGATTCTGTGAGACCTCGTCCAGCCCCCAGCTCCTTGCTGGAAGGGCACAGCTCAGGAGGACTGCTGTGTGCAAAGCAGGGGTGATGTGCAGGGCTCCTGGAGGAGAAAGGTGGGAGAGATTGGGGCAAGCGGCTTCCTAAGGGGAAGTACTGGGATTTCTACTGCTGGAGCTGAAGATGAGCACTGTTTTGTTTTGTTTTGTTTTGTTTTGTTTTGTTTTGTTTTGTTTTATTTTATTTTATTTTATTTTATTTTATTTTATTTTATTTCCAAACTTTTACTGGCACTGAGGAAAAATGCTTAAGGTGTTTTTAAGGTGAACAGAGTGTCACTCTGGCTGCCTTGCAGTACAAGACAGAAAGTCAGAGTTCCCCCACGGAGCCCTGCCTGTCCTGATGTGAGGGGGGACGTGGCCTGGTTGGCAGCAGCGTTTTTTTTTTATTTTTGCTGGGGTTGCAAATGGAAGAGCATCGCTTTTTCTTTGTTAGCAATTACTCAGTAATGCAATAAAGTCCTGATTTTACTTCTGCTCTGACTCACATCAGCCTGCAATGTTCGTGAGCAGATAAACGTGAGGAGTGCCGTTACCTTTTAGCACCAGGAGAGCTGTTTCCCTCGAGCTGCCCCGGTGCACTGCAGGCATTTTCTCTGCTGCCTGCCAGGCTCAGAGCACAGCGACCTCCCTGCTGGCTCTGGGCTACCCCAGCAAGCTCCCCTTTTGCAAGGCTTTTCCTCTGAGGCTGTGGTTATTTTCATTTATTGACCATCCTGCAAATGACCCCGCTGCGATCCTTTTTGCAGTGGTGGTGTTAAGACAGAGCTTGGCCGTGCCGTGTCCGAGAGCAGCAGGCTGCATGCGAGGGGCCAGCACCCGCTCCCCGACACCTGCTGCTGGCAGCAAGAGCAACAAGTTGGGATGTCACAGGCGTCAGTGTGGCCTCAGATTTACTAAAACTTCTCTTACCAGCTAAGCAAGCAATTTCCCATGAAGTTAAGACCTCATACGGATTCTTGAAACATGCAGGAGCTTTGTGTGAGTCGCTGGAGCTACAGCGCTCCATGGCAATTAAAAAAGCAAGCACAGGAACCTTTTTACCCTGTACAAATCTGTACTGATCTGCACTTGCTTATCTAATAGGGCACACAGGTTGGATCAACCCGTCTCAAAAAGGATGTAGCAGAAGGAGGGAGACTGAAGAAGAAGATGAAAGGGGCTATCAGAGGCAGCGTGGAGTCTCTGTCCAAAGAGACAACAGGATGGGTTGGTAGGAGAGAAGGTGCCTACAACATGGTCTGACCCAAAGCAGCTGTTGTTACAGGCTTGTTTGTGTAGCAAGGAGAATAAAGGTTTAGTCTTTTATCTTCTGTGGGATTGCAGAGCTTTATACCAGGGCTGAATGTGGTTTGTGTTGACAGACTTTATAGACTTGTGCCAGCTCACGGGAGCAAGTCTTCTGCCCTGGCACGGCATTGTTTAAAAGAACCTTTGTTTTCTAGGAAGCAGGATTTCCAGGTCTCTTACCTGGAAAAAAACATTGTTCTGAATGCCCCGTACCAGGAGTCTGTTCCACTCCAGTGATGCTGTTGAAATGTCCATGGCAAAGTTAGGGTGTATGATGTGCACGTGGCTTTGTGCTGTGCAGTAACACGGTGCTTCTCTTGCTTTTGTTTCCTGAATAGGGAAGAGGACAAGAACATTTTTGACTACTGCAAAGAAAACAACATTGACTATGTAACCAAAGCCATTCAATCGAAAAAAGTGGATGTGAATGTTGCAGATGAAGAGGTATGGATAAAAAAGATTTAAAAAAATAATCTTGGAGCTGTTTTGAAAATGGCAGCTTTCCACTGGCTTTCTGGTAGTGGATGCCCTGTGATGCTGTTGCATATCAGAAACTTCCTATGTTATTTCCAGCAACACCAGCAGCAACTTGCAGAGTAAGACCCCTTACAAGCCCCACTTTCTAGAGGCATCGTCCAGTCTTTATTTTTTTTCTTATCAGAATCAAAACACCATAAAACACCATTTCCCCACAGGGAGCTAATGCAGCCATTGCCAGAAACCTCAAGGAGAGGACGAGTGTCTAAAATGTGAATTATGTCGATCCTTTTTTTTTGGTGAAAGTTAACACCTGAAGCAGACAGCTCAGCCCTCAGGAAGTGCAGCAGAACCAGCTTCACTGCGCTGGGTTCAGTGCTTGCATACTGCCACCTAGCCCTGCTCTCGGTCAATAGGATGTGCAGCTACTTTTGCCCGCTGCTCTCCAGCACATTGTGTCTCGGTGAACAGATGAAGTGCTTACACATTCATAGACTGAGACGCCACAAATTCAGTTGGGTTCTCCTGTAGCTCTAAGCAGATTTCTGCCCTCTGAGCCATGACAGCCCCGGCTGGGGCTCTGAATGCTGATGGCAGGGCCTTTTATTATTAATCAGGAATTCGTGTGAATTAATTTTCAGAGGAGAGGGAGGGTGCTCGCCATCAGGCTTGGAATTTCACATCGTAAATTCAATGAGCTGAAGCTGTCGTGTGCCACACGGTCGCTGCAACAGCACGTATACTGAGCTCCTGCTGACCACAGGCTACAGCACTGAGCACCCAGGGCAGAAGCTCAGAACATGGCTGGAGTCCTTTAAGTGATAAAAGCTCACTTTGGAGATCACGCACTTGGAATAAGTACATAATAGCATCACGTTTCATTTCCATTGCTGAGATGCTCATTCCTAGTTAGGCAGGTTCAGAAGCTGTTACCTTCCTTTGCATTCAAACAGCAAACGTGCTTGTTTTCAGGCAAAGAAATTGTTTTGCTTTTTTTGAAATTGTGAAAGATGGCTGAAGTATTTCTGTGCTCTCAGTGTAAACATTCAGAGCCAGATCTGAACACTGCCAGGTGACATCCTCATTGAGAGTTACCGAGTCCGATGTATGAGGGGGCCTGTTTCAGGAACTCACAGCCCGTGACTCTTGCAGAGCAGGGAGCTGCTTCAGCAAACCTGTGACACCTCTGCACCCTGTGAAAGGTTGATGGGATGGTTCTCACTGGTGCAAAATCTCCCCACAGGTGAAATTCTCACAGCATCGTTTATTTTTGCTTACCCCAGCAAATGCTTGACACAGGGAAGTAGGAGGTAGGAGCCTTTTTTTTTTTCCTTTTTCTTTTTCTTTTTTGGCAAGTGCTGGCTTCCTGAGGCTCGTTTCTAACTGGTAAAATAAATAAATAAGTTAGGGTACCAAAAAGGAAGATCTGAAAGAAATACTTCAGTTGTTTTAGGGAGCTGAAACCATTACCAGTGTTGTTTGGTATCCAAATGTATTTTTCGAAATCTGGAGTGCAGCTGATTTTCCAATATCGTGCAGGTTGATTGAAGTTTTAGAACCCATTTTAGGATGGAGATAACCCAGAGCGAGCCTTTAGTAGAGTGAAGTGTATGCAAGCATAATCTTGTCATTTTCATTAACTGTTTTAGTGTTACTGCATAAATATATCCTGCCGTACCCAGAAGATGCTTCCCCTAGCCCTCAGAACATAACTCACGCTGTCAGGCTTTTGATTTAAGCACGTATAAATTTAAAATGGCAGCAGGGATACGTACGAAGAGTTAACTTGTGGAGCAAAACCTTCCAAAGCATTAACCACTCTCCTGCTAACTGCACAGCCTTTCCTCGTGGGTAACGACTCGGCTGAGGTTGCAAGGTGCTTAGGTTTTATCTCCAAGTGATGCATTCGTCCTGTATCTAATCGCATCCTCTCTAATTTGGTGTGAGCCTGAAAGAAGTTAGCAAAAGGAGAAAATGAGAAGGAAAATGTGAAATGGGGACAAGCCTGCTTAGAAGCAAAAGGATTTCAGAAGGGGCAAGAGAAGTCTTGGAGGCTTTAGACAGAGATGGGCTTGGCAACTTTGGATGCATAAGCTGTCTACTTCCCTAGATTAAAAAAAAAATGAATAAAAACCTTCATGTAGAGCACTGAAGCCTGCATACCTGCGAACAGTTTGGATATAATAAGCTTCAGTTTAGAATTAGACAAAGAATCTAATGACAGTAATCATGTACAAGCCTCCATTTACTCTATCTAAATTGCCCAGGGTTCAGCAGGATAGCTTGCACTCACTTAGGAGAAGTCGCACAGACTAAAACAACCAGTTCCTCATGCGTGTGTCAGCAGGATTAATGGAAGAAGAAATGGACTGTGGCTGTGGGGTTACCACAGGGCTTCGGGCACCTTCCGGGAGCGTGGATTGTTTGCTGCCTTTATGGGAAAAATATTTCTTGGACTACTAACTAACCAGAAGTTGTCCAGAAGCATAGATGAGCTGCTTTTGTAATTTGTGCCAAGGGCCGTGGAGGCTGTGGAGAGAGGGTTTTTTTTTTTTGTAATTGTTGGAGAAATCCCAATAAACAAACATGTTACCTGTGTGCAGCATTTAAGCCCTTGCCAGAGCTTAATGATAAAAGGCGTCTGGATGGTGCTCGTTTGGGCCCCGGTTCCCATGCTGTTGAGACAGCGAGTGCCAAGCTGCTGCCAGCTTGCCAAGGCGAGGGCAGGTGGAAATGGGTTCAAAGCAGCATCGCCTTTCTGGGCTGCTAAGGAAGAATTTCCCTGAACATTTCCCAGCTCTGGAAGTGACTGACTTCCAAATCAAAGCTGAATTTCACCTGGATTTTTGCAACCGCTGCCTTCCCGTTCACCACCTCCCCGGTGTCAGGAAGGGGACGCAGCCTTTACGTGTCTCTCTCCGTAATTACCAGAAATAAAATACTTGCTCCAGGTTGGATCAGCTGCCAGTGGTGTACGACCATTACAGCTGCAAACGTGGTACCTAGAAGGACACCCTGATATCGTGGTGTATCCGCTGGGCTTGGCTTTGTTCTCCTCTTTCTCTGCACAGGCTAATTGATGTGAAAATCATTCCCATCCGCTCGTCTGCCGAGGCTCGGTGTATCCGAGACAAATCCCTGTCCTGTGCTTTGTTTGTGAACACCCTGTGACTTGGAGCTGAGCAAAATTGATATGCTGCTGGCTGGAGAAACTGCTGCGGGAGCTGGCCAAGCTGGCAGTGGCTGTCCAGGCAAAGCACAGAAGATTTAAGAGGCAGGGTTAGTGCACTGGGGCTATTTTTATGCTTTTATTTTATTTTATTTTATTAAATATTTCAGAGGCAGGGGAAAATGCATCCTTCCATGTAACTTCTGCAACAATTGGTGTGTGTTTGAGCTGCAGGGAGCGAGCACCTCGATGTTTGACTGCGTTTGGGCAAGACCTCGCCCCTGCAGTGCTTTCCCCTGCAAAATTATTGCTGTCAGTCTGAGTTTTTTTACTACCTAATGAAATAGTCGTATGGGAAGTGCTTTGGAAAAGCTCGGTCTGTGGCTCTCCGCGTTTCTGCCCTGTTGTTTAACCACGCAGACACATGTTGATAGCAAGCAACAGCTGGGCAAGGCTAAAGGATTTTGCGCTGTGGGTAGCTGATAGCCGTGCTGCACAGCGAGCTGAGATCCTACATCCAGCTGAAGCCTGGCTCATCTCCGAGGCTTTTTTCTTGTTAGGAGGACATGGGAAACAAGTCAGCTTTGTAGCTGTACAACTGTCTTAACTACCTGTAGCTAGAACTGAGCATTTTAACTTGTCTCATTCTATGCAAACAGCAGTGAGTATCTTCTGGTTTTAAACATAAGTTTCTTGGCAGCAATTTTTGTTCTATCGTAAGGAAGTGGAGACTCTTCTGCAGGTATTTTTACTTCCATATCAAACAGTGTGCTCGTGCAGAGGAGGTCTCCGAAATCCCCAGCACCCAGTGTTTAGGAGATAACACGCTGCAAGGGTGCAGCCACTGCTGGGCTGGAACGTGTCAGCTGCTTAATAGCGCACGATTACAATGCAGAGCCATTTAAGGCACTAATTGGAAAATATTGTACCCATTTAGAATTGCAGAGAAAATATATAGGTAAGCAGAGTGTAATTATCCAAAGTGGAATTGGCCCAAGACTTGAAATCCATACTCCTGCAAATAGCACAAGGAGATTTTTAATGACTGTGGGTGATCGGGCCTCGGTTTCTTGTCGTGTTCACAAGGCAACGTTTGCAGCAGAACCAGATGTCCGGCGTGGTAGGAAGGGACCAGTTGCACCCTGCTGCAGCATCGCTGAGTTCACAGAATCGGCAGCCCAATTCCTCCTGCGCTGCTGGTCTTCCTTCATCAGTCTCAGCCAAATTCGGCACCAATAAAATGAAATAAGATTCTGTTTGGCTGGAGCCAAATGCAAAACAACAGATTAGAGCCACAAAACTATAACCTGAGTTTCATGAAAAGGATAGAAATGGCTTTATTTTGCCCCACAACTGCACAAAAATTGCAATTGTGTAATTTTGATATTGTTCCTGTATGCACGTATAAAGAAAGTGGAGCAACCAGTTGGAAGTACTGAGTGTTAGTGTGCATATTGCAGGTAGTGCTTCTTGCTTCTGAAATAAACGTCTGGCATAAAGAAGTTGCTGTTATTTGCCCAACTGAAATCCTTATTTTTAAGTAATTACCAGCCCGGGTAGGACTTAGGGATGCTAAAGATAAATGGAAGATCTTTCCATGTTTACTTTTTTTATTTTAATTTACTCTTTTCCCCTCTTAGGCTTTGATTGTGGTGTTGAGTACAAGAGCATCCGTCAGTAAATGGCCCCATGGATGTCACCAGTGCTTCCGCGGAAAGTCATTGTCAGAGAATTCATTCTGATTCAGGGTTAATTAGTGTAACATTAAAATTATGCGTTACAAAAAATTAATTACTTGCTGGGTCAAAAAGTGTGTTAAAAAGCTTAATGCCTCATGCCTGAGTTCACGTTTCCTCCCTCAAAATAATGGTCTGCCTCCGCTGCTCCCGGAGAATGCCCGGCAGGAGGAGGGCGAGCTCCAGCCCCAGGTGTCTCCTGCCCCACCTGCAGATTTTGGCACTCGGCTTGGGAAGCTTGGCTCGTGCTTCCCGTTAGCAGATGAATGAGCTGCTCACCTTGCTCACCGCCGCTGTGTCGAGAGATTTATGGCCAGGCGGTGGCTGATCTAACTGCTTTCGCCTCCGAAGGTCTGGGGCTGGTTTGTGTAGGATTGGGAAAAACAGGGGTCAAGTTTTTCCCAATGAAACATGGGTTTCAAGTCCAGATCAGGAGCACCAGTGTGTTACGTACCTTTTATTTTGTTTGTGTTTGTTCCTGGTACTCAGTACTTCATAGCATGACTCGTTTTTTTTGGTCTGTTTTTGGCTAGCTCTGATAATTTTCTCTTGGATGTTGCAGGGCAGGGCTCTGCTCCACTGGGCATGCGACAGAGGACACAAGGAGCTCGTTTCAGTACTGTTACAGCACGCTGCCGACGTTAACAGCCAGGTAAGGAACGAAAGGCTGAACCTGAGCAATGTTACGTAGCCTCCTGACCAAACATTTCACACTCTGAATTCTTCCAAGACTCCACAGCAAGTTCTTTCACACCATTAATCACAGAGAAGAGCATCCAAAAGCGTCAGAGGTAAACTGGCAGCAATTTTGGCATCCCTTAATATGCCAGGCTGGGAACTGCACTGCTTCAGCAACAGCTTAGCAAGGGCTTGGTGCCTTCTGGCCAGCCAGCTCGAAGCTGCTCCTAGTTTTGTCAGCTTGCTGTAACGAAGAGCTGACCTGTCTAAGTGGGATTGTATTCGGAAATAATTGTTCAACATATCTCTGTCAAATTGTGATTGACTGCTCTTTACCAGCCTGGCTTTTGTAGCCTTTGTTCTCCTGCCCGTGCACCTCTTGACAAATTTGCTAGCTCTTACCAACAGTGGCTTAAACAGCCTTGCGATAGGCACCTCGGGAACTTGTACAGCCGTAACCACACTTGCAACCTGCAGGCTTCTCAGCAGACCTGTAATGTTCATAGGTTAAAAGCAGCTGTGTTAGTACTTACACACAAAATCTCTGTTTAAAAAAAAAAAGTCTTTCTGGCCCTTGTCTGAGCAGAATTGCAGATGGGATGCATATTAGGAAGCATGGCTCCAGAGGAGCCAACAACCCAACAGCCCAGGAGTGGGTTCGGTTTGGAGTGCTGTACCATGGCAGCAGTCTGAAAATTCACTTTTTTGATGTTTATCTCATTTCTTGGGGGTAAGGGCTGACTCTTAAAAGAAAAGGCTGAATGAAGAATCATCTTATTTTTCCCTGAGCATTAATTTTCTGTTAAATTCTCTTTTTTTTTTGATGTATTGCACATTTTCCAACCAGATTATTTTTGGCCAGTAACAAAAGGTTAATAATAGCCATAAAAAGAAAATCAATCTTTGATTTTTTTTCCACCAAGGTAATAAAGGAGAATTTTTATAAAGGTTCTGGTTTTGCACGTAGGTGTGTTCCCCGAGAAGGCAGACACATTTTTATTCTCAACCATTTATGAATTGCAATAACATCTCAAGTCTTTGTGAACCAATGTTTATTTCTTTTTCATTTTGACCTTTCCCCTGTGAGAATTCATATCCAGAGAAGGAGCAGAAAGAACTCTGTGAGGAGCAACCTAAAGAAAAAAGGGAGAGGGAAAAACTCTGGCTTCCTAACAGGCCATAAACGCTGCAGTGTCTGCTCTTACCCGTTACCAAAAGCTCTATCAGTTAATGTCAGGGCTATAAAGAAGGGTGTAAGGGAATCTCTGGTGCCTTGAATCAGTGGCTCAATTATTTCAGCCCGACGTGCTTTCAGCAGAGCTTCTCTTCGCAGGCTGCCCCAGCCCGGTGTGCCAACAGCCTCTGCAATTGCCACCTGCTCGAGTTTTTGGGTGCTTTCCCATCTCAGCACCTAAATGCAGGCAGTGTAGGAGAGAGAATAAATTTGGGGATTGTGAGGGTGAGATAGTGAAGGAGAGTGATCTTACAGACTGATGTTTATTTTTTAAATTACCTGTGTTTTAGCATGCTTCTAAAAATCAGTCCAGCAGCCTGACAGATTTACACCCTTCCATTACCACCTCAGTACCACTCATTCTTGTGGCATGTTCAAAACAGCTTCGGGTCTTGGAATCACCACATGCTGTGCTTCTGGACTGCCATGATCCTGCACCGTGTTTTTTGGTTTAAATGGTGGTGCTGCAGTTTCAAAGGGGCATTTGTGTGAGTGAATTATCTAAATTTTCAGAGCCAGGGGCCATTTCGAAGTGGGTGGTGGTTGGGTGTTTTGGGGCTCTGCTGGAAGTACCCAGAGCTTGGAGATCAGTCTGAAAACAGCCTCCTGCAAGCTCTGCTTGCTTGAAGTGTGTGCTTTTAACTGAGCAATGACGTGGAAGGAAGGGGAGCGTATCTGTAACCCAGCAGTTACAAAGCAGCTCGGGCAACATGACTGTAATATCAATTTCTAGCTTTAAAATATATCAAGACATGAATAAGTTTTCCTTGCAGAAGGTCAAGCAACAAAGGGAAACCTTTTTTCCCCCGTTGAAGCTTCAGTTGTGACAGTTTTTCCTTGCAATGCGTGCTGTGGAAAAGTGCTCCTGGGGCAGGGTTGGATGCCTCTGACTCTGGTCTCCTCCTGCTGCTCTGGCACAAAAGCCCCGTGTAAGTGGTTGTCCTGTGCAGGGAGCATCGCAGCTTTCAAGTCTACAAAATATGAGTGCTGTTTTAAGAAAGATGAAGGGCATCGTGCTCTAATAATTGGCCAGTGGAAGGGAAAATGATGAATTCTGTCTCATATCTACAACATCAAAACAGGAGACTTGAGACTCATCCTGGTCTTGCTGTGGAGGCACTTCTTTTGCATTTGTGTGTAATTTTGTTTTCTGGAATAATCCATGCATTCAGGGTATGCCTTTGGGTAAGCGTGGGTATCTGTCCTGGAGTGGTTACTCTGCTTACTCTGAGAAAACTCTTCAACCCGACCTGGCCACGTGGATGAGTCTTAAACGCTGTTAGCTGCTGGTGGATCCATGTCACTCGGTGTACAGGGTAATTAAGGACTACGTCTAAAACAATACTTGGGTTGCTGCTGAGTTAAAATTGTGCCCAAATATTCCTCTGTTTTATGACTTAAACCACATTATTGTGCAGTTCTATTAATCAGCTTATCGATGTTATGGAAATCATTTGTACATGTAAAACTGCAGTCCAATTATAGTACTTCAGGGTTGGAAAAAGTTATAACAGCAGTTTTTGTTTTATTTGCTGACCCTTCACGTCCTCAGTAAAGGCACATCACTGTACAGAGACTTCGGAGCTGCTGTCAGTAAGCTTTCCATGGGTCACCCACGGACCCTCAAGGGTTTGGGGAGGAAACTTGAGAACCAAAGCTGGAATCTGCCAGGTTAGGAAGTTTGTTGCTGGTATGTGTGGATTTTGTTTTACTATTCGTGAACACTTGTCATTTCAGTGAAAGGCATCGTGTGCCTGTGGCTGCCTGCAGTGAGAGTTGGTTGCTCCTTGGTGCCAATGCTGATGTTGCATCTGCATCTTGTACTAACTCCCAAGGCAGCACAGCTCTCTGAAGCCGTGCTTGCTAGCTTGTGATTTGGAGCTAGCTGGGTTTACTTTTTCAATTTTTTCCTCCAAGAGTAGCAAGAGGAGCGTGATTGCCTCCTTGGCTTGTCTTTTTTCCCAGTCTCCTGCCACAAACGTCTAGCAGACAGCAGCTACCATCATCCCCATTTGCATGCTAACACCCTGGTGAGTCAGAGAGCTTCTGGAGACCGGGACGTGGAGTGGCTGTCCCCTCGTAATACCTTCGGTCACGTCTTCATTGGAAAAAAAAAAACCTTTTCAAATGGAGACAATACAAACATAATAAATGGCAGGGAGGGTTCATCTCCCTCATGACTCAATCCTTCTCAAACAACATTATTATTGACTGGCCTATTGGTTGCCAAAAAGGAAAATCAATTGTACTAGAGGTAGTTGCTGGGCCACAGATCATGGGGCTAACCCAGCAGAGACAGGTTGATTTTTATCAACTGCGCAAAGACTAATTTCCACCATTAGCTAAAAGTGAAGTAGAAATTATGGGTATGTCAAATATTGCCAAGATTGGTGGTCTGTTGGTTTGGTTTTGTTTGTTTAGTTTTTCCGTTTTCCTGCCTGACTCTTGAAGGATTTTGTGCGCATAGGGTAAAAAGAAGCGAGAAAAAGTCAGACCTCCTTGCCTGCAAGTCACTGCCTGTATTTTTTATTTTTCCTTTCAACTATGCTCATTCTGATTTCACAGCAAGAAAATGAACTGCTTCGGTGTCTTTGTGGGTCTTGTGTTGGAGGCAACATTTGGAAGTGAAGCCAGTATCAGCCAGCACACATCCTCCCCTGCCTTCGTGCCTGTGTTTTTCTGCAGGGAGACGTTGAGGAAATTGGTGTGGGCATCTTGATGGTTCTTGACGAAGAACCAGAGGTCCCAGGCTGTGCCTGCACAGCTTTCCCCTCCCTGTTGACTCTGTGCCTGTGTCCATGCAGCCCCCCACCACCTATCAGAGCAAACACCGCTGTAGGTAAGGTGCCAGCCATCAGAGTACTCTGCTGTTAGGGTCATTCTCTAAACCTCATCAGATTTAAAAAGGAAAATACCTGAGCCTTGTGCCCTTTTTGTTAATGGCCCTGGTATAAATTTTCCCCTGAATGTACTAAAAGCTTGGCTCGTAAAGCCATGAGGACCCTCTCCTGGATCTGACGAGTGCTGCAGAGGTTTGGCGGCGTTACACTCGCCGCAAGCAAATGCCACTGCAGGTGCTGCTGAAGTGACCATCGCTGCAGTAGGAAGCACGATGGCAAATGGATGAAGAAACTAAACAAAGATGAAAGGCAAGGCAACGAGTAATGAGAGCAGAATTATTAACCACAACAGTTTTCTTCCTTCTTTATAGCCCCCCCCCCAGTCCCTATCTCAATATTTCTGTAGTCGGCTTTGCCAAGCAGATCTCAGAAGACTGCAGGCTTACACCCCTTCAGTCCTGACGTTGTTGCCAATGGGTGTGAAATCCATTAGCCAAAAGAAAGGAGAGATCTGCTTAGTGACAGAGGGTAGCTTTCTACATTAAAGCATTGACATGGTGCCAGTCACACAGTTATTAGAAGTGGCACCGCTCCATGTCTCTCCTGTGGGTCTCTCTGTGGAATGGAGGTTGGCAGCAGGTTGAATGTTAAATGGTCACCACTCAGCAGATGCTGATTTTACCTACTGGGAGAAAAGTCCCTTTCAGCAGAAGCATTTGCAAAATGTTTGCAGCTCTTAATATATGCTGGGGGATGCGGAGACTCGTCCCTGGTTCGTGCTTCTGAAGACACCTCAGGTCTCATCAACACGAACTCCAGATCGTAAGGACACGGAGATGTTTCCCTCTGCCTGTGCATGCTGATTTTTTTCTTTTTTTTTTCTGCATTGTCTCTTCCCATCTTCCAGCTTGACATGTACAGCCTTTGTTTCTTCTGCTCCCTGTAGACATATGAATCATTGCTTCGTTGCTGGTGCAGCAAAGCAGTTGGCACCCTTGCTCCGGCAGCGCGCGTGCAGCACTGCCTGCAAAGCAGGCTCACCAGCCTGCTTCGGTGTGGTTCCAGCAGTGATTTCAGGATCCACGCAGTCCTTTCAACCTCTCCGTGCAAAAGCAGCGTTTGAAGAAGTGAAATCCAAGAGCCTGTCCTGAAAAACTAGCAGCAGTCTGCATTGTTTTACCCTCAAAGCTGCTTTCAGGGTAATCAAAATGCAGGGATTAAATCGAGGGACCAGGGACAGCAGCACATTTTAGGGAATTGCTGTGGGATTGCATGGTTTGTGGGCATCACCTTGTCCTGAGGGCTCTGCTGTGCAGAGGGAGGCACTCTGCGTGGCCAGTGCTGGTGCAGGAGGAATGCAGTTTGCCACCAGGCACATAGTTTTATCTCGGGCAGGCTCAGGAAGCGTGACCACGCTCTGCATCAGGACACCTTGTGCCTGTTTCCGTGCCTGATTAGCACAGCTTTGTGCAGCCTGGTGGCTGCAGTCTGCGTGCTCCCAGGAGCCAGGCCAGCAGCAGGTAGCTCTTAGATGGGTGCAGGTGGCACTCCGTTGCCTGTCATGTCCTGGTGCAGAGGAGAAACATGTATTTTATTCCTTACTGGCTGTACATGTCTTTGCAGATGCAGGAAATGTCCTTACCTCGAATTGCCTCCCTGCAAGGACTTGGGATGGTCCCAAGCCCCATTGTCCCAGGGTCATCTTCGAAATAAGCACCTGCCATTTCTGAAGTCATTGTTGGAAATGCTTTAGCCCCTCATTAAGGTATTTGGTGAGCTGCACAAACAGGATACCAGTGGCAGCCGAGCTGGTTTTGCAGGTGAACACATCACCACAGGAATGGTCTGCAGCCTTGCTTCATTTCCTACATCCCAGGCATCACCGTCTGTGCCAGGGGAAAAGCCTTTGCCAAGCAGCCAGCTATTCTGCTCAGGGGAGATGCTTCCTAGAGAAAACTTGAAGAAGTTTTCCCTGCTTTGGAGGAGCTAAATCCTGCCACTGGTTTTCTCTGAGGAGTTTTCAACATGGGAGAGTCTGGGTTTACTTCCCAAATGGCATTTTGTATTCAGCTGTTGTTGGTTATCTCTCCCAGTTTGTTTAAAGTAAAAAAAATAAATAAATTCTGAGCACATCACTGGGGCATGCTGAATTTGCAGGCTTTGATGCAAAGAACTTTTACTAGTTTCCTAGTCCTAAATAAGATTGACTTTATCCCAAACTTTGGATGTTGGGACAGTAATGCTTTGTGCTTTCTTTTTAAAAGATTTTAAATAAGATTTTTACTAATTTACAGCTGCTGCTTGACTCCGTGGGTCATAAGTGGCAAACTGGCACCTAAAATTGCAAAGCTAATTTAGGTTTCCACCTCTCAACCTCTATATCTCATTTCTGCATCTGTGACTGTAGTTGTCAATGCAGGACTCTTTCAGTCTCAGTATCACATCCCTCACAGCAGGAGGAGTAAATGCATAGGGAACAGAACAGGGTAAGCATAGAGATAGTTTTATATATTTACCCAAAGCGTGTGGCTTGGAGGCTTCCTAAACCCCTGCTGTTATCTTTGTGCTCCTGGATTTTCCTTTGATAATTTTCTCTCGTCCCTATGTGGGTCCCAGCCTTTTATGCCGGTGGGAGCTCTGTGGTTGAGCTGTGCATTTGCTTTGCACGTGCCACAGACATTTCATGCGGTAGCCCATCTTTCTGGTGCAATGAGGAACAGGAATTGTTCTCCTGATTACCTTTTCTGTCCTGCTTTTGGCTTTATCAGCCTCCTTGAGCCTTCTTGATCACTTCTTTGTCAGACTGAGAAGTTTAATTCTAAATTAATCTGTTTAATTGTGCCCTATTTGGAAGCCGCTCAGTAGCTTTGCACCTCCTTGAATCATTTCTAGTTCCTCCATGGTTTCTTCCAGACATGGGAGTAGCTCTTCTCCGTGCCCCTGCTGTAAGTGCAACATGAATCTTAATGAAGCAATATAATGATGTTTTTTTACTTCTTCTCTTTTTTTCTAATGCCTCCTTTTTGTTTATTAACTGTTTATTAAGTGTCCTGTCACTCTGAGATCTCTTCATAGCATTTTACAGTCAGCTTTGCTTATGCTGCTTTGGAAGATGTAACAGAGGATGCTTCACTCTCAGCCTGCTCCCCTTGTTTGCTTACGTGTTTGCTTTACAACCCAAGCCCTCGCACTGAGCCCTTGGAGTGATCACCAGCAATTGTGCAAGTTCATCCCTTCTCCCTATTCAGTCGTTACCTTTGTAATCAGCTACCAGTCAGTGCAAGGACCTTCCCTCTTGTTCTCCAGCAGGAGCATTTAAATAGCCTCTGAGAGGATGCATTTGGAAGGCTTTTGGAAATTTGTGTGGACAGGGAGCCCTTGGGGTGAGATGCAGCAGAGGGCTCAGCGGTGCTCACCTGCACAGGGAAGCAAAGGCTGGGGCTTTTCTCCCTCTGCATCTCGCAAGGTGACTGCTTCATTGCTGGAAAACAGCAAATCCCACACTGCAGGAACTTTCTGGTTTACTTAACAGACAGGTTGGCTGTCCCAGCTTAGACATCCTGCGTTTAAATGAGCCTTCTGTCTCCTGCTACAAGGCTCAGCTTGGCTGAAATAAATCAGCCTGTCCTAAGAAGGGTTTCTTACAAAATGAAGGCCTGAACTTAGATGAGGGTGGAAGGTGCACTGAGGCTTTCTGCTGTGTTTTCTCAGGTCGGGACCTGGCTTTCTGCAAGCTGTGTTCCATGCTTTGAAAAATTGGTAAACTTCCATCGTCTGAATCTGTTCCTCCTGTTCCAGCCAATTAAACATTAAAATGAGCATGACAAATAAGTGTTCATTTATGGGTCAATAACTCCGTAGTGTGTCTGTGACATGACTGGCTGAGACAATCCATTTCGGTACCGTCCTGGGCAAGCCGACATCTTCAAGTATGTAATTGCTTTTATACAGAAGGAGAAGTAATAAGGATAATGTAGCCATCAGGCCTCGACTCCCGAGTTCAAAAACTTCCCCTTGCCAATCAAATTTCTTCGGTATTCAGCCCGGTTTGGTCTCATTGCAGAGGCATTATTGTGCTGTCAGAAAATACCCTAATTGATATATATGCGTTATCTCCAGGGTGGGATGTTACCTCCTTGAAGGCGCTCGGTTTTGTCCACCAGCCAAGTAACCATCCGTGAGGAGGCCTCAGCGCACGCGCCGTGGCACCAGACAGGGTTGCCTCGTCCCTCTCCTCTCCCCCCACCCATTATATCTATATTTTCTCAGCACTATTAGATTATTAAATGCTTAATGACTATTCCATTCCTGCTAACTCTACTTCTGATGAGCTGCAGCGATAAAACTTTGGAACGGCAACGTGCGCGTCTGGTTCCTTTATAGGAAGGGCACATTTGGGGAGCTGAAGTAATGGGGGATAAAACTCAATTAATGAATAGAAATAAAAAGAAGTAAATGAGGTAATCAAACTCGGAGAAATTAGTATTGGCAGGTTCTGAATGATGCTTTTGGATGAACAATCTTTCAGAATCCTTCCTTGTATGCTGCTGCCGTCTCTTTATTTATTATTAAAATAACATGATCCATGAGGCGCTCGGGGTGACTCCCAGCCTAGCTAATTCTAATTAATCCAGTCAGGGAGAGCAGCAGGGTAAGTGGAGCAGTCTATCGGATTGAAATTCATAACTTAATTGAGGTCAAAGTCCCGGGTTGGGAGAACAAAAGTCTTTCACTGGGACCAGGCAGATCAATAGCAATAAATATCTGGCTTGGTTACAAGTAGCTTATAGTGACGGATTATCTGACACTGGGCAGAGGTCTTGGTCTTGTTGAGGGCAAAGTCCTGTGGCATGCCCAGGGTAGGGTGACTTTCATCAGTGCTCCCTCCAAAACCCCGAGGAACTCCTCCAAGGCTCGTGGGAGCCGCAGAAGAAGGACGCCCATAACGACGTCCACGTGAGTCGTGCCGAAATTTGGATTCGGCTTCTCAAGGTACGGGTGTCTCGGAAGTAGCACAAGGGCACATGTCACATTAGTGCTGACGGAGGTTGGAAGAAGTTGCTCAGACTTACAGGAACTTGGAGCTAAATCACAGCGTGTCCAGAGAAAGGCCTTTAGGACCGGGGGAGCTGAGCAGTGGATTGATGGGCTTTACGCCAAGCCTGTATTTATAGCACGTTTACATTAGATGAGAGAGGAAAGTTGGAAGAGGGCAGCGTAAATAACCACTAAGGTAGCTCTGTCGTGGTGGAGAAACCAGCAGAGGCAGGTGTGGGTTCACCTGATCTTCAGAAATGCAGACACTCTCTGCTCTGACCTCCAAAATGTTCCCTCTGCATGGGTTTGTATCTGCCAGCGATGGCTGGGACCCCCAGTCCTTATCCATGGCTCTACGGTGTGACTTTGAGAGTCAACTGCAGCCCTGGGCCCAGGGGAAGAAGCCAGCAGGTCCTAGCCTGAGCCCTGGGCACCGTACTGTCCACGCAGCCCTACCTGCTGGTTCTGGAGTATTCAGCAGCAGTAGCAACCTCAGGAGCTTCTCTGAGCTCTTAGCAGGTAGGTGTTTGCCTGGTGCTCAATATCGAGATGCTATCTTCACCCGGGCTGGTTGTTATTAATGCAGTATTTATGCAGATTCAACTGTTCCACTCGTATCCTCTGTAGAGGACAAATCCTGCTGTGGTCAGCATTTGATCCATCTCTGATGGATGTTGTTCTGCCAGTGTACTTCAACACCGCTTGGAAGTGAGATGGAAACCGCAGCTCGGATGCAGCCAGGGGCTCTTTGACGTTCCCCCTCCTCCCCATGAGCACTGCATCAGCCTAAAGCATCTTTTAGTGTCCCACTCGCCAAAAACGTTCAAAAGGTCTCTACACCTCCGCTCTAGGTGAGATGTCTTGGCTGGTCAGCTTGCAGGCTTACCTTGATGGTATTTCGGTGTTCGTAAGTGGTAGGTGCACCCTCACACCTTCCTGAAACTGCCTCCGGAAAACACCTCTTGTTTTCCACTGCAGGACATTAGCTTCAAATGCACAAATGGACAGAGCACAGCAAACAAGGCAGCTGTTCAGTGCATGTGTATAACTGCTGTTGAGGTTTCCTCACTGCCTCGTAGCACCTCAGCCTCCTCTCTAGGTCGGTGCTGTCCCTCTCCAGACTGCTGCTGTCCTGGTGATGCTACCCCGTTCCTTCCCAGCATAGACCAGGGCAAAACAGAGTTCCTGAGGCTATTAAAAACTTCATAAATGGCAGAAATCAGTAACAAAACTGCATTGGCAGCTGCCATTTTCCCTGTTATAGTGAAGGGGGAGATAGTTTGCTGCTTGTCATTAGCAGTTGTGCATGTTATTAAAAAAAAGTAGCGCTGGACGTCCCAGCCTGCAGCACCCCTGGTGATTCAGCGAGGAAGTTCCCCTCGTGGTTTATTAAGAATTGAGTTCAGGTTTCTAATTCTCCAGTTTTGCTACAAAATCCTGCGTGACCTTGAACAAGTCACTTGATTTCTTTCTGTCTTGGTTTCCCATTTGGGAAATGCTGGGGCAAATAATTGTTTTTTATCTCATGGATATAACAAGATTATAAAAATATGGTAGTTCTAAGACCCTGAGAAAACTGATCAAATGAAATTAAACAGATCTTGCAGCCCAGACAAAATGAGATGAAACAAGCATGGAGCTATTAGGGAAAGAAATGTTTCTTTATCTTCCACAAATAAAAATGCAAAGTGATTAAGTGGGTCTTTTCTAGCTATTAGCAATAACAGCTCCAGCCAGCTGACTTTTGCCACCCTTGAAAATTAATTTGCGGGGTACAGTCCTGAATTTAGTGTGCTTACAATAAATACCCCTAAAAATGTTGTCACCTTCTGCAGTGCAGGGTGTAACTGCTGTGATAGTACTGCAATTACTTGCCCTACGAATAAAAAGTGGCTGCTCTAAATGAGATGCTCTAACACGATGGTTTGCAAATTTCTTTTAATTGATTTTTTTTCCCCTACGATATTTCCTTCCTTAGTTATACATATATTTTTATATGTATTTTATATATTTTTATTTTTATCCAGGCTGGTTTCAGAGGTCTGATTCACAGCATGTATGCATCCCAGCCAGCTCCAGGTGAGCAGTGGCGGGGCGATGGACCAGGTGGCTGGAGGTGGCCTTATCCCCAGCAGCTTCTCCTCCTGCCATGCAGCTACACACCAGAGATCACCGCACGTCCCTGCTGCTGGGAGAGGCTGGGCACGTTCCTGTACGAGCTTGGTGTGTGCAGGAGATGATGGAGAGGAGGAAAGCCCCAGCTCTGGAGCCATTTTCCTTCCCCGGCTCGGTGAGCAGATGAGAAATGTCACCCTTTCAGCAGGGCCCTCAAAACGAGATAGTGATTAATGAACAAAACGGGAAAGAGTAGGGAAGGAGCTGCGAGTGGCTGACTTTCTGCAGCACGGAGGGAAGATGAGAAGCGTTTCAGAAAGCACTAGATTGCAGTGTGCTACGGAAAAAGCCTGGTAGGTGCTTGGGCAGCCAGGGGCAGGGTCACCTGTGTGTAGGAAATTTCATTTTACTCTTTTTTTTCCTTTTTAACTTCCTTTTTTTCTTTTTAACTTCAAGTTTTAATCACAGTCACACCGTGCAAATGACATCTGAGTCTGAAGCCAGATCTGCAGAAGCTGCCCGGTTGCCTTCTCCGCGATGCCCTATTCCCGATGCTATTGTCAGGGTATTTCCGAGCGATGCTCACAGATTACACGGCAATTTGGCTTCCGAAGTGGTGTGAAATTGAGCATTGCAGTCTAAATTCCACTGGTCAAACCCAGAAGAGGTTTGTAAAGTTATGGCTCAGCAATTGCAGGTGATCGATTTTTCATAGCTTGATAACCGAGCGCTCGGGTTTTGTACGACAGGAGGTGATCACGGGCACCCTCACCTCCGGTCCTAATTGCAAAGTAACGAGGTTAATGCGGACCGTGAAGGCAGTTTCGATCTGGATATTTCACAGCAGCAGAAAAACTCAGAGCTCTGGTGACTTCTGCTCATCAATTTTTCTTCTCGGATGGAAAAGTGAAGCGTGGAGGTGGTCAGCTTGCAATCATCAGCTGGTAGGAAGCAACTCGCTAAGCCACAGGAGCCCAGCGGCTTGGGAAGAAGTCTCAAACTGAAGAAGATGCAAACTGGAGTGTACCACTGGAAGCATTCATTTTGACCTGTTTTAGATTATCTTTTTTTTTTTTTTTTCCTTTTTGCCAGGTGTTCCTCTTGTGCACGGGTAAATTACGACACGAAACAGCTCTCTGAATTTACCTAGGAACAACTACACGGTCAGAAACTCTTAGATTTTATTTTGTCAGGCGGAAAAAGGAAAGCACAACTTGAATCGAAAAGAAGAACTTGTCAAGCTTTTAAAATATTTTTTTTTAAAGGCAAGTTTTCACTGCTGTGCCCAGCTCCTCTACATCTGCATGTGAGCAGGGCACACCGGTAGAGCAGCACATGGAGAGCAACGGGCTCAGTGTTGCCCTGAGCTCTTCTAGCTGATTTTTATGGCTGAAGCTGGCACGAATGCCACTTGAGGCATCAGGCAAGAAGCAAAGGCTGTCTGTCCCTTTCCCCAAAAGTTCTTCTTGGCATCAGATGCAGAGCGACAGGTAGTGCAAATGGAAAGGCTGAGGGAATGGAAATAAGGGAGAACAAACCAGAGACCAACACAGAAATAGGAATTGTGGCTCAGCATTTCCCCAGGCGGTGACACGGAGGGACATGGCAGAGGAACTCTGCCTCCGGGGATTTAGATGATGGCAAAGTGTCATTCCCGAGGACTTCTGATGAAGGACAAACACATGAATCCCCTGCTGAAATCAGTGGGGCTTTTATCTGCGTGCATCTCGGGGCTGAACGTATCCCTTTCTGCAACCAGATCAGTTTAAAAAAAAATAAACCTACAAGTGTGGCTTTCTGTCACGTCCATTGGGAGATAAATTCAGTGACGGGGAAGAAATGGGAGACTTTTCATAGAGGGAAAGAGAAAATTGATTAATTTGCATAGGAATGTATCACAGCTGTACCCCATGCAGGAAACGTTCCCTCTCGGGACAGGGTGGTTTGAAACCAGCCAGCCGGCTGCAGAATTAAGTCTGATCTGAGCAGATCGTGGCACTGACGGTGGCACCGCGTTCCTGGAGGGACGATGCCCTGCTGCTGACAGCACCTGGTGCTATCTCGGGGGTGTCATCTTCCACTCACACGCTGGAGTGTGCTGCTTCCAGCCTGCGGATGCCGCAGCGATATTCCCCAGCCGGGGAATTGCCATCTAGATCTGCCAACTGCAACCTGTCTTAACTTGATGTGGCTGCTTGTTAGCCCCTACATCATCAAATACCATAGAAACATTCAAATCGGTGCTTTTCAATCATTTCGTCCTTGAGACCTTTATTTTGTAGCTGGTGCTGTGTTTCTGCAAGTTGGTTGTGTGTGTATCCTGTGAATCTGGAGCTGTAGCTAGTCAAGGATGGTCCAGGAGGTGAGCAAGTACCTGTAAGATAGCCATGGATGGTCCAGGAGGTGAGCAAATACCTGTAAGGTTGTGTCCTGGGTGTCCAGTGTGCTTTTAGCAACACTCTTCCAGCAGATCAGTGGTTCCTTTACTGTGGTTGCTTTCAAGGCACTAGGCGAGAACGATTTCTGCAGCTCTGGAGTAACAACAAGGTAGATAAAAAAAAAAGAGAAATTTGCTATGTTTTGGTCATTAAACAAATTTTGTGCAAAATTCTGGTTATTGCTGCTAAAAAAAAATAAAGTTCTGGTTATTGCTGCTGCCCTGGTTATAGCGCTGGGGAGCAGCAAGGTGCGGCGTTGCCCTCCCTCGTGCACATCAGTACCTGGAAAAGAGTAAGGCAGTAATTCTTTAATCTTGAGCACTGAGGGTTCGTTTTGCTGAAAAAAAAAAAAAAAAAAATCCTAAGCAGTGTTTTAGAGCAAGATTCAAACGGCCTCAAAAAGGCATCAGTTAAACCTGCCCGCGCTGTGATCGCCAAGGAGCGGATCTTTCAGCTGGCGGCGCGTTCCCTGGGGGTTCGCATTATTAATATCTGCCTTATGACAAGGTGCCTGTGCTGATGCCAGGTTTTTTTCCCAGGCAGCATGATTAATTTTTTTTCCCTTTTCTTAATATCTCAGAGCCAGATGCTTCTCAATGTCCTCACAGGGGTGTATTGCTGTTCTTAAGCGCTCCTCCTTCTCCCCCACCCCTTTCCAACTAATTCATATAATGGCCCCGGAGATGTGTTTTGTAGAGCCACAAAAAAAAGCAAAACTTTGAAAGCATCCCGAGATGATGGACTTGACATGTGCAAATCTGTCCTCCTGACGTTCCTGGTGGGTTTGCCGTTTCGGGGCGTGCTTCTTTGCCTAGCACTTTGCAAATTGTGTACACGCAGAAGTGCTGAACGCAGATATTCTGCTGGGGAGAATGAGCAGCAGTGGGGTGTTGAACTGGCATCTTGGAGAGAGCAAAGGAAGGCTTGGCTGAGGAAGAGGAGCACGTGGTAGCTCTAGGAAGCGCCCTGGGTCTTCGAGCATTGGTTAATTTAAAGACTTCAAGACTTTGCAGTACTAAAAAAGGTCTTTATTGTGTAAAAAGAGAAGAAATTAATTCTCTGCTGGAATTCTTGTGCAAAAGTGCAGCTGCACAGGCTTGGGTTTTTCCAGCCTGGACATCAGATGAGCTTCCTTAGCCAGCTGTGCAAGAATGGTTTGTCCAAGAAGCTCCTACTTCTGCCATGTCCACCCAGCAGTTTCCTCCGGGTAAGGGATTCCCACAACTCCTGCTTTGAGACATTCCTGCACTCACCTGGACTTCAGGGGAGGTTTCCTGGGGGAAGCAACACCCCAAATCCCAGAAACAGAGTAGTTAATGGTGGATAGATTAAGAGACAGATATAATTCAATGAATTTGCCAGTGCAAGCAGAAGAATCGAGTCCTTCCTCCCTGTCTCCCTTAGTTTTGGTGCAAGAGGAGGCTGCCGGGAGGGCAGGAGGACATTGAAGCACTCCCTCCCGCAGCAGGTCACCTCGCTGTGTGTCTGGCACCGGCAGGCAGAATGGGAATTAAGTCAAAATTAACCTCAGTCGGGAAACCCCCTAGCCCCGCTTTATTTGGCCATTTAATTGAATTAACGACGCCGTGTAAGCGTGCTGACCCCCAGACGTAAATTGCTCCTCCCTCCCCATTTCCCTCCTTCATTCCCTCACGCTAACGGAGCCAGTGGGGATGTGACTGCAGAGAGAGGGAGAAAAAGAGGGAAAAAGGCTGGAAATAAAAGGAAAAAACTCCAGCCTGGTGCAAACCTTTCCCTTCAGTGTCACAGCTGCGCTCACCGTGCTGTGATCTTTGGTGCCGCTAAGCTGATTGCGCCCGCTGAGGGGTTCATCCACCTAATCCCGCGGTGCTGCAACTGGTTGCTTTCTATTTAAGCACAATTTGTATTTTTTTTCCGGAGAACTAAAAGTCAGTTTGGCTTCAGTGGACTCTCGAAGTGGGTCAGGCTGTTACGGGGACCCACTTTTTGACGTTTGCTCGGTTAATACAGGAAAATAGGACGCATTAGTGGGCTCCGCGTCCTAATGGATGCTCTCGGGCTGGGAGAGGTCTGTGCATGCATTAGGGCTCACGGCGTCTGGCGTGGTTTGGGAGGGATGGATTCAGGAGGGATGGATTTGGGAGGTGCTGTGCTGCCACTTGGATGCCGCAGCAATTTTGGTTTTGCTTGCGTGGACAAACCACGCCGGCACAGGCTGTGCATCTAAAAGGGACTCTAATGGGAGATGCCAATAGGTTCGATTCATTTCATTAATTTAATAATCAATTTAAATCCAGTTCTCAGTTATTTTTCCAAGGAAGGGTTGATTCCCATTTGTTAACAACCATTAAACCATGTTCATTTGCAACTAGATACAGCCTTCATGGTAAATTCAGTTCTCTTGCTAACCAGATACACAATACCTGTGCGTGTTTATTTAATTTAACTTAGAGTAGTTTAACCTACTTCATTCACACTCTTAATTTTTAGGTGCATATGAATTGAAGTTAGAATTTCATTGAAAAGCCTTTTCACTTTTCAAATTCTCCTTAAAAATAAATTGAAATCTCACCAGAAGTATGGTGATGGGGCTTGGTTTTGGAAGGGGGAAAATAAACAGAATTGTATTTGTGTTTGTGAATAGCACATTTAGGAAAGGAGATGTTTACTACCAGAATGTGTCAGAAACCCTTCCTGCCCAAGTTTTGTTAACAAAATCAGGGATTTTAGGAGCAAAATGAAGGAGTGACTGAAGATTAGCTTAGGTTTCACCTCTGCTCTTAACCATTCTTAAGACCTAGTAGGTCCATTGCCTCCTACTTCATTTTTATCCAGAAATAGTTCAAAGCTATTCTAATACCTCAAAAGAGTTGTTACAGGAGTTTATTGTGTGACTTACCTGGTGATTTTCTTCAGATAGCAGGCATCAGATGCATGCTGCTTGAAAACATACGTTATTTTCCATTAACTGCAGTGATTTTATGGGGTTGTATTCTGCTTGAGCCATCACTTAGGACAACCTGATTTCAAATATATTATTGAAGTATTTTTATTTTAGCAGAAAAAAAATAATTTTATGCCTTTCAAGCACTAAACAACAATATTTTTATTTGGTAGGAGGTTCGAAAAAAAAGATTTTTTTCACGATTCCAAGTACAACTTTTCTTACAAGCTCTAAAGCCCCATTAAAACTGATAGAACACATTATTTCAATTCCTTCTCGTCGTTAAGGCTTACTTGTTTAATTGGACAAGACCTGTAAAGCTGCTTGATAAAAGTGGGACAAGACTGAAGATAACACAGGAGGTGTGCACAAGGATGCTAACCCACTTGTGGGGGGTCTAGCTGGCAGCTGGGACAGTTCCAGTTCACACCTTGTGCTTTTCAGGTTTGGGCTCTTGCTTATTTTGTCTCCCCAGATTACCGAATGAAGGCAAGATTCTCACTAATGGAGGCTTACGTGTGGGCAGATCTTATTAGGAGAGGGAAGACCTAGCGTGGAAAAGGACAGCACGTCCTGCTAGTCAGAGCGTGGGGAGCTCAGCATCCTGAAACTAATCCTGGCTGTGGGCTGTGCTCCTTGTTTGACCTTGAGTAAATCAGACAGTCAGGTTTTTTCTTCTGCGTGTGTCTCGGTTTCTGTAACTGTAACATGGGAGCATTATGTGCATATATCCCTGGGTCTTGCCTAGATTAATAAATCAATATTTGTAAAGTAAGCCTCGATAAATGCTAACTGTATTAATACGTGTGCTCGAACCTTGCACAGAAGTTTGGGAACACGCCTGCATTGCTGCCGTGCGAGTGCCTGAAGTGCATCAGGGGCTCTTGGCCAGGGGTGGTCGGCTGGGAGAGACCACTTTGGGCTGTGCTCGTCCTCCCAGGGGACCGCCTGTAGCACAGATCTGCCAGGAGGTCTTGAATACAACTTTTCCACTTAACATGCTCCCCCATCACCCACTGTCAGCAATGAGATTAAATTCTGTGCGACTGCAGAGGACGTTGCATGATTAAAATCCTCTTTTAGAAATTAATATGTACCATCGCTCTGGAGCACGGTGCCTCTTCTCCGAGAAGGGTATTGTCTCCTGAGCACTCAAGGTGGGAAAAGCCACCAAGTGAAGCTGTCTATCTTGGAATTTTATGCTGCTGCACAGTTGCTCTGCTGACAGCTACCGCTGCATGAAATCACAGGGACCTGGGGACTTCTCCCTTCCCAGGGTCACGGTTTGCAGGATAATAAAAGGAGGGTTTCAAACTTTTAAGTCCTATCAACAACGGGAAAGATTTCCTGAAGGAGATGGATGATCCAAGTCCGCAGCAACCCATTCTCCGTAGCAACTCTCTCACACATCTGGGTATCCTGAGCAAGAGCCCCTTGCCCCCAGGTGTGGCATGGCAATTCCTTACCTTGCTGCCCACATCAGCCTGAAGAAATCAGCAATCAGCACATTTGCACATCCAAATTCAGCCTTCAGACACTGGCACGGCCACAGAGGTGCCTTGTACACCAGTTTTGTGTGCTCTCACCAAGCAGGGCTGCTCGTTTGGTCCAACCTGAAGCTCTCCAGTTGCCATTTCCATCCTGCTCCAGGTGCTGGGAGGCTGCGTGGCGTAACTGGGAGGCACAGCAGGGTGAGTTACCCTGGGTGGGTTGACAGGTTTCTGGAGGAGCTTTTCTGGAAGGTAAAGGATATTTTGGATATTTGGATACCCCTGCTGAATACAGCCTGCAGGCTCTGAGAAACAGGGCTCAGCAGCCCTGGCTGTGCCCAGCAGCCTCCCTTTTCACATGCACATCCTTAGTGCCACACAAAGCAACCAACAAGAGCAAGCCCCACAGGTGTTCCCTGTTAATATACACGGGGAAAGTGATTGCTGCCTATTTAAATCCTGCACTGAAGGTAGTTCATCCTTCTGTGAGGTCTCAGATGCTGTTGGTGGGGGTAAGCATGTTTGCTGCTCTGAATTATCTATTGAGAAACTGCTTCTGTTGCCAGCCCGTGCTTTGGGGTTGGTGTCCACAGGGTGAGTTCCCCTGCTTGTGGCCAACATCACACCTTGCTGGCTGGGGTAGGGAGTGAAAATAGCAGCTGTGTCTGTTGTACAGCCCCAAGGGCTTGGGGTTAGAGCAGGCTGAGTGATGTTTCTAGGCTCGTGCCAGGTGGTTATGCTGCATGGGATTGATTCGGGCCACTGTTTGTGGGTGAAAGTCAGTGAGAATTTACATTCTTTATCATTCTTTTACAATATCCAACGAATACTTGAAAATTAATCATTGGAAAAGAGAAGGGAAGATTTATTTTCTTTAAAAACAGAAGTCCTGAGTTTTATCTGTTAATTTTTTTTTCCTAATGTAGCTTTGGAAGTGTATAAAAATGTGTATTTCAGAGGGGAGAAATCTGATTTAGGGGAATGCTTTTTCATCTGAGAGTGTATATAAAGCTGTGCCTTTATTTGCTGTTAATATTTGCCTGGTATTTGAGTCCAAAATGAGCTTGTTAAAGCACTCTGCCCTCGCTGCCTTCAGTGGGTGGCAGGCAGCACTTCCACTCCTATTGCCCAGGCTTCCCAGGAATTGGAATAATGATTTCTCCTGTGAAATTAGGCTTTGCTGAGTTAGGCTTTCATGGCTATTTCTAATCCAAAAATTAACCAAAAATCTTCTGAGCATCTAGAAGAAGTCTTTAAACAACATAAAGGCTGCAAACCTTTTTTTTTTTTTCTTCCCACCAATAAAAGCAAGTTTTTTAAATAGTGATTTTTTTTTTCTGGACTTTGTTTTCTCTGCCAGCTTCCCACTGTGCTTGGTTCTCCTGTTCCCCAAGTTAAGCAGGAGCCCCCAGAGGGCTCCGGGGTTTTGCTCAAGACCCTTGCTGTAGCAGGTTTCTTGTACTTTAACAGCCTGAGCATCTCTCACCTTCCTAACTTGCTCCGGGAGGGCCCTACCTTCCTGCTCGTGGCTGTGCAGGATTTAAAAGGAGTTTGTGTTCCTTCTCTTCCCACAGTCCTGTGGTGTTCTTAGAACATTAATTCAGAGTGTTTTAGAGAAATAGCTGTCTTTAGAAATGTGCACACTGGCTGATTCAGGTATACAGGCTAAGGGCTCCAGAATAAAATCGTGCAGATGTCTGCGGGGTGGGCACGCGTCCAGCACATCCCATCCAGGCTGGAGATGCACCTTTTGTGTTGTGCCTGCGGAGCCCAGAGCATCCCGTTACCCTCACCTGTGCACTTCTGATCACTCCTCTTTGGTTCTGAAACGATGCTTTGCAGTTAGGTATAGTTCAGGCGTGTGTGGCTGCAGGTTTTACTGTACCCATTGCCGCCCCCAGACCATGCAGGTGCCTCAGGAGCATGCCTCCAGTCCTGCCCTCCTGACCCGCTCCAGCCCTCGCTGTGGGCAGACACACGGCCGTGCCCCTCGCTAATTCCCCTCCAGTAGCTCCAGGCACACGGGGATGCGCGCCCCAGCTGGAAGGCACGTGGCACGTTTGGAGGCCTGCTGGCAATGTGCAGCCCTGGAAATGCCAGGACAAATGTGCTGTGGGATCGCAGAGCACGCTTTTCCACGCGCCTGGCAGCTGGAAACACCCACAGGCTCATGGCTCCCGGCAGCTCAGTCCTGTTTTTCTATCAGAAAACCAAGAATCTGGGGGAATTCACAAAAATGCCACCTCAAAGCAGGCACACGGTTTCCAAACTCTGCCTTTCTGCGGCTGTTAGCGGGAGGGTCGATTTGGGTCAAAACGAAGGCAAACGCTCCTTTCAGACCACTTCACGTTTGGTTTATGGACCTGTTAAGGCAGCGGGATAATCCCTTTAGCTCACCCATGTAATTCCTGGTGAATATTTATTTTAAAGTGACTTCTGTGCCCTCCCTCATTAGCAGAGCTTGGTAATGCATCTCCCAGCTGCCGGGCAGTGGCTGACAGCGGGAGGCTCTCTCCTTTTGTCTCCTTGCGGGGTTTTTAAACCAACTCTTGCTGGTTTAACCCCTCCAGCTCACCTCTAACCATGGGGAAGAGGGTCCTGAGCCCGGGCTGGGCTCTGGGTGCTGAGCACCAGCACCGCTGGGGGAGGACGGAGCCGGCAGCGGGTTCAAGGACGCGCTCCCGCGTTAATGTGCGCAGACATGCTCCCTCTCCTGCACTGATTGGCAAGGTTAACCCGGGGAGGCTGCAGCTTTTTCAGCTGATTTGATTAGACCCACTGCTTTATCCCATTTCCCCCACCCCCTCGGCCCAGCACCTCCTGATCCTTTTAGCGCAGCCCTTGCTCCGGTGAGCAGCCCTTCGGATCTCACCCCCCTCCACCACCACCACCACCACCGTCCTTTTTCTGATTTTCGTGCAGAATTTTGACATGCAGCAGATGATGCGGCCCTAAAGGGAAGAGCAGGCAGCGGGGTCTCAGTCTCAGGGGTGTGTTATCGTTACTCATCAAGGGGCTGCCTCCTCTTCCTCGCTCCCCCTGGCTCTGCCCACTCCCAGTGTTCCTGTGTGAGTTTGGGGAGCAGAGGGTGAGGCTGATGTGACCCCAGCAGGACACCCGTCACCCTCCAGTTCCTTCTCTGCCTCCAAAACTGGGGGCAGGAGGGAATTATGTAGGCAGGACCAGCTGCTGGTCCCCTGTAGCCCAGAGGCTGCTTGAAGTCTCGTCTCCGATGCTTCGACGTGGGTTCCTTCATCCCACAGATGCGGCCT
Organism: Aythya fuligula; assembly: GCF_009819795.1. Classification (NCBI taxonomy): domain Eukaryota; kingdom Metazoa; phylum Chordata; class Aves; order Anseriformes; family Anatidae; genus Aythya; species Aythya fuligula. The sequence continues at coordinate 21,111,910 of NC_045566.1, read as the reverse complement.
GGTCCCAAAGCCACACAAACCACATCACATTTTAGCAGCAGTACCCGCGATTTTTCTGGGCAGAGGTGGCTGTGGTCCCCTGGGAGCAGCACCAGTGGCACCAGTGCCAGGCCCCAGGGCTGCCAGATCCTCCTTGGTGTTCCTCTTACACCATGGAGGCGAGCGCTTTGTGTGCCTCGGGTTGTCAGTTCTGGGCTCCATCCCTCGTATTAAGCTGATGCCTGTCATATTAAATACTCCAGGGGAATTGGGAGCCTTGTGTCAGCGTGCCTAAGTGCCTCTTGCCAAGTCTCTTTAGTCCTCATAAATAAATAAGTGAAGCCCATAAATTACAGGCGCTCACAAAACTGAGAGCGCCCAAACTCCCAGATGGAAATTACCGGGGGGAGACCGGCACTGCTGCATTTTTGGGAACCCCACACTGACCGGGGGAAGGTCCAGCGGGGCTCTTTGTCACACCTTCATGGCCAGAACCGACCTAAATTGATGTGGGTTGAGGAGCTCAGCCCAAACAGGGGCTGGGTCCGGCGAACAGGACCGACCCCACGGACTCGCCCTGGGGAAGCAGACAATCCCCCGCACACGATGTATTAAACCTTGACACACTGCATTACTTAAGAGGTCTCGGGGAAAATTAAAACCCTTTCGACTGGGTTTTGCAATGCAGGGGAAATTTTAGTGACATTTAAAAGGTTTCTCTTGTGTTCCTCTAATGGGATAAATAAAAAAAGGCTTGTTTTAGGCCAGCAAATGGGGGGACAATCCAATTTCCCTGATTCCATCAAGACACTCTTAAAGCATTAGCTCGTGCAGTTTTGAAAAAAAACACACACGACAGGCTGACCCCTCTGCCTGATGGCTTTGAGAAGTGTCCTGATGCGGAGGTGCCCGTCCCACCCCGTGTGAGTGCTCAGAGCCCACGGGCAGCTCTCCTCAATCCGTTCCTCTGCCCTTAACCTGCTTAGGGGCAAGCTGTGCAGGAGGGGGCACGGCCACCACTTTGTGATTCACCGCAGCCATCCACGCCTCTCTGCAGGGGCCGTGCTCCTTCAATTTGGTGCTTTGGCTCTCGGGAGGGGAAAAAAAAATAAAAATGATGTTAACTGGTAACGTTTCTGATGAAGGAATGAAATCTTTGCGTTTTTTTTTTTAATCAGTGTTTTGGCTCAAAATAAATACAGGTCCCCCCCCGTGGAAAGCTGTATTTGCAGCTCGGGATGATTAATGTGTCAATACTTAGATATGGGGGGGCTCTGGGGGTGGATAACGGGAGGTACGGAGCTGTTCACCTCGGGGTCACCGCTTCAGCTCTGCCCCGGCTCGGTGGCCACCACGGGTGGGTGCCATCTGCTCCCCAGCAGCCCACCCCGTGCACTGGGCTGGTCCCAGCTCTGCGCACTGGGGCAGATGTCGGGGTCCCAGCAGGCTCCCAGTGGCTTTTTCCAGGCCGCCGAGCTCAGCCCTCGCCGTGACTTCGGCCCCAGCCTTCAGCTCGGGCCGGGTGGCTCAGGGGGACCTTGACCTCCTGCCATGCTCACACGCCCCGTGAGCAGCCAGCCTGTTATCCCTGCCACGGCTGGGGTATCGCCTTCAAAAAGCGGGGCATCCCCGGCCATAAATCTGGCTGTCGGAAAGCCGGCCGCAGTTTCCCCTGCGCGCCTCCTGGTCCTGCTGAATTGCATTAGGATCGCCGCTGTCGCGCTCTGAAAGAGCCCTTTAAAGCGAAGAGCAGTTCTGCATCTCGCTAAATAAGTGATGACAAACCAAACTGCCCAGATTTAGTCTGGCTATATCTTAATGGCGCTGTGGTTCCGCCGAGAAATCCCGGTTACTGACAGTGTGATGACCCGAGGCACTTTTCCCCAGATGTTTCTCCTATCTTTTTTTTTTTTTGCCTTCCGTATTGGCACTCGATTAAAAGCTGGTTGGAAAGCCGACTGTCTGCGGGTGAGCAGCACTAATAAACCTTTATCCTCCCTATTTCTCGGCTCTTCCAGCAGGAATTGGTCCCAAAGATCGTAAACCGGGAGGGGAGTTTTCGGAGTGCAGCGCGGAGCTGTGCTGGATGATAAAACGAAAGAGCAGCTTCGTGCACAAAGGGCCTTATAAAATAAAATAAAAAAAATGATAAATTAGCTACTGACACAACTCACAGAGGCTGTGAAAAGGCCTTTAGATGTCACAGCCCTTGGAGGTCAAGAGGCAGGAGCCTCTTACGTCGGCTCCGGCCGCAGCGTCTCCCTGGCAGTGCTCCACTTGGGGCAGGATCCAGGCTCTGATGCCTTCCCCCTCTGGCAGACGGCTGCGAGTGCGCGAAGGCCCTCTCTAATTCCAGATTAGCCACAGAGAGCAGCCGTCGGGCTTAAGGAGCAGGCGTGCTCGGGAAGAAGGGCTTGTCTGGAGGCTGTGGGGTACGGCGCTGTCCTGAGGTGCTTCGGGGTGGCTGGGCCAGCTCCCTGGTACCACGTTTGCTCTAAAGGATCAGAAAAAAAATGCCTGTTGGGCTGGGGGCCACTGTAATTCATCTGCCCACTTACCCCAGCCTTCCCCAGGGCATAATTCAGTAAAATCCAGAGCTCATTTAGTGGGGTTTTATAACGCCAAACCCATGGTTCAGACCATCTGAACGCAGAAAGTTCTGATTTTGCAAACCTAGCTGAAGAAGGTTTATGAGACCAAAACGGAGTCTCCAGATTCTTTATCCTCACCAGTTTAAAAGCAAAAAAAAAATAAAAAAATAAAAAAAAATAAACTGAGACATCCCTTAGACCACGAGCAGTGCCTCTGGTCCTCCTGGTACACATCTCCCCACGCCTGGTCCGTGCCCAGCACTGCTCCTGGCTGCAACGCAGGAGTACAGGGATGCGTTTTGCAGCTCCTCCTGTGCAGCGGGATTGCAGCCATGCCTGCAGTCCTGGAAACTGGCTTCAGGAGGCTGAAACCTGCCTTCCAGCCCCACAGCTGTTCTTGCACTCCTGCATGCCTGCAGTGTCTCAGCCTCACCCTGCCTTTCTCACCCTGCTTTGCCTGAGCTGGGCAGACTCGATGGATCTGCACAGACACCTGTGCTGAGCAAACTCCTGTGTTTGGTGCTGCTCTGGCCCACGCAGGGATGGTTTCTGTGCTTTCTCTTGGGTTTCTTTATCTCTTAAAAGCCACCCAGCTCTTGGCTTTGAAAATGATACATTAAGCAGAGAGGACATGGAGAGCTGCAGGGTGGCAGCTCCCGTGCCATTAAAGTTGCCAGTTAAAGGTGCAACACCTCCCTGGCCACCCCCGGCTGTGGGTTCAGTCCTTCCTAGGAAAAGCAGTGATTTACAAAGTCCTGAGCCCCTCTGAAACCTTTTAAACACAAGCCTCGAAGTCGGAAAGGACTCAGGTAAACAGAGCAGCAGCAGCAACACCCTCAGCTCGCGCCCACCCCGCTAATTTCGGCAGCCCCATGGAGCATCCTTCTCTCTCGCAGGGCAGAGCTGGTGCTGGGTGCTGGATCTCACCCTGCTCACGTTATCTCCAACCCTGCTGCAGGACGGGGGAGCCGTGCTCAGGACGGTGCCTGCTGCCCACTAAGCTCCCCGCTCCCGGCCATACGTGCTGCCCCGATAGCCGACAGCCGGTCCCACGCGGGCACGGCGCCAGCGGTGACTTTACAGGCTTTGTGGCGGAGATTATTTAAAGGAGATTAACCCTTCTAAACCCCTTAGATTTTAATTATTTCTGTATGTATTTATAAAACCCGCAGTCTGCTGGTTCCAGGGCACAACTGCCCCAGTCCCCATCCGTAACCTGGATTCGGGAACGCACAGCGCAGCCCTATTACAGGGATGGGCTGGGGGCGTGCTGCTTAGTTATTTATTTACTGCCCTGCTGGAACAATCGACGAAGCTGAAACATTCAGCTTTCCGACTGTAAAAGGAGCTAATAATGAGGGTGACGTTAAAATAACGCTGCATTAATTGAGCTGTTTGTGAGCCCTCGCTAATTGTTGCGCTTCGGGCAGCCTTGCCCTTAGCGCACGCTGCTGCCTGGGGAGGTAGGGAGGTAGGGTCATGGCACTGGCAAGCAGGGGAGGGAAGGAGAGGGAGTCCTGCTTTGTTCCTTCGGTCTTTTATGTTGGTGTTGTCAAATGACAAAGCCTGGAAAGTCGCCCAGGTAGCGCTCAGAGGAGAAAACCAAAGGGCATGCGCCTCCATCCTTTGATGCGCCTCCATCCTTTGATGCTCTCTCCTATTTGCCCTGTTAGTGCTGGGCTTATTGGGTTTGTTAGAGTTAGGGAGAGATGGAGGGAAGGTTTGCAGTCTGCACGTGAGCTGGAAAATCCAAATATTTCCACACACCAGTCCCTGCAGGAGGGGCAGGACACCCAGCACTGGTGGTGAGCGACATTGGGTCAGAGATGCTGCAAACCCCTTAATACAGGTCCCAGTCCCGGCTTGAGGCCGATGGCCCTGTTTCTGTGTGTGTGCTGGGATTGCTGCTGAGATGTGATGGTATTTAAATGTGGCTGCTTGTTTCGTAAATACAGACATAAAAGGCTGTTAGAAAGAAACAGACCCCACAGCATTACAGACCCCGATGATCTGAGAAAAAAATAGGTCACTCTGAGGACATTTCCTAAAATCAGATGATTTTATTTATCCTTGCACCTCGAGCAAGGAAATAAATGCTGATAGAGCCAAGGAGCCCATGAATTTTTTTATTTTTTATTTTTTTTCTGGGAGAACTCTTTAACATGCACACGGTCCTACTTCTCCGGTGGTGAACATTTGACCAATATCAATTAATTTCTCATCACGGCCTTTCCATGAGCTAAGAACACATCAGCGGCCCCATTAGGAGGGGAGATGCGCCCGGCTCCCTGCACTGCCCCACTGCCTGCCGAGTGGCAGGCTCAGGAAACCTTCATTTTTCCTTCAAGCTGCCCCAAAATTAATACATATTTGGGGATTTTGGGATTTGCACGGGCAAGGTCTTCAGCTGGAAGCACCAGACCCTTGCGCTCAGCCCAGTGCCCTGCAGCGGGGGGGGGAGGAAGCAAAGGGTTAAATTTCGGGGCTGTAGAAGCAGATTGTGTTTTCCTTCTATGATGTGGGCTGACAAGACATCAGTATTCTATTCATCTGTTGGGAATTAGGCTGTTAATCCAATCAATGACTCTTGAGCGAGCCGCAGCCTGCCTCCCCACTGGGGAACAATCGGATCAGACGGGAGATTGTTTAAGAGCAGAGCGCGGTCCCGGTGTCAGGTGGAATTTCCAAGCGTTCCCTAGTGAGTTGGGGATGGGAAAGCTGTCTCAGCCCATTTATCCTGCCCCTTAAATAACCAGGTATCTGCTAAAGTGATAAAGCAGCACACGAGCAGAATGGGGAGCGACGAACTTCTACACGGGGGGGCAGGGAAGCTCCAGGAGAAGGGATATTTGAGCATCACGTAATATAGGGCTACAAAGGAGAGAGAGGGAGCAGCTTTTGGCTGTCCTGTTTGCAGCCTGTGATCATATATAGGTACTTTTGTACGGCTGGCTCAGCTGCAGCACTGTGCTGCCTGTTGCAACTCGAGGCACGGCTCCCTCCAAGGTTTGCATCCCCATCCTTGCAGTGGGACGACAAAGCCCAAATTTTCCAGGTTTTGTCTTACACTAACACACCTCTGCGATGACTGGGAAGGTGCCTGATGCTGGAAGTAACCGAGAGCACCAAATATCCCTTGGGGCACTACAAACACAGCCCCCCGGCGGTGCTTGGGTGCACAAATCGGGGCAGGAAGGTGCCCCGGGCCGGCAGCCCAGGAGTCGCCGCAGTGCACGAGGTGCAGAAATGCATTTGTTCTGCAGTGAAACAGCCACGCTGCGGGGGGATAGCGAGGTGCGAGCACGGGGTGCTGACAGCAGGGGATGTGATAAAGCCCACTGAAACTGCACGTGGAAATTGAGGTGCAGCACTCGTCGGGAACTGGGGCGGTGAGGGATTAGCGTGACCCTGGCCCTCTGAACTCCTGGGCCAGCCAGGTTTGGGGGCAGTAGCGGATGCAGGCTGCTATGGGGAGCGAGTTCCTGGGCATCAGGTGCTCTCTGAGCTTTCTGGGATCTGCCTTTAGCAGTAGGTTTGATTGCCTTCAAATCAGAGCACCTGAATGAACCAGGAGTGTATCCTCAAGGCACGGGTACAGGTAGGGAGGTTCCCAGACAGAAGGATCCCCAGCTCCTTGGCTCGGCTTTAAAGGGCTGCTGCATCCCTCTTCCCTCGATCATAACGGTGAATCAAACAAAAGCTAATGCAATTTCCTTTGCCTTTCAGTAGCAGACTGTGCTGTAAGGGTCCGTGCCATTGGAAATGTAATAATTGCTTCTCTATGCAGATCTAATTTATCCAGGAGGCACTTAGGAGATAGCCCCAGTGATAGCCTGGTGATAGGCTCGGGAGAAGGGCTCAAGAGGTGATGATAAAGATCTGTCTAGCACCTTCCAGCCTGGCGGGTATCTGCCTTGAAAGGTATAAAGGGGCAGGAGAGAGAGCTCCTGGAGAAGGACAGCTCAGCACCAGGAGCAAGGGGCACCTGCCAACCCTGCCTGCCTGCTAGATTTAATTGGGGAGCTCATTACGGGATATCCAAGCCCTGCATGGGTTAGCTTGGGTTGTTGCAGACCCCAAATAACAGCTGTGTGTGGCTGGTGCCTGGATTTGGGTTTTGCTTCTGCTGGAAGTTGCCCTGTGTCCTCGGTCCTTGGAGCCTTTGCAGGTGTTAATGGTACGTGCCCAAACCCAGGCTGCTGTGTGCAAAATAAGCACAAAAATGAAAATAAAGGCTGTGCTGGGCCATCCACTGAGATGCCTGGTGGAGTTCAGGCTGCTTGTAGCAGCCCAGGTCGCTCGGTTTCGCGTGCTGGTGGGCATTAGCATACGACTCCTGGTGCGCTTTTGGCTGCAGTCTCACCCGCAGTCATCCTGGGGATAAAATCTCGGAGAGAAAAAGAAGATGATGAGGTTAAAGTAAATTGTTGGGAAGTTGAAGTCTAAAGTGGAAATAAATGAGAAATAAAACCGTTTTTAAAAGTGGAGGGAAGTATTTTCTTGCGATTTTTCATCTCCCTGGCTTGAGTGAGTCTGTGTCGTGCGGCTGCGGAGATTTATATTCACAGCTCCTAAGCAGTAGTTCAGAGTCTGTATTATCCCAGCCCTTTTTATTCACTCACCTTCTAAAGACGTAGTGTAAATATTTATCTTCGCTGGCCCATCCATGCTGCCCAGGCCCCGCGCTGTTAAACTCTCTTATCACCTCATCGCTCTTATCTGCTGCGATCCCTGCCAACCTTTGGAGCCTGTGAACAGGAACGAGCACGAGCACACACCTGTTAACATCCCACAGATGAACAGAAAAAAAATGGTAACTGAGGAAAAGAATACCTTCACGTGCCATCTTTCAGAAGGGAAAGGTTACTATTTGTGTTTTCTGCTGATGTCTGCCCAGCCCCGGGTTCATCACCACGGACCAAAGCCCTTGGGTAAGCAGAGGCACGTGGTGAGCATCTCCTAACCGAAGTGCTCACCCGCAAGAGAAGGGACCAGCTGCCCTGGCTGCACACTGGTGTGGATTTGTTGCTCTTCTGTGCAGAAGAAAAACCCAACGTGGAGCCACTCTTGGCTTTGTTTTCCCTCCTACATGAAAGGTGCATGTGTAGGGGGTGTCCCCCAGGCGGTGTCCATGCCTCCTTTGCACGGGCAGGGGTTTCTGTAGGCAGCTGGGTGAGGATTTGGTGGGTGTGGAAGATCCCTGTATATATAACACTATTTAAAAAATGTCTGTATGTATGAAAACAGTGCAGTCAGCCAGTGGCACATCTCCACGTGGCAGCAGGAGCTGTGTTAGGTGATGTACACAGCTGCAGGGCTCGGCGCAGATGGTGCCGTGCCGCTGCCTCCCCATCAGTGCTTCCAAAACCCTGTGTCAGGTACACCAGGGAACAGAAATCCCCAAGGAACGAGCTGGGGATGGAAGCCCCGGTGTAATCCTCTCCCTTATAAGACCAAACTGGCGTGCAGTGGCCATAGTACCACTTAAGGGATAAGACAGTCGGTCCATCTGCGCTCGCTCCGTCTTCTCTCATTTCTCTCGCCCAAATTTCTCAGGAGCGCCGCGCAATCCCCTTATCCTATAAGTTACCCACTGCCAGCGGGATTTCCACAGAGTGACATCTGTCGCAGACCTTGCACGTAGGAGGCAGCGGTAGTTTTACAGCATCTTTGTGTCGATGGGTTGGGTAAACACGGACGTTTGTTATTTTTGAAGTTCTTGGCTCGCCAGCTGCTGTTACGGGGCATAACGCAGCGGCTCCCAAAGAGGAAATTGTTGCAAGACAAGCAATGTTCTTTTATTTGCATACTCTGTCTTCATATCAGAAGGAGAAGTTGTTGGCTCAAACGCTTACAAGTGAGCACACTGTCACGGGGCCACACGCACAGACCAGCGGCATTGCAGGCTCAAACCTGGCTCGAGATGTTCTCTGCAGGAGCCCGTCCTTCGTGCTCCAGAGCACGTTCAGTGCCCAGATATTTACCAGCCTCTTCACGCCTCTTGGGCCTCTTAGCAGCCTCGGCAGCGGCCTCAGACACCTTTCTGTCTGTCTGTCCTGGTGGGTGATCTGTGCCCGGAGGCGTTTTGCCTCCCCGAGACCAGTGGTGGCTGCGGGTCTGCCACCAGCTGCAGCGCTTGCTCCTGGCACGGGAATCCCCGCGTGTAACCATCAGCGATGCAGCTAATTTTAATATTTTAAAGCTAGCCAGAAGTGTGCTGTGCTGTTGTGAGGCTTTGCTGGAGCAGCCACGTGCTTTTTTTGTGGCTACAGCTGAGTTTTGCTGGGGGCACGCAGCCCTGCCATGTAGCGCAGGGCTAGAATAAAAGCTCATTTCCAACTTTCCTGTGCCCTAATACAGAAAAGAAGGACGCCAGCACTGCAATTACCAAACTTCCCATGCTTGTACTTTGGAAATAACCGAGGGAAGCATTCAGGTTTTTATGTTACAGAGCTATAACACGGTTGGTTTCAGTGGGTATCAGTGGGCTCTGGGTTCTGCTGTAGTCGCAGCGCCGTGTGATTTACATTTCCCCAACCCCAAAGCTAAAGTGGAGCGAGAAGAAGTAAACAGTCACAACAAACACCCCCTTTGACTCGGCGCTTTATATGAACCAAAGCAACAAATATCCCCGTCGGTTTCAAAGGAGAAAAATTAACAGCTCCAGCTGCACTTCGGGCGGTGTCCTTTGCACCAAGACCAGCTGGAGTTCACCTTGAGACCACATCTGCGCACCGCGATTCGACACAAACATTTCCAGAGCCTGGGAGGTGGCATTCATCTCCTGAAATTTCCCCAGCCATAGCCCTAACACGTACTTTCACGGCCCATCCGATTAGTCCCCAGGTGTGGGCACAGCACCCTGAAGGATGAGCACGGCCCTGCCAGGTGCCCAGCTGCAGCACACGGGGGTCCCAGAAACCCAAATCATCGAGGGGCTGCCGTCAGCAGCCTCCGGAGGGCATTTCAAGGCCCTTACCGAGGGACCACGCCGGAGCTTTTTCCATTTCCCTGGATTAAAAATTGTCACGGAGGAAACAGAAGCGAACAGCATCGCGTCGGAGAAGTGGAACAAATGGCATTTGGCCAGCGGTCAGGCTCAGAAGGGGAAAAAAAAACACGGTGTAAATAAAGTGTAAACAGCGTTTGCATAACATGGGATTAATAGCTCTTTTTAAAAGCAGCGTTGGGATTGAAGAGACGCATTTTGTGTGCTTGGACCTGCAAAAAGGCCGGTCAGGCAGCCCGATGGTGGCAATGCTGAAGCAGCAGCGTTCAGCGCAGGCCTTTGGAAGAGGAACAAATGTCTGGAGCATTTCTGGACCAGCCCTCGGCATTTTGCAAGGAGCTTGGAGGCGCAGCTTTCCTCCAGGCAGGGATTTCTGCCAGGGGGCCCCGGGTCCCGTTGTGCCTCTCCGATTCGATCCACCTGCGGGTATTTTTTTGTCGCTGTTGCTGGCTGAAATTTTGAGAGCGGTGATGCAGAGCAGAGCTCGCCTCCCATCCCCCAGCCCGCGCACACCCTGCATATTTTAAAGCCTGCCTCTCCGATAATTCACCCGTGCTGCTGCCACCTCTCCTCCTCCTCCAGCCCGGCTCCGGTCCGTGCCGTCCCCAGCGCTGCTCCGAACCGCTCTGTGGCTCTGCACCAGGGCCAATTCCTCATTAACACAGAGGAATTAGCAGCTGCCATCCATTGATGGGGTCCGTGGGGTCCCCTTCCCAAAGTTTGGCATCGCAGCGGGGGCCAGGGTAGGAGCTGCAGAAATAGGGTCCCTGCGCCACGGTGCCACCGAGCATCGTTAGTGGCATGGTGACAGGGGGAAGGAAAAATCTCACCCGCCACCTTTTATCCCAAAAGGATGTGAAAGAGATGCTTGGGCAGCAAATGCCTGCTCTGTCTGCTGTCTCTGCTGCTCCTGTGCCACCTTGGTGCAGAGTCCCAGGGCAAGGCACGGCAGCTCTCACCCTACACCATGGGTTGGCCCTAGTTTCTCAGCTGGATATGGCTAAAGTCATTGATAATAACCAGCCTGGAAACCAGACATCTCCAAGCAGCAGTTTTCTGTGTGGTTTCTACCTGTTCTCCTCTCCTTTTTTCTCCTTTTGTCGGTTCCAGCATCCATGGTGGGCTGTCGAATTTGCACCTTAATCCCAAAGATGATGGTAATTAAAAACCTAAGTCTCCATAAACAGATGCAAATACATTAAGGAGGCAAGGAGCTGACTTAGAGGCTAATCCCGGTGGGGCAGTGAAAGCAAAGGGGACAGTAATTCCTCCCTGCTGGCATTTCACCTGCTCCCGTGGCAGGACGAGGCTGCGGCACGGGGCAGTGCCAGCTTTGTGCTGCTGGGTCTGGGGACGGGACACGCAGGAAGAGCAGGGCAGGACACACCAAGGGCTGGTGTCTTCAATCCGAGTTGAGTTTTTTTGTTTCGGTTTGGTTTGTTTTGTTTCATTATGTCCACTATCTTGAGCCGTACAGGCACCCAGGTGCATTACCTGTTTCCTTACTCTCAGTGGGCATCTACAGAGGTAGCTGCCACCAAAGCTTCAGCATTAGTGAGGGTCCCAAAATAAGGTTGCAGGAATTAAATCCTTCGTTTTTATGAACTGAATTATACTCATGTTGTTATGCCCGGCTAGGTGCTGGTTGCCCATCAATATGGACTGATGGTGGGTAAGAGCCTGGCCGCTACGTAGCTGGGTGTCCAGGACTGTTGCTCTGGTCAATTAATGTACTGCTGTGATTCACCTCATTTATTGAAAGCTGGCATTTACTTCTAGCCACACGGCATTGCCTACACCTCTCAAATCAAGTCTCTGTCTCTCTTCCAGGACGGCGAAGGCCAGACTGCGCTCCATTATGGTAAGCTGCCCCTTGCCTTGGTGGCTCCCTCTTAACAGGATGGATTTGCAGCTGGAGCCATGTACAGAAAGCAAATTTCAGAAGGAACATCAGGAGGGAAGATGGGGTTGATTAACTGGTGACCACGTCCATGAGGAATGTGGTCTAACCTCCAAGTGGCCTGGTTACAGGCTGGTTTGGTGCCAGCTGAGAGCACAACAGATCCTCTGCTGCCAAACCAGCTTGCATCACTCCTACAACTGCATGCTGGTTAGATACAAGATTTTGTAGCAGTTCTTTTAATTGAAAGATTGTTCTATCCCTAAATGAGAAAAGTAGAGAGACTAAAGTGACATATGCAGTGCTGATGTACAGGGGACAGAAAAAAAAAACGATTTAATCTCTATCATAATTTTTTCCAAAATTAAGACATACCCAGTTATTATTTTTTACTCCCTCTCAGTGGCTGTCAGTGTGTAATTAAGAGCCTACTTGTCATTCTGGTGTTTGTGCCTCCTTCTCTCTTGCTGAGCTCTCCACAAGGACATTAGCAGGATGGCAAAATTGCTTTGTAGCCCATCGGTCCGAGACACAGCACTTGGACCTGGAGCTAGACTACCAGATTCCCGGGCCCTTGAACCAAGACTGCAATTACAGTAATGCAGGAGTATTCCCCCTGTGATCTCTCCTGCAGGAGGCTTCATTTTTCAAATTTGTATCCTTCTGACTGAAGCAGAAAATCTGCTGCGTGGTGCTGCGGTGTCTGGAGAGCAGCACTTCGGTGCCTTGGTCTCTGCCCAGCTCATTCCAAATTTGGGGCTGTGTGTTTAACAAAAACTTAACTATTTTAACTAACGTTATATCAGAAGTAGTTTCTCTGCTCCACCTGGCCAGCTCTGGTGTCTAAATAATAGGTTTTCCTTTTTTTTTTTTTTTGAAATGTTGTGAGTGTTAAAGGACAATCTTCCCTTCCCTCAGGTGTTATCCCTGTGAGTCACCTGCGGGGAAGCCTCTGGGTCTCAAGCCCATGGGTCTGGTCTGCAGGAGATTTCCTTCCTAGTTCCCTTATGTAGCAGATCTGGCCACAAATCACCCAAATCTTGAACCCCTATTAAATGAGGCAATTGCTCTGATTCAAGTGCTACCGGCCTGAAACTGGGGCTCGCCAAAAAGCCGATGCCAGCTCAGTAAGGGCTCCGTAACCGAGGCATTCATTGCAGCACAGGCACCAGAGCAGAACGCGGCCTCCCCTTTTATTCGAGCCTTTTCTGGGAAGGGTTAAGCCCCGGGAGCGGCTGCTTTTAGGGTGTAGCCATCCCTTTTTATGAGCGAGCGCGGCCTGACAGCTGGCCTTGTGGCGACAGCTCTCCTGATTACAGCTGGCGTCGGACCTCAGGATGCACCAGGCTATAAATTCTGCCTCCTTCCACCCATCAGGGCGCTGACCCTGGGTTTAAGTGCAGGTTAAGCGGGGGCCAGCGCTCAGCTGCCTCCCAAAAGCTCCTCTGGCCTGTGGGACCAGCCGGGCACGAGCGTGGCCTCCCACTGAATGGCCTCCTGGTCTTCGCCACCCACCCACCCACCCACCCATCCATCCATCCATCCACCCATCCATCCATCCACCCACCCACCCACCCACCCATCCATCCATCCACCCACCCATCCATCCATCCATCCATCCATCCACCCGCCCACAGGGAATACAAAAATCATTGCCGCTGCCGCTCCCAGAGGAAATCAAGGCTTCTCCGAGCGCTCGCGGCCACGTGGCCGCGGGGTGGGCAGGCTCTCTATCCTCACGGGCGCTCTGTCTTCCCTGTAAAGCACCATCTGTTCGGCTCTGTCTGTGCCGTGACAGGGCAGTGGGAGGGGACGCTGGAGGGAAAATAAATAAAAAAAAAAAAAAAAGGGGGGGGGGAGAGAGAGAGAGAAAGAAATTCATCATCTGAACCCTGAGGATTAATGGAGTCGGAAGGCGAACTGCGCTGAATGAAAATTCATCTTCACCCTTGCTGGTGTCAGGGCTGCCGCTCCGGCCCCGTGACAAATAGGGGTTCCCAGGGGGCCATAAATCCACCCCCCCGGGGCACGAGGACGGGCACCGCGGATGCCGCTGCCTTGGCATCCCTGGGCTGCCCCCTTTCCACAACCACCCCCGGGTGCTCCCTCCCCATCCCCTCCGTCCGGGCTCCCCCATGTCCCCACTGCCACCTGCTCCGTCATCAGCCCCGTCCCTTTCCCCTTTTTATCTTTTTCCATCCGATCTCCAATCGCCGGTTGAATTTATTTTAATTAAACGTTGCTGCTTGTCCCTTTGGGTCAGGACAGAAAAACTGCGGAGTAATGCAAAAGACACTCTTAATTACTACGTTTAATGGCAAAAAAAAAAGAGTTAGTCGGTTATGTTGTAAAAGTTATATAATTAAATTTAATATATATATATATATGAAATTAATTATATGAAAGATAATTAAAACCAAGAGACACCAATCCGACAGGAAGCCGCCTTCACAGTCGTGTAGGGCAGATGGGGCCGGGATGGTGCTGGCTTCCCTAGGACCCATGTGGGAAGGGGAGATAGAGCAATTGGGACTTTTGCTGGTGTTAGCCAGGCTGGGCTCTTCAGCGCTGAGGTTTCCTGCTTTTTTCAACACCCTTTTTTCAACACGATGTCCCTGGGACACCCAGGGGAAGCCACCAGCCACCAGCCACCGCGCCGAGCCGAACGGGGCCTGTCACCACCACCCAGCCCCTAACCCTTCCCTTTCTCCCTGCAGCCGCCGCCTGCGAGTTTTTGGACATCGTGGAGCTGCTGCTGAAGTCGGGAGCCGACCCCAGGCTGCGGGACCAGGAGGGCTGCCTGCCGGAGGAGGTGACGGACTGTAAGGCCATCAGCTCGGCCCTGCGGCAGCACGCCGCCGGCGGGCCCTAACACGGCCCCATCCAGGACATCGAGGCTTCAGAGCACGGGGTCTGGGCTTTCGGGCTCGAAGGCTGGCCCCCCGCGGGCAGGACGGGCGCAGGGCTGTGCATGCTCGGGCATTTATCGCTGTTTTTGGGGTAGAGAGGCCCGGATAAGGCCCTGCTGTTGTTTTACTGTCTTCGAGGCCGCTCCTGGCCGGGCCGCTCGCCTCTTCCCTTTGGGGCGAGGCCCGGTTTGTTTTTATTTTTCTTATTTTTTTTTTTCTCCTGGGTCCAAGCAACGTGTTATAAATAAAAACAAGCACAGCGTCGGGACGGTGCCTCCGCGTGTTCGCCTCGTTGGGACGCCGTGGGGATGGGTACCCCATCCCGGGGAAAAGAGGGCTGAAATACAGCGGGGACTCGAGCCACTTCATGCGTCCTCTTTGCTGGTTTCAACCTAGCAGGAAAAAACCCACAGATTGGGTTTTTTTGGCTGACACTGATGGCGTTTGCTGTGCTGGCTCAGCCTCGGCACAGCACGGGGCTGCTCCTCTGGCCGGGGGGCTCCAAGCCCCCTGCCCTCACCGGGGAAGCTCAGCCCTTCTGCCCACCGACACCACGGAGGGACCCTGGGCTTGACGGATGCACCAGGCAATAAAAAAATCTCTCTTAAACCCGGGGTGCAAAGCGGTAGCGACGAGGCCCCGGCTTTCAGGGAGCACATCTGGGGGCTCAGCACGCAGCCCTGGAGATGTTTATAGCACTTTAGGTCTGTTTGTGAGGTTGGAGCCTTTCCAAAAAAAAGCAGGGGGCGGTGGGGGGGGAAGAGAAAGACATATATTATTGTTTATAATCTGCTTTATTCAGCCAAACCTTTTCCCCAACAGCCTTGCGGATTGCTGCTTAAATCCCCCAGTGCCTTTAACTACCGATACAGAAAGTGGTTAATGTGCATTCGGGCTAAGCTTGGCATCTACTCCAGGAAATCACTTTAATTGAGAAGCATTAAATGTTAAAATGATTAAAATATATAAAGCCAACACACCGGTGCCCGTGGCGGGGCTCAGCGCCCCCAGCGCCTCTCACCTGCACCCGCCTTGGGCGTTTTTGGGGTGCCCGGGGGGCAGTGGCAGGGATGGAGGTGTCCACCCTGAGCCCTCCCACCCTGCACGAAGCAGCACGGCTGGTGTGAGGTGTGCCAGATCCGCGCCGAGCTGCCAAAACTGGCATCACCCATCCCAGCTGCCGGGACGTGGCCACCAAGTCGGTAAGGTGCCTCCATGGGACAAGCCAGAGCCACCCCATCTCCATCCCAGTCCTGGGGACCCCAGGCTCAACCTCACCCGAATTATTGCCCACCCAATATCCCGGGGAGGGTTTCAGGTGGCTGCTGAGCCACTGCCCCCCCCGGGCGGGGAAGAAAAGCCCAGAGACAGCGGCTGCTAAAGAGCGTCCCGAGTTTATTTTACACGGCGCGCCCTCGGTGCGGCGGGCTGACCGTACACAGCTCATGCCATCGCGCAGGAGGCAGGGTACAAAGCAACGCCCCGGGCCCAAAATTTGGGGCAGGGGGCAGGAGAGGGGATGTTGTGTCTCCCCAAAGACATGGCAATAAATAAGGTTTTATTCTTTGATTTCATTTTTATTTTTTTATTTTCTCTCTTTTTTTTTTTTTTTTTTCCCCAGGAAACAAGACTCTCACTTTCTGGAACTGTACAAAATTTACACAGCGAGGGGAGGGGGGGGACATTTGGCCTTGTCATGGTGTGAGGGGGTGGACAGCAAACAAGCACAGCCAGTGGGGACCCCCCTGCAGGGGTCTGCCCCCCGATGTCCCCCCTCCCACCATCCCAGGGCTCCCACCAGTGGCCGGGAGTTTGGCACGGAGCAGCACCAAAGGGGGGCACGGCGGGGGGGCACATGGGTGCAGCACTGACACACCCAGCTGGGGGGCAAGGGCACGTCCTGGCGATGTGCTTTCTTCAGCTGAATGTTTAATTCTTACTCATTTATTTATTTTTTTTCTCCCTTTTGCTTTCTGGGCTCTGGCAGCAGCCCGCACACCCCAGGGGCACCGAAGGCCCCAGCAGCGGGGCTGCGAGGCGCTGAGCTGGGTTTCAGCCGTCAGACCGAGTGCCTTCAGCCCGCTGTGTGCGTGCACCCAAGGGTGCCAAAACCACCCCAAGGCCCCCCCCATGCTGGCTGCACCCACACTCGGTCCTGCTACCTGGAGGAGGTGTGTGGCCGGGGCTCACCCCCGTGTGCCCTTCGCTCCTCACCATGCAGCTGGCAAAATGCCCTTTTCCCCTCTGTTTTTTGGGGAGGTTGTTACCATACCCAGGAGCAAACAGGTTCGCCTCACCCTGCTGCTCCCCACCGCCTTTGGCCGCGTCCCCTCTCCCCGTGCCAGCCCTGCGCATCCCGGCCATGACCGATATTTTGGGCCTCTTGGGCTCGAGATTTTTTTTTCCCCGTTGCAATTCCTCCGTGCCGTGCTCGCGAGGCACAGCCTGCAGCGATGCACCGCGAGCGCTCCTGCACACCCAGGGATAAATCACGGCCCCGCAGCCGCAGGGCGACAGCTCTGCTCCCACCCCGCTGCCACCACCCGAGCCGGGAGCCAGCGGCATCACCCCCGGGAGGGGTCAAAAATAAACCCTTCTGCAATATAGACTTTGCCTTCCCTGATTGTCCTCCCCTCCTGCCTCCATCCCGCCCGAGCACGTGGCTCTCCACCAACACGGGGAGGGACGAGGCTGGAGCAGGGCCGGTGCCCCCCTTCCCCACCGTGCCGCCCTCACCTCCCTTGTGCTTACACCCAAAAGCATCCGACCCCGTCCCCGCCGAGCCCCGGACATCACCGATGCCCTGGGGACGCCCCCGTTCCCCCTCCCCGTGTCCCCAAAAAGCCCTCCGTGTCCGATTCCCACGGGAGATCCTGGAAACATCTCACGTCCCGGCGGGCGCCTCCGGCGGTGCTGCGTTTGCGGGCTGCTGGCGGAGGGGGTGGGAGCGGGTTTGCGAGGGGGGCCGGGGCGGGGGGCGAGCGGCGTTTAGAAGGGGGGGTGATCCATGTCGTCCAGCCAGGAGGCCGGGCTGGTGGGAAAGTCTGGGTACCCGACGCTGCTCCCCGTGGAGATGTCGGAGGTGGGGCCCCCCCCGGCCATGGCGCGCAGCGTCTGACTCACCCCCTGCGCCCCGTGTGCCACCAGCCCCAGGCCGCTGTCCATGGCGTAGTCCAGCCCGTTGAGCAAGGGCGGGTGGGACGGCAGGGACGAGATGGACGACGGCGACTGGGGGAGCCCGTAGGGGCTGCCGTCCCGCAAGTCCTGGTACGATTGTCCCGTCCCGTCCATGGAGAAGTTCCCGTTCATCAACTGTCCGCCTGCCACGTCCCCGACCGTGCCGTAAACCCTGTTGGTGTGGCCGAGCTCGGAGAGGATCTGGTCTTCTGCTGGGGAGAAGGGGGAGAGCAGAGGGGGTGTCAGTGCATGGAAAACCCCACAGACCCCCCCAGCCCCTCGCCCCTGGCCCCGCTCACCGCGGAAGCTGAGCTCGCTGTCGCTGACGCCGCAGTCCTCGGCCGAGCTCTCCTTCTCCAGCTTGCCGCCCCCGCGGCTCCGCTTGACGCTCTTGTAGAACTGCCCCCAGCGGTGCCGCCCCGCGTCCTTCTTCAGCCGCTTCTCCTTGGCCCGCCGGTTCTGGAACCACACCTGGGGCAGGCAACGGGGACGTGGGTGGCACTGCGGCACCCCCTGACCCAGCACAGCAGCGCCCAAACAGCCCAACCCCGCACACCGGGACCCCACAGCTCTGCACCACAGCTTCCAGGCACCCGTGCAGCCGAGCACCCCGCAGTCTGACACCCCAGCATGGCACATCCGTGACACCCAGCACCCCAGCACCCATGCAACCCAGCACCCCGCAGCCCAGCACCCCCCTTGCTGGGACCAGCCCGTCCTGGGGGCAGAGGGTCGCCCCGGGGCTCACCTGCACCACCCTCATGTCCAGCCCCGTCTCGGAGGAGAGCTGCTCCCGCACGTGCCGGGCGGGCTTGGGGGAGTTTTTGTAGGCGTTCTTCAGCGTCTCCAGCTGCTTGGCCGTGATGGTGGTCCGGGGCCGCTTCGCCCCCGCCTCGGAGTCATCTGGGAGCAAACGAGCAGCGTGAGCATCCCCGAAACGTGCCTGGAGGAGCAGCCCCTGCCTAAAGCGCAGCCCACCCGCTCCGGGACCAGAAAATCCTCAAAGCTGAGGCTGGAGGCGGGCACCAGGTGCCGTGAGGGCTGTGCTTACCGTTCTGCTTGGCGGTCTCGTAGTCCTCCTTGCACACCAGCCTCCCATCCTCCATCAGGTAGAACTCGTCGCCCGTGGCCAGCTGCCGGCTGCAGATGATGCAGGCGAAGCAGTGCAGGTGGTAGACGAAGTCCTGGGCTTTCCGCACCACCTGCGTGGGGGGGATGCCCTGCTGGCACGCCGTGCATTTGGTCCCAAAACGCCTGCAAGGACAAGCGGTGGCCCTGAGCCCCGGCCGGGGACGGGCACGGGTGGGCTCCGGTGCAATAAGGGCTGGGGGGGGGGATGCTGGGAGAGGGGGCAAAGTTTAAACCAGCAATCAAGCTAATTATGCATGACACTTCACACACCGGGATTTTATCTTCTTCAGCATGAGAGACCGGCCTAATGGATCCAAGGAAGGTTTGATTTTAATGGTTCTTTTAACTAATGCTTATAGGCTGCCTGATTTCCCCTGCAAGGACAGTACATATTTCATCCACATTAATACCAAATAAATTAATTACACCGCCCCGCTAGCATGATGAATCCCAGATTAATTCAGAATGATGGGGCTCTTACACCATAATGACAGCCCGCTGGGTGCACCGGCCGCGCCGGCGTGGGGTGGGCGCGGGGCCCAGCACGTCTCCAAGGAACCTGCAAGAATGGTGCATGGAGTGTGCAAGGAGTGTGCAAGGAGTGTGCAAGGAGCCTGCAAGAACGGTGCGTGGAGTTGCAAGGAACACGGAAGAGGTGCACAAGGAGAGTGCAAGAATGGTGCAAGGAGCAAAGAGCTTGGACAGAGCTTGCATGGAGCGTGCAAGGAGTGTGCAACAAGCGTGCATCTCGCCCCCCTGGGCCACAGACAGAAAGCAAAGGGTGCCATCGCTCCATGTGCACCCGCAGGACAGCGGGATGGGGCAGAGGGAGGGATGGACAGGACAGACAGACCCCATTTCTCCGTGCCCAAGAGCAAGCCTGCAGAAGGGCGCGCTCATTGCATCAGCAAGGAACAGTGATTGGGGGAAAAAAGTAAATAAATTAAAAAAAAAAAAAAAAACTGGCTTTTTTGGGAGCCCCAAAGAAGCCGGCCTGAAATCCCCACGTGCCCCACAGGTCACGGAGCCGGGGTCCAGGGGCAGGTGAAATAAAGGTGAAGTGAGCGGCCGCCATGGAGCTATCGATCGGCGCGAAATAATCCAGGCGGGACCTAATCTGAGAACATCGCTGAGCTCCCGGCTCTAATTAACATCGATTACCCACACCTTTCGGGCAGCTATTTAAATGACTTTGAGATTAATAGTCTGGAGAGCGTCGCGGGGGAAACGCTACCACCAGGGCTGGGGCGGCCGCCTGCCCGCCGAGCAATCCCAGCGGCATTTTGCGCAGTGACTTTTGGCTGCCACAGCAGCAAGGAGAAGGGGAATCTGCACAGCACCAGGGTTTATCCGTGCTGGTTTTGGCTTCCCAAGGGGCACCGAAGCCCCGCACCAAGCCCCCTGTGCCACTAAACCGGGGAAAGTCCTGCCTGGGGATTACGGCCGTGTAATCGCCATTTCACGGTTTAGCCGGGGATGAAGGATGGGGCACACGGCACAGCCCCCCTGGGGCTTGCAGGGGACAGGGACAGGGATGTAGCCCCTGTCCCTGAGGTGTGGCAGCTCCTTGTTGGCCCGGCTCCATCACCTGAAGCAGGATCCGTCCCTCCTCCCCTCCTCCTCACGTCACAGCAGCCAACGCCAATGTACCCGCTGTGCCCGGCCCTGGTGCAACACCCGCTGCCAGCCCTGGGGAAAACTCCCAGATTTTGCCAGCAATCATGGAATAAAGCGTCTTTGCTGAAGAGTCCATTTCTTTTTCCCTGGAAAAAGTTTCCCTGGAAAATGGTTTTTCTTCCCTGCAGGAGCTGGGGAAAACACCGAGGAGGGTGCATCACGCGGCTCAGGGGCCAATTGCAAAGCAGCAACAAAATGAAACGAGGTTTTTGCACACCAGGAGCAAAATAAAAGGAAAAAAAAATTAAAAAAATAAAAAAATAATAAAAAAATTTAAAAAGGCAAGGAAAAAAAAAAAAAAAAGAGGAGAAAAATGGGGGGGGGAAATGTGAAAAAAAAAATAAAAGCAAAGGGAGAGAAGCGGCACCAGCAGAGCCCCGGAGCAGGCAGCGCTGCGCCTTGCACGGGTGGCTCCTGCCCTCTAGCTCCCAGCACCGTGGGGCCACCAACCGAGATCAATTCAGGCTGCAAAATATAAAAGGGAGCTGGGCAGGGAGTGTGAGGGGGAGCTGGGTCTGTAGGGTTAAATCCTGACAAACAGCACCCAGCCTGGGCCAGCCGGGAAGCGGCAAAATTTCCTTTTTTAAGCACTTGGGCTTGAAAAAAAATATAGACAGGACAAAAAAAAAAAAAAAAATTGGAGAAATGATGCTTTAAAATGGTGTGTGCGCTTGCCTGCTTTGCTGGCGGGGTTTTTGGGGCGCTGTACTCACTTGAAGAAGTCTTCCTTGCAGTAGACGCTGCCGGCGCGGGCGAAGCAGCGGTCGGCCAGCTGCATCTGGCAGTCGGCGCACTTGAGGCAGGAGCTGTGCCAGTGCCGGTCCAGCACCTTCAGGATGAACTTGTCCAGGATGTGCTGGTTGCAGCCGGCACACTGGGGGATTTCTGGGGAGGGGGAGATGGAGAGAAAAGCAGCGTCAGCCCCCCCCCCGGCTGCTCCGTGCGTGCACCCCTCGCTTTCCTGCGCTCTGCCACCTGTTTGCCGTGCCGGGAGCAGGGACTGAAGCCTCCTCCCCGCTGGCATCGAGGAATAGATTTCCAAAATTTGATCCCACATGGAAAAACGTCTCTTCCTCCCCTGCTTGCTCCCACTTCACCCCGAGGACCGTGCCTGCCCGGTTTCCCCCCTGCAGGGGCTGCAGGCTCGCCCGCCGGCTCCCAGCCGCATGTTGCGGATCCCCGGTGCTGGAAAGGGGCTGAAGCAAGGGGGAGGGGGGCTCCAGCAGGGCTTGGGGTAACCCTGCGGGTGGCCAACGCGTCCCTGGCCTCCTCTGCAGCCCCCCTGCTGCAGGAGGATGCGTGTGCGGTGCCTCACACACAGCATCTGCCCGCAGCCCGGCTGCTCCCGTAGATCTGGAGAGCCGGGGTGTTTCTCTCTCTTCCTACCCGACCCTAGTTCGGAATAAACAGGGGGGGCTGTAAAAGTCTGCGGGAGATTGCCCGGTAAAAGCCATGCACAGAACGCTGAGACGCACGCATGAAAGAAAATTGATTTTTTTGGGAAAAAAAAAACCCTCACGCTCATAGCTGGAGATGCTCCGGCATCAGCTCTGCCTCCCCTCCCGCCGGTGCCAGCAGAGCAGCTCACGGGAAATATCTGGGCTGCTGGGGGGATTTTTGTTCTGGCCACCACAAATCCCGGGTGGGATTAGGAGCCGCTCGGCTGCCCCCGGAGCAGCGGCCGGGCGAGTGCCTTCACCCCACGCACCCCAGAGAGGGATGGGGAAGGGGAGAAGGAGGGGAGAGGGAAATAAAAGGGGAAAGGAAAGGAAAGGAAAGGAAAGGAAAGGAAAGGAAAGGAAAGGAAAGGAAAGGAAAGGAAAGGAAAGGAAAGGAAAGGAAAGGAAAGGAAAGGAAAGGAAAGGAAAGGAAAGGAAAGGAAAGGAAAGGAAAGGAAAGGAAAGGAAAGGAAAGGAAAGGAAAGGAAAGGAAAGGAAAGGAAAGGAAAGGAAAGGAAAGGAAAGGAAAGGAAAGGAAAGGAAAGGAAAGGAAAGGAAAGGAAAGGAAAGGAAAGGAAAGGAAAGGAAAGGAAAGGAAGAAGAAAAAAGGAAAAATGAGGAAAAAAAAAGGAAAAATGAAGAAAAAAAGAAAAAAGGAAAAAGGGGAAGGGAAAATGAAAAGAAAGGAAAGGATCAGAAATGACAAAATGAGAGGAATTAAAAGGCAAAAGAGAGGGAAAAAAAGGAAAAATGAAAAGAAAAAAAAAAGAAAGAAATGAAAAAAAAGTGAAAAGAAAGGAAGAAAGGAAAGGAAAGCAAAATGGAAAAAGAACAGAACAGAACAGAACAGAACAGAACAGAAAAGAACAGAAAAGAACAGAAAAAAGATGAAAATAAATGAAAATAAAAAGGTAGAAAAGACAGAAAAAGAAAAGGGCAGACAAGAAAAGAAACGGAAAATGAAATGAATATAAAAGGAAAAAAAGAAAGGAAAATAAAAAAAATAAATAAAAAAGAAAGGAAAAGAAAAGGGAAAAAAGAAAGGAAAATAAAAGAGAAAAGGAAAGGAAAAGGGAAAAATAAAAAGGGAAAAGAAAAGGTGAAAAGGTGAAAAGAGAGGAAAATAAAATGAAAAATAAAGGAAAAGAAAAGGGAAAGAGACAGGAAAAGAAAAGGGAAAAAGGTACGAAAAGGAAATGGAAATACAGGAAAAGGAAAGGGGGGGGGAGGAAATGAAAAGAGGAAAAAAAATGAAAAGGAGAAATAAAGGAAAAGAAAATTGGGAAGAAAGGGGAAAAGGCAAGTAAAAGAAAAGTGGAAAAGAAAGAAAGAAAATAAAAGTTTAAGAAAAAAAATAATGGGGAAAAAGAAAGGAAAAGGGCACAGTAGGAAATTATATCATTACAGTCTAAACCAAACCAACATTACTTAAAATTACTTTGGGGTTACTGACAAGTCTGTCAAGTGAAGCCAGCTTATTTTATAATTCTCGAGGGCAGATAAGTTACAATCCCAGTGGCCTTCGGGCCGTATTTATTGCTGGCATTTAAGCCCGTGTCACATTAACAGCCCGAGGATGAATAAAACCCCGCACACGCAGGTTGCGCAGTCCCTCTCCCCGCTTGTTTTGGGACTGCACCCAACTTCTTGCCGTCCTTTGCACCTTTCTCACCCCTTGCACAGCCCAACAGCAGATTTTGGGGTCCCAATTCCACCCGGACCCTGCTCCAGAGAGACCCCGGCACCGCCTGCAGTGCAATGCCCAGCCCCGGAGCGGCCGGGTCGGTGGCACCGAAAAGTGAATTATCTCACTTATTTCATAAACATACGTGCTGCTTTATGAAATGGGATTTATGTGCGTGTTTATTTGTCCGAGCGGGGAGGTGGAGGTGCTCGGGAGCTCGCAGGTTTCTCGCTGTCGAGGGCAGCAGCATGGCTTCACGTCAACACGCAAACGGTCGCGATCGGTATCACAATGCCTGCCCCCAAATTGCCAGGGGGGGGAAAAATAAATAAATATACATTCGAAAATAAAATATAAAATGAAGCAAAACTAAAAAAAAAAAAATGACATCAAACTAAACAAAACGCAACTAAACAAAAGAAAATAAAAACAAATCAAAACGCAACGAAACAAAATAAGCCGAAGCAAAGCAAAACAAAGCCAAGCCAAGCAAAAACCGAGCCGAGGAGCGGCTCTTGCCCGAGGGCTGCCCGGAGCCACACGGCGCTGCGGACCCCCCCCGGATACCCCCACCCCGGGATGGGAGCACACGGAGCGGCCCCACGCGTGGCACAGCCCCGCGGGGCCCCCCCAGCCGCCCACGGTGGCGGTGACAGCGATGGGGGGGGGACAGACCTGGTGTCACCATAGCAGGCGATTTTTAAAAAAAAAAAATTATTATTTTATCATTTCGGGAAGAGCTCCCCGCAACCCCGCGGCCTCTGCCTTGCAGCAGGACGTTAATAAATAGCGCTGTTAATCACGGCCGGCAATTAGCACGAAGCACCCAGGGGCTGCCGGGGGGTGTGGGGGGGGTTCTCCTGGATTTCCCCGCCCGGGGGCAGCCCCTTGCCCCCCGGGAAGACATCCCTGGGCAGCATTGGGCCCCGACACCGTGGTGCCACGGGGCCCGCTGGCTGCTCACAGGGCTCAGCACCAGG
This sequence comes from Aythya fuligula, assembly GCF_009819795.1. Lineage (NCBI taxonomy): Eukaryota > Metazoa > Chordata > Aves > Anseriformes > Anatidae > Aythya > Aythya fuligula. The sequence goes on along the minus strand of NC_045566.1, from coordinate 21,087,434 downwards.
CAATTAATTAATTAATTAATTGCACGGCTTGGGCCCCCCAGGCGGCGGGGAGAACCCGGTAGCACGTATATGTGTGTGTGTGTGTGTGTATATATATGGACACGGCTATATAGCAAATAGATATCTATCTGCCACCAATTTCTGTGCTTAAATAAATCCGAATAACAAAATCTCGTTTGATTTTTTCCCTGCTAATTCCCGCTGCACGGTTACCGCGGCAGTGGTGGGGGGGGAAGGCTGGTGGCACCCCGAGGGGCCGGAGGGGGACAGGGGCCGTGCTGGGGGCTGAATCTCCCTTCGGGCACCTCGTTTATCCCTTGCTGCAGCGAGATTTTGGGGCCATAAACGCCGATTCTGCCCTGGAGCTGTCATTTGGCTGCGGGGGGAGGTCAGGATGCGGCCGTGGGACAGAGCCCCGCGGCCCCGGGGGGGGGCCCACCCGTTACACGGGGCGTGTAATTGCCTCCGGGCCCGGCCACGGGAACGAAAAGGGGCAAAAACGGGGAAACAGCCCCAAAAAGCTGGTGCGGGGGGGGTGAGCCGAGCCGTCGGGACCGGCACCGGTGGCGCACGGACAGCAGCTGCGGGTGGGTGACGGCGGCCGGGCCGGGACCGGGGGGACTCGGGGGGGGGTGCAGCGGGCACGGGAAGGAGATTTGGGGGTGGAGGGGGGTGAAAAGAGGGTTTGGGGGCGCAGCAGCGAGCAGATGAGGGAGAAGGCCGGCTGCAGAGCGGGACAGACAGACAGACAGTCAGACAGACGGGGTACAGCCGGCTATACCCCCCCGAAAAGCAGCCGCCCCCCAGGCAGAGCCGCCCGCTCAGCACGGCCCCGGGGCTCGGGTCCCGTTCGTCCCCGCAGCGTTGTCCCCTTTAATCCCCCTCTTCCCCCCCCAAAAAAACCCCACAACTTTCCCGGGGCCCCGGGGCCGCAGAGCATCTCCCGGCTCCCCCCGACAGGCTCCCCCTCCCCGGGCTCGCCGGGACGCTCCGGTTCTCCGGAACCGTTTGAAAACAACGGGAAAAAATAAATAATAATAATAACAAAAATAATCAAATCAACAACAACAGCAACAAAACCGCCCCCACCGCCGGCTCCCCACCACCACCCCCGGCAGGGCAGGGTCCGGCCGGCCCCGTGGAAAGGGGGGGGGGGGGGCCAAAATCGGGGCTCTCCCGCAGCACGTCGGGGCCGGGCCGTCCCCGTGCGGTGCTGTGCCCGCAGCCCGGCGGCGGGGGGGGGGGGGGGGCGGCTGGGTGCGCTACCTGTGGCTGTGCGGCACGTATGGCCATGTGCACACACACACATATAGATAATATATAAATATATAAATATATAAAATATACGCCTGGTGTGGGGGAGCCCGCAGCCGCAGCGGGATCACCGCCGCCCTCCCCGTCCCGGCTGCAGCGCTCTCCCCTCCGCCGCGGCTTGCCTGTCGCGATAAACGACATAAGCGGGGTGTCGTGCGCTAGGGGCCGGGAAGGGGGCACCGCGAGCATCCCCGCACCCCCCCACCGCGCCGCGCCGCGCCGACCTCCCCGTCGGGGCCGGGCCCTCCCGGCTCCCCCCGTGCCCTGCGGCAGGGAGCGAAGCGGGGGAGAAGAGAAACGCGTCCTTACGTTGCACCGGCACGCCGAGGATCTCCGGCAGCCCCTTGACAGCCCCTTCGGCAGCGAGCGCGGAGCTCTGCATCATTTTATTGGCCCGGGGGTTGGGGGGACGGGAGGGCAGGGCAGGGCCGGCGGAGCCCCGGGGCCGGCGCTCGGAGCCCAGCCGTGCCCGTGCCGGTGCCGGTGCCGGTGCCGGTGGCGGCCCGGGCGCGGCGCCGCAGCTGTGCCCGCCCGCGCCGCCCGCCTCCCATTCATTCCCCTGCGGGGAGCGCGCCTGACGTCACCGCCCGCAGGGGGGCGGGGGCGGGGCGGGCCAATCCCCGCCCGCCCCGCGCCCTAGGGGGCGGGGCCATCTCGGAGAAGGGGCGGGGTTTGTGGGGTTCGGGGGAGGGGTTTGCGGGGAAGGGGCGGGGCTTGCGGGGCGCGCCCCGCCCCGCGCGCGAAGGGTCCGGCGGCTGCGGAGCGTGGCGCGGGTGTCGCGACAGAGGGGATCGCGATATAGGGGATCGCGATATAAGGGAATCGCGATATAGGGGACAGGGAGCTCTGCTTCACGAGCTTCCACGAGGGATCCCACAGCCAAACGAGACCCGGCCAGGGACCCGCGCTGCGGGTGCCCGCGGGACACCAAGAATTGGGGGAAAAAAAAGGGAAAAGGGGCGAAAATAAAACACGGGAGGATGGAGGGGAGGAATGCAGCAATTCTGGTGCTTCCTCGGGAAAAATCATCAGCCGCTGCTGGGTGTTCACCCCGCGCCCGGTGGCACCGCAGGACCCCGGCTCCCTGCTCACCGCAGCCGTGGCCCCCCCGGCCCCCACCCCAAACCCCGCCTTGCCGTGGGGGTGTCGGCCCTGACCCCAAACCTCCCGGCCCCAAAACCCGGCTCTGCGCTGCGCTGAGCGCATCCCAGGCCCCTGCAGCCCCCACCACCTGCGGCCGGGGCCGACCCCGGGGACGCGGCTGCTGTCCCCAGCGGGTCTGGGGGAGAAGTCCCCCGGCAGGACGCGTGGCCGTGCATGGACAGCACCTCTCCTGCTCCTCCTCCTCATCCTCTTCCTCCTCCTCCTCCTCCTCTCCCCCTCCCGAAGCGGTTCCCCAATTACCCCAGGGCTGTCGGCAGGCATCGCGCTCTCCTCCTCTCCTCCAGGCTCTGATTTATCTTTCTGTCTGGACCGCGGCTCCCCCCCCCCCCCCCCCTTCCCCCCCCAACCCCCTTCTCCTCGGGGAATTCAATTTTCATTCATTTTTCTGCCGTGCCGGATTGATGCAGACCCCGCTGCCCCGCTCCGTATCACTCATCGCGACGGCGAGCGGCCGCGGGGAGCAGCGCAGCGCCGAGTTTCCCCTAAAAAACCCCCCCCCGAGCATCCTCCTCTCGGGCTGCCCGCGGCTTCCCTGTGCCCCCCCGTGCCGTGTCGCTTTGTCTTTGCCCCCCCAGCCCCCTTGCTGCCCCTCTGCTCCTCGCCTTGTGGGGTTTGGTGGCTGCGGGGTTTGTTTTGCCTTCGGGGGGGAGAGGGTGGTGCAGGGAGAATCGCCCAGGCATTTCCCATCCCAAACCATGAGCGAGGATTTTTTTGGGGGGGAATTCCCCCCCTCCCACCCCCTCCCAGGGTTTATTTTCTCCCCCGAGCTAAATCGGGGCGAAGTTTCGGCGCGGTGCCTGCCGGGGGGCGACCATCCCGAATTCCAGCAGGTTGCATTTCGGGGCAGTTTGGGGGATGCTCAGCTGGGTTTCCCCATTTCCAACCGCAGCAGGGACACCCCAAGACCCCAAAACCCCCCCCAAAGCCACCCCCCCGCCCTGGGCCGCATCCTGCCCCGGCGGTGCCATTTGTGCCACCCCTGCACCGAGCTCGCCAGGTCTCAGCCCGCCTCCCGGCGCCCCCCTGCGCGACCAAACCAGGCTCAGCACGGCCCCCCCCCAGTTCTTGGGCACCCCCCCCACACACCCCAAATCATCCCATCCCCATCTCCCGGAGCTCGGGCACTTACCGGCGGCTGGAGAAAGCGGGGGCTGGCGGGCAGGGAGCCGGTGATTTTAATTGGGAATTATCGGACATTAAACGCCCCCCCCTGTGTGTGCGCGTCCCGTGTCCCCCCCCCCTCCCCGGTGATTTTAGGGCCCGAGCAGGGGCGGCGGGGGGGTGCCGGCACAAGGCTCTCGCCCACGCCGAGGAGGGAGAAAGGAAAAAGGAAAAAGGAAAAAAAAAGGACCGAGGGGAGAAAGGGAGCGGCTGGGGGGCGGCGAGCCGGGGGGGGGGAGGGGGGGGCAGGCTGGCCTGGAGGAAAATTAAATTGCACTTGAGGGCAAATTCTATTAGGGAATAGCGCCTGGCTCCCGCAGCCTGCGGCCACTTAGGTAATTAGCTGTGGGGCCGGGGAAATGCTGGGGGGGGGGCTCGGGAAGGGGCGAGCCCCATGGGGGGGACCCTTTGGGGTACCCCCCCTTGTCCCCAGGATGTCCCAGCCCAGCCCTGAGCGGGGCACGAGGCGGCACTGCCCCAAAGGTGCTGCGGGAGGGGGGTCCCCTCCACGTGCCCCCCCCCCAAAAAAGGGGATTCGGGCCCGCACCAAACAGGATTACGGAAAGTCTATTTACGGGACTCTCTTTTTTTTTTCCTTTTTTTTTTTTTTTTCCTGCACGCATGGCAGCTTCAGCTGCCCGGCCCCACAAATCTCCCCGCAGCGCCTGCCGGGGATGCTAATCCGGGCAGCTAAACACCCCCACCCCCAAAAAAAAATAAAAATCACCACCCTGCATCCCCCCCTCCCCATCCCATTTTGCCAACCACATGTTTTGGGGTCGGGGGGGGGGGCAGGGGAGCAGCTGGTGGCGAGGCTGGGCCGGGGCGGGGATGCATGGGGTGGGGGGAATTGATGCTGGGGATGAGCCCCCCCAGGGAAATCAAGGAGAGGGAGGCAGCAGCGACAGGCGATTTATTTCGAGGGCAGGAGGCTGGGGCTGCAGGAGCCAGGGCTCCCCGTCCTGCCGGCCCTCTCCTCCCACCTGGGCGAAGTGAAGACAGCAAGAAAAAGGTTGCAAATCGGATTGACGTCCCCCACCCCTTAATAAAGTTTATTATCAGCTGGGCTCTAATCCTTTTAAATCCCCCGGGCGGGGGGCAGGGCCGGGATTAGGGAGGGCAGCGTAATCCCAATGAATTTGTTACAGGGGGGATTTAGGCAGCGCCAGCGCAGCAGATGGCCCCGGCCCCAGAAAACAACCATTTTCCTTAATGATTCCTAACAAGGATAAAAGGGCAGAGGGAAACGGGGCCAGGTCCCCCTCCCCAGGGATGCTCCCGCATCCCTGCCCCACACCAAGCCGCAGCTCGGCACCGGGGCTGGTTCATTCCCAGCTGGTTTCCCCGCGTGTGCCCTGCTGCACAGGCTGCTTGCCTGTCCCCCCCTTGGGGACAAACCAGGAGCTGGGGGGTACACAGCAGCAAAAAGCAGGGAAAAATTTAGGGATGAGCCGAGACAGCGGGGCCGCCGTCGGCAAAAAATAATTTATTCCACTAAAACAAGCAGAGAGCGAGCAGCGGGGAGTGTGGGGTGGAGACGAGACGCAGGTGAGACCCACGAGTGCCCCCCCTGCCCCGCAGCGCCTGGGGGTGGGGGGTGGCCCCAAAACCCAACGCTCCCGGCCCCAGCAGTGGTGTGACCCTACAGGGCTGCCCCCGGCACGGGGCCGGGACCCCAACCACCGTCAGCATCCCCGCAGCACGGGGAGGGACGCTGCCACACCTCCATTCCCACCCCCCGCCCCCCAAAAATCACCCTCCACCCGCCACCCTGGGAGAGGCAGCAAAACCTCTCCCTGGGTGCGAGGCACCGGGGGGGGGTCCCTCAAATCCCAGGGGCTGCCCCGTCCCCCCCGCTCGCTCTCAGGCCACAGGGAAGCCGGGGCGACCCTTGCGGGCACGGGTACGGAGCCGAAAAAACGTGTACATGCCCAGGAGGCACATGGAGGAGAGGAAGTAGAGCGCGATGCAGAGGCTGACGTCCAAGCGGGAGAAGCCCAAGCCGAGCACCCGCAGCCAGGGGCTCCTCCGCAAGCTTCCTCCTTCCTCCTCCTCCTCTTCCTCCCGGGTCTCCGGAGCCCGCAGGCGCTCCCAGCCGGCGTCCTGGTGCAGAGGGATGGTGTCCCGCTTGCTGAGCCGCCGGCGCCGGCCGGCTGCCCGCAGCGCCTTGCTCTTGAAGTGCTGCTCGCTGAAGGAGTCCAGGTCCACGATGTCCTCGCCCGCCTCCCGCAGCCGCGGGTTCCTGCGCACGATGCTGGGGCGACGCAGCTCGGGGGAGCCCGGCCGCCCCGTCTCGCCCTCCCCGTCGGGTTTCTCCGCCTCCTTCTCTTCCTTTTCCTTCTCCTCTTCCTCCTCCTTCTCCCGGGGGCTGGCCGTGCCCAGCCTGGCGCCCACCACCGCCTCCTCCCCGGCCCGGGGGACGGGGACGGCGTAGTCCAGGTCGATGTTGCCCGGGGAGAAGAAGGTTTTGAGGAAGCTCAGCACGGCCAACTCGTCCCAGGCGTGCACGCCCCGCTCCTCCTTGTGGCACTGGGGACACATGTCCGGCGGGGGCCACTGCAGCTTGGGGAACTGGGGGTCCTCCGTGTCACTACCTGGAGGGGCAGCGGGTGAGAGGGGTCCTCTGCAGCCCCCCACGTGCTGGTACCAACACCACGGAGCAGCGAGCAGAGGGGGACGGGGACAGGGACATCTCGGGAGGATGGGTGCTCCAAGGGCAGTTTTGGGAGGCTCCATGCAACCAGCTACCAGCCCCTGGGTTGGGAGGGACATGGGATGTCCCCACCCCCATGGGACCCCATCTTAGCGAAGCTGTTGGCCAACTCCACCATGAGGAGGGATGCTACTACATCCCGGATCCCTTCCCCTTGGGAAACCAGCCCGGCTCAGTCCCCACACCTCCGGGTCCCACCCTGCCACCCCTCCTCTTCCCACCTCGGCCCCCTTACCCGCCAGGCGCGCGTTGACCTCGTTGTGGTGGGACCAGAGCCAGAGGACGGCCTCGTCCCGGCCCTTCACCTGGTCCATGGACTTGGCCGCCATGGCCTCGAAGTGCTGGGCGCACTCCTGGCAGCCGAAGAAGTACTTGACGTAGCAGCGCATGGTGCCCAGCACCTCCAGCGGCAGCTCTGGGGGGCACAGAGAGCGACTGGGGACCCCGCAGAGCCTCCACCGCTCAGTTTCCCCTTGGTACAGAGCACCCCCTGTCCCCCTGCCCGTGGAGGGACGCCCTTACCTTTGTCGGGGCCGCCCTGGGCAGCCTGGACGGTCAGCAGGTGGAAGACGGTCCAGAGCCCGCAGGGGTAGCCGCGGAAATGGGGCTCGCTGCCCCTGCAGCCCACCCAGGTGATGTTGGTGGGGAGCACGGCCGGGGGGGAGGCCTGCAGGACAGAGGGACACGGCCTGACGGGGCTGGAGACCGAGACGGGGAGGATGGGGAGGACTGGGAAAGGGGAGGAGGGAGCCTTACGTCCTGGTTGTTCTTCACCGCCTCCTTCAGGGCACTGCGGGGCAGCTCGGGCTCCGTCCAGTTCCTCAGCCAGCCATCAAGGGTCTGCAGGTAGCTCTGCACGCAGGGGCGCCCGGGGAAGTACTGCGATGAAACGGGGGGAAAAACGGGTGAGGAAAGAGTCAGAGATCCAGCACCCGGCCGTCTGAGCAGGGCAGAAAGCTGCTCTGACAGGGAGGCAGCCAAAGCCGATTAGCGGCAGCGCTCGCAAACCGCGGGCACGGCGGGGAGATGGGGAGCCCGTGAGTGAGTGCTGGTGGCAGGAGGATGGACAGACAGAGGGACAGGCTTGTGCCACAGCCACCAGAAAGACAGCAGCAGACAGGAGAAGCAGCTGGAAGTAAAAGGAGCATTTTGCTCCTTCCTTGCCAAGACTGTTCTCCCTGGACTCTCCAACGACACCACAAGCCCTAAATTTGCAAGGAATTCATCCACCATCCAACATTGCTGCTGCAAAGCGCTGTTCCTTCCTTCCACGTGAGGTTTTAACCACTCGATGCCTTGCTTCCCAGCTGTCATTCCTTCCCCGTCACGGTTCCCCCTGCTCCTTGCCTCCAGCTCCTCGTGGGAATGCAACAGTTAAGGCTCAGCCGGGCTGGCAGCAATGCTGGTGCCACTGCTCCGTCCCATGGATGAGCATGGGAACGGCAGCACAGCACGGGCTCGGCATCCCCAGGGACAGCCCCGGCACACGGCAGGGATGTAAACGCACAGCAGGATCTGCCCAGTGCCACGGGATTCAAGAACCCGGACTGGGAAGGGGCTCACTCAAATCTGCTGGAGAAATCCGGGTCCAAACGCAGTGCTTGGTGGCACCGCACCTGCTGGCTCAGAGCTCCTCTGTGCTTGAATCTTGCCAAGCCCCAGAAAGGAGAGCCTGATTTCAGGTTTTCCACGGCACCGTGCAGAGCAGCAGCGCCTTTGCCAGGCTATCAAAGGAGCCAGCAGAGAGCAGGACCCCGAGCTGAGCTCCCAAACAGGAGCTGCAAACCCACTGCCACCCGCTGCCTCTTCTGCAGGCACCCAGCCTGCTCAGCCCGCAGACACCCACCCCTCCGTTCGCACCCGAAGCCATCCAGCACCACCAGCCACACGAGCACCCACACACAGAGGTGTGGGCAGGAAAATAAAACCCCCAGCACTGCTCTCACCAACCGGGGGCTGGCACAAACCGCAGGGCACAGCTTCAGAGCAGCGACGGATGGGGACACAGGGCTGGCGTCCCAACCCTCCACCATCCCCATGTTTGCTTTTCACCCCGAACCGAATGCAGGCTGCTCCTCACCTTGGCCAGCGTGGCCACGTAGCACTTGAAGGCAGCCAGCTGGGCTCCCGACAGCGTGGCCGGCCGGCCGGCCTCCACCCGCAGCGAGTAGTGCAGCGCGGACTCCAGGTCGGCCATGTACACCTTGGAGCTGGGGGCACAACGCGACGCCCGTCGGCGCTCCGCTTTGCACCCCCGGACTCTGATTTTGGGGGGTCAAAAGGGCATGGTCCCAGCCCCCGGTCCGCCCACGGACACGTCAGCTCTTCCCATCCCTCCCTCTGCCACCCCAAAATGCCCAGGAAGGGCTCTGACCGGTCAGCCTGCCTCGGCTGCACCGCGCGGGTCTCGTTGGGAGCGCTGGCGGTGACGTTCAGCCGGTAGGAGCCACGCGTGACGCCGGAGAGCGTCCGCAGGTAGTAGGTGTAGAAGGAGCGCGCCTCCAGGTGCCTGCAGGGAGGGAGGGAGGGAGGAGCCGTGAGCCCACCCTCTCCCACCCCAAAACAGCTGCTGGGAGCGCTGGGGAAGCCCCCGACTCACACGGGCAGGCGGGAGAAGGAGCCGTTGCGGAGCAGCAGGTAGGCGGAGGGGAAGGTGGTGACGCCGAACTTCTGCACCAGCTCCTCCTCGCTGCTCAGCACCCTCCTCACCGCCACGTTCTCGTACTGCAGCAGGTCCAGCGCCACCTGCAAGCGGCCCCAGCGTCAGGCAGAGGGCAGCAGGGATTTTTTTTGGAGGTGCTGAGCCTCCCCATCCCTCCCTGGCCACATGCGTGCCGGGAGGAGGAGGCACCGGGGACGACGCCAGCTGCACCCACCTCTCTGCCCACAAAGGAGTCGCTCTTCTCGAAGATCAGCGCCAGGTACTGCTCGCCGTTCCTCTGGAAGAAGCTGTGAACCTCCTCCGCGCTGCAAGAGAGGAGCGTGGTGGTGTTGGGGGGGCCCTGCAGGTGGCCCCACCGGCACCACCGGGGGGCTTCGCCCTCCCACGTCAACAGGTCCCTGTCCGCAGGGATCAGGGACGGGACACTGATGTGGTTCCAGCCCCGGTTCCTCCCTGCTGAGGTTTCCAGCCCTGTTTTCTGCTCCGGTTCACGGGCTCTGAAAGCCCGCAGGGTCAACTAAGGAGGTAGAAAACAAAGCGTGGGCAGGGAAGGAGGGAGCTGTGCGCTCACCCACGGGGAAAAAAACAAACAATAAAACAAAACAGCAATGAATTTGAACAAGGGTTGTGTTTTGTTTTTTGGCTAGGACATGGAGAGCTGCAGCATGACCTTGGCCCAAACATCGCTTTGCAGAAAGCCAAATGCTCCCTCCGCGGGCACCACCTTGCCCTCTTTCCAGCCAGGCTGAATTAAAAGTAAAATAACATAAAATAAGGCGGGCTGGCTGACCGCTTCTGGCTCAGGATGTCCCTGGAAAACCCCTTTTCCTGCCGCCCCTACCTCGCGGGCTCCAGCGGAGGGCACGCGGGCGGCCAGGTGTCCAGGCTCTGCTCCAGGTTGGTGATGATGGCATGGCGCAGGTCCGTGACGGTGGCAGCGGGGTCTGCGGGGGGACAGGACACGGGGCTGAGCTGTCCCCTGGGGCTTCCCTGAGGGGCCAACCAGCGACCTGACTCCCTGCACCCCCCAAAAAAAAAAAAAAAAAAAAAAAAAAGAACATGGCTAAAAGGCCCTGAATACTCACTAGCAATCCTTATCCCATCCTCTGCCTTCTTGGTGAAAGCTCTGAAGAACTGGAAGGAACACAGCACAGATAAACACGAGGTGTCCCCGCCTCGCCGGGCATCCCCGCGCGTGGGACGTCACCGGGACGGATGCTGCCCGGCTCCGGATGCGCCTCGCCCGCCCCGAGGGGAGGGATGCTGAGCACTGCCAGGCGGCACGGCGCACACCTCCAGGGGACCCAGGGGTGCAGCCGGGACTGCCCCGGCCCCACAAACCGCTGCCTGCTGCTCCAGAGCTTCCACTAAGGGACCAGAAGGGTTTGTGACCCCTGCCCTGCCCGGGTTGTGCCCTCTCCCGTGTCCCGAGGCAGCTGTGGAACCAGATTGTGCCACGTAGGTGTTTGCTTTGCAGGCCGGGCTGGGAGCTGTTTGCAGAAGGCGCTGGGCTCCGACAGGGAGGTGGGGACGAGGGGGTGCGGGGCCGCAGCAGCAACGCTCTCCACCCAGTAAGACCCCATGGCAGGGCTGGGCGCAGCTCCTGCACCCCAAATCTTGACCCTGCGCTAGGTCCGTCAGCCTGCTGGACCCCACAGCCCCAGCACCGCTCACTTTCCCAGCGGAGGGGGAAGCCGGGAGGGGTTTCACTGCTCCAAAAAGTCTGATTTTTGCAGCACCGTCCTGCCAGAGCCCAGCCGGCCCTGCGGGCTGCACGCACACACAGGGCGTTCGACTGGTTCCAGCTCACCGAGCTGCAATTAACCCTGCTTTAATTAAGTGATGGAGGACGGGGCCGCCCTGGCACCCAGCTCCAAGCGCAACAAGGAGTTAAAAACCCATCCCTTCTCCCCTCCTCTCCTTCTCAAGGAGATGGCAGCTCGCCCTGCTTGCCCGGTGGGCATCCTGCTGGCCGGGGAGCGCCTGGGGAGCTCTGCCTGCCCTGCAGGTGCTGGACGGGGCTCTGTTTACAGTGGGAAGTGCCGAGAGCCAGCGTATTTACACAGCTCAGCGGCCGGGCAGGGGCCCAGGAGGAGGGATGGTGCCCTGCCAGCTGCTGCCAGCAGAGGTTCCCATCCGGGGCAGCTGCTCGGCCCCGGGGCGAAGCAGCCTGCAGAGTCCCAAAGGGAATATTTTGGTGCAGTCGTGCTGCCAGCCCCATTGAGCAAGAGAGGGGCGGGCCACGAGGAAAAGCAGGGTGAAAAGCGGGCACTGGCAAAGGGGCCTCTCCCCACCCTCTCCTTACCTTCAGCGTGGGGAAGCCGGTGATCCCAAAACTGGCGCACACCTGCTGGTTGGCCTCGTCGGCGCAGTCGATGGCCGCGAGGATCACCGCCGGCCTCCACTCTGCGGGGACAGAGGACGGGGTCAGCACGGCCACAGCCCCATGGAGCATCCCCACAATTCGGGCAGCTCCCGTGCACATCCCCGTGCGTCGCCATCCTTGAGGACACTCTGCTTTTGGGGAGCACGAGCTGCCAGCTCTGTTGCTTAGTACCAATCCTCAGCGATGGGAAAACCTCTCCCTGTCCCTCCTGGTGGTGACGGTGGCCACGGAGAGCTTGCGCAGAGCCAGGCACGGGGCCAAGGCAGAGCTAATCCTCCTGCCGCCAACGCTGCCTGCAGCAGGGCTGCAGACGCCCCATGCCGCCTGGCCCTGTCCCCCGCATCCCTCCCGTCTCCATCTCCCACCTCCGCCTCCTCCCGCAGCCCCGGCGCATGGCGAGGACAGCTTAAGCACCTTGGCCTCTTTTCTTGCCTCCCAAAGCTCGGGGGACTCATTCCAATCAATGCTTGCTTGGAAAAATCTTCAAAAAAAAGAAACACCCACCCCACGATGCGTATTTTCGGTCCTGCTGGAGCCCTGCCCACACCTTTTCTACCAGAACTCGGAGCCGATCAGCTGGGATCCCTCAGTATCCCCAGCCACCAGCACCCAGGGACAGTCCCCATCGAAGCAGGGACGCTGGCCGTGGCCCCAAACACTTGTCTCGGGGGCTGGTTAAGGCCCCACAGCACCTTGAGCCCTAAGCACCGGGTGTGCTCACCCGGCCGGCGTTTCGTGCCCTACTTTTTGGGGCGGCAAAAGCCACGGCAGAGCCGGGCGAGGCGGCGCCAGCCCTGCACGCCCTGCCCCGGCCGGGTGCAGGCGGCTCTGCCCGCGGCCGCCTGCCCGTCTGGTTCAGCGGGATGGGGCGCGGGGCCCCAAATGCTGCCGGGACTGGGGAGGGATGGCTGAGCCGTGGCTGGGCACAGCGGGCGAGCTGGGCTCCGGTTCGTCTCGCCCCAGACCGATGGGATGGATGGAAAACAAGGGGAAACGGGCCCAAAAAACACGCCGGCAATGTTCCAGTGTGAGAGACGGGCAGGGGAAGGAGATGACATTCGTGACCCTTCTGTCCAGCGGTGTCCCCGGGGAAGGTCCATGGGCACGTCAACCAGCAGGATCTACAGGTTTCAACCAGCAAAATGGAGACCAAAACCTCCGAAATGGCTCCTTTTGGGTTCATAAACAGCCCAGCTTGAGGCCACCCTGCCGCGAGGGTGGCGGTGCCACGTGGGGACAGGAAGGGCCGTCGGGGCCGCGGGGGCAGCCGGGGGCCAGGCACGCTCCTGCACTCATCGGCACGCGGCGCCCCGCAGCCGGCGTCCTGCCCGTCGAGCCCGTTCCTACAAAAATCCACCTGGGGGGACGGCGGCGTGCAGGCTCCTTCCCGCAGGCTCCTTCCCGCTGCCAGCAGCGCACGGGGGCGGCTTCCGACCCCGTCAGACCCCATTGCGGGGTGAGCATCCGTGGCACAGCAGCATCCCGGTGTCCAAAATCCAGCCGGGCTTCAGTCCGCTCAGCATCCCGCAGCGGGGCGAGACAGGGGTCCCAGTGGCAGAGAGGGACCAGGATCCCCGGCGATCCCTCATAGGGGACGGGGTGCTCACCCTATTGCCCCCACCCTTCGCTCCCTGCCCTCGGAGGTCAAATTGGGGTGACAAAACCGGGGCGCAGCTCCCCCCAGGGGGGTCTCCCGTCGCCCCCCGACCCAGAGGGAGGCGAAAAGTCCCGGCGAGGGGGGTTGGGGGGATTTAGGGGATTTATGGGGGCGACCGCGGGCACTCACCGCGGATGTCCTCGGCCAGGGCCCGCCATGTGGGGGCGAAGTGGACGCAGTGGCCGCACCAGGAGGCGAAGAACTCGACGGCCCAGGCGCTGGGGGAGCCCAGGATGCGGCCCTCGGCCGTGGTGGCCCCCAGCAGCTCCAGGGGGTCGCTGGGCGAGTACAGCCCGCGGGGACGAGCCGCGGGCAGCGCCAGGGCCAGCACCAGCGCCGCGGGCCACCACCGGCCCCCCGGGTGGCCACCGCCACCGCGGCCACCGCCACCGCTCCGCGCCCGCCGCCGCCACATCGCCCACCCGGCCGCCGCCCGGCTGTAGGGCCGCCCGGCTGTAGGGCCGCCCGGTTTTTGGGGCCGCCCGGCTTTTTGGGGCCGCCCCCGGCGGGCGGGACCGGAGGGGCGGGGCTCAGCCCCCCCCTCCACACCCCGCTGCCATCGCAGCGCCCCCTGATGGGAGCTGCTCCCACCTGAGGGGAGGTATTTTTTGGGGGGGGGGGGTCTGTTTGGGTACCCCCCCACCCAAACGCCACACGCACACACCACACGCACAGATCCCAGCTCCTGGGGCTCAGCCGCACCCCGGTGTTTTGGGGGTTGTGCAGTCTGAGGGGGTCCTGACCTGCAGCACCTCGCGCCCCTAAATAGCCCCCCGCTACCCCACAGGCAGCTCCTGCTGGGGGTGGCAGAGGCGCCCAGCGTGTCCCCCTGCCCAGGACCCCCACCCCATCACCAGGCAGCCCCAATCCCATAAACTGTCCTATGGAGGCAGGGGGGTGTCCCAGGAGACCCTCCCCAAAAGGCCAGCAGCACCCGCGGACACACCGCGTAAAATCCCGATAAACCAACACAGGGCGAAATGCGGCTGATTCAGGCCCAAAACCTGCGGCGCTGCCATTATGGAAATTCCTCGAGGGAAGCCGCCCGCCTGACGGCAGCACCCAGCTCGGACACCCTGACGTCAGCCAGGGCCACGCCGGCTGGGTGGCATCTGCAGGGGTGTCCCCCCCACCCGGCGCTGTCCCCACACGTGGCGGGGACACCCAGGGGCGCACGGGGCTGGTGGCTGCCATCGGGGAGCGATGCCTGGCCACGTTACGCACCACAAAGGCCCCAAATCCAGCTCCTCCGCCCCAAAAAAAGCAGGGAATCCCAGCCCTGCAGCCCCAGGTGGGGCCGTGCCGGTGCTCACGCACGCACCCGGAAGGTGCCCGTTGCACAGCGCCCCGGGGCAGAGCTGGACATGGCCTCCCCCCAAAAAAAAACCACACTCAAAAGCCACCCTAAAAGGTGCTGTGTCCAAAAGGAAGACCTTCCTGCCTTCCCCGCCCCGCCGTGACGAGGGGCCCCGTGATGGGGGGTGCCCATCGCTCCCCAGAGCAGGGTGCTGGCTCCAGCCCCAGAAAGGCCATTAGCCGCGACCGGCCCCACCTAGGTATTTTAGGAGGACTTGCCATGCTAGAAAAACAAGCCTGCGAGAGCCAAGCCTTGCCCTGGCAGGGGAGCACAGGGGCCTCAGAGTGGGGCACGGCCCCAAGGGTGCAATGGGGAGGCGATGGGGACAGAGCTCACGGGATGTGAGGGCAGTAGGGGTGCCCCCACGCACCCTTTGTGGGTCCAAACTGATGTGAACGGGGGCTGAGGGTGGTACAATGTGGCCCAGGCAGCTGTGATTAAACCCCAACGGGATTATCGCAGCACAGGGAGGGGGCCCCTGCACGGCTGATGTGAGCAGCAGCCTCTGGCTGGCGCAGGGATGATGCCACGGCTCGCTGTCAGCCAGCAGGAGATTAAAAAACAAAAATCCTGCTGGCAGCCGCCCGGTTTCTGTCTGGGGCAGCTGTTCCCGACAGCCTCAGTGCGAAGGGATGTCATCACCGTTATTTTACCCTGGGCTAAAGTCCTTGTTTTAAGGGCTCATCATTTAAGGGCTAACCCCATGATGGGGTTATCACGCCGAAGGAGAGGCTCGGCACCAGCCTAATTGCCAGCATCCTCCCCATGCAGCTCGCCCCTCCCTCCCAAGGCAGCCCGAATTCCTCGAATCCTTTTTTAGCTGCAAAAGCAGCTCCCTC
Organism: Aythya fuligula; assembly: GCF_009819795.1. Classification (NCBI taxonomy): domain Eukaryota; kingdom Metazoa; phylum Chordata; class Aves; order Anseriformes; family Anatidae; genus Aythya; species Aythya fuligula. The sequence continues at coordinate 21,072,181 of NC_045566.1, read as the reverse complement.
GTGCCCCAAGGCAGCGAGGGGAGAGCCTGAACCCTGGGGCTCCGGCTCCTTTTGGGGTGAGCCAGGCCCTTGCTCACCCGCCCCAGGCTGGGGATGCTCCTGCTTCCGGGGAGCCGCTGCCGACCCCCCGCCGCCAGGCTGGCGCGTCCCTGCGGCACCAGGCACGGGCTTGCCCCCGTGGCCTCTTTTTTTTTTTTTTTAATTTATTTTCTTCAGATCAGGCTTTTCATCTCTGCGTCAAGCCGGGAAGAGCTGGATTTTCCTTGCAGATCGCCCCTGAAGGCAAAGCAGGGGTGGTTTTTTTTTTTTTTGTTGTTGTTGTTGAAGATGGATTTGAGATTAAGTAAAATGAATTTTAAAAATAAAATGAAGAATTGGTAGGAGGCCAGAGAGGTTTTGGGAATGCCCTCCAAGTGCTACCTGCCGCTGGTCCTTCTCTTGCCCTTTGGAGCCCCCAGCCAGCCCCAGAGCCCAGCTTTAGGCTCTCGTGCTGTGGTTGGGAACGTGCTTGATTTCCATTAGTAGAGCTCGGCAAAATATCTTCAGCACCCAGCTCAGCATCCTTAACCTGGGGAAGAGACGTGCTCCACTCCCACGTAACGAGGCTAAGGATCCCTGCAGATGCTCCCAAGCTGCACAGGTGCCATGTTCATTAAGCTCATCAGCTCTCAGATCTCCCTTCCCAGCCAACAGGAACTGCCTTGAAGTCAATGAGATGTGGGCTACGGTCCTCAAAGGCCACTAAGACCTCAATGAAATCATTGGAGCCCTGCAGAACTCGTTTCATGCACCCAAAATGGATCGTTTTCGCAGACACAAAGAGCTGCTCTGATCGTCTTTGTACTGGGCTAGAGGAGACACAGAAAGACTATTTGGGTTTTTATGTATTCAGGTCTTGAACTGCCAAAAAAGGATTACTGAAGGTGTTTTGGAAAATGGGGAAAGATTTATAATGTCTGCATGAATCTGGCTGCAGAAAACCAATGGCTTAAAACATCAGGATAAGACAACCCAGGAATTTCTCGCCTCCCTTTAGTTTTGAAGTTTCGGGGACGGGGAGATCCCAAAACGGACTTTCTTCCTTGAAAATTAAAGAACACGTTCCTGCGTAATTGGGATTCCAGGAACTGACTCCAAGAAAAACACGCGACCGATGCGAGACTCATGGCACAACCATGACAGGTGCCCGCGCCGTCACCCAGCCCTGGCATTCAGGAGGCCGCTCGGAGGAGCTGGCACCCAATTCCCCATGACACACGGGTGGACACGAGCCCTGACCGATGCCAGGGCTGCGGAGGTGCTCGCTCAGCAGAGCCCCTAGGACCAGCAGAGCCCCTCTGGGCTGCCACCGGCAGCCAGCAGTTGTTGATTTCTACCTTTCAAGCCCAGCCAGCCTGTAATAACAACAGACGCGCAAGAAAATCTGGGGTGCATTCTCAGGATGTGATGAATGTGTTCACGTAGGTTGTGTCTGCAGCAGGACTGCAGCAGTTCCAGCCCCTGTCTGCTATTCACCCTCCGCTGATTCATCCCTGCTCGGGACGACGCAGCAGCGCTGCTCTTTTCAGAGGGCGCTGGTAGCACCCGGTGCCCTCTTTGGGTACGTCGGGGTTGGAAACGAATTTGAGATCCACTCAAAGTCCCTCCTTATAAGTCACCGCCACATCCCAGGATGCACAGAGCAGATGTTTTCCACTCCAGCTCATCTGCCCAGCGTCCAGGAGCAGATCGGAGGAGACCACACCGCCCAGATTTGCCACCTCATCATTTGGCAGCTGGCTTAATTGCAGCGCATGAAGCAGAATACCACACAGATGACAACGGGGCGCTCCTGCGGGCTCACCTGCCAAGGGCCACACCGTGCCCAGCCTCCGGCTGGCCGAGCTGCACGGGCTCCATCGCCTCCGTAGAGCAATGAGTTGGGTCGAGGTGGGACCGGGCTCCTCAAGCTGAGCGAGGCAAAGGGCAGGATCCTCTTCAGTGCCTTTGTTGTGCTGGAATGAAAGAACACAAAGCCTCTTTAGAAAGGCTCTGGCCACGTCTCCGACTATCCCCGTGCCACCACGGCCCAGCATCGTGGCAGTGCACCCAGGTGAAGGTGCAGGAGCTGGCTGATGTTACCACCTGGGATGCCCCCCCAGAACTGCCATCTCCAGCCAAATCAGAGAAAATCCCATTTACAGCCAGCCGAGATGTCACAGTTGGTGGCAGACAAGTCAGCCAGCCACCAGGAGCCACCAGGAACCAGCACCGGGGAGGGAGCACAGCCCAGGGCCACAGCAACTCCTACAACGGGGCCGATGGAAAACCCCAGAGCAGGAACCAACCAGGCCTGCTCAGGTCTTTCTCACACACCACATCCATCAGGCCAAAAAAGGCCTCTTTCCCCACACACCCTGCTCCTGCCTGACCCTTGTCCTCCTTCCAAACAGAGCTGCCGAGGGCGGAGGCTCCTCTCTCTTCCTTTCCCCCAGCTTTCCCCAGGATCTCACTGGGGAGGGGGCAGAAAGGTGCAAATCTGGGGCCAGGAATTTTATTTGCCATGCCACGGCCGGGCAGCCCCCTCCCCTCCTTCCCGTGCCCTGCAGAGAGCTGCTGGCATCCCGCAGCTCCCTGCCGGCTCCTTTTCTTCCCAGGGCAGTGCTAATGAGGACCAAGGGGCGCTGCGGAAGCCCTTACGCTATGCAGGACACAAAATGCAGATTGGGGACAGCATTTTGTGTGCTGGGGAAGGCGGCTGCCTGCCGTTGCCCAACCTGGGAGTTGCACCAGCTCCACGGGCGCAGCCTTCGCAAGGCAGCCGCGCTCCGGCGGTGCTGGGAAGAGTTGCACAAACACCCCGGTAGAAAGTCTGTGCCAAAGTGGAGCAATGTAGGTTTGCAAATGAGGAAATTAGAGCCTTCGTCAAGCTGATTGCCGGGCATCCTGGGCAAGGACGCGGCAGCAATGCAGCACTTTGCTGTGTCACTTGCCAGAGCACCGTGGCAGCCTTCCCACTGCTCAGGCCCTTTTTAAAGGCAAGCCAGGTCTCCAGACGGAGCAGCACAGTTCATTTTTTTCCAGCGTAAATGCACTCTAAAACACTTCCAGGGATGGATGCTGATGGCAGCAAGCAGATCCCTGTCTGCAAACACAAGGCTCAAGCAGCAAAATAGCTGCAGGGTGAGGGAAGTGCCACGGACGCTCTCCTGCTGTTTGATAATGAGGGCGCAGAGGCTGCGGCACCGCTTTGTTTCAGCCCTTTGGGCAGCAAGCGCCCCACCGCCACGCTCTGCCTGGTTCAGAGCGAGCTCAGGCAGCTGCGATGCTCTCCACTGAGTGCTGACACCGTGGGACAGCAGCAAAACAGCCTCGGAAAGGAGTGCACCAAGCCTTCCTCCACGGCGAGGTACCTCCCCTAAGGAGAAACAGCAGCAAACTGCTCAGTGCGGTGTTGATAACGCCTTTGCAGGGGTTTTGTTCACCCCTATATAACTCACCCCAGCTGGAAGAGCAGCGCTGCTTTCTTGTAGGCTGTTTGCACACCTAATTAGGCACAGCTCCACCTGCACAGGGAACTGCATGAGTTTACCGTGCAAGCTCACTAGCCTGAAACTCTTCTTGCTCCAAACTCCACTTTCCCAGAGAACATTTCCAACATCCTTGCTAGACAGCAGTCAGTGTTTAACGCTCAGCTATATGTTAAGAAACAGCCCCAAAACACAGCAGAGGTACAGGAGCAGCAGCAGCCGTGGGTCCTGAGCAGGCTCAACAAATGCTCTGGGTCTTCCCCGTCTCGTGCTGCGCCCGTTCTGCTCCTCCTGCACCTCCCGGCCGCCTGCCCACACACCTGGAGTTTGGCACCACAACTGCTCTGCCCTCCTCTTGCAAAGCTCTGCTGCCTTTCATGTGTTAAAAGTTTTGGGTTCTATTTTTTTTTCCTGTTCAGAAGACAGTTTGCAACCGTCAGAGGAGAAAGGAAACCACAAGGATTTAGGACAGCTTCACCAAGAAATGAAGCTTTCAGGCAGCGGTGTTCGCCCCCGCCAGCTGAGGAAGTGAGCAGAGCTGGGGGCAGCGGCTTTACTCAACTGTAAAAATTCAGGAGCCTAATTGAGTGCTCCAAAACAAGGCTTAGGCTCTGAAGAATTTCATTCCAACACTGTTAAGATCTTGTTTTCTTTTTCTTTTCTAAATTTTGGAAACCATGAGTTTTTAAAACCTATTTTACATAAAGGTGAGGAGTCATTTTTCTCCAGGCAAGGCTGTGTAGTGCCTTTCTGCAATGATTACACAACGTTATTTTCTGTTTTGGTTTTTATCAGTCAGCTTTAACAACAAGGAAATTCTAATAACGTGTGATTATAATTAAGGCAACTAATGGGATTTTGTGGACTGTGATTGGCATTGCAAGTACAGCATCAGACAGAGAGGGGAACATATAAGGGACAAATCTCCAGGACACCTTCAGAATTAGCAGCCATTTGGGTAATTATAAATCTCCGTTTTATAAGGAACGAGGAAACAAGATTAATTTATAAATCAGTTTATTTACAGATTTTGTTCTCTTAAAGTACATTTCAGTTACGAAAGATATTTACACTGGTGTACACAGGGACCCCCCTGGTTATTTTACAGTTCTTAATTACAAAAACCCCTCCACATCCTTGGGTCTGTCTACTGTGCAAAGCTGCTCTGGATGTGAACATTTGCTGAAACTGGCCCAAAAACCAAGTTACCAGGTTATTTACACATACACAGTAAACAGGTTTCTTTTTAGTATCTCCACAACACAGTACATCGGGAGACGGAGCCTCCCAGAAGGCGGCTTTGCAAATGTATATCAAAAGGCTCTGCAAAGTCAAGGGAAAAAAACTATTAAATGCAGGTTAATTACAGTATTCCTCTTTCATCTGTATATATTTTTGCATTTAACGTTTAAATTACAAATAAGTTCAATAGTTTGCTTTTCTCCATTTTAGTTGATTTGTAAACACTTCAGATGCACTAAATACCTTGTAAGATTCAACTGTTTCTCTGCTGAAAAGTACTTTATTTTCCTAATAGTCTTAAGGTAGCAAAGGGATATGAAAGTCAGAACTGCGCTCAGTTCCGTGCAGAATAGTCACTTAAAAGGTCTCTATCACTGTGCTACTGAAGATCTTCTGCAGGTACACACTTATTCAAGTATTGCAAAAAGCTAAGGCCACTTTTTCAAGAAAGGAAAGTGAACAAGACGGGATTTTTCCAATCCCTCAATTCCACCTTGTGAGCAGCGAGCCTCTGAAAGGCAGAAGTGCTGATTTGCCGCAGCTCAGCTCAGGAAGCATCCTGCTGCGAGAGGTACTCACGCTCCTGGTCCTCACGAGCCTGGGCTTTCCCAGCCGGCACCGAGATCCTTCCGAAAAGGGAATCGCGTCTCCACAGTGACACTGGCCACTGCCTCAAAGAGCTTCCAGGTCTCGGAAAAATCTCACAGCCTCGAAACTTCTCACGGGGTTGGCACCAAGATAACCAGGACCCGGTAGTATCATCTTGTTCTTTTAGTGGGGAGGTTGGGGAGAGGAGAGGAATACAGAACTCGGCCTCTGCTGTCAAGACTCCGGACTCCCCCCTACCTCCTCGTTATCAGACACGACCCAGACAGACCATTGCTTCATCGCAGTAATCATCAGTCCCAAAGTAACTCAACGCACTCGAGCTATTGAGCATACACTCAACTCAAAGCAACTCAACACACTTGAGGTATTGAGAAGAGAATTCACGTATATTCAAGTCTTTGTAGGGTTGCTCCTGTCGAGGATTGCTACCAAAAAAATAAACGGTGATGTTTGCAAAGGAATAAAGCCATTACTTACACAGTTTTCTTCTGCCCGACCAGCCGTAAAAACAACTTCTGTTGAGGGTACTAAACTGCTGCTGATCTAAACCAGCGAGACAACAGGCACATCATCTCCAATGGTCCCTGGCACCCTGGCAGGCCAACTGCGCAGCCTCCTCCCTACTGGTGGCTGCACAGAAAAGCCCCACCAGCCCCACAGGGCAGCTGAAAAGCCTCTGTGATGCGCAGCACCCTTCTCAGCGCCGGCCACACCACCTATGGGACAGAAGCTAACTGCATGCCTCCGATACTCCAGCCTCCAACCTGCGCTGCGGGTTTCTACCTTCTTTCCGTAATTGCTACCTATAAAAATAACAATCGTCTCTATTGAAAAAGATACACCCAAGGAAAGGGAATCTGAGGCAGTGACCCAAGCAGTGACACCAGGCTGGTTAAATGCAGCAGCTTTAGTTTGCTTCTATTTCAAGCGTTCGAGAATTTCACAGTTCAGCATCATGACACCTTAGGCGGACAAATGAATCACTTAAGGAAAAAGGCTGGACGTTGCTCTGCCAAGACCATTTGACTTCCAGCCAGCCAGAAAGGCTGCTACTGCAGGACAGACGTGCATATGCCCTGCTGGAGGTGTTCCTATTACAGCGTTATCTCCTCCTTCTTCTTCTTCCACTTGTTAAGCTTCCATGCATATGGCTCCCCATTAACTCGCAAGTGAGGTGCTGGCAATACTACATCTGAGAGTCTGCTCGGACCTCTGATATATCCAACACTTCCCAGTGCTGTCCCTGAAGAATTACCAGCCACGTGTCGTTGTGCAAAATGCAAATATTCCAATGATAGCTCTCCAAAACAAAACAAAAAAAAAAAAAGGAAAAGAAAAAAACTAATGGAGCACTAGCAGAGAGAGGCATCCTAAGAAGCCCAAGAACCAAGCAGATGAAAGAAGCAGCAGGTCACCACGCCTATCGTGGGCAGCAGCATCTTTGGGGGACCTCCAAGAGGGCTTCGAAGCATCTCCCTGCACTCCGATGTGTCTGGAGAACCTGGCTCTCCTCTGCATCTTGTCCCAGGTTAACAATTCGGGACATCCACTATTAAGGCATCAATGTTCGACCCCAGATTGTCTGTGTTCATCCAAGAAAAACACTAGAATGGGGGGGACAGATTAGGAAAGAGAACTCAGCAGAAGGACACTGTGGTTCAACCCGGCACCAAATGAATCGGGTACCAGCTGCCCATTGCCTAGAAGTTCTGGGAAAGGAAGGAAACAGACGGAGCAGGGAAGTTTCATATCGTTTTTCAGCTCAGTCCCTTCACCTCTCCCGTGTCTCTGAATCAGGTGCAGAGAATCTCCGTTCCTAGCTGTACCTTTGCTTCCCACCCCCAGTCAGCGAGGTTTGGTTCCTCTCACCTTCCCTGCATCTGCCTCAAGGAGTTGGAGGTTGTGTGTGAAGAATACAGACACCGGCAGTTTCCAGAACAGACGCTTCCTCAAGTTTGGCTGTCTCAAAATGTAAGATAGCACAACCAACTGCACAGGACACTCTCCTATAACCCACTTAATAAATTATCTGAAAATAAATTAAAAAAAGCCACAAGCACAAAACATGCAGACAGTCAAGCACTGCTTTCTTTGGTGAATACACTCTGTTCTCTAAATTGTTCAAGTGATTGCTTCTCCGATTTATTAGGTGACAAGAAGGGAGAAAGCTGAGGGTGTGAAGGCCAAATTTTTGCAAGGAAACATTTTCCACTCCTGCATGTCTCGTGCCTGAGAGAATCCTGAGTATCCGTTATCTAGGAGCAGCTGGTGCTCCAGGAAGTGAAGAAGTGCTACACGGTAGGAGGAAAGTTGTCCACGGGCTCATCTTTCACGTTTGGCATGAGGCGGCCTTTATCTTGCTCCACCTCTGGATTGAAGCACGTTACATAGGAAAAGCAGTAAGAATTCTTTACTTGAATGCAAAAAGCAACATCACCTAATTTCCCTGGACTGACTGGCACCATATCTGGTACCACATCCCAGGAAGAAAGACGAAAACCAACTTCACAGAAAATGGAATTAACTGGGCTCCGGAGCAGAAGAGACCGATGCACATTGTTAGGGCTGCAGGAGAAGAGGTGTTAAGGTTTTAACACTGTTCAGTATGGTAAATATTCAGTTACGACTAAAACCTGACCAAACCATTTCTTCTGCAAATCACTCACATTTCTAAAGACAACTCGAGCACTGATGGCTGAGAGCCTTTCCAGCAAAACAGCCAATATCCCAACTCAACCCACCCCTTTCAGAACACAGGCTGCACGTCACAGCCCCAGGGCAGGGGCCACGGACAGCTGCCGACAGCTCTGTGGCAGAACTGCGTCGGCACGCCAACAGTCTGAGCACTCCACAATGCAGCCTCTAGTGAGGATCAGCTTGTTCCAAGCAACAAATCCGGTGCAAGGTCTCTAGCAGCAGAGGATGCAAGTTCAGGTTGCTGCAATCGCATCTGTACTGCCTTTAAAACCCACGTGTGGAAGTCCAGCAGCAGTGCTCGCAGGGTGGAGAGTATGTCGGGAGTCAGAAAGGCCCATGACTCAGTGGTTACGTAGCGTCAAGTTTATTTTCAGCTCTGTCAGACAAGCAGTAATCTCCGCTGTTTCTCATTTATCTGGTTCAGTACATCAACAGTGTCTCTGATTAAGGCCTCGAAGATCCCGTCTGCCAACTGCATCTTTACACACAGTTCGTCCTCGTCGTAGTTCACCCACTGTGCTTCTTCCTCGTGAAGTTCCTGCACCTGGGAGGGTAGAGAGGAAAAGGCAGAACAAACAAACATTACAACTCCATTGCTCTAGGATAATGTCCCCTGCAAAGTTCCAGAAAGAGTCCATAACAGCCTGTATCTGCCAACGGCATGTCTGTCTTTGCAAGAGATTACAGGAAACGCTTGGAATAGCAAAACGGACACGGAGCTATTTGAACCAGGCTATTTCACTGCATGGACATTTGCTACCTTTCACCATGCTACTCGTTTCAAAGGATTTCATATTCCTGCACAAGTTTTTCACTTGAAAGAGCTCAGCTAATGGGATATTTTTGACCAACACCAGCTCCATTAAAAACTCCCTAATTGCCCATTTGCAGGAAGCTGATTTCATGCAGCTTAAACTGGTAAGGAATCACGCAAAGGGCTTCAAAAGGGGAAGGAAAAAAAAAAAAGATGAAAGATTTGACTACAGTTCAGATTATTTGAATTAGGAAACCTAAAGGAACTTACAAACTTCTCCAGTTCTTCTATATTGGAAGACAAAACACTGGTGTGTGTTGTATGGCAGTCTTACAACTCATTTGCACAAAGTACTTCATGCTTCATTGGATTTGAGAGCATTATTACAAATTGACTTTTGTGCTTTTACAGCCAGAAGAATAACTCAATGCATATTTATTTCTATTTCTTCTTAAATTGTTGACATGCAAAATCCCATTTCACTGGTCACTGGCAAACAGGTGTCTGAGTAACAGACAGAAGTGAGTGATCTCACTCAGCAAATAAAGTCGTACCAGGAGTCCCTCCAAATTCCACACCTCCAATTAAACTTACTAAAAATTTGTTTTGGTGACTATTTTAGCGTTATAGACACATCCTAACAAAGCTCAAACTTTCTCAAAAAAACAAAGAGTGGGGACAAACAACACTCTTTAAAATGATCCACTAGTTGGGTATCAATATGCAATAGCGTTGTCATCTCAAAGAGCACAAGAGCTCCAGCCCCAGTGCACTCTTCCTTCTGTCTGAAGCGCGCAGCAAGGTGCCTGTTTTGGAGGTGACAGCTGCGGCAGCACAGTGATGACTCAATAACCCAAACACAGCGTGAAGCCCAAGAGCAGGCTGCTCTGGGAACCCCAGGGAAGCTGCATTGCTTCCAGGGTTTTTAGCCATTCATAAGGCTTCAGTTACACACGGGTTTTCCGTCTGACAGCTCTTTTCTCCTTCTCCTAAGAGAGCCTGGGGAGAGGGGCAGGGATCTCATCCTGCACGCAGCTTTGGAAGAGTCACACTAAATGCTTACAAATCTCCGTGCTACTGCAGCAAGCATCCTTTTTGGCACAGCCCTCATTTCCCTTACAGCTGTCAAAGATGGAGTGTAATGGTTTCATTGTGCTCCTTACTAGCAATGAAGAAGCAACAGCACTGGCAATCAAATTCTGAACGTGCATCGTAGGCAAAAAATAGTTTAAACTGTGAACACTATCAAGTGACAGATAATTGAGTGTAAGTTTGTTTCAGCCATCCACCCCGACACAGACTTCTGAGGTCTCTCCCTGGAGAAGCTTGCTGCCTACACTCAGTATGTGCTGGTTGTAAATTTTGATAAGCCCTGGACTAAACAAAAGCAGCGTGTCCCATATCCTCTCATTAACAAGGAGGTATAAAACAAGCACCAATTTGGAGCTGATCACGTGTTGTGTGACTGCACACAGACCACTTAGATGAGGAAGAGCAGGAGATAGGCAAACTGGAAAGAAGAGGGTGCCACAAAGAAGTGTTACCGAAAAAGACAGGTCTTGGAGAGCAAACGGAGGCACCAAAAAGGAGACAGTGAAGATCCTAACTAGAGGAAAGATCCTGGAAGTGAGGGAAGATCCTAAAGATGAGAGAGATGGGTGGAGACGAGTGTTGGTGGACCTTGGCCCATGACTCCCATGACTGGCAGCCAGGAGCAGCTGCACAACACCAACCCACACAACCTTCTGCCTGACCATCCCTGGCCAGCAGCATCCTCCCTGCTGGGAACGTAAGGCGAGACCTGCTGAGCTTTAGACAAAGTTTTGATTTCTGTAGATTCCCATTCAAAATCACTAACATCTGCAAAATAAACTACATTGAAGGAGTCACTAGATCATTTGGGAGGCTGGAAATAAGAGAAATCCAGAAATAAACCACTGCCTTGGAAGAATGCCAGTATGAGGAAGGCAGGTAGGTCCATTTTCACAGCACTTCATGCCCGGTGTTTGGAAACGTTAAGATATACGACTGTGCACAAAGGCAGGCTTTGATTCTCTTCTTACAGTTTGACTTCCCTTGGGTTTAGGTCGTGGGGGCCACAGAAGCAGGCTTCTGATTAAGCCAGCTTGACAGGGAGAGCTCTGCTTTGCTGGGGAATTCAAAACCGCACGGAGAACATTTTAGCCCTTGAGTCAACAAGGCCAGAAGGATCAAGTGCTTTTCAGCACTCTGTTGGCAGGCTTGTCAGGTGTAAAAACTGAACATGTAGGTTTGGCAGTAACGTGTGAGCTTTACTTTCTGAAACTCAGGATAAAAGAAAAGGGGTGGGAGGGTCAGCACAGGGAAAGCAACAGCAGTGTTTGTTCTGGCCCTATGCAAACAGATCAGCACAAAGGTTTTGGCTGAAGATCCAAGTGGAAAAATAGTGAGAGCAATCTATTGTTAGCACCTGAACTTAAATAAGGAGATATGAGGGCTCTTACTGTAGCTTACAAAGGTTTTGAAAGGTCTAGGGAACACTGATACACCCAAAGCAGCACCTCTGCCTACACGTACGTCTGAGATTCTCTCCACAGAGCACAGACAGAACACACAAAATAAAGGAGGCAATACTAAGGGACATGAAAAGAAAAGCAAACATCTACACATTCCTTTACCTTGATTTGAAACTGAAAGTGAAGATTTGCTGTAAACATTAATAGTCGGAACAACTGCCTAGCAGACAAGATCTCTCCTAACAGGTTCTGTTACAAATGCTTTCTGAGGAGAGAACCCGCAAAAAAAAGAGAAGAGCACAATTGTTTTTTTTGTCACTGGCAGAAAACCCTTGACAACTATTTTAGTGTGGGAAAGAACAGACAAAAGTGAAAACAGAACTAAAGATACAGTTGCTGGTGGAAGTAGCAGAGGCCAAGGCAAAGCAAACAGGTGAAGGGCTTCTCCCCTTGATTCCCAGCTGGTGCAAAGGCAGACGGGCACCTGCACCTCCTCGCATCACCAGGCACTGCCCTAACACAGGCTGCTTCTGCTGTCATGCTCCCTCCCACCACACTGAACCTTTGCTGCAGTCAAGGACTACTGCCAGGAATTAGGTTTGGTGTAATGAGCCTTCTAGGAGACATCCAGGAATAACCAGGGAGAGATTAAGCCAGGCAAAATAGCCTGGCACTTGCTCTGTGCCTTCAGAGAAACCTATGTCAGCTGAGCACACAGACTTGGCTCTGGGTTTTAGAGCCACCCCCCTGTCAAGGCAGACAATGTCACTATTTGACAGTCATTACTAATGTACTGGAGAAGTAAGCACGCAACAGACTCTGCTTTCTCCATATCAAAACCCTGGCATTAGTCATACCTAGCTCCTGGGTCAGACAGTATTGGATAGTCAGATGTGTTTAACCCCTCTCAAAGCCACTAAAAATATGTAGTTGTCTCAATAAAAGCTGAGAAAATGTGTTTTCACTTGAAAATGACTTTCACTTGAATGAGAAATTAAGAAACTGGGAAGGACTTGTGCTCAGAGCTTAAATGCAAGTAACAGAAATCAAAGAAGGTTCACCTCTCTTATAAAAGATCATGTTTTATTTTAACTGCTTATCTTTATAAGCAGACAAAGAATGCAGAGAATCAATCAGTTTCTCTGTGTAGTGAAATGACACATCCTGCACATTGTAACATAGATATCTGCTAAATAAATCTTCATGTAACTTGAAGAAACAGAGCATTTTTGGTTGTGGTTTTTTTCTAAAGAAGCTTCTAACAGCATCTAAACCTACCAAAAAGTCTTGATTTCTTTTTCAGCAACTCATTGCGTTGTACTACTTGAATCTATTTCAGACAAAATTTGTGAAACTCCAAATCTGAATCCTCTGTTTGGGGCTACACCGTGAGTTACCAGCAGACAGGCAGCAGATCTTTCACAGACCTGTATATCCTACTGTGAACTCGGATTTGTGTTACCACAGAGCTCATAAACTTAAGCAGAACATGAAGGCTGACCAGGGGACAGAGAAAGCTATCCAAGTAGTTTGTATTTTATAGGGATTATAATAGAATAAGGTAAAAGGAATTGAGCATCATCTCCTTAGGCTTTTTAGTTAGAAGCTTCTCTGACAGCAGCTCATGTTGCAGTATGAATTTGGTAGCAATGCCACTGAGACTGCCTTATTCCCAAAGCATGGCATGCTGCAACCTTCAATTATTCCCAGCCTTCAGATAAAATTTTATTATCACACTCTAGTGAGAACAAAATAAAATTAAGCATGTTATTTATTAAGCCAAACTTGCCAGAGCTCTATTAATCTCTCACATCTGGGTCTGCATGTAAATTGCTGGCCAGATTGTCTGAACTTCCAACTTATTCTACCTAAAGCACTTTGATGCCTTCAACTGGAGCAGTTTTTCCCAGTCAGGAATCCTTCTTTCAGGTGTGGCGCTAAGAAATCTGAAGTCAACATCTAAAACTGGTACACAAGCATAACAGTTGTACTATTAATCCTCTCAGAGATTTAAACATAAGACTTTTTGCACACACTACAAACAGCCTCTGTAACCCAGAACCAAGAGTACTAGGACATGCAGGTCCTATACACAAGCCTTTTATTTACATACAATTCAAATTAACCCCCTGGGAAAAAGCCTGTGTTGGAAACCTTCCACTGATGGGCAATTAGAAGACCACACGACCCATGACCTGAAGTTAGCTCTGTGTGCGCGTGTGTGGAATCAATTTCAGGTATAATTAAGTAAAGCACGGTGTTAATGACAACTCATATTTCCAAGTGGAACCTTCACCATCATTATAGCCAATAAAGATGTTAATCATCCTGCAACACAAGCCAACCTTTCAAAAACTAGTACACAGCCAGATACGCTCTACCTTGCGCTGTTCTAACAGTGAACTGTCTCTACCCAGTGGCAGCTGCATTCACTAAGTTCACAGCAAGCACTACAGAAGCAGAAGTCACGGTCATCGCTTAGTTTTGAAAAGCTAAGCTGTGGGTTCCACCTGGCAAACTGCCTTGTACTAGGAAAGTATTGTTTTTCACACTGTCTTGTTCAAGTCTGTGCTCTTCTAACCCAAAGACTTTTGCAGCCTTTTGGTTGACTCTGGTTAGCAATCAAGTCTATTATGTTTCCAGTATCACTGCCTCCAATTAATCAGTATTACTTCAAAGTAGAAACATTTCAAATTAAAGTAAAAGGAAAAATGTATTTTCTTCCCAAAGAAAAAGTTCACTCTCCTTTCAGTCAAGTATTCCAGTTTCTCCTGCAAATTCATGTTTTAAATTGTGGGGAGTGTGCAAATCTAACCTCCAGGAAAATCCAGTATGAACTGAGAATTCAAACAATTCACCTTACTTCATGTGGTTGTGGATGCCCCATCCCCAAAGGTCTTCAAGACTAGGTCAGATGAGGCCCTGAGCAACCTGATCTAGAGGGTGGTGTCCCTGCCTATGGCAGGGCGTTGGAACTAGATGATATTTAAGGTCCCTTCCAACCCAAGCCATTCTATTATTCTATGATTCATTGGTACTGGACTTGTTTTGTGTTTTGCTTTGTTTTGGCAAGAAAAATTAAAAAAAATTAAACACCTTCCATCGGGATCTTATGCACACTTTGCGTTCTGTAAATAGCATGTTCAAATGCTGAAATGTATGACCATGTTATACTTCCATCTGAGGGACAGAATCTGAAATGTCTGTATTCATTTACTCACCAATATATGATCCACTCTATCTCGTTTCTTCCGCCCAAATTTCATCATCTTCTGCCAGTCTGTTTTGTGATTAGGTTCCTTCCTCAGGCTGAACAACTTCAGTACTTCAGCTGCAATGAAGCTCTACAGAACAGAAAAGGTGAGATTTATCATATTTGAACTCAGAAGTGACACGCATACACAACGTTCTTTCCCTAAAGAGTAAGACTATAAATGCATAGGAGGCTTCTGTTTAGCCAAGGGATATATGGTGAATACAAGTAAGTTGCAGTGCAAGTCTCTGAGGTAGCCTTACATGGGCAGAACAATTATTAAATCCAGAAGTGGGAAAAAAAAATAACACCCATTCCTGGAACAATCTTGAGAACAAGAATTTTCAGTTAAGCGGTACAGTAAACAGAAGATTATGACAGTTCATTTTGTAGGAAGTTATTAAAGAAAAGAAGGATGTGAGTTTGGTGTCCTTGTCCTGTGACCATGTTCTCCTCTGCCACAGGTTTCTCAAAGTCTTCTCAACTAAACAGGTTGATTCAAATACTATTTCTGACTTTTCTAGAGAGTTAACACGCTTTATCTTCTGCAGGCTTATCAAAATACAGTCCAAAATAACAATTTAAGAAGAAACAGTACACCTAGGAGCTGTCATTTATGTCCTGTCAAAGCTGCATTACAAGTTCTTTGTCGAGCACTTTCAGAAGCAGTTTTTTTTTTTTTTTTTTCTCCTCTAACAACCAGCCCTACAAACTTAACTTTGGTCCAGTCAGGCTCCACCTTTCGGGGGTCTTGTCCTTTCTCAAGCACTACCACCAGCAACAGGGTTTCTCCTTTGGCCAAATACAGCAATAAC
The DNA here is from genome assembly GCF_009819795.1 of Aythya fuligula. Lineage (NCBI taxonomy): Eukaryota > Metazoa > Chordata > Aves > Anseriformes > Anatidae > Aythya > Aythya fuligula. The sequence goes on along the minus strand of NC_045566.1, from coordinate 21,056,807 downwards.
CTCACCAGTCAAAGTCTGGATCCATACAGGCAACTCCCACTGTTCTCAGTGAGGTTGGCACAGGTGTGTCTGTTGAAAAAATCCAGCTCATCCCATTTGGCCCAACCCTACAGTTGGATCCATGCCACTATACCTAATAGAGAGTTCCAACGAGGTCTGCTGAAGCAGCAGTCTGTCAGCATACCAATTTTGTAAGACCAAGGTCTTCCTGTCAGTTCTGCATAGAGGATTGTGGTTTAAAAGTAACTAGTATCAGCCAAGATGACTGGGAGGCAAATCTGTTGAGTAGAATGGAGCATCCTGACAAATTCCCTTTCAGGTTTGTCATCTCATTTCTCTTCTCAACACTTCTCATATTGGATAGATCTGGTACTACCTTTTAACCCTCAGGCAACTGTCACTACAACATTTTTCATCTCCTCTTCCCTGTTATCACAAGGATTTCTTCCTACCTTGATTTCATCCAGATCATTTGGATCTTTTACTCGGCGAAAGTAAGCAGATGTGATCCTACACGGTTTCATCCAAATAGGCTGATTTAGATTAGGATCCTCAGCAAAGATTTCTCCAAAGATCTCTTTTGTTAAATCAAATACCACCTTAACAAAGGAAGAAGTTAGAATTAAGGCTTCTGATCTTCATGGTAACAATTCAAAGGACAAGAACAAAATGCCTGAAGACCGTACCTTTTTATAGACCTGTTTGTTTATCGTGTCCGTGTCCTGCTCTTTCATGGTACCACTAAGATCAGTGTGAAGGCTGAAATTTTGAAGATCATGACCCAGCTCTTTCAGTTTCCAGAGTTCCTCAGCTGCTGCATGCACCATCCCTTCCACCTCCACTGCAGTATGAGGGACTGCCAAAGGCTCCTCACATGGCTTTGTTGGAACTTTCTGTGCTTCTACCTTGGGCAGCACTGCTGGTTCCTCAGCTTGCTTCTGCTGGACCTTACGGGAGCTAAGGCCATAGTCCTCATCAAACCAGTCTTGATCATCTCCCAGCACGCTCAGGAACTCCCGATTGAGCTCCAGCTCAGCCAGCCTCTTGGCAAGCTCCTCCTGACCGCTCGCACCAAACACTGGACTCTCCTGTGAATTAAGAGTCACGGGGCAAATATAAAACAGTGTCACACCGTTGCCTATCAGGCATTCAACTTGTATTTTTAAGTGCTCTACTAACTGGCTACATATGCACAACTACTCTCAATTCTTTTGAAGATGATAAACAGTGCATAGTAAAATTAGAAATGTTTCAACTCAGATACCTGGATCTTCTACCACTCCTGATGAACACTTTCAGAGGGTTCCTACAGAGCTTTCAGAGGCTTCCTACAGAAGACCACCTGTACCTGCCCACTGCGTGTCCTGATGTTTAACTGTTTAGGAAAGGCTGAGTAGTTTAAAGAGTGATAATGTGACATGTAACTTTTCACTTTGCTTACCAGCAAGTCTCGGATCTGCTTCAACAGCCTAAAAGCTTTTAGCAGGCAATGGCCGTTTTAGTGACTGAGCAATGGTGAAATGAGCTGAAGCTTTCTGTGATGATAATATATTGAGATCAATGGCATAGCAGACAGGTTTACTGACATCTTCAGCAGAAAGGCCAAGTTCTAAATCTGTGTCATTAATGGTTGTTCTGAGGAAGCTTGAACTTCCACTGCTCATGATATATTACTTCTGTGGACAGAGCAGTCTGACAACTTAACGATCCCTATAGCAACTAATTATTTTACAGGATGATTGTTTCATATCAAGGATAGACAGAGGTAAGTTTACAGATTAATGTACTTTGACATTTTTAGAATAAAATTGAGGGTAACGATTAAGTGAAATCAAACACGTAAGCAGAATGCAATCTAAATTAAGTATTTTTCACTTTGATGTGCCAAAACTTGTCTTTAAGCCTGCAGGGCTACTAAAGTGAGTTGGGAATGGGGAAACACAAGAACACACATTACACCCATACATACAGACACAATCTTCACACCACCAAACAGAACTTGGGAGAAAACAACTGGTGCTACACTGCATCCTTCAGATTCAATAACCATCAGTCAAAGCAACCATCATCAACTCTTAAAATTAGAGCAAAATATTTGTTACTTACTGGTCTGGGACACATGTCTGGAGAGGAAAGTTCTTCTCTTTCATCTTCCAAGTCTGAGCTTAGAAAAAAATTATTCAGTCCATCAGGAATCTGCTTTTCTACTTGCTGCGATGGGGTATTGGATTCTTCCCTCACATCACAGAGTTCCTGGTTGCTGAGTTGGATTTTCTCATTCCTGACCTTCTTTATTTGCTGTAACTGATTGACCGTGTCTTTCACAAAATCTTTAAGCAGACTGTCTGTCAGCAAACTGACCTTTTCCAGTTGGTCTTTCGACTTTTCTTCTTCTCTAAATGGTAGTCTAAGCTGGGCTTCTAATTGGTTCTTTTCTTTTGTCAGCAAATCCAGAAGTGGAGTTGCAGGCTTCTCCACAACTTCAGGAGAGAGATCATCTAACTTTTCAGAACACTCTTCCCCCAGTGTTTTCTGCCTCTCCAGTTTTTCAGAAAGGAAATCCGAGATGTCATCCAACTGAGCAGTGGAAATCTTGTCCATCACACCAGAAATGGGAAGAGCAAGGTTGTTCTCCTCTTTTATAGCATGCTTCAGATAAGCCACCACAGACTGTTCTGGGACAAGTGATTCAGTAGCTACAGAAATCTCCTTCATGCTGTTTGCTTTGGAAGATGAGTCCTCATCAATTTTTTCTCCAGCTGAGGCTTCTGAAACAGCTGTGCCTGCAGGTGCTTTATCCCGGGAAGAGTTCTCTGTTGCACTTCTGCTCTGGCTTTCATCTTCTTTGCCAGATTTGGAACTTCCTTTGCCTTTCTGCTCAGCTTTGTGTTGCTTCTCCAGTCTGTCATCAAAGAATGAATCTTCATCCTTATTTGTGTCTAAATGGCTATCAATACTTTCTGCAATGTGAGAGATTTTTTGAGGAGGAGCAAAAATACCGTGCCTTTCTTTGCAATCAAAATATTTAATACCATCGTAAGTTCCATTGTTGTTCCCTTCAGGTTTATCCAACTCCACACCAGCCCAAAACCCTTTGGCAAATTTAGTCAGACCTTTGAATCGCAGAGTTCCAGGTTGGACTTTACTTACAAGTACCCTATCACCAATGCTGAAGTTTGACAAATTATCTGTTTCTTCTGTGACTGAAGCAGAGGCCCATTGTGGTGGCTGTGTGGGAGCCTGTTCTTTCTCCACATCAATGCGTTCGGTATTTTTCATAAGTTCTGTTGGAGACTTAAGTTCCAACAATCTCTCCGAATGCTTGCTGCTGGAGAGAGAAAGAGATTTGTCACTGAGGTATTCGCTGATTTCGCTATCACTGCCAAGGCTCGTGGATCTGCTTCTGTTGGTTTGTGTGTGCTGTGACTGCTCTCTCAGTGAGTGAGTGTCCCCTTTAGGGGAGAGAAGGGATGCTTCAAAGTCATCTTTGTAATGTTCCACAGCAAGTGTTTCTTCAATTGCTGCCTGTTTCCTGGAGGAGGATCCTTCAAAGTCTTCGACGTATGATGGCTCTTTTTGACTAAACAGGTGTTCTGAAAGCTGATCATCTTTTTCCTCTGCTGATTTGCTCAATTTGCAATAAGACTCCTCTACGTTTGGGACAGTTACAGCGTCTTTGTCTGCCAGTCTCTGTTCTAAGACTTCCTCCTTACCATGAAGGCTTTCCACAGACAAACCAAAAGGTTCCTTTAGAGAGTGTTCATTTGCAGAATGGAGGACTTTTGCTGGAGTAACATCCAATAAACTCTCCTGTTCTTTATCTAAAGTCAACAACACATCAGAACTTTCCAAAGGTTTAATATAAGAATCTTCAATCTCATATTCTTCTGATTTTATATATTCCAAGTCTTCTGGTATCTCAGATTTTTGACTGAAGACAGCCTCCTCATTGGGTACACTTATTGCAATGCTAGTTGACCCGTGGGATATCCTACTAATATCTTTTATGTCTTTGAGAAGAGCTGATGAGGACACGTGATCTAGGGAATCACCAGATCCTGCTCTGGAACTCCTTGGTGACATTAAAACTGAGGAAGATTTTCTGGAAGGTTCTTCTGCATGAACATCTGTCACCTTCTTGCTGTGCACAGACACAGATCTCTCGGTTCTTGATGACACAGCATCTTGAAGGAAAATAAAAAGTGAATCATAAGAAGTGAATCACAACAGATGGCATAGCCTGCACTGTCTCATTGATGTTGGCAACCATAGCCAACAAAATTAACATCAAGGTTTCTACGCTAAAAGATGCAAACTGGTGCCTTGGAAACACAGATTTTTAACTGTCCTACAAACATGTGTCCAGTTCCAGCACTATAACATTTTCTAATTCTGTTTCTTGTACCATTAACTTTATAACACTACAATACTTAGCCCAACATAAGGACTTAGCAACCTCATCTAGTGAAAAGTGTGCCTGCCCATGGCAGGGGTGTTGCAACTAGATGATCTTTAAGGTCCTTTCCAACTCAGACCATTCTATCATTCTATGAAAACAACCAAGCTTAGAACTGCAGACAGAATCACAGAACAGCTTGGGCTGGAAGGGACCTCAACAATTATCAACAGCAAAACATTGATAAGTATTAAAAAAAAAAAGGAAACAGCCGTTCCTAAATATCTACTTCTAAAGCCTTACTCATTTTGGTTTCCTTACTTTCCCTCCAGTGATAAAGAAACAGGAAATAAAATAAAAGGAAAAAGGTTGTCACGTAATTATGATTTTATAAAAACCTCACCAAGAATAAAACTAAATAGTGAACATTCATGAAACAGCAAAAGCAAATGCCTACTAAGTAGAATTAATAAAGCATGAACAAAAATTCTTTATTTAATATGTAGTGCTATACAAAATATATAGTTATATTTGTATTTTTAGTTATATTTTACAGATATAGCACCTCTCATCAACATTTGTTCTAGTACAAATTCTTTAAAATAAAGAACTCAAATACTATGAGGTTTCAGAACTGAGAGCTGAGGGAGTAAGGGAAAGGAGACATAACTTCGGGACCTCCACTCCCCAGGTATTTCCAAGACCAAAACAAATGTAAACGTAAACATCAAAGTAAAAAATATAGCTTCACCGCTGTGGTTTTATCAAGTCTCCATGCTCTCTTAAAACCTCTTCTTGAATAAAGAAGAATAAGATTAAAGAAGTTTAAATAGTCAGGCTTCAAGACTTTCATCGGTAGTACTGATTCTTCTATTTACATACCTGCATACTCTGCAATGGATTCCAAAGATGCTCTGGATCGCTCTGATTCAGTCAGTGATTTCCAATTTTTAGCTGTCTCCGGCCTAAAAGTTGAAATATTGAGTTGTGTGAACCATTGTTACATGAGAAAGTGCTCCATTTTGATTTTAAATAGATAAAAATGAAACTATGAGCATCTATAATTCTATCAACGTATTAATGGTCACAAACGGTTTGGTTTGTCAACATACTGTTAACTTAGAAAACAGGAGTGGGGACAGAGTTGGTGGTTTGGCAAACCCTGGAAAATAATTTTTTAAAAGGTTAATCACAAACCTTGACCTTTTTGCAGCCAAAATAGAGAAAAATACTTTTTTTTTTTTTTTAAAAAAAAAAAAGAATGCACTAAAATTGCACCATCTGCTGGAGAAAATGAAACACTTAATACTGTGAGAAGTGCAAAAAGTCAGCTGAATTGTCTACTTTTTAAAACATGAGATCCAAAACAGATGTAAGTTGAAAAGATGAACAGTTTGCCTCACAGTGCAACAGGCATAAAAACTCTTACAGGTCAGTGATCCAAACAACTGCTTTGCACATTCTTGCTCAATCAAAAATTATTATTCAGAACGAACTTGACAACAGGACCTGAAAGGCTGGGCAGGACAGAAATAAGATGCATATGATTACAGGGACAGTGCATCTTATCTATTTTGGGCCAAATGTAACCAGCAAATGTGTCAGCAGCATACTGCCACTGTCCAGTGCTTTAAGGAACAGCAGTTAGCAGCTTTGCTTGCACCAAAGGTGTCTGCTCAAACAGCAATCATTGCAGTTTCAGAATAATCTAAGCAAGAAGAAATCCCATTTACCTATGGAGTGGTGGTGCCTTGATCTTCGGTTTTTCAGTAGCAGCTGAAGATGGAGTTTTTATCTGAGGTTTGGCTGTGGGTGATAACTCCAGATCTTGGCTCAGCTCAGCTTCAGTCTTCTTGATAAACTCATCATATGACTGAGCATAAAGAAGTTATGACTGTTAATCTACTAAATTATAACTACTACAATTTGGTATACAAAACCTATCAAAATAAATCAAGCATAGCCTCAACCATTTAAGGACACTCTGAGTTTCTCTGTACTGTTTTACTTCCTAAAGCTCCATGTGTGTGAATCCTGGGAATCAATACTTTACTTTCAAAAACAAATTACGTAAGCACCACTGTTTAACCCAAGCTGGGATACTAATGTGTATGAACATATACAAACCCCACCGAACACTGTAACCTGTTAAAGGTGCACATTTTGAAGAGTGTGGTTTTGCCTCCAAGGCTCTCGTTCATTACTGAAAGCAGTTAACTAGCCAAAAACAGTCCCACTTCCATCACAATTAAACAATGCCTTTCACAGCTGTTGATACAATATTTTGCCAACAACATCCATAATAAAATGATTTATCCATAGCTTTTACTTTGCCCATCTTCCTATGGTTCCTAACCTCCAGTTGTTTGATCAAACTGGCCTCCTGGGCTTTCAGTCTCTCCTTTTGCCTCTTTTTCTGTTCCTTTTTCAGCTGGTAAACCACAGACTTCCTTTTCCGTAGTTCATCCTTCAGGGCCCTGATCCGTCCTTCAATATCACTTTGATCAGATGTGGTTTCTGAAAAAGATTTTGTTTTAGCCTTTAAACAACTTGTAAAATAATTCTCTATAAAGCAGTCAATAGTCATTTAGTATACACAAAATATGGTCCAAGTGAAATATTCAAGAAATTAAGTTAATTTCAACGTATTAAGTGGGATCTTGGATTCAAAACACTACTGTATAGCATATGAAAGAAAAAGCACTGCATCTTACTTGATTTACAAGAGAGAAAGGCTCTGATACATGCAGTAACTTGTTACCAAACTTGTTCACGTCAATTGCCCACATTCACATTGCTCCCTCATTAAGGGCTTATCACATCAGCTGTGTCAGAAATTAACCTTTGCTGACATTTAAAAATATGACAGCTCAACAATGCCTACCAAAAACGTAACTGAAGCATTTGTTTACAGTCACCATACACAATTTCAAACTACAAGGTACACTTTACTGATGAGAATTTCTCTTGGAATAGCAGGCTCCAAAAGCAGGTTAGGTTTCCAGCCACTTCAGATTTTTTGCCATGTTGGCTAAATAGATCTATGAAATGGAAGGCTGACTGGCTGACAGCTGCAAGGAAAGCCAGTTTGAACGATTAAGAGATTTTTACTGTTGCCAGGTTTTGGACTGACGTTTTATTCAAGGTGAAGGAGGGTAGTGTTGAGCTTAGACACATGGCAGACTACTCTACGATTGCTTACACAAAGCTATGTGGCACATCCTTGCTCCAAGTTCTGTTTCAAAGACCTTCCTAAGATGCCATTACTGACTGGGGTTATTTTTATTTTTTTTTCTTCTTAATCATTTCCTCTCCATCCCCTGCCGTCTGGCCTTCAATCCTTTTGATGATTTTCTGCTTCTGTTCCATTGTAACACTGTCCCCAGCTGCTCAGATCCATTCCCTGCAGGATAACCACATTCTACCAGCAACTCTGCCACTTTCATTATTCCTATTCTAACAAGTTCCTGGTCTCGCAGAGCTCTCAGACTTAGAGAAAGACTGCCTCAGTGCCTCACTACTTTTCTTCCCCACCCACCCGACTATGTCCACCTGTTTGTTGCTTTTCAAACATAGCAATACAGTGCAAAACAAGATCCTGGCCTCAGATGGTGCTGCCACAATTAAATATGAGAACATTTCCAAAATATTTATCTGATACAGTCTTATGGAAGCTGCTCCCTGTAGCTGATGCCCCCTTTATCTTCTACAGCAGCAATTTCTAACAGAAGGATCTAGAATGGTCTGCTTTTCTAATGCTTGATATTATCAATGCTGTTTTATGGACCAAAAGGCTTGGATGTCCATAAACTACAACTGCTCTACCAAAGGCTCTAGAAAGTAAGTTTCCAGTAATATCTAGTCAGCCAGTGGGAACAGCAGGGCATTTTGCTAATCCATTTCACTTCTCAAGACAACAAACAGCCATGAAGAATGATTTCATCATCAACAGCCAGCAAATACGATCAAACTACCATATTTATTTTCTACTAACAACGGTTGTTAACCATTTACAGAAGTTTAAAAAAGCATGGAAAGAATGGATCTCACTTGCTAATCACGAGTACTTTACGATGCCACTGTACTTAATTCCTCCTGAATGGTAAGTGACCATTATGCAATTATAGCTTTTATTGATCAACTCATAAGGGAAAGATCTGCACATGCTTTCATCTTCGACAATCCTGTCTACGCGTGCATCAGCACTGACATAGCGATGACTTCACTACTACTCAGCAGCTTGGAAGATTCGTCTCTTTACAATGGAATGATTTATTGTGAAACCAGCATCATCTTGACGGACTTCCCCTCTCTTATACAACCGTCAACATTTGAAATTGAATCATGGAATGGTTTGGGTTGGAAGGGACCTTAAAGATCATCATCGAACCCCCTTGCCATGGGCAGGGACACCTTCCACTAGACCAGGCTGCTCAAAGCCCCACCCAACCTGGCCTCAAACACTTCCAGGAATGCTGAAGATAGCAAATACTCCATTTTAAAAGAGTTTATTTTCATGACCATTGTTGCCTGCTATACTTTTCGCTATGGGTTCCTCGAGTGGTTCCTCATTCAGAACTTGAACATAACTTGATGGCTTCACTGGGTTGCAACCTGCCCTCCAGACAGAACACAAACACAAACTACTCAGTGCCAGTATCTAGGTGTCAGGTATTCTTTTCTATATCCAACAGAATATCTGCCTCAAAATTACTGTTACTGTTGCCTTTACATATATATTAAGCAAGAAACAGCATAAAAGATGACTAAGCTTGCTACATCAAGCACAGATGTCTCCAGTCTTCATAGTGTGCCAGTGAAGTTCTCTCTAAATCACAAAGAACAGCCAGTACATACAACAGAACCACCTCATTCTTTTTCCACCAAAGACTTCCTAAGCACTTAAGGAATTAAACCCAAGAAAAGTGTATTCCTCTGTGGCCTTTATCTCATTTGCTAATAAGAAGTATCTTGTGATGCTGTAACAACCACACTGTGGAATACAAGACATTTAAGAGGCTAAAAGCAAAGAAAGGCTCAAGACAGTCTTCACAGCTCAATGGAGTGGACGATGGTGACTCAGAGATGATGGTTTGCGCAGGAAGTCCTGGAATCCATGTGACTAACAGGCTGTGAGAACACATTAGGGAAAGGACTGCTCTGTACCAGTGCATTTCTGTTATTCCTTCCCTCAGCATTTACTGGTAGCCTGCTTAGATACTTGGCTGAAAGACTTGTGAGAGGGATATACACAAATCTTGTATTCTGTAGCTCAAAAACGCAAACTTATGCCCGATTTTACTGCACACAATCCAAATCCTTCTCAAAAAATGGGAAACAAACAACAAATATTCATTTTCTTGAGCAGATTAGTATGATATTAATTACTCCAGTTAGTGATAATGCTTACACATTTCTAGATTTCTTCTCCCAGGTCCCAGGAGTACATATTGTACCCACAGTACCAAAGGAGACATGAGGAGGTAAGAAACTCAGTATTTTTTTTAAAGACGAGCCTTATACACCGAGAACAACTTTTTTTCTGATGATCCACTGTCTTACAGGCTGATCGTCCTGGCTGTGGACAGACATTCTGCATATGGCATGAAGCGTCCAATTGCTATGCACATGCCCGTGAAGGTTCAGTGGGCTCATTTGTACTGCCAGGTAACAGAGCTGGATGGCTTCTGGAGCCAGGTTGTGTTCAGGAGGAAGATGATCATGTTTATATGGTGCTGAGCCATATTCTGCTTTCTTACAATAAAAGCAGTGGAGAATAGTAATTTATTAAAAGCACATCTAACATTGGCATTTTTAAATTCTAGAAATACCTTAACTATTAACTCTCTTTTCATGCCTGTTTGCAGGAACCTGTGCAAAGATATACACCTTATGCTGAAACAATTATGCTGAAACAAGTGACAGAACTCTAAAACCTACCATTTTCCAAAAATTTCTGTCTGCCTCTCCACATATAGGTCTGCATTTTAAATTTACTCATTAAAATGATTAGCTTTGAAAAAGCAATTAAACCCATGCAGATATTACACTTACCTGACTGTGTCATAGATAAAGATTCATCAGACCAATTGTGGGATGTCTGATGAGACTTCACAGGTGAACGCAGCTGTCCTCCAGTTCTGTGGCTGCCTTTGCTGGAATCTTGCTTTGATACAGATATGCTTTTGGGAGGAGACTATGTGAGAAGAAAAGGACAACTAAGTAACTGCTTGTAAAGCTCAGATTTAAAGGAGATCGTTGCCATCAGGACTAGGTACAAGGAAAGACTGGCATGGCTAGAGAATCTTAGAAGCAATGGTACATATCCAGCTGCCTTAAAACAGCTTTAATCTTAATTTGCTAGACAATAAAAACAAAAATACCAACAGCAGCAATAGCAGACTGCTTGCTTTGAGAGTGGACTTCAGTAAATGTACTCAGACCACCCCGTTACTACTTAAGTGAACTGACATGGTTGTGACTCACAGGTGCTCAATACAGTGTATGTAACTGTATTCGGTAAAAATTAAGGGAGTAAGAACTCCTACTAAGTATACCCATGAATCCAAAAGGACCGTTTCATGTAGAGGTGTGAGATGCCATTCTGAATTATTAAAACAGAAACCTATTTCTCTGTAGCCAGGCAAAAAAAATCTAAGAACTATTCTGGCAAAATGCTGCTTACCGGTTCAATATTATACCACAAACCTTTCCCACACCTCAAATATAACCTCTAGCTCATATTAGGTATTTTACTTTACTATCTTCTCTGAGAACTCTATGAGAAGAAAGTATTTCTAATAGAAATCTAGATGAGCAGTTCTTTTACCCCTCTCAGAGACAGCAAATTTTCTGTCTCTCATTTAACACAGGGCAAAGTTATCAGGCTGATATTTAGCAAAATTATCAATGAAGCAGAAATAACTGTAACAGAACACTAAAATGGATTTAGCTAGCAAGCAGACAATCCAAAACCCAACGGACTGCGTACCAGTTACAGCTATGCTTCTTCATCTTATAGCTATACTTTGGCATACATTACTCGCAAATAAAGCAAGGTGGAAAAACATGGCATAGTTTCCATGGCCTCAAAGAATTTACACAATGGTAACAAGCTAGCCTACAGCTAATTCACGTTGGTGAACTGGGTCAGTGTTCCACCACTTAATACCACATACCTTTGTGACATATGCAGAACATTTTGCAAGACTACCCATGGGTTTAAAAGCATTGAAACTGTGCTCAAGTGATTTTTCCTCACCTCAAGACTTTAAAGAATATATCTGGTCCCAGTGTTTATTCATAGTAACATGCAATAGTATTGCAAACAGAACAGTTTAATCTCTACTTCAACAGTTGGAAAGGCTGTACTTGTGTTCTCTGACAATCTTTTAGAAGCTTAAGAATGCATACAGCATAAAAATCTCACTCACAAGTTTGCCAGGTGTGGTAGAGGACTTGAACTCCTCGGAATAAATCATTTCTTCATTAATTGTACTCTGATCTGGGCTTTCTATGGGCCCATGGCCCATAGTCTCTGATGGGACAGACTCAGCAGCTGGACTGCCAAGATCTTCTGGGACAGAGCTTTCACTGTTCAGACGAGAGCAAGAAGGCACTGGAGACTCTTCTTCACTGGCTGTTTCTGAGGTAGAATAATGAGAAAAGACAAACCACTTCAGAACTTCCACCGACTTAAATGCCTTCAGACAAACTGTTGCCTGCGTATAAAGCAGGAACTGCTACCAACACATCAAACTGGTGTTATTTCACTCACCTACACACCAAGAGAGGAACATCTAGCATCAACAAGCATGTTTACCAAAAAAAACAAAAACAAAAACAAACAAACAAAAAAAAAACCCATGATTTAAGACTACCAAACAGTCTTAGCGCTTGCTGAATGTCTAAAACAAAGTTTTTCAGGATATTCTAACATTTTCCAGACAACATACTCCAAAAAGATTATTATTAGGGAAACCTGTCCTTCCAGTTGCCCATACAACAGCAAGAGTCACTATTAGTCTGAAGAAGTCATGGTGGAGCATATAATCTGCAAGTCAGATCTTGAATTTAGAATTGATTGCTTCCTTTACAGTAGTTGCAGAAAACATTTTAATGTTATGATTTCATCATGAGTCTCTCAAATGGCAACAAGTAAAATAATAAGTTGGGTTTTCAATATTCCTGTTTACTAAATTCCGCAGGAGTCACAGCATTATGGAAGCAGCCATGGAGAACTATTTAATATTTGAGCAACAGCTGGGGAGACAAATTTCTCTTTCTAAAGGAGGACCATGCTCCAATGCTTACTGGTAGGTACTGGTAATACAAAGTAGTGTATTTTTTTCATCCAAGCCTCTGCCTTCAGCATAAGGAGTTTTTGCTCATTGGAACTTACTGACTCACACACATAACATCTTTAAGCTGTCTTACAGATGCCTAAAATCCACATGGCTTTTCAGTAACAAGGGTAATAGGAAATAATTCTGAATTCCTTTTGCACACTGCTTTCTATAGTGGGAAAAATATATTATTTTAAGAACAACCCCTAAAGTTTTATTACCTTCTCCCACTGCAATCTGGTTCTCTGTAGTTCATAATGAAGGTACAGTCTACTTAAAACAGAATAATAAAGCTGTAGCTCCCCAAATCTGGGAACATTTTTCTTATAATAGCATCACTTATACTAATTACAGAAGTATTTGTTTTGAAAAAAAAAAATAAAAAAAGAAATAGACTCCAAATTGTATGTAGAAACACCTGGCTGGCCTTTGCTGCACCGCATGCTTAAGAAGGTACACAACAAAGGAGGAATACCCATATAACTAAGGTCTAAAATAGGTTTAAAAAGAACAAGGCAGGAGATGACATTAAAGAGTGCAGAAATCAAGAGAACCACCACCACCACCAGATCAAAAAAGGCAGGAAGTGGAAACCTAAGCAATCGTGTCAGATTGTTTTACTCTTGTCATTTGCATCAGTTCTCCTCCACTTCCTATTACCTTTGGGCTCAGTTCTCTGATCCCCCAGTTCTTTCTTGGCTACTTTGTTTTTAAGCAACTCTTTGTCCCAGGCAGCCAGAGCCTGCTTTTCTATCCGCCGTATTTCGGCTTCCTCTGCATCTAGGCGGCGTTTCCACTCCAGCAATTCTTCAGCATGTTGTCGACGCTGCATCAGCTTCTGTTCTCGCTTAGTTAGGAACCTGACAGACAGAGCAGAAGACAATGGAAAAGCAGTCGACCACAGGCAAAGATCCCAACAGCCAGAAGCTCTACGGCCACAATCCCCAGAATTTTAGCTGTTCAGATTGTTTCCTAGGGTGATATCCATACTAATAACTATGTTCTAGACTTCTGATATGTGCTGCTTGGGAAAGAATCAAAAAATATTTTTTTCCTGTAAAACTGCTGCTTAGATTTTAAGAATCTTCAACATCATTAAAAGTGCTACTAAATACTCAGTAAAATGAACAGGGGCAGTTCCCAGTTTTAGAACATGAGAAGTACCTGTGGCATTAGACTGGAACCCTCAAGAAAGCAGTGACTGTTTGAAAAATGAACCTTTCTTTTTGCTAATTCCAATGACAGAGAAAAATATTGTAGCCCCAACTGCCCCACAGTTCTTTCTAAATACATAATTATAAGAGAAGGTGTTCCTGTATTAATAATCCTCCTGAAGGATTTGCTGGAATTACTGGAGCTTTTATCCTTCTTCCTTTGAGTATCATCTCTGGATTGCCACACTTGGAATGTTAATTGTTAGTTGACAGCATAAAGAGCATAAGGATGCAGGACTGTTCTTCCCAGCTACTAACAGATCTGGCTACTAATTTAAAACTAAGAGAAAATAAGAACATTGTGCTGAAAATTTGCAATATTTTTTCTTTGTGACAAAGATTTCTCAAGACATCCATGAAGCCTCAGAAATGAGGAACTTGTGAGTTTGAATAGGTCTGTGTGCATGTACTAATTCTCTTTGCCAACCACTGAACAGAAGCATCCCTGGGCTTACTTCTAAATATTGAAGTTAGCGAGAAAATAACATTCAACCTTTAAGATAGGAGCTAGAAGCAACTTCAACATCAGCTACATGTACTTCCTCTCCCATGCCAAGTCTAGAGAAGACTGTATATCAATCCTTTCAGCTCTTGCAGTCAAATTCTTAATGCATCACAGAATCACTCTTCAGAAAATAGATGATTTGCCAGATAGAGAGTTTTCAAATCAGTACAGAAGGTGTGGTGCCTGAAAATGCAGTCTTCAAAGTCCTGTGATATTTCTCTTTGAAAGTGCCTTTATAATTTGCCATTTTTAATACAACCTAAATACTTAGCATCAAAGTTTTCAAGCTGCAAAGCAGTTACTAATTTTTGCTTTTTGATCTCCTATGTTTCAAACAATCCTCTTATATAGAGGGACTGCAGTGAACAACTGGGTAATCTGCAGGTCTCACCTGCTGAGGGACTTTTCCTATTTACTCGCTTAGTGTTGCTCAATTTGTTCCCTGGAAAAGTGAGCTGGCAGTTCATCAGAAAGATTAAGATTCAGATGAGTCCTCCTCTAAGACAGATTCAGATCAGGTGGAAAAAGGTGATGATGTGAAGATAAAAGTTTCAGAAGCCAGTAAGACATGCCCACAGATCCTCTTTACTGTAGTCAAAGCAAGGATAAATGGAAAGCAGAAGCACCTCACAGACTGTCTGGAATACCTGCCACCTTTCAGTTCACAGGTGCTATGATTTCATGTATTATTTTATCACCTGCTGTAGATAAACATCAAACATTGTCTACTCTTAGGGAAAACTGACAGATTTATATCACCAAATCTAGATTATCAATGATAATTGCACTATAAACATGACACATCATGGTTGTCGATGATGTCTTTAACCAGCACTATCAGATTTATCAGCTTTTACTTTCAGTTACACATCAGTTCCAATTAGTCGAGCAGATCATATATTTGGAACTTGTTATGTAGGTCATTACTACAGCAATGATCTCAATGCAAAAGGCACCTTCTTCCTTCACTAGTTGTTTCATTTCATTAAAATATCTGGGTCTTTACGGCTGGCCAGATCTTGAGAAAGGCAAGTCCGGTTGGAATAAAATCAAAGAGAAAGGCTGGAATAAATGGATTCAAAAGAGCAAGATTCCTCAACAGCAAACGTCAAATGAATTAACCCAGAAGGCCACAAGCGGGAGCAGAATTAACTAAATGACCATAAAACTAATCACCATACAAACACTAACTAATAACAGACTACCAGTCAGTCAAAAGGAATGTTAAGAGAGAGAAAGAAAATTCCAACATTCATCCTTTAGGAAGAAGCAGATTAAAGCAGCGTGGCTAAAGATGCAGACCCTTTTATAACCCTGAGGTATAAAAGGTCAGAACCACAAGGCAGCGTGTGTATTGCCTTAGTATTCACTACAATCTAGAGGGTTCCAGTTGTAACACCAAGGGTATCCATTCATCCTCACCAGAAGGGGTACCTTCGGGGGGGGGAAGGCAAAAAATACATCATGTATTTACAAGGCAGGAAATCTAGATGAGCAAGGAGGAAGCAGAAGCACTCACGTTACATCATACAACGTGATTTTCAAAGTCTAACTATTTCTCTGGTGCTAAGGTCCAACATTTTATCTGCCCATTCCAGAAGTGTTAACCTGTGCTCGTACTGCATTTATGCCCAACGTACACTGAGTTTAAGGTCAAACTAGGCAGTTCAGCAGCTATTCTGAAAAAGACAGTGGGAGCAAAGTGAACTGTCTGCTACTCAGAACACAGTAGGAATAATAAGAGGTTAATCTGGAAACAGTAAAGTGTCAAAAAATGTTCACTGATGTATCTGGTGAAGAACTTCTTGACTTCTTAGGACTGAACAGAGCATGCTCTATCAAAGAGTCTATCACTTGAGAAAGGTACAGTTACCTGACCAATTGGTTGTAGATATACAGCTGGAATTTGGGGTGGAGGTTGGGAAAACAGACACTGAGAGAGGCCCAGTGGTGAGACGTAAAGACAGAGAAGAAGTAGTGAACAGGAGAGCAGTGTCTACAAAATAAGGAGGAAGAGTTTAAAACTAAGCAAAAAAAGGCAGAAAGAATGAGAAAAGGACAGCATCTAGCAAAGAACTTTTAAATTAATTGCATTTAACCTAACATCTCAGATAGAAAAACTATACATTGTTATGCAGAAGGTAATAGAACACATACACTTGTGCATAAGTTAGAACACTTCATTTTCTGTTAGTCAAAGGCATGCTACTTTCACATCACTGTGTTTTTCCTTAAATTTAGGAAGGACTTTTATTACTCTGATGCAAACTTGACATGCACCTATTGAAATCTCAACCCAAGCTTTTTACAACTTTTGATAATTCTAACCCTTGACAGAGAGCATTGTGAGCACTGAACAGAATGCTGGGTTTGCAATATATACAGCTTTGCTAGTCTGCAACTGAAAACACGTCCATTCATCCAGTGAAACCTCAGTGAAACTATTGCTCCAAAGGTAAGCACCAGTGGAAGGCCAAAAAAAAAGATGAAATAATTTATTTCAAAAACAAGCAAATCCAGAAGTCTGAACTATACCTGTAACTCGACTTTCAGATGCTATTTTGACCCTGTGATAGAATGTAGACGTGGTCTCAAAATACTCACATACTGCCTCTTTCATCTGAGATGCTAACTGCAGACAGATAATGCCTACCCTTTAAAAAAATCTACATAAACTTAACACTGTGATGAAAACGATTTTTCCAAATGAAAGACTTTTAAGCTAACTAATTTATACTGAAATACCATGCTCCATATAGCTCTGTAGCAACTACAACACAGGGTAGCCAGCATATTAAGGAAAGCAAAAGCAAGTGAGCATTTAATCAGTCCTTCTGTTGTACAGATTGTCATTAAAGCTGCATATGCAAGAAAAGCAAGGGCAGACGGGTTAATTCTCTTTGACAGAGCATGCTCCTGTTCACATGCAGGCTACGCAGGTTCATGAATAAAATCAAAACACAACTCTTTTGTTCCCCTTTTAGCAGAAAAGCTGTGTTAAAGACGCCTCATAGGTAAGGATTTTCCCTTTGCTACAGAGTACGGCAAGTCCAGCTCAGCAAGGTTTCCCAGTTCGTTTCTCTAGTCCTCTTTAGTCATCATTCAACTTCTTTTCTTTTGTAGTATCATGCAATCTGATCATTTCTCTTCAGAACGGACAGCTTCCTATCATTACAGCCTAAGCAAATGTCTTACTCAACTATGTTATTCTTTTGTATTTTATAAATAAGGACACAAAAATAAGGTACCAAGTTGGCACTGCTTTTCAATCAATAAGTGCTGCTATCAAGAACGCCTCTAAAATGCTTGAAAAAGTTATACAGTCAATAAGACTGAGGTTCTAGGGAATTATTTATGTTTACAAAAAATACTACGTCCTCTGACCATATACAGCAATCAGACAAAACCATAAAAAACGCATGACCACATGCATTGCATCACATGTACATACAAAATCCACTTATTCTTCCTCAAAGCACTTGTTTCAGCTAAAATCCCAACATACACCTTTTGTAAAGCATACGCTGGGTGAGCAATATTTTAGACTTAGAATTAAAATGTTTTTAAGGGTAAAACATACTTTGTATCTACTACAATCCTTTGTAGTACTAGGGACAATTATTTACTAATATGCAATTCTTACTGGAATTGTACGTGTTGCTTAGGATCAAAGGTACATTGAAAAAATAAGATTTCAAAACTGATATTGACTAAAAGGGTACCTGATAAAAAGTGGCAAATCTTGAATACAAAAACATATTTATCATCTCTTACAGGATTAATATCAAAATTCATAACCTGTAATTTGGTTTTGAAAAAAAAAAGAAAAAAAGAAAAAACATGACAAAGATCACCCATATGAACTAAAATGTAGTGACCTACCTTGGTTACAAGTTCAGAAAAATTGTTTAAGAAATGACTATTACTTGTATTAACTGGCACAGGTCAGACTAAGAAGGGGTTAGTCTCAAATAAGAATTTAGAGATTCAAACTAATGAGCACATGCTGCTAAATATTTTAAGATGTTTAAAGCAGACAAAGTAATTCCTGCACTGAAAAGATGCAGAAACAATTTATTTGATTCAAAACAATTTAACAGGTGAAATCAACAGATTCCATCTTAATTTCCAGACCCAGGAATTGCACATATACTTGATTATTTCTTCTGAAGACTAACAGATGTTTTCAACATTTTTTCCAACCTGTGGACCACGTAGGAAAAAAAAGAGAGGTCTTATTAACTGCCTTTCTGAGTCACACACATATTCCCTGACTTTCTGTGAACCAGAACTCAAACTCAGTTACCAGTTTTTCCACAAGACCATCATTATTGACTATCACTATTTGTAACTCATGCTTCAATGCCATACAAATTGACACTAATTCCATAGTCTCGTTCCCTGCATTTTTTTCCTTTAAAATAAAAGGGAAAAGGGGAAATACAAGATATAGGTACCATCATGATCATTTGACTTCAGGTATTTCATTGCAAGAGGAACTCTGACTAGATGTACCATTAAGCCAAAGTCAGCTCAAGTTCCTTGTATGTACAAATGTCATAGTCTCTTCAATTTATATGCATTTACTGACTCAATTTGAATCTTTGTAGTAGTGAAAAAAAATGTATCCTATGAAACACTCTCTTCAAAGATTACTACAGTTCTAGTAATGCTTATAATCAGCTATTTTTCAGGCAACTCAGATCAAACTGTGTCTTATATCTATACCTCTGTAGTCTTTCTGATGGCCACTTTTAGTGCAGATACTGGCCAAACCACTTTTTTAATTAAAATAGTAAACTTTTGTAAAAGAAAAGGAAGCTTAAGTTACTTTTCGTCCATTCTGCTGCGCATTTTTTTAAGTTTCTGCATGATGCTACTGGTCTCACTGCTGGAGATTGAGATTGGGGAAGGGCTGCGTGTTTCTGCATCAGTTGGAAGTGGGCTGGAACCATTGCTCTGTTTGATGTCATCCTCACTGTGAAGCTCCTGCAATTAAATGTTAAAAACAAAACAAAACACAACATTAGGAGTATAAAAAATATGGTAGAATAACTTTCCGAACTGTGTTAATCAATCTCACTTCTCAGATCATCAAACAATACATCAAATAATACTTCAGGTAAGTCTGTACACCTGCAGATATTATCTTTATTCTCCAGCTTCATTTCATTTGCCACCATTTTTAGTAGTCCCCTTGTCACCATAATTTAAGTTCTCCCTTACTTGCAACTAGAACAAAAAATCCCAGAAGAATTCAGTTAACCAAACAGAAAATCGATTCTTACTCTATTACTATTACTAAGCTTCCATCTCCAAAATTTTCTAAGAAGTCAGCCAGTTATCAAACCCTGTCCTGATATCTCAAAGATGTAAGCAACTTAGTTCAATAACACAAACACACAAAGCAGCAAGTGTGAGCTTTAGAGCTTGTATTTTAGTTCTTCGGGGTCTGATAACTAATCAAATGGAATTAGAGCCTGAGACCACCAGCTACCACCCAGTTAAAAGAAAAAACCTGAGACTTTTGGAAATGTGTTTCCTTTAACAACAGTTTGAAGAAATTAAACAACTAAAATTGCTGAGATGTACAGGATGAGACGGTCTGGGGGAGATAAATGCTTCCAAACAATAGGTCCAATTTAGTACTTTCTAAGCTTGTAGCTGAAGTCAAATACCAACTGCAAAGCCAAAGAGGGAGGACTCCAGTTTCTGTACTGAACACTTACCAGCTTGTTTTCTCCTGCAGATTTTAATTTTTCCTGCAGTTTCATCGTAGTCTGACGGATTCGTTCTATCTCCGCCTGCTGTTTAAGGATCAGCTGTCTCTCCTTCCGAGCAGCCTTGTTAGCCTCTTGAAGACGCTTAATTTCTGCCTTTTAGGTATAAAAGATTAAGCAAAAGAACTGTGACATACAGCTCTTGAACACATTCTGAAGCTGTCAGTGTCCATGATACGGGATTACTGAAATTACGTGAAGTTAGCTAGCCTGCAGCTTAAGCAGCGGAGAATAGAAGACCAATTAATACATCCAAATCTCAACCTGTGAGATTACTGATACAGAAGGACCCTTTAAAACAATGTGTTAAATACTACCAAGAAGTAGATACAACATATGGTTGAGAAATACTGCTAGTTTCCTATCCAAAAACCTGGCACGTCATTTTCTCAATTGTCAACTTGTACAATGTCCAAAGCAATTAATGACCACACAGAGGTATCGACAGGATTTTCCTAGAGGGCATCAATTACCTTTTCCTGCTGTAACCTCAGCAGCAGACCACGCTGCCTCTTTCGAATAGGGGGCATCTTATCATCCTCTCCCTTGTCTCGCAAATGCCTGAAAAAGACAAAAGGACACCTAGGTCATTAACTTATAATCATTTGTCAGGCCCACAATGATAAACAGTTGGAATCAAGTATCTGGTGGGAAATGTCTCTGGTCTTCCTCTCATACTAAGAGAGCGATCGTCACAAAGCATTACTGATTAAGTCCGGTCACCACTGTTTAGGAGTATCTCTAGGTTACTTCAGAAAGCATTTCAGGATAAAGATACTTAAGGTTGGAAACAAATCATTAATGACAACACATACCCAGATTCATGAAATTGCACCTGAGTCAACTAAAGAGCAAATAAAATCATTAAAAATTAAAAAAAAAAAAAGCAAATAAAATCATAACCAAACCAGGTGATAGTAAAATCATAACCAGGTAATAGTTTTATACATTCTTGAATTAAGACTTGTAGAGCAATGGATAAGAAATACCTTCTCTAACTAAGAACAAACATTGGATGTTCTACTGTTTCCATGAAATTCTTGTATCAAGCCATGTTCAGTGTAAACATCAAAGCACACTTACAAACTGGGTTCTTCTCTTTTCAAGTGATAGTAACATTTACACAGATTACAGATGTCAGAAGTTCAACCACTGATATTAACGAGGGAGGAGTGGGGTAGAAGCAAAGCATCACAAAAAAAATTAAGTATAAGAAAATGGTCAGTTAGCATCAAGGTATATTCAGCACTATCTTACTTCTTCTGATGTTCCAGCCAAGCTAATTCAGCTTTTGTCTTTTCTTTCAGAGCCTTCTCCCGGAGCCGAAGTAGTGAGGACTGATGAGCTGCTCGCATTTCCTCCTCTTTCATGTACTGCCTTACCATCTCCATGGTAAATTTAGAGAAACTGTCCTGTCCCCCTGAGAATGGCATGCTTAGCTCCTGAAAGGCAAGACAAATTTGGCATGATTTAATAACAGAAATTCCAAAGCATTTTTCAATTACAAACTGTGTGCACATGTACACACTTAGATACAAAAAGGGAAGCTTTTTTTTTCTCCTTTCTAAGCTTTTGTAGACCAGCTTTTTCTGCACTGCCTATGTAACAGCTTTGGGATGTCCTCTCATGGGGCAGAGAGAAGCATCCTCTTGCACCTCCTAGCTGTGAGTAGGCAAGGCAGAAGAATTCATCCATTGGGCTTTTGTAACATCCCTCAAAAAAATCACTCCTCTGCTCCAAAGCCACAAGAGAACAGGTAGAGGCCTGGATGGACTGTTCCACAATACAAATCATCTCACTTGTACAACACTAACATCCAGAATGGTCACACAACTTTGTTTTCAGATGCTCAAGGAACCAAAGTTTGTAACACACAAGCAACAAAGAACAGCTCACCAAGCTCACCAGCATGACTGAACTGGGATGGTTAATTTACCTTAGCTGTGGTTGATTGACCTACCTTGATGGATGACAGAGCTGTTTTTTCTGGGGAGACTTCCTCATCAGAATCATCACGACTACCCCGTTTCTTCTCCAAGTTAATTCTACGATGACTCTCTGAGGGCAGCAGAGACCGAAAAGACTTCTCTTCAATCTCATCCTCTGTCATGGACTCATCAAATTTCAGGGAATACTCTGTTGCAACTGAAGCAGAATCTGAGGAAGAAATCACAGAAGTGGGTTAATGCTCAGGTATGTACCACGAAGGTCATTTTACTCTATCTCAACCCAGTAAATTTGTGAGGGGTAAGGGCAGGAAAGACAGAAAAGACTAATGCAGAAAAAAAGATTTTTGGAAGAGTGACCTTGAGTTAGAGGACATAATACTGTTATCTAGCCTAAAAAGACTTAATAAAATCCTGTATACAGGTATAAACACATTTTTGAGGCTCCTGAAACATCTGGTGTTCAGCTTGTTTATTCAGCATGTGAACCATGTGAACATCTGGTTACAGAAAAAAGCAGAATAGCCCACAGACTCCATTGCTCTGATTTGCAAAATTTCAAAAGATTCCAATCTCACTGTGCCGTCCTCTGTTTAAGAGGCTACCAATTCACCTGGGGCTCAGCTTTCTTTATGCATATTCCCTCATTTATTTCAGAAACTAATTCTGAAACAGCACCTGCTTTCCCCCCCACCCTTACCACCTTCAGATTCATCACATGCAAATACTGCTAACCTTTTTCATCTGGCAGGGATAAAATACTATCACTCGGCAAGGAATCATCCACACCAGTATGAGCCTGCTCTTCAATACTGCTAGTTATCTTTTCACGACGGGAAAGTTTTTTCTCGTTCTCCTTAGAAGATGGAACAGAAGGACTCTCTTGGCGGCTGCTGGTGCTACTGTTTGATCAAGAAATATTTTTTTAAATTAAGATATTACTTTGTACATTTCAAAATATTTAATTAAAGACAAGGCAAATGTCAGTAGGGATATAAATCTTTGAGTTCTGGAATCTAAGACTGGTTTACCTGCTGAAGGTCTAAGACCCCCTTTACCTCTTTAAAAAAACAAAACAACACTTGAAGGAAACATCTCAAATACCACTTTGCAAGTATTTTCACAAACAATATTTCTTATTTATAGCACAAACAAAACAAATGAAAAAACATGTAATCTAATCTGTTCTCACCTCCGATCATGAACCTTTGATCTTGAGGATTCAGAATAACTATCAAACAGTGGTGAGTAAGTCTGTTTGGAGTCACCCATCTCCTCTTTACCTTGTGACATGGCACCAGATTCACATTTCCTAAGAAATAAAAATGGTTTTGGTAAATCTGTGTTGTCTTAAAGAAAAAGATAGTTTCCATATACTTTTATCAGAAGAAGGAACAAACAGCTAGAACTTATGAAAAGACCACTTAAAACCTTAGAGAAGTTAAAACATCCCATATACTTAAATACTTAAAGCACCTTTTTCCTACTCTTTTATATAGACTTTCAGAGAATTGGTTAGCATCTCACTTTTGGGGTACACTATTAAGGTTATAAAGATGGAATTTAAGTTTTCTTAAATGCTCACTTAATGTGACATCTTAGAGTTTTCTTCAAGAGTAAGTTAAGCAAAAACTAACAAATCTTACTTCCCCATTCCCAAGATGTGAAACATTTGGTAAAACCTGTTTGTATCAGTTCGGGCTCTCAGTTGTTTCACGAACTCCGAGTGATGCTGCCGTTGGTGGTCAAATAACGTGGTGACTGGAGCAGCTGGAGCACTTACAGTGTCTGAGATCTGGGTTCGAGCTAACTCTATCATCTGAGTAGAGTAAAAAACAGAGGAATATAATGAGCTTCTCAACATCAAGATGTTTTTGAAAAAAACAGTCATTCTTGCAGGCAATTCACTGATTTGTTGAATGAACATGTAAATGTTTTGAGATGGTTGTAATTACATACATGTCAGTCTTGGTTGGAAGAGGTGCATATTGCTTTATAGATCCATATTCTTTAACTTATGGGGAGCAGGATTGTTAATATGAAACTAAGATATGTGATGCAAGACACCAATGATTATATCTTATTCTCATCAAGTTAACCAAACTGTTCACTACACTGATCTTCACAGAGCAAAGCAAGAATGCAAAGCAAATCAAAAAGAAAGCAAAGGCCTAATTATAACTAATTTTTAAAAACATGCCGGAAACAACATTTTCATTTGCATTAGAAAGTGCATCTTATCCCAAAAGTCGGAAATATTATTTCCCCTCAAAAGGGAACAACAAATGTAAATTCCAACATCATGCAAACTACCAGGTCTAAAATTGGCTGCCTTACATCAACAGATAGCCATAAATCTTGCTTTTCTAATGAGATCTGCATGTGAAATAGATACAGGAGCAAACTTGATGGGAGGATGAGAGTATAATGCTTACAAATTAAAGATGTTATGTTCACTATAACCACTCAGTCCTGGAAGAACAAACTGCTGAATGGTTAGTAGTTAACTGGAAGATTGTAAGAAACGCGAGCAGGGATTTAAGGCTGCCGACCAAATTCCAAATATTGATACCAGAAAAGCTCCTTTAAAGTCCTATGATTTGGCATGTTATGAAAGCGAAGAAGCTATACCAAACAGAGAATAACTGAGAGGCAAAACAGTATTTGAACTAATACTAAAATTAAAACAACTTTTTGTTTCAGTCAAGATCTCACCTCACGGTGAGCTGCATCTGTAGTGAGAAGTGCAGTTTCTGCCTGCTTGGCTGCAACCTTGCACGTGGGCTCTTGCAGCACATCTACGGCCTCCTGCCGTGACTGGACAAGATGTTGTAGTGACTCTGCATGGACCTGTGCAGAAAACACAAATTTCAGCCTGTCAAAATTTTCTGTCTATAATATGTACTGGTTTATTTCTCAAAGCTTGGAAAAAAAAAAAAAAAAAACAACTTTGAAATTTGCCCCAGGAAGGATTATTAGTATTTAAGATATATTAAACCCCTTCACCATTTTAATATGTTCAGAGCTTCAGATTAATAATACTCATAGGCACAGATTTACTTACAGCATTTTGCCTTTTACACACTCCACATTTTTTGAAGGGCAGCATTACCTGAGCTGCCTTCTGCCTTGCCTCTTCCAGTTGTCTCTGACTTTCTAAAGCTTCTTGTTCAGCTTTGATTTTCAAAAGAGCTAAGTCCCTTTCATGGCGCTGCTGCTGTGCCTACGGACCAGGGAAAAAAAAAGTTTTAAGCACTGAAGGTAAATGTAAAGAATCTTTTTGCCTTAGCCACTTGCTGCAACTACCGTTGTTAAATCTTCTTTACTGGTGCCTTTTCTGTTAAAGTCAAATTTTTATCCTATTGACTGACCTTCTCCCTTTTAAGTAGACAGTTAACTATGCACAGTCCTCCTACTCTTCCGCCATAGCATAGAAAAGATTTATGAAACCAACTAATTCAACAAACTAAAACAAGCAATCTTGTCAGCATAAGGAAATTTCATCCAAACCCATCCTTTTAATGGAATACGACAAATGATCCAGCCTAACAATCACAACGCATGGCATCAGTGATGGGGCTTTGAGCAACATGAGCTTGTGGAAGGTATCCCTGCCCTTGACAGGGGGTTGGAGCCGGATGACCTTTAAGGTTGCTTCCAACACAGACCACTCTATGATTAGGATGCAGCATCAAACCCAGTAAATAGTCAGATCTTTATTTTATTGATGTATACAACCGAAGCAGCGCTTCTAGCTAATGGTATATTAACGACATTTTGTACAGTCACCAGTTCTTTGGTGTCAACATAAATACAAAAGTAAACACATTAATCCTAAAAAATGGACCTCACCAAAGATGCTTGAGTATGCCCATTAGGATTTTTCTGCATTGACAACAAAAGCACAATTCAACCTAATTTGATTATTTTCTCACAAAATATATATATAAAAAAAAAGGAATGTTAATACAAGGAAGTATTTTTCCACTACCTTTAGAATCTGAGCCAAAGAAACGCTCTCCTGCTGGGCAAGTGATATGCCTCGTACACGTTCTACATCTGAAAGCTGTCGGACAGACTCCTCGATGGCACTGAGGTAGTTCAATTCTGCCGACAAACGGTGCTGAAGACCAGCAGGGGAGAAGCGCATACATCCTGCAGGACAGGACTCAACAGTCAGCCTCCATAGGACTTCAGTCCCCCACATCATAAAGAGCAAAAACATAACAGCTCTGGAATTAGCATGGCTTTAACAGAAGAACTCACCGCTCGCTGAGGCTGCTCCTGCTGCAGGCCTACTAGCTCCCAGACTCAAGTCAGAGAAGGCTAGGTTAGGCTTCAGCCCCGATGTTGCACTTCCAGAAAAGCCAGCAGGTGACTTGGCTCTTTCTGCTGTATTGCCTATAGAATCAAACTGCAACAATTTTTGGGAACCTGGAGATGGGGAAGAAGTTGGTGTCTTCTGGGATCTTCCCTTGTCCGAGAAACTGACAGAGAAATCAAGATAGAAAGAAGTCAGTATTCTCTTAAGTCCAGTTATTTGATGACAAACCAAGCTCTTTCCTTTATACACACTGAACAGAACTATGCAAAAGGCCTCTTCTTTTTAGATCGCACAGGCCCAGTCTGCTTTTTACTTATCTGTTTCGAGAATTTGGGTAAGGAACTTTTTAAGTGCAGGAAATCAGGCTAATATTTGATATCAGAATATCATGAGCAGCATTTTGAAAAAGCACAGTTTTATCAGTATGCTGATGGTAACCTATGCTGACAGATAAGCCACTGCCCCGTGTCTTGATCTCTTTTACCAACGTGCAATGAAATGCTGGAAGGCCAAAACTTGACTTACAGAGTCATTAAAAATTCTACTGTAGCATTTCTTGTTAATAGAAAATTAAATATCTCACTTTCAAACATATAGAAAATGATTCAGGCACTTCTGAAATTTACTATTCTGATTTTATTAAGCCAAGAAGGGTTAATAGTGGATGCTTAAATCCCTTAGGAAGACATTTAGTTTTACATACTTGGTACATCCTAAGAGGGCAAAGAACCTTTCAAACGAAATACTACCAGTGAAAGCCACTAATGTTAAGTCAATACCTCAGAACCATTCTATATTCACAGAGAGTGAAAGACCATGATCTGTTGCTTTTTAGAAAAACATGCAGTGAAAACTACACTGCGTGTATTTCATAACTGTCTTCATTGCACAATTAGCAAAAAAACAAACCACATTCATAACCCGACAGAGGATGCAACAGGAAAATTAGTAAATTTTTCTTCCTGTACACTCTTTCCTGAGATGCAGTTCATCTCTTAAAGCATCAGCTCACAGAACTTGATAGACTTATGCACACGTTAGAGCGTCCATCTTACTAACATTTGATTGTTTCTGTTACTTCCCTTTTATATCTAAACACAGTTATTTTTGGTAGCATGCCATAACACAACCCATCCTAGTTGTACTCACATACAGTCTTACAAGGTTTGTATTACCTCAGCAGGGAATGTCCCGATAAATTTTCTAATGTGCTGTCTGTATCTGGGTTCTGCTCATGATCTTTATTAGAAATTCTACTACTCGATAAGGACTTCTTTGCTTGTTGGGATCCCCGCTCTAATTCAGATGGCATTTTATCTTCTTCTGGAAAGTGGTGAGAACTTCCATGGTAAGATTCCAACCCTAAGAATGAACAAGGTTGTCAAAAAAATTATATTTAGTATTTTAAGTATGAATATTCTAGCCAACAGGAGCCCCAAAACAAATAATTGAGAACTTTCTCCCACATCCCCCACTTAAAGATGCCTTTGAGTTACAAGTATGCAAATCCAACAAGCAAGAAATGTAAATTCGACAGCTTCCTACAGGAAATTAAGTTCTCTTCTGCATATTGCATCCACTGTTAAAAAAAATATATCACTCAGCTTTCACTTCAACACACTATCAGTTTAAACACAGAAAACAGACATTTGAGTTCTTCAGTACTGATAATTAAAGCCTACCTTTCTTTTGGTAAGCTAGAGAATTTTGAGAAAATAGGAAACAAAGGTAATCGAGAACACCCAATCTTATTTTTTGATTCTTTTATTGATTTTAAAACCTAGCTTTTCCTTATATTACCCACTTTTTATATAGGAAGAGTGTAGCAAATCTCAAGTTTCTTTATGCTTTTGTAAAATGTACAATTTACTGTAGAAAAGAGTGTATTTATTTCTACAGTGTATAATTCATGCACTGAAGAAAACTGTGATCCAAAGATGAAGCATACAGGCAAAATCCATAAACGTGGCTGTAACCCCAATTTCTCAGCACCCTATTAGAATTTCCTCAATACAGAGTCTGAAAACATTTGCCACAATATATTAAAGTATAAAACTAACTAATTTGTTAGAAAGCTGGATTAGGAGGAGAAAAAGTTCACTATTGTTTATAACCTTCTGGCTATTTACTTTCACACAAGTACTTTTTAAGGTAAGAGAAGAAAAAGTCGAGAAAATTTAGGAAAGAAATACTAGTTGAATAAATAAATCATCCTATCAGTGATAGATTTTGGTTTCTGGACACAAAGACGGGCCACGATTTCCATACCAAGAAAACCTTAAAACCTTTCTCAAAAACATTAATATCCTACAGCCAAGTGCTGCACTTACGTTCCTTTTTTCCCCTCTTTTTAGAGGAAGCAGATGAGCGAGAGGATGCTGCAGATCTTGGTCCAGATGAATGCTGAGAAGCAAGCTCTACAGATCGAGATTCATGGGGAGACTTTCTACTAGAAAGTTCTTCCTGAATGCTTGAATTACTGCTGCCAGCAACACTAAAAAGAAACACATTAACAGTGATTAACTAAAGACTTTGAAGTCCTCCCCATTACACTGTGTACAAGAAGTTTGAGAGAAAGGACTAAAACTGCACTAAACGGCTCATCTTGAAAAGCATAGATTCTGAAATTAATAACTATGACATTCAAGGAATTAGGAATTTTGACATGATATTCAACACGCTGAAATAGACTTCCAATAATATGATCAGTAAAGAATGGGTAACAACCATCTCTTCCAATGCAGACTCTTAAAAGCTATTTGACTACTGACTTGGACAACACAAGAATGATTTTGACTATTACCGCATCTTTGGGCGCTTAAAAATAAAGATTAACAGCACATACACACTATGTGTGGTCTTCCCAAAGGTGCACAAAAGATGCAAGTGTATCTCATTACAAAACAGAAGATTCATGAAGCCACATGAATCCAGCAGCAAGCCACTAAACACAGAAAGTCTAAGATTAACAGTCTTCCGATTTTAGTCTGAAGAAAAGGGCTTAAAAAGTTCTTACAGCCCATTTATGTATCCATATCCTGTATTACTAAAACTAACAGTAATTATAGGCTCTTTCTGAAATTACAAACTAGCGGATGTATTTTAACACTTTCAAATCTTACCTCTCATATAGGTTTTACAAACACTAACCACTTGAGCATCCTAACAGCCACAGAAGTTGGAGAACTGATTTTCACCTGACTACAAAGGGTCAGAACACTGCTGAATGCTACATGCCAGACTAAGGAAAGAATAAAGAACATCAGGCAAAGATCAGAAGCACACGACTCTAACCTTTGTGTCTAAAAGCTGTGCTGTCTGCTGAATTAACTGCAAGATCCTAAGGAAAAACCTGACCACTTTGAGTAGTGTTACCATACAGCGTATCAGAAAAGCTGTGCAGCATATGAAACACATTTTGAGTTCTCTTAAATTCTGCATTTTGATTTTTTTTTTCCAGGAAGTCTAACATAGTTACCTGAGGTCACGTGCAATCTTTTTGTCTGTTAAAGTGCCACTTCCCTGAGATGAAGCAAAATCATCTTCATAAGAAACAACACTTTCTGGAGGGCTCATGGCAGGCAGCAAAGGGCGCAGAAGGGAAGAGCCTCCATTTGACCTTTCATCAAACACTAGTAGGGACAAAGAGAATGGAAGAGACAGAAATAATACTGAATGCAACATCCATCAAACAGGTAATAAAGCCGCAGAAGTTAAAATGCCTCCAATTACAATGAGTTAGAAATGCTTCCTTTCAAAAACAAGAAAGTTCATGAGAACAACAGTAGAGATATCCCATGGAAGCTTTAACACAAAACAGGCAGTCTTCCTCTTTTGATAAATTACTGAGTACTCCACTTCATTAACACACTCCTGATAAAATATTTTTGAAGAGGTAACTGCTTGAGAGTGCAGTCATCTGCAGAAAATTTAAATGCAATCATATTTAAGGGCCATTAAAAAAATCAAGGAAAAAAAAATTAACTTCTCAAAACCCATTCACTCCTCAAAACAAGGAACTGACGGTAAGAGAACGGTACTGAAAATGAAAAAGATTGTACAAGGAAATGAAAAAGTCAATGAAGCACACTGCAGGAGACTTTTGTAAAGTATGCCTTAACACATCAACACCTGTGCTTGTTTAAGTACCAATACACTAAAATCTTAAGATTACAGGAGTTTTAATTCATTAAGAGTGAATGGGTCACACTACTTTTAGACATTTATCAAAAAACTCATATGAACAATGATGCAAAATAAAGTTCATACCCTTCACCCACAGAAGTTACAAGTTTTTAATAATCCACCACAAGGTGCGTGTAGCGAGACCTCCAAATATAATGCAAGCACTCATGTTTATGCCACTAAGTAAGTGCTGCATAAAGCATGCATTTCATCTTTCTGCCTTAAATTAAATAAGAAAGACAACAGGAAGATATGTTAATTCCAGATGATCTCAAGTGCCTACATAATTGGAGGATGCACATTCCCAACCAGAGGCTCTGTTCTCCTTTGCAGCTCCGTTTACTCACACAATAAAGAAACCTAAAGCCATAAATGGCAGGACTATTTTCTTCAACACCACAAGGGCCTTTCGACTTCTATTTATTTATAACCTTACCAGGTTAGGAACTGGGAAGATGGTATGAGATACACCTTAGTCAAAAAAAAATCTTAAAAGAACGGTATTTGTACAGAGTAGAGATAAACAGTTGGAAAAGACACAGATAAGTGGCTCATGGCAAGGAGACTTTAGGTAGGCTTGTAGAAGTGAACTGTTTGGTACTGCATGGAGTAAAGCTAAGCATGGTAAAACACCGATTTCCAAACTTAATCTGAGCAATTTAGATTCAGTATGCAATTTTGGATACAGTAAATGTAAAATTGCCATTTACAGTTCTGTAACTATGAGAGTCCTTAACACATACAATCCAACATATGAATATGAATTAATGACTGATTTGGAAATGCACAAAAATCAAACACAATCTCAAAAAAAAAAAAAAAAGGGGGGGGGGAAATGGATCATTTATCCTCCAAAAGTTAAGCGAGAAAACATCATGCAGACTGAGGTTTGATGCATCTCAAAACTCATTCCCTAGCTGTGAATTAACAAATGTATGGACTAGAACTGAAAATAGTAATTCAAAAGACCTTTGAATAATTCTTCCTTTTTTCTCCTTACCCTTTCCATGAAGCTGATAGCTTTTCGCAAAGATGTTGATGACGCTGTGTGGGCTTCCCTTCGCTAGTTCTTCCCACGGCCCCTTGCTGTGCACGCCACTTGTCTGAGTGTAAAGCGGCAAATACTTCTCAGCTTCTTTCTGAAATTCCTTTATGGGTTCAAAAGCATTTCTCTCCCGAACACAGAAATCCGTCTCTTTCAATGCCTCCAGCATCTTCAGCGGCAGCTGTTTGTGCTGGCCTCCTTCCTCCTCGGAGAGGCTTCCATCGCTCAGGAGGGGCCCTTCGCTGATGGAGTCTATGCTGGACTCTTGAGGAATCACAGCTTTGTTCTGCCCGTAAGCCTGGTTTTCACGGCCCAGGGAGTCGGTCTGTCTCTTGGACAAATGTCCCAGTAGCCCCTCGTGCCGGTGACCAGCAGGGGACCTCATTCCCAGGCTGACTGCAGCAGTATGAGGCCTGATGGTCTCAGGGAGCTTCTTAAATTCACTAAGGTTGCCTACCCCAGGAAGGTTGTCATCAAAGGCTGTGTGAGACATACAGGTACCCAGCATTTTTTGGATTCTGGCTGAAAAAGCGTCTTCATTTTCCTCTCTCACAGGAGGACTCACAGCCTTTGCCCACCGTCCATCGTCCTGGTTTTCTTGCATAAATTCATGGTCAGAGTTCCACATGGTGCCATAATTGATACCAGCCCCGGCCAACTTCTTGGCTTCGCTCTCAATTCGGCTAGAAAGGGAAGCAGCTGTAGCTTTCAAAGCCTCAATCCGATCTAATTTGCTCTTATATTGGCTAGCAGTAGGTTTTCCTAAGAGATTTTGCTGTGCAGCAGCTGAATTCATGTACGGCTGAGACATCAAGGTCAGTGAGCCCACAGGGGTTGCATGGCTTCTCCTGCCTGCCAACATTGCATCACATTCCTTTGACAAAAGGCCCATCTGCTCCAGAGTCCAGTGCTGGGAGCAAGGGCCTCCACTTGAGCCCATGAGACCTTGTGGGTGGACTCTTGGGCTCAACCTGTCTGGCTGTACCCAGGGAGGCTCCATCAAGTCACTTCTGAAATGAAAAAAATGCTTAAGTTGATGACTTACAAGTATTGTTATTTTAGATGAAAGTCTCGTTGTCACAAATTTATTTTCTACAAATTCTTTCTGGGAATCAGAGGGGCAGGAAACAGAACAGAAAGCAGTTGCACAGAATGTTATAAAAAGCAGAGCACCTTCCAAATTTGAAATGCTGTTTATGGCGTAATGTGTGTTTTAGAGATGTAACAAGCAGAAGGTTTTCATAATCAGCAGCAACCCTTTTCCAAAAGTTTCCTGACTTCCTAAAGGAGGAAACTTCTAATTTTTTCCCCTCATCCACATGGGATTTCTTAGCCCTAGTCTTCGCCCTCCAGTTGTACTCAGTCCACGTTTCACTGGAGCTGTTCACACTGTTGCTTACATGACATGGTGAACACTTAGAAAGGACTGGAAATGCACACATGTTTGAAGTGCTGTAAAATAACTTTTTTATTTATTTATTTTTTTTATTCCCAGGTAGCTACCATCTGCATGATAAAAGCTCTGTATAAAGATATACTTCTTCCAAAGCTGCTGCCTTGGAGCTTCCTTTGCTATCACTTGCATGTGTTCTGAATACTAGGAATCCTGGAAAAGTCCCCCACAAAAATCTGTTTATTATGAGCCTCACTAAATATCATATGCAGCTTTTTAAGTTGCATCTTGCCCTCTCTACGAGTACCTACACTTATTTTTCCTTATAGTGAAACACTAAAATACTTACCAGCGTATGGTTTATCAGCCTATTCTATATACAATGCTACACAACATTCCTGGTTCTTCTTTGAACTTTTCATGAAAGAAAAGAAGCCTCATTGAATTTACAAAGTCAATGTGGATTTGAACAAGGGAAGGTTAAGGTAACAAAGCCAGTTTATGGTTATGCATAGATATTGATTATGTAATTAAAAATGAAGACATACGCACAACTGAGCAATTAAGGACGTGCAAGAAATTCTATGATTTTCAATTCCTTACCTAAGTGTTAGATAACCTAAACCTTCAGTAAGAAAAAAACCTCTCACAAGACACCAAACAATTATCAACAGGAAAATGATAAAGATAGGAAACAGGGCAAGGCTAGTTCCAAGCTGAAACAGAGGTTTTTGGTACTTTAGAGTTTTTTAAAAAAGGCAAGATTCCAAGACAGTAGATGAAATGGAAACATGGAACAAATCAAAAAAGAAAAAACAGCAGATGTGTTCATCCAGTCATCTCCTCTCGCCTGCTGCCAACGGCAGAGGAAATAGTCTCCCAATTTGAAACACACATCTCTCTGATGTCAGCAAAAGATTAGCAGCACCCACCATTCACTTTATTTATAGACTCAATAAATACTAATAGCCAAAAATTTCATATGCTTTTCTGCATCAAATTCCTCCTTACTGCGAGAAAACGTAATTGCCAAGAAGACAATTACTCTCCATAGAACATGAATGTAAAATGCCAGTATATTTTCATCTCTCTCAAAGTTGAAAGCTAGAATATTTCCTTCTCTCTGAAAAGGCCGGTAATGGCTCACCTCAGTAGTGGCTGCTGCGGTTCTGACAGTGACATGTCACTACTTGAAGATGCACTAGGAGGACGTTCTTGAGCCTTGTTTTCTTTGTCAGATTCCCCAGATGGCTGATAACCAGGTTTGGGCTACAAATGAACATAACGAGAAAAATTCATTTTCAGAAATCTGTAGAGTTTAGAAGCTCATCTCATTAAAACTGAAAAGGTTTGAA
Organism: Aythya fuligula; assembly: GCF_009819795.1. Lineage (NCBI taxonomy): Eukaryota > Metazoa > Chordata > Aves > Anseriformes > Anatidae > Aythya > Aythya fuligula. Next base: position 21,022,319 of record NC_045566.1, on the reverse strand, counting down.
TTTCTAAGTATAGTATCTTTCCTACCATGGAAAGATTTAAAAACACAGGACATTTGTTTGTGTCTCAGCAGAATGGGAAAGGAGCTTTGCTCATATACTGAATTAGCTCAACTGAACACATCAAATTGATATTAATCTTTTACTGTATGTTAATCTTCATTTCCATTCACCTTTCAAGAAAGGCCTTGCTGTGCTGAGAAGCAGCAAGGATGTTCTGTGTATTTAAGCAAAAGCTACACAACTTTCTTTGTGTCCTTTCTCTCAAGCAGACCAGGACAAGCCATGCCCTTCCTAGTTACATGACCTCCTATTCTTGCAAACAACTGCAACACATGAAGTTAGTGAATCAGCTATACCTGTGATTCCTGCACTGTAGGCAGCTGAGATGGCTCTTCTAAAAATGTATGTTCCAGCAGTATCTTAGAGTAAGTTTCCTGTAACCGTTTGGCTGCTGAAGGCTCAGGAGGAGGCACATTCTTGACTTTAGTAAAAGCTTCCTTCTGCTTTCTGTAGAGTTCTTGGAGCCTTTTGTTCTTCTGTTCTGTTGCCTCCTTTTGTGCTTTCTTCTCTTCATTCTGCTTCTTCTTCCGCTCCTCTTGCTGCCTGATGATGTACTGACGAACCTCGTCTGTATCATAGTGACGTTTCTTGGAGATCACTTGAGGCTCCTCACTAGCAGCTACCTTCTCTGGTTTCCTTTTGGTTGGACTGTGGCTCCTAACATTTTGAGCAGGCAAAACAGACTTCTGATTCTGCTTTTCCACATTTTTTTCTTGTTTTGTAGTCATGGAATCCAACTGCAAGTCATCGAGAATCCCACGGATCTCCAATGGCAGGAAGTCTTTATTTACAGAGGTATGATCATCTTGGTTATCATCTGGAAGAGCAGATTCCAGTTTCTTCAAATTATTCTCAGACCGTACTTTACTCCTTGATCGTTCGGAACTTCTTGAAGAGGTTTTCCGTGTAACATCCAGTCTAGAATCTGAACCTGTCCTTCCAATACGGCCTGTTGAAGAAAAAGACTTGTGGAATATTTCAGGTAAAAATCAAACTTGGTAACTACATGCTATCACTGAAACAGCTGCAGAAGTGAGGACGAGGAAGGAGCAAGCTATACTGTAGTGATAAGAACTCGTGGAGAGTAGTGCAGTCATAAAATGGAAATGGTGATGGGCACACTTAAAATTATACAACTCATTTTGTTAAAACCTTATCCCTAATTTCTTGCACATGAAGACTTGCCCATTTTTAACACTACATGTAATTTTGCACAAATAGCCTTAGACTGGTATTTTCACCAGTTAAACTGAATTGGTATAATATACCCCCTCTTTTTCCAATGACACTGAAGCACACACCACCAAACAATTCCATTAATTTTCTGCAGTATTTTGGGAAAGATTCCCTTGCTTTATAACAAAACACTGTTCAGTCACCTCAACTGTAATGCTCCAGCATGGTATCACCTATGCAGATCTCACTGTAAATGTGTTTTTGCTTCAAATGTTTAGTGTCATAGCCTGAATTCAGCAGCCTCTGCTTAAACTGAGCTCACACCCTTTATCCTCTTACCAGCCTCAACACTTCAGAGGAATATGAACAGCAGCAGCTACCACCTGCTGCTTATTTGCCCTGTCTGAGATTCTGGACAAATTATGAAAAGGTCTAATGGAACAATGAATGAAGGACTTATGACACCCATGGATGGTATTATACAGTATCTGGAAGAACCATCATTTCTTTATAAGAAGGAGATGTCCAACCACAGCTTGCATATTCTATGCAGCACATCTGGAAAATTCATCTGGTCTGTGGACCACTTCTAGCCATTCCTTTCCTCACTAGCCTCAAGAGGCAAAGAGAGTGCAAGTGGTCTGGTTTTTCTGGTTGCAACCTACATCCTATCTTTCTCAGAGCTCCTGAGCACCTTCACATCACAGCATGTGCTGCAGGTCAACTGCATGGGCAGGGCTGACTTCCTATGGCACAGAGAAAAGTTCTGAATCCACCCAGGGAGAGGTTATGCATGGATGTGAATAAAATTTTCCCCTTGGATGCCCCCAAGTTAAAAATAGTTATTTTAAAAGAAACCAATTACACTCCATATCAGCCATCTCTGTAATTCTGCAGACATGCGAAGTTATATAATAAATTAAGAACAATGAATAAAGCACAGTGATAAGGTACAGTACAACTCACCAGACTTAGCAGCTCTCTCTCGTCCTGTTCTGTCACTAGATACAGCTCTTCTGTCCTGTTCTATTCTGGGAGCTGGACCCAGTATCTTTTTTACTAGCTTTTGTCCCTCCCGCCAGGAGGATGCACTTATTACATAGTTTCCACCTGCATAATAAATAATAAATAAAATTCAAGCACAAGATGGATTTTTCCAATGTATCACAAAGCAGTAAGTATTTCTTGCAACTGTCACTCATTACTGTACCACTTAATTCGGTGTACATGGTACAGCTACAGTTACATGGTCATGATAACAACGTACCATGAAGACACCCAACAGCCGAATCACACAACTATCAGTGCTTCCTGCCTAAACATAACACAGCATGAAAACCCAAAATATACCGCAGAACATTACAGCCTTATGAAACCCAATTAAAAAAGAAAAATGGTTATGTAGGCCTAAAATATATAAGCAAATGTTACCTGGGAGAGACATTTATAGAGGACTGAGAAGCTGCTGTTCATCTCCGCTTAAGACAAGAAAATATATAAAAAAGAGATGGAGGATCTAAAATGTTCTACTAAGAACAAATACAAAAGTGGTGGGTGAAGAACAAAGCTAATATCTTCTTAATATGAAGATGAAGCATTTCTTAGAAAGAACTTGCAACAGATTTCTACAGATAATTGCTGAGATAGGTGTCTTGTGAGGAGGTTAAAAAAAATACTGAGCAGCAGTTGTCTTACACAGTGCTAATTCACTATCCTCTAACTGACACTTCCGTACCTTGACTGAAAAAAAATGAGGTATTACCCTAGTAGTTTATTCACTTAATTAACCTGGTAGTAAATTCACAACAGACTGCTTTGCAGATGGCATAAGCCCAATCACAATGGTATTAGTATTATTTATCATACTACATGTAATTCAATTATAAAAATTGGTACCGGAGTATCTATACTTAGTATTAATGCTAAGTTCATTCATCTCATCTTTCCTACCACTAACTTCAAATATTATTAATCATGGTTTGAAATGTCTTAAAGCACTTTGGAGAAAAGCATCAAATAAAAGAGTAAAGTATTAATAAACTACTTCAGACCACTCTGAAATATTTTATTGCTAGAAAGATCCCTAGCTTGAATATTTTATTTGCTGTTGATCTCTTACCATTCAATTTCAGTTTTCGTCCCTACCAGGATTGCCTAAGCTCATTTGCTACAGCTTGAACACAACAGACAAGCAAGACAGGATTGTTCTCCAGGACACTACAGTACCAAAGCAACTTAAAGTGAAATCCAGAAGACCAGACCACTAGTGCTCTGGCAAGCATAGTCCTCGATCTTTTTCCTCTCTGTTCATCCCCCTACATTATTTTTTTTTAACCAGAAAATCCATTCAGTAAGGAGTCTGTAACCCACTATTCATTTACTAACAGTCCTCTTTGCTTGTGTCGTAAATTATCTGAGTATTTTATAAATCTGTTATTAGAAATATGTCACTACAAGACTCTTTCAAAGAGATTCATCAGCCAAAGGGCTTCTCTTGCCTGACTTGTAATTCTCATTTACTTCTATGCGCATTTAAAAAGGCAGTGTGGAGTCTCATCTTCCACTTCAAGTCAGCTGTTCGACCTAAAACAAGCTAACAGAGCAGAACATGAGCTGTGGCTATTTATAGCCTTGGCTATGTTAAGCAGTTTCTTACTGCGGCTGGAGAAGGATGGATCACCACTGATACGCCACTTAAATCTGGTTCACATTTAATCCACTACAGAGGATAACCAATACCACTAAAACTCGTGGCAATCTCTCCTGCCTCCTTTGGGACTGTCACAAATACTTCCATTGGTTTAGTACGTTTCCTTATGTATGAATTGATCAGCATAATGACTGCTAATTTTCTGTTTCCTATCACAACAAAATACCTGCATGCAGCACAACTGCATGCAAAAATGCATACTCACTCTCAAAACCTTTCTGTAACAGTTTATAGAGAACAAGAACACACGCATCCTCAGTGCATCATACAATCTACATAACATTTTTGCACATCTGCAAAGGCACTGAAAGCAAGAGGCCTTATTTTTCTTTATTTCTTGAAATAAAACTCATCTCTGAAGCACAGAGCTAGTCACCTTGTTTAGACTCCGGACTTGCCGACCGTGTCAGTTTTTGAACCTTCCGCACTGGTCTGGTTGCTTTTCTCTCTTTGTTTTTCTCACAAGGTTTTTCTTTCATTGTTGAATCCTCTAAAAATAAACAAGAGCTATTGAGTGATATTTCATGGGAAAGAACATATAATGGCAAGCTTGCCTCAACATTTAGCTTGAAGAAGTGAAGCTCAGAGAAACACTGATTTTCCCAGATCATATACTGAGATCAACTACTCCCAGCCCAGCATTTTGGTATTCTTATAGCACGAAAATATTGAATCAAGTATTGTTTACTTATGCAGTGGAACACAATGAAGCCACAGCAAAGCTGTAATAAATCTTTACAAAGTTCATTTTCTATCTCAAATGCTATTTTGACAGTTAGGAACGATTCTTTGTTCTCTTCTACTGTAACCATTCCATTTTAGAGCATTCACGTTCCGTAAGAACACCCAGTTCCTTCACTGCTGAGGTACCCAGGCTGCTGCCTCCACATTAACGCACGGCAGCACATCTGCTCTCTGCCTCCGAGCTGCAGCATGAGACAGGACACCCGCGTGCTCTTCCTGCAATATTGGCTGCAGAATTCACCCAGTGACGCAGAACTATTCTGTATCACTGAAGCCCTCATTTACGACATCATTAGGTTTTAGGCTTTAGAGATGCCAAGAACACTTATCAAAATAAAGTCATTTTACCATGTTTTTACTGTTTTACATACAAAAAGGAAAATCGGACGTGGCTCAGTCACTACCCCACTGCCTGGGTTTCCCAGCTGCTGCAGGCAGAAAGCAGTATCTAAGAAACGCCATGGCCACTATTAACACTTTTTTGCTCCTCTATCCAACATGGATCAAGATGAAGTTTTATCAGTTTGATGCCAATACCAGCTTTTATGGCCTCTAATTTCAGCTGAATCTACTCTGATGGAGACACATAGGAAGGATCAGAGACAGAACAACAGGTGATACTAAAGGGAATTTGAGGATTCTTTCTCCCCCTCTATATCCTTTCCCTACTAATTCTCCATTTATGTTCGAGCCTGACAATGAGCACGGGGACAAGAGAATCAATGCATCAAGTACCAGAGGCCTCAGTGACTGCACCTGCAGAAATCTATTCCGTCTCCTCATCTCTCTCAGTGCCGGACAGTTTCTTCCTGATACCAGGAAACGACAAGCTGCTTCCCACTCGCTCTGTTCATATTACAGCAATTTTGTTCAGTGACGCCAATTCTGAACATCTTTAAAATGGGATTATTGGAATCCTGGGATCAATATAATATCCTTCAGCCTAACTGGTAAAGATACTCTGCGTGGTCTGTGCTAACATGTAAAAAACTCCTTGCAGAAAATAACAGTGCTTCTGCAGGTGTTAGAAATCTTAGAGCTTATTTAAGCACTAGAGATCATGGAATAGTTTCAATCTAAGTGACTATACACACCCAAAAGTCCACATGCTCTAACTTTATTACAGAATTAACGCATGGACAGATAATCCTAGAGGCTAAAAATACATTTATAGTACATATTATGTGCAGCTCCAGCATTTGATTACTCGGAATCAGCTATTCAATATAATCTCCTCAGGTCAGAAAGGAGACACATTCCACTACAGCTGTTCTACACATGGCATCACAACAGGCATATGGCTGAACATACACACAGCTTGTTCCTTTTGCAGACAGAAGTCTTTTGAAAACACGATCCAAATGCCTATCTTTTTAATTGGATCTCTTAACTGGACATACGAAACTTCAAAAATTCCGATTCCTATAAAGAGCTCATGAACCATTCACATTACGCTTGCCAAAACTAAGAAAAAAGCCAGCCTAGATTAAAAGTCTTTAGAAATTTGGAATTAAACACATGAGCTAATGCTGGACAGAGTATTTACAGAATTATTTTATTGAGAAGAAGTAGCTGCCCTTCTGAACTTTTTTCTGAATGATTCCAGAAAAAACAAATTCTTGGTACCTCAGTATCAGAATCTTTGTTTCAGCAAGACCAAGAAAAAATTCTCAAGCTGTACAAGCAAAACAAAACTGAAGTCTAATCATTTCCATATGAGCCACTACACTATCAGCATTCAAAAAGACACCTACAGTTTTACAATAGCATTGCATTTTCCTCTAATTTTAAATATGTTTTGATCAATGTGAGAAGTTATTTTTTAATATGTAATAAGCAAGCTCTTAAGCTTCAAAACTAGAGGTTCTCAGGGGATGTTATTTGCTGTTCCTTTCTTTTTTATTCATCTCATCTCTCCCCCTTCCCCCCAGCTTAGTCAGTCAAAAGCAATTCAACCTTACAGCTCTTCACTCTAACCAGTCCAGCAAATCAAAAAGCCACTTGGGTATCCTACTATAGATTATCTAGAGAAAAGAGCTGTCAATTGTACTACAGTTTTCCAGAGTGAAAAATGAATAAAGATTGGGTCTTAGAGCAGTAAATCTGAAAACATAAAGCACATGTTACATCTCTGGTCTCTTAGCAGCTTAACTTTAAAGCAAATTACAGCAATTTTTATAGTCTTTGCTCAGTTTTAAGCATCAAAATCTTGTGCTACTAAATAAGCTCATTACCTAAAAAAAATAAAAAAATCCTTCTTCCTGTGTTTCCAATCTCCAAGAACAGTATTTAATGCTTTGCAAAAGGTCATCAAGTAAAGAAGAATGAGTAACAATTTTCTAAGCTTTTAGTATTCAACGCTCCTTCCCACACTTTCACTTGGAATAAACTCCAGTGGTAATGGTCTGTTAATTCACCACTGTGCAAAGCTAGGCAGCCCCTCCTCCCATATTTCAATCAAACCTTACCAAAGGTGACTAAGTTGTAGAGGGAATAAAATCTGGGTTATTTAAAAGGTTTCTTATGTCTCTATCTGCTCTACCTGTATCTGCTCACCCTTCTTAGGGGAGCTGTAGTTAAACAACATCACAGTAGTTATCCTAATAGCCTCTGCAGAACAGAAATATGACTTTCTTCTTGGGTCCATTGAGAAAACCCAAACACTTTGAAAGAAAGCTGGACACACCTGAATGTTCTGTTTTCTGGAATCCAGGGAGAGCCTCTAAAAAAAAAGTCCTTGTGTACAAAACTCTGGGACACAAATTTCTCCAAGAACATCAAGAATTGGATTATTCTCATATAAAAGCACTTAAATTCTACAAGGCCAGAGATATGAAATCAACCTGATGTGATATAATCTCATCCCCAGATACAGCTGCAGACATATCCCTTTAATGCAGGCTACCAACCGCACTTTAAACAAGCAGATCCCGGACACTTTCCACAGCAGATGCCCTCCCTCTCCCCTTTACCTGCCTCTGCACTCCAACTAAACCACTGCTGTACTAACAATTCCCCCAGTAGCTTCAGGACTGACCATTTAACACCACACCGAAGGAAGCAGGATTCAGGCTTCAACATAGTGTATACAGTCCACATATCACTTCAATGGTGTTAAAAATGGCAAAAAATGTCAGAGTTGTTCCCATGAGACAATCCAAAGGTCTCATCAAAACCAAAAGTGTTCTGGTTTTGACCTTTTCAACAGGAAATTGAATTCATTCATGCAAACATGTATAAAGTTACAAAATTAAACAAAAATTGTTTTATTAAAGACTTTTTTTTTAATTCCTGTTTCAAAAGATGGCTCTCTCTTGATTCTTTTCAATATTGATTTTCTATTATTTCTATTATTTCTATTAAATTAAAATTAGAAAAAGATGGAGAAGGATTTCTCTTGTTATCGTTCAACAAGTTACCCCTCCTATGAAGAGAAGTACAACGTATTTAACACTCATTGTTTCTTTTTCTTGTGTTGTTTTTGTTTCCATGACTTTGTAGACTTGTGCCAAATAAATTTCACTGCCTCTTAGAGAAGGTTGTGCAGCTTAATAAATGCAGTTTGCATATCACCTGTTAGCTGGAGTGCTATATCTCTATACAGCTCCCGACTAATGTGAAATTCTTCCTCATGCCAGATCTTCCCATCTGGAGTGCGAATCTTTGTTTCAGCAGGATTGAAACCTGAAAGTAAACAATTTAGGAGTTTAAAATAGCTGTTTAAGATGTAAATAAATATTTTGGGGGATGAAGGGAGTAATTACTTACTTGGGAAATTCCCAAGTAAGAAAAGAACTACTTGAATTTCTAATAATAAATTAAAATAAAGCAATATACCTGTCTGCTGCCTGCTCATAGTTCAAAAACAGCAGACTGGATGAAGAAAAGACTTACCAAAAATGCTAAAGGCTTCCTCAGTCTATAAAATGTTACTAACAACTTGGAATGTAAAAAATGTATCAAAATAAATCCAAATAGTAATACAGCAAGGTTACTTTTTATAGTAATTTGTAAGAAGACAGGAAGAATTTTGAAGGATTTCACATTTTAGTAGAGTGGCAAGAACTTCTTTGCTTTCCTGACCGTATTTGTGAGCATACTGTTCTATCCACTCCTGTATGGCCCAAACACTGCAGTGATTAATTTCCATGCTCTGACATGTTGCTGTGCTAATTGATCTTTGCTCCTTCACCATGAATAACTAAGAGGGGGATTCTGTGCCTCCATACCTTTGTATGCTGGAGCAGCAGGTGCGGCTGCCACTTTCCTGACTTTGGGAGTAACAGCATTCTCCACATTTGTGATCACTACAGGTTGCTCAGCGTATCCTGAGTGTTGTCCTCTGCTACCCAGCTCTTCAGAATGCTCCCACTGCTTTCGAATCCGCTCCTTCAGCTTCTCCAACTTAGCATCATGCTGCCGCCGTTTCAAGATTTCCAGCCTATGAGCACTAGAAGTACTCATGGTAGAAGGGGAAGACACTTTCAGTTCACTGTCCTGGGACGTGTTACTCAGAGGAGTTTTAGTGCTACACTCATCTCCTCTGGAGCCACTAGTTTTTTCCTCTTCCAATCTTGGAGGTGTGGCAGCTTTAAGAAATGCCTCATTTTGCAAAGCATCAATTGCTGGTCGGTCATTCAAATACCTAACAACAGTCTCATCTGCAGCAGAAGATGATGGGCTTTCAAAATCTCTGCCGTGTAGATCTCGCTCATCTCTGTCATGCATCATACGGCCCATTACTTCAGTCTTCCCTTCTGCTTCACAGAAGTCCAAACTAGACAGAAGTTGCTTGGCCTCCAATTGGCTGGAACCGTGATACGGCAGAGAACTGTATGGATCCCTGCTGTAATAAAAGCAAGAAAAACTTCACCATCAGAAGCACAACTGTAGGACCTTCCAAGCCAGCTATTGGCATGCTCATTAACTGAAAGAATGACTTGTCTCCACTTTAAAGGCAAGTTGTTTTAAAGTTTGATATATTTAATAATGCAAGTCTGACAAAACCAAAAGAAGTTGCTGTTCAAAATTTAAAGTACTTTCTGCACTCTCTGAATAGGACTATATAGATAAAACTGAAAACCTGAATTAGGGCACAAAGGAGAAAAAAAATCAGGAAGCAGTGACATCACCCTTTAATTAAAAGAAAGCTTTAAATAAAAGCCAAGTGCACAACTTAAGTGACAAGCCTCATTAACATATGTTCTCTAAAACAAAGCAGTGCACCCATGCACAGTTCCTTGAAAGCATGCTCATTAGCTGAGAAAACAAATAAATTGCACAAAGACCCCTGCCACATAATTGAGCATTAAAAAGGCAAGCCACTCAGAACACCTTCAGAGTAAACTGTATTGCAACAAACGTAAATGTTACTGAGAACAGAGAAGTTCAGCAAGCATTGTGTGCAGAGTTGTTCAGTTAACAAAACTGTTCCGAGATTACAAAACTGATCCAAACCAGCCTCCCATGAAAGGAGAGAAGGACAACTCACACAAGAAGTGAAACAGGAGACCAAAACTTCGGAGGAAGGATAACAATTATTGATAGACATGAAGACAAATTAAAAAAAGGAAAAACACCACTACTGTCCCAACTCTATTCAGTCAGCAGCAATTTGACTTCACTGAGAGAAGACTTAGCACAAAAAATGCCAAGCATGTGTTCAAATCCATCCAAAAGGTATTACCAACCCAATCAAGCTATTCATGAGGGATAAGGCCGGTGCTTATAAAACACAAGGAGCTGAAGAAGGTACAGTAAAAGTCTTCTAAACTCTGATGTAATAGCAAGTTATAATCACTTTGTTTCTGCTGCAGGTTCTCTTTCTGAAAGTTTTTAAAGCACCCTACGGTAGCTTATAGAAGCAGTACAGTACTTAACAAGTAGGGAAAAACAGGCTTGCTGTATTTATCTTCACTTCTCACACCCCTTCACGTTCTCTGGCCTGTAACATCCCCAGCCACTTTTCTCCTTGATCCAGCTGTTCTTATTCCTTCAGTGACTAGTTTTTGGGTAATGCACATAGACACACACCAAACCAAATGCACATTTTGTACTACATTCTTGTACCACACTGTCCTATGATAATACACTTGGAAACGTGCTAAAGAACTGATTAAATAAAGTTGGAAAAGCATGAGGAAATAATCTTTTTGGTCCTTCTTACAAACCTTATAACTTAAGAAACTTATCAGGCCGCTGTTAGCTTGGTGAGATGGCCCCAGTTCAATGCATTTGACTTTAGACTCATTCTCTGAACAAAAAGTAAATTTGTAACATTTCTAAAAAATGAATAAACTTTTGTTCAACACCACATGGTGCTCACGTGGGTGGGCAAGGGGAGGAAGCAAATCAATTTCTGAGTTGCATTCAAAAACATCAGAATTAAGGTAATTCTGATCTGAGCACATTTGAATTGTCAGTTGTCCCAGCACTAACCTGTATGAAGCCAACGGTTCACGAAATTCCACACGGTTGTTTTTCTTCACATTGCTTTCAAGGGTTGTCGCTCGAAGAGGGCTGCGTGAGGACTTCTCCTTGCTTGATTTAGTTTGGCTGGAGGACCGGGAAGCTGAAGCAGAAACCAAAAAATCATCTGTATATGCCTATTTCCTTTCCACAAGGAGAAGACTCTTAGGGCAGAACAATTAAGCAGAGTTTTAGGGGGTGAGCAAGCAGCAGAATAGCATCTGAAGTACCCTTTCTCTTTCAACAATTTGATCACAGGAACTAGAAGCAAGCTAGCACATGCTTGAAGCAATGAAATTTAAAGAGAGAAAATAATTCTTAAACAATAATTAGAAGTAATTCAACCTATGGATGCTGGTGGTGCTGCCACTAGAGGTCGGTCTGCCACATGCACTGTAGAAAAACCAGCATTACCAGGATGTTCTAAAAAGTTGATGTTAAAACAAAATGAAGTATCAGATCAGCATTAATTCAAGGTGTAAGAGTTGACAAACACTAAAAATATAAACAGCTTCTCCAGTGTAAACACGGGCATATACAACTGTTATCCAAAGACCCTCATGAAGTATCTGGATGCAGCAAGCACTCACAGCAATGGGCGAGTCCTGTCACTCCCTCCGACCAGATGACTATGTTAGCACACCTTCTTTCCCAAGCTAAGAAAACATTAGTTTCTCCTGGGCAATTAGTCTTTCATCAGTAAAGATCATAATCAGGAGACAACTTGGGTGCATGAAGGAAGGGGAAAAAATAAAACAAAACAAGTCTTTCCAGAATGCAGTGGCTTTACCCAGCCTTGCATGCTATATCCTAAATAATACATACCCTTTCTGCTTATTTTCCTGCTTGCGCTAGCAGAGGGCTTCTTGGCATCCATGACAGAATCAAACACAGCTGTGCTGGTGGGAGCTATTTCCAACTTGTTCTCTATATGACGTAGCTAGAATTTGAAGATAATACATGTAAGAATATTGTTTTCAATTTTTAAACCACAAGTATTTTCTCCTAATGTGACAATTTTTTCCTCATTTTTCACAAAGAATAAAACTTCAGGCAAAAGCAACTTCACAATGCTCATGCTGCAAAACTGGCCTTATGACCAGAAACTGTAAGAGTATTAAGATTTATTTAAAAAGACTGAATTAGGTTTTGCTGCATAGTTTTGTTTCCATAAGTAGGCTGTTGTGAAGAAATTAATAACAACATGCCATTCAGAGTCTTAACACAGCGTCAATGAAGTATTAATTCCACTTGGAATATGTTCTATAATGCTCTTTTCAAAAAGAGAGCATGATACAGGATTTCACAAGTAAAATCCCACACTGATGCTCGGCTATTTGAAGTGACGAGGCTCTGGAAAAGAGCTGAATTCCCCCCAAACTCAAGCTGTTTGGCTTTACTGAAGTCAGTTTCTTAAAAAATACAGTGCAATTTCTCAAGCACCTAAGTTAATTTCCCACTGAAAGACAGCAATTCAAATGCTCAAAGTAAATTGAAGAACTATGAAACACGCTGGCAGAGCCCCAGTTTCTGACTGTTTTGTAGTAAGCAGGAGAGAGCAGTTGTTTTCAAAATTAAAAGAAAAAAAGTAGAACTCCGCATTTTCTTAGATAGAAAGTAAAGTAATACTACTCTTGAGACTTAGCGGGTGGCACTATACACTCAAGACTAAGCTTGCTGTGGCAAAAATTTCTTCTATTGCATGTGGAAAACATTTTCCAAAATACAGGACCGTTCAACATGCAGATACTCCAACCACGTCCTTAATTTTCAACTCATCTAACAGTAGATCACTGAGTAAAATAACATTTAGTTAATGCTATTGCAAAAGCTGATTTGAAAAGAGGTAAGAAAAAGAGTAAGTACTTACAGCAGCCTTAGTCTGAGAAAAAGTAGCCCATGCTGCAGTTGGATCTTGGGGAGCAGAAACAAATAAATACATCTCTTATTAGTAAATGGAAAATAATGAAAGAAAATGTCACTTCAAAACAATTTTCCTTGGCTCACTAATCAAGTTCTTTGAATGACTCAATTCCAGCCCGTCAATATCCTCAGTGAGAGGCTGTTATCAGTCAAGATTCATCTTAACAGAGCAATAAAGTATTTAATGTGAAATGTAATGAGTTCAGCAGGTTAGGTTGAATGCATTATTACACTTGGAACCAAATCTACCATTCATTAGAGAAGATGTTTAAAAGATAACGTAAAGAGAGTTATCTACCCCAACACAAATACCTTACGTTTTCCTATTACGCTATAGTTTAGCTAATTTTTTGTTGTTGTTTTGGTTTTTGTTGTTATTTCTCTCGCCTTTCTTCTCCAGTAAACTGAGCATGAATACATGGTCCCTGAAAGACTACTCAAAAAACTTTGAACGCGTGAATTTTGAATAGTAACCCTTTTGAACTCTACACCCTACAAACAAAAGAGACGTAATGCTTGTGAAGAGCAAACAGGAGGCACTAATCAACTCTCAACCTTAACAGATAGCATGAGCTCTATGCACAACTGAGGTCAGTATGATACAGTAGTACTTTCCTCTAAAAATATTTATGTCTTCAGTTCCATTCTTTCTTTTAAGAAAAAATAATTAATGGTTTACAAACACAATGTGCAAAACCTTAATGTGGATAGGAGCCATGGAGGATAGTAGTATTAGAAAGTTAAAAAAAAAAAAAAAAAGAGTCTCCTTGCAGTAAAAAACAAAAACAAAACAACAACAAAAAAAAACCTGCTAGTTTCATTTCAGGTAAGATGCAGCAACACCAAGGAATAGGAGGGACAGGGAAGTAGCACAGAAAAGACTTTGCTTTGTCCTTGAAAGACAGCGCTTCATGTCTACAGAACACCTCAGTCTCACAGTGTATGGAATTTGAAAAGAAACTGAAGCTATCTCAAGAGACAATCAACAATAATGTCCTCTCACAGATAAACTATTCAGCTGTTTCTACTTTTAAAATAATTTCTGGCATTCAGTTTTGTCATAGTGGCAATCATATGCTTGATCTTGAACCACAGACTTAACATGTGACTCAGCTGCTCTCCCAGACAAGAACCTTCTTCCTCTTACGGATGGCAGTATACTCACTGCCTCCCTAAATCACAGGCTAATCAGGACACTAAAAAGCTAACTGGATTCCTCCAACTCAGGGCGACATAAGCACTGGCAATCATCTTAGTGGTGATGTACTGCTGCTTTTCAACAGCCTTTAGCTCTTCACCACTTTGGAACTGAGCAAGAGAATCGGGAGTGGCTGCCCCTCAGGCACTTCTTTCGAGAGACTACAGTTCCCAATTTATGCTCCTGCATTGCTCCCCCTCTACAACAGTCCAAAAAAAAAAAAAAAAAAAAAGTGTCTCTGTGCTATCTTGGCAACTGTACCACAGGCTGGCAACTCCTACTGCAGATCAGCAAATACTCTGCAGATCAGAGCACAAAACTGCTACCTCTGCAGAAAGGAAGCCGTGTAACACATGGCCTTAGCTTCCACACTGAGGCAGAAAAATGCTGTCTATAAAAACTCCACATTTCAAAGCAGTCACAATGAAACATCTTTTAGAATAAAGTAAAATAAAAATCCGTACCTCTGGTAGAATCCTTGGCTTGGTTATGCCTTGGACTTTGTAGAGGCACCTCATTTGACTTGTTGGTCCACATCATGTCAATTTCTCTAAAAAAATAAGAAATATTCACATAAAAACCAAAGGTCATATGCTAAACAGTGTATGATCTTGATCACTAGGATGAACATTCACCTTATATGATTTCAAACCCGCATCATGGACAAAATCAGAAATTCAATAGCAAGCTACAAATCCATTTACAGCCTGCAGTTGTTCAGAAACCATGTAATTCTCTAGATAAAGAGGGCTTCGCTTTTGTTTTCTTTATTTGTTGCAAATAAGAGTGAACTTGATAAACAAAGAAACTCAGAGGTCATCCAATTCAGCCCACAGCAGTAAGTATTCCCGCAAAGCCAACAGAAGATGACCATGCTGAAATACTGCACTTGAAGGGGAAACAGAGGCAGTGCAGCTTGAACCTATAAAGGTTTGAGGAGAATACTCAATTCTGCCAATGCCAGACAAGTGTGTCACTTGTCCCTGTTGAAGACAGAACAGAACCCCACAGCAGGACACTACAACCAGCAAAAAGAAAGGCAGGTAATTTAATGAAATAGTTATTTCTTATTGTTTTCGTTGCCGATGGCAGATTCTGCTTTAAGGACAGGTGCTGCTGAGCTCGTTCACGCACACCCACAGCTGGAGCCTCACATTACTTACACTGCAAAGCATGCTACTGCCTAGCCCTGGAAATCATCTTAGTTATCTTCTCCACCACTGGAACAAAGAAGTGTTGTGCTAGAGAAGTGGAAAGCGAACATTAATAAAAGTGCAGGCATTTTCCATATAGAACCAAGTCTGAGAGCTGCTGCACATGTCATATCATCCCGTTATCAGTTTCTGGCCAAAGAGAAATGTGACAAAACCCACCTGATAAGTACATTTAGCCTAAGAGAAGTTCTGGACAAGCAACCATTTCTGAAGGGATATCATTATCACTCCTCAAGTAAAGATTTGGGATTTATTCTTATCCTTTGACTTGCCAATATATTTAAGAGGACTTATCTGGGACTAGAATTGTTCTCATTATTATAAACACATGACCCTATATAGCCTATTTTATTATGCCCTGTGAATGCAGTATTGTAATATACTCTATGTATTCCTAAACTCTTCAAGGAAAGTGCCAGCTTTATAAAGATGTGTGAAATTATTCATCTTGTCTTTCAGCCTGACACTCAAGCAAAGGCTGCCAGCCCTTTGCCTGTGCTAAGCAGAGCACAGGTCAGGTTGGAGCAGCAAACCCACCTTGTGAACACCTCAGTTGCTACTGCTCACTCCCAGCTCTGTGCTGCTGCTCAGCAGCACTGCTGCAGTGCCTCGCTTCAGAGCATTGTGCTGCCCTACAAAAGGCTCCTCAGCTGCTTACTGAAAAAGCCAGGGAGCGATCACACAGCGCCCTGCTGTATTTTCCTAACAAATCCCTGCAGTGCCAGCCCCAGGTTTATGGTCGGACCCTCGCTGGTTTCAGTGCAGCCTGCTGAGCTCCACTGAGCTGCTTTGCTTAACTCAGGTTGCTGTTGTTTTGGGGGGGAGAGAAAAGGGAAAAAAAAAAAACACAACATCGAACTGAGAACTCCGGAGCTGTCTACAGTTTCAGGAAGCCAACGCTGCAGTAGTTCTCGTACGCAACGTAATTCATAGCTATAAAGGTTTGGTCTTTAGATGTCCCTCTCCCCTCCTTTGCAGCTGAGAATTTATTAACTTTTCAAGATCTACCTACAAATGATGTCGATTTTCACCATTGGAATTGCTGAAGATTAATAACTTCTTTCTAAAGTACTCATCTAAGTCAATGCCCTGCCCCTGCCAGAAGTTAAGCCAGCCAGCAGGCACTTCAATGCCACCAAGAGTACAGCCAGGGGGCAGGGGAGAAAAAAAGTAAATCAAGATACAGTTGCCAATCTATTTATAGGATTTACACGCTGGGTACTGGACCAGTTAAACACTGAAATGCTCTGACATTAATATTGACCGTAGAATGATACTGGGAAGTTTAAACTATTTTTGAAAACCAACACAAAAAACGTCCCATGAGCAACTTTAAGAATAAACACATTGTAAAAATTGCGTTCTGAAATGTCTGCTTCAGAAATATAAACATTTTTTTTCTAAACTGAATGATCCATCATCATCTAACACATAACTTAAAAGAAGGAGGTTGGGGGTTGGACAAAAAGCAGCTCAACAACTGAAATTCCAAAGAACTTGTGGAAGGCAAAGGTTATCTGCAGGCTGGATAAGGCCGTGAGGATCTTAAGAGTTTGTGACCAAAGGTAGGAGACCGCAGATTCAGCAAACCTGATCTCCTGGCTATCTGACTGCTCCCTGGTCGATGCTGCCTGCCTGCCCAGGTTAATTGCACGCTGCTTTGCCCAGCCTGGTCGAGTGAACAGCGAGGCTTGAGATGACACCAGAAAGGAGGAAATAGAAATGAAGAGAAGTACACGGCCAAATAAAAAAATAAAAAAATAAAAAAAAAAAGAAAAACAAGCATTGTATTTACTACACATACCAAGGATGGCATTGAACAGCAGATAACAAAATAAAAAGTCAATATAGTAAGAGAGCAGCATTTGTGAAATGAAAGAGCGATGTGAGTATAGAATATGCTTAGCAAAGGTCCTCAAAAAATGTCAAGAGACAAAACCAGGACTAGGAAAAGAGACAGGAAAGCAGGATGTAAAAAACAAAATGAGAAGGAGAATGGAGAAAAAGACAGGTACGACAGAGAAATGGAACAAACTTGTGAAGAACCAGCAGAGAGCAGCAAAAAGGAAGAAAAGGAACCGGCACAGTGGTCTCATTGTGCAGTTTTTCACGTATCCTCAGGAAGATTATTTTTTTTCTTGGTAGCACAACCTCAAGCAAAAGAAAGAGGAAATTCAGAAGTCATGACACCGAAATAAGGAAACAGGAGAGGAAACTGAATCATACGGATTCAGAGAAGGCAGAGGCTGTGACCAGGAGGCTGCTCAGTGTTTTGGTTCACACTTAGTGGTTATGCAAAATGCCAAAAAAAAGCACGGTGTGCAGAGGGAACACTGCTGCTCAGGACTCTGTGTCTTATTACAACACAAGGGACGCCAAATGAAAACGAATCAAAAAAGGAAACACAAAAGGAAAAGACGAAGCTTTGCTAAGGGCAGGGAAGGAAACAAATTATTAATATTCACTTCTGAGGGATGTTCTTAAACGTTTAACCCTGTTAAAAGGGGTTTTGTTACAGCCTGGGAATACACGAGGCCAGCACTCGACGCAGGTTAAGCCACCACAAAGCCGTGGTGCCAACAGAAGAGCCGCCTGCCTTTCCTCATGCCTTGCTCAGGCAGAAAGTCAATGGGGTTCTGTGGTAAAGCAAAGTTGACTGTAAATATGGCAAGGACCAGAAGTAGCTTTTTGGTTCTTTTTTGCTGTTTTAGCTGTGTTGCACCACAAGCTCCATCCTCAGGCAAGCAGAAGGCGAGGAAAGGAAGCCTTGGGGAACATGATTGATCCCCCAGTCCCGTACCAGTGTGCACAGCATAACCTGCACCCGACACCAACGCTTGAAGTTGCAGTTACCCATACCTCAAGGAGCAGGAGTGGGGCTGGTGGCACTGCCACCACCTCCTCCTCGCTGTGGAGACACCACTGGAGCTCAAGCACACGTGGGGAGGCCGCGCAGCCAGCTGCAGCGCGTCCCAGCGCACCCAAGCCTCGCACAGCGCCCGCAACATGGCCACGGGGAAAATGCACACAGACACAGAGGCCTTAGGGACATTTTGCAAAGTATTTTAGGTTTTCCACTACAAAGAATGGAAAGCTGACTTGGGAATCCCAAAGCCCCTCTGGAAGCCCAGCCAGCTGTGGATTGCTGGTAGTAACAGACGGGCACAGGTGGACACGCGCGGTCAGACCCCGCGCACGCTGCTTTGCTGGAAGGGGGGGATTGCTATTTAAAGATGCCAGAAACACTTTCCACGTCTCCTTCAATACTGCAGAAAACAGTTTCTAGTGACATGCTGGAGTCTGCAATACAAATACCTTTACCTACTCATTTTTCTGGAATCTGAGCTTTTACCATATTGCATTACCCCAAATAAACAGGAGCTCAAAATAGCCATAAGACATTGTTCTAAGACTTTGTTATTCTCGTATCAAATTAACATTTAAAAAAAAGCCTCAATATATGTTGAGAAAACTCTCACTCTCAAGGCAGTTTGATGTGTGTGATCTACTGACCTTCCTCCGGGCTGGGGACAAGTTCCAGTGCAACAATCTACAAATAAAATTTGTGTAATAAATAATAACAACAAATTACAGCCTGCTCTGCAAAACCAGTCGGTCCTCCCCCTGCCTTCTCTCAGTACTCATTTATTACATAAGCCTTCGAATGAAACATATTTCAGGGGCTGTGGCTCTAAAAGGACGTTAATAATTCAATGCCCAAGTCCAACTCCAACTGGCCAGCGCTTCACAAACTTCATCTCAGCACTTCCCCACCATACCACTTCTGAGCCTGCAACTTCTGCTTCGCTCCTCCCAAATGACTTCAGTCCAAAAGTTGGGGATTTTTCTTCTCGGGATTTTTCACTTGTGCCACAATACACAGTCAGTGGGTTCAAACCACCCAGGGTGGCTGTTCAGGTGGTTCTGCCTGGTATTTAATCTGCCCTGCTGCTGCTATTACTCAACTCGGGAATATTTTATTGGTCCAGACTGCACTGCACCCCGTGAGGGCACATACAAAGATAACGATTACTTGAAGTCGATGCAAGACAACACTGACAATAACCAACACTGCCCATGGAGCCTGCAAATGTTAGCTGCTAAACATTTCAAGTAAAATTTTATAAAACACTAAGTATTTTGTCTTGCAGTGCAAACAGTAAATGCACCAAAAGATCTCTCACATTCTGCTTCTTATGGCTTTGGAAAATACTGATTAAAAGCAACACCCCAGAAGATTTTAAAAGCTCTGTATATATGACATTTGATCTGTTTTTAAGCTAGAAAAACATTTAAACATTTAAAAAACTTTTAGGG
This sequence comes from Aythya fuligula, assembly GCF_009819795.1. Classification (NCBI taxonomy): domain Eukaryota; kingdom Metazoa; phylum Chordata; class Aves; order Anseriformes; family Anatidae; genus Aythya; species Aythya fuligula. Next base: position 21,002,509 of record NC_045566.1, on the reverse strand, counting down.
ATATTAAAGCAGTTGTAAAAAAGAGCGCAGCCAAGATGCAACACACATTTGCAGATAGAAAAGCAGCAAAAATGTCAAAGCACATCGCTACCTCTAACCATTAACCAGTAAGATAAATGATATCAACAGTCCCACATCCATCAAACACCAGAAAATACGGCTGAAAAATAGGAACATGTTGCATGAGCTCTAAGACCAAACCACTGACATAAGCCAGCTACTAAATTTGCATCCCAACTACACCGAAGATTCCTCTATAAATGAAACCTTACTGAACAATTTGGTCCAAGTAGAAGCTGAGGATGGATATTTACAACACACTTCTGCTGGGAGAAGATATGGCACCTTGCAAAAGCATCCCTGCTTCATCACAGGCAATGTAAAAGCAGCGGCTGGAAGTAAAAAATGGATGAGTAGTTTAACCAAAAGTAAAACGCACTGTACGTCTTACTCTGCTGCATCACATGCTAGGAGGTGCTCTGAGGAAATCCATTGAAACGAGTGTTGTGACAGCTAGCGTAACTTGATTCATTGTTCGTGAAGAAATCCGAGTACAAAGGCAAAGACAATGCACCATTTAGTACGGAGATGCACACAAGGCTTTGCCTATCCATTCAGGAGTTCTGTATTGCCTTTGACTAGGAAGATCTCTGTGTTTATGACAGAGAAGGGAAGAAGCAACACATCCTACTTTCAGGAACGATAAAACACTCTGGCATTTGTTGCCTTGGCCTTCATAAAACAAGTTCACTCATTGCATCTCCAATGACTGCAAACTGCATGTTGGAAGATCTCACCCCTTGCAGCCCAGAATAAATCCATTCAGCAGAGTAAGCTCAACTTCTTCACCAAGCCCTGCCTTCGAAGGGCCAGCGTCCTGCACCCTTCATCCCACAAGGAACACCACACCAAGACAGTCTTACACTTTATAGGCAACTCCTTTGGCTGAGTACAACAACCAGACCTGCCAATTTTGAGAGTGTACGATAAAACTTGCAATCTTCAAGAATACCAAGGACACGTGAGCAGAGCAGCAACCTCATCTGCAGGTCGATCACTGTGGTCTTCAGCGCATCACTGAAGTGCATGAAAACTTCAGGGAAAGTTGCTTTCTCAAGTCTTTGCTCTGAAACTGCGTTCAGAAGCACAATGTCTCAACAGCAACATTTCAGAGGTGAAAAAAAAAAACAAAACCAACATCAAAGAAAACAAACAGCAAATTCAAAGTAAACAAAAAACCAAAAACAAATAAAAAAAAAAAAACACCAGCTACACACAAGCTGAAGAGTAGCCACCAGCACACTGCCGACTGGCACTAGGGCTGAGCTGAGCTGACTTTTTCTTGAACTTGCTAAAATATATATATATATATATATATATATATTCTCTCCTATTTAAATAATTAACGTTCCATCCCATGAAATGCTGTAAGAGCCTGAACACTAAATTCAGATTTTTCTGTTCTGGTATGACAGTTCCACCTGCTGTATTTTCCTACCAGCAAACCTAACACATCACATTAACGTAAGCAGGAAATATCAGAGAAAAAGGTCTGGGTTTTTGTTTTAAACTTGGGCACCTTTTTGCCATGGATCACACTGCGTGAAATCTTGTCCTCAGTGAGCCTGTTCTTACAAAGCTAAAACACAGCCAGAATCTGTCAGCATTCGGTAAGTTTCAATTGACTCCTAGAACTGATCAGTTAATTTATTTGCTCTATTCTTTCTGCAGTATATTGACAAAGGTTTCAGATATAAGCTTACAAGTAATTTTATCCTCGACAGAGTTGTTCATTAAAGTCTGTTACATCATTAGAACAATGATACACAGATCTTCCACGCACTTAAGTCTACAGATAAATATTACGTTGAGACATTCTGATCCAGCCTAATATAGTAACTGTACCAGGGAAGTTCTCTCTCTGCTCTCAACTTCTGTTATCATAGTTATACCACTCAATTTCTTCTCATTAACACAGCGTAAACTGGTTTATACAGCACAAATTGTATTAGCCTCAGTACATCTGCAGCACATTTTAAACAATGCTGTACTGATTTAAAAAAAAAAAAAAAAAAAAAAAAAAAAAAAAAAAAGCCATTTTACTCCTTCTACTCCTTTACTTCCTAAGGTAACACTGAGCAAATTTAGCAACTTGACAACAGTGAAGGAATCCACACATTCCTCCCTGGTGATCTTGCTGCTTCTCTGCGATAGATGCAATGCTTGTCTGACTGCATGATGAGCCAGTTCAACTCACTAACCCAGCAGAAAATTATTCTTTTTTTTTTTGGTCGTTGGGTTAGTTTTCCACCAGTTTAGCAGACTGAAGCAGATTGCTGAAGGGTCGATGCCAGCACAGCTTCAAGTGGGGAAAGAGAAGCAGCAGCAAAACGTTACGCTCACACACCTGACACTGCGCAGCTTCACTTAACTGCCATAGACACGGTACTATAAAACAGAGATCTCTGTGCACCAACACTTCAACAGGTACCAAGAGTGCCTAACTTCAAAGATGTCAACTGGACTACAGGCTCAGCTGAGCACCCAAAGTCAGGCAGACTAATCACGTCAGTGGCTTTACCTTCAGGTGTCTGATACAACAAACCTGTCCCGGCAGAAACCAGCAGGTAGTCCAGCAGAGAGGCGTGAGAAAATGCTAAGCGTACTTTATACCTGGGTTGCTAGAAGTTGACTCTTTAGAGTAGAAGATGCTGCAGTTTCAAGATTGGGCTCTTATCCATTCTTTAGTTCACAAAGGATAATTCTATCACAGTGGCACACATCACCGACAAAGTTATTCCAAGACTTGAAAGACACTTCCCACATTAGGGCTGTTTATATTGGTAAAGCCTTCCCTGAGTTGCAGCGACAAAACTGAGCTATGCAATAGCTTCGTAAAACAAATACGTGCAGACAAAATGATTTATAATTTATAAACCATGTTTCTTCCAGTTCCCACCACACCTAGCCTAGGGAGCGTACCGCAAGATCTAATCCAATCAGCAGTAAAGTTTCCACAGTACCCTGGCCCGGTGCAGAAATGTGTCATACTATCGAAATTAAGTTGCTCCACTTAGTGGATGCAGCATACCTTTGTTTAAGGCAGCGTCACTCGCAGAAACTGAAGCCTTCAACAGTTTACAGTGTTAGCGTGGCCACACCCTCTGTTTTATTTAATTAGCTGAAGCATTACCTAATGAAACTGTTGTAGCAATCAGAACTACGCGGAACAGCGAGCAGTTTGTATAACCGAGCCTGGCCGGGCTGACAGCACGCTGAGCTCACCAGCCACCCACCGAGCGCCCCACCGGCCGCAGCTCCACGCGCGTTTGGGCCACCCTTTTGGTGGCAGCGGGCTCTCGAGCCAGCCTTTGAGCCTGTATGCTCTGCAGCCCCACGAAGGAGTCTCAGACGACCAAAGCACAGCGCTGCCTGGTCGAGCTGTCAAATTCCAGCTCCCAGACGCCGGGGAGTTCACCTGTTCCGCTCGGAAACCTCGGCGAGCGGGCACGCAGCGTGCCAGGAGACGCCTGGTTGCTGAGATACAGCTTCCATCCGAAGGCGGGCAGCGACCAACCGCTCCCGGCGGCTGCATCAACAGGAGGCATCGCGTCCAACCCCATCCATGGGGGAAAAATAAAAAACAATAAAAATAATAATAAAAAATAAAGCCGCAGTCACGCTCGTCTAGGACTCTTGATGCTAAGGAACGGCCCGAGTCAAGGCAGAAGGCGCTGGGGAGGTCCGGGCAGAGCCGGCGCTGTCCTCCCTCCCGCAGCCTTGGCGCTGCCACGGGCCCGGCGGCACCGGGGGCACCGGCTGCGGGCCCGGCGAGCGGCTGGGGCAGGCGGCGAGCCCTGCTCGGGGCACCGAGCGGCTCCGGGCGGTTCTCCCAGCGAAGGGAAAGGCACCGAGGGACCCCCCAAAAAAAACCGAGGCAGAAATCAAGCGGACAGACCCAGCGGGGAGCCAGCGGCGGCCGAGAGCGGTGACAGCCGGCAGGGCCGCCAGCCCAGCCCAGCCCGGCCCGGCCCGGCCCGCAGAGCCCCCGCCAGCCCGGCCCGGCCCCCGCCGCCGGCCCCGCCCCGGCTCCACCTCAGCCGGTCCCCGGCGGGGCCGCGGCGAGGCCTGGGGCCGCTCCCGGCGCCTCCTCACCTGGCGACGACGACGGCGGCGGCGGCAGCGGCGGCTCGACGCCCGCCGCCCCGGGGGCAGGTCGCGGGGCATGCCGCGGGGGCGGAGGGAAGGGCGGCGGGGGCGGGCGGCGCCCCGAGCTCGGCTCCGCTGCCCGCCGTTGCGTTGCGCGCTGCCTCAGCGCCGCCGGCCCGCCGCCATTACCGGCCCGCGCCTCACACGGAGCGGCGGCGGCGGCGGCGAGAGCGGGAGCTGCCGGGCAAATCTCGCGAGACCCGGCCGCCCGGCGACCTCACCAAGATGGCGGCGCCGCGCCGCTCCGCTCGCCTCCCTCCCGCCCTCGCCGCCATCTTGTGTGTGGCGCGGCCTGCCCGGCCCGCTCCGCCAGGCCTACCTCAGCCAGGGCCCGGGTCCCCGCCTCAGGGAGGCCGTCGTCCCGCGTCCCCCTCCCGGCTTCTCGCCTCTTTTTTTTCCCCGGTGTCGGTGCCTCGGCCCCCGTAGGAGCCTTGTGGCAACGGGAGCAGCAGCAGGGCCGGGCGCCCGGGTTTTGGTGTGAGGAGAGCGCTTCGCAGTGCTTCTGTGCTGCCGCGTTCGCCAAATAACTCCCGTCGAAACTAGAACCCCATCTTTCGGGCGTTTGTATTCACAGCCAAATCATCGTTATAAAAACAGCAACTTTTTTTTTTTTTTTAAATAAAATTAAAGCAGCTCTGATTACTCCCGGTTTCCAAATTTGAGTTTAAATATTAACAAAACGTTTGCCAAACTTCACAGAGGTGACTAAGTGCCACAGACCTAATTTCACTTTTAATAGTTATTACATATTACACACCAGGAAGAGTTTGTTAGCATGCTACCTGCTGCTACATATATTCCCCCAAAAAAGTGCATTAAAACCACCCACATTTCAAAAATAGGTCTAAGATGTTATCCTACTGTAACAAAATAATTTCCACTGAAGAAGGAAAGTCATTAGAATAGGAAAAAAATAAATTATTCCTACAGTTATTTTGGGAATGTCTCCTTCAGGGCTTGTCTACAACTCCACCAGACTCTGGTTTTCAATCATTAGTAGGGTTGTTTGATTACAGGTGCCAAATTTCTTGGGGGAGCACGGGGGCGGAGAGTTATCTACCCCAACCCCTAAAGGATAACTAAAATTACTCCAGCTTTTTTTTTCCCCCCTCCCTTAAACTGAAAAGGATTAAATGATTTTTACATAGCCCCTCCTCTTGCAAATGGTGAACATTTTGCATATAAATTATGCCAGTATGGGAACAAGATTTGAAAACACCCTAAACACAGAGAGCTTTACAGCTACAAAGCTTAAGCAACTCAAAACTTAATCATGTCACAATTACAGGATACCCATTTAACCTTAATTTGGCTCCTTTACATACACAAACTAATTACAGAGCATGTTTCCCAGAATAAGCATACCTTCTTTGAAATGAGGCAAGCTTGAGATGTCAGTGGTTAAACCTTTGAAAATTGTTTTTGTTTTTGCTAGGTGAGGGAAAAAAATACGGGAACACTGAAAGACACACACGGCTCCAGTAGGAAAAAGTGGTAAGTGGTGCCTCGTTCCCCCTGAGTTCTCAAAGAACAAACCCGTGCCTCCCAAATGCAGGAGACAACTGTTAGTTATAATAATAACAATAATTTCAGTCAATGAAGGCAGTATTACTACAGCATATGGGAGCTCTAATCACAGACAAGGGCAAATTAAATTATTGCATTCCCCATCATCACCTAGTGTTTACTTAAATTCAGTGCTAAATATTGCAGGCTTGGCAGCCTTTTTAAATTATTCAGCACTTTTGTAATGCATTGGCTTTTTAATTATGCTTTTAAACATAGCTTCTCTTTTCTGCTTGGAAGCAGTTAATCTAGTTTCAAGCTCCTTTTCATTTTCAGGCAAACAAGGAATCACATTAGGATTTTCTCAAACACAAAAATAATTTCTCAGTCAGTCCAAATTAAAAGGCAATGTTTGACTCTCTGTTTTTGCTTCTACGCAGCTTCGGTTCCCTGTATCAGTGCAACTTAATCATAAAACCTTGCATTACTAAAGATTCCTTACCAGTGTGCAAAAAGCTCTGACAGGCAGACCTGACACACACAAAAAAAAAAAAAAAAAAAAGGAGAAAGAAATTCTTACAGTGAACACAGTACTCTTAGGAAATTCTTTAAGATTAGAAATAATGACACTGTTTACCTGCAAACAGCCACAGCTGAGAGAAAAGGTAGAACTGAACACTCCGGTCCCGATCCAGTTTGATGAACTGCTCGTTAAGCTGCGAAGCAATGGAGATAATGCAGCAAGCACTCCCCAAGCACTGGAAGTGGCGGATGGAGACAGATAGTAAGTTAAGGCTAAGGAGCCACAATCTCATCTTACACTAACTTGGCTATTGCAGCTTTAAGAGAGAGGTTTGGAAAGTTTTCCACTCCATATTACTCTTGCACACCCCTTCTAAAATTAGAAAGGGGCAGCTGGCTATTGCAACTGAGAGAACGAATGGATCCCCCCTGCCTGCCTCCCCCCCTTTCCTTGACTGACGCGGCTCCCAAGAGCCATGGAGGAATTTGGGGAAGGGTGCTTCCACCTGTTGAACGTGGAATGAGGTTGTCCAGGCACTCCATTATAAATCCAACTGTCAGGCGCTGACAATAAAACAGGACACGGGACAGCTGTGAGGACTACAGGAACCCCCCTCCCTTCCCCTTCTACATACTCGTATAATTTTGCAGCTTTGTCTTACAGCAGAAACAATGCATGAAAAATTGTTCTCTGTGTGATTTGGGCTTATAAAACAGAAGGACTCACTATAGATCACTTCAGATTTGGTCTCAGTCTTCCAGCTGTGCTACAGGGTCTTAGCACAGAATCTGGCACTATGCACCTCCAAAAACACATTTTTCTCTAAATACATAATGGCGATTGCACCACAGACATTGCAAATAGCTTCATTCTGTACAGCAAGCACTCATATGTCTACCATAACGTGGAGCTCACTTTGCCTTTTACACCCAATTTGTGTTGAATCGATTATCATTTCAAAATATTTTTCACAATAAGATATCAAAGCCATGACTTAAAAAAAAAAAAAAAAAAGTGGAAAATCAGTAAATGCTGTTGTTGGTGTAAAAAAAAAAAAGGGGGGGGGGAGGAATTATTCCTTATAATCACCTGTTTAGCATATTCAAAACTCCTCTGCTCAGTGCAAGGTGACTCAGAGCAGGGTGTGCGAGACAACACAACAACAGATGAGGTGATGCATTGTTCTAGGTCCCTTGTACATAAATTGCTGCTGAAGGCAAAATAAGTATTGCCACCCCCTAGGTGCACAAAGGCAACAGCAGGAATTGCAGAAAAGGGCCCCTGTCCTATGCTCTGCTTGGACTGGCTACCTGCAGGGGATTCTTGCAAGCTCCCAGGCGTCTGTCCATCTGCTCACAACACGAGGAACAGTTTGACTGCCCTGGGAAAAGATCCCTAATGGGACAAAATCCCAGTTTCTCTTTCCTGGGTGTCTCACTCCAGGAAAAGCAAGCTCCTGAGTCGGTTGGTGGAGAAAGCAATGAAGGCAACAGTAGACAGGTAATTTCAGGATTTTGTATTAAAGGGTTAGAAATCTATTTCTAGTAATGCACACAGTTCACTGTTCAGCACAACCAAATGATCTGTGCTGCTATTTCTCATTACCAGAACAGCACGGCATTTTCCAATCCAATTTGCAGAGCGCTGGAAAATAAGTGTTCTGTACTGTTTTGTCTACAAATTACAGCTCGACTGGTTCTGCTCCCCTAGAATCACGTTCTACCCAAAGTTTACATGATGTAAGCCTATGGAACAAGAATCATCCCCTTTTCAGCCTCAAGGCCAGACCTGGTGTCTTTGCTGCCTATAACCACAGCTTTGCTATCACAGGCTATTTGATTTGCTGAGTTGTTGACAATTAAGGAGTCAACTTCAGAAATGAGATTTCTCTGGAAGTAGCCAAAGCATTTTATCATTTTGAAAACATCAGCTGGCTCTCTATCTGCTGCAGGCAATGAAATAATAATACAAGGAGGATAGTAATCAGCTGCCTGTGAGCAACAGACAGGTATTACTCTTCACCTCTGGCTGAGGAGGAGTTACTTAATGAGATCTGACTTAACTACCTGCTGATACTTAATAAGAGACTTTTAGGGACAAAGCCACAAACAGGACCTACTTCTTCACCAGCAGAAACTGTCTTCTAATTCCGACCCTTCCCACTCCTCCAGAAGGGGCTTGCTTTTACTTTGTCCAGAGCATATATATGGAAATACATTCCACTTTCCCTACAATTACCAAAAACGTAATTCTTGTCTGTCACAGCACCAAGTAGAGCATTAAGTCTTTAGCTTCCAGACACCCTTCTATTTTGTCTTGAAATAGGGGAACAACATTCTTTAATATCCTTTGTCTGGGAGGGTGGGGTGGGGGGCGGAGTTAACAAAAGAGAGTAAACTGAATTACATGTTTTGTTAGTATAAAAGCATGGAATCTCCTGCCTTCATGTCATAGCTTCTTTTTGTGTGTGTGGATGGCAATTCTGCCAAGTGCATCCTTTTTTTCTAAGCTATTTTAGCTAAGACCTGTCCGTCCAGCCATTCACAGCACACTAACTTGGCCCAGAAGGTACAGGAAGATGTGGCTAGAAATGGGACAAGAGTGAAGTCATCTCTTTAGTCACCTGCTGACTCTGGTATCAGACTAATGAAACAAGTGAACCATACATTAACATAAATTCCAGCTGAAATGAGACCTGAGAAACACTACAAGAACACCAAGTAAGAGAAAATTCAGAGCTATTACAGCTTCCTTAATCACGTCCAGCTAGAGAACAGCCCAGATACTATTCATCCCACTCAAGTGTCTTAGAACTTCTAAATTTCACAAAAGGTCTTATTTTACTTGTATGTATCTGGTCAAAGATAAGAGAATAGCCTTAAACATATAAGCCAGAAAGTCTGAGCACATATAATTCAATGGGCAAATCTGCAAATGTTTTATAAAACAAACAAGTAAATTTATTTTTAATGATTACTAAAATAGTTTACATAATATACAAGCAGATATGCTATCAGGGTACACTCAGAAATAAATCACAGTTTGTTTTTTTTTTAAAAAAATGCATTTGTCCAGTGAAATGTTCAAAATGTGAATGCCATCTTGTCCTTCCTGAGCTATTCTTAAACATCTAGAACAGCAGCACTTCCATGTCTTTTTTACTGCTTATATTTATTCTCATTAAAATCATGTCCAGTGCTGGACCAATGCTGGACCTCAGTGGTCAAAACAAATTCACCACTGCTTTAAGTGACCACAGTTATGTATCTCTCAAACTGTGTTCTTTTATGTTTATTTATATGCTTAAGGTGATTTTGGTCAATTCCACATCACACCCCAAACCTTTGCTTGCGCAGAGAAGTCAGAAGCTCCAGCACCTCCAAGAGGTTTTCCTAGTTAACGAGGATGTTTACAGGACAGCTCAAGGAACTTGTGAATAAAGGATAGGTCCAAGAACCACTAATCTCAGCTGATACAAGAAAATGTCCCACTAATTTGAGAACAGTCTTCACACATTTGTTCAAACTCAATAAAACTGAATGCACTTGACCAGTGGTTCAAGAGGATACACTAACAGCAATGAAATGGAAGTGCTGCAATTCACTTTTTTTTTTCTTTTACACAAAATATTTACAATAGAAACACATACATGTTTTTAGTCTGATATGAGGGATTCTTGGCAGGAGGCACTCTAAAAATATGTTTTAAAAACACGTGTTGCAAATCTGTTCTTCACTAAAAGCTTATGCAGCAAGCAGCAGGTTATATGCAGACACATGAAAAAAGATCCGTTTTCTAGTATACTGAGTACCACAAATAAATAAATTCTCTCGATGCAAAAATAGTTATCTTATTAAAGGAAGAAATAATTACATCTTCCTAAACTTTTGTTTGGAAAGATGTAACATGTCTTTAGTACACATGTGGCTGACTTTTTCATTTTCCCCCAAGTTTTAAGACTCGCTAAACTTTGACAAACAGCAGAGAATTCTTGGACGCAGTGAGGCAAAGAGGAACTAAGGGATAATTTACCTGACATCTACTACTAACTTCAAATTAATGTTTGAACCCCAGCTTTTCTCACTCTCCTGACTGGTTGGGGCAGTCTCATTTTAGGAAGAAATGCTTGCTGAAAGGTCCTCCAAAAGTCACGAATCTCTCAAGCAATTCTCGCCATTTCTAGAGGTCTCCAGAGACAGCTGACATCTACACTGTAGTTAAAGGGACCAAGAAAAAACTTGTGTTTAGACCCACGTCACTTTATCATTTTCACTGTATTATAAGAAAAATAAGTAATTCTGGAAGATGAAGCTGATGTTTTTACATCCCATTACCTTGTTACATGTGATATTAGCTTTTATCCACCAGCAGAAAGGGATATGATCTTCACAGCAAAGCCAACAGTGCACCAAAAGTTTCATGAGCAGATGAGTGTTTCTGCAGTTGCGGATGCTTGCTTCTAACTGCAGGACACCAAACCTGAGTAAGTTACTGAAGACAACTTACCAAGAACAATCAAGTTCCTTGTTTACGTTCTGCAGTTTATTTAGAGAAGTCCCAGTTACTTTAGCAGAAACAACCCTGTCACTTGGTGAAATTTCTTTGCACAGAAAGGACTTCGTGCTGCCTGAGCTCAGCAGCCACAGTAGGTTTTTCCCTGTTCAGCCATTACAACGTATTTTTTGTCTTCCTCCTTTCCAGAGTCCTCTCTAAGAACTTCTATGTGCATCCCTCCATAGGAAGGCCCTCTTCAGGCCTAACAGGTAACACAAGATGAGAGATACGGCTCCACAGTCCACTCAGCTTATCTGTATCCATGCTATTGTAAGAACTGGGAACATCCGAACTGGTGAACTTGGTCTTGAGGAAATCCTTCACTTTCTCCTCAAGTTCTGGCACGGTAAGGCTCTTTCTCAGTGACTGCTCATCCAGGAGAACAGTCAGCAGAAGAGCCACATCCTTAAATGCCGCATTTTCATGGTCACAGTACTTGTAAAAGATCAAGGTGGAGCCTGCAGGCAGTAACTCAAAACGATGCACCACTGCTACCTTCTTGCCTTCGCTGAACCCAGAGCTGAGCTGGTTATCTACTTCCATCTTAACATTGTCACTATCCATTTCGGCTTTGTCTGCCCCGTTAATTTTGATTGCAGTAACATTCTGGGAGAAGGCAAAAGCATCAGCAATCTCATTACTGAGGCACCTCAGCGCTTTCTCAGCTTCTTGGCCAGCTGTGAACAGTAAGATGGCTGGCTTCGTGTGCAGCTGGGAAACATTGAGGTATTTCTCAAGGAACATGTGGGTTATTCTCCACAGACTGGGGTCCTGACTTTGATACATTTCTTTGAGTTTATCCATCCGGGCCCGAAACACTTGCAGAATTTGAGTAGTTCTACTTGACGAAGTTGTTAACATTCCCGTCCACCAGAAATAAAATGCCAGTGCGACAATTAACAGAACAAGTAAAGTCCATCCCTTTTGAAATCCACTCTTTGATCCACCATCCTCTATAGAAAGGAGGCGCAAACAGGAAGAAAAAAATAATGTTTTTAAAAGGAATAAGAAGCCAACAAGTAAAAACCAACAGCAAAAAAAAGAGCATACAGTAGAGGTCAATGAAATCATCCCACTCTCAAGCTACTGGTACAGCAGTTGAAGAACATAAAGATGTTCTAGGTTAAAAGAAAACCTTTCAGGTTTCACTCTTCCAGGTTAAAACAAAGCCTTTCACTTCTTCAGCAAGTTAGTGAAGAGCCATCATTTAAAAAGGACATTTTGAAGGATTTCCAGATTGACTAAGAAATTGGACATCCTTCTGAAAGAAGGAGCTCTTCTGGAAAATCCACCCTTTATTTAACCAAATCCAAACTAACAATTATAATGGTTCTCAGGAAGATCAAGTTTGTTCCTACATTTAGTTTCTGTAGAAAGAGCCTGATAGAAAATCTGGCAGCACCAGGATTGTTTGTGTGTTGCTGTTTCTCCTCCCTGTCCTCTTGAGGAATAAAAATGGTCTCTGCAGCAGTATTTGCATCTCAAACACTGGTGCTCGACACTATCAGAAAACCTTTGTGTTCTTTGCATCAGCCAGCTTCACAAAGAATATACATGGCAAACAGCACACAGCAAGCATACAGAATATCAGATATTTTGATTTGGTTTTGTGTTTGAACAGTTAAACTAACACTTGTTTGACCTACTGCAAACATAAGGCTTGATCCTGTCTCCAATAAAATCAGTAACAAAACACACCAACTACCCTGGCAACAGCAAAGAACTATACCCCACACTACCTTTTTATGTCCTAACCTTTATCAGGACAGCAACACAACAGCTATTAAATAAGAACATCACTAGGCCTGCCTCAGTTTTAATCTTGCAGCAAATCTCATAGACATTACAGATGGAAGACCTTAAATTTGGGTGGCAGCATTACCTATTGTACAAGACTCCTTCCTTAGCACTGAAAACACATGCGCTAGTGAGGAAAGCATCTGTTCTGGCAAGGACCATCAGTTTAACGCCAGCAACCAAGAAATCTACTACTTGGACAAGCATGGGAATAGCTTATGTAACACAAGCATGAAATAAAAGTGAAAGCAGAAGTCTTACTTCTGGCCAAACGCTGTGACTGCTGCTGTGACTGCTTCACTATACTGGGTTGGTCTCGAAATTTACTTCTGCCTGTTAAGGGATTAAGAAAGCAACATGAGAAAATCACGTAAGACAATTAGAAGCAATCTTCCAGTGGGGAATTTGGCAGGGAGTTGAAGTCACGGAACTGCATCACCTTCGATGGAAAACTTCAATGGAAATTGAAACATTTCAAGTACAAGATGACAAAATGGCAGATTTAACAACCTGTTATGGTCTGCACAAGGATACCACACCCCATTTAAGTTCCCCCATATTGCTCAAGAATTTGAGGGACAGAAAATTGAAACTTAACATATGTTTAATGAAAACAAGATAATGCAAGATTTAGGTAGGAAAAGAAAAGCAGCATTTTAAAGGCAGAGTCTCACATCCCCTCCCAGCTAGCTTGGTTGAGAGACCTGCTTCACTGTCACTTGGTTTATTGGGATGAATTGTGCTTTTAAAGAAAAATGCAAGCTTTCAACTTAAAATATACTTTTGGTCTGTTTATTTAAATGGGTTCAGACAGCAAAGTAGTACAGACACAATCCATCAAAGAGCGCTACGGACAACTTTCCCAGGAGACCTGTATGAATATATACAGAGCAATTATTGGTCAGCATGTTTTCTGCACTTAGGCAGTTAATTAAAAAGACATGAGAATTTCTGGCTCCTTGAGAACTACAGCCACTGGTTCAAAAGTAATATATAGCCAAATCAGGATACTGTCAATGACACTGCTAAGAATAAATTGAACAAACACACCCTGTAGTAGTTATTTCAAGAGAAGTAAAATAAACACAACAACCTTGCTTCTGTATGAATGTAATAACAGTAGGTGCTAAAAGCAGTTCTGGTTTAAGCCAAAGCTTAACCGGCTTAATGAGCTGCTCTGTTCTGCAATTCCCCTCCACCCTCAGCAGGGCACAGACATGGAGCTTGTAGCTGGCTAAGCTGTCACAAGTCTAGTAGTTAACAGATCAGAATCATCCCAGTTCTGTATTTTACAGGGTACCCTGTTTGCACAGACTAGTTTTCACATTTAGGAGACGGCTGTGATTCATATCCTTAAGGAAAACATATTTCCATGAACAATCCAATAACAGATTCTATCCTACCTATGAATCTTGCCTTATTTACAAGGCAATTTGCAATGAAAGCCAAGCAAATTATTTGTTTTGCCTAACTCAGAAAGTCTAACTTCTTTAGACACATTAGACTTTTCAGAGTGTCAATTGATTTTCAAGAGTTCTTCACCCAGCGAGCATTGATTTGGTCAACAAGCACCCAGGATCTCTCATGCAGCACATATTGCCTCTGGCACAGGAATTAAAAGTATCAGACCAGCAAGAACAGCCTGCATCAATTCATATTTTCAAAGGTGTTTCACAAATGTGCAGCTACCACAAGATGAGCTTCTCTTATGGAAGGCAGTGTGGTTTAAAAAAATTTAAAAAAAATGTCAACTACCAAGTTCTCCAAAATTAATTCTGATTTACAGGACGTTGGTTTTTATCTTTACTGTTCAGGATAGAAACAAATGCTGAGATGGCAAGAACTGAAGACTACTTAGAATTCAGAACATTTTTTTTCTTATTTCAGTACTCTTCCAAGAGGAAAAGGAAAAAAAAAATCAAACACCACAAGCTAACAAACACAAAAGAGTCCCCCACCAAAATCTGAAACAAAAATCTGAAACAAGGAATTGGTCATTGGATGAACAAATTGGCATTTGCCAGTATAGAAAAGAGGCTGCTCCTGTCTAGGAGTATCAGACGGATGATTTAAATCACAGAAGGCTGACATTACCCAGGGAAAGTCTAGAGAGGAAGGTGACGTGGGTACACTGCTACCAAAAGGTAAAGGTTGTGTTCCCTCCCTCACGCCCACAATACCACTGCTATGTGCTCTCCACTTACGACTGCCCCATGAACCAACTCAGCTTCCTAACCCAGCCAAAAAAACAAAAGGGTCATTTTCTGTTGGGTCAGCAAGTTGAATAACCTCACAGAAGGGCCTGGCTCTGGAACAAACCAGCTTTCCAGCTCCCATTTGTGTCTCCCTCCTGGGTCCCTTTCTACTCTCCGGGACTGAGAGTTACAGGGCACAAGAAAAATGTAAGCAGAGGAAAGGAGGAGAATTCTGTACTTATCACTTACCAACAGGGAAGGACTAGCTATCTATTTTTCTACTTACTCTGTGGCTTAGGTGAGTGGTGCTCTTGATTTTTCTCAAAGAAGTCAGCCTTGCTTTCTGAAACCAAAGCAAAAATGAAACAACTTGGTCATCACATCAGAGTTCAGAATAAAGTAGACAACCCAAATGCTTCTAGGTCTTGCTATGCAATCTTCAAAGGTTATCAGGGAAGGAGCATGTGCTGTATTGACAAACCAAACCTGCTCCATATGACAGCCTCTTGGACTGCTCTGTAGAGGGAGAAAGCTTCCATATCTAATGGAAAGGGCTTAATGTGGCCTTTCACCCTGCTCTTCCCAACATGCCACAACAATATCCTTCCCACATTTTCTTTAAAATGCAATGATGATGAAAACACGTGATTCTGTGATCACTGCTGGAAGGTACCAGGTCTGACACTTGAAACTGAAACTTTTGTTCAGCAAGAGGGAAAAACAAAAACACTGTAAAGTTGCCACCTTAACAGCAACGCTATCAAACCCAGAAGAACTCAGTAAACGGGCACATTTTTCTAGCCGCCAGAGTAAAATGCCTGCATGTGCTCCTGGGAAACAGCAGACTGACAGAGATCTGTTCTTAAGCACATCTCAGCTACTTAGTTTGCGTCTATATTTTGTCAGTCTGCACTCCTAATTGCTTTCAGTGCTCTTGCATAAGCAATGAATTTAACTGTGTGATTAGGACTGTTACTGACTGACTGAATGCAAACAACTCCCTTACTCTCCAACCATTTACCAGCTCTCCTAAAAACCTCCCTTACGCGGCTTATCTATTTAGATGTATTCAAATCACTTTCAGCAACTGAACTACCCTCTGCTGGTCTAAAGGAGCCTGGACTTTTTTCCTCATTGTATTTTCCTATTGCTTCTGTAATATACATCAACAATCCCTGAGCAATGAACCCTTAAAACACTTGGCATAGTTAGCTTCCCCCTGCTAAAGTTGAAACTACCTCATCTTTTTAGAGAAGGGATGGTTTTGTTTTGCTTTGCAGGGGGCAGTTAAAGCTCCACTCTTGTAAACATAACAGTTTTGGAAGCAGGTATCACACCACTCATCTTGATTTGCTTTTCAGAAGACAGAAGGTTATGTATTATCAAAGTTTAAAACCACACTTTCTTGCATATTGGGGTTTTACACCCCAGCAGATGGCTGTCATACTACAATCAGTTTTGGCTCACAGGCAGGAGCAGACCCTGAAAAAAAATATTTTCAACTCCTTCATCTGTTCATGTTTCAACTCAACAACTCTCCCTGTTTTAAGAAAACTGAAGGGATGTCATTTTAGTACAATTAAGCAATCGTTTATTACATCATGGGAAAGACACAGACAAAACTAGTGTTGTTACCTTTTAACGGTGCATGAACACTTGGTTGATGCCCTGCTTGTTTCTTGGGTTCAATGCCATCATAATCCTTTGCTTTTTCCTTTGCTGGGTTCTCTGGAAGTAAGAAATTTGAAGAGCTGCCTACTAGGAGAAAAAAAAAAAAGAAAAGGATCTGTGTGACTGCAGTATCATTTGTGCTCATAACATCACGAAACTGATGAACCAAGACACAGTTTCAGAACATACATAATCTTAATCTGTGATATTGCTAGTTATGATCTCATAAGAGTTACTTTCTAGAAAAGTAACCAAAAGAAACTAAGAATTGAAAAGTTAATGGCAAGTTTGAGTTCTACAAACATAGCTGTCTGCACCACACAGACTTTTTTTTAAGGAGTCTTTGGCTTAAAAACACTTTAAACAAACAGACATCAAGACACCAAATGCTAAGGGCTAGGAAATGCCCTACTAAAGGAATTCAGCATAAACTAGTAAACACAAGCCTGGAAGTAAAACGATTTTTTGCACTGGGCACACAATTTACAAACAAACAATAATTGTCCTATGTTTTCCATAGTGCTATGGAGAGGTAAAAAGAGAGAGAAGCAACTTTAGAACGTAATTCCCCTTTTTAAATAGCCCAAGCTGTCCTTTATCTGTCTCTCTTTTTCTCCCATCAACCATAAAGGAAATCTGAGGCACCTATGCTCCTAATTTAATCCCCAGATAGCTGGGAAGAAATCTAACCCCCCTTTATATTGTTTGCCATAAATCACACAGCCACTTAGATGCTGAAATCAAACTTAGTCAACATAGAAGTAACAGAGCAAAGGTCAGGGCTGGGAAGCCAGTCAGAAACAGAAGGCCAGCAAAAGAGGTTTGAAAAGACAAAGCACAATCAGATTTAAGGAAAACAAATCCCCTCAGGTATGGAATAAAAGCTGTAGTACTGCTTGATCATGATACAGTGATCAAGCTGAGGGCATAAGCAAGAAGAAACAGCAAACAGGAGAATACAAGTGGTAAAGCTTCCTCTGCAACATCCACACAGGGCTTTGTTAAAATAAACAAACAAACCAGAACAGTACTGTGTTCTCCTATGGTTTCACTGATTTATTTTTATTTTTTAAGTGTGCTTCTAGAGCTCTTACCGTATGTGTGAGGACAATACACATCTTGCCACTTACTGTTTATTAATTTTACCTCAAAAATAGTGAGCAAAACCTTTTCTCTCATATGTTCTGGTGGCTCTAGCATGCCAGTGTATATAAAGAGTATAAAGGATGAAAAAAAAGGTGGAAGAAAACCGTAAATTTTAAACTGAGATGTCATGCCACAGGTAAAACAGTAAAGTACTTGCAAATAGTAAGTGGGACACTGTATTTTCAAATTTGTCCTAAAAATCAGTTAAATGACTTATTTTCCACCAGGCTAGAATGCAGATTCTCTCCCATTCACTTGTTTCCCAAGAATGCCAAACAACGTAGCTGTGGTATTTCTCTACACACTGAGATTTTGCAAGAAACTCTCACCGTCAGCATTGCCTAGTAATCACAAGACCAGGATGATCTATGAATTTAAAGAGTGCTGTTCACGCAATCCATACTTCTTCATTCCTCTCCTCTTTGCACCACTCCATACTCTGAAAGCACTCTTAAAAGTTCTTGCAAACATGAAAGCTATAAACATACTCCACTGCTCACATTAACAGCTTGCAGACCAGCATCTTCTGTGTCCAACAGACAGGAAGAGTATTGGGGCAAGCAGACAGCATACACAGTAACTCCTACAGAGGAAAGCAAGCCTCCCCTGCATGGTTTAACTTCCATAAATATGTACATATAAGACTTCCATCCAGAACACACCTGTTGTACCCCCAACAAGGCCTCGAGCCTCCTGCCCTAAGGACCATTTGTGCCTCCTGAGCAGCTGGCTAGGATTTTCCTGTGCCTTAAACCTGCTAGCTAGCCACCTCCTGCAGTCACCTACCAGGAGATCTTGCAATCCCCGTTCCATAAACCAGCTTAATCAAAGGGAGTAGAAATCTGTAAATTCATAAACTACAGGCTTATAAACCAAAATACAAAGCCACTACTTTACCACTGCAACTTGGTCATTTAAGTCTGGTACACGTTTGCTCCTGTGGTTTCAATCTTCTTCAACACAAGAGATGAGCCTGCAACATCCACAGCAACTACAGACAGCACAAATTCGGGCACCAAAAACATCTATGGCATGCCCTTTGCTTGTACAGTCATAAATTCTACTTGCAAATTTTAAGACAAATTCAGCGTAGGTCGCTAGTGTGCACCGTTAGCTAGCTGAACAAGAAGATGCCTGATCTGAGACAGGGTTTTTACACCCTTAAAGTTCTTTAACTTTAGAAACAGGTTTCCTAATTTATATTTAAAAACTCTAAGCAGAAGTCAGAAGCCAGTTCCCCAGCTCATGGTTTCATTTCCATGCTGCTCCCTAGGAAGCATGACAATTACAAAGAAGCAAAGCCCTTCTAAAAGCCCTTCTAAAGATGCGCCCTGCTTGTCCTGCTGCCTCACAGGCCCTGCATTCCCCCGGTCTCCCCTGAGCTCTGCAGAAGAATACAACATTACATTAGCTACAGAGAGCAGCACCATGATGGGGGTAATTACTCCTTCACTTCTATCTCAAGCAGTATAGTCTCGCATTTTACATTTGTGTACGTAACTGTCTTTATCAGTGTAGCGATAGGACAAGGGTTAACAGCTTTAAACTAAAAGGTAGATTTAGATTAGAAATAAGGAGCGAATTCGTTACTGTGAGGGTGGCGAGGCCCTGGCAGAGGCTGTCCAAAGAAGCTGTGGCTGCCCCAGCCCTGGGGGTGTCCAGGGCTGGGCTGGATGGGGCTGGGGGCAGCCTGGGCTGGTGGGAGGTGTCCCTGGCTATGGCTGGGGGAGGAACCGGGTGGGCTTCGAGGTCCCTTCCAACCCAAACTGTTTTGTGATTTTATAAGCAAATGCCACTGATGCTGAAAGCCTGGGGAGGTGGGGGATGGCATCTCCCCCCCCATCGTCGTCCTTTGAGATGCCCTCAGGAAAATAAATAAATAAATAAATAAATCCACTCAGACGAACTTCCTAAAGCAACAGCTTTTTCAGAGATGAAGCTTTTCCACCTGCTAACCAGCTGCGCTTTTTTACATTGCGCTTTACGCGCTAACTAGTGGCACCCTCACTCCTAACGCCGAGGTTCCTCCTTCCCCACAGCCTCCGCCTTCCTCCTTCAGGGCGAGCCTTCCCCGCGGTGAAAGCTCGCAGGCAGCTCAGGAGGCACAACGGGAAGGGAGCGGAGCCCTCTGCCCGCAGCCCTGTGACGGGGCCGGCGGCACAGGGCGGTTTTAGGCACCGCCGGGAGCCCGCACTCACCTGCCGCCCTGCAGGCTCGGATCGGCGGCCGGGTCAGGCGCTCCGGGCTCAGCACGCCGAGCTCGCCCCCTGCAACGACACACGCGTGAGGCGAGCGGGACCCCCGAGGGGGCTCCAGCTCCACGCGTCCCCTGCCCAAACCCTCTCGCAGCCCCCACGCCGCTCACCCTCCGGCGCCCCACCGGAGCCGTGCTCGGGCTCGGCCTCCCTCTCCGCCGCCTCCGCCAAGCGGGGGCTCTTTCGCCGCCGCTTCAGCTCGGGGGCGTCCGGCGGAGCCCGCTCGTCGCCGTCCCCCACCATGCCGCTGGCGCTTCAGACAACCACCGCTTTCCCCTCAGCCCTGCCCTTCCCTGCCGCCGCCTCGCTCGGAGCCTCCCCGGGACCGAAGCTGCCGCTTCGGCGCGGCGGGGGCGGCCCCGGCTGCCTCATTTCCCGCAGCGGCCCCGCCGCTTCCTGCGGGCTGAGGGGCGGCCCCTGGGCAGTGCCGCCGCCATGTTGCGCGCGGCCCCGCTGAGGGGGCGACGGCGCCGCCGCCATGTTGTGCGCGGCTCCCCGCGCAAAGCCCCTCTCGGACACCGAAGTTTGGGACTCTCTTTCTTTTTTATTTTTTTTTTTTTTTTTTGTACATGTTGTGCATTATTGAGCATGGAGGCTGTGTGAGGGAAGCGCCAGTCACACTCCTGCAACAGCCTCCTGTGTCCACACATTTCACAATAAAGTATTTTAATGCTATACCAGCCCACTGTAAACATTCCGGTTTCGCCTAGAAGCAAGTAAATATTTGTGAAGTAAATTATGCATGCTCTCACCTGTACCGGCAGGTGTCATATAAGATGTAAATGCTGAATGTAGGCATTGAACAATGTTTTCTAAAGCAAAAACAAATGAGGCAATAAATGCCGCGTTGGGAGGTTTCAAAGTACAGCCAAACTGTTAGCGCAATTCAAAGTAGGGAGGAAAAGACCTGCTCGAGGCACGGCTTGTGATCTCTGACCTGGCAGGTGACCTGGTGCGACTACAGCTACCAAGCAGTATCACATTGCTCACAAGAAGAAAAAAAAAAAAAGTATGGGTCAAGATTAATTAAACGATTAACTAAAAGCAGTTTAATGAAAGAAAAGCAAAAGCTGCTCACGGAAGCAAGAAAAAAATCTCTCTGCTTTCCATCAGCAGGTGATGTCCAGCCACTTCCTGGGAAGATCGGCTTCAGCACACACAGCAATTGCTTCAGAAGACAAACACCTTCATAGCATATGCCCCTGCTCCTGCTTGCTCTTAGTTTTTAGGGTTGAGCGTGAGGTTATAAGGGATGGAGTATCCCTTTGGGCAGTTAGGGTCAGCTGTCCCAGCTGTGTCCCTTCCCAGCCTCTTGTCTGGGACTACTGCCTCTTGGGGGGCTGGAAAGAGAGCCTTGATGCTGTGCAAGCGCTGCTCAGCAACAGCCAAAACTCAAAGCACAGCACTTTTTAGGATGCCATGAGGACAGTGAGCCCCATCCCAGCCAGACCCAGTGCATCACCAGTACAGGAGTTCAGGATGCTGTGGGAGCAGAAGGAGAGCAGACCATGGCGTAGGGCTGGGCTTTTTGCACTTCACCTAAATGGTATTTCCCCACCCAGTCCTGCACTAACTTTTTACAGACCTGGTGTCCACAAATGAGTCTAATCCTGAAACTCTGCCCCCATCACCCCTGTGCCAGGAAGGTCTGGAAGTTTCCTGCACATAGCATAAAAAAAGTATTTTTTTTCTGCCCACTCAAACCTAACCTGCTGCCTGTTTTGCAAGTGTCTCAAGTTCTAGTAACGAGGGGTTTGGTGAACAATAACTCCACGTGGATCAGCCCTCCCCTCTGTCAGCCTTCTGCTCCCCAAATTGAAGAGTCCCACTCCCGGACTCTGCCCTGTACCGGCACTGCTTCAGTCGCCTTTGCCTGTGCCTCGTCTCAGCCATTTGCAGATGGTAAAAGGGTTCCAGGCTGACCTGGGGGGCTGCAGCCTCTGTCCCTTGCTTTGATGCCTTTCCTCAGTGTGCCCTGTGCCATGCCACCGTTTCTCATGAAATGGGAAGTATTACCATTTTTTTTGAAAAGCATTGCCCAGATGTATTTAAGCCTACAGCACAGAAATGCAGCCAGAAGCACAGTCCAAAAGGAGTTCAAAAACACTGAGCGCTTCCGGGAATGACAGCCCTGCTTCTCCTGGTGGAAGAGCTGCCAGCACTGGAGAGGAGGGAGGAAAACTACAGCTCCCAGCAGCCTGCCTGGGCTGCCGTGGAAGGGCAGGGTTCACCCTCGCGCCGACAGCAGTGGAGGATTTAGGGCGCGTTCGGGAAAAGGGCTGTCCGGCCGAGCCAAAGGGCTTCCAGGAAGGACAAGCCCCGGGGCCATCACTGGCCACCTCGCTGCTTCTCTTCACAGCCCCGACAGGCTCCAGCCCTGCCCAGGTAAGTGTCCGAGGGCACGGCGGCTTTGTGCTTCCCTTTCTGCAAGTGGGAATGGCGCAGAGAAGGGAGGGACAGCAGCCAGGCCAGGACAGCCATAAATGAACCCCCACACTCCTGGATCTTGTTTTTAGCAAGAAAACTGATCTGTAGAGGAGCCAAAGGGAAAGGTTCCCCTCCAGCCGCTGCGACGGCTGGGTATTGAGATCTTTGATCTGCATGAACCCAGCTCCAGCGGGGAGAGTTTCTCTGGAGTTTTCCACGTTGCCTGTGGCTGGTCAGCAGGCAGGCGTTGCCCTTGTCACTGAAGGTTCGTGGCATACAGTACCAGTTACATGAACCCGTTTTCATGCCTCCCAAATAATTTTGAGCATGGAGGGGGCTCTTCTTCCACCATGAATCACTGTGGCTGTGTTTGTGCTTGTCAGGTCTACAGATGTTCGGCTGCAGTTCCTGAGGCCAAGGCAGGATGATGGTCCTGCTGGGGGTAGGATTTGGTCAGCCACCCCACCAGCAGGGAGACAAATCCCTGCACAAGCAAAGGAGAAAGTGAAGTAAAAGGTACTGAGACCCAGCAGGAGCAAGAAAATGGAAAAGAATCCAAGTGTGGATCTGCCTGGAGGTAAGCCAACCCTGTGCTTGCTCCATCTCCTGGGAAAATCCCATCGTGAGAGTATTTCAACAGTGATAAAGGAAACTGAAACAAAATCACAAGCTGAGAAAAATCCTATCTTCTCCAGACCACGTAGTAACAATTTGCCTTCACTTTCGGATTCTGGTCAGCAGCAAGTTTAGGCTCTGTGTCCAGAATGGCAGCACAAGAAGGGCTAAAGATAGAGCTGTAGGCTAGGAGAACTTTGTTCCTGGTACCCTAGTGCTTCCCCCTGAGAAACAGCTTTGTAACTTGGGCTGCAGGGAGGGGAACACCTCCTCTGGGCCAGCTGCCAAGTATAAGTGCAATCAGGTAGAGCAGCAGGGTTATGCATGGTATGTGGCAGGGGTAGAGTCACCTCCCTCTGGTGACCAGTCAAGGCTCTGTTTAACACAGGTGTCTCAGATGGACCCACAAGGAGAAGTGGGGAGTTAACAACAGACAGGCTTCCAGTGAAGAAGTGAGTCCCATCGGGTTGTATCTGCCAGGTGGGCATGACGCAGTTCACCTCAAGTGCAGGATCCAAATTCTGCAGAGGCCAGAAGCCACAGATCTGCAGATGTTAAATAATGATCCAGTTTTCCACCACCCAGAGATGCAAAACCTGCAGAATAGGCAGGGCAAGGAGCACTGCTTGTGCCCAACTTGAATAGCAGGATACCTCCATGTTCACTGCATTTCAGTTCCTACCATGCACTTACATCCTCCTGGTGCCTTAATACACGAACATTTCAGTGATACCTTGATGCTATAATCTTATCAGACCCGTCCTAAGCATTCAGAATTGCTCCTGTAACAACAGGAACAAAGCAACAAAGAATGTAAAAGTCCAAAGGACAGCATGTTCTGACATGTGGCAAGCACAGCTTTTCTCTGTTTTCGAATTAGGAGAGAGTTCCTTCCATTTTTGTCAGTCTTTTTTTTTCTAACTAAGCATCATTATTTCTCTGTCATTGTAGTGTAGTTTTCTCACTTTTGGTCACCCCGGGTGCTCAGCTGTGCCATGGCCAACCAACCACACTGTGGTGATAACATTTGAGCTTTAAAAAACCAAAGCTACCAGCACTGGACAGGTCAAAGTTTGGAGAGAGGATTGCATCTCTGAGAGTGATCGCTCATTGTGTGGCCACTACTACAGTCAAAAAAACGTAGAGGGCAATTTGAGCCGTCTGTCTGGACAGAAGGCAGTGTGATTCCCTGGTGATGATGGCTGGTTGTGGTAAACTCTTCTCCAGAGCAGCTCGTGTAGATGTTTCTGAAATGCAGGACCCGGGAGTTTTACAGGGTGGTGGTGAAGCCCAGGGTATTCCCATGTCCTGCATGGCTAGCTGAGCTTGTGAACTCTGATCCCAACAGCTGGGCCAGCCCAAGATGAGGTGGAGAGCACAGCAGAGCATCCTTCACACCAGGAGCCCCCCAGAGGAACACTTGAGCACCAAGAGTCGAGCAGGTGCCCTGAGACCTCCTGCAAACCAGAGGAGGACTCTTCGGTGAGTAATCCACCAACTGCTCTCGGGGAAGAGGTGAAGCCTTCAGAGTTAGCTGGCCCCACAATGGAGGAGAAGGCTCCTCAGGAAACTGAAGCATCACTGGAAGAACCTGTGGAGAAGAGAGATGGTGTCTCCAAAAGACCTCAGGAAGAAGATGACTCGGACAGAGGTGAGTCCCTCCCCATCTGCCTGTACTGCATTTCCAAAATGCTGATAACCTGGGCCTTTCCTTCAAGGAGGCAGAACAGGAGAAAAGGTGGCTGCTTCTTGTGCTGAAAGAAGCTAAGCCTAGGTTTGTGAATTTCACTCCCTACAGCTGTGCAGGCCCAAGACAAAACGGACAGCAAAGGAGAAAGCAGTGTCCTCCAGGAAACTCAGGAGGACCTGGAGGTAAGCAGGCAACGTGAAAGCTGCACAGCAGAGGAAGATGCTTTATCAAGAAACGAGGCACTGAGCTCTGAGAGCAAAACGACACATTCAGATGTGAACGCCACAGAAGATGTCGCCGAGGGCATCTCAGCAGAGGAGAGCACCAGCATCCCTCTGCTAGGTCAGGAGCCAGGAGAGCACAAAGAGCCAGAAACACAGGAGAGGGAATCCTCAAGCACGTTAAGGAGCAAAAATGGGACAAAAGGTGAGCTGGTGGTAGCGCTCATTGTACTGCTTGATCAGTCATAAGTCATTTCCATAAATACCAGTTGAAATTTGAACCACAGTTGGGTTTTGTAAGATTCAGAATACATTGCAAATTCTTATGTACAGCCTCAGAATTTTTCTGTTGAATAATGCCCTAATATTTGGGTTTAATTTGCTGTTTCTGTGTTAACATAGCCATTTGGAAGAGTAGCCCCATCAGCAATAAAAGCTGGGGTACAGGAAGAAGGTGGCGGAGACGGGGTTGGCTTCCAAGCTGGCCATTGCATGGGGGCAATGAGTACTATGGCCAATATTCAACAGAAAGAGACTAGATAGACTTAGAAATTCTTCAAGTCTATCATATTAAATAACCAGTCTAGGAAAACTGCTGTTTGGGGAAGATCTGGCAACATAGCATTTAATGAAGGGACTGCCAGTCCCCGTAGAATGCTGTGCACTGGGTCTGGCCAGCACAGAGTTAGCTTCCAGCACAGCAGCCAGCAGGGGGTTGTGTTTTGGATTTGTGGTTAAAAATAAAGCAACAGAAAAGTGTTGATAATGCACCTGTGTTTGGGCTACTGCTGAACAGGGCTTGCATAGCCTCAAGGCTTTCTCTTTCTGCCAGCATGTAGGATGGGATGGGCAAAAGATTTGGAGGGGACACAGCTGGGACAGCTGTCCCAAATTAACCAGAGATTATAAACTATAATATCATGCTCAACAATAAAACTGGGGAACAGGAAGAAGAAGGAGGAGATGTGGTTGGCCATTGCATGTAGACTCTCTGGTCATTGGTCCACTTGGGGAGGTGATTGCATCATTTGTGACCCCCACTTCCTTCACCTCTTCAGCTACCTTTACCATCACCCACAAATTTTCTCACTTTTGGTCACCCCAGGTGCTCAGCTGTGCCATGGCCAACCAACCACACTGTGGTGATAACATTTGAGCTTTAAAAAACCAAAGCTACCAGCACTGGACAGGTCAAAGTTTGGAGAGAGGATTGCATCTCTGAGAGTGATCGCTCATTGTGTGGCCACTACTACAGTCAAAAAAACGTAGAGGGCAATTTGAGCCGTCTGTCTGGACAGAAGGCAGTGTGATTCCCTGGTGATGATGGCTGGTTGTGGTAAACTCTTCTCCAGAGCAGCTCGTGTAGATGTTTCTGAAATGCAGGACCCGGGAGTTTTACAGGGTGGTGGTGAAGCCCAGGGTATTCCCATGTCCTGCATGGCTAGCTGAGCTTGTGAACTCTGATCCCAACAGCTGGGCCAGCCCAAGATGAGGTGGAGAGCACAGCAGAGCATCCTTCACACCAGGAGCCCCCCAGAGGAACACTTGAGCACCAAGAGTCGAGCAGGTGCCCTGAGACCTCCTGCAAACCAGAGGAGGACTCTTCGGTGAGTAATCCACCAACTGCTCTCGGGGAAGAGGTGAAGCCTTCAGAGTTAGCTGGCCCCACAATGGAGGAGAAGGCTCCTCAGGAAACTGAAGCATCACTGGAAGAACCTGTGGAGAAGAGAGATGGTGTCTCCAAAAGACCTCAGGAAGAAGATGACTCGGACAGAGGTGAGTCCCTCCCCATCTGCCTGTACTGCATTTCCAAAATGCTGATAACCTGGGCCTTTCCTTCAAGGAGGCAGAACAGGAGAAAAGGTGGCTGCTTCTTGTGCTGAAAGAAGCTAAGCCTAGGTTTGTGAATTTCACTCCCTACAGCTGTGCAGGCCCAAGACAAAACGGACAGCAAAGGAGACAGGAATGTCCTCCAGAAAACTCAGGAGGACCTGGAGGTAAGCAGGCAACATGAAAGCTGCACAGCAGAGGAAGATGCTTTATCAAGAAACAAGGCACTGAGCTCTGAGAGCAAAACGACACATTCAGATGTGAACGCCACAGAAGATGTCGCCGAGGGCCTCTCAGCAGAGGAGAGCACCAGCATCCCTCTGCTAGGTCAGGAGCCAGGAGAGCACAAAGAGCCAGAAACACAGGAGAGGGAATCCTCAAGCACGTTAAGGAGCAGACTTGGGACAAAAGGTGAGCTGGTGGTTGCACCCTGCTGCTGCTTCTGTGTGTACATGCCCGTGCTTTGCATAGGCATTGGAAAATGTAATAATGAGGTTTCTAGTGGCTGTTTTCAGTTTTTTGGAGTATTTGCTTCTTAGCACAAAATTAACTGGCTTCGCTCTCTCTGTCTGCTCCCTCCTCCCCCTTCTGTTTCGGTGCACTCAAAGTACCATTAACTCAAAGCAATATTAACTTCTAACTCTTTTCCACAGCTGGAAGCTCTGGAAAGCTCTGTTACTTGTCTGACAACCCAACTTATCCACTCCCTCAACAGCGAGTGACAAATTTCTTTCTCACTGTAGGACGTGCAGCCCCACAGCCAGAGGCTCAGCCACGCTTGCAGAATGTCACCACTCAAAATACAAAACAAGAGAAGACGAAAGAGTTCAACTTACTGAAAGGTGAGGAAAAGAAGCTTCCCTTGTGCGTTACTCATCGACCAGAAGGCCCCGATCCACCAGGAACAAGTAATGAAGCACATTTAATTCTTCTTCTCTCTTGGGATCCTTCACAGGCTTCTAAGGGTTCGAGGGAACTGCTTCTCATCAGGCAATAGGGATTTTGGGGAAACAGCTCACAAGAAGGCAATCCATCCCCTTAAAGATAGGGGAATGTCTGACCCAGTAGTAGGAGGAAGGCAGCTTAGGAACACTTAGCTGGGTCTGCCACCTCCATACATGGAGGCAGGTGCTCCAAAGGGTAACAAATCTTAAAGAAAACAGAGGTGTGTGTGGGGGAATGAGACAGGAGAAAGCTTGGTGCCAGCTGTAATTTCCTGTTTTGCACTGTAATTACAAAGCTGGAGCCCTGCCTCCATCTCTGGAGCTGCAGCCCCCCCAGCTGGTGAAGGAGCACAGATCCTACAGCATGGAGCAAGCACCTTCTTCACTGTTCCTGGGATCCCAGAGAGCGTGCTTACCTGAACCACGTTGCTGTCATGGGGGAAGGTCAAGCAGGGGGAAAAGAGCCCTTGTAGCCACTTTTCAGCATATCACCATGGGTAATTTGGGACTGACTGCTGTTCCCTGTTTGTATCTCTTCCCTGCTGAGCAGGACTTCTCATTCTGGGCCTATTATTGCTCATCTTCTGCATACTCTTCTTCATCAACCCAACCGCCGAGTCCCAGCCGGCCCCCAGGAGCCCCACGGTGGAGGCCTTCCTGTCCCATTTCAACGAGCTGCAGGACAAGTTTCCCGGGCAGAATCCCCAGGTGTGGTTTCGCGGGCGCAAGTTCTTGCAGAAGCACCTCAACACATCCAAGCCCACGCAGCCAGCCACCATCATCCTCACAGCCGCCCGCCAGGCTGAGCGGACCTTGCGGTGCCTTAGCACCCACGTGGCTGACGCCTACTCGGCCGCCCTGCATGCCAGCACGGCGCAGATCGATGGCAGGGACCTGTCTGAGCTCCAGAGTGACGAGGCCAAGCTGCAGGTGGACTCAGAGCTCAGTTCAGCTTTCCAGGCTGGGTACCGTGCTGCGGTGGTGCACCGCTTCGAGCTGCTGCCGGCAGGGTCCACGCTCATCTTCTACAAGTACTGCGACCACGAAAGTGCTGCTTTCAAGGACGTGGCCCTGCTGCTGACCGTGCTGCTGGAGCAGGAGGAGCTGGAGACCCAGATCAGCCTCCCGAGGGTGGAAGAGAAGGTCCATGACTTCCTCTGGGCCAAGTTCACCGTTGCCAGGACCCCCAGCTCCTACGACTACATAGACTCTGACAAGCTGAGCGGGCTGTGGAGCCGCATCTCCCACGTGGTGCTACCAATCCATCCGGTGCAGAACATTGAGAAGGGGGGCTGCCACATCCACACCAAGACCTAGGGACAGAGGCTGCCAGAGCCCTGGGAAGGGCTGAAAAGCCAGTCCTGGCCAGCCCCGGTGCAGGCAGAGACACAAATGAACAAGGAACTCACTTCGTAACACCCCCGTGGTATTCCTCTGCAATTTGTTTCCCATTCTTCCTGGGAAGAGTTCAACAGGTACAAATTGATCCAGGCCTTTTGGCCAGCTGAAGGCAATAGACTGTACGCTTCCTTCTGACAGGTGGGAAGAGCTGATATTATAGACTGCTAGTTGCACAGGAGCACATTACAGTGTGGGGAGGCAGGAGGAAAAACAGTGCTTTGCAGGCAGTGGAACAAAGGAAGGTCAAATTCCCTAAACCAAACATTTTGAAGTCATGCTTCAAAAAGAAAATCAGTTTGCTAGTCAAGGGTTTGACCAGTCAGTTCTGATACAGCTCCACTGACCGATTTACAGCCAAAGGCCAGATCCTAAATGCCATCTGGCATTCAAACAAACCTGCAATCCAGAATTCCCCCAAACATCGATTACAAAAAATTTAAATTTGTCAGCACTTAAACACTACATAAAAGCAAGGGAATCCCACACACAGAGCAGCCCTTACGCTGTTCTGAAAACAGAGAACGAAACACAAAGCGCTTCATTATCGCTCTGATGGTGCAAAGCCTCAAGGGATCACGCAGGTAAAGGAATGAGTTTAACTTAATGCTACCTCTTAAAAGAGTTCAGTTGTGATCTGTTTGCCACCACAGGGCTACAAGCACCTCTTTGGGCTGATGCATCAGCCTTGGTCCTACACGATTCCTCTCCACCCACGTATCTGATCTGCACTTAGGGCTGGAAGCCATCGGAGGCATCTCTACGTCATTTCCTGGCACAGATGGTGAGCCCTCAGAGTCACGAGAGGAGCGAGCTGACAAAATGCGCCCTCAAGCCCCTTCATGGCTTTTCCAGGGTAATTCCTGACACACTAGGCCTTGCCCAGGGACCATGTATTTGCAGCCCAGAAGTTCCCTGGCTTGCTTTCTGCGATTCTGCCTGCCCCTCCCCAGCTAACTTTTATTGATGAATGTAGATGATGACACTGATATTTATTTCAGACCACGTAAGGCAGCACACCGGCTCCTTGCCCACCAAAGGTACATTTCCCTTCCTGCCAGGCAGGTGGTGCTCTGGCTGCTACTGGCAGAGCTGATACCAACTAGTAAAGACAAAATATTTGGCATAAACACCAGAAACCCTTAAGCAGGCTGGTTTCTTACCGTACCTCCTCTTCTGCACCCCAAGAAGAGAAAGCCGAGTCCTGCAAATGCTGTGGTGGCCCCGCACACTGAATTGCTGCAGGAGTGCTGGGGCAGAGCTGCTAACTCAGGGAGCACCTAGGAGCAGGCACAGGTTGAAGTATTTATAATAACCCAGCAGCCTGCCCCAGGTGTCAGCCCCTCGTGCCTACAATCCTGCCTGCTGGAGCACAGCGCGGCTTCTCTCTGTACAGGCAGCACAGACTGAAGCCTTGCCGAGGCCGAGTCTGCATCTGAACAAGACACAAATTGAGAACAGGTCGCTGTTTTTACAAGCAGTGCATCTGAGTTCTCCAGACCCCTGTGTTGGCCGGGTCTTCTGCCAACGGTGCCTTGCTGATCTGCCCAGCTGCTGGCTCAGCTGCTCACACCAGTGCCTGCAATCACAGCCCGTTTCTCCCGTCCTCTGCCATGTGCCTTGTCCTCCCATGGGAGATTTGTGGCCATAAACCTGGAGCAGGGGACAAAAAGAGGGAAGAAAAGAGGATTATTTGTTCAAATGGGAACCAAAGAGCAGACATTTCATTTCCTTAGACACCAGTCACAGGAAGACAAGACTTAGGAGGTGTTGCCCACTCTCTCCACACCTGACAGCACTTTATCCACTACCCCAAACTTACTGATGTTTATCTCCATTGGAGACAGGGAGCTGAGTTACCCCTGCAGCATTAGCTGTGGGTTAGACATGAAGTGTCCCTTTGCAGTAGTTTTAACCACGCCAAACAGCAGGCTAGACATGCTGGAGCCCAGCATCAGCAGACCAGCCTCAGGGCTTGATTTTGTACAAGATACCGGTTGCTTCCTCCCCTTCCTCTTTTTTTCCACTGCTTTCCACTACTTTGGTAACAGAAAACAGTTTCTGCTCTGCATGGTTCAGCATTGGCACTGATGTAAGAACTGGCAAAGCATTAATCATGTTATTGTTATAGTATTTTAAAGTTAACTCACTACCAGTTTTATCTACTGTGTGTATAATGCATACTCAAGGCAACTTCATGCTGCTTGGGCACCTCGCTGTAAGCATCATCCAGCAAAGCTGTTCTAATACAGATATATTTTTATGACCTTTTAAAGATTTAAAAAAAAAAATAAAATCTGCTTGCTTCTGAAACAAGATTTCTATTTAAAAATAAATGAGATTGTGAAAGAAACCAGCAGTCTTCAAATTGAGATGTAGCCTTACTGTATTCTGTTCTTTTCTCTAGCTATTTTCAGTTCACTAAGCAAAAGAGCTCATCATATTGGGCAAAGTTTTATTTAGGTCAGGGCTGTAATTGTGCAAACAAAGTGAATACTTGCTTTTCCTGGAAGAACCCTAAACAACCTTTTTCTCAGTAGTTTGAGACAAACATCCACAGCTTCTTCAGCTAAGCCCAAAACTGAAAGCAGCCCCACAAACTGCTTTGGAGAGACCCAGCTGCAAAGTGCAATCCCAACTGAAACATACTGAAGTTTACATAATAATTAATGATAATAATTAAACTGAAACCCACTGACAACTGAGAAAGTTTAGACAGCAAATATATCGTATTTCAACACCCTTCCACTGTGCTGGTGGAAAAAAAATCTGTTCCACGCAATTTCACAACACCTCAGCACACCCAAATTTTAACATTTATGCTGAATTATTTTGCCCGGCTCCGGTTTAAACAGATGGAGCTTTTTTCAGTCTTGCCTCCAAATTCAGAATCACCCAAACAGAGTAGCCAAATGCTTTCCAAGAGCAGCTCTATCTGGAAGGGTGCATTGTTTTGGGATGTTTTTCCCCCTCGGATGTCATGCTCATCCTGATGTGTGTTGGTAAAGAGCACGATCGTCCTTGCACCTGATGCAAGGAAAGGCTGAACTGAGAGTGAGAATGGTGCCTGCTGTTGTAATTTGAGGGCTAAATCTGCAGCAGCACAGAGAAATACTCTTTAATGCATACCAAGCAAGAGCCCCCTGTGCCCTGGGGCCAGCTTGAGGGGGGGGGGGGGGGGGACAACCTCAGCAAGGCCCTCAGCTGGTTTATCCCACACAGGGATTTGGGTTACTGTCTCCTTTCTGGACTAAACTTCATTCAGAAACATCACAACTCGGGCAGCAGGAGGTGGGTGCCTCCCTAGGGCAGGGTGACAGCGCGAGGGACACCACCAGGCGACACCAGGGGTGTGGGGCACAGCCAGACGCACCCACAACAGCTCCGGAGGAGGGAAACCTCTCCTCTGCACCGGCACGGACCGAAGCTAGAAGAAGGCAGGATGAGGGGTGATGGGCAGCGACCTCGGCTCTCGCAGTGCTCCCAGCACAGGGAAGGGGCAAAGCACCAAGGAGCCCCTCGCTGGCCTCTCCCTGCCGTTTGCATCTGGCTCCAAGGAGAAGGCTCTGCAGATCCCTGGTGAGGGCACTCGAGAGCTGACAATCCTCAGGGCCAAAGCACAGGCAGCAGCATGCTTCAAAATGGGAGGTGGAAACAGCCTCCCCTCCTTGGAGGCCTGCTCCTTCCTCTGCCCCAGCAACCCAGGACCACCCAGCTGCCTCCAGGAAAGTTTTAGGACATTTCACCCTCTGCCTCTTCCACGTTTTCAGATTAAGCTGAATGAAGCCACTCTTTTCTTTGTACTGAAGGGGATGAGCTGCAGAAGGAAGGACTCCCCCCATTTCCATAGTCCGAGCTTGTCTGTGGAGAGGAGCCTTGGGCCGCACAGGTTCCTTCTCAAAGGAAGAACAAAGCCCTGCCTGGGGGCCAGAAAGGGGCATCTGTGCTGGGGCAAACACCAGGTACAGCCAGGCAAATTGCTGGAACCGTGTGGCCAGTGGGACAGACCACAAGCCCAGCACAACATCCTGCACATCAGGATGTTGCAGAAAAGCAGGGAAGACTGCTGTCAAAGCCAGGCTCCCTCCAGCTGCTTGGTCAATGGGAGACGAATGTCTGAGGGCAGAGAAGAAAACACACACAGAAACAAAGGGGTGTCCAAAGACTTTTACACTCCAGACCGAAGCCTTGCATGCATTCTTCTAAACACTCAGCTTCTATAATTAATGAACGTAAGGCTGAAATCCTAGGCAACTCCCAGAAGGCAAGGGATGAGGGCAAATCAGTCCCCTGCAAGCAGCCCACGCATCTGAACATGTCTGGTTACAAACACGCAACCAGACGTTGGTTTTGGTAGCTAGTGATGGTTTTATTGGCAAGCATTTAAATGTATTAATCTGTTTAATGGTATCATCAAATCCTTCCCTACAATAGTTATCTGGAGGGTCCCAGGACCGTGGGGGAACCTTTACATTCCACACCCTTGCTTCCACATTGACTGAGAGTATTCAGAATCTTCCACAAACATTAAGAAAACAACCACACGGCTTAAAACTTGGGACCTAAAACCACAAGCAGCATTTTAACTCCATCTAGCTGCATTACACATTACATTTGCCTCACTCCTGTGACCAGAGGTTCAGGAGATGCACGTCTGGGATGAGAGCAGGACTAGTGAGAAAGGTCAGGACAGGCACCGAGGGGCCCTGCAGGGGAGAGCACTGCAGTTCACCTGGATTTGCCCTGTCATGCTCCGGTAATGCCTCACATGCAATCCCCCCTCCCCAAATCCTCTCTGCACCATATGTTACTCAACAGCCCGCTGCTGCCTCCTGCCCTTCCTGGGGCTGCAGCTCAGCAGCTGGTGGTGAGGGGCTGAAGATCAGCCACGGTACAGCTTGTGTGAGAGCAGCGCAGCACCCAGCAAGCTCATGCAGCCGGAGCTGGCCTCCGTTTCCTTCTTACCCGCAGCCTCTCCCCCACCTCTACACCTCCACAGGGCTCTGCTTATCTTCAGGGCAGGAGCTGCCTCCCGAGGAGCATTATACAGGGCTGCAGCAGGGCACAAAACCCAAGGATCGACTCAAGCTTTAGTGGAAGGCAGCTCATGGAGAAACTACATTATTTCACAACTCCTCTCCCTTGTTTTCTGTGGGATGGGTCAGAAGCGGGTTGCCCTCCTCCTCCCTTTGCCCCCCGCCTGCTGGCAGATGGCCTTGATCAGGAGCCCCGCGTTGCTCCCCCCTGCTGCCACCCCTCCATCCTTCCTCTCCCCTACCGAGAGGCCGAAGCCCTGGGTGGGGGAGAGGTGTGGAGGCCTCGCATCACCTTCCCACACCGACCGCAGCACATCTGGCGGGCAGAAGCCACGGCTGCCAAATTCCTGCCCCAGGCTGGGGACACCTCGTGCCCGGCACCAAGGCGTGTGGGCACAGAAGGAGCAGGGTGTCCTGGCCGAGGCTGTGCTGTGATCACAAGCACAGCGGGGGGATCCAGCAGGGAGCGGGGAAGGTGCCAGGAAGCTTTTAAGCCGTTTCCTTCCTTTTTGAACTCGCACAGTTGACCAGCTCAGCACGCCAGACTGAGAGCAGTGCCTGGAAGATTGGGATCAACAGAGCCCTTTAGTCTGGGACGCCCCAGGTTGCTTATGGGGGCTTCAGCTTCCTCCAGGGCCTCGTGCAGTGCAAGCAGGATGCGGCGGGCTCGTCCTGTCACTGCTGGAGGGGAAAAAGCAGCGAGCGAGGCGGTGAGCCTCGTGTCCTCCCATGAACCACGACCCGCTCCGTTTGCCATACACACCCCGCAGCTTTCCCTCCCGCTGAAACAGCGAAGCCCAAAGCCAGGCGATCGCCCAGCGAGCAGCATCTCCCCCAGCTTTTCGGGATAAAACACCAAAAAGCAGCCCCGGGCCGGGGCCAACCCCCTCCACCTTCCCCCGGCGCCTTCCCCTCAGGAGGCCGGCGGCGGGGCGGGACGGGGCTGGGGCTGAGCCCCGGGGCTGCCCGGCCCCGCCGTGCCCCGCTCCCCGCCCCCGGCGGCTCCGAGCGCCGTCTCCCCCCCTTCATCCCTCCCTCCCCCGGCGGCTGCGGGCCGCTGCCGGCCGCCCGGCAGGTTGTAAAGTCATTAAGCCCCTCAGCCATGCCGGCCCGCGCCCCGGCGGCTCCTGCCACGGCCGCTGGTGGGCCGCCACCGCGCCGCCTCCTCCGCGGCAGCAGCAGCAGCAGCGCGGCATGGCCGCCGCTCCCCGCCGCCTCCTCCTCCTCCTCCTCCTCCTCTTCCTCCTCCTCCTCCTCCTCAGCGCCGCCGCCCCCCTCGGCGCTAAGGTAAGCGGCGGCGGAGCCTCCCCCCTGCTCGCCCCTCGCCCTTCCCCTCAGCCTCCTCCGCCAGCACAAAAGGCCGGCGGGGCGAGGGGGGTCCCCGGGGGGCTGCGGGGCCTCGCCGCTCGCCTGGGTGCCGGGCGGGGAGGTGACAGCCGGGGGGGATGGCAGAAAGGGGGATCTGTGCTTTGAGACCCTCGTGGGGGCACCTTGATCCCCTGAGGTGCATGTGCGGGAGCCGGAGCCTGGTGCTCTCCTTGTCCCTGGTGTCAGAGCAGCGCTGAGCCCCTGCAGCGAGACCTTTCCCTTGTCCCTTGTCCCTTTTCCCTTTCCCCTTTCCTCTTCCCCTTCCTTCCCCTTTGGCCAGACCACCCTTCACAGGGTGCTGGCCGAGCCCCCCACTCGCAGGGGTCACCGCACACCCTGGGGCTCCACGTGCGAGCTTCCCGGCCAGGTCCCTCTGTGCACGAGGGATCCTGTGCTGCTAGCAGAAAGAAAAAGGGCTTGGAGTGGTTTTTTTCCTTCCCCAGACAAAGCCACGGTGAGGTGAAGCAGTCTCACAAGAGCTGTCTAATGCACAGCGATAGGCACCGCAGCTTTACACCCAGCTTTGTCCAGCAGCGTCTCCTGAGCTGGGCTTGTCCTCGTTTTAAGCTCAGGCAGTGTCCCGCTTCCACTGCGTGTTCACCGCCTGCTCTGCTTACCCCAAACCGTAGGGCTCAGCCAGACAGAAACTTCAGGCAGAGCAAGCCGGGTCAAGCTGAGCAGCTGTGAAATCCTTCATCTAGGCGTGGAGGAGTCCCGTTCAGGTCGGTGACTGCGTACACAAGCCCGGGCTGCTCGGGGTCCTGCTGCCACAGACCCCCGTGGGGGCACCCAGGACCCCGTGGCTCCAGGTGACCCCGCAGAGATGAAGGATTGCACGCTGCAGGAACGGCTGGTGGTATTGCTGCATGCCCTCCGATCGCTATCTTCCGTGCCAGGCCGCGCACACAGCAGTCATTAAGGGATTAACCTGCAATTGCTTTTGCTCTCTGGTTTTCTACAGCAGGGTTATACAGAGAATGCGATAGAAAGCCTCCATCCCTAGATAAGCAAATTCCTCCCTGTGTGGAGCTGTCTCGGCTCAGTGTATTCAATGCCTCTGAAAAAACTGGTGGTAGAGATGCCTCTCCTGCACACCCCACATTGCTCCCTTCTTTCCCTTCAGAGATTTCCAGCCATTCTACTAGCTCATCCCAAAGTAAGCGTGTTCTCCTACTTGAAGGGAAGGACCTAACCAACTTGGATCAAGTATTTTGTAATGACATGCCTGTGAACTTTCTTTCATGGCAGGATTATAAACAGTACTTCATAGTTCTTTGCTGGCTTCTGTTTACCAGCTTTCTAATTTGCTTCTCATCTGTGCCTCATTATATGTCCAGATTTCTGTTACTTATCTGCTGCAGTATCACATCTTTCGCAAGTTTAGCGTTTTCCCCAGATTGGTCTTCTTCCTACTCCCATATAAATTATTCTGTAGGTCTCTTTTTACCTCTGGGTACTTTCCCATCATGGGAAATTCCTTCTGTGGGATCTTGTTAAAATATTTCTAAGCAAAATCTGGTTTTGTATCTGTGTCCGACAATGAATCTCTCATACAAACTATCTCTATACAAATAGGCTAAGACAATGACAGAAGAAGAAATAGCTTTACACAAACACCATTTTTTGGGGTAAAACATCAGGGCACAATTGCAAACCCTATTGTTTTTTTTTCAGGGCTTGCGGCAGAGTTTATTGCCACAGCTTTGATCAGAGCACAACACAGGGAACCCAGACCAGGGGGGCTGAGCATGGCCATTCATTTCCAGGAGTGTAAGATAATAATCTGGCAGCCGTTCCAGGCATTAGGACATCTGAAGCTACTTAGTATTTCAGTAAGTAGCACAGTTTGCTGTAGAGAGAAGCCCTTAGGTAAAGGATCCTGCAAATTTCTGGTAGAGGACACGCGGTTAATGACCTCGGGAAGGGTCTGTTCGGAATTTAGTTCATTTCCAGCTGCTGTTTCTTGTTGTCTTAGAAGCTCTGACAGGGCTGAGCGTACAACAGCTACTTGTGCCCTTCAGTGGTGGTCAGGGCCCGAAGGCATGTCAGGCTGCAACAGAGGGCGTACCCCTGCAAGCTCCTCTATTAAGGCGAGCTGAACAGGGATGTTTGTTGTCTCTCTTCCTAGAAAGCCTTTTTTTCCCCAAGACACAGACTAATGAATCCCGAGATTCAATATGGGAGACTAAGCCAGTGACACAGTCATTGCCATTATTCCCAGGCTTCTGGGAAACCCATTGTAGTTCAGAGCTGATCTGACGCACGGCAGAGAATCGTTAGAGGATTTATTTTGTCCCTTTCTGCTCTTCAGAAAGACTGCCTGGAAAACCGATAGGATGTCAGCCTGGGCTTGCCCTCCTGTGCTGGGCTGCAGCATTTTGTTTGTGGCAGCCTTTGTTTGGTGTCGATGGGGGGGAGAAGGGAAACAGCTGCCGAGTCTTTGGGTAGACAGAAAAAGCTTTCAGTGGTGCTGGCTTAGAGACTGATGTTTCCATCATTGGTATTGGTAAATCTGGAGGCAGATGTTCTACCCTGGAAGAGTTCCCCACCCTGCCTTATCTTTTCAGTCTGAGCAGGAGGGCTAGAACAAGGTTTGTGTTCATAATTCACTGCAGAGTGCTCCTGGTGCCCCCCTGCACCAGTCCATGCAGGCTGTCCTAAATGCCTTGCTCCTTAGATTACAGCAGGTCGGGTTTTAAAGCTCTGGTCCCCCCACAGCAAAAGGACAGGAGGGCAACCTTCACCTGTGTGTTTGTACAGCCTCTGTCCAGTGAGGCACAGAAACAGCATGGTTAGCCTCAGAGAGGAAGAGCTGCAGCTGTGTGATCACCTTGTGCCAAGCCACAAGTGCCTCGAGGGAAATTCTTGCGGAGAGCACCTGGCTGAGCTGGAGCATGGTCTGTCTTAGCTACCGGTGGTAATTTCTAGCCCTAACATTTCTCAGCACCTAAGGAATTGTACCTGATCTCTTCCCTGCTTTAGGCAGAGCCCCCATCCAAGCCCAGGCAGAACCAGCCTTGCAAACACTGGACCTACGCCTGCCTCCTGCTCCAGCATTTCAAGCCTGCTCTGTGGGTGGTTCTGCAGCACAGCACAAGTTAGAGCAGCTTTAGCATCTCCCACAACCAGGGCAGTGCAAAAGAGTTGTTTTAAAGCCCGTCTGACTTTTCTTTTTCCACGGAGTGTGGGATTTACTCAGGGGCTTGGGAAACTAAAGCTAGGAGCTTATCTAATCTGGAGTCTATCCCACAGCCCTTAATTTGTTATCTGGAAGTTTGGAAAATGCAAGTATCTCTAATTGAAAACAAGAGGCGTTTGTGTGTCATGGTTAATGCAGATTTATTTCTGACAAGAGAGTAAATTCAGCACAGATTGGAACCAGCTGCCCCAGCTCTAAGTACCTGAGTCTGCCCTCCACGTCTCCAGGCCTAGGACTCAGGCGCTGTCATGCCGTAAGTCTCACTGGCTGAGGCGACAGCTCAGCATTGTCCTTGCTTGCATGAGGAAATAAATGCTCCTGAGCAAGGACCGGCAAGGGAGCTTGGTCATGGAAAACCTGAGAGCCAAATCAATCTACTTAATGTGTGATTGATTCCTCCAGCGAGGGGAGGAAGCAGGAACAGGGAGTGCAAAGGGGCTTACAGATAGAGAGGAACACATTTTATTCCAAATCTGTTGCTGCTTGAGCTGCGGCAAGAGCCTGTGCCCAAGGCATGCCTGCGATGGAGGTGGGTAGGAGGAGGTGAGCACCAGCGAGCTGAAAGCAGGGCACTGACTGGAGGAGGATCCAGCAGGCAGCTGTGGCTTGTCTTGCTTTTGAGAGCAGCAGGGCCTGTGGATCATTTACTCCAAACACACAACATCTTTTTCGTAGCAGGGTAGGTCAGTAGAACAGGGCATTTCGCTTCTCTTTGCTCATTTTCCCTCTGTACTGTCTCACCTATATAGACTGTAAGATCCGTGGAGCAGGACTATCTTGTAGGTTACAAATACACCGGATTTTGATTGCCACTTGGGGAAAAACTGTGTCAATCCTGCAGCTTCTGGTCCACATGCCTTCCCCCGGGGCAGTGCTCGCACCCCGTGGTGCTCTGTAGCTACTCAGTCACGTGGAAAGATGCCAGCTCTGATTAATACCCCAGCTACAGGAGAAGCTGCTTTGCACTGAGCTCCCCACACAGACACAGATAAATCACTGTTCTCCTTCCCTGCGATTGTGAAGAGCTCTTCCTCCACAGGCCTTGAGATGCTTATCACAGAAGAGTGTAGGAGGGGTCAGGGAAAGACTTGAACTGAAAATACCTTACAGCGAGAGACCTTTAATTTCTTTCCTGGGTAGCTCTGGAAGCTACACAGTCAGCATTTCCATTTGCGATCTGATCATATGCACTCAGACAAAAATTCTCATAGGACACAGGTTGAAATGAGCATTTGGCAGAAGAGAAAACGGTCCTTTTGAAAACATGCTTCTTTCTTTTAAATTTGATTTCAAATTTAATCCTTCTCTTGAGCAACTCTGCTGCTCACCACAGCTCTTGGTCTCAGTCAGACAACTCAAATCCAGCCAGGACATCCAAGTACATCGAAGAATTTTGTTGTATTGTTTTCACAGTTAGCTATTGTAATCATCAAAGGTAAAGCATCAGGTAACATGGTGCTGTTTCATGCAGCAGAGCAGGTTGTTTCCAACGTGCTCTGGCTGCTGTATGATCGCCAAGAAGAGGCACTGCGCGCACTTCAAACATACTAAGTTACAACTTAAAAACATTTGCACAAAAACAGCTGCATCTCTTCTGCCCAGTGGATGTTCTGTTGGCAGATGCTGTAGAAACAGCAAATTCTCGGGCAGGAATTACACTACAAGATGAAGAACACTTTGGTTTTATTACACCAATAAAGAGCGTCAAGCCAAGAGGCAGTCAACCAAAGTAGTGAACAGAGCACATTCAGCAAGGAGCAAACTCTGCTGAGTTTTCTTTCACATCCATCAATTATCCTTCTGCAGAACAGTTCTTCTCGACAGGACTATCAGCTGCAGCCACAAGCCTGCACATTTTGGTAAGAGTAGCAGTGATACTGCTTCTCTGTGCCTTTGCTTAAACATAACAGATCTTACACATGCACTAATTATTCATTTTCTTCTGCTAACACTGATAAACCATGAGCATTTTCTGCTGGGTAAATCACTTCCAATCACTGCCCTGTGGTAAACTCAGGGCTGCATTTAACACCATTCACAGCTGTATTTCAGCAAACAGCAAATTCGTTCTTGTATGTGCTAGTTTGCAAAAGTCCCAAGGAGCTTTTAGGCCATCAGACACAGAATGAGAGAACAGCGCAAGGAAAAAAATCTTGCTAAAACAAAGAGTCACTTACCTGCTGGGAGTTACAGAGGCAGAGCCAACAGCAGCCTGCTGCAGTGACCTTGTCGGGGCCAGAGGAGCTTAAGTTTGCCAAATTTAAAGGATCAGCCCCGGCGAGGCATGCTGGGTTGGGGAGAGCCCTCTGGGGAGCACGTTGTGGGGTGGGTGGCGAGAGGTCAGCAATGCAGTGGTGAGATGGGATGGCTGCAACTGCAAGGGGCTCTGCTCCCGAAGCACTCTTGAAAATGACTTTTGTGAGGGTTGCAGGGTGAGGAGCTTGGACCCGAGCCGACTCGTGCACAAAGGGGAGTTTATTCGATGTGCTGCAGCTCCAGCAGAGGACAGATGCCTCCCCCAGCCCCCCTCAGCCTTTCTCCTCTCTCCTGACCACCCGTCGGAGCCAGCTGGGGCTGCGATCTGCTGGCATATCCGACTCAGAGCTAGGCCTTGGCTCAGGCTGCAGCTGGGATTATCCCCACAAGTCCCACCTGAGGGCCCTTCTCCACATCACACCGGTCCCAGAGGCATCCTGTGGGTGCCGCCTCTGTCAGGCCTCCCTCGGGCCGAGGCAGCAGGCCGCCGGGTTCCCCCGCTAACCATCCTCTGTTTCTGTCAGGACAGTAGTGAGGCAGCTGATGGAGCTGGCCCCTGGGACGAAGAAGTCACCAAGTGGTGGGGAGAGTGGAGCTCCTGGTCCAC
Organism: Aythya fuligula; assembly: GCF_009819795.1. NCBI lineage: Eukaryota > Metazoa > Chordata > Aves > Anseriformes > Anatidae > Aythya > Aythya fuligula. Next base: position 20,961,062 of record NC_045566.1, on the reverse strand, counting down.
CTGCTCCCGGTCCTGCGGGGGAGGCGTGATGTCCCGGGAGAGGCACTGCCTGCGACAGAGGTACGTCTGTCCCCACAGCACCCCTTGGCCAGCCCTCAAGGGACACAGGGGTGCCCCAACCCACGTTTTGGGCTCTGTAGGGCCTCAGGAAGGCAGGTGGGCAGCCAGCAGGCTGTGGGGCCTGTGGGAGACTTGAAGATGACAGGGTTGTGGGCTGGAGACCAGCTTTATTCCTGCTCCTCCCCTGTCCTTCACAAACACTGCTTCTCTACCACTGCTCTGAGCAACCTAACCCTGACTCGTAGCCAGTTCCCGTGCGTAGGATTTTGGCCCTTATTCCCAGACACCTTCTGGGGACTTGGCTGGCAGCAACCAGCTCAGCCATGCCTCAGCAATTTCCCCTTTTCACTCCCTGCAGAGCTGGCAAGATTTTTTTCCCCCTGTCATTTATCTGGCTGTCACCTGACAGCATCTCCATTTGTCCCCTGCAGCTGCTACAGCCCTGGCGCTGATTGAACAAGGTTTGTGGGGAGCTCCAGCTGTCCCCTGTGGGTCACCTTGCCACCAAGCCCTCCTCCTCGGGCACCTCACTAACCTGCTTCTCCCGAGCTGTTAATGAGAGCCAGCATCCTGCAGCACAGCAAGCCTCAGGGCCCCTTTCCCTTCTGCGTGAATGCACTCGGGAGTGCAGGAAGCTCAGACAAGGGCCCCCCACCTGCTCTGCCTCCTGCAAAAGGAAACTTCTTTCATGTGGGCTGGTTGGCAGCATCGGGAGGGTCCAGATGTGCTGAGGTGCCGTCCATCTGGACGCAGCCTCCTCACTGACGAGGCTTGCCAACGTCTCTGCCTCTGCTTGACACAAAACCCAGCCAAAAGGTGCTGCAGCACTAAGCAAAGCAGCTCGTGAGCCAGCTGTGCCCCACGAAATAATTTTTGCCCAAGTCTGCAGACTGCCCCTGCTTCAGCTGAAAGGCATGGCAATTTTTGAAGCCTTGTGGTGCAAATTTAAGCTATGCCTACACCGCATAAAGCATAGCTCTGCAGGGATAGCTGCAATACATCAAGGCAGTCCAGCCTGAGTATGGCTATTGCACACCCTAAGTTCCCAGCCCTGTTAACCCACTGTCTGCTGCTGATCTTTACCCAGAGCACAGTGCCTTAATCTGCAGTCCTAGCCTTTCTCCCCACACCTTCCCAGCTTTCAAGATTTTTTTCAGCATGTACACGTCAGGAACTTGGACAAATGTTGCTGGCCAGAGCTAAAGCATCAACTGCTGAGAAACTCATGGTTTTTTGTCCGTTACCTGTACCAAACCTCTCCTGTTAATCTTTTAGGGTGTCCATTCCCCATGGGAGGTGCCATCTCTCTGCCTCCTGCTCAGTCAGTTCTGATATCAATTCCCCTGCTCACTTCAGATCATGGGAGTGGTGGATCTATTGGTCTATTGTCCTTCTGTCAGATCAACCCTATGGGAGCTCAGAGGTGAAGGGGCACAGCAGTGCAAATACTTCACTTGCTCCCTGTTCTACTCAAACTGCCTCAAAAAGAGAGTAGCCTAAAATTGCATTCCCCCTAAAAGCACTGAAAATGCATTTCAGAGACGTTGGCTGGCATAGATACAGAAAGCTTTGCTCTGATAAAACACCAGCCTGGCTTCTCCCCGTTAAGTCAGGCCTGACTTCTCAGTTATCCTCAATTTCTTAGAGTTTCATGGACCTCCAGCTCATTTCTGCATTCTCATTCTGCTTTGCAGGCTCCAGATGCCCCAGGGAACAAACAGCACCATGTGTGTTGGCCAAGCCAAACACTACCAACTGTGCCAGCAGCAGGTGAGAACCACTTCCAGCACCGACTGGTTCTTACTGGGGGATGTGGGATGCAGGGGTCCGCACTTGGAGCTTCAAGAGCACCAGCAGTCAGGGTGCGACTGGTCTGTCAGAGGCACGGGCCACTCCTCGGGCAGCGTGCCTCTGAAAACAGGGGAGATGGGCTCTACTCTCTGGGACTGAAAGGTGGGGGAAAAGGATATAGATAGGTTAGATTAGATTATAGATATATTTGTTGTGGGGTGGGGGGAAGGAAGACGTTTTTCCAGTATGCTTTTCCCTTTGCTGTAAGTAAATTTTGCAGTACTGTTAAATGCAGCTGTCTGAGGCGATGGAAGCCTGGCCCTTCTGCCTGTATTATAGCATCTCAGAGTCCATCACTGATTCCTTCCAGGGTGGACTGGGCATTTTTATCCTCCAAGGATGCAGCAGGGACAAGCAGCTGTCACAACCATGGCTGCGACATAGGGAGCTTTTGATCACGTTTATTCCCTCCATAGCCCTGCCCAGCCAACACAGCAAGCTTCAAACAACAGCAGTGCTCCAGTTTCAATGCCAAAGCCTTTGGGAAGCGCTACTACCACTGGATGCCCCTCTATCCAGGTGGGTTTTCACAGCTTCACACAAAGGATCAGGGTGAGAAAACACCTACAGGATCTCCTCAGACACAGGAGAAGGATGCAGGGGGCAAGGGATGGATGCTCCTCGTTGGTCTGGAAGTACTTTCCTCTGCTACCTCCTTTGGAGAAATCATTCCCTGTTTCTTCACAGAACCTCTCTGCCCAGCCAGGCCTTCTCTCTCACCACATTGCTCCTGTTTTGGAAAATACATCAGCAAGCGCTGGCGGGCAGACAGGACACAGGCTCCTCTGAGGTGTCTCAGCTAACCAGCAGTCATCCTGGCAGAGTGGCTGTTCACTCCCTGCGTGCCTTCTTCCATTTTGGCTGCCTCTTTCGCCCAGCGTGCTTCCCACTGGGCTGGTAGTGGGTTATTCTGAACAGGATGTCCATCCGTTTCCTGCGCAGAGGAGATAAATTCCTTCACGTGGCTTGCCAGATGGCCCTTGAGGCCCAGAATCAGCTCCTCTGAGACACGACTGTCTTTCTGGACCTGCCTGTTTTTCTCTTTCCATTAGCTGCCAAGGGAACATAGAATATCTGTACCTCTAGCTCCATTTATCAGCTGGAAGGGGTGTAGCTGGCCACAGTCGGTACAGTTGGTGCCTCTCTTACAGGTCTTTTTTGCTCTTGTGTATTTATGTGTGGCCTGGGATCTGCTGAGGCAGATTCCCCTGTCTGGCACAAGGGATGGCACTGTAAAGGGGAGAGGGTATGGCAAGGAAGTGGTTTTGCCATCGAGAAGCGCTTCTGCCAGGCCTGGTCCCCATCTGCAGCCTCATACCACAGCCCCTTTACTGCCGAAACATCTGTAGCCTTGGGGTCTCATCTCAAGAAGCAAGAACATCAAAGGTGATGTCAAACCAGCAGCATGGATAAGAGGGAAGTCCCCTTCTTCACTGCCCATCTCTGATCACCTCGCTCTGCCTCTGTCCCTTCAGATGACTACACCAGCATCTCCAACAAGCCCTGCGACCTCCAGTGCACCACTCGGAGCGGAGAGAGACAGCTGATGGCCCGAGCACAGGATGGTACCTCCTGCAAGGACAGGACCCATCAAGGAGTCTGCATCAATGGGAAGTGTGAGGTGAGGCTCTGGAAGGAAATAACACAGAAATGGGGAGTATAAATGCATGGTGGAACCTCCAAGGCCAAGGGCCCCAGCAGGGAAGTGAAACCAAGGCCTGGCAGGAATAATTACGCTCCCTTTTGAATGCCTACCGACTAGAACAGAATACAAAGGACATTAGATTCACATTCCCACTGAGTAACAGAACTTTCCTCCTAGTACAGAGAGGACTAGAATTGAAGTGACTATGCTTTCATAGTCACCCAAGTTGAAAAAAAAAATCTTATATTTGATTTATCCTGCATGCAGCAAGGATAAAGTATGGGTGTGTGTAGTGTTACGCTGAGTTGTCTTAAAACCTCAAGTAGGCCTGCCTTTGATGCAGCATCTCCTGCAGAGTGATGCTGTATGTAACTATTGCAGTGCAAAAGATTGGCTTAAAGACAGCTACAGAATGAACTGAAACAGCTTACCCAAATCTTACTCCAGTCACCTACACACACACAACCTTGCCCCAGCTTCAGGGGCACAATGTAAATGGTCACAACTTGCACCAGTGAATATCTCCTGCTGCCAGATTCATTCATTCATTCATCACCCTACTCCAAGCTACCCTACACCCACACCCAGAACCTCACCTAAATGATGTGGTAGCGTTTCCTTGAAAAGACCCTGCCACCAGGAAACCCTTTCTTGTTTTATTCTTTGCAGCCAGTGGGGTGCGATGGGAGCCTGTATTCGCCCCGGACGATGGACAGATGCAGGGTGTGTGGAGGGGACGGCAGCACTTGCCACCGTGTCTCGGGCAGCTTCCGAAAGGCAATCTCACAGATAGGTACTCCCTGCTACCACAGTCCAGAGACTTCACCTGCTACTCCTTACCACCAACTGGCATGAAGGGTGACTGGCTTGAATGCGGGTAGGAGTTTCCTAGCTGCTTGGTGGAAAGAGCTGAAGAGTGTCGCCACCTCTGCTTAAATGCCTGTATTTTATCCTTTTAGCTTAATCAGAGGAGATAGGTTTTGATGTGCTGTATATTAGCCTGGCGAGTTTTCCCTTTACCTCTTTACGGGAGGAAGCAGCTGGGGATCTATTTGTTCTTACTGATTTTGGCAGCTCCCCCACCTCAGGTGATGTGAAGAGGTCAATGAATCTTCTTTATTTGTGCTAGGCGTTCACTGGAAGCTTAGGTTCCTGTGATGAGGGTCCCGGCATTTGTTTCAGCCTGCGCTCAGTCTCCAGCTTTCCGCAGTCCTATGGTTGTCACAGCTGTGGGACAGTCCCTCTGAAACGGAGCTGAGATTAACGGTTCATCTCCTGCCACCTCATGGCTCATTCCTCCACTCACAGAAGAAATAGACTGTGGTATACTCATTAGTAATTAACTGTGGTTTGAGGATGTTTTAGAATATCATTTCACATTGCTGTAGTTCCACTAGTCTACCTCATTCTCCACAGATGCTAGACCAGAGAAGCACTCAGGCTCCTTTCCAGGTCGGGGTAATGGTGCCGACCTCTCTAGCAGTACACAAACAGTCTTGGCATTCTGTTCCAGCTCTCATAAAATCTTACAGGGCAGGAAGAAAACAATGAATTTCTATTAGGAAAGACAAGCTGGCAAACCCACACAACTTTAAGAGCCTTCTCACTTCCTCTCCATTTAAAGGTCAATCTTTAAGCTCCTCTTGAGACAAATTCTGTTGAGTCAGGAGCTGAGGGGACCTACAGTCTTCTCCCTCCTCCCTTCAGCATTAGTGTTAGTCACTAGTAAGCTTTTTCTGTGCTCTTGCCAGAAAGCTTGAGAGCACATTCATTGACGCACCTAAAGCCACACAGTTATACTTGCACAATTCCTTTTTAACAAACCCAGCTGTAGTCAAACTGAGCCTTAGAGACCTGTAATGGCCATCTGTAAAGGGATTTCATAGGGGAGCTAGGATTGGAGCTCACAGCCTGGCGTGATGTGTTTATGTCCTTAAACAACCTGCTAGGGGTAGTTCTGCACTCCTACTTGCACATTTATCCCACAAACTTCTTTGCCTATGTACGCCTTTTTATTTCGTCCTCAGGGTTTCCTCACCTCCGTTCTGTTCCTGCTCCTCAGGTTATGTGTTCATCACCAACATCCCTGCCGGTGCCACGGACATCCTCATCATTGAGCGCAGGAAGACAGAAAACATCCTGGGTAAGCAGAGGATCCACAGGGATGTGGAGGTGCCAGTTCAGCTCTCCTTATTGCCAATGCAGTTTCAGTGCTCTGCATGGAATATCACATTTGTCTCTTTTGTCTCTTCTTTGAAGCACTCGCTGATGAATCTGGGCATTTCTTCTTCAACGGCAACTCTGCCATTGACAACCCCCAGAACTTCAGGGTGGCTGGCACGATCTTCAAGTACCGGCGGCCCTCGAGCCTGAACTCAGATGGGCTGGAGTATATCATAGCTCAAGGGCCCACTAACCAGTCTCTGAATGCCATGGTAAGTGAAGAGCTAGTTTTAGGCCTTCCTGTCTTGCCTGTCCCAAAATTGTGAGCCTCCCCAGACAAATGGAATATTCATCTTGTTCCCAAACCAATTGCCTGGGGCTGAGAAAGCCAGGTACTGCCCTGCAAGTTTCCAAGGATGCTATCTTCTCTTATCATCTGTCAGAAAGTAGCTGTGGTTAGAAGAGATCTCTGTGAAATACATGCCCTTCAAATAAAACAAGTTTTGTTTTCTTTCCTGTTTCCCCCAGTACTATAACTTCAATGGCAAAATGCCACATATAACTTATGACTACACTGTACCACGGACACCACCACCTCTCCGAACTGCAGCCCCTGCTGTAGACAGACCTCACTATCATCACCTGCTAGAGACCAGCCAGAACTATCCTGCTCCAGCCAACTCCAGAGCTGCCAAGGACTCCAATGCCACATGGCTCTCCCTGCCACCAGATGACACCAGCGAACAGTTTAAGACAACCTTAAGAGAAAGGCATGAAGATTTAGGCTTCAGTCATCCGCACTTCTTCCAGACCAACTCCACCAGTCAGCCTCGGGGCTGGGTCTGGGAACAAGGTGAAGAAAAGGAGAAATATGACTTCCAGATAAGACAGGTCTACCATGCAAACACAGCAGGAGAGGAAGAGGAGGACAAAGCAGCAGCAATCGGTGGAGAAACAGAATTGGGTTGGTTGCTTTATTTTTCTTTCTCTCACAAGTCTGCATTCATTGATAGTGGACGTTCCACATTGGCTTACTTGAAATCTAGAGTGGCGTTCCCGTTGGGGCTGCCAGAAGAGAAGGATGGTTAATAACAGGGGTGGAGACTGTCAGGGAGCAGCAAGGGCTGGTTGTTCCTTAAGGGAAGGGGAGCAAAGCTGAAGTTGATCTGGGAAAGCCAAACAATTCAGGAACAGAAGTAGGAGCAAAACTCACCTACAACATAGGTGAGGCCAGACCTGAACTTAAATGGAGCTCCTGGGCCATGGGTAGAGAGTGTGTGAGGATCCCACGTGAGGCTGGTCAGGGCAGTTAAGGTGCCATGCTGGCACCTTATGATTTTAAGGCCAAATACTTCATGCTTTTTTTCCGCTTACTGGACACCTAAACCACGTGCTGAAGTCTAAGTCATACAAGACAGTGAAAGCATCCCCCTGTTTCTCTTCCAGCCCTCAGATTCAATCAGATTTCCATCAGCACAGCTGTACCCTACAGCACGAGGAGATCCGAGCTCTCGGAGAACAGCCGCGCAGCGTCCTCCAGGCTTCGTCTCTTCAGGCGGCTGTGTCACCGAGACCTGCACCACACCGCCTTCTGTAGGGAGCTGCAGCACCTGGCAGCCAGGCTGGCCCAGAGGAACTCCACAGCAGGACTATGGACCCAGACGGCTGCCCGGTGGCCACAGGGCCTCCACAAAGCACCGTCCCGTAAGAACTCACTGGAGGACTTGAAGGTGGAGGCATATGCTGGGAGTCAGGGGGAAGCAAGCAACTACAGCGTGATGGCATCTGTGGAGAGCCCTCTGCTAGGTGCCAGCACAACCGCGGACATCAGCCAGGCAGAGCCTCTGCAAGCCCCTGGCGCTGAAAGGTGGCACTTGGTTTCCTGGGCAAAACAGGAGCGTGGTTAGCTGGGGAGGGAGGGTTGAACCGATCCTCATAGTCTCACCGCTGTCCTTGACGTCCCTGTTCTCCAGTGTCTCTCCATGGCAGCTGTTGGAGGTCCTTGAGAAATGGTGTGTCCTCCAAAAACTGATTGGCGTAGCTCCTGGTGTGACACAGAGCTTCCAGAACCTATTTTGTGTCCTCCTGCCTCAGAGGGATCCATTTAAATAGGTTCTGTAGGACCTGCAGGGCTGTGGCTATTCACAGCCTTGCTAGTCGAATACAAGAGGTGGATCAAGGCTTTGCACTCTGCTTGTCATTGGGACATCTTGTCCAAGGTGGGGGGAGATGGCGATGGAGAGCAGGAACAATGGGTTTCGTCCCGTTTTCAAAGAAAGTAAGGAGGAAATTTAATACGTTTCATGTTTGCAGCAATTTTCATCTTTATCTCATGCCACTTCCTCCTCTCTTTGCAGCAATGAGTTCAATGTGAGCCCCGTGAGCCACGACGACATCAGCTTGGCTGACATGTATCGCTGGAAGGTCTCAGCCTATGCCCCCTGCAGCTCCACGTGCACTTCAGGTAGGTGAAGACCTGATCCTTATTTTCAAGACGGGTTCATCCCGGTAACTTCCTTTAATTGGAATCCACACAACCGCCCCCCGGTTTCTTTGCCATTTGGTTCCCTGTTTTTATGGTATCTAGAGAGGGCAGATGCATTTTGGTGGAAAACCAGGATATTATTGCAATGCCATTGGTCTTAGAGTGGCATCTTGAAGTGATTGACTCTTGTAATCAGTGGGGCAATTGTGAATTTCCGTACTTTGTAGGATGAGTTTTGGCGTCAGTTTTCCTTCCCAGGATGGGAGGTTAGGATGACAGCCCTCAGAGGAGTCTGGGGAGAGAAACGGAGCCATCCAGAGCATCTGGCTGATTTTTGTTTGGAGCCTTTTGTCAGTTCAAGCCTTTCCTAGGCAACTGATTGTGCAAGGGAGATCCTTTTTGGCTGCTGTTAGAGAAAACACTGGTATTTTTAAAATTGCAGGTAGAGTTTCAGAGGCTCTTCGATAATGTAATCATAGTTGAGGGAGGCTTTTGCATCTGGTAGAGCCTGACCAAGAGAGGATCTTGATTGTCCAGCAGGTATCAGCGCCTCCTACGCGATGTGTGTCCGGTACGATGGAGTGGAAGTGGATGAAACATACTGTGATGCCCTAACCCGGCCAGAACCTACTCACGAATTTTGCACAGGCAGGGACTGCCAGCCTAGGTGAGTGGGAACAACATGAACTGTCTGTGGGTACTACACATTTTAGTGAGGATTATTTTTGGCTCGACAACCATTTCGGGGCTGGAAGTTGTGCTTAAATAGCTAAACCCACTTACTCTCATGTTCACAAAAAAGGGAAGGAATTTATTGTGTCTAAATTACCTGTGAAGCACAAAGCTGTCTTCTTTCAAGACCAGCCCCCCTTAACATCAACATCTACGTGATCAGCAGCAGTTACTGGTTCAGGGAGTCCCAGGAACACACGCACTCCCCAGCCACCCTCTGTCCCTTGGTCCCCTTACCTGGGTTTTCCTTTGTGCTTTCTCTCCCGATGCTCGTGGAGGTGGGAGACCAGCCGGTGGAGCGAATGCTCCAGGACCTGCGGCGAGGGCTACCAGTACCGCACCGTGCGCTGCTGGAAGATGCTGGCTCCGGGCTTCGACAGCTCCGTTTATGATGACCTCTGTGAGTCAGCCGGGCTGGCCAGGCCCATGGAGAGGAAAGCCTGCAAGAACAAGGCCTGTGGGCCTCAGTGGGAGCTCTCCGAGTGGTCTGAGGTAGGTGGCAGGGGAGCTTTGCATCCAAGGATGGGCTGGGGCCTGGAGGAAAATGACAAATGTTGGGCGCTTCCCTCTGGTGAGTGCTGAGGAAGCGCTGCCCGACTGTGCCCTGGGGAAGCAAGTACTGCCTTTACCCCCTTTTTCTCTTCCCCTGCTGGGGTCCTGCCCCTCTCCACTAGTGCAGCAGGAGGAAAACACCTCTGCTTGTCCCTCTTGCGCTCTGCTTCTGAGCCCAGGGGCTGGCTCTGTGTCGTTGCAGTGTTCAGCCCGGTGCGGCACCCAGGGGACGATGAAGCGGGAGGTGCGCTGCTCGGTGGAGGCACCCCTCTGCGACGAGTCCCGCAAGCCCAGCAGCGAGAAGGTGTGCTCAGGACCCCCCTGCGACCGCCGCTGGACCGCTTCCGACTGGGGCCCGGTGAGTCCAGAGGGGCTGCTGCTCCCTCCCCCAGTGCTGGGGGTACAGGGCTGGCAGGAGAGGGCAGACAGGCAGTCACACTGCTGGTCTGCTGGCTTTCGTCTGGCAGAGGCTAGAGAATCGGTGATTATCTGCATTTTTGCCTCTCCATGCTGCAAAAATGCAGATTATCTCTGATTAAGTCCGAGGGGAGTTCTTTAATAATTTGGGATCCTCCTGGCACCTGAAGAATGACCCCCCCCCCCCGACCAGATGTACTTCTAAAGACCCATGGGGTCGAGTGCCACACAGCCCCAAATGCAAGCCTAGGCTCCAGGCCCCCAGCACACCACAGACCGTGGCCCCTCAACCTTCCTGCTGTAATTAAATGCCCTCTGTTCCTCCAAGTGCTCAGGTGCCTGTGGTGAGGGACGCATGAGTCGCTTTGTCGCGTGTCGCAACCTGGAGGGCAAGGTGATCTCCGACGCGCAGTGTGACCCGGCCGCCAAGCCCCTGGCTGTCCACCCATGTGGAGACAAGAACTGCCCCGCGCACTGGGTGGAGCAGGAGTGGGATCAGGTAAAGCCCACCCCACATCCCACAGGAGCTGGTGGGTGTCTGGCTCCCTTGGCAGAGCTGTACCCTTGGCACAGCTCCTTCCACAAAGAGGGAAGTAGCAATGCCCCAGTTTGCCCCCCCATACCTCAAGGTTTGTGGCACTTGCTGCCTTCCCAGGGAGCTCCATTGGAGGGCAGCAATGTCCTAAGGAAATCCTCCTCCTCTCCCACCTCTGGCTCCCAGCTGGCAGTTGCAGGCACCTCAGCAGAGCTCTGTCCAGAATCTGCACTCACCTCCCCAAGATTTTGGTCCCACCACTAAAGAGAAAGCCCCAGAAAAAAACAACTGGTTCTCTGATTAATAATAGCCAGAGGGAAGCCTGGACCACAGCCCGAGTCCCTGCCCTGGAAGTCACATCCAGCCCAAGAACGCTTACTTGCCTCAGGACTCAGAGTCAAGTGAACGTGGCCCAGGTGCCTCATTCTATCCAGCCATCATTCTCACCAGCCTACTCCCTCTCTGTTGATCAAGGGGCTCTGGGCTTCCCATGACAAGCTGGGCCAAATCCCAGAGCATCCAGAAGGGACACATTGACTCACTTGTGGGGTTTGACCTTGTAAAGTCTTGAGAAAAACAGGGATTCACAGAGCATTAAGGAAGAAGGTCAGAGAAACAACCAAGCTCTCCCTCCCCTCCAACCATAGCTAAGCCTCTGTTCTCCTTTTTGTAGCCTTCCTAGCTGTTGACTGCATTCAGCTGTGTCCCTCCAGCACTGGTTAATGAGCAGTTAATTGGTTAAACCTGGGGACCTGTGGCAGTCCTGTCACCCTTTCCTGCTCTGGCCCATGGTGTGGGTCACGTACAATGCTGCGGTACAATTGTTCAGTTATGCCCTGGTGACTAAACTCACCTGAACCCTGAAAAGCCAGCTGGGCTCCCCACCTTTGCCTGTGCCGGCGTCTTTGCTGTGTTCTCTCAGCACAGGATGACTCAGGAGGGACACAAGCCAGCTGTGCTGGCCCCAGCATGGTGAAGACAGGCACAAAGCAGTGAAATCTCAATCTGGCAACTGCTGCTGTGGGCATCAGGGAGCGGAGCAGAACTAGAATCAGATTCTGCTTCTCTTGGTGTTGTCCTGAGAAGCTGAGCCCTCCCACCTGTGCCTGCATGGCTGTGGGCTGAGCTCAGGTACTTGTCCATGCAGGTCTCCTGTAGCGCACCAGTTTGATCCCCTTGGCCCACGCACTGCTTGTCAGTGTTCCAAGACACAGGTTGCTGCACAAATATGCTACACAGTCTTTGAGGACATAGAGGTACATAAATTAAGTCAGAAACAGCCTTTTGTAGTCTTACCTTGACTCTTCCAGCTCCCTTGTGGTAGCTGCTCTCAGGCCGGCCGAGCTCAGTTCAGCATCCCCCACGGATGGATTGTGCACAAATAACCAGCTCCTGTCCCTGCTCCCCAAGAAATTCAGCTCCCTTGCAGGCAGCCGTTGCTCCTGTGCCTGCCCCCTTTAGACTGGTGTTAGCACACGTTAAGCACCTTGCTTCTGAGCAGGATGCCATCTTACCTGGAGCTGCACAGCCGAGGAGCATCATTTGTTTTGTTTTCTTCCCCAGTGTGATGCCAGCTGTGGGCGAGGGATGAAGACCAGGGTCGTCTTGTGTGCAGGCTTGGAGAATGGGGTGTACAGGGAGTACCCTGAGAAGCGCTGTGAAGCCTCCCAGAAGCCTGAGGAGCACGCTGCCTGTTTCAAGAGGCCGTGTTCGACGTGGTTCACTACCTCCTGGTCACAGGTAGGGCTCAGGGAGGTGGGGAGGGGGGAGATGAGGCCTCATAACCCTGGTTGATGGCATACAACCTGCACTGAGGATTTCTAGCAGCCTGATCTGCTGAGGGCTCTGGTAGGACTGGACAGGACTGCGAGCTCTCTGTTAGCAGACCAGGCAGCAGAGGGAGAGGCTGGCACACAGGAGCTGGAGAGCATGTGGATTATGGCCTCAGGCAAGAGCACGCACTGCACTGCAGGCATTACAGCCGCGTCTCCTCTGCCAGGAGTCAGTGTTCTGTCCTTCCCTTGATTTTCACTAGTGAGCATTTAGGGAGTGGGGGTAGGCAAAGCTGTGGCTGACTCACAGCAGCCATTTTGTCCATCGTCAATCATAGCATCAGCGTTCAAAGCAAAAGCAACTCTGAGCTGCGTTAAAAAGCAGAAAGCCAACTCCTCCCTCACTCTGCCCCAGCTTCCAGGGGCTCTCCTCCAGCAACCAAAGGGGAGCTAAATCTGAGATCGGTGTGGGATCTGACCCAAGTCTCCTCAAGAGTAGTCTCCAAAGGAAGGCCTTGCAGGAAGAAAGAACTCGGCACCCACAGGAAAATAAAAACCTGCCTCTCATGATCCCTTCCCTCGATCTCCACAGTGCAGCAAGACGTGCGGTGCTGGTGTGCGGCTGCGCGAGGTGAAGTGCTACCAGGGAGAAGCGTTGGCTCAGGGCTGCGACCCCGCTTCCAAGCCAGAAGCCAGGCAGACGTGCCAGCTCCAGCCGTGCCCCACAGAGGCACCAGGTGAGGCTGGGAGGGCAGGGAGGGTGGGAGAGGAGCCCTGGGAGCCCTTTACGCCCCCCAGCCCTCAGCTGGGGGAAGCACATCTCCCTTTGTAACCTTTTCTGTGGATGCTTCTGCTCCCCAGAAGAAGACTGTGAAGACAAAGCGACGGCCAACTGCGTGCTGGTGCTGAAGGTGAAGCTGTGCTCTCACTGGTACTACAGGAAGGCTTGCTGCCGGTCGTGTCGGCTCAAGTCACCCTGACTACTACCAGCCTGTAGTTCCCTTCCAAATTCAGGGGCAAGACCCCCCTTGAGCCAGACTTTACCACTTGAAGCCACACCACTTGGCTTGGCTATGGAGCCAGTCCCTGTAGACGAGCCTGCTCAGCAAGGAAGGACTCCTAGGACTTAGTCATCACCGTTCCCTCTCCACCAAGAGGTTTTTATTCAAAACAAACCATCGGTTCCTAGAAAGCTACTGAGAAGCGAGTTGGGAAAGCCTGTCCCTGCTGTCAGTCATCTCTGAAGAGCTCCAGGTGGAGGTGGTGGGGCGCAGAGGCCAGCCCACAGCAGGGCACAGACCACAGCAGCAGTCGCTCTGCCCTGCCCTGCTGATTTTTCTACTACAAGGGTTATTTCCAAATCACAGCCCAAAAATTCTGTGTCACAATAAAGATCTAAACCGTAAATCTGTGTTTTTTGGGTTGCATGTACCTAGGTCCAGGCAAGGGAGGAAGAGGGACATGAGAGGGACAAGAGCAGGAGCAGGTAAGGTGGGGTGGTAAAATCCTTGCACCAGGACACTTATAGGGCAGCACTGGATGAATCCCGCTTTGTGTTGCCTGCCAAAGAACAGCAATCACTCCTGTTTTGTATTTCAAAGTCCTCATTTATTTCTGACATTGAGTTTGGACCCATAGCTCAGCAACAAAGACAGAGAATAATAACAGGGGAAATCTGAAGTGGAAAAAATCTGAGATCCCTGCCCCCACCCTGTGCTGTTCCTCCGCCATTCCCCAAACCTCACAACCCCCAGCTGTATCTCCCGTGTCTCCTGCCCTTTCGGACTCACCCATCTGTCTGCAGCCACACCAGGCCAGGGGTTTGTGGTGGCTGCCAGGACAATCCTCGCCTTGGCCATCCCACGACTTGGGATCTGCCTCGCCAGCCGCGGCACCCTGTTAGCTGGCAACAGGTCACATTTCGTTTGCGCGTGATGGTGATGATGATCTGGTTGCCTTCCTCTCACCAGAGGGGTGACCACAGAAGCAAAGCCTGGTGTGTTATTCCCACCCGGAGCGGGTCGTGGCAGGAGGCCTTGCTTCACGCCAAGAGGTAGAGTTGGGTGCCGGGAGCTGCCGTGCCCTCGGGTCACGCTGTGATAACTTCACGTGGCTCCGAGCAGGAGGGAGACCTAGCTGAGCTCTGGCAGGAAAGGACAGGATTCGCCGGGTTAGCCAAGAAAAACTGTTAGAGACTATGTTCCTGGGGAGGAGGACTGGGTGGGAGCCAGGGACTATCAGCCAGGGAGCTTCACTGCTGCTAGCTTTCTTCTTCCCCCTGCCTGCCCTTAACGTGAGAGGCCATGAAGACCTGCTCTCGCTATTTGGAGAATGGAAGGAGACTGTAAAAGAGATGCAGCTAGGCTGAGGCTGGGGATAATGGAAATGCAATGTCTTTCTGGTCCGGAGATGGAGGAGACAGTGAATAATGTTTGCTCAAAAGGCTGTGTAAAATGCGGGCTGGGGCACGGTGGTGGGATTGGATTTGGCATTCGTCTGGCTCCTTTTCTTTGGGTAGTATGAGCAGAGGTGCCAAGCCATGAGGAGGTCAAGCATGTCAATTAGCCTTTTGCCTGCTAACGAAGACATCTGAGGCATGTGCCTCCATACCGAGACCTCCTTCACCTGTGCTTGAATTGGGGAGGTCAAAAATTACCAATCCAAATCTTTCTGGTAATCCAATTTCCAAACTGTGGAGGTGCAAAAAATCCCGAAACCAAACCATTTCGACTTCTGAGCAGTTCTGCCTGATATGGCAAAGGCAAGGCAAGCGGCTCCTGCTCCTGCTTCTAGCAGCATCCGCACGGCCAGGGGGAGCTGGGCCGGCTGCATCCCTCCCCCTGCCATTAACAGGGAGCGCCGGTTGCTATGGGAAGTGCCCGTGAACGATGGAGACGTCCTTTGGGTCATTTTTCACCTAATTTGATTTATGGAGGAAGAAGGAACTTTCCCACGTTCGTGCTGCAGACGGAGCTGCTGGCTGAGCTGTCGTTAGCAGCCGCGGAGCCACCGAGCCCAGGCTCGGGTCTTGCAGCCTCTTCTTCCAGAAGTAAAGGAGGGGGGACCCCGAGCACCTGGAAATCACGCTCCGTTAGAGGTTGTGATCCTTGCACAGGAGGAGACCTGACCCGGCAGTCTCTGCTGTTGTGAGCAAAAGCCATCCTCAAACCAGCTGTGCTTGGCTGGGGGTCCAGGCAGGGCTTTGGATGCTGAAGGTGATCAAACTGCAGTTACCGAGGGGTGCAAACCTCCTCGTAAGTAAAGTCTCGATATCTTTATGGGCCCAAGCTAAAACCGCTCCTAAGGAAGCTCGTGAGGAGTGGAAGAGGTGGGGTTTTGGCTGCAGAGGGATCTACCTGTGCCCATTCGCGTGGGTCTCGCAAGCAACTTTGCCTCCCCTCACGGCGATCCAAATCCTCTCTGGTAACTTCTCCTACATGCGTGCAGACCAATGTGGCCGGGAGCCGGTGCCGTTTTTGGCAGTAACACAGAAGCAAAGTGCTCACGGTGCCCCAGCCTCCCCGGCCTCGCATCCCCCTGTGCTGCAGGGGCTCCCCTCTCCATCCCTCGGGGCGGCTGCGTGGGGACTCCGGGGAGCCTCGGGTAATTAGGTTGGTTTGTACTGTACATAGCCCTCATTAGACAAGTCCCTTCAGGAGATAGAGCAGTAATTACACTTATTGTGGGTTCGGAGACCGCCGTCTCGACATCCTCCTTCGATGATGTCTCCCTTACCCGTAAAGCTTCGCCGTGCCGGCTCAGCAGGAGGGCTGCACGGGTGCCGCGCTCCTCCCTTGCACAGACCCCAACCCGGCCAGGGGGGCGAAAATCCCCATCCCCGAAGCGGGGCGTGTTGCCGGGGGGTCACACCTCCGTGCTGATGGCCCTCGGCGGGGGGAAGCTCTCGCGGAGGAGGCCGTGCCGGCTCAGCGAGAAGCCCTGCAGGGCCGCCAGGTTGACGGGCGGCCCCATCTCCTTGTAGCAGGCGGGCGCGTAGGCGACCCGCTCGCCCCCGTTGCGCACCATGTCGGGGGTCCGTATGTAAAAGGGGGAGCCGTAGGGGGAGCAGGTCGGGCAGCGGGGGTGAGCCCCGTGCTGGTTGAGCTCAGGGACGGGTGTGGGGCTGCCCTGCCCGTCCACGACGCGGGAGTTGCAGGCGTTGCACGTGCCGGGGTGAGAGTGCGCGGGAAGGTCGGGCTCTTCCTCTTCCTCCTCCTCCTCCTCCTCCTCTTCCTCATCGGAGTCATCTTTCTTGCAGCAGTAGTACTGCGGGAAAGGGACAGGGCTTTTATCAGAAAGCGCAGGCACAATGAGTTAGAGAGGAAGGAACAGGGAGAGGCTGAAATCCAGCCTCATCCATCACATTTGGCTGCCGCAACTTAAAGGCCAGCCTCGCCTCTGTTAATAAATAAAAATAATTACAAACAAACAAACAGAGTAGAGGTGGGAAGAGAAAAGTGGTGAAGCAGGAGTGGTTCAGCCGGATGAAACCTGGCAGGATGCAGCTGGGGGGGGCTCATCCTTTCCCCTGGCAGCGAGGTTAGCATGGGGAAGGCGTTTTGGGATGCCACCCCCCGAGTAACCGCTGTGCTGCCCGTCACGTTGCTGCATGGCGCAGACTTCACATTAACTTTTAAAAAGCAGGAGGTTGTAGCCGGCCGTTGTTGAAAGCCTCCTCGCCTAATTTACTTGGGGAAAAAAAAAAAAAAAAGAGCTCTCCATCTGGTATTGCAGCCCCAGCCGAGCCTACACCTGAATGAACAAGCGCTGCAGATCCTCAAAAGCCTTGGGGGGAGGAACAGCAGCACCCGGGGAGATGTGGTGCTGCAGCTCCCTGCCCATCACCAACGAGAAGCCCCCCAGATCCCTCCTGTACTAGCGATGCTGCTGGGACCCCCGCAGCCCCCCGGTGTGACGGGGATGTCCCCAGCGCTCACCTGTAGCCTACAGTAGCAGAGCACGGCAATGATGCACAGTAGGATCACAGTCGCTAGGATTCCCCCGGTGATAACAACAGTTCCCGCTGTCATCCGACCGATTCTCCATCAAACTCTGAAAGGCAGGATGTGACCGTAGGGCTCGGGGGCTACAAGGACACGGGGGCAGGCATCGCGTCCCCCCGCCACCCGGGGGCCACTTACCCAGGAAAGCGGTGGCCGAGCCTCGCGGTCACGCCGGCCCCGGGGCGGCCGGCCGGGGTTGGCAGCTCTGCATGGCCCCGGGGAGACGCCTGCGGCCCTGGGAGGGGGGAGAAGGAGAAAAAGGTGCTGTCAGCTCATCCCCCTACCCGCTGTCCCCTTCGGTCCGTCCCCAGCACCATGGCAAAATAATTCACTTCTGTAGGGAGCACGGCAGGGTGCTGCAAAAATGGGGAAGACCAACCCACCAGGCTGGGAGAGGATGCTCCAAAATCTGTGATTTCAGCCCAAATGAGTGAGTTGCACCCAGGAAGCCCTGCTGGGCCATCCCGTGCCTCGGGTGATGCAGTGGCTTTGGGAAAGCGTGGGCAGGGCTGGCGCAGCCGCACTTCATTACCGGCCCCGCAGCCCCCTAATTGATAGGGCCCCAGAGCCAGCCGGGGAAATCTAATTACCCGCTGCCCACGTGGCCCTAGCTGATGGAGGGGGGTGGCAGCTTCCAGGCGAGACCTGCCGACCCCGCTCCTCTGCAGCACGGCCCCAGGCAGCTTCATCCCCATCTCCCTTCTCTCTCCATGCTGCCACACATCCCGATTCCTGCTCCCCGAGCCCCAGCCTGAGCTTTGGGAGGGGCATCGCTCAGACCTGGATGGGGCCAGATGAGGTCCTCCTGCAGGTTTTGCACCCTCAGGGACCACACAGAGGGGACAGGGGACAGCCAAGGAGGGACGCGATGCCTCTGCCACCCACCGTGGGGTTTGCAGGAGACCGACCCCCGGCAGGTCCAGCCTGCTGCAAATTGATTTCCTGCGCTCAGCCAGGCACCACGCGAAGCCAAGAGGATGGTTCGTGTTCAATTTCCTCCTCAAGCTGCTCTCACACGTGAAACAGGGAAAAAGAAAATAAAAAAATCCAAGAAATCGATGCGCCCAAAAGCCAGCTGATAGCACCATCCGTCAGCAGAGCTAACGACAGGGACGGACACGCGGCCATCATAACCGAGCTGCACCCTGAGATGCTGCCAGGAGCTGGGGGCAGCAGGGACGGCTTGGGGACACGGGACAGCGCCTGGTGGTGTTATCACATCCCGAGGCAGCTCCTTTAGGAGGGAGGAGACGACAGTGGTTTGGCTGGGAAAGGCAAACGCTGACCTCTGGCAGCCCCCGGGAGGGAGCGCGTGGCGAGCCGGGGTGATGGATGCTGCAGGCAGCCGCTCGCATCCAGAAAACTTCATTTCGTGGGAGCCGTGATCTGATTTAGAGCTCCGAGGGCAGCATCCGATTAGCCCCAGGTCCAGAGAGAGTGAGTGGGCTGCCGCGGGGAGCAGCTTCAGCAGGGAGGGACCAGCCCCAGGGATGGGGCATCTGCTGCCCCACCACAGCGTGGAGACAGGGGACAGATCCCCAAACTCTCCACGTCCCTGGGGTGAGCCCAGCTGCCCCAAATGACCCAGAGGAGAACCCGGGTGGCTCAGAAAGGGCTTCAGCCCCAGGGTGAGCATCAGCACCCACCAGCACCCAAGCCACAGCTCAATGAAAGCAATATCTCTACCAGCATTAGGAGGGTCCCCTCCTTGGGGCTGCACCACCCTGCGTCCCAGTGACAAGCGCGGCTGCAGCGTTTGGTGTCCCCCGTCCCCAGCGGGGACACAACACCCGGAGCAGCCACCTCCAGCTCCTCCGGGCGTGCAGGCAGAGCCGCTTGGCGCAGAGATACATTTCCTTTAATTGATGCCGCGTGGC
This sequence comes from Aythya fuligula, assembly GCF_009819795.1. Classification (NCBI taxonomy): domain Eukaryota; kingdom Metazoa; phylum Chordata; class Aves; order Anseriformes; family Anatidae; genus Aythya; species Aythya fuligula. Next base: position 20,941,970 of record NC_045566.1, on the reverse strand, counting down.
AGCGCAAAGTTACGGCCTGGAAAGCGACTCTGGAAGCGAGCGGCTTCTATATTTACTCCCCTCGCCGTGCCGCCCACGTCAGACGCGCGCGGCTGGGAGGCGAGGCTCCAGCTCCCGTGCCCAGAAAGCAGCCGGCTGAGGATTTGTTTTTTAGGACACCACACACAGGGCCGGGGCTCTGCCCCCATGCCCCCAGCCCCGTGCGAGGCAGGCTGCTGTGGGCAAAGCGCTGGCGTGGCCCCAGCCCGGCTCTGCTCCCCCGGCTTCGCTCTGCAGCGCGGGGCTAATTCAATGAGATGTCTGCCTGGTAAATTAGCCCGGCCGCTGCCTTACCAGAATCCTCTAACAGGCCTAATTGGAACAAAACAGCAGCAGGGGCTGCCGCCTCCAAGCAGAGCAGAGGGCAGCTCCTGGCCTCTTTTGGGTCACGTTTTTTTTTGCCTCACTTGGGTCAAGCACCCGCAGAGCCGAGCCGGGGCTTTGCACTGCAGGGCTGCAGGTCAGGGCAGAAAGAACCCCAAATAAAAGAGCCCCCCTCTCCTGCTCCATCCACAGATGGCCCCAGCCCGGACAGGGGCATTTCAATTGGATTTTTGGCTGCAGCCAGCCCTAATTCAGAAACAGGGGGGGATCTGGGCACGGCATCTGCAACCCCATCACAGCAGGGTCGGGAAAACTCTGATCCCAGGCTGCTGTGGAGGGCAGCGAGGAGAGCTCTTCCCAGCAGAAAGGGTTTGGGACACCCACTTCCAATTCGAGTTTTTTTTTGTGCTGTGCCCTGCAGTGTCTCAAGCCATGTGGGTTTGCCCCAGAAGCATCGTATGGGAGATGAACCCTGCTTAGCCTCATGTTTGCATGCATCAATTGCAAAAAAAAAAACCAAAAAGCAAACAAACAGAAAAACACAACCTCAAGAAATGAGTAAAAAAGAAATTAGCTGGGGCTGCAAGGCCAGGATAAGGGACAGAGACCTCCGCTCGGTCCCCAGGGCTGCGGGCACACCCCGTGCCGATATGAGCTGCTCTGCTCCCCCGTTCGATTTTCTTGCCACTTCCACCAAAGGAGCGAGCGTGCTGTGGGGCTAATCCCATTAGGGGATTTAGCGACACCAAATCTGTCTTCATCCCGGGCGTGAATTGAACGAGGAGGATCAATCCCGGCAGTGTCATGGTGCTGAGCATCCCGGAGCATCCTGGTGGACCGGCCCCAGCAGGATCTGAGCAAGCACAGCAGCCAGCTCCCATGAAGGATTTTTTTTTTTTTTTATCTTGCATTAAGCCAATTTCCCACTGGCTTTTTAAAACTACCTCCGTGACAGCCTCACCTCCAGGCTCTGAGAAACACCTTGCTAGCCCCTGCCTTGCCCTGGACACACCGATGCTCTCACCCTTTCCACCTTGTTTCCATCACTCCCGTGAAAACCCCGTGCTGGCCACCCAATTTCCAGCCAGATCTGCTCAGCCTCACCACACCGTGAAACACGCAGCCCGATGCACAAAACACAACTCAGGCAAAACCTTTCCTTGCAGCTGCCGGCTCTGCTCCTGCAAGCTATGCCCCAGGGGAATGCTCTCTCTGAGCTTTTGCAAAGCCAACGGCTTCAGCCCCCGGGCAGTGCTGTCCCAGTCGGGTCTGCTGTGGCTTGAAGTCACCCAATTGATTTGATTTGCTATAAAAATAAATAAATTCTCCTGCTCAGGGACGGTGACCGCGCATCCTACGGGGCAGAGAGGAAAGGCGACGGCGTGTTTTTGGAGCAGGGACGGTGCCGCTCCTGGGGACACGCAGGGGACGTCCCCCACATCTCCAGGAACCTGCAAGCGTGCCAGGGAGCCAGCGAGTGCTGAGGCTGGGATTCGATTAGCAAAGACATCGTTAAGGGGTAACGAGCATTCAGCAGCCAGGCGGGGAGAAGGAATGGGAGCTCTGTGGCTGACGCATCCCTGCCAGGAGACACGGGATCTGCAGGGAATTTGCCCCCAAGCAGGGGATTCAGAGGCCCCGATGGGGGGATTTGTCATCTTTCCCTGCTGCCCACCCATCGTGGGCACGTCTGTAAGTCGTCAGCAGCTTTAAGGAACCTGGAGCCAAAAGGGCTGGCTACACCTCGTTCATTGCCTAGCCAGGGTGCCTTGCAGCATCAGGGAGCAGATAACCCTCATTCCGCTGCTCCTCCCCAAAAATACGCCCTAGGAACGGTTGTGGTTGTAACCCCACTCCTGCAGTACCTGTGGGGCTGAAGGGTGCTCCGCAGAGGTCCCTTTTCCATGGAAAAGGGCTGCAGGAGGGGGTGGCGGGGGAGCGCAGCCTCTTCCTGCGCATGATGCAAGACCTGCTGCTCCGGCTGCCAGCATCCCCCCGGCGTCTTCGCTGGGAGTATAAACAGATATTTATTTTAATGACTCATTAAGGCCTAATCACATTCACCGAGCAATACAGAGAGAGGAGCCTCCCACGTGCAGCAGTACTACAGCTGGGAGTGCTCCGCGGACCTTTTCCTCCCCAAAAGCACGGGCAGACAGAGCGGCGCTGCGGTGGGGCTGGGTGCCATTCCTGGAGCAATGGCAACACGGTCAGGATCCCAAAAGACCCAGAAAAGTCTCAGTTTTCCTCTTCCTCCTATCCACCCTGGGGGATGCTGTGGTCCAGAGAGAAACCAGGACTAGCTGGGAGCTTGGGGCGAGCTGGGTGCCCACCCGCAGAGCCTCAGACCAGTCACTGATGGGTCCTGGCCTTCAGGACCCGTGTCCTCTCCCCTCGCTTTCTTTAGGGAAAAAAATAAAAAATGAGATTTGGTGACACTTTGGTTGCCCTCAACGGTGGTCACACCAAGAACAGTCCAAACTGGTGGGGAACCAGCCAGAACCACGTTGCCCTGCCAGGGTGCCGATGCCCAGCCCCAACCCTGCTCTCCTGGGCTAAATCCCAGCAGAATCACTCCAGGAGCACTTCCAGAGCCCCTTTCTCCACAAAGCATTGAGAAAACCCCATCCATGGCTGCTTCTCAAGACCACCCGCTTCTTTTGGCCACCGCGTACCAGCAAGGAGAGGAGATGTAACGCATCTCCTCTGGGTTTCATCTGCTCTGGGTTTCAGAGCAGCTGTTTGGTTTTCAGGTTGATTTAGCCTGCGGTGGGGCACGGGCTCCTCCATCCTCACCCTGCCCTCGATGCCCAGCCGGTCGCACACGCAATGTCACACACGGCACCGAGGGAAATGTGGCATGAAGCCTCTTAGCACTGTCAGCAAACGAAGTGTGAAACGCGCTTTCAGGAAAACACAGGTAACAGAGCCTCGATAAATATTTCATCTGGGTGGGAAGGCAGCGTGGGGCGGCTGGGCTCGGGGGGATGCAGGCTGGGGAGGAAGAGGAGGCAGCCAGGGCAGGGACCAGCTTGTTTCTGCTTGCCTAGGGGGGTTTTGGGGTTTAGGCATGGCCACAGAACAGACCCCAGGAAGGGAGCAGCACTTGTATTTCTGCTCCTGCCCGTGGCTAAGCTCAGCTGGAGGCAGCGGGCAAGGAGCTTCTCCCTTTCTAGAAATCACCGCTCGGCTTTTCCTACCCCTGCCCTCCAGCCTGGTTCAGTTCACGGGTGGCCACAGCTGAAACGGAGCAGCCAGGCCCCAAAAAATCCCATGGTGGAGGAGCCACACGATGCTGCTGGGACCCTCTGCTCCTGGGTTTGGGCACAAAGTGATTTCCCAGCCTTCAGCTGCACCCTGCTTGTCCCCTCCAGCAGTGCTGTGCTACCGCACCCAAGGCGAATGGCTGGAGGATGCTCTGCGTTTCTCCAGGGAGCAGGGTTTGCTGAGTGGAAAACCTCCTGCACCTGATTCCTGCTCCATCTGGGATCTTTCAGCCTGGAGCAGAACGGTGATGATGGCCCCGATGACAGGGCTGAAACCTGTACCTGCTGGGGGCAAGTTCACCATCACCCGCTGCTCATCACCCCACTGGGAAGAGCAGCCTGCTTCTTGGCTGGTCAACAGGTGAAAGCCCTCCTAGAGGAATTAATCTGCTCTGAAAGCCCAGCTTAGAGCCCATCAGACCCCACTAGGAGGATGTTAAATGCTAACGAGCAGCCCAAACGCAGCCAATGCCCCGCAAATGGCTCCACGTTGGGAGCTCTGCGGCTTGGAGGAGCAAGGGGCAAGGCTGGGGGTGAAAAACCAGAGGGCTGGTACCACAACCCTCCGTCGGGTGGAATATTCCACGGCACATCAGAAACCCTCTCTGCTGTAGAGAGGATCAATAGCACGCCGACGAAATCCAGCTGCAAACGCTAACTCTTTCCACATGCCCTTTTCCAGGGAATACAATCCTCCAGGATAGCCTTAAGAGACAACAAAAGCCAGACCACTAACTCGAGCACAGGTCTCCTCTAATTACTGAGGCTCGGCGAGAGATAAAGCAGAGATCCTTGGGACGAAACAAAAGGGTTTGATTTCCCTCCCTCGGCCGAGGGCAGCCATCATTTCCACTCGGTGGCGAGGCCGGGGGCCGTCGGGGCGTGATTCCCAGCCTCGACGCTTCCCAAACTTCACCCCGAGAAGCTCAGCAGCAGAGCGGGGCGAGCTCACCCCAGCCTCGGGTGGCCCCAACGAGTTTCGGGTGCCTTTGGGTACGCACCTGGCTAGGCACAAAGTTGGGTACCGGGACCCCAAGGAACCAAACGGCAGCCCCGGTGCTTTGCCCAGCTGAGGCTGCAGCCCACCCTGCACCCCCTGCCCAGCCTCCCTTACCCACGGAGCCCCCGCATCCCTTTTTCCCAACCCTATTTTATCCAACCTTTTTTTTTTATTATTATTATTATTTTTTTTCTTTTTCTTTTCCCCAAATCCCCGAGCCTTACCTGGGAGCCGGCGGGGGGCCAGGAGGGCAGCTCCGGCGGGGCGCGGGGAGGAAGGGGAGCAGCGGCGGAGGCTGAAGATGAGGATGATGAAGAGGAGGAGGAGGAGGACGAGCAGCGGCAGCAGCACCGAAGCCGGGAGGCAGCGGGCAGCCGGGGGGGGCGGCGGGGAGGAGTTTGCCGCTGGACGGAGCCGCCCCCGGCCCCGCACCGCCCCCGGCCCCGCCGCCCCAAACCCCAAACCCCAAACCGGGATCCCCCCCCCCGACAGACCCCGGGTGTCCCCACTCAGCCTGCGGCACCCCCCCGGCACCCCTCCAAATTCATCCCCTGAGCGCTTCAGCCTGCACCGATGTGGCGTGCAAGCACCCAAGGGACACAAACACACCCCCACGGGGATCTGTAAGGCCCCCACTTCGGGTTTTGGAGCCCCCAGCACCCCCAGACCACGACGAGGGGCAGACAAACCCTGCCTCCGGTCCCCCTTTTGTAAGCCCAGGTTAACACCCAGGCTGTCCTCAGACGGACACGGAGAGGAGTTCCTTCAGGACTCGGCCAACACCGGGCTGAGATTGCAAAGCCCCAGGAGGGATGCACGGAGCGGTGCTGAAGCCCCCCAGCAAAACCATCCCCTGCCACCACCCCCAGCTCCATCCCAAAGCACACGGGATGCCGAAGATCCCAGTGAAACAAACACAAACCAGCGCTGCTCTGGCGAGCAGCAACATCAGCCTGCCGGATTTTTGCTGCCAGCAGCGTGTCGCCTATCACCGTTTCATTATTTCTTAAAGCAGGGGGAAAAGACAGAAGACAAAAGGTGGGATTCACGCCTTTGTGGCTGCTGAGAAAAGCTTGGGAAGGGGGGCACCAGATGCTCCACAGCAGGGAAGGAAATGGGGAACAAAGTTGGTGGTTCCAGGCGGCAGGGTTTTACATAAAGCACAAGGATCGGGGTTAGCAACACCAGTAAACGTAACAGCAGCTTGAGCCAGGACACTTCTTTCTTTCTTTTTTATTATTATTATTTTTTTAATTTTATTTTTTTTCTCTGTCCAGGGAGTGGAAAAGGAAGCACAAAGCTTCTCATGACCCAGAAATCTCCCCTGAGGCATCGTTGCTGCCTCGCTGGCACCTCCGTTTCCGCTGCCTCCAGCCCCCGCGCGATGCAGGGACCAGAAACCTGCCCAAATCTCACCCTCCAACACGCAGTGCTCATGCATGCAATCACCTTTCCAGCTCGTGAGTCTTGCAACTCACTTCGTGTCAGCCCAGAAAGCCTGTAGGAGGGTTGTAGGACTCCTTCTCCCTGCTGCTGGAAAAGATTTCACATCAGCAACTCCCCTCCTGCCCAGAGCGTGTCCCAAAACACTGATGCCCAAGGATGCTGAGGAGCTGAACGCCCAGCTGCTGCCATTAGGATTTCTTCTCTTCCACTTGGAGTTTTGCTCTTAGGTATGTTTTTAGCAGAGCAGCATCACCCAGAAAAAGCCTGATGGTGCACAATGCCATCCCCAGCCTACTCCTGCCCAGCACAAAGCCACTGATACAGCCAGGGGGGTACAAGCACGCTGAGGGGACACCATGGGTCCCCATCCCACGTCACTTGTGGGGTTGGGAGCAGGCTGGGGGCTGCTCATAGCACCTCAGTATGATGCTCGCTGCCCATTTTCCCCTTCCAGGCAGCCGGCCCCACTCCCTGGGGATCTGGGAGCCAAGGTGCAGAATTCCCCTGGGCAGCACAGCCCTGCCAGCTGCACCTCGCTCATGGCACACCTCCCTGGCACTGCATTTGCCTGTGCAAGCACTGGAAACAAACCCGACCCTCGGCACGAGGGGTGCTCTGAGCTGCCCAGCCCCTGTATCCCTGTTATCGGGGCTGGGGATGCACCCATTGCTCCCAATGCACGGGCTGGAGGGGAGACCTGGCATCTCCTTAATGATGCAGATATATCTTTGTTTGATCGTTTGATTTATTGTTTGATTTTTTTCCCCCCTTAGGAATTGGGGAAGGGAGGCCGTGTTCCCAAAACACGGATCCTTCTCCTCCACACCCAGCCCCTGGGAGCTCGCCCCAGGGCCGCTGCCGCAGGGGTGGTGGAGGAGAGGCAGGAGGAGCCGGGAGTAACGTGGTTAGGCCAGAGTTATGCTGTCTCCTTCCCAAAGGCAGATAAATGACATTAAAGAGGAGCCCTTGTGTATTTTACAGCCAGAGACCAACGGATATTCCCCCTCCCCTCCCCGGGTGGGGGTTTGCAGCTTCTCCACGCAATTAGGCAGCAGCGTAGCATTAACCCATCGCACTCCCCCAGCTGGGAGCAAGAAGCCTTTGCCCATCAGCCCCTGTGCGTCCATCCCCTCCTCCTTGGGATGGCTCAGGCTTTACTGGGGCTGTGGAAAACTTCAAGAAATTAAAACCCATAAAAAGAACAGCGTTCATTTTCACTCCAAGCAGGATTTTCCCCAGCCCTGCAGGAGAAGTGCGGCCGCTGCCCCGATCAATGTTGGGCGCAGCGCAGCTCCCAAACGCCTCTTCCCTCTCTCCGGGTGTTGAACATGAAGCCTAAATATTTGATGAGGACGAGCAGCTTTTTCCGGCCGCTGGAAGGAAGCGCTGCGGCGGCCGAGCGCCGCTCGATGCAGCAGCACGAAGCCAGATCCACAAACACCTCCGTGCCTTCCTCCTGCTGCCCGTTGCATCCTATCTGCACCACCCCCACTTGCTCCCAAAGCTGGCCTCTGCTCAGGTGTCCCCCCTCCAGTCCCGTCTTTGCCTCTCCTGGTGCTAGGACGGTGGCTGCTGGGATGCACGGGGGGATCCTTTTGGGGCTGAGCCACGCTGGGCTCCGTGCCACCCCTGGCACTGCAGCAAAGGATGAAGCCCAGGGGGGCTTTGCCCTGCTCTGCCTGGGGACTTCCTTGGGCAGCGCCGCGCGGTGCCATCGATCTTCCCCGCCTGCCAAGCCACAGCCCCGTGTGGCACGGCCGCGGCATCGATCCCTGCTGCAAGATTGGGTTAGCGGGGAAAAGCCGCCCGTGGGGAGCGGTGGCGCACGTGGCGAAGTTAACTCCTTCCAGCCAGCAATAACCAGTACAACTGGGAGCAGCTGCGCCGTACTGGGGACAGAGCCCCTGCTGTGGTCCCCTGTGGCCAAGCTCAGGAGCCAGCAAAGAGGGGATGCAGAGGTGCCAGCGCGACCCCATGGGCAGCAGCATCCCTAAATCCCAGCAGAGAGCTGAGAGCCTCCACTACAGCCCCAGGAAGGCCTTTTTGGAGCAGGGCTCTCCCTTTCCCAGCTGCAAAGAAACATTTCAGAGCCACACTCTGGCCGTAATCAATGCAGCAGAGCCGTGGGAGGCAACACCCTCGGCCAGCCCCCGGGTGCATTTAGGGCTCTGCCTCTCTGCAGGGCATTGGGTGAGGATGCCCAGCCCCTGGTTGTGACCCCCTGCCTGTGGGGGTCCTGCAGCCTTCCCGCTGTGGTGCACGGAGCTGCCCCGAGCATCCATCCCATCCCTTCCCGTGGAGCCCCGCCTTGGCCTCATTTCAGGCTGGGCGAGCGGCGGCCTGGCCCCAGAGGTAGCGAGCTGATGCCGAACCTCCTAATGGAGCTTGACAGCAGTGGGATTAAAAGCACAAGTGAGATCGCAACCCCTTTGCAATCAGCTTCTGCCTTGAAAGAGCTGAACCAGAAAAGAAACCTCCTGGCAGCAGGACGGGTGGGAAGAGGAGCGCGCACGCAGGCACGCATGCCGCTTGCCCCGGGGCGCGAGCGCTGGGACCCCCCTTTCCTCCTCTGCTCTCCAAACCTCTTCCACGCTCATTCCCACAAGCAGAGAGATCCCAGCACCAAAAAACCCAAAGGGGCTTTGGCAGTGATTAGGCACACTTAACTAGCACAAACCACAAGCTGGAAGCTGCAAAAATCGCCCTCCAAAAATCCATCCGGGCCCAAGCACCATCCCCACCGCTGCTCACCCCAAAGCTGCCCCTGCTTGGCCCTACAGCTGCTTGTTCCTGGCCACATATGGGGCAAAAGGGGCTTCTTGCTGCACAGGGAGCCCCCACAGGGACTGCTGCGTGCACTCGGGAGCACTGATGGGTTTTAGCACGGCGCTGGGGCTGAAAAGGCAGCTCCGGCTCCAGACCTTGTTTTGCAGTGACCTGTGCCGAGAATTTGCTTCTCCCTTTTTCTTGCTAAATGGAAAGAAAAAGAAATCCTTCCAGGTCAGAGGAAAGAAAAGCATTTACTCGTGGGTCAAGTGAAGCAATCTGATGCAGGGCTGAGTGCAGTTTTACCCTCCCTGAACCAAAGAGTCCATTTCCATCTGAAAAAAAATATAAATCTAAAAATAAAAGAAGAAAGGTTTTGATGTCAGAAACACTTTTTTTTTTTTTTTAAGCCCAAATGACTTGCTGGATCAAACCCCACTTTGTAAAGCATGGGTTGACCCAAAGGTGCAGGGGGGAGCGGATGGGCTGAAGCATTGAGGTGGAAAACGGGATGGCCGGGGCAGGGAGGCGGTGGCACCGGGCACCTCGGGTACCCCAGCAGCGGGACGTGGGCGCTCAGGCGGCGCCGCAGCACTTTGTTCAGCTGTCTCTTCCAGCCTCCTGCCCAACAGCCAAATGCTTCCTGACAGCCCGTTTAAAGCTCAAAGCTCCCGTTTACCACCGCTGCTCACAGACACGGCGAGAAACTCTTCCGCAGCCCACGCAAAAACACCTCCCCGCCCCTCGCCTCCCTCTGGAGCTGGACCAGGTCTGGGGTCATCTCCGCACCCAGGGGCTCGGCCAAGAGGACCCCATGTTCCCAGCACCCCAATTTGGCCCCCTGTGCCCTGTCTGGGTGGGACAAGCCATCCCCCATGGACACTTGCCAGGACCCCTTGCACTGCCCCCGTCCATTATCGTGTCCCCAGAGCATGCACCTCACCCGCGCCCTGCTTAACCCCGGCTTTTAGGAGGGCGGCGGAGCTGTGCTGCTTTTCAATTTTTAATTTCCTCTAAATATCTCAGTCCTCTGCCCTGGGGACTGCCAGTCAATAATCGCTGCTGGCGGCACAGCCACCCATTAGCTGGGGGAAACTGGGGGCAAGGAGAGGAAAGCAGCCCCATCCCGACAGCCGGAGCCCTTTGTGGGCACACCTCGGGGTGGGGGTAGCAGCTTTTTTTCCACTCCCTTAAACAACAAATGTACAAACAGGGACCTGTCAGGCATGAGGGACATGACCCGAGCTGTTCTGGGAGCAGAGAAACCACAGTGCTCGCAGACAAGGCATGAATGGCCAAAATGTATAGGGGAAAAAAAAAGGTATAGATACACTGACCAGCTCAGAGCATCAGGAAGGATATGTGGGATTGCAGGAAAACCCTATAGCCTGCCTCCTGCAGATAACCTGAGCGTGAAAAAAGGGCGACATACAGCGGTGATAGCCCAGAACATGCTCCCTACCTCTGAAACCTGGCAGACGAGGGAGCTCTCAGGCCACAGGGGATGTCTCGATCCTGCTCAGTGCCTGCTGGCTTCTTCCCATCAGCTCGCTTGCTCCCATTCCGCACAGATGTAGGCTCTTGGTGTGCACGTCCCCTTCTCCAGGACCCCATTTGTGTCCCCCAACCCCAATTACAGCTGATATCCCCCCAAACCAACCTCATCTCCACTGCTTGCTGAGCTGGGGGGGATGCAGCTGCCCCAGCTGGAGGCCAGCAGTCCCCATGCGAGCCGTGCCCATGGGATTTGGGGTTTGCTGTGAGGGCCAGCCATAAGGATGCTCTGCACCCCGCAGTCACTTCATCAGCTCCTCGCCCTCTGGGATCCACCAAGAAGAGGAGATTTAGGCTGAAGCAAGCAGAGCTGTGCCTCGGCCGCCACCTAGCAGCCACCCGACAGCGCTGGGGACACAGTGACAGGCGCGGAGCCCTGTGCCAGGGTGCTTTTTTCTCTTCTCTCTGCTTTGAGCCCAGTCTCCAAACCCCAGCTGCCTGCCCCAGCCTCCCTTTGCCCTGCAGAAGGGCCAGTAAGGGGCTGCCCAGCTGCTAATTAATGATTTAAGCAAGTAGAAGAGAAGCAGTGAGACTCCCCCAGCCCCAATTCTTGTCTCACCGAAACCAAACTGGGTTCTGCTGAGCATGTCCCTGAACAAACCCAGGCAGGAGCAGAGCAGCCCCAGGGCTGTCCCGATGGCCGTCTTAGCCCCACAAATCACCCACTGCCCAGGTCACAGAGATCCACACCCCATCTCTCCCCTGCTCTCATCCCAAAAAAGCACCACCGTGACTGGTTTCCCGCATAAACGGGAACTCTCATCTGTCCTGGACCTGAGAAACCTCCCTGACATGCCAAAAACAATTGAGACGAAAACAATTCCACAGAAGTCTTCCCCTTTGAGAACTTTTATTCAGTTGCAGCGAGCAGAAAAACAAAGATAAAAAGCACTCACATCTCGCCAACTCCATTGCCCGGAAAACTCCATGCAAGCTCAGCTGTTCCATCCTTCCCTGTTAGGAGGCAAACACATCTGGTACAGCCCCGTGGCCTTAACGCAGGACCAGAAATGTCTGGCAACTTCTGGCACTCCCCGCAGGGTTGTACAGCTGCTGGGGGGGGACAACTCTCTCAGGCCTGAGCTGTACCGAGCCCTGCCCTGGGCAGTTTATTCCTCGAAAAGGAAGCCCCTGCCAGCCCCAAGAAGTGCCACAGCTCCCTTTCCTCTCCGTGGCCTTCCACAAATGCTCTGCTTGCACGATGCCAGCGTGAGCCGTGCTCAGCCCCAGCACTGTGAACACCCTGCAGGACAACATGGTCCTGGGCTGAAGGTTGTCTTTGCATGAAAGCCACAAATGCTTTCGGAGGCCAGGCAGTCTCAGCATCTCCCTCCATCCCCAGGCATTACATGCAAAATATTACTCGTGCCGGACACCAATGATATTGTTATTGCTCTGTTAAAAATCACTGAAGACCCTGAAACAGAGAGGCCAGTCTAAAACAGCAGTCGTGACTGTAGAAGCCAACACATCCAGCTTCTCCTCTCACTGCCTTCTTCCTTACAGACCTCATTTGACATCTGTAAAATGGGATTCCTGAGGCTTCGTATTCGTGGCATCCTAATTCATCCCCAAGTCAACGTCCTTGTCTTAAGGAAGGAGGTTTCTTCTTGGAGGTTAGCGGCACTTCGACAGACAGAGGTGTGAGCTGGCGTACAACCACCCCTCCTAACAGCAAGGATTGTGCGAGAGCACCCACTGTGATAGAAACAAAACAAAACACAACCAACCCCCTGTACACACAATGATAACCCCCCCATGCACCGAGTGAGGAACGTGTTTCCAGTTCCCCTCTCCTCACGTCAGCGGACAAAACAAAATGTGATACGGAGATGTTTTTCCAAGCCACTAAAGAGCAATAAAACAACATCAGCAATAGAGAGCAATAAAACAACACCAGCACAAGAAAAACAACCCGTTTCCCTGAAAGTAAATTAACATGCAGCACAGGCACTGGGCGCATCTGAGAAGATGTCAGACTCAAGTTTTTCAAAGGATTAAACGCTTCTGAATTAAGAGTGGCAGCACGGTGATGTCGTGCTGCTCCCCGCAGCCTTCCTCAGCAGCAGCTCCAGCTCTCCCCTCTTGTCACGGCTCCTTTCTCAGATTTGGGAGCCACTGGAAGTAGCCACGGGAAGTGGCCAAGCGCGCAGTAGCTGCCAGCACTGCAGACAGCGTGGTAGGAGGGACACAGAGTTTCCACGATGCCCCCTGGTCGTTCAGCCCACTGGCACTGCACGGGGCCAGTGCGAGACTCCCCGGAAGGTCTTTGGTCTTCGTTTTCTCATCATCTGCAAAAGGAGGGAGACAAAAGAAAGATCCAGAGGGTAACTCTGAAGGACATCAGCTTAGACTGGAAAACCCATTTGCCTGGATGCTACTGAGGCATGGTGTGAGGATTTCCTACTGCACACCTCCTGAATGAGCCCTAAATACAGCACAGCCCGAGAGGCTCTCCCCCTATCCTCTCCTATTTCCCCTGAGGTGGGAAAGCAGACATGAAGTAAGTGGGCCCTATCTGGAGGACTGAGGCCTCCATTCCACACATCAAACAACTCAGTTTCAAGGAATGAACAGGCACTACCTTGGGCACATCGCTTAATTTAGCTTGTAAACTGGGCAGCTTTCACATGGGGGGATGTAAATTCTTTCATCATTTTGAAAATGAAAGGACATCCCATCTTGGATCTTATAAGGTTAAAAAAATGCTCTTCTCCATTACACCCGGGAGGGGATCCTCTTGTTATGAAACGAACATGGGGTAATATAGGGAGTGGAGAAGCAAAAACTTCACCATTAAAGGAAGTAAAAGTCCAGGAAAGACAAAATTAACAGAGAGAAACAACTCTCAATTCATTTGTTCCCATGAAACACTCAGAAATCCATCCTGCTGCACAAAGTTCAAGCCAAAGCATTGCATCCAGCCATTTATTATTGCTACTTCTCATCCCAAAGAAATGCCAACATTTCCATCTGGTCTAGCAAACAAACAGCACCAGTCCTGGGATACCTTACATCGCCTGCAAGACTCACAGCACAGTAAGAGATTGCTGAGCTTTCCTCTACCTTAATTCTTACTGACAAATCTATTCGTACTGTTACGGTTGTCCAGCATAAACGGTGCTGCCATAAGTAGAAGAGAAGGATGCAGAGCTTCGTGAAGCTCAGTCTTGCTGGAAAATCCTTCTACGTTATTAGGGTCATCTTGGCTCACGTCTGCTGGTTGCTTGGCATAGACAAAGGAGGTGTAAACGTCTCCCAGTGACTTGAAGACAACGGCAGGCTTTGAGGACTCTTCAAGAAGTTGAGGTGTCTGCAAGTGTATAAAAGAAAAAAAAAAAACAGCCCTCAGGAGAGGGTGTGATTAGTGCACACTTGGTTCATTAGCAGCCCTGATCTTTGTTATCCCTCAAAGTCCATTAACAAGTGGAATGTCAGCAACAGGATTTTTTTTTTAAATTACAGTTACTCACAAGCCTGGCCAAAGGGCAGCTCCTCCTACACAACAAGCTGAAAAGACTGACAGATTATTATGAGACACAAATCACCATGCCTGAGCAAAGAATTACAGCTGGTTCATCTCTCAGCAGCCCCACGCAGAACAAGTGACAGCAATTACAGAGGGAGTTTCTCCACAGGAGTGGGAACTGAGTCAGAGGAAGTTCCCCTGCATTTTGAGTTAAAAATGCCAATTAAACTTAAATTCCTGCGATGACCACCCATGTCTCTGTCACAAACTGGGAGTGGAGCCAGTGTTTCTATTACTGATTCAGCATGAAGGGGAAAAAATAGTGAAACAACAGACAAACAAGAGTGCAATTCATTGTGCCCAAATGTAGCTGCTCAGAGATTAGGTGCCTGCTCTTCCAGGTTTCTTCTGGTGTCAAGGCAGCAGAAGAAAGGCATCCACCTTCAGAAGAGGTCCATTGGTGAGAGTGTTCAGAGGCTTAGCCCAGACCAAAGTGATTTTTACACAAGTAAATTTAAGTGGTTTAAATTGGCTGCTCACAAGGCGACTGTGAGAAGCTCCTGGTGCACCAAGAAGAGCTACAAGGCTGGACAGCAGACGTTCAGAGCTGACAGGATAACAACACAATAATTTGAATGACAGGCATCACCAGAGTTCAATTAACCAGTTACTCAGTTTGATATCATCAGCCCACTGAAAACTCTTAGCTAACACGCAGTAAAAAACAATGTTAGAACAAGGAAAAAGAACAACATTAGAAGATAATCATCTCCTCTTGCCACCCACACTGCCCTTGTGGGGGGGCTGGCAGTGTCACCGCCACTTCAGGGCAGAGCAGGAACAGTCATGGTCCAAGGGTGGATGATGCAAGTGTCTACTAGTACTGGAAAAAGAATGGAAGTAATTCAGAAAGAGGCTATTTACAAAAGAGACAAAAGACTTAGAGAGTGCTGTGAAGGGCAAGAAAGAAGTAAGGCAGTGTCTACGCTTCCTCCTGACTCCCACAGTTACCACCATCACCATTAAAAAAGGAAAGCATGAGCAGCAAAAATTAGAAATGGGGGAGTACCATCTGGTGATGCTGCAAGTGCCAGAGTTCTGCAGGGGTGAAGAGATGAGGAGGATTCAGAGAAATGAAATCCTTCTGTTTGTCATCATAACCAGCTGACTGGAGCACGTTTTCACCTAATATGTACACGTAGGATTTAGTTTTCCATTCCACAGTCTTCCTTAAAAGATTTTCTTGTCACTTTTTCTAAAGCACTTAACAGAGATGACAGCCAAGGACAGACCATGTGCCTATGACTTCTATGATTCAGTGAGGAAATTCCTATGCTTCTAAACACACAGTTTGACATTTGCAGGGGAACGTTTAGGAGTGAAGAAGGGCCAGGTTTGATCCATGAGGTGCCGAAACTGTCAGTCGTGCATTTCACTTGCGTGTCAAGTTGTTGGGGAAGCTAGCGTATAATCAGTGGCATCAGAAACAAGAGCAAAAGGCAAATGTACAGCTCTGAGCTCATGCTAACAGCCAGCAGTTATTTCATTGCTAGCCACTTTAAAAAACATTAAAGCAATCAAAGCATTATTCAAATAGTCTAAAAGCTAAAACAACCTCCCCCTAACAGCAGCAGCTGTGAAAAATGCCCTTACCTTAGCTACTGCCATAAGCTCTGTGGGAGTTTCCTTTCTCTCTTCCTGTACAATTTCAGGGTCTTGATCTGTTGTTCCTTCAATGTTTACTTCATCTGGAAGTGGCTGCACATCTTCCCATTCCTCCTCAGTAGAGGAATGGCATTGCTACAGAGGAAGACAAAACAAGAACAGGCACAGCCAGCGTGGGCAGAAGAAAGCAGGCAGAAAATCCAAAGGGCAGCTTACTGAGCAAGCAGACGATGCCACTCTGACAGATTAACGGAGAGAAATGCAAAGGAGCCTTTTCTGCTCTGCTCAGAAGTTTTTAACGTTTCTTTCTGGAGAAGGTTTGGCAACTTGGAGAAAGAACATGCAAAGAAAGGCAATAATGTGATCAGGGAACTAGCTGTCATCCTAACTTCTTTCCACAACCACAAAATGTATTTCTTGAATAAAACTGTACTTGCAGAGGGACACCTCCCAGTTCTTGCAGCCTTTTGAGAAACCTCACCATGAAGACGTGGCCCATTCTAACAGAGCTGGTACAACAGTGTCCAACCATTTTGCATTTAAGGGGGGACTGGGGTGGGGGACGGGACAAAACTCCAACACTCGTGCCTTCCTCTAGTCCCCAAGTTGCCAGCCATGCCTGCCATTTACACACCATTACAGTTAACTAGTGAGCGTACTCCGATTTTTCCAATAATACCCCCCCACCTCACAAAAATAAAACAAAACAAAAAAAAAAACAAACAAGAACACAGTAATCTCAGGTTTGCAGAGTCTTGATCACACTAATTTCTTCCAAAACTATGAATTACAACATTGGCTTCGGACCTTCAGTTCAGATGATATATCAAGTTTTTGGCAGTGGAAGACCATTAATAATCAAGATATACAACTTATGCACACAGACTTTGTCTGATAAATCAAAGTCTCCGTAAAATGACTGCTTTACAACTCACTAGCATTACACGAGGCTTTAGCAACACTTTCAGAGAAACAACATTGAAAAAAGTCCTGGAACAGGCCCACTATTGAGCACTCCCCTGAGCACTTCAACAACTGACATTTCCTTGAAAGGTGCTTTGGCCACCGCAGCAAGGTATGTCAAGAAGAAAAAAGAAAACCAAAACACCACAATACAAATAATGGGAAAGCAGAGAGTCTCCTGTAGAGAAACACTGTTTGGTTCTCATGGTACTACATTAGATTGCACTCAAGACCTGAGTTTTACCACCTGCTTAACCACTTTGTCCACCAGGTTCTCCGTTAAATATTAAAGGGCTCTCCTTTTTAATATGCTCTCAAATCAAAGGTGTACAGCAGTATCCAGATCTCGATATCATTCATCCTTAGAGTATTTTTTGAATTAAATCATAGCTGTGTACAACCCCAAAACACTCAGGATTGCAAATCACTTCCTTTTAGAGGAATCAAAACCCTTAACACAAAGAATACCGCTAGTTTTTCTGTTCCATTCCCACATTTGAATGATATCCTTAGTTGTTACACATCCTTTGCCAAACCCCAAAAAACAGGAGAAAAGCATCCCACTCCTTGGCTACGGGGTGTGCATAACAGGAAAGTGTTAAGCCAAACTGAGCTCAACTCATCTCAAGGATCAGGAACTGGTCTGAGTTCTTACAGGAGTCCATTCTTGCCGCCCAGGAGATCACAGAGGTCAGAAGAAACATTGACTAGACAGACTTCACAGAGTCTGCAAAGGGACCAGAGAACATGTTGCATTTCTGATCCGTTTGTAAATTTATTTTTTACATCATGGTGGTTCTGGAAAACAAACTCCCTGAAAAGCTGCATGATACGAATACACTACATGTCGACCAACCCCTGGAGCTGATTTCATCGAATGATGGCCATGCCCTAGCCAAGTGCCCACCTGGTCACACAGCTCATCCTCAT
This sequence comes from Aythya fuligula, assembly GCF_009819795.1. Taxonomy (NCBI): domain Eukaryota; kingdom Metazoa; phylum Chordata; class Aves; order Anseriformes; family Anatidae; genus Aythya; species Aythya fuligula. The sequence continues at coordinate 20,924,548 of NC_045566.1, read as the reverse complement.
CCAGCCTCAAGCTTGATGTTTCCTTGTCTGCATCCAGAAATTCCTGCTGCAAGCAAAAGTCTGGCTCCACCAGCTCAGCATCCTCCTGCTTAGCATTGGGTTGAGTATACAAGGCTGACAGATTCAGCTCCTTGAATCCCTGGTAACAAACAACAACCCCAATAGTAAAGAAAGCTATGTTGTAACTACCACCACCACAAAAAAAAATTAATTTCTAATACATTTTAAAAAGCATCACAGCAACCACAGGTTGGCGCCAAATTCTGGCGGAAATTGTCTTATTGCAAAAATCAACTCCCCCTGCCCTCCAGCAATAAAATTACTCAGCAGTGCTCCACTCCCCCCCAAAACTGGATATACTTATGCAAAAACACAATTACAGGAACCAATCCCACCGAACACTCATTCTGCATCTGCTGAATAAACAATACAAGCAACCCAACATGCAAGTTACAGCTTAAACTAAAGATCTTCCTGCAACAAGCACCCAGCTGACCCTCTCCTGCCCTTCCTCTCAGCAGCCCACGTATCCCTCCTGACCTGGGAAGGAATGTTCTCTCCGCAGACGTCTGCATGTCCCTGGTCCCTCAAGACACAGTGAAAGTAGACATCCTCCTCCGAGGATGTGTCACACAGGAAAAGATGCAAAATGCCGTCCACGTATTCATCCACAATGCCCACAAGTAGCTTTGAGACACACAGCTTCTGGAATTGGAGGGTTGCTGCACTGGTCCATGTACCCTCAAGAAGAAACAAGAACATAAAGTTACTATAAAGAGACCAACAGCCATCACCTGAGACTTTCCCTTGCAGGCACTTCTCATAAAAGCAATTACTCTTGGTCAGGCTACGGATAAACACAGGAAAGTCAGGCAAACAAGCTTCCTAGTGCTGAACGAAATCAAAGTACCCCAAAACCTGCAGTGCTAGTTACCCTGGGGTAACTTTTTACCCCAAGTATTCATTTTCAAGCACAGTTCTGTGGCATTCACTAATGACTTTACCACAGATGTCTAAAAATGCCATTGTGTAGGGCTTTTTTGTGTATTCTAGTGGTTTTGTTGTTGTTGTTTTTGCTTTTTTTTTTTTTGGTAAATTCATTGTACCACAGATTATGAAAGTTGACTGTTAAAAAGTTTTTAAGACACTGCTAAGCATCAAAGCAATGAAAAATGTGAATCCTTAGCCCTCAAAAAAAAACGCAACCAAATAAAAAAACAGTGGACAGTTTTTTTTTAAATATTTTAAAACCACATAAGTTTCAACTCTGCTCACACTTTCCTTTGGAAAGATGGTGTTTCTCAGGCTTCTTGACCAAGAGTTTTCTCAGCGCAGGCTGGCTTTATTGATTGCACCAAACTCAAAGTTTGGTCACAGAAAAAAAAAAAAAAAGATTAGAACAGGGCTGGAGGTACCAAGCATTCAGAAGGACCCTGAAGAACTACTGAAGGGGGAAGAAGTAAGTTGCTTAACCTAAGAAAGTCAGGGTGGAAGGGTGATTGCTTGCAGAGAGGCACAGTGATGCTCCACTGAACATTACAGCAGAATTGTTTCTGTTAATATCACAAGGACATGAAAAAAATCCAACTATTTGCCCTTAACAGGTGATAAAGTCAACCTCTACCTGACAGTTCTCATACATGTCAGTAAACAAAACTGCATGTGAACACGCACCTCCATGGGTTTCACCCATGCCAAGGAACACGGGATGGCCTGAGCAGGGAGCTTCAAGTAGCACCACCTACAACATGAAACAGAGTCATGACCATTACAGCAAACAGAGCAAAAACAAGCAGACGAGCAGAACGTAACCCTCTTGTGGGTTTTAAAATTAACTTAGGAATAGAGAGGTACTTATGGGTTTTCCACTTATGAATAAAAACCTACAGTAGCTTTAGACAACACTCCATATCCAGAGAACAGGAACAGTAGGAACAGCAGTAACAACTGGCCCCTTATACCCTTCCAACCTCAAACATTCTGTGGTTCTGTCAACCATATTTCGTTTACTTACTTGAGGAATCTCAGCCAAGACTTCCGGACAATGCTTATGTTTCCATAGTCTGGGTAGAACACCTCCACTTCCTGCTCACTGACGACACGGTGGATGACAACCCGGTACCACCATTTCGAGATCATTACGCAGCAAAGCTGTCCAGGCTGCACTGAAGACTCAGGCATGATATAACGATCAGAAACAAGTTTATTTGAATAACAGCGTCTGCAAAACATCATAATGAAAGACTGTGCTTGGTAGGATGCAGGAGAAGAACAAGGAGAAATACAGTGTTTCAGAAGAATCTTCATTTCTCAAAGTCTCAACAACACGAATTTTCAGGAGTTGTTTTGGTGGATGCTTTACATCTCTGCTCTGCTGAACTTAAACTGAAATGACAATAGGAAATGCAAACTCAAACGCTAACATTTGAGTGTTCTTCCTGGGGTCCAATGAAAAGTGAACTCATCAGAGGCTAAATACAGTCAGTCTAGTCATTAACTTTAAATATTACCTTGACACATCACTTTTTTTTGTTTGTTTTGTTTTTATAAACCAGTTTCTGGAATATAGGCTACACCTATAGTATTTGTCTTCAGAGTCTGTAACTACACTTACATGTGCCCGTGGACAGAAGCACTTACTTCGGCACACAATAGGAATTGTAGCATGGCTGTGGTGGAACAGAATCCCAAATGCACAATGTAACTGACCCAAAGTCACTGATGGGGTTTTGCTTTCACATGTAGATAACGACAAAGGCCTCTTACCCATTGCTTTTTGGTTAAATGTTAGAGATCAATGTAAAAGCCTTAACTGAGCTCATTAATAGTAGTAGCACAGAACATATGGAGGTGCAAAGGAAGACAAAAGTTCCCTTTCGTTTCCTTTCCAGTCTTTTAAAGTTTAGAACTGTCTGGGACACAGCAACGCAACCGTGAATTGTTATTAACCACATCATCTGCTTGCTAGCTAGCAGGAATGGGTAAGCATTATGAACACATTTCAGTACAATACAGGCACCTCCACTTCTTGTTATCAAACCAGCTGTGACCGTACCTGCCCCGTCCCCTCAGCACAAACACACACACCCCAGGCAGCAGCACTATCAAAAGGTTCACACCTCATCTCCATCATCAGCTGCTGCAGCTTATCAGATGTTTCCCTGCTGCAGATGCGGATGTAGAACTGGCTGGGAGAGACGATGAATTCCACAAAGACTCCCACCAGGCACCTGCTCTCAAGTGGTGGCAAACTGCAAAGGCTTCGGTCCTCAACAGCGTCTGGAGGGATTTCTGGCGTCACCATCATCTCGTCTAGCAGGGACTGCTCCAAATCTTGAGGCTACAAAGGGGTAAGAGGAAAGTGGTACTAAGATGTCTCTTCACGCACTGAACACACATGAACGACCTTCCCATTTAGGTTCAAAATACAGCTCTGCTTTCCTGGGAATTGCTGAGTATCAGCAAATCCCAAGTTGTACAAACTTGGATTAAAACTTCCACTGCAATGGGAACGTTTTCACATTTTCACACTCGCTCTCTTTCCCTTCCTTCCTTCTTCCCTCCCTCTAGAGGAAAAACAGTGGTGTATACCTTGCTTGTATTCCTACAGAGAATAAAGGAGAGGAATTGAAGTCATGTCCCCTATTTAGACAATGTTAAATGGCTGCTGCTAAAAAAAACAACCACCAACTCTGTTGAATTTTATCCAAAGGATGCTATTTCTATGCCCCAGGACAATGAAAGTACATGACTGAGCCAGCAAAACTATTTGAAAATGATTCAAGCAACAGAAGGCACAACACATCTCATTTTCACACTAGAGCTACTTCCCAAGGGCAAAAACAAACAAAACCTACAAATTCTGTTCCTTTCTCACTCTGGACAAATTTGCTAGCACAGCTTATGCTTTTTGCATCATTCTTTAACTGTTGCGTGCTGAGAAGATTATTTCACTTGAACTAGTGTGGAGGGGAATCTTAATCGTACATATGCTACTTTCACTGCCTCAAGAGCTTTCTTTCAGGGCAACGAACAGCGTGCCTCCAAAGATCAGAAGTCAAAACAATTTCGTTTTTACTCACAATGAATATGCTACAAGTTAATGCTGCATTACACATCAGGCCATGTATGGGAAATGTGTCTTCCTGCACAGATACCTTCACTTATCTGCCTAATTCAACTGCAAATAGTGTTTGTAACAACACTTTTAAGTCTCTTCTAAGCATTTTTTCAAGGAGGGAGGAATCTTTGCTTCTGCAGACTGAGTCATGGCTAACGCCCTTGAAATTTTTTAATTAAAATTTTGAGTAAAACATTGAGCTAAACATTGAGTTAACATTTTTAAATTAAAGAGTAGCTGAGGGAATTCTTGCCTGAGCAGCACGACCTCTAAAAAAAAATCCACACTTCATGGAGTTCCTCTAAGAAGTGCCTGTGAGCACTGCCATTTCCAAGGAACAGTTTCGCTCCCAGAGTGCTCTTATCACCCTGGTAAGGGCACGCATGATCTTTACCATCTAGTTCACGCACTGGTAGCAACAACATTTTGGCGAGGACAGAAAACACGTACTTGAGAACAGGTTTGCAGAATAAGCAACAACAACAACAACAAAAAAAAGACACTGTAAAAACAACACTTGCAGTATCTCGTGGTCTGCAAGACTGGCAAACTCCTTTCCCTGGGACGGACTGGCAGCTGCCACAGCGGTGTGAACGACACCTTTCCTTCTGCTCGGGGTGAGAAAAGCTGCTGAGAGCAGCAGCTCTGCACACTTTCCCCTTCTTAAGGCCAAGGGGATTGACTGAGCCTGTGTCCCTCATTCGTCCCTTACAAGGCTTCCATTATTAGTTCCTCGTGATAGGATATTTGGATACCTTGCAGCAGGGCAGGGATCAGGTCACTTCTTTCCCCTCTACCTTGCAGCACCCTGATGAAAAAGCGTTCGTTGCACATACCAGCCAGCACATTCCAAGCAGCTTTCCTCCCCTTCAGGGCCTTTCTAAAACAAAATAGCAAGCTCGGCATTTCATGAGGAATAGTAGCTGTACAAGCATCTTTCAAGACCTACCCTGCTTGGGTCTTTAAACAGATTCCCACTGTGATACAATGGAACAAAAACCTAACTTGAGGTCAAGGTTACCAGGACCCTTTTTTGCCCTTCAGGAAGAGCAGGCAGGCTTTGCTTGAATTAGGGGAATTGCTGGTGACTTCATCACACCAAACCAAATTTCCGTAAACAATCAGGGCTGACTGCCAGAGGGCACGTTTTATGAACTGCCACGCAAAGTAAAACTCGGTCACAGGCTTCCAAGTTTACAATCACACAAAACACTGAAGTCAGGAAGAATTCCTGGGACTCTTTCCTGCCAGCGCACTCCAATCCTCCGGTTGCATACAGCCACAAGAAGAGTTTGGCAGAGGGAATAACTCACTGCAGGAGGATTTTCTGGAGAAAGGGAAGGCCTGAAGTGGCTCAGAAGAGGACAAAAAACAAACAAACAAACAACAAAACAAAACAGAGGGGGACAAACAAATTCACCTAAACAGGTTTGGCAAATTCAGAGCCTCTTAACTGTTCCTCTCCATCTCCTTGTAGGAAATACACTGCTAAATTCAAAACCCTCAAAATCCAATGAGGAAGATCAGGAATGGCTATAACTAGACGGTGAACAAAGCATTACTGGTTTCCTTCAGTAAGAGATTTAAGGCACACAAAAAGCCCCAAATCATGCATACCAGGCCCCACCATTCAATCTACAGAGGAACAGGCACTCCCCTGCTCCCAACCACAGGCTGCCCCTAACCACCAGGACCAAGCTCATGCCCTCAGCAAGGGTCAGCTTCAGACACAGGTATGCTGCTGTAGCAAGGAAAAACACGAGCAAGGTCCCTTTCAAAGCACAGCATAAACTGGAAAAATACTTCAACCTTTTATGTCCCTGCAGATAACGTTTTTGCTCACTAGAACAAGCCCGCAGGAATCAAAGTCTCCAAGATCCATTGTCCAGATCTCCTCTCTTAAAGGCTAACATGACTGAACAAGACACAAACCCTGCCTACAGCAGCCGAGGAAGTTTCACAGAGCTGGTCTTCAGGTTACTAAAAAGTGCAATTACAGATAAATGCACCAAAAGGCATCACCACTAGTATCAGGGAGCAAAATGATGCTTAGCTGATCTTGGATGATCTGTAACATAGACCTGGAGACCAGCGGAAGACCTTGGTTTGGATGGCATATACACGTATAGCTACATACCTGCCTAACGTGAGTCTTACCACCTCCAGATTCACCTAAAACAGGTACTAAAATTTTTGGAAGCAGCAATGACTCAACAAGGCAATCTCAACAGAAACAAAAGTACTAGAAGAGCATCTATCCTGAGATTCAGACACAAAGAAGCTACAGGTGGATCATCCAGCTGCTTACTTGTTTTAGGTGACCATCAAAGTGTACTGCTTGTGTTTCCAGTGGCTCTGGCTTTTCTTCTGCTGTCTCATGGAAGCTCTCTGTTTCACAGCTGGTTTCTGTCTCACAGCTGGATTCCAAGGGAGGCATCTCAACTGCAGAGGCTGCAGCAAAGACAGTAACTTGTACGTTATTCTTTCTTGGACCGATGCAGAGCTACGTATTAAGCAGAAAGACAAAACATCTGAAAATGAAAGAAAGCACAGGTAGCATTTTCCTGATCTCTGGACCATTCACAGTCACCACATTCATGTGTATGCACTAGAGAGGTATCATTCACTGTACTGATACATTTTAAAATAACTTCTGCTGGCAAGCATGCTAAGGGTTGAGCTAATTCCTAGAATGATGCAAAAATGAATTCTCCCCAGACAAGTCGGGAATTTGGCCAAAACTGTATGGGATTTTCTGCCCTCTCTCATAGCTGTTATGGTAACACTGAGGACACCTGCAGTCTCTTCTGTAGAAAATCATAGCTGAGCCTTTCAGACTAGCACTGCTAGATTTTCAGTCTCAAAAAATGCATTGGAAAGGCTCTACTAGCCTGTGGAGCAGACATTCAAGAGATTCCTACAGTTTTGTTATCTGTTGCCTGGAATGACTAGAAATTCATCCCATGCACACTTTCAGAAAGTCCACATGCTGAAGCATCTCAGCATCCTTTCTTTCACCTGGCACCAAAAACCAGTAGCAACCTCTAGAAATCTTCCAGTAAAGGTCTCTGATACTGAGACAACTCCCTTGTAACAACTATTTCTGCAGCACCCCACAGTCCTTCTGTACTAAGCTGTAGGGGAACTGGGACTACTATTGCAACTAGAAATGCAGCAACATCTACCTGAGACATGGCTGCTTGGCCATGGTGCTTATGAGAGCTACATGTTTCAAGTTAAATAACACAGCCTCACCTTGTGGCATCTTTTCCTGCTCTGTGTCACTTGATGAGCTCTCCTTGAGGGTTAACAAGGAACCTCCTCTTGTCTGCTTAACCACAATGATATCCGACACGCTTCTGAGGACTTCAAACATGGAGATAAACCCATACTGTGTGTACTGAAACGTCCGCCCAAAGCGTCTGGAGTATGCATTATTGAAGTCCAAGAGCAGAAGCGGTGAGGAACTCAGCAGCTCCTGGAGCTCCTTCTTCACTGCTGCTGGCAGAGTGGGAGTCCTGCCCCTTAGAGAGAAACTCTGCTGCTTCCTGAAGGCAGATGCACTTGCCTTCTTAGCAGCACTCCGTGCCTTACTGCTTATTCTCTGTTTGGCAATCAGTTTGGAAATCTCTTTGGTGGTCTCATCTGCAATAGCTACAACAGGGAAAAAAAAAAAAAAAGCTATTAGAACCACTAAAACAGTAAACCATTAAAAGCTCAAAATAGGCAAAGTGCTTTTTTCCACTTTTCTCTCCTTTCCACCACCAGCTTTTTCAGAGACAGATACCTGTTTCAAAAGCAATCACACTAAATCATGGCTGGCTTCCAGCATGACAAACACTTCTCTTTTCTTTTTGCAAACTGGGCTGAATCATATTTAACAACCAATGGTCATCCTGAACCCTCAACCCTTTAAATCCAGATCCAAGGTAGGGTGATCAAACACTCGTGTACAGGATCACAAGAGGAAAGGGCTATGGGTTTTGCTGGTAAAACAGTAAATAATTTGCTACTCCCCTTAGCAGAATTAAGTAAGGCTTCACCATAGCCTAAGAGCATCAGGATGTTGATGGACTTAAGTGTCATTTTTGAAAGGGCCTACAAACGAAACAAGAAAACTAACGCAACCAAAAACCTAAGCTTCTCTGACCACTTTACAAAACTAAAAGGTGCTACCAGTGACACTTGAGAAAGAGCTGTGTTTGTGCAGCTGTCCTTCAAGTTCATCATCAATTCTTACTCTCAGCTAGAGGCAAAAGTGTTGGAATCACACCATAAAGCGGGTTGGAAAGCACCTCTGGAGGCCACGTGGTCCAAGCTCCACAACTCAAAGCAGGACCGATACCAGACCTTCATCCACTGCTTTTCTGTGCTCTGCCAGATAACAGCAAACAGCTGAAACAGAAGGGATCCCTGGATAGGGAGCCTGCAAAGCATCCCAGACAATGCCAAAGTGTCTCATATAGCCCTCAGCACCTGCAGAAGCAGGCAGTTATAGCCTGGTTTTGGCTGGGCTCCCTATGACAGAGTAGACACCCATCCAGGCAAGGCCTCCCTTGAGAGCAGCCCAGATGCTCCCCATGCCTTTTAACAGCCTTCTCCTGTTTTGTAGGGCTCTACAAAAATATCATTTCACTCCTCCCAATCAACTTTTTACACCTACAGCTATTTCCATAGCTCCTCCCCAAAGCTAAGGAAAATCAGAAGTCTTCTTTAATACAAACTAAGCTTCCCTCCCTTAGGGCCAGGAAAGGAAATGTTTACAGCTTGGCCCAATATGCCTTACCCCTGATTATGTTCCTGCTGAAGCCTGCGTTTATGGGAAAAGTGGAGCTTAACAGTTCTGGTGCACCCACAAGAGACAAAACTGAATTAAGTGCAGAACGTAAAATGTACAAAAATTAGAAACATATGGGTTTTTTCAAGAGGAAGGCGCAGAAAAACATTACAAAGTTGATTGAGATCTAGGAAAAAAACATCAAAGACGAGGAACAAAACAGCTACATGAGGAATAGTAACAGAGATGGAACCCAGAGCTCTGGGAATGCACCCAGCAAACCCTCAGTATTTTGGGGCATCGCCTCCTCCCAGCACACGGTGCCGAACACCCTGCGAGGAAAGGAAGCCTCACCTTTGAGGACAACGCTGCCCTTGCCGTTGGGACAGACTCTGACAACTTTGGGCATCTCTGCCACCAGCTCCATGGTAGACTGGAAGCCCAGGTCGCGCAGGGGGAGAGGCCTGCCCACCATGGCCGCGTACTCCTGCTCCAGCTGCTCGGGGCTCAAGCCCTGCTTGGCAGCCATCAGCAGCGACCTCACCTCCTTCTGCAGCACCTCCATGAGCCACCCCTGCTCGCACTGGAAGGGGAGACAAAAACAAGCAGAAAACGCCTCGCACCACGGGGACAGCGGCTGCCCAAAGGCAGGAAAGAGCCTTTTTTAACCACCTCACACCCGCGGGGCGGCGATGCAGGCTCCGCTCCTTCTGCCCGCTCCACCACCCCTGCCCACCACACGACGCCGCCGCCGCCGCCGCCTCGCCCCCACTGCGCCTGCGCGCTCCCCTTCCCGCCCTTCGGCGGCGCGAGGGCGGGGCCGCGCTGGGCTGAGGGGCAGTGGCCGCCATTTTCCTCGGCGCCGCTCTGCGTGCGGGGGTGTCCCTCCCTCAACCTCCGCCAGGAGGAGCGGAGGGGTTAGGTGCGCCTGGCTTCTGACAGGAAAAGTCAGAGCCGCGGACTAAAAAGTTCCAATTTCTTGAAGAAAACAATATTTAAACCCTAATAACAATATTATTAAGGGTGGCCTTGCATGTTTTAGTCCCGTGTGAGAGGAGAATCTGTGGTGGAATGCCTTTCCCAAGGCCAACACATCATAAATTGTATTGCAATAGCTGTTTTCAAGGTTACTTAAGAAACTCGCTTGAGGATCTGGTTGATTTCCACACAGGGATATATTTCAGGGTGACAACGGGGACTAAAAATAGAGGTTTCAGGATAATACTCTGCAAACCCACCTCAGCACATGCCCTCAAAGCACCTCCTTGGTCCTGAGGTAGCACCCCAAGGTGCCCCACAGGGACCGAGGATTTAGGAGTCATTGGCTGAAAGAACGTCAGACACAACCAGAAAGCTGCAGGGCTTTTGAAGATTTAAAGAGCCTTGTGGAGCTTTTGGAATTAAATGGACCAGAGTTAGTGCTGCCTGGCCAAAACCAAGCTTGAGACATTGTTCGCTGCTACTTAAACCACCTGCACTTCCAGCAGCTGAAGACTGTCTCCACCTCTCTGAGTGTTAAAGTAAACCAAGTCTCTGGAGCATCTCCAAAGCAAATACAGGCAGTATGAATTTATTAATTACAGCCTATTTACACCCAACTTTTCTCACCATCCATTAGCCCTCCACATTCATCACTCCCCCAGTGAGCTGCTGATGAGGCATGAAGCGTGACAGAGCAGAGAAAGCGACGAGCTGGCACTCCTGCCATCCCTGCCTCTAATATCCTGACTCTGGGCAGGCCAAAAGCCTCCAATAAGACAGGAATCTGTGAAAAAACAAGAGCAGCACCTCCCCGACTGTCTTCCCTGCTCCCTCCAGCAGCTCCTCCGCATAACACACCTCCCTGCCAGAAGTCAAGTGGGAAGCCCTGGGCTCAGCACTGCCTGCCTGACTGGGAAGTCACGGCTTTTATGTTCCTGCCTTGTCTTGCTGTAGTGTGATTTCCAGTCAGGTGCTGATTTCTTTAATACAGTCAGTGACATACTGTGATCTGTAGCACTTTAGAAGCGTTTCTTGCAAAGGTTTCCACAGATGCCACCACAGCCTGTGCTGTGTGGCAGCTCTCTCTGACAGAAAAAGCTCCCATGTTTGTGCTGCCTCACTCCTGCTGTGGAAAACTACGGAGGCATTTTACACACAAGCTTTTCTGGCCATTTAGAAGAAAGATTCATTCTTATCCTAGCAATGACTTACCTGCTTTTCACCCATTCTGGAAAGTTTGGGGCTGAACTGGGAACAGCTAGTTTAGCTCCCTGCTAAAAGGTGCAGTGACCCAAGAGAAATTTTGCAGTCAATATCGCACCACTTTCGCACCACTTTTTCGCACCACAAAAAACGGCCAGGTTTTTTAAGGAACAGACCTAATAGCGTGAGATGCTATTCACCTAGCTGTTCTCAGCAACAGCCCTCCCAAACACTCAGATAAGACACAGATCTCACCAGTATGTTTTTTTTTGTTGTTGTTTTGTTTTTTTTTTTTTTACCCTGGTGTTTATTGTACATCTCACAGTCACATCTCAGGTCTTCAGAGTCAAATATCTGCCAGTTACTTTTAGGTTGCTTTTCAACAACTTTGTAAAAACCATCTGCTACAAATCATGAGGGCTTTTGATCATATTTGATTTCCAAGGGCAGGAAAATACAAACAGAAAGCTCCCCTGGAGTCCACCTTGTCCAGGTCTAACTTCCCTTCCCATCTCCACAGCAGTGTGAGACGAGAGCAGAGCAGCTGGGAAACAGCTTGTTCACTTCACTGCCCATTATGTCTGACAAGCCTGTGATAAACTTGGAACAAGCCTCCTTGATCTGACACCTCCCCTTCTTCCCTCCCTTGCCTGCAGCAATAAATTCAAGCACAAATTCATCCTACTCCCACAGGAAGCTGCATGCTCCTCAATACAGAGAATCAGATGAGGATGGATGAGAGGTCTCGGAGCTCTTCCAGGGAGTCTCGTAAGCGAAACAGAGAGCCCCTGGCTACACAGAAGAAACGAGAGAAGAGGGAGAGCAGCAGAGAAGCCAACAAAGAAACAGGAGATGTAAAACAGGAGAAAAAAAAGGAGATCAAGAGCATTGCAGGGACTGATGGTCAGGTGCACACATCCACAGTGGTGGACGTGGATGATGTGATATCTGATGAAGAAATGGAGGCAATGATGTTGCTGGACAGCGAGCGTCATGAAGAAGGTATGGCTTATAGAAGGGAAGGGGCAGAAAACTGTGTGGGTCACAGTGTGACTTTGCTTTCTGCACAGTGAGTGTTGTCATGCTCACCTTGCATGGCTGTGTAGTTATTCTCAAGATGGATAGCCAGCCCAGCCAGCCTCCCAGCCAACTTCTGCAGACAGTACAGGAAGATCAGCATTGCCTAGCAAAGCAATGAACTTTGCAACCAGCACTTACATCCCCAGAATCCATTTTGCTTCAGCTCACTAATCCCCAATTCTATTCGTGCTCATAATTTTCTTGCTTGCCCTTCTTTAGGTGGACACAGGTAGCTTTACAGCAGAGTTCTCAGGGCCATGAACTCGTAGCTCCCTTCTAGATAACCCTTGAGAACAGCTCATCTTCTCTGGAATGGGACTAAAATCGTCTTCAGGATATTTTGGATGCCCCTGATAGAGAGGGGTACTTACAGGCTGTGTGTGTTGATAGCTACCTCTCGCTTGCAATCCTTCTCTTTGTCATTAGCTTGTCTTTCTAAATATGCTTCTGGGATCCCAGCTCAGCCAGCAAGTTGCCCATTCTGAGCCTTCCAAAACTGCTTGGTAGCCAGAGGCCTTCAAGCTGAAGAGTGCTCTTTAGTAAAGGCACCATGGGGAAGCATGGCTCCATTGCTGTCAGTAATGCAGAGATAAAATTTCTCAGTCTGTCCTGGCAGCTCTTGGCCCCCTGAGACAGGGACTGTTTTTTAAACACAGATCCAGAGAGCGCCAAATGGTTCAACCATGCCAGATCTAGGCAAAGGACAACACTGACATTTATCTGTGCAGGCAGTTGCCAGGCCATCAGTATTCTGGGAACTGTCCTCTCCTAACTCAGCCATGTTGGATTTGATTTCTCCCTAGGTATAAAGTCACCAGGTCTTGGCATCTGCGAGTGGCTGCTGACTATCTTGTCTTTCCTGTTCATCGTAATGACCTTCCCCATTTCTGTCTGGTTCTGCATGAAGGTGAGAACAGGCACAGTGCCTCTTTACATGTGGTATTCAGTGTCTGGTGTGGATGTGCCCCGCTGGTACATATTGGCATAAAGCTTTGGCTTAAGTTCCTGTTTTTAAACAAATTGCAGGTCTGTTCACTTTTAAACACAACCTTCAGCCTACCCAGTTCAGAGATGGCTGCATTGCAGCAGCAGCGTAAATAGGTTTTGCATTACAATTTTAGAGAGATTGATCTCCCAGTTAATAGCAGATTTCCCCTCTTCCTCCAGTTTTCTCTCCAGATTTATAGCATGGCAGCAAGTAGACGTATTTTTATTACTGCTTCTCAGGAAATGGAAAATTTAAGCTCAGGGTGTTCAAGTTCAGCCAGCCTAGAAGGAAGCAGAGTGCTGGCCTCATCCTGGGAAATCCTGGGAAGCTCTAGCACGGGCTGCCTGCTCCTACCAAATTTCAGGCTGCTCCTCCACTGCTTGTGCATGAGCCAAGCAGCAGTTTTGGGCCAGGCTCTCCGCTGGGGTAAAGGGACTTGGTGACAGGAGACTCCACCAGCTCTCAGCCTGCTGAAATCCTCCCTTTGCAGGGCTTTACCAGAGCACAGATCTTCCACACCGAGACTGTTGAGGCTTCTTTTGCCGATCCTTTGCCTTCCCCTCCAGCCTAGCTTTCGTCTCCCTCTGCAGGTAGTGCGGGAGTACGAGAGAGCCATCGTTTTCCGCCTTGGGCGTCTCCTTCCTGGCAGAGCCAGAGGACCTGGTAAGATGCTCACTGAGCTGCCCCCAGCCATGTCACTCCTCTTCATCATGCTTTACCAAAGCTCCCTTACTGTGCCCTCCAAACAGGTACAAGTGGACAGTAGACAGTATGTCATTGGTCCTTCTTCTTGGGTTCAGTAGTTTCTAACAGCTTTTCCCAATACAGAAGCAGCCTCACAATTGGAGCCCATATATTGCTGGTCTTCTGTAGTTCTGCATGCTGACCCTTCCCCAGCTCCCCAGAGTAGAGGAGGCAATTTCTGTGGTTCTGATGATCACCAGCTGCCTTTCTTTTCCTCCACAGGCCTTTTCTTTTTTCTTCCCTGTCTGGACACGTATCACAAGGTGGACCTCCGCCTCAAAACCCTAGAGATCCCCTTCCACCAGGTATGACTGCCACCACTTCTCTGTGTTAATTCTTGGGTCTCTTTACCATTGTGACAGTTCCAATTTTGCATTGCTATTAAGAAAGTGATGACTTCAGATAGTGATCCTGGAGCCAGGTCACGAAGGACCAATCCCTTGGCCATAAGGTTCTGCTTAGCACTGCCCATGCTTCGGATCTCACTGCAGATCTTCCACCAGGCCTTCTTTGCAAAGCCCTAGCTCCTGGAATCCAGTGAGTGAATGAGAAGTTCCCCTTAACTCCCTGCTGCTATACTTCCAGCCTTCATGGCTGCATGGAGAAGTTTGAAAAAGTGTCTCAAAGTAACCCTAACACTTCAGAAAATGGAAAGCCAAAAATTCACCATAGTATTTGTCTTATGTTTTAAAACCACTGCGTTACAAATTTGGAGATTCAATCCCATTCAATTTGACAAGCTTTAGTGGTAACATATACCAATAGGAAGTGGCTGGGCCAAAGCTATTGGACTTTTTTTTTTTTTTTTTTTTTTTTTTTTTTAACCCACCACACTGAGGGGTACATACAGCAGGGACAGAAGCAAGACTTTACAGCCTTACAGGGGTGTTCCTCAATGAGGCTACTCTGCTCCTGTACAAGCCTGAGAAGGAGAAAGGGCTGAATCCTCGCTGCTAACCCTGGAAGCTGCAGCCTCCCTAGCCACAGTCCCCCAGGTTAAAGCCCTAATAGCCCCTCTTTTCCTTCTAGGACCTGTTCTCTGTGCCGCTGCCTTTATCTGGTACCCATGGTATACAGCAAATCCTTGTGGTGATGGTACTGAGCAGCACTGAGCACACACCATGGAACAGGACTGGCCTAGGCAGCAGTGGGCAGGGAATCACAGAGTAGGATGTTCACCTGCTCACAGTTCCTAACTCAGTACCCAAACTGAGGAGGCAGACACGGTGATGCTCTGCAGGGAACTGAGATCTGGAGGTTATATAGTTTCCCCCCAAGGTCAGAAAGTAGTAGAGGTGGAAACGACAAAGATTTAACCATCCAGCTAGTCTCCCTCATTCCCAGAGTCATGCACTTTTCTCTGCTACCTTAAAGTTGTCAGAACCAGCTCTATCTCCCCTAATATCTTTTTAGGTGGTGACTAAAGACATGGTTACCTTGGAGATAGATGCCGTCTGTTACTACCGTTTGGAGAATGCCTCTCTTCTCCTCACCACCCTGACCGGCGTCTCCAGTGCCATCCAGCTGCTGGTACAGACCACCACGAAGCGCCTCCTGGCACATCGAGCCTTCTCTGAACTTCTCTTGGAGAGAAAGAGCATCAGCCAGGAGATAAAGGTGCTTCAGCAGGGGGGAGAGGGCAGAGCAAGGGCTTAATTCAGGCTCCACTAGGAAGCTCGGAGCATAATCAGTCCTCCTAAATCACAGACACTATTTTCCAGAAGGTGTAAAAACAACATGTCTCTTTCACAGAAAAAATGGGAGTTTAAAAAAATTATTTTTGGTTTTCAGTCATTTTAGGGGAAGAATTTACAGAGTGGGTCCCACAGGCATGTGTGTGTAGTAGCAAACATTATGGTGTGAGAGGCAAGCAGGAACCTTTTGATCACCTTCATCAGTGCTTTGCAGTATCCGAGCTTCAGTACTTACCCCAGAGAGGAAGTACTCATGGGAACTGCCTTCTGGTGCCTCAGTGAGATGCCGTAAGCTCTGAACACATGGGATCTCCAGCAGCAGCTCCCTGTGGCCATGCCACACAGACATGATGATACCAGTCACCAGCTGGGTGTTTCCTACGGAACTGATTTGCTTCCACAGCCAACACAGAAAGGACTGGTTAAATCTTGCTAAAACCCCAGGGCAAATACAAATCAGAAGTGAGGGAAATAATTTTATTTCTGAGGGTCCTCACACAATAGCACACACAATCTAATGAATATCTTGAATTAACACCTCTGCACTAACTCCCTTTGAGGGGTCTGGACAAGGGCCGGTGTTCTCCCTGTGCTCAGAAATATCCTCCTCTTCACAGGTGGCTTTGGATGCGGTCACAGGCCTCTGGGGCATCAAAGTGGAGAGAACAGAAATGTAGGTAGGAAATGCTGGTGCAGGCGGCTTCCCTGGCCTTTTGCCAGTACCCATCTTGCCCTGCTCACCTTTCTTCTTTGGCTCTGGCTCTTTCCCTGCAGCCATTCTGCAGCGGGGAGAGCCTCACCCCTCGCCTCTCTGTCCTCCCTTCCCCTTGCAGCCTCTGCCTCATGTAAATCTCTTAATGTGCAAATCTGGTGCTTGCTCCTGCACTGGCAGGCAGGGCAGGATCCATAGCTAGGATCTCATCACCACTTCACTGCTGCTGCAGGCAGAATTTGCAGCCAGTTCTGGTAGCCCAAGAGTCACAGCAAGCACCAAGCCTCTAGATCAAAGGCCTCGGTGTCTTAGCACTGGTTGGGATTCCAGCCTGAAAGTTTAAAAACCAGACTGGAAAATTAGGATGGGTATGAAGGTAGGAGGCTAAAGAGAGACAGCCAAAGGGGGACAGCACTGCAGAGGCTGACAGACAACATCCCAAGCCCCCAGCTGACTGTTCAGGGCTGCGAGGTGAGCCTAGAGCCCAGCTCATCCCTGTCCCTTACCACCACAGCAACAACGTGCAGCTACCCGCTGAAGTCCGGCAGTCCCTGGCCGTGGAAGCAGAGGCCCAGAGGCAGGCCAAAGTGCGGGTAAGCCAACCCTGAAGACCTCTTAACTCCTTTCAAAACATCCCTCCTTCCTTTCCCATCCCTGGTTTGAGGTCCATGGAACATGCCACACTCGGGTGCAGCTTGGGGAAGGTCTGGTCAAGATCTCCAGATCCCGTTTAATAGCTGTGTCTAGCAAGGGGAGCTGCAGCAAGAGCAAGGGCTTGCCCAGTGGAGTCCCAAATCTGGTACCTAGCCTACGGGTGGGACAGAAAGCCCCAGGGCTGCCCTCTCCCATGCTTTTGCAGGACGGGTATGTCTCGTTTTGAGTACCAGCGGGCCTAGTAGTGCACGTAGCTTTGGTAAAAACAAGTTAGACACGAGATTACAGACTCCTGGGAGCATGATACTTAGACAGCAGGAATGTTACAATCACATGGACCCTGGGAATTTCATAGTGGTGACCTCCCTCTGTAATAAACAGTCTGTGCCCCCTTTGTGCCCCCCTCACAAAAATCTTTATTTAGGTGATTGCTGCTGAGGGGGAAAAGGCTGCTTCTGAGTCCCTGCGCATGGCAGCTGAGATCCTGTCGAGTGCCCCTGCTGCTGCTCAGCTCCGTTACCTTCATGCCCTGCACTCCCTTGCTGCAGAGAAGCCTGCTGCCTTCATCTTGCCCCTGCCTTTGGACCCCATGAATCTGATCTCTCCAGCTACCCACAGCTCTCCGGGAGCGAGCAGCCTCGCCACAGACACCACAAAACTCCCAGAAGGTGTGAAAGACAAGAAGGACTCCCCCATGCTCTAAGAGTTGTCCCAGAAAAGGCTGCCACAGCCTGTGGTCAATCCTGCTCAGAGAGGAGCAAGAAAGCTGATCTACGGGCAGCCTACCAGCAGGTACTGGCCTGGAGGCAGGAGGGGAGGCAGCCAGGCCTGTAATATAAAGTAGATTGTACGTGGAAGAAACTTCTGCTTGATTTGGGAAGGGAAAAATATGGAGCACGAGGAGCAGGGCTGGTGCCTGTGTGAGCAGGGGATCGAGGGAAGAGGGTTGTCATCCCTTCCCTTTCACCTGACCCTGACACCTTAAGGCCTGACCCCTGGGGTCCGGGCCATCCTGCTGTGTTTTAACGCCCCCATCCCCAAACTGATGACCCATCTCTCACTCATGACATTAGTTATAGGGAATTAAGGTGCAGAAAGCCCCACACTGGGATAAAAGGGGCAGGCACAAGCTGCCCCACAAGAGGGACTTGTCAGAGGCATTGGTTTCCTGTGGCTCTGTCCTTACACTCAGACTCTTTGGGATTTCCCTTCTGCACTGTTGGCTTTCTGTTTTAAAAAGCCAGCCCTACAGCTGGGTGGTAAAACAAAGCCAAGGCAGAAGTGCCTGCACAGGGGCACGTGCCTCCTTACAGCCCGCCTCCGTGTGCTGTGTCCAGGGAAGGTGGGAGTGGTCGGGTGGTACAGAAGGGATCCCTTTTCCCTCCATGTGAACGGGTGATGGGGTGACAACGCCAGGGAGACAGGGGTGGGAGCCCGACAACTGGGGGAACGGGAAGGGACTTAACACGTGGGAAATTTGGAAGGTGCTGCCAACCTGGCTCTCCTGCAAGGGACAAGAGAGAAGGGTCCTGTCCGTGGCGTACTCTTGGATATAGGATTTCACATCAGCACCTGTGCACATATACACACACACACAGGCAACCAAGGTGTTTAGTTAGCTCTAGTACCAAAAAAGGAGGAAAAGAAGGAAAGGGCAGCATTTATGGCTTGGCACCTTTCAGCTGTGCAGAGGGACGGCAGGCTGTGCTGCTGCTTGCTTCCACTGGGTGGCGAGGCAGGACAAGATCTGAACTTGTGGGCATCTGCTTCCAGTAGGACTGTCTGAAAATATGAGGTGATTCATTTAGCCAACTCCCACCGGGCTGAGAAGTGGGAATCCAGCACGAAACCAGCAGAGATCCTTGAGAACAGCAATACTCAACAAACAAACAAACAAAAACCAAACAGTGATACTTTTGCCCACTGCAGCAATCTTGCTAAACTCTACATGCAGGAAGTCCTCAAAATTCTTATAAAATCTGCCAAAAGCTACTTGAAATAGCCAGGGACCTACACATACTGTAAGCCTTTCCCTTGAAGGATAGGGGATTGAAAGAAATGCCATACACTAGGTTATGGCCAAGACAGAAGGCACTTTGTGGCCCTTTCTCTTAATCACCCACCCAGTAGTTTCTCATCACACGTGCCTAGCAGGGGTAGCCCAGCCAGTCTGTCACTCTTGTATTTTCACTCATTTTTTCCAGTCTTTCTGCGGACTGGTAAGACACACACTGTTAAATGCAGCTCTGTCCCAGGGATGGCCAGCAGGTACTGGCTTAACACTTCTGCAAGGGACAAGGAGCCCACTTCCACTACGTACCACCTAATTCTGTATTTTATCAGCCCTTTCATCTCCCTAGAGTCCCCTTCTCAGCACACAGTGTTCCCATAATTCTCACCACACAAGTATTTGCTGGCCTTCTTACAGCAAGGACACTCAGCAAACCAGCCCCTTTACAAGTGGAAGGGGAAAAAACCCTCATCCTTGAACTCAGTAATCACACAGCATCTGAGCTTCAGGTGTAACCTCCCATCCAGATCATTTTGCTGTTGTAACCCTCTCAGGATGCTGTTTGTTGTCTGCAATAGATCTCAGTTGTGATCCAGCCATGGAAAGCTAGCTCTGGGAAGTGGAACAGCTCTGTAACCTTCCATTGATGAACACGAGCTGTGTATTTACTTCTCTAAAGCTGGTTCTGTTTTTTAATTCTGATGCTAGGGTAAGCCCCTCTTTTCCAGCCTAGAGCAAAATGGTGTGATACTGCTCATAGCTGCAGACAATCCTTTCTCCAAACGCTTCTCAGGCTACATTTCTAACTCCCTGTAAAATGATCCACCCAGACCAAGGTTCCTTGGCAATCAAGGACCATCACCTGCAAGTAATGTCTGAAAGGAACAACAGAGCCTGAGGATTAAGACTTTCAGAGACACATGGCACCGTGCCAGGGCCCACATCTCTCTATTTGCACTCCTATCTGCAGAAGTCAGGCATATTTTTTTCAAACATGTAACTTTTCTGCAAAGTTGCAGAAAAGGCAGATGAAAGCTAAGAGCATCCTCAGTTCCAAAGAACCCTTGTTCCAGCAGGATCTTTTCTCTTTGACGTACACAGAGCTGGCAGAAACTTGTCGTTTTACCTTCAGGAGGTATTACATTCAAAAACTTTACAGAAGGAAACATCATTTAAAAATGTGCTTCGATATTACTGATATATGATGGTTTCAAAATAGAATTTACTCGGGGGGAGTTGGCAGGGGCTGTCTGGAGCAGATGCAATTCCTGACAGTTTCACTGCCTGCTCTTCAGAGCTGAGACTGGGTCAAACTGCAGAGGCGTGCCAAATCCAGGCAGCTGCTGCTGTCCTTGCAGAGCTTTATAACCACACAGACTGTCCTGGGCTGGGAACTGACAGAAGCAGCAGCCCTGGGCAACTGCCTCGCTGGGCAGTTTGGCTTGTTCAGGCTGTAGGGGTACTGCATATGAGGAGCCAGGGGACTCAGATGCCAAGCACAGAAATCACAGGGAGATGGAGCGTGTGTTTTAAATACCATCTCAGTACAATGAGAGGGTAAACAAGCTGTAAACGCATTAAAGTTGTGGAAGGAAGTAGTGGATAAGCAAGATAGGTGTGGAAGTGGTAGAGCCAGCTAGAAAAATGGCATACCCACTGAGATGGCACAGAGAGGGGAGTAGCAGATAAGGAGCAAAGGCACTGGACTGGGAACGAGATGCTATTACGAATGGACACTAAGAAACTAAGAAACTACTCAGGCATTGCTGTTCTTTAATGGTTGCTTTTTCTGGATCCCTTGGACTGTCCAGAGGTAGAAGCTTTGGGACTTGAGCAGGCCTCACCTTCTGACACGCTTTCTTGGAAGCATTTTTCTGAAAGAAAAAATGAAAAAAAAAAAACTACACAACACAAACCAAAGCCATTAAAATGCAGAGTAATATTGTGCCCAAGGTATTACATTTTCAACAAACCAATTAATCTCTCCTACTTTGATGTCAGAGAGGATGCAATGAAGGACTAAGGGAAGAAGTTTTAATTCCCACTTTTTCTCCTTCTCCACGTTTTATATCTGAGCAGATCCAGCTGAGAAAGGAGGCAAGGACATGCATTCATCCCCAACAAACGTGCCACCTAAGGAAATCATTGCCACATCACATGGGCAGGACCAGTACATGAGCAGTGTTCAAAGAACTGGAGACAGCAAGGGTATCCTGTGCTACAAACACAAAAGGTATGTGAGTGTGAAGGGACCTGGAACTTTCTTTTCTACCCAAAACCTAGTGGTCCTAAGCAGATCTTTTTGACTGTAATAGGGACTGCTTACTTACAAGGAAGATGAAGCCAATTACAGTGGTTTCCTATATCTAGAGTAGATACAGACCCTGTGTCATATGTCAAAATCAAACCAAATGACTTTCAAAAACAGATGGATTTCAGCAGTTCTTTCTGCCCCAATCTGGAATTATGGTAAAAGCCTCCTTGCTTGGCCTCTGCCAATGAGTCTAGACAAAACCCTAGAAATTGTGCAGGAGGAAAGGGGCCTGCACTAAATGGAACACATGAATGAGGTACCCTCAAAGATTGCTTCCCTCTCTCAGTCCAGGAGAGGGTCCAGAATACTGATTATCCTGACCTTGCTCTTCTTTGGGTGTAGCTTCAGGGACAACTTTACCCTTTTTCTCCAGCTCACTCTCTAGCTCCTGGATTTTCTCCAGAGCTTCTCCCAGCTTCGTCTCAAAACCTTCAGCTCTCTCCTCTGCTTTCTGAGCACGGATCTCTGTTTCTCTGAATCAAAGAAGCAAAGATAATGCTGAAACCTCAAATCTAAGCAGCTACTGGCAGGGTACCTAAAAGAAAGATTTATAAAGCTGAAGCGTTCAGTAGGATTGAATGACTCTATAAAACACATTTATGGTTTCAGAGAAGGGCACTGTTAAAAGATCTATAAGGGACAGGGACTTTGTGGCACAGCTATGTAAACCCTGCAAAGTGAATTCATCTTAAAACTGCGTTTGCTAGCAAAGGGTGAGATACTGATCTGCACCGTGCAAGGATAAACACAGAGTGCAGTCAATTCTATTAGCCAGGCTAACGGGCAGGGTTGCCCCAGATAGTAGCGTCCTACCAGTGCTAACAGGACCCAAACTATTAAGAAGTCTTGAGAGAAAAACAAACAAACAAACAAACAAACAAACATCACGAGTACCTCTGCAATGTACCTCAGGAGTACACAAAACAAAAAATCTGCACGCGTATGGACAGCTGACAGCAGCTCTGGTCCCAGAGTAAAATGGGTCACATTTTTAGCTAACATAAATCACAATGAATCTCCCAAGACAATCAGTAGGGAAGGAAACCCAGAGTTAAGCCAACAGAGATGGGTGAAGCAGAACTTTACAAGAAAGCAGAACAGCCTGGGGTGAAACCCTGCTCTGCTCATGCCTCCAGCATAGGAGGAGTACTTACAGGAGCTGCACTTGCAGGTGTTCCAGCATGGCAAGGGCTTCAAACTCTTTCTGAGAAAAGGGAGTTGACGACTTGCTGGCAGTCATCTCCCTCTGGTTGGGAAGAACAAAACCTTCCATAAGTGAATGTGCCTGATTTGGTGCTGGTCTCAGTACATGGTCACAACACAGACAAGAGCTCAGTATCAGCAAGGCATGTAAAAACAGAGCCTAGTTCAAGCATTTTGTTTTGAATTGATCTGATCATATCTTGGCATTAAAAATAAAGTAAAATAATTTTCTGACTTAGGCATGACTATCCCACCGGCCTATATTCTTGCGTTGCCCACACATTCACTGGGCTACGGAGGTTGAGATGGCTGTAGCCTGACCAGGAGCAAAGAAATTAACAAACCAGTGTTCAGAGAAGAGAGAGGGGCAGCTCCCCAAAGAGTCCAACAGGCGTAAGTTAGCTTTCTTCATCTGAAGAAAAGAACCACAGCTTCTCTGGAAAAGTAACTAAAGGCTCCTACTCTAAACTTAGGAAGATAACTGCAATTTCCAGAGACTTATTTTTGGAAACAAATGAAAATCCACAGGCACACTCCTGAGTCTCCCACTATCACTCGGCACTAGCTGCCCGCCTCTAAAGCATGAAGGGCAAGGAACACCCAGCAACACCGCATGCTGAGGGGGTAGGACTGGCCAGTGACAGTTTGCTAAAGATCCACAGTTTGTGTACATCGAGGCTCTGCTCTGGATGTCTGACTGGCCAGCATGACTGGACAAGGCAGGCCCTATGATTCTGAGGAGCAAATTCACTGACAGAGGCCTTTAGCCTGGAGCCCTCTTCCAAAGAGTACTGTCCCAAAGGAAAGTGGAGAAATCAGGGACCCAGGATGCACAGCTGGCCAAAAGCAACTGGAACTTCTTGGTTCCCTGTTGTTAAGGAAGCTCTCTGAATCCCTCCTCCTATGTGTGTCCAGCACCAAATCATTTTCATCGTCCCAGGAAATGCTGCCAGACTCCCCCAGTCTCTGCTGGTAGTCCTGGTTCAGACTACACTCATCCCGTTACTGGTCCTGAGTCCGTGGTACAGGGCAGTAACGCATGGGTCAGGTGGATAAACTGAGGCAGCAATAGCTGTGCTAATGGGTATTTTATAGTGGCAAGAAGAGAGGAATGAGAGAACACTAGCACCTTGCACTGCCCCAGCAGGCCTGACACGAGCATTACAGTGCCTGACCAGCTAAAACCCAGCTCCTGAGCTCTGCCACGCATGCTAAAGCCCTCAGTGTAGCAGAGCCTCCTACCCCTGTAACTGAAATGATGTCTGACTTCAGGGACTTCAGGTGGATGTTGGAGTCGTGTCCCACGTATCTGATCATGTCTTCAGTAGCTTCATCACCTTCACTCAGATCATCTGCACCAGCACTGGGCTGCTGCTAAGAAAGAAAATGAACAAGAAGTAGGAGAAGTAACACTAGCTTAGTGACATTCAGGGTAGTTAAGGGGATGTGTTTCACATGCACTAAGCAATTAAAAAAAAAAAAAAAAAAAAAAGGCACTGCTGGCACGTGGCATATTGCAGCTTGTAGTCACCTGTGTAAGAGCTATTTCCTCCTTTACTGTTAATGTTTCTTCCTGTGTTATGGGTTTCTTGTAGCTGTTGGCATCATCGGCTCTAAGCCCCTCTGAAATGGTTGTGTCCTTAAGCTTAAGCTTCAGTTGCAATTCCTGTAAGGCAGCGTAAGGACTGGGTTAGTAATGCTTCCTTTGTCCACCCAAGTAACCTAGTCTCTCAAAGCTAACCACTCTCTGACTTTCACTTGGACACATTTAGATCTAGACTTCAGCCACCAAGAAGGTCCTCAGTATGAATATCTTTTAAATCACAAAGGAATATGTTAATTACTGAACGTTTCATAAGCAGGACCCACTGTGGCATTCCTGCTTTGTACAGGCCATGGCACTGCCTGCGGGTCGACTTCAGAGCTGCTGCAAACAATTTGTTCAAGACAATAGATCTAAAGCCATTTTCTCATCAGAATTTCAGCTGTTATGTATGAAATTAGACCACCATAAAACACATCGAGTTGTCACAGACAGTGTCAGGCATCCATCTAGCCACATAAGGAATTAACTAGAAGTTCATTCTGACCTGAGCAAGTCAACCACAAGGATTCCAGCCAAAGTTCACACCGAGGGATGAAGCAAAAACAAGGTGAACTGATCTACCAGCAGGTAATAGCTTCTAGCTTCAGTGAAGCTCCAGCTTCACCCTCACAAGAAGCACTGGCTTTTAACCAGTTTACAGTCATAACTTCATATCTCTAACCACAGCTTTGAGTGCATGGAGATCTCCATGCTAAACCTTCCCTCAAACTGAACTGTAGCTCCTTCTTTAAGAAGTTTTGAAGCTGATCTTCATTCAAACTGGTTCAATCCAGAGCAGCAAACGCAGTCTATATATACCTCTGATCCAAAGAGTTTTCTCAGTTCCTCTGAATCCAGAAAAGAGACAGGAGTGCCTTTGATCTCTGAAAGGAGAAGGCTGCACACTTGAATCCAATTACAGCACTCAGTCTGAGAAGACATAACAGAAAAGAGGGATTGCTGAGCAAGAAACATAGCTGTAATCATACTCATTCACAAAATTAAGTAGTTCCATCTTTCTATATTTATCTGTTCCAGGGACATACCTGGAACCTTTCATCCACACCCTAAAAAGGAAATGTAAGACATATTTCTCCAAGCTTTCAGAAGTGGCATCTATCACAGGCTAATCACTCACATCAACTAATTGCTTTAACAAGCTCCACCTTGAGCCAGTGCAAGAATGTCTATCAGGCCACTGACAGGGCAGAAATGAGTGCAAATCCCAAGGTTACTTTTTCAGTCACTAAGCTAACACAAAACAGAAGCACAAGCATTTTCAGTCTCTGCAGAGAAGCTTCTTAAGTTCCTGGGAGCAATACCATTTGTCCTCTGCTCAATGCGGCCTTGGGCTTCAGGAAAGGTCGACCTCTCGTGCTCCTGAAGTGCAGGCAAAGCTCAGCTAAACAGCTGAGGTCACACTGGTATTACTTACTGAAGGAAGAAATATACATTATCATGCTCCCCCAGCTGCTTCAAATGAAGATGCTGCCATCAACATGTACTTTGAGTAAGAGCTTTATCAGCAAGTGTAAAGTAAGGAGGCAGAAGGTAGGCTATCTGACTGCAAAAGACTTCAGCTAATTATGTATAGAGATATATTGCATCAAACACTTCCAAGAACTCCAAAGCACTGCTTGGGTCTAAATGTACATGGCTCTGACAAGCTTAAAAGCAGAGGTGAATCTACTGCCACTCATATGGAATAAATCTAGCAGAAGAGCCTCAAACACGGTAAGGGAAGTATTAAAACTGAACATGACCCGGGTTTATCTGCTTTCCAGTACTGTGGGAAACTTGAGGGACCAGGGTAATCCGCTGGAGTAGCAGGAGTCTTCCTCCTTCTTGAAACCCTCACGCATGTTTTTCTCTACCTTTCACAAAGTAAATGTGGTCTCATCTACTCCAGACCTACAGAGTTGGAAGTGGTCACCTTTTTACCTTGATCTTATTCAGCTCCTCCAGCTCAAAATCAGCTTCTAAATCCATCTTTGACCGTTTCTTTCGAACAATTTCGCTGACAATCTCACGGCAGCAGCTGCAAAGAGGGAGAATGTCATCAACCCTGCAAGAGCACCTTCAAATGCTTTATTCCTTTCAATCAGCATCCTGTTGCTGTCTGCAAAATGTATGAGCTATCTCTAGACTTCTTTACTAGAGAAGTCTTCCGAAGAGCAATCCTCACCTGTCCCACTCACAACAACCTCCCAGTCAGCTTATCTGTGCCTGTGCTGCACTAACCCACAGTGAATGTGTGAGCACAGATGCCGAATAAGGTGCAGGCTTTGGTCCAGTAACATGGACTCAGACTCACCGCCTGTACTGCTTTACATCCTCCAGAGGTCATGTTCAGAAATGTAGGCAGACCCCACACAATCCCGGATGCCAGCATGTTTTATGGCAGCCTTAGGTATAAAGCAGACACTGCCGTTCTCTTGCAATGTACCTGTCTTATTAGGTTCCCACCAAATTCCAATAAGACCCATTTAAGATTCGGGAAATTATCTAAGGACAATCACATTGGTGGGATCTATTGCCCTGAGGAACCTCTCTGCACACTACACATTTCTTCCTCAATAAACCCCCCTTAGATTAAACTGAAAACCTCAATTCATACCTGACTATAGAACCAGACAGCCTGCACATCTTGGCAACCAGCTCTTTAGCTTCATCCTGTAGTTTATGAGCACTCAGAAGCCTGAGGTCCTTGTCTGTCTCAGTTTCTGACTCCTGCTGCTGGGGACACTCACAGGACAAGCGGTCTGCTATCACATGTCGCAGCAAATTCACCAGCCACAGGGTCAGGTTTCTGTGCAGTTCAGTCACCTGCACAAAACATCGGAGCAAATCTAAACCAGTAATAAATGACTGGTCTTGCCACGTAGTATGAAGTCAGTGCGTTTCACATATGTCAATGTCCTGCCTAATTCAATTTGCAAACTGACCTAATGACAGAAATATTTACCTTTACCATCTTTTTTCTTCTATATTCATTCATATTACCAACACATCTTTTCCTACTGTGCATCTGTCCTTCTGCAAGTTTTTATTTAGCGTCATGAGTTGTTTTTTTTTTTTTTTTTAATCAGCCATGTGGCACTCTTTCTTGTCCAGAATTCAGCAGCAAACCAAAAATCCCACATCATACTTAAATAACATTCAAAAAAATGCATAGCAAGAGCCTCCTGCTCTACAATCCCGGGAGAAAAATGAAAAACAAACAAACAAACATACACAAAACTAGCAGCCAAAACAGCTCTCTCACAAGGAAATGTCAACATTATTCCAAAGGAAATTCTTGCTAAAGATTAGCACAATAACATTGTGTTCATGCACTGTTTTGAGACCTTGCAGCTATTTTTAGGAGTCCTGCTATGCTTCCCTAGCTGGAAGACATAAGCCAGAACTTAAGCAGGAAAGAAGGCATCAAAGGAGAAACAAGCATTCCTCACAGCTGTGCTCTAGCCAGATGAAACTTAAAAGAAAGAGCAAATGCCAGATACAGTGCTCTTCTAGCAGTTTCAAGCTTCCACTTACATCATTAAGATGCATGATGCTCTTCTCAACCTCATTATTCATAGAAAGAATCCATCGCTGAATCATCTTAGAAAATTCTCTAGGTACCACCCTGAAACAACAAAAACAACAAAAAAATAATCCAGAGACAAAACGACATCTAGTGCACCAGACCCAAGGATCTCCTGGCTCAAAGACACCTTTTGCTTGCCAGCTCAAGGACAACAACGTTTAGTACACCATATACTGGGATCATGACAGACAGATTTGTTAATTTGTTTGTGGACAAGCTTGTCATTTGCAAAAAATCCCTAATGTATATGTTATGCATTTGCTCTGAAAATACTTTATTTCCTGATGATATTTACCAAAGACAATAGAGCACTAAAAGGAAGAGTATGCCCCCAGAAATCTGCCTGTAAATGAATCACATATTGTGTTTTTTTTTCCTTCAAATGTCAAGATTTCCAAAGCAGGTGGCAGTTTTGAGAAAGACAGTGGCGTTCCAGGAGTGATATTGAAGCCACCAACTGTCTCCACAGATCTTGCCAAATCAAAGCAAATGGCCAAATCAAGGCAAATGAAAGACAGTCACCAATCATTTTAACACTTCAGCTGATCACATTTATCCCACTGCCAGTTTCCTGTGCCAGGATCCTCACAAAATAACATTTCTCTTTTCTTATGAATGTAGTTTAATGTACAGGGCCAGCCCAGATACAATTAACACCCCTGTCCTTACGGGAGATGTGGTTCCATATCATTCTTAGCTTCGTGCAACTGGCCAGAGCCTATACAGCTCATCACTGCATCCACCTGGGCCAGCCACAAAGGAATCCTGTGATAAAATGCCTGCAGCTCAGATTCGTGAATGCCAGAACCTTTCTTCAGCTTTTGCACCTTAAATAACCAATCTTCCATACTTCTCACCAAGGCTGTCAAAAACGTAGTTGTGCCTGGAGGGGAAGAAAATATGAACCTTTAATTACTTTCTTTCAGCCAACAAAAACAAAGCTCAATTCAAAGTCCTTTGCCAAGAGGGATGAACAGCCTATGTGGGAACTGGCTACGCTTGGTATTAAGAATGAACTGTTTAGTAAGCATTGAATTAGAAGCAAGCTGAAAGAAAATGGGCTTGATTTGGAGCTCTGACTTTTCTTCTTGTCTTGGCAGATTTGGCTCCCTTACTACAAAAACAAATGTGATGGCTTAATAGAACTCTTTAAAAAAAAAAAAAAAAAAAAGCTTTGCAGTTACAACCCCATTCTTCAAAAGTAATACAATGTACACAGATATGTAAAATGCCTGGATAAGGTAGTAAATTACTTGTTCGTTCACTCAGCAGGCATATGCTGATGGATATTCTCTGTCTGTTGGGAGTATGCTTAAAATGGAGCAATAGCTGCTTTTGATGTCCAATGTTTTAACTTTCTTTAAACCCTGCTAAAGTCCTGGCCTCCATGATGTCTTGTTGCAAAAATGACGTGTTACACACATAGAGGTGGATTACATTTTTTTTAATATTTTAATGAACCAGTTTCCCTACTGTACAGCAGTGTTGGGATGTTCAGACTGGTAAGAAAGGGAAGAGGTTACCCTCCACTTGGTGAAGCCTTTCAGAGTGCACTATAGGAGCCCCACAACCAGAAATGAGACAGGCTTGCTTTGGGAAGATTTCATGATTGCATTGATCTTTTAAACTTAATCATCTCCAGCAAAAGAGAGGACATACTTGGATCTCTCTGGAGATGTCACTCAAATTCCAGCTGCCAAGTTCAGTCAAAAAATCTTATCTTCCAAAAAAGGTACAGCTTTGAGGAGTGATCAAGGAAGAATTGCTAAAAGCAAAGACCTCAAGCCAAACCTTATACACTTCATATAAGTCCTTTCATATCTCCTGTCTAAAACAATCTCCTATCTCATTGCTTGATCTGCATCTCTGATCTTTGTCATCAAATACCAAACTATTCGTATTTGTGTCACATGCTGCTTGACACCAGGCAGTCAGATCTTAGCAGATAATAAATAGTTCAGGTAAATGCCTTACATTGCCTTACACAACAAAATTACAATGTTCTCAGTACTGTCTCTTACCTTTTCTTTATCTTTTCTTTAAATATTTTTTTAATTTTTATTTATTTATTTATTTATTTTTACTGCAGCTGCAATGTGAAGGGATACCTTGTCTCTTCTACTGAGCAGCCATGAAATTAAAGCGCAGAAATTACTCCAAGCAATTCAAAATATACTGCTTTGTACGGAGGAAGAGAATAACTTTATTGTGGTCCAGTTCCCAAAGCCTTTGTTAAAATCTAACACCTCCCACTCAATCACCCACCCTTTTTCTGCACTTTATTGATGGAAGCAATTTTATACCAGCTGTCCGCACTGTGCCTGCCTAGCCTTTTGTCCAGATCATTACTAACTATCAAGGCTTGTGACAATCCGCTGTTAACTTTTTGCCTTGTTGGTATCTGGCCAATTTTGTCCCTGTTTTTTCTTCCTTCTCTCACTTTCTAATGAGAACTACTGGGAGTATTTACTTCCTTTAGCTGTCTTTTAGGTTGGACAGACTTATCATTTTATCTCAGCTCCTTTAGTAGGCTGAAATATAACATGCAGCATAAGATCATGTAGTAAAAAGCTCAGGGTAACCTTGAGTGAAAGGATAAGGTGGCAGTACAAGAAGTAGCTTAGCAAACATGAGCAGCAGTTCTAGACAGCACATGTTCAGTTTAGTTTTAGTCTGCTAAAAGAAAATAAGATGATTAAAAACATCAGAGAGAAAACGATTTTGAAATCAGAAATGAGTCAAGGCCTTTGAGAGGCAAAGGTTGAGAAGGTTAGTTGCAAATTACCTAACAAATGTTTGTTATCTCACACAGAACATGATAACTTTATATCAGCAACAAAAACATTTATTTACATAATTTATTTCCAGGATAATTCATTATCTAGATTAAGATAACTTTGTTTTAGTGATAAGGCAATAAAAAAGTATTACACTCTGAGACAGTATTATCTGGTCAGTGATCTCCAAAGTAATATTTTGATTTAAAACATAAACTTGTATTCTTTACTTTTACGTTTATTTACATTTCCACACACTATCCACATAGTCACAACCTGCACACAATCCCTCTGAATTTAATGTAAAACTTACATCTTACTTGTACTGCATTTTCCTTTGATTGCACTGTATTGCATCTCAAATTCCAGATATCATTTTTATATGTGATTGTGAGTCAAGTTACTTGGAGTTTATCCTTTCAATGCTTTTGGTTACCAACACATATCTGGGGGGTCAGACTTTAGCTTTGCAAAAAGCTAATGATTATGTCAACTGGTCCATTTTTTTTTTTTACCTGCTACCTCCCTGACATACCCAAAGAAAGCCTGAACCACAAAAATGGTTATTTCTTACCATTATTCCCACTTATCCTTATATTGTATTGCTGGTAGAGTTCACGTGCACTTTTGTTTATTTCTTCCAGGGCAGCATACTGTGGAGGCAATGCCCCAGTGAAGTCCCGGTGTCGATTCAGCACTGTTTGTCCTAGCTCTGTCCAGTGTTCCTGTAGCCTGGCAGCACTTCTGAGACTTTCTGTCTTTGCTAAGTACACCTCTCCTCCATACTGCTGTATGTCTTCCTTCAGCATCTAAAAGAAAAGCAGTGAGCTTATTGTGTCTCCAAAAGTTGGACCACCCCTTGGCTGCAACAGAAACATGGTGGAAGTCAGGTAAGAGAATTATGAGGAATCCGTGAGCATAAAGATGCCACAGTGAGTAAACAGCATAATAAGTTGACAGCTTACTCCATGAGGGTGACAATGGTGAGTGCTTTTACAGTTTAATATCATTTATCAGTCACCAGAGCTGTCAGTCAGTGCTCAAATGTGTGACCAAGTCTAACGCACTGCCTGAGCTTTGGCATTGGTCACAACTTTTCATGTGCAGACTCTTAATTGAAGCTTCAGCACAAAAATACTAAGCTGATGTGTTTTCATTCACCTTTGTGATAGGCATAGACACTTACTGTGGCTCAGCTAACAAGTGGTAATTTGCTGAGCAAATACCCCTCAATAATATGTTCAACCCCCAGAAATCTTACATTTATCAAGATCTTCATATCTGGGATGATTTCATCCAAGAGCTCTTCATTCATCTGAGAGGACCTAAGCAGAGAGAAAGAAGGGATGAGATTTGAGAGAGAAAATTCTCCTTCATTAGTCTATGTACAACCAAGAGACATACAGTATACGCACTGAATATGTGATACAAACTGTAACTTGAACAAAAGTAGAAAACAACAGGCACTACTCAGTGGTGATTTTTGTTCTCTGACTCAACATAATGCCAACTGAATGGCAGTTAAGAAAATTCAATTACTACCACTATAGTGGAAATATATAAAATGATTTCTTTTGTTAGTGCAGGTGGTGTGTGCATTTCTGCATTTTGCCCTTGCATTTATCCTTTATTTAACATATCATGATGAACTAACAAAAAATCTGCATTATACACAATAACATACAAAAAGACTTTGGGTTTGGAATCTCATCTCTTAGAGTCTCGTATCTGTACTGCTCTACTGAAGTATCAGTGCATGTGCCTGCAAGTTAAAATGAACCAAACTAAACAGAACAATTCTGTCGCAGCAATGACAGCTGCAAAAATGAAACTCTGGTTCATAATGGGAGGGTAAAATCCTTGCTCCACTGGAGTCAACAGCAACCTCTCCACTGAATTCAGCCACAAACCTACAGAATCACTTTAGTTACCATTAGGGACCTGATTATCAAAATAAATGTATGGAGCACAAAAGCGGAGCAGTGAAGGATGTGAAAATTGCAGATTGTACCAAATCTCATTACATTTGAGAGTCAGAAAGTCAGTGCATGCTTTGTGAAACCTGCTGTCACAAGGTTAAAGTTGGGGAAATTGACTACTACCCCAGACACTCTGGGCCTCTCACAGGTTACTGTCACGGTACTGAAGCCACTTGTTGAGACTGCGGCACACAATTTGCAGTTTTTCCTTGCTGGACTCCTCCAAATGCTCTATTTCTGCTCCAACACGACCCATCATTTCTCTGAACTTCTCTGCCTCTTCTTGCAGATCAGCAAGGTCGCTTGTGTCCTGCAGGCATTGGGTAAGAGGATGGGAAAAAGAACTGTTGTAGTGATTGTTTTGATGTGAGTTGAAGGAATTCTCCCCTTCAGCCTGGCTATTTTGAGATATACCTATATATCAAAGATCTGGAAAATTTCTGTAATTCCACAGCACAGTCCTTGTAAACCCTTTTATGTGGGACTATGTTGGCTCACCCTCCCTGGTTACACAGGAGGCGAGCACTTGAGTTCTCACAGCTTGTACACTATACAGAGGCCGTGCAGCCCCATACTTTGAGGCCAAAATTACACTAGCCTGGATCTGTTTCGGTTTTATGGAGTTGGAACAGGAATAGGGAAGAAAACCATAAAGATGGGAAAACAGAGAAAAATAAAAATTTGCGGTAGAGTAAGAAAATATGGATTAATGAGAAAGAGAAGTGGAAAGAGAGAGAACTAAATCAAGTTTTAGTACTCATTCTAAACTAGACCAAGATTTGAAAGTCCAGGTAACAGTGAAAGTACCGAATGCTTGACTGAGAACCAGAGCATGACATACACCACACGGACAAACACTCGGGAGAGGTACCCATCACAGACACATTCCTACCTTTGAGGCCAACAGGACTATGAAATGCTTGAGGACTTTGGTAAGTGCCTTCCCACTAACATCAAGCCTGCGTACCAAGGTGAGCTGGTTTCTATCTATTATCTGAAAGAAATATTATTTGCACTGTTGTCTTCTGAGAGGAGGGACATCTGATAGTAACACAGGACCTTTACCATCAATGAGATGCAGCTCAAGCAGTTGAAGCCACTTATCTTAGCAATAAAATTCTTATCCCCCAGACAGACACAGAAGGTCTAACAGATTTTAAACTTGAACAGGGAAAAGTGGAAGATAACAAGCAAGGAAACACAGAATTAACCAAGAATGCTATTTTGTGAAGATCTTTAAGGAATCTGGCTAAAATATTCCAAATTATGGGGAAATACAAAACTTTTTAGTCAAGCCTATCAATGAATGGAAATATTCACAAAATTTCTTCCTTCACAGAACCTGGAGGTCTGTACTAAAAACACTGTGTGATTCATCTGGTTTCCATTAAATGAATAAATAACAAAAACAACAAGAATAAACACCTTCATGAAATACAACAAACCTCAGTAAATGGTGGGATGGCAAGTATGAGGTGTGTTAGTACCCAGTTGTGTTAAATAAATAAAAATGTTCCTTGGGATGAAATTTGCTTTTGGAACACGACTGCCTGCTATGACCGTTTATACCTTCAGTGTACCACTGCCCTCCTGCACCTACCTTCAGAGCCAGGTCATATGCAGCTGAGTTCCAGATGTCTCTCTCTTGGGTTACCAGCAGAACCTGGTACTCCAGTCGTCTCCTCTGTAACTCATACAATTCCCGATACTGTTCCAAAAGGCTAGAAGAGAAAGACGATGAAGTATGTACACACATTTCTTATCCATATTTATGGTCTTTCTCGTAATTCCTAAACTTAAGACTTTTCATCCCCCTCATTCACCTCTCACATGGCCTGTAAATTCACAGTTCCTTTAGCCTGAGCCTCTACAACACCTTTCTGTTGGTATTTCCATTACAAGTTTCAGTATTTACACAAATCTCTTGGGCCTAGACAAGCTGTTTTCTCCATGATACGAAGTTCCTGTAAGTGAATCTCTGTGCCTGAGCACTCAATACAACTTGGTACCAACCGTCTAAATCCTCAGTTTCTTAGGTATCTGAAGACATCCACAGACCTCTTACAAGTTCAGAGCTGCAGGCTCTCTTGACTCGGAAGAGCTTACCAACTGTGAATGTGGGGTGAAGGGAATGTCAGCACCCGAGCAACAAATGATCAGGTGCAACTTTCATGACTTAAAAATAGAAACATTTTCAACAGCTTTGGGAAATTTAGAATTTATAAGAAAACAACTGCATTTGTCACAAGCAGCCAAGCTCTCTTCCCTAGAAGGAAATCAATCCTTACATCTTCTTCCCAACAACCCTGCCAGAATGATACCAGCACACTGCAGAAATCTCCCAACATCAACTTTGAAAGCAACTTACTTTGCATTCGCCTCAGCCTCCCGCATGGCTGCAGCTAGCTCCTCTTGAGCTTTTTCTGCTTCTCTGGTTGCCTTGCGGTCATGTTCTCGTACCTCATAGAGCTCACTGAAACAGCAGGGAACAGTCTTAGTGCAACTTAGCCCAGCCCAAAGGTTTGGGCAAACACAGACTGGTCTGTTCAGCATACAGCAGCATCTCACTGCAGAGGTGAAAGACATCTTGAAGACATCTTCCTGTGTGCACAGATTACTCCTACAGCCCCTTTCTGCACAACATGCTAAGGAAAGGAGTTGGCTTTGCCCTTATTCTGTGCTGCCATACTGCACAATTGGCAATAAAGGGGTAGACTAAGAGTGTGAGAAGGCTCAAGTGCAGTCTCTGTAGCTCTGATTCAAATCAGAAAAACAATGTCTTTCTCCTATGGAAGGAAGATTAGAAAACTGGAAAACAAAACAAAACAACAATATGCTAAGCTGAGTACGTTGAGATAATTGTTTAGGATCAGTCAGGATTCAGACCTGGTCAGCTGTTCAACAGACTCCTTAAAATAGAGTAGTTCTTCTGTAATATGTCTGTCAAGCAACCGCTGTGCCATCATTTTTTTGTAGAGAGTCTTCATCTGTTGAGGAATCCGCTCCAGGAGATCCACATACCTCTGCCTGCAGTAAAAAGAGAGTAAAAAAGGACATTACCTGAAAGTGCAGATCTCTCTTACCCATTTCAGGACCATTTCCTTTCACTGCAATGGAAGCTACCAAGAGGGCAATCTTTTCACCATGTGGACATAGAATTTTAAACACTTTGGAACAATTTATTTGTCGATGCTGATCAGAGTGTGAGGTGAAAAAAACAAACACATTGGAACCTCAGCTGTGAGAGAAGTCCCAGCTATTCTATGTATGCAATCTTCCATGAAATGTCACACCAATAAGGTGTCCACACTGTCAAGTGTTGTGGCACTGCAGCAGAGTTCAAGCTCCCAGTTACATAACTGAGGCTCATTAGCCCTGGGTGTTAATTAGGCAGGACAATCCTATTTCACTCCTGGCATTGGACCCCGAGCCAATTACGTTGTGTCAGGCTGGCTTTGTTGGGCAGTGGCATTAGTAGAGACCTGCAATAGCTAATGCTGCTCCTGAGAGGATACTGCCATAAATCAAGAGGGGGATTAAGGGTGCTTGGCTAATGATGACCTGAGCTTAGAAAGCAGCTGTCCTCTCTCCACGCAGTCCACGCTGACCTGCCGAATCAGCTCATGGAAAACTATGTTGTAAATGTTCTGCTCCGCCTTCAGCAGCTCCAGCACGTTGTGCAGCTGGCAAAACATGCGAGAAAAATCACAGCTTTGCAGAACCTGGCAAACGTATTCTTTCAACAACCAAGAGTGGCACAGATCACTCATTTCTTCTGAATCTAGTTCCCTTTTGAGGCCAAAACACAGCTGAAGAGGTAAAGGGGAGGTCATCCTGCACACATTCATTTTCAGATGCATTATGCACTATCCTGACTACCCTCCTATCAACATCCATGGGAGCTTTCCTGCTAGTTCCAGCTAGAGTTCTTCCTGAGGCAATGCTCTATGTTTTTCAGAAATCCACTTAAATCCACTTTTGCTTCATCCACTTAAACCTTCCTCTTTACTGTACAAGAATAACAGAGAATAAACCCAAGCAAGGTACGGGAGCTTTTATGACATCTGCTCTTAGGCATACAAACGTTTCCAGAGGCCCATTTTTTACCACAGCAGCCTATCTCCTAATGAGCAGATGAGACTGCTGTCTTTCCTCCATAGTAATGCCAGATGCATCCCTTTCTGGCATTTTTGCCAGAAATGCAACTTCCTACAAGCAAGCTAACTGTTCTTCATGGATCAGATGAAGATGAACAGAAGCTCAAGAGGGGAATCCCTAGTTGTGACAGGACACACAGACAGATGGCTTGGGCAGAAACTAATAGCAGGAAGGCACCTTAAACACAGCAAAGGTAAACACTGGGGAAAACAGGATATTATTTTTCTGGGTACAAGTGACTTATCCACCTGTGAAGGTCCTGTTACTCTGATTAACTCATCTACTCCCGCTTTTTCCAACATGTCGTCCATTGCCTCCATCAGCTGGATGACCTCGAACCTCCCAGCAGGTTTCCTGACAGAGCAGAAAGAGATGCACCATTATTCTGTATAGCATGGTCTATTTTCCCAGGAAATGAAATTCAAACAGTTTTTTGTTGTGTTTTTGTTTGTTGGTTTGTTTCCTAGTTAACAGCTTCATTCAGGGTGGTACTTACATGGATGGAAACAGCCGTAGTTTCTTTTTATGATCTTCAAGCAGAGTTGTGTATTTACTGAAAACAAGTATAAATGTTAAAACTTTATTACAAAGCAGTCCTTCCAGTGGTAGCTAAGCAGTCTCACCCTCTGCTTCAGTTTCTTTGCCCCATGCACAAACCGATCACAGTGTTAGAGGCAGAAAATTGCCTATAGAATTGTTCCTTAGTAGGAATATTCAGAGACTAAGGTAGGAATCAGACCTCCTACAACTGTTCCCACAGGTGACAGACCAACAGGAGCTCCTCCTTCTTGCCACTAATGACATAAATCTTCTAGGAACCTTGTCCTTTTAAGAACTCTCCCTTTTCCATAGGACTTGGCTAAAAAGTCACCAACGGGTTTAAAAATAACAGGTGGGGCCAGAAAATCACCAAATAGCCACGTCACAGCCACCCAGAGATCCACCGCAGGAGCCACATGTCATTGGAAACTATTGAAATAATTAGAGAATGTTCTATCATGTTGGCAAACAAATGGCGAGGATTTCAGTCCTGATCTGGTATTTTAATCCTTGAACAATGAGAAAATCTCCTTAAAATGTAGTCAGTTTTCTGAAGAGATCATGGGAAGTACTCAGTAGCCGTTTTGGATAAGGCTTGTTAAATTCCATTCGAAACTTACAGCCTGAAAGACTAAAGATCCCAAACAAACAAAAACCCACTAGAATGGTCAGATTATTATTATTATTATTATTATTATTATTATTATTTTCTGGAAAAACTCCAGTGAGAATAAGAACTACCCTGTGCCCACCCAGCTTTGCTGCATAAAGCAGTTCTAGAAGGTAGTAGAAAAACAGAGTAATCAAAATCACTAAAAAAGACAAGTGGCAACTTCCAGAAGTTATCTCAAGGGATCAAACCAGACCTCAGCTTCCACGTTCATGTTCAACCACAGAAAAATTCTTCAGAAGTAGTAATAGTGTACAGGAAATCCTCTTTTACCCTTCTCAAAGCAGTAGAGGCAAAGAATAGTTGGCTCACATTGCTCTGGAGGGCTGACTGTAGCCATGGCATTAGTGTGGGATTTGAAAACCACCCTTTTTGTGCTCTTCCCAACTGCAAGAAGTGCATTTTTTTGCAGTGCTCTCAGCCTCTCATCATTTTATCCCCTCATTCTGAACACTGAAAGCTCCACAGCTTGGGAACAAATGCTGGTAAATCAGAAAGCACTTACTCATCGAAGTACTTCAAGGGCAAAACTCCCCTGTTCTTCACAATGTGAAATTCTTTGGGAACCAGACTATGTGCTAGGGTTGCCTGCTAGGAATAGAAAAGGGAAAGCACGAAACATCAATATTGAGGATGCACGCAAATTCCCAGTTCCTTGCCAGAGAGTTCACACTTTTGGCAGCCTGGAGAGCAAAGCTCACACAGTGACTTTTCATGGTGCTTCTCCCTTTTGCACTCAGAGCACAAAATAAATTATCTATATCGGGAAGCAGGTTAAAATAACTAATGCTGAACTGTGGGCACGACCGAGGGGCTGTGAAACAAAAGGAGAACTGATAAGCCTTAGGATCAAAGTAAAACATTACAATTGTTTTGGCCCAGAAATCAAACAGCCCATGACAACATCAGGGAACGTACGTGAAAATTTCCTTCCTCCCACCTCGTGTTGCACGCAGAAAAACAACTGAACAGCAGCACTCACAGGACTACTTGGGACTGTACGGCTGCTCTGTCTCTCTTCCTGATGACTCTCAGAGAAAGAGCTTTTGAGAGCCATCTTTTTTCTGTCTTCCTGGCGAGTCACAACATCACAAAGGTAAGAGACATCCCTGAAACAGAGGGAAAGAGTTTGTTCACTGACCCAGCCTGAAGGCAACCTACCGTTCACTTGCTATCAGCCCAAACCACATGTGAGTTTGTTCCGTTCAGTCAGAGGTCAGGCTTACAGCCACAACTCCCTCTCCTGGGCCAAAAAAAAACGATAACGTTTGTTAGGCAGATTAATCTCACATTGCCTATCACTGGCCAAAGACTATTTCTCATGCTTGTTGCCAATGCCTTATCACATACGTACCCAACATCAGATAAAAGATGGTAGAAGAGCTGAACATTTTTCAATTCCTAGTGCCATTAAGCAATGCTTATTTACAAAGAAGTGTAAAGCTATTCCATTCTAAGTCCATTAAAGCCAGAAGAGCTTCTTTTCTTAATCCATCTGGATCACAGAGTATACCAGTAAGTCTGGGATCCTTTGGACACATGCTTCCAAGAAGAGCTCATTTAGCAACTCTTTTTATTTATTATTCCTGAAACATCTTTCCCTTGAATGTCTCCAGACTAAACTCAGTCGGGATAGCTGGTCCATTCATCCAGCCACATCAGGCAGCACGGTCACCTACCACAAGAAAGACCAACGGAGAGACCTATCTGCGTTCCCAGCTCTAACGTCTTGTCACCACCCTCAGCTCCTTATCCCTTCTTTGCTTACCTTCCAGCGCCTGTCAAGCTGACAGGGTGGTCTGTCAGGTGTCTGAACTTGCTCCGACGATTAGGATAATGCCAAAGCCGATCTGGAGTTTGCAAGCAGCCCTGCAGACAAGGCACACGTGGCTGTCACTTCGTAGCCAGAAATGTGCCAAGGAGTGGGAGAGGTCAGAGCGACTGCCTAAACAAGCTCCACAGAATTATTCCTGTCTTGGGGCTAAAGAAACCAGTATGGACAGAACATTTGCCGCGAGGAGTTCACAACACGAAGGTGCAAGCACGTTTACCATTTTGCAGGCATTGGAAGACAGCACTTTGGACCTGTATCGGATGGTGTGAGCAGAAAGCTGATGGAAAGGCAAGTTAAGCTTGTATAACAAGGTTGGCAGTGCTTTCCTTCTGACAACATGACAAACATGTGCCCCTAATAGAGAGACAACTCTGGAGAGAAAAAGCAGAAGGTGGAGACACTTACCCTGAAGCCCATTGTCTTTTTTACTGTTTGGAGGGATTTTAAGTATTCTGGGCTGCTGAGAGAACTGCTCGCACAGGTCAGAGCTCGGAAAATCTCCTCTGGAACAAAACTGTACTCCAGGGAGGAAGAAACAGGCCTCATGTGGTCAAGTATCTTTGATGTGCCCCTTAACACAGGGATGTCTGGAACATAACGTCAGAACTTATTTGGTAGGTGCACATTTATTCTGCTGGTGAAAGAGAAAGCAAACACCTTCATAAAATACAGGACTGAGAAGAGCCATGGGAAGATGCCCGCTCCCTTACCTCAAAGCAGGAACAAGTCTGTCGGACATAGGCAGCTAAACCCATTTTTAGCAGCTCTTGGATCTTCGGTGAAGCCTAGGACAGTTACCTTCAAACTACAGGAGACAGAAGCACTAGTGCGACTGTGCCAAGCTATCAGGCATACAAGTGCCAAGGGATGCTGTAAACAGCTTAAGTTATCTATTTATGTAAATCCATTTCCCTTCCTGGGGATTGCTACCAGTCAGCTTTCTGCAAAAACATTAACACCCTGAAATATCAGGGAGTGACAAAACAAAGGCTAATCTTAACACTCCCCCAGAAAAGCAAAGCATCCTGTTGCTGTTGTAAGGAACCTCAAGGGACCCCATCCTCCATCAGGTGTCTATCCCTGTCTCCAACCCCAGCCCTACCTGTAAGGTCCTTGCCGGCAGGTCCCACGCACAAGGGACCGCTCGTTTTTCTTCCATCTGCGTTTGGTCCAGGAGCTGGCATTTCATTGGTGGGCATGGCGAACAGGTGCTTGTGTTTTTTTAATGCTTAGCCAAGCAAATTTTCAGTAATGATCTAGAAACAGAGTTGAACCCATGTTTGTACTTCACAACAGTTTTTTGTGTTATTAAAAAAAAAAAAAAAAAAAAAAGAAAAAAAAGTTGTGTATCTGATAGCAGTAACTCGATTAGGAAGAAGCATCCGATGCTGTAGTCTGTAGTTCCAGCGAGGCAATACCAAACAGGAAGCTCTTAAATGGCTCTGTCAAGGGAGGCACTTGGACAGTCCCACCTTGTATCCACTCGGACGCAAGAAAATATATTCCATAACGAGGACTGATAGGGCATCAGCTTGATTCACAACTGCCTGTGGCTATTTTACATCCAAGTCAAATACACCTTCAGCAAATTATTTACTTTTAGCATCACAAAATGTCACTTCTCTGCACTTAATGAGACCACCAGATGAGTTCTGCTCTCTAGACACTACATCCACCATGGGAGCACTTGCTTTTTCCATTTACAAAATGGGTTAAGAACTGTTACTTTTACACATTTAACAACTGAGCCAGAGGTTTAATTGTAACTGGATTTCTTCATTATTAGTCTTAGCACTTTTTCTTATCAATGTCTTGCTAATGAAGAACTCATCTTTCTATTAACATCATCTCCAGGAACTCTCATGTGAAGCCTACCCTCCACCCCAGCAAGCCTTGCCAATACACAATGTTCTTTATAAATTCTTTGGCCTTGTTGATCAGCTGCATCCTGGTTCCCAGTTCGGTTAACTGCATTTCTTTGACCTTATACGTGCTTTTGTGCATGTAGGTGTAACGTGCAAAGAGTAACCCAGCCAGCCAAATCAGTTCTTGCTTTGTCAGGTAAATGCTTTCTCAGAAAGAAAATAGAAAAGAATTGCTAAAAGCTTTTGATAGAAAATATTACAGTGATTTCCCCCCCCACCCTCCCCTCCTCTTTAACAACACTGCTTGGCAGTACATTATATTCCCCCCAGAAAGGATAGGAAGATTGATTAATGGCACTGTTGTGTAGCTGCTACAGCTTGAGGACACAGACAAGACTTGACTTTAGAGCATGTGGTGCACAGCTGGAAGACATCACATTAAGTTCTTGGCACACAAACCCTCTTCAGGCCCAAAATAAAGGCAGAAATCACCAACATGATGTATGTTTGGCAGTTGGTCCAATTTAATATGCATTGAACTGAGAGAGTTTTGAAACTCTGGCCTGGTCCAAGAGCTATAATCCCCTTCCCCTGTGCTCCTCTCCAGCTCCAAAGAACATCCCCTGACCTAATGGAGGTGGTGAACTGGGCTCAGGCTCCCCAGAGCTGTGGGCTCAGCTTCAGGCCACCCCACAGCCCTCAGCTTGCAGCCCCTGCTGCAGGCCGCCAGTTCTCCACCCCCATGGTACGCCAGCTCCCCGCTCCCTACACGGGGAGCGGCAGAGGCCCCCCATACCTGCTAGCCCTCACCACTGGGCAGCCCTGCGGTGGTTCAATCACTACGGAAACACAGAGCTCTCCCCACCCTTGGTGTGCCCAGCATTCTGGAAGCAGCCAGCCCCACACCACCGCATGGCAGCCACCTTCCCAGGAGAGCAACCCCACACACCTTATACCCTGCACCCAGCCCCACTCCTCTTTGCACTGTTGCAGCCCCCCCATTCTCCCTCCCCAACGAGTGAAAGAAACAGGCCAAGACACTTTTTCTTCCTCCCCTAATAGCAAAATATATTTCAACTGCTGTAATAGATTATAAACAGCTCTTCTGCATGACAGAACGTGGTACAGGTTGCATACATGGAATCGCTGGTGCTGGGGCCAGCACACACTTGCTGTGCAGAGCCGGCTGCTGTGCTGTCCACTGCCTCTTCTTGCCACTGCAGCAGATGAAGACCCAGGCTTCTCTGCCCTGGAAGGGGGAGTTGGCCCAGCTACAAGCACCAGAAGAAACGAGGCTGAGCTCAGCTGGCTGAGGCACTGCGCAGAGCTGGTCCTGCAGGAGCTTGCTCACAGGTCACACTTACATTGGACTTCTGTGCTTCCAGCCCATCTATGTTCAGAGGGTGGGAGTTTAACAGTTCACTTGTCCGTTAGCCGGTGGGCTTATCCATGTCAATGACACCATTTCATACTAAAAACGACATTAGGATTTTGCCCCCTCCCACCACAGCAGGTAGCATGTGCCTTACTCAGGCAGCTGTCACAGGACAGCATACAGTTAACTGCTCAACTACAGGATTACTTCGCTTTGGAAGGCAGGAAGCAAAATATCCCAACAGCATGTACGAGGCATAAAGACTGCACAGATTGTCTTCTTGAGAACAAATCATTTTCTGCATGAGAACTGGGACCCATTTTGGACATACTTCACCAAATTAATACTGATTCTTGTGATGTTATTGAGCAATGAACTGCAGCTGTACTGGCTGTCATTCCAAAGCTGGAAGCTTCTTACCTCAAAACTTACGGAGTTACCATGGAAGCAAGCTTTACAATTCTTGTGTTGGAAAGAACCACAGGGAACAGTATATACCATTACTGGGCATTTGAAAAGGGCAGGTTGTGAACCTCAGCATTCACTTTGACCAGAACACCGTACTGCCAGCTCTGGTACTCACAGGCTAAGAGGAGTTCTCAAAACAAGCATGGTGTAACTGACTAATTAAAAAAGTAATGTGCAAAGGACTTCGTATTTCCCCTCCAGTACTCTCAGAAAAATGGAAGGAAGCCTATAATCAGAAGCAATTAAAAAACCCCATGAAATTGAAAATAATTCCCTGACAGCACGTTGCCAGATGCCTTGATCTACAAGGCTGAAAGCCTCAAACTGTCAAAGAACTAAGACGAGTTCCAACAGCTAGGCACCATTTTTGGTTGCCTTTTG
Source organism: Aythya fuligula (assembly GCF_009819795.1). Taxonomy (NCBI): domain Eukaryota; kingdom Metazoa; phylum Chordata; class Aves; order Anseriformes; family Anatidae; genus Aythya; species Aythya fuligula. Next base: position 20,880,846 of record NC_045566.1, on the reverse strand, counting down.
CTTGCCAGGTGCTCAAGCCTTCAGGCTTTAACCACTAAGGACACTGACACAGTAAATGCTGTTATTTTTTGTTAGGGATATGACAGTGCCAGCTAAAAGGGAAACACTACAAGTTGGCACAAAGTGCCGTGATTACCTTTTGAGAACACTGAGATAGTAGCAAGACCTGACACAGGCATCAAGAAGAAAAATCAAGTCTCAAATCCGCCATACCCTATCTGAGTGCAATTACATCTGTACAGAACTGTTTCAAGCACCACAACTCAGAAGTACCGGACTGAAATTCATCCTATATTAAGTGACAGAGCTGTTTGGCCGAAGGGTTTGTTTGCTTTTTTTTTTTTTTAAAAAAAAAAAAAGGAAGCTTGAGTTGACTGACTGCTTAATTGCTCCAGCACTACTCCTTCCTCCCACATAGGATAAGGTAGAAGAGATTTAGGATTATTCATAGTGAACAAGAGGAAAGTAATCCATTTAATTCTCCAGATTTTATATACTAATACTGCCACGTTTGATTATATGCATGAACTCCTTTCTTTGAAATCAATTCAGCTGTTTCAACAAACAAGTTCCAGTGTGAGGTATTTTTAGAGGAGAGCCACATATGCATATGCTGTATTTGGCAAAGTTGACCTGACAGTGTCCTTTCTGAAGAGTGGGATTTCCTCTTACAGGAGACTGAAGGCTGGGACAAATTTAAGTATCATCTAGCTCTCATTAAATGGCTTTTTTTTTTTTCCCCTCAAGTTAATAAAAATAGAATCCCAAAGGACAGTGTTAAGTGGATTGGGAGACAAGTCCATCAGTCCCAATACTGCTGGTATCCAATACTTAGGCTGTAGGTCAGTAAGGAAAAGCTGTTACTGAAAAGTGCCAATTAGGAACATTTAAGTACTTAAGAAATTCTTGTGACCAAAGTTAAAGGTAATTATCAGGTTACCCTCCTCCTCCAATAACAGCTGTAATTTCATTAGAACTAGACAGACCCAAATCCTGTCTAAGTCCCTTTCTGTGCTTACCATCTGACGTAAAGGAACTGAAGGGGCTCTGCTCAATAGGCAGGGTAACTGCTGTTATAGATACCAAACCACCACATTCACCTAATGCTTCTCCCTTTAGCAGCATGTGGGAGGATGTCCTACCTCTTCAGAAGAGGGAAGGTAGTATCTAGGAAACTGACCTTCACCTGAAAACCTCCCTGAGGAGAGCAAACAGGCAGATGAAAAGCAGCTCCGACTCCAGCTGGGTGAACCCTTACTCCCCACTGCAGTGCTAGAAGCTGCTACAGTACGCATTGGCAAGAGGCACCACAACTTCCTGGTGTTGAACTTGACATAGCCATTTCAAGTGAGAATGCACTAGGTACCTGTGAAGTCAGCTGCATTTTCTTGCTGTTTAGTCGTAGTATTTCAAATCTTCCTCACTACAGAAAGCCTTAACTTGTATACCTTAAAGCACCTGCCAAATTAAAGAACAAGCTGTTTTACAAAGAGCTTGTGTTAAAAGAATTAGTTATCTGGGAGGAACAGAAAAGGAAAGCTACAAGAAAAACTACCCCTTGACTCACAAGGGCCTTCTGAGAAAAAAAAAACAAAACAGTGTAAAGTCAGCTGGGAACTTAATACAGAGAAAACCTAAATTTTCCATGTAAAAAAAAAAAATGCACCCACTGTGCCCTGCTTCTGAACATAGAAAGATCTGAGTCTCCAATGCAGCCACAAGTAAATTGACAATGCCCTCTTCCTCTGCCCACTTGAAATCTCCAGGCAGCCAACGTACATAGAAAGCAGTTCAAAGCCATCCAGGAATACTTTGGCTATTTTCACAGCAAGGAGGCAAATATCCTGTTGCTCTGCCACTCGTCCGTGTCATAGCAACGGACAAGATCACAAAGAATAGAAGTTCTGTAGACATCCCATTACCAAAAATAAGAAAAAATGCAAAGGGATGGCTAAGGAAGATGGACGGAAGCCAAAAACGAGCTACTAGCAAATCTGACTAGTCTATCTGTTTTCCAGAAGAGCAGCAACTTGGGGGACCCCTGGATGAGTAGGATTCCAGTAGATTCCACCTTCAGCTCAATATTTCACTGGCATGGAAATGGCTCAAAGAGGGACAGCACGTAAAGGATGCTGCCTATGAAGCCTGGTGCAATCCAGTTCAACTGGGTTGCACCAGTAATGTTTTTAAAAATTACAGTTTCTCCCAAATAATCAGGAGGCAAAATTTCCCTTAGAGAAAGTCCATAGTGAGTTAGGTCAATGGTCCAAATACTCAGAGGATGATTCTAATCTTCTGTGGTGATGTGGCCCAGAGCATACCAGTTTTACATCTGCATGTGACATGACCACGAACGTGGCTTTAAGTAATCCATGAACGTGGGCTGCAAAACAGAGAGGCAGTATGTTAGTCACAGGCAAACGCCACCAGCTGTGGTGTGGTCTGCTGAAGTCAAACTTCCCTAACAGGGAAGATCAAGTCACATTTTCATATCCCACAACCCTAATCTTATCCCCACTGAAAGGCACAGAAGTCTAGCTGCAGCTGCAATGAGCTGCCTGCCTTCTGCCCTGCCCGTGGTTCTGACACATCAGCTCAGTGCCAACTAATAGCTTATCACCTCATGAAGCCTGTCATTTATGACAGCGATCTCTTAAGTGGGAATCAGACTTAAAATTGAATTTGCCTGAGCACACCTTTGGCTAAAACTGAAGTCAACTAGCACAGAACAAACTTTTATGTAGGAAGAAGTCTGATGCCAAGGAAGTATCAGAGAAAGCAAGTACAACAAAAAACCCTGACCATTTATAGGCAATTGATTCTTGTTGCCACCCACACTAATCCGGGAAAGGCACAATAGGCTTAGTTTCTGTGGGCCTCCTAGACAAGTTTCTCCTGACCTCAGTGGCCGAGTGCTACAGTTATATTCACACAGCCAGAGCATACTTGGAAGTAGCACCTTATGTCCTCTCAGATGTGGGAAAAACACCCTCAGTTTCACTGTCAAAGAGTACTAAGGAAAGCACTTTTGTTAAGAAGAGCTTTCTGAGATTCTACGGGTTTTAGACTAAATACCTCTTAATAAACTAATAGAGCAGACTGTCAGAAAGGCTTGTGCCATTTAATTCCTGCCCTGTCCCAAAGCAATAAAAACAAGCTGCTCATACGGTCAATTATCCCACAGGGCAGGGTCAGTCACTCACATTTTCCAGAGGGCAATACTGGCGGGCATACCACTCCTGGCTATACAGGCAGATGATGACACCTTGGCCCAGGAAGAGGGACGTCCACATGATCACATTCCAGATGGGCCCCTTCCGACGGTCGTTAAGAATGAAGTTGAAGACCACTGGGAAGAGGTGAAACAAGAAAAGCGGCTGAAAATCACTTGGAAACCAGCTGATACTAGTGGATACTCCCCTTCCTTACCACTTCATTCCCAGAACAGGGCTGTTCCTTAACACTGGTGTAATGCACAAAAATCTGATTATGCACTGCATTAAAGCAAATACTAGGACTTGATTCTGACCTTTACTTCCAAAAAGTTCACTAGCAAGCTAGCACAGCTGTATGCCTCTCTGCCTGGGGATCAATACCGATTTGTTATGTATGTGACCAAAACACACTGGCAGAGGTGGCCTAGAGTTCTGAAGCCCTCTAACTTATTCTAGCTCAAAATCAAAAATAAAATCCAAGAGCCCTCACTTGTGTGCTCTTCCTTGCTGCAGTAGCAAAATAATACTTGTCTTACACTACAGCTTGAAAGGAAGAAGGCTTCCAACCTGCTGACATGCAGAACTAAGACTTTGCAAAAAAGGAAGCAGTGCTACTGAATATGTATGGTGTGACATGAACAGTATTATGCATCATACACAGTCTCTTCCTCCCCATCCATATCTTGCTTGTTTAAGTCCCAAGTTTAGCTGCACAAAGCCATTTACAAGGTTTGGACCCACAATTGCAGACTCTTGGAGAAGAAACAGTTCCATACATCAGTGATGCCACAGCCTATTAACATACTCTCTCCTGGGAACTTACTTCCAAAGCACATAAACAGGCAGAAGAGAACTGGATAGAAGAAGCCGAAGCAGATGCTCAGAACGTACTCGTGCACAGCAGCCGATACTGAGAAGACAGACAGCATAGCTGCTGCTCTGAACTTCTTACCAAAGAACTGAAAGACAGAAGAATACCAAGTGTTATAATCTGTTCCGCTGTTTTAGTTTTGTTGTTTCAATTTATTATTTTTTTAAGCAGCCTCAGCCAAAGGGGCCTTCTTTTGCAGAGTGACATACATAAAATGGCAAATTCTTTAGAGAACACCTTAGAATTTTTTCTTAAGACATTTCCAGTCTCCTACGTGAGTTCTCAGATTGAGCTTTTGATGAGTCGTGCATGGGCTCATCAAAATAGAACGTGAGTTCAGACTGTTGAGTCAATCACAACATTCCAAATAGAGACCAGGCTTCGGATCCACGTTTTGTGCACAAAATGGACTTGGAAGTGAGCAACAGATACTCTAACTAGTACAGCGGCTACCCAAAACCAGCAGAGGCAAATCTGTTGCGTGCTTCTCAATAGACAGTGATGGGGCATCTGGAAAAAAGCACTGTCTTGTAACTTACCCAAAGGAAGTCCCTGTATGCGTAGTAATAGAGCCAGTCGTGTACTACCACGTTCCAGGTTCGGTAGTAGTTTGCATAGGATGTGGAGTTCCACCAGTCCTGAAAGCACAGTTGAAAGAGTATTAAATCTAATTCAGCACAACCCATTCTACAAATCTATTTTAGGATATTAAGAAGAAATGTTGATTGAAATAATACCAAGGCAATATAACAGTTTGCACCATGAAATAATACATTCCATTGGACTTTGAACATTTTCCTCTGTTTATCAAGATTTGGTTTTGTCTAAATCTGCAGTGGTTGAAATGATGAAAGAAAAAATGCTAACAGAGCTATTAGGTATGCCTGGTGGGTGGATCTGTTCATGCAAAAGGAAGATGTATTGCCCCACAAATCATTCAGAATTCCAAGTAAAACTACAAACTGTTCTCAAGTACAGCAACGACTTTCAGCCCTAACAGAATAAAACAAGCAAAATCCTGTAGTTGCTTCATTAAGAAAAAGCTTCTGTTTTCCTTCTTTTTCCTTTCCATGACAAAAGCATCTGGTTTAGAAGCTTTATAACGCATGTTTTATAAACAGTAACTCCTGCTTCTTACCTTGTAGAACATCCTATCTGCAAAGCGCAACATCTCAGCAAATGCATTAAGCCAACAGTGAAGGAAGGCAAAGAAGACCAGGAAAAGAATAAGTACACCTAGAAGCAAGACAGAGTGAGATTGATTTTGTAGTATTCTCACTCAGCTACATGTTGGAACATGTAACGCAGTCAAAATTGTTCTGATAGACACTGACACAAGCTTTATGCCACCTACAAAAAAGTAAAACCATATCAGTTTCTTATTTCAGACGGCAAGAGGGCCTAGAATCTGGCTTTGAAGACTTAATTCAAAAACCAAACTTTTATTTTGTGCTCACAATTCTGAAGTTTAACACTGAAGTTTCCTCATAAGACCTCCTTTGTGCATGTTTGCCCATTGTAAATATAGCTTGTATCAAGCAGTTCCCCTCCCTTCTGTCTCTCCCATAAAGATAGTTACTTATGGATCCAGGTCTTACCTGGCAGAATGGAGTTGAAGATGCAGAGTACCAGCCCTCGTAAATTAAAGGTTTCTTGGCTACTATTGCGAAACTGAGGAATGCAGAGTCTCACGAAGATGTAGTAGGCATAAAAAAGTGAACCAAGCACCTGAAACAGAAGAGCGATTTTAAGAGAAATGCACAATTAAGACATTACCACTTCACAGCTCTAGAAGACAGGAACAGAGGAACAGCAGCTGCCAGCACAAGTATAATTTTACTATGCTACTAATGAGCTTCCGTAAGGGTCTAGTCAAAAAGTGAAGCAGCAACCATTTCTGGAATGTGTTCACAGCCAGGAAGGAAAAAAATAATCAACTTTTCTACTAGTCTTTGCTACTACAGAAGTTGCAAGTTTCTACTTGTCCTATCAACTCAGATATCATGACACAGAAGACTTATGTCAATGCCAAAGTAAGTGGGCAAAGTGCTTTGTGATCTAAGTCCAGGACAAGTCTAGAAATAATTGAAAAATACATGCTGTAATTATATCTAGTATTAAAACTTACTCTCTTATTCCAAAGGAGATAGTAAAAGCCAAACCACCTCAGCCCTTCCCCGGCTTACAAATCCCTGCTCTGAAAGTTGAAGTCAAAATGCCACTGCTTTAAACACTCCTGTAAACCAGGTGTGTGCTTTGTCATTCTTTTGTGAGAGTGAGCAGCCAAAGGCCTACGATTTTTTGTTTAAGAAAAAAACAGGAATGCATTGTGTTAAAGTTCCAGTCATACAAAGCCATTACTTGGAAACAAATCCACAAGAAGCTACTGAAGCTCACAGCCCAGACAGGTTCTCCTTTGACACTGAAGTGAAGATCAGGTCAGACTTCAGCTCAAATAAGCACTGAACTTCAGGCCTCTTATTTCAAAATTGGTTTGAATATCTGCAGACCAGTTGCTGTGCCAGTGCATTACAATGCATCGTCAGTATGAAGAAAGAGGGACAGAGCATGGATATTGCTCCCCCTACACACACAGCTTTGTTTGTATAGAAGGGAGTCTGCTTGCTCAAGAAAATAATTCTAGAGGCTTGTTTCAGCAAGGATTATTTATTTCTGACAATTATTAGTACAACATCATTATCTTTTTTTTTTTTTAAATCCATAAGTATTCTGTTCCAGTAAACCCACAACACAGTGAAGCAACTTAGTGCCCAGGAGATAAGTGTTTAGCAACACATTTTACATGACCTCTGAAAATCCATTCTTCAGAAAGCTGTATTACTCACCTGTGCAAACTTGGTAGCTACGTAGCCCCATCTTACCATGGGATTCCTAGAAAAAAGAAGTGTCACATCTAAATAGGTCTTCAGCAAAATCCTCCTTTCAATTACTTATTTTCCTGATCTATTTTCTGAAAAAGACTTTTTAGAATTCAAGGTTCTTAATCTCTTGCCATTCAACGAGAGGTGCCTGGACCAAATTGCTGGTTCCTCATGTCCAACCACAGCAGGACAACTACAGCAACCCCATAAATGGGAAAGGATCTTGAGGGCAGCATTACGCAATTACACAGGAGGTGGTGATCTGCCTGGTAGTCACAAAACTGCTGACCTGACACTACCAAAGTTCATCACAAAGTACAGAAAAGTTGGTGAGTTCCTAGTTCCAAAGGCTTTGCCCTGCCTCCTCAAACTCAGAGGTAGGGCTTTCTATGAACATTGCATGAAGCAATGCACAAGCCTGCTGCAGGAACTGCATACAACAATATTCAGTAACAAGCTCATCTGTTTCATGTCCTGTGCACTTCCCAAAGAAAAACTAGAACTGTCAAATTAAAAAAATATTATTAGTGGAGTTTCCATAACCACATCCTGTCTTTCCCAGGTTAAAGATTTAACCACATCTTTAGAAAAGATCTAATTCATTAACTTAATAGATAGTATCCAGGGAATGTTGGCTTCAGTTCTTAGACTACTTTAACATTCTACTAGTGTTGCTCACATTACCTGGGATAGTTGTCTCTATAGATGAGGGTGGGAGCAAAGAGGAAGTACAGGTATTGAGAAATTCGGGGAATAGGTACTGAGCCTAGAAGAGGAGAACAGAAAAAGCTCTTCAATCTTGTTGCTTACCGAAGGGTTCATTTCCCCAGTACCCTCTCCCAACATACAGCTCTCATCACCTCAAAAAAGACCAGACTAGAACTAAGGGTAGGGGATTCCCAGGGGATAAAGCAAACTAGACATATCAGAAGGAATTATCCTCGTGAAGCACAGCTAATAGGTCAGGATGGCTAACAGGCAGTACAGTGCTAACACCCGGATATCACGTTTCCTTTTCTCCTACGGAAAAGAGAACTATAAGGCCAGCATCAAAACAGGGGTTCATTTTCAGCTCTGGCAAACATCGCCAAGAGAGCTTCTTGGATGTTCTTCTGGAATTGCTGTCATTTCACTAGAACACTGAACTGGGGATGTGCAGGCACCCTCTACGTACTGATCACAGAAGCAGAAATAGAGTCCTACTGAAGCAAGACAAATCTGAATGGTCTGGCTCATTGTTTAATACCAAATGAAAAGGTTCAGACTGAAGTCATGATGCACAAGACCATCCCAGAGCCTCACCACCAGGGTGTCAGAGCAATGGAGGGTAAGCACGAGCTGGTTATGCACAGTTGTTAGCAAAAAGCAGGGCAAGTTACTCACTAGACTTCTCCTTTACAGATGACAGGACTCGAGGTACATTTTCCCGGACAAATGAATGAGCCTTCATAACCAGACGAACCTGTAATATTAAGAGAACATCACCTTAATACTCACTTTAACTTCCCAACAAAGATTGCATCCAGCATCTTAGGGCAACACCTTTAGCATCTTGGCTCCTCTCCAATTTACTCCTACCAGGAAAGAGCTGCTTCCTCTGCCCATAAGCCTGTTTAACTGTCAGGAATTTAAAACACTGCAAGGAGAAACAAGTTGTAACAATCATGACTCAGGAGAGTCAAAACACATCTCACTTACGTTCATAGGACTGCAGTATATGGTGTACAGAGGGATTCCAAATCAGACCAGTAAGCCACTAGCCAGCTAACCAAAAACTCTGGCTAGTAAAAGGGAAGCAAAAAACCCTATCCCTTTCAATAGGACAGTACATTTCAAAGTCCTGAAACTGTGCTGTTAAAGTTAAGTGTCCTAAAGCAACAACGACAAGGCTGAAATACGGTGGTACCACCTATAGATCTGTAGCTGCCATGCAGGGTTTTTCGTTCTTTTTAAAGTTAAGGACCAAAAGGAAGGCTCGTCCAAATTTAATTCTTCTACACACTGATCACTGACCATCCTTGGATTAACCCATTTAAGCAGTCCTCCACAAACTCATATCCCTCCCACCACTCCAGAAAAAGAATATTCCATTTCCAAGTTCTGTCTACAAAACAAAGGAAGAGGAATCACTTGCTGACTATGTACGTTTACTTAAAAGAGGAGTGTTACAGCTTCTTGATGAGCTACAGCACAAGTCCCTATAGTTGCTTTTAGGCATTTAGCATCCACAGGACAACTAGAAATACAATTTCAGCCTTGAAGCATGTTCAGAAAAAAAAAAAAACTGCAAAATCCTAGGGTAAAATAAAAAAGTGGTTTCCACATCAAAACAAAGAGTTTGTTATCAGTAGTTTTTCCTCATTAGACCTGCCACATGAAAGTGTTTAAGTCAAAGACTAACTCCATCCACAGCCCTGGCTTAATTTAATGAATGAAAGAAACACTTAACCCCATCAGAAAAAAGGACCCTTTTTATTTTGAAGAGAAGGGTCAGCAGAGCCATAGGTAGTAGATAGGCACCTACCTGTTCCAGTATTACAATAAATCGGGAAGCCGGAGGCAGGGCATATGATAGAGCAATATAGGTCGGCCCAAACCCAAGTCCAACTGTTTGGAAGAGCGTGAACAACGTCCCATAGAAGAGAGAGCGGATTACACGATGGGAGGAGCTGCGGTAACCTTGGGCCCAGTGGAAGAAAAGGCCGTATGGAATGACAACCGTGGCACAGAACATGCACAGCCAAGTACAGAAGACAACTGGGAACTTTCCAAAAACGAAAACCAGGAGATCAAATCCGAGGACCAGCCTGAAAGGTACAAGGGAAGAGACAATACTCAGAGTCCATTGTTTCATTAGGAAATACTTGCACTTCACTAAGTGGTGAAAGGTCAGATCATCATTATTTGAAGACCTTCACAAAAGGTCCGAACATCATTATTTGAGTGACTAGGCAGAAGTGACTGTGGCAGTTTTCAGCTCAGAAAAGAGGGCTATCTGTGGTAGGTGTAAGTGACCACCCACCAGCACAGCAGATAAAAGCTAAAGGACACATGCCATCAGTGCTGTCAGGAACAGCTTACCTTCAAATCCCACAGGGCTTAAGTTCATCTTTAAGATGAGAATGTGCTTTGAGAGCATGCTCAAGCTCATCCCTGTTAATAACAAGCATGTGACTGAACGATGCGCTGCTGAATCAGGGTCCAAAAGAGCTTCTGGGGAACACTCATAGGACAGCACTAATCCATGAAGAACCAGTTCTTCCCAGGGAGTTTAACATCTAGAGAGGCTCCCCTCCCCACACGCCACCATAGACATCTAGCACTAATCAAACCTAATTTAATTCTGCTTTGTGAGAACTGTACACATTTCACATGGATTCATTTTTAAAAGTCACACAAAAGGCTTACAGTAAATGGGTGGTCAATGCGAACATGTTCAAACGCACACCGAATAATTTATTTCATTAATCAAACTTACACATAAGGCCCAGAGGTTCAGTTGTAGCCCAGAGTCACTAGAGCTTACTCTTACACATAAGTAGCTGTTCTAAACCCAGCTCAGAGGAACAGGTAATGCAGAGTACACCAACACAACTTGTTCTTATCTGTTAGGCTCATTACAAAGTGGATCTCAATTATCAGATCTAGCTCTTTTTTTTTTTTTTTTTTATTAAGTAATCACAGATAATACAAGAGGAAATGACCTTAAGTTGCATCAGGGGAGGTTTAGGTTGGATATTAGGAAAAAATTTATTTCCTGAAGGGTTGTGAAGTATTGTCACAACTACATCGCTGGGCAGCCTGAGTCACCATCTCTAGAGGTCTCCAAAACCTGTAAATGTAGTGCCCAGTGACATGCTTTAATGGTGGACTTGGCAGTACTAGGCTAACAGTTGGACCAGGTGATCTGAGGTCTTTTCCAGCCTAAATGATTCTATGATTCTAACCCATTCCTTCAGCTATTTTAGAGGTAATTGCTGACTTTCTCCCAAAATCTATACCGCTGTTAAGTGAGGATCAGCTAAATGATGTTCAGTAATGTATGAGCCCACTCTTATACCTAGACAACCAAGATAATTATAATCAAGACACAGCTCTGGCTTTATACACTGAAGACCAGATAATCAGCAAGATCAACATGTAATCCTACTTGTGTACAAGAGATACAGCTTGCCAAAAAGATACTATTTAAAGCAACTAGCAAGCGTGAGGAAAGCAGTCTTTCACAATCCTGTTTCGAACTGGCTACCTTCAAAGAACAGTCTTAACAGAGGCTGTGCAAATATCCTTGAGATTCTTCCACAAGATAAACGAAGTTCTATTTTTAAGCACAAGTACAGCATTCCAGGACTATCATTTCTAAACAGAAAAAGGACTGCTAACATATTTAAAGTATTTTCTTCAAAAACACTGTCCTCCAAACAATGCAAGCAGCTGAAGGCTGCTGTTTCACTACTGGTATTGAAATAAAGCACTTGTCCATAAGGTTTTCCCCAATGGCTAGGTAATTTCATTTGAAACTTCCATATCCCCTCAACAGGGATTGCAGCATATTTGAAGTACACCAAGCTGAACACCCCCTTCTAATAAGATCAAGGATGGATTCCTTCCTGCTCCGTTCTGCAGTTTGTGTGTAACTCTGGTTCCTTGGGAGCAAGCACTTCCTAGCTCCGGCCGTTCTCTTCTCAAAGCACTCTTACCTTCCTTCATCAATGAAGTCTACTAAAAGCGTGCTGAGGATGAAGACGATGAGAAGAGCGATGAACATGTGATAGATCGTCCTGATGTGACTCACTTCAAACAGCTCACTAAGGGAGAGATTCAAATGCTATCATAATGTCCACATAACAGATCACACCTCCAGTAAGTTGCTTTCAAAGCATTTCACAGTACAGTAACATGATATCACCATTCCAATTCAAGAGACTGTAATTAACACTATTTAAAAGCCAGTCTGCGTGTCAGACACTTCTTTGGTTTATCCTCAAACAAAGAATAATTAGCCATTATCCAATGGTACTGAGGGATTGTATATTTACATTAGGGGAAGCCTGCAAGCTGTAGGCTGGGTGTTTCAGAAAGAAATGGAGAAGTTCAGGTGGATTAGTCCATGGGGGATTGAACACTATGGAAAAGTAGAGCACCTCTAAGTAAGGGCTAGTTTGTTTGTTATCAAGGGTATTTTCAGTCAGTCAATTTAATGGGAAGGGTGAAGCTGAACTACTCACTCCAAGAGGGACCTCCTCGCAGTAAATATCTTCCCATGTTCTGGAGGGGCTCTCAAGGACCTGCAAACAAGGAGAACATTCAAGAAAAACGCAAATAGGAATTTCAGAAAACAACATTATTACAGGACAAGCCTAGAACTGACTTACTTGGCTTTATGTAGCTCCTTCTCAGAGCAGGAAGCTGGGAAGAGGGAGGCTGATGATGAGGAGTCCAGGAATGCTGATTTTGCCACCAAACTGTTCACAAACTCTGTGAAGTGACTGTCCACTTCCTTCATGAAAACCGGCTTCAATTGCTGACAGAGTGAAAACAGAGCAAGTTATTTAAGTCTCTGGGTATAAGTCATAAGTGACTTAGATTTCTTTTTATGCCAGAGCAGGACAGAAAAAGGCGTCAAGAAAATATTCCTGTACCATTGCCCTACAGATGGAGCCAACTTGGACAAGATCAGAGGCTTATCCAGACCTGTTCACACACCTCAAGCCACAGGACTTTGAATGATGTTTATCTTCCCTATCAGATGCGACACAGGAACAAAGCAAACATACTGACCTTCACATATGTCTGGAGAAGCAGGTATTTCACATTTTATGGCGCTAAGGAAGTTGAGCTAAACTTAATTCATGAGACCCAGAAAACATTTCTCATTTTTAACCAGTTAAATCCCTACCACACAAAACCAAGTGCAAACAAGATTTATATTTTAGCCAATCTAGTGCTACTGGACAAAAAAAAAAAAAAGGCTTTTGTTGCTTGTGGTTAAGCAATCAACATGGATCTTCTCATGCCTTAATGCAGGAATGATCTCAAAGATACGAACAAAGAAAGAAATATTGACTTCGCTCTGCTACTGCTGTTCACATAAAAACTTCTCTGTACCACTGAAGCTACAGAACGCTCTAAGACTTCCTTAAAGCAACAAAACAGGGCCACACTGCTAAAAGTATTAAGACTGGTGCTGTGAGAGAGAAAAAAGGTAGGTAGCAAGACCAAAGTTAAAGAATTAATGGGAACAAACATCCCAGCATAATCTGCTATGCTCCCAGGCAGCTTTACATTAGTTATTTTCTCTAATACAGCCAGTTGGGACCAAATTGCACCATTTCCAGCATATTCGTGTCCTCCCAAAACCTCCCCAAGTTATCATAAAACTTAAGAAGCATCTTGTTTGCTAGAGCTCTTCATTTCTAAGGGTTCATAAAAAAAAAAAAAAGCATGAACATCTTCCTTATCTACCATTTTCTTGGAAAAATACTCAGGAAGAACACAAGAAGGTGATAACTGGCTGTGAATGAGGCACAGGCCACCCTGGTCAAAGACTGCTTACTTCACCTGATAAAAAAAAAGTTTCTTTCTAGAAAGGAAGAGATTATTATTGGGAGGTTTAAGTAAGCTATCCAGACTAGGACTAAAATTCATCTTCAAATGACAAACGATGCAGCGTTAAGATTATAGCCTAATACCACTTTCATCTTGCCTAAAGACTAGCATGTACAATTCATTCCCCTATTTTCCAGCCTACAAAATAGCTCAATGTGCTCTCTTTAGCCTCACAGCGTGAACTTTCAAAGACCTGATCTCCCACACCCCAGGCAGAGTTTTTAAAACAAGATGCATTGATAAAATACTTAAAATTACTTATTTCTATAGAAAATGTTACACTGAGCTCAGGATAGCTCTTCCCTTCAGTACAAACTCTATTTATTTGCAAAGAGGAACCCTGCACAGTAGCTTAAATGTTATTCTTATGACTAGGAAAGAAAAATTAATTCCCTCAAGGAGGGGAAAAAAAGGAAACAAGTTCACTTGTATTTCAGTGACAGCTTGGGCAACCACAAGATCCTAAGACTGTTAGCACTTAGGAAGCCAGATAGTTATCTTCAGCACAGGAGATAAACAAGTTTCAAGACAGCTCATAAGACTACAAGCCTAATTGTACACTATGGTTGGTTTTTGTTTGTTTTTAAATGCAAGTGTTTATTAGCAGCACTTGTCTGACCATCCTTTTGCATTGGACTTTCAGTTTGCCTTCAAATTCAAGGCCCAAGTCTTTCTACATGGTAACTAAACAGGATTTCATCTAGTCTTCCCATTGATCTTCAGCTCACGAACCATTTATCTAACTGCTTTCAGAATTTCTTACCAGCTCTTGTTCTGTAATCTTTAAGGCTGGAAAGTAACAAAAGTCTATTTTCAAGGAGGGAAAGAAAGAGCCTGGAAGTTGTGCACAGAAATGGTACTCCCTCAGAACAATATTTGTGATGCTCGAACTCATTTGTCAGTTGATGTTTACGTTTCGGTGCTTAACAATTACACTAAAGAAAGCTGAAGCAGCATTATTTTTGCTAAGAAGGAACTGGCCCAAAGACTGATAGAACAAGGAAGGACACAGCAAAAGCTCATCTGAAAAGCCTGCTTCAGTAACAGAGCTTTTAGGCCAGCAAAACCTGTTAACAGATGATGTATTCACAGAAATTGCTTTTGTCTAACACAACGACAGATGATGATCAGCCAAGCTTAACTCTTGCAGTAAATACAAAATAATCCGAAATGAGACCACAAAACCAGAAGGTCCTGAAGTCAAATCACACCAGAACTCTACATTCTTCCTGTTTCACAGTGGTCAGATTCAGAGAGACCTCTTGAAACAGAAGCTGCAGTAGGAGAAGGGGCAGATTAATATTTAACTTAATAAAAATATTTTTCCCCTATTTGGCAGCTGCCAATAAAGAATAAACAAACCTCACCAGCACTTAATGAAACAGCTCTTAGGAGCTGGCTATATATTGCTGTCTGGGAGGCTTCTCTTGCATCTAAGTGATTTATTCATTTAAAAACAATAGGAAGAGTTGGTTGAGTACTTTGGAATTACAGTCTGTAACAGAAAACACCGCTCTGTCACAGCCTGCTTTTATACCATGCATACATATACGCTGACCAAAAGATATATGACTTTCTACTCCTCTTGAAGCATTCACATTTTCATGCCAAAATAAAAGCACTATTCATTTTAAGTCTTCCCCCGCTTTTTTTTTTTTTTGTGTGTTAAGCCTAATCACCTCCCAGCAAGATTTTAAGAGAAATTATTTCCTTAAAATACCTCTTCCTTCTCAGCTAGCACTCCACTGAGATTGCCTTCTCTTAACACAGCCCTTCAGGGCCAACATCAACATATGCATGTGCCTGGACTGGGAAAACAGGACAGAAGTTCTCACTAAATAAAATACAACACAACTGGAGCACAGACCCTACAGTAACCATAATTCTGTACAACAAAGCTGCACAACATATCACACTATATTGGCTTCTATTACAACTACAACTCAAAGGGCAGTCTATTTGAGAAACTGCCAGAGTAACTGTTAGTGCTCAACAAGCCAGGTGACTCAGTCACCGAAGAAGTGAAACAGCAGAGGAGACGATGCACCTCCCACCAGCTTACGCAATGACAGGGTGCATACACAGCTGGCCTTGTAGTGTCCCGTAACTCAGAGCACTTCAGTAAGTTTCTGAAACTGCACTTGAAGTTTTAGACAAGTAAATGGGCAGATCCACTCACCTGTAACCATCAAGTTTCAATTAAAAGAATCTGATTGTTACAAGAACAAGAAGGGGGACAAGAATAAAAAATGCTATGCGATAAGTAACAGAAGCTGGCCAGCAAGTCAGAGAAAGTTGAGCCAAGTAACCCTGTAGCTTACTGCTAAAGAGAAAATTACACGTTTCCTCTTAATTTTACTCATTCTAACAGGTTTAATAATTTCAGTTACTGAAACATCACAACATTAAGCCCTGACCAAGTGACAGACACCATTCCCAACTCGGTTCAGGATTAACAGAGGACTAGATCCTCCAACTGGACTGCAAGATACAATGAAGGCATCCTAATTGAAATAACACCTGCCAGCCACAATCCTCATTTAAATCAGTGCAAGCTGTCAGTGAGCAGCACTTCTCAAGCAAGCATCTGTCTAGGCCTCAGATACCTGCCACCTAAAGGATAAACTGGAATCCAAGCTTCTGTTGTGTAAACCACAGGACAACAGGAGCAGGCACTCCAGGAATTCTGCAGCAGATGCAAGTTTTTACTTAGCCTTGTAGCTAAGTTTGTAGCTTTGAGGCACCTTAAATTTGCAAATTGCTAAACTCAACATTTAGAACCTGAACTCCCTGCGTTTCAGGAGCAACTTGAATAATTAGAAATGCCACTGATCCTGCTGGTTTTCTTTGATTCTTACTGTGGATGAGAAATCACCTTGACTACAGGCTAGTACGTCTCAAACCTGGTGGCCAGAAAACATTTAGGAAGAAAAGACTTTCCTGACAAAAGAAATCCAAGATCAAGCTGTTTGCTTGCATCCAGCTAGTACCCCCTGAAACCTGGAGCTTACAAAGCTGTGTGTGCTTAACAGTCCTTTAAAGTTTGCTTGTGCAAGCATCTGTTGCAAACAATGATTTGCAAGAGCTGTGTTTGTCTGCAGAGAAAAGATATGAGGCAGATATGAGGCTTGCTCTATCATGCCCTCAGTAAGAATGAAATAAATTTCAGAGCTGACTATCCCTCTCATGGGCTGAATTTTAGGAGTTTCAGCATAACAAACAGGACACCCTAAGTGGAACCCACTGACATACACTATAGTTACCTGTTGTAAATTACCACCGATAGAGAGAAAGGACTTTAACGCAAGGAAGTCTCAAAGGTCTCAAAGGCAGAAGATAGTTTTCTGTCCTACAAGTATTCACCTCCTTGAAATCTATATAAGGCTGAGGCAATTAGATGACTTCATCTTTACCATGGAATTCTTCACAATAAAATGAAGAAAGAGTGCAGGACAATTTGCCCTGAAGAACAAGCCTGCTGCGAAACAATGGTTAGCAAAGAGGGTGCAGTTCATTGTTAGCTAACTTCAATTAATTTGCCTGTAAATCATCTTAGCATAAGCGAAGACAATGGCAATTCACACAGACGCAAGATGACGTTAGAAATAAACAATATTATTTTTGAAAACATTGCTCACTGAGAAAAAAAAGTGGGACCAATGCTAAGTAAGATCATCTTCACAGCCAGGGCACCAGAAGCAGTGGGACACAGGCTAGGTGCTGTACATGCCTTTATCCAGTGGGTAGCAGGTCACAGAGCATTTTAAACACTAAACTTGCAAGCTGTCAAAAAGGAACAGGCTAGCTGACAATCACAGTGTTGTCAAAAGTTAGTAGCGAGGGAAGTTTAGTTTTATTCAAAGTTTATTCAAAGTTATTTTATTCAAAGTTTGAACTTTGAATGCCTCAAAGTTCGTTCATATCACTGGACTCTAACCTACTGGGGGGTAAAGACAGAATTGCGTTTGATAATACTGCCTCTTGTGCTAAGTCAGGAGAGAGAAGGAAAAGAGAGAAGGCTGTGTAGAAGTCACCATGCTCAAGTTATGACTGAGTAGAGATTTGTGTTCAGCACTAGCCAGCCTCCAAAGGAAACAATCTGGGTCAATCATCCCGTTCCTCCCCACAAGGAAGCATTAGAGTGTATTTACCTCAGCTTCTGCTATTAGCTGCATTTTCCTGGTTATCACATGGTCAACATCAACCCGGCCTAAGGGAGGAAAGCAAATATTTAGCAGTTGCATCTTCAGCAATGTGACCACATATAAAAATACAGGAAGAACAGCATGCAGTAGCGTATCCATTGATTTTTCATTAGAGCTCTTGATTTTTAGTAAGGTCCCTGTAAGTTCAAAATAAAACTGCAGGAAATTCACAAGCATGAACAAGTATTTTAAACAGCCATTTAGGATCACAGCATTATAAGGCAGGCAACAACTGATAACGTGCTGGATTTCTGAAAGCTTTGCAACTCCACAAATCTTCCCAAGGTCCCTAAACATATTCAACCTTGAAACAGCAATTAGAACAACCCTTGGAAGGTCACATCCAAGTGTGCTGATCTTTTGTCAGAGTTTTATCTCAGGCACAGTGAGCTAGACATAAGATTAGGTTGTCTGGAGGTCTCTACACTGCCAATACACAAGGCAGTCAAATCACGGCTGTCTGTAAAATAAAGCAACCAGCTCTGAAGACAGGCTGAGTGACAAGTTGGAAGATGATCCTGCATTCAAACCTGGCTACTCCCCCCATGTCATCCCCTATGAAAAGGGCAGGCATCAGTTTGACTGCATTCCTCAATGTATTTCATCGCTTAGCCAAGTGGGTCTCACCATGCCATAGCATTATGGTCATTAACAATACCTTTGTCTTGAATATTAAGCCTCTAATATTGCCTTTCTTTTGCATATAAAACTATACACATCTGATACTTCTGTTGCATCAGGAGGAACACCATTCACAAACCAGACATTTAGGAGCAGATGAGTTTTAAGACAAGGTTTGTCTGCAGCAGTTGCAGAAAACGGGTAAGCCAGCTGGCATTTCACTTCCATAATTAACTTTGATCTTCTGTTTTGTAATTCTTACAAGGATCTTACATATGAAGGAAAAGCAAGATTAAACCAGCAGCATCCACCCTCCCCCCTAAAATACGTGTTAGGGTGAAAAGATGCCAACAGCCCTTGCCTTGTGCATATCTTCTGGGAATTACAGCTACAACCATACGGCTAACATTACAACTTTTGTGTTCAGTTTCTATACAGCATTATCACACTTGCAGTGCTCTGTGCTGCTAACAGATTCACAGCAGTTTGATGGCTTATAATGCCATTCTTGTACGTGCACATCCCATCCACACAAAGCATACGGTGTGTTTTAAATAGAAGCAAGGGCTTCTGCAAAGCACTCATCTGAAGGTGCTCCTGTGAGCAGACAATTGTAATAATGTTTAAATACTCCAGAGAGAACTGCAGTTCCGATGTAGAAGAAGAGTGAAGTGAAACCTTACATTCAGTGAAGCTATGCTCATTTGTCAGCATTCATTTGAAATCCCTGCCACTCTGTATCAAGCAGGCATACAGAATAGTTTCTACCGTTAAAAAAAAAAAAAAAAAAAAAAATCGATACACAGGCTGCAGACCAACGAACAGACTGGTGATAAGTCTAATACTTCGCAGCCTTGTAACACAAACAACGCAATTACTAAACATCATGATTTTTTTGGGCTGCACAAATAGATCACTTTTCACAAAAATAGAATTCTTGGTTGCTAAGCATCACACCTCCAAAACAACAGAAAGAATATTACCTAAGCATTTAAGCCTACCACACTGTTGTACTTGCTGAAGAGCAGCTGTTTGTGGAAAACAATCCAAGAGTGTAAGAGACCTTGTGCTACTCAGCTCATGCACTTGGCTGCTCTCAAATGGATCCCCCCACCCAAAGAAAAACTGTAAAAACACATCAAGCCATTCCATAAGCAGCAGAACAGTACACCCTTCACATCATCTCAGGGGATCTACTCCCTCACTGCACTGCTCTGCAATTGTATTAAGAGTACAGCAGTAATGGGGGAAGGGGGCCAAGAACCACCTGACACCTATCTGCCAGCAAGCAAGCCACACAGATGCTGAGCTCAGAGCAGAACCGACCTTTCCCGCAGAAAGGTACAGATTTGTCTCTTATCCAGCAGCCAGTCTTCAAGACTGTCAAGTTTACTTGAAACCATCCAACAGGGTCAAAGATGACAGGACACGTGAGACTTAGGGGATTGCACTATTTCCTTTTTAAACTAACATAAAAATAAGCAAGTGCTTTGGCCATGTTATTTCCTGCCGGATCTTGCATCTGAGGCCTTGGTTACTACTGCTACCCAGGAATGGTTCTCTCTGTAACTAAGATATCCTTTCTGACTTACAAGGCCTTAAGAGATGGTTACACAGATTCCCAGCACACAGCTTTATTGGCTGTACAGGACAATAGGCAGGTCTCTGACCTGCTGATGTTGCAACTGCTAAATTGTACGCAGCGCCCCTCCTATCACTTTATCCACCCACACACCAACGTGTATGTAAAGACTACACTGCCTAGAAACGTGGCTAGTTTAAAAAGCCTTTACATCAAGACCTCAGTATCTTCAGTATACACATCTCACATAGCAAACCAGGTAAAACTACCTGTAAGCTCAGTTACTTCTTCTCCAGAACAAAAAGAAGACCCCTGTAGAAGAAAATCCACCCCAAAACAACTCATCCTGCTGTTTTGCATTGCCCAATAAACTCCTGCTGGATCACCAGGCAGGTACCAGGGAATATAACATCATCACCTTGAATCAGTCATCTCCTGTTGTGCAAGCTGTTCCTTGTGTTCCCTAAGGTCATTCAAGAAGAGAACCATCACATGATTTTGAGTAAGAGAAATTGTGCACTGAGAAGTCTACATTTTCTTTTTCCGTTGACATTGACTGATTCCTTTGTATCACCCTGGGATTACGCTATCATTACGAAAATCAGATTCAAGGTTGCACAAGATAAGCAAGCATATCTAGGATTTAAAGCAAAGTGGGATATGCCTTTAGAAAACAGGAAACATTTAGAATCGTAAGGAAGAAAGTCTTCTTTGAAGACTAGTATGAAATAGTAGCAAGTCTCACAGGAGGCTGAAGCAAGATTTGCTTTCAAAGAGCTTTGCTTACAGGTAGAAATTTTAATTAAGACTCGATATTCCCTTCCCATCAGCAGAGATGTGGATAAGATCTTTATCTCGCTGACCACTTGTCTTGGGCTTGTAGAAACTGATCCCTGCAGGATTTAACACCTCTGTGTAGCCCAAATTCAAAACAGGTTCAGAAGTCAAAAGAAAAAAAAAAAGAACAATTTAAAAATTGTAGTTTCTTTAGGAAACCAAGCTTAAAAAGATCACCTGATTATTGACAAAGCTTCCTATTGTTGAAAACTTGAGCAACTTAAATTTCACAAAAGAATTACAAACTTTTAAAAATAGGATTTCATTTTTCTTTTTTCAGCCTTCTGTTGTGGCTGTTACAAGCAAGTGACATTGAGATGAGAATTATCCCAGTGCATATGGCCTGTTAGTGCTGCACCTTGGGATCCAACACAACTGATTTCTACAGGAGACACTAGCTGGCACTCTGCTGAACAAGCTCTCAGAAATTAGCTGTGTCAAAAAAACTTTCATTTTAACTGCTACAGTCTGTAATTACAACCGAGAGCACAAGTGGGAGTAAGTCACTTGAGCAAAGGCATGGTTTGTGTGCAGTGTTACGGTTCCAGCCTGTAATGACTTCAGCCACAGAAGCTGCCTGAAGATCAGCACTCTGAATCACTCCCCCTCAAACTGTTCCTGCATTGTGGAGGTCAGTTTGCTATTAAGGAGCTACAACAACCCAGGAAGATGACTACCATTTAAATAACTTCACAGCATTCAGGACAAAAATGTCACTGCACAAAAAGCTAAGAAAAGCATGCAGAGATGTAGCAATAAAGTGAAGCTTGTGTGTCAAAAAAGTATTTCTCAGGTAATATTAGGACAACCAAGCACACAAGACAGAACTGTATCTGACAATCACTCAGTTTAGAAGTATTTTCCCCCTAACAACATCAGGATTTGTTTAACTTCAAGATCTTGGAAAGTCACAGATACAAATACCCAATACTGCCCTTCCCTAGAAGGGGTTAAAAAATTGTTGAACTGAGAAATAATGAAGACAATATATCATTCAAAAGACTAAAACAACACAGGCAGAAGGATTTCCTGTTACTGTCAGATACCTGGATTCCAAGTGTGTTCTCTAAACACACTGAAAATATTATCTGAAGGACCAGCTACATTAAAGCCAACCTAGCAGAAGGGTACTGAAAAGGAAGGGAAGTGTTGTATTGCACCAGATATGGAACACGAGTTAATAATTTGATGCTAATAAGCCTTACCCTGAGTTATGCTGACTTATGTGGCCACTCAGCAGATAGAGGCAAATTATGCCTAGATTGCCCCTAGTTCAGCCCATCTGCTTAAAGCATGCACGGGCCCCAGAGGTCACTGCACTGCAGTTAGGCAAGGAATCCAGTTAAAAAGCCAAGTTTGCAAGAACACGGGACCCAACAGCCTCTTCACAAGGAGGAAACCCTGGGATGTTCCAGGTCAGGCTAGCTCATCCCCAGCCTCTTCTCAAGAAACCTCCCAGCCTTCACCAAACCCCTGGGTTACAAAACATGCCAGAACCTAGTAATTATCAGAACCTGATCTTAAACAGGATAACTTCTTCATCAGCCTCCCCACAACACACCCAACAAACTCAATTCAAGCAGCTCACGCGCACTTGTTGCTGTGCCTCAGACACTGGGCTCTGTGAACTTCTGCTCTGTGAACAACCAGCAGTAACCTCCTGGTTAGGAGATAACAAGCCCTTTCCAAGTCCAGCATTACCAGACAGGCTTACTCACACCAGAGATACGCTGCAGAGCTTGTTTGCACACCAGGCTCCTTCTGATTTCTGAGGAAAGAAGGGCAGACTCCACAAGCATCAGTTTACTGGTTTGAATGGTCTCATCTCAGCATTTAGATACAAGCCAAAGAGCCATGTCCTCTCTAATCTTCTAGATCTTTCTATCCAGTTTCCATTACAGCCATTCCAGATAAGTTTGCCTGCAGCAAGTACTGCCCAGTACCAACATCCCATTAAGCAGAACAGATTTACCTCTGCGTATTTCCCTCGGAAAACATGTAAAACTAATCTTAAAGCAGCCTGGATTTTGACAAGGGATTATTGCTGCCTGGATCATTTGCTGACTATATGCCAAGACCAAATTAGTTGTTTAATTAATATACTAAAGCCAATTCAAGGAGAAAAGATGTGAGACTAATGTTCAGCTACTCTATCAAAGTGAAGTTACAGACCAAACCATTACAAGACACAAACCCATCTAGGGACAACCCAAGTACAACCCAAAATTATCCAGTCTTAGAACTCAGCAAACAATGCAAGCTTCCAGCAGCACTCATGAGGCAAACATAGCCTAAGCTACGCAAATGGAAGAGTCTGAGCCATTGTGGTCTTGAAGCCAATACAGGGATTAAATCAGCCAATGTTTTGGGGTTTGAATAAAGAAGGGATTAATAGCCTAGCAGCCTCCGTAAAAAGTTCACACACTTCTGGAAACTAGTTAATTGGCCCTTGACACTAACTCTTAATTTAAAGAGCAGATTGTGGTTGCTAATCGGGGAGGATTGAGGGTGGGAAGTCACCTTAGCGATTTAGTTTTTCTACAAAAAGAATTGCTACAAAGATACTACATATTTTTTTGCATACAAGATGCCATCTTCACCTGTCTAGAACTCCTTGGCTGCAGTTCCAGTCTCGTCTAAAACTCTACATACCAGAACACTGGCCTCAAGCTGCCTTTGTACATCAACACTAATGCCTTAGGAATAGTTATGCACAAGCTAGGACAAAAATCTAGAAAAAGAAATATACAGGCATTTCTTTTGAGCAATTCTTCCACCTTAGCTGTGCTTTCACAGAAAACTGTCACTACTTACACAAGCATATTGGACTACGTTAAGAGTCTGCTATATGAAACACCTGAACTTTGTAAACACCTTGGACTTTGTAAAACTTCAAGCTTTGTGACGCAGAGCTGCAGATCTAACCCTGCCACAGAGACAGATTCCTGACCCAAGGGTTTTGCATGGTCCTGTAATGCACTCAGTCAGAGGCTGACTTGTCCCCTAGCTCCCTGTGGCATTCTCACTGTCACCATCACTGTGGTGAGCAAAGAGTTTGCAGTAACCAGTCTGAAGTCTTACAACCCTTCTGCTGAACTGGCAGCAACCTTGGAAGATAAAAGGCAGCTAGCTGTAACTAAACAGGATGTCCCTCAGCTGTCCTTGCTGTCCTCCACTGCAGCTTGGACTGTAGTAGAACACAGCACTTTGTACTAAACCATCTCACCAGATCTATGAACACATAACAGCCTGGTACACTTCCAGGAGACCTGCCCCAGAATGTTTATTTGCTATCCACCCATAGCGTCTCACCTGCAGTGACATTATGTTGCATTTCAGACGTATTAAAATGAAGGGCTTTTTAAAAACAGGCACACCCACCTATCAGGTGCTAATTATCACAGCTCTATTTATTCTTTACCCACAAGCTTGCAAGAACTCAAACTCAAGCATAACAGTTAAGGTGTTTACATAGATAAAGAGGTAGAAGTCCATTTCTAAACCCATCCTAATTGTTTTCCAGGAGTCACTAACTCCCTGCAAGTTTCCAGAAACAGCATTGACGAAACAGTCCCATTCTACTGAATTAAACCATCAGCAGCACCAACAGCTGAACAAAAAAAATAACCTCAATTCTTAAGTAGCCTGTGGGACAAATTTCTCTTCAAGATATTTTTTGTAAGAAGAAATCCAACTTGCTCTAACTCCCATTTCAGGTTAAAGACATAGAGCAAAATAGTAACATTAGTCAGAACTGCCCCAGTAAAAATTACCTCCTTGAATCACTAGTAACAGGGTTTTAGAGCGTATATTCGCATGGCACATTGTGACAAACTAGTTTAGCTTTTTGCTTATCCTGTCTCCCAAAGAGAAAGAAAACGAGCTGCAATTCCATCACCAGCAGGCTGGAAAACGGTACAGCATAACCCAGGAGTTTAAGACAGTCACAGTGTCCACAGGCAAAACCACTCCAATTGCCACACAATTGTCCCTGCAAATTAAGGGACAGGCCACATGCAGCAGCAACCCTCCCAGCCAGCCAACTACAAGCCACATTACTTTCTAGGCAGCCACAATATAAACTGCTACAAACCCCACTAAGCCCAAGCGAAAGAACCTCACCATTGCTTGCGTTTTGGAAGGACCTCTCACCCTCAGATCTCCTCTGCACCTCCTCGTTCTCAGGGGGCTTGTGGGCTGTAGCGGAGCCAGACTGGCGCTTCCTTGCACAGTCTTCACCTGCCATTGCTGCCTAGCTAGACCAGAAAAGGAGAGAAAACAATTAGTGACAAAACCTCATTTATTCTTTAAATGGTTAAAGAACAAATTACATAGCCTTCTTTGCTCTATAGCTAAGATTTTTTTTTCCCCCATTATGAATTCAGAGTTGGGTTAAGGGAAAATGAGTACACACTTGTATTAGTGTGTGTTACTGCAGGTCACACTTCCCTTACTACAAGCAGTGAAGAAGCAAAAAGTATCCAAGTTTCTAAACCACTACAAAAAAAAAAAAAAAGCAATAACAAAAAACAACACACATCTTTTATCTCCCCACAGCTCCCTCCTTTTCCCTATAGATTTAAGTATTTAAATTGACTCGAGCCTTTGTGAAATCTTTAAAAGTCCCAAGAAGCCCTTGTAAATGCTTTCCAATAGTCAGTCGGACAGCAGAATTTGTCTTCAGAGAGCTCTGGCACGTTTGCTTTGCAGAATCGACCACATGATTTTACTTGAGCCAAGCCCCTTCCTGTCAAGACTTCAGTCCTTACTGAAAGAGCAGTTTCCTCAATAGATCCTTGTACTCTGGTTGGCCAGACAATGGCTGTATTGCAAATAAAGGAAAAACAGGAAGAGAAGATCAGGTCCGAGCTACGCCAGATTCAATGACAAAGGTCACTGCTGGGGACAGAGCTGCTAGCTAACAGGGAACACCTGAACAGCTAGACTGAAAAACTGAAAATCCTTCTTTAAAGAAAAAGGGGAAGGGACTCTAGTTTGGTCACAGAGTGACATCCCAGCACACTGCCCACAAAGAACAACTCAAGCCCACAGATATGTAGCTACAACCAGGGTCAATTTTCAGAACTGGAATTCCAGAAAAAAACATGCAGGCACCTACAGAACTAGGTTTTCAAACTAATGCTTTTCCTTTTTGATACATTTCTCCCCCACTCTGGGGGGAGAAATCAACCACCACCACCATTTCCTGCAGGACACTGCCCCTTCTAGCCCTGTGTCACAAGATCCCAGCCAGGTCAGCCTACACGCTACAAAACCAAGGACCATAAAAATGACAAACTTCCAAGCTGGCTTTGTAAACCAGCCGATAGCTCACACCGTCATAATTTATGTAATACAAAGAGCGCTCACCTGAAGAACACAAAGGACCAGGCATGGAAACAGTAAACCTTCCTTCAGTTAAGGTGCTCAGCAGCACAGAAAGCTCGCTGGCAGGACTAGCCCACTTCTAACAGCTCTCCGCACCTATTGCTGCCATTGTTCTGAACAACCCTCTCACCTTTAAATGCAAGCCAAGCACCACGGTGAAGACACTCCTTTCTAGCTCCCAGCCTTCCCACTGGAATCCCAGTGCAGACACCACCACATCCCATCAGAACAAAGACATTTTGCCCACCTGGGGCTTACAACTATATGGAGATCACAGGCAGGCAGCCACTTCAAGCCTCCTGCTCTTACACAAGGGAGGCAGCCAAAATCCTATCACATAAGAATGGGTCAGTGATCACAGCGCAGATTTTAAAGAAAAGTGAGGGAAGAAGGAGGGGGGATAAAGCAGCCACATTAATTCAATCATTAACAGTCTATCCCCTGAGCCACTACACAGCCTCTCCACTGCCTCCTGATCCGAGTCAAGTTGTTCTCCCGAACTACATCCATCCTTGTGGGGCACAGCTCTCCGGCTGCAGCAGAGGACCAAGTTTCCTCCTATTCAGCGCACGCTCCCCATCTTCAAGGGGTGCGGAAGGCAGCCTCCTCTCCAGCACACACATGGGAGTTGTAAGAGTATCTGAGAGACTGACAGAAAGGAAGCAAGGATAACCCGTTCCAGAACGATGAAGGCAGAACCACGTATGCAGAAGAAGAATTAAAGTAATTAACTCAGGGAGCTGGTACCCTGAGCGAGCTCTGCAAACGCGGTACCACAACAACCCAGCGGAGGTCAAGCCGTCAGAGCAAAGGATTTCTGGCACAGGAACAAGAGCCGTGCTGGGGAACCCTACCACAGCAGATACCTTCCTCGTGGGGCTTCCAGACAAGAAGTACACCACCACAGCACCTGATCCTCCTCCTCCTCCCCCTCAGAAGGCAGCACCCTCGCGGCCAGCAGCCGCTCCCCCGGCCCCGCTCCGAGCACCTGAGCGGCGACGCCGGCGTCCCCCAGCGGGACCGGCCCCAATAACCCCGGGCTGCGCCGCCCTCCAGCTGCCAGCACCACTCGGGGCGAGCCGGGCTCAGCTCCGCGGGGGCTCCCCGAGCCGGGCGGGCACCGGGACACGGCTCGGGTCCCACAGCGCGGGGAGGACGAGGAGGGAGGACGAGGAAGGCAACGGCGGCAGCCGCCTCACGCAGCCCCTCCCCCTCCCCCGTCACCTCAGTCCGCTCCCGCCGCCAACGGCCCCGCGCCGCCGCTTCCCGCCTCCGCCGCGCGCCGCGCACGTCACCGCGCACCCAGCTCGATGAGGGGAGGGAGGGGGAGCTGAGGCGCCGCCAACGCCCATTGGCTGAGGGGGGAGAATGGGCGGGGCGAAGGCGGGAGGGAGGCGGCACGTGAGGCGCACGTGGGGGGGCGCGCGCCCCTCCTCCCCCCACCCCCCTCCCCTGACGGTTTCCCGCCTCTCGACTCCTGTCAGGGCCGCCCCCGGGTCCCCTCAGCAGCCCCGGGACCCCCGTGAGGAGCTGGGGGGGGCCCGGCTGCCTCGGCCGGCTCCCGGGGCTCTGCAGGGACCCGACTTCAAAGGGTTTGACCCGAGCAGGGGCAGATCTGTTGAACTACCCCGTGCCCTGCAGTGAGAGGAATTGGGTGAAAGGCTGGAGCCCACCCCCCTGCCCGCTGCCTTTCTCCAGGAAGGCGCAGGCACATGACGGCTGTGAGTCACCGGGACGCGTCAGCAGCAAACAAACCCGAGTAACCTCTCAGGAGCTGCAATTTAGAGCATAGATGGGAAAGTATTGCTAAAATAAGGATTGAGCCACTAACTTTCGTGTCTTTTCCTTCTCTTCGCGGCTTCAGAGCAGTGCCATGCGTGCTACCTGTGCCGATACACCTCGAAAGGTTGTCCCAGACCAAGATACAAAATATGCTGAGGTACTAAAACGTTTCAAAGTTTCTGTCACATTTCACCTTACTGTTAGTACCAAAAAATCATTTTGGCCAATGCATACCTGTGAAATGCTTTTTTTAACCTGTAACTGCTGGAATTGTTATTTTAAAGAATCCTTGGGGACTCTGAGCAGAACCACTGACTGAAAGATTTAGTTTGCAGTGGTCCCACCACCCATCTTTCATGCCATTTAGTAGGAAAACTTGTAAAAAAATAAAATAAAAAAATGTTTTTAGCACAATGCTTCTTAGAGATGATCTAAGTCAGGCTATCCATGACCACTGGTGCCCTCATGCTGAAAACGCTGTGCTAGCTTTTTACACAGAAGTGTCTTGTGGTGCCAGCATGACCTGGGTGGATGAGTGGAAAAGAAGAAACAAAAAAAAACACTCTGAAAGTTTGCTAAAGATGAAAAAATTGTTGATGAAACTGTTGCATCAAATCAGTAAAGCCCCAACTCCAGACAGCAGGAAAATGAGATGCCTTTAGCAAAAAGAAAAGTGCACCTAGCTTTCAGAGTTAGTGAACTTGATTTTCTTATTCTACCTCAAAGGGATAGGTGCCACCATATTTTAACACCTCTTGAAAGATCTCTCAGGCCAAAGCAGCACGGTGTGACGGGCACTTAGCTCACTTCTGGTCACTCAGTCTTTCCCTAAAAGTGCTGTTTGACAACTTACCCTTCCTTTCATTCTGAGTGTGTTTCCAGGCAGCTCACCCAAGGTGCAGAGCAAAGCAGCTCCCCTTGTTACATCTCTTCCCATCCTTTAAAAAAATAGAAAAAGCCATTGCCACCTGTTTTTTGCCACTCATGCCTATCTTCTGTTGTCGTCTTCACAGGTCCAACCTGCTGTATTGTTTCATCATTTACTATGCTTGTCAGCAAGCTGCTTCTTGATTTCCTTGAGTGTTTTCCATTAATCCTGCTGGTTGCATTGCTCAATGGTTACCTAACCACAACCGTTTCTCAGCACCCCTGGATGAATCATGGCGTGGTTGCCCCCATTTGTTGGCATAGCAGCTGGTGTCCCTGACGCTCCAACCCTTTACTTATGCTTACTTGCTTCTGATGTTAATTCACACCTGTTGCCCAGGGTGGACAAATATATTTGTGTGGTGACTTCTGGGGTCTGTGAACACGGCTGGTGCTGACCGTGAGTTGTGGCAGGACGGGGACAGTCAGGGAGCAGAGGCAGAGGGCTGAGGTCGTTGCAGCCCCTCTAGAAAACCTGTGCCCATTCCTGTTCCTTTCCATCTTTCTCAGCACTGTTGCAGCACAGATGTGATTAACGCTGCCTATTCCTAATTCTGTATAACTCTGCTTTATTTGCTATTTTTAGTCAGCCCAGGTACTAAGTAGCTGTGGCTGTTTCTGATGCCGGCATTGATTGCCTCTAATTTTGACTGGAATCATTAATTCCTTTAAAACTTTTTTATATAAAAAAAACTTCCAGTCATCTGGAAGCCTCAATACTCTCACATATTTCAGTGAAGTGTAGTATTTCCTAGAATGTGCTGTTTACAAGTATGGTTTATAATTTCCCAATATGCATACACCATAACAACATCCTGCTGTATAAATGAAAGCGCTCCCTCAAGTGGTAGAAAATATTGCTACACGTTACACTTTTCAAATGTTGATTTTTTTTCCTTTAAATAAAAACACAGCAAAATGAGAGTAAAGTTAGAGCAATGAGGTAACGCCTATTTTAAGCACTGCAGTGAATGAGCTTTTGTTTTTGCACAACCAGAAAAAAAAATGGTGCTGATGTAAGACTGAGGCCAAAACTCAATCAGGCAAGTGCTGCAGTTAAAAAAAAAAAAAAAAGGCATTTAAGAAACTGTAGAGGACTTCAGCCTGATCTGATAACGCATGACTGAATTTTGGCAAGGAAACCTAACACTGGCTCCAGCAGACATCACATCGCTAAGGATGCCTGAAGTGTTTGTAAATCATAAGGACTGCTTTTTAAACCTCCAATGCAAGTTTTCACAGTTCCTGCTATCATCATGTCAAGATTTTGTGCGTAATTACCCTTGTTCCTCTTTACTTTGTATGCGGCCTTGTGAGTTTTCAAAATATTTGGCAAAAGAGATGCAGATTAGCACACTTCTGTGAATAGACAAGCAGCAGGAATTAGGCTCCAGCAAACAATTCCTCGTGCAGCTACTTTCCAAGCAATGAAGTTGCTGTTTTTGCTGGCAGTTGAAACAGTCACAGAAACAATCACATCTCTCTCGGCAGAGGGCAGTGGTATCCTTGCTTGTGGTATCACACCACTTTTTGCTACTGAGCTGAAATCATCCTTAAAAAAAAAAAAAAAAAAAAAGCAAAGCCCTACTGCCTGGCAGCAGCAGGGTGCTGGATTTCTCTGCAAGCTTCGAAATTCAGGTGCTGAGCTTCTTGCTGCGACCATATGCTTCTGTGAAACTTGCATTGTTTTCTGAGAGGCAAATCATTTTTCCTTTCCCTAACATTTTGAAGTAATAGGATGAATCTTGCCAGCTCTTATAGTTTCGTTTGTTTGCTTGTTTAAATTGAGGGGGTTCTTTCTTCAGTATAGTTAAAAAGGAGAAGATCCTTCTAATCTGGCATCAAATCATGAAAGATATTGAATCCGTATAGGTATAACCACTGTTTAACCCTGCTAAGCTGAACTGTTTTTTTTCTGCTACTGCTCTTTACCTTCTGTAACATCCCAGCTTTCTCTTTCTGTTAGGCTCAGAAACAATTTCATGTGGGTCCCAACCACATTATATATGATAATCACTCTCCTCGTGACATGAGCTCAGACCAATCTCAGATTTATTTTGCAGCATATGCTGCTGCTTATTAAAATTGCATGAAAGTATTGAGCTGCCTCAGTGAGGGGCTCTGAAGTCATTTCAGCAGGAACACACCACATTAAATGTGCAGTCAGCCCTGGAAGAGTAACTTCAGAGTTCAGTTCCAGAACAAACAGGCCTAGCTACTGGTATTGACTCTTCTGCTTCTAAGGGCTTTCTAAATATTTTTGTGGAAACACAGTGCTGAACTTGGCCACTGTATCCTTCCCGTTCTTCCACCAGCAACTCTACAAGTTTGGTCTTCAGTTCTGGTGTTAATTTACAAAGGGGGATTTAGTGACAGATTAAAGGTAAGGAGAAAATAAAAAAGAAAGAGGAATCAAACAACTGCAGAACTACACAAATACATACAAGGAAGAAAAAACAGGGATGCAAATATCACGTGGTATAATCCTGAAAGACGATTCTGGCCTTTCTGTGTCCTCTTTGTGGTGTTTCTTCTGAACCAAAGGGAGCCCAACACTGTTTTCCAGAAGCAGCTAAGTATTTCTCTGCCATAGCAAGGCCCAGAGCTGAGGAGGAATTAGCATGACCTGTCAGTAAAATCCATTGCTTAGCCAGTTTGGACCAGAAATCTCTTCCTCTCAATACTTCATAATAATTTGTTTCCTTTCTCTGTTTCCTAGGTAAAAATGAAGCACTTCGCTCTCCCGATAGCTGCTAAGATGCTTATCTGGACAAAATAGCGTAAGTCAATATTTTCTACCATTTCCTTGCCTCCCATTTATTTGTAACAGTATAAAAGCACTGACTGTTGGTGAACATAGAAGAAAATTGGTGCTTTTGTAATGACTGAGCCAGGGGAATTCCCAGGACAGGCATTTAAAGGTAAAAATCACAAAGTCCAACCTATTCTCTATGTTTCAAAGCCCATGTTACAGGGACTAATAACTTTCTGTGTGCAGTAAGCAACATTTTCATTTTCTGATGTGGGAGACTTCCATGGCTTTCTCCACCCCCCAGTTTCAGAAACAGTGGAATGTTTTCAGGTCAGGACTTTGATATGCAAACCATAACATAATTCCTTGGTACTCTTTTAGACTGTCTTCAAAAGTAACGTTACGAGGCTGTGGGAAAAGTGTGGGGAAAAAACACTGAGCTGCTGTGGTGTGATCAGATCAGCTGGGGCTTCTCTTTGAATATGAGATCCCTGGGGTCATCAAGGAGAGATCTTACAGAGAAATGTCACTTAGCCACCGCGCTGGCTACTTAAAGAAACTCCATGGGGAACACCATGGAGAAGTTCAAGAGAGTCAAAATGTCAGCTAAGATCAAAATGCTAAGAGTGGTTGGTCTTTATAGCAAAAGCCCTCCTAAAGTAGCAAAACTCTGACATGTTTCTTGGAGGAGAAGATTGACTTTCCATTGTAAACTGAGAAAGGAAATGGGCTTTCAGCTTTCAGCATGAGGCATTTCCTCTTTTCCATTTTGGTTTAATCTCTGCAGAGATAGATGACATCTACTGAAAGTAGTCCCAAGCAGGAGACATTTCTAAATCTGCCCAACCAGCTCTTTGGCTGTTTCCATAGCGATGATGCAGCCAGGCCTGCTGCTCTCCCTTCTGCAAGAACCTTTCCCAAACCTGATACGGACAGAGAACAGCATGCTTTTGTGGCTCCCCTGCCAAAACCTTCACTCTTCTCTGCTCAGGGCCATTCCCATTTCTTCCTTTTTGCTTCTCCCTGACTTTGGAAATACCTGGCCAGAGAGGGAACCTATCCACATGTTTCTTCTCTGCCTGCCTGATCTGGGAAAGGAGGGAGTGCTGCGGGTTATACAACTTGAGAGACTGGAGAGGGCAGTACTTTCCAAGTTTCCAAGCTGCCTTGGAAAGAAGTTTGGGGTGATGGTAAGGGAGAACAGTGTAGGGGCCAGGAGCAGAAACAAAGCAGAAAGAAAGAAAATCCAGATTTCTGTCTAGTCTCCCAGAAGAATTGGACTGAAACTTGGCACCTCTGGCCATAGCAACAAGTAGAGCAGTAAAGAATGTACAGACTTGGTACAATGCAGTGCTTTTTGAAGGAGATGACAAGCGTGAAGGAACACTTCCAAAACCCTGAATTCAGATAGATCTATGTCACAGCTGAGTCTCTGGCAGCTCTCAACAGAATTTCACTGAAAGTGAAAAAAAAGAAATAAAGAAAAAAAAAGTCAGAGTTACAAAGCTGAAAGAGGAGCTTTAGCTATCAGCTGACGACCAGCAGAAATGGGAGATTATAATGAATCTATACTGGGAGGTGAAACAATCTGCAGGGTTTGCTGCTGCAGTTGATCAGCATTGGGCTGAGTTGATGTGGTTACAAGAACATCTTTGTGCTCAGCGATATTCCGTTGTTGGCCTAGTGCCTTGAGGCTTGCATGCTTTGGAAATATGGATGAGGAGATGAAAACTTGAGTTTGTTTAAAGGATTTAAATCTGAAGATGGCAGGCCCAGGAGAGGGATTCTGAGCTCAAGCATGTAGGTCATGCAAGAGAGGTCTTGTCTTCGCTAGCAAGTTAATATGAAATATAGTAGAAGTGTTCCTGTTAGTTCAACCCTTGCCCCCACACACGAAAAAGTCCCCTCGTTGCATAAAGTGGCTGGAGAAAACGAATCAACAAACCAAGCAGAGAACAGGGTAAACCTTGAGCGAGTTCGGTTCATCTTTTGCCACTGCTATTTCTCTACAGTACGGACCCACGTTAGAACCACTGAGACAATCAGCAGCACTTACTCCACGCAGTTTTTCCACTCGTGTTTTCCTCACTGTCTGCCAGCTCCTTGCTTCCCATTTATGAGCTTATTCACCTAGTTGCAAAAGGCTTCCAGCACCCGTAATAGCAACCACCCATCTTTGGCGCGGAAGTCTGTGCTTTATTATTCTGAAAATGTGCCTCAGAAGACCTCATTTCACTGTTGCCTGCTGATCCAGCACCAAGTTATGGGAGAATCACTGGTGTGATGCTACTGTAGTCTGTGATTTCAGGGGGAAGGATCCAGGCTGAGAGCTTTCTGGAGGTGTTCCAAATGAGCTGTCATGAGAAGAGAATCCAATACACAAGACCTCAGCGCTGAGGGAAAATCAGAGGGTTTCATATACTCAGAGAAAAAGTGTAGAACTATAAATGCTAACTCAGTAACTCCCCAGGAATGAGCATGTGCCATGCTGGGACTGCATCATTAGCAAATCCCCGAGGCCAGCTCTCTATTTCAGACTGCACTGTATAACAACTCCAGGGAACGTACAGACACAGAGGATGCTGATAATTTCACAGCTACTGCTTCCCTGTGAGGCAGAAAATAGAAGTGCTCTGAAACTCTTTCTCGGGAACACAAAAGTAATGTTTTCCAGAGCCATCAAAAGCTGGAGCATATAGGTGTGTTCTCTGCAAACTGGGAGAAAAGAAAACAGAATAGCCTGCTGCCGTCACTGTGAAAGGAGCCACTCAGCTGATCAGGCAAGCTTCGTGGGCTGAAGCTATAGAACTGGTCCCTTGCAGAAGAAATACTGAGGGATGTAAAGTTGGCTTATGTAAACAGAAATCTCAGGGTCATGTACAATCCACGGGGGATTCATGCTATATCAGCGTCTCCCCCGGCAGCACGGACTGTTAATGCACGTCATACGTCTGCCCTTTATCACAAGCAGCCCCTGGGAAAAAACTTTGAGACAGATCACTCAAGGTAATTTTGTAGTGTGACTACATCCTGAGAAAGAAGAGACAAAAAGGGAAAGGCAGACAGCAGACAGCCAGGCGGTCTCTAGCATGCTGAGGTCAAATTCCCCTTTCTGTCACTCTTGGGCATGAGAAAGTTGAGGATGACACAGAGAGGTAACAGACACGCTCCCATCTCTGCTGGCAGAGACGGACAAGGCAGCAGGCAGACTTAAGTGTACACTCGTGTGAGCACAGCGATATAATCTCCGACTATCAGAAAGAAGATGCCCGGGTTTCAGTCTTAAATGTCTCAACTTCTCTGCATAGTTCCCATTGCACAGTAAATATCTCAGCTGTATGAAATGTGCTGTTGGCTCTGGGGAGGTATTATTTCAGGTTGGCTGCAGCTGGGAGTAAAGGGTATGGCTTCAGGCCTCATTAGGTGCACACTTGACAAGTTTTCTGCACAAATGTCAATGGAAGAAAGGTTTTCTTAAGAAGACAAGGCTTGTACAGTCATCCTGTGCGTGTGGTGAAGGGAGTGTCTGTCTGTCAGTCCATCCGTCTTTCACCTCCAGGAACTTTCAAACCTGTTGGCTAATCTTACACAAATCAGATGGAGAAGTTGAGGTTCCAGAAATTTTCAGTTCCTACGAGTTGAGGTTAGTTAGAGGACAGTCTTAATTAACACTCTGAACGGAGGAAATCTGTAGATGAAGAAGAATTTAGGTTGGTAGGGGTCACTGGAGCACATCTAGGCCGGTCTTCTGCTCAAAGCGCAGCCAGCTTCTAAATTAGATCAGGTTGTTCAGGGCCTCATTTTGGAGACCTCCAAGGTGTCAGAGAATCCACCCCGGACCTCAACACAAACGCACAGAGTGCAGCTCCCTTGGCTCTGCTGAGCAGGCCTCAGCAAACTACTTTTCCCCTCTTAAAGAGGGCTTGGAAGTGGCAGCCGAAGGCAAAGTCTGCAGTGATCCCCCACACCAGGCAGCCCGCAGGACTCAGCTTATGTTAAATATATTTAACCAGCAGCTAGTTACTTAATTTTGGCATTCTGTGTTAGTTAATGATTAAAAGTACAAAGGTCAAACTCAGAGACACAAGGCTTTGTATATCTCATTATTTGCTTTACCAGAAGCTACAAGGGAAGGAGTGCGGCTCTGTGTGAGTAGGAACTACGGGCTACATATCCAGCCTGACAGGCTAATGAGAACAAGTCATTCATTAACAGAAGACTTGCTGCTAGGCAAACACACACAGCTGGTATGGGAGAAGAATTTGGATGTGAAATGAGACAGTGTAGTTGTTTTTTTATAAGACATTTCCTACTTCAGCAAGTTTACAGTCTAAATAGAGACCACACAAAACACATTAAGAGCCTGATCAGAGAAAGATTAGGGCTTATGTATTTTCTGAGAGGCTTGGTAATGAGCAGAGAGGCAGAATTTGCAAAGAGAATGGAAATATTTGCATGTTTAACAGAAGGAACAGGTTTGAAACTTAAGTGAGATTTGATTACAAGTGTATATGCTGATCTCTTGGGTACTACTCTGTTCTGTGCACTCACACAAAGAAACACATTTGCAGAAACATCTTTAAAAACCCTGGCGCTTTCTCCTGCTTCATTTCTACAATTACATTTTTCTTTGGTTAGTTTCACATTACTGAGCACTTTTTAAAGAAACAACATTCAATTTGAAAACTAAAAAACTGAGAAATTTAATTCTGTATTACAGTATGAGGCAGGAACACCGTGTCATTTGAAAGACACGGTAATTGCTTGCAATTCTTGCATAATTAAATAAAAAAGCCTGCCAAGGAAGAATCTACTAGGTCTTTGTCAAATTAAACAGTAACAATACTTGAGACTGAACTTTCACTTTAAGAAATGATTTAATTATTTAGGACCATTGTATAGAGCATGGCATCAGTCATGGCCAGGGCACATGAGCAGTTACCAAAGCAGTCCACAGCAAGGTTGGATCCATGCCACCCTGAATTTGTAACAGAGAACACCAATCCTGCAAGAAGTTGGATTAGGTTTCTTGACAAGACCAGAGACTAAATTCAGAAATGTATACGATTCAATACTGGGAGTGCAATCACAGAGAGATCAATTATTTTAACAAGGGCAGCATTGCAATGTTTGGGTTTCAGTATGATTTAGAAAAGCGCAGTGAGGGTGCTGGGAACTCTGGCTGGCAAAGTGTCCTGAGCACGAGTGACAAACAGAGAGGGCAAGAAAGAAGACAGTGGTGAAGGAAGCGTGAGGGGAAATCAGCATGTGAAGCAAAGAGCATGGAGAGGAATCACTGATAAGTCTTAGTTCCGTCTTATTTTAACTTCACATCTTAGAAAACCAAGATAAGGATTTATTTTTTTTCCCTAGCTAATGTAGCCTTTATTTTGTTTGGGACTACTATTGTGCTTTGCTGACTCTAATTTAAATATAGTACAGTAGTCATCAGAGGAATCTACGGTGGGATGAGTTTGGTCTTAGGGGCATTGATGGAGATACCACAGTAAGCACTGCGCTCTGAAGCATTTGCTATCCTTTAGCTAAATGTCAGCTCTTTGGCTACAAACTTCTCAGTGAGAAAAAAGCAAAAACGCAAAACAAAAAGCTTCCATCTGCAGACTAGAGATCTTTCACTACCCAATGAGCTAGTAAGACTTCAAATTAAGAACCGAAAGAATTAGGCTCCTAAACACGAATTAAGGCAATGCTGAAAGTCTGGTGGCAAAACACTGCTATTGACCCTCCTGCAGACAAATGCCTAAAAGGCCTGAATCATCACCAACACTGTCGAGGGACCTCGTATTGCCTCAGCAAATGTACTTTATCAGTAGACACGCTGTGCAAGTTGAGTACTAATTTGCAATTGCCAGCAGGTGCAGAGATTCGTCATCATTTTCTGTTTGGTAGAGACATCATTTTC
Organism: Aythya fuligula; assembly: GCF_009819795.1. Taxonomy (NCBI): domain Eukaryota; kingdom Metazoa; phylum Chordata; class Aves; order Anseriformes; family Anatidae; genus Aythya; species Aythya fuligula. The sequence continues at coordinate 20,843,252 of NC_045566.1, read as the reverse complement.
CAGAGAAAAAGGCAAACAAACACCATTCGTAATGTTCTTATTAGCAAACCCCTCTACAACCTTTCATGCCTTAAACAGATGCTTGGGAAGGGTGGTGCAGCTGTAGCACTCACACAAATATCTATCAGTCAGGAAAACAGTTACTGAAGAAGTCCTATAAGTTGCTTTTTCCATGTCCCCCCACCTCTAGCTCTGCTTGGATGGAGGCCATGGCAAGGTTAAGGCTCCACAATGATGGCAATAGTTCACGCACAGCCTCAGAGTAGTTAATATGTTCCAGTGCACAGTTAATAGATAGACACACAGTGACCAGCCACGCTGCTAGGATCCTGTGAGGGTGGTTAGTTGGACAGTATGCCTAATACAAAAACAGAATGGATGTGTTTGTAGAGTTTTCTTTTAACTACCATGGAAGAAAAGAACAGTTATTAGCAGAAGAAATTCCATCTGTTAAGGGCTGCACGTGAACCTTTTGTGCTGTTGGGCAAAATCTGTTAGAAAGCTGCACTTCCTGAGAAAGCTTTTATGTTTGTAGCTGCTCATTGGACAGGCCTGCAAGTACTTCAAGCTATCTTGCATGCGCTGTGCATACGTCCTAATTTAAATCATAGTAATGATTAAAAATAACTTTTTAAACAACACTGAAATGCTACCCATTGTGCCACAAAAGATCTCTGTGGATGGCGTATGTTAAGAGCTGTCAGTGCCAGATGACAGTATGAGCGAATGTCAGAAATTACATTCTCCTTTGAAACGGCTCAGCACTTACAAGCTTTCAGTGTTTATTGCAGGGTAACTAACTTCGTGTCACAAAGCCTTTATCAGATCTTAAAATCTTTCATTCTCTTTTTAATGTCTTTCCCTAGAGCCCTTTGTTCTGGCTCAGAGGTGGCTGCCTGCTGTTCGCACAGCTGAAGGCTGGGTGTTACAGGTAGCGGAGCGGCCACGCCGGGGCCATCTAGTGGACATCACACTCTGCCTGTGCAGATATCCCAGGTGAGTTACAGCTGTCCTGATTTCCATGATTTGTTCTGATATTGTAGTAAAAGCACAATAATCTTGACATGGGAAGCACAGGTATCCTTTACGCTTGAGGACTCCCCAAATGCCTAGGATCAGGCCCCTTCTGTCCTAGGCAATTCACAAATACCTCAACTAATTCTGGTCATATCCTAAACATAGGCCAAATGTTTAAAATACATCTGTTGCTCTGTGCTGCTTTGATACACTGAAGGTGTATGAGCTCGAAGAAGAGCAAAGATTACTCCTAGAATTAATTTTCAAGCTGCCAATTCAGTAATGCTAGTTAATTTTTCCCAAGTTACAAACAAAAACTGCCCAGTTGACTCAACACTCAGGCCCAGGAGTGTCCAATTTATCCACAGGCTTCTTCTGGCACAGAACTCACACTTTAGGCAAATGACAGCTGTGAGTTCATCACATAATGTGGAGCACATAGGACTGCTCATCCAGCAATTACTTGATCTTGTGATTTTTGGAGCACGCTGTGGATGTGGGGCAATGTATTGTCAGCGCTTAGAAGAAACGCCAAGAAATGGGTACATGGTAAATATTTAAAGTCAGTTCAGAAGCGATTCTAGAAATGCCACATTTCTGGTCAGGCATATTACTGTAACCTCAATGCTGCCTTTGTTTCTTGGTCCTATTATGCCTTACTCAAACAGCTCGTGAGGTGGCAGATTGACTGGAAACCCAAAACTGCCAGGAGGGCAGTAACTATTAGGATACCACATTAATGCAAAGCTGCCAGCCCTCTTCAAAAGAAATTACCTTCAGACAAACAACCTATGTCTGATAATGCATGAGCCTGATAACATCACAGCTGATAATAACAGGTAGCATTGATACCCATTTTACCTCTTCAAAGCGCGTTGTAATCTTTGCATAGTTAATAACTGTGACACTCCATGAAGTAAATACTCATTAGCCCTTGCTCTAACAATAAGGAATGGCGTGGCTCAGTGTCATCAGTGACTCAGTAGCAGAGAGTCATTTTTGGTTTGGAAAGTTTCTTGTTTATATCCCATCACTCTTCTAGCAGGCAATCCAGAAGAGTGATCACCAACAAGGGCTTGGCATCCCCTGCTGTGTGGGGCCAGAGGACACGATACCATTTAAAAGATGTGGCTGAGAGCAGCCACAGTGGGGTACAGTCTGAGGACACAGCTTGTTTAGCAGACTGTCCACAACCAGTAATGTCTTGGGCACTAGTTTTGAAGCTTTTTAAATAGGGTACGGCACAATCTAAAAATACTATTATACAGTAGCAAACGGTAACCATGCTGCAGCCCCCTTCCCTTTGCAAGACCTTTTCAGAAAGCCCCTGCTTGACTCCATCCCCAGCTAAGACATATCTGTGTCAGACAATTTCTATGCAGTCAGCCATTAAGATATCCCACAGTAAGCTGTTAGATGTGCACAAGCTGCTGATATGGAGAATGAGGGATTTCATAAGGTCTGAGGAATAAGAGCAGTGATTAAACCCAATTCTCTTTAGTGTACCTACATATAATAGTCTCTTGATATTGGCATCTTCTTTTAAAATGCTAATGGCCTTCTTCTGTGTAGTTCTTTAGGATCAGTGAGTAAAAAGGCATTAAGAAATAAAAATACTATTCCTGTTGATTGGAATGAGTGGTTCTATCCTGCAAGGCAGCTGCAAATGGCACGAGGGAGTTTTATGTTTGTTGTCTCTCTGCAGTCTCTAGAGAACACAGATTTTGATTACAAGGCAAACCATTTACAAATGCAAAACCCTGCAAATTCTAGCTGGAATGAGACCAGGAAAAATCTCCACTGCAGAGTGTACCTATGTGGACTGGTTCTGCCTGTGACTGTCCGTTCTGCAGAGACACCCTCTGCTCATAGCCACATAGTCGTGTCCTTTGTAGGTCCCAGGACTTGGCAGTGCGTACCCCGTGCTACACCCCAAATACTCCCAGGGCTATTTTAGGAACTGTTTTGTTGTGTGTTATTAGCAAGCTTCTCTCTAATTCCTGATCTCTCCCGTGCTCTCAGTCCATGAGTGCAATAAGTGAAGGCATTTCTGTCTGCACAGGCTCCTTGCTCCTGTTCACCCTAGCCCATGTCAGAGAGCACACAAGCCCAGCTGCGTGAACCACCCCTATTTCAAGGTAGAATTGTTATTGCAGCTGGGTGCATTTCGAGTGCAAGTGAGAGGATGGACAGAATTTTGGTAGTACCTGGGAAGTTAGAACATGACTTCAGAAGTGTCAATGGAAATTTCATATGCGAAAGCTGACTTCCATGGAGGAGCTTCTCCTCGCCATCCTAGTCTAAGACAGCCACGCGAAGGTTGGTCTAGGTGTGGGTTGCTGGGGCTCCAGCAAGCCAATGTGACACTGCTCTTGGTGATGTGGAGAGGGAATCCGAGACTAACAGCACTGCAGCTCATCCCCAAAAAGGCAAGCATGGCCAATATATCGCTGAACTAGTAGCAAGCTTGGAGACCAAAATACTGCCAAGAACCTAGGTCTTCTAAACTGCAACAAGCACCGTGATCTCTCAGGATGAAACCTCCTTCCTTCTGCTTTGAATTGGGAAGCCTTACGCTAGGAGTAGAGAAGCTGGAAGAAGAGAGCTTAATTGCACGCCAATTAGCGATGGTGTGCGCTCAGCCACCTGATGGCAAGATGCTGCTGCCAGCCGCGCCTGTCCAGCGACACGCCTGATGTTACTCACACCGCTGGGCCTTCCTGGTCCTCCCTGCTCTCAGCATGGGGAGGACGAGGACGAGGAGGAGGAGGAGGAGGAGGGCAGGTGACATGCCGCAGCCCAGGGAGTTCACCTGGGGCCTGATGAGCAGCGGAAGAGGAGGCGCACATGGTGCGGGCAGTGCACAGGAGTGGGAACATGGTGCGGGCACGAGGAGGGCCTGGCGGTTGGGTCAGCCATCCCGACCCGTGTGCCAGGGCCACGAGGAGGGCGTGAGTTTGCCTTTTGGGGCCAGACCGCATGGCAAAGTGATCCCATGTTTAGTCCACCTGCTTGGGTGTGTGGGCTGCAGCCCGGGTAAGGGCCCAGCTCTAGCCTTGTTCTGAGCCTGTGGGGTCACGGCCACCAGCGGGATATCCCCTGGGGACGCGGCGACACCGACACAAACACCAAAGCTCAGGCTGCGGCAGGCACGGCCCGGCATCGCCACAATGGGGCTGGGCAGCACCAGGACGGGGCTGAGCCCCCTCCTGGCAGGGCAAACACAGCGGGGCCTCGTCCCTGAGCGCTGCAAGGCGTGAAGGAACCCGCTGCGGTGCGACATATCGCGATATGGCACGGCCACGAACACCGAACAAACACTCCGAAGGGACAGGACCCAACGCCTGGCGGAGCACCACACGCCCCGCCTGAGCCGCGAGCTCCCCCATCGCCGCTCCCCCTTTCCTCCCCCGCGCCACCCATCGCGACCGCTGTCGCGACGGGCGGGGGCGGGCTCCCCGGGAGGACCGGAGGCGGCCGCGGGAGCCGCTCTGCCCGCTCCGCCGCCGCTCTGTGGTTTAAGATGGCGGCGGGGGCCGGGGGGGCGAGGCCGTGAGCGCCGGGCCGGGCCGGGCCGGGCCGCGCCGGGCCGGGTGCGGGGGGCGGCATGTGAGCGGGGCGGCAGCGCGGCGATGGGGCAGCAGGTGGGCCGCCTCGGGGAGCCGCCCGCCGGCCTCCAGCAGCAGCAGCAGCCGCGGGCACCGCGAGGGAGCAGCGCGGGCAGGCCGGCGGGCCGCCGGCGGGAGGCGGCCGGGCGCACGGCGGAGGGCGGCTTCAACGTCTTCGCCCAGCACGGTGAGTGCGGGGAAGGGGGCTCCGGGGGATCCGAGGGCTCCGGGGGTGGCGCTGGGCACGGCACGGCAGCCCCGCCGCGCTGCTGCCACGTCCCGGGGGATGCTCGGCTCGGCCTGGCAGAGGGCTCGGGGCCGGGGGAGCTTCCCCGGGGCTTGGGGGAGGCCCGGGCTCGCCCCCGGGAAAGGGAGCTTGCAGCGCTCCGTAGCTGTCACCGCCGGGGTGCCGAGCTCGGGGTGTGTTTACAAGGAGAAATGTGAAGCAGATTTACAAGGGTAAACGTTACATGTGCTTTCAAGAGTTTACCGAGGAACTTAAAACGTGCCCTTCCAGGTCTGTAACTCGCTGTTGGTGCTATAGAGCCCAAAACAGGAAAGGATTTGGTTTTGATTGAGGTATTACAGCTGCCCTCCGCTTTGCAGCTGAAGTTTATGCCTATCCGCTTCTATCTTATCACTGTAAACTGATACCAGAAATGGGCAATGCAACATGAACCATTTGTAACCGCTCACAGAAGGTGCCTGCAACTTCTAATCCCCAATGTTTTGTATCTATTTTATTATCATCATCTCTGTGGCAGCTCCTTAATAAAACACAAAGATTTTGGGAAGGTATGATGAACCGAAACCTGTCTGCCTCAGCAAGAAGATTGAGACTAGGTTTGTGGATGCATCCGCAATACTGAAGAACTGAATCTGCTATGGAGAGCATCCCTGGTTTGGCTGGTTGTAGGTGGAGGGAGGTGTCAGTGTTTGTAGATGACTGCTTCTGACAAGACATTTTCTTTTGCCCACTAGAATAAACATAGGCAAAAAGATTAAGGAACATCCAACCAGCAGCCTAAATGTAAATATCATCTGCTGTGACTGCTGACATGTAAGTATCTATCAAAAGAGGAGTGCAGCACTAAATCTGGTTCTTAAATTCTCAGTGTTATCACAGCTTTTGAGTTCAGGGAGCAGTATCAGCTCGGAAGCCAAAACAGAACTCTGTGCTTGCTGAAATGCCCAACCCACTCTTACCCCTATTAAAGCTAGGGATTACTTTTTCATTGCGTCTTTCAACCATAGTATCATCAACTTTTTACATGTTTTAGATTGTCACCGTATTGTATATTAAAGGCACTTGGGGCGAAACATTTGTCTAAAAGAGAGAATATTGTAAATTGACGATGTTAGAGAGCAGATCTCAGAAGCTACGCACTTATCCTGGTTCTTTCAGTTTGCTGTAATCTATGTCTTCAGCAGCAGAACAAAATTGCTGTGTAGACTGCTAAGCATGACTTAGCAGGCAAAAGTACTGCTGATGAGAGTCTGTCTTTAGTGTTTTGGTACCCAGCTGACTACTTTGTTCTTGTTCTTACAAGGCAAGCGTATTATGAGAAACAGCAAGGACATTTGTGGGAAGTATGGGTCAGCATGTAGGGCCTTACAGTTGCTTCAGAGTAACACAGCTAGGGTTTTCTTTGCTCAAGTGCATCTTTTCATTTATTGCTGCATGTTTTAGTAGTAATTTAGAGCAGCATCCTGAACATGTCCTTCTAGCTCCTCCCTCTGTGTTACTAAATTTTAAAGGCAGAAGGTAGGGAGAATTATTTACTTGTAGTGGCAGGGAAATTGAAAGAAAAAGCTTTCTTAAGCAGGCAGGCGCACGAACCAGACAAATTAATGTGTTCTGCCAACCCTTCTGCTCTGTCTTCCATAGAACTAGAAACAAAAATAAGCTTGGAAAGCAAATAGGCTCTGAATAAAACTGTTCAGTGACATATAAAAAGAGCGTTTCTCTACTGTAAGAGTGATGATAACTTTTAAAGCAATTTCTCTACTACTTGTATTGCCTAGACTATTGCTTCAGTGGTAAGGTAATAAGTATAATTTTACTTATTTTTTTGTCGCTTCTGTTATTTTCTTTGCAGACTGTAAAGGCATATTGAAAGTGTCTATTGAAAATAAGATACAGCTTTCCGTTCTTTTAGACTACAGAAACATTTTTTTCCTTTTATTCTTTGTTTCCAATCTAGTTTTTTTTGAAGGCGGGGCAGACTTCAAACTCTCATCCTTGCTGAATGTTTCGACCCTGAGTTCCCATATGTTTCACTAGACATGAGTGAAAAGCTCACTGTTAATAATCTGTAGCAAATGCTAGTTAAAATTGGGTATGTATTTAAACACTTGTCTTGGGCAATAACCAAAGATTCTTGTCAAGTTCCTGGATTTGGAGTTAACTTCCTTTCTCAGAGAAATTGTTCTCTTGCAATCCTGATTGCCCTTGTCTGAGATTTTTATTTTTTTTCTCTCAACTCCTATTCTTATTTTTCACTTACTGACCTTCTTCTGTTTTACTTAACCTGGCTTCCTGATGACTTTCCTTAAGTGCCACCCTTCTCTTACTGAGACACTCTTGTTGCTGGTGGTATTTCTTGATCAGCATTTCTTTCTTCTAGTCGTTTCTTTCTGAACCTGACCTGTCCTGTCTCCTGTAGGAGATGTATTCACAGGATGTGGAAAGTGATGGAAAACACACAGGATTATATGCTGGCACTCTTGGACCAGTGACTAAACCAGCCAGTCTAAGGATGAGCCTAGGTTATCTACCTTCGTTGTTTGTTGATGTGAGGAAGACAACCTCCTAACTGGGCTAAACCCTTATGCCTATACATTCCTGTTTTAGCTCATGTTGGCAGGTTTCAAACTGTTATCTCAGGAGTGACATGAACCTTGCCAACGACTCTTGCCAAAACTCATTTTGATGGGTTGCTGCTTCTTGATTGGTTATAAAAAGGATTGAAGTAAACAAGGTTTTCAGCCTTAGACCCATTTTGCCACAGGATTTGAAGAACAGGTAGTGTCAAATGAATTAAGTGTAAAGTCTCTTATGCTAGGCTACCAAAAACTTCAAGTTAAACAATTAACTTGAAGTACATTTGTGTACAAAAAATGGAGATTGAGTTGAACCAGTTTGTCCCAAACTCATTTGCTGTGTTACAGAGGTTCTGGCTACAGCTGTGTACCAGAAGCAGTACATATATCCAGAAGTAATGCCTATATGTATTTATGGAAAAAACGAGGAATTTGAAGATGTTTTCTGCTTTATGGAAGGAATATGGACATCTGTATTGTGGCACCCCGCTATTCTGTCATGGAAACAGACACCTAGATTCCTGGGGAGTTCAACTCACTGTGGTATTGAAGTTGAACAAATAAGACCTAAGCCAGGTGATACGCACACATTATTTCTTATCAGTGGAGCAGAGTTCTCCAAGATGTAGAAGATGATGATGGATTTTGCAGCCTTTTGCAGTTAGGCCTTCAAAGTGCCTCGCTCTAGCATTCCTAGCACATAATCTGTGACTTATAAAAGCAAGCAATGGATCATCAAGCATGTTGGTTGCTAATAAAGTAGTAGAAAGGGAGAGTGTAAACTGAAGGACTGTTCGAACACTGCTGTTACCATTCACACTGCTTCAGAGTTAACTGGGACTACAGAAAAAACTGAGCTGGGAGAGGCTGCAGTAAATGCTGGTTATGATCTAATTCCTACAGTTCAGTGCAGCCAGGAAAGAAAAAAAAGTACTCGGTGCTGTCACAGGTCAAGCTTGCTTTCCCTTTCAGAGAAGGAACCGGGTAAAGAACAGGAACATAGTTTATCTCCTTATCCTTTCAGTGGTTTGTCTGAGAGAAGGGGTACAACCAACAACAACTGACAACTTCCAACTTGCGTCGGCTCCTTGTGTGACCTTTAAACAGTGACATGCTCTAATTTTCTTTCTGAAGAGCAGTGATAACCGTCTACTGTACCAAGATATTCTTTGGAATGGTGTTAGCATGCGTTTCATCTCTGAAAAGACTTGCTGAGTGTTGTAGAAAACATACTGCAGGAAAATCAGATTATTTAAATCCTGGCTGGGAAGCCTTTGCTATACCTGTTTGTGATACTGCTACAGTTGCCTTGGTGATATATTTTGGGGTAGCGGAAGGCGCTGCCACACTTGAGCTTTTGATCCAGCAGGCGCAGGACATTTGTTCCCTGTTTTGTTTTCTAGAGGAGGAGTTTAGCAACCTTTTACTCAGTGCATCAAGGTCAAGCAAGATAAGCCTATACTTTTAAAAATAAAATTATCATTAAAGCTCCCCTAAGGCAGTTGGAGTGCCGTGCCACATGATAAAGACATTCTAAAATAGGAAGAAGCACAAATAACTATTCCTTTGAAATTCAGTGAAACTGAAGGGTTGGATACAGGAAAATGGAAAGAAGGAGAGAAAATAGGGTCAGTTTAACAACTGTACTTTGTGGGCCTCCTAAAGTGTCCTTTATTTTTCATCCCAGTGAAAGGCTGCAAGCTTGGGCCAGAGCTACTTGCCCGCAGACTTTCCTGTCAGTAAATGCCCTACGCAGATGGAATATAATCACTGTATTCAGCGCCTGGCTCTTTGTACTGTAAATCAGAAATCTTGTGGGACCATAATGTATAAATAACTCTTAACTAATTATTTGGGGAATAAAGGATAGTTCAGCTAAGTATCTAGAGAAATGTCTCCTGCAGAACATGAAATCATAGGCTCCTTGTTCTCTGCTGCATCGTTCTCCATGATATCTGAATTATTCCTGCAAATTTGGTTGCATTCAGTGCTCACTTTCATAACTGCTCTTAAGTCAGATTTTTTGCATACTTTATTTTACAAGTGAGAAGACTCTACCAACTCAATGGAAGGGACAATATAATGCAGACTATGGACCTGCTATAATTCCTGGCGCGCGTGTGTATATATATATATATATATGTATATTTCTTACGTACTTTTCACATAGACTGGGGAACGCAGTCTGAAGATGACTGGAATGAAGTTACTTCAAACCATGGCAATTGGAACTATCTTAAAAATCAAATTTCAAAGCCTAGGCAGATCTCTGATTTCTCAGTTCTCTTGTAGCAGATGGTGTGGTACAAGTTGTTCTAGCAATATTTCACAAACTTGCTGTTGCTTGCAAGTGCAATGTTTTGAAGAAAAAAATGTTGGATTTTTTTTAATTTTTTTTTTTGGAAATAAGGACACGGCCAAGTGAACAAATCAATGGAAAGTGACTGTGTAAGCTATTGGACACAAATTGTCACAAACAGTTTAAATCATCTCCTTTAATCTAGCTGGACTGACAGCTCACATAATTAAGAGTTAGGAGATGGTTGGACTATCTCCTAGAGGTGCTGTGGCAGGGTTGGCTTCCAGAATATGTTATTGCTAGTGCTAATTACAGATTCTGAGACAGTAGGCTTGAAATCATGTTTTCACTGGTGTTCAGAAGAAGTGACCTGTTCTGTGACCCACTTACTTCAGCATATGTCAGGTTCCTAAAGCAGGCTAGTCCTTGCTGAAGTCAAATCATACTTTTTAGATCTTTGTTTTTTTTTTTTAGGATAAAACTAGATGATCATTAGCATGATTTATTCTAGCCCATTTCTGTTAATTGTCACAACTGAGTGTTTCCAGTACACTTACTGAGCTGCCTTCTAAGTGCCACTAACAGCTGACTAGTTCACACTTGAAAGAATCCAACTAATATAAAACCAAGAGGAAGAATTTCATACTCACTGCAGTAGGGATAGGTGTGAAAGTTATTAGAAGTAGTGCAGGGAAGTTGTGTTTAGTGACTTGCCAAATTTATTTTCACCTGGTTGTATTTCCAAAAAAAAAAGCCATGGATGGATGACTGCAGCCTAAAGCCCCGCCTATATTATAACTGTTTCAGAATCTGATGCCCCAAATCCCAGCTTGCCAAGCAGTTAGTTGTTCTTTCAGCAGTGTGTAATTATGAGTGACATGGAGCTTAGTAGCTGTAGCATGAATGAGTGATGTGGAGCTTGGTAGCTGTAGTGAAGAGGTAGCTCTTGGTTGGCTTTGCAGGTGAATTTGCAAAGGAGAATCTGCAAGGTGAATCTGCAAGTTCCTTCTTAACAGCATTCAGAAGAGTATTTACTGATACAGTAATATTTCTCACAGTTGCTCGGACCACCAGGAGACTCTCTCTCTCAACAGAGCAGGAAAGAAACACAAGCTCGCGCCAAGTGCGATAACACAATTGAGTTTCTGGGTCTGAAAAAATGTTTTTGTCACCATTACTGCATCATCCCTGGCATCTGTCTGGTTTTGTGGTTATGAAATACTTTGTTTTATTTTAAAGGCTGATCTTGGTATTGTCCATAGAGATTATTCTCAGTAGAATAAGTGACTGTTAGAAAACCATTGAGGCTTCCTGTTGGTAACACTGAAAACCACAACAACAAAGCTCAGTTATATTACCAATATCTGCTCAGGAAGTTTCCTGTGCTTTGTGGTCTTTATATAAAGACATACACATCTCCCAATACCAACTGTTTATCTGCAAGCGTGTAAATTAATCTTTTAGTAGGCAGCTTTCATTAGCAGCTAAATCAGCACAGGAGTTTCAAAAAACAGCCCCAAAGTGACTTTGCCATTTCTTTCGGGAGAGAGGAGATGAAGATTCACAGAAATACTTCACTAACAATTGGATTGGTTTCGTTTCAATTTTTTTGTGGCTCTTAAAAGGCCATTAAGTTTATTTCTCACAAGAGTAAACTTTTTTTTTTTTTTTTTTTTGGTAAATTCCTTTCCCTTTCTCCTGTCTCCCTGCTCAAACATGCAGAAGTATTTTTTGTCCACAAACACTGTCCTTAGAATCTTAATCTTACTGTGCTACTTCCATTAAAAAATAATTATATGTGTTAATAAACTTGGAGCTTCATTTATGCTGATTTGCAATTACTCTGTGATAACAATCACGTGAGAACTGGAACTACAATTATGTAAGAGGAAGCGGTCTTCAGTGAATGAAAACTCATTTTCCATAGGGCAGTTTTGCAATCCCCCATCCTTCAATTTGAAGGATGATTACTGGTTTGGGGCTTGGCCTCTTTTCTGTCTCCCTCCTCCTCCCCCTTAAACAGGACAAATACTAAAGTGAAAGTGAAGCAGCTGCTTCTTGATATAAGCTGTATGTAGCAAAGGCATAGGAACCGTCTCCTGGTGCTATTTAGGTTAAATTAGGAATCACATTAGAGGAGTTGAGGATGAGAACATTTTGTGTTTGTGACCCTATGCACATACAAGCCTATTTCTTCCTTTTTTCATGTAATAATTCCAGCAACAAAGGCACAGTGGAGACACACTTGATGCTATTTGTCATCATCTCACCTGGGCTATGTAGGGTGAACAACTACGGAGAAGAGTAACTCCAGAAAGACAAATAATGCTGGGAAGGGAGGAATGGTAATGAGCAAAGACTGGAAAAGAGAAAAGCATAAAATATCTTGCAACCTCTTCCTAATACTGCATTGTGGTACATGCAAGACTTTATCTCAGTTGCTCAGTTTTGGAGATGATCCTTTAAAATACCATCTCTGGTATACTTAATGCTTGTTGAATGAGACAGGTGGGCCTTCCACACTGATCAAAGTTAGAAGTGGGTTACTGCCCGAGGTCCCTGTAATGGGTGGCATGCCAACAGAGGGATTTCCTCGTACCTAATGACTGATAGCAGACACTAAAATAGAAGTCCTGAGGTGCTGGAGCACAACAAACCACAAGTCTGCAGCACTGGTCATGTTGGGAAGGAAAAACTCACCGGCAAGATCTCTTCCTTTCATCTTACCAGAGGTGGAATCAAGAACAATTGAACAGTGAATGCACATACACAGGCCTTTTATAAAGAGTTTGCACATGGGATTTACAGTGGCTTGGCAGAAGATACCAACAACCACTTTTTTTTGCAGGTTGTGCGCTCAGCACCACAACTAATTTTAGATCAGGTGGCAGGCTTGGCTCTGGGTGAAAGAAATGATATCAAGATTGACTGCTATGGTGGTAGTATGTAACACAGGTCATGAAATACTTCCATTTTTCAGATTCTGTAGCCAGTTAAATCCATAATTTTTGGAACAGTTGACCATAGAGGGTAGTGTGCCTGTACAGTAGATACACCAAAACATATAGGAGCTGCCAATTGAAGAAACACTTCCCCATCACAAATCTGTGACCACTCCAAAATGGCCCTGCCTAGAAGCTTGCTAAAATATTGTCATATCCAAGTAGATTTGTAAATAAACTCCTACATTTACCTGAAACATGAGAGGTCCAAAAGACCTTTACAGAGCACGGATAATGTTTTCTAGAGAAAAAACAAAGCTTTGTATGTTCTAATTTTGCAGCCCATGGATTGTGAAGATAACCCTTAAAATCCAAACCAGAGTGTGAATTAATACAACAAGGCCTTCCTTAGCTTACGGTGTCAACTCAGTTTTCCAAGATTATTTTGAAGTCTTTGCTGCCCTGGGTTCATTTTGCTAACCAGCGATGTCACGGAGTTAACAAGACTGTTCAGTTTTACTGCTGCTATTCAGAAACTTGTGGGAGGCTGTGCAACTGATGAGAATATCAATTTTGTGTTGCTGCTCAGAAAAGCAAAGAGCAGAAGTAGAGACGAGATACAGCTCTGCTAGTATTTCGGAAGTGTATTTAATAACAGGAGGAGACTGGAAGAATGATTGAGATAGAAGTCCTTGAAGGGATTTCCAAAGAAATCATTTTGAAGTGCTGTTTCTGGTCCAGCGATATAACGTGCCAGAACTCTCCAATTAATGAAACGAAGATGATTGTTAAGATCTAAATGAAGTCTTTGTTTATGCAAACTTTTTAAAAAACCTGATACAAGTTATATCATCTGGGAAGAGTGAAATGAACTCTTCGTAGCCATGCAAATAGCCTTCAAGACCTTTTGAACTAGCATGCAGCATAGCTTTCTTCCCCTACTAAATCACTGGCTCCAGCAGAACTTGAGGTTATGCTGGCCTGAGCCAGCACAGACTTACTGCTCGTGTTTAATGCAGTTTCTTCTTAGAGCACCAGTTTTAATTGTAAAGCTTTCTTTGTGTCCGCAGTTCACTTCAGTACAAGTGAGAGAAACGTGTCCTTTGTCTCAGAGCTGATTTGTAGTTCCTCTCTCCTATAACTTTTTCCATCTTTGGAGTAGCTATAAAGCAGCAAATAAAACTGCTCAGTCTAATAGTTGGCAGTTCCCTGACTCGGATATCTGAAGTTAAAATAGCAACTTCTTCAAATTTGAACTTTAAATCCCCAAGTGTCCTACATGTGCTTTTTAGAATATCCCCATTACTAACAGAGTTGTGTCTCGGTAAGGTTGCCATTCGGATGGTGTGCTGATTACAGAAAAGAGGCTGGGGTACAGATGCTCTGAAATGTTCTTTGACCACTTTGTGGTGGTATCACTGAGTTCTAGTTTGTTTTCAGACTTTTTTACTGTCTGGATTGGCCTCAAGTAAGCAGTGATGAGGTCAATCATTTGTGGCAATAATATATAAAAACAGCGAGAGCCTGCTCTCTGCAGGCTCGGGAGAATTCTTGTACTGCCTCCTGACTAGAAAGATGAGGGCATTTTTTTTTCTCTCTCTCTTTTTTTTTTTTTTTTTTCCAGCCAGGGAGAGTTGTACAGCCTGGGGAGGGATGAACAGTGTTTTTGTAACTGATACCAGCTTGAAAGCTGTGCTCTGCCCCAATTACCCAGTGAAGCACAGCGGAATACCTTTCACTAGTTACAAGTTCTGTGCTTGTTATTCAGTCCTATATTTGTTGGTTTTACTAAATTTTGATTTATGGGTGCTTTTAAAATCCCAAGAGTAAACAGAGAAAGCAGAGGTACTGTATCAGATGAAAAAGGCTTTCTCTGAGAAGATCCTTAGAATAAATGGGGAAATGGTATCTAATGTCTGCTCAAGAAGCTATGTGGGTGTTGAGGTTTACAACGTAGTTGTAAAAAAAAAGAGCTGTTTTTTCATGTTAGAAGCTGAGACTTTTTTTTAAATCAAAAATCTGATTTGAGCTACAGAAGAACACCTAGCCTGCTTTTCATAGTTTTCCAGAGATGCATTAGGTGGTGTAGGATTGGTGTGCAAAAGCAGTAGATGCTCAAATGACAGTTTGCATAAGCCCACTATGGCTGTCTAATGAAACGTATCTAGCAGGTTCAACTCTTGTCTGTGTCATAACAGTACTGCTACATTTGTTTTGTCAGAAAATGTTTTAATTTTCTGGCTTTAGATCATCATAGTTATGAAATACTTAAATTATTTAGGGCAAAACCAGGAGGGCATTAAGGTATAAATCCAAGCCTTTTAGCTGAGCAGTAACTCACGCACATTAGCACTACATTGAAATAAGCCAGATGTTTAAACCTTTCAAAGCTGAGCTTGTCTGGAGTCTTGCACAGAAGTTCTAATTCTTTCTTTGATAAGTCTTGATAGCTTCAGTCTATTTTTTTTGTCAAATAGTTAAAGGTAAACTTCAGTGAGACACTTGTGTCATACCATGAACACAAGCTTGCACCGTAACAGTAGAGTTGCAACGATTTTTTTTTCCCTTTGTGTGCCTTGCAGAGTGTTTCTGCTAAATCAAATATTTTTCTCATTTCAGGGTTTAGTGGCAAGGCACATAACTTTGCTTCTAGGTTCAGCCTAGCTCTCCAGTTGTGCTCACCTGGCCTCTCAGGACCTGCACAGCCCCAGGTGGACAGACTTAGTGCTCCTATTACGCTCACCTGGATGGTGGGCTATGGAAACTGGCATGCCTTACAGCAACGTAATTATAGACTGTTTAGGCTCAGGTGAGCTTTGCTAGTTTTCTTGCTTTACACATGGGGGATGGTATCCCCAGGTGCTGATTAACAGCTAACATGCACAATTAAATTGCAGCTCATAGGTGAAGCACTGCTAGATTGCATTTGTTTCTGGACAAGGACAACATCTAAGGAACCTCTTAGTCTCTTTCCTTTCTTTTCCCTTTCCACACCAAGTTCACCTCGTTGCTTTTCTTTGGAATGCCCATCACGTTGCCAGCAGGAAGCAGGTGAGTTTGAAGCAGAGCCATCATGGTAGCTGAGGAGCAGGGGCAGCACACTGAACTTGAAGTAAAAGGATAAATTGCAACTGCTTTTGTAGAAAATTATTTTCCAGTTTACCACGAGAGGGTGCTACAATGCTTTGACTTATATCTGTTACTAAAAGGTTTTTCTAAAAGGTTAGTAAATTAAAAGTAGAGTGTTTGAACATTAGTGTGTTTTAAGTAACTGTTGCCTTATGAAACTTTGATCTTGTCTTTCCTAAGGCTGATGATGTAGCTGTTTCTAAGATGTAGCTGTTTTAAATTGTAGTGGATACATGTTTATTTTGCTTTTGCCTGTAAGAGCTGAACTGCTTCCTTCTTAGTTTTGTTTCTGTTGGGCTTTATCCTAGGTAACTTCATCTGCCAGAAAGAGGTTTTCCAGGCTGTTTTTGTATGAGAACACAGGCAACCTTTCGTGCATGAAAAGACAAAGTCTGATACTTCTGCTGGCTGACCTGAGCCCTTGAATTAGAGCTGCTTCTCTTTGCTTCTGTGTGCTTTTCTCATCATGGCAATAATGCTTGCCTGTTTTGTGGAGATGTTTAGACTTAACTTTAGGATAAACACACACAGGAAAGCTGTCTGCAGGCTAGAGGTTGTCACCCACTCTTGTCTCATCCTGTAGGCTGTTTGAGATGTGTTTGTTGTGGTTCTAGACTATTCCAAAACACTTGTGGCATGATAATAGGTCTGAAAGGTTAGTGCTTGTGTTAGTTGTTCGACTTGTCTTGAAATGCAAACTCAAAACACTTCTATACTGGGTGTTAGATCAAACTTGCATAAAGAACTTGCAGTTCTAGTGACTTGGCACCAGTTAGTGAACTTTTGGTTGTGGCTATTACTCCACCACCAAACAAGAGTGAATTGCAGTAGGCATTCATGTAGTGGCATTGTTGGCTGGGAGACAGGATCTCTGCAAAGAGATCCTAAACTTGGTGTTAGGGTTTAGGCACGTAATTACTGGAAAATCAAATCACCCAACGCTACTCTGGTGTTCATCCTTGACTGCTCAGCTGTGAGGTAGTTGTTATACTACATTAGGACACATTTGTGTTTTTCTAAAAGTCACCTGTCATTCCCTTTAGTAGTAGTCAGTGACAGGCCACATTAAAAGGAAAACATAAAACAAACTACTGGGTCATAAAGGTCATAAAACAGACTACTAGAAAGGACATAGGAAAATCCATTTAAAATATAACTAAGACTTTCTCTGGCTTGCGTATTATCATGTAAATGCAAGAGCATGAGTTCTGGTATGCAACAGCTGTCCTTTTCTTCTTCCCTCCCACTTTCTTAATTTGCTATGAGGTTGAGGTGTAAGTGCATTTCAGGCCTTGGCATCTGGCTTTGTTACATCCACCCACCCATTATTTCCTCTTACAGAAAGATTAAAACACTGTTCATCACAATTATCCCCAATGCTCCACCCCCTTAGCCTCCAGGGAGATGAGCTTGTAATTTTCAAAACCATAAAAGCTGTTATAGAAGCAGCATCTTGCTTTGTTAATAGAGAAACAGGCTTTAGTGTATGAACTGCTCTGGCATAGCAGCACGTCAGTTCACCAAACTGAAGGTTAGCCTTCCAGGGCTTGCTCTGGAAATCTGCTTCTAGAAATTAGGTAGTTATGCAGTGTGTTAAGAAGCAAGCAGTCTATGCTGAATACCCTGTGAAATGAGGGTTGTCTGAGGCTTAGGTAAAAAGCAGCAGAATCGAACGTCCAGCAATAGGTGCTGCTGACAAATTAGGAAGAATGACCGTTTCCTTTCTCATGAGTATTTAGCATTCTTATGCAGGTGCCTCTATCTTTGTTTTGAGCTATATCCCATCTGAAAATGAGGTGAAAATCATGAAGGTGAAAACCAGCTAAGTCTGGTCTTTCTGTTCCTTCAGTATATAACATTCAAGTCTGTTCTGTGGGATCTTCTATTACATGCTGCTGTACCACCCTTCCTTGCTTTCAGCCTGCTTTCTGGCCCTGCAGTTTCTTTCTGTGCTGTTTGACATACATGCTCCTTGTTTCTTCTGTGCTTTTTATCCTTCCTATCTCTTAAGTAACTTAATTTGCCCGTTTTTTCCTTATGTTCTCTTGCCTGGAGCAGGTCAGGCCCTCATCCTTCTTGTCCTGTTAACATGGGGTCTTGCTATGTGACTGTCCCTGCTCTCAATGTAAGAGTTTGTTCCCTAATCCTTTGCCTTTGCTGACAAATGAAGACTGCCGGCTTTAGAATGAGAATTTTTTTCTCCATTAAGATACCATCTTTACTTAAATATAAAGAAGTGATATTGATAAAAATTCCTGCAGTTAAGAAAACTACTTTCTGTAGTACTTAGCTGTTCAATCCTTTTTCCTCCTGTTACAGGTGGGGTAGTAAGCATTATGAAAGGAAGACAGTTTTATCGTAGAGATGAGAGGCGTGAGTAGACAAGGTGGTTTGTACAACAGATCTCTAGCAGAACTACTGACATTTTGGGTTGTATGCTACAGTGTCCTTTCCATGGGACCATGCTTTCTTTTCCAAGTTCAACCCTAGAGGCTTTCTATTGTGCTTTGTCCTATAACAGAATTTCTTCCCTTTTTTGATGCTTGAATTTATCTTGTTTTAATCCTACTTCATTAGTATGAGGAAGTGTAGGGGAGGGGAGTTTGTGCAGACAGCATCAGCAGTTTGAGACATGACCTGTTTTCAAACTCTCATACACTGTCTTGAAAGCATTATTAATTAGGTACTGAAAGGATTTTGTTGTTAAATCTCTAAATACTGCATTTTAGGAAGGATGGCTACCCTGCACCAGTTTTAGTCCTGTTTTGCCACAGCTTCCAGTGTGATATTTAGCAAGTGACTGTTTTGCTTTATCCCTTCCTCTGCGTAGTAGGGATATCTCCCTACTCTATAGCACCATCAAGAGAATAAAATATCCAAACTGTGAGGCTCTGTATCAAGTGCTACAAAAATATCCCATGTAGTATCAAGTCATAATATTAGCATGCCCTGACTGAGAGTGTTCTGTAGGCTGTGAATTTAATGCATGTGTGAATAAGCATTTACTGCTAGCAGAAAGCACAGCACGCTTAGCTCTAGTGAGGGCCATCACGCACAGAGCAGGTTCAGCCTCAGCAGCAGCCCGTGGTCTGGTACCTTACCCCCCTCTTTTCTCCTTTCCTACCTCCCTGCTGGGATGGAGCTGAAGACAGAGTGAATTCCTTCAGTTATTAACAAGTGTTTCAGCCAAATTTGTGGATCTTGCTGTTAATTGTGGACACTCGAGCAAGCCAAAAGGTTACCTACTAGAAGGTTTGGAAACAAGTCTGGGTAGAACTTTTACCCTCACTGGAAGAGATTGCTGCATCTTGTGACAAGTCTGGAGAACGATTTTACCCCTAGAGAGCAATTATCTGCTTTAGAGAACTTTGCTGTTTGGGATGAGATGCTCATACTGCTGTTTCCTGACTGCCTCCTGTGTAAAAGAACAGGCACACTACCTTATGACATGTGTGCACTCTCAACATTACAAGTTAGCACTCTTACAATTGTAAATCTGAAAAAATAAATAAAAACGATTGCATCTCAGGCCTGGTCTCTGAGGAGGAATGCTCAGTCCTTCCAGCAGCGTGCCTCTGATGACAGCTGCGCAGTTAGCGTTAGTGTCTGCCAGGGTCTGCGCCCTCCACAGTGATCCCCACCCCAAATCTCCAGACAAAAACAGGAGACGAATCTCAACAGCTGCAGAAGGCTCAGATTATGAATCTTAATAAGGGTAAGAAGTTATTTGAAGTGCTTCTTTTCATAAGTCTCTAATGATGGCTGTAAGGGCTACTACATATTCCCATTCAAGTTGTCAAGATAATGCTAACCTCTTCAGAGAGACGGAGTCATCGCAGTGCGAGCCACGTGCCTACAAACATAAATAGTGCTCGTACGCACCATTGTGGTGGTTTATGCTCTACCAGCGTGCTCTTTTCTTCTGCCCAAGTCACACCTTCTTTATACATGCTGAGTTTTCCTTAACTAGGCTACCACCCTGACGTGATATACTGCTTTCATAACATTGGAGAAGTGCCCATTAAAACTGGGTTGGGACCTCCACGCCCAGAGCTGAATATTTTTCCTCCCCAGTTTAAAGGAATGACCTGCATTTTATGTATTTGTCTTAGATTACAGCAGCCACCTTCATGTATTAAGAACAAAGCCAAGCCTGTCGGTTTCTCCGTAATTATGTTATACCTGTCATTACGTAGGAAGCCCTGCCCTGTCTTCAGAAGTCAAGTCATTAGACTCCCTCTATTTTAGTTGGATGAGTCATTTTGTTTCATTCCTGCTGTTAGTGGGCATCTATTGTCAATTGTAATTTCACCCTAACGGGGCCAACTGGCAATACCAGCCATATGAAGTCCGTTATAAATAATCTCTTCACAACATTTGGTTACATAATTTTCAGAAGTTGCAATGAGGATTTTCAAAGAAAGAATGGTTGTCTTATTTTCTAAAATGGATGGAATTTGAAACTGATGCAAGAAGTACTCAATCTTGGAAGTAAACTTTGCCAAATGGTCAGCCTGCACCCTCAAAACCAGAGAAAACAAGTACAGTGGTTTTGTCTCTTGTGCCTGGGGGAAAGCATTGTGAGTCAGGTTTAGGATGACTAAAAAAAAAAAAAGTCTAATAGACCTTATTAGCACTTCATCTCTTTAGCAAAGTTGCTATCTGAAACAAGCCCCTTAAATAATGTCCTTTAATTTAACTCTGACATTCAGAAGTGAGTTAACTCATACTTCTAGAGTGAAAGGCAGCATCTCTTCTAAGGCTACTCCTCCAAGTTTCTAGGAATAGGGATACCTCTTATCTGGTTTAATTTTATTTTTTTTAACGTTAGTGCTTGTTGAGTTCTTAGCTCTAATGACTTTCTGCAGTGCTACACATGTATGCCTGTAATGAAAAGCTGGCTACAACCCAGTGCCCATGGGCAGCAGCTCTTCATTGCTGTAATCGAGCTGGAGAGATTGACAGCTGAAGGAAGAGACTGGCTGTCCTGCAAGATGAGTTAGGTGCGAACTTGAAGTAGGATAAACAAATGGATTATCTGACCAATTTTTCTGCCAAAAAAAAACTCAGTTCTGTGAACAAATCTGTTAGTCTAGTTTCTCTCGTAATTAGAAATTAAGTTCTTGCACTAGTAATATTCTGCATTTTAATCAGACCAAATTCCCAGTGTAGCTTTTTGACTGTACAGTCACATTTGATATTACTAATAAAAGTACATAGCGACCTAGTTAGTCAGTGCTGCTGAGGGCCGATTGTTTGATGTATTTGATGTGACAAGTTGATGTATGCCATTACTCAGCTTTTCCAGCTTCAGACCCTGAGGTGTGACCCTGCATGTTTAAACTAAGGGTCTTTTGAGTGAAAAAGACTTCAGGCTCCACACAGGTCTTTGCTGGATATTATTGAGGCTCTAATCTTTGTACTTCAGTGCAGGATTTACATGCTGTTTTGTTCAGGGGTACTTCACTCTGCCTTTATGGGTGCTTCAGGGGGATTTCACTTTTTGGTCACAGGCAATCTACTCTTCGTGGTGAAAGCGTAACCTTAAGGGGTGATCGCCCAGAATCTCTGCTGCTCCTTCATGCAGCAGCTTCAGCATCCTTGGTGAAAGTACTTAAGTGTGCTGAGTGCTCCTAGGTTTCTGAATTTCAGCTCTTGGTTTGGTTTCTCCAGGGACTGACTATGCGGGCTGTATAAAAATTTAACATTGTTATGCTTATATAATTTATTTTAGATAGTGAGAGATTAAGATCTGAAAGTAATAATATGGTCATATAAATATCTTTCCTCGCCTCACTTCCCTCACTGTTTTTGACAGTTTTGGCTCAGTTCTGTAACCTATCCAGGAAGTTGTTACTCCTAAGCACCTCGTGCAGCACAGTCATCTTGGCTTTAAGTGCTTAAAGCAGCTTGAAGGCAATGGGGAGGCTTTCTGGCGATGATGCTGATGAGCAGGAAACGTGCCGTTAATTCTAAAGACCCTTCAATTAGCTTTCAAATATTAGCTAGCTTCTGGTTCTCTAAAGTCTTCCTGAGCTGAGAGACCCTTTTGAAGTCTACATGGTGCAGCAGCTTTCAATCTCAAGTTAATTGTATCTGCTGCTGGATGCTGCACTGCTTGGAGAGTTCTTCACCCGCAGCATGCCTTGTAGTTACCTCAGAGGTACTTTTTCAAGGAAATTTGGGAGTTAGGTAAAACATCCCAACAGCATGGAATTCAAAGAAATGCCCTAAAAGGCAGGGGTTACATTTTTATAACACAATGACATCTCAACAAGCCTGCAGCAGTGCTAAGAGGTCTCCATAAAGATGAGATAGAAAAGCCTCTATCTATGGAAGCTATCTACACAGGATAGAAAATGTTCTGCTTTAACTACTGCACTGAGGAGGGTCATGGTTAATTTTGAAAAATAAATAAATAAAAAAAATGCAGGATTGCCATAGATAACTGTTGCAAGTAGTAGAAATGTAACTGAAAATATCTTCTCCCTAGCTACCAAAAGCCAGAACTGCTTTCGTTTCCAGTACCTGGACAAAAAATGTAAGGCAGAATTGTGTCCCTCCATTTTAAGTTCAGTGTTTTTAGTTACTCAGATGTCTGATTTGGAGTAGGTTTGTGTTAAAGAGGCTCAAGAGGAAGAATGATTTTGGGAAGCAGTTGCAGGACTGCCTGTTGCCTTGGAATGTCCAATTTCAAGACCGCACCTGGCGTGTTGCTATCAGCCCAGTAGTGAGCCCTGATCCCAAAGGAAGCACTTAGGGTGGCTGGTTCTTGAAGGGATACAATACAGCCCTGTGTAATCCAAGCAGTCAGCTGTCCTGACAACCTATACAGGCCAGCAACAACTGGGAATGTTTTTCAGTGGAGTGGGAGGAGGAAGGAATGAGGTGGAACTCTGTCAAATTTGAAAAAATCTTAATTTAAGAAGATAAAGGAAACTTTTCTTGGCCTCTCAACCCAGAAGATGCAGGGGCACCCCATGCAAGTTCCCTTTTGGATGGCACAGACGTTGGCTCAAAGTTTACATTTCGTAGAACTCCTAAATTAAGGAGCAGTTTGCCATATCAGCCTCAAAGCTGTATGGCACAACTGGCAGAAACCTGGCTGGGAAACTGAAGGCAGCTGAAGTTCTGTTGTCAGATCTTATTTTCTACCTTAGGTTAAATCATGTTGTACTTCATTAATTTCCCCTCTGTTTGATGTGATAGAGTACAGACAGCAGTCCTCCTGTGGGCTGGGGGTACTCCTTTCAGCTACTGGGTTTGATTTCTCTGCTGCACGACTCACACAAGGTCACGTTTTTGCTTTTGTTGCTGCATGCCCAGTATCAATAATAATTCATATCAAATTGGCAGCTTGTGTTCCTACTTGCCACTGCTACCATTGCTGCTGGTGGAAAAACTTCTCAGTGCCACAGGAGGCAGGGTAGTACTGGTTCATCCTCCCAGTTCACAATGTGCTCTATTCCCTGTCTCTCCAGAAAAGCCCGTTACAGACCTGGTGTTGTAAATGGATGCAATTCAGGAGCTAACCAGCGCTTTACAGAGCGAGAGGAAATGAACTGCTGAGCAGGCAGCAACGTTGACCTCCCATTGGGAATTTCCAGCCCTTTCCCTCTTCCTTCCTCCCTTGGTATGCACACAGTAAATAGAGTAAATTAACTGTTTGGAGAGGTGGCACCAAAGCAGTTACGGAGGGCAGAATAGCGGTCAGTTAAAAACTACTGACAAGATAGTGCCCAATCCTCTCAGCATCCCAGTCATGCCACCACAAATACTGGCAGCAGGAGGGAGGTCTGACAGTGATGCCAGCATTAAGTGGGAGGAAGGCTCTTTAAATTACTAGCAGTGGGTCTTATTCCCGGGCTGTGTCAACATGGAGTTGTTGTTTTACTCTCTGAACAGAAGTTAGTCATGTAATTGTGTGGCACGCAAGTGACAGAATTAAATCATTCTTGCTGCTTCTGGTTGCTGGGTCTGTTTTAGAAGTGGACACTGCCTATCATCTCACACTTCAGTTCAAGAACAAATGAAGCAACAAATGAAAAAGAATAGATTTGGTTCAAACTGGAGGAGTAGCACTATTGAACTTTATCAATAAGCCAAAAGAACGCTTGTTCTTTTTAAGCTCAAAAGCTTCTGCATTTTGAGGGGCAAAAGCAGTATTAGTCCCTTCCCCTGTCGTTGTTAACCTTGAAATGCAACATGTTGAATGTTTGGGAAGTGTTGTGGAGTAATATCATTAGCCTTTTTCCAGCAGCCTGTTGGCAATCACAAAGCAGGATGCTGCGTGATGTGACCCAGCGTGGCTGTTACATGGCTGAAGAATCCCACTTGGCAGCTAGCTGACTTGTGTGGACATCCTGAAGTGTTCTGGTAAATCCGAGAGGCAGAACTTGCTTTTCCTGTCTCACTTCCTATGAATGTGGTGTAGCTTGATGTTAATAATCAAGAAGTACCTGGGCTTCTTATTAAGAAAAAGTCATCAAGTCGGTGCCTAACTTTACAGCAGATGCTACCTCTACAGAAGTGCACATACATAAACTACACATTTGTATCTTAGCTGCATCAAGTTCCTTCAAGTTGAATATATTGGCTAGTATTACCTTTATTTTAAAGCTTTTATAATTGTCTAAAAATACCAGATCTCTCCTGAATAATATCCCTTACAAATTTCAGTTATACTTAATCATAGTACTTTATTAATTTGCCTTTAGCTTTTGTAAGGAAACTGATTATTTTATTAATACACCAGCAATTCAAACAGTGACTTTTTGTAGCTTTGATTACTTTTAGATAATGAGTATTGGATGTGCTCAGTCTTCCTACTGACTCTTTTCCTTCAAAACTGTATTAATTCTGCCATAACCCAGAAAGGATCTTCAGAAATTACTTGAGTATATTCTTGTTTTAATAAGCTACTGAGACACACAAGGTCTAAACAATGCTGTTAGGAGATCTGAAAAAGCAAACGTAGTGGCACAGGCTGAAACTGAAAAGCTATCTGAACTGAGCTAGGAATTGGATGGCCGAGGCTAGGGTTGTGTTACCCTGGTTATTTAGCAGCTGTTGGAAATAGCACTGGTGAATGGAGTCCCTTGTCTGGTCAGCAGAGCCAATTACAAGTGTCTGGGTTTAGCCAACAGGAAGTGGAGCAGCAGCCAGTAACTAAGTTTAGTGTGATGGATGTGTTTCTGACTTCATCCATGTGTATTTACGCTGCCCCATACGAAAGTGAATCAGCCCATAGGACCGAGAAGGAGCAAGACAACTAAAGCTCCCTCAGCCAGGGCTTAGCTGAAACTCAGACTGGGGCTCTCCTAACGAGAATCCATATTAAGAGTCTTCCCTGGTGCTGAAGTTAAGACAGCATGCAATATTTGGGCAAGCATTCATGCTCAAGCTGGGATTTTCTCGGATAAAAGGAAACGCTGGTTTATTTTCTAAGGCGTATGTATTTCAAGGAGACAAGATCACAAGAGTGTTTTAGTCAAGTGAAGTAAATATTTTAAGACGGAAAACTCTTTTTTGTTTAAGAGAAGAAAATGGCTGTGGACAATTGCTTGAACAGCATCTTGGTTGCTGACAATTGAGGTTGACAGCTTTGTGATTTATTTTTAGCTAGAGAATTTTGTTTAAGACAGAAGTACTTCAGGCTGTGTAGCTTTGGCAGTTGCTGCATATTCAGTGTGGGTGGATGGAACTGAGAAGTCGCATCTGTGCTAACAAGCATTTTGGGATTGCATTAAAAAATTAAACTCATGTACTGGAAACTGAAGCTGTATCAGCTCACCTGGGGAGCTCTACCCTCCGAATACCCTCCAGAAGGTAAGTAGTGCTGCCTGTCCAAGGCAAAAATAACTACCTGGGCCTCAAGTTGTGACATCAGCTCAAGTTTGGGCTGTTGGATTGGCATGTTCTTTGACTCTTGAGATTACGAGTCAGTGAGTTAGACTCTACCCTCTCCATCCCAAGTTTTCCCTCTAGCTAGAAAGGCTAAAAATAAATTTCAAAAAGCCAGCTGAGAAATAGATTAATGCGGTCATTGTTCCAGGTGCTGAGTCTAAGGAGAGTGCCCAGTACTGTAGGACTTCTTATTAGAAGTAATTATGTCACTTGGAAAGCAGCTTGGACATTTATGTCATGTTAACTCAAAGGTCTGATCAGTTGTTGCTTTACATCTGCAAAATAAACCTCTCGCCAGCTACACGTTGTTACTGTAGGTATTTCTGGCTTGCTGTGGGGTCAGTTGAGCCACGATTCTTTAAGTAGTCTTTTTGCAGAAGAGCTCTTCAAATGTTTGTCCTAACACTGTGTGAATAAATAGCAATTCATTTCTTTTTCTTAGAAGTAGATAATGCCTTGACTTTGATCTGGCCAGTATTACTGACTCCTCAGGAATTCCGTTGGAGTGAAGTATAATCCACATTAAGCAACTTCTCTCCCAAAGTAGTGCTTAAAAAGAAAGCTAAATGACTTGCTGTGAGCTGTCATAATGTTTGGCCATCCCACCTTTCCTGGAGAAGGACTGCATGACCTAATCCTTACTCTTTATACTGGAGAGGTTTACTGGAACTTACTGCTACTAAAGATATCAAGTAAACTTTTGATTTACATGTATGCAGTTTCCCAGTTACCTTGGCTGGTGCCTCTTCATAGCACCCCTTTCCCTGAAACTATCGTTGTGGCAGTAGTTGTAGTCCACTCTAGGCAGGATTCAGAGGAACAAAGATTGGGACTTCATTGTACTGAATGGAAGGAGGTACGTAATACAGAGCACCTAAAGGTGGGGGTCTCTTCGCTTGTTTCTAGATACCAGCAATTGCAAAGCTAACTGGCTTTACAGGAACTAAACAAACCCTTGGAAGTTCAGGTAACAAACATTCTGATAAGGTGTCCAGGGTCTGTGAAAGGTTACATGTACAGTTTTTTATTCTAAAATCCCATTTTGTCTGTCATTTTTAATTGCATTAAAATCTCTCCCACTGCAGGAGAGTGCTTTTATCTGTCGTACTTTTTGGTTTTGCTTCCTCACCCAGAGGCATGCTCAAAAAAAGTCAGATTGGTGCTTTGAGTTGTGTTGCCTGACTGTTCCCAGTTCCAGTGGCCAGGTCCATTGTGCCTTTTTTTCTTTTTTTCCCCCTCAATTGATGCTAGGTCTAGCTCCCCTGTGATCACATGAGTTCCTCACCTTAAAGCATTTCTAAATGCATATAAAAACCTGCATCATTTTGCTAGCTGTGTTTGTCCCAAAGTCACCTTCCTGCCAGAGTTCCACAAGGACAAGAAATCATCAAGGTAATAAGAGCCAATCTATTGAGTTAGCGTTTGTACTGAAGATGACTGATACTCATCTGCTTTGAAATCACTTAAGCATTTGATAGCATTGCAGTTTTCAGCAGAAGGTTCAGTCCCTTACAGCCTATACAGCTGATGATCTATGAAGAGATTCATGCATCTTGCATTTAGCAAGGAATGGATGAAATTTTTCAATTAATACTTTGGAACTTAAGCTTGATTTATTTCATTCTGGATTCTGTACCAAAGTAACACTTTACCAAGAAGTGGAGAGAAAGTGGGGAAGTTCTACATTAGGTGATTATGGAGGAGAAGAATGGCATACCACGTGTGTCACTAACATCTGAGCAGGGAAACGGGCTGATGGGCACCTCAGGGTGTTTGATAGCATTAATAACAAGTGGAGAGGATAACTGGAACCAGCGAAACAGAGGACAGGCAGTTCTTTCACTCAGCATCTGTGTTTTCTCTTTTAATGGTTAGCTAGACATGACAAGGTCTTGAATTTTTCATAGTGGTATAATTAGCTGAGGTTGATGTCTCTCCTTCCACCAGTTACTTCCATTCAGTGATACCAAATACCCAAACCTTGCCTTCATTGGGATTTTCATATCAAACTAGCCCAAAAGCACTACTGTGTAAGGACCCACCACTTTCACCAAGAAATAACTGCAGGGGAATACCTCATGCAGCACATGTTCAAAGTAAATCTGTTCTTAAGAGGTGAGCTATATGGGGAGTTTTGGGCTTCTCCATATATTTCACTCTTCAGTTATGTATTGATAATTAAGACAAGTCACTACCAGCTTGGTTTGAAACCTGGTGTGAACATGATGCAATTTTGTCTCTCTGAAGTCTCCTCCCATTCTGTCTCTCTCAGCCTGGGACCATAAATAGAAACCTATTCCTTGCCCATCCCAAGCTCTTGGCTCGGAGCTGTATTTCTTGGCTTTATTCAGTGGGTTGTTTACGGTACTTAAACCTTGCACCACTCTGTGGGAGGCCCAAAGACTAACTATGGATCTGTGCTGAGCTCAAGCAAACCACGTTATTAAGAGTCTGGTTGCTTACAGGAGAGGAACACCTAGGAACAGCATTCAGTCAGGCTGCCTGTATTTCACCAGAGCCATCTGGGAGCTGTCTGAATCCCTCTAAGCTGTTGTTTTTCATGGCCACACGTATGTCAGCAGAAAGACTAGGTGGTCTGTTGAGGTGAGGCCTCAAGTCTGGTAATAGGGCAAGGAGAGTTCAGAGGTCTGCTTCTGTGCTACCACATTATTAGACAGCAGTGACTTGGCCTGCTCAGCACTGGTTTGCTCCTTAGCATGAGGTATTTTTGGTAGTAGGAAGCACTGAGACTTGGCTACGGTAGCCTTGTTTCTGAAAAACTTGATCCTGTTCCAATCATGTCAGCAAAATAGGAAACCCACTCGCTGCTGTGTTATCAATTTTGTTTCCTCGTTAAGGCAGAAAGCCTCCCACTAACAAGCTGGTTGAAGTTCTTACAGTCTAGTGTGTAAGGTGATGTACATTTGGAGGATTCAGTGGGAAATGCCAGTTACACCAGGAGCCACCAGTTGTTACGTGACAGCCTATTTCCTACACTCTGAGTTGACCAGTGCCTATTCTTTGGTAGTCTTTGAAGCTAGCACATAAGTCTTTGTGTAAAGTAATAGTGTGGATATTTATATGGATATTTAGTTTGAAAACCCCAAGTGGAAATAGAGTAAAAGATGTGGTATGTACAGGGGTCTTGGTGACCTTATATTAAAGTGTCCCTTTGTATTAAAATACATATATATATATGTACACACACACCCACACAGTATTGTTTTTGGTGTAAAATAATACATCAAATTGACACTGTATGTAATAATCAGCATTTACCCTATAACCCTTTCTATGTCTCTCTTCCTTCTATTGAAAAACCAGTCACTTTGGGCTGCTGCCAGCAGCCCCAGATCCTTTCCAGGGCTGTATTGCTCTTTGCACGTTCTTTTGTTTGATGAAGAAACATTGACAGTGGGTTCATAAATTCAAAATGGAGCAAGTTTTTTTTTTTTTTTTTTTTTTTTTTTTTTAGAAGCTGCTTGAAAAAGCAGCTACTTCAAAGTAGTGTAGTCAGCAAGATTTCCTTGTACTTAACTTTTCCCCCATTGCTGGAAAAAAAAATAGAGAAATACTTCAAAAGGGATGATTTAAGTGGTACAGGAAGGGTAACCACTCTCAGGAAACAGCTTTGAAGGGCACCACAGGGAATAGTCTGAAGAACTGTTCTGCTTGAAAGGTTGCTTCTTCCACTGAGGAAGCTGAGCGTACCAGGATGAAGAGCCTGGCTTGTCCACTGACAGCCAAGGGAATAGGAACAGGAAGCTTGTTGTGGTGGATGCAGATGTCAAGGTAACGGCCTACAGGGTAGAATAACTGTCTAGGAAATCAATTGTAGAAGAAATAGCGCTCGTCCAGAGGTTAGGAAGCAGCCTGAATTTACTCTGCCTGGGTGCACATGACAGGACCTTACAGACATCCAGGCACTGTGCAGGGACACCCTTGTCCTTCCCACGCCACTGGTGGCACCAGCTGATGGCCATTGGGAGCTCGTTAACAGGCCTGACAGTCACAGGGCACCAACACTCTGAGGTGGGCTAAAGGTAACATGTTCAATGCACTGGTTTGCAAGCTACACTTTTAATCTAACTCAGCTTTCCCCTAATCCTTCATTGTTCCAGAGATATCGGTTACTCATCTGATATATTTTAACTAACAAGCAAATTGGTTGTTACCTTGCTTAGTTATTACAGCTAATACTAATTGACATTTGCTGATGCCATTGCAGACCCACCTGGAAAGTTTGTTTGCTGCAAAGCTCATCTCCATTTTTCTCAGGCTATGCTGCCTTTCCCTACAAATTCTACCTATTCTTCGTGTATCAACAGATACACTAAGACTGCTTGAAATACCAGTGTGACTGAAGGCATCCAGAGCACATAAAAGAGAATAGAAAACAAACTGCAAGAGAAAAACAAATGGGGAAAAAGATAGCCTAGAGACTCCTAAGTAAACCTGAGTATTGGGTAGCATGCTGCAAGTTTCACCAAGCCTCATTTTGGAGGAGAAGGAGGAAAGGTCACCCAGTTGTCCGAACTTCTGGAAGACAATGGCATGTTCCTGTCCGAAGGTATTTCCTTAGGCTATGTTTTTCCACTTACATTAGGTGATGGTGGAGGCACAAGATTCTTGGTACAGGCCACACAGGGAGAAGTAACTCCTTGTCACCACAGCACATCTGTGGGTTTTTGTTTTTGTTTTTTTTTGGAATGCCTTTTTCTCATTCACAGCCTTGCACAACACAAACGCTTATAACAAACCCGGTTGCTCGTTTCTTACCTTTAGTCAAAGCTCTGTCCTCCTCACGTGCTGTGGCTGCCTTTCTCGCGTAGCAGTGGAGTTTGCAGATTTAGAGATGCTGGTGGGCTGCAACAGCCTCTCTCCCCTTCCCAGAGGCCAAACCACTTGCTTCCCCTTCCCTGCTCCCTTTTATACCCCTCTGCAGCCCACCAGCCTCCCAGGTGTGAGACTGCCATGGTGAGTGCTTATTCTTTAACCCTTCCCCCTCCACATGCTAGGAGGAACCTGGCCTGCTGCAAACCATACAAATGTAGCTAGAAAACCAAGTCTTTTAAAGAATTCATCAAAGAGAGCTTAGGTTTTTGAAAGGTAATTGATGGCATCCTTTCACAGAGCTGACCTGAACACTATTAAATCGTTAAATGTGCAGCTCAGCCTGGGCATACTGTACAGCTCTTGCTTTCGGTTTCTTTCTGAAATCCTAAAATATGTAACAGTTTACTCTTTCATTGCTCATACAGCTCCTAGATTTATATTTTCATTCATGTTGTTTCCTGTTGATTCATAAATAGTGGCATTTATGTGGAGTGGAAAAATGAATCAATCTGGGCGGTCCTTGTAATGGGTGATCTGTTTTGTAATTTGTGCAAAGGAACTTCTCCAAGGAAACGATTTATTTTATTCCAAACACTTTGTTGCCTAACTCTTAGCGGCACAATATTCTGTCTATAGCTCATCTCAAAAGCGTTTCAACTCGCAGCCCGGTCCCCACATCCTTTGTTTGTTCAGCGTTTCGTGGGAAGCTCCACCCTTACTTCCAGCTGGTAACCCAGTAACCCACAGCTCAATTTCCCTAGTTTTTCCTCACCCGCTCGGCAGCGCTTGCTTTTCCATTGGCCACCAGCGCTGCGAGCACCGATCGCCTGCACGTGGTGGCGTTTGTGCGGGCACTCCGGGACTTCTCGTGTCAGCCTTCTGCCTGCTGTGAGGCGCAGCATGATCGTGGGGACCGTCCTGTTCCAGTCTAGCAGCTATGGCAAAGAGAGCAAGCTGCTCTGCTGCCTTGGCGATGAAGCCTCTGAGCCCGGTGTGTCGAGTTTCACAGGTAGGACACGTAGGGATGTCACGCTGTGCCATCCCTTTCCTGCAGTACTCGGTGTGCTTAAAGGAGGACGTGGGGCCTTTCAAGTCTTTGTCTTGTAGTACAAGACTGGGTGCAGGCAGGACTGAGGTTGCCTGCTTTTATCCAGGTTTGAGGATTATTTGAAATACTCTGCTTTTATGAGCAGTTACAGAATCGGTATTTCAGAACAAAAAAAGACTACCAGCACCTGATGTGGTTCTGAAGTTGAAGATTTAGCATTTACTAGACTTGCCCTGCTCTTGAGCTGAAGAGATTGGTAACAGTAGCCTCCGTGGCAGAGGGTGGGAGACAAAACGCCTCTTACGTGTTGGCTGAATAGGAAAAGCGTTCGTGTCTGGAGAGAAGCAATTTGTATTGTGGGAATACAGAAAAGGAAGGAGGTGGGTGAAGCATAACATCCTTGCTTGATCATGCATTTCTTACTTTGCGCTAAATGATGATGTAAGTTTCCAATTGTCTAGGAAATGAAAGTGGTCACGTATGATTTATGGTTAGGCTTCCAAAGGAGCTGGTACAGAACAGGACTTCCCAGCTCATTTCCTCACCGGGTGTGAATAGAGCTCACAGACTGTTTGGTTTGAAGGGCATCATTTGTGATATGCTTCGCTTATCTTGGTTTCCTCATTGAGGTCTATGCGATTATCACATTTAACTCTTTCTTATCCTTGCATATTGGATGGTAGAGATTCCACGCTGTATGAGCAGCACAGGTTATTTCTTAATAGCAACCTGCAACAGGTACTCCTGTATCCCGGGAAATGCCCCTTCAGTTGATACTGGTTTACCTTACTGCTACTTAGGCAGCTGAGTCACTCTAAAAATGAGAGTTCGGGAAGTTAGTGAGACATCAACTCTTAAAAGCAGTTGATTTTTAGGTAATGTGATTTCTAGGTAAGCGCTGTAGCTAAGTGATTGAAGCTCCTCATCAAACATTAACTTCTGCAGGCTTTTTCTGTACATGACGTGGGTGTTGAGAACACGTACCAACCTCCCAGGCATTCCCAAGGAAGTGGTGGAAGTCCCACATCTGCTTTGAATCCCGGCTGGCAGTCCAGCACAGCACCACAAATGGTTTCATGTGGGCAGAGCTGCTCAGCGCTGAGCAGCAGGTGCCATTTCTGCCAGTTTTGCCTTGGCTGAAGCGCCTGGTGCTGGGCTGGCCGGGGGATTTGCTGCAGCAGCTTGGGAGCGGGGCTGACATGGCGCTTGCCACTGAGTACACGGCTAAATGCTTAGCTCTGTGCTTCTGTTTAGAGGAGGGTTGGATGTTCCTGAGCTGCTGTGGCTCAAAAAAGAAAAACTATACATTGGTTATGCAATAAAGCAAATGCATATATTTTTGGTTAAGGCCTTCGCCGTTTCAGCAGATGTATAATTGAAAGTAGGAAGTTATTCAAACACCATTAAGGTATTCTGGAGCTGAAAGGTCAGGATATTTTTTTTGGAAACACTGCCAGCTTTTGTGTTTGCTGCTTATGGCTGGCAGAGACGTAACTCAGCTCTTCTGGATAGCAGACTTGCTGAGTGACTTAGCTTAAGGCACCAAACCCCTCTCTTTTTCTAACACAAGTCATTGGAGGCATGTAAAGAATATCTTATTTAATTAACATGTGTTTGTACTCCCTAAAGAGAGCTGGATTTAGGAACCACTGTTCTTTTCTCTTGCCATTTCATCTGTTCCTGATGCTTAATAACTGCATATGCACACACCCAGCCCTAAAAAAAAAAAAAAAAAAAGGAACAGTAGGTTGGCAGCCACGCTGTGTGTAGGTAGCAGGGCAGGCACTGGTATTTTTTCTCTTCTCCATGAGAGCACCAGTCCTCCTAGACTCTTTGTCTGGTAGGTTAGTAAAACTAACTGCAGTTGATAGCTAGCAACAAGAAGCGTGTTTAAGTACTGCATCTGCAGAAACTGAAATCAAAGAAGGGATATTTTGGTAGCTTAGTCTCTGGTCACTTCTGTTCTTGGTAGGAGAACCTTGATAGGTGCTACTTTGGCAAGGCTGGGAGGCAAGAGTTCAGAAATTGCATGATGAGCGGGTTACGCCAGCAGTATAACCCCGAGTGATTACCAGAAATGCAGTCAAAAGCCACTTAGCGATGTGTTTAAGAACAAGCCAGAACAAACCTCAGCCATTTCCTTTCTCACGTACATATAATATAGCTTAAAAAAATTGAATGTGGACTCTGGGAAACACCCCTGACGTTATAGTTTTCCAGGCTTGAGCTCTGTCACGTGCACAGATTTGGCCTGTGTTTGTCTATTGCTTGGCTTAGGCCTCTTCCTGTTTTGTGTCTCACCGACTTCCCAGTTTTCCTCTCCTGCATTGCATTTGGGCTCTTTGTTCTCTTACAGTGCCTTACAGATTAGTTACCACTCACAAATGTAGATCTCATGAGAACGTGTGTGTGTAGGGGGTGTAGTTACATGCACATGTTCTTCTGTAGTGGTCTGCTTAAAAACATCCTGCGCCTGACTTCCCAGACCCACAGAAATGGGCCAAGCCTGTTTGTAATATGGTTTCAAACCCAAGTTCAACAAGAGGCTGTGGGGCAGGAACGTATGTCAGTTGTGCCTTCAGAGGAAATAGTTATTACTTCGTTACCCTTTCATGTTTTTGCCCCCTTGAGCACCCCACATGTACAAAACTACATCTTGGCTCTTCCTTGTGTCCTAACATTGAAATTGAATGGGCTACATGTTCCTGGAAAATCCCACTATGAATTAGAAAGCCAATGATGGTCTTGATGCTTTCTTTTTTTTTTTTTTTTTAACCACAGTACAACCAGTAAGTTTTGCTTTTTACTTTAGTTCTTTACAAAACCTTGTATATTTGGATTACTTTTCATCCTCACAGGAACTTTTTTTTTTTTTTTTTTTTACTTTTGTCTGTAAAACACGTTCAAGACTGATTCTTCTTCCCACTCCCTTCTTACTAACAAGTATGCATCCATTTTAATTTGAAACAGAAAAACAGAATTGCCTTGGAACACTGTTGCTAAATGCTTAGCATCATCCTCAGTACTTTCTGCCCTGTCTGCTTTCCACCTTCTTATTTGCATAGTCTTGAAATGTATCACAAATCACTGTCATTCCTACTCATACTGAATCAGTTACTATTGCATATTATGTGTCATAATTCAGTCTGCCTTACCTCTATTTCTAATGTTGCTTTCAAATCCAAGCCACAGAAACAACAAAGATGACAAACACGACATTTCTGTCTTGAAAAGGATTCCTTCACTACTTCACATCGAAAAAGCACTTTTAATTTCTCCTCCATTGTTCTGTCTGTGAATACCTAAAAGCTTTTAATTACATGTGTATGTAATTAAAATAATAGAATAAATATTTAGTATAAACATTTTGTATGCAGCTTGCTATTTACTATCTATGAAGTTAATCATCTTCTCTAGTCTCCTTTTAGCACTAACCTCTGATCTAAGACGTGCACGCGTTGTGCTCCCTTTCCATAAAGGGCTTATTGTGCAGTAGGAGCTTTGCTCTGCTGCACACTGGGTTTTGGTTTACTTACAGTTGCACACA
This sequence comes from Aythya fuligula, assembly GCF_009819795.1. Classification (NCBI taxonomy): domain Eukaryota; kingdom Metazoa; phylum Chordata; class Aves; order Anseriformes; family Anatidae; genus Aythya; species Aythya fuligula. The sequence continues at coordinate 20,808,097 of NC_045566.1, read as the reverse complement.
AAGTAATTTCCTCTTTTGTCCTTTCTTCAGAGGCCCTGCACCGCCCCTATGGTTGCGATGTTGAACCCCAGGCACTGAACGAAGCCATCAGGTGGAGCTCCAAGGAGAACCTGCTTGGAGCCACTGAGAGCGATCCCAACCTCTTTGTTGCACTTTATGATTTTGTAGCAAGCGGTGACAACACGCTCAGTATCACCAAAGGTAAGGCTCGAATCACACGGCAGCTACTAGGCTGTAAACTTAGCAAGAGAAAATAGAAAGCAGAATTCCTCTTCTGTTGTTCCGTTTAACAGAACGAGTGCAGCTAGAGAAGGTTGCTCTCTAAACTGATGGATTAAAAGCACGCTCCTTCTCTCACTTGTGTTGGAGCGACACCTGCTGGGCAGTTCTAGTACAGATACAGCTTCGTATAATACCAATCTATCGCAGCTACATCCAGGCTCCCCAGATCACTAGTCACATGAGACACCTATTTTGGGAAAACCTTTACATTACTGGCAAAAATAGAATTCAGCACTTTCAGCTGGAGCAAAATCAAGAATTAAGAATGGCACAGAGATTTTCTGTTTCTGTTCAGTATGTATATAAGAATATGCCCTGCTGCACAACTGGTAAAAAAAAAAAAAAGCCATTTTTATATCTGTATTTATATAAATTATTTATTAAATGCCATTAAGATGGACACAAACCTCATCCCTCCAAAAAAAAAAACCACACAGCTTTCTAGTCCAGAAGCATGGACTGCGGGAAGGTTTTTGAGTTGATCACACTGTAGTACTAATTTAGGAACAGTGCATAAGGAGTTCTGTCTGAAACTTTACATTACAAACCCTTTATATATAGCAATTTAGTTACAAAATCATTGCTGCAGACTTTTATTTGTTAGCTACAAACCCAGGCTTAGAGAGACATTCCCTGTCAGCCCACTCGATGAGACCCAATAGATTGTATCGTGCTTACTCTGCTTTTTTCCTTCTGCTCATAGGTGAGAAGTTGCGAGTCCTGGGTTACAACCAGAACGGTGAATGGAGCGAGGTACGTTCGAAGAATGGGCAGGGCTGGGTACCAAGCAACTACATCACACCAGTGAACAGCCTGGAAAAACATTCATGGTACCATGGGCCGGTGTCACGCAGTGCAGCAGAGTATCTGCTGAGCAGTCTCATCAACGGCAGCTTCCTGGTTCGTGAAAGCGAGAGCAGCCCCGGGCAGCTATCCATCTCGCTCAGGTACGAGGGACGCGTTTACCACTACAGGATCAATACCACCTCAGATGGAAAGGTAAGGATTTCTGGACAATGCTGTGCAGAAAGGAAATAAAAATATTAAGAGGTGGTGCAGAATCGCAAGTTGCAGGCTGTTAGTTAAAGAAGGAGTGTGTGTGAGGAAGGCCTGCTGGCTTATTAGTATAAAAAAAGAACCTTCTATGCCAAGAGGTTGGTTGTAACACCCAATACCACTTTGGAAGGACTGCAAACTGCACTTTTCTGGCTGAAATAGCAGCTGGGGAGCAAAGCAGTTGTGTTTTTGTTTTGATGTGGTGATACCTTTCTACTGGTCTTCTTAGAACAAGCAGAGTTTTGGCGAGTCAGCAGTTTTAACCCTGATCAAATGGCAGTATTTTGTGCTGAGAGATGTAGAAACTGGACTCAGGTGTGGCTACAAGAATTCTGGTTTCTAGTCCTGTAAAACACAAAGCAGGAGTCAGCAGTGCTCTAGCCGCCCTTATATTTTGTTTCCTTCTGCAAGTAAAAGTCCTGCGGAGGGCGATTCATTTTCCCAAACAAACTGAGAACAAGTATTCTAAAATCTGGCTCTATTACTTTGTTTTTAACCTGTGAGAATGTCTTTACTGTACCTGTTTTCCAGTGTTACTGGAAGTTCTCAGCTGTCTTCAACTAAATAGATTCCTGGACCTTTCTCAACAGGTTTATGTGACAGCAGAGAGCCGTTTCAGCACACTAGCCGAGCTAGTGCACCATCACTCAACAGTAGCTGATGGCCTGGTGACAACTTTGCATTACCCAGCACCTAAGTGCAATAAGCCCACTGTCTATGGAGTGTCCCCCATCCACGACAAGTGGGAGATGGAGCGGACTGACATCACCATGAAGCACAAACTTGGGGGTGGGCAGTATGGCGAGGTGTACGTTGGTGTCTGGAAGAGATACAATCTCACGGTTGCTGTGAAGACATTAAAGGTGAGTTTTCAGATTGTTGTGCACTGTTCATTTAGTAACCTCTTATGATAAGGAAGTTGGTCGCATTCTCAATTATACCACCTAATGATACAAATATATGAAAATGGAGTGTACTGGTCTGCATAAATTCCATACTTGAGGGTTGCTCAAGCTAAGTTAGCTTGTCAAACTTGCAGCAATGCATGTGGCTTAAAAGCAATTTGGAATTTGGTCCAGCAAGTGCCTGCAGGAACTGCATGGCCAAGTCAGATCTGTAGAAATGGTTACCCACATGTCCACTTCCCTTCCCTCAGAAGAGCTGTGGAAGCTGGTGGTGGAAGTATGTTGTACCTCTCCCTTACTTCTGGAAAAAATCAGCATCTCCATTTATATTAATTTTCAAAGTCTTCTGTTTGTTTGAACATCACCATTGTTGAATGTTAACCTTCTAGGTACCCCCTAAGTAAGGGAGATTGCAAGCTTAATTTTTATAGCTAGACAGGTAAACTAAGTCAGTGACTCCTAGAGTCATCCCCTTATTAGCCACAGCTGCTTTGGTAGGCCAGTGGCTACCTGCTAGGTAGAGTCTAACACTTTCTGGGTACTGCAGATTTCTCATTTGACCATGCTGCAGGCTAGCTTTTCAGGGTTGTTAAAGACCCTTTTTTGCTTTTGTAAAAGGCAAAACAGCAGAACAGAGATAAGAATTATTTATATTCAGCTAAAATATGTAGTGTTAAGCACACCTTGGTCATGAAGATTAATCTTCCCTTTTCTATTCGTCTAGGAAGATACCATGGAGGTGGAAGAGTTCTTGAAAGAAGCTGCTGTGATGAAGGAAATCAAGCACCCAAATCTAGTGCAGTTATTAGGTTAGTGAAATACCTTGGTCTTTATATTCTTACTCAGGCTTCTGCCAAAATGAAATTCCTCTCCTTTAAAAGGAGTGGCAGACTTTATGTATTTATATAACTTTTTGAATGAAGTCAGGGTTATGAGGTGATATTTTTATAGCTTACTCCTTTGTGTAGTATTGAGACACTAATTTTAAATAAATCATCAAATATGGTCACTTACATTAGTAAGCAACTTTGCTGCTGATGCATGACTGTGCATTATATAAAGTTTGCAGTATCAGTCTCCTGTAAGATTGTACCCTTGCCTTTAGCCATTCTCCAGGATTCAGAAATCAGTGAAATTAGATTTTTTTTCTACTTAGTTAACTAAGATTTATAAAATTATTTTCCATTAGTTATTTTTCTGATAGAAAGAAAAAGAAAACCCAAAGTTAAAAAAAAATACAATAGAAATACAACAAATACTCTTCTTTGTAATTCTCAACTCAGAGACATTTATAGAAAAAGCTGCAGTGAGTAGAAGCAATCAATCTGTAACTGAGCAGAAGACAGCCAGATCACTACTGCTGCAAGGGACCATCGTGTTACCACCAAATAAGTACATGAGATCAAGGCAGTGGAGACGCAAGTCAGATCAAACAGCACATGAGTGGAAGAAAGCTGCAGGCTTTTCAGTTTGGCTGTGCCCTGTTTATCTCACTGGCACGTGCATGATACGATGATCACTAATACATAGTCTGCATAGCTGTTAATTCTACGTGTACAAAGATTATTAAGGGGACACATTAAACCGTCACTAGTGTTTGGTTCCGTCTGGACTTTTGCTGCTTTCAGGAGCAAAGCTGTCAAGCCAAGCCTAGGATAAAAGGAGAAATGTGAAGAATGTGAAGGATTTTAATAATGTCACCTATTCTATGTCCATTTAAAAAAAAAAAAAAAAAAAAAGGACACCACAGATGAAGCGTCTGCCTAGCCCTGTCTGGTTCCAGCAGTAGACACGAAAAAGATTGCTCATCAGAGATGCATTTTTGCTCTTTCTGATACGCAGTGTAGTCATGTTTTACTACTGAATGTGGATAACAGTATCAGCAGGAATCCAGCAGTGCTGCAGTGGGAGTTCACAGATTTGACATGAGTATCCTGTTGCCCTCCTCCTCCACTAATACATACTTTGTACATGATTGCAATGACTGTAGCAAGGAGTCATCTGAGGAATGTGTGAGAATGCTGCTTCAGGAGCAGGTCCCACCGTGCTGATGGCTTACCCAGCTAGCACACATGGGAGTGCTTCACATTCCTCTGTAGTGACATTTCAGTCTGGAAAGCTGGCCAGTTGACAGGTACCCACTTCCACTTGGCCACTCTTTAGCTTTAAGAAAGAGGAGGGGGGAAGAAAAGCAAATCATAGGTCTTCAAAATAACTCCTATTTCATTCTGTAACTCTCCAAACAACAGTGTGTGGTAATATTCTATATATATATATATGGTATACGTCCTTTATGTACAGTATATAGGAGTAGTGGTGCTTTAACGGGCATGTTTCTCACTATCCAGAAAGTAGATAGCCAGATAAGTAGAAAGAAGCACTGAATTTTAAGTTGGGCTGCATCAATCCAAGTCTTGTAGATGAAAGTCTTTGATTTCCAGAGAAACAATCCTTGGTCCAAAATGCAACGAATGGATATAACATCAGGACCACCGCTAAGGTAGGGAAGCAATGGCAGCTTCATTCACATGCCCCTTTCTCCTCACTGCCAGGTGTGTGTACCCTGGAGCCACCCTTTTACATTGTGACAGAATACATGCCATATGGGAACCTACTAGACTATTTACGGGAATGCAACCGGGAGGAAGTGAGTGCTGTTGTGTTACTCTATATGGCCACTCAGATCTCCTCTGCTATGGAGTACCTGGAGAAGAAGAACTTCATTCACAGGTGGGTGAAATCACATTAAGCTGGTACCAACTCAGATTGTAATGGTGGACAGGCCACCACCGTGAGGGCCTGGGAATTCTTGCTTTTGGGGAGATTTTTTGCAGAGTTATGTTTTACAGTAGGTCATGCGTTGGCTGTTTTGGTTTTAATGTTGTCTTGAGGTATCTCCTCCCCATGGCTTTCAATCTTGTGCGCATGTGCCTGATGGCTGTGAAAGTTGGTGGTGTCCTGTTCCAATAACCCCGCTCTGGGCAAGACCCTGCCAACCTATCCAGTTGGATGAAGCAGTGCCATGAAGCTGGTACCAGTGTGATGAGCTGCTGCTCTCATCCTAATCTTCAGAAACATAAACCTCTCATTGTAGCAGCTATCGTTACTGGTAATTTACTGGAAAGAGCCCTAATCCCAGCTTCCAGCTCCTAGGAATACATGCGCTCAGTGCCTGACACTGTTTAGAACAGAGCTCACATTGTCTTTACCTGCTGTGTAAAGGGAGTGCTTCCTCCTGCAGGAGCAGGGAGCAGGCTGTGCTAGTACAGGACTGTATTCAAAAGCCCTGCTCTTGTTCCAGTAAAGGAGTGTGCTTCTTTTCTTTATACAGGGACTTGGCAGCACGGAACTGCTTAGTTGGAGAAAATCATGTGGTGAAGGTGGCCGACTTTGGCTTAAGTCGACTTATGACTGGAGATACATATACAGCTCATGCTGGAGCCAAGTTCCCAATCAAGTGGACTGCTCCCGAGAGCTTGGCCTATAACACCTTCTCAATCAAATCAGATGTGTGGGGTAAGAAAACTCAACTTCAATGTTTCTTTTTTTTTTTTTCTTTGCTAGCCTAAAGAGTAAATTGTATTCTGGCCTGGGCAAAAACACATGGGGAGGCGCACGCCAGGCCACAGCTTCACAAATCAATAGGGTTTTTAGTGTGTGCTGTCTTCACCTAGGCTGACCTGAAGCATCTGCATCAAAGAGATTCTGCCTCAAACTGCAGTAAAGGCCAAAATATAACAAGCAACATAGGAGGTGGGCAGTCTTATGACCAGGAATTTTGTTTTCCTCCTTTTGCAGCCTTTGGGGTGCTGTTATGGGAAATTGCTACCTATGGGATGTCACCGTACCCAGGCATTGACCTCTCTCAGGTGTATGATCTGCTGGAAAAGGGCTATCGGATGGAACAACCGGAGGGGTGCCCTCCAAAGGTTTACGAATTGATGAGGGCATGTGAGTATCTTCTTCCAGTTTGGGGAACAAAGCCTGGGAGGGATGGGTGAAATCTGTGGTTAACTCTAAATCCTTGCTTATGTGCCGTTTTGTTAGCTAACATGGGAAAGTCCCTGTCACCTGACACGTACCTGGTCACTGATGTAAAATGAGTCTGGTCTCTAAGGAACAAGAACTCTCAAAAACTGTCATCTTTGATTACAGCTGGATAGCATTTTGTGGCAAATTGTACTGTCCTTTTGTGAGCAGGACTCTTACAATGGAATCCCCAAAAAAGAAAGAAATTGAGTTCTCCGCAAACATAACAGCTCTGCAGGAGACAAGGAGTTGACATGGTTGCACAAAATACATCCTCCAAGTGTGTTGCTTAGTATTTGCCACAAAAAGCTCTCTGATGCTGCATAACAAATGTAAACTGTATTAATAAAAGAATAAAAAATCATCTCCTACCTGCTGCAGGCACTGAGCCTTAATCTGCGCTCTCCCACTGCAGGTTGGAAGTGGAACCCGCCTGACCGACCTTCCTTTGCTGAGACCCACCAGGCCTTTGAAACCATGTTCCACGACTCGAGCATCTCGGAGGGTGAGAGCCCCTGTTGCTTGGTTTCTGAAACAGGAGAAGAGTTTAAGCCCCTGGAGCACTCTTACACACAGCCTCTTAATGCTCATCTCCTAGCTCTGGAGGCTGCAGTGAGGCTTCATCCCTTACTTCCTTTGTTATCCATAAGTCTGTCAATACATGCTCTTACATTCTGCACAAATACTGAATAACATTTAGACACTTAATACAGAGATGGCATATTAATTAATCTGAGCAGCCAGATAACACAGTTCATTTAAGGAATATTGTCTCTTCTATTAGAGGAAGCCTCTTGTTTCCCAGACTAGAGAGAGAGGAATAGTGAGCGAGAGAAAAAGGTGCATGCATATCACAGTCTATTTTTGACTGCAGAATTTAGGTCATGCAGTAGCATTCTACCAGCTTTCATTTAAAAAAAAAAAAATAAAAAAATCTGCCTTAACCTCTGCATTTTCTACCTAGCTACTTTTAGCAGTGAATCTGCAATGAAACTTTCAAATCTAGTCAACTAGGAGATAAATATAAGTGAGAAGTGTGATAGTAAGCAGCAGACAAGCACAACTGTCTGAACAGCTCAAATTTGAAATGAAATATGAAGCCCATTCATCCATCCACTGCCTTGCTACCAAAAAACACAAGGGGAAATTCTACCAGGGAGGATCTATAATAGGCACATCAAGTGGCCTACACAAATGTTAACCTGGGGGTGGCCAGGAGGTTTTTTTTTTTTTTGTTTGTTTGTTTGTTTTTAATCACATACCTTGTGTTAATGTTGGGAAGGAAACATGCAGTCTTCACTTCAACCTGGACTCAACCTGGAGGGGATCAACACCAGGCACCTTAATTAGAAACAGAAGTAAATGTATCCAGCATGACCTTTAGCTCCTGGGCCACCTTAGCCCAGCATACAGCTCGTACAGATCCTACCACCATTTCTGGCTGAATTTATAAAGATGGGAGTTTGAAGTCATTATGTAAAACATCACTTACCCTAAACACCTCTGGACTGGAATAAAAAACTAAGTTTATAAACTGCTTCTTCTCTCAGCCACGTATCTCTTCGTGCTGCTCTGGGTCTGCAGTAAAGACCCGTATTTGCTTTTCCTCCTCTTCTGCTGGTCTTTGTTCCAACGATTCTGCTTGCTTTTTCCCCTTGCAGAGGTAGCAGAAGAGCTCGGAAGAACGGCCTCCTCCTCCTCCATAGTTCCTTACTTGCCCCGGTTGCCCATGCTTCCCTCCAAGACTAGAACACTGAAGAAACAGGCAGAGAACAAGGAGAACATTGAAGGAACACAAGATACTCTGGAGCATTCGGCTTCCAGCTCAGCACCAGGTATGAGCACAAGGACGGTTGCACTGAGGCCATGTGGGTAGACTTGCTCCTGTTGTGAAATACCAAACAGGAGAGAACAGAACATCCACCAGCTGGAGATCTGCAACCCAGTATCCCGGCTTGTAAAATTTCATGTTCCAGTCAAGATATGATCAAGTGCTTTGGCTTTTTTCAGTTTGTAGCAGGATTTACTGTGGTACTGTGGCAGGAGAGGCAGGGCTGGACACCCCATGGCTGCATTCACTCTTCCTGGATTAGAGAGGTGGAGAGGTCAGAATGATGGAAGATTTGCTGAGAGACAAGATGACTCGTGGGAAATCAGCATGGCTTTGTTCTTTGGTAGCACAGAGTGGGAGCTCTTGTCACAGTACAGCTGTCACTTCTCATTCTAGAGAAGGCAGAGACTACTCTTGAGAGCTAAGATGAGCCCACATCTGTACAGGCACAATTCAGACTTCTCTGTTCTGCTCTCAGGTTGTGGAGCAAAGAACCAAAATCTGGAACCAACATATTGCAGGCTGGTGCCTTGAGCAGCTGTGTCATTAGGGCTGTTTGCCAGCCCACTCCTTTGCAAGCAAATAGAAAATGCTGCAGCTTTTTCAGTGGTTTTCTGGTAAAGCCAATTGTATTCTTTTCTTTTAAGTTTGGTTTTGCTGTATTTTTAAGATGACAGCTTCTAAAGTAAACTTGACAATGCAACAAGAGATTGTATTTTATACTTGCTTTATACTTACTGTCTTTTATACTTACTTTATATTTGGGAAGGAGAAAAAACTACAGGAAATGGGTAAGAAACTGGGGAGAAAGAGCCAATTCACTTTCTCTTAACGTCTCTCCTAAGTAGTCTCCCCAGTGTAGACAACAGACAAGTCATGCAAGCAGAATGGAATGAATAAAATCAAAAGCAGATCAGCCTTGTACAAAAATAAAAGTGCTAACTTCCTCTTGCAGTCTGTCTCTGCAGATCCCAGGCAACTGTCTGCCAGGCCTTTACAGCCCACTGCAGGACAGGGGGGTGGAAATGGAAATAGATTTTGAAGAGTCACGCTTGTTTCTTCTGTCTAGGTTTTATCAGAAGCACACAGCCGACAAGTGGGTCTCCCGCACTGCCTCGCAAGCAGAGGGACAAGTCACCCAGCAGCCTGCTGGAGGATGCCAAAGAGACCACTTTCACCAGGGACAGAAAAGGCGGCTTCTTCAGCTCCTTCATGAAGAAGAGGAATGCTCCCACACCTCCCAAGCGCAGCAGTTCCTTCCGGGAGATGGAGAATCAGCCCCACAAGAAGTACGAGCTAACGGGTAACTTCTCATCTGTTGCTTCCTTGCAGCACGTGGATGGGTTCGCTTTTGCTCCCACGCAGCAGGACGCGAGCGTGGCACCACCCAAGTGCTACGGTGGGAGCTTTGCGCAGAGGACCTTCTACAACGACGATGGCACTGGTACCAGCAGTGGTGGGGGCATAAGCACTGGTGGTGGGTGGTCAGGCATCACAGGTTTCTTTACACCACGGTTGATTAAAAAGACACTGGGTTTACGACCAGGAAAACCTACCGGCAGTGAAGAAACTTCAAAGCCTTTTCCAAGGTCAAACTCCACATCTTCCATGTCCTCAGGGCTTCCAGAGCAGGATAGGATGGCAATGACCCTTCCCAGAAATTCCCAGAGGTCAAAAATTCAGCTGGAACGGACAGTGTCCACCTCCTCTCAGCCTGATGAGAGCATGGGGAGGGCCACCGACCTGCTTCCCAAAAAGCTGGAAGAAGGCCCTGCTTTGACCAGAGAAAGACCAAAAGCAAAACTCTTGCCACGGGGTGCCACAGCTCTCCCTTTCCGAACCCCCTCAGGTTTGGAAGAAAAGGAGAGCCCAGGGCTAGCAGCAGCTCCTAAGAGCAAAGAAAAAAACAGTGGCCCAAGGCAAGGGGCCCTTGAAGATGGCGAGAGACCGGGGTGGTCCTCTCCAGTCAAGGCTGCAGCAATACTTCCAACCACTCATAACCACAAAGTGCCAGTCCTAATCTCACCCACTCTAAAACACACTCCAGCAGACGTGCAGCTCATTGGCACAGACTCTCAGGGTAATAAATTTAAGCTCTTATCTGAGCATCAGGTCACTTCTTCCGGCGACAGGGACCGGCCCAGACGGGTAAAACCAAAGTGTGCTCCACCTCCACCACCGGTGATGAGGCTCCTCCAACAGCCAGCTGCTTGCGCAGATGCAGCAGAAGAGCTGAGCAACGGGGCGGGAGCGCAGCACGGACTGGAATCGAGCGAAGGGAGTAAGAAGGCAGCAGCAGCAGCACCTGTTGGTGGAAAAGCCGGGAGGCCTGTGATGCCTCCACCTCAAGTGCCTCTGTCATCGTCTTCCACCTCCCCAGTGAAAATGGCCAACGGCACGGCTGGCACAAAAGTAGCGCTAAGAAAGACCAAACAGGCGGCCGAGAAAATCCCAGCAGACAAAATCAGCAAGGAAGCGCTGCTGGAGTGCGCAGACCTCCTCTCGAGTGCCATCGCTGAGCCAACACCAAACAGCCAGCTGGTGGACACAGGGCATCAGCTGTTGGATTACTGCTCAGGCTACGTGGACTGCATCCCACATACACGCAACAAATTTGCCTTCCGGGAAGCCGTGAGCAAACTGGAACTCAGCCTGCAGGAACTGCAGGTGTCCTCAACAGCTGCTAGTGTCCCTGGGGCAAACCCCGTCCTTAATAACTTATTGTCGTGTGTCCAAGAAATCAGCGATGTGGTGCAAAGGTAGCTACTGTCAGTCTGGGTAAGAGACGTACACATGGGGAGGGGGGGAGTTTTTTCTGTACTGATGCTTTCAAAAGGAAAGACTGATACTTGAGTATGTGAAGTACCTCAGATCACTGAGTTCTCCTCACGTTTACAGGTTCATCTCAGAAAATGGGGATGGAGAGGGTAGATTAAAGCTGTAAGGGGCAGAACAGCAGGTGTTTGTCCCTAGCTAGTCAGTCTGGTCTGCTTGGTGTGGCGAGGAAAGGAGGATCCTTGCTCCTCCTGTTGAGAGGCAGGAGAACCGATGGCAGGTTCTGCCTGGGAAGGACGGTTTGGGGCTGGTGGCTGGAGTACTGCAGTGGCTGCAGGATCTGCCCAGTCCACACTACTGCGTGCTGTGGCCCCTGACACCATGCAGAAAGGCGCAGGGGTGCTGGTGGTGCCAGGGGCTGAGCAGCTCTGCAGGAGGGTGCGTGTGGCTGGGGCAAGGTCTGATGCACTGACAGTATTCAGAGCTGCTGCAGGTGGATGCACTAGCCCCAGTGGCGTACTGCCACAGTGCTGTTTGCTGCTGTAATGAGAACTGCAAAATTAGTTAATATATGAACCTATCCCTTTTCCTTCCTGTCCACCTCATCCACCACGTGTGTGTCTTTGTTGTAGCTGAACGTCAGGAGTGCTGGGCAGACTTACCACTGGAGTTACCCCCGCCCCACCTTCACTCAGTTGATTCCTATTTCTAGTGGTCTATAGCATGGGTGCCGCTTGATAGTTGTGTGTGAGTAGTTTGGGGCTCTTGCACAACTTGCCAGTGTTGTTATTGGGACAGGGTAGGTTGTTTGTTTTTTTTTAAGCTTTAAATTGTTTTTAACTCATTACCAGGTTGACGCCCCAGTTTAGTTTCAGCGCCTTGAGGCCCTGTGGTAGGTGAGGCAACGCTTCTGCCCCAGCAGCCCCTGGCTGGTCTCTGCTCTCCTCCAGCAGCCAGTGCTGTGCAGCCAGAGGCAGGAGCAGCGGGTCTGCCTGCCACCCACCCTGCACCTCCCGCCGTAGCACAGCCACCTCACCCAGATTTCTGGGGTTGGTGCTTCCTGTTGCTTACCAGGCCTGCAGGCTTCCACCTTCCCTTGGTATGGAGGTGACTCTGTATGCCAACATGTGAGTCACGGCCATCTTTTAAAATTGGTTTATGTATTTTAAAGACTGGACCAGAATCTCATGCTGTGGAGCAGGAACACGCACATAAACTGTGCACTCTGCCTGAAACGTGACAGAAGGTGTTACCGCTCCACTGGGGTATGGTCCCTGCTGTTTGATGCCTACTGACAATCCCAGAATGAAAGCAATCGTGTGGTTGGTTGGCTTCCCTGCTCCTAGTGCTGGCTGTGGACTGCTGGGGGCCTCAGAAAGCTGGCTGTGTGCACACAGCTCCCTGAGATGGAAGTGTACTGGCAAGTAGGAGGACCTCAACTAGTTGTTGGTTTGAGAGGACGCAAACAGGCCTGATACCTGTCTCCAGTACCCGTTACCCTGCATGCTGCTGCTCACTTCACACTATTTGTGATGATAGAGGATCTGGCTTGCTTTGCACCTTAATTTTTTTTTTTTTTTGCTAAAATGCTTTTTTTTAAAACTTGTTTTTAAAGTGTGACTGTGCTGCTTTTAGTTTGAGCATTTAGAATTGAGCTGGGGCCCAGGTGTGACCATAGACAGTTGGCACTCCAGTTCTGTCTAGAAGCAATGCCCTGCTGGTGCTCGGAAGTAGGCTGAGCCGTCTCAGCCCACATCCCTGTTTGTTTTCCGTGGAGCACGGTGAGACAGTGGCCTGAAAAGTCTTTAGAAAGGTGCTGGTGTCTGAGAATCCTCACTCTATTACTGGTCTGTGGTAAACAAAGGTGTGTGGCACGACGCATGAATGCACACCAGTGGAGCAGAATGCGAGGTAAAATGGACTGTGTGAGCTTCACTGTCGGAGTGAGTGAAATGGTGAGGGGAAAAAAAACACAACACAAACCAAAACCCTCCATCCTAAGTGACAGGCATTAAAGTGAAGCAGTTGTTCCTACGGGTCAGTGAGCTGGTACCCAAGTGACAACAAAGGAAAGTCAGGCTGACTAACCCACACTGTACACCAGCCTACCTGATGAAGCCGGCTGTCTCCTCCTGCAGTAGGATTTTCAGCTTGTCCAGGATCTCCTCTGGTCCTTGCACTCCAGCCCGCACGTCAGCAGGGCAGGGGGAGGCTGCACCAGGCTTCTTCCACCGTGACACTCAGCAGCAAGGCAGAGTACCAAACCGTTATCTTGCAGACTTTACTGAGGGCTTTTGTGGTTTACCTTATCTCTTTCAGTCATCTTTACTGAACCTGGGCATCACTGCACACCAAGCTAACTGCCTTTGGAAAGGTCACCTGCAAAGGGAAGAAGTCTGACGGTGTTGCTTCATGTTGCCTTTTAAACAATCAAGGGAGGCAGGTTGTGTTTGCCTTGGCAGACAATCGTGTGGTTTCATCATTGTACTACTTCCCAGCCTAGTACAAACAGACTGAAACTGAAGTGGTTACTCTCAGGGGAAAGGTATTTTAACCAGAAAAGTGTAAGAATATTAGTCAGTTCTGATGAGTGTTTTGAAAGAAGCTTTTTTTTTTTTTTTTAATACCAGTCTTCCAGAACAACTCCAGCAAAAGTGATAAAATAGCAAACAATTCTTGGAATTTCTAGTTATTAGAACAGATCTTTCAAGCTTTCTTACCCTTTTAAAGCAACTAGTTGTGCCCCGGCAGAGGACTGGTTATCCTCCCCTGGCTATCCATGCTTTCTCTCCAGATGCTGCCTGGTTTCTGACCCCCACCCCCCTAAGGTGGTAGTAGTGGGATGGGGCTGAGGCTGTGCTACTACTACAAGCCGAAGAAGCCACCCGCTTTTAGAGACTCCCAGACCGCTTGAGGCTGGCAGGAACCTCTGGGGCCCACCTGCTCCAACCTCTGCTCAGGCCACCCAGAGCAGGCTGCCCAGGACCATGGCCAGGCAGTCTCTGAAGCTCCCCAGGGACTCCTCAGCCACTTGGAGCAACACAGAAACCCATCCAGTTCTGATCCCTTCAGTGGAGGTAAAACACCTAACAGTGGAATGGGGGGGATTTGCCGGTCATCACTCCTACAGGGAGCATTTTCTGTGCTGTAGCCAGTTGTCATAGTCACATCAGATAGGTGGATGGTGGCAGAGGTACTGCTGACCTGACACTAATTTTATTATCTCCTAAATAAGAGACTGCAGACTTGCCTCTGCTTCCACTGCCTCTCCCGCCCAATCTTGTTTTATTCCCAAATGAGAATTTCCCCTCGCCCTCTGGAAGGACAGCAAAAGGATGCTACCTGGAAAAGCTTGGTTATGCTGTAGCTCTCATTCAGTCTTTCTTCCTTCCACGTTGTTGCAGGTCCTTTTCCCTCTGCTAGATTTGACTTTGTGTTCAGCCTTGAAGGGCTCCACTGTAGCAGCTTCTCCGTGTTCGCCGTTGCAGTGTGTGTGTAAAGCACCGGAGGGACGGTGAAGCCCTGTTACTGCTCCAGCACAGAGCACCTCTTGCTCTGCTGTTTATGGAGAAGGCAGAAACTCCTGTTGCGTTTCCTTTCTTCACCACTGTGAGAAGGCCTCGTGTGGTAAAGATGCAATCGCAGCCAGGCTCTCTAATTAACTTGCACTAGTATGGACTAGAATTTAAAGTAGTCTCCTTTGCAGCAGGGGATGGGATCACGTAGGGCCTGGTAACGGCGAGCACAAAGCACGCGCTCGCGGGGCACTTTCCCTTCCTAGCTCCCGGGGAATTGGCTGACTCAGAGGCGTGGTTCTCCCCCTGCACTGTACCTGAAAAGCAAGCACCTGGCTGGCAGCACTGAGGGTTAATTGTACTGTTCATTAGTGCTGGCAGGGGTGAAGCTGAATTAAAAGCTTTGAGCTTGGAACTGCATCAAACTCAGCAGCTGGGAAAGCAGAGCTGAACGCAGTAGCATACTTGGCACTGAACGTGGTGGGGAAGGTGGGGGTCTGCCTGCTCCTGGCCTCCTCCCACAGGACACCTCTAACACTGCTTTGTGTCTGTGTGACCCTAACAGCTGCACGTTGGCATCCCAACTGGGGGTACTTACCCTGGAGTTTTATGGCACACTGCTCTCTGCGGGCAGCAGGAACAAAACCCCTCAGCATGGGGCGAGAGCTGCTCCATACCTGCTGTCACCAGAGCAGGCCCAGCAGGCCCTCCCCACCAGGCAGAGGGTGCCCGAGCAGCACGATGGGCTGGGCTGGGGCCTCTGAGGAAACCCGAGGCTGGTGTCTGTGCTGCATACCCAAGGCAGGCCCCCCCCAGGCAGCTCAGCCTTTTGCTCATTGGCGCTCCTGGGCAGCAGCAGCTGGGACAAACACCAACACATGGAGAAGCTGTTGTCGGCAGATGTAACAGAGCACTGCCTTCTCCTTTAAAACCCTTGGTCCAGGCCTGCTGTTCACCAGGAGCTGCCAGAAACCAAGGGGCAGCAGCTGCAGTGTGCTCGGAAACCTCCCGCATCAGCGCGAGCAGCACCATCCAGCAGCTCCTGCACATGGGTGTTTTGCATGGGTGGGCAGCAGGGTGCACTCGGTCACCTGTAGCATAGAACAAAGCCTGGAGCCTGTTCCCTGGTGGGAGGAAGTAACAGGTTAGGGGGCACCCGGACTTAGCTGCAGTGTCTAGAAAAGAGAAATGTCTGTACCAAAGGAGGTCACGCTTCCAAATGTCTCCGTTGTGCGCAGGGGGTAGAAGCCCGCTCAGCTTGGCATGCTGTTTGTGTCAGTAGTGAACTCACTGAGGGCAGGAATGGATTAAGATGAAACACGTTAATCACCAATCACTCTACCAGTGTTGTCAACTGTTTTTGTTTTTAATTGTTATTGTAATATATTTTGGTTGTTTTTCTAATTTAATTCTCTCACTATCGTCTGACTGTGAACTGCGAACAGTGTTAAACTTGATGTAAATAAGGCCCTTTGAAGGGCCTCTTTGCCTGTCGTTCCACAAAGTTTTGCCAATTTGCATTTTGTTTTAAATAAAGGTTGCAATATTTTATTGGCAAAAAAACCCACTTGACTAGATGATGCTTTATTTTTTAAAAAGAATATTTAAACCTGCAGAGTGGTAGCCTGAAGGCTGTTATTTTGGGTAGAAAAGACAAGCTGACTGCAAACCTGTTAGAAAGAGACGTAATACAATTCTGCCAGGTTGCAAAGGAAAGTATTCACATTGATCTGAGCATGTCATGGAGCAGTCAGAGGAGAGTGGTTCTCACTTAGTTCTCAAACGCGCGCGCGTGTGACCTGGCACGAGCGCAGGGTCCTGCAGCATCAGTTTGAGAGGTGCCCTCGCTGGAGGCACCACCCCCTCCTTACTCAGTAACAGAACTGCACAGCGTGCCGACTTCAGACCTGCCAGCACTGCCAAAAACTCAATAAAGTGACTTCCTTCCCCCCAACAACTTAGAGCCTGAGTTGTGCCCTGCAGGGGGCCGCAGCCTCCCTCCACCAGCTCACCTTCCCCAGGCACAGCTCCCTTGGCTGTTCCCCTGCTGGCGCTTCAGGACTGACACGTGGCAACACGAGCGCCCACAGAGCAAGTCCCAGAAACACCTGATAAAAGCAGACGCTAGCACAGGCCCTAAGGGTCCAGCCTAGAGTCAAGAGCCCGGTTTAAACCAACTTTGCACAGAGAGAAGCAAGGGGTGAGACAGCAGCCAGCTCATCTTCCTGCCTCAGGCTACGAATCCTCATCCTCCTGCCTCAGGCTTTGAGTCCTTGTTAGGTAACAGCGCTGGCCTGCCTGGAGGGAAACGCGGACTCAAAGTCTGCGGGAGCAGTAAGTGTGTCTGGTCAATCTTTTCCCAGGGTTGTGCTGCTCATTGCTGGCACGACAGAAAGGGTCAAAGCTGAAAATAGCTCAAAGGTCCGCACATGTGGCATTCAGGCAGCTAAAGCCCGTCCTTGGCATGTGCTGATTCACCTCGCTGCCGAGCACAGCTGTGTTGGAAGGGAGTTTTGACCCAGAGGTCACAGAGTGATTCCTGTAACACTGTTGAAATTTTTTGGTCCTGCTGTCAGGTACTTATCACCTGGCAAGTACCCAGACAGCAAACAGCCCCTCGGTGTAGTAATGCTGATACCAGCCAAAAAGCTGCAGCATGCATACCGGGGGAAAAAAGAAAAAAAAATAAATCTTAATCCATCTCTGAAAGAACAGAACTCAACCGCAACCTGTTCTTTCAGCCACCATCCACCTCAACTGCCCTTTGCCCATGAAATGGGAGATTGTCTCGCCCTAAACCAGTTCCTGAAGTGAACCAATCAGGCTCTTTACCAAATTGTTAGAGAAACAATTTCAGCAGCAGCTCACCTCACCCCCACAGCTGCTTCCATAGAATGAAAGTCTCCAAGAGAGGGGAGAGAAGGACAGGGCAGGCCAAAGCCTCAGGCTGTGGGTTTTACAGTGCCAGAGACTCTCAGTCATTCTATGCAAAGGTGTCCCTGACCAAACCATGATCCTGGTACATGTCCCCAAGTGCCACACACCTTGTGAATGCAGGAGAGCAATATGGAAAAACCCTCAAAAGCAGCAAACATGTTCTGCCCAGTCTGAGAGTTTGCAGAGTGATAAAGCTGCAGCCAGGGAAGAGGCTGTGGCTTCTGCTGGACTCTCTCAACAGGCCCAGGCTGTTCAAGGCCCTCATTACGAGACGACAAACTGAAGACAACCCCTTTCACATGAAACAAAGTCTGGCAGCACAAACAAATCGCTACATCAGGCTAAAAGAAGGAACTTAAAAAAATACCAGAGGGACTTCAAACACAGCCAAGCACAAGCTGTGCCAGTGCCCCATGAGTAAGGCTGGGCAGGGTGCACAGCCCACCCTGCCGACAGCCCTCAGAGCAACGAGGAGTTAAGTCTCTGCTCCTGTGCAAGTGTTTGGCTGGGTAACCTGCTGCTTGCCTGACCTTGTGCAAGGAGAGCAGCTCCTAGTGTGCAAAACCGCCTTCACCACCGGTATAGTCCCACCTGGTGTTCAAGGAAGGAAGTAATTGATGCGCTGGGATACAGATTTACAGCCCTGTGCAGAGAAAAGCTTCTCCTCTTTGGGGACAAACACCATCGTCCTGGCCACCTCGTCGAGGGCTGCCTCCGTGTACGGCAGGCCCCGGGCCAGGAAGGCGTCCCGTGCGCAGAGCTTCACGTGGTGGTACTCCAGGGGCAGGAATGGCACGAAGAAATCGATGAGGTTCTCTTCAAGGAGGTGGCTGCGGGCGTAGCTGTTCTCTGCAGCAAAAAGCAAGACAAAAGCTTCAGCCACCTGGGAGCGGGCACCCCTCTGAGACGAGCTCTGTCCTCTCTCCCTGCACCCAGCCGCTGTGGTGTGGAGGCAGACACCCCTGCACCCCCAGAGCTGCGCAGCACGTAGCCTGACTGCAGGCCAAGGGAAGCCCGAATTCACTGAGGCACGAGGCTGCTGGTTACAACCCTGCTATTTTCAGGGCTGAAGGGGGCAGAACAACCAACAGCTCCTTTTCTGCAGGCCTCACTGCTGCAGCAGTGCCACGCTTGGGACCGCACCACACAGATGAAGGAAGGGGCACACAGCAGGGTGTGGGGGACACATAAATGCTTGTTCCATGGCACAGATGTTTGTACAGCACAAGACACCTCATAAGTGAGGCCCCAGGGCAGGGTGGAGGGGCAGGTTTGTGGCCTGCTCCTGTGAGCCGGTTTCCTACCTGCGGGCTGCAGCAGCTCCAGCCGCAGCCGCTGCTCCAGGAGCTCCAAGGAGATCTCCTCCCGCGCCCGGCCGGCCCGCCAGAAGTCCAGGGCTACCTCATTGATGGTGTTGCCCCCAATATTGCTGTGGACAGAAGGAAGTCACTCACTCCACCATGCCACCACAGAGAAATTGCTCAGAGGTGCCAGCAGCACCCCCTACAGACAGGCCTCAGCAATTCTGTCCATGATGGGATTCTCTGTGTGGGATTCAACATCTGAAACACTCTCACACAGAGGAATTTCTTCCCAAAAAAGCCCTTTCTGCCTTCCATCTTGCCAGCCCAGCCCCTGTGGCAGCTGCTTTCTCCCGCGGGGTGGGACTGGCAGTCAGCAGAACCCCCCATCCCTGTCAGTCCCCTGTCCTGGCCTCTCAGGTGCCGCTTGGCTCCACACCAAACCCTCACCAAGTCACCACAAAGTCCAGGCCAGGGGGCAGAGCACCTGGCAGGACTCCCACTACCAGTAAAGGTCCGGGACTGGGACATCCCCTGCCTCAGGGACAAACCCTCACCACCCTCAGGTGCGGCTGCCTGCTGGGGGACACGGGGTCCTGCCAGCCATCGAGGCTCCCGGAGCAGCAGAACAAAAAAGCTGCCACCACCTCCCCGTGCTGCCTTGCCAGCACAGCTCACCTGCCCCTGCTCCTCCCCGGCCCACAGGAGAAGCACCCTGAGGGCTGAGGGTGACCAGCTCCCTCTGGTCCCCATCGCCCAAACCTGGCCACAGCCGCAGGCCCAGGGCAGCGTCCCAAAGAGTGCTGGGGGAGAGCCAGCCCTCCTGTGCCAGGCCAGTGTCACCCTGCCACTGGGTATGATGAACCCCCCCCCCCAGATTACACAGTGCTGCAGTTCAAGACACCCTGCTCCCTCTGCTCGGTGACGTGGGGCCTTGGCCCAGTGTCCTGCTGTCCCCACGCCTGCACAGCTTGCCAGGTAGGGCAGAAGGGCAGCTCAGCCCAGCCAGCAGCACGTGCACCCTGCCCGGAGCAGGTGGGAAGGAAGAGCAAGGAGGGAGAAGCTGCCTCCTGCGCCACGGACCTGCCAGAGGCCCACACAGGTAGGACAGACCCGGTCAGCTCTGCAGGCAACAGGCACAGACAGGTCTTCGTGAGCACAGCAGCTGTCCTAGGGAACCACCAAGCTTGGAGGTTAGAGCACGGAGGTTGGATAACAGGAGTGGGGTAACAAATCCCCTTTGGACAACTGAGCGTGGTTTCGGAACTGAACCTTGTTTTCTGCTCACCTCCAACCTGTGGGAACAGCTCTTGCCAGAACAAGGCTGAAAGCCACAAACCAAAATGAAGGGGGACTGAAGATGCTTGTCTCTCCCGGGCATTTCTCACTGGTTAGTTCAGGCATCTGCCTACCTCACGTCCTGCTGGTGGTATGTGCCACTGCTCCTGGCAGATGTCCGGTCCCACCAAATCCTGGGTGAGGGACAGCACTGGAGCGTGGAGATGCTGACAGACAACCGGTCTCCCTCCGGATGGGCAAGGAGCCACCCTCCATTCCCTACGCTGCAGGATGAGCCGATGCCAGGAGCAGCCCTCAAAGGCTAATGGCACCTCAGTCTGTGGCTAGGGCCAGGCAAGTGGCACCTCCCTGCTCCCAGCTACAAGTGCTACCTTGCACAACTTCCCACCAAGAGCTGCAGCCCTGTGTTCCCTGCAGTACAGGATCCCCCTGCTCAGCCCTCCAGGGTGCAGGATGAGCATCAACAAGGAACACTGACCATGGAGGCAACCACTCGCTGGAGGAGTCAGTCACCTCTTCTCCCTCCTCTGCAGGCCTGGACCCTCATATTGAACACCGTAGGAGATAAACTCCACCATTTTGTCCCTCCCCATGTGTTTGGGGCCTCAGAAGTTACCTGAGAAAGAGGAAGATGGACCTCCGGTAATCCACCTGGCCCTTCTTGCCATTGTGAGCCATGAAGGGCTTGATGGTGTCCAGGAGTCCAAAATGAAGTTTTTCTGCCTCATCAAAGATGAAGAGGGACTGCTTGCAGAGCTGCACAGTCTCGCTTATCTGCTTCTCCAGTTGAACCTGCAGGGCAGCAGGCAGCAGAGTGAAATGCCCGGCAGCAGTCGATGGCACAGGGGCTGAGCCTGGATGTGTGGGGACAGTCCTGGCCAGCCCTGCTGTACCACACGGCCACTCGCTCGCTCCCTCCTGCCCAGAGGGACAGGGGAAGAGAATGGGAAGAGCAAGAGAACATGTGGGTCGAGATTAAACTCGTGAAGAAGGGGAAGAGAGAACAAACTGATCAATGCAAAGGCAATCACTCACCACCTCCCACAACTGATGCCTGGTTGGTCTGTGAGCAATGGCATCCTGCCCTACCCCAAAGCCCGCTCCCCTCAGATTTTACTGCTGAGCTTGGTGCTACACAAAATACCCCTCTGGTCGGCTGTCCTGGCTGTACCTCCCCCACAGCTTCTTGCACACCCCCAACCTACTGAGGGAGCAGAGTAGGGAAAAAGGGATAACCTCAATGCTGTGCACACACTGCTCAACTCAAACCACCGTTATTTAACCCTGTTTTACTCATAAATCCAAATACAACGTGGCGTATAGCTGCTAGGGAGAAAGAGAAAACAAACAACTCCATCCCAGCCAGACCATCCCCGTGGTACCATGTTGTTAGCTCTCACCTTGTACGAGTCCACGTACTTGTGATGGGGGAAGTGGAAAAGCGCGATGAACACCCGGACACACTCACTCTTCAGCCCGTCCCGGTACAGGTGACTGGCCACCATCCGGGCCACAAAGTTCTTGCCTGTGCCGGACCAGCCGTGGAAGGAGAGGACCAGAGCCTTCTCCGGCTGCGGGCTCTGCAGGAAGCGCCGCACTGCCTGGATGACGACTTCTTTGGCCAAGTGCTGCCCATGGAGCTGCCCGTTGAGGTCCATTTCGAGCCCTGCAGGAAAGACAGTGAGAGTTCAGCATTAATCTGCAAGCCCAGTTGCTGCTGCAGGTGGCAGTAAGAGAACAAAAGCCCCCAGAGCCCTGCTGGTGGGGCTGCGTGCCCGGGAGGTGTCTGGCCAGGCATTAAAGCTGAGGCAGGCTGCTTACAGAAGCCTGGGCACTGCCTGCGATGGCCAAGAACTGCAAAAAAAAAAAAGAACACGGATCTTCTGCTGACTACTTTTTTCTTTGAAAACTGAGCAGAGTATTTGATGCCTGCAGAGCACTGAGGCCTAAAGGTTTTATTTAGTATTTACTGAGCTCTATGTACTACTCAGCAGAGGGTACAGCTACCACAGGTCTCAGGGTCAGCAAACGAATGACACCAGTGTAGGGCTCGCACGCAGCTCTCAGAGCACCCTCCTGCCCCAGGGCTGGATACTGGGAATACTGGGGATACTCGGCCAGCCTGGATCCCAGGCTGTGCCTGGGAACTGCCAGCTGAAGGCAAGGATCATGGCAAACTGGAGCAGATACACTGCACTGGAAGGAGCAGGCTTTCTCACGGTCTCAGAACTGCAAAAGAGTAATGAGAAACAGGGCTTAGCTCAGCCCCTCACCCTCTCAGAAATGCCCTTTAGCTATATCACTTGCTAAAACACACTTCTTTAGAAAAAAAAAAAAAAAAAACACAACACAAAACAACCACATAACAGAGACATCAGGGAAAAGAAGCAGAGAAAAGCCCTGCCTGAGCTCTCCCAAGAGGCAGCACAGCACCCACCTGTGATGTTGTTGACTATCCTGCAGTCTCCCGTCTTGCAGCACTTGCCGAAGCTGCAGTACCACGCAGAGAAGATCTCCAGGTAATCCTGGCCCACCAGAGGCAAGCTCCAACCTGGAAAGGCAGGGGTCAGAGCAGAGCCGTGCCAGCAGGTGCCTTTCCTGTGCTGTGTGTGGGCGCTCAGGTGCTCGCCGTTAACTGCTGCCCTGCCCCAGGTGTGTGGGCCCACAGGGGCTAACAGGCTGCAGCTGGCTCAGACAGGGACACGGAGCCACACGGGCTGGGAGCACCCCCCCTGCCCCAACACACATTTGTGGCACCCGCTGTATGCCGAGTGATGGGGGGAGCCCCGTCCCCACAGTGGCCACGGGAGCTGGGGGTGCAGACCCCCACGCAGGCACAGGGAAGTGTTTGGTCCCGCTGCTGTTCCCAGGGCACAGGAATGGGAGAGGAGGGAGCTTACCTGGGCTGGGACCGGCCTTCCTCTTCCCCTCCTCTTCACAGCCCTCCTGTGACACCTTGCAAGCCAGGTACTGCCAGTACTGCTTGGAGAGAGCTCCCACAGCTCCCAAGTGCTTCTTCACAGCTTCGTACCTCGCTCTGGCCCACGGGGCCGCCTCCGTCACAGCTCTCCGGTCCTCCTCCCAGGGTCCCTGCTGCTCCTCTTGGCTCCCCAGGCTTTCAGAGCCCCCCAGCAGCAGCAGCAGGCAGGCAGCCAGCCCCAGGCAGGACAGGAGCGTGCTCCGGCCCATGGCTGTGGATGCCCCGCCGGGATCCTGTCCTGCTGGATCCCTCTGGATCCCGTCCTGCCTCAAACGGCTGGAGCCGTGATCTCACTTCCTGGCCGCCCGCAAACGGAGTCGTGCTGGGGGAAGCCGCGGGCTGGTGGCACCACCACACCTCGCAGGGCCCAGCCACACCACCCCACGGCCCCTGCCCCGCACCGCGGTCCCCACAGCACGGCACTGGGCTGCGAATGGCTCCTCCTCCCAGCGCCACGCAGCAAAACCAGCCCCTGGGATTGTCCCAGCTTGGGCTCCTGCCTCCCTCTGCCCAGAAGGCACCTAAGGGTGCCCAATAACCTCTTTTAGGGAGCCCCGTGGCCCGGGTGAGGTGTTGCTGCTGAGCACATCACCAGGACGGGGCAGTGGGTTTGACTTCCAGGAGTGGGATTTTTCCAGCAGTGTGCTCGGGTGCTGCTAGGGGATTGGACTGCTTTTTGTGGCAGCTGAAACGGACACAAATCTGAAACACAAATCTAAAACACTCACCTGTTGCCAGAGATGTGAGGGGGGACTTTGGGAAGGTCTCTACCTGCCTCTGGGCTTGCTGTTTTGGGAAGACAGCTGGCTACACGGGCATGGGTGGTTGTTCATCAGGGTGATTTCCAAGGGGACACAAAAATAACTGGCACAAACAAGGGAGCAGGAGAAGGGGATGAGTCAGACCGGCAGCACGCAGAGCTGCAATGAGCTCTCCGGGCGTTACTTGCTCGCTGTTTGGGTGCGAGTTCGGTTTAGCAATTGTACCATAGCTCCAGGAGAAAAGATTTTGTGGCTGACTCTGGGATGGGCATGCTGTGACACACGCTGTGTCACATTCCTCACCTACAGTAAAGAGTTTCGCTGGTGATTTTTACATCAGCACATCTTTGTACACCAGTACATAAACAGGGACGGGGGGACTCCATGCAGACAGACAGGAAAATGGTTCAGATCAGCAGAGAATCACCACAAAATCATGTAGGAGAGCTGTGGTACAACTCGTTACCACCACTGACCTCTCCACCACCAACCAATTTTTCTCCAAGCAGCTGTAAAATCCCCTCTGTATGGGGAAGCAGCGAGCAGTCCCTAAGACTGGCTGCTCTTGCTTTAGCAGGGGACAAGGATCCCAAGCAAAGCTTGGCTGCAATTTTGGAAGCAATTTTGGAAGCAGGCAGTAGAGGAAAAGCACACTTGAACCATCCAGAGGAAAACTAGTCAGCACTGACATGCCAAGTACACAAACCCAGCTGTGTGGGGGAGATGAAAAGTGGATAAGCGCCTTTTATCTTGCATTTTACCCCGAGGTATACCCACTGCTGGCTTACTGTAAGAAACTATCATTTACATGAGTTATCCAGCATCAGAACAAGTCCTCCCACAACTTACCCTAACCAAAACAAAGCTGAGATGTGTTGTTTCCAACACGGAAAGTTTTCAAGGTTATCCCAAGTGCTCAGAAAAATGAAGTGGATGTTTAAATGCAATTCACTCGTTCAGGTGGATGGGGAGCAGGACTGCAGCACCACCAGGGCATGGAGTGGAGCAGATCTCCATCTACAGGTGGCTATAAATATTGCAAATCTGCATGAAAAAGATACTCGTACTGATTAGCATAATTGCCCCCTCCAGTTTAATAATCCTTGAAGCTAAACCCTTAACACTAGTTGCTGTAATTCAACTAAACCAGAACTAAAATCAGTGCACATAAAAAACATCCAAAACCAAAAGCACTGCAGCCACAGAAAAATGAAACTGCCACCAATCTTTCTGAAAACCACCTGAAGCATCTGAATTGAAGCCCTTATGTGGATTTATGAAAAAAAAATACATCATAGTTGTGACATTCAAGCCCTGCCCTCCTGGGATAAATGTTTTAGCTGAAAAGAGCTGATCAAAAGGGCTGGTCTTCACTACAAAAAGCAGATGCTTCAATGTTCCAATGGAAAAAAAAAAAAAAGAAAAAAAATCGGAAAGATAAAATGACTGATGGTTCCATGCCAGCTCCAGGGAGCAACAGCACAGTTCCTGGGGTGGCAGCTCATGTAAGTGTAGCACACTTTGAGAGCTAGAGAGGAAAATGAAAGTCGTTTTTCAGTAACCTGCCAACTACACCCTGATGACCAGGCTGAGGTTAACAAGGAACTGAAGGAAAAAAAATAAAAAGTAACATTAAAACATTAAAAAAATCCAAAATCCTGACTAACTCAATCCCCTTTGCAGGACCTCAGGCAGGAAATTATGCCCAAGGACTAGATGGGAAGGTGCAGAAGGGTGGAAGAGACCCCAGTGCTCTGCAAGGGAAGAACTCACTCATACCTGGCTAGGAAGGACAGGCTGGGAAGCACAGCAGACAGGCAGTGCCCTAGTGCAGCTTGCTAGGACTACATCTCTATTTTTTTTCCTTCCTCTGCTGAATCTCAAGCTCTTGCTATAGTATTTGCTGGTCTTCAGCTGGCAGTTTCACAGGAAGAG
Organism: Aythya fuligula; assembly: GCF_009819795.1. Taxonomy (NCBI): domain Eukaryota; kingdom Metazoa; phylum Chordata; class Aves; order Anseriformes; family Anatidae; genus Aythya; species Aythya fuligula. The sequence goes on along the minus strand of NC_045566.1, from coordinate 20,782,491 downwards.
GAAGCTGCAGGGGGCTGCACAGCCCCAGACGTAACGTAACAGTTATTCCAGAGCAGTCCTGGCGAACAGCATCCATCTGATTAAAAATCCATGATCTTGGGTCAGGTTGGGTCTGACTGCAGGTATCATCTAAAGAGAAAGAAAAATCAGTACTGCAAAAAATGTGGTGATGCCTGGCTTATGCAGCACCTCTGACAACTCGGGCAGAGGGCACCTTGCAGTCTGGGATTTTAAGCTACAGCTGTATCAGCTCAATGGGGAAATGCTGTGCATCCACCCTTTTACAGTTTTTCTCAGTTTCCGCACAGTAATTCCTGCTACGCTTCCACAGATGAACTCTGACAGAAGGCAGCAGGAGGAGAGCCTCTCCAGCAGCTCAGCATAATGCAGACAAGGATTAGATCAGCAAATAAAATGAAGATGTGGAATAAAGGAGATTGAGGGATCTCTCTCCCTCTTTTTCTCCCACCAAGTTCTACCCCCAGTCTCCTAAAAATATTGAGACTGCAAAGAAAAAACAGAGCACCAGTGCCACACATGCCACAAACTTCTTTTCTTTTTTACTTTTTAGAAACAAAAAATTGTAGGGAAAGAATCTGAAGGAAATTCAGGAAGAGAGCTGGTTTTCAAAACCATGTTCTTTTCCACTGGCTCGAAGTTGTTTCTGTGTATTCTTCTGTAAAGCTATGTTCATTTTATAATCAGAAACATTTCAAACTTTACGGTTACATAAACTCTCACCCTGTTACGCAGCAGGGTGTTTCCACCAGAGAAATCAGTTTAAGAAAAAGCAGAAGCTCCTGGCCACGTACCGACACCATTCTGATGGTGCAGGCCAGGTCAGAGCGTTCCCACGTTTCCATGAGCACAGTGACTCAGTGGTTTCACGGTCTGCCGGTCCCCAGGAGCCACACGAGGCCGGCAGCTCGTCCCGAAGTCATCTCAAGGCCACAGCAGCTCCCAGCGGCTTCCTTTGCTTCCAGATGCCTGACGTTCAGAGCTGCGAGCGTCACCTCGACCTCTGAAAAGCTCAGTGCAGCAGGTTATTGCAAAAACAAGCTCCGATCCAGCAAGATGAGATCCCCGTGCTCTGTGGGAACAGGTCTTTGATGGCTGTTTATTTGCCACGTCTCGTAATAAGGCTTCAATAAAAGCTTAGAAAAGCCAACCACAAACACTTGCCAGTTTCTATACATACCTTTTGCCAAGTGAATACACCGTACAATGAGCCAGCCTACTGGGACACAAGCAAGAAATCAGCCTAGGTGTTTGGCAGCTGCAGGGCCCAGGGATGCACGCTACAAAGCCAAATAGATTTGCTCTCTGGAGACCATTTAAGCCTGGCTGTGTTTTGTTTAACATCACTTTGGTACACTCTTCTTGAACACATCCTGCCTCACCAGCAAAGCTCTCGCAATCAAGCTGCGCATTTGATCCCAATCTTGAAAATAAATACATCCCTGGAATAAATGCCATCGGTAAGCACCAGTGAAGGAATAACTGGGAAACACCAGTAGCAAAACAATTCAAATGTTCAAATGTAGGAAATGGGGAGAGGGGGAAGGCATGGAGAGAAACTTAAACAATCCATCAGCGTTGCTTTATTAAAATCTTTATTCACACAATGTTGCTTTATGTGGGATTTGACCCTGGGGGATACAAGTAGAAAGTCATGATTGCATTCCGTTTTCTTATTAGCAACCTCCATTTGTGCAGCTGCTCCCAGGGGCAATCCTCTGACAGCTCCAACAGGGGTGTCTGTTTCAAGCATCTTGCTCCAGCTGCCGCAGCAAATAAATTACCTTCTTAATAAATTATTATTTTGCAGTTGAAGTTTGTTTGGCAAGACACACTCCAGTTCATTAGCTGCTGGAAGAGGAGCTGATTTCAGTGTTTCCTCCAGCCTGACTGCTGCCTTTGGAAGGAGGAGATAAATAGCAGATGGCTGATGATGCTCTCTTTTTAATTAGTTCTTGATTTCTGTGCTTCAAGCGCTCTGATATTACTAATATCCACAACATAACCATTTTGTAACATCTGGAGCCAGCGAATTACAGTGTGCACAGTGAACAAGAATTAGAAGTGTCATGAAAACCTCATCAACAGACAGCATAGCACCTGCCTCACAAACATTTTTTAGAGGTTCAAGCAGACTCCGTTTTGCATCTGGATGTTGCTTCTTATTTCCTTTGCAATGGTTACGACTCACTTGAAATTTCTCAGGGTTCCATATTAAAGCGAAACAACGATCTCTGCCAAAACACCAGTGATTACAATGCCAAAATTGGATCTTCCTGATTCTGGGTAAGAGAGGAATTGATTCTTTTTTCCTGCTGCAGGACACCAAGCTCCAGTGACCACAAGAGTCAATATGACCAAAATAAAAACAAAAAAAAAGAAGGAAAAAAGCACCTATTTCCTGCTTCCTCCTAAATGATGATGTTTGACTTCATGCCCTTTGTTTACAACTAAACCAGTACAGTACTTTAATTCTTTGACATTCATACTGAAGGAAAACTTATCCCCAGATCGGATCTGACTGCAAGGTTCAGCTTAGAAGCCCCTAAACAAGCAAAGCATAAGCCTTGAACATGAATTTCATTTCATAAAGACAGAGGGTTTTTTAGAATTTGTTACTGAGTCAAATGTGAATCATCAGCAGTGCTGAAACACAAATCTGATCTTCAAATTTCCACAGAGCCTTCCCAAAATATTAAGTGCTCATGATTTTGCTCAGAGAAAAAAAAATAAAAATACTTCAAGCTGCTCTCATGTGCTTCGGTCTCCCCTCTCACGTAAATCACCTTGAACTTTTTGGGAAACAAGTTTATGCCAAAATGGCTTAGTGTGGACCTATTCTGCTTCAGAACAGAAGCATTCACTCACCTCCTGCTACTCACAGTACCTCCCAGCCAGTGAGATGTGGCTGTGGGCTACACGATGTGTCAGCCCAGGGCACTCGGTGCTGCACTAAGGGCACCTACCAGGCACCATCCACACGGGCTAAACGCACAAAGGACCAGGGCTTCTTAAGCTTCTGTTATATTATCCAGTACAGCCACAGAGGCACCAGTTTAACACCAGTATCCAAAAAGCGGTCTGTACATTGGTCCTGACTAGCAACACCAATAAATAACTCTGGCTCCAGTCCTGACTGTGGAGAGAATCTGTGATGTAGCCAAGTCCAAAAGACGTCTAGAAGAACACAGAAGCCCATTTCAGGAGAACAGCTGCATTCTACTTTCAAGATATTCTGCTCAGAAAATGACAAAAAGACGTCAACGAAATAAAACTACATTTTAAAATAACCTCTTTCACTCACACCTCTTTGATCAGGTATGGCAGCAGCTGCAAGCACCAGTAAACAGCTCTTCATTTCGTCTGCCTGCCACACTGCTGCAGAGGTGGAAAGATTTTGACAGACACGTCAAGGAAAAGGGCTTAAACTGACGTTTTGCTGCTCTGGCTCACAAGTTCAATAAGATATAACCACTTTGGGAAGTGATATGTTCCCTTACTTATAAGGACCATACTGTGTGAACTGAAAATTGATGTAAACTCTTTAAATTTGGAAACCTGCTGAAGAAAGTGCTTCCCCTTCTGGAGACAGATTCAGACCTACCACGAATGTGACAAGTTTCACGGCCACAAGCTTGTCTGCAGTGCAGACTGACGCAGTGCTGAAGTATGACAGGATTAGCACAGATGAGTGCTGTGAGGTCACCCCAAAAGGCCAACTTGCACAAACATTTCCTCGCCTTATGGCGAAACCATTAGGAGTGAAGACACCAGGATGAACACCCAGATCCATCAGAGCATCCCAGTGGGGGTTGCAGGAAGCAGCAAGGCAGAAAAACTTACTGGAAACGCTCACAGCTTCAGAGCTCAGCCGCAAGACAGGCCAGGTAGAAGGTCGGACTGAAAAACTGCTGGCATTCCACACAACGGCAGCACTGAGCTGTGACTGCAGCATCAAGCAGCATGAAGCTCTCTCTGTGGGAGATGACGAGGAAAGAGCACAGCTCAGGGTTCTCTCCACTCTCTTCAGGGCCTTGTCCACGGCTGTTGGTTACTGGGGAAGTCCAGCAACACGTCCAGATTCTCCAAATTAAAAGGGGCATACAGTAAGCAGCAGGACCTCGCTAAATGGAATCTGTTTCCAAGGACAGATTCTGTCCTCCTCCTCAGCTACAACATAACAAAAATTTGGTTAACACAGACACAGGACTGCAAAGAGAGTTCCTCAACTCAGACCAGGTTCCCTACTAATGGAAAACAGTGACAGGACATGTGGAAACTTACTTTAACCCCTTAACTATCAAGTGCTATATAACCACCCTGTCCTCCTTTAAATCTTCAACCCTGTGGATAAATCTTTGATAGGACTTCAGCGATAACACTGAACCTTTATCACAAGTGAGGCAGCCCCCTTTCTCAGATTTTTTATCGAGGAGAGGGCAGCTGAGCAGCAGAGGTCCCCTCTCCCACCCCTAATGGCATTCAGAAGAACATCCCACCCCCTGGGGTGGGGGCGCAACTCTTCAGTCTAGTAATTATTTTATTCACCACTTCCTCGTTCTCTAAAGAAGCAGTAAAATGCCTAACCAGCTCACAGCTGATTACATACAACCCTGAATCAGACAAAACTCACACAACCGTATGTGGGGAAGAGAAGGGGAGAGGACCGTACTGTTCACCTCTGTTTCACCCCTCTAGAACCAGTCCACAACTTAGTGTCTGTATTCCACGCGCTTCCACCAACACCAGGAGCCATTTTCATCCAGTGCAACGTCCACTGCCGGCAATGGACACACCGCGATGGCCGAGATGCCACTACAGGTACTGAGCCATCCGAGGCTCAAACTTCCCACCTCTCACTGCTGTCAGCCCACGGTAAAAGCCAGCGTCACCTCTGTTTCTCTGGCTCGGAAGCTTCCTGTTCATTTCAGTCCATCGTGGCCACAGCCTGTCAGAACTGATTGTGCTGTTTTTCTATCGCTTTTTTTTTGTTTTGTTTTTTTTAAAAAAAGAGTTTCATCTGCGTTCCACTACAATTACAAATGAGACAGTGTCATCCTGTCTTCCACCAGCACAACATCTGGCCCAAACTGGTCTGTGCACTGCTTCACTGTAGCCAGAATGCTGAGAAGCCGCTGGTCTAGGGCATCCAGATGAGGGTCAGAAAGCACTGGTGAGATGGGGTCATGCGACATGGCAGTTTTTAAGGCAGACTTCAGTACTCCATTCTTCAGGTAATTGAGTCTGTTCCAGGTAGAAACCCGGATGCTGCAGAAGAAAAACAAACATCATCATACCACCACTCGGCTAAAGCCCCGTCAGCAATGCCAAAAGCCAGCCTCTGGAAGGAGCCTATAACATCATGACTTTATCTAAATCAAAAGGAGTTTATCACAAAAATGGTTTGGGGAGAGATGGGGACCAGTTATAACCACAGCACAATTCTTATGTTATATAGAAACACTTTCAGCTCCTAGCAAGGAACTTCTTTAGCCCTGAGGCATTCTGAACAACGTTCAGAACAGAAAGAAAATAAACTGTCTGTTAATGCAAAAACAGAACTCACCTTACCTCAGGAAGAGTGTAACTGACCAACAGCTAATCACAACAGACACAAGTCACTCAACTGAACTTCCACAGAAAGTGAACATGTCAGTGATCTTTCTGCTTCGATTGCCATTAACTTTGTCATGTTAGCATATCCAAGTAGTCTTTTCTGTGAAGTCTCTTGGGATTTGCCCTCCAATTTTTGTGTTTTAGAACCACTAAACTCCTTGCTTTTGAGGGCCTCCAAAGAAACAAGCAATGAAAGCAAGTATTGTAATAAACCAATAGTTGAAACTTATGACTTCTTATATGAAGTGTGCCTGGTATCACAAAGAAAGGATATCTGAAAAGCAGAGAACTGCGAAGTATTATTATGCATTACATAAACATCTCTTCTGGTTACATTTGGGAGAATGTAGATGAGGAAGACTCCAAAAGATCCTCACAAAACAGGAAATTAAAAATGCATTCAAAATTAATACAGGAAAACTAAAGAAATTAAAAATCAATTAATTTAATTGTTCTCCATGTGGATTCTGCAAAAATGTTGCAAAATGTAGGTCAGGTGTACTGTAGCATACATAGAGCCTTGCTTGGAGCAAGCAGGGGGGCAAGAACTCAGACTTTCTTCAGAGTTCCCAGGTTTCCCAGGCTTTTTTCCAGGCTGAGGAGTTCATGAGTCAGAACCCTCCAAGGACAGGCTCAAGGAACTCTCAGCTAGATGCTTATTTTGGAAGGTTTAAAGGACTCTATGTTATCTTGAAGTAACAGATGCAGGAAATAGATTTATCAGTACTTTTCTTCCTGGCATTTGTATTTACTTGTTAATGAGAAGTAGCAAGGTCCTGGTGAGAAAGGGGCCACAGAAAACAGAAATCAACAGCTTGCAGGCAATAAAAATAAAATGAGCAAAAACCACAGCTCACAAGGCCAAAATGAAAACCAAATCCTGCAAAAAACTACAAACCTCTCTTTGAAAGCCACACCCTGAGCAGTGCTATAGTCCAGTTGAGAAGGAACACTTCGAAATGCAGGTAGTTAAGTTGCCAGACACGTAGAGTCCTTAGCTTCTGTCAGGGAGAACTCAAACCGTGATGTGAACTTTTATTCAGCAGGAGCTGGATGGAGACAGCTGCAGATGCAACGTACCTGTCATACTGACTCAGAATAGATTTGACCAGTGACCTGGAGGTGAGACTACTTCCTCTAGTCTACCATCTGATTTACTACCTTAATAAAAATGTATTTCTGAGCTTCTTGAGCACTGACAGTACATCAAACACACACAGTACTTCAAAAAAAGAAAGTACTGTGTACCTGAGTGAGTATTTTCAGGTTGCCAGAAGGCTTCAAACTTAATTGTATTGCAAATCTAAGAACAGAAATTTCATAAGCAGAGTGAACAGCATCCCTGAATTTCACTTACATGCAGCACTGATAAAGAGGAGCTAGAATGCTTCTTTCATCCAGGGCAGGGTTTCCAAAGCTGAAAAGCAAAATGGAAAAAAAAAAAAAAAAAAAAAAAAAAAAAAAGTGAAGCAGTTGAACACTTAATGTTGTTCTCATCATCAACAGACTTGTAAAGAATTCAAAAATCAATACTAGGCAATTTAATGCTCCAAGAGCTTAAATCATTTAAATTAAAACATAAACAGGCCATGACCAATTACAGATATAACTCTCAACAGCATCAGTTAATGTACCAGCTAAATGGAAGCAACACCAGTGTACCTAGTTCTTTATCAGACCAAGGCACCTTGGAAACAAACTTCAGAGGAGTTAGGAAATTGGGCTCATCTTGCAAAGGGGGGGAAAGCGATAATTGGTATTCTGGACACAGAGCATGAGTCTTGCCTTTCTGACACAGCTGGACAGGGAATGAATGAAACATTAGCCCTACAGTATTTTAGATGTCCAAGTTTAGATCAACGGTTCAATATACAAGGTGATCAAGCTTAACGCTTCATGATCACACTTTCTAAGGGAGGCCTGCCAAAAGAATTTCATAGTATTTTAGCCTTCAACTACATACATGTCTTTTTTTTTTTTTTTTTTTTTTTTTTTTTTGCCAGTTTTTGTAAAATCATAGAATGGCTTGTGATGAAAGGGACTTCAAGGATCACCCAGTTCCAACCCCCTGCCATAGGCAGGGACACCACCCACTACATCAGGTTGCTCAGGGCCTCATCTAACCTGGCCTTGAACACCTCCAGGACATCCACAACTTCTCTGGGCAACCTGTTGCAGTGCCTCACCACCCTCTGAGTGAAGAATTTCCTCCTAACATGTAATTTAAATCTCCCCTCTTTTAGTTTAAGTCTGTTGCTCCTTGTCCTGTCTTTGTCTGCCTGAGCAAAAAGTCACTCTCCATCTTTTTGATAAGCCCCCTCTAAGTACTAAGAAGCTGCAATGAGGTCACCCTGGAGCCCTCTCTTCTTCAGGCTGAATAGACCCAGCTCTCTCAGCCTTTCTTCATAGGAGAGGTGCTCCAGCCTCTGATCATCCTTATGGCTTCCTCTGGACCCCCTCTAACAGCTCCACATCCTTCTGGTGCTGAGGGCCCCAGACCCAGACAGAGGGCTCCAGGTGGAGCCTCACCACGGCGGAGTAGAGGGAGGACAATCCCCTCCTTCCCCTGCTGCCCACCCCTCTGGTGATGCAGCCCAGGACACAGTTGCCCTTCTGGGCTGCAAGCACACCCTGCTGGCTCACATCGAGCTTTTTTATTCTACCACAACCTCCAAGTCCTTCTCTGCAGGGCTGCTCTCAGTGAGTTCTTCACCCAGTCAGTCCTTTTGTCCGCGATTGCCTCATCTGACAACAAAAGTTGACCTCAAAAAGGACTTCTCATCCATTCCTCCCAGTTACTATGTGTTTCATTTTTTTTGTGACAATATTTACCGTTTTCCATCTAAAATTATTTACAAAGTCTCTTAAGTATTTTCAAGTGCGTGGTTCTGCAAAAAATAGCATTACTCATCGCCTTATCACACTTTTATGTTTTTTCCTCATCTATCACAGATATTACCAGACTTCAGTGGCTGGTGGATCCCAGCAGTAAGCACCTAGTACACTCACATTGTCGTATTTTGCTCTTACCATCAATTCTCTCTCTACTTTAAACTTTTATACTTTTATTGCTGTAGTAGACACATCCAGAAGGCACAGAATGCCAAATCATTCAGAATGACATCTTGAAGGTATCTACTTGTACTATGACACTCACTAATACTCGCTAGGAGATAGTAAATCCTAGAAATTTATCATCTTCTACCACTTACATGAGTACAACTCTGGGGCAGATCTGTGGTAGGAGGAGAGACAAACCTTTAAAAGCTGCTTTTGATAAACAAATTGTATTGGCCTAATTTGGAAGTTTCTTTACTTTGATGAAGACTTAGCCCAAAGCAGGCACAGCTATGTATCTAGACCACCGAGGAAGTACACCAGCCCTTGAAAGCCCCTAATGTTTGGTGAGTAATTCCTAATAAGAGGGAAAGCTTTGGATTTTTAGCAAAAATGTACTAATGGAAAAGTAAGTGACAGAAAGAAAGAAAACAGAGACAGAGCAGATAATGCGTGCCCTCATCCCTCCTGAGGCCTGGCCACCAGGACTTCCCTTTGCCTCACCTTTTGGCGTTATCCAGAAGGATGAGCATACTGGCTCCTTCATCATCCTGAAAACTCTCGTAGTGATGCCGGTCGGCGTTCCCAATCAAATAGTCAAATATTGCGGTGTCAATGATATCAAGCAGACGGGGACCCGAGTCGTAAGGTGAAGTCTTCTTCACAGCATCACAATAGCTTTCATCATACTCCCACCTGCAAGCCACCAAGAGAAACCAAACCAAATCTTCAAGGAACACTCACACCACAAGTACTTAAAGCAGTCCCTCTACTCAACTATCAGTGCTTAAAGAAAAGTTAAATGCAGCAATCAAGGCTCTATAAAAAAGAAAGAGCTAGACAAAAATGTTTTATTAGAAGAGCAAAACCTGTATTAACACCCTAGGAGGGTATGGAGCTATAGTTTTAGTACAAGGTTACACACTATCTTCCAGCAGAGAAGGTCAGAGTTTGCTTAATTCCTGCTCACGAGGCAGCCGTGGTTGGGCTGCCTCACTGCAAGATGTCCATTGTGACTCTCCTCCCCTCATTTTCTAACTAAGGACTTTGAGTATCATGTCTATTTCTACTGCCTTGATCAGCTGCCACCAGTCTTGCTTTCCAGCAACCCTCTGATCCTTTTTTTCTGCCTACTGTAAATAACCTCATTGTGGTTACTAATGTCTTCCACTGGCCTAAGTGCCCCACGTGTTCATTCTCTTCCACTCACAGTTGCTTCTTTCCTCCCCATTTTCCTTTTGGAGTCTCTCACCTTCTTCTCCACTGGCAAGATTTCAAGCTTCTCTTTTCTTTCCTCTTCTTATACACATAGCCTATGCATGTACCTGCAGTCTTACAACACAGATGTCATGTCTCAATTCTCCAAAGCTAGGATTTTAAATTTTTCTCATTTTCTTCTTTACAGTTTTCAAAGCTATTCACCACCACCACCAAATCAGCCAGATCTTTGGCGTATATCCTTTCCATCTGTCTACTTAAATAACAAGTACTTCTATAACATCTTCCATGTAAGGACTGAAACAATCCTCTGCAAAATAGCAGTTAACTTGGAAATGCCTTAAACCATCTGTGAATTGGAAAGAGAAATAGAGGAAATAAAAGCTGGAGAAACTCACTGATATGCTCAAAATCACACACAGTAATAAAAGCAGAGAAAAGATAAGAACTTAACTACTAGAACTGTCACATACCCCACCTCATCTTCTAGAGATCTGGACTCCGAGCTCCAATATCCCATCTTTCCTCCAGTTATCCAAATCAGAATGGCAAAATTTTATCTTCTCAGTGTTTTGGTTAACAAATCTCTAGTTTCCCCTTTCTTCTGCATCCAGGTCAAACCTGCATTTAACTTAGAGCACGAACCCACAAGGCAGAAGTCTCAGAATGTGCTCTTCCTCGTACTTGATACACTTCCTTTATGCTATATCTCTCTCTCCCTCTACTGTTTTTCTTTCTCTTATTTTACTTTAGATCAGTACTTAATATTCTTGGAACAATTTTTCAGATATACTATGTGCTCTTCTCATTTTTCATTCAGTCTTTCAAGACAGATCTTTCTCTGACATTTATTTCTGATCCTTAATATCATATTAGCCTAAGACTTCAAAGGTGAGGAATTTTATCTATCACATTTCCATTAAAAATTACGTAGACTAATGACACTAGATGATTTATGTTCTAAAGGCCAACTCAGGGCAGAGTAGAAGTAGCGAGACTGGGAGGAAAATGCCTACAGTCATTTTTCCATGATTATCTGACACAGAAAAAGGAGAGCAAGGCATCTAGACCTTTTAATTCTCCTGATGCCATAGAAGTCAGAAGTGCAACACACTAAGGTACAAAACAGGACCATGCAATCCCATCTGAGCATAAGTTTAAAATACAATGTATGTCAATCAAGTCAGCGTAGGTATCAGGGTAAACTCCTACATAAGCAGGCAGTGTACAATGAAAAACAGTCCTTCAAAAAAAAAAAAAAGAACACACCTCCACAAAATTCAGTCAGTTTGATTTTTTTTAGAACACTGACCATGTTCTAAATTCAGCTGTTTCTGACCTGCTGAAAAGGAGATAACGTTTGCTGCTCAAAAATCAAGCTATACATTTAATGCTCTAAAATAATTCAATGATGCTTTTGGATGAAACTAAGAACGACTACATTACTGGAAATCAACGGAAATCTTAGATCAAAGACTAAAAATCTCTTTCTAATCACTTGTCCAGGATACAAATTTGGAAAAAATTACTAAGGTCCAAACCATTTGCTCTGGTCATGACAAAGACATCTTCAACCCAAACATTCTGACATGCTACGTCTTTGTACAAGACCCTAGATCCCACGTGTACCCTCCTACAAAAGCATTCTTCAGATGTGTGGTCCCCAAGCACCGATGGTATCAAAACGAGGTTTAGCAGCACAGGAATCTTGCATTTTCAGAGTTTGGAGTGACTTTATGGTGGAGTTAATGTACCAGGCAAGAAAAAGGAGGACAGCTCTTAGTATTGTTGAAAACAATGAAGATTTCTTTCTTGCTCATTTTCACTTAAATCACACACTAGACTTTTTGACTTCTACTGTTATATCAAGAAAGCTGTTGGCAAACTCTGGGTTTAGAGAAGACTTGTTCCTTTAAATTAGCCACTGTACTGCGAGGACAATTCTAGTACAGATTATCATGTACAAAGATTAACCCTGTCACGATCTCATACCTGGCAAGTTTGCCTTCACGGTAAGTCCTACCCCAAGGGTGCCGATGCTTCTGAAGAGGCCAGACATCTGGTAGCCACAGAGTCACTGACCCCTCCATGATGTCCCCATCTGCACAAGCTGGTTCTGTTTCCCGACAATAGTAGCACTTTCCATAGAAGCAAGTATTATTTCCTTAAAAAGAAATAAAAATAGAGTAGAACTTAATTTGAGGGATGACAACTGAAACTCAGGAGCATGCTGCTGCAGCAGAGCCTTCCCTGCAACAGCATTTCACTGCACTTGACCTCACGCTTCCTCTCTCTGAGAGAGGAAGGCTCAAAAGGGATTAGACAGACATCCTCCATTCATTCAAAACAACATTAAAGACTAATACTTCAAGGTGAGAGTATTTATATTTTCTGCTGTATTATCTCTCAGCATGATAAAAACAACACTGCACGATCACCAAGTTTTTTGTGATCCCTTCCTAATCCTCTGGACCTCGACTCTGCAACCTTAGCACTGCTTGTTTAACGCCCTGGTCAGATTTCACACTTTTTTGAAAAAGTTGACTGTGAAGAGACAACTGAAAAAAAGATTAAGCAGAACACAAAGTTGGAGCCGTAAGACTTGCCACACAATTCAGCTACTTGAGCTGACCCAGCAGGAGAAACAAGCCAACATTCTTAGGACCCAGGAATGCAGCTCTGTCAGAAGTTTCACCGGTGTCTTCTGACAGAAGAGAAATGATGAAGCCCAGCAGCCTTTAGTCTGTTAAGTACTATGTAGCCTGTAGGGTAAAATAATCTTTGTAGTCTGGATTAACTTCTTTAGCTTAACCTTTTCTGCCACATCCTCCTAACCTGCCTTTGCCTGACCCCTGCCAAGTCAATTCCCGTTCCATTCCCACAGATGTTCTTCCAAAACATTCTTCAACCATGTCTCACTTCCTTGCGACACCTCTTATTCCCCGTCCTTTTTCCTCCAGCTCTACATCCAACATCCTCCCCAGACACCAACATGTGCTTCTCACTTTCCATCCTTACACGGTGGGTCCCAATCTCTCATCGCAATCATCCGCATCACATCAGCCAGCACTCCTTTGCAGTCCCCCATCCAGAACTGGCTCTTGTGCTCTTAGCATCCCATTTGGACAGCTGGAGGACATCAAGCAGATGATCACTTACAGTACCGAACTTGCAGCCCACCAGATCTCAATTTGCATGGACAACCCTGCAAGCCTTGCTTCCTATGAATGGCTTACAGTAAGTCTAGCATCTGAGATTCTAGCCAGAGCTCTAGCAAATCTGTACTGAGCATTCATGAACGATCTTTCCTTCAAAACTTCAGAAGAAGAATCAAATTTGGGTTGACAAGAGATTCCCCCCTAGTGCAATTGTCACAGTTCTGACCATGTATTTGGTTTATGCTCTGTAGAACAAGGGGTTCCAAGGAACCTAAGGGGAGGCAATGAAAAATTTTTGGAGCCGTACTTTTCAAGTCAGCATTTGTGCTAGAAAACTGCTTAGTTACTTTGGCTGAAATGAGAAAAAGTAAAGTCTGCCTGCAGCAGACACCCAATCTAAATGCAAGAAGTTTGGCAAGGCAAAGCTACTCACTTCTGAAAGTTCAACCTTATAATTGAAAGCATTAAGCAAGCTTAGAAGGTGAGATTACCAGCAGTGTTTGTAATACAGAAATAAATACAGACACATACATCACACAGATCAGCTGTAATGAAGAATCATCTCTAAATTCTGAAGAAAGAATCATCTCTAATTTTTTTTATTAGTATTTTTTTTTTTTTAAGAGTGGTTATTAGGTATTTTATAAAAAGCCTGAAGGATTTAAGGGTGCAGGCTGAGTCCCCTGTTTGTGCTTAATGACCACCTTGTAGGAGCTCACATTAGGAATTCCTATTCAGTCCCCTTTCCAGCATTGTGACTGCAAACAACATAAGGAAGTTCTAACACAGTTATGGATGCTTAGCAGACTGACGTGGCACAAACACCACTGAACACCAACCAATGTACCAGCTCTATAAATTATCCCAAATAACCCGTGTCAGCATTAAACACAACTCCATTCTTTTCCTTTCAGGCCTAGTAACAAACATTTCTAACAGCCTGTGACAAAAGAAATACAATTTTTACTCAAAAAAAAAAAAAAAAAAAAAAAAAAAAAAAAAAAAAACTCATCTGTAACAGCAGCATTTTGGAACAGAGAAATTACAGATGAAAAATCACTTGGAGAAAGAAGTCCTCCTCCCCCACCAGCTGGGGTTATACAAGCGTTAGGATCTCTCTTGGCACAGAAAGAGGCTTACCAGCTTCCTGTCTGATACTTAACTGTTCTCTAACTGTGTTAGATTCCCACAGCTCTTTTTTTTCCATTAAAAAGATTTTTCTTTACTGGGCTGCACAATCCATGGAATCTACTTACCTACAGTCATGAAGGTGCCCAGAAGCTGCTCTGTGGCAACTGGTTTGATCTCTGTACGTAGATTCACAAACCGGCCAACCACCAGCGGAGCTCGTCGGAAACCCAGAATTCTGATTTGGGGTAAAAAACATGCAAACAAACAAAATGACAAGAGGAGGGATGAGAATTAGCAACACAGGCAGCAGTTTTAAATTAAAAATAACCTAACAATACACTGTCTCTGTGCCACTGTGTGAAATCAAGATGATTTGAGACCAGGGAATAAAGTTGGAACGCTGCAGCAACCTCCTCACTTCTCCAAGGCCAAGTAAATAAACCCCTCTTTCTGAAGTGTCTGGGTGTTCAGTTGCTTTACAGGCCATCAGTGGCACTCCTTTATTAGACTATTTGCAGCAGAGCAACACAGGATGAATCATGTTCCAACTCTGAGAAATCAGACCTGATGCCAGAAGTATCTATCACATCTTGTGAACAGACTCAAGCAGAAACCATATGGCCTCTGGGCTGGTCACCTGGGAAGATCATTCCTAATTTGTGGAAATTACAATCTGATAAAATGTTATGCATAAGCCCAATTCAATCGCGCTTGAAAGTAAACAATCTAGGAGTTTAGAACGGTAGAATAAAACCACATGTCTGAGAAGTGCCTGGAAAAAAAAGGTGGGACGAATAATCATCAGACTTGCAATCGAGATCCAGGTGCTACTCTCATGTCTTCCACAGACCCAACTACCTTAATGTACACTTGATACCCATTTGGTAGTCCTTGCATCTTGGACTCTCGGTCCCTTTTTTGAAGGGACAACCTCCATTCCACAGCAATACTGGCAGAGTCATTCCTTAATAGCTACAAGGTTGTTTAATTTTTTTCATTATTTAACAAGCAGGTCCCATAAGTATAAAATAATTCTCAGGAAAGGCTCCATAAAATGTCTACCCGAACAAACCATGTATGCAAGAAAACAAAGCTCACAGCCAGTACAGATATGCACAGTTTGAGAAAATGCAGGCGTTACAAATAGATAAATGCAGAAATCATATCCAGAACACCTGTCCCTGTAGTTTCAGGCCCACAGCTGAAAGTCCAGTATTTGGGGTAGCACAACCTCCCCACCGGTGGTAAACACAGTATGATCTGGGTCATTCTTGAAACAAGATGACTCTGGGCCAAAATATGCAACGGTCACGATTAAAACAAATGTACATGTATGTTATATGGGCAAGTAGTTTTTGCTAGATGTTCTTGAAGAATATAGAGGTACATATATAAAAAGAGAGGAAAAGGCCTCCAAAAAAAAAGCCAAAGAGATAACAAGGAAGAAAGAGAAGGAAGGGGTTGGACACTGGGATGGGGCTTTGAATTGCTGTCTTACAACGTTTGGTCTCAGCTTTTTCAAGGAAACTGCAGTCTGTATTTTTCTGGAAAACACACGAGTAACAGACATCTGGCTCCATCTACAATTTTTTTGTCTTAACACACACACAGGTTTTGGCCCGCTGCCTGACGACTGCACCAACTGTGATGGGAATTATGCAACTAGTTATCACCAAACCAATTTCCATCACCTGTGCAATGAGTTCCACAGATGACCTAGGATTAGCAAACATACCTTTAACCACCTACAAATTTACTCACAGTGAAGAGCCTCTTATTTATGTACCGAGAAGGGAAGACTAAAACTAAATTTAAGTAAATCGCTGTATTATTTGTCCCTACCTATCGCCTTGAACAGGGATTTACATCTCTTCATCTAAGAATTAACATCTTTAAATGTCTTCAGAAGTCTTCTGCAAGGTGCCCACGTCATCCTCTTATAATGAGGAGACCAAGACTACACTCAATTACTCAAGATGAAACTGCATCTCTAACCCACATTTCACAACTATCGATACTCAGTGTTCGGTATTTTCCATCCTGTTCTTCGTATCTACTGTAACTTTGGATTCTTTTTTTTTCCCTGGTAATTTCACCTCCAGCTCAGGTCCACAGCACAACCTCAATACCCATGAACACAATTAATAGATAAATAGCTGCTTTTCCTCCAGGGTGCACCGATTCATATTTAGAACTGTAAGTCTAGACATTAACCTTTACTTTTAGCATAGTGGACATTAATCTATCACATTTGGCAGTTCAGACTCTCGCACAAAATTTGGCTCACTCTTCCTTCCGAATATGTTATTACAGCGGTTTCAGTGCTTATTCTCCTTTCCAAGTATCTCACAAAAATCCTTAATGGTAGAAGCTAGCCAGATCTTTGCAATGCAGTTTCACAAAAAATTAAAAACATCACTTTTACTTTTGGCTTCAATGTGACATATTGGCAGGTCAGAAACATCTCACATGTGAGATGCTTTATTCAAGGGACTCCTTTTCCTCCCACTCTGAGAAAGAGTTTACCAGAGACAATAAAACCACGTAGTCCAATAGTTGCATACCTATCCAAGTGAAAGGCTGCCACTTCTGCGTTGTGTCTGTCATAGCCAGCATATGGTTCTCCTTCTACTACATAATCCCTGGCATATCTGTAATGGAAGTAAATCAAAAAAGTGATTCAGGCAGGATTTCCATCAGTTTTCCTGTTCAGAGAAACAAGTACAATAACTGCTAAGCTAAATGGTCTCTGGGTCACTTTCAAAATGATTGCTTATGGGAGAGGGAGAAATTAGTGAGATTAAATGGTGTACAGACTACTGAAGTAGTAAATAAGGAGGCAAGGTCAAAAATTTACAGTGGTCTCAAGAGCCTGGGAAGCAGGGCCCATTCAAACTAATGAGTTCGAATTCAACCATATGCCAAGTCACATCTAAGAACAAAGAACACAGACCCAGCTACAGAACAGGGGCCTATTTATACTGGAAAGCAGCAACTCTACAAATGATTCGGGGGTTAGAATAGATTGTAGATTAACAAGAAAATACAATCTGATATTGTGGCAGAAATGTCAAATGCAATCTTTTGTAGTTAGAAGATCAGCAAGCGTGAATCTGAGAATAACAGACACAGAAAGTCCCTTTCTTTTGGCGAAGAAAAGACACAACAGCAAGAAGTAAAAAATTGACACTCATTACAACAACAGCAGCAGCATACCACGGTGAAGTGTCGGGCTTTTTTTTTTTTTTTTTTTAAATAGATGTTAATTAAATAGTGGAGGCAAATAAAAACTTCAGATGTTCATGACATCTGAATCAGGTCTAGATACTGCTTAAGAAGTGTAAAGCACCACTATAGATACTGAGAAAATGAGTGAAATGCAACACACAAAGCAAGGCCAAATTAGATTACCTATTTTCTCATTTCCATCTATAAATCTAATTGTGTAAACTGGATGATTTTTCAACAGACTTGGGGTTCAAGCAGAAGCAGCAGTAGCGTACGTGAAGCCACAGGGCTCTACTTTGATGTTTTAAACCTGTTCAGAGAAAATCTCTGGGGCCAGACAACATTTCACCAGTCTGAGTACCAGTTAGTCTCTGCAGGGCAGCTCAAGAAAGCACTAACCAGTGCTGGATGCTATGTAGTTTTTGGAAGGAAGATTTGACAGATGCCAAATTTGAATTTAGCTCCAAACAAGTACTTTATTTCACCTAACCCACTGGCATACAATGGTAGCAACCATTAAGCATATTATCTTAAGCTAGATTTTGAGTAATTCTGAAATTAGACAGCTACCAAAAGAACACAGCTTCAGAGTCAGGTCTTCTGCATGTACTTACAGCAGGCTTTTGAAAGCAGGGTCACCTTTTGAAAGCTGCAGAGCTAAAACTGATCAGTAAAACACAATCAACTTCTTGCTTCCATGCACAATAGGCATCTAGCACCTCCCAGGGCAAAGGTGGCAAATCAAGAGAATCCATTCTTTTCCAGCCAGTGAGCTCTCTCAAAAAGGTTGTTTAATACAGCAGCTTTCATACACCTTTCAGGTCAAAAGCTGAAAGTTAAGCAGACTCTCCTGCAATGACAGAAAAAGACTCTACCTCCACATCTAGCTATTCAGCAGTCACAAACAGACAGCTGCAGCCATACTGTCTGGCACTCCTATAAACTGTCTAGCACTCCTATAAACATTCCCAGCAGCACATGTCCTTGATGGAGCATAGTCAGGGATTGCCTGCACGGACATTGGAGTGTAACGTAGTGCTTGGTGAACCTCTTTACAGCACTCACTTGAACAGAAAGCGCTATGGAAGTGCCACAACTTGTTATGACACATATTGGATGAGCTGCCTGCCATACCACCAATGCTCCTGTGTGAAAGGTTCACACAGTTAAATGCTGCCTGGCCCCACAGCGAAGCTCCAGCCAGGCCAGTAACAGATCATACAGAAACAGGAGTGCAAGTTCAGGAAGTGGAGGGCAGATGTTTTTCCTCATCCTCTAATCACTCGTTAACATGTCAGAAAAACTTCATAATTTCTCAGTCCAGCATCCTTTGGAGAGAGATGTACTCATTCTGGGAGGACAACACTTTACATTTGCAATGTGCTCCCACAAAAACAGCTTTTTACATCTTTTTATCCTACTTTCTTTTCCCCCAAAGGCAAACAGTTCAAAAAGTTTTATAGATGTGCTCAAGATTTCATAGATGTCCAATCACATCAAATTTCCCTTCAGATCACTGTAAACAGGCCTTACCAAGGAAACATCCCTACCTGCTCATTCTTACTTTGCTCCTCCAGTACTTGCTACTGCCAGACAAGAGATAAACGAGTTTTCGTTCTGACCTACCAAGCCATTTTTACAGCCTATATGTAGCTACACCAGACATCCAGATCTACTTCTAAGAGCACTGTGAGCTTTCCCTCCTTCCCTATTTTTGAACTGCATTTTCTCCTGGCAGTTTTAATTGAGAAAGAGTAGGCAAGACTCGTCTCCATGCTGCCAGAACAGGCACTTCCAGAATCGCGAAGATACTGCTAAGAAACACGTTGATTTAACCAACACTCCCTGAGGACTGAACACAGTGATTATTCTTTTAACCTGCAGCAAGGCTGGTGCAAGCACCAAGCCGTACAGCCTGACAGACAGCTGGCACAGCAACCTAGTGTTACCAGGGGACCAGCAAGGCTCTGTATTGTCTCACAAATAACAGAATGACCTTTCCGTTTGTGTGCAAATTTGTAACTTGGGTTAATGCGACAACGTGGAGACAAAGAAATACATAAAGCTGTTATTAACCCAGTCACTGAAGGCAATATTTACCTCTTGGGTTTGAAGACAACCTTCTGTCCTCCTTCAAGTATTAGCAAAGCTTTCAGCTGGGTCCCTTTGTATCCCACGTCAGCTTTTATTATCTTCTTCGTCGACATGGCGTGCATAACAGCCCCTAGCTCGGGCGTCTCCTCGGGATACACCTCCCGAGGCACCACCCACTGGGCTGCAATCTCCCAGGGGGACTGCAACGTGTGGTCGAGGCGAGGGTCCAGCTCTACGCGCAGGCTCGCCATCATGCGGTGAAAAGCGCGCTGGTCCTCCCGGTTGGCAGCTGAGGTGTCCAAGTTGTCAATGAGGAAAACTTTAGTGAAGATGAAGATGACAAGGAGGATGGCCAGGAGCACGACTCGCTGCTTTAGCTTCATGGTGACTTGCAACCCTTCTCCCCTGACTCTTGCTTCCAAGAGTTCCAGGAAGTCTATCGGAGAGCAGGGTGAGGAGCGGGATGTTAGTTAATGAATTCATTCATAACTTGCATTGTAAGGGAGAGATGGCCACTGAAGCATCTTCTGGTACTCCTAAAAGGAAACAAAATACGAACTTAATTGTCTTCCCACAGATCCCACCAAGCTGAAAAATCAAGTCTGTTCTTGGAACATTAAGTCTGGATTATCTACACTGGTATCCTAAAGCCCACGCGTTTCAGTTAAACCACGTGTTTTGCTGCCTCCCCGTAGCCTTTAAGCAATCTACAAGAAAGGGGAAATTGCCTGATAACATCTCTACGAAGCCAAAATCACAACAGCGTATGTTGCTAGCTGCAACTACAATGGGTGAGAATTCTGCAGAGAATTATAGTGCAAGTCAATGGCTCCAATTTCACAAACTCCATTAATACAAGAACCCAGGACCTCCAGTCTCCTCGAGGTTCGCCGCTGAAGAGAGGTGTCCCAGGTAGATTCTCTAACACTAATAAAGCAGCTAGAACAGTTTCACTGCCTAGTTCCTGAAGCTGTAAGGACTTAATTTATTGCATTTCATTTGCAACCACTGTAATTTACTCCTCTTTTCTCCATTCTCAAAAAAAAAAAAAAAAAAAAAAAAAAAAAAAAAAAGTGACATCTTCACTTTCTTGTGGTTAACTCTGCATCTCAGGCAGTCAACTGTAAAACCAGTAACCACAAAAAATACATAAAGTGTCTGTAACCTCAACAACAAATTAACAGGAAAAAACACAAAACGCTAGCACCGTAGTCCCAGAAACATCACCCAAAACACAGTTAAAGCCACATGTGCTTCTATATTTACCTTGGGCTGCAAGACGTGCCCCACCCCTCAACAAGTCTTTGCCTGTAAAGTTTTACCATGTAAGGACAACATAACACTGAGTTAAACAACTTTATTTCAGTTATGAGGACAGGAATTATCTCCACACTATCAACAACAGTAGTTAAAAACCAAGTGGAAACAGACACTATGGCACATCTCTGAGGAGCACCCAGAGCCAAGAGAGATTTCTCTTTGCCCAAGCTATGCTAATCATGCAAACCCCAAATGGCACCCTGAGCCGTGGTAGGACTAATATAGAAAAGCTTTCTCATGCGATTTAACAATAAGCGTATAAACCAGTCATTATTAATCATGTCACTGGAAAAACAAGCCATGCAGGCTAAGTTCATTTACCAGCAGCAACCAAAGGACAGCGAGACCACGAGCTGCCAACCAGACACGGATGACAGCCGGCTGAAGAAGCCGTGCTGAAGCACCTGCGTGGACATCGTGCCCTGCTCACACAGGTCTTAATGGGTGCAAAGGTGCTGAGGACCTGCACGCACTGCAGAGCTGCACCTCCACTGAAGACGGAGGCTGTGCCAAACGCTGAGGTGCACCCTTTGACTTTGAGCAAGTCATCAGCGCAGAAGCAGGCTTGCCACGGTGTAAGGATACCGGTATAAAACCACACGCGAGCCCAAGAATGACTTCATGCACCTTAAACAAATTTGCAGTAGGCAGCCCCACCCTCCCTGCCAGCGGTGGGGCTCCCCCAGCTCCCCGTGTGTCACTGCCAGCTTTCATACTGCGAGGCAGTTCGGTGAGCCAGGCTGCACACCCATCTAACCACCGACCGCCTCCTTCTGCCAGTTTTAAGCCAACCCAAGGAGAGCAGCTCTCAAAGAGAGCTCCCCTAACAGGAGATGAGGCAGTAAGCGGTGACAGAGCCGTCCTAGGTACGGAACGGCACTGCTGTCAGCACCGCCACCCGCGGGGTGGTCCCGTGCTCCATCCATGCCCAGTGCTGCTGGCAGCCTAATGTGCAGCCGAAACCCCAGCACAACAAAGGTGAGCAGCTGAGCCATCCGTTAGCAACCCCATTACAAAAAGCCCACCAACAGGGACGAGGAAATGCTGTGACCAGCTGTCAGCTCTTATTTTCACAGTGACCTTTTTCAGCAGAGCCACCAAGCTGAGCACGAGCCAACGTACAGGTGACAGCCTCCAAAGCTGCGAGAGGGTGGCTCTTTGCCCAGTTTACCACCGGATTATTTTTTTTTGCCCTCCTTTAGGTGACAGCTCTGTGCAGTTTGGCCTTTCCCAAGCTACACATTTTGCCTCTTAAATACTTTCTATAAGGCCTGTCAACAGAGGCAGGGAAGAAAGTGAAAGTCTCACAGCAACGAGTTAAAAGTGAAACACGAACAAAGGGGTTAACGTTAAGAGCAACCACTTGCAGCAACATAAAAACCCTCTAAAGGGTAGTGAATAGGGTGAAAGAAGGCTTTAACTGAGCACTGTGGTCCTGAGGTAACCATGAGGTATTAACTTTTATCTACTGGAAAACAAGCACTTGTACCAACAGTGAAAGACAACAAACCAGATGTTTATACGGTAATTAACACAGATTATTGTTCATCTCAGCTCTGTGTAGGCAGCCCGCATTTCTCCGCACAGCATGTCAATTTGCATACTGCAAGCATGACAACAAGAGGCACAGACGAGGAAGATGTAGCTGACCCGAGAGCCCTGTTTTAGAAATAAAGAAAAAAATCTTCCCAAGAGAGCCCAAAATAATGATAATATTCTTAAATCTAAGAAAGGAAGGCAGATCAAGCTACAACTGTTCCCTCTGATCATAATTTATTTCTTTATAACTAGTAATTCTATCATTTTGAACACTGCGGTTGTTGGGATCTGCTTTCATTCATTTCTAAAATCCATCCAAGTCTGTCAGAAGTCCCACAGAAGAACACGGCTTCTTTCAGGATTACTCCTTATTATGAGAGATGCATACACACACATCTTTAGAAAGCCTGACAGCCAGGGTTGGCTGCCTAAAGCACTGGACAGAAACGTTTCTTATCTTGGGAGCTCAAGCTGGGCACCCACTTTCCTACACTGCGTTTCAGGAATGTTAAGTTTCTCCAGGGGTACTTCGGGGCAGGGGGAGAGGGAAGGATACAACTCGGAGCTACCACTTAAATCAAAGGCCATTTACTTAGCCTATTCTTTGTGACAGCTCTGAAACGAATTTTGGCTGAAGGCCTCCAACAATGGAGACAGAAGTCAGCAAAAGAAATTCAATATTTGCTCTAAGACGTTTTGGTAATTCCCGTAACTGAATGACCAGTCCTCAGCAAACGCCTCTCACCACATCATACAACCACCCCTTACATTCCGCCTGAGCCCCGACTGCAAGCAGGTGAGCTCCATCCCAGTCCTCGCTGACAGACACCAATGTGAGTCCTCAGCTGCTTTCCCCCCCCAAACACCATCCCCCCTGAGGTTGCTACGCAATCGATTTCACACACGAGCTGCAGAGCCTGCACGGTACCCGGGAGGTGCCAGCATTATGCTCGCTGCTGCACAGAGCGAGCCAACAAAAATCAATCCCTGCGCGAAGAAGTTCACCACGGAGAGCAAGAACTTCAGCTTTATTGTTTCAAATTCAAGGCGGTTAAGAGTGACAGCACCCGGGTGCTGTAAGAAAATATTGATGCGGTTTTGAAAGAAATTAATTTCTTCCAAAAGGACAATTTAATTTCTTTCCAAAGCAAAGCACAAGCGTTTGTCACGATGGATTGGCAAGGAGGATTATGAAAGCTCAGGAAGGATGAAGCTGGTCCTGAAACAAGGACAGAGGTGGAAAGGGTGGCCACAGAAATAAATGAAATAACAAGTAAGAAAAAAAAAAATGTTAAAGGGGGAAATAGGGTAAGAGTAGAACTCCACAGAGCAAAGGACAGAAAGAGCCCAGGACAATGACAAAATAAGGGACAGCAATAAGCTCGAAGGAGACTCAGAAAGGAAATAGTTCCAGAAATGGAGAGAGGTGAGAGGACAAGGAAAGGATGCCCCCACTTTGCCAAGGAACAAAGGGGCCGAGTAGCCAGTCAGTTCTACATCACGGCCACAGGAGCAGCGGGCATATGAAACAATGCTAGATGTTCTTGAAACAAAAAGGCACCAGGGAAGGAACAGCCAAAGTTCCTAGA
The DNA here is from genome assembly GCF_009819795.1 of Aythya fuligula. NCBI lineage: Eukaryota > Metazoa > Chordata > Aves > Anseriformes > Anatidae > Aythya > Aythya fuligula. The sequence continues at coordinate 20,758,523 of NC_045566.1, read as the reverse complement.
AGCCAAACAATTTTTAAGCCTCCAACCAGAGTGAACAACCCAACGGAGCAACCCCAATACCTACAGCCCCAGTACCCACACCCTTCTCCCCATATAGGGCAGCCACACTGATCCCTTACCAAGCCCAGGTTAACTCTAACAGTGGTGAGGTTTCAGTACTTTTTTTTTCGAGATTCTGCTTAGCACTATCTCCAGCTACCATTACTGAACAGAAAACAGAACCCAAAGAGTTTGTCGCTTCATCACCCGAACTCTACTTCCATGTCCCAAAAAGACAGGGAAAAAAAACACCTCCCTCTCTGCCATCTTACCGTACTTCTGAACAGCTAGGAAAATAAAACAGAAATAAACAACCATGCCAGCTTTTCCACAGTGCGGTCAACTGCCGGGTTTGCCCCCAAAAAGTTTTTTGATTTTCACCATCTTGTCAGGCTATTTCCTGATCAGTTTTGTCTCTTGTTACAGCCAGGTCTGTATTCTCAGCAAGTAACTCATCTCCCAAATCAATACCCAAACACCAGCATCGTCTAAATATCACGGTGGGGTCACTGTGCGGACAAGCACCTGAATGAAAGCACGCCCCCTGGCACTGAGTACCAACAGCACAGCACTTTACTCCCAGATCAAAAAGCAGCATGAAACTTACCTGCTACAAACAGCAGCAAAACCTGTTACTGTCAGCAGCCCACATTAGTGGAGGACCATCTGAGCTGCCATCTCAAAAACTCACATGCAACACAAATGGATTTTGTTATGCTCCAATTGACAGAAAAGGTCTGAGTGGGAGCAAAAGTTTGCTCTGTCAGCGCTAGGACACAAGAAATCATAGTTCAAGCAATGACAACCTGATATAAATATGGTTAAGTATGCTCTAAGTTTTATTTATACTCATGTTTTTTCTTCCTAACCACACCTATGCCCTTTAGGATCTCCTATGAAAAGGTCTTCAAAAGTTCTCCAATATGTCTCAGAAAATGCCTTGAAGAAACGGCGTAGAGAGCAGTGACATTTTCCTCTTCCCAAAGCCTACTTCATCCTCACCAGATCGATCAGTCTTCCTCCCCTCCCCTCTCTGGCCAGCTCCCTCACAGCTCCTGCTTTCTCTCCCTGCATAAGCCTCGATATTTCAGTCTTTACAGCCTGGCTCCCACAGAGCTTTGCGTAGATCCATCAGACTCATTCTGTCACTTCTACTCTCTGTACGCTGCTTTGTGGACTAGTTTAGTAACCCAGTGCACAAGGCTTCGTGTGCATTTACTTGCCTGCTTTTTCTGTTAAAACCCACACTACCTATAGGCAAAATCTTAGTGACAGCCTATGCTTGAGTTTTCCGTGCACAACTGCATCTCTGCATGACCAAGAGATTATAGATAAAGTAAGAAAGATCACGAGCACTTTAACCCATGTTATCCACACCTGTAGCTGTGAACACCAGTGACTGCCTGAGATATTCCTGTACTGAGAGAAACAAAATCATTTTCTTCACCTGTCTACCTCGCTCGCACTATGTTCCTTAGCAACTTGAGAACCCATCACCTAAATTTCTGCCACGTTTCTCAGAGGATCACCTCCTCGAGCTTTATGGAAACACCCAACAGGTAGAGGACAGAAAACTCAAGGAGCCAAGGGCAACCCAGGGCATCTCCTCGAGCTGTCCAGCAGCTGGCCGGCCACTTGGCAAACACTGCCCACCCCCAGACGGAGCTGGCTGTGCAATGAGGAGGGGGCAGGCGGGGACACGGGGAGCAGTCCTGGGGAGAGGGGGGCTGTGGGCAGGTGGCAGGCAGGCACGAATTGCCGCGGTAGGACGTGGCAAGCAAGGCCACAGGAAGCCAGGCTGCATCAATCCTCCTCGCAGAAAAACTTCCCTTCAAGCAGGGTTTGTATGGAAACAAAGTTTATATAACCGCACTTTGCCCTGGGAAGCTTTTGGAGCCGCCGGCTCATTTCAGACGCACCTGGGAGCACCGGGGCCGTTTTTACGCGCTGGCTGGAAGCTGGCAGCGGGGCCAGCCCGGTTCTGCCCCGGTGAGGAAGAGGCAGCCGGCACCGAGCGGCCGAGGCGGGCAGCGAGGGGCGGCGCTGCCTCCCGGCAGGGCGAGGCGAGGCGAGGCGAGGCGCCCTGCCCGGCCCGGCCCGGCCCGGCCCTGCCCGGAGGGGCCCGAGGCGGGGCGGCGGCACCGGGCCCGCACCGCGCCTCAGCTGGGGCCGCCCGCGGGGGGCCCAACGGCCGTAACGGCCGTAAGAGCCGTAACGGCCCCCCCGCCCCCAGGTGCCGCCAAGCCACGCAGGCAGCGGCCCCTCAGGGCCCCTCCCCTCCCTCACCTCCCGGCCCGGCCCCGGCCGCACTCACCCCTCCCGGCGGCCCCGCTCCATGCCCGCCGCCACCGCCGCCGCCGCCGCGGCCCCCTCCCCCCCCGCCGGCCCCCCAACATGGTGCCGCCCGCCGGCCCGGCCCCGCCCCGCCGCCAATAGGCGGCCGCCCCGCCTCCCGCGCGCGGCCCGCCGCCCAATCGGCCGCCCGCCGTCGGCTTGGCCGAGGGGAGGCGGCGCGGCCGTTGATAGGCCGGCGGAGGGCGGCCCGCTCCGCCCTCCGCCAATGGCAGCGGCCGAGGGAGCGCCCACCTGCGGCCGGCTGAGGGGAGGGGGGTGAGGAAGGGGAAAGGGGTTAACCCTATCGTGCCCGGAGCCCCCTGAGCCCCACAGGTTGCCCTATAGGGGCTGGGGGGGGGGTATAACGGGCACCCCACAGCAGTTATAGGGCTGCAGGGCGTCACGTTATGTTACAGAAGACAACGTTTTCTTCCAGGACTCCCCCCCTGCTTAAGCTGAGGAATTAAAACCTTTTGTTTTTCAAAATAAATAAATAAATAAAACACCACAAAAAAAAAAAAAAAACAAGTTTTAGGAACAACCTTTGAAAAACCACGGAGCCCACTTATGGCTCCCTGCCCTGAGTGTCCAAGCGCCCCCACAGACGCCCCCCGGGCGCTGTTCACCCACGCACACGCAGGAGCGGTTCCATCGCTGCAGGCTGCAGCCCCGCTACCTCCTCAGCAAATTAAAATTTTAAGCCCCGCCACGATTCGGGCTTTCATTATTCATTAGCACATCAATATTGCAGCGCCCAGCGCCTGGCTGGAGAGACAGAAACGCTGAAGGCCGAAGTGGCCGAGGGGTAGGGTTAGGGGTGAGGTGAGGAGCTGATGGCGGGATGGGGACAGCGCTGACAGGCCCACATCTGGTGGAGCTGGAGGCAGCACAGCTCCGCGACCCCAGGAGGACCAAGAGCTGGCAGAACCTGGGCTGCCAACACAATCTGAACGTCTGGGGCCCGAGTGGGGAAGAGCAGGTCAAGGATGGCCTCCAGAGCTGGGGCTGGTGTGGGAAGGAGGCCAGCGAGGCTGTTAAATAATTCCATCTGATCCCGGAAAAGCTCTGCACGCTCCGAGGAGAAAGCTTTAAATCAACATAGGCGCTGTCACCAGATGCTGCACAGATCTTCCTGTTCAAAGAGGTGTGTGATCCTGGCAACTGCCTGAAATCGGGTTTATAAAGTACAAATGAAATTCCTGAGTCGAGAACACCACTTAGACCCAGCAGAGTGCACGGAGTGTCGCTTTGCAGAAGATATCTATATAAAATAAAACCACGAGCCACTGGAGACAATGAGGTGAAGTCACAGAAACAATTTCAGACAGGGTGATGCTAAAGTCAAGTAGCAAGCACAAGCCCTCAAATAGCAACTCTCAGATTAAATAGGTGCTACCCCCCCTACTTCTCTCATACAGGACAATGGTGAGAAGAACAGCTATCAACCTCTGAAGGGGAATTTTTGGATTCTGTGAACTGGGAGTAGTAGAATAGATAGCAAGGACATCTTAACACTTGTGAGCAGCAAAGGCAAAGCAGAGCCTGCGGGTTCAGGGGCACTTATATGCACAGGGTCTTCCCCATCTCCCCATGGGCTGGATCCCATCATGTTAGTGTGGTGTTAGGGCAACCTGAGAGTCACTGTCCCCATGCGCTCCTTGGGGTGCTCTCTTCAGGCAAAAGGAAAGGCCACGAGGTCACTTTTCAGTGGAAAGAAGCCACAACAAAGCCTTCACAGAAACTAGAAAGTGGTACAGGCAGCCCTCAACAGAAAGTCAAAAAAGGCCAGATCCTCAGTGCTGGGGTCAGACGGGTGGGACTTGGGCTTTGGACACGTAATGCAAGCAGGAGTCTCCTTGATAACCAGGCCTCTGCAGCAAACTCTGGATTTGTGCTTTTCTTCCCAACTGCATGTGGCTTGGTCACCCTGCCCTCACACTGACCAGCGCAGAGTTAAAAAGGAGAGATTAGCGTAGCACACACCAGAGCTTTAACCTTCAGCTAATCCATGCAGCACTCACAGGGCAGAAGTAAAGCAGGTTTGCTGGCATCAAAGGAGCAGTCAGGCCAGGTGGGGGCCTCTCTCCTGGACCTTCCAGAGGGAAGGAGAGGATGCTGATTTGAGGAGAGCTTCCAGTGCTCCCCAAAAGCCAGTGAGGCACAAACTGCTTGCTATGCACAACAGGGTGTCCAAATTAACACCTTGTCCTTATTTGCGATGTACAAGCTCTTTGAACTAAGCCAGATTCAAGCTAAGAACACAAAGGGGTCATGATTTTAAGCCACAGATGTGCAACATGTGAGAAGGAGCCATTATTCTCTGCACAGAACTTGGTGCTCACTGGGAAGAGACCAGACCCAAACCCAGCCTGAAATAAAACAACTTCTGGCTGCTGGTTGCTTCCCAGCACCTCTAGCACCAGACTTCAGCCAGCAGAGAAATTCTGCATCATCACTCCCTAATCCACTTCAAGGAAAAATCAACACGGACAGTTTGTTTAGGTGCCTAGAGCTAACTTGGGGGATTTCTGCTGATATTTCTGCATCAGCAGATTAAGAAATGCACACCTGAACTGCTCCCCAGACAAGGCTGTGGAGCAGAGCTGCCAGAGGAAAACACAAGTGTTAATGTTTTCATCAAGCACCACACCCTGAAGCATAAAGTTAAGGCAAGACATTAAAAAAGAAACTGGGAGGCCAACTTAAGGATGCTGAGGTGCTGGCCAGTCAGTATGCTTCTTTCCAATAGCAAAAGGAGCGTCAGGCTTGTTTACATAATTACTTCGTGATATAATTAAATATTTTTCTCCAGAAGTTCATGTTCAACAGAAAACCCAAAAGCATGCATTTAACTTCCTTAATTGCTTTTAACCATCACTACAAATCAAAGTTTCTGTCTGCAGCACAATCGACAAGCAGCGCTAACACGGGGCCTCCCCACCTGTAGGGAAGCTGAAGGAGCTGCGCCGCAACACAAATTCAGCAGGAGCTGATTTCATATTCTGCCTCACACCTGTGTGTGCGTGCCCTTGCCATGCTCATAGCCACACCTGAAACCACCTCTTGCACACCCCTGTTCCTCTCTCCCACCCCTCACTGTGCAGCTGGCACAACAATAAGATATTTTCCAGCTCGTCCACTGACACCCTGTGAGCCTGACGGGCCCCTTCCTTGCTCCTGCCTGTTTTCCTGCCTGGTTGTTGATGAGTCCTGGCCCCATCACCTGGTGCAGCAGCAGCACCTCGCTATGGCAGGAGGGAAGAGCCCAGATCCCTTTGCCACCAACCTTTCTTGTCCAAGCGGGGTCATTGTGAAGAGCAAAACAAAAAGCAGGCCAGCCAGCGAAGGTTTCCCAACACCCAGATGTTCATTCAATTGGTTTCCTACGCAGCACGATGACATCCTGCATCCTTCACACCAGAGGCTGTGCCAGGCTAATGGGGAGAACACGGGGATCGTTAAAACCTCATCAGAGCAGCATGCACACTGAAAACCTGACAACAGCACTGAAGGAGCCATTTCAAATTGGTCACTGGAAAAAAAAAAATGCTGGGAGTTTAAGGTGGTTTTCTGTGCTTCTGTGTTTTGCACAAAATGAATACAAGATTAAAAATTCTTTTATTGATTCAGTATTGGTAGATTAAAATGCAAGTCTGATTTGGTAGTCTCATGAAGTGTCACTGGCCAAAATCAGTGTTTTTAAGGTAAAATCAAGTGGAAAAAAATCTGTGCATGTTATTCTAAGTCTTGTTCAAATGATTAGAGTTCAGCACAACCTGGGAAAAAGGAAGAGGGGCTGTCTTGCTTGGAAAACAAATTCCATAAAGCAAATGTAAAGGGGCAATACTATAGCACAGACATTTTGTCTTTCTAGAAATAACAGAAGTGTTAGGGACACTGGATTAAATCAATAGTACTCTTGCGAGCTTCTTGTGACAAGTTAAGCCCTGATCACTTGACAAGTTGAATGTCGTCACCGTGTCTCAATAACATGCCAACCAGGCTGGGTGGGCTTCTGAATACCTCTGCTTCTTTTCCTGTCTTTTATGTTGGTATTAACCTACAGAATTTTAGATATTCAAATCATAACTATCTGACTTCAGAGCAAACTGTGTGAATCACACAGAGGCTCTAATGGTTCTTCCTATCACTTTTTTAGGCTGTCAGCAGTCAGACATATTTCTTTTCAGCATGATTCTTATCTGATTCACAGTGTGAAAGTTCTTCATTCTTCAAGGCAGCTTCTTGAAATTACGCTTAGCACTTTTAGGAGAGGTCAGACAGGCTTGAGAACTGACTTTTTCCCTGAAGTAATTTAATCTGGACCCAACTTGACTGCTTGTATGACAGTTAAGGTTCTAGGGCAGACAGATAGCTGCTTTCATGAAAAAGGCAACTAATTCCTCTCCTGGTGAGAGGGGAGACCACCCAAACTTACCTAACCTTTGTTCGAAAGGAATGATTGATGCCACTTGCACTCCATGACTACAGGATGAAACACTTCCTTACAGATATGACAGGCTTCCTTCAGGGCTGCAGGCACTTGCTGCAGAACACGGAGTGGATTTATCTATCTGCTGTGGTTCAGAAGAGGGCTGCAGCACAGCTCCAAGGCAGTAAATCTGGGAGACAACTGAAAGGAAATACACCTCCATGAATGACAGACCTTGGGGCCCACGTCGGCTCAGTGTAGGGGAAGCCCATGTCACCTGATCTGCAGCTGGCACAGCTGGGAATATTGCGTTTGGAACATACCCAGGAGTTTTCTGGGGGTGGGGGCAGGGAGAAAGCACACCCAGCCATTTTGGGGCTAAGCTATTCACAGTTTGAGTCTTTAATCCTATTTCCATGAGTGTTTCCAGTCTTGGAAGCTGGATCCATCCATAAGAATTTGTTAAATGTCTATAAATATCTTTCATCTCAAAGCTTTTTTCAAACAGACACGCTAGGTCTGCACAGATAGCCCCTCACCAATGAGGTGGGCCAGCTCATTGCTACCTCACGTAGCCGCTTTCACACTGAATATTGAATATTGATCTTCACCCAGATGAAAGCACGGAGCTCAAGGCAGGGTTGAAGCAGCTAGTTAGTTAAAGTAAAACCATTACGCAATTTGGCCACAACCCTGGAGCTGAAATATCCATTTTTATGAGGAGGGAGATGCTGCCTTTACAGGCTTCATTACACTTGAGCCTGAACTTCCTCTAAGATGCAAGGCACCTCCAAAGACAGAGAGTGGGTCTTGCACTTATGATGATCAACCAACACCACTCATTCCATGGGAGAGCGACTCCTGAACATGGGGTAACACTACCTGTAACCAGTCCTGCTTATCCACAACACCAGAGACCAACTCCTTGCAAACAGGTGCAGCAACAACAGAGTTTATATGATAACATAGCTCCTACCATATATTGTCCTCACCTGGCCCGATCTGACTCAGAAACAGTTTTCCCTTCTGCAGACAATGCAAACATAAGATAATTAAATGTGATCACCCTGGTAGAAAATTATACAAGGCAATTCTCAAATGAATGGTGGACTTCAGGCACTCACGTTCACTGTGTTTGAGTGAACACAAGTAGGAGCGCATTCATCCTGCAATGGCTACACTCAGAGCACCAGGAAATTCCCTCCTACCCACCCTCTTATTCCTGATCTTTAACCCTACATGTAGATAGGAATTCTGAGCTCAACTGGAGCAAAAAGGGAAATGTATCCCCTTTTAACTGGGACAATCTCAGCCCAGCAGCACTGTAAGAACAAACACACAAAAGAGAGGCTCCCTTAAGTTGGTTAAAACCCATTTGTAACACACAAGCCTTGAAGACAGTGGAATAAGTGACTTGCAGCAAGAACAAGCAAAACACAAAGCTGGATTTCTACAAATTGAAAATGCACACTGACAACCAGACAACCCTTTTTGCTCTTGCATTTTTAAGCAATAACCCAGCCTGTGGAAGGGCAATGGTTAGCGTACTGACTTAGCTCACTGCAGAGCAGTTCCCTCCAATTGGTCTAACAGTGCAGAAGAAAGTCCTTAACTCATTACGGTTGGAAGAGTCCTTTGTGAAACTCAACCCATTGCAGGTACATTATTTACATCTTTGAGAATGCATCTCATTATACAAGAAATGCTCTTCTGGGCAAATGCACTGCCGTAGTTTTAGCTACAAGGCTTTAAAAAACAAATCAGTTCTAATAATAAAACAAAGGATTTTTTAAAGTTTTAAATTTTACTTACAAAAAGATGGAACTTTTCCCTTGAAATAAGATAAAAGTTTTATCCAGCAGAGGACACAAAAGAACCTAATTACCAGCCCTATAGTATCAGGAACAAGAACCAGCAGGACCTGCAGAATGTCCCTCCGCACATAGCCACAGGGTGTCAGTGTTATTTCAAATTTGGGTCATTTTATGCTGGAATCAGACTCGCCACATTTTTAGGCATCTATTCCTCAGAGAGCTGCTGCCACCACAGCCTGTTTGTTTCCGCGCTCCCCCCTTCCTCCCATAGCCAGTGTTAAAGTATCATTTCTTAAAACAGGGAGACCAGAAATACATAATCATGGAGGTCTGGGGACAACTGAAGAACAGCAGAGACTTGAAAAGGGGCTGACATTCACGACTCCAGATCTGCTACCAGTTCGGTGGGTGGGATTCCCAGATCCTGCTGGGTGGTGATCTTTCAGCAGGGGATCCAAAGCACCCTTTCCTTTGCACCCACCCAGGACCGTATGTCCTTTCCCATGCAGATACAAAGCCACAACGAGCATCTGTGGTACCTCAAGAGGTTGCTGCCACCCATTCTGTGTTTTAAAGCCATTTGAAAGGCTGAATCAGAGGGAGAGTATAAAGCTGTTTAAGTTGCCCCCTGCCAAAAATTACTTTCCAGCCACGTTACTAATATGGCTCTGCTGAAACAAAGTCCCCCTGTTCTCTGGGAGCTGTGGCAGATGCGTGGCACAGCACACGTTGCATCTGCCAAGCTGGGTACTCCCCAGGACTGTGCTACTCCCCATGGCTCTTCTGCAGGGGTCCTGTCACCATGCCCTCCAAACCCATGTTCCCATTCTCAAGGGTTTCTTAATTTTCCATCAGTTCAGCCTACCTGCTAGCTGACCGATATTCATACGATAATTCTCCAGCTAATTGCAATTTTGGGAGCGTTATTAAAGGAAGGCCTCAGTTTTGTGTCCAACAGAGATGATTCCTGGGCCAGAAATTTCTACAATTATTTGCTACTCAATGTTTCATTTCTTCATTTTCTTATTCTACACTGTCACATTTCTTATCAGCCTTAGGCCCCAGAGGATTTATCCTGAAGGCAATACTCAAGGACATGCTCGTGTAGGGAATAAACTAGCGGTGCACTGCGTGCATAGCCCTGCAGAGGACACGCGCTCTGCCTTGGGCATTAGGCAGTGGTTTGACCAGCAGTGGTGTCTTCCAGCAGAACCAGCCTAAGATGCTCCCCCCACACCCACTTGTCACTGTTTATCCTCCCGTTCCTACACCAGCCCCTCGGTTGTGCCATACTGCACGGCCTCACAAGCTGTTGTAAAGTGAATTGCAGAGCTGACCTTGCTTAAAACTCATCTGGCAAAGAAGCGACGTAAATGTTTAACCCACATCAACTGTCCCGCCTACTTCACCAACTGGCTGCACAACAGCTGTGCCACCAGGAACCAGCACGGGAACAGCAGTGGGTAGGAAAGAGGTGCTGGCCACTCAGGTCAGCACTGCTGACAGCAGAGATGTTCAGACCGTACCCCCACACCCTTACAGCTCGAGCCACGTTAAGAGTAACAGAGATGAAGACCCAGGAGTCCAAAAATCTCTGTGGGTCTGATTTCCCATAGATTTCAAGGTTTTCATGTTCTCCTGCACAAGGAACCAGCTTGTTACTTCCTCTTATAAACCCGTCCCAAGCTCACTGAACAGACAAGCTCTGAGGTTGTGGACTCAATCTCCAAGTCAGTAGTCACTCAACAAGCTCAGCAGCTCTCAGGCGGTCGTTCATGAGGTTACAGCCAGCCAGCAGCTGGTCTGTGGGCTGGGCAGCCATTCATTGGCCACCCTTCCTTGATATAGACTGTTTCAAGGACTTTTCTATAGGATGACCACTGCCTCTGCTAAATTATGACTACTTCAATTTGAAGGAAGCTGGAGGAGCGGGGGTGTGATGGCAGCAGGTCACGTAACAGGATAAGGATCTCGCATTGGATAGGTGACCTGACAGAAGATCAGGCTCTGGAACCTCTACCAATTATGTCCAGAAGCAGAAGAGGACATTTCTTCCAGGGATAACTCTCAAGGGGAAAACAAGGAAAATCACATGCCCCAAAGAAACTCTAGAACAAGATAGCACCTTACAGACCTTCACCAAGGTTCCAGTTGCAGCAGTAGGAAGTTCATCCTGGCTGAACTGAGAGCTGGTTCTTTCTCCTTCTTGCAGCAGAGCAGGGCACCAGGCAGACCACCAGCCTCACAGCAAGCCCTGCTCTCGTTTGAAGCTACCTGGTGGTCTGCAGAACATTAAGAATTTTTGGAACAGCTGCACGAAGTGATGGTAGAGAAGGGATATTGACTGGGACCACTGTAGCTATTTCTTAGTCTTTAAAAGAGAAACATCATGGCAGCTATTTAGTATGGTTTTGAAAATTCAAATATTGACAGAAGGAAGTTTTCCAAAGGATGCCAGCAGCTTTTGCAGCAACCCCAGTAGCAGAAACACGCTCTAGTGTCAGATGTGGGCTGTAGCACAGACCAAACCCACAAGCTCCACACAGGCGGGAGAACGACCAGCTGAGAACAGCAGCCCTTCACCTTTCTGTACCATGTTTGACTGCACGCTGGAGAAGGAGGGGCTGGTATTGGTGGTGAGGGTTGGAGCATGGAAGGGAGAGACTAAATGCCCCGAGGAACTACAACTGCACTTGCCAAATACTGCATTTTACTGGGAAAAGGAGAGAGTGACTTCACTTTTTACCTCCCCTTCCCCACTTCCCCTGCCCCAAATGGACAGATGTGGCTTTGCAGGAAAATTAATTACAGATGGAGGCTTAAAAAAAAAAAAAAGGGGGGGGGGGAGGAACCTCCACCACAAGGCTTTTTCCTCTGCAGACTTGTCGATGGATGGGGCGACCTGGGAAAACTGGCAGATGGAAAACCCATTACAGATGTAAGGTTTGGAGAATAAAGCTGAGGGACAATTTGAGAGTTGTAAATTTTAAGTTTGGGGGTATAAATGCATTGCTTAGCAACAAGACACAAATAGGAAACAAGAAGCCTCATGAGAGTGATGCTTAAATATTTCAGAATCCCTACTTGAGGTGAAGACTACATTACCAGAGACCTGAGGAGCTGTGATCCTCAACAGCTGAAGTAGTAGAGTCAAGATAGAAAGAAAATGAGGTCTTCAATCCCATTTCCACACAGAAATCAATTTGACTTAGCTGGGAAAAGAAAAGTAGTACTTGTTTGTTCCCATACATGTTCTGCATGGTGCATACCTGACAAGACAGAAGACGTGGCGTATCTTTAAGCACTTTGCTACTGACGAAAGATTTCTCATAATGTGCTCAAGTGTTTGCAGGGCAGCTGCATTACTGGGGTGTACAATCATTGCTACCACATGTCTGACCCTCACTACATGGTCCAATGCCTTTTTATACTGCTGCATAAATCTTATCCTAAAAATTCCTGACATCTCAAAGGATGGCTGGGTGGGGGGCAGCAAGGCTTTGCATCTCAAGGGAGAGAAGAGGAAGGGTAAAAAAAGAACTGATCACCTGGAAACAAATGCTGAATGTTTTACTCTATTTCTCCACCATGAAAAGACAAGGACAAAGAGGAAGGAAAAAATATCGCCAGCTTTGGAAGGTTACTGCATTTTCTAAATTTTTTTTTTTTTGGTGCTATTGTTGATACTTCGAAACTCTACCAAAGCACAAAGCTTTCAAGTGAGGCCATGACCAATGCTTCACCTTCTGCAGCAAAAATATAAAATAAAATAAAAAAAAAAGGAACTCATTAAGTTTAAAAAAATCAAAAGAAAACAAAACTCCCTTTATTTTTTTTTCTTCGAAGAGCCTGAAAAAAAGTACACACACACCCCTATATACATAAAAGTAACCAAATGATTAAAGTCAGCATCAGGTATTTCTTTGCCTTATTACAGAGTATTACCCCATAACATACCTCTGGGGTGTGTTGAATTCGTAGGAGCATGCTCTGATCCCCTCCTGTGCTGCTGAACATGACATCATTGCTTTTTTCATGAGGGAGGTCCACGTTAGTGGAGTTCTAAAATAAGCCAGACGTTCCCATTTGGTTTTGCTGCTCTAGCTAAAAGGGAAGCTCCAGGACCAGATATATATACTTTTTTTCCCTACCAGTCCTAAGGGAAAAAAAAAAAAAAAGTCCACAAACCCAATCTAATAAGAACTCTTGAAATAACCAAACCCCAAAGCTTGCAAAAGTTAAAATCAGTAGGAAACTTTCTTGGCAGCTTAGAACTTCAGGCCAATAAAAACAGCTGTTTAGATATATACGTTACCTTCAAAATTAATGAAAAATAGAAGCATAATGGACACATCTTGTTTAATCCAGACAGCAAACAGCACTCAGAAAAAATATATTCTGACACAGGACAAAATAGCTCATTACTTGCACAGTCTGCCTAATTTGGAAGGCTATGAGTTGTATAACTCTTTAGAAAGGGAAAACAGAAGCCAGTATAAAAGGAAACTAAAAGCGTTCCCTAGAAATGTATTTAATTGCAGTCTTTGGTATATGAATGAAATCAGTTCAGAGTTAAAAAACAAAACCAAAAACAAACAAAAAACACACACACACACACACAAAAAAAAAAAAACAAAAAAAAAAACAACACGATATTTGGATAATGAATATTCTTTACATAAATTCAAGATAGAACGAGGTCTCGAGGATCTGCCCTGGGTCACTGCATTCTGTCCTATTGCTGCCCTGGAATCATATATTTCTTCTTAGGAGTGCACTTAACCTTGTTTGCTAATTGAAAAAAGGTGAGGGAACAACACTTAGGTCACTTGAAACTGAAAATGTGAATAGTAATTGTGACAAATACCTGTAAATTTTGAAGACATATAAAACACGTTACAGGCTAAGGCTGTCTTTAAAGATGAGGGAAAGAAATACTTTTGTACAGATTCTCGGTGTTTTTATAACTAGTACAACGTCAGCTGAAACTACCAGATGTAAATACCATGGACAAGATTCAAAGAACTGACTCCAAGTGTGGTTAAACTCCTAACATTAAGAGATGTAAAATCCACCAGGCTGCCATTTTGCAGGCATGCTGCGATGATGGGGTAAATGAGAAAACAGCATCTGCTGCTGGGTATCTGTACACCTGCCTAAAAGCCAGTGTTAAGCCATTCCTGGAAGACAGGCTTTGGGGAAATGGCTTGATGTTTGGCCAAAGGAGTTGTGTAACAAAAGCTTGTGTAGGAAAGACTTCAGAAGGATAATTTTAGCTTGGCCTGGGACAGGAGCAGAGACCATAAGCAGGCTTATGGTAGAAAAGTAATGCATTGAAGGTACATGCGTTTGTCCCTTGCCTCCCCAATCCCCCTTTTCTGGGGGGAGCATGAGGGAAAGAGGTATGTGAACTTCTTTTGAAGGGCATTGCTGCTGTTCTGTGTTTCCCACTTTAAAACTGAGGGGAAAATCTGATATAGAAATGACACTGTAGAAAGACTGTGGCTGGAAGAGAAAGCAGAAAGGGCAGGGAGACCAGTGCAGGCACAGTCACACAGGACATCGGACAGTGCTGAGAGGCAGCAAGACAAAGCACCAGACAGCCCCTTTCCTACCTCCCTAAACCTGTGCCAGCAGAACTACAGACTTCTTTCCTCCACTGTCCTGCAAGAATTTTATTTATTACTATTTTTTGCTTTGCAAACCAAGGAAGTGAAGGGACAGCTTTCCTTCAATCGCTGAATTAAAGACCATGTTATTAAACCACGCACAAATCCCATGCACATATCCCAGTGAATTTCAGAAGAAAATCCTTACTGTTGCAAAAATCACTTGGCCCATCAACACCAGCAGATGACCTTAATAAACAAGGCCCCAGCAGCTTCCAGTGTTTTTTCTACACTCATTTAAAACTAGCTGACAAGTTGGTAAATACATGCCAGAAACTGATGGCCTCATCTAAGCACAGGCTCCCTGCTGCTGCTAATGCTAATAACCTGACTAACCTGGGGGTAAGCTGGAAAGTTTTACAAAGTTCCCTCAGATAGCCAGGGGTTTAGATTTCTAGGATCAAAAAAGGCAGAAAAATTTGAGATCTTACACAGAAACACACACACACCTCCTAGCATTTCCCCCCCACCAAAATTCGGGAGTTTTGACTGTACAATTCAAGGATGCAAAATAAAACACAGAAACTCCTTATTCTACCTTTGCCAGCTGCTTTGCTTTCTGAAGAAACTTCTTTTTCCACAATGTTCCCATCACACAAACATTGAGAGACTGGCCTGTAGCAGCAGTGCCATGAAGCCTGGCTTGCATTTTTTTGGAACAGAAGAGCATACAGAGGTATAACGAGAAATGAGCCTTATTCTGCTGGATTCTGTCCTGTATAAAGGTATGAACTCCTACCAAACCCCATTCTCTTGCAGCCAAGATCATTCCTCTGGCCAGCGAAGCAACACCAGGTCACTTGACCCAGGGAGTTTAACAAAGGAAAAAACCCTCAGAGCTTATTCATGCTCCTGAGTGAAAACAGGCTGCTAAAAACTGCACTCAAATTAAAGAGCATTATAATGTGGAAACTGAAATCTCATCAGATATTCCACTGGAAAACAGAAGGAGCAGCTTCTCCAAGTGCAAGACAGAATTGCTGCTCTTGGAGAGTAAAAGGGGCTGAGCAGCCAAGGGGATGGACAGTCTAGCCCAGCTCAACAAGCCTGACTTTTCTGATGCTGCTCAAACTGCCACTGCTGCTGACCCCCTGGATTTGATACGCATTTCACGCAGAGATAGATTTGGGACAGGAGAGATGATGGGAAAGAGTGTGCACAGTGACAGGAAGGGAAAGGGGCTGCTCTGTTCCTGAACCCCTGCCTACCCCTGTTCCTTGTGAAAAGGCTCCTTCAGCCAGAAGTATCTGTCAGTCGCCATCTGCCTTTCAAGATTATGATGCTCTTTGATTTTATTCATTCCTGCTAGAAGTTTTGCTTAAATATAAACAGCACAGCATTTCAGCAGGAATTAAAGAAATACAAATAAAAAATGAACTAAGAAATTCCCCAAACCTCCAGGCACATTTTAAAGCACATTAAAAAAGACACAACAGTAACAGCTTCATACATACCACAGCTGCAGTGATTTGGAGCAAAAGTAAGAAATGCTGAATGTGTTAGTGTTTTGTTTTAAAATACAGCCTATAGGCTTTACATTCAGGCGGGAGCCCTCTAAAACACTGAAGCGTCCCCTTCTCAGGCCATGTCCTTTGCTAACTACGCAAACATTCATTCTAACCTTTGCCAGCTTCACCGTTCTCTTGGGCTCTCTGTTCTCCTTCCTTACCCTCAGCCCCAGTGTCTGCATCCACTTAGTGAGGCAGAAGAGAAATAAGGACATCAACGCCATGTGCTCTGTCCAGGGGGAAGGTGACAGCTGCCTCTCCTTTGGCTGTGAAAAATAAAGAAAATTGGGACCTACTTAAGAGCTGACAGTTTCTAGAGGAGCTGCTAGCTGCCTTCCCCACTTCCCAGAATTCACAGGAGCTTCCCTGATGGAAAGTGAGAAATTCAGTGATTCCCACTCCTCCCTCCTTCACATGTCCAACCGGCTGGACTTGAGGAGAGCAGAGGCTTTTGTGAGGTCCCCAGTACTCTGGGAGCACAGGCAGCTTTACATTAGGATTTACAACCAGTAGGTGAAGAACAACTCAAGAGGTGTTTTATTGCTTGTGATGAGGGACTATCAAAGAAGCCACAGGGTACTTTGCCAACTGTTTAGTGTTGTTTCTTTAGTTCTTACTGGCAGCAGCCTTTGGTTATTGCTCTATTTTTCTTTCCCCCTCACTTATCTTTCATCTTACAGCTGCCAACATGGACTTAATTGCAATGTTACTGAATGTTAGAAATTAATCCATACAAATGCTGAATAAATTTCTGCTGCTAAAACAAGGCAACAGCTCAAGCACCTGACCAAGACAGGCCAAAATACCACTCCAGCACTTTATCACAACATTGGTTGTGCAAACAGAATACAAAAACCTGGCCTTGAACTTCAGGAAGCCCAATAACCCTGAACTAAGGGCTCTCAGCTTAGTAGCACCTCATTTTGGTTCTGCCCTGCCGACACAAGGCCTTCATTGAGACTGAGCAGGAACCAGAGATTGAACCCTTTGGCTGAACAACCCACAACTGAGAAACCCACTGGACTGTAGAAGATGAGGCTGATGACAAAACTATAAGCTTCTTTAAAAAAAAAATAAAATAGCCTGGATGTTTTTCAATTCATCTTTCTCTTCAATTCCATTTCTGCTCCTGTCAGAACCCACCTTCCTGTGGGAACCCACTGCAGTCAGCTCTGGGGTCCCCAGTATAAGGCAGCCATGAACATGTTAAGAGCGACTCCAGAGGACAGCCATGAGGATGATCAGAGGGCTGGAGCACCTCTCCTGTGAAGACAGGCTGAGGGAGTTGGGTTTGTTCAGTCTAGAGAAGAGAAGGCTCCAGGGAGACTTCATAGAGGTCTTCCAGTGCCTAAAGGGGCCTACAGGAAAGCTGAGGAGGGATTCTATCAGGGAGTGTAGTGATAGGACAAGGGGTAATGGCTTTAAACTAAATGAGGGTGGATTTAGATTAGATATAAGAAGGAAATTCTTTACTATGAAGACAGTGGGGCCCTGCCACAGGCTGCCCAGAGGAGCTGTGGCTGCCCCATCCCTGGCAGTGCCCAAGGCCAGGCTGGGGCTTTGGGAAGCCTGGGCTGGTGGGAGATGTCCCTGTCCATGGCAGGGGGTTGGAAACATGTGTCTTTAAAGTTCCTTCCAACCCAGACCATTCTATAATTCTATTTACTCTGTTCAAGAATGGTTTACTGCCTTTGTCTGAAGTCTGCTCTGCAAGCCTCTCTAGCTACCAGTAAAGGCCCAGACTGACATTTCTGTTTTCTGGTTTGAAACAAGGCCAAAGGATGATGATCTTTTCCTTCAGTAAGCACAGAACTTCAACAATGCATTCAACCTGTGATTAACAGTACTGTCTTTGTTTCTTGACTCGTCTGATGTGAAAAATGGAACAAGATAATCAACAGCACATGGAAAGTGTATGCATGTACCCTACCCTTATGCTGGCAGCATTTCTCAAATACCGTCCAAAAAGAAAGCTCAGACTTGCACTGTGAATGGCGTGCATATAGCATTTCTCTCTGAAAGACAAATCAATTTGCCCATTTAAGAAATGTAGGTGAATATCTACTGACAGTCATTTACAGCGTGTGCAAATATAGTGGCCAAAACAGGGCAGTTTTGTTTTTTACCATCACAAATGTCAATAGAGATGAACGAGCTCTTATGTAACTTAAAAGCAAAGAGAGAGAAGTGGTACACACTCTTCATCTATGCTGGAGAATTCAGAAGCAAATAGATTTAGGTTAACCTTCTCAGGCTTGTATGTACAGATGTTTTACTTTTTGTAACACTTTTAAGTGGGACCCAGATGTTGTAAATCAAGCTGTAATGCTCATTAATGCTCCCCTTCAGCGTTCCACGCAGTTCACCAGGGCACGGTACCCACCCTTTGCATGGATGCAGATGGCATACTTGACCCTGGCAGCTCAACCCACTTCAGGAATTCGGTCTCTTCATAACTTGTTCCTCCTTGAGCCAAAACAGACTTCAAGACTCATGTCTTTAAAATGACCCCATCTTCTAAGCTGACAATAACCACAGTCATTGCTCTTGCCTTTTTTTTGTGTGTGCACTGAGAGCTACAAGACATTTCATATGCCAAAACTGAATTTAAGAGGTCCTAGCAACTTCTCTTTAAGACTACGTTTTCAAAAACCTATCTTCAGCATGAATACCTCATATTTACGAAAAACCCCATTCATCTTTTCCAGAGATTACATTGTTTGTAGTGACTGTTCAATTCTACACACAACTACGTAAATGCCTAGACCAAGCAAACATTCATCTTGTTTTTACAGTCCCACAACTACTTTTGTATTTTCTCCTGTTTATTTTCTGTTTTGTAATGCCTTTTCTTGGCCTTCCAACCGCATTAGCTAGCTACTATAGTATTTTCTATTACAAAATTGTTTAAAAGAAATGCATGTGCTTTTATGTACCAAAAAATTGAAAACCCCAAAAGATAGAAAACTGGAGTAAATCATGATGGAACACTGATAATAAACCAACCTTATTCATGCAAGACAAAGCAACAGATCCTCATGTAACACACCAAATAATTTATCTTTAGCCAGAAAGACACTCAGTCTGCAATTCAAACAGCCGTCTTTGTATGTAAGGAAGCTGCCAAGTCTCCATATTTGAATGATCTCATAGACGCTGGAAAAAGAAAAAAAAATTACCATGCTAACTGAATACACAGGGGCAGAGAAGGATCGACTTTAAAGCATGTTAGTGGTTTGGGTCTTAATAGAGATCTGTAGACAAACTCCAGGAAAGATTCTGACCAAAAAGTCACAGAAAAATAAAAGACCTAAGCAAAAACTCCTTTAAATTTTCTCACCTACAATAGTGGTGTCAATGAGGAATAATCATCCCTAAATATCTATTTCTGTGCTCTACTGAATTCATACCAAGCACAGCTTGTGCTTATTTCACAAACAGGGACAAGGTACCTAACAAATTATGACCACTCTTGCAGAAGTGGAAGTGTAAGGGCAGTAATGTTTTCCTCTGAAACATCATAAAAAGTCTATCAGTTTTCATCTATTACGACTTGCTGTTTTGGTGTCAGTAGATACAGGTTATTTAGAAGGGAAAGGAGACCAGGGGACAAGGGGCAGAGCAACGGGAGACAACACGGATCCAAGCGAACAAGAGAACATTGATCAGTGTGCCGCTACCTCGGAGAAATGTGTGCAACCCAGTTGGCTGGTGCTTAGCACTGAGCACAGATAGTTACTGAGCTCAGCTTGGTTCCCAGCTGTGTACACTGGACCTGATCCTCTACTTGGGTAAATTTCCGTAGTTCAATCAGTCTGTGAACTATGACAATTTTACCAGCTGGAGACTGGCTACCTTTTGGGTTTCTGAAAACACTGCGGTGCCTTTCACATGTGAAGCCAACTTTGAATGAGCGCACGAGCTAAGTCTTGCCATGCTCAGATGGGACAAAGGCAAGCAGAAGTCACAGGCTGACAGAGCAACCAATAGATTTGGATTTCTCCTTTGCCAGTTGCTACGGTAGGATGGGCTGAATTTCCAAATGTGCTGCATACTCAAACTCCCAGTTGACAAGAGGGACTCAAGCAGTCCATTATACCGATGCAAATGATGTCCCTTGAAGTGTAAAGCCAGGCACCAAATATGCATAACCAGTCAAAAAAAGGCATAAGTCACTTGCTTCACCTTGCATAACATGGAACATTATGAAGAGATAACGTGACTTTTTTTTTCTTTTTTTTTTTAAAGCCTTACCTACAGTTATCTACATTTTAACAAGACAGTGAAGTACTCGGCTTCACTGCTGCTTTTCATAAGGGAGGGAAGTAACATCAGTCGCAAGTCTGGAAACTCCGTCTCGGTATCCCTCACTCCTCAGCCTCTCCATGCTGCTCCCATAAGGCAAGGCCAGGGGTGTTTCACAAGACTCATCCACGAGACCAAAACAGCAGCGATGCTGCCAGGGCAATGCATGTGAACATGCAGCGTATGATCTCAGCGCTGTCCTTCTGCGTGTGGGGACTACCTAACTGAGCTGTGTATGCATGAACCACGCTGTGCCAGGCTATTGCACCCTGCTGCACACCTGCAGGTAGTTCACACTCAGCGTACAGCTCTGGAATCTCTCTCCCCAGTCCTCTCGGCATAAATCAAGCAGCAGGGAGGCTCAGAAACATGACGAATACGTTGGCTAGAATATCTCCTGCTGTAAAGACACAAGGAGGAAGGGGGATACTAAACTAACCTTGCCTTGGATGGAAAAGCAGCTGGAATTTAATGTTCTTGGAAGGCAGCCCTGGCTGTTCAGACATGGATCTGCCAGGGAAGTCCCCAGCGGAGGCATTGCTCATTCTCCAAAACTAAAATGTCAAGAGAAAGCACTGGAAATCATTAAGCACTCTGTTCAGTGTTTCTTGAACAATCTCAGGCGGATGGAGGTGTGGGGGCAGGGAACCCTCTCAGCCACAAACAAAACAGAACCAAATTCTCAGTGTTAATACAAATCAGAGAGGAGATCATCAGAAATCTGAAGCAGGATTTTGCTTAATCTTGTCCATCTGAAATGATACTGTATCAAGCCAGCCTTGGGAAGAAAGAGCCAAGGAAGAGAGGAGAAGGATGGAGCAGAAAGCAGAAAAGTTGGAAAGGATTCGGGGACTTCACTACCGCAACTGACCTCGCGTGACTGCCACGATGTATGGCAAGCTGTGCTTGGGGTCACTGAACACATGGTAGAAGAGGAACTGTGATCAAGTGGATGGCAGCAAGTAAAGACTCCCCTGAAGAGGAGAGGGCAGATCCCAAAAGAGCTAAATCTCACTGGCACAACCATCATCACGAACCACGTCACTACTCTTCCCAAAGTTCAAATTCAAAAGAAAAAGAAGTCATTTCACTATCTGCTACAAAAGCACAGCTCTAGAAAAAGTGCTTGTGACAGTTTTAATCCTACACCAATTTAGACACACATACGCATTGGCTATTACAGAAATATGTTTCTGGAGCACGCGTTTCCCAGCCCTTCCACAGTGAGGGAAGATCTTACAGATGTCCCTCTCCTCCAACCACTTCACTTGTGAAGATCCTTCTAAATTACTGCCTGAAGGAAACAGGAGGGAATTTTGATAATATGCTATCAAAATGCACACCACAGGAACCACCACCTTTCACTAGAAATATAGATGACTAAGTTGTGGCTGTTGAAATAAATGAAAACACATTTTTGCGAAAACAGACCAATTTGGTAAGCCTACCTTGGTGGTTAAACCTGCAGCAGGTTAAGTTGGTTGGTTTTTCTTGTTTGTGTTTGTTTGATGGTAGAGATTCATATACATCCTAACAAATTCTTCATGATCTGCATGCATTTCACGGGCTGGGTAAGGTGGTTGTTCAGTGTTGACTAATGCAGCAAGTGCCAGAAACAATCTCTCTCTGTACTATTTGTAAAGCATTTGGCAATGTCTTTTAGATGAAAGCTGTATCAAGAATAAAAATCACTGATGTGATCAAGTGAAGTGCTGAATTCTCAGGAATCAACCAAAAAAAGTACTCTGCATCAGCCAAACTTGATTTTATTGTTTGAACTAGGATTAGTTTCATTTCTTACTGCGCTGGAAAACACAGGTAACAGAACATTTTCCTGAATGGTCTTACCAAGCACCACCGCACATCCACAAAGCGTTTCACCTAACAGCAACAGAAAAATGGACTTCATCCTACTCCCTGAACACCTGTAGAGGTTTTAGCATGAGTTATTACAAGACACATGGAAAGGACAGGTTTTGAGGCAGGCTAAGAGTGCCCCTTGCCAACACTATGATGAAAAGCTCATTGAAGACAGTGCACAAGCTGTACATGAATCTAGCAGCTACTACTAACGAGCATCAAATGGGGGGCCAAAAGGATGGAGACCAGGAAAGCAGTCCTGGGTATCCTGGCACAGCTGTGCTACTTCTTTGTGGCCTGGGGGAGGAACAAGATAAACAGAAGTCTGAGATACAAGAGAGGATTTCCCAAATTTGCTTATACACGTGTATTGATGGACATGTTCCAGCAGAAAAGATAGATGCTGCTTAAATAAAATAAAAATCAACAACATGAGAAACAGCCTTTGTGCATTGGGATGAGACACCTCTTCCCAGAACAGGCTTCCAAGCAGAAACAACCCACATTTATTCCAATGTCTAGCATCATATGTTGGATTTACATTGACAGAATTTAAAAAAATGCAAAGTTTTATCCTCTCACAAGCTGACTGGTATAGCAATTTTCATCTAAAGCAGAAGCAGATCACCAAGACAAACATATTCTCAGGGATTTCCTGTCAAGAAGTCACTAATGCAAACATTTTTACTGGGAGAAAATAAAGCTCCTCAGTGACATCAGCAGAACACTATTTCCATTTAAAATGAAGAGCGTGGCAACTTCAGTTTTAATGGAAATTAAAGTGTGCTGGCACTGTCAACTAAATGTTAAGCCACTTGAGAGTTTTGTTTAATTTTTAATTTAAAAAAAAAATAATACTCCTGAATGGGACATACTGTCAGGACTTTTACAGATCCAATCCTACTTTCCATGTGTGCTAATGGAACCCTTATGGTTCTCGATTCACATGACTTCAATTTGTGTTACCACTGTAAATGTGTTAGGACTTCAAAACTCAAGCCTGATTTTTTGGGGAGAACTAAAAGAATACTTTTCCGTAGCTTGTACTTCGTTATGCACAAAATATCTGCTTACCCGTTCTGATTAATCTTCTGGTCCTAACAAAGAAGCTAGATTCCATCTTTGAAAAAGCTGCATAAATTTGTGTTTTCAGAGTAGTTTAGACCCCTACAATTTAAATAAACAGAGGTTCACATGTATTTGAATGCTCAAATTCTTTCATGTTCAGACATTACAATTTGAATTTCAATAAAAGGCAAAACCTAAGAAAAGCCTGGGCTACTGTGTGAGCTCCCAGAAAGTGGCAGATTTCACTAAGAGTTGCACCATTCTAGCCAGGCATACTTGGCCCTTCAGTACAGTTGAACTCAAATTAATGTTCTGTACTGCTTACAAACAAGAACTAGTATATTTTAGAAAATACCTTTTGAAAATAGCATTTCCTTCAATGTTGAGCAATCTCTGAGACTGTTCCTAAAAGACTATCACACAGAAAAGACTTTCTACTTCACTAAGTGTTGTCTCTTGGTATTGCAGATCTATTTATACTTTCTTTCATGATCTGATTAAAACCCACAAAAAAAAAAAACCACTTAGGTGTTTGGTCCCCACTGTTCCCTTGAATGTAACACATCTTTTATTCTCAGCCAGTTTATATACATTTGTTCATGTGACAATCTTCTTTTACATTAGATGTTTCTTTTCCATTTGTTGTGTTCCAGGGTATGGATGAAGAACCTCTTCAAGTTTTGTGATGTGGGAATAATACATTTTTGAAATACTAAAGTGAATTAGGAAATAAATTTAAAGTAACTTAGCTTCAATAAATGAAGTGTTGGCTGCCTAAATAGCTCTTTAAAATGAACCCTGAGAAATTAAAATTCATCTAGTTACCAACACTCTGAGCTGCATTGACTTAATTCAATTTATTTCCTTGCCAGCGGTATATTTTTATTCTAATCTAACTGCCTATTAAATTTCCATCTCAAATACTTGTCACTGAAGGAACAAATATAGTGGGTTGATATCAGAGCATTCAATGTCATTATCAAACTAGAAATGACAGGGTGAATAATATATTAAAGAACTCATACTTAACTGAAAGTCTCAGTGAGCTTAAGGAAAACCAGTCTGATGCCCCACAAAGGCCTCCTTTAGAAAGTCTTTGTATGCATACACAGCAGCAGGAAAAAATCCCACTATACGTGCTCGCTTACATCCAGCACTGAAAAAGAAACCCTTAAAGGATCAAAAGGAAACACAAGGCGCTGTTATGGAAAACAATAAATAAACCTCACATTGTTTCTGTTACCTCCTTTTACTTTTGAAAAGAACCTTAGCACGGAAGTGAATTAAGAAGCTTGTGTACTTCACTTTTTACAGTTAGACCTAGTCAACCACTTGCTCCTTACCTTGTCTATTTGAACAAACTATTTTACTCTATTTTGCTCTTATCTTCCCTTGGTCACTTTCACACAAACAAAACGGTGAGAGGACAAATGACTTACCCCTCTCCATCTGAGACTGGCAGAAGACTTGACAGGAGCAGTGGACTATCTCACAATCCCCTGAATGCATTATTAATCTTAGGTAAACCGCTTTTTGGGAACATTAGCCGACACACTGTAAGAAAATGTTCAGCTCAGTAAGCTTTGTCTAGAGACTACTTCCTTACAGTGGTTTTGATATTATAAGCTTCCTTGAGTGAAAGAGATCAAGAGATCATTCTGTCTGCATGGAGTCCCACTGAAATCCCTTGGGCTCCGCGTCCAAATACACCCACATATAGCCCTGGCAGTATCAGAATTTAAATGATTTGACTTGCCCAGTGTTTTTCTTGCTCTGTCTGAAAGACGTGGCCATGCCACTGATGGCTTTACCTTCACACATCATCAGTGTCAAACCATATGATTTAACCAGGATAACCGATATACTTTTTCCAGAAACACTGGAGCAGATGTGCTCTGACAAGTTCTTGCTTGATTATTTTATGTATTTATGACCCCCTGGAAAGTATAGGGTATAATCTCAGCAGAGCTGGCTTAATCTCCAGCCTGGCACTACCACTGCTGTACACTGACAAACATTTTCTTCTCCATTGTGCCTCAGTTTCTCCCTCTGCAGCAAAATGGCAGTATGACACCAATTCCCTCCGTAAGGGGCTCTGAGACCTGTTAATGAACCCCATGGTAAAAGCAGATATTAACTGCTCGCCAAGGTTAAGAACAGAACAGTAAGGCACCACTACTCTTTTGTAACAGCTTCCCCTGACATCTTATAACCATCAGGTCGCTTAATTTGAGTCCTCATACAGCCAAAGGCAACTGGAAGAACAACAGCACAAGGAACGCAATTTAACCAAGATGTTGTTTAGTAAATATTTGTAAGATACCATAGTAGCAAGCATGATATGGCTTTTTGTAATGGCTAGCAGATATTCTCAAATAACCAAATGGCTAATACATTTATCCTCAAATAGTTTCCTTATTCCAACACCTCACAAATTAAATGCAAAGCTGTGTGCAATAACCTTACGTTTAGACACTGACTCCTACAAAGAAAAGGAATCTACTTGAAAATAAGTAATAATATACAGATGTCTGTGACAAGACGTGAACTAAGATTTAAGACGAAGCCTGGGGCATATTTCACATTGGCTCTAAGTTTGCATGTTCATGCCACATTGGTTCTGCTCTTTATCATCTTACATGCATAGCTTCCACCCCTTTATGAAAAACATTCTTTCTGAACAGGGACAGAAAGCACCACATCTCCCCCTTCTCTCTGTTCATTCAACAATACAGTTTGGGATTTATTACAAAGTAAGCTTCATACAAAGACCTTTATGTACAACCTTGTTTCCAGCTATGTGACCAAATTCCTTTGCAGTTTTGGTGGTACGCAGTACTGCAGGCAAGATGCCCCTGGAAGGGATCATCCCTTCTCTATAGCTGTGTTATTCAGATATTACTGGAAGCAAGACTCTAGATCAAATTAAAATGGAACAAGTAGAAAATAAGAACCATATTCTCAGTATATCTGACACTTTGCTAGTTGAACATCAAAGACATTAAATACAAAACACCACCACATGTGCTGTTGAATATGGCCTCTCTGAGTCATTACAGCTGATACACTTCAGGGAAAAGTTGCTGTATTCTGCAACCTTTGAGGCCTCTAGACATACCTGTCCCCTTCCACCAACACTAGTAGTTTACATAAATGAAAACGTGTTTTCACTGTGAAACTGGAATGCCATGGGCTTAAAAGCAACAACCAGCTGAAGCATTGGCGAGGTTAAATTCCCATCCCGTGGCTTTTGAGGTTTAACAGACAGTTTTCTGTTGGATGGATCCTTATAAAACACAAGGAATGGATCCTTTCTATAAGGACCAAGACTGCACCATTCAATTGCTGTCCAGTCTTTAACAGATTCCTTCTGCAATGTAAGGTGAGGCTGTTGAGAACTACCTTGTAATTTTTCATGCTGTCAATTAAATGCTTGTGATTGCTTCTGGGTCAGAACAAGATTAGAAATGGTGCTGGTATGCATTATTTTTTCTATAACTATTTATTCTTACCTGATAAGTCCCTAATGCTCTCCTCAACTGTGCCGATACAGCTGTGTGGGTCTGTCCTGTAATGCAGATTATTGAAACAGTCACCTCTAAAAAGCAAAATTCTGAAGGAGGGTTGTTTTAAATATACTTTTCAACATAGCTCTCATGTTGTTGTTATCAAAAGTGTTTTAATTTTCATTAATGTACATTTAGATGGATTACATCAAAGAAATTAAGAGATTAGCAGGAACATTTCAATTATTACAGCCATCATAATATTGGATGAATATTATTTAAATAATCAAACTATAATGCTTTCAGGGCATAAGCCAGTCATTAACTGTCAAAAGTTACTTACCTTGTAAAAATGCCCTCCATAGCAGTATGCTTCTTTCCCCTGAAGCCTCCGGTACAGGTATCAGAAATAAGGTATTAGAACAAAAGCAGCACCAGTATAACACAACATTGTAGATTTCAAGACTGATGGGGAATTGATTACTGAGGTGAGAGTTACTCCAGTTTGGAAACTTCCTACATACAATGTTTTGGATATGTAGCACAAGTCAGAAGTTCCTTAAACGCTTGTGAACAGCAAATATACCCAATCAAGCTATATAACAGATCACAGTTATTGCAAGCACCATTTAGACTGTCTTGTTTTGAATAAATCTTAAATACATGTTTATGCTCATTGAAGTGCATACTGCTGTTTCAGCATTGGGAAACTCATAATTTGCATATGCTTTTCCCAGTTCTATCACATAATGCTACCGAGCCGTTCACAACACTGTAAATTTTCCTCTAAGCCACTACTTTGAATTGTTCCTGTATGAGGCAATAGTTCTCTCTCCCCATGCTTGCTCAGTACATTTCCATAGATCTCTGCCTACAAAATGAGCTTCTTCTATACTCCTGACAGTAGTTCTAAAACAATAAAGGAATTCTGCACAGTTGCCACAGAAGCCACAGTTTACCCCTGGCTGCAGTGTGCCTTTATGACGAACAATGAATTATCTGAATGCTTAACTATACTTTTTGACCTTATAACAGTTCACCTCCTTATTCTTTTTCCTTAACGAAAGCGAAATATTTTCCTACCTGAAAATAAAATGAAGGATACATTAGCACATTGCTGCTAGCTGTATTCTTGTATGAGGTCCCTCTTTAGCTTTAAAATGGATTCTTTTGATGCAGATTTTTTTTATTATTTTTTAATACACTCCTTTTTCCCTTTGCACCTTTCAGCAGGCCTTTTTGAGTATTTCAAAAGAAAAATTGCACCATCTCATAGCCTGGAACTTTTTATCAGGTCCCTAAGATGTTCTATCCCATTATACACATCAAATACAAATTGCTTCTTCTAAAGACGAAAAAGACCTTCAGCAAAGGCTAGCTTAGCACAGCAGCAGCTAACTGCCTCTTGTGCTAGTTCAGGAAAACAACCAGATTTTGGATCTGCATTTTGTCCTGAAGTTCCAAATTGAACAAAAATTGGGAACTGAAAGAGGCAAGTACCAGTGCAAAGATAAATATTGCCTATCTAAGGATGTATGTTTCAGTAATAATACTCTATTTAAGTGCAAATTGATAAAAACATTACTTACAAGTTAGAAGCATGGACTCAGTCTTCTGTAGGCAATTTATTTGCTGTTACAGAAACATGCCTCTCCACTGTTCAGTCAAGGCATACAGTTCATGCCAAAACACTATCCTCTGCCTACATCTGGATATCATCTGTTACCTAACATTCTCCTGGACAAAACCTGAGATTAATACAAAAGGATGATCTCCTCTTTTCAGCTGGCTTATTCCATGCCTCTGGCAGCACCTTGCCGTGGTTTGGTTCCTCCATTTCTCCCACAGACTCGAACCCTCCTCTCTCCCCTACATTAGGTTTCCTTCACGTGCAAAGAAAAATAAAAAAAAATAAAAGAGATTAAGTTACAAAACTGAGGCAGTAGCGCATACTTCTAACAACTTCTAAAGGAGCATACAAAGTCAATGGACTCATTAGCATATGCACCCAGTGAAAAACAGCTCAAAGTATCACCACACTGAAAATCGTTACAGCCAGCAAACACGGAAGGGGTTAGATGCCTCTCCCCACACCTGCCCTCTCATTCTATGTATTGAAGGCCCCCTCCTGTAAACTGTACTCTAAAAGACAAGAAAATCAGGAAAGAGGCCAAAGGAAATCTTGACATACTGCTTGATTTGGGGAAAAAAAAAAAAAAAAGCTCTAGGGAACGCTCACTCCAGCCACTTCTAGCAGGCACTGCAGAAAGATGCTACAGCCCCTAGGAAAAATGTATTTAAAGACAAGAAAGTATGTGAAAGACAGAAGCCACAGACAAATGATGGATCGAACAGAAGAGATAGACAGACCGAGAATCACTAAGGTTACTGTGAAGAGAGATGCACTTGGAACAGGCAAGGAAAGTCTTTTCCGTCCTTTCCCAGAAAAGGACAGCAGACCCAAGAACCACTTCAGACTTTCTTTCAGCTTTTCAACTCACAGTGTCAGGCTGCCTTATGCCTGAGCATGGGGTCATCACACGAGTCTTAATAAAGTTGCTCATCAGAAAACACGCTTGCCAGAAACACACAAGTAAGAAGAAGAGTTTTGGAAGAGAATGAGAAAAGATAGACATTACCAACAAATTAATTCCATCTTTCTTTTTACACTAGTTGATACAGTATCCTTCAAACTCAGCAACATAGAAATAACAAAAGGTGGAAAAGAAATCTGCCTTAGCCCTGCTCCTTTTGTAAATACATTTGGAAGAAAGCATTCTGTTGAGAAAAATAACAAAGAGAAGGAGCCCAGGGCTCATGATGTGACAAGCAATGACCCCGTAGCATTTCACGCCAAAATTTGCAAGATTATGTTTAGCAGGGCTGAGGGAAAATAAAAAGGCACTGAAAATAGCGAAACACCAAACAAAAAGCTAGTAATGTACAATGCCTCACATGCTATTAATTTGTTCGTCATTGTTAATTTATGTTCTGTGTAGTTTCTCCTTCAGCTAAGAAGTCAATCTGCTTGCCTGAGGTCTGTTTTCAGTGAGCTTAATTCATTATACCTCCAAGCGTAGAGGCAACAGGATAAAAAAAAACAAAACTGATAAACTACCATGGTGAGAAAAAAAAAAAACATCATTTAGCTGAATAATCTCTACAAACAAAACCAACACAAATCTCTTCAATGAACTGTATTTTCCTGTTAGTTTATGGATGTTTGTATCAACTGACAGTGGAATATTTACTCACTACATTCCAGATGTTCATTGAGAAGAGCTAGAAAAACTCGAGCTGATCTCAGCATCATTCCAAAAGACAGTCAATCTCCATATTGCAAAAAATGGTGGCAGTTTTTGACATGAGAAATTAAAACTTCAGACACAGGCCATCTTTTAAATCATTTATTTTAGTAGGAAAGATTTTTGAAACCTGTACTTAAATTCATTGAAACTAGCTTATGCAAACACACAATTTTCACACACACACATAGAGAATAAAGTATTAAAAATGTTGAAGAAAAAAAGGCTAGAGGACAGCCAAACTGCACATCACTCGGTGAGATCATAGTGCAATCGCTCTATCGCCATTAATGCCTCACACCAGCAGGGAATGTTAAAAACGGCTTGTGTTTACTGCATGACAACCTTGATCCCCCCTCCAGTGATGGTTGGTCCCTAAAGGATTATTTTAAAACTTAGATATGATTTCCTGGTGCTTTTTATGCTTCAGTACTGTGGTATCTGAATGGATATACTCCCGTACACAAGGAGCTAGAGACGCCTGTAAACAAGGCGCCCTAGGACCCCTTCTTTCAACATTTGCTTCATTGATTTACATGGCTTTTCCATTTTATCTGTGAACAGCTTTGGAATGGTAAAAGATACCTTCAAGAAACACATTTCAAGGCCAGAATCTATTCAAATAACGAGAACTAATATGCAAATCAACCACTAAAAGGAAATGCAACATTCACGATGCTTTTAGCTATTCAAGCGCAAGATCAGGCTAACAGCCATAACCACGCCACGATCTGCTGGAGCTTCATTTCATTACACCTTTTTTCTCAGTAACAGAACCTCAAGAAAACCTGTCAGCTCTGGTCTGCAACACGCCTGGCTAAATGAAATAATTGGTCTTTTCTCCGTTCACCTCACCCGTCTGTCGTCTCCAAAGATTCTCAGAAAGCGTAAGATAAACTTTAAAACTATCCTTCCCTTTCCGACATCTGAATTTATTACCACTATACTAAAACTACCATGTTTTTATAAGGATGCGTTCTAGGAAAACAAACCATTTAACTGCCTAAGAACAACATATTCTTTCTTCCGTTCCTCTTTCCAAAGGTTATGAAGTCTAGCTACTAAATCAGTCTCTAGCAGCTGTTTCAGTGAAGGACAGCACTCTTTGCCTAGTGTTGGCACTAGAAATACAATATACAAAACCGAGCTTATGGGATATGATGAAAGAATATTATAGATTTATTCAAGGTTTCTCTTCCCCCAAGCATTTTTTTCCTGTAGTTTTTGTTAACAAAAAGCTTGTAAGAAATAAATCATCTCATAATTACATTCTTCAATGCTTAAACCAAAGGAAATGGGAGAGAGAAAAGGATGCTCATTTCTAATAGTGTGAGCTCGTAAGCTCATGTGCTCCAGGCCCTGACTTGGACAACTCTTTTCACTTTTTTCTCCACTAATACATCCATTTAGAGATATACCAAAATTAAAATAAATTAATTTTCAAGAAGCCTGGGCAACTTCTGATAAAAGCTGTACAAACCCAGGCTACCAAATGCCACTGCATTTTTCCTAAATAGCGGCTATACAAACACAGAAAAAAAAAATACAAAAACTCAAGCCACAACTATTTTCCATTGGCCAAAGCAACTAACTTCTTCTGCAGAAGCATAACGACTGTAAGGAATGTTACCCCTTGTTACATTAAGGACACAGTACGCAAGTCTGCCATTGTGGTACTCTCAGCACTGAAGTAACAGGATTGGTCTTTGAGTTAATAATAAGGCACTGACAAACGTCCTCCTTAAATCCAAAACACTCTCTCTCGCTATGTAACAAATTAGAATGATGGCTTTAAAAAGAGGGTAAGTTACAAACAAATTCAGTATCTACTCACGGATTCTTTTAATTAGAACTTTCTCTAGCCAAATCATCTTATCCACAAGCCATTTTTAAAGGAAAAAAAAAAAAGGAAGGAAAAGGGCAATACATAAATAATAACAAAGCTTTTAAAGCTTTACGTTGTTGGGAGAATAAGCCATGGACTGATGTGATTTATATGAGCCCTGGTGTCTTGATCTTGTAACAGGCAGCACTCTACAGCCAGCCATGGAAATGATTGGTGAGTTAGCATAAAAAAATCAAAAGGGCAAAGATTGAAGAAAAATGTCACTGAAAGAGCCAGAAGAAATGACATTCCATGATTTATCTTGATTTGCACAAGATTTCTGAAAGTTAAACCAAAACCACGAGATCAATTTGCTATTTATCAGGAGGATCTAACCTCCTAGAGTGTCTTAGCAGCACAAAAAAATGCAATTACTTCTGCTGGAAGAGAAAGCATTTCCTTTCAACATTTGTTATGTTTTATACTAATAGAAAAGGACTGTATTGGTGAAAATATGTAAATGCAAATAGAAGAGGCTGATGTTGCAGGAAAAATTAGATTACATGCATTTACTTCTAAGTGAGGAAAAGATACCTAATAAAATCCTGCTGTGTTCTTTTATGCTTTTTTTCTTTACTGCCAATATGTTTTCAAATATGAACACTTGTATAAATGCTTTTCTTGGTAAAAGTTCAAGTACTCTTCTGCAGTTGAGTTCTAAGGAGAAAAGTTAATGAGCAGATTCCCCAAAAGATACCAATTCCTCAAGTAACAGGCTAAAACAACTGCATAACTAGTGGGCTGCTTAATGTGCAATCCACTGCTATTATTTCCTTAACAGATCTTCCTTAAGTAGGATATGATTTTTACAGTAATTTATGAAGCTAACTAACACAATTTCAAAGCTGGGTGCTAAAGCTCATTCATTAGGGATTTATATGCATTCATTCAGTACTTGTACAGCTTGCACCTAAATACTTAATGAATCACAGCAGCCTGAGCAATATCCCTGTGGCA
This sequence comes from Aythya fuligula, assembly GCF_009819795.1. Taxonomy (NCBI): domain Eukaryota; kingdom Metazoa; phylum Chordata; class Aves; order Anseriformes; family Anatidae; genus Aythya; species Aythya fuligula. Next base: position 20,725,841 of record NC_045566.1, on the reverse strand, counting down.
TGAAATGTCTGCAAAATGAAATACATGTCTGGGATGAGCTACATTTACTCAAATTATCAGAAGTTTTCAAAATGGAATCTTATCTGCTTTCTAAGAACACTGGAAGAGAAGTTTGAAAAACTGCGCCAAAATTCATGGATTAAGTTGGAAAGATAAGAGTTAGCAGTAAGTATTCAAAAACCAGTACCGAGGGCAATCATATATCCTTAATGCATTGCTCTAATTTCACAAACTGTTCAGTCATTCCCAAGACTGTTAGTTTAGCTGACAAAGTGGTTAGCAGTCAGCAGGTGACTAACATTTCCATGGGAAACCTTGCTATGAGGATCTACTCTGAATGCTTTTCATTCATATGTTTGCCAGCGGGGTACTGTAAGGGGCATCTTTAACTTCAAAATCAAAAACATTGTGAAATAAATTTACAAATATTAGCTGAAGAATTTTGTTGGTTATTAACATGGTAAAGAATGAGAGCATTACAAAAAAAACACATGAAGAGCAACTGTAAACTAACTGAAATAGCCTGGATAACAGTCTTACCTGAATAACGTGAGCTTCTTTCCATTGCTGTTTTCTAAGCACTGGTTTAAAGTTACGTTTTAAAAAATTATTTTTTTTTTTTTTTTAAACAAAACAAAACCAATACTATGTTCTTTACAGTGCATTTGACTAATCCAAGTCTTTCCAAAGCTTAGCTGAGAGAACTTTCCCTCATGGAACCAAACCACCACGCCTCTTCCTGAGCAAGATCTATCACAAAATCGGTCATATTTCATTCATTCTGTGTTGCCCCATAAGGCTAGTTGACCAAATATGAGATAAACCATAAGAAACTACTGAACTACTCATTGCAGTAAGTACCAATACTGTTTTCTGTCATTAATCACTCCAGTTACTCTGGCTACACATTTTAAGAAACTCCTCCCACGATATTCAATCTCTCCCACAGAAAACTGTGTATCGGAGGGTAAGAAAACCAAAGAGGAGGAGGAGGCCTAAGAACAATTAAAGTCAGCAACATTTCAGTAAATGAGGATTTGTGAACTGTTTTCCCCACCATCCTCCTACCATAAAGCCCTAACTCAAAACAGCTGGAAAAATACAAAAAACAATAATAAATGACACCTCCTGACCTGGCTCTGCCTTTAGTAAAGCTGTATGATGTCAGGCTGTGGCTCCCAGTTGCACGTTTCCTTTCACTGACAGAAAAACAGATACAGTTATGCTGCAATGAATCTATAATAGCTTATTTAAAAATTCAAAATCCACAGGCTATTATCCACAATGCTTAAAAAAGTACACACATTGCTAAAAAACACTTACTTGTTGAGAAGAAACACGCATTAAATAATTTTTAAAAAAAAACAAAACAAAACAAAACTGAAGTTGTGCAAAGTCTACTACAGTAACACTGCTGGCTACGAAGATGTTGTCTTCACTATACACCCAACGTGGGTTAACTGGGGCGACGTGTGAGTTCAAGAGGGATTCAGCACAAGCGACTCCTTTCCAAAATCCATGACTTCAGGATCAGAACAGACTATTCATTCCCCAAAGCAAAAAAAAAAAAAAAAAAAAACCAACTTGCAGAGGGACACAAATTCCCACGCTGCTTGTGGTGTAGCTCTGACAGAGGCATCTTCCTACTGTTTTCCTTCTACCAAGAGCCAATTCACAGGAATAATTTTAGAAATGTAACCCAGCCTATTAACATTTCACTCCACATCACCAAGTGTGTGTGACTTTTTTTTTTTTTAATTTGCTTTAAGTGTGAGACTGGTTTATTCTTCTCTATTTTTTCTCCCCAGAAATCAGAAATTAATCACGTCCATTAAGATATTAACTCTGGAAAAAAAAAACACACCTGAATTTATAGGCTTCTACTCTTATGCGAGAGAAATGTACATTTTCAAAATAATCACTACTAGTAGAAACCTTTATTATGTAGTCAGAGAACTCTGCCACAAACTGGTAGGTAGTTTGTTTCTTTTTGGAAAGGAGTATTCATGGTGGAATACGCAAGCTTATTTATGGCCACTAAACCACAGAGTCAATGAAACATTTCCTACTTCTCCACAAACTTCAAAGTTCTGATATCAGAGGAACATTTTGGACAACGTTTCCTTGCTTTACAAAGGTCATATTTTTGAAGATTAAATAAACACTCATCATCCAGAAAACACTATCTAGGTGATGTCAAGGAAACCCAGCCAAAGCAGGAATCAAAGTTTTATGAATGAAACACATTAAAATATGGTTCCCTTTTTACAAGCATTTTTTTTTTTTCTGTGAGGAATTTCAGTGACCAAGAATTGTTCCTGTTGAGGATGGAATGGATGGAATTTTGATAGTCCCACACCTTTTTTCTCTTTATGTTATCCCAACTTTAATAAATTATTTGCCTGAAGATCAAAAAAGCTTCTGTATGTACGGTCGACTTTAGGCCATGTTATCCATACCAACACAATGTCATATGCTTTGACCAACGACAGATAATAAAATCAATTATTGCCAAATGAGAACATGAAAGCTCGAAATTGTGCCTCTATCATTTTAAAATACAGATCTTAAGTGATATTATGAAACACCATACACTGACAGTGGTCCCTAGCTGATAATTTAACAGATACCCAGACAAGTCAAACATCACCATGAAGTATACCAAGGTGGTGGTGGATTTTTTTTTTGTCATTCAACCTTCATATGTAGGTGAGTGACAGGTGTAGAAACAAATGGGAAGAAAGCACTTGGCTCTGACCCAACAGCGCTTCCAGTTTTGTCTCTCTCACACACACGCATGCGCACACCTGCCAACCACCAGAAACACGTGAATTGAGATCTAACCAGGAATTAGGTATCGACGTACCAAAAACATTTTTGGTGTGTAAGTGCTCAGCCTTTGTGCCACTCGCAGGCAATATGGCTCCCATACAGTACTCAGGTTTACAAGCTTACTGCTGTTTTAAACTTGCACTTGTTAAATTTCTTATAGGTCTGAGAGAAATGACATTGCTCCAGGCTCAGTGTGCCTGGGACAAGCTCCCATTGAGAACTCCTGGTATAGTCTAAACAATATCTCTACAGTGTGCAGTACCTCTTTTACCCAGCTCATACATAGCTTTTGATACAACTCTTAAATACCAGTTTACTTGCTTTCTTAAGAATACCTAAAAAGGTGAGTTATTTTCAAAATTAGTATAAAGTTAAAAGAAACTCAAACAAGCTACAATCTATTTAACTCAAGCACAGCACCGCCAGAAGTTTCACACACACTATTTGGTGTTTTCATTGTTGTTTTTCCTTTCACTCTTTAAGGCAGTGGTTTCCACAAGTCAGTTCAGAGAATTTAACGAAGCATGGTCCATGGCAATTCATGTTGCAACTCCATTTTTCATTTGGGGGACTCTACTCCCCAGCCATTAGTAGTTTTGTTCAGGGCTCCAGAGTTCAGATCAACTTGACAAGCTCTGTTCTGGCACAGACTGCAGCTGGCACATTTTCCATCAGGACCTCATTCTCAATTATGAGATGGTTTAAATTGTTCTTTTTTTGTTTGTTTGTTTTGTATTAGCCTGCTATTCAAAGGTCATCAAGTTGGCAGGAACCTGAAAACAAGAATACAAATAACTAATTCCACTGTTTCAGACACTATTCCACCTGCTTAAATGCACATTACAATGCTCAATCTGTCTCAAAAAAAAAAAAAAGGAGGGAGATGCAACTGTCATTAAGCAGTACAAGTATACTTACAGCTGTAGAAAACCCAGGTATCAAAGTATGGTTTATGATTTTACTGCATGCCTTAGATCTTCTTAATTTTGATGAAATTTAAGATTCAAGTTGTCGACAAAGCAACTTTAACATGATAAATGTCAGCACTCAACTGTGCAAGAACCTTCTCACTTGAGTCCCACGAGATAGAGAATTCTTGGCACAGGTCAGTGAGTGATGTAGGCCCTCCAGTATTTTTAGGACTAATTTACAAAAACAAGGCATAAACACTTGCCTAGGCTTTTCCCATAGGAAACCTGAATGTGCGATGGAAACATCACTCCCTTTCATGAATATTAAAGCTAGTCTGCATTATATAATTTATATCCCCATTTTCTCCTTATCAGGAATTTGCCTGACAGCAACAACTCCTATTTACTCAGGGTACTAAAGAGCCACTAAATTCCAGATGACTGCCAATAAATACATAGTTTGGTCAGATTTGAAGCAAATTATTTCTTGCCTTGCATTTACTGTTTATCCACAGAAGCAAGAATGACCAACTGGGTTCAAGTTCCACCATGAAAATTAAAGATTATATATATTAAAATAGTTCCCAAAGTTATTCAGCTGGGTAGGTGCTTATTCTGTTGAAAGCGCGTCTAAACGTGCAATGTTATTAAGGGCATGACTGCATAAACAAACATCTGTTTTTAACAGTTTCGTGAGGTGCCTCTCTAGGGAAAGCACTGGTCAGGAGTCAAATCGCAATCAGGAGAAAGACTTTAAAGAATCTTTATTTAAAACACATTTTGTATCTAAACCAACCTTTATTACCTTATGTTTGCATGAAGCGCTGCTTCTTTTAACACTGCAAGAAGGCTTGCAGTATAACTACACTCATATATGCCAGAAAACAGAAGGTATGCAACAAACAATGGTAAGCAGGGCTATTGGCCTTTTAGTGGCGGTCTTCTTCCATAACTCCTCCCCCTACCTGTCTTTTAAAACCTCCTGCATTTATCTTCACCTTGCTGCCATCCTTTCCCCAGGAAGCTGAACCAAGACCCTTAAGCTTGCTGCTTTTGCATAAGCTAGGAGCTGAATGCTTTAGACAGGTTTGTATTGTGTAGCACCGTTAAGCCTTACTGAATAAAAGCTGTCATCAGAGTGCAGTTTTCGGGCCTGCCTGGCAGTCACCACCTTCTTGCAAACTCTTTGCCATTATTTGCTACTATTTGCACTCTTTCCAGCTGGGAACACAATTTCCTCTCCATTGCACTGTCTCAGATACATTTCTGTGACCCTCCTTACTCCTGAGATTTCTGTAAGAAGAACTGAACAGGAATGCACAGAAGGATCTGAAAAGGTCCTTAACTTTCCCCCTATTCTTAAGCATAGCCATGTAGAAACAGGCAACAAATTCATTAATATTTTTGCTTCAGGAACTTCAGAAAGTGTTAACTTAAAGATGCAATTTTGCTCATGAAAAAGTCAGTAACAATTTCTACAGGAACAGAATTTATCAGGGGTTGGAATAATCTTTTCTTCCTTTTTGAATCAGGGAAAATTCTGGTTTTGCTTTTGTCGTCTTTCAAACATACTCAGAAGTGTAATATTTTTATATATTTTGGAAATACATACAAACAACAGAAAATTTGCATGCCCAAGACCTAACAAAGTAGCACCATAGAGAGGTACCAAAAATTGTTATTGAATACTACAGTTTATGGTTTTACTATATAACAATAAAATAGTCATTTTTAAATGGGCAGCTCTGGGACAGAGCTTTTAGCATATTCCTTCCATTTCTGAAATTTCCAAATTGCTTTAAATTAGCCTCAAGATAAACCCCCATTTTTCTTCATTACCACAGAAGCACTGAGGATGTGCTTACAAAGAGACAAACAAGAAAGCTAAGGCAAGTCAATAAACAGGTGAAATCAATGTCCAGGCTGGTCACTCTTCATACAGAGCCATCATTTACAGCTTAGTCATCTTAAAGCTCTGTCAGTTGTGAGCTCTTAACAGCTCGTAATTTTATTTCAACATCTTGCTCTCACCTGTTGTCTGTTGCTTTGGCAGGCAGCACTCAGGTGTTTAAACCAGAGCATTGCATTCATTCTATTTCCAGCTTGAAATTTGTAGGAATTTCCTAAGTGAGAAAGGTATGGGAAAAAAATGGATAAAGAAACACAGCCAATACTATATTTAAATCTTATCTATAGTCAAATAACTCGAAATTATAACACTACAAAAACATGTTATAGCAAAAGGTTCTTAAAACTTCACACTTTGACTGGCATACATGGAGGAGCTTAAACAATTGTTTGACATAATGCAAAAAGTCACAGCTCATCTGTCTTCCTTTTGGACATTCACGATTTCAACTAACACCAGTGTCAACTAGAAAAAAACACAAAACATTTCTCAGAACCGTACAACAAAAAACACAATTTTTGTTCAATGCCATTATTCAAATTTGGTATATCATAGTATTTTTATGAAGTGCAAAATGGCACTGAAATGCACTCTAAAGCATTTGAAAATATTTGAAAATTATTCCTAAATATTTTGACATATGTCAGACTGCTATTTTCAGTATCTCATGTTAGGCAGTGCTTACTTGGATTCAGAAATGTATTACAAAAATGTTTCAAGTTGCTGTTGCTAAATTTAAGCTGACAAGCTTAAACTAGAATAGACACTCAAAAATAAGATGTACTAAGCCTGGACATAAATAAAATTAATAATGTCAAGCTCCTTTATCAAAACTGCTAGTGATGCTCTTTGTGCTATGGAGAAGTAACAACTTCTTCAGTTTAAACTAAAATCAGGGCACTACGCTAGAATAAAGGAAATTATTTTTTTGTTCCTTATTTTTTCCACTGGCTTCTCAGTGCAATATAGTCAAATCTTACTGCTTTTCCTGGCAATAGCACTGCATTTCGATAGCTGTTTTGTTTTGTGGTTTGTTTTTTATTTGAAAGGTAGAGGTCGAGCACCTGGTACTAGCTGAATAGCAAACTTTTTATTGCTACTTACATTTTTGTGTACGTGAAAACGCCTCTGAATGGTCTAAATATAGTTTAAAAGAATGCAAATGAATACTTTCAAGAAAAACACAAAAAGAGCTGTTAGTTTGGACAGTACTTAAAACTTCATGAAGGAAGACTTTAAGGATTCTCTACAGACAATTGTTCCCGCAGCGTACTAAAGGTATGATCCCTCTAAGAGCTGCTGATTAAGAAAAAAGTAGGATTTTTTCCTGTATCATTTAATTTTGCTGTGGAATTCCTACACAATTAAGTGTTTCTTCTGGGTATCACTGTGCTCTTGGTACAAGTGTTGCTCACCTTTCTCAGAATCAGTCAATAAGAAGAGATCGGGATGTTCAGGGTCATCTGCCATCATCACCATCCAGCCCACCACTGACACGTTCTTACTTGGAGTGGATTTGAACTGAAAATACAAGCAGAGATGTAAACTAGCATGAAACGAGAAGCCTCAGACAGACTAAGCAGAACAACTATTCAAAAGAGGCATTTTCAGTGCCACCGTCAAAAGACAGAGTAACTTTAGAGGAAGCACATCACGTAAGTAAACTTAAAAATTTTATATGGAATTAATGAAAACAGAACTTACCACAATTAATAAATACAAATTAAAAGGAACATCACGATCCATCAAATTGCATGTCAAACATCTAAACTGCATTGTATGGATACCATAGCATTCCTTATCATGTTACTCCACATGTACATATATCATTAAAAAATGCATCAAGTGAAAAGTTAGTCCCTTCACTGGAGAAGGATTGAACTCATCTTTGCTGTAACTATTCAAAGTTAACATACATAACGATTACAATAATATGTAATTGCATGTAACACAAGTCTTTTGGACATGGGAACACCAATGTGTTATTAAATATATCCTGATGAAGGAAATAGATCAAGTGAGAGTGAATATTCAGTAAACAAGACATTGTTATATTCAAAATGATGGGGTTTTCCTGTTTGAGGTGTTACTCATACATTGACATATAACTTATACCTCCCCTTCCAAGCATGATATCAGTCTCTCCTATGCTATTCTCTCTCTTAACAGCCCCTTGGTTCCACTCTCCTTTCCATTCACCTGGGCAATATTATTTTCTACTTTGCAGGCCTCCTCTTAGTTCCAGGCAAACTGCCCATTAAATCCCAACTTGCCCATTTTCAGGCCACAAGCTTCCTTCTCCCTGCTCTCCTTGTTTATCTGTTAGTAGACTCTCACAATCCACCTCCCGTTACTTGATCAGTCCCATTCTCTCTCCAAGATCTAACCCATAAAATCTCTCTCAAGTGTTTAGTTGACATATCTCCTCCTCCCACATTCACATGCCCACCACAGACTTCATCACTAGTCCTTGCGTTTCTACCCTCTGCAACGCTTTACCACATTTCTGTGCCCAGAAGGTCCAACTCTGCTATATGCTGGCCACTATCAGATGTGTTATTTTTTAAAAGCCATAAAGCTAAGACAATCTCCAAGGACATTTTAAATTATTGAAATCAATTTGTAATTCTAGAACACATTTTTCATACTAATTTCTCATAGCAAATTTACAGCATTAAACATCAATTGTCTTTTGTATCACCTAAAAATACTGTTTTACCCTTACTAATCCAATAAAAAGGGAACATCAGCAAAAGGAACCACTCCTGCTAATTAGTTTGAAGGTATTACAAAATAAGAGTACTGGATTACTCTCTATAAGGCAATATAATTGCTTCATAAATAAAATTCCATTGCAATTCTATAGCATAGAATTCATTGCAATGTATGGTATAGATTGGAATAACTGACAATTATGAGACGGCCTTGAATGCCTAAATAAGTTTACCTGTCTTGGACTTGTGAAACAGCCTATATTTTAAAACTCAGTTTAAAATACATTAGAACTTTAAATGAACAAACATTAGGTCAAATACTTGAAACATGAAAAGCATTTCAACCTAGTTCAAAATAATTTAAGAGTGAACTATTTTCTCTATTTCTGAATGCAGCCTTGTGTACTGTCATCCTTCTGTTGCTATAGTTACACTTGCAGGAAACATTTCATCACAAGCTCCTACTGGTCATGTTTGGATGAAATATTTTAACATCAGCGGAAATATGAAAGCTTGGAAACTTTGAATAGATGCTTGTACACATAGCTTAAGTGTAGAAGGGATGATGACTGTTCTTATAAAAGATCTGCCTGCCGAACTTCAAAATGGATGGCCTTTATTGATACCACTATAGGTAAAACCATGGGAGAACACCACTCCTTAGAAAATCTGCAGAACCACAACTGAAGTTTTAAGTCATTCTACTGCCTTTAGAAAAATGCCAAATTAGGTAACATAATGGCAGATTAGGTAACCTCATAAGAGAGACAGGTAAATTACAAAGCCGTATCAGACAACATTTCATTACATTTAGGCCCGGATAACAATTTCTTTCCAAACAGAACCAAAAGTTTCTGTAAAGATTCCAGCCAGTAATGAAAGCTGTTAAGGTGTTAAGTTTATTTGAAAAAAAGGAATAAAGATCAGGAAACAAGGACAGGACTTGTTACAGACTCGCTCAAGATACCACCTTGAAAAATAAATGACAACTTACACTTAAAAGGGATCTGCAAATGCAAACTTCCAGTAGTCTTACAAAGCATTAATGGGTCAGCTTTACAGAGGTGGAAATCTAAGCCACAAAGAATGAACTACTTTCTTTTCTGGAGTTTCATTAAAAATGACATTTGCTCTTTCCTACCTTGGTTCTGCGTCTCAACAATAGGCCTGCAATATGTGAAATTACCACACAATTAAAACTGCTAGGGCTTGCTTGTTTCATTTTAACCACCAGCTCAAGAATGCCTCACGCTTTCAAAACAATAAGTTAATCCTGATGCTTCTCTAGGAAGTAAAAAGCACCACACAAGGAAAGCATTTCCTGCTACCATCAATCCATCATCACTTGAAACACATGTCAGTTTTCCATCCCGTCGCACTGCTGGATTTGTATTGCATGTTTACACAGTCCCCCAAGGCAGTTCATTCTCCACTGATGCATGGAGCTGTGCTAACAGCTAGTCTGCTTTGTTAACTTGAAGGGAATGAAAGCTTCATTGTGATTTAATGTTCCTGGTCGCTCTGCTTTTCTATACAGGTCACTGGAATGAAACTCTTATTATATGCACAGAAAACCATACAGCTCTGCTGCAAGGCTTCACATAACCAGATTTGTTGTTGTTCCTAGCTCAAAAACAGTTTTACTTGTCTTTGAATCAAAAATTCAAACTCCTGTTGGGGTCTTACAGCTAATAGTCAAATCATTCTCTCAGTGGCTGACCACATTTCCTAGAACAGCAGTATTCTTTATCATGTTTTTTTTTCTGTGAAAGTGCCTGAGCAACAACTATTAAGGTTTCTAGAATGTCGATAAATGGGTTTAATTCTGAATACCGCATGCAAGGCAAGGCTTGGAATGAACAAGGCTTCATTCTTGAGAGTGAAGGCTCAGAAAGTCACTGTTGCTTTTCCAAATACCTACAGACATGGAAAAATCTCTCATGCATGCTGTGTTGTCACAGAAATTGGCAAGATATTTTCATCCCAGTCACTACAACAGTTTTCTTATGGATGTATTCATATTTTTCCAGGAGAATGCTTTTTAAATAAGTTGCCTATTTTTACTATTGTCCTTTTCTAAACATACGCAAGTACAAGTTTTATCGTGGATGCTTGTTTGTGGGTACTATTTAGGCAAACTAGATAAAACCTTGGGCATCTTACAAACATTTGTCTGAGATTCTTCTGTACCTCATCTCTGGACTCCAGCATGCTCGTTATAGACAACTACTACTGTAGTAATAATTGAAACCTGTTCATTATTTAAAATACAAAGATCATTATATCTGTTAGTCTTTCTTTGATGCAACACAAGAAGATTTGTCACCTCCAGGTATCTACTGCATTCTTTGGAGTAGATTCACATCTACAGTAAACACTACACTGGTATACTCCTTTGTCTTTGACTGTAGGTACAAGAAGAAGAACTGGCCTGCATGTGTTTAAAAGGGAGGAAATTTCTTGCCCTTCTTGCTGGATTACACTCAGATTTTTATGAGGTAATTTTCCAAAGAGGTTGGCTACTATAAGCTTGGAAGAGCTTTTAGTGTTAGTGCATTCCAAGTCCTCGGTCTCAGCTGCCTGAAGCAATAGGAGCAGAACAGTCAAAAGCATGCCTGTAATCAAGACGTGGTTAGCATGGGAGCTCTAGCCAAGAAGCTTTATTTAGCAGACTGACTTTTGTTTGTTTGTTTCTAGCATTCCCTTCCACATCACAGAGATCTTGAGCAAGGAAGCTACAAAAGAAAGATCTTAACATGGCAACAGTAGATACCTGGAATATTTTAGCAAGGTATATCTAAAATGTATCAATGTTGGACAAAAACACTCTGAAGTAGACAGCATTATCCCTTTTAAGCATTTAATCTGGACAGCAGCAAAACAGCCTAGATCTAGCCTCAAAACTGTTTTGCAGAGCGAACCTCTCAGGAATATAACTGTATTTGCACAGTGCACACATGCTGATGTGAGTTTAGGAGGAAATTCTTCACTGTAAGGGTAGTGAGGCACTGGAACAGGCTGGCTGCTGTGGATGCCTCATCCCTGGAGGTATTAAAGACCAGGTTGGATGAGGCCCTGAGCAACCTGACCTAGTGGGGTGGTGTCCCTGCCTATGGCAGGGGGGTTGGAATTGGATGATCTCTGAGGTCCCTTCCAACCCAAACCATTCTATGTTCTCAATAAATAATTGACTTGGGAGCTAATAAAAGCTAGTTCAACAGGTTCAGAAAATTTTTGAAAGAGTATTCTAAGTGGATATGACTATATTTAATACAAAAGTAAACTCTTCAAGCAATAGAGACTTCACATGATCAGATACCAAACTTCATTTTTTTTCTAAGCATTTGTTACCTTTTTAGTTCATTTACTTTTCCTAAAAATAAAAAAAGCAAGTTCATCTGCATAATCAAAACTGTTACTCTGAAAAAAATGGATAAACAGATGGATTACAAAAATTTAATATTTTCTTTTCAAACAACACAATTACAAGCTGTGCAATTTCTCCAAGTTCCCTAAACCTATATGTCATTTAGATTGTTTTAAAATATTTATACACAATCTTGAAAAACCTTCTGATTGAATAGGTGCAAGTATGGCAAAGCCTTCCATCATTCTGTACTTTGACAGATAACGGACAGGAAAGGCTTACAAAATGCATACTCTGTTCTTAAAAGAAAACCAAATGCAATTTTGGCATAAAGCCTAAAAGGCATCACATCATTAACAGGAGCACAAAGTCTGACATTACAAGAAATTCTTTTCCATTTCTCAGTGTTTCCAGAAAAACAAGCAATTGTTAGTGACATAATGCCAGCACAAGTTCTCTTCTTTCTTTCTCATTTGCTTTAGTAATTCACACTTCTACTCATAACAGTTTACAAGTCTGGTCTTGCCAACTACCTTTGCTTTAGAGGGATGGAGTCCTTCCACATGTTTTTCACTGATGCCAGAGGTAAACGCATTCATACACAAACACTTTTCCCAAGACACCGTGGAGACATGACGCTCAGCTAACAGGCTTTTGGCCAGACTGTCATTCAAAACTGGCAGGACAAATTAGGTGGGATCAGTTTAGCTTTCACCTAAGCAATTATAGCCATTAGGGGTGGGGCAGAGGAATGATACTAAAGAAACTGCACATCTTTCTACAAATAATTAGCTATTATTAAACTACTTGGAATATTAGAGTACTGTTTCCTAATTAGTTGCTGTCAATAAAAGCAGAAAACACTCAATTGCTTTGTAGATTAAGACAACACTAGAAACAAACTTTCCAAACAGAACAAGAATTCAAATATTCAGAAGTCTACAAGTCAGAAATGCTATGCTTCAAATCACTACCCTCTGAACATAAAAATGTTAGGATCAAAAGCCACTATTTTGTCCCAGAAAGAAAAAGACAGTCCCCTTCCTAGGATTCTAGAGCACATCTCAGTTTCTAAAATTACATAAGCTTTATGCACAGCAAATGGTCTTTAGTGACAGTTGTCATAAATTAAACCCAAACACTGGCCAAGGCAGCTATAAGTAATGATTCCAAGTAGCAAATGAACTTGGAAAAATACTCAAGAATCTTAAGTTTTATCCAGTTTCTTAACTGGATCTCTGGCACATCTTCTTCCAATGTAATTAACCAGTGAAAACAGAAGTGAACTATGCACACCATGACATCCCTGGAACATCTACAGAAATTCCTTTTATTACTTTCCCATATAAGCAAAGTACTCCTAGAATCTTTCAAATTAAGTTGCAATGGATGAAAGGAAGGCCAGCATTATATGATATGCTACCTCTTTGTGTAACATATGAAGTGCTCTGTAGTCAGTTTTAGTTAATGAGATTAGACAAAAGAGGGCCTAATTTTGCCACATATACAAAATCAGTACTTTTAATATCATATGTAGTGATTTCTCTGTCTTTCCACAACGGTGATTGCTTGGATTTCAAGCAGCAAATTGCCGTAAGACTCAGAAATCATCAGAAGACACGACTTCTAACTTAGAAAAGCAGACAGACCCAATGCCATCATTTCCATCCTCACACACCAACAAATCCAAAAACCCATGGCATATGCAAAGCAGATGTTCCTGGGATAGCATCTAAACACGCGTGATAGTCCCATTAGGGCATATCTGTATGAGCAGAGTCTGACTGGAAGACGGGATAGTACTAGCTAGAAATCATGCAAATCCTAGAAATATTCTCAGTATTTACATCGGGAAATCACATTCTAATTTTGTTAATCAATACTGGAATATGCCTGTTTTACATACGTGTTTTCTTTCAGTAGCCTTCAGAGATTTTGCAGCATAGTAAAAGAGTTGGGTTCCACACAGTGCTACCCAGTATTTTGTCCAAGATGCTACCTAGAGTGAAAGGGGAGAAAAAGTAAATGAAATGTTCCATATTAGTAAGATGTAAAATAGCAGGCATCATCCTGCAAGAATATGACAGCACTAACAGCCCATCAAAACCAGCAGCCCTATTTCCAAAGCTGCTGTTCTTAGTTATTCATAGAAGTCCACAATGCATTAGAAGAAATCTAGAAAGCAGAAAGAATGTGCCTTTCCTTACTAATCTAAGAAAAACTATTTTACTCTATACTTTCTGCAACCCTTATTAAAAAACTTCATTGAGATAGAATGTTTGTCCCTTTTCTTTTTCATTTTATGCGCAGTCATAAAGTATACCCCATTGTCACAAATACCTATTTACAATTACATCAAACATTTACAGTGCAAACGTTAGGGGTTATTCTATTGATAAGTTGTAAGGATCCACCTACCATTCAGGAAGATAAAAAGTTATCAGTACTTGTATGAAATTCTATGTAGCATTACACTTCTCTTCCACTTCCTAGATCATGAGCACAGTCTTATAAACCAACTAAAACGACCAAACAGATAGATCAACTCGAACTCTAGCAGTGACCCTAAACCTTAATTAGCAAGGCAAACGAAATCTCAGACACATAAATTAGATGCATTATTGCCATTTTATTGTATTTACAAGAAAGAAGGTGAGAAAATTAATTATTTTTTTTTTAATCTTACTGTAGGTTTTTTGCCTTCTTTCAACAAAGTCTTCCTCCTGAGAACACCTTGAATAGTAACTGCTCCTGGATACAAATGAACAGCCAAATCTTCAGATTCTAGAGAGCTGAAAGGAGCATGTGAAAAATAGTGTAAAGAATATTTTTCTTAGTTATCCAATCATTACCTCAAACTACTGCAAACATCTGTATTTTAATCTATGAATGCAATTTCATTTATAGGACTTGTGATCAGTGATCAGAAAAATTAGCCAAGCAGGTAATCCTTGATTTAAAAAAATAAAAAATTAAAACAAGACAACTGAAATTCAAGAACAATTAATTTTAACTGGCAAACATTTGGAGTACATTGATACTGCTGCTGTGTGTGTTAAAACATCTCCTTCAGCTCTTGCAAGAAAGATTGAAAATTTTTTTGCTGTTGTCATTAGAAACACTGGAATCATTAGCACATCAAAAACAAAGCGAAAGCTCAAACATGCACACTCTTCAAAAATCTCTGAAAGCAAGAACAGTGGGCAGGAGCAGTAATAAAGAGCAGAAACCTGAACCACAGCTTTAAGGTGTTTTAATACATCTGGTACGCTCCTTATCATCTACCACGTGTAGGATATAAAAGCAAAAATACATGCCAGGTACAACACTGAAAACAAAACCATTTCATTCAAATTATGAAGCTGACTGGCTTACAAAACATTTTTTATACAACAAAAATCATTTCCATAAATGTAAGTTGGAGCACACAAATAAGCTGCTGAACCCAGCTGCTATCTAGAAAAAACAAGAAGTCAGACAGTGCCCCAGATATGTTTTGAACCCATAATTTGCTGCTTTATCCATCCCACAGTTGTGCTTATTGCAAAGCACGGCAAAAGTAAAGCACAATAAATTATAAACCAAGTAAACTGGAAATCTAGCAAACATTTTCATTGCAGCATCTAGTGAGAATGAGGATATGGAGACAGTTTTGGACATTAATGGGAACATGAGTTTAACTCAGTAAGACAATGGTTGCTTAACATGAAAAAAATCCATAATTAAATGCTATTTCTTTCCCAATTACAGTGCCACACAGCTGCAGACAACATTTAGTTTAATTACTCAGGAGAATCAGTTATATTACTGTATCAAAGACTGCTATGTATAGTATAGAATTGGGGCCAAATTTAATGCATTACTCAATTTAACCATTTTTTTTTTTTTTTGGCAGGGGGCGTGGGGGAATATGACAAAGAACTGGTAGCAAATAAAACATTTTGAATGCTCTCCATTCATCGCAAGAAACAGCTTTGTTGTCTGCGGAGGAACTACCAACACTACTACTTGGTGGCACGTAGTTAAAAAGCTACCTATGGTAAAACATCTTTAAGCCTTGATATAGAGATCCAATGGTTCAGAATTTGGATTTGCAGACCAGAGTGAACAGAAGCCCTTGGAGTGCTATAGATTAAGTTATAGAAGAGGAAAGCTTTAAGTCTGAAGAAAAAGGTCTCTACCTTTATTTGGACATGTAAGTTAAAGATAACATCAGAAAACACCCACTTAATTATTAAACCAAACCAAATCACCAACACCAGAGGGAAAGTTTGACACCTCTGTGTGCAGTGGGGATTGTACCTGCTGGCCTTCATGTGGCCTCGATAGCCATTTCGTGACACTCTTGTCCCCGGACCGAGAGAATGGTACAACCTGTTCCTGTTGGATTCCATTATAAATTGTACGTATTACATATACTTTTATTTACACAAACAGCACGACTGCTAAAACATAGTATATTTTTGTGTGTGTATCACAAAGCTAATTCTTCCATATAAAAACAGAAGATAATTTACAAAAATGCATGCAAAGGTAGATACCATGTGGTTTTTTATTTGATCGGGTGTTCACTTTGTCAAAACTCATAATACTAACGTTTTATTGCTACTGAACAATAGTAGGTTTTGAGAGAAAAGTCTCCATTTAGTTCTTAGAAAATAAAGCTATATAAAAAAGACATAATAATAAAAAGTTGATGTATTTAGTTTTTGACTTAAGATGTACTATAAAAACAGATTTTGAATTTTATGAATATGTACACACAAGCTGTTGGGCTGAAGGGAATCAAAAGCTCTACCAAAATATCTTGATATTAACTGTAAGATACTGTTGTTTTAAGAAACATTGAGGCAAACTAATCAACATTTCAACTCCCCAGTTCAGACAAGCTTTAACTTCACATATATGCCCTTAACCTGATCCATACTGTCATCCTTCTCCAGGATTTGTGTTCTAGACCTGCCTTTAGAATACTGCTTTGCTTTACTGAATATCATTTTTCTGATCCAGATCCTAGTTGACTGAATTCCATTTAAGTCAATAGAAATGTGCACTTTGTCCCACACCTCCTATTTTCATTGATTTTGCTAGTTAGTTTTATTATACTGAAAGACTCCAATTCTGCAGAAAGCAGGTGGTTAAAGAACAAGAGTGACAAGTTCACAAGCAAAGTATCTCGCATACTATAAATTTAATAATCTGCCACCTGTCAGAGGTGCTTTGAATCAGCTGAAAAGCTGCTTTCATATGGACAGGACAGTAGTTTCAAGAATGGGAACCATAAATCCAAAACACTCATTTTCCAATCTGAATTCAGAATAGCATACAGCAAGCAAGCAAAACCCTAGAAAGTAACAATCTTACAGAAGGGACACAATCAAGGTTAATAGCAGTAAATCAAACAAAAATAAAGATGTGGTGGTGTTTTTGTTTTTTGTATGTGTGTGTTTTTTTGTTGTTTGTTTTTAAACAACTCAAATTATTTCCTTTGCTGCAAGAAGAATTATCAACATGCAGCTGATGTATTGCCACCTACTAGTCTATCCTAGAATATGCCATCATTTGTTTTGCAACATAACAAATATGTTTGAATTTATGAAATAGTTTTTGTTTTTTAAAATACATTCAAGATTTGGACAAAAACTGTCGCTAAGATAAAGGAAAGAAAAGCTGTAACATGAGTTGTGTATTTCTGCATACCTATATTTTTGCATGCAAACAAAATAAGTTTTCTTCTTACCTTTACACTTTTTTTTTTTTTTTTTTTTTTTTTTGCATAACAAGGAGGATATCGCTCTTGGATATGATCTATTTCAGGTAAATCTATTCAGAGACACTTGGGGTGATAACCAATGAGACTGAAGTGTCACTTAATACACTAGTCTTAACATGATTACTGCTAGGACTTGAAATTAAAGTCCTTTGAGTAATTTTGATTACCTTAAGGAGAGATACCCCAAATGCTGAAACCGCTTTCTCAAGTTTCAAACCAAGTTAGCCCTTGAAACACACCAAACCAAAAAAAACTCTCAAACCAACAATCAGTGGTTCCAGTTCTCATCCTTCAGCATTTCCTAGTTAAAAATAATAGGAGGGCCAGGGAAACGAAGGATAGTTGTTATTCTGTACACTCTCTTTTGTCTCCTGGGAAATGTGTATCTCATTTTTTTCTGTTCAGCTTATTATGGCTCGTTGAGCTCTCCAACCCTATGATCCTTCTCCCAAATCACTGAGGAATATTCAATGGCATAGGAAGCAGTCACTAAGAACACTGGATACATCCCAATTTTGCAAGTACCTATTGATTCCAGACAACTAATGCCTCTTCCTCACTTATTGATTCTTGTATAAGAATGGAAACTGTACCGATCAAAGCTAGAGACACTCTTCCTAGTTATCTTAAATCCTAACGTTTGCCTTAAATTCCACAATACGCTTTGTCAACTTATAAAAGAAAGAATAGACACGAGTGCTACATATCTCTAGCACTTCCACATTTTGAACATCCGTAAAGAAACCAATCCCCTTCTCTGTAAGCAGAGAACTTGTTCTCATGCAACTTCAAACGGTATTATCACAGTGCTCTCTCAGAAGAGAAAATACTGAAGTCATGTGGAATATCGAGGAAAAAACTTCTGACATATTTGTGGTTGAATGGAGAAAACCTTTTAATTAGGGGGAGCCTGGGCTATGCAGTTCTCACTACAAAACGGATGAAAGACCTCTGCTTTACCTCAGGGTTCCACAGAAATAATCCTGGAGAGTGTTGCTTTTCTCTAGAAATAAGAGCTAAAGCCTGAGGCTTACTAAAATTTACATGTATTTTGTTACTTGAGACATAAAAAGCATTGAGTTCACCGCCTTGTCTAAGGCATTCCCATGCAACTTTTTGACTTTGTGAGATACATTCAACCAACTTGGTGAATTCCATAATGCAACAGGGAAGGAAAAGCAAGAAGAAAACCCTTGGAATATTGCACATTATATCAGAGAGCATGTACAATTTATAGATTTCCTTTCTGAATGAGCTTTCTTTTCTGTGCTCATATGGAATGTTATTTCTTACGTACAGAAATCTTAAGGTCATTTCCTTGTGTACATACATGTACGTTTATAGGATGGATATTAAAGAGTTCACCTTTGGCACTGAGATACTTTCAATGTTTTCATCCAAAGAGTAACACAAAACTTAAAGTGCTTCAATAAATTCAAGTAGAATAAGATTTGTGATACAATTCCTGAGTATACAGTTCTTCAACAAAAATTTCTAACAAGCATGTCTTCGTAGCATGGTAGAAGTCATCCATGGCAATTCTGAAGCTAATAGATTACCTGATATTAAGGTGTAGAAGCAAAACTATGCACTTTATAGCACATCTTACTGAGCTGTGGGAAGATGAAACTTCTGCCTTTTACTATAAACTATAGGTGTTAGTCTTTTTCCACGTTCTCAAATTCACTATGAGAAAGGATTGAAGAGGGCAATGTAGCCTGAGTATTTGCAGGTATTTGGATAAGGGCAGGATATTTATTCTGAACCACAAAAGACATTAGCAAGGGTTGTTAATGTACTTTCCCATGTAATAGAGAGGCATGTAACAATGAACTGAAGGGAAATGGAAGAAAAAAACAGGTGAAAATGTCTATGATAAGAACAAGGGGAACAAAAATGGATGAAATCTCAGGAAAAGTGAAAATTTTCAGGTTACATGAATAGCATATGCAGGATATGCAAATATATATAAACAGAAAAAGCAGTTGGGGTTTAATGATCCTCTGGCTTAAAACTGTCTCTCAAATTGTTTCAATTGGAAGATCTATAGATCATTAAAATAAAGCATCATTTTCAGGACTGAGTGAGAAATCGTGAGCAGTAACTTCTTAATAGAGAAGTGCAGTTTCTGAGGCAGTTTTTCTTACCTTTCAAATGCTGGCCAGGACGTCTCTTCACTGAGTTCAGAACCATCGCTGCTACCTTGACAAAGATAAGAACGAACGATAACTATTTCATCATCTACATCCCAACTATTTCAATTATGACTCTTTCTCAGAATATTTGATGTTAAAGATGTAACAGATACTTCACCAAAATACTACAGTGAAAATGCTTTAGTGCTTACTTCAAGAATTTCACATTAAATTGAGGTAGGGATTAGAATCAATTGGAACTGGGTGAAGATTAATAAGTTGAAAAAAGGAGCCCTAATAAATGGAAACATTTAAAATTAAAAAAAAAAATAAAATGGAAACATTTAAACTTTTAAAAATCAGCTTTTCAGAAATTTCAAAGTGTCTGGCAAATACATCTGCTTTCTTTCAGGTGTTTCTAACTTTCAAATTCTTGGTTTTAACAGGCGCAGTTTTAGGTGGATGTATGCATACTATGCTGGTAATTATAAAACAATTAAATGAGCTCATAACTACTTCTACCTATACTGAGAGAATATGTCACTCTTTCAGGTAGTTTGGGGAATTTGTTGCTGAAAGGTCAGTTGTTTGGGCACTCTAATTTGACAACTTGTTTACTCTCCCTCCTGAATATCCATTTATAAAAATAATAGTTAGACTTGCTTTCAGACAAACATTAAAAAAAACATCCAAGCAACCAAAAAACCCAATAAGACAATCTGAATCAATGCACCTTACTTCAGGGTTCACACAGGGAAAGAAAAGCTGATTCTCTGTTAGATCCAAGCTGTACTGAGGAATTGGGTTTCTCCATGCGATGACTGAGCTAAATCATTTAAAAATAATAATGGGGGAAAAAAAAAAGTTCCCTGTAATTTCGCACAGAAAAATCAGCAGGGCAGTGGTGCCCAGAGAGTGAAGATAAGCTGTACAAAGTATGGATATCTGGTGAGTAAACACAGAAATACGATAGAATTATTAAAAATCCACACACAGCAGGGGTAATCCATTTAAGAGCTATGAAAAACTCAGCATGGACTGAAGTTCTTTCTCTCCATGCAAAATTTAAGAGAATGTACATGCCTTTATCCACGAACAAATTAAACTTAGGAGCCTATTTTCCAAACATTAGCTCTACACCATCTTAAGATGACCTAGTACAGCTTTCTGTGGGATACCAGATTGTTTTTCCCTCCCTGATTTTGCCCCTAAAGGAACATCCTAACCTGCTTCACACTAACATTATGGTAAAAGGTACTTTTATAGTGGAAGAAGCCAAGAGACAAGAAAGTGATGGTTCTGGTGGTGTTACTGTCTCCTAAGCCAGGCACAAAGGTCTAAAAGGAGGAGTATAAAACTTAACAGGTGACTAAAAATTTTTTACAAGTCTCTTTAATATTTTAGTACCTACATGCTCAGATCATTGATCCCTTAAGAATTCAACCACTTGAAAGGTTACAGCAGCAGGCAGCCTGCTGCTAAACAAAAGAACAGTTGACTTAGACTTCCATGACTGCTTCTTTACTACATTCATGAACATTTCACTCTTCCTGATTATGTATCCTCTATGTGGAATACCAAATTAGCCCAAACCCTCTAGATTTGTACCTGCATTCTGCACAGCCTCTTGTTCAATAGCTGGGTTGTAAAGGAGCTGACTGAACGCAAACAGCTTAAAAAAGCTTCCAGGCAGCTTATACTGTATTGTCCAGTAGCTGCAAGGACAACGTGTCTAAACTGTATTCCTACAGTTGAGTAAATGTTCTTACTTCAAGAGACTACTACAAATCCTGTATTATGAAGTGTGTGTGTGTGTATATATATATATATATATATATAAAATATATATATATATATATGTATATATAATATATATATATTTAATATATATATATATATATATAAATATTTAAAAGAGGCATTAAAATTCTATCTGAAATGACATTTTGATGGTAACTATATTAGCTTTGCTAAGGAAGTTATACATCAAATGCTGTACTAAGTATTCCAATGAAAAGATTTAAAAGCTTGTGCAGTTTTTAAAAAAATGCAAAACAAACTAGTGCCAAAGAGCTGAAATGTCATCTTCCAGAAAGTGATAATCCTTGCGACACACACAGTACAGTTACAGAAGTTAAATGAGTTTTGGGGATTCATAATCAAAGGGTTCCATTTATAAACTTTATTCTATAAAGAAATCGCTAATTACGCTTGTAAAAGTAATATTAATTTAGAAAAAAGGAGACTAGCCATCCCAGCTACATCAACGCCTATAGTTTTTCAAGAACTGTAACAAAAATTTGGAAACAGTTGAATTTTAGCATTTGGCTCGCCGCCTTTAACATCTGAATAGAATACATGTATATCTAATTGGATTTTTTTAAGACTCTAAGAAACGCAGACTTTTTGCACAAAAAATATACTAAAAAAACTTTCCAAAAAAGAAAAAAAAAAAAAAAAAAAAGAAAAAAAAGAAGTATTACATCCTTCACTCCAAAACAAAGCAGAGGTGAAAGGAACTGTTTTCAACATATTCAAAATTAGATGCCTAGAGATTTTATTTTATTTTTTATTTTTTAAACATTAAGTGCACTATTTGACTATCACCTCAACTGGAAATATTTCATTCATTCAGTACTTTAAAAATATATCACCTTCTTAAATTCTTCTCAAGTATGTACTCAATATTTGTTTTTTTCCCCAAGAACCTTAAGCAGGTCTTCAGGTTAAACTTAAGAAACCCTAGGTAGTTCAAATCCTTTCTATTAAGTAATCATCTATATGAGTTTTGATTTTATGTAAGAAACCACTTGACACATACCACTATCATCCTAGTTTTGTTTCCTGCTAATAATATGAAAAATTTCTTGTATAGCCTTAAAAGAAAACAGAGGTGTGTTGCTCTTTGCTATACAACAGGAAGGCCTTTCCCAACGTTAGGAATAACAGCAATTGCCCCAATGGGTTTTCATTAGCTATGCCGATGATCATCTGAGAAGTTTCAGAATTGTTTGCACAGAGCTCCGGTACTGCAGCTGAATACCAAAGGGAATTTGCTGTTTGCATTTCTAGATACACACATGCACGTGTCTAGGCTACAACCACCCAGAGAGTGTGAGGCCAGGCTCCCAGTTATGCGATAGCGAATGCCGATCCCATGGCATACCCATTCCACCCCCAGTCACAGCATTCACTCCCTGCTGAAAGTCTGAGGATATGGAACGTTTAACACAGGCTTCCTTTATCCATAAGTTAGTCCCCAAAGTTAAACAGGTGTTAATATAAACAAACCAACCCCAAAGAGCTTAAAAAGTATTCAGACTGAAAATTCTTTCCCTCTCTCAAATCTGCAACTGACACTCTTTTGGCTCCAGCCACACAGTGTTTCCAGAGCCCTAGTCACTATAGCCAGAGACTGACCTGACAGAGCTTGAAATTCTAAGGCAAAAACATAAGAAAAATGGTCAGTAGGCCTGATCAGCAGTTGCTGCAGCACAGTACAGCCCAGCAAACATGGAGATGGATTCCTCGCACTAAGAATCGCGTTCTGCCTTGTTATGTCTACTACCATAATGAAAATCTTCATATATATATTTAACTTGTTCAGAATTATGTAAGTACTATGCAAAGTTTAAATAAATCAGCTTGGGATTGCAAATTAATAATAATGCTGTAAAGACTGGCAAACAACTCAACATGCTGCCAGATTATTAACACGCAAACATCTAGTATCATCACTGATAGCAAATTTAATCATGAAAAGCTAGCAAAAACACAGAACCACGTGGATACAGATGCAGAAATAGGATTTTTTACAGCTGCACTAATCACAGAACACCCAAAGCAAGTGCCCCATTCAAAAATGAGTAAGGACTGGGGAAGACAAGGGGTGCTGAAGCTCCTGTACGTCCCTCTTTTCTCTTCTCAAATCCATGCACCTAAATGTGCGTTTTTCACCTAAAGTACCATACAACTCTGATATTTATCCTATCCCTAATAAAGAAGTGGTTCACAACAGCAAAATGGGGTATCCACATTCAGGGGAAGAGACAGGCATCTACATAGTCATTTAAATGGAATATCAAAGAAATAAAAATCTTCTAACTGAAACTCTACCCAATCTTTGATCTTCTCAAGCGGACTGCTGATGACTCAAGAGTCCTAAACACCTGAACAGTGTACTACAGGGTAAAGATTCAAACAAACATTGGCTGTGTAGAGTTCTTCCCTACTGTATAGGCTGCCAAAAACCTGAAAATGCATACACTGTATACCTACACCTATACTTCATTTATTTAAAGAGAAATATAATCCCTTGTAGAATTCAAGTACTTCAAGATGGTGACTTAATAGAGGAATTCATTAAAATTTTGATAGCCTTGTAAGCATTTTATGCCAGCTTAGGTTTGCAAAATATACTGTTTTTATAAATGCACTTTCTTACATTAATTTGCACTGATTTTAAATGCCTTTCTTTCACTCTACAGCATTATTTTTTTCTGATGGCATTCAAATAAGGGATCGAGTTATCCTTAAGTGACTGGAACATACAAACAAAAGCAAATGTTCATGAGCCTTAAGTTTTCCAGAGCTTTCATCCACAGCAGCGTGGGCTAGAAAAAAATAAGTGGAAGAAAGAAATGATTTGAGGAAGAGAACACACCAAAGTTAGAAGTGAATTTGCATCCAAAACTGCTACAAATATAAACAAACAAGTATGCTTTCTTTGAATTGTTAAGCACCTAAGATTAAATTCTCTGTTTCAGCCATTTCTTTCTGTGTTAATACTTCTGTATCTGAAGTGATGTACCTGTGAAACTGCATGCTTAAAAGCTTTCCAGGCAAAATTACTTGGCATCCAGTATGTTAGGTAGCATAAGAGGAGAAAAAAACACACAGAAGCAACATATGAAGAGAGGGTTATTTCACATACTTCCTTTACATCTGCAGACTTATTTGAACAACAAGTCATTGTAAACAAATTCAGCTTTGCAAAACAAATGCAGTAATATAGCTGGGCCAAACTGTAAGTAGTGGAAATCCAAAACTCCTAAAACCATGAATAAAGGTGTGCTGCTGCAGAGATACTGGAGGATATGTGAACACGAGAAGAAACAAGAGAAAGTATAAGCAACTGAGGTAGCGCTAGAAAACCGGATTCTTAAAAAAAAAATTACAAATAAAGGAAAGATTAATGCTATCTCCAAATGGAACCATGATCTAGTAACAGCACCTTAATTTATCCTACTTTTAGGTGAGAAGGAAACAGTGGGTAAATACACACAGAATTGCTGCTGAAAGTTTACAGGTGGTTGGTTCCTTGAACCCATCCAAAAGCAACGCTTAGATCTCAGAACAGCACGCTTGCTCTTTCAAGTGTGGATAGAGTGGCTACAACAAAACCGAGTGACCACAAGACAAAATTACCTTTTTAGCTTTAAGACCTACTGATAGCAAGTAGTGAGAGGTTCTCAATGAACTTCCACAAAAAAGTAAAAGCATCTATCCCTGCTTCTCTGTAGTCCATGGACCTAAAAGCAGTGCCTTAAGGACACAGATCATATAACCACCTTTTAGCCACCCACCTAGGAATGAGATGAATCATATCCTTGAAGATCCTATTTCTCCACGTGATTACAAAAAGCCCCAGATGACTAGCTCAAATGCAGATAAATCATGAATGCCCAAAACTCAGACAAGAAATTCCTCGTTAACATTTCTGAATTCAAGTGAACATTTCACATTGTGTATGTGTCTGGTCGATTGTTTCTTCCTTCTAATTAGGATATTCATAGCACTGATGGAAGAATTTTTTACTTCTGTTCAGAAAACAAATTTCAAAACAAAATGGCAACAGAATCAGATATATGTATGGCTCCCTTACCCTAGCATAAGTTCTAGAAGCAAGAACTGTTTAGACCAAGTCCTTATGTATCTGAAGAAGCGCAGTACACTGAAGAATCTTTGTAATGTCTCTACAAATTGCTTTACTGAATTGTAAAGGAACTACAGTAATCTGTTAACAGCAATGATGATTGACAAAGGGTGTGACGAGAAAGATGCACAGACTTGCATGCTCTAATGATTTAGATAACATAAATGTAGACTGCTGCACATAATCATCCCATAAAAAGCTGTTGTTACACTGCTGCTTTTTTGATCTCTGATCTAGAAGCAGATTATATCAGGTCCTCCAAGGATTGGAAAGGTCCAAAATGGTGATTTAAAGTAATATTACAGTCATCACTAAGGTCACATTCAAGCTACTGGCATATCAGAAACGCTGTCTGTGTTTTGAAGAGGAATCGTTTATCCAAAAATGTAAGTCTTGTATAGGCTTTTATCTAAGAAAAGGTTGTCCTGTTTCTAGAGGAACAGGTTTAAATCCACATTTATGGGCAGAAAGAGGAATAACACTCTTTTCAGTACACAGATTCAGAAGTTTTCTTGTCTGTCTTTTGAAGCTGTGCAGAACACATTAAACCACCTCTGCTGCAGTGACTGTATGATTTCCAAGTACTGAGTAAACAGACTACTTCAAACCTGATGGAGAAACTTAGCAGCTTCAATCAACTTCCTTAAATACTGCTGAAGCAGCAGTACAGAATGCCAGACAAGTTGCATTTCCAAGAATTCTTCATTAATAAAAACTGCAAGACTCCAGAACATAATCTCTTTCTACGTATTTCTCTATTCCTCTTTTGCATCACAGAAATTTTCATAATCAACAAGTGGCAAATACAATGGCGATGTTAGCAAAAACAGTTAAAGATTGCTAAAAACTTAAATATCTGAGTATGGGGAAGTTGGAGGTGGAGGAGAATAGAACAGGGGGAGTTCTACCCACAAATGATGATCTTCCACAAACATGTAAGTTTGACGTTTTACAAGTGATTTATAAAAGCCTTCTGAAGGGGCAATTTTGTTCCAACTTGTTAAGGGTGACTACAGCAAGTCAACAGGGTTCTGCCTGAGCCAAGCAAGGTAAAAAAAATAAAGTGTCAGAAATTCAGAGACGACACAAACTAGGAAAACCCTGTATTCTCCCAAACTTCTAAATGGCAACGGGTTCTGAATCGTATCTCATGCAAAACTGTGAACTCTGGCAAAATCCTTCCTGGTAAACTATGGTGGAGGTAAAAGAACAATTTAGCCTGAAAAATGGGTCAACTGGAAAGAAGTATCGTATGTTATTTAGAGAGAAACATCAGTAAGAAAAAACAACTAAGGCACTAACTGAAGGATACAAATCAACTGCTCTAAGAAAAAGGCAATGCTGCATCTCTAGCAGTATCCCAAAGTCTGCACTGCATTTTCCCCTAAATCCTGCATAATACTGAGAAGACTGTACTTGGAAAATCGGAACTGCAGGAGGAGCTTCTGTTTCCTGTATGGTGTAATTCCAGAGAATACAAACTGTCTGTATGCTTAAGTACTGCCATGCCCGCTTCATGATTTTGAAATGACAAGCCTTGCCAGAGCAGACAATCTACAGAAAATAGGCAAGCAACGCACATTTAATTGTGGAAGCTTTCTGATGTGAAAAGGTTCAAGCTACTCTGATCTAAGCTAGTTCCACTGACTCTCTTATTAGCATATATTTATTTTTTTTAAATGCATCTATATATTTGACTTCTTCAAATGAAAAATCTAGTGTTTGCTCAGAATAAGTCTTTCTCCTTGGTAAAATACATCAGCAGCTACTGAAAAATGCATAATTCTGAATTGCATGACCTTGTTTCTCCCCATGAAGGCTAAAAAGCAAAATGGGTTTTTAAAATTAAGTCCAAAAAAAGTGTGTGTATATATATAAGTCCAAAAAAACTATTACTGTAAAAACTGAATACCAATTAATTCTATCGGGCAAATCATTTTGAGAAAATGGACTGTGACACAAGTTTCATATCTCAACTCTGGCTGCAGTTAGATGGATCTGAGAGGCACCTGCCTTCCTCTTCCCATCCTCTCCTTTAAGTCTCTGAGAGCAACAGGAATAAGGAGCAACTGCTGGCCCCTAAGAAACTCAGGAAGCAGAAGTTTTCAAAAGAATACCCTAAACATTTGAAGATAAATGACTTCAAAATGTCAAAATAGATGTCATCTTGGTATCTGAAGGTTAAGTTGTTACCTATTCCTGAAAAGACAACTTAAAAGCGTTCATCAGTTATGCTCCTAAAGCCTAACAGCAACTGACAGTTCTGTCAATTTTTTAGGTTAAAACCTTTCCAAATTGGACTGAATTATGGAGGTGAGGTGTCCTGTGCTTCCCTTCACTCCCATGAAGGAAGACAAAGGTAACAGTGGTCGCGTCATTAAAGAGGATATAAGAAAACGTTCTTTCTGTTCATAATTTGTTAGGTTGTGGTTCCAGCTGTACAATTTAAGCTACCTTTCTGCACCTACATTTCTCAAGTTTGTTCCAGAATAGAATCGGTATTTTAGAATAGAACACCACTGCATATACAATCTCTGTACATTTAGTTACAACTAAACATGCTAAAATCTTTCTTAAAAGATCCTTTACTGCACAGGTATGCTTACAACTCCTACCTATTGAAATTCCGCTAGAAAGAGTAGAGCTTTCTGCTTGCCCTCTGGATGGGACATGAGGCTCCATGACGCTGTCATCCAGTAGGTGTCTTGGTCCTGCGTTGGGAAACGTTGCACTTTTAAATTCAGCCGTATTCATTTTGTGTATGAAACTAGGAAAAAATCAGAATAAAACTGTTACAACATTATCTTTGATACATTTTAAAAGTTGCTGCTTTTAACATTCTGACAAAGTTCTGTCATTTGGAAAAAGCCTATTTTGGCTAACCCATTGGCTATTACTACCATAAGAGCGACATAGGCTTCCTGTTTTGACCAATTATCTTCAGTTGTGACACTATTTCTATAGTTATGATTAAGCTCTCTTGCCATGAAGTGGTCTCTAAGTGAAATACAGTGTACAAACCACAATACTCTTTTTTTTTTTTTTTAAAAGCAAAGCTTTCGTTTTGAAAGGTAATATAAAACAAATCTGAGGATTTTCAGGCTAAATAAAATGCTGACTTGTATCCCAGACTGTGACATTTCCTATGTCCGTGTGGAATCAAGTTTCTAGGTGAAGGGGGTGTTGGTGGAAGCAAGGCTCCTTCAGCTGCAACATTTCTCCGTCCACTTTGTGGAGATGCTCCGACTTCAGAGCCTGGGAACAGAAAAGACATTACTCCCAAGTAACCTTGGAATTACTGTCAGGGTTACTTCTAAGAAAACCTTGGAAAAGTTACAAAAAAAATTAAAAAAAAAAAAAAAAAATAGAAAAAAACGGTAAGAGATACCCCGTAATAAATTTATTGATATACTCTTAGTGATATGTAAAAATATAGGTATTTTAGGCTTTTTTTCCACCCACAGGATTACAAATAAACAATTATTTCAAATACCATCCAGCTATAAGCATTTGGTAAGTCCTAAAAGTTGTTCCATTAGCTACACTGACATTAAACAAGTCCCATTGATCTCCACATTTGGAACTCCCAACTTCACCAATTTCTCAGAAATCAAAAGTAATTTACTTTTGTTTGGAAGCATATTCTTCCACGAAGCTTAGATGAAGGCTTTTTGTCTAGACGCAAAGAATGAATATTTAATAGCTCTTCACCCCCAAATGACACTAGTAAGTTAGTGCTACAATACATCAAGAACCTACAAAACTGACTCAATTTCATGAAAAATGTCTTTACAGGCCAACTTAAGAACTTTTATTACCCATATACAGCATTTATACTTCATACTGCTTTAATTAGCCTCAAGCAAATGTTTTCCACATTTGCAACTCAAAAATATGTTTGGCAACCTAAATTCTTCTCACATTTATTAAGCACTTACCTACTAAATCTTCTCTGGAAGCAGCAGAGTGGGGGGTGCTGGTCCCTGGTTCTATCTTTAATGAAAGCCTGCATTAAAGAAGCATAAAAAATTTGTCAGGAAATAGAAACATGCAAAAAGAAGGTGTTTGACAAATGCACACACAAACAAACAAAACACATACTAAGTTTACAACAGAAAACTTCTTGTTTTGTAATTGCAACACTGTGACCTTAATAAAATCTTGCATGTTATATTTAGCACACATTATTTGCAAACATTTCTTTGTTTAGGTGGAAAAACACTATTGCAGCAACACTCTGCACTCAGAAAATGACGTGCTAGGGCACAGTGTAGTAATTTAACCTATTGCTTTGGCTCATATAGACCAGGACATGCTTGCAATACCATGCTGAAGAAGGTTCACAGACAACAGCAAAACCTTGACTACAGCAAAGCACTGCAACATCTTCTGCAGCAGGGAACTGTGCCATTGCCCCTCATCTGGCATAAAGCATTTAGACTCACTACACTTCATATGCTGATTTTTTTCCAATAGTGGGACAAGCCATTTGCCTTTACTATTATAAAAGCCAAAATCATTCTCAGGCATTTTGGAAGATACATTATCAACTTGACTGCATCAATAATTCAAGCTTTTTCTAAAGCAGGCACTTTAAAATGCTGTTTCCAGTAGTACTGTAAAGGGGGCAGAGTCCAGAACTCCAGAACAATCAAACATCTCACTTGCACAATTTGCATATAGAACTTTTGAAATTAGCAGGCTTGGGAAAGCCTACTGTTTAATTCTGGGGAGAATAAGTTTGACGGCTCCTCTCCTCATCACTAGACAGTTTAGCAACAATTCATTACAATTTTAAAGTTCAATTTTCTTAAATAAAATCCTTCAGCAAGAAAAAACACATACTCAATTCACAGTGACTGTTCTCTAACTTCAGCCTTTTAGCAGACACCACGGAACACAAAGAATAGCCACTTTTACTATAAGTGACTCTTCAAAATACACTCTTCTCCTACAGCAGAAATTACTTTGGAGACTGATATAGCACGTGGGTGTAAAAAGAGACTTTCTGAATAGCAGACCTGCTTCTGCACTACTTGTAATTGTCTCTGTTTCCCTGCTAACCAAGCTTGGGTTGTATAGGCTGAAGAGGCTGTAGTTCCTTCAGCAATAACGTTCCCACCAGTACAAGATTCCTGCCTAGGGAAGAAGGAAGGTGGGGTGGGGGATCCATGAAAGCAAGAACCAGACACTGCAGTTAAACTTTTTTCCTTCAAATGCTTGACCACAAAGCTTTATTTTGTGATAACCTGCCCCCTTAGCATACATACCCCTCACACCATTAGAACACAGCCAACCAATTTCTATACAACTCAGGTGACAAACGTCCCGGGCAGGCAGGATGGGAATGGGCAGGGAACCTCCTCAAGCAGATGAGCCAGCACTAAACAGAAACTTTCTTCATATGCAACAGATCTGCTTTAGGTTGCTTCCTCTCCCTGGAGCTTATTCTCATCTCTTGCCAGAGACTTCCATCCTCCCATTTTGCTGGATGCCAAATCACTTAATACAGCAATAATCTTTTCATTAAGGAATAAAAGCCTCTGCTCGGGGTGGTATACTTTGGAAGGGACAGATGTATAACATCTCACTTGTCAAAAACCAAGTGTTTGTTTTACGCTGCATAACCTAATCCAAGGATAGAAATATAAAATGAGGATTTATAAAAGTTAAACCCTTCAGTAAGAACTTGGGACTGCACACAGATGACTTTATTCTGACGAAAAATGACAGCCTAGCTCCATTCTGTTCAGTCAGTAAGATAAATCCCTTGAAAGAGTGTTGCATGTGAGACACAAGAATGGAGTCTCCACTGGAGAACACTCAGAGGGGTCTGCAGATTAAATCAAATACACAAAAGGAAGACAATGTGCCATCCAGCATGCTGAAAATTAACTTATCTTAGCAAAGGACCCTCCCTGCTGTAACTCTCCCACTTTCAACAGATGAACTGGAGACACAATTGCTTGCTGTAAGCAGAATCTTAAAAGTGACGTGCTTTGTGTTATGAAGTTATTTTGTCATTAATTACAGTCAGTCACAGCATTTCATACTTACTTGTAATTGTCATCTTCTACAAACTTTTGTAGTTCTTCTATGTACTGAACTGAGTTTAGATATTTTTGGACATGAGGCAACAGAGGAATATCTGGAGAACAGATGACATTCATTATCACTGTACCGTTCATTAAGCAAAGTTATTTTCCAGAAATTATTTAAACAGAATCAGATCCCTTGCCTTTTTATGGGAGAGAGGTACAAACTACAAACCCTACTGCTGTTGAAACGTTGTCCTTCATACAAATTCTCATGCATTGAGCTGATATTCCCCACATAAGTAAAGCCAGGTATGTTTCTCCATAGAGCACTCTGAGATGCTCTGCTTATCAGAGTATGTTGAAGGGAAAAGCCACAGAGAACCCCTAGCCAAAGTGAAGTCCCAAACCTATAGGACTGCATATGAGAACATCACAGCTCACATTCTCATTATACTGAGCTTTCAGTGGAGCCAAAATCCTGTGCTAATATCATATTCTGCCATTATAAATGCAGCCTTACAACTTTACTAGAAATTGAAGAGAAGGACTGTAAAGGAGACCACCTTTGAAGAAAGAATACATTATCTGATCTATGAACAGCACTATAAAGTCCAAAAGACAAGTTGTACACACTTTATTATCTCCAGTAAAAGAACTTTTCTGAAAACAATCCTACTACTTTTATAATTCATTGTCACAAAGTTATGGAAGACAGATTCAAGTTTACAATGTGCTAGCAAAACTACTATTAAATACAACGTATTCCACATTTTTCTTCAAAAAATATGTATTGCAAAAATGCAAGAAAAAGGGAATTTTATATTTTCTCTTCATGTCGATGCTCTATCACAACCAACAATGTCAGAATAAACTTCTACAACAGTTTTGCACTGCGAAGGTATGGGAGAGTCATAATGACACAAGTTGGTTGGGCCTTGCTTGCACAGTATTATGAAAGACAAGTATTGAAACTTTTAACATTGCTCTTTAATGGTGAAATATTTGCACGCTAGCTTACCATATTCGCATGACTGCTGTAAATCTGAGATAATTCGGAGGATGTTGTTCATTAAATTTGTTCTTTGCTCACTTTCCAGGATGCTCCCTGTTGATGGGTATGCAGAATCGATATATGTCAAGTCTGACAGATAAATACCTGGGCAAGACCAGAATGAAAAATTTCTTTAGTGTCTCACACTTACCAAAAAAAAAAAATCATCAAGAATATTTTACTTTCATTTCCTAGTGTGCAAAGAAACTGACAACAGCATTGCCTCAATATATTATTTTGGCTGTGCCTGAGAAATCATTTCATCAAGATCTGTGAAAGCCTTCAAACCTCAAAGCAAAACAGTAATAGAGCTTGGACTGTCATGGAAGTACATCACCCTTGTCTTGGGTGGAATTTGCACTTCCCTCCATCACTAATCCTTACTTCTGTTAGTCTTACCTCAGCTGTATTTGCAGATGCCATGTGTAAGCACAGCTAATTTTCCGTGCCACCCTGGACAGCAAGTCACAATGGGACACAGAGAGCATCCTTTTCTCCTGCATCACACCAGGCATGTATTAACTGACTGTCTTCACCAGGGACAGTGTCTTTAACAGTTCTACATTTAGAAATAATTACAACAGCAAGCAGAAGTACTCATGAACCTAATCTGCCGTACTACCAACTATTTGTTCCCTTGACAAATGGGAGCATAGTGAACACGCAGAACTAAAATACATGATCAAAATTACTAATGATTTTAGGAAATCTACTATTTCATTCCTCCAATTCAGCAAAAAAAGAAAAAAATAACAGAAGGAAAAAACATATCTGCAACTTCAACCTGAGTAGAAACTCAAACTCAAAGATAACTGGGAAAGGATAACTAGGCAAGAAGTGCGCGCACACTGAAATGCAGCGTGAATTCTGCAGCTTCTGCTAGCTGTAACTGCTGAAACCCAACAGACATGTTTTTAGGTCTCCAGGGCTTCTGCTTACTTTCTTCTTTACACCAGCACCGTAATCTTACTGTTCTTTCAAACCCTTCTCCTTACATATTAATGTTATAAACTGCTTATTTTAATTCTAAATAAAACTTGGTTTCTAGAACTTCACCCAAATTCTAATCGTTCTTGTTTCAATTAAATGAAACATCCAGACCAACTAACCCTACCATGAAAAAGCAACTGCTCTTCTGCATCTTCCACAACACAGAGACCCTACTAATATCTAAAATCTAATATCCAAACTTAAATAATATTGTCAAGAAACTTGTTTCAGTATTAGGGAATTTCTGAAAGTATATTTTGCTTCACACTCAGCCTTGTATAAGCAGAATCATAACAAGAAGCGTGGCTTTACAGGTGGAAGACTATTAATACAAGCTCACCAGAGCAGCAGTTGTGTTTGTGTAGCACCTCACCAGCACAGTCCTCAGCGTGAGCTGGGAAACTCTGGGCATCTCTCCAAAATAAACACACACACGCGCGTGTGCGCGCACACACACAGAAACAAATTAAAATACTTGTGGTTGAAAGGTGGTATATAAAAAAGTGAATAAAAAGGTATTACACATGACCTGATCTACTACTAAAATTCTCTATTTTCTATTCTGCTCAAATCAGCTTATTAAAAGATAGAAAGAATGATCAGAAAGATCACATACATTCCTATTGCAATGCTACCTAGTCTGCGTAAGCCATCCTGAACTTGGCTTTGCTCAGCAGTGTCCACATGGGCCTTAAAAATCCCAAACCTGCTTGATCCTCCATGGAAAGCAGTAAATCATGCTTATTGATTGAAGAGATTCACTGTGAGAAGCACCTGCAGTGTTACGCACGATTTTACAACCCAATCTTTCTGAGTGACTTGTCCCATCAAGCATGGATTTTTCCTTCAGCTACACCAAGAGCTCTTCCATAGAGAGCTATCCCCTAAGATTATTTGATGCATTTTTATAAAGTCTAAAGCAGTTCTGAAAGCATACAAAGGTAGTTCTTGCAAAAGGAACCGGTGTGTTCTTTGTGAAGGAACCAGAGAGATCACTAAAAGTGAAGTGAATGCACACAAGTGCTGCCCAGCTCGACACAACTGCGTTCTGCGCTCCTCACAGGGCATCACCTCTGCAGCTTTTGCTACTTCTAACGCTCATCAGATGTTATCAAATATTCTGATACCTACCCAAAATCATCCCACACAGCTTTAACGTTTTCCACATGCAGCAGGGACTTCATGCGTTTAACAACTCAAACTGTTTCCTATTAAGTGAACGTCAAGAATTGAATGCAACGTTCTGTTGAACATTCTCCCGGCCTATAAATGGTTCATTTTTCCTGTTGTATCCAGCCAGGCTGCCCCTTTTATTCCCAGCAACACAAATTGAGTTTTATCAGCCTGAAAGAATCTTTCTTCTAAATGAAGCCCAGCACTGTAATA
The DNA here is from genome assembly GCF_009819795.1 of Aythya fuligula. Lineage (NCBI taxonomy): Eukaryota > Metazoa > Chordata > Aves > Anseriformes > Anatidae > Aythya > Aythya fuligula. The sequence continues at coordinate 20,690,800 of NC_045566.1, read as the reverse complement.
ACTTGAAAGGCATCTTTAGGCAGCGTAGTAAAAATGTTTGATTTGTAATTGCCTGCTGAACTCTTGCACAGTCTGTTGCCATATGGTACCCTCCCTTCGGCTGGCAAACAATCTGCCCTTGTTCGGGACTCCTTGGCCTCCCTACCCCCTCCCTTTTCTGGAGGGTATAGATAGGAAATCCGAAGGAGGAGTTTCTTCTGCTTTCCGTGTGTTGGCGGTGACATCATAGGTGGGCTGAACGGCTACGTCTGGTGTGTGTTTGTTTAAAAAAACTGTCCAAATGTGATGTATATGGAATCTGGGTCAGCTGTAGCTGGTTAGTGCACTTCTGCATGTGAGAGTAAAACACTGCAGTTTCAAAGAGGCATTGCTTTCTTTTTTTTTTCTGGAATAAAACATACTGGAACTTTTTTTCCCCCCCTCGTTATTATTTTTAAATGATTTAAATAGCTCAGTCATCGCATGGAGAAACCCAATTCCTCAGTACAGCTTGGATCTAACAGAGAAAGACAAAAGCAGTTTTCAACTCCAACTGCAGATTAACAATCCACAACATCGGGTAACACAGAGACAACGCGACTTGGCCTCCGGATTCTCCATCTACCACAGAAGCAAAACAGCTGCAAGATTCCCCCCACCCCCCCCTTGGTAAGTTTTAATGTTATTCTTTCTTGCAAGTCTAATTTTGAGCTATTTGTGAATTGTACACGCATCTACCATCCACATACAATTGTGAACAAACAGATCTCTCAGCCTGAGAACGGTTTGACAGCTAAAATATAAAACCCGCTTTTGTGGCATTCGGTAGACTTTGGAAACTTGGAAAGAATTAAAAAGCACTCTGCCTAACTCATTCCAGTTGGAAGTTTCAGTCGCTTAGCTGTAAATCTTCTGTAAATTTTATGTTCTATAAAGTTACAGAAAATCAGTGCTACCAGATTCTTTGTTAAGCATGTAATTTAGATATTGTGAACATATTAATGGGAAATTCAGATCCCATGAGAAAGCAAAAGCCAAAGTTTCTATCGACTTTAGGGAAGCTCGATTTTGCCCAGCACTAATGCACAGACCTAGCATTACTAGAAAATGGACACCTCAATAAAAGTACTGTAAAATAACTAGTAAACCAGTGCACATCTCTAAGTAGCAATAACCTTTTCAACTAAAGTTTTAATTATGTTACTCCTGAGTAGTAGAAGTAGTCTGAGTTGTACAATCAACCAAGAAACTTGAGCCATACAGTGCTTCAGAAAATAATTAAGTCTGCAGCACAAACAATTATGGAAATGAAAATCCAAAGAAATTGCTGTAATGGACACTAACCCCTTCCTTGAAAGGTTTGTGGAATGAGAGAGAAGTTAACTGTAACTTAATTTAGCAGTAATTTGTTTCCAAATAGTTTCATAAAAATGAAATGCAACATGCAAGGCAACAGTGGAAAATAAGTGGAAAAGAGAGGGTTTTGTTACAGTTCTATAGGGGTGGTGGGAGAGGGGGAAAGACACAGTTTCAAAGTCAATGATTAAAACACAAATGCTTTCACAAACCCAGGACGAAGGTATGGAAGAAAAAAGAACTTGTTAAACCAATTTTATATTTCTTGCCTTTCTTCATACTGACTTTGTAATGAGAGTACAGTAAATAATCCAGGACAATGGAAAAGCATTTAAGTTACGTGTTCATATTAAACTCTCAGCAATGTCTGGCACAATAAGAGAGAACGAAGGGGGTGACTCTAAAAGAAGAGACAAAGTGTTATGGAAAAAAATAAAATTTAGGAGTTATGGAATGAAAAAGTCTGAAGCAGTCTTGACAAACAGAAAGATGGATCCTTTCCAAGTTCTTAAGCCCTTTTTCTTACTATTCTTTTGTGCTTCTTACACATTAAAGGGAACAACCTAAGTAACGACAACAAAAACATTTGAAATCTACATTATGTGCTTTGGACGCCAGTCTCCATTCATTCATTATTCCCCAAGCTTTTGATTTACATTACTTCGAACAATTCCTAAATCTTTTCCAAATGAAAACAGCTGAGTCAATAACTTTAAAGCAATAAAATGGCAACATGCAAGATTTTAACTCCTTCTCCTTTGCTGTCTTCCAACTTTAGAGTTGAAATTTTGAAATGCTTCATTTTGAACAAATAATGGACTGCTAATATTATGGTGTTGCTGCTAGAATGCTCTCATACACGATGGAAAAATATGCCGTGTAAACTTTGGCCAATAACTACATGGCTATTATCAGGTTTTAATTATTGTTTTACTGGGCTCAACTGGCTGTTCATAACATGCCCTATTAGTCTGGTCCTTGCAATTTATACAGCGATGAATGAAGCCCAAGTTCCTTCAGCAAACTGCGCCAGATGATTGATGCCTTCCGTATCTGTTCCACAGAGAACCCTGGAGGCCCCAAGTAACACATCTACAAACACAAAATGCGCCAGTCTATTGTACCTGCTTTTTAAAATGCTCTCACCAAATGTTACTGGTATGCATTTACAAACGGAAAGGAATCCTCACATTAAAAAAATTCACCAAAAAGCTAGAAATATTATGATATTGCACTGTGTTTTGAGTATCTTGTATGACAAAGTTTGCAAACCTCTTCTGCAGAGCATTTCTAAGAGTCTATCATTTGTAGAATGACACACTGGCAGCAACTGCTTCAAAACCACCTGAATATTTTTAGATGGCCTTTTCTAAAAGGGATCAGATTCCGGTTCATCTAACAGTAGAATTCTGCAAATCAATATGTTATATATCTGACAAACAAAACCCAACAATGTATTGTTCCTGGATTCCAGTCAACACAACTGAAAGCAATCCCGTTATTCCACCAAAGGCAGAATGACTTAGTGGAGAAGCACTTGTTTATACAGGGGAAAATTAATTTACAAAAATACTCATACATCAGAAATCCATGTGAACGCTTCTTCTATAGTGTTTTCCTCACAGCAATACGACTTGTAATGCTATGAACCCACTTCTAAACTAAAAACTACACAAAGGCTGTGCTTATTTATGTGGATATAAATAGCTTTAATTATTTTAGCTGCTTAGATAATGCTTAACATAAAACGAAGTACACCTAACATCAATAGTAGAGCTCCCTGATTAACTGCTGTTACATTCACAGGACCTTCCCTTTCACCATTATCGCTTAATTTGTCAAAAACAAAACAAAAACAACTGGCCGCTTTTCTTCCTGTTGTATGTGATGATAAATGGAGGCTTATGAAAAAGGGCACGCGCGGTATTTATCATCTGACCATATCCTTTTGACAGATCTTCTGGATAAAGATATGTACAGCACCATGCTTTCCATACATATTTACCTGCAATACTTCCCTTACATTCAGTCAGAGCAACCTACGTTGCCCAAGGATAAGTGATCTTCATCAGCTCTGAAAGAACAGATTTTCTAATTTGTGCCGTGGGTCTCCAAATTTCATTTCCCATTGGACATGAAATTCAAAGCAGTTCAGCAGAGAACAAATAGTTTGCTGTGCAGATATATATATATATTTTTAAAGTCAAATATATATTAGCTTTCACACTTCCCCATCCCTGCAACTCTAATGTTTATAAGCAATACAATATTTTTAGCTAACACAGCCCACGTTCTTGTAATTTCTCTGTAAAAATTAAAAATAGTAGCCACTACATTACTTTGCTCTATTAAATTGGAATTTTGTTCCTTTTAGCAATTTTTCAAGTAATAAAAACTAATTTTGGAAATAAGACTTTCATTTATGGGAATCAGTCTAGAAAAGAAACAAAGGAACAGCATTAAACTTAAAATGGTACTGAAACCCTATCCACAATTTTGAACATTTCCAACAAGATGATTATGAAGGCTGCATTGCTGAGTAGTTCTACATGTTTGTCTACTGCATCTGCAGAAGAACATCAGCACACTAGGACACAATCAAAGCCACTTCAGAAATCTGACACAAAACTGCTCAGCCCACAAACATGACAAAGTGACAGTCTATTCTAATTTCAAAAACATGACAGCTCATACAGAGTTAAATAACACATTTTAAAGTGATAGCATCTGTAATCACCATCTCTCTTGCTTACTTTTCAAGGTTTGCTTTTCAGGGGTATTTCACCAACACAAGCAACTCTAGACTTGCAGAAAGCCTTTAAGTCTCTGAGCCTCAGCTACTTTATCTCCTAGCAGTTATAAATCTAAACTGGGAACCTGTGACATAAGGCAGCTAATTAAAGAAAAACCTCCAACTACTTCCCAACTCTAATATTTGTCATTTTAAAGTCTTACATATTAGGCCATCATTTGGGGATATTCTGGATAAGCAGTTGATATTTTTTTAAGCTGCTTGCCCAGAACATCAGGAAATTTCTGAAACAGTATTTTCATTTCCTTCTAAGATGATTAAAACTCCAGGTAAATATCTTACACAGAACCAATTCTTGTATAACAAGTTCAGCATTACGCTGCTCAAACACCCCAAGCAACACCTTAAAACACTTGATTTTTTTCAATACCAAGATTTCCATGGAAGCACATATGTTACCTGCCCAGGTAGGTCTTCAGAAGCTGCTCATCTTTGCTTATCTGAATGAGTCAGTTGATTTCAAGATACTTCAATTACTTACAAGTTTTAAGGCATAACCTTGTGCAGCTGTTGCATTTGGTTATGCCACATTAGTCCATTTCATTGATTTTATGGCCTGACAGCACAGGTATTGACAAAGAAGTTCTACTTTTATCCAATACATACTCAAACCAAACTTAATGCTTAAAAGATATGTGGAAAGCAAACTGCTACAGCATACCTGGTCAGCGGGGGGGCTGCACTGCAAAACGTTTGTTTATTTTTTAAATATTCACTTCAGGTTTAATGTGTTTCAGGGGAAAAATATATTGCTTCCTCCCCTCCACCCCCCAGCCACTGATTATTTTAGTAACTGTATAGGGTCTTAAAAAAAACCTGCCACGGTCTAAACTGTTACTCACCTTTTTGGGCTATGAAGTAGCCACTATATATTGTGAAAAGAAATAGTAGAATAGTGATATACAGTTTCATTCTTTATGTGCCATGAAGTCACCTTTCCTGCTTCTGAACTTAAAACATTGAAAAATAATTTAAGGGACCTTGCAGAGGTGTCAAACTTTGGACAGTTAGTTCAACTCATCCTTCTCAAGTTAAACACCACACACAGACTTATTGCCCAGGTTTTTACCATGATTCATGAGAAAATTTAACCTAATGAACTTCCAACTCTGAGCACTGCCTAAGCGATTAATATTTTAAAGTCTGAAATTACCAAAGAAAAATACACAGCTAGCCCCTGAGAAATGCAATACTTTTCCCTTTTTTAACAGAAGGTATACCTTCAGCCGAAAAAGAGTAACGAAACTTGTAACCGAATTCTATTTCTGTAAAGAAAGTAACAGTCCGTATACCCAAACACTCATTACTACATCTTAAGAGTGAAATATACAGAAACAAATATTTAAATATAAATATTCTCAAGCTTTTATGTATTCCTTCCATTTTGTAAACTGTACTGTTTTCCATATTGTAAAGCAATCAATGATTTTCAAAATGCAAATATTTTCTTCTCTACAGCAGAGCTTGTAATACAACTGCCAACAAAATAAAGTTTATTTCTAGGCAACAATAAACTATTTGCTAAAGAAACCTAGAAATAATTCCTGATTGCATATGGAATCTTGTGAAATTTGCATCCACTGATCTTAACAGAGGCAAAAAATAAAGACTTGATAGATTTACTCTGAACAGATGTCACTTGCGGCAATAATATTAAAGCCAGCACCAGAATGTGGACCTGGCATCAAAGCCATCTTACCATTTGTAAAGCTGAAGGTTAAGGAAGCAGTACTCATCCTCTCTTCCATCAGGGTAACTGTTTCAGGATTGCAAATGCACTTAAACTTGATTTGGCAGGAACAATATGAAAATTACTAGCTTTCTCTGGGTCTATTTTATTCTTCTCTGCAATCACACAAAGGCCACTGCACCAGGCCTTGTACAGCTTCTAACATTAGACTGCAAAGGAAAGCCAGATCAGCAGCTGGCATCAGAGGGAAGAGCGATCTACTTGACAAGCCAAATTAAACATGTAATAGGAGGTGGTTTTCCCCCTAACTTTAGTGCTACCTTTGTTAATCACTTCAAATACTTGAAATCAAAGTGAAAAATGACTCTCAAACTATTTCTGTTTTTTTATCATTGCATTTTAGTTATTTAAACCGAGTTAAAAGAAATACGTTATTTTCTTAGCATGTGAATGAAACACTTCAGTGTGGTATTTAGATTGATAAAACACCCAACACTTCAGTGTTATTAGGATAAATACATTAAAAAATAGCTAAATAGGGATGCACAAGCGCAGTTCAAACCATGCTACAGGCTTTCCTTATGAATTTGAAGTTGCTCGAATACATAATTTTCATCAACATTAAATACAACTATGTTTAGCTCATACCCTACCTAACATTAATGCTCAAAAGTAGTGTTATAGCAGGGTGCACGTGTGTATTTTACATATACTTTTCAAGTCTACCACGTTTGTGTGTACATAAACTTGAAAAACATGTGCATATACATAAGTATGTATAAAATATTTTAAAAGTATATGCCTACAGGTAAATACATGAACCTAACAAAAGAGCAGAAAAATGTACAATTGTACAAGTCCAAAATTTATGTATATTAAAGTTTTTGAAAAATAAGCACTGCCTCCCTACTTCCCTCTTCTGACTATATCCTGCAAGCACCATGTATGGCCTATAAGCTTGTCCTTTATTCGTAGGGAGTAGAAACCAACCTAATGTAACCTAATCTGAAGATTTCAAATGTTTGTCTACATGCGCATAAGCATGGCAAAACTCATCAGTTTAGGCAACTGAAGCACTACACCTGCTTCAGTTACAGCTGCCTTCATTAGAGCTCTAATTATTTCTAATTAAATCTTCCATATGTTCAACAGTCTTCTGAAGGTCATCATACCTGCTTCAGAATGAAGATATTTAAATGGACTTTGGGTGTGTTGTTGTTCCTACTGCTGTCTATCGGGCGCTGTACCGAACAATCAACGCTCAATAAGACATCCCAACGGAGGCATCCTCGTTCAGCAGACAGTGGAGAGGAAGGAAAGAAATGTGGTTACACCTTCCTGGTCCCTGAACAAAAGATCACAGGGCCAATTTGTGTGAATACTAACGAACCAGGCACTGGTAACAGAAAAGATGAAGTCACAAGAATGGACATAGAGAACTTGAAGGATGTGCTGTCCAAGCAAAAGCGGGAGATTGACATCTTGCAGTTGGTGGTGGATGTGGATGGAAACATCGTGAATGAAGTCAAGTTACTGAGGAAGGAAAGCCGTAATATGAACTCTCGGGTCACTCAACTCTATATGCAACTCTTGCATGAGATAATTCGAAAGCGTGATAACTCTCTTGAACTTTCCCAACTGGAAAACAAAGTCCTTAATGTTACAACAGAAATGTTGAAGATGGCAACAAAATACAAGGAGCTTGAAGTCAAATACGCAGCACTGACCGATCTTGTAAATAATCAGTCTGTGATTATCTCCCTCCTGGAAGAGCAGTGCTTGAGAATCTTCTCACGGCAGGACACCCATGGGTCTCCACCGCTTGTCCAGGTGGTGCCCCAGCACATTCCCAACAGTCAGCCATACACCCCCGTTCTTCTGGGAGGTAACGAGATACAGCGAGACCCGGGTTACCCTCGAGACAGAGATGTAAGACCACCGCCTGATCCAGCTACTTCGCCTACAAAGAGTCCTTTCAGAGTACCACCGCTGGCTTTAATTAACGAAGGTGAGTTACCTATCGTTTATCTAACCTGAGATTTCTCCGCTTCAGAGGGAAACTGTCCTGACTATAGAACTGGAAAGAAAAATTAAAGGTACCTGGTATAGCTAGTCCTTCCTGCCGATTGTGATTTTAAGCGATAGTTGCAGAAGATGAATTTGTTGAAATAGCTGATACTCAGAAATTCAATCTGAAGAATTAACGCCTTTGAGTCACAAAGTCTTGGGGCTTGCGTCTCCAACTGGGTTGAAATGAAAAATTCATTCAGATGGAATGAAAATTCATTTTTAGTATATGCTTTCTAGTATTTACCACTCTCTTTGAAGATTCCTACTAGTTACATGTAACGGTAACTAGAAACAGTGAATGTCAGAAAAGATGATTAATCTTAAGTAGACAAAATTTTAAGCAGTTGTCCTGTATAGTTACACATATACATTTGCCAGAAGTCACTCCCTCTTAGAAGAATTTTACTCCTTAAATTCTGAACTGCTTTAAAATGAGCTTCTAAATCCACCAACACAGTGGTGGAATGAGGAATGACTCTGTCTGAAATATTCTAGAGATAAGTCTGAAAGGATAATTGAATGAAGGCTGGGTCTAATTAGATGCATTCAACTTTGAAAATTTAAAATGAGTAACTACATTCCCAGCAATCTGATGTCAGTAGGGGATGTCAAGTTAAATTAATACCATAAATATTATGAAAATACATTAAGGGGCTGTATCGCACCTTCATACATTACATTCTTTAGGCCATTACACAAATTCATTTATCACTAGAAACAAAAGTAGTGAAAGGAAAATTAACTACTGCTGAGATGCCCTGAATTCTGCCACAACTCTTACTTTATTAAAACTTTTTAAGGAAAAAAAAAAAATAAAATAAAAGGACTCACAAAAATAAGCTACATTATACTCAGACATCCATACCAGCTCTTGCTCCTGACTTCCACTAGCTTGCATAGCAAAAGGGTTGTTTCTCCTCTTCCCTCCCCCCTTTTAAATTGCCTTTAGTCACAGTTGGAAATTCAGCTTGGTTCCTAAGATGAAGGCAAACATTTATTTGCGACTGTTCCACAACATTACAAACAACTAGCTGCTGCTGAGTTGTAGCGAACAACTATTTTTATTCAGGGTCTGCAGAACGTTCAGGCACAATCCCAATGAAAATGCCAGATGTCACGAGAATTTAAGTCACACATCATGACACAAAGGAAACAGCTAATATAAAAGCATTAACGTCCGGTCAGACAGCAAAAGCATAATTATAAAAAAAAAAAAAAAAAAAAAAAAAAGCGATTTCCTGCTTCCAAGAAAGCCCATGCTTCAAAGTTGTTTTTTATTTTGTTTTGTTTTTTTTTTTAATGCATGTTTTTCTGTCTCATTATACGCCTGATGTACATATAAAAATGAAGCAATAGCACTAAATATTTTTCTCTAAACCATCTGCCAAGTGTTTTCACCAACCCCTTTATCCCTTCCGAGTTTGAACCCATTTTTCCAAGCGAACACAAAAGGAATCTTAGGAAACTTGTTTCAAGTTATTCAACTTTTTTTACTCAATATTTGTCTTGAGTTTGAAGCTTAAGTGCTTCTTGCAGTATCTTAGGGAAAATGAGGGTTGAGAGTTGCTACAGCTGGTAGACCATCAATCATCAAAACCAACCTGCAACACATTGCCTAGTTATTATCACTTTGGTTTGAAATGAAGGTAAGCATATTTAATGGTGTAGAGAAGCAAGATTCCCTCTGCCACAGAAAAGTGAAATTTCCAGTTAAAAGATCATGACTGTTTATAATGTATTAAGACGTCCAAAAAGACCAATAAAAACTAAACAGTCCTATCTAGAAACAGGACTGAAAAAGACACAATTATGACAGAATAAGCAACCAGACAAAAAAAAAATCAGGAGCTTTTTCCAACTGTATTTGAAGAAGTCATAGTAAACAAATACTTGCACACACACAAATTTTACAAAAAGGTCAGTGCGCATTTTAAATTGGTGGGGATCAAAATGAAAAATATATAATTTACATTAAGATCGCTGTAGAAATTGAAGAAGAACGTTCCTGTGAATTACAGTTGCCACAGTTATCTAAATCCTTGCAGTAGGAGCCATCTCCCCCAGATTTTACTGCCACAGTGTAAGAAAATTTTAAACAAAGCTACAAAAAATCTACACACACAACCCACTCAACTGCTAATGTATCTCAGATATCAATGCAACTTGTTTTTTAAGCAGAGGTCCAGTGCTGTTTTTTTCTGGAGGGTGGGGGAGGATTTATTCTTTACTACTGACTAAAATCCTCCACATGAAGCTTACACAAGCATGGTTTATGTTATCTGTTCAAGATAACACTTGCCATCCTTAAAATAGTATTCAGCCAGCATTTTACTAAGATTCCAACTAGAAGTATTTCAATGCTTTCCCTCTCTAGCATTTAATTTACAATTGAATATGATGCATACTAAATCATAAATCTAAAACTTGATTTAGAAGTAAATTATTGATCAAGTCATCTCAGATTATTTAGAATTTATAATTAGTTAAAAACTATAACCAAAAAGTCAGTTTGTCCCAGCAGCTTAGTGCACACAGACTGTTACAGAAGATATGCAGGAAGTATTTATTCCTTACACAGGTAATACATTTTCAAACTGAATTTATAAAGGCAACAAGACTTTAAACAGTTATGACTCTTTTCATTAGCCAGAGAGGCTCTCCTCACACCAACACCTTGGCAAATCTTGTTCAGTGCAAATGCTGAGAAATGGATCTGTTCTAATACTAGGAATTTAAAATAATTAGATGTAATAAAACTTACTTTTCTACACACCAAAAGTTACAGGATTTGTTGGATTTCCTAATACTAAAAAAGCACAAGTTTGTCATCTTTATTGCAACGTTAACTTCCGATAAGCCCACGGACAAATCTAAGTATCAAAAAACAGATAAATTACATCCTGCGACCTTAATGCCAGCTAAATTTCAAGAACTTGGACTAGTACAATTTTGTCTGCCTCAAAAGCTACTTAATATCACTCCAAACATCTGCTCAGTTCTCTCATGCAGAAGTATGCCCTCAATACCTCCTCTAGAAGAAATCACAGGAAATAACACTTAACAGATCTAATTGAGCTATTTTCAATGTTTAATTAAAATTATTAAAAGCCTACTTCTCTGTTCACACTTCTTCTAATGCAATAATTGCTGGGCAGTAATACTTCTAGAATGACCTCCATGTTCAGTTGTACAGATCCCAGATTTTCTTTAGGTAATCAAGGACAGGAAATGAGGCTAACTTAGCCCAGGAAGCCCTCTGTACAAACGCTGCAATGTACACAATCTACACGGACCCTTTAATAGTGAGCAAAAAAAAAAAGCACAAGTATATCAAAGCTACATTATTTCTTTCCCAAGCTATTATTGCAAGCACTGTAAGAATGACAAAAACATCAAATGTTGACAGAGCAATATGCAGCAGGACTTCCAGCCATGGCTCAATGTCTGCAACATGCTTGCTAGCACCAATACAACCAAAAGCTGCAAGAAGTCACCTTCATTACACAAACTTTTTGCATGCTAATTAATATGAAATGTTCTACGGATTTCCTGCTAATTACAAACTTATGCATCTAGCAACTACTACCTTAAACTTACTTTTAAAAAAAGTGATTTTCAATTTGCTTTTGTCATGGAAAATTAATCTGCAGTGAAGGTCACTTCCACTCAACCTCTACTTTTAATTACAAAATAACCTCAACAGCAATCTTTTATGCTTCTTTGCACATTAGTTTCTTCTGTGAATGATGAGGGTTTTCTATGAACTTCCAAGCAGATTTGAGAAACTGAGCCTTAAAAAAAAATAAATAAATAAGGAAAGCAGTAGGTAATTTCCTTTTCAGATTAACTGAATTTGAATTTTCAAATACATTTAAGACATCCGCCACTTACTAGGCATCAGAACATATCCTGCTTTTCATTGCTTTTCTTTACTAAATAGCTGGTCTCTGATCAACTCAACTGACATAATGATACACATCAGACATTAAAAAAAAAAAAAAAAAGCAGATGAAAATACTACCTAAAACTGAAAAACTGAAAGGCAAACTAGACAAAGCAAAGATTTTAAAGATTTTGGAAGTATTTAAGCTGCTGGCTTCTTACTAAATGCTCTTCTGTAAGTAGTATTTGTAAAACCAGTATTCATATAGTCCAAAATAGAGCTTTCAAGCAGCACTGTCAACTGCACGGTTCTTTATGATCATAACCCTGAAAACACATATGTGGGCCCTGTTGGCTGCTCAAAAGCCCTTTGCCACCACTTGCATATTTTCTTCTTCAGTGTCCATCTACATATTTCCCACATGGACAGAATTTGAAACTTGCACAGACTCCTACCTACCATTAGCAGGCTGCTCCTGGAACCAGGTAAGTACATAAAGGTTAAAGAGCGATGCAGCATAAGAATACTCTATCCCTAAATTCCACATCTGTAGGCTCTGGGAGTAAGTATTTCTTACAGAAGCTATCTACCACTGTGTGTTCAAGCATGGGGGGCTTCATTTTGGTTTGGGTGTTTTGTGTCTCGTTTTCTTGATTTTCAGCTTTGACCAGTTTCAAATGGGTGCCAAAATGCAATGAAATAAACTGTCATTTAACTTCTGTCTAAGTGGTAAAGGAGAAAACAGTTAATAAAAACGATAATTCCTGCATTTCTTCAACATCATGACCCAGAGAACAAATCTTCGACACAAACAGATAAAAATCAGGTGCTGGTAACTGAAGTGCATTATCTGTTTTGCAAAGTGATGTTATTTAAGATATATATACACATAGGATATTGATGTATATATATATATATATATATACACGTATATATATTCACACACACATACACAGAGTTAGCTTTTTACACTGTGTTTCACAGTAGTTTTACCTTAATTGAATTATTGACTTTCCATTATGTCTAAGTCTTTCACTAATATATCAAATATCCTCAAACAACATGCACACCATAGCCAAGCTTGAATGCTTACTGTACTTCTTTTCAAAAAGGTCCATTCAAAGACTGCCAACAAGCCAAAGAAGCTGGGTATTCCAACAGCGGGATTTATATGATTAAGCCTGAAAACAGTAATGAACCGATGCAGCTATGGTGTGAGAACAGCTTGGACCCTGGAGGATGGGCAGTTATTCAGAAGAGGACAGATGGCTCTGTCAACTTTTTCAGGAACTGGGACAGTTACAAGGTAAACTCAAATTCTGAAAATCAGCAGCTTCGTTTTGGTGTGACAGTGACTATGCTATCAAGAAAGTACTAACGTTTCCAAAACAATTCTTCATTCCAAATGTTTCTACTGAATGATATAGTGAAGTGTTGGAAATAGCTAGTTGCTTAAGTTAGAAAGGAAATTCATCATCCAGAAGGGTCATTCCTCAGAGAGGGCTATATTTCAGTGGGAACGTTCCCTTTCACTGAAAGCATTACTTAACTTTGTATTGACTGACTTACAGTCTGAAATAGTCTGCATTTGTAATGCACAACAACAATGGCTGAGAGACATGCTATCCTAGACAGTGACTGGGAAGTTATTTATTACAAGGACCTAACTAAACACATGCTTTCTATTAACACACAGAGAACTATAATAAATACTGAAAAAACTTAACCATCTCCCCTATGAGTAAGCAATCACAGCCAGTAGAATTATTCATTTAGGCACAATAATAGATTTGTGGGATCACGGCCTCAACTTGAAAATATTCCTAGCAATGAATTTAAACTAGAAGAGTTTTAAACTAAAAGAGGGTATATTTAGACTAGATACAAGGAGGAAATTCTTTACTGTGAGGGTGGTGAGGCCCTGGCACAGGCTGCCCAGAGGAGCTGTGGCTGCCCCATCCGTGGCTGTGCCCAAGGCCAGGCTGGATGGGGCTGGGGGCAGCCTGGGCTGGTGGGAGGTGTCCCTGCCCATGGCTGGGAGCTGGAACTGGGTGGGCTTGAAAGTCCCTTCCAACCCAAACCATGCTGTGATAAAAGGAATCGACCTACACCTTGAAGATTACATTAGATAACTCCTGAACGTGTAAGGGCTGGTATGAGGGAAACACATTACCATGATATTATGCACTAGAAAACATAATACCTAGGGGAAAAAAAAAAAAAAGTCGCTTTGGAATAACTACATGCTAGACAAGAAATATGAACATCTTCTTATAATACTGTCCTAACTTCATTCATACAGGACAGAGTTTTTCCCTGTGACACTGTGCTCGCTTTAAATTGAGCTGCAATTCTCATGTGTTAATATTGAAGAGAAAACTAAGCCATGTTTAACTCAGTGAATATTCTGAAGATATCATATATGCAAAGAAAATGATAAGATTACTATGAGGATTTTCATTTTCTGCATTGCATTTGTAGAATTTTATCATTTTATCATCGTCCCAATTTAGAATTTTATCATCGTCCCAATGCCTGACCGCTCTTTCTGAGGAGAAATTTCTCTAATTTCCAACCTGAACCTCCCCTGGCACAACTTGAGGCCGTTCCCTCTAGTCCTATCACTAGTTACCTGTGAGAAGAGGCCGACCCCCAGCTCCCCACACCTTTCTTTCAGGCAGTTGCAGAGAGCACTGAGGTCTGCCCTGAGCCTCCTCTTCCCCAGCCCAAACACCCCCAGTTCCCTCAGCCGCCCCTCACAGGACTTGTGTCCCAAGCCCTTACCCAGCTTCGTAGCCCTTCTCTGGACACACTCCAGGGCCTCGATGTGCTTCTCGTAGTGAGGGGCCCAAAGCTGAACACAGCACTCGAGGTGCGGCCTTCACCAGAGCAGAGCACAGAGGGATGACCACCTGCCTGGCCCTGCAGGCTGCACTATTCCTGACATGAGCCAGGACACTGGTGGCCTTCTTGGTCACCTGGGCACACTGCTGGCTTATGTTCAGGTGAGCATTGACCAACACCCCCAGATCCTTTTCCTCTGCACAGCTTTCCAGCCACTCTACCCCAAGCCTGCAGGAGACGGGCACCACTTTCATTTTAGGCAGTGGTATGATCCTACTTAATCGTAGAACTGCAGCTTGAGGTAGGGGCCTAGAACATTTCTTTACTGGAGAGAGACTTGCCCAGAAAGTGATTTCAAGTGGTATAAACTATATAATCGGTGACCTGAGAAAGAGGATAGGAAACCATCAGAACCTAGGAAGCCTAACAGGTAGCTATGATGGGAGAATGTACCTTCCTTCACTACAGCTCCAAACACTAACACCACTGGTTCGCTCGGGGATAAGAGACAACAGGCACGAAGTATCACTTCACAGATACCAAACTGGTAATTTGTGATTTCAAAGGAAAATTGTCTTTAGTTTTCATTTCTAGTGAGCCTAACAGAGAGTATAGATGAATTATGTGATAAAATTGACACTAAAAATCAATGCTAGCTGCACAGAAAAGCAATAAAAATTTTGTTACCTGAAAAATTGAAATTGTTGATCCATAATCACCTTTTCCAACCTAGAAACATACCCCATTACAATTCATTGTTCATACATTTTTATAAATCCCTTAACTTAGCCAAAAATGTTTTTTCTGCTCCTGTTCTCTCACCCTTTATCTTGAGAAGAGGAGATCATAGAAAACAGACAATCTTGCTACCTTTGCTGATTCTGGTACTACCTCGTGTTGCTGTAGCAGTCCAATTGAATCAGTGGCCAAAGGCAGCAAAATAAAGCATTTAAATGCATGTGTCAAGCAGTCATTCTGAAGCTTAAATGGTTACAGTACCCCAGTTCCGTTGGTTTATACTACTCATGCTGAAAAAAATTTGATGACCAAGATAAACTAAGCAAATATCACCTTCTGATCTTCTATACAGAAAGGATTTGGAAACATTGATGGAGAATACTGGCTGGGACTAGAAAACATTTACATGCTTACCAATCAGGATAACTACAGACTACTGATTGAATTAGAGGACTGGAGCAATAAGAAGGTCTATGCAGAATACAGCAGTTTCCGCTTGGAGCCCGAAAATGAGTTCTACAGGCTACGCTTAGGAACATACCAAGGAAACGCAGGCGATTCCATGATATGGCACAACGGAAAGCAGTTTACAACACTGGACAGAGACAGGGATATGTATTCAGGTAAGGTAACTGGTATGTACTTGAAAAACAAATACAGTAATCCCGTTAGTGATATCACCTTTAAAGAAGGAATTAATACAGATAAAGTACTCAAATTCTGACAGAGCAATTCTAAAAGATGCTTCAAATAGGTAGAAACAACAAATTGCATTGACAGGGTCCCACTCAAGCCACTTCACGGTTCAGAAATTTCAATTCTATTATCCTCACTGCAGACACACTTGAGCAAGCTTTACAGTTAGCTCAACGACAACCTTGTCATTTACCTGTGATTCTGTGCAGTCAGAGTACCTTCCCAGGTGATCTCTCAGCGAGTAGCGAGGGGGTCATCAAACAACAACCTCCATGAACAAAAGCTTCTGAACAGCACAGAAAGACCTGCATCTGGGAATAGGCTTAGTCATGTACCGATACATAAGAAATGAGCAGATGACTTAATTTTATTCTCCTTACTGAAGAACAGTTATTTTTGCTTCTTTTCTACTCTCTCTACCTTCCCCTTAAAGCCTTAGTGGTAAAAGAAACGTTGCAGAGTGTAATAATTCATCTCCACTGAATAATAATTCTTCGCTTTTTCCTCAACTGTCAATAACCATGAAGATAGACAAACATTGCAAGCCCTTGAAGAAGCCTCTAAGAGTAAATGCATCAGTTACAAGCAGCTTTGTCGAACTGTGGACCTGAGCGCTCCTTGGGACCACATCACGTCACATTACTTCCACTGAAGTATTTCTAAACAGCACATAACCTGAGTGCTTTAAATGCTAGCTCACAGAGAAGCATTACTGGTATTCTGAAGAGAGTTGGTCTCCTTAGTTTTCAGCTGCCTTGTTAAGTACTGTGTTAATAATCTTCCCTCTAAGCAACAGGTGTTAGAACAGAACACATAATTTAGGTAGAAGCAGCAACTGATAGGACCACAACATAATACGAAGTGCCAAGAAGTCCCCGCTAAGAATAAGAACATGAAAGTGTTTGCTGATCTTTAGCATTTCTCCTCTTTGAACACTGAGGTTTAATGATTTCTCTCTGCTCCACAGGAAACTGCGCTCATTTCCACAAAGGCGGCTGGTGGTACAACGCGTGCGCACATTCGAATCTCAATGGCGTCTGGTACAGAGGCGGCCACTACAGGAGCAAGTATCAGGATGGGATATTTTGGGCTGAGTACCGGGGAGGTTCCTACTCCTTGAAAGCAGTTCAGATGATGATCAGACCTATAGACTGAGGAGGAAAATCCCACAGTGCTCAAGCAATCAAGTATAAACTTCTCAGCGCTTGAGTTCCAGAAAAATAAAATGTTACTTTAAAATCATTATTTTGCACAATCTGCCCCTGCAAAATGCAGGCCTATGATTTTCCTGTCTTTTTCCCAAGTTGTGTTCCCCATCCCACCTCCCCTTTTTTTCCCCCCCACAGAAACTTTTTCTACTGTAAACGACAGTGTTTTTTTTAAACATACATTCACAAAAGCAAATGTTCACATTTGCAAAGCGTATTTATCTTTTTTCAAGTCCAACATACTTTATGCAAACAGTCATTAAGGCTGGTAAAAAAAAAAATCCAGAAAAATGACAAGATATAAGCTTTTTCAGTTAAAAAGCTTATGCTTTTTCAGGTCAGCTCAACCCTTAAATGTAAATATGTGAAATGACATTGTCTTGCTTTAATGTGAAAATCGATTAGTTATTTAACAATTTATTTAAAAATGTTGGTATTACTTTCAATGAAAATCTGACTTCACATTACTGTTTAAGATTTACTCCAGGAAGCTACCCAAAAAATTGAAGGCATTCTAGCTATCCAGCTAAGGGAGGTTTTTCAACCAATAATTATTTCAAAATGAAGTGGTTAATTAAACATAAAATATAAAATTTCTTAATGGTGTAGAAAATTCCTTAAGACCTGCATATCCTGCCTTCTGTAGAATACTTACACAGTGTTCTACATGTAAGAAAAAGAAATGAATTGTATGAAGTAGTTGATAAACTCAAGACAACCAAACTGATTGATTTTTTTAATATTTTTTTTTTTTTTTTTAAACTTTCCCCTTTCAAACATCCTATTTAAACAAAAACATCTCTTGATACTTTGAACTTAGATGGCAAAATGAAAAGTCCTGATAATAAAATCATGGCTTGACACTTGGAGACCCCTCTCCTGCTCCAGTTAGGAGTGATGAGGTCTGAACAGATGTCCACATGCAGTGGTTTACAGGACCACATCTCTGCATATTAACAGAAGTTTTCCTCCAACACAGCTTTCTGCTGACATAGATTAGGAACTAGCTCCGAGTGTATTCTCCCTGCCACCCCCAAACTTGGACTGCTCTTACAACATATTTCCTCTTCCCCTCTGTAGGTACTACTGTGATATTCTCTATTAAATTTTTTGCCTTCTGGGTATCTATTTCCACTGGGATTAATATGTAATTTTCCCAACTTTTAAGAAATGCCATAAAAGATACTTCCAAAAATCTGAAACAAAATGTTCACTTTAGGTACTAGAGTCTATACAATAAGAAGGAAGATTTTAGTCTCAAAGAGATTCAATAACCGTAATTAGCTATACAGTTTATCTAATTTAATCTGATACCACGCAAAATTAATATGTTCTGAATTGTAACCAATGCATTTGTTTGGCACTTCATGTATTCCTTCAGAATCTTAAATAACTTTGTCCCTGTTTAACCTAAGAAACACTAATAGAAGAAACTAATATTGTCGTTATGTTTAAATTAATCAATACCTAATGTTGTTGTCTGAATTGATTGATACCAACAGCTACGAAAAACACTGTTTGCAATTCAAAGGAGAGAAAATAACATTTTGGTTTCAAAACACATTCTCTAGATAAAGCTTCACTGATATGGCTGCAAGGGTTGTAGTTAGACTTTTGGTCAAAGCTAACGCGTCTCTGTGTTTCATCAATATTTAAGTGAGGGCAGGGGAAGGGGAAAAAAAAGACGATCAGTCCCAACATATTTCATTCCCAAATTGCAAGAATTTTAACTGGCACAAATGTTTAAGATTACAATTCTGATATTGGTCTTCACATAAGGAGTATGTTTGTAACAAATGTTGTACAGCGTTCTATAAAATTCTTTTTAATTGCAAATGCTTGAAATTCAGACCATCTGTAGTCTCTTTTTTCTATGATAGCTGGTTAGAAAAGCAATTCAAGTAAATTTAAAAACTGAAAATGCCCTTTGAAATGAAATGGTCTTTAATGAACACTTTTGTCAGCTCTAGTTGCTTCAACCTACAGATTAGGTCTCCTTGGAAGAGATCTTACTCTACCACAAGAATCTACTGCCTGCTACAAAAATATTGTTTATTCAGAACAGTCAGTGAAAGGTGTATTTTGCAGCCACCCCCTCAAGTGAAATTAGCTGGCAATCAGCCTTTAATCTTATATATTAGAGCCTGAAACAGTCTCCCTTGATTTAAAACTACAGAATGAAGTTAACTAAAAATGACTATAAACATACCTAGAAAATTCCGACTACACAAATGCTGTGCTCTTAGAGGAAAGAATTCATGTTAAGTTGCCAGTTCGTGATTGTGAGAAGGGACAGTGTGACACCTCTTCCTCAGGTTGGCTCGCACTGCATAATACTTTACACTACTTTCAGATACCTGCAATTCTATCAGTTCTTAATGTTTGGTTCGAATCTTCTAAAGCAGGGTAAGCAACTCAGAAATCTTCATATTTTATTTCACATTTTTCTGAAATGCTTTTCAGAAGAGGCTGTAGCATCCCTCAAGTTTTTTGCACTGGACATTCAGGAGCCATCTGTCACTGCAGGACAGAGCTTTCACCATTCGTGTACTCTCAGTCCAAATATAACTAAATAGACCTTGAAAAAGTTTAACCTGTACTAAAGCCTGAAACAGTTTGCAAAAATATCTCCAAAGTCTATTTGCAAGCATTATCACTGAGCTGAATATTCAGCAGATGGATACTTTAATAACCTACCTGTTTTTTCCATTTCTGGATATAGTTCCTGAAAGACAACTGTAAGGAAATATTTCACAGGGTAGTACTGCTTAGTTAAATAAAAAACTTACTTCAAGAGACGACTCAATTGTTTCATTGTGCAACCTCAGATTTGTCAGAATTCCACTGAAAGAACCCCTTTGAGAAAGTATTTTCGTTCTGAGACAAAACACAACATCCTCCACATAGTTCCCATTTGTCTGGCTACTTTAGTGGGCCAGGTGATGCAACAGTGATGACCTACCCCAGAGCAGGTAATGACTTCATGCTGCACAATTCTATTGCCATCATACACCTAATATTGCTCTCCCATTTAAGCTGGAGAGCCCACACCGATGTGCTGCTCTTCACTTGCACTTCTAGAACTTCGGAATCAAGTCAATTTTCTCATTGCTGCAAAATTTTTTATTATTTCTTTTTCCCCCTAGTTAAGTGTAGAAGAACATCTTTACCTTGTCCACGGCAAGCAAGCTGTGGTAAGTAGTAAGAAAACAATCAGTACTTCTGTGGCTCAAAAAGCATTTCCATCACAAAGACCACACAAGAAAACATTTAAGCTTTACACTACTATGCTAAGACAGTTGAGAAAAAAACTCTGCACAAATATTTGGTGCCATGGCCAGTCTAGCGAACTCTGAAAGGTAAAACACTCATCCCGGGATTCTCAGCTGAGATCTCTTAATGTGCTCCCTTTCCCGATGACCTTCCAACAGAGTCCTTCTTGACCTGGGCCAGCATTACTGTGGTAGGGGTTTGTGATGACAAATGTTCCTCTGTGGAAGACTCGATTCTCCACACTCTTCTAAAAAGCAGTTTGAGAGAACAGTAACTTTGGGATCGCTGCGTCACCCCTGAAAGGGATCCCTGCTCCAACCCTCCTTTCTCTGGGAAAGGAAGCTGGGTTACTTCTGTTCCATATGACACATAGATTAATGGAAATGCCTTGGGAACAGAATTTTTAGAAGTCATATTTCTGCAAATCTACTCATGTCTTACTGGAGATTAAAGCTCTGATCAGATGAGAAAACTTGGACTCAACAGCCAACCTTCCAAGATAGATCCATGTTTATCATGCCCGTAGTTGCAAAGCAATTTTGTTCTTTTTGCCACATATTTAAATCTTACAGAATTAATTTGAGAGGGAGTGCATCACTAGGTGTTTCCTATTTCTCTGGAGAATTTAAGAAAAAAAACTTGAGAAACACTTTACGTCTTCAGTGAGAATTCATGCTGTATGAAACCAGGCCACAAAACGTTCTTTAACTACAGCTGGTCACAGCAAAAAGCATTAACCCCCTCCTTCTTTCTAAACAGAAAAATATGTATTTAACCTCCATAAATTATCAAGTCAATCCTAAAGCTTACTCTAAACCAAAAGTTGCACAAGAGTTTTCTCAGGTATAAAGAGGAAAACATCTGTAACAGAACAAAACTTGCTTTGCAACATTTTTGTTGTCTTTTAATTATACACTGGCAGGTATTAAGGCAGTATTTTTAAAACGTTGGACACCAAATGCACCCAATCTTAAAGATTTCTCTGTATAGCAGTTAAGTTGCAGAAGACCATAATGGCAAGGGACAGAGTATCATGAGACTTGGAAAAATCTGAGAGCGGGTTGGCTTGAGACTTTCTAATTGGCAAGGAAACAATTTGAGCCTGGCTTCACATTTCATAAATCACAGCATATAGGTAAAAAGCTTCTGGACAGCTAGAAACTCCATTTCAGAAGCATAGAGACCGCATGTCCTACACATGTGCACATGGAAGGGGAAGCCACAAAATGGTACGTTTAATCACATCACACTCTAGTTGGCTTCTTTGTCCCTTTTAATTCAAGCCTAGTTCAAATAGCTATGTCAACAGCTGGGGTAGTATGTGATCGTGTACCACACTGGCACTTCTCACACCTGCACTTCAGACAAAATGGGCTCACACTGAGTCTTTCAGAGCTCCATTTTCAGTATGAACAATTACCAACATCTGATTACTTGAAAACACAGGAAATTAACAGCTGCTAAGATCATGTTGGAACTGATGGATTTTTCTGGGATGTAACATGGAAGTGAAAAATGAGGACAGAATGACAAACTCTATAGAACAGCTTGTCCTTACAATTATTATTGGCTCTCTAGAGCAAAGTATTTTTTTTTTCTAGTACAAAGTACATAAAATTCCTGCAACTCCACAAAAACAGAATATATGCATTTTAAAGGTATTCCAGATACTAACACCAAATGATGGTAATGTTTATCACATCAAGCTACGAAGCAAATGAAGTAGTATTGTGATGAGCTATTGATCACAGCTTAAAAAGGCTATCAAGTTTTTATTTATTTCATCTCATGTCATTATGAGCAAAGATTATGGGTGACCACAGGAGGTCATCTTGAATTTAGGTGTGAAAGCACCTGATATCTACAAAAATATTAAGTTTTTCTCCCCCTGGAAAAAGGAAGAGATGTGTAAACTTTTCCTTAATTACCGACATCTTATTATACTAAAGAAAAGCTACATTATGAGAGCACACATCACTCTAAACCAAATAAAACAGATATTAACACTAGATTAGCTTGGTAACAAAACCAATCAATAAATATATTTATGTATATAGCTTTCAAGATACAAAGGAATATCATTGACCCATCATTATTTCATAAATATGAGTCAGTACTATCCACCCATTTCACTTGTCAGTTTAATATAATTAAATGCAACAATTTAAAGTTGCAGCTTTTAGCATGTTCCAAACCCAAAGATCTATATTTACTTATCTCAGAGGCTGGTGATTTATCACTACTCATAAATTAAAACCCTGAACTACTGTAACATTCAAATATTTTGCTCTTGAAGAGTGCTAGCAAGCCTAATAATTTAAGTAGTTCTCCAGAAGTCAACTGGTATATCTATAGAGCATATGGGAAAATAGTTTCCTAGAAAGCTGATACTATATGTAAAACCTGAAGTGTTTGTGAGGTTTAAAAGAAGTTTTCTTTCTGAAGCTAGTGAAGTTAATATAAGGTTCTATATTCTTCACTGAAGTATCAAAATAGTTTCATGCATGCTTAAAAGATAGCGTTTAGTTTCTGTAATCACTGGAGAAGCATGTTTTTCATTAGTGTTTCTTCAGCTTACCTAAATAGGGAATACATGGAGTCATCTTCAAGCTGCTGATATAGTCTCTAAGCCTTTTGTAATTATCTTCTTTACTCATAACATACTCCAACTTTTCAAAGGTGGCTTTATCCTTCCGACTCAATAACTACAAAAAAAGGCAAAACCAAATGAGATTAAGTTTGATTGCTATGATTTCTCTTTTACTCTTAAATGCATAAATTCATTTCCCCATATTTTTTGTTGTTAAATACAACTGCTCAAGATTACAGCATTTACTCTTTAATGATGAGAACTTGGAGGATTAACAGAGAAAAGTAGCTATTTTGGCAGCAAATTTAGATAAGCCTTCTAGAGAATTAGTCAAATATAAACTTTGGTGTCCTGCAGGATCTTTCTGAAATAATAACAGTTTTCCAAAGACTAATCTAGCCAAAAGACAGCACAAGTTCACGTGCTGCCCACTTCTGCAGTATTTTAAAGTAGTAATTTTTTCACTGTAATGATCCTTAAGTTATTGTTTTCTCATTAGATGTACGGAGTTTTATACCAATCCAGTTCCACAAAAACCCAAATTCCAAAATGTGTTCTTATTCAACTGAAAACCCTCAAGAAATTAGTTTTCCAAAGAGCAAAACGGTATCATTAAGATTTGAAAAATATCTTTTATTAAACTACAATACTACTACAAACTACAAGAGTTAAGATTTGATCCATTTTTCTCTACAAAAGGAATTATGCACTTGCATACAGGCTGCACCTATTGTTCTGCTAACTAGCAATTTTACTGGATCTTATTACTACAGGAGCCATCGCTTAGAATACAAAAGCAAGCCCTGGATCTTCAGTGTCCATTCTCTCCCGCCCCAACACCTTCCTCTGGCAGTATTAACAGAAACTAAGTGCTCTTTACAAGACTGAGAAACTAAAATATTTTTGAAATATCTAACTGCACTACTGTGCAGTTGAAATAAAGCCTCTGATGACTTTATTTCAACTTAAAGCCAAAGTTTAAAGAAGTGTATAAGATGTTTACACTGAACATTTTGGGAGAAGACTCAGTGCTTGAGTGCTGACGAGATCCTCAGTAGTGCAAAATTACAAGGTGCAGATCAGTTTTTATTCCCTTTTCTCTTTCAAAAGAAGATCAGCTTATGTGAACATGACAGAAGTGGAAATGCCCCTTTTCTAAAGCTGTAATTTCACTATTCAAGTAACTTTTTTCTACCTACGTTTCCCATCCCTTAGTCTTCATTAGGATAGCCACTTGAGCAAATTGAACACAGGCTTTCAGAAGAAAGTCACTTTTCAAAAGAGAATTGTTTTCTAACATGTGCTGGTCTTCTGCATTTCGACAATTAATTGAACATTGTTAGCTTTGGTTCCAATACTCTGATGAGCAACCACTCGTAATCATTTCCAGGACAAAAGAACAACAGTAGACAGGCATAAGTTCTTTCCAGCCACTGGAACATAACATTTATTGTTGAAATTTATCTCCTCAAAGATGGTTGCAGTTTGAACAGCCTAGATAAGCCTTCCTTTAAAATATTCTAAAACATTTTGTCTCCACTGCATGTCTGGAAGGCTTTCTGTTGTTTTTTTGGACTAGAAGGTATGGCAAGACTAACAGGAATAGTAATGGCCTAAATTCAGACTTGAATGGAATTAATTGGATTTTCCTCAAAATGCACTGAATTGCACGGTCTTGTTGAAGTTGAATATATCAATTCAGGCTCTTTGAATAATCTCTAAACAAGTAAAGCCTGTGTGAGTTTCCTTTGTGCTAATGGTGCGATTCACGTCCTGTGTCCAGTTCCTGCATTAGTGTACAGAGAGCCTGACAAAACCAAAGGTGTTATTCTGAGGAGAAGTAAGGACCTAATTATTATTTCTTCACTTTTGGACCTGCTTCTTTTTCTAGATAATATTTCTGCTATCTCTTTTGGTATCTTAGGCTCTGAGGATCCAAAGAGCAGTAAAGAGACATACATAGGCAGAGACAACAAAAGCCAAGACTGACAGCTTACAGTAGGAGAAGGGTTCAGAGACTTCCAGACGGCTCCTTGCTTTACAGCATGCCAGCACTGGAAACAACTTTTGAAATAGAAAAAAGAAGAGCTGAGGTTTCAGGGTGCTGGCAGAGCACGACAGGATTCACATCACCTAATTGCAGCTGTCTAATGATTATTTGTTTATATTGCTTAAGTTCAAGTTAGTCATCTAGCTTCTTTTACATTAAATAGAGAGAAGCACATTCCTGGAAAAGTCCATGATTCAAGTTTTGAATGGGGTAAATCATATATTAGAAGCATTTATTACTCTCTAGAGTTCATTGGGGGTCCAGGCAATGGATGAGACAAGTAAATTTCAGACATATTCAGACGTGCTGTCAGATGACATGATTTTTATTTTTTTTTATTATTTAAGAAGATTAAGATTAGATTACCAAGCAAATATTTAATGGCTCCTTTCAACTCTAGAGTCCAACCACATAAGGTGACTTCCTTAGGGAGCAAGTATACTTGCAGCTATTTTCCTGACTATAAAAGTTAGGTCAATTGCAAATTACTACAATTTAGCTCAGAAAGGAGCAAGAAACACTCCCTTGTTGAATGTTTTGGAACACTGTTGTATAACTTAATCAAGTGATAGTAGTGTCTGTGCCTTTTTACATGTCCTTTCTTGCTTTTACTATACCGAAAACAAAAGGCTTAGAATTACTTCAAGAATTTATAAGCTGAACTTCCAAGAGGAAGATGTCTAAATCAGTTTGCAGTACACATTGCTAGGAGCAACTTTAATTTGCAGAGGTGTATAAAAGATTATGAAAAGCATAGATTAGCTCGGGACCATAGAATTTAAAAACACCTGCAGAAACATGGAAGAGGTAACCTGGCATTTCAGAAGTTGGAAGAAGGGCAAAGTTTAAAGACTGATATATATGCCAGTGGCATAACAACAATCTTCCTAAGAATTGAAAACAAGTGTTTCTAGTTGATGAAGTAGGAGAGAAACTGGGAACTCCCTGGTAGTAACTAGTATGGTTATATTAATATATAGGTAAAGCAGGTACTCTTTTTGAGTCATGCACAAAAAGTAAATTGGATTCACAGTTACATAAAGCTGTTGAGACAACACAATGACAAAAACAGAAAAACAGAAGTCAGCCTCGAGAACACTTTGAAGTGTTAATTTCATATAGATTTTCTTAGAGAGATTTTGGTTATTTTGAAACAAGAAGTCTTAATTGCATACTTGCAAAACGTGCACAGAATTCTAGGTGAGTATCTTGGCAGGAGTGATTTAAATCACTTTTGTTAACATTTATCAACTGAGCAACATTATCATTCAGTTTTTCCTGACTTTGGTGGGGAAGGAAACAGGATGAAAAAAACACTTTTTGTAATATACAAGGATGTGCAGACGTATGTAGAGAAAGTTTTTAATTCTTTTTAGCTATTTGTAAGGATACCTTGCTCAGGAATATGTCAGTCACCTGATAACTTCCATCACACCTGAAAATATTCATCTGATTTTACAAGCTAGGTAACTAAACATTGTATAACTGAATCAAGCAGTTTTCTCAACTTGAAGGTATCAATGAGCTAAAGTTATTTCTAATGTCCTGCTCATGAAGAATGCAACTGCACAACATTGATTCTAGTTAATTAATTCAGAGAACACGTCAAAATGTTTCCCAAGAAAGCAACTCTTTCTTAACTGTACAAATCTGAAAATATACAGTTGCTATAACTGTGAAAATAATTCTGAAAACTCTGATAAAGATCGCTAGATTTAGTTATCAGTAAAAGAAACTAAAAATCTCTTTATGGAAACTGAATCAAGAGTTTCTGAACATCTGTTCTCCATAGCAAAAAAAATTCCAACAGCATAAACCCCTAAATGATTAAAATATGACCCACTTTGGCATTCATAATTTTCCAGCAACTAAATACAAAATAGCTTCTGGCCAAATTAAAAGCCTCTGCATTTAGCAGAATCTGTAGGGAGCTATTTTTCAAAAGGAAAATATTTCTATGCCAGAATGGAAAAAAACTCAACAGGAAACCATAGACTTAAAATGCAGTAGAAACATTATGTACACAGCACAAGAAGATTAGAAATATCTGTAATAATTATTGCAACCTTGAAAATAAGCTACAGAATGTTGTATTTGTCTAAGAATAAATTAAAATCTCTCCAATGTCCTGTTGTTCACTTACCGCCCATGTTTTAGTCAGCCTGAAGATCGGAGCACTCTGTAGGCCCGACACAACTGCCATAAGAGCATGCAGATTATTCAGCTCATACAGTTTCTGAGGACAAAAACACATACAAAAACAAACATTTCAAGTGCTGTCAACAGTTAATACAGAATAAATAACAATCTAAAGTGAAGAAGTCTTGCATGTTCTACAATGAACATTTTATTATAGTGAGATGCTGTATCACTTTTAAGGCACCTTCTTATTTTTCATTGTTGCTTTTGTACTGTTTTGTATTATATCACACTTGCCATTTCGTTGTCCAGAGAGAGACGTTCCAAAAATACATATGTACGTATACATTTTGGGACATACACCAGATATCCTCAAACCCAACAAATTCCTTTCTTTGAAAATTTGTCAGAATTTTCAAACTTAACATGCCAAGAAGGATAACACGGTTGTGAATGATGTAATTATAGGAGTATTCAATATCATAAATACATTTTGCACAACAGGCTTATAGAGCTACCAAGGCTGCATCAAAACACCTAGAAAAGTTGATGCAGGAAGAAGTCAAGCAGGGTACATTTGAAAAGCCATGTACCTAGAGTACTTCTCTCACTGTAAGGCAATTTGGGGGGGGTCTGAAAAACTAAAACTAATTTATGTTAATAAAGATTATGAGGAATCCTTGCTCCTCAAAACACAGCTGACAAAGTCTTTTTTCCTCCTTGAAACTTAGCTTATCCAAGATATCCTCATTAGGACACCATTCATGAGATAACAAAAAAAAGTAAGGCAGATTTAGCCAGGTTCTGAATAAATCCTGAATATCAGACTTTTTTTTTTGTTTTAAAGGGAGGCTAGAAGCAAAACTGCAAGGACGGTTTTCCAGCTAGCAGTTTGGGAGCAGGTCAAATGATTCTCTCTCTTCTTTAAAGGCTAATGGTTCTCTGGTACTGTGTTAAGGAATGATGTCCTCATACAGGAGTGCCGTGTTTAATGCTAACTATTAGGTCACTGTAGTAGGAATTTGAGTCTGTGTGCCTGGTTCTGGTATGTCTACTGACTAGCAAAGTCTTTCCACACCCGCTGAATAAGAACCTCTCTCACTGATAATAACATTATCAGTGATGTGGATAAGGAGATCACGTGCACGCACCCTCAGCCAGTTTGTAGATGATACCAAGTTAGATAGGAGTGTTGATCTGCTTGAGGGGAAGAAGGCTTTGCAGAGGGATAAGACAGCTCAATAGGCTGCATCCTATTTTATGGCATTCAACAAGGCTAAGTGTCAGACCCTGCACGTGGGTCATAACAACCCCATGCAGCAGTATAGGCTTGGGGAAGAGGGCCTGGAAAGGTGCCTGGCAGAAAAGGAGCTGGGCGTGCTGCGTGAAAGCAGGCTGAAGATGAGCCAGGAGGGTGCCCAGGTGGCCAAGGCCAACAGCAGCCTGGTTTGTGTCAGAAATGGAGTGGCCAGCAGGACCAGGACCTCAGCGCTGCTGAGACTGCACCTCAAATATTGTGCTCAGTTTTGGGCCCCTCTCTACAAGAAGGACATTGAGTTGCACAAGCATGTCCAGAGATGAGCAACAAGGCTGGCAAAGGGAGTAGAAAACAAGGCACGTGAGGAGTGGCTGAGGAACCCAGGGCTGTTTAGGCTGGAGAAGGGGAGGCTGAGGGGAGACCCCATTGCTATCTGCAACTCCCTGACAGGAGGTTGCAAGGAGGGGTTTGGTCTCTTTTCTCATGTGACAAGCAATGGGACACAAGGAAAAGGCCTCGTGTTGTGCCAGGGAGGTTAGACTGGCCATTAGGGAAAATTTCCTCATGGGGAGGGTGGTCAAACACTAGAGCGGGCGAGTCCCCATCCCTGGAGGTATTTAAGAGATGCAAAGACGTGGCACTGAGGGACATGGGCTTGTGACAGGACTCAGTAGGTCAGGTTGACAGCTGGACTCAGTGATCTCAAATGTCTTTTCCAACCTAGATGGTTCTCTATACCACAGACCCATCCCTTCCAAACAGTATTGCCTGTCTTTGTCCAACCACTCACACAAACATCTATTTTTCTCCTCCACTTGCCCAAAAATAAGATAAAGTTCGCTGTCCTGAAGGACGCAGAACAATAACATGGCTGATTAAAAATAAAAATAAAAAGCCTTTCATAGCTGCTGCCAGCATTGCAACAGAAGTCATAACCAATTGAGATAGTCTGGTAACTTCAGGGGAATGCAATTAAGTCCAATTAGTTCATGCATAAAACAATACAGTACGAGATGCCATTAAAGGACTGCTAGCTATATAATAGATAGTCAGCACAAAAAGTTCAGTCTAGGGGATTTACAGCTTCTCTGAAAAGTTAATTAGTGCTTTGATAATAGCCTTGGCATAAACAGAAAACGGCTCTAACTGCAGTAACTCAAAGCTAGCAGCCATATGTAAGCAAAGCCAAGATAATAGATACAGTAAATAAATTAGCAGATGAAAGCACCCCATGTATTTCCCCGGTTTTTTAATTGTAATTTTACAACTCACAGCTAAGAGACGCTCAATTGACTTTAATTGTTGAGGCACAAAATCCTCTCTCAAAACCAGCAGTTTCAGCAAGCATCGCTGTCTGCAGTCCACAAATGAGATCAGGCACGGTGTGCTGAGACGAAAGCAGGGACTAAAACACCCCATCAGAGCAGGACCACAACCAGGCCTGACCCAGTTTTGTTTCCAAGATCAGTTCTGCACTATGATCACTACAGGGGCACACGTTCCCTACATTTATGGAAGCAAATTTGTTTATGCCCATTTCATCAAACAAAATCCCCTCATTTTAAAAAATATATTACATGAAGGTACATTAACTCATCACATATCAAAAGCTATTTAAAAGATACCCTTAGAGCCTCTACATTTTTCAGTACTCTCAACCACTATGATCATGGCACAATTATTGAACAAAGGTTGTCAAATCTTACAAAATTAGTTTGTTTTGCCCAAAATCTATTCAGTCAAATTCCATGGAGGTAAAACTTTACTTTGTAGAAAAAAAAAAAGTATAAAGACAAAAAGTATTTGCAAGATAGATACCAAGGTAGCCACCAAAAAAAATTCAATCAGTTTTAGTACATAATCCAAGATGGTGACAGAAGTTATCTGCAGTAGCAGCCACTTTGAGGCAGCAAAAAGAAAGAATCCCACTCTTCACAGAACAATGATTAAGTTTCACTCTGTTTGAAGGGCCAGGATTCTGGCTCATCTACATCTGAGTCAAGATTTCCCGATCCTTTTCTTAGGAATGTCAGTCCTAATGGCTTTTAGGAAGGTACCAAAGGATAAGAGCTCTATAGCGCTGAGTTCAGATACACTTTTGAAACTGCTTTTAAAACAATATTAGATTTATATTATTCATGTCACAAATGAAAAAGAAGATAACAGATGCTTCCTCCCTTCCAGTAATAAAAGCAATTTGTGTTCTGACTGATACCGTTTGAACTGATTCTATAAATACTATTTGGCTTTATCCAACATCAGAAAACATTTGGTAAATTATATTATCTAATGAAGAATATTTGAAATAAGTTTACATTGTGTTTCCTTATTTAAGCTTTTTTTTTTTTTTTTTTTTTTTAAAAAGAGGATTCAATTTCAGGGCTTTGGTCTGTCACTATTTCTGACAACTTTGTTACATACACAAGCCAAGCACCTATTCATGCCAGCAGATACAACCACAGCTAAACTGGGTGTCAGATAAATATTTACCTACGTGTATTTCTGAACTGACCAGCCTAAGTATAAGATCTTTCATCATGGTGAATCCCACAGTCTCCTCTCCCACCCACCCCCAATTCCTTACCTTTGCAGTTTTAATATAGTGGCTCAAAACCTCAGCTCTTATTTTTAACGTTTGTGCATGTAGAATCTCTCTGACAACCCAGAAGCTTACCTAAAAAGAAGAAAAGATGCTTTTTAAAATAGAGAATCCACGTTACACTTTTAGTGTATTCATTTCACGAGTAACACATTGAAGTCTCACAGCATTTGAGTTCCATTTATAACATATGAACAAATTTAGAAGGTTCAAATGCTTGTACAATCAAGCAATATAACCCAAGCCCTAATAAAAGACCTTGAATTTTTTTCCTGTTATTCCACTCATTCTCACTAGCAATACCATCTACTGTTACACAATCAAGCAGTTGCTTGAATCAAATTAATAAACCCAATTTATGTTTAGAATTGAAAGATCCTTTTATCTTGTTACTTGCTTCACTTTCTCCAGTTCTTAACAGGTTACAATGCACTCCAGTACTTTGTTGGAAAGCACATGTTCTGCTTTTCTCACTAAGCGTGTGGGTGGCTAAATTTGTCTTTGCAATCTTGTAAAAATTGTAGGTAGGTAGGTAGGTAGGTAGGTAGGAAGGAAGGAAGGAAGAAAGAAGTATGCCATCTACACAAACATACTCACTTTCCAACTAAGATTGAGGATGAGATGTCAGACAAGAAGCAAATCACAAAACCCTCAAACTTCAAAAATGTTCTCCCAAGAAAATAAAACCATGAAGAAAATTTATTAAGAGAGTCTACAGAATGAAGGAATATAAAAATCCCAATTGGGCTATATTCTCTTTCTGGTTTTCCATGACTACAAAGCCACACTACCCAACTCACAGATTTGTTAAACTGCTTCAGCTCCAGTTTACCGGCACTTGCAAATTCTCAGCACCTCTGAAGAGAATAAACTGGTATCACCTGAACACTGGAACATAGGATAGGAATCCGTCCTACCTTATGGGAGAAACCTATTACCTTAAAATAATAGAGAAATATTTTAAGCTCTATGGCAGCAGAGTTCCACTCCCATTTAAATGAGAACCCCAGGAAAGAGGCTTTTAATACAGATACTTCTGTAGTCATGAGAGTGACACTCACCTTTTAATAAGCTATGAAAAGGTTCTCATACCAAAGCCTATCAGCAATCCATAAATCCAGGCAGGCTGTAAGCTGGGGTTTATTATTTGTAACCTTATTGATGACTAAGCCAATTCCTGGCTAATATACAGTGTGCTATCATTCTCATTTGCTAAATTTCATAGAGTTCACATCACCTAGTATATAAAAATTGCCATCGTATTCAGTACAGCATGAAGGATGCCTCCTGCACTGATTAATTACCTGGACAATTCACAAAAGCTGTGAAAATATTTGAAAATATTTTGATAACATTGCTGCCTTCTAACTTTTCTCTCCCCTGCCCCCATACTTCAGCACAAAGAAGAATAGAAAATAAACACCTCCAGATCTGCAGTAAAACAGTAGCAAAGAATTAGCAAAGGGTAACAAAGACTGAAGCTTTTATTCATGTATTCAGTACAGGTTAGGAAAAATAAATCAAAGATTAGCAAGACACAGCATAAGTGCTATTTACAAGACTACTGAAAGGAGCATAGGAAGAAATGTATGCTACCATATGTAAACACTTGTCAACCTGTCGTGCTGCTCCAATTTTTAACGCTTCTAAACTACTGCTTGTAAACTAACATCATGCATGCAAGTTCCTGCCCAAAATTTCAATTAAAAAATCCTATTTATCCTGTTTCACTCTGTACAGTATGACAGTTCTTCACACAGAATAGCACCAGAAGAGCCACATCTCTAATAAATAAATAAATAAAATTACATTTTCAGTGAAGCTAGCCTGATCTGATGAGAACTGAGATGTCAAAACACATGAGCTCTGAAATTGGAAAAGAGAAGAACTACCGAACAAGACAGTAAAAACCCACAAATCCTACAGAACTGCTTTCCTTTGGTCTGTTTTCTAAAGTCATACGAGCCAGGAAATAAAAGCCACGGAGCTCAGTTTTCTTTTCCATCCAAAAAAACAGCAACAACAAAAATACAACACATAAAGCATCTCCTGAGAGACTGTTACTTTGATAGATGTAATAAATGGTCCTGTGCAAACAGTGTTACTATAAAATATGTAAGAAATAAATGCATAAATACTGAAGTATTCAGCAGTACTTCAAAGTATTGTCCAAAAAATTACACCTCAATTTGATGTTCTGCTGCAGTTACACAGCTTGAGAAAGCCAGCTTTCCCCTGGAGTGGTATGTTGCTAAAGAGATGCTTTCCCTTTGAAGATCAAAGAAAATTGAAGTTTTAACATCGGTTTTTGTATTGCAGAGAATCTCAGAGACAACACCACTCTGCTGTGCTTCACAGGCCTGCATGCCTTCGATCAGATAAACAGAAATGTGAGTGAACAGGAGACTGCTTGCAGTAGGCCAGATTATAAAACACTTGCTCAAGACATGGAACAATGCTCGAGCGTGTTTGTAAGGAAGAAAAAACAAACAATTGAGCATGTTGGCCTTGGCTTCTACCAAAGCTCATCAGTCTCCCAGTAACACAAGCGGCGCACCACACAAGTACTCCTGTTTACTCAGTGTGCTCTGGTTTCTGTCCCAGTCCCAGCCAGACTGGGGTCTCAGCACTGCCAAGGTCTTGCAGGAAAACAAAACAAAGCCAACCCCAAACCCTCCCTCTCAGCTCAGAGCTCTCCAATGCTTTCAGTGAAAGTAAGCAGGAGAACGAATTAAGCCAGTGACCATTTCCATTCCAGCCACCTGCACTCTTGGGTGTGTTTTCGCTGGCACTGATACTGTTTTTTGGCTGGCCTTCCATTCATTGATGTCTTGAAAAAGCACCATCTAATTTTTCCAAATATTTTTAAATAAACAAATTAAACAAAGCTTTTTGTTTTAATTGGCCACAAATAACCACTTCTATATCTTATCCAGGTTCCTTTTTCACATTTACCATGGATGGTCCTGTTGATATTTTGTGGTGATTTCATTTAAAGCCTTCTCACTGCTTTTACATCTTATTTTTCCATATATTTGTGTGGTAATATTCTTCTCTATTAACATATAAAATCATGATCAACTTTGGAATATACCTTTAATGAGTCACAGTCTAAGCTTTTGAAATTATCCCGAGCTTTCTCTGTAATAATAGCTTTGCTATACTGGCACTTTTAAGCTCACAGTCACTGGTTCCAAACTAATTACGCCTTCTCTGTTAATCAGTAGATAAATTCAAGACCCTCTCTCTTTAATAGAGTTTCTGGATCATAATTTGAAATACTTGAAACATTCTGATACGCTACATAAAAAGATGGGATGCGGCATAAATTAGACAGCACTGACCTTGCATTTACAGGTACAGTAAAATCTGTGTCATTCCCCTGCCTGTTTCCAAAGGAAGAATGACCACCTCTCCCCCATACATGTTTTTTTAATTTGTGATAGTCCTAGAAAAATTTCACTACCATACTTGATGGCAACTTAACAGAACACTACACCATTCAAGACAACACAAATTCTTCCTTCTTCCTTTCCCTTAGAATCCTATCATTTCATTTAATAAAAAAAAAAACAAAAACAAAAACAAAAACACAATGTGTTTCACAGTGACACTAAAACATACAGATTTTACCTTTTACAAGGGGGGTCTTTTGCTTTAAAAAAAACTGCTCAAAAGCATTGAATCTAGTTGACAAGTTTCTCTAATATTTTAAGCTCTATGGCAGCAGAGTTCCACTACCATTTAAATGAGAACCCCTGGAAAGAGGCTTTTAATACAGGTATTTTTATAGTCATGAGAGTGACAGTCACCTTTTAATATGCTATGAAAAGGTTTTCATACCAAAGCCTAACAGCAATTCGCAAATACTGATTTCCAGTAGGTAGAGAGCAACGTTTTGGTATGTAGGCAAACCTGATGATTTTGCACTATGACAGATTTATGAGTTAAACAGCATCAAATTATACAACTAACTTTCAGGAAAAAAAAAAAAAAAAAAAAAAGCTTGCAAAAGGCAGGGATCAGAGCTTTAAAAAATTATGTAGAGAAACTGCACATTTTAAGAAAGCATTTAATAGTAGCTGTGTAGATCTGTGCAGTACCGCATCACAACGTATGCTTCGAGAATAAAAGAATCCTGGCATGGAACAACTCGCTGACTTCTCTTCCCTGAACTTGAGCTGTTTTTACAGGCACCATATATAATTATCACATAACTAATGCTGGAAATACACTACTTCATTCTCAGTGGACTGCAATCAACTGCACATAATCATAACTGTTTCCAAAGCTCTATCAGCAGATCAATTTGCTGTGAAGCAGCTGTTACTGATTTAATATTCTTTTTACTTACAATGTGAGAGCTGTGCAAGACTTTCGTTTGGCAAGTTGGGGGAAAAAGGGAAAGAGACAGATGCATGATGCATAATTTAAACCCAGTGAAGTTTCAAAGGTTAACAAAAGTTTGTTGAAATGTATTCACGGCCAATAAAGCCAAAAGTCACGATGATTTTATTGATCACATGTTTTTAGCTCTAACCATTTGAACCCTGCAGGTAAGTAGGGCAGGTGCCCAACAGGAACTGTGTCCTGCTGAACAATCAGCTGGTATAGATCTGATCTCAGAGAAGGTGGACCAGGCAAGGAAGATGAAAACTGCTTACTGCACTGTGCCACCTTATTCCCAGCTGCCACTGTCTATTCCATACAAATTCTTGGCTTTCACTGCTCCCAAAAATGATGGTGAATCTAAATATAACCACTATTGGAATGAACGACCCCTCCCCAATGACGCATTTTGAACCATAGGCACACACCACATCAAAACTTCTACAAAGTACGGCATCACTAAGTCAAAAGTGGAGCTACCCAAGTGAACGACAGAAATCTGCAATCGAAACACCACCTACTCCTCTCCCCTTCCTCTCTGGTTCTACCATATGAAGGTGGGACTGATGACTTTCCTTGGCACCAGAATAAAGACTGATGCAAACTTCTTGGAAGAAGCTCTTGGAAATGGTACGTCCCTCAGCCACCAAAGCTGTATGCCGCAATTTCCCAGAGAATTGGTTAGACAAACTGACCCCAGCATCAATGGAGGGACCTGTCAAGTGAGAGGGGCACAACCAACTTTTAAGGCTGTACAGAAAGCGTACACACAGGGTAAGGATTATCTACAAACCTAGAACTCACAACTAGAAAATCTGAAGCTACATTTGAAAACATCCCACTAAATGGAACGTCTCCATGAAGGACATCTGAAGAGACCCACAGGCTGCCTGTCCTTCCATCAATCTGTTCATATGTTTATCACTCTTCTGATGTTCCCTAAAAAATAAGCTAGAGAAAGGGAGAGCTCAAATAAACCTCTGCCTTTTCCTGACTGCATCATTCCTTGCGACGCCCTCAGATGCATAGCCAAAGCAACAAAAAGGGGAGGTAGGAGGGAAACAAACAGTACAAGAAACTCTATAAACATCTTCTCAAAGCTAGCCATGGGGCTGCATTGTATTCAAAATTCCCCTTCAGCATGCTGAAAAAATTTGAAATACAACAACACAGATCTTTAGTCAACTAAAACATCGAACAAGCTCAAAGATACTACAGAACTTGGAGTCACTTAGTTCTATTATTCCTTGCAGAATGGCCTGGTCTTGACCTGCCTTTCAATCAAAAATAAAATCTCCTTGAAAAGAAAAGTGTAGTAGAAAAAGGAAAACAAGACAGATGGAAGAGCCAGTCACAACCCGCAATCGTCTAACCTGCACCACAGAATAACGAGAAAATGAAAAGTTCCCTTTGGCAGTTAGCAAGGCTTTCTAAGGAAGCAGGACTATCAAGTATTATTAATAAACGTGCTACAAAAAAAAGGCAGGTTATTTCTAGCATTTTATTCTCTGTGTTTACTTTGTTGTAGGCACACAGTTTTTATAGAAATCCACACAAAATGTTTAAGACAGAATAAAAGAATATTACCCATCAAATTAAATCAATAATCAACCCAAACTGATTTGGTAAGTGTTGCACGGAAGGGTGAAATGTAGATACATCCTTAAAAAAAGCTAAAATCTGAATTGGTCAAAACAAAAAAATAAATTAAACACGAATAAGAATGGGAGGCTTAAGAAAGGACTACAATAATAAACTGATGGGATGTATGGAATCTGCATGTTAATCTAAGAACACTACTTTTAGAAGTTTCCTAAACACTATTTAACAATAGAGTTAAAGGTCTGAAATGCTGCTAAGATGTTAACAACTACCTTTAAGTGACAGCTATCTCGGGCTATTTCTGGCCAGCTGTACAAGGCAGGCCTTCCCTCTCTCTCTGTCCTTAACATATTTTACTGGTTAGGTATTTTTAAACTGTGGTTGTGTAATGACAGTCAGTTCATCGCTTATTCACATAATCTGGCTTCCCCTCCTTACTTCTTGCTACTAAGTGTATTTTAACAATTCTTTCACATGTTTAAAGCTGTTTAGCCAATTCCTGCAGTTCCTTGGTGTGTTATACAACAAGAAAATAGGAGTGAGGTTCTTGAAGGCCCTCTCTACAAAAACATTTCAGAATATTCAGCAAAACAGTGTTTCTTTGAAGACACAACTTAGATGGATAAACAAGATCTCAAAATGCTGGAACCACTGGTTTTTCAGTGAGATTAATGTGAGATGGATCAGTGTAGAAGCAGCCTCAGGCTAAACACAGCAACTTCAAAAGCTAAATCAGGAAAATTTCAACTAAATACTGTGCGAGGGAGAAGAGGGGGAACAGAGTTCAGTAGATGATGCTATAGTCACAAGAAGTTTGAGGCGTAACGTCATCTCTTCTGAATATGTCCAAACCCATCCACAGAGAAGCACTTCAGTCATGATATGGTTAAGGAATATTGTAAATGTTGTAGGTAAGTAATAGAGCTTGGTCAGATCCTGAATATGAGCAATAACGGAAAGCAAGAAAGTATACAACTGACAGAAAAAAACAACTGAAAGGGTTAGAGGCTTGGCCTGAGTTTGCGATGATTAACAAACATGTCTAAGATGTGAGACTGGGCACAGAAAACAGGTCTGGAAGGAAGCTTTTAAGTTTGAGACATTATTAAACATTTACAAGAGGAGATACAGGGGTAAGAGAATGACTTCATCTGAAATCCAAAATAAGGCATTACATAAATAAGCATTACAGTTTTGAGACTTGGTTGGCTAACCAACAGCTGTAGTTATGCAGCTTTAACAGAGGAAGAAGCTAAAATTGTAGTTTTAATTGATAAAAAAAAAGTTATAAAACCAATTTAGGAAAGCAAGCCACAAATCTCAACTACATTACTCCAAATAGAGAATTAAAACAAAGTTTTGTACAGTCTATGTGTTTGCTGTTTTTAAGTTTGCCTGGAATCGTCTTAAAAAGATGACCATACTGACAAAAGGCTCTTATTTCCAGGGACAAACACACCTCTGTGAAGCAAAAAACATTCAACTAACATAGAAAGAAATCATACCTAATTATTACTCCAGCAATCCTATATGGTAAGCCTTTAACCTCAAATGATGATCCTGTCTTTATGAAAAAGGACAACCACCATTTTGGGGAAAAACCCTTCATATTTTCCTTATTTTATTCATCAGTAGCTGCTATTTAAAACAAAGCCACAACTATTTCTTCAGTACTGTCTTGGTTGTTCTGTATTTGCTGAAGATAAGGAACTGCTTTAAGCACATATTTGAAGTTTTCAAATAATCAGCTGTGATCAACAATAAAAGTGATGTGCCAGAACACTTAATTCCCCAGACCTTTTAAACATGTACATGTAATTACATTCAAATAAAATAACTCACATGATTGAATCTTCTGGTGAAAGCAACTGCATTTGGAGCAGAACTATATTTCTCTTTTTTATTCCATCCACAGCTTGCCAGCTCCTGGGAGAACAAGGATGAGAATTCATTTTTTTGAACACCATATGTTCAGAGCCATAAGCATAAAGAGAGAGAAATTGTAAAAAAAAATTCAAAGTAACAGAGCAATATTACAGTGAAGTAATAAACACAGAATAGCACTTTTCCTAATTTCTTTTGTACATTGAGATTCCACAGTATTTCTGTGGGATTTTGATTTTTTTAAGTAACTAGATTTTTGAAATTTATATTTTGTTGAATTAGAAATGCTATTTTCTTAGTTCAGCTATTAGAAACCAGAGAAATAATTCAAGATTCATTTTATCACAGAAAATGTCAGTTTGAACATGAACCTGAGCTAGAGAGAGTCCCATGCCTTTTTGTTTTAATTACTTTCTGAAGATATTTGAAGTCTCTTTAGATGATACACCTTGTTATATCAATCTAGACACGTCCCATTAATGCAACATGCCAGTTAATTTTATTATGGCTACGGAAGATGACAGTTTTGCTATTTCTTTATTTTAACACTTGATTTCCAATTTTCCCCTCCAAATGAGGGAATTTTAAGTTGAACAGTCAGCACTTAAGAAATATTTTGTGGAGTTAAATGGAGCAAGGAGACCTGCTTAAAAAAATTAGGAAGTCAATTAATTGGTGTACTTAATTCCTCTTAAAATTTGTACACCGTAACAATTTAACAAGTTATTTGCGAAGCCTGAAAAAACCATTTCTTTAACTAAAAAGTTACAGTGCTTCCTGTCTGTAAAACTTAGCAACTGGGCAACTGTGTCACATTCATTGTTATTTACTACCACTTAATTTCAATGAAGAATTTTGACTAGGAGCCATAAAAATGAATGTACCGATGAGCTCTCCTATTCCTACACAGCAGCACACACAGCAGACACAGGTACGCACAGCATACAACCTATTTCACAGCACCAACTGAAACCATCAGGAACATTACCCAGTACAGACACAATTAAAGTGGCATAACAGCTAAGTACAGCCTTTTTTATTATTTATTCATGCTTTCTTTCCACATCTTCCACTCTGAAGTGCTCTCAGTTTTATTACCGTATTGAGAACCACTTATTGAAGCTGTACACCATACATGCAACTACCACGTAACATAGGCAGAATGGTTCAACATATAACTAATAATTATGCCTTTTAAGACAGTCCTATTTTAAAAGAATCTGGTATCTGAATATTGTAAGCTGTAACCTCACAACAGCATGTTATTGTAAAGAGCTCTGACATTTATGTTTAATTAGAAACTTCTTAATGTCCCTTCAATCAAAATCCCAAAGCTACTAAAGAGCCTTGTGCCCATCAAGAGACCTTCAGCTCTCCCACCTGCTCAAGCCCTTGGCATGTTGGTACATACTAGAGGAGACTGAGAGGCTCCTATGAGAAAAATGTGGAGTGCCCAACTGTGTGTTTAGGGCCAGTCGTTCAAATGTCAATTGCAAGTTCTGTCACCAACACCTATCCTGGAAAATGCCACGCTGTCCAACATAGGAAAGCACATGCCCATGTCCTTGTGCTGGCCCTTCAATGACTACGTGCAAGACAGCTGCGTGGCCCTGAGCTGTTCTTCCTCCAAAGAACTGGCCAAGAGGCAAGGAAGCCATCCAAAAGACTCATTTGTGTTCTGTCCCTCAGCCTCTCGCAGTGATGGGGTTCCCATTAGAACAATCCCAGCTTGGCACATGGGGATAACACAAGGTGATTCATCCTTACTGGCATCTGATGATTACACTTCCTTAACAGCAGGAAAAAATCGTTTTAGGTTAGGTTTAGATTAAATTAGTTTCTCTAAATTAGTTTTAGAGAAAGCATGGTAATTTGTTAATGACTGAGGCATTGTCCTCATACTATTTCAATTCTTATCACTGAGTAAAAAATCTAGGGTAGCTCAGGGCAGAAGTTACCTGTTACCCTGGCGCTGTACAGCGAAGGGTTTGCACTGCAGGGTTTTGTATCAGGAGACCTGGTTTTGTGACTCTGGGGCTTGTGGGCCTAGTGTGATTAGTGATTAACGTGATGAGAGGTGGGTGGATTTGTTTGGCTTTAAAACCAACAAAAATTACCATGAACCTTTAGGTGGTATATAAGTAGCAGTCTTAAGGTTAGATTCAAATTTGCATTTATTCAGAATTAGAGTTCCAGTATCAGGTGGGCACAGGTGCAAGATCTTAGGCTGTGAAACAGATACATACATAGAATTACTATTTCTAAGAGGAGGTCTCCTTGTTTTCTAATTTTAATTGCATCTAGTTCCTTCTGACCTGATACTTAATCTGCATGGTCCTTTTCCACAGAAAGTCAACACAACTCAGAGGCACGTCAGATGCAAGGCAACAGCCCGCTGCTCACCTGTGAAGGGGCGCTGATGGACACACAGCACTTGACACTGTCTGCACCTTCAACTTTGTGCAAACATGTGGTAAGTGCAAAATGGCAACAGATATTTTGCAGTGAAGGCATCATAATTTCTTACATGGCACATATGTGTTTCTTAAAAGGTGAGTACATCTAGAAAGTAATTCCTATTCTCCCCCAGTTTTCCTTTTAGATACTTGCTTCATTTGCTTCTGCTTTTCCTCTTTATGTACAATAATGAGGTAGAACATCCAACAAAATCAAATATGCATTCTTGACATTTCTTCTCATCTCTCAGAGCCTTTCAGTAGGTTTGCTCATACAACACAACCTGAGATACAGAGAATCAACCTTAAAAGAGCAGCAGATGACAAGTTCAAGAGTACTGGATCACTGCCACTGTATCTAATTCACTCACACCCTTCTGCTTGTTCTGCAGTTGACTGCTTGCTCTGTGCAATGCTGGAAGCAAAAATGGGAAGAAAATATTACCATCAAGCTCAAGCAGAAGAACTTCCATAAGAGCAGATCATAAAGAAAAGTCCTAGCTATTTAAATTGGTGGTTTGATTTTTTGATATCCAGTTCTTTGAGGCCCAGTAACTAGAGAAGAGGCACTGCAAAAAAGCATCCAGAACTGCAACATTTTGGGGTAGGGAGGGTGAGACAACACAACCTACACTGCAGCAAAGCTTGGCTTTTAAATACATTCTGTGTGTATTTCTAAATAATTAGATAAAAGGGTAAATCAACTTGAAAGTTTCTGATGAGCTTTTTTTTTTTTTAAAAAAAAAAAAAAAAAAAAAAAGATATCCTATCAGAAAGATGAGGGTGGCCATATCCTGCCAATCAAAAAGACTAAGGATGCCCTAAAAAGCCAGAAATCAAATGGAAAGCTCTTTGAAGAACTTAGGGGAAAAAAAGAAGGGGGAGATTAAGAGAGTGGGGGGAAGAAACAGCTCGCTCAAATCATGCAAGCTAAATCATGAATAAATCATGGCAACATTTTCATGTACAGACCAAAATAAAGCCTTTAAAAATATATATCCATGGGTAGAGAAGTGATCAAGCAGTAATCATCACTACGATTTTTTTCAGCAGGTGTCTCTATTGGAAGCAAGATGTTCTTTAGTGATCCACACAAACAGGGACATGACAAAAGCCTGCCACCAGTAAAATCTGATAATCTAAAGGTGACTGATGAGCCCAAAGACTTCTACACTACTGACAAAGTGAACAATAAAATGAATAATGAAAATAAACCTTGAAAAGTACAAAACAATGTCCATAGGAAGATGTTAATCAGACCAAAATAACGATAAATTCATAATTTATTGTAGTTACTGTGAAGATTGTGAAAACATCAGTGCAAGCCAGGCTGCAATAGAAAGGAATGTGGAGGTACTTAAAAACATAATAGAGAGCACAGAACATCCATATATTATCCCAATACATCTACAGATCACAAATATCTTGAACACAACAGTAGTTGCAGCGTTTTGTTTTTTTTTTGTTGTTTTGTTTTTTTTTTTTTTTTTAAAAAGCAGTCAGAGAAACATATTACAATGAAGTATGGCATGCATTCTTTTCCTCTCCTATATGAGGAAGAAACTGAATAGAGTTGCTTTTGCAAATGGAGATCAGAAAAGATACAACAGCAACACAATTAAAAGATGCCTCGCACAGGAAAGGCCAAAAGGAAGTTATCTACTGATCAGAACAGCACAGGTTTTATTCAGGATGACATGAACAGCTCACATGAAGGAAGCATTTTTGTATTATACACTGTAAATAACAGTAAATCATGAAGGTTGAACACAGAATTGAGT
Organism: Aythya fuligula; assembly: GCF_009819795.1. Lineage (NCBI taxonomy): Eukaryota > Metazoa > Chordata > Aves > Anseriformes > Anatidae > Aythya > Aythya fuligula. Next base: position 20,647,503 of record NC_045566.1, on the reverse strand, counting down.
TCAAAGGGGATTAGCCAGAAGTCACGGAAGAAATGCCCATCACGGGCTGTTAAGCCTGGTATGTGGATGCACCTTGCAGCTCCAAGTCTCCAGCTTCTGACACCAGAAGGATATATCAATGTATAATTACATGGTAAATACATTACAATGATAAATACATGGTTTCTCATACTGTCTCACTAAGCATCTACTGCTGGCCACTTGGAGAGGCTAAAAGGACTGCTGACAACTATTCCCACATTCACTGACTTCTTCCTGAGTCCCAGGGTACGTTTCATTACGGCAGTTCACGTTGCTGCAATCTGTAAACTTACCCCTGTTCCCCTATTCGCAAACAAAGCCAAGTATGCCCTGACAAAAACCTCATGAATAAGCTGCACATGTACATCATCTCCAAGCATCAAGACTACATATAGTCTTTATGCTCTACTATTATCTCCATTAAACATACAACTACTCCATAATTTCAAGGTATGGAAACAAAGAACAATGCCTATATAACCAGCTATATTAAACTACAGTCAGGACCAAAAGCGTAGCTGAAACATACAAGTGATATATGGAGCTATTTGTAAAAGCATCTCTAGCCTTGATACACAACATACAAAAATGTTAAAAACACTATTATTGAACAAAGGTCATGACATTGCAGAAAATATTAAACCCCTTCCTTCATCTATGAAAGTGAAACAGCACCTCTGAACCTCTTCATTGTGTAACTGGGACAGGTGTGCATGCGTGCTCCAAGCACAACAAATGGCAAAAGCACAGGAGGGCCACTGCATTCATTCTGACAATGTAATGGGCAAACTGGGGCGTTTGTACTTAGAGAGGGGCTGCTATTTGCTTTTGGTTCTGTTGTAATACACGTAATAAGTATTTTTCTTTTCTCCTTCTTATCATGACCTTCATATATTGACTTGTGTATTTCAGTAATACACAATTGGTTTCTTAGCAATGAGGCTAGGATTGTAGTTCATTTGTTAAATACTTTGAAAAAGTAACAGAAAATGTCAGTTCAGACAACTAAAATACATATTTGGGCACACTGTGTACCACCCAGCTTATTAGTTAGTTTGGTTTTTCTTTGGATCTATCAGGAGCTGGAACCTAAAACATTCTGATCGAAATTGTCAAATCAAGATGTTTATCATTCAAACACTAAAAAGCAGATACTTCATCTCTAGCACTGGTTGAACATATTTAAATACCAACAGGGCATTCCCCAAACTAACTGCTAGTTCCAGACATTTTTGTATTATAAAACCCATCTGCCAAAGAGTTACAGAAACCAAAGAACATTTATATTCATTGAGCCTACTCACACTTTGCAATTTGGGAGTTTATGCATAATATTTTTCATTTAAGTTCGAAAAGAAAACCAGTGAACTACTCACCTCTGGTTGAATTGCTTTAAATACAGGGACATCCATTAGTGTTATCTGACCCTGAAATAAGAAATCATAAGTTAAGTTCAAAATTAACTTTGCATCCTATTAAGTTGCTGCACTGCTGGAGAAAAAGTGTACTTGTTCCATTGCATTTTACTGTTATTTCACTTTAATTTAGTAGCATGTTTAAGAGGTTTTGGCTCTCACCACACAGCCATCCTGCAAAACCAAAGCGCTCCAAACTTTACATTTAATAAAATAAACAAATTATGAGAAATTATTCTCAGGAGCAGCTATATATGCAAGTCAGAGCTTAAGTTTAGAAATGCTGTATAACGACCTATCCAAGAATATAAGGACCTAACTTCAGTTACCCAAGCACAGTTTCTCTTCAGACTCTGAATTCTCAGTCTAGGCGTTACACAACTCTATTGAAACATCCCCAAAATCTGCAGTTGATACTTGGACCATATTTGACCCATCTAAATAGCAAAGCTGAGTAATCCTGCAGTTGCACAGCAACAGTTAAACACAGCTATCGCACTTCCACTGAGTCAGAATCAGCAAGTTTGTTTTCAATGTCTGTCTAGCTTTGAAAGGGGTAAAGCAGCACTCACAAAAGTTTACGTTTAGTTTTTGTGATTTTAAACATATTCAGAGCCTTATTTTAAACAGTTTAGAATTGCTGTCTGCCTATAAACCCAATAGGAAGAGATCACCTTTTTCAAAGAACTTGTAAGGTAGCCCACAAACACCAGTGCTATCCAAGTTGGATATCAAAATATCCTTTCGGCAGTGAATCCAGAGACCTTACTCAGTTTCAGCAGGTGCAAGCTGCTTAGCTATTTTCCCTGCTTCCTTAAAAACTGTGGTTCTTCCATTTATGTACTTGGTACACACCGAGACCACTGTGACTCTCCAAAACTGATTTCCATTGAATGGCGTTGCTGGAGAGCAGGTTGGCTTCTCAAGTAGAAACGGCCTTGCAGAAGAAACGAAACTAGGGTGCTGTAGTTGAAAGAGAGCAGGTGTTAAGAGATGCACCTGGCTCTTACGAGATGAGAAGATGGGTTTTGACAAAAATTTGTATTTTGCAGCAGGATCTGATGACATTTACATCTCTTTTTATGTCAAACAACCAAATTGTACAAATCAGTCCCAATTTCCCAAACTTGACACAATCTTCTGTTATTTTGCAGTACATCACTGAAGAAACAAGCTCTTCATGTGTCATTTTTATAAGCTTTCTTTCCTGGGCTCCACTTTAGTCAGCTGATGCTTCTTCCAATCTATGTTCTACACCTAGACAACATTTTTCTAAACTTGTGTTCAAGGGAGACTAGATCAGATCAATTTAACTCAACCCAGAGCAGAAAAACAGGAAAATACTCTTTTCCTTCAACTTAAACTCTACGCCCTTCCACCCATAGCAACTACAGTAAAAATAAACAAACTTTTGCCAAAACCAAAAGAATGCCTTCTGAACTAGAAGCAGCCTATCTCAAGCTCTTCTCTTATTAACAAGGGACCCACTTGTGAAGGGGAAAAAATGGCTTCTTGTGCTAAAGTTGGAGACTGATTCAGCATTCAGTTGTTTGTTCGTTTTTAAACAGGAGATCATCAGGGTTACAAATGCAGAAATCTCGACAAAAAGTTTTCAAGAAGAGCAATTTCAGCTTAACACAAGAAGTCCTGAGAGCTACATGTCATTCCTGGCAAGGGAAGAAGGCAAATTTGTGAAACTGTGCTCAGACAACGCAAACTATTCCAAATGTGGTTAATGAACTTTGTTTTGCTTTTTTGATTTTAATGCAGGAACAGGCCGTACTGGTGGGTTTTAATCCCACCTTCTCCTAACCCAAGGAGATTATCAGGTGAAGGATGAGAGCCCTTGGAGAGAAGTTAACACCCTGCCAAAAGCCACAACACGCTTGACAATCCCTGCTACAGGCAAAGGGCACAGCCAGAGCCCTCCATTACCCACAGAAGAGCATCAGAAACTCCTACATATTGCAGATGTCGTTCTGGGTTATGTTACACTGTACTTGGCTAAGCAAAGAGCTTCATCTTGGTAATTTAATAGTCTGCCCTCTTATTGAGATCTGTGTTTATGGCTCTTTTGAGGACACAAATGGGTAAGGCATGGCTTTACTTGGGCAGGGAAAGGCACCTGACAGACAGACAGAACAGAGATACTTCTCCAAAAGCACGATAGTTAGGAAGGGAGCAAGAACAACCTTGTGAACGGATTTCTAAAGTTAAAACAGACTTGAAGCTAATAACCAAGGGGTATTCAGAGAAAACTTGTCCTAAGAAAGTTGTGAGGCTTAACAATAAATACATTTTTTTTTTCCAGATATGAGAGTTTTCAGAATGAAGGAAATACACCTAATAAGCCTCCAAGCTTAGAGTCCAAAGTCTAGATACCAGCTAAATGGATCATTAAAGAGAGAAATACAGAATACATGCTCCTCATCCAGACACGGGAGAAACTGTTACCAGTCTAAAGTTTAATCCAATTATTCCTAAATCCTACTTAAAAGTTTAACATCAGAAACTGCAAATGCATAGGAAATTGCTTCCCTATGAGCACTGGACTTATCTAAATACCACACAGCAAGTCTGTACCACTGTGTAGAACAAACTTGCCTGATATTTTAAGCTCCCATTTGCTAGGAAGTACCAAAGCTCTTGCAGCCCTGGGAAGCACCTAACCACGTAACCACAGCTGTGCAGGCGTAAGCACCAGGGGACTGCACTTTCTTACCTGCAGACACCACGCAAGAGATACGGGGACAGAAGGAAAGGGTGAATTCATTTTTCTCACCCAATCCCCTCAACCATACAGCATCCACACATAAGCAAGAATTGACTTATTTTTGATTTCCAAGGGCAAGACCCCAATCCTGAAACACAAGTTCATGTAACTCCATATTTAGTCTACATCTGTCTGCTAAACCATGCCAAGCCTTCTGGGAAATATATTGTCTTTGGTAAATACCTGACTAAATGTAGCATTGTGCTTCTCAATATAAGAAATGAATTGGGAAATTGACAGGTGAGGTGAAATCAAAATAACTTCAGGTTAAAAAGCAGAAGAGGCAGGCTGTCTGGAGAGCATTTTGGAACTATTAATCAAATTTAATATACTTTTTTAAAAATAAAATTAAGTAAAGCTTGAGTATAGGACATTAAAACATCCTTACCAAATGAACAAAACCAAGAAAACTGGTATTGCAGTGATCGCTAACATTTATGTGCAAATCCTCCTCACTGAAACAAGATTACAGTGGTGGAATGGAAATGAACCAGAAAGCCAATTCATTGTTCACACAAAAGCAGAAGAGAGTATGATTAAAACCCAATGCTTTATTTCTTCTCAGGAAAAATTTGTGTTCTTTACCAATCTGAACTGCCTTAGCTAAGTCAGAATGTTATTTGCTTCATGTTTATTCCTAAACAAATTATTACTTGAAGATCAACATCAGCAAATTATGACAAAGACTGATTTTAATTTTGTACCACAATTCTGACACCAGAAGACATGCACACACTTCAAATAGAGAACGGTATATTAACGCTATGCATAAATAAAATGAACAAAATTACACATGCCAAACTTCAAGATTAATGCTCGTTACTAAAAGATTTGAAATGACTGTTACCAGTATCACAACACACAGAAGACAAGTCTGAGAACAAAAGATACAGCAAGAGTTGGGGTTTTGTTTCTGTTTGCTGTTTTTTTGTTTTGCTTTGTTTTGTTTTTTGTTTTTTTTTTTTTTTTGAATGGGCAAGTGAGTTTTTTGCTCATTTGGTTTACACATTTTATTACCTTCACTAAAAGCAGTATCCATCTGTTACAACACTAGCATTTACTTTAGCACTTGTTGAAGAAATATCCCTTATGCAGGTTCTTTCCTTAGAAAGCCTGCAGTGCCTTAAGGATTTCAAACACTTCAGCTGTTCACAGCTCGAAAGCAGCAAACAATTGTTAGCTGAACCCCTAAGCTGATGGGTACAAAACCATTTGGTTTCATAGATATAGCAGTGTACTCATGAGTTTTTTAAACCTCTGACAAAGCAAGATTTTTTTTAAAGCATCTACTCATTCATATTCAGAAGTCTAACACTTCTCTAAATTTTTACCCTTTTAAAGGTGCTCGCTCACTGCGAAGCCAAAAATAAAGCAAAGTGAAAGGCCATTATTCTAATCAGCCCACTTGAAATGACAAAGCCTAGAAAATAATGTGTAATACTTGTTGGATGCTGTTGCTCAACTCTCCTTATAAAAAAAATTATACCATGGCCAAATCATGGGGAATTTAAACCCATAAACAAAGCCACTAACTTGGTTTTTGTAGCGAAGCGATACAATGCACTGACTTCTCTCATTTCAGTTCCTTAATCCAGCCAATACAAATTCCTGGATATCTCCCTCTCCTGAATGCGGTTCAATGGTTTAACACTCTAACTAAAAATTTCAAGTGTTCACATCGATTTGTTGCATGAAACAAGCCAACAATAACCCCTCTGGTTTGTGGTTTCTTTTTTTGTTTGAGCTCTCAGCTGCATGCATTAAAAAGTCACATGCACAATTCAAGACTTTGATTTAAAGAAGCATTTTGATTAGACAAAGAAGCAGCAGCAGCTTAGTATTTTCTGCCCTTTCAGAAGTGATATGGCTATCGACTTCATCTATATATTAAAGAAGTTCTTCATCACTCAGGCAATGAAAGAGCCGAACATTTTTTCTCAAATTGGCTTTAGATCTTGAGAACAATTCTAGAATATGATTAGGTTTTTGTTTAAGTGTATAATTACTGTCCTTCCAGATCCTCAGTCACTTGAGGAACCCTACAAGGGAAAACCATCTTTAAGGAATGGTGAATCTTGCAATTCCGATATAGGCATGTTAGAGGGAAGATAATGTCCCCCCAGCCTCCCTGGCACAACCATAGGAGTTTTTGTATGCACTGCTAAGACCTTGCGTGGGGACACCCTTCAACGACAGAGTTTAAAAATATTTTAGCTCTCCTGGGTGTTGAGAGATTGGACTTACTAACAACTAACTATGTCAACATACTAAAATAATGACCACGTAGCTTCAGGTCCATATACAGAGATTTACCCCTCTTCTAAGGCAAGGCTAGGACGCTATAAACTTTGCATCCAGATGAATAAGAACCACTCGTCGTTGTGCTGCTGCTTTGACAAATATGGACGTCAATGAAATGAAATTTTAAAGTATTCCTCAAAATTCCTTCTTGCTTTTCTGTGAACACGTGCGACTACTCTCCTTTCAAAACCCATGTAACTTAGGAACTTCTAGTTGCAGTTAACACCACTGCATCAAGCTCCTCTCCATGCTCCCGTACAAAATCTCCCATTTGATCCAGACTATAATCCCCCTTTTCTAGTCCCTAGACTTCGCAAGCATCAACTCTTTTACCAGGCTGCTTACTGTACTACAAGTTCTCCAGTCATGTACCTACCCCACAAGGACACTGCACATCCCATAGCTCCTTGACAGAAACCCTCATTGTGAAAAGAAAAACTAAGTTTCTGTCTGAGATGAAAAAAAAAAGTCTGTATTTCGGTTATTGAAGAACATTGCCATAATCTGATTTTCCTTGAAGCCATGTTGGTTCAGGCAGCACTTCATAAATTGCTCCTTAATCTGAATTTTTAGAAGGAAATATATTTAAGCCTTCCAACTTGGCTTAGCACTGTCTCTCTGGGCTGCCAGAATACTTTTCCCTCACTGAAAAAATAGCTAAGCCTCTGTTAAGCACTGCATCTGTAGTAAAATAATTCTACTGCCCAAGATGAACACTGGGGGATTGGAGTTCCTGTGCTGAAACCCTACTTGTTTTCTCACAAAGTCCACTCCAGAACTTCTGTCACTAATAGTTCTTCCACACACTGAAATCGCTGCTTCTTCCTCTCCTTGGGAAAATACTTATTTATTAATATTCTTCTGTAAAATAAAGCTAACGGGAACACATACAATCAGATTTTATTTTATTGTTATTAAAGCAAATGCTCCTAGGCCCAGTACATCACTTTATCAAGCTGCTCGCAGATGCAGCGGACAACTTGCCAGATCACTGACAGCCAGCCCCAGGAGCTGCGCAGGACCTCGTGGAGGAGATGCTGGATCTGTTGGACAGAGGAAGGTCTCCTATGGGGAACCTTGGGCCAGTTTAAGTTACTTTTGTTCTGTTGGAAGTGGCAAAAAAGGAGTTGTTGGACACCACACACCTCGAGACCTGTTTCTGCACTTGCATTACACGCTTCATTTACAAAACACACATTCGTGCTCTTTCTCCAGATATAGGTGTCTCGATAACTGTCACAAGAATGCCTCTGAGAAAAAATCCTTGTTTCATCTACACAACTTTAAAATGACCTTATTGTTTCCAAAATAAGCAATATTTCTTCCAACATCCATTTGACAAAGCTCAACTGGAATCCCAAGGAGAAATAGACATACATCTTAACCAAACTTACTTTGTAACGCTTTCAGAGACTATGGCAAAGCATAAAGAATCCTTCTTAGATAACTAGGTGGGAAAAAAAAAGCAATGGATTTATACAGCTGTGCTTCCCTTAATTCTACCTCAAATATTTACACCGCCGTGGCTAAGTCGAAGTATAAAATGGAAATGCGAGTCAAAAAGTAATAAACAGTAAAATAATTAAACAGTAGCAGTCTAAAGAGCAAGAATTTACCGTAAAGCAAAAAAATAAATATTTCTTCAACCTGAGGTTCGCCAGCATCTTAATTTGGAGCTCAAGTTCCCAAAGCATTTTTCTTTTTTCTTTCAGTCTCACCAGCCCCGCTTTCTGCTGCCACTGCCCCATTACCATATCCCTCCCCCACAAATTGTGCCCTGGACGCTCGAAACCACAGATCTCCCTTCAAAAAAAATGGCCAGCATTCACTGTGGCTCTGCCTACCCTGTAAACATGCTGAATGGTTGCATCTACAGGGCCAGGCACCAGTGGGTAATGCTGGCACCAAGTCGCTTTGTGGCTTTCAGCTGTTTAATAAAGAAGTGAGCAGTGATCAGCCTAAAAGCAGGTATTTAGAGACAGACTTCTATTAGTTACAGCTAGAAATCTGTCTGTAGAATCCCTCGCAGAAAACAAACATATCCTGCTTTATACTCACTGAATGGCATTCTTTTTCCCCAGGTTTAAGAAGCATGCAGGCATTCAATACATCTTCCCAGGAGCTTTGCTTTTTCTGTGCATGTATAGCAGACCATACATTCGTTTCCAACAGCAGCAGCTAGGCCTGAAGATCTCACCTGTTCCAGCTGCAACACGGCCCTTTAACTTTACAAAGAACTTACAACACGTGGTTGCTCATAACAGTGTAAGTGCAATATTACATGTTTATTACAATAATCACTGCTGTCACTGTGCAAGACAGAACCCTGGAAGGGTTGGAGTACATGCCAAAGTTGCTCAGAGTCCAAACAACAGGCCATCACAAAAAGGCACACCAACTGCACCTTCGGCATAATGCTCCTGGTGGGTGACTGCCAAAGGCAAGAATGTGAAAATAAAATCACCGATATCTACAGTTAGACTTCTTTGACTTGGTAAGCAAGCAATAGCTTTTCCAGTCCCTCTTGTCTCTTACTCACCCACCAACTGACTGAACAGATTAAGATTTCAAGGAACAACCCTAACACGAGAGCTGAGAAGGCAGCTTTGTGTCTCAGCCTGGCACTAAAACCACCAGCAGGAATCCTGTTTCCAGTATCTTTTAAACTAAATACCATTCAGATTTTTGCTCTTCTGTCCTCAGCATAACTGTAACAACCTGTACACAGTTACCTGCTTTCGTCAAAACACAACACAACAGATACAAGATGAGACTTCCCAATGCTGACGTTGATTGTATCAGTTAACTCTCACCTTTATGGCATCTATGCACTGAAATTCTTTTTTCCTATGAGCCAAAACAACCTAGCAATTATTTAGACGGCTGTCTAACTCTTGTGCAGCAACTTACTTTTCCTGCTGTTTTACTAGCTTTATTTTTTATCTTGTCTCTCACACATAAAGTACTTAATCCATAACTTATTTTTCAGTTCACCACTTGAAAAAAATAATATTATTTTGAAACCAGTATTCATCTACCACTGGTTACAGAATTCAGTCTTTGTTAAATCACTGATGTCAGTAGTCTATACTACATCTCTTCTTACCAGAAGTTCTCACTATGCTAGAAACTTTTTCTAGTTTGAGAAAGCAACTGGTAACATATCCCATGTCTAAGCTGAGAGGTACAAATCCACTGTTATAATGAAAACCTCACTAGCACACGTTTGCATTCTCATTGACGCTGGTGTCCTGAAGAGCTTGACCATACTGTATCACTCTGGTTGTCTTCAAATCAGCACTGAAATCCTGGTGAAGATTTTACACTTATCCATTACGGTAGGACTAAGAATGTGAAGAATAAGGAAATGAGCAATTAAAAAAAACAACTACAATGAGTCAAAGGTGTTTTTCTGCCAAGGTACCCAAGTTTTTGTCAAATTTACCTATTTTCACAACATTCAACAAGAATGACCACAAAAAGACAGCAATTAAGCAAGTGCTAGTGAAAAAAATAAGGTAAGTTTACCTGAAGAACTAAATATCAACTAGGAAGTACAGCCATGTATAGAAACATGATTAAAAAAGAAATTAACTATAATCTTGCCCAAGGGTTGTTCACTGACTACTGGAAATTTTGCTCAACTGTTTAAAATGCTGTAAGATATATTTCAGACCCGTTTACAGCAAACAAGGCCTGAAAATAAATACTCCAGAAGGCTGAGACTAAAGATTTAGTTTTCTTTTTGGAGAAACTGAGAAAACAGCAATCACCAGGTTGTATAAACCCAAACTACAATCGTATGTTCATATCATAATCATGTGAAATGTTGAAATTAAAAAAAAATGTATTTGTAAGTGGAACTGTACCTAGTTTGAGGCCCAATATGGTAACAGTAAACACTCTCGATTTCATTACAGATTTTATTAAAAATATTAAAATCGGATAACATTTATAACAGGTAATATTTAGAATACTCATGAAAGTTAAAAGTTTCCGCAAAGGAGAGATCATTTAAGAGAGCAACAGGCCTATGAAAGGAGATGCCAAACAAAGCACCTTTTTATTTTGTCCAAGTCCATGGCAGCAGCTCCACACAGACTACATGAGCTCCTTGGCTCCTCAAGAGCAGCCACCTCTGGCTACGAGGCAGAGCGCTTCAAAGGAACTTGTAGCTATTCTGGACTGAACACCATAGTTCAAGTGGAATTGAAGTCCCTAGCCCCAAATTCCCTAAATATTTGGATTTACTTTATGCAGAAAAAATGTTAAGATAAAACTGAAAGGCTGGCAAACACCCAGACCAGCCTCCCATGGAGGAGGTGATTCACTGACAACAGAGCAGAGAGAGGGCCCAAGCCACGTGCCTGGAACCTCAGTCAGGAATAAATCCCATTAGCTATCCAAGAAGAGCTTCGTTTGCAGGTACCACTTCATAATCTAGCTGCTTTAAACTTTCAGTGTGCTCACCAAGATCGATTTAGCCATTAATAATGAATTGAAATTTTTATCAATAGTTTAAAAGCAGAATGAATTTAATGGGGATGTTTTGTGATATATACTGCCACACATCAATATCCTACTCAGGACAACACATTGACTTGAATTATGAATGCGGTGTCAGGCAGAGCTTGAGAACGGTCTTTCTAGTAAGATTTTTGAATCACTAGAATAGAGGGACCATCTGTCTTGTTAACCTCTGCAAGTAGGGTAAGAATCACCCACTGGTTTTGGCTCTGGATGGTATCAAAGTGATTATTCTGTAACATTACACCCCTAAAAAAAAAAAAAAGACAATGCTCTACTGATGTAAGAATTAGCAAAGTTTGGGGCATGCTGAGCAGTCCTGAAATAAACTCGTTTTCTTAGTATATAACAGGTGAATTTCAGTTAGTCATCTTTGACTGTAACTGCACCTATGTATAGATTTGGGCTTTGCACCCTCCTGAAGAGGAATGCGAGCATCATAAATGCACTAAGAATCCTTGATAAGATCCAAGGCTGAGAAGGACGTGATTGAGAGGTGACTTCTTCTATCATGCATAACTCCTAACAGAAGTCTTACAATCAATGTACTACCAGAGACCATTAACTGGAAGGCTTGATGTTCTATGTTTAGTCCCAGTAGGAACATGTACAAGCAACAAAGTTTTGCTGATTTGTTACTATTGAGCTTAAATATTTCCATACTGTGATGGACTAAGAGATTCATCCTGAGAATTTACAACACTGACTCACAGCCAACAGGTGTCCAACAGAACTACTACCAATGCTGTTTTGCAGGAGAAGAGTTGAAACAGCAACACAACTGAATGTTATGATTTTATGTGGGTCTTCTGTAACACAACCAAAACACCACCCAGACAGTCCATATACAAGCCAGTCATAAGAGGTCTTCTCTGAAAAGTTAAAAAAAAAAAAAAAAAAAAAAAAAAAAAGTTGAATTCCCTATTAGCGTTGGCAGAGGTTATAAACAGTTTTTATGATGCCACTGCTTATTTTAATACAGGACTATTCTGTCATAACAAGAGTGAAAATTTTCTAGCCCCACTAAATGTCATCAGAAATTGTCACCGACTTCAGCTGGGATGTGCTGTACCATCTGCCAGTGTCTGACACTGGCTGGGCATTATGCAGGAATGGCTGTATTAAAAAACAGGAATCTGTACCTTCATTAAACCAATCAGCATAAATAAACAAACCATCAAAAGGATTAAATTAAACACCTCCAGAAAGAAAAAAAAAACAAGTTCAGATCAAGTATATCCTTGCAGCTACTATGCACATCTCAGAATTATGGTGTATCATACAGATTTAAAGGATCTTTGGTCTACTTTGCACACAATAACATGAAAATGCCTGGAGAGCCTAGCCCCAAAAGACTACTCAACATTAACCAGAATATAGACAATGAAGAACAGGACAGGATCCATTTTTGAAACCCAAGAATGGTGGAAATGAGTTGCGAAACATAGAGGAATGGGGAAGGGTAGGGAAAATTGAAAAAATTACACAGCAACTAACAAAAATTACTTACAGCATATTCTTCTGGTGTAACCTTCAGAACATCAAATACCACTGCATCAAAGCTCTTCTTCAGTTCCGCTGAACCTTTGTCACTCAAAGATTCAGAACTGCTACTCTTCTGCAAAAACAAACAAAACTACCGATGATATTTTGGTTTTGTAATCTTTTTACACTGCCAAGATCAAAATTCCTTTTCTAACATCACATTTTTTTCTATTGGGCAAATTAACAATTAAAAAATCCACGGGACTTATTGTCTCCTAACAAAGATCACTTGATTCAAAGACTCTCAATCTGATTTCAACGGACTTCAAAAGCACTTCTCAATACACAACCCTTACGTATTTCAGGATGTAATTAAATTTCAGTTTTGTTGAGAAAAAGTTAACAACAAGAATCAAAATCTGAACTACAGAAAAAATCACTAATGAGGAAAAAAAGACAAGGTCTGCCCCAAAAGAATGCATTTGCATCTAAGAAGCTTAGTATAACAATTAGGGTTTTTTGTTTGTTTGTTTTGTTTGTTTGTTTTTTAAATGGTAGTAACTCAAATCTGGCAGAGATACCAGATCCAACCTAGATTATTTCATGAATTAGTATCTAGAACATACAGGTATTTGCTTCCTTGAAAAAATACAAATATTGTTCAAAAATTAACACTTTGTTCAATACGAAAACAATACATCTGCGTTACAAATAATCACTTCCATTGGTATACAGATTCTGTTCAGTCATCACACTTTTTTCACACAGAGGTTGAGATGTCATATCCAGATGTACATCTCACATTTGAGCCCCAGATGTATCTAACTCAGAAATATGCATGCAGCATGCAATTTTTCTGCTCCCCGCTCTCCTGTAGAGACCTGTAAAGCTAAGCCTTTTTTGTTTGCTTATTTTTTTCTCACTTTCAGAAGCCTGGTATAAAGCAAACTCCTGACTAAGAGGAAGAAATGAGATGAGACATGAACAAAAAGCATCATGAGGGACCACAAGTAGTACAGTCAGTAACTGTATGAGCTTTTAACACTTCTTCAGCAGCCACTATGCTTGCCTTAAGTACAGTGTAACATCTATAAGCTTCAGCAACAGCATAGCCTGGACCTAAGTGCTAACAGAGCTCCCCCATCAGATTTGCTAATACTTTGTTTTGGAGACTTTGGAGAGAGAGAAATCGAGCAGTGATGCACGGAGTGCTCATGCCCTTGTTGGGAGCTCCAACTTCACTGCAGCAAAGCACACTGAACACAAACCAGAAACCAGTCTTATGTTGGAGACCGATACATCCTTAACCACTCTAACGCCTGCTAGGAGGTATCGCAGGGGTGTACACCTCCTGAAAAGCTGAAAACGTTAGACTTCGACCCACATAATGTAGGCACTTTCTGACAGTCCTTGTAATTTTACTGCTAATGTTCTAAACTTAAGATCACGGGTATGGGTCATATGCACAACATGCATACAAACGAGCGTTTTCACCGTGGAAGTCATTTTCACTGTGCTTCCAGTAACATCCTGCATCAAGTCTGCTGATGCCAAGACAGAAGGGGAGATAGATAGCACGCTGTCACCAATACTGGCAAACAGTTCTCCTGTTCTAACGTCTTCTCCTGAAAACCTAACAGTATTTTATGGCTATACTATTTATTTTGACTTTGGCTTCCCAATTACTACAAGTGCATTTGAACTCCTTGAGAGTTCAGCCAGCTGAAATTTAAACTCTTGTCCATATTTCAGCATTTTCGTTGCAAAAACAGATAAAGAATATTCATGCTCGTTTAATGTCCGATTTTAGTGAGCTTCTTCTGACAGTACCATCTCTCTGAAAAAAAATGGCTTTGGAAACACCACCAAAAACTCCAAATCAGATGCGTGTTTTCAGTAACCATTGTACTACATTTTCAGAAACATTTCCCAGTTAGTAAAAAAAAAAAAAAAAAAAAAGACACCTGCTGAAAGCAGATTTATGTCCCGTCTTTATTACACTCCTAATCCCAACTTTTAAGTGTATTTTACTTAATTTTTACCAGACAACACGTAAACAGTCAAGACTCCTGTTGAGTAAGATGAGAGCTTTCCTCTACGAAACCTTTCCAGTTACGTGCCAACAAGTGCCAATTCAACAATTCATATTAAGGGAATTACAATACTTGAGAAATTGGTGGAGATACTTGATTCTTTTCAATCACACAACACTATTCCTTTCACCTTGTTTGGACTACTTTCCATTCCCATCCACACGCACAAGTGCATAGCACACATGCAGCCCTACTATTAAAACAGATTTGTAATACACATATGAAATGAACATCTTCAAGGCTCAAATATTCTTTGAAGGAAGCAACCTTTTTCTGGACTTTGTGGCTTGTGTCGCTCTCATTTGCAGTGTTCACGAACATTGTCTTTTAAATAAAAGAGGGGAAAAAGACAAAATGAAGTCTACCGTGTTAAGAACACATTTGCAATTTGACAAAAAAAAAAAAAAAACAAAACCTGAAAATATTCATTAGCAGTAAAATAACTGTCTTTCAAAGCAGAAAGCTTTGGTTGTACATCTGTACAAGCCAAGGCATGCCACCCTAAAGAGAAACAGTGCATCTGGAAATATTACTCATAATACACTAAGGGCAGATTTTAAGTTCCCATCATTCCAGTAATACAAGGCATTAGAAAACAATACTTAACGAGGGAGTGATTTGCAGGAGTTTTGAAAAAACAGATCCTGTAAACCCTCTATCAGTGCTAAGACTCAAACAGATCCTCACTGGCAAAAAAAAAAAAAAAAAATCAAAACCTTCTGGTACTTACCTCCCCCCCACTCACTTAATAAGTAGATGGCAAATGGAAAATTACATTAACTTCAAAATATGAAAAATCACTGTCAGACTGCCCCAACACGCACACGCTACCTGTCAAAGGCGAGAACATTTCCCACAGGCCTTGCCAGCCCAGCTTAGTGTACTAAGAGCATCTATTATTGTTAAAACTTGAAAAGAAAAGCTTCCTTGTCTAGATGTGATGGAAAGAGCACAGAAAAGGCAGTTACTGGCTATGGCAAGGCTGTAAATGTGAGTTCATGCTTTCTGTTGGTATACAAAGGTCAGAACTCTATTCACATCTAAACTGGGGCACATAAAACCAATATATCCGTTTAAACATGAATTTCCTGTGCCAGACCTGTTAAAAGAAAAGATTACTTTTGGGTACATTTAAAGAACTGAGTATTTATGATTTTCAGTACCTCTTGAGTTTTACAATCCTTACCTCTGAAGCAGTAGCTGCAATATTAACACTGCTTGACTGCCCGTTCATTAGATCCATCCTGCCCACACCATTAGTCCTCGTCCCTACATTTACAGCAGAAGGATCATCTCCAAGGCAACTGAATGATCATTCCTACAAGAACAAAAAGTCGATCAGAAGGCAGTTTGTTCAAGCGTTTTAAACAAGATTCAACATTGGAAAAAAAAATAACTCCCAAAATGTTTGGGCCTCAGTGTGCTGCAGCCTCAGATGCATATTCCACAATTACCTGCTTAATGTGTGAGGGACAACGGAAGGTTCCATGGCAATCAGCTTCTTACTGCTAGCATAGGCCTTCATATTCTTTTCTATACTCTTCTCTATGTGCCAAGTATCAACATGTAAACATATGCATTACCCCAACAAAGCTTGGCCTGCAGCACAGTTCATGTATGATTCTTTTCCTTTGATAACAAGCTTTATAGAAGTATATTACAGATGTTACCTCTACTATACAGCTTCTCTAAGAAGTTATCCAATGATTCCTTATCTTAAACACTTATTCATCAGCTTTAATCCAAAATTATCACATTAATAATATCATAATTTAAGAATAGAAGTGGAATTTACCTTTTTGTCCACAAGCTACCCAAACTACCAAATGGAAATAAAAACACGTGCATGCACACTGGAAAATCCCACACACTAACTTTTGATGCATCCTTGCAAGGATACTTTCAGTTTTCATTTCTCCAGAGAAAAGGCCATGAAGCAATTGAAGTCTTTGGCATATGCTACATGAAAAGAGTAAGACTACACAATATGTACGGGTAACAGACGGAACAAAAATTGGCTTGGGCTTAAATTTCATGAGATGCTAGTGCCCTCTAGTGTGAGAAAGATTACACAACAGTTTTCATAGGTGTATGTTCATAATGAGTGACTGCTCCTGAATTTGTTATTTTTGAAATTCACTTTTGGTTTGTAGTTTGACTCCAGGACTGTTACACAGGCTAAAGACAAATGGTAAAGTTAAGTGACAGGTAGCTGAGCAATATGGCATGACAAGAAGAAAGTATTACTGCATCAGATATTTAAGACCTCTATATCACGAAACAAATAAAA
This sequence comes from Aythya fuligula, assembly GCF_009819795.1. Classification (NCBI taxonomy): domain Eukaryota; kingdom Metazoa; phylum Chordata; class Aves; order Anseriformes; family Anatidae; genus Aythya; species Aythya fuligula. Next base: position 20,630,598 of record NC_045566.1, on the reverse strand, counting down.
TCATCTGAAAACCTCTGTCTCCAAGTGCAACAAAACAGCTATATCAGACAAACAAGCCTGGAAGGCAAGAAGCTGCAATATTTAAATAATAAAATAAAAGCAATAACTTTAAAATGTCATTGTCAGAATGCAATACACAAAGGAGGTCAACTGAAACAGAGAACCAATTGCGAATTCCAGCCAAACACTACAGCTGCTAGGTATTTTTGGGTAGCAGTAGTCCTTGTCTGACCTACCCTGTGCTACACTTCCACAGCTTGGAACAGCCACACACATGCTAGGGTCTTGGTTTGTTTGTTTGTTTTAAGAAACTTTGATGGGGCTGATCTGATTCACAACACAGAAAACACTGCACGCCTCTCTATCGTTACACTCCCAGCCCATACACTGTAATTAAGATTATGTTACCTCCATTAAAAATACTAGCTAAATTCTAAGTGCAGTCCATAAGAAAGGGAAAAAAAAAAAACAAACACTCCTGTTTGGCTTGCAAACTCTGTTTTTGTCACCGTCTTCCTTTCCTACCCAACTTACCTGCCAGACCATCTCACACAGCACAGTTCTAGCTCCCCCATGCTTCTTTTCCATACCCTGTTCATTTACTGAACAGAAAAGCAAAGAAATGGTTTCTAAAACATGTCATAATTTTCTTTCATCCAGTGACAGCAGAGGACGGAAATATGAGTTCTCCAAAATCACTTTCAGGCTCTCCCAATGTCCAAAACAGTTCTGTTGTCCCAACTTAATCTTATTCTCTACTGAAAAACTAACCTTTAGCTCATGTTTTTAATCACTCATTATAAAGAAAATTGTCAGTTTGCACAACGTCATCCTACTACACTGCCTATAAACGTATCATACAACACCAACCTTAAGCAAAGGGCTACACCCTTGTCTCACAGATACTTCTGTTCCCTTCCCCTGGGGGTAAAAAGGAACTGGGGAGAAGTGCTTCTAACCAAGGAAAAGTGAAAGCTAACTTTTCCTGGAATCACAGAACTTCGGAATGGTTTGGGTTGGAAGGGACCTTGAAGCCCACCCAGTTCCACCTCTCCTGCAACAGGCAGGGACACCTCCCACCGGCCCAGGCTGCCCCCAGCCCCATCCAGCCTGGCCTTGGGCACCGCCAAGGCTGGGGCAGCCACAGCTCCTCTGGGTAGCCTGGGCCAGGGCCTCACCACCCTCACAGTAAAGAATTTCCTCCTTACATCTAATCTAAACGTGCCCACTTACAGTTTAAAGCCATCCCCCTAGTCCTATCCCTAGGCTCCCTGACAGAGTCCCTCCCCAGGTTCCCTGCAGCCCCCTCCAGGCCGCTGGGAGGTCTCCCTGGAGCTTCTCTTCTCCAGGCTGAACAACCCCAACTCCCTCAGCCTGTCAGCCAAAACAAAACAAAATTTGTTTGTTCTGTCAATGGAGTTGGAGCACGCTATCTGCTTCTGTTATGACACAGCACAACTGGTACTTTTAAAGAAAGTGCCTATGCACGGGATTCAGTGGCCCATCTTGTCTCCTGCTACTAAAACTCCTCTTGTGGTTTGTGTAATAAGAATATGTTGAAGCTCAGATTTTGAGACTCCTGCAGGAGTGCTAGAACCATGAGGTGCGTAAGTATATAAAAAAAATATATAAGAAAATCACTTAGAAACCCCTGCATTAAAAAGAGGCTGGGATCACAAAAATAAAACATTTGCCAACTAGGCTGTATCATCAAAAGGTGTCCGTGCAATCTTGATTGCGTGCCCATTGCTACCTTATGACATTACCTCTGAATCATTTACAAATACCTCTTCCCACTCTGTGAATACATAGCAGAGGGGCAGAATTAGCTCTGGGCTGCCAGAAACCAGCATTTACCAAATTTACCAACTGCAAAGTTCCAGAACTCACCACATTAGCAGAGCGTGCTTAGGAAAGCTGCACTGCATCTGAGAGCACCATGCTCCTTCCGTAAGGATAAGGAGTTGAGACAACAGTTGTGATCGGTATCTCATTCAAGAGAAATAAAAATCCTAGCAGTGGAATAATCAAGTAGTTAGGTTGGTATGCACCCTTCTGCTCCCCACCACTACTAGCAAGGAACAGCACTAGCAGAAAGTGATCGACGCCAGTGTGAAACAAACAACTGCTGAGGCTGCAGCAGTGGGTGTCACTGTTGTCAGTGTGCCCAGTATATCCGATTAGAAAAACTGAATTACATTAAATTGAACTTGCAGTTTTTCTCCTCTTCAGTTTAAATGCCTTTCTGAACACCAAGGCACTCATGAATGTGGAACTCAAAGTTTTATAGGCAGCATGAGACGTGCTTTTAAGCCAGTCTGAAAGCTGGGCTGTTGGATGCCCTAGGCAATACCTTCCTATCTCTTCATGCCATGTATGCCATATAGTAAAAAGCAACCCAAAAATACTGAAAAAAAGATTTGTCATATGCAAAGAACAAAAATGTCCAGACTAAGCAGGCACAGTTTTCAGTTTTCCTTCACCCAAGGCAGTATTTGGGGACCATTATAGCAAGATGCCCAACAGGACACCTGAGCTCAAATCCTTTCCAGTGCAGAATCCAGGGATATTCTTGTCGCAGCATTGGTCAAATTCTAACAGTACTTTGCTTCGTGTGTTTTTCAAAACACACTGTGCAAACAACATTTTAAAATATGACCCTAAAATTACATTAAAAATGCCTGCTAAGGTCAACATCCAGAACTGTGAAGAGCTTTGAGGAAGCATAGCCAGTGTGATTTAGTGAACAGGTCGAGAGTTACGATGATCAACTTCCTCTTTGCTATTATTCATAATGTCTGTACAAAATGCCATTTGTTTTGTTCTCTAATCCCAATGAAAGAAAGAAGTGCCTGCATGGACTATGATCAACTAAGAGTGCAAAGCCACTACCAAAGACTTGGTACCAAAGAACTGTAAGACCAAAAGACCTGTTCAAGACGCAATCAAGCTCCTGAGCTCATGGAAACTCACTGGTATTTTGATAAACACTACAGGAAAAAAAAAAAAAAAAAAAAAAAAAGCTAGGAACAGAAAACAAAGAACAGAAACATATTGGGTTTTGCAGTTTTCAATTTCCCATACACATAGCACAGCCAACCTAGATTTAGCTATTCCATACCAAGCCCTCAAGATGCTTCAATGAAACCTTGCAGCCACTGACTGAATTCCAATTCTGGATCTGAGCCTTTGGATTATTAGCAAGAATTGTGTTGTGTTGTGTTTTTTTTTTCCAGCATTGCTTGGCACTTTCTAAATTAACAGTAATTTTAATCACTGAGCACAAGACAGAAGCTTTCATCTCCTGGGTGCCAAGGCGCATCCTTCTGTCTGGAATCACTTTGTGGAACCACTTCAGCAGCTGGGATGCCTCACCACCCTTCTGATTAGAACTTGGTAAATACAGAGAGCCAATTAATCTATACCTTTTACCATACGTAGGTACAAGCAATTATGCCTTCTGCACACAAATTTCCACCTTACATGAACACCTAGATGTGCTCGTGGTTTTAGGTGTTGAGCTCCTGAGTGCTCCCCCAACTCCCGTGCAGCAATTTGAAACAAAACTCTTTGCTAGGTCACAAACAGCCCAACCAACAGAAATCCAACACTAAAAGCATGCAACACTTAAGATACTGCTATTTTAATGCCAATACTTTTGCCTTGATCTTTTTGAAGTACATATTTTTGAAATACCTTTTAGTCTTCCCTTTGTTGAGAGGGACATAGATCACAGTTTCCATCAGATCACCGTACAGATGCTGTCACTCGGTGGGGTTGCACAGGACCCGGAAGCGATGCAGAGAATCCTGATGCCCCAACCCGCAGCACGAACACCTTGCATGCCCAGCACACCTCTTGCAGGTCCGTACCAAGCCGGCAGCTGCAAGTTCCTGATGTTGCTGTATGGTGGTGCTGCGTGCCCCCAGCTGCACACAAGCTGCTGCACACCCAAGTTCGCTCTGCTTGGAAGTGGTTCAAGTCAGCCTAGGGGCACGCAGGCGCCGGGGAGGGTTGCGTAAAGAAGACAAAGTACACTGGCACACAGGCATGACGGTCACCATGGTATACCTGAACTCGTACCACCTGCCATCGGGGTGAGGGCTGAGCACATTGTTCTTCCCTGCATTTGGTGCACACACACCTCAGTATGCCTGGAAGACCTGCACAGGTAAGGGCCGTGTTGGCACAGGAACGTATTACCTAATAGGAAAGAAACTCCACTTATTTGCTGTATGTTGTCTGCTCCACAACAGGAGGGATTCTGGAAGCGGCACGAGACCGAATGGCAGTAACAAGACATTAGAGGTACTGCAGAAGGGAAAAACCCAAGGCAGTCTGAGCGACCCACCAAGCTTTTAACTCCCTTGACTTCAAGCGAAATGCATGACCTCCTCCTGCCCCAGAAGCCACCGCTCTTTATTACCTCCCGTCAGGCCTCTCAAAGTCCACAGAAGCTACATAAACACAGGTAAAGCTGGAAACATGCCTGAAGATAGCAAGAAAACTTATCACCTTCCTGGGTGACTGCTAAAAGGCAAAACCAGAGATAACTGTTTCAAAACAAAACACACCCTACACCTAAACAAGAACACCACACACAAAAGCCCCACAACTAAGCAGAAAGCCAGCATGGAATAAGGGAGAGGACAAAATGTGCATCCAACATGGAAAGAAGATTTTCTTAAGTTAAACTGAATTGCACCTTCCTAACTATATTCTTCAGTGTTACACTGGAAGCACTAAAACCAGAAAAGCAAGGTTTCTGCAGAGTAAAAATAGGGATACTACGTGTGTAGTGTTGAACAAAATGAAAGTGCCTTAAACACACTTTTTAACTCAGTGTTCAGCAAGCATGACGGTATTAAGAGGTAATAAAAGATAACAAAATGATAAAAATAGGAACTTTCACGGTAGAAATGAAATAAAAGCTCAAGCAACTCAATATAACTCCATGCTCCTGGAGGAAATTTATCACTGAAAAGCTCAAATCCCAGAGCTAAAACTTCCCATACTAATAAGTCTCCAGTCAGATGTATGAATCTTGACAAAGCACTTGATAAGCTGCCACAACTAGTGAGGACTGAGATAAAAGCCTCCAGTAGAAGACATGCAAGTAGATAATGACATGACGAAATCAGAGATACAGGAGCATAATTTTGAACATTAATATTAGACTAGGAAGAGATTACTAAAGGTTATTCAATATGCAACACCAGTACAAATATTGGGAGAATGATATAACTGAGAAATAGAGGAAAGCAACACAATACAGACGGAATAAAGCATCTGGTAGATAGGAGAATGAACAAAATTCAATCATTACAGAATCATTTGGGATGATACCTGCAAAATGTGTACGAGTCTCAGCACATCATTTGGAAATGACTAATGCTTGCATTAGTTGTAGACAAATACTCAAGCCGATGCATTTCATAAGAGAATGACTGCTCTATTCCATGCAGTTCTGGCCATTCAGCTTTTAAAAGACTTGAACCCAAACATATGCAGGGAAGGGCTTCCAGGTTGATGGAAGACTCCATTATAGAAGGGGAAACAAGGAGACCTCATCTTGCTTATGCTAACAAACTGAAAGCTGCAGGAGGATACACTTGCTATGTGTAAATAGCAGGAGGACAAACCAAAGGAATGTGAATAAAATTCGAAGTTATGCTTAAAATCAGAATATTGCAACCAGGTTCTTAACAGCTTCTGGAAAACAGTATTAAAATAAACAAAGCCAGAGCTGATAGCTGATTCTAGACTCGTTCCTGAAAGAAATTTTGTTACATGGTGCCTGTGGGAGCAGTGCAGCTCACCCAGTAATACAGAGCTCTTCCTTCACTGGTTCACAGTCCTGATGCAGACCCAAAGCACCTCCTTCCTCCTCCTCATACATCTCAGCTGCTCAGATGTGTCACACGTCCACTCCTTCCCTAAGCAGCTGGTGCACAACAGTCAGGGTAATATCAGCTGTTTAAGCTCCAACAGATGAAATCAAAATCTACAGAACAGCCACAAACAGAAGAACCTTTTTATCAGGTTTTACAATGAAGTTTGAAGTACAAAATGATGCTTTGTTGGAACATGGTCTTCAATTTAGATTCCCTTCTCTCACAAGTGAGGTTCTCATTCTGTTTTAAGCAAACACTACCTATATAAATCATTTTCACCATCACGTGTGCTTACATTCTGGACAACAAAGTTACAGTGCTGCTATTGTGCATCTCATACTTCTGAGCTCTAGAAAAAAAGTAAGATAAAAAGACAGAGATAACATTAAGGTAATAGACAGTAAGGCTCTCTCTCAATCGTATCTTACTCAATTTCCAACTATCAAGATGATTTCTTTGTGGTCCTCAATGCTTGCCTCTTCCACTCTTAGGAGCTGGTACATCCCATAGCTTCAATATCCTCAGATGAGATAAAGAAAGCCTCACAGATCAAGGAGAAGCTCTTTCTCCAGGACACAAACTGCTCAGTTACCCAATTCTAGTACAAAAAAAAACAAAACAAAACCAACCAACTATCAGCTTTATCTGTAATCATCTGGCAACAAAGTCCAGCTGAAAGTTTTCTAGGAAGAACTGCACACAGAGGAGATGCTTACTGTTCTGACCTCCGCCGTTCAAAAACAAGCTCTGCCCAGTGCAGACAACCGACTGGTAGCCCAGAGTTAATTGGTAGATATCACGGCACAAGGCACTAGCATCAGTGCACAGCTGCAAACACGAAGTGAACAGAAGAGCCACTGGAAGCGACGAACGGAGTAAGCCAAAAATGTGAACATGTGTTTAGCATGCTATTTGAGTTCAGCCTGGGGTTGTAAGAGGTCTGCTTTCTTTTGACAAAAAGCTCTGTCCAGTGGAGTTTGGGACTTGTAAGGTAAAAGCCACATTCACTAAATAAATAACTTTACTGCGTAAGAACAAGTTTCTGTTCAAAAATTACTTACACATTATCCAGTTCCCCAAGTTGTTTGTTTTGGTTTGGTTTTTGCTTCAGGGATCACTAGCAGCCTCTACTCCAGCTTGTAGCTCTTTAGGAAGGACACTGCACAGAGCAATGTCTTACTCCTTTGGATTTAGCTATTATTTTACAGCTGCCGTCAGAACAGACTGAACATCTTAAGTCACAATGTGTGGTTTGCTTTTCCTCACACACGCCAAGAGGACAAGCATTCGGGAACCAATGGTGTAAGCACAGAAAGTACACTGAGTATATTAAAGTTTCTCCCTCCTCTATCTCCCCCTCCAAAATTCAAGCCTGGTAATAGTTTAGCCTGTTTAAGAAACATTTCTTCAAATGTTTGAAGAAATCCAGGCTTGTTCATTCAGGAACCAGAAGACAATTCCCAAACACACAAGGCAGGAGAAATCACATCCTGGAGACATTTTCGGACGACAGCAGCTACTGACATTTGTTTCCATGAACAAGAGGCACAAAGAGAGCAACTAAAATAAATAGAATGATTTAAACTAGAGCCAGACAGCCTAACTAATGACACAGTTCTACAAGATGACAACCTTGCCATGGCTCGCTTTTCCACGACTCCCACTGCGTGGCCTTGTAGCGATCCATTTTGTTTGCAGACAGAAGGAACAGCAAAAGATTGATGTCGTGCTGATCAACTGGAGTGCAGTTTGCAAAATATTTTTGTTATGGGTTAGATATACAGGCATGGCATCAGGGGAACCAAGGGAAGAATGCATCCATGGACACCACGCTGTGAGGAGGAATCATACTTAAACAAGCACCAGCAGTGTTCTCAGTGCCACCGGTATGAATTTCAGGATCCATAACAGCCTATCCTTTTCAGAAGTATCCAGATCCACGCTTCTGTTTTGTTTCTGGATTTTACAAACACCACCCTACAGGGAAGAATTACTGTAAACTGTGCATCAGCAACAATACCACAACATAACCCCTGAGAATTCTCTAGAAGTTGCCTTTTTTATGCTTCAGTTTAAGTTTTCTGCCTTTAAAAAATAAAAAATGAAGTTTTAAATAAGACAATGGCGAAAATTCCAGCAGAAAAGGAACATGAAAATGATAATCTACAAACAGGCCCACATGGGTAGCATACTTCATCTCAGAAGAGAACTGAAGTACTTCACAGAACAGTTTGGAAAATGATTTCAGTACAATTTTCTTTGCAACAGCATGCAGGCAAGTTCTGAAAACCAGATGACAACTGCCAACAGGAGCTCTTCGTCACTGTCAGTAGGCCGCAGGAGCTGTCACCAGCAGCCACGACAACTCACACACCAAAAGTGCACAGAAATCAGTGATGAAAACTGAAACTGAGGACCTCAACACTGAATATCACGCATGCATGTAAAGCAAGCCCGAATATCCATGCAACTCCAAGTCACCTTCTGTAGACGTTAGGCGGTGCAGTCAGAACGGGGAGCAGCCAAAGCAGAAGCAGCACAATGCAGCCATCCTAGGGAGAGCTTTTTAGCAACTAGAGATGACGCAGGACCAACTGCTGCCGAGTAACAGCCGCCAAATCCACGCAGCTCAAGACCAGGCACACACACCTGCCTCAACTGCATGCTGCCTTTGTACGACTGGACAAAAAGGCAAAGATTTCAGAGTTATGGGAAAGATGACAAAACCCCTCCCACTGAACAGCCATTGCTGGCGTCGATGAGGAAGAAAATATTGTTGAAAATATTTTACCTCCTTTTTTTTTTGTCAAGCCATGACACACTATGTCAGTCCGTTTTAAAATCCAGTTTTCAGAGAGATGAGAGTAATCCTCATCACTAACACCTGTGATGTCAGCATTTCAACTATTTTCCCTTTAATTTTTCACTTCTACCATCTTGCATCTATGTGGAAATTTGCACAGTTGCTACAGAAATGGTGCTAATGGGAAAAACCTACCAGCTTATCCATTACCTGCACTTGGTGTGATGGATATGAGGCGCAAATACAACAGGCATTTGGGGAAGGGAGCTGGATTTACTGTCTGTGCCGGCGAATTCTGCCTGTGCCATCATCCCGTGTTTGTTCGTAGAAGCATGTCAAGCTTGGTTTGTCCAACTTGTACAAGCAAAAAACACAGCAGTTGTTTACCCATCCAAGCAGCCAGATCTTTTCCATGTTTCTCACTCTCTTCAGAAGAACCTCAGTAAGCAAGACAACTGGTAAGTGACTCCACCACCACCAGCTGAATGCTAAATACTTTTCTTCACCCAAGACCAGTCAGTAACAGCTGGCTACCAAAGAACCTGCCTAAAAAATATGAAACATGATAGAGAAAATGCAAATCCATGATAATGCACACGTGTATGTGGGATTTCAGCAAACCAAACACATGTTACTGTCCGGTAATGGGGACCAAGCATGGTCCCCACTTCCACTGCAATCATTTAGAGATGTTTTCATGAAGGAGGCCAATATATTGTTATAAGACATTATCAGATTTTTCCTTGTTAGCAAAACAGAAACACTAGGTTGCAGGGAGATCTCATCTCATTAGATACTCAAAGCAGACAAACTTACTTGAAAGTGTGAAGTTCTGGTAAAACCATCTCATTGCTTGTACAATGACAAGAGTTGAAGCACCAGAAAAAATAAAAGCAATTTCAGGTAAATGGATAGTATAAATTAGAGCCCTGCTGGAGCTATTTCTAAGCCATCTACCTACATTATTGATGAAAGTATTTGTTCTAGAGAAACAATGACATAATAAATACCTACATAGTTTGTAGAACTTGTATAATTGATGGAGAATACAACATTTTCCAGAAGACATCAAAAAGACATCAAGATGTAACACAAGCACTAATTTGAAGAGCAGAGCTGGCAAAGCACGGGATCCAACTAAGTAAACCCATTTGTGTACCTCTAATAGCAGGAAAGGCAAGCCTCGCATTCTCGATTAAAAAACAAGGGGGAAAAAAAAAAAGAAACTGCAGGAGAAAGATAAAATGGTGGAATTCTTCACAGCGTGTGACAACTCTAAACCAAGCAGGGACCAAGGAAATCAAATATTTTCTCCAGGTACTTCCTAAGGAGGTATAGGGACATTATTTTGTTTGAGCCATGCTTCAAATAAGGAATGGAAAAATCATTAGCTGCTAAAGGAGCATACACCCTTCTGCTCGACACTGGATTTAATGGCAATAGGATGAACGTAAGAGGAAAGCAGAACCCAAACCCGGACACACTTTACTGGTGTTAGAGAAGTTAAGGCACAAGATGCACACACACACAGCTGATCAGCCTGCACGGTTTCTGAGGCACGGAAAAACTGTGCTAGGAAGCTAAGGGATGGACAAGCATCTTCTTCCAGATCACACACAGCATGGGAATTCCCACAATTTTTATATGCCTCTATGTACAAAACAAGTGATGACAGTGTCAGCATTCATTGGATTTGCTTTTTTTTTCAGTATTTCAGTCAACTTCCAGCTCAACTACTCCACACAAGAGCAGCATTCCCATATGCCTTCAATAGAGTCCATCAAGAAGGGTTTTTAAGATTATTCCTGCACTACAAGCTCAGTAATTTCACAAGTGACACTCTGTCCAAATTTTACTTGGAAATTTTAAATATTCAGTAGATGATTAGATAATTATTACTCAAAGATATCCTTCAGGCTAAGATGTGCAGCTGTCTCCATTTCTGCCAGATCAATGGATGCAGGCATTAAAAATTGATTCAATTACAGAGATGTGCAAGCTGAAAACTTGGATTCAGGAGTAATGATAAGAGAGACTGTAGACAACGTAATTTTGGTACAGGTTTGGAGGAGAATGGTGCTTTGAATGCAAACACACTGTTTTACAGCAGGTATCGCTTCATTCTTAAGGAACTCATGCTGTTTAACTAAGACCACAATTACATTCATCTTTATGTTAATCTTTGTAACTGATAAAAAGTAAATCTTGAATGCTACATTTCATGGAAGTTCACATCCTGAGGTGGCAGGGTGTCACAAATAAGAAAACACAGTTCCTATGTGACCATTCAGTGATGTTAACTGTATCTTTAAAAGGTTTACACTGACACCCTCAAAAAACAAACAAACAAACAAAAAACCACTACAAACTGCTACTTCAGTTGCTACTGAGACCTGGAATCTCTGATCTTGGCACACTGATCAGTAAATGTTTTGCTTTTCTTCCGAGGATCCTCAAAACCAGCACAGTGCTAGGACAAAGGAGTGGTGTGGACCTCGGGGAATTCACAGCTGGATGAAAGCAGAGATCCTCACATCCTAAAATGTTTACCAGGTAAACTTGGCTGTTCTCTAGCAACTTCTGGCAGGACAGCTATAAGAGGTCTGTCCCACATTTTGCACAGCTTGGTCAAAACAAGTATTTTCAATATCACACAAGATTCACTTGGAATAGGAAGAAAACCACAGAAAATGCCACAGATCTCAAATTTTAGAAAAATCCAAGCTACAACTAATTTGGTGAGAAAAATGAAATGCCTAAATATCAGATACGTTTTTCTACTGCTCAAAAGAACACTTTGAGACAGCACTGAAACACCCCAATTTATTAAAGCCATTCATTTTAGGGAACCACTATCTGCAGTCTCTCCTGTTTGGGTGAATTATCACCTTATTTTTCTTCATACAGACTGACAATTTGTTCTCCCACTTGGTACTACCAGCGAGGAAGTTGCCTCTTCCCTGTTAAGAGAACGGCTGACCAAGGCAGTACCTCGGCTGCAGTTTGGGAACACCCCATCCCTGTAATCGGTGTCAGACTGAGCTTGCCAAGCCAGGAAGGTTCATTTTCATCACGAATGTTATGGAAACATAAACGAGAGGCAACCACCTCAAAGGCACTGCTAGTATCTTCCCGAAGAAGAACTCAGCAAGCAGCTAGCCACAATAAGGTCAGGGTGTTTCTGGCCGGTGGCACACTCTGGCAACAGCTTTACCACTTCAAGGCTAAGAGATGCAAGAAGTCACACCACCTCCGAGACAACGGGGGAAAAACAGCCTCATGAGAAGAGCACAGACACAGCTACCAGTTTAAACACAGTGTCCATATAACGATTTATAAGGCAGCTTTTCTGACCCAGCAAAGTGGAGCAGGGTTCCCCAGCAGCGCTGCGCGGGGCTGATAACCGCTGTCAGTGTGAGGGGCTCGCAGGCGGCAGGGCTGCTCTCTCTCCGGCTGCTGTGGCCAGCTTTATCGCCAGGCACGTGGCAGCAGCTCACTCGGGGACCCAGCAGCACGCTGAAGCCAGCCCCAACCCAAAAAGAGGAACGTAACTTGTGAGTGGCGCCTCCAGCAGAGGGAAGGCTCCTCTGTCTCTTCTGAGATGTAGTTACTGATTTTTGAGGATCGCTACTAGAAAACGTTGGCCTTCTCTGCATTAGCAGAGATGCCAATTATGAGTTCCAAAACACTGCAATTTTCTTCCTGTAAGCGAAGCACTTCAATCAATATTAGGAGATTCGTAAGTAGAGAAAGCCACAAAGAACTACCGAGCAGCTGGCCTAATGATAAGATCCCAGCACCACACCCCAGCGCCCCAGGGAGAAGAGATGTCCAATTCCATTAGCGACGTGGAAGCAAACAGGGAAAGCAGACACCAGAGAAGGAGACAGACTGGCAAGAAAACTTCAGCTGCCGAAGCCCATCGCTGCTCCTCATCGTCAGTCCTTCCTCACCCCGAAAAGTACGACCACGAAGACATCTGTGAGGTTCAGTGCCAGCCCAGAAAGCTGTCACCCAGCAGCCACACCGACTCCAACACAGCCCCAGTCAGCAAGGGAAGCCTTCTTCCCTGCTCCCCAGAGAGATATCCCTCCTGGAGGGTAACTTCATCGCTGCCCGATGCTGGTTCTGCACTTAAGACTCTCTCTTCATGAAAAGAATACGTACAACCATGGATACTTTAAATAAATCATTGAAATACTTCAAGAAAATCATTTAAAAACTAGCTTTTTTCTCTCCAAAGAGGGTACAGCTGAAGTAAGTACTTCAAGCCTTCAGCTTTTCTACAATATGCTTTTGTTTACAAACAAGGGATTTAATGAGAGTTAAATAAGGGTGCAACAGCTCAGCAAGACTTTTTCATATTAGATGCTTGCACTGTTTTTAATCAAACAAGCTTCTGTTTTTAGCTATATCACTCAACATGGCCAAGCAGATTTTATGTTCATCCATCTAACTTAGCATAAGAAATCTCTCTGAATTATTACATCGCTACTGTATAAAGTCTATATTAAATGACTTTTCTATCACAACAGATTTCACATTTTCCTCAGCTACCCTTTCCAGAAGTTTAGGCCCAGCAACACACTTTCAGTTAATGCTTTTATCATCCAATTAATTATGAAATTGAGATAAGAATTACTCCTAATCCAAATGGTCATCCCCAAATCATGAATGCATACGCCTTTGTTACTGCAAACCTGCATTGTATGAAGAGCTCATACCTCCTTTAGAAGTCACAGCGTGGACGTGCAAGAAGCACCCCCTGCGAGCACATGCTACAGCCTCCGCACCCACAGGCTCTGCAGGTTTGTCCCTCAGCTCCCCACCTCCCCAGGGCAGGCACTCCACCTCTCTGACAAACCCCAATACTTTGGTGAGTGTCCCTGGGTGCCTGGCACGATGCCATCCTACGTTCTTTACAGGTGTGTGCACTGTTTGCACACCATGCATATAGTAACATACGGGTGGTCCTTTCTCATCTCCTAGTCCTACAGCATTGGTTACCCAAAACAGAAGAAACTAAAGCAGTTCTCCTGTTAATAAGAGACACCCAGAAACTGTTCGATACCAGCAAACTGCAGTCCCTAAACACTAGCTCAAACCCAGGCTGATGTGAATACTTCTGCTGAGAGAAGTTACGTTACCTTCCCTGAAACGTGAACCAGGTCTTACTGAAGAAACTTCTCCGCCACTAAGCCAGCTTCAGAGAAGAGTAAAGGCTGATTTTTCAACAGGATTAAACACAAGTCACAGCATGAAATGCAGTTTGAGCTCAGTCATTACACAGGCAGAATCCACATTAAAAAAAGCCAGCAAGTTAATTAAGTGCAAGGGCAAGCCATTACACGCAGGCACTGCGGAAGCTGTCTGCACGCAGGACCTAAAGCACGCCACCTGTGTACGAAGAGCTGCTGCTCTTCAAAGGTAAAAAAATAATGCTGTACCTCAAAAGTAGTTTTTCCACTTCTTTAATATGCCTTCAACTTCATACAACATCGTACATCTGGAACCTGCCTCAAGTGAAAACAGCATTGACTTTTTTTTGTTTGTTTGATCTCCTGACTACAATTCAGTTAACATCACTTTCCTCTCCAAATTCCTTTCGAGGTATTCTGGGTAGACACTTTGAACTCTTCAATACACATTGTCAGTCTAGTTACACAATTTCCACAAATAAACTTCCTGCCAGCACAGTTAGATCTACACGACGACATTACACGGTATTAAAAATAACCAAACAATCTCAATTTCATACTGTGATTAAATTTGTGCTGTTACATTTGGCAGCGCTGCAATGAAGACCTTGTCCAACCTACCACAAAACAAGCTTGCTTAAAGCAGAATTTAAGATCTGCTATTACCAGGACTAGAAAAGGCACACACTAGAGCAAATCAGAAAGAAAATTACCTTGCACTACTAGCGAGAAGAGCACTGCTGGCAAGGCATTTCACTACGAACGGCAGAATTCATTATCGAAGGGTTGTCTGGCAGAATCTGTTCCAAACCGATCCAAAACAGGCTCAGGTTTGGGGTGTGGATGTAGAGGATTAGGAGGAATCATGTGTCATCGATAGGGCAATCAACCAAAGCATGGTTAGCCAGGCACTTTTCAAACAAGAAACAGCAAAAAAGTTTCTACTGTAGAGGGACACTGGCTAGCATTGCAGAAATAGAACAGAAAGCAGATTCATTTGAAACCACACACCTGACATCACCCAAGCACTATTATTTCTGAAAATAATAATAAAGCCTTATACCCAGCTGCTGTCCATCCTCCTCTTATCTTCAGGCAGTCCTGCAGGGCCTGGGCTTCTATCTAACCCAACGCACACCTCGAGTTTCTGGCTGCGCACTGTCTGCTACATCCACAGTTCTCAGAAACACAGGATGAGTGGTTAGCTAAGAAATCTTCCTAATTGTTCAGCAATTTAGCCCTCTGATCTCCAGGAGGTACTTGCAGATCACCTCAACTGTAAGGGAGGACTGAACTCAATAGATTCGACTGATCTTGTTCCAAGAGGCATGTTGGAAAGGAGTAACACACATTTCCATACAGTTCTGATCAGGAAACATCCCGCAGTTATTTGAAGATACTTAGAGGCAGGCCTGACAACTGACACCAAATCCAATTGGTCATTGTAAAAATATGCGACTGGTATTCCAAACAGAGTGACGGCTTCCACAACAGGGGGAGCTGCCACTACTCAGGTGTACTTACCAATAAAGCAAATGGAAAAAGTGGCTGGTAATCAAAGACAAGGCTGTTGGCAGGGTGGCCAGAGTTGCTAGCAATAGAAGCAGAGTTCAGGTGCCCTTTAACCACGCAGAGAAAGTTAGTTCTGTGACAAAGCAGGGCTGGAAACACAATGACTATGAGTCATCACTAAGCACACGCTTTATCAATACACCTCATGATATTAGAGTTACTAATTAGTGACGGCACAAAACAGTGATGCATTAATAGGAAAAAGAGTAGTCCAAATCGTTGGCCATCTTTTCTTTTATTGATTTAGGACTTCAAACTATTTATGTGTATTTTCAAATCCAAGATGTCCACCTAGAACTTAACGTGTAAGCTGATTGCAGAGTTTTTCAGAAACCACAAAAATACTTTGAAGGCTTCAGGATTAGTCTTTGGCTGGTTGGATAGATGGCTCTGTTACCAAGTTTCCAGTAACACCAGCAGCATTCCCTACACACTCCACCAGCCTACTGAAAAAGATGCAACAACTGTAAACTTGAGCTCTACTTCAAAGCAATTTTCCAAAACATTGCAAAGATTCTGCAATGCCGCAGGTGTTTCTGCATGGCATCCCACAGAACCTCAGGTCACACAGCTGGACAGAACTGAGATTTTTCCCAAGTCCCCAGACCCAGACAGGGATTCAGGACAGAATGCAGCTTGTGCTCTAATAGCAGGAATGAATGCTCCACAAGCTGAGCTATAACCAAAGGGACAAGCGATCCACTTACTGATTTCAGCTGGCTTATGGGAACTCTGATTTGGCATTTGCCAGCTGTCTCTACCCCAATCACTGTTTTCCATTCCTTTCTCTGCCATGACAGCAGCACAAGATTTTGTACAGCTGTAGACTAAACAGCTTGGAGGAGGGAAGGGAGAAGAAAAAGATTAATCTTCTTAGCTAGTTAGGTTCCCTGACACAGTTCAACCTACTAGTATTTCTGCCAAAACAAGACAGTGTGAGAAGTGAGCAATCAAGAAAAAAAAGCTGCCACTGAAAAAAAGCATCTCAGGTCAAAACCTAATTTCAATTACAAACCAATCTCAATTGGCTACAACCATGGAGGACCCCAACTTTATCAACAAGTCACAGAACTCAGCAGCAGAGTTAAAAAAAAAAAAAAAAAAAAAAAAAGTTTGAGGTTTATATAAAACTAGCAAGTCAGAAGTCCGCCTGTGCCTCTTACATGCCTCTTCAGATGCAAGAAACTAAGACATGAAGCTTACAAAGAAAAACTTTGAGAACTGAGACTTTAAGCTTTTCATTGGAGGCTTCAGTCTGCCCATATGTTAATCTGAGAAGCTTCTATCGGAGCAGAACATGTGCTGTACTAACCCCATTTATTCACTTATTGGTCCAACTCCAGTAACTCTGTACCATTATACTGCTACCTCCGAACCTAAATGAAAATGTAATGCTATAGTTTAGGCAATTATCCCAAACCCTGTGCACCTTAATAATGTGATAAAAGCAATCTAATTTACAAATTGCATTAAGACCACTTTCTCAGGACCTCTGCCAGTTTTTATCCAGCCACCATTATCTAAGAAATACACCTTCAACTTTTAAAACAAGATCAATATTCTTTTTCCCCAACATGATCAATCTGAGTCAGTCTCAACGAGGAGAGCAAATTCCATAGGCTTAAAGCTGTCCCTTAATGAATAATGAGGGAGGCTCAAATCAAACAGCTTTTAATGCCATCCTACTACAACACTGGTCAGAGACTTGACTCTTAAATAGCCAGTCCTAGGTCGCTTCAGACTTAATTGATTGCAGGCAATACCACAGCTCCATTAGGAGGAAGAGATAACACCTACATATCCCCAAGCAGCAGTGCTACTGACTCCCAAGCAAACAAGATGTTCTGCACCAGGTGCTGCAAACATCTAAATTGCTTTAAAAAAGGCGATTCACCATGAAAGGCAGCACCTCAAACTTCTCTGCACCCTGCACTGCGCGCTTCTTGGCTCCCTCTCTGAGCATTTTGGCCCTCAGACAGCCGATGGACATCCAGTACAGGCAGCACAATGAAGTAAATGGAGAACTCCCAGAAATTACCTGTCAGGGTGACCACCTTTCAGCAGAGGACACCAGCAAGCTTAACCACCACTCTTACTCCATGCAGTTTCTGTTTATCCCCAGCATGCTGTTCTTTCTTCCTTAACTGACCCACGCTTAGCCCCCAAGTTATATTTCATTCCTTGCACCAAGAACTGCTTTAACGATCTAGAAAACAACGGCAAGAGGGGCAGTGACAGCTTCTAGCCAAGCTAGTCAGCTCTCATCAGGTTAGGACGTCCCTATTTTTTACTCAAAGATTTTAAAAACTGCTTTGACTGCTTCACTATGAGTGCTGGAAACAACAGGAGTCACCAGAGGGCACTAACACTTTCACCTAATGGCAAATGCACTCTTCAATTAGGAAGGCTGATAATTACATCCACATCATCATGTATATTTCATCTGGATTGAGCCTCAGCCAGCTTGTTCTAATCCACGTTCAAATCTCAACCACATGCTGATGAAGCAGTGGGCTACATCAAGTGCTGCGGTCGCACCCGCGATCCATGGGGGAGACGCAGAGTCTCCCCAGACAGACCCAAGGAAACAGAGGCGGCACATGCCTCTCCCAGCTCCCCTGCCATCTGAAGCTTACATTGCCTATTCAATGTGTTTGTATGTAAACACACACAAAAAAAAACACATCTGAAATAGGCAAGGGGAATAGATCGCAAGTCCTACACCTCAAAGAAACAAAACGAACAGCTATTCTTAAGAGTTGGCACCAAGGCAAATCCTACTTTACGGGACTGCAAGCATTTTCTTCCTTCAAAGGGACTAAAAAATAGAGGGGCTTTCAATTTAACAGCAAGCAGCAACAGATGCATTGCTCTCTCCAATCTGGCATCAGGAACTGTCACGATAGATGCTTTAACAAAAGAGGTTGCTCTTCACAACTGAGGAACAAGCAGGTTTTAAACCACCAAGATCACACATATACGACGCTAACAAGTATTTCCTGATGTTTGGACAGAGCAGCTCCTCAGCTTCTCGATGCCGGGCAGAGATACACTGCAGCACACCCTGAGATCTTCTGCAGCGGGAACCTTCAACTTGTGGATGCAGCTGATACAGCCCGAGAGACGGAGCACAGCCGGGTGGGTACAGCCCTACAGAAATTAAGGCAAAGCTGCCGGGGTCTGCAAGGCGTACAGCTTCTTTTTGCCAGCATTACTGCCATAGGGTTTTACCCATGCAGTCATTATTGTAGTTGGGACTGCAAAGCAACATGGACATGAGAAGCAAAAGGGAATCCTGTCCTTACAGAAAGGCACAGAGGAAGCCCGAAGGCTATCGCCTCTCTGTGCTGAGGTTATGGCCACAGAAAACCAGAACTTATAATAAAGATAGGATAGTAAGGATTTTGAGATATCTCCATAAGCTCTAGAAGACACCATTTGTGCTGTATGACAGCCTACAATCCACCTGGAAGCCCTGAAGGAACTCTAATAAGACCAGCTGTGACTGCACTCGAACACGACAAATCTCCGAATGCAACTGAGGAAAACTGCATTTCAACGTATTCCCCACTGGCCCTTCACCGTATTGTTTGTTGTACTTTAAGGTTTAATGCATGGGTTGGTTTTTCTCGTTAAACTTCCCTATAAACTGAAAACACGGGACAGGAGGCTGCCTCTCCCTCCCTCAGCTGTGCTCAGCCAGCAAGCAGGTTCAATGACTCCCACTTACACCACGCTGACCTGAGGAGTCCCAGCAAGCAGCTCCGATGTTCAGAACACCCCATGCTGCCGAGCATGTCCTCCCCTTCAGCAACTCCCAGCCACCCTCACCCGACTGCAGGTGTCCTTTCTGCTGGGCAGGACACGGGATGGCACCAGCTTGCCCACAGGAGGGGCTCTAACGCCAGTTCCCCCAGAGTCCTACAGGGCTCTTAAGGATCTCAGTGCCAGAAAAGAGTTGCAGCCACACATCTGCACATCCCAGCGACCTGAGTGTACAGAACCCCTACTTCAGATACCCAATGGTAACATTAAGGTCTCACTTCAGCACTCTTCTGAGGTGGTGAGTTCATAAATGGACAAAACGTGGATCCCACAAAGCTCTCACTGTGCAAGAAATACTAGCCACGCACACATACTACGGGACGGTTTCTACTGCAGCAGTTCCAGGTATCTAAATGTAAAGGTATTAACATGAATGCCCTCTTACTTTAAAATAGTATTTTTAAGTACCTTTTGTAACTTTACCCCTTCCAAGAGCTGTAAAACAACACTCAAACCAGAAATACACCGTGCCTTTGATGTCTTACAGTTAGACAAAACGCAACTACGCTCCCCACCCTTCAAGCAGGTTTCAGCTCAGCTTTATTTATTGAATGAAAGGAGGAGCCCAAATGACTCAGCTCCAGGGAAGTATAAAGGAAAAGATAAATCCCTAATCTCAATGAAAAGAAAATAAGGAAGAAACTAAGATGGAAGCATGTCTTCATCAATGCAAATCTTTTAATATTCAAACGTATGTCAAGCAGAGCATTAGCACACGTAGATCGTTAGCTTTCCTGGAGTCTTCAGTCTGTCTTAAGAGTTTAAAATCAAAGTTTACTCAATTAGCTGAAGCTAAGAAGTTTGTCCTGTAGCTTCATGTTTGGTCACTCGTGCTGTGCAGCACCAAGATCAAAAAAATATCTAAATGGGGATTTTTGATCTACATGGTCACCGGCAAGTCCAGTGCGGAACAGAAAAGATGTCCCCAAAAATTCTGAACAAAGGCAATTTTTATAGGAAAAAAACTGACAGTAAACAGGATAATCTCGTCAAGAGCGTGTTTGTTTATTTTTCCTCCACTAACTGAGGGAGGAATCAAACACAACTTCTCAATATCCAGCCAAAATAAATTACGAGTTACAAGTATTTCACAAGGGGGCCAACAGACTCCAAGCAACTGCTGTACATCTTCCACATGCATTTGCAGACGACTGCTCTTCCCCTACCTCAGACACACCACACTAGCGTTTCTGTGCAGAATAAAGCGCCTTAAAGTGCCTTGCTGGGAAGAATATTTAAGTCCAGACTAGCAGGAGTGTTTCTTTACATACACTCGAAACTCTAAATACAGATGTCACCAGAGGGCACTCTTTCAATTCAAGCGACCTAGCTTAGCAAACTTCTCAGGAAGACTGCAGGCAGCCCACATGCAGGGATGTGCAGAGGCTGTACAAAGTAGTAATTCTGCTTCTGCAAGACATTTCCCTAAGAAAATACACATAAATCAAATGTAAATATTTCTCCCAGAAAAGTGAAGTATTTCTCGTAGAAGCCAGAAGCACTGCTAAGACCACAAGCAATAATCAACTTCTGTACTTTCCTCCACCGTGCACTTGCTGGTATCTATTCATTCCAACAGTTTTGGCACCTGTGTGGAGCGGATCAGTTTATGGAAAGCAGGACCCAAACCAGTACAGATCATGCAGAGGCACCCATGGAAGTCCTAAGACTATCATATCGTGGTCTAAGTCTTGCAGTAATAGAGGAAAAAACAGACGTGCAGCGAAAGCTTACTCTACTGCTTGCTGTTCTGTACCTGATGTTTTCTTAAGATGGCCAAGAATTAGACCATTTGCATGAAGATAATATATGGGCATCGGCAACATCAGTAGTTATTGATCTATGGTCCATGTTTTATTTCTATAGGACTGCTGAGATCTAAAAAAGATTTTTTTTTAAATCCTGTCAAGATGCAAGCCTGCCAGGTGAAACGTGACCAACCACTAAAATCAAAATAGGTCTACACATAAAAAAGGTTGCAAACCACTTCTCATGTGAATAGAAATATGGTACTAGTGTCCGTTTTGTTTAGAAACAAAACACCAACAGAATACTACTGAAATCAAGCCTGATGCACAGGCAGAAAATTATAAGAAAAAAAAACACACGGTGCATACCACGGCAATTTCCAGTCTTGAAAGAAATTGAGAAAACAGGTTCACAAGACATTGAGTGACTGTTTATGCACCTATCCCATTTGGCAAAGTCCACACCTCTTCCATATGCAATAGCAAAGACCCTTGGTTTATCACAGCAATGGAAGCGGTGGGGGAAAAAAAACAACAAAAACAAGCCCTGTGCAAAGGCACCTTTTGTCAGCACGGGGATGCCTCAAACAAACAATCCCATGCGCAGAATTTCACCAGGCGGTAACTACTGGTGAACACACAGGTGCTTGAAACTACCACCTATCATCACTGCTCATCTCGGTTTAAAACACATCACATCGTGGCTTTTCCAGCATCTGCTGCCGGGAAGGGCCCACACCGAAGGTTTTTGCTGCCAGACGAACACCCCCTCCCTGTCCCTGCTGCGTGGAGGGGCCGCCTGTCTGCTGTGCCAGCACCCCGGCCCCCTCCTGTCACCGCAACTCCCCCCAGACCCAGGCCACGGCCTGCGGGGACGGAGAAAGAAGGCACGATAACGATGATAATGAAGGGTAACGATGATAATAAAGACAGAGAGGGGAGCGCCGGCCGGGCCCCCCCGCCCCACAGCCCTCCATCTTGCGGCGAGGCCGCCACCGCCCCACAGCCGCTGACAGGGGAGGGGGCCCCGCCGCCCCCGGCCCGCGGGGGAGGGCGCCTGGCCGCGTGTCTGCCCCTGTGTCTGTCTGTCTGTCCGTGTGTCTGTCTGTCTGTGTGTCCATCTGTCTGTCCGTGTGCCCGTTCCTCGAGGGGGGGCAGGCTGCGGGCAGGGCTCGGGGCTCCGGGCACGGTGTGGAGCCGGGCAGAGGGGTGCCGGGACCCTCCCCGGATCTGGGAGGGGACGCGGCGCCTCCAATCCCCGGCCGTGAGCGCTGCCGGGCCCGCCGCGCCGCCGGGCGGGGGGAAGCCGCCTGTTTCTCCTCCTCCTCCCCGCAGCCGGACAATGAGCCCCGCCGCGGCTCCCCGCGGAGGCGGGCGCCGGCTGCCCGGTCCCCTCCTCCTCCTCCTCCTCCTCCTCCTCCCCGCCGCGCCGCGCCTCACCTGCGAGCGGGGCCGGGCCGGGCCGGGCTGAGGGAAGGGCTCCGGCTGCGGGCTGCGGGCTCCGCTCCGCTGCCGCCTGCGCCGGCTCCGCGCGGGGGCCCCGCCGCCCGCCCTCGCCTCACACCGGGGCGGGAGGAGGCGGAGGGAGGCGGGAGGGGGGGGGGGTGCCCGCCCCGCCGCTTCCCAGCGCGCATGCGCGCCGAGCCCTCCCGCCCCGCCTCCTCGGCCTCCCGGGGTGGCGGCGCACGCGCCGCCCTCAACGGCTGGGCCGGGCCGGGCGCGAGCCCCCGCCTCAACCGCCAAGCAACGGCCGGGCGCCGCGCGCGGGTTGCCATAGCGACGGGGGGGGGGGCTCGCTGTGAGGGGAGCCGGCTGGAAACTTATTAGAGTAATTAACAGGCAGCGTTCACACACACACACACACACACACACACGGTGCTTCCCAAACAATGCCCCAACAATGCTTTCGGCCGCCCACTGCCCCGCTTTTATCCTGTCACGGAATCCAGGCCCCGGCTGCCCCCTTCAGTCCCTGAGGGATAGAGGAGCGGCGGCGGCAGAGCGTCAAACTCGTTTAAACCAGGATACATGAAAGGAAAATAAAACGCCAAATGCCATCCATACGCTAAATTTGGTCTACCACCGACGGGTAGCTCTGTGACCAGGTTTGCAACCACGACATTTAACACAGAAATAAAATAAGATTCCAAGAGGGTACTGAAATAATAAAAACACCTCAGAAAGGGGAAGCAAAGGTAATTTTTCCCTAAGCTATTCTCCTTCAAAGGTAAATTGCTCCTAAACTAATCTCCTTCAAAGGTAAAATTTCCCTAAACTATTCTAAAGCAGGAGACAGACTATTTTGTCTTACAAAACAAGCTTCTCAGGAGTAGTTATTTAAGCAGCAGATATAGAGGGCCTGGAGACACAAATTGTGAAAGACACTTCACAACTCTTTCATTAAATGCTTCTGAAAAAAAATCTATATAGTGGGTTGTGAGGAGAGAAAGAAAAAAAAAAAAAAAAAAAAAAGCAATGTCATGGATCACAAACTGAGAAAGATGAGACAGGAAAACAAATGGTCATTCATAATTATGGTGAAAAACCCAAACCATAAAGTATTTTTGAAATTTTGTGATGGGATGTGTGTTGTAAACACCCTTACAAATAATCTAGGAAAAGGGCTGTGCAGAAGGAGACAACACTTGTAGAGGATGCGAGATTACTCACAAGTGTGAGGGCGGATTGGAAAGATATTCAGGGTGACCCAACTGTGTAGGAGGTCAGTACAGTGACAAATTCACTACTGATAAATAATCATCAATACAACAGAACACATAAAACTAAAATAAAGGTAATAATAGCTAAAGAAATGTGCAGACATCTTAAACAATAGCACGGTAGTAATCTCTCCTGAGTATATGAACGGAGTCATGCAAACAATGTGCCCAGATATGAAATGGAGAAAAACAGGCAAAACATTGGATATCATGCCATCGTTTCATATCAAAAAGGATTTTAAGGAATGAGTGATAAGGAGAAGTGATGAGAGGAATAATAGATTTTTTAATTAAAGATAAATTTGGCAGTGGAACCAAAATGCCCAGTTCCACCTAAGTGCTGAAATGCCATTTTTACATTAAAGACCCATGTTTAGTTAGTTGCAGAGCCCTCTATGATTCCTCAGTCTTTTCCAAGATGCCACCTTCCAAAATTCAGTTGCCCATTCTATATGCATAGCTGATGTTCCTTATTATTTTATAGGTGCTGATTTTCCCCATTATATTTAGTATATTTCCCCATTAGATTTATTATTCCATTTAAAATTCATTATTAGTTGACTATTGCAGCTGTGCTGTTAAATATTCAAATCACAGGAAGCATCAAAAAGAGAGGAAACGACTAGATGAAAGTATGTGGCAAAATAGTTGATTAGAATGAAGAACGCTGCTGTCAAAAGTAACAGGAAACCGCTGCCACTTGTGACTGGCAAACTGTTAGGGAATGTGTGCAGATGGCCAAACCCCACCAAACAGGGTTCATTCCAAATGCACGAGGCTGAAAATTTTGCAGCCTGCAGGACACCACTTTCATCTCAGAGAACAAAATTAGAAACAATATTTACTTATTCATCCTTCCTGCTTGTAGGTACTCTTCTGAATAATTATTGACTATAGATCATGGAAGTTATTTTTACAGCATTTTTATCCCAATTTTTATCAGCAATTTCTATTTATATAATCTGCTGCTCAACAGAGAAGTTACACTTCCCTGCAGAAGTGTAACTAACTTCACTGTGAATAGAAACCCCTCACGCTATGTAGGATATAAACATTTCCTTTTGTGAGTAACTGTTTGCATTTAACATTTTCTACCAACTGAGATGTTGGAAATTTGTCAGTATATTTTTGATTTCACAGGTGAAAAAACATTTTTCCATTAGGCAAAATAAAACGTGTATGCTTCCATGTACAAACTTTAATGTGTTTGCAGGAGCACCTGTAATGAAACATTGACACTACAATTTAAAGCGCTCGCTATAGTAAAATCTCAGTCTGTAAAAATGTCAGCAGATTACAGTGACTGATTATTATACGTTCATTAACAGAAGATAGCATAAGCATTTTAGATTAAAAAATTGCAATGTAAGTTACTTAAATGTATTCAGGTTTACTCATATAGATTGCAATATAAAATATTAAAAAAAAATGAAGAGAGGAAAAGCATTTGATTATAACTGATAGCAAATCAAATAGTATTTGATTTATATATATATCTATATCCTGCTGAAGGCAAAGCTCGGGGATTATGACTATACATTAATATAAAATCAAATGAATTTAGTTACTTGGGATGCTTGGCTGCAGAAAAGATACTTCTTAATCTTGTTTTGGTAACTAAAGATTGAAAAGAGCATAGCTTACATTTTGGCACCTAGTTAACACTTCATTATTACTTGGCACTAAGTAAACGTCTTCTAAGGTATGGTCAACTATCATAAAAAGTCATTAGTTAAACTCAGTTTGATATTAGATGTCCCAACAAAATAATTGCTAAAGCATATAGCTCCCCTTAGGAATTAATAAAATAATAGAATATGTTTTCTATGTATTTCAGTATATTTTATATAATACTTTTATGTATTCCAATATAGTAGACAATATTTATATAGCCTGTAAATCCTATTTTTTTTATTATTTTTCTTTGGCTAAAGTCATTCCATGAGTCTACCTGCACTTAATTCACATAGTACTTCAGTGCGAGAGATACTAAAGAAATGAAAATATTGCTAAATTTACTCTAAAATTTACAAGAATAAAATTGTTTTGTTTTCTTTTTCTTTTGTAACCGTGCAGTCATATCTCAAGTCTGCATCACTATGCTTAAGCGCTGTTGAGGTACCTGCCACCTGAATTTGTTACTTCGTGAGTTGAGAGTGCTTACCTCTGCAAGACTGACTTTATAGATGCAGTGCTTTACACTGTATGAGTTAGTATCTGGATTCTAGTAAGATATGTAGTCTACAACACTTAACTCGTACGTATTCCTGCTTTTTTGATCTGTCATTCTCTCTGGCATCCTTGCATTTGCTGTAGGTAAAATAGGAGACAGAACCGGATACATGTAACATTACTGTGACTGTCACCACCTTCCTCTTTCTTTTTGGAGGATGTTTATGCTCAATACATAATACGCACATCTTGTCTTCTACCCTTCAGTAAGGAGGATGAGCTTCCTGCTTCAATCATACAAAAATGCAATTTCCAGTTGGTTCAGTTAAACCTGAAACTAATCATAAAAAAAAATAATATTCTAACAGATAAAAATGTCAGTACCAGAGGAATCTGGTTCAAGTAGACACTAAGCACCCGGTGTTTAGAGTTTTCAGTTGGGGGAAGAAAACATTACAACGAATGTTTCACTGAAGAGTGTATGTATGCTTCCCAACTGCTCTAATTCGATACGTTCAACTGATGTGCTAATATTTGCTCCTAAAAGTATAGTGATTAATGTGAGAACACCCCCCTAGAAATATATATCTACTTGTTTCTCAGCTTGAGCAATAATGAAGGGATGAGTTGGACTCACAGTTACATCACCCTGATGTAACACTGGTTCTGGTTGTTTTTATTATTTTTAAGATTGCAGCTTTTTAAAGAATACATTCAAGCAGCTGCCTCTAAATTCACCCAAGTGCGTGTGTATACACACATATAAAGTGTATATACGTATATGTACACACACAGAGACTTTAAGAGGACTTCCTCTTTGCAGCTGCAAAGCACTTTTTTTCCCAGGGTCAGCAAAGGTTCTTCCATGTCTCAGCAGTACACAGATAACATGTTATTTCCTCACTGTCTCCCATGCAACTTACAGATTTTTCCACAGGAAGAGTATATATTTTTTCCTCTATTGCTTTCCTACGCCCAGATGTAAAATAGTTAGGAACTTGCTTTATGTTAGAGTCCTAAGAGGAGCCATTCGTGACAGGGACAGTAGTCCCTGGAAATATTAGGGAGGGAGCAAGAGGCAAAGAACGGATTGGCAGCACAGAACCTGAATACTGATGTCCTTTTTGTGTTTTCCTAGCATCTCTGTACATCACAGGAGACAGTACATCATTAGAGACAGTACTTGCAAACTGCTTAAAAGAAAGCAAATCCCCCCACAATTGTTTTTATGTTGTATAAATATCTATCTAGACGTTTCTCGTAAAGAATGGAGATGCTGGGATGCCTACATGATTTATACACGGAATGGAAGTAGCACAAACATGATGATTTAGAACAGGTTTTAATGACCATCTGAAGGGGAAAGATCCCAAATATGGACAACAGCAACTGTTAATTGGAACTAGTCATATTTCATCTATGTAAACAAAGTAATGATCATGTCTGCCACAAGACTTCAAGAGATTTATCTTCCAGGCTCCCTAATATGGATACATCTGTCCCCTGCTTAAATCCTATGTTCTTGCCATCTGCTCCAACACACTTTTTTTCAGCCTCAAGCAGTGATTAAACAGCTATTTGGAGAAGAAAAAAAGTCTTTTTAAATTTCTTACTAAAACATTATAAACGACTATAAAAAAAATGCAAACCCATGCCCCTCTTGGATCTCCATTGATTCTGTATACAAAATGTTATCAGTGAGATGCTTAACTTAAATTTCCAGGTAACGTTTGACCGTACGATAGGAGACATCACACCCACAGATTTAATGTAGTTTCAACAGAGAGAGTAATAAAGTAGCTGCAGATTAAGTTAATGTCATTTAGTTAATCAGTCAAAATATGATTAAGAGGTTACAACGTGGCAAATAAAGCAACATTCCACTTCAAAAAGAAGTAAACTTCCTCAGATTCTTTAGCTGCACCACAAGAAGCTTAGCAAATGATACTCCTTTGAGAAGTGCTGTCTACTTACCTCTGCACATCCTGGACGTGGTGGAGGGGGAAGGAAAGGGACGTAGCTCTCTCTTTCCTGTACAAGGAGAAGCAAGAACAACAATTCAGTAGATCCTGTCCTCCTGCCTTCTGGGCAAAACTACAGCCTGCCTGGTCCTCATGTGGGTCATGTAAATTAGGGAAGCTCTTTATTCCGCACCCATCGTTCACAGCAGACAGTGAAGGATCAGTCACTATCCATCTCTTACTGCTTATTGTGCAGTGCAATGTTGATACTGTCATAAATATAAACATTGAACTTGTCCTTTCTCTATGAATGTCCTCAAAATATTTTTTTTTGGTTGTTTCTTCTTCCTTTATGGAAGAAATTATGGATTTCACCTCTTCCTCATTTCCCTGAGCTTCACAGGAGGTAACTGGCCTCAGTACTTATGTTTCTTAGCCTTTGCTCTCTTGGCTGGTTTACTATGCTTCTGATATGCTCTGCAATTATAATTGCTACTGCTTGTAAAGATGGGAAAACAGGATTTTTTGCACTGCTTGTTAAACAATGTCATGTCTTTTCAGAAATAAAGCACAGCAAAGAAAATCTAAAATATTCTTTTTTCATCCAAAGCTAATAATCCTTGGCCGGAAATATTTGAGTATAACGTCTACTCGAAAAATAGGTGTAAATCCATTGAAGACTTTGCCACCCATTAGCAAAGAGCTTTTCTGTGAAGGATGTGGATGGTCCACCTGTTCAGCTTTAAATTTAGTAAATACCATTGATTAAATTATTATACACAAATAGAACAGATAGTTTTATAGCTGGTATGTTCACGAGAATTAATATAAACATTCTTGGGAATATTTTGGGGGTAAGTAAAGGAGCAAGACATCACCTTTTGTAGCCTACGTGTCTTGTGTTGGAGGGCTTCTATGCTGCCAAGCTCTTTGATAACATTGGGTAAGGCTATAGTATCTCTTTGATAACATCACTGCATGTAAACTGGCTTGTCAGGAGCTGGAGTTAGATGGCCTAAGTATGCTGATGATATGATCTTATATGAAAATTAGGAAGCCATGTTATAATACAGTTTTAGATCCTCATTTAGAGCTGAACAAAAGAGGTAGAAATAATGTTTCGGACTCTCAGTTGTTTTCCAGATACTCTGTTTTTTCCTGTGTATCTCAAGCATTATCCTACAACTAGGAAATGCTGAATGTTAGGATTTTGAAAACACTATTTAAGATAATTTATACTAAAAGAAAAAGACAAAACAACATTTAGAAAAACATCTGAAGGTTTCAATATTCTCTACTAGAAATGTTTGAGAGACCCATATACGAAATCAATCTGAGTTTCTAGATTCAAATTCTGTCTTAAGCTATGAAATAATTTTCATATCAATATAAATGCTCCTGGGAATATTGAGATTTTTCAAAATTTCACTTCTTACAGAAAAGAGAATCATACCACTTTCACTGCCCTATAATACCACTGCTGAGAATCACATTAGCAATTTATCACAACAGCTTCTGTTAAATGAGAGAGGAAAAAGCAATAAATATATTCTTAAAGTAAATAAGTCAGTGTCCATGGAGGCAAGGCCTGTCTCATAAGAAAAATCATCTGACACGGAGCACTGTGACTGTAAGGTCTAGTGTTTATAAAGTTGTCTCAGCTGGAGACAGCTGCTGAACTTTTGAAATTTTGAAGAGATCTTTCCTGCATCCACTAGAAAGGCTTTGAAGTACACTCAACAAGCAAATTCCAAAATACAATGGGTGTATTTTAGCCAGCGTTCACCTAAAGTCCTCTCCAGCTACTGCTCTATGCCACCTAATATCAGAAAAAGATACGTGCCTGGGACTCAGAGGAATATTACAGTTCAAAAAAATTGCATATCCATTTTAAATCCTCCTTTGAGAGTTGCATGAGAAAACACTTTGCCAACAATTAGTCTAAAGTAATGTAGAATTTGAGTATTTTATTTTGTACTACAGTTTATTATTACATTGCTTCTGCCAACACACTATCTGAACACTCTTCAGCACGTTACAAACAACTAAAATTTGACAGATTTATTGTCTTGTTCTTTCCCTGGAGGAAAGCTGTAAATAAGCTAGCTTGTTTTTTTTTACACTTCGTCTTTTAGATATAGCTACAGATGCTTTTAGTTTTCACTAGAGAAGGTAAAATTGAGTGAGAAATTAGCAAGTTTCACAGTAGTCTTTAATTCTTACAGGAATTCTTTCTGAGGTCTCGCCTTGGCCTCCTCTGTCTCCCACACAGATGGAATTCACCACATGAGGTACAAACTTCCTTTGTGTCTAAGGAGCATTGTAATTTTGCTTCCAGAACTGATAGTCTCGTATAGAAATACTGAGCTTAGTAACCTCAGTTTAGGACTATCACTTTTAATATCATGTAATATTCTGCAGTAAGGTAATGCAGAGAAAGTTTGATGTGCTTGCTTTGCCCACATTGCATTTATTTTTTTTAATAGTTGGCATTTAAGAGACACTATTCATTACACTTGTACTTGTCATAAGTAACAGTCCCCATTCTTTCAGCCTGAGAATTTACAAGATAAGGTCCAAATTTCCCTTTCAGGGAGAAGGTTGCCAGAATTGAATGCATGTTGTACTAGGGATTTTCAAATACCTATACATATACGATTAATAATTCATGAACCCTGGAGAGCATTTGGGTACCAAATAACCAATGGTGCTAGAAATAGAAGGGTAAAGGGACAATGTTTGGGGCTGCCTGTGCAGGTCAAGACATCATGTCAAAGAAAACAAGAGGTCGCAGAGAACAGCCAAGACACACGTACTACTTTGGTGAGTGTGCTTGTATGATAGGGGAATAAAGAGGAAGGAATAGGAGATGCCTTTGCGTGGGTGGAAACTACTGAGTTTCTCATATCTGGGCAATCATGATTTCTACACACTATCCAAGCAAACTGAATTTGGAAAATCCTGTCTAAACCAAGAGCATCCCAGGTGGCTTTTATGGAGATAAGAGCAGCAGGATGAAATGCAGAGTTCGGGGGGGGTGGGGTGGGGAGAGGATTTTTAGAAGATGAACTGAAAATCAAGCATGTAATGGACCTCAGTTATGGGCACAGTCCAACAAAAGCGGTACACAATACTAGTGCAGTGTAACTAAACACTGGATACAGAAAACATAGAAAATCCAACCGTACTTTCAGCAGTAGATTCTTAGCTTGAATATATTGTGCATTTTGGCTTCTGGCTTAAAAAATATTAAATAAAAGAGGATTAGGAAGAAGAACCTAGAAGAGCCACAAGAGCAATGCCCTAAAAGAAGACTGTAAAACAAGAGAAACTAAAACTCGTGTATACATGTATAAGTGCTTTGATCTACAAATGAGAATGAGACACAAATGTCTTATCTGCATAGTCATCTTCATCATTCAGTGAAACCAGCAGGGCAATGCACTCAAGGGTACACAAATATACATCAAACGACAGTTTCCACTCCAAAGATGAGAAAGTGCACAATGCTTTCAGCAGCATACAGTATTACAGATCTACAGCAGCATCGTGGGCCAGCTGTGGAAAGAGGCAGCACGTGTCCCTTCAGGAGAACTTACTCCCCAGCCTGCCCATGCCACTGTAATTCCCCCAGTCAAGGCCTTGTTCTCCCCAGTCCTCTGCTTTCTGCAGGCCAGCACGGCAGCAAAGCTCCTCTGCTTCCATGGCAGCTTCCCAGCTTGACTGAGGCTGAGACCAGCAGCTGGGTGTGAAGGCTTTCATCTTACCTCTTGGGAAGAGAGGTCAGGCAGTGTGAATCCTAAAGGAAACCTCACTACATCCCTACACAGCAGGCACACATAGCTGAAGCTGGGAAGCAAATGAAACACATCTCATTACCTGTCACAAAGTGTGAGAAAGAGAAAACACCTTGCCAAATGAAAAGACAACAAAATTTTGCATGAACTCTCCCCAGGTGCATGTTAATGCAACGTTCCACTTCTTTGGCTCCGGAACTCTGTGCTCTAGGACAAATAGTTGAGCAAACGAAACAAATAGCTTAAAAGATTTTTATTTTTAAGGATTAGAAGTGCATGTATAATAACAACATGCTTACAGAGGGAACAACTGCAAGCATTAGTGTCAGAGATGCTTTGCAGCATAAACTGATCACTGACAGGAGAAATTCCTCTCCTTTATATATTTTGCATAACGTTCAGGTACACTGCCTTCTGCTGAAGCATTAAATTTAGGCTACTGCTGGAGACAGAGAAGGTCCTCAAGAATAACAGTCCTCGGTTCTGTTCGTTGTTTTTACTACCAGCTATTTATAGTACATTATTAAAAAGTCAGACTGTACTGATTTTGTTTTGTGACAGAGGGAACAAATGTGCATATGTGAGGTTTATGTCAATGTGTGTTTGGATAAAGGACCTTAAGAAAGGATCTTAAAAATTAAGTTCTTCTGTTTCTCCCTTTTATTGTTGAATCCTATTTGAGTTAAGTGCTTGTGGTTTGGATTCACACAGGTGGGAAACATCTTTAAAGACCTTTCCATTTCAATTTAATCTATTTCCTCTGATGGTTTCCTTCTATTCTATTAAGTAACTAGACTCAGGTATTTAAACCAATTGCTGCACAATGAGCCATAAGAAAAGGCAGCAGGTTGGATGGATGATTATAAGGCAGGAGGTTTGAAGTACACTGACAGGATATTACCCAGTTTGCAGCTCTTATCTGTCAAAAGCAACAGAACAGAATGAGGGCAATTAGACTTACTAGCTGGTTTACTGACCTGTAAGAATAAAAGGAATAAAAATGCCAGAGTGTGATAAAGCAGGCAACACTTGCAAAACAATAACAGGACGTGCATAATAGCATAAGAAACATCCTTAAGAAAAACATGATTTCTACTTCTGTTTTGTTAGTAAAAATATAAAGGGAAAGAGCCACCAACAGCTGTGCAGAGTAGAGCTTGCTTTTCAGGAAAATACGCAGGGCCAGATCTCGCCTCCTACATCTGCACATGCTTTCTGCTCTTCAGGCCCATGGAAACGTGCCAGGAAAATTAATTGGCAGAGGACTGTATTATCTCTTCTGCATAGTTCCCATGTAGTGTCTCAGAGAAAGAACATGCAGCTAGGGAGCTGACAGGAAAAGCAGCCTGCTGGGGAAAGCTGTCCTTGACTCCCACAGATCCCAGAGGATATGCCAGATTTCAGTGGGACATCTCCTTCTCACTGATCTGAGGCGATCTGAAGAACTGTGTCACTGAGATTTCCTTCTATAGATGAAAAGCAGGGGATGATTTGGGTGTCGGGGTTTTTACATCCTGTGTGAGTTCTGGGCAGAAGCACGAATTCTGATGAAATGACAGCTTTCTTAAACTACCAAGCAAACAGGTCACTGTTTGAATGCTAGGTCATTAAGCCTGCAGCTGCCTCAGAAATACTGTAGCAGAGGATTTGAGATTGGAAAAAGGAACCAGGGACATTATAAAGTCCTGGCTTGCTCCCATACAACCCACGCCCTCCCCTGCCATTTGCCCCTCCCCTACCTTTCAGGAGCTTCCAGGCTCTTGGTACCCAGGAAGGAGGGACGTTATGTCTTTAGGAGTTGCTGATCCCCAACTTTCATATATTATGAACAGAAAGCTATGATCCGGCCTGCTGATTTACAGAAGAGATGCCAGACTACTGTCCTCTCAGTTTCCCATTAGGTAATGCGCATCCTTCTTCTTCTTGCCCAGTGGAAAATCCCACAAAGTAGGAAAAAACATTCTGCAGTTTGCATTGATAAATTACTGAAAAGTACCTCTCCAGTTTGGGTCTGCAAGGCATGTAGAAGGGTCAGAGCCTTCAAATCCTCAAATTCTTGGGGGAATTCTGCATCACTTCCATTAAGAGTCAGTGGAGTCCTCTCCCCTCCTCCACCATTTCCTGCTCCCTCCGCTGTCTGTACCACTCCTGCAGCACAGCTCAGTAAGAAACTGTACTGCTGTTAGCTCCCTCCCATATGGCTATGCACTAATCCCCCCTCCTACACATTCATGCAAAGTGGGGAGAAACTATAGATGTAGAAGAAATCCTTCACTGAGCAGCCGCCTGCTATCTAGGTTACATCTGGCAATTAAAAGGTGCAAAAGAATCATGCTAAGCAGCGCTACCGCTTTCCTCCCTCTTCCTTGCAACATCTGCAGAGCTTCCAAGTATCCTGAATTTGCAAACCTAGATTCTGAGGGGAGTATTAAAAATGGGAGAGAGCTTGTAATCACCTTTCTTCTCCATTTACAATCTCAAAGTATTTTCCACATGATTTTTAATTATTGGTTTTGCTCCCTTTGTCTGTTTGGTCAACGAAGAATCAACCGTGGAATTACCGAAAGATGAAGGGATGGGAAAAGGAAAAAACGGTGAAATTGTATCAGGCAGTAACTTTCTGGGAAAAAACCCTCTGCCCCTGCCTATTTACATGGATGCTTTTTTTTTTTTTTTTTTGCATCCTAAGAAAGCATGTCAAGAAACATGCCATTTGTCAGGAGCTTGCGATAGCAGGCTGTCAGCTCACTGCCTAGCAACTCGCACTGCATTGGGATATCCTGGCGTTACACACACTGGCACGTCGCATTGCTTAGCACTCACTGCCTTGAACCATCTCACTTGCTGCTCTGTTACACCAGGGTCCTCGCTTGGGAGACACTGAGCTGCCTTTCTGTCGGCTGACCCAACGAGCTCAGGTAATGGCATCAGTAGGAAAAACAATATAAGGGTTTATCTAGGTATCAGATCTACTAAACCACCAAAGTCACAATGGGTTTACATGGGATTTCACATTAAATAGAAACTCAGCATCGGCATAGCATGGACATCAGGCTCCTTGAAATGTTAGCAAGCATTTTGAAACTTATTTCTCACAGACAATTAGGAAAATAAAGCTATGATCTTCAAAGTAGAAAAACAAAACAAGACAAAACATATAAATAAAACTTTTTTTTTTTTTTTTTTTTTTTTTTTTTTAATTTACCTACACAACAGCAGCTTGGTTGTGTGATTTGGTGATTAAGTGAGGAGAATAACATTTAGACTGAAGCACCTGGGTAGAAAATCTGAGCTTCTAGCCTTCCCCCCCCCCAGGTCATTCTGTCCCCCAAAACTTCTGTTGTAATACAGAGGAACAGGAGGGACAAAACTGAGGATCACAATCCTATATTATTTAAAAACCTTTATTATTTAAAAACCTTTAAGAACACATAAAAAACGCCTTGACTTCAACTCACTAAATAACAGCCAGACCTCAGAGGTCACAAGAATGCTGATTTTGCAGTTGAAGGTCTTTGAAAAATTCACCGTGCTGTTTTCAACACAGCTGTGTTAGGGCCTTGGATTCCCACAATACAAGCATTTCAATGAGATTTTTAACTGTGACAAACAGCTAATGCTTTTTCTTTTTTTTTTTTTTTTTTTTCTCTCATGTCTGTAGGTCTAGGTCAGGGGTTCTGAACCATGGTTTTTAATATAATACTGAAGATATGACAAGTAAAAAGCATAATACATGATAATACAGAGGTCTTCTCTCAACTGCCTCTTTCACAAGACATGAAAATCAAGAAATACACTCTAAGCTTTTGGCTTTTATGTATGTATGCAGCTCAGAATTGTTTCAGCTCATGTACCTTTTCAATTGCTTGCACGTTCCTATAAAAATATGCAGAACGTTTCAAAAATGCAAGTCTTAATGCAATCATTGTAGCTAAGGATGTTATTGCGTACCAAAACTGGAAAACAAATCTCCAGTGAGAGGAGTCTGACAGAGGAAAAAACAAAACAACACAGTCAAAACCAATACATGATTATGGTGTAGAGCAGTCCCAATGCACAGGAGGTGAACGTTTAGAGCAGAAGAGCCAAGCAGTCACTGAAACCACTCCGCTGATCACCTCAGCCCCAAAGAGGGATTTTGCTGTTACAGCATAACTGGCTCCACGTACATGCTAGACAACCAGATAGAAGAGGCAAACGGATCTAGTTAATGCCCACAAAGGTCTATAAATGACACTCAGATGTGATCAGTAATTTTTCATCACTAAAAAATTAAAGCTCCTCCCAAAGAACACATGAAATCATTCTCAGTGAGTCTCATTCATGCTTCTGCTAGTGTGTGCATCTGGAGCAGTATCAGTAGCGATCAAGGCATGAAATATCTGAACAAGTGGCAAATCCTATGCATCAGAGCAGAAGATTGTCTGAAATATGTTTCTCCATTGTACCTAACATAGTATATACTGCAATGGGACATGGAAAGCTAGATGATTTTTTTAGGAGCCCAAAGCCCATAGAATCTAATTTAGAAGGAATTCTATTCCCCATTAGTCCTTTTGGGATTACCCAAATATATACAGAAACTCTTACTTATTTTCTCAATTAGCATTTGATATTCTTGGAACGTTACCAGCTCTGTAAATTCTACATTTCGCATTACTTTCCTGAAGCCTACTTATCCTAGAGTATGCTAAAAGCATTTGCACAGATGCAGGAAATTATTACTATAAGTGTGATTCCTATGCTTAACCTTGACTAGAAAATATGGCAAATGCAGTAGTGCATGTTCTGTAGTCTTTGGAGCATGCTACATTTAACACTCCATTACTTACCTGATTTTTTATTGCAATACTTCTAGACAAAAACTAATGTTAATCGTTGCATCCTCCTCTCAGTACATTGCAAGTACATTCATATCAGCAGCACTCATATGGTATGTGCTGTGGCACTTCTGGAAGACACACATGGACATACACACACACCACCACTTGCACTTCACTCTGTAAGCTGTCACCAACATGTTATTTTTATCAGCTTTATTTGCAACTAGGGATGGAGAGGTACAAATAAGGGAGGCAGATATACTCGAAACACTCAAATAAAAAACGAAGGATTATCCAGGACAATGTATAACCATTTGCCAGAAAATAAATGCAGAGAGTACTTGGACTCTAAACAAAACCGTCTCACAGATCACTCATCATCATTGTGCTGACCCAATTAATTTTCCAGTTCCATACAAGTTGCTAGTTTTTGAGCTTGTTCGTTAAACGGGTCAACCCAAATTGGTACATCTCAAATTTGACGCGGCATTTCCATCACGCTGTCCTTCCCTCCAGCCTCCCCCTCCATGCTCAGAGAAGCAGGCTGGGCACTGAGAAGGGATTTTCTGCCTCAGAACACCTGGGCATCGCAGCGCCTTGCTGCTAAGACCCAAGCACAGCAAAGTGCAGTGGCTGCTTGGTGTGCCTGTTTGGACACCCCCAGGCTCACCCCACAGGACTGCCACGGTGCCCAGTCCAACCCCCTAGAGGGTGGATGGGCCCGCCAGCATAACTTGATTCCCTGTGCAGCAGACAGCAGACTGGACCCCAGGAGCAAATCACAGCTGTTTTAGCTGCAGCAGGCCCCGGGGATCTGCAGAATGCAGCAGCACTCCAGCCATGCCCTTTTCTCTGCCTGCCCTTCCCTGTGTTGGGGAGAAATAAGGTAATTCCCAGCTGTCTACACATCTGTACCCTTTCCAGGGCTCTCTGACACCTGGGAAATCCTTTTACGGCCACACAGCTTTCGAACCCCTTGGCGTTGTCCTGCAGTGCTGGGGGTCTCAGGGCAGGGTTACCCCTGCCGAGCTCCAGTTCTCACCGCTTGCCTGTCCAGGTGGCTGGCTGCTAGCCTGGCTGCAAACGGGAAACATCCACACACGATGACAAAGAACCAGGGCTGGGATATCTCTGTGGTCTGGAAAGCAATGTGACTCTGCTTATGACTGGCACAGGAATGACAGCACCAGCCTGTGCTAAAGTGCTGTGCTAGTGTTTAAGAGATCAGACAAAGCTTTATTCCTGAGCACAGGCTAATGTGTAAACACCAAGCTTTGGAGGCAAGCCTGGGCTTAAATGCATGCCCAGACCTGTGCTTAACAGTGTGCAAGCCCAGCTATGTGACTCCAGCAGGGTCAGGATGCAGCTATTAAGACTACCAACCTCCCCTGTGAAAACAGCCAACAACCTCTGGCTTCTTATTTTAGTGTTACCTAACAGAAATAGGCAGCATACGCCTTTGACAGCCTCTGAAGCTTTTGTTTTGTGAAGCTACAAAATTTTCCAGGATTGCCACAAAATGTCATCAGGGAAGAGGAATACAAATATCCTTAAGTCATGCAACAGTAAGGACCCAAACTCCTTGCTGTTTTACCAAGCAAGCTCACAACTGAAGTCTTGTGCCCTTGCTTACTCCAACTGCTCACATGGTTAACAGCTCAGATTTAGAAGGAATTCCCTACATTTTTTCTTCCACTCTCTGAGTGCCTCATCTAGCTCAGGTTTCAGAGATAACTGACTCAGAGATTTCCCAGGACCCGTTCAGTTCTTGAAGAATCCAGACAACTGGGACAACACCATGTTTAACCTAGCGAGAAGGGAACAGAGTGGATTTTATACTATGTGGGTCACTCCTGTGAGATTCCCAGTTTGGATTAACCCAGATTTCAATGATTGCTTTCTTATTACAGAGGAAAGTAAGTGCAATTCATGAATAATAGTAACAGAAAGTTGCTCTATCTAATTTCTCCTGTATATTTAAATCAAATAAAAGCTTCACAAAATTTAGATTCAGATAGCTGGGATCCGTAAAGACAGAAAAACAACAAAGCATCCCTAAACCTGATCCAGAAGTAGTCTTCCCTGGAGTTTTGTCCATCATTGCTTGGCTCAAAATCATGGCAGGTGGTGGGTTTGACAGCTTCTGACAGGGGATAATCTCTGTTAGAAGCACAAGGATTTCTTAATTGCATAAATCTTTTCTGGAAAATAAACTATAAATGTTTTAAACAAAAAGTAGATAAAAATTGAAGATGGAAATACAGAATCATAACACAGCAAGATTAGCCGTTAACCTACAGGATCCTATTAGTCCCTTTTTAACTCTGCTATGCAAGTGCAATTACAAATAGCCTCAGAAGATGTGCAGAGGCTCAAGGAACAAAATGGACTTTTGATTTGCAAAAAAAGGATTTTTGTTTGGCTAGTTCTGTATTTGCTATGCACTTTAATCTGGGCCCATTGCTTATAGGAGATAAATGTAATTTCATATAAAAGCTGCATAAACTAAATAATGTCTGTGTTTGTACAGAGGACTTATCTGGTCACTGATGTGAAGTGAAATGAACAATTTGTCATTAACTACTTGCTGATTTTTTTTACATTTTAGAACACGTAAACAGAGCGCACTTGTTTATCCAACCTGTGATAATGCCAGAAGTCACCTCCCTCATGTAAGAGGCCTGAATTGCTGGCCGTGTGCCCTTTATTTGAGAAAGAGGACAACCCAAAAAATATCATAGGAGAGATGAGAGAGGAATTTGATGAGATGGGTTTTCTAGAAGTGACGATGCTGTAAGACAGATAATACTTCAGTACTATTTTCTTGTTTACTGGGCATTTTTTAGTATCACTATTTTAAAAGCATAATTTATGTTCCTTATATATTAATGTCTTATAACTATTCACTTTTTCACCTTTCTTAACACAGGTTAAAGTTGCTAGAGGTGCTTAAAGTACCACGTGTCCTGAAAGACATCATACAATGCCACATTTCTTTTTGACACAGATCCTGCCACACAGACTTGAGGACAAACTGTGACTGCAACTGAGGCAAGGAACATAAGGCAAGCTGGGCACTGCTACGAACAGTGCACATTGAGTGGCTGCAGTAATTTCATACAGCAGGATTTAACAGGAACGAAGGGAGCTATGGTGTTTCTAGGTAAAAAAGCATACCAAGATATGAAGGCAGAATGTATGGGTAGCTAAACAGAGGGAAAAGTTTACTTGCAGCAGATGTAAAAATGATCGTAACACAAGGAAAGGGATCAGGACAAGGGAGTCAGTGTCATGCCTGCCAAAAGCAAGCAATTTGCAGTAATGCATTGCACTCACAACAAATTGGAAAGGAATTTAAGACCAAAACAAATGCATGAGCATACAGTCAGAAAATGCTCTATTTATGGTAGATAGCATTTTTGTAGGGTATTTAAAATGTTTACAAAGTAAAAAAGCATTTTTTTTGCTCTTCAGCTATGTAAATAAATGAACAGAAACAAACTGAAATATAGCTACTGAAATGGAATGTGGAGTCATTACATCAAGGATATAAAAATATTATGGGGGGGCCTACTTTAAAATTTTTTAAAAAGGCCTAATGCTCTTTCAAATTGTGTGCATGTGGCAAGGCACACTCCTAAGAGCAGATGTACCTCCACAGGATTTGTAACAGCCGAACAAAAAGTCCCATATGTGCTTGGGTTAAAAAGCACTCCCCAGATAAAAATGATCAAACTGGTATACAAACCTGTCTACAAGAGAGGATGCAAGACAATAATCCTAAGGAATTTGATTAAGTGCTTAATAGTCTGCAATGCATTCAGAAGGTAATTAACATAGGTACCAGTGTATTTATGCAAACCCTATTAGCACAGAAAATTGATCTAAGGGATGAAGTTGATCAAATGCTAAAATGAGGTATCATTGAGACAATATTGGTATTTCCTGGATGAATTAACCGTCCAGTTCCTGTAATAAAACATCACAAAAACGTTCATAGTACCACTACAATAATGCCACCCAGTACTGAGTGCTAATTCATAGGGCCAATAAATACTGGTGAGAAACTAAAATTTGCACCCAACTCCCTTTCTAGAAACTTAAAAAAGGCATTTCAGAAGAATGCTTCCTACTGTTCAGAAAAACTATCAAGAAGCTGCAAAAGCACATATCGGCTGTGAAATACAGGAGCTTCTAATGGCTTATACTTCCCCATAGTAAAATCCAAAAGCTGCAGGAAAAAGATTTTTTTTTTTTTTTAGCAATATGACTCAATACTATTATATCTTTCCAGAACACAAAGCGGTATGACAAACTCAAGAATGAAATATAAAATGGCTGAAGCTCATTGGAGCACAGAAAAATACCTCTGGATGGAGCTGTGGATTGTACTGTTATAGGTAATGGAGCAGAGTACAAAAAGAACCCTCCGTGATGCTCTCACCTACCCCAGGAAAGATGTCACCTCCTCTACAAGGAAAAGATGGAACAATAGGAGTTGGCCTACCTGCTTAACATGGTCTGTCTCCACACTGCATTTGTATTTGAGATCTAACTAGTCATAGTCATTGTGCCATCCCCTTTTTATTTAAAGAATAAAAGCTTACTACACTGGTACCACTCCCAACACCAGGCTTTGTTTGGCTTATTCACTCAGTATACATACAAACTTCGCATGACTGGGATGTTTTGGAATGAAAAATGTGACTTGTCAACCCTTGATCTCTATAAAACTGATGCAGATCATCAGAATATGAGTCTACTGTGTCCTGTGAGGTGCTCCCAACTACTTTGCCAGCGATGGGTGTGCTGCTCTTGTAGATATGAATGCAGAGCGAGGAAGACATGCAGCTTCTATTTTGGTAATAATTGGTTTGCTAATACGCAATTTGATAGCTTATTTTTCAGACCACAACAGTCCCACTGCCCACAAAGCTCAAAAGGAACAGAAACAAAGATCCTCTGAAAAAATCAGGAAAATAAATATCACATAAGGCAGACCAATTAATTTGTCCACTATACAGACATTCTACTGCAATACGCTGAAGAGCATACAGCACAAGCTGAATTGAGTATTTTAAGAACATAGGTGTTCAATTTTAAAAGCAGTCCTTCTTTGGCTAGAATATTAATGACGTGTTTTTATAAACAGAAGTTTTGCTTTTTAATGTTATTACTGTCACGAGACACATGCACCCAACATTGCAACTCTTCTTTTCAACTTGGCCTCAGGTTTTAAAACAGTATTCTTAAATATAAACAATAATAACACTCCATCGAAAGCAATTTTTAAGACCTATGGTCCACACTGTCAGCCTAAAGGGAGAAGAGGGAATTAAGAACTGAAAGAGAGAAATATTCCAGTAATAAAAGCTACAGCAGAATAGATGGCAAAGCAAGTGTTGCACTCCAGCTCTTTAAAGCTGTGTGGGTCACGATCTGTTCAACTGTATATCAGCACAAACTTTCTGTAGAGCTAACAGGCCCTTTGTGTCTCACAAAGTACAAGTACGTATGGGAGTATACGCCTCAAGTAGTTTCTTTTTCTTCAGTACTGAAAGCACGGAAAAATAAATTTTGAGGAAGTGTTTTAGGATGCTTGCTCTGGAAAATTACTATCAGAAACTAAGCAAATCCATGCCAGAACACAGCCCTGAGGAATTACAATATCCCTCGAGCAAATAGAGAAGACAAAGATGACCCTGCATGTCACTGCAGACTACCAACACCAGTACACAGACCAGCAGACACTTCAGCAGCGTGTTTGTAAAAAGTGCCAGCAATTGGTCAGGCCTGGAGCAGTCGTGTGTAATAAAGCTCATCTGTTATGGGTACCTACCTGTGTGGCATAGCTAGGCACAGACAGCGTTTTCTTCTTGCTAAAAATACTTTCTTCCCCTCTCTGAAATGACAGAAGTATAACTTTGCCTGACCTATTTTTCGTCCTTATTCATTCTGTGGAAATCTTGCAAAGCTGACACCTAATTTCCAGGTGCTGTTGCTTAGCTTCCTAAATTATTAATACGAGTGTAATAATTATCCCTTTTCATCATCACATAGGACAGGCAATAGATGCAAAGAATACAATCACATCAGCACCCTCCTATCTGAGGCATGTTTATGATATCAGAAGATCCCTCTACCACTGTCAATCAATAAGCTGTACTACACAGATGCGTTTTATGTCATGAGCTAATCAGATGTTATACTGGTCTGGTGTAATTGTACCTGCAGAGACCCATGGTAGAGCACAAAAATTACAGGGAAAATATGGACCAAAATCCAGAGTGTCTGATAAGGTAGCCACCATGGCTAATTGGACTCCTTTCTCGAGTGACAAGAGATAGGATGTGAAGAAATGGCCTCAGGGTGCGCCAGGGGAGGTGTAGATCAGACGTTAGGAAGAATTTCTTCACACAGAGGGTGGCCAAGCACTGGAACAGGCTGCCAAGGGCAGTGTGGGAGCCCCCATCACTGGAAGTATTTAAGAGATGTGTGGATGTGGCAATCAGGGATCTGGATTAGTAATGGGACTCTGCAGGTCAGGTTGATGGTTGGGCTTGGTGATCTGGAAGGTCTTTTCCAGCCTAGATGATTCTA
The DNA here is from genome assembly GCF_009819795.1 of Aythya fuligula. Classification (NCBI taxonomy): domain Eukaryota; kingdom Metazoa; phylum Chordata; class Aves; order Anseriformes; family Anatidae; genus Aythya; species Aythya fuligula. The sequence continues at coordinate 20,587,485 of NC_045566.1, read as the reverse complement.
TGATGATTCTCTGTTTTGGTTAGTGCATTCAAGAGTGGTGCCAGGTAGAGAGAGAAGCCTTCAATGAATGGGGTGCACGACAGGTGCTGGTCCTGACACGGGTTTAGAAAGAAGAAAGGAATGAGATGAGTGCAGATGTAAGACTGGTGATGGAGAGTGTCAGGGAACTACTGAGTAACAGGAAAATTTCAAGCATCTTGTAAATGTTCTGGATGATTTCAAATGGGAAAACAAGGCATATTTCCATGCCACAGTATCTTCACAGCTATACTTGTACTAGCAAAGCTATGTCAGCAAGGTTTCATATTAGCAAAGAGCTTTTCTGCTGACTGAACCGTCCCATCTCTCAAGTCCAATGAAAGACATCCTCATCTAGCTTTTTTGGCTGAGTGGACTGAAGATTTTCTGACTCACCATTGTCCATCAGCGTCTGCCAGCTGTGAGTTACCCAGCTGGGCCCACAAAGGAAATTCTGTGAGTGTTTTCATGTTCTTTGACCAAAGCTGCTAAACATTTTCATCCTCACTTTAAATCACTCCACTGGACATTGCCTGAAGTGGGCTAGGGCACAGTACCTTCTTGCAAATGAAAGGGGCTGCAGCCTCCATGTGAAGAGCAGTAACAAGCCTCAAGTGGGCACTATGTTCTTCCATAGTCACAGCTGTTTGCAGTATAAATGTTTTTTTTGTGGCCTGAACAACATGAATAGAGGTAACAAAAGCATGTGCTGGTCAACAGTGGCACATCTACACCTGTAACTTCTTCTCACACAGTTATGCCATCAGACCTTTGTAGTACCAAAGCTTGAAGCCACGGCCCCTGCTGCATTTGGCTGTATCTGCTGAAGAGGTTTTTGCTCTCAGAGCTGTGGGGCATAGAGATGTTCAGCCACCATAAATACATCCAACAGGGATCATTAAATGGAGCTCCTCACTAGGGGAATTCACATCTCAGGAAGCTCAGCTCACTGGTGTTATAAGCTGCTTGCCCCGGGGTGATCTGTGGCAGCCACAGGACAGAAAACCCAGCGGACTGCCTTTGCTGTACTTCAGCCACCCAGGAGAGGGGCAATGAGGGCAAGTGGGGGCCAAAAACCTCTTAAATTGCTATTGTATACATAGCCAGATTTTAAGAGACTAGGCTCTAGTCCAATCCAGCTGTGGGAAAAGCAGGCGTTTAGCAAAACACGGAGCAGATAAATCAGAATGAGATACGGGGAGCCTGGCTGCAGGTTGAAAACAGGGCACTGGAGCCCAGCTAAGCAGGACGGGACAAAGACCAAGTAACGAGCACCAAGTGATCTGGACAACTGCTTTCACCCTCCTGCTGCCCTGTCCATCTGCTGGGAACTCGGTTTCAAAACAAGTCCTATTTCCCTTATGTCTGATCCAAACTCCCATCTTGTGGATCTGCTGCTGTCACTCACAATCATTTACAACAGAAAAGCTGAACTGAGAAACAAGGAAAACTTATTTAACACACACATTCTTCACCCTGATCCATTTCTTTCAGCTATTTTCCCTTCACTCGTTCAGGTTTGAGTCTTACGGCTGGTTTACTGTAGCCATTTAAAGACAATGAGGATTTTATATGACTGCCTAATCACTACAAATTCATCCCAAGTCCTGGCAGTGTCTGACATTTCAGCCCAAACAACTGCACGCTGTTGGAAAACACCCCCTCCCCAGCCCCCGTGAAGCACACTCACTGACCTCCCCTTCCAGCAGAACGAGGTCAGCAGGATAACGAGCTCTCCAGATCGATCTGCAAACAGCCTGATTCACAGTTTTTCTCTACGAAAGAGGAGGAAGTTATGAAAGGAGCAGCTTGGACAAAAAGGGCTTCAGCTCCACCCAGTGGTAATGAAAAGCTTTTCACGCCATCCCTCTGGGTACCTGCTCTGGCCTTTCTGAGCTGAGGTACTGGAGGGAGAGCTCTGCTCAACTGCTGCTACTACAGCATGAGCTGCCACAGGCCTGAGCGGTGATCTTGCCTTGCTTGCCTGGGCCTTCAAATCTGGGGGCTAATCGTTGCTCTGATTCTCTACGTCAGCCATCGCCGTCCTCTTTGGTATCCGCAAATTTTGAATGTTTCACCAGCCATCTCCCAAATCGCCAGCTGGCTGGGTGAGCACCACGACCCCACATGGGCCTCTTCTCTCACAGCAGTGATTTTATGGCATGAAACTGCTCTTTTCTATCATCTATGCATGCATTTTTACTTTTTTTTTTTTTTTTTTTCCCTGATGAGGCACCACCTTCTGACATAACTCTCAAAACTACTTTCAGAACTGGGGATACTTTTAAGGCAGGTTTTTCTCGTCTGAGTTTTCAAGACCAGAACGGCTCTCTAAATGAACACTACATTTCGAATGACAGGGACCTTGAGAAATTGAAAGCCAGCTGCAGCTCTGTTAGTTGGCCAACAATTAAATAGTTCGCATATGACCTAATTAATGCTCAAATACACATCAGCAACTCTCAGGCACTAGGGCATAAATTCGTGACAACATGAAGGTCAGGCACACACCCTCACCTCATCCACCCCCAAAAACCTCAGTATTGCCATCAGTTAGATGCATTATGCTTTTTGGCCAGCATTGAAGCATCAGTTTGTGACCTTTGGGAGGAGGTTCCAGACTAGATGGACTATGTATAGCTGTCAAACGTTGAAAACCTTTATCCTATTTCTCATCACTTTTGTTGTTCTTCCTACCTCCCCCAGGTATTCTTTCTGAATCTTTTGAATGGTCTCATATTTACCATTTTATTACCCCCATGTAAGTATCATTACCGTGGTTACATTTACATCTCAAAGTATTGAGCCTGTAGCATTTATCCATGGGGTTTGAGATCATAATTAGACGCGGTGCCTAATTTTCAGCTAAATAGGTCAAAACATATGCAAAGTCAGAAATATATTTTAAATCAATGTGCTGTACATAAGCAAAATTGTCCTTTTTTCCTGTCTGAAAACCTTCTATTCACTTCATACATTCTCTTGTGCTAGTTATCTCTCACCTATATACAGATGCCCATACTTATTTTCACATTAATAACGTTTTCCACCACAAAACTGGTGTGATATTTTTAGCTATCAAACTATATCACATTCAGCAACTAAGGTTTGAAAATTATATACACACAACATAAAAAAAAACAGCCAGCCTTTTTTCTCCCGCACGAAATCTAATTTATAAAACCCATATTTCACTTGGTTTTATAGCAGCTATTTTATCTTTCAGCTCATCACTGACTAAACCAGATAAAGCTTGTTTTATACATGGTAACAATTTGTACAGTGCATTGAGGAGGGCATTATTGTGGTTTTACTTACAGGAGAAAGGGAAGTGGCTAATTCACAGAGGCTGCAGCACACGGATATGAATGGCAGTCTACCAAGGGGCATGAATCTGGAAAACAGGGGCGTTGTGCAGGGCAGGTGAGATGAGGTTTCCTGAGGAAACCTGGAAGAGAAGGTTGTACTCTGGCTGCAGCCAAGGAGCCCCTGTCCCCATGTTGCTTCTGCTACCGGGAACACAACAGGGAAGAGTCAGAATTTCCTTGCTTTGAATTCAGCAGGGATTTTGTCATCAAAATACCTCCAAATTTGACCCCTCGTTAGCACATGTCTGTAGCACCGAGGGAATCTGGGAACCCTGCGCTTTGAAATAACACACAATCCTCAAAGAAATCTGTCTTCATTGCCTATGCAGCCTGATTTTTTCAGCTCACACTTGAAATCTGAGGCCCTGCTATGCGACACCACGCCGTCAATAGCGTCTTCCACCCTCGCGCAGACAGGACATATTGCTAGGCAAGCGTCTCTCATTTCTCACAGCTACAGTCGCGTATGCAACAAGGCCAAGAGAGCCAGCTTAAAAGTACTGAAAATACCTTTCGGGGGCGATTCCATACGTCGTCCTTGGAGCCCCTGCCCCTGCTGAATCCGGTCACCACCTGCTGGGGTGCGACGCCCTGCACCTGACCGAGCTGGGGTGGCCAGGAAAGCAGCAACTGGAATATTGCCAGGGGGAATTGGACGGGTTCCTTCTCACCCATCCCTCTCCGCTTCTGCATAATTTAGAGGCAGCATATTTTGAAACAGCCCTAACCCTAACCTTTCTCTGCAGATATAATCAATTGCCCATCAATCTCGGGAGAAAGAAAACCCAAGACCGCGTTCTGCATGCTAATTGAACGTCTGGAGCGTACTGTGAGCAAAGCCAGCAGCATCTCTGATGAAATGTAACCCCATTCTCCTTCAGTCTGTGCTCGTCTGCCTACTTTTTGAGTAGTGGTATTGGTGCGTTATGAGATTCTCATCAGTTTAGAGTATTTTTTATAATGCAGGGATTTTATTTTATTTTATTTTTAAATGGAAGTTGTTTTTTTCCACATCATATAGGGAGAGCAAAAGCCATCAGAGATACAGCATGCAAATTTCTAAGAAAAAGGATTCTCTTTACAGCCATTTGATTTGTTTGTTTTTGTTTTGCCTTTTTTTTTTTTTTTTTTTCAGTCTTCCTTTTCTATGTCATATAGCAAAGCCAGAAGATAAATATTATCTTTTCTGCTCTTCTGTCACTAGCACAGGCTCTTTCTTTCTGGCCTTTGATTAGGTCTTTGGCCTAATACAGCCTGATGACATAGCTCCAAATATTCTTTAAGTCTCAGGAGAGTTTTCAGGAAGAAAATAAATTTGCTACCCCTCACCTTTCAAAGATTACCAAAACCATGGGTCATGTTTCACTTCTGTTCTTCCAGGTAGATTAAGCCCTGGATAGAAACAAGCGTCAGGCTGCTGAACAGATTACTATTAGACCACAACAAACAAACAAGAAAGAAAACCAGGCTTTTACCAAAGTCAGCAGTAAAGCTGAGGGGCAGAAATGCTTTGATATTTTCATGAAACATTAACCTTCAAACATAATTACTACAGCGCACTGAAATTGCAGCTGAAGGCTGCACTGTTGGGGAGCACTGCGGTAAAACTGGCCTGCAGGGCATGAACGTGGCAGGTAAACAAAAGTAGTATCTGTGCAAAGATAATGGGATATGGGTCAAAGCATAAAAAGCATAGCTTTAGGGGATGGAAGTGCTGTTACTGACAGGAGATTTTTGCCACTTTCCACATACCAGCAGAGGTGATGATGACTTGTTTGACATTGCATGAACAGTGATCTTTGAAGACAGACAATACCAAAACATAAGCTGAGCATAAAAACAATGCTGTCCCCATTAAAATCATTGTAAAGTTGAAATCATTGTAGTGTCTCAAAAAGTAATTAAGCTAGATTTACTCTGGACAGTTGAACGTCTACATTTGGCCTTGGGATCTGAGGTAAAAGGAGCAGATGTCTCAGTCTTTTCAAGATATCCAGCTCTATTTTGTGGATTCATGACTTAGGAGCAGACAAAGGATCATCCAAGATCTTCCATGGTTACAGGCTCCCTATATCCTGCCTGAGCTATCCGGTACCTGTAGAATACAGAGGCTGAGACTGTGCACTTTTCTTCTGAAAATACGATGGGGAGGAGAAAACAGGACAATGGCTGTGGTTTCTGGACCACTACGTCAGTGAGTGTGATACTCATCGTAACCAAAGCACCACCTCTGCAAATAAACCTTGGACCAGGCCACTGCTTCTATCACAGAGGGACTTTAGCTTGTAGCTGGGATGTTTGAGGATGTGGATGCAGCACAGGACCAATGAAAGTCACAAAATACTGACAGTGTGCAGCGTCGAGCAGGTCACACTGCCTCCTGGACTCAGTTTCTCCCACTGCAAAACAGAAGCAATGAGGCTTGCTAAAGCTCCTTCCAAAATTACCCAATGAATACTTTGCTCTGGAAACAGGAAGGCCACACAAATACACAGAACTGCTTTCAGTGTTTTAAAGAGAACAACCAGAACAGCTTTCTCCAGCACTCCACTGAACTAAACATAAAGGACTTCAGCTCACTGTGGCTGAAGCCCTGAGCAAGGCCGTGAGGACAGTGGAGCATCCCTTTGGATTTATCCACATCATCTCAGAAATCTTTGTGCTCTGATGAATGTGATAATTTTATGCTTTAAGGACACTAATGCTTTAGTGAGAACTCAGCTCAGGGGATTTTATAGCACTGTTGTTGTCTGCCTTCATCTCTGCAGGGGCTCTTCTCACTTCAGATACGTGCATGACAAGAGAGAGGTTAGCAGAAAAGGCTGGGACTCAGGAAAGTGCATGTCTTACCTAATTTCTCATTTCCACAGTTTGTAGAATACAGTCATGAACAAAAATTCAGCTGCTGTGTTGATTTCCAGCTCCTGGCAAAGTGGGCATAACAGAAGGGAGGGAAATAATCTAGCAAATTCCTAAGTGGATGTCATTACGTTGTAGTTTATTATAAAGTAAAGGTAAGCTCCACAAATACTCTGCTGGGGACATATTATTGCAATCATCAGAGGCAGATAAACTTCATTCAGGATTGTTTTTGACCTTCTTGCCTAGCACATATTTTGTATGGAGCTGCAGAAGCCAACCTTCACAGGATGCTGTGCTCTGAGTAACTCACTAAAATGTGCAGATGACTTCCCAGGGCAAGCAGCACCCTCCAGAACATTGCCTGAGGTGGAACAAAAGCAGTCCGCTTTCAAGCCTTGTTTCCAGTGAGCAAACGATCCAGTCCATGTGACAATGTAGGTCCCATTCTCCTTAGCGTTTCTCTTGATTTTGAGTACATGGGAAACTAAAATAGCTGATACGGGTAACGAATTGTTTCCATCCCTGTGAAGGAGATGCAAATTGCTGTGTTCCTATGGCTCCAGCATGGTTTGCGTGGTTGCATGCAGAACACCTCTGACTGCTGTTCCTACTGTTTGGCTAGCTGATAGGCCAAGTGGGCTTCCATCATGCATTTCTACATGGTGAATTATTAACTATAATGTACAAATCTAAATCAAAACTACAGTCTTTTTTCTATATCGACTTTCAATAGTTTCCTTCCTGTTCCCCCACCTGATGCCCTGTTCTTTTCATTCCAGCCTGTGAGCTCATTCAGTTAATTTAGCAAGATGTTCTGGTCCTCCTGTGTTTGAAGATGGCTTCCAAAGTTGCTTCCTAAGCAGTCTCATTAGCACATTAGTGCTGTTCATGCCAAGGTCAAAATAAACATTGAACAATCTCAGCACTACAGTTCATGTTTCAGCACGATTTACTACTCTCCTTTTCAGACAGAATCTTACCTTCCAATCTGATAGCAAACTTCTGATCTCCATTTTAAGCAGCAGCATTCCACGTTATCCCATACTTGTCCAGAGCTCTGCTAGATGGATCTACTGCATATCCCTTACGTGGAAAGACCCTAACTCCTACTGAAATGTTGTCACCCCATTCACAGAAACTCACAGTTTTTACTTAGTCCTGATGTCTGATCCCAGACTTGCTTGTTGGGTTATAAATGTGTCACAGAAAAGGAGGTTACATGGTAAAGAACACGGTAAACCTTCAGAAATATGGCACATGGATGCTACAGACGAGCACTACCATCTCTTTTACCTCTCAGTTCCTGAAATTTCTTTCCTGAGTTGCAGAGGAAATGCCCAGTAAAAGGAGGAAGGCTGCTCCCCTGGGACAAATGCTGTTACACTGGTTGGTCAGCTCTCCAGCCCAGCAAGCCTGCCTGGGAGTAGCTGGTTCATCCAAGAAGCCTTCTAAACAGAAATTTTCAAGCCCACTCAAAATTCCTCCTCAGTGATACGAAGCAGAGATTAAAGATTGCTGATGCTTTCCTTGCTGCCTGCAGCAGTGCAGTGTTTTATTTCACTTGCATTCTGAATTTCAGGACTGGGACTAAGATCTTCTGCGACCTCCACTTTCCTTCATCTCTCAAGAGCAAGAAAATTTTCCTTCTTCATAAGCTACCTACTCTGGCTAGCTCTGTGTATGAGCAGGGATTGAAATGCCCAGCATGGTTTGTCCAACTTAGGACTCATCTGTGTTGAAATGAAGAAAGCTGGTTATTGTTGCTGTGCATGCGCTCCTCATTTTAAGTTATTTACAACATCAGTACACTACTGCATAGCTATTAATCACTAGATAATTTTTCCTAATAAATATCAATTCTGTGAGAGATGAGCTTCTTAGACCAGTCTGAGGGTGGGAGGAGAGATTTGTTATTTAGCTACTCAGCATCTGCTTTGTCTGCCTTCTGTGTTCCCTGTACTTCAGCAAGACATAAATTAAAGGACAGTTTGTGTGGGAAGTCTATGTGGACTCTATCACAGTGACATATCTTGACGTGGTCTCAGAGAGAATGTGAGTAAATTAGCAGGGATGAGGCTTTCAGGAAAGATGAGCATTACTGACAGCAATTCGAAGTGTAGGGAATTGCAAATGTTATCCCTGAACCAGTTTGCTGATAACACTTGCAATTCTGTAGCATCTACACAAGTGTATTTGCCCAAGATACTCAATGTACCTGTTTTTCATGCTGATAAGGGAGCAGTGGTTAAAGAAACACTTGTAGCAATGAGCATGTTCCTGTCATGCAGGCATAGGGTTTATTTATCAAATTAATTCCAAACTCATTCTAATAGGGGCTCTTCAGATAGTTGTGGCTCTTACGAGCCGAAGCTATTTGCACTGGAAACCTGGAGAAATCAGAGAAGAATGGCCATACAGGCTGGTAGCAGTGCAGAATGTATTCAGACACTCACTTACTAAACTATTAAGAGAGCAAAACTAAACGAAAAACTGGAAGCTGCACACAGAGTCTTGACAATGATAAAGCCAACCCTCGTGTGGAAGAATCACAGTTCGGGTAAAATCATAGCTTCAAGACTTCTGACTCACCAGATTTGCTCCCTCCAGCTGCTGGGGTGGCACTTCGCATAAGAAATGCAGCCAGCTTGCCACAAACTGGACTGGGATCAGTTTTAAGTTGAGCAGATTCAACACTGCTGGACTCCTCCGTGTTTACCATCAGCTGATGCAACACCTCCAGGCTGCCATTCGGACACGTCCACCACAACTGCCCTCATGACCAAGCACATCCTGTCTTTGACCACAGACAACTGTGACTATCTTATTGGAAGGTGTAACAACTTCACCATCAATATAGATTTTCTAATGATTTAATTGCATCCTGCTTTGTGTTTGCGGAGTCAGAACCCAAAGAACTGATTTGCTAATACCCTAAAGACTGTGGGGCAACAAGCCCTTTTACCTTTATGCCAACTAGTGTAATGAACATAATTGAAGCAAAAGCCATTTTAATTGTTTAGAACCAGGAAAAGTGAGGCTAGCATTTCCCCTAAGCAGAAAGGTATGGGAGCACAATATACCACTGGTTTGTCCCGTGACAGAGAATAAATCTTTATCAGCAGAGTAACACAAACCTCAGTGTCTCCTATGGCCACTGCCTCATTTCTGATCTTGTCTTTGAAAACCACGTTCATTACCCACAAGCCAAGCCTTGCACAGAGCCCTCTGTGAGCTGGCTGCAGATGCCGGAGTGCAGGCTGGCAGCTGGGGCTGCCCGGCTTGTTCTCTTGTACATCGAGTCCCATGCCAGGAGGTTTCCAGTCACTGGGCTTTAGCACTGGTCAGGCACAAGTTGAGGCGGGCTGCAGCCAAGACACGCTCCTAGAGCTGCACTACAAGAGCTGCTACCTCTCGGCGTGGGAGGCTGGCTCAGAGCTGCTGGTGCAGGCAGTGGGAGGGTCTCCAGATGTTCCTATCAGCTCATTTCTCTTTTAGGAAGCTCCCCTACTCCTCCTCTCAGCATCTCTATGACTGCCTGCAGCTTCTTCCTGTGCTAGGAGGTGGCTGAGGAGCGTGGCTGTGGGATGGGGGCAGCTGGCTGCCACCCGGCTCGTGCCTGACCTGGAGAGCAGCAATGCCAGCCCCTGAAGCTGGGTGACACGACACAAACATCTACGTAAGGCAGATCTGAGTCTGCCACCAGCCTCTCCTCGGATGACTGTAATTTACATGCAGGGTCCCAGCAATTACTGGCTAATGAGATAATTTTAGTAGTTTCTAATGACACTTGAAAAGCCACTGTCAGCACTGTAACTGTAAATGGCTCTTTTTCACTCAGGATTTCTGATCTCTGGGATAACTGATGCTTGCTCTCCACAGACTCCTCTAGTGCTGATACATTTTAGCAGCCAACACAGGAGCTCCTCTAACACTCAGCTTCTGTCCCTAACCAGAGCAGGAAATGCTTTGCATACAGGTGGGAGCACTGATGTTTGTGATATTATGCTAACCCTCTAGGGTACAGTCATCATGGAGGGAAAAAAAGAAAAAAAAGTCTAGCCCTTCAGGAAAATTTCCTAGCAGCTGTCAGACCACCAACGCATTAGCAGAAGTCTCGTAAAAACATGTCAGCCGTGACTGAACAGAGCAGTACTGTGCACGCAATAGGGAACTGCAAGGGGGACCACGTACACTGCCTCCTAGGTCTCTCTCTCTTTCCATTTTAGGAACACCGCTTATTCCAACAGCACAGTTGTCAAGTCAGCAGTTGGGGCAGATGGACTTTCCTTTTTCAGCTCCATATTTTGCCAAAGCCACAATCTGAAATCTGCCTGCAGGGAACTTACTTCTTTCAAGAAAAAACAAAACAACCCCCCAAAAAAAAGAAACACCCAAAAAACACAACACCCATGTTATTGAGGGAGTAGCAATCCCTCTGCCCTTCAATCAACCCCCAAAGATGCTATGTACTTTATCAACTTTTTTTAGCTTTGCTGGTTGCTGTGGCAATGCCATTCTGAATGCAGCCCTGTAAGCACAGATCACAAAATGGTTTGGTTTGGAAGGGACCTTAAAGATCATTCAGTTCCAACCCCCTGCCATAGGCAGGGACGCCAGCCACCAGGTCGGGTTGCTCAGGGCCTCTCCAGCCTGGGCCTGAACACCTCCAAGGATGGGGCATCCACAACCTCTCTGAGCAACCTGTGCCAGGGCCTCACCTCCCTCTGAGTGAAATCTCTGAATGAGATCTTGGCATAGCAGGGAGCTACCGCTGAGTTTCCCAGCGATGGAGAAAAATCTGAAAGGCAGTCTTCTACTTAAACCCAAGCATGAGAGTTTTGATCAGGTCTAGGTTCTTCAGTGATTACTCATCATGAAAAGAATCCAACAACATAAAATGTTGCAGCGGTTTCTGGTACTACCAAGGAAAAGAAAGTCACTCCTTTCACTGCCTTCCCACCAGGGAAATCCTGAAAAGAGGCTTTTGAAAGTACTAAAGGAACTAGTGCACACAGATATTACTGGGGAACAAAGCTTTGAACAGCGAAACAGACCATTTAACCACTACTGAAGTGAAGGGAAAAAGGCGCACATATCCTTAGGAACAAGTCTATGGGCTCAGTCCTATGTGGCCAAAGGGGATGCCTGTCCCTGCATATTTCAGCTAAGTGGGAGGCAGAAGTTAATTTCTGAAGTTAATAATCCCTGGCTGATGAGAACGAAAGTACACCCAGCACCTTTTTAAGGCCTTTACAAAGCAGCTTTTTGCTAGACATTTCTCACTAGTGTCCCCTGTAAGGACAATTCCTCCTTACAGAGACAATGCTGGCTCTGCAAAATGATTTTCTGCACAGAAGTCAGCTGCTGAACGTGCACAGGGTGTCAGTCAGGCTACCTGCCAGAGCAGGGGAGCGGCGCCTGTGGCCCTGGCAGGGAAGGCTTGGCCTCCAAGAAAGAAAGAAGAAAACAGCAAGCAGCAAATTTCACTTTCCCTCCTTCCCCAAACGCTGTGTCGCAGGTCAGGGGAGGCTCACCCAAATGCCCAGCCAGGCAGCTTCCACACAGACTTTTCCATGGAGACAAAAACAGCTTCTCCTGGTGGAAACTGCTCCTCTGGATGCTGCCCCCCAGGTGGTGAATAGTCAGAAATAGCTCTCCCCCATCTTGCTGAGGGCTCACAGAAGTGTCTTAATGTTTTTTCAGCTCCTGCCCTTGTGTTACCCATGCCATGCTCTTGTATATGGCATCTTGTTCAACCTCTTCCTTTCTACATCTCCCAAAGAGAAGAACATTTCCTTCTACCTCGGCCGAGACGCAGAACAGGTAGAACATTCGAGTAGCACTAACATGGACCCTCCAGCTAGGAGCTCTGCACAGGCTGTAGGCTATTTTGAGGCAACCATCTCCCAGGCAGGGATCTACCATAGACTTACTTTCTTCAGCCTTCTGCCCCCAACAGGTTTACTTTGCTCCTAGAAACACAACGGCAAGGCATGTGCACAGGCAGCGTGCAGCCACCTCTGTGAGCCTTCCCGTGATGAACGGGTTACACACCGGTATCAGATATACTCCCAGGAAGGCCAGTCCCTACGTGATACTGCACGCCGTGTGATACTCAGCACTTCTTTGGGCATTAGCATAATTTCCTTGTAAATATAGTGGGCCCATAATTCTGAAAATTGATTTTCTTTCATGTGACCCTAAAGACCAGGAGGCTATAAAAGAGTAGTTAATTTAGGGAGGCAAGACGTAGCTCCCATCAATAAATCAGGCACTGCTACAGTAATAATTCATAAAGTGAGTTTCAGGTGGGGTCCAGGATGGACTCTGCCTGTTGACTGACTTACGTGAGCTAATTGTAGGGAGAGAAGCAACAAAGGGTGAGGTGAATGAATGCAGCTACAACTTAGTTGTAACTCTTCCTCCTTCACTGCATGCAGGACCTTCCTCCTTGCCAAGCAAAATAGGAACTGCCCTCAACATCTGTATTCTGCTGCATATAGAAGCCTAGACGGGAGAAAAGGGACGAGAAGCATCATTCATCTCTATGCTGATTACATTTCATTCTGCATTAGCTTCTATCATCACTCTATCATCCTTCACTTCCAGTGTCAACACTAGGTATTTGTACCTCAAAGTCTCCTTCTCTCTATTATTAATGTAATTGCCCTGAGAGTCATATTATAAAGCTGGAAGAACCTAAATGGTGTGGGGAACCTCTATCCTGAGGGCCCTGCCCCTGCCAAGCTACACTGAAGCCTGCAGTATTGATAATAATTCCTCCCGACTTCAGCCAAAGCTGCTCTGCTACTGAGCTGGGCTGACTCAGTGTAATGAAAAGTGGGTTCAGGTCCACAGAACTCACATTTCCAGTTTCATCAGCAGGATTATGTGTTCCCATAGAGCTTAGTAAGGACAAGGACAAGAACTGAGGGGTAGCCAGGCTTCACGTCTACAAGCAAGACATTTGATCCACCTCTAACAGCAAAAAGCAGGAATTTAATACATCTTCTGGAGACATGAGGATATTTAATCTGTGAAAGGAGAAAGGTGAAGGACAGCAACGTGAGATGGATTCTAGTATGAGCAACGACTCTCTCCTCATGAGACTAATATCTCAGTGTAAGCAAATTGGTATTCCACCTGCTAATGGATTTAAGCAGCAGCTGCTGATTACTTAAAGCAGCAGCACACATTCTTACACACAGGAAATCAAAGGCTTTACACTTGCATCCTTTATGCAGGAGAAGTCTTGCAGGGGAGCTTCTCCAAAACAATTTCCCGGCTTTAGCAAGGGAACTACAGGAGTGCTGAGGACAAGCTTCAGAACCCTGCACATTTTATCCAAAGGTCTAAAAATGGGAGAAAAATTTGCACATTCACATACAGCTTTGTACAGTGAAAGTAAGGAGCACATCCAAGGTAAAGCAGAATTTAACATCCTCAGTAGGATACAACACTTCATTATCAGATGCTTTGGATAGCTACAGAGAAGCCCAAAGCACTGAATGTATTTTCCTAGTGCCATCCTAGCCCTCACTTGTGCAGAGCTCCTGCTGCTCTCCCTCAGTTTCCTCCCTGCCTCACTAACACCACTCTCATGCTGTGCCTCCTTCCTCCCAGCCCTGCCTTTCCCTGCCCATCCCTCTTCCATTTGGATTTTTTGTCCCATCCCCTCTCCCCATTCCAAAGCCAGGAGGGTAAACTTGATACTGAGACCTCTGTGCCCCACTAGGGCTCCATCATCCTACCCCTTGTCTCACCAACCTCTGCCTTGCCTGGTCACATCCTGGCAGCTGGGCCTGGCCTTCCCCCTGCACACTGCCTAGAGTTACCCTAGAAGAGCAGGAAACTCTCCTGGGTGGGTGCTGGCAAAATGGACAGGACACGGGTGTGGGAATCTACAGCTGCATCCATCTTCGGAGATGTTGTTTGTGCTGCCCTCGTGCCCAGAAGCATCAGGCTCCCGCTGTTTTGGGTTCTGTACAAACACGCAGGAAGACAATCCTGGCATGGAAAACTTACAGCCTAAGCAAGAACAAGGCACAACACGCAGGGGACTAGAACAGAACAAAGTATAGGGCCAGGGTGGAGGTGCACAGTAACAACTAGAAGTTTGCTGTGTGTGTTTTGCAGGCTTCAAAGCTGTGGAAAAAATAATAGCAGGTAAAATGAAAAAAAAATATCTTAGCAAGACATCCCTTTTATAGATTTTACATTCAATAAGAAAGGGTTTTTTGACTCACTGTATACAAGATCCATTACATATATGAAAGGATAAATAAAAATTACTTAGAATCCAGCATTTTACGTTTGTTATGAAATAAATATTCCTCTGTATGTCCATACTTCAAACACTGCATCTTTGAGCTGGTGTGTGAGAACCTGTAAAATAGGAATTGACCGAGCAAGAAAATTGGTCACATTCACTGGTCCAATATGAGAGGCATAAACACATTAATTAATACCAGGTAGGTTTTTTTTTTCCACCACTTACTATTACACACAAAAAAAATCCCCTGTCCCAGAGCAGCACCCAGCAATTCTCCATGTCTCCACAGCTTGTCGCTCTCTCACTCCGCAACGCCAGGCACCTCCCAGCACCACAAGCTTCAGAAAGCGAGAGGTTGCTGGCACGGGGAGGCAGCGCTCAGGGCTGGCCACCCCATCAGAACATCCACGGAAACATGAGAAAGGAATTATTCAGCCACGGACCCCCTCCGAGAGCTCTAGGTGTCAAATGCAGTCTGTCCCAAAACATTAAGTTACACCGCGTTTCCCTCCTCCCTCTTAAGTTACACAAAACACAAGAACAACCTGAGAGCAGACAGAAGAGAATTTGAAATCAGCATAGGTTTACTGAGTCCAAACTGTTTAAAGTTAAAGTTTATTTGTATTCTTTGTAGGAATATCAATAAAAGACCTCAAATGTATCTATATCTGTACATATTACAAGAACCTTCAAAAATTATTCACAGAACAAAAATAAATCTTCTTTAGAACAAACCCAGGCAATGAAATGCAGAAATGGATCTCAGAGACCAAACAGTCCAGTGCTACTAGCATAAAAATACGGCTTGAAAAACAAGTTTATTACTTTTTAAGGTGTACTTTGTTGAAATAAAAAATAAATTATTTAGAGCTATCATTGCAAAACAGTTCTGTGTAGTAACACTCTTATTAAGGCCCTTGAGACAGAAAATCTATTTTTACAGGTAGGATTCCTGGCAGGCATGATCTGTAATGACATGCTCTTTCTCATGGGAGTTAACTTACTGTGGGGAAGGAAATATCTAAAAGCATTGGCCTAAATTTAACCCTTTTTGCTCTGTCACACTCAGCTGGATACCCGTGACTGACCATGCTAATCACAGATTTTATTATTATTTACATTTAACGGTTCAACTCGGACAGGGATTGTTCTCCAGAAATGACACAGACATTTTCGCAGAACACAAACAGGATTCATACATACATGGTGACCTCAGCAGATAAATATTGCTGGCACACTCCGCAGGTGCTGCTGTAAAACTGATTGGCTTCAATCACTGAGTTTTCAGATGAAGTTAGAAGCTGGTGGGTTAAAGCAAGCATTAAAACATGAAATTAATATATGCTGTAAAAAAGACAAACCAAAGCAATTGCAAGAACATAAAATAAAATCCATTTTTTTGATGATTTATTAGATGGATACAGAATTTATTACTGGATACAGCTCAAATTTTCTAACTAGAAAACATACACATCCCTTTCTTTCCACGCTTCTCTGGATCCCCTGCTTAGAGTTATTCCCCTGGGGAGGAACGTTGCAAAATGTGTAGCTGTATGAATCTGTGCTTTTACACATAGCATTTCCAACACACCAGGGATGTAATAGTTGGTACCTCCTGGATGTGAAACGTGCCTATTCCCCTTAAAAAAGGGGAATTTACAGGACACCACTCAAGGCTGGGCTTCCTCAGTTACCTATCCTGTAGCACTCTAGTCACCCTGTGTTGTGCACACACTCCACAGACACCACATATGACGTGGCAAAAGGCCACGGTGCTACTAAACGCTGCTGCTTCCCTGCCCTGCCAGGGAAACCCCGAGCTTTCATGAATAACCCAGAAGGCCGGGTGGCTTTGCGGTCTGGGGAGAGTCATCCTGGAACAGCATTGAGTAACGCGGCCAGCAAGGGACAACTTTTCTGTTTTGGACTTAGGAATATACGAGTATTACTCTGACAGATTATTATTTTTTTTCCTGCACTACTTCGGCTGTTTCTAAATGATAGCAGCAGTTGCTTGCAATAGCATTAGCGCAGCCAAATGCTTTTGCTGAATGTATGAACCAAAACCTAAGGTCTATAATGCTTATCATCCAATTTTTTCCACTATTTTCTTTCACTGCTGCAGAAACCCACTGGCATTAGTCTTAATACAGACGAGATCAGGCCCAGTTAGGGTTCTTGCTTGAAAACAGACAGACCTTTTGGCTGCCACGTGGCTTAGCACCACTTGAATTTTATCAGACTGGACAGAATAGAGGCTGGCATTTTCACATATTGTCGGCTTGAAGCAGCTTAAAATTTCTCTAGAAGGCTGCTTGGTGACAAACTAGGAGAGACAGCTGCCTGCTGAACTCAGGAGCAGAATGTTTTGTGCTGCAACTAATCAATTTTAGTCTTGCAGCATTTTGAGGCTGCAACCTTCACCTCCTTTTGGGTCAACAGGCAGCTTCTCTTCTGCACAAGGAGAGGAGTGTATTTTGCACTTGAGGGTAGAAATTGAAATAGAAGAGAAACAACTGGCCTACAAACTAGCTGACTATGGTATCAATGGGTCAGACTCTTTCAGAATGGCAACTTTTCCCAGTCTAATTGCTTAAGAAATACATACGAGAAGGTGCATCATTCAGAATGATACAGCCCTGAAGAGCTCACTAAAACATATCAACCTTGGTTAAATTTCCCTCTAAAACAAAATCTGCAGTGAAATGTTGCCCTATTGCATTTCTCTGCAGAAACCAAAGGGGACTCCTTGTAGGCTTCAGCGCTGAGCCACACAGCGCAGCCAGTGCTCTCTGACAGACCACCAGGAAGCTGGGGAGCTCTGGTGAAATGTGTTTCCCAAATTAATGCTACACTAATGCTGCAAGCATGACATACCTGCATCTGCCTTGTTCTAGTCAATGTGTTCCTAGGACTGCTTGCTCTCATGCCTCAGTCGCAGAACACCCATGCTATTTGCCCTGGGTACTTAACAACCGATACATGTGGCCATCTGCGAAGGCTACTTCGGGGAACAAATTGCCCAAGATGCAGCTGTGTAGTTAAGAACATAGCAAAGGGGAGATGCAAATCACACAAAAATGCTCAACTAAAAGGGGGGTTGCAAAGGTTTCTTATAAAAGAGAGAACTACTCACAAGTCTGATTATTACACACCAAGAGTGCCTACGGCTGTGAAGCATGAAGGAGGAAGGAAAGGAGAAACTGAAAGGCACACTTTGAGGAAATAAACAGAGGTCAGCAGTTACCCAGAGCTGGAAGACGATTTGGAAAGTATTGAGAAGAAATCACTACTGAGCAAATGCAGTGCACTGCCCTGGGGGCGTCAAAGACAGTGCTGACTTGGCTACAACAGGCCAAGAAGCAGAGCAGGATGCTGCCTGGCCTGTAGCACCACGTCACGTTCGAGCAGCCAGAGAGAGGCTTTGATCTGAAATAACTAAGCACTGAAGATAAATCCCAACTCACTGCAGACAAGTCTCCTCTAGATGCAAATACCAGCCTTGTGAAGAGAGATTCACACACATTTTCCTCATCCATCCTACAGTGCAGGAGATGTGGTCTCTGTATTTATGCATAGTTAGTAACGTAACATACTTGTGTGACAATGTTTAACCAAAGCATCTTAACTCACAATAATCAAGGTATAACAGTTAACGTAGTGTGCTCTGTCACAAACTGAAATTCGCCCACTGAGGCAAGATTAATTCATTTGCAAACAACAAACAAACTTGACAACAGACACTGAACTTGGGTCCTCAGTATTGCCAATTGTTCATGTTCAAGGCAACATGGGTCCGTTTCAAGCGGTCACGGAATTGGATTAGAAATTGCTACATTTTTAATGTAGTACAATTTGAGAGATTCATAAATGAAGGCCAGAAAGGATAATGAGATATCAGCTCTGACCTTGTCCCTAGCACAGGCTGCACAATTTCAGGCAGGTACCCCCATATTCATCTCATTAACTTGTTCCTCCTTGAAGCCTGAACTGTTTTTGCTAAACACATCCCACCTCAAGGCATCCTTTGGAGGTTTTGTCCCATTTTTGACGTCAGCATTTCCAATTTCCAAAACTTATCTGAACAGTTAATCATATTCACTGTTATTAGTATATTCCTGCAAATTAAAACTTGAATTGCTGTTGCAAAATTTTTATTTACTTTCAGAGTTTGGGGGCTAGAGATGTATACCACCAAGTGAAAGGCAAGAGTGGCACACTACTGCTTGCCTCTAGAATCTGGGACTTTAAAAGAACCTCAGACTAAATATTGGGGCATTTGATAAAATCATGAGAATTGGCAATACTGTGCAATTTATTGTTAATCTTTTACTATTTGTCAATGTCACTATCTTCCGTGAAAAGGGCACTTCGTAATTGCACTGACATACAGCCTGTAAATACGCTTCTGTGAAATGCAACTGAAAGTAATCACAGGTGAAAGTTCAGTCAAAACTCCTTAAGAAAAGATGGTGTGCACAACACTTAAAAAAAAAAAAAAAAAAAATCACCCTTAAAAGTATCCAGTGGAAATGGAAGATCTTTTAACAAAAATGTGCAGAAAGCATCTTTCATTGGAACTCGACAGGTTAAGCTAGTGGCTGAACTAGTGAACCTGAACGAAACAGAGTTAAAATAAAGAAATCTGCTAGGAAAATTGAAATTTTGCATACAGAAGTCTACTTTGCTGGGCATTGGCACCCTTTGGTTAGCTCTTTCCTCAGAGCATTAACCTGATTGTTCCTGATGGAGTGCAGAGAATGAATTCAGGATGCCACTGCATGGTGCATAAAGTGAGGATTGGATAGAAATTAAAAATAATAATAATAAAAAAGGTATTTACAGGTTTGTAAATTCTCAAAACAGAAAATATAAACTGCATTAGAACTGGGGTAAAAAAAGACAGAATCCTACCTTGAAAACTGCAGATTCCCTCTGTCTTTTTGATGGGGAGCCTGACTGTGTGCAAATGCAAGGAAACAAGCTCACTGCTCCAAGTTTTTACCTTGTCTGGAAAGACTGACTTTTTTTTTTTGCTGGAATCCTACCCAAGGTAGGTACAGGATCCGGCAAGAGTCAACTTCCTTGCTAAAATGTTCGCTATTGAGTTGGCATTCAGTTACAGAACAGCTAGAGAAGAGGGGAATAAAACCAGCAGATGAGTTTTCTTACAGAGTTCATTTCACTACTATTTCACTCCACTCGTGTACTTGTATCAGTCAGCCTGATATATACAGCTGCTATCTAATGTAACCCACTGCTCAGCTCGCTCTCACCCACAACACACATGCACTCACACTCCCCTCTTCCCCCTCCAAGGACTGCAGTGCTTTCAACAAGAGAAAAAAATAATAATAAAAATAGCAATAATTAAAAAAATCTACAGTATTCACTTCCTTTTGGTATATTACATCGGCATTTTCTGTACATGACCCAAGAGCTCCAGCTATTTACACAGTGATATGGAAGGACTTGTTCTCGGGAGCCCGATTCTCCTGGCCTTGCGTGGGGAATTAAAGCCCACCGTTCAGAGTTCTTTCTCTTTTCCTTTTTATTAGCAGCATTATGTAAACCTGTAAGGGGAAGGGGGCTATTTGGGGAGTTTCTCGAGTCTGCTCCCTCTTGCCCTTCTCCTGGGGAGATGGCCGGCAGCATCTGCCCGGTTAGCAGCTGCTGTTTTTGAATTCACCATTCTCCGTGATGGAAAGCTTGGTGGGGTTGGTGGGGGAGATGCCATTGCGGACTTGCATGCTGTAGCGCTCCTTCACTTGCGTCAGGGCACTCATCAGCCGCGTGTTGGCAGAGTCCAGCGACACGATCCGCTTCTCCTGCAACAAACACCCCACAAAGTCAGAGCTCCTTCCCAAATAAAACGCCTTTGCCCCACAAGCTTGCTTTACGGGGATTTTCCAGGCCCCGGGGCTGTGACAGTATCTTCAGATGGTTTCTAGGCAGAGGCAGCTTTGCTAACATTGTCTGGTACGATGGGATGTCTGCCTCTTTCTGTTTTCTTGGGGTAACGTGGCCCTGTGCACCGCGGGCTTTCCACGTGCCCGTCCAGCCCTCCTGGCCTTTTTGCATGATGGAAGGTGAGGGTGAGTCAAAGTTACATTGGTGAACTGGTGCAGTCACAGTGGCTTTATCCAGACAGCCTCTGACTGAGGCAGATGGAAATGTGGTATTTTGCCATGGAAGGGGGAAGAGGGGGGCACGGGTGTTGGCGTTAATAACAACAATAGCCAATATTTCTTTTTAATATGTTAGAAAAACAGAAACAGGCAGCAGAAAATAAAAGTGGTGGAAGTTTCATCTGGCAGAGAAAAGTGCAGGTGGTATCTAATGGCCATTGTCTCTCTATTTTGGATGGAATGTGCTCAGAATAAACTCATGGTATGTCTGAAATTAAAAAAATAATAATAAAAAAAGCAAATAATGGCAGCCTGCAGTCACCAGCAGGGGTGAGGGTGCAATAGCAACATAGAGAAGAAGCAGCCAAAAGCTAAAACTAAGGGGTTACTTGAGGTGAAGGAGAAAGGGGGCGGTGTGGGTGGAGGGGAGATGCCATCGACAGAACACAAAGAACAAACACTGAACACACTGCTCCTAGACCCATTCCAGCTCAGAGGGGCTCCCGGGCTCTGCCGAATCCTGGGTTCCCACGTTTTGATACTTCCAGCCTCCCCTTTTAGCAAAAGTCGTCAAAAAGCTAAAGGATATACACTGAATTTCTTTAAAAATAAATCAAATTGAAAACCCACCAACGCAACCCAGCCTACTAACAGATAAACCATCTGCATAGGGACTCAGTGCTGGAGGGGCAAGCTGAAGACTTGGTGGCACGATTAGAAATGGCAATTTTTGTCTTCCCTTTAAAAAAAGTGCACACACAGCGGCAGCAGAGATGGCAGCAGGTAAATACACCCTTCGTGCTGCCAGCTGATTGGCTTTTTTTTTCTTTGTGAAGGAAAAACACCTAATTACTTGACTGGAAAAAGCTGCATGCAGAACTCTTCTTCCCAGTCCAGCCCATTGAGAAACAAAAGGGAAGAAAAATGATGTACAGAAGGCACAAACAGTAAGGGACAGTTCAGGCAAACTGCTGAGGAGACAAAAGTGCTGCACCAGCCCCTCGAGGTTTTGATCCCAGCACATCAGCTGTGTGGTACAGCTGTAATCAAGTAATGTTGGCTTTTCTCAGTGGGCTTCCCCACAGGGGTAAATGTGAGGGTGTAAAAACAAAGCAGAATTTAACTACTGCTTGTGCTGCAGCCCTGGAGAGACCAAGCTCTGTGCAGCAGAGCAAATGGAGGAGGAGGTAGAAGTCAACAAACAGCGAGGCAGGCTACGGCCTGCCCTAGCACCTTCCCTGATCCAGTCAACATAAGCAAGGAGAATCGACAAGGGAGAAGCTGAAGGCCTCAGCCTTTCCCCTCAAATAAATGGGGGGGAATATGTGAAATGTGAAAAAGATCCCACAAAAAACAAAAACAACACAACTGCCTTAGCAGAAATGTGCTCTTCAGCAAGTTAAAGCTCCTCCTCCTCGGTCTAAATTTTACTTGGAATATGTATTTCAAAAATATTTTTTTTTCTAAATAATCTATCTTTGCAGCGAGTTAAAAATGAAAGGCTGGTTACGTTCTGGCACCGATGAGTGCTCGCTGTACCAGCCTGCACAACAGCTGGGAATCTACACCTGGAAAGTCCATCTTAAAAAGCATGAGCTCAGCAATTAAAGGCATCTTCTCGCTCAAAGGAAAATACCATCTGCCCAACACGTCTACCACACGGGAACTGGGCACAGGGAGTGGCAGGAGCTGGAATGGGTAGGAGGGCAGTGCTCTGGGCCAGGACTGGGTGCTGCTCAGCTAGAGAACTGATTGGGTTTACTTGCCTGTTTGAATTATCTCATCCCCATTTATGACCTGTAATTTAACACAGCGGAGATGTCACTTGCAATAGCAGCTGGGCTAATACTCTTTGCAGCTCCAAGGAGAGAGCTCTGCCAGACCTCCCCTGCTCGGCCAGGGATGCTCAGAGGCAGCTCGGAGGCAGCCTCCAGCACCGCTGCGCACGCCGGGCACTGCCCAGAGCCAGTGCCAACGGCACGTATCCTGAAGACAAGGCTGTGCATTGGTGTAGCGTTGGATGCTGCACCTGGACACAAGGCTAAAGAGCAAATGCTGAAAAGCATCTCGTGGTGATGTAACTAAGCAGAAGCAGCCCGGGTTACTGCTGGTTCCTAGCAGCCACTCCTCTCAAACAGGTGTGATAAGCCAGGTTCCAACTCCACTCTGTAAATCTCTTGTGGAAAAGACCTTTTATTATCCAGCCACTGCTATACCCCCTTGCTAAATGAATCACAGAATAAGAAAAAATCCTTCACGTGTGACTTAGAAGTATTGCTACATAACTCAGAAAACACTAGGGCTCCTCTGGTGTCTGTTCTGAATCTCACTCGTTTCCTCTTCTGTGCAGGTACCCATGAAAGGGCAGCTAACTACCTTTCAGCCCTCCCCGTGAGCTGGTTGTGAGTGAAGCAGTCAAGGTTTGCTGATGACCTCACTTGCTCAAGGAACTAACAGCACTTCAGAAGAAAAAATGCATCAGATTATAAGAGGAATCATTAATGCTACTGTTTTGCTACAGTCTTTACAACTATTTCCACTGCAAGTGATAAATTAAGCATGATTTGATCAAGTGGGATCAAGGGGCACACCTCTCCAGCCCGGAGGTTTTGAAGCCTTCAGAAATCAGCAGCTGTCCCTTCCGCCGGCTGGTGACACTGACAGACCTGGCTGGGCCACCCTCGGGCTTGCTGGTCTGTGACCAAGGCTGTGAGCCCACTGGCACAGAGATAGAACAAAGGGAAGGGCAAGTTTCTTATTCAAGTCACAATCTCTCAAATCCTCCCCTCCAAAATAAATTTTCCTGTGTTTGCTCAGCGTCCCTTTCACCTTCTTGAGGCAGACGAAAAAGGTATCGCCTCCTGCAAAAAGGAGGTGGCTGTTCAGACAAGCTGCCATCCATCAGTTCTAACAACGAGGTGTCCTGGCTGTGGGCTCTCCAAAAAGTAGCCTAACACATTCAATTTCTACTCCAGCTTCCACCTGTCATACTGCCTGATCAGACTGGAGTGTGCTGTACCGTTCCCCCACTGTGATGAAAAAAACAAAGTGACCAGCTACATTCCTGTTCCCTCTCCTGCACTGCACTCTCCCCTTCACATTTTGAGTGCAAGTCCTCACAAAAAGGGTTTCATGTGGAGTGCATCTTGGGAAGGCCAATTACACCGGTGTCTTTGTGCACAACATCTTGCACAGTAGCTAGGAAATATGCAGGGTGTAATTCCAGTAGGATTTTCTTTGTATTCTATGAGGTCAGATAACAGAAGTGCAGTGCTATTGTATGCAAGTGACTTATTCAGATTAGATAGTATGGATCTAAAAATCCATCCCTCATCATTTCTGAAGAAAGGACTGTGGTAAAATGGGCAGGGGCAGCAGACAAAATGTAGAACTTTTCAGATTATCAAAAAGAAATCTGCAAAAAAAAAAAAAAAAAATACGCTTCTAACATCACCAGGCCTTTAAAAACACATTTTTTTTTCTCCACATTGTATTTTCCCTGCAGTTCCTTGCAAGCTCAAACGTTTCTATTACTGCTGTCCATTCAGCAGGAAAAAATGGCCAGGGGATGCCCTTCTGTGCTCACTTACACCTACATTCAAAAGACACCAGTAGCATCTTTAACAATATTCAGCTGAGGCTTTTATTTCCCCCACTATACATAAAGGGAAAGAACTTTCTGAAACAACTGGGGTCATTCCTGAAACGGATAATCTGAAAGATTCTTACTAAACTTTACAGTTGGAACTATTGAAAAGCCCAGAAGCAGGGGAGATGTCCTCCAACTGCAAATATCCCAAACAATAACGTGGCAGGCAGACACCAAACCAGTCTCGGGTTCTGTTGTACAAGCTTTGCTCTCTGGGATCAGCACAGACACAGAAGAAAAGCTGAAATGATCCCACACAATACACCCACATGCATTGCCCACTGGGTCCCACCTCCCCAAGCTAACTTGTGTTGACTGAGACAAGCACCGCGGGTTTGTGGCGAAGGGGGCATTTCTCCAAGACTGACGTGGACAGTCAGATGGGGTGAAATGCCACATACGAGGTTACACCGGGCAATGCTCCACTGCAAGCATTCTCTTTTCTTGACTGGAACGTTCAAAGCCATGCTTTTAGCTCGCATAGCTGAGATGCATGCACATGGCAATTAAACTATGCTGGTATGAAGCACAGCTTTTCCAGAGTTCCCAGGCCCACACTTGGAACAATGTCTACACAAAGCATCACTATTGATTTGCCCCCCCTGGGATCTCATGAAGTAGAAGAGATTTTGGAGAAGCAGTCAGTCCCGTGATTTGCTGCCAGGCCTGCTCAAAGCCTGGCGTTAGACAGCACAGTCTTTATTAATTAAAAACCCAATTCTCTCCTAGAAGG
The DNA here is from genome assembly GCF_009819795.1 of Aythya fuligula. Classification (NCBI taxonomy): domain Eukaryota; kingdom Metazoa; phylum Chordata; class Aves; order Anseriformes; family Anatidae; genus Aythya; species Aythya fuligula. The sequence continues at coordinate 20,562,455 of NC_045566.1, read as the reverse complement.
CAGTAAGTCACATGTGCAACACCACGGGCCAATACTGGCTTGGGAGCTAGATAACAATACTGGGGCAGGAGGATAGGAGAAAATAATGGGTTCTATGCACAGAACACTTGGTTCTTGGAGATCCTAAGGCTCCTTACCTGTGCATCAATAATTTTCTGCTTTGCATCGATGACAGCTTGCATCTCTGCATGATCCTTCTTCAGCTCCTCTTCAACTGCCATGAGTCTGGTGCACAAAGAGAGGTACAAATTAGGACAGGTCAGTACTACTCCAGAGCATTGAAGGTACTTTGGCTTGTTGGATTTGACTTCTCTGCTTGTCCTGGCTCTGCAGAAGAATTCTGCTGCACTCTGAAAGGCTTATTTCTCCATCTGACACTCCCAATTGGCTAACCTTATTATTCTCAAAGTGGACATTGCCAAAAATGCAACTGCTCTGGAGCATATTGCCTGAAGAACAGATTCCAAACAAAGCAAAGAGACCAGCTGTAAGAACAGCAGAGACCAGAGTCAAAAATTCCTAATTCTTTTCCTCCATTCTGTTGGCAATCTGAGCTGAGTTTCCACACCCGTATCTCAGTTTTTTCTTTTTCCAAGGAAGGATGCTATCATTCCAGAGATGTTGAGATGCTCACACAACTACCTTCTTCAGTGTCAAAGACAGCACATGCTTCTTGTCCTAAACAGTGCCACACTTTCAGAGGCCTTACCTGCTGATAATACTTTTCATCTGGCTGTCCTTCTCTTCCTGTTGCCTGCGCAGTCTCTCCTCACTGTCTTCCAGCCTTGACTTGTACTCCATCAGCAGCTTCTGCATTTGCTGCTCTTGCACTAGGAGTCGCCGCTCATACTCCTCCAGCCGGCGACTCGACACCTTCAGGCGCTCCTTCAGCTTCGCTATCTCTTGTTCATACTGCAGGTGGGAAGGAAGAAGGAAAGAAGGAACAGATCACGTCACTATAATTTTCTGATGTTTAGAGGCAACGCTTCTTTCATTAAAATACGTTGATAGAAGTAAAGGAAGCGGCAAGCAAGTAGCTGTGACAAAGGACTATGTAGAGCTCTCACTGAGCATTAGGCTGTTCCCACACTGTAGGATGTCATTCTATAGCACAGTCTAAGCACTCTGATGGCTCTGACATGGCTCCTCAGTCCTGGCTGGCAACATCCGCAGTTATTCGAGACTCAAGGGGTTCCCAGACAAAAGCTGCTAACAGCAGAAATGTCCTGGGGTGACCAAACATGGGAAGGGGGCCACTACAGCACCCCTACAGGACCCAAGTGACTCATTCTTCAGTACCATGCCACGAAACCACCGCCTTCAGCCAGGACATCATTCACTGCACGTTTACTTGGCTGAGGATTTGTTCTCCCATTTACTGTCTCCACAGACAATCGTTTTTACAGTAGTGGAACGCAACACGTTCCACTTCATTTTGGGTTCATTCACCTTTCCTAAATCCTATGTTCCTGTTTCTTGTCTGACAGATGAAATCTGAATGCAACTACTGATGAAGTCTGAATTGCACTTAGAGAGCCATGCGCAATCACTTAGCATATCCTAAACTATACTCAGTTGGGTTTAACAACTGTGATTTTTTTTTTAATGGAGTTTCATCATGACTAAAAAAAAAAAAACAACAAAGCATTAAAAAACCAGCAGTATAATCTAGCTATAATGTCATCATAAAAAATAATGACTTGAGGAGGATCTCATACACTCAGGCAGTGTGACTCACGATGCAAGTAAATGCCAAATATCAGCCTGTCGTCTCTAAGCCCTCCGCTACTTCAGTTTGCATCCACCTGACATGCTACAGCCTGTAAGTGTGTCAATCTACAGTACGGCACGCTGTGCTCCGGCTATGCGTGACGGCATGTACAGCAGGAAGCTGCGCCAATGCAACCTGTGTTTGAAAGCACGACTCTGGCACAGCAGCACCTGGAGGCCGTTCTGAACCCAGCCCTGGGATGGACAGGACTTGCCAGCAGCCCTCGAGTGTGCTGTATGCAGAATAACATCTACCTTCTCAGCATGCTTGGCTTCATCTGGATTCTGCTCTGCATCCTCCTCGACTTCTTCATACTGCCCGTTGTTGAGAACCCACGCAGCTGTCCTCTCCACTGGTGACATTGTGGCAGAGTCCACAGGCGACTGAACCTAGAACAGAGACATTTATAAGCATTTCTCAAAGAAATTACACACAAATCAGCTCTGAAATAATTCATTTGGAGGAGAAAAATGCCCATGGAACTGTCGGTCTCCAAAGCACTCCCATATCTTTCTTGCAAAGAGGCTTCATCCTCCCTTGACTTTAGGCACACAGCACTTACGTGAGTCCCTCTAAAATCACTGCACTTGAGATTTTTTTTTTCCTCTTTGTCTAAGTGAACATCTCTCTGGAAAAAAATGCTGTTTCCAAATCCCATTCACATCCACCTTCCCCCTTTGCCAGACTTTCAGTAAGGCTTCCTCAACCTGAGGTTTCTCCCTCAGAGAACAGAGCAACGAAGCTTTGCGTGCCCGGTTCAGGTGAGACAGATCGGTTGTGCTGGAGGGCTGGGAAGCTCGAGAGCAGCTTTCTCAGCCAGGCTGCAGGCAGGAATTTGCCACGGAGCAGGAGGCTGCATGGCTTGGATAGGAGACAGCACAGCAGTACTTAAAAGTGCCAAGAGGCGTAATGTTATCACCATAATGCCTCTCACATTTCCGTGGTTTATTGTAGCATATGCACCCAGTCAAGGCTGTAAAAGGAAATCAGGGCCAGCAGTGCTTACCAGGAGAACTGTAAAACACAATGAGAGGCTATCCTCCTTAAGGGAAGTTGAAAAGGAAGCCAAGAAGAGAAACCCGAAACTCTCCACCCGGCTGGGGAAAACATGGCTTGGTACAAATTCCAAGCAGTTCTCGTGGACAAAGACAAGTTTATGAGCACAGAAATTAGCATAGCAACTCCTGAAAGAGCAACGCTGTCTAAAAGTTTTCAAGAAATGCTAAAGATCAACTTTTCCCTCATCCATGGCTTTGTTTTGTGCTCAGGCAGCTCTTCAGCAGCCTGCCTCCTGTCAGCACTGTAGGCAAGTGAAAGGTGCTCTGAGGCAGTGATTTTGAAAGACAAAGCCTCAGGGAGGGGCTCTCATCAGGGAGCAATTGCTTCTGAAGAGAAGTTGGTGAGGGATCCTCCATCTGGGGGCTTTTGCACGTCCTGCAGCAGCTGCAGCGGCTCCACTGCCCTGAGGACTCCAGCTCTGGGAAGAGCCTGAGCAAGGACAGGTACGACCGCAAAGGAAAGGGGGAGGAATTGGGGAAAAATGCACGGTTTTAGGCAGAGGCTTTAGCCTGGGAGGGAAAGAAAGGCTATCAGCCCCTTTCAGCTTGGCCAGGCTCCTTCGGTGAGACTTCTCTCTCGGTGGGACACCCCACACAGTGCGGGGCTCTGTCACCAGCAGGCTCTCCTCCGAGGCAAGGACTTTGGGAATTGCCCTGCAACAGACCACTGGGCCCCAGTGAACTTCCCCAAACCACCTTTGAGCTGCAGCACCGAGTGCTTTCAGCAGCCACACTCAGAAAGCTCACGAAGACCAAGAGGATGGCGAGTACTTCAGATGCCAAAGGTTTATGATTTACTCTTAATAGAGAAGAAAAAAGAAACGCCCGCTAGGAACATGTATTAATTCCCCTCTTTGCCTCCCTTCCAGAGGAACACACTGACATTTCTGTTCCCACCTACCTACTAAATGGAAATGGAAGGCAAAAGCTGACCTCTCCCAGCGAACAAAGGGCCTCACTCTACATTCAGAAACAAATGGGACTTGTGGAGAACAGAGTCTAACAATTATGACGCCCACAAAGCATGCCTAGAAAGAACATGCCCAACTTCTCTCTCCTCGCTTTCTTTTTTTTTAAATAAGAGCAGAATTCCACAACACGATTTGCAATTAAAAGGACGCAATGGAATTTGCCTCAAAAAAAAAATTTTGGCCACTCAATTTGGCACAACTCAAGACATTCTCAAGGGTGTGGGGAAGGAAAGAACAAATTGATTTCTCTACAGTGGGAGCAAGCACTCTAATGAATCCAGTGAAAAAAATTAGCATGGGAAGGAGAGTGGAAAAATAAGGAGACGCACGCTGCATACAAGAGAGAGGGAGGAGACTGCCCTGGAGCCAGTCTCCCCAGGTACCTGATTTATTTGGGCAGCTGCAGTCGGCAGTGGAAGGATGAACACTGACCAAGAGGGAGGCAGCAAGCAGGGGACGGAGTGTTTCTTGTACATACAGAGGGCAGAAGCCACCTGTGCAAGGTGTATGCATGAAGGCTGGGGACAACAACTGTCTGTTCTTCCTGCTCCTTCCTCATCCTGACGCCCCCAAGGCAAAGCCTCTCCACGTATCTGTCCAGGCCCTTCCCTCTAACAAGCCCTGAGGAAAGGCCCCAGCTCCCCGGCGCTTTCGGTGAGGACCCAGGGCCGTACCATAAACCACAGCAGATCAGCCAGCCCAGGTGCTCGCAGGGGCCCTGAGAGCAGCAAGGGAGGCTGCCTTGTTACCTGTATCCCAAACTCCTACCACCTCTGCGCTGGGTTTAGCTGCAATCCAATATGCTTTACCTAGCAACCCTTCCTTGCCCAAACGCAAAACACATGCTCAAAGGGAGGACGCAAACACACGCACTTCAAATAACAAGCAATTACATCTTTGGTATTACTAACTTGGCGTAACAGCCTTGGCTTTGTGATTCAGTGCTTCTGATCTCCTTGTGCTGTAATGAACTTCAGGTATCAAAGTAGTTTTGAAGCCCTGATTGCCCCTGGGTTCCCAGGCACCATCTCGTTTAGACTGTAACACTCAGGAGGGTTTGCCAGGAAAGCTACAAGGATACCTGGAAAGCCTTCAGCAGAGCAGGACCTTATGCTGGCAACTAAGTTCTTCTGCCAGCTTTGCCTTATAAGCCAAATCCTTCCCCTGCACAACCACGTCTCCAGCGGCACCTTTGCCAGCAGGGCTACTCCAGTGAGGAGGATCACAACCTCCTGCTTCTTGCAGATGGAGCTGCACGGGCAGCACGGTGCAGCCTCAGGGGCTGCAACTTTTTGCTGCTGAAGCTCATGCCTCCTTGCAGAGGCAGCATCCTTCCTTGGTCTTGTGGAAAGCCACAGCTTAAAAAAATGTCCTTCTGAAGCTGTTAAGGTAAATCAAACAGTCCCGTGTTTACCCCTGCAGTGACCACAGAAGAAAACACTTAGCCCCAGGGAACAGCACAGGTGTTGCCTTTGAGAGCCTCACCCTGCCCAGCTGTACGTACCAACAGGAGATGTCTGAAAACAACCACCTTCCCTCTGACCTGCAGTCAAGACATTTTCTACCTTCGCTGCAGCATCGAGTATTTAAATACTTAGTTTCCTCTTTAATAGTGAACATAGCAAATGCTTTTCATACACAGCAAATCACAACATTTCTTTTCAAAGGTTAAGGAATGTTGTTTTTTTTTGATAGGGAAATCTTAATTTACAGTTGTCTATGAGCTGATAAGGTGTATTAGGAACTGGTACATACAAACACTCCTTTCCAGAAAGTGTTTGCATTACTCATAGTTTGGGATGATTAATAAAAAACAGTATTTATTTGGGGCCAGAGTAGGTTGTTGCATCATGGTGAAATATAGGTCTCTCCACACTTAGACAACTCTACTTATTTATTATTTTGGCAGCAGCTTAGTCCATGATATTTCATCTTTGTTTATTCTGTGTTTTTAGGTAGCTATGCTTTTAAATTAGCACCACAGGGCAATGCATTCTCCCGTGACAATCTTAACTACCCTTTGGAACAAAGCTGCTTCTACTTTTTTATTCGGGAAAATTTTCAAGTTTCATTTCTTTTAAGGTGTGCTGCTACCTTAGCAAAAGTTTTTTTATTTTTTTAACTTCAGTGCAAAAAGGACCAGAAATAATACGCACACTAGGCTTGCCAGGCTTGTAATGGTAACAAGCATGACTGTTCATTCACCCTTATTACTGGCCACTTGTTTAAATGCCACCATCCCATCGGCCAGTACTGATTCAGCTCCATTTAGATCAAAAAGCCTCGATGGCCAGTGCAGCAACCAGCTAAACATCAAAGCAGAAACTGCCTGGGAAAAGGCTTTCCTTACCTGCTGCGTTTGCTGCCTCTGAATCGCCCTCACCTTGGGGACAGGGCTCTCTCTGGAGGAGGAGGACTGCTGCCGGGACCGGCTCCCGTTCTGGATGGGCTCGGTCACCATGGCCCCCGACACCCCCGACATGCTGCCCGTGCTCCGCAAGGACGCGCTGTGCGGCAAGGACTGCGGTGCCTTGGCCCGGGCGCCCAGCCCTTGGTCCATTTTGCGGATCTGCGCTTGGCTGCTGCTGTTCTGGCGGGGCAAGGCGATGGGGACGTGCTTGTCCGTGACCGTGTGCCGCCTGGAGAAGTCCTCGCTCTGCGTGCTGCGCTTGGTGAAGTCCTCCATGCTGCTGTTACTGGGCCCGCTGAGCTTGAAGTCTTCGCTGTTGCTTCGGCTGCGGGAGCTGGCGGTGCTCAGGTTCTCCAGGCTGGAGTCCACAGAGGCCTTGGGCATCGGCGGAGGAGGGTTGTTGAGGTGGTAAACGGGGTTCTGGAAGGACAGCGGCTGGAGGCTGCCCTGTTGGTTCAAAGCTGGGTGCAGGGGCCTCCGCACCTGGGGCGCGCTCTGGGGTGTGCTCTGAGCTTCCCACAGCTGTTTGATGTTGGCCACCTGGGTGATGGAGAGCTGGCTGCCGGCCAAACGCAAAGGCACGTCGTGCATGATAGAAGCGTGGTCACTGTGAGCCGTGTGAGGATCCTGCAGGTCCATGAGGGAAATGCTACGTCCGTTGGGCAAGATGCTTTCCCTTTCATCCTTATCTGAGTAAGTCATGCTCTGGGTGGATGCCTGCTGAACCAGCAGTAAGGTCTTGCCCCTAAAATATCCATCCACGTTTTCCTGGGTTGGAGACTTCAGCTTATGCAAGTCACTGCCGAGAGGAAAGGAATTCAGTTAATTTTTAAGCAGCCAAGACCCTGAGAGACCTGTCCCAGAGAAGCCTCCTTACCTCATTTAACCCTCCCTCCCCTGCTCTGAAAGCTTCAAGGAACTGGATTTCCTTTCATGAGCTCTCTGTGTTCAAGTCAGAACACACTCTTCCTTAATTACTGCTTATCTTTGAAAATTAAGTTTGATTCAAGCAGTGCTTCATCTTTATTTTTCACAGGTGAAATGCAAACCATCCCCACCAAATCCTTCCCCTTTAGACACTTATTTCCATCAAGACTTCAGAGCAGCTCAGTTCCCATTTAACCCTTCACCTACGTTTCAAAATTCAGCAGGAGTTGCCTGAAGGCTCCTGTAGGTCTAGAGGACAGACATGTCCACGTGTCAGAACTGGCCCTAGTACCTATCAGCACAGAAACTGCACAGAGACCACGATACCCAAGCTCTTCGGCAGTTCTGCCACGTGCCAGCTTTTTGCTTCAGATTAACAGCAAGACTGCTTTTTAGCAGCTGAAGTTACTGACTTTCAGCAAGGTGTTTGAGCCCTGGGTAAGTAAAGAGCTTCAGATCTCAAGTGCCACCTTGTGCACCTCGTACTGGCAGCGAGTATTCCCGAGGCACAGAGGCCCAAATTCCCTGCTGCTGCAGCTGGGCTGGGCAGACAACTCAGGAGAAGTTCTCAACTCTTAAAGGCTGGTCCTCAACAGGTCCCTTCTCCCCGCACCTCCCCGCGGGCTCTGGCTGTTACATACCCATCAGTGGGGTCCTCAAATATCTTCTGAAGCCCTGAGGAGAGACTGCCACTGACGTTTGGACTAGAGCTGTGCTCAGTGAAACGCCTCAGCTGCTGCTGTATTGGCGTAGGGTTGGTCATTGATTTGGTGATGTCGGCAAGAATACGAGGAAGGGGTCCCAGTTTTGCCACGGTCGCCTGTAGGAAGGAATTTTCACCCTAATTGGACAACAAGCACCGCGACATCCGCCAGTTTTTTTGATAACGATGCACAGAGGCGGAGGGGTGGAGGTGGAAGGAAGGAGGGTGGGTGGTTGTGTGCGGGTGTGCCAGGGCCGTATGCAGTGTTACGGAGCAGCGTAACCACGACGACGAGATGGATGGAGGAGACGAAACGGGGTGCAGCAGACATTGAGGAAAGAAAAGGAAATAGAAAAGAAATTAGGATTGACCCCCAAAAATAAAAATCATGCTCAACAAAACAGAACTATGGCCATTCCAATGCAAAACTATCATGCAAAGCAAACTAAGTCCAGGCTGGGTAAGGTCAAAGTGAAAACTATGGTATCTACTCATTAAAGGGCATTCAGAGACTACAGATTCAGCTAGTGGGGGTACTTTCCAGGCAAAGGGTGTCATGTGGTAAAGGAAATGCATGCCAACAGACAAGGGGATGCGGCATTCACGGGGATCATGAGAGAATTGCAGGGGTTGAGGGAGATGGGAAAAGGGGAAGATTTCATTCATAAGCCTTTGTATTTTGGCATCCTCTGCTGATGCCACCTTCTGTAGCAACTTGTTATCAAAAATTAAGGCATTCTTTCCTACCTAAAAAAAACTTCACGAGAACATCAGTGATCCTCATCCCAACATTATCACATCAGCCTGAGATTAAACACACAGCTTTTTGTTCAGTTACATATTTGCTCAGCATTGCCTAGGCCCAGGAGAAGGGCAGCTGACACTCCAGCGAGCAAGGCTGCTCATACAGGCTCTTTATTTTTCTCCCCCTTTGGGTCACCGCTGGTTACATCATCTACAGGGCACCCACAGCCTCTTGGGTCTAAAGGAAGAGGGTGAAAGTGCTGGAGGTGTACCATAAGGTAAAACCTTGCTGCAAAGACCACTGTCTTTTCAAAGCTATCCTTATTTTTCCTGTAGGCAGATACTCAGTTGGTTCAACCCTAGAGAGAGGTCTCTTTACATTCACTTTCTTACAGCACTTCTTCTGCACCTATTAAAATCTCCGAGGTTCTCTCATCATTTCCCAGTCATTACCTGCAGTAAAGCGCTATTGCAATGTAACTTTAGCCCTTCATTCTTCTCGTAGCAAGCTACTACACTAGCCCCCAAGGGCTGGTTAGGATAGATCCAAGCATCTAACCTACAGAAAGGGCAAAGCAGATCTGCTTTGATGGCTTAGCCAGGTGCGGCTCCTCCCTTTAAGATATTTATGACTTTTACACTCAGAAAGCAGCTCCCTAAATGCAAGGGCTAAATGCAAAGATCCATTTGCACTTCTAAGGTTTGGAGCTGGGTTTCTCTTGACCTGACGCTTGAGCAGCTGGAAGGATGGAAAGCTGAAAAGATGGCAGTGTTCCCTACATTGGTGGGCTTACCCGATTTATAGGATTGGAGGAACTGGTCTTGAGTGCTCACTTTGCTTGTTTTCCTGAGGCTGCTGAACTGTCTCTATAGCAGACTTTACTGCCTGCGACATTTTGAATGTATGCTGCGTGCATGTGTGGGGGAAATGGACAAACAAGACCATAAATTGTTATCGAACAACAATTACCTAATATTAACATATGTTGTCTTTTTGAGTCAAGGACATTTCTATTTACTCTGATGCAGCAAGCTCAGTTTTTTGTTTTCTGCTTTAAATAATGTACAGTGAGAAAACAGAAACCAAACAAATCACTACTTTGGCAAACATCAGTGCAATAAAAATATGAAGAATGCATTGCAAGTCACCTCATCTCTTCAGTTTTAAAAGAAAGAGAATAATGTAAATTGAATATGGACAAAATAATGCACCTCTAAAAATTATAATATGGAATAGTTCCAAGTACTCGCAAAAAAAAACGATGATGCACGGCTCAGCTTTTCTGGGTCTTATCAAGTACCTTTGCTATCAAGGTTTTAATGATTTTGGATCCTGCAAAACCACATAGCTAAGGAAGAAACTAGCATCTCTTCTCTTTCTATAGCTAAATGGAAATAATGCTTACAGTTGGCGGTGAGCGTCTATTGTGATCAGCAGAATGGAGTCTGGAAAATGTATCCGACCCCGGCACAGCACAGGGGCAGAAAGCATCTTGCTTTTGTTACAGGATAAAACTGAGAGTGGAACCAGGTTTTTACAAGGCACCCTCTTATATATTAAAACCTAATCCAAAGACTGCAGAAATGAGAACATCTCAGCTGGCTTTGGATCAGGTGTTTAATGAGAACAGTTCTGCCTGGCCAACACATTACTCCACCAGAGGAGTAAAGTAGGGCCTGGTGTGCAGCAAAGTACCTCCATTAGCATCAAAAAGGGCCCTGTAAGATTTTAATTTTCCATCCAAACACCCTCCCTTTTTTCCAGATCATTTATGAGAAAACCGGCTGCACAGGGAATTCCAGGCCTACTTCTAAGCGTTGCCCTTTCCACCATTTAACACCCAGCCTCACTTAAGGCTCTGCAGAGTGTTTGCACTGCTGCTGAAGCCCAACCACTTCACATGCTCTGCTTTAAGCCTTGATCTGGAATCACAGAAAGAGCACTTGTGAAATACCATTATCAAACATTCCTCTCAAAAGCTGTTGAGTAAGTTATCCCCAAAGCAGGCTTCAGCAGCTCCCTTGATGTTTCCCAGTGTTTACAGTTGCTACGATACAACCACCCGGGCCTCCAGCCTGCTTTACCTTATCAAGTTGGGACACAACCTCCCATAAGAGGGAATGCAAAACTGAGAGCTCTCTGCCCAGGTCGATGTAGCCCTCAAATCCAGGCATGTTTGAGATGGTATCTGGATTAGAGATCTCCAGGAGGAAACGCTTCATTCCCCCCCACTCATGTTCCAAAAAGTCATTCATGAAGGCCATATACTCTTCCTTATTCCCAAACCTGCAAGAAAGGGGAGTTGGGGAAACCCAGTCAATAACCTCCAGACAAATACAGAGTATAAGTGCTTGCAGACAACTGTGAAATGCTTAACTTTAGACCTCCCTTTCTGAAGAGGGGGAAAAGAAAAAAGAACCATTTAAGAGATTCACTGTTTTTAGACTGTTTTAAATACTAGTAACTTGTTGATTGTATTATGAACAAGGGGCTCAAGACATCTTGCCTCCTCACCCCCACCCCAGTCATCCTTTCTCCCCTGTCTGCAAGAAGCATGCCCTTTGTATAATTCAGCTAGGAATTTTGGAGGAGGGAAGTGAGAAAGTCAAGTTCCTTGGTGGGAATAGTCTTTTTTTTTTCTTTCTTTCTTTCTTTTGCAATAGCATAAACACTGACGTGCTAGTGCACACCACTATTCCTGGTTTCATATGGTGTCCCTCTACTGAATTCAACATAACCCAAATCTGCATGTGAAAAGGAGAATCTTTCCCTCTCAACACTGAGGTGTCCCAGTGAGAACAAGGTTCACATCTAAATAAGAAGTTTTTTCCTTTCTAAAGCTGTCTTGTTTGCTGCAGACACAACTACAAGCAGGGCTCTCCTTGCTCCGTAGTAACCTAGAGTGACTTGCAGCCCTAGTGGCACAGATTTCATTTTTGTTGTCACCACCTACTTAGCAAAATTGGCGAGATTCTGAATGACTTTAGCAATGAGCGTGAGTGTGCGAGATGTCCGGTCATCAGGATACTCCTGCATGAGGCTGAAGAGGCTGGGGGACATGATGGCAGGGCACAGGAAGCGGAGGAAGAGGGAAGCACTGATCAGCCGTTCACTGATGTCCTGCTTGCCCCTGCTCAGGCACTGCTGCTTCCAAGATGCAAACACCTCCTTCAGCTCACGAGGGAACACGCTGAAAAACAATAAACCAGGAAATAAAATTGCACGGGCAATGAGTTGTAACAAGTTGAACTGATGATCAATCACCTGAAATAATTATCTGTGAGAAATCATAATCGGCTTTTTTTTTTTTTTCCCCCTCTAGGCTAAGAAATGTCATTAGGCATCTATTCTTGGATCCCCATTTAATCTGGTGATACTTAAGTACTCCTTAAAGCATCCCTTTTTATATATGTTAAGTGAAGCCTTTCTCAGACACACAGATTTACCAGCTAAGTACTACCTATCCATTGCTACTCAGGAGCAAACAGGGTGTTAGGATATTAAAAACAAACTGAACTCATCTCTGTAACTACAATTATTATCCTGCTTGTTAAGTGCTCTCAATGCTTCACATGTGCTTCACCCTGAAGCAGAAAGACCCTTCTTTCAATGATACTCAGAAGCAGAGATTAATAGAAATCTTTCAGCCAATGATTCCTCCCTTTGTTTTCCTCTACAGTTTTACAGATCTAAAAGGTCTGAAGGTCTTTTATAAATACCAAAACTTTCAGCTTTTTATTCCAAGCTCAAAGTAAGCTGTTATCTTCTCACTGATTCCCTCCTTTCTCGTCACACTTCACTATTTGTTTCCTTGGCAGATTACTTCAGCAGAAGCTCCTGTTGGGTCTGGTGCATTGGACTGCAACACTCTGTTTTGGGCACAGGTTCCACCTGCAATATTGTCTCCCATGTAGTAAGGTAGTGAGGGAAAGAAATGAAGGCAGTCTCAGAAGATAGATGGGTCTATGCTACCTCCCTGTACAACTGCTGTTTCCTCTTCTGTAGAGGAGTGGACACCTTATGAGCAAATGACCTAGCAGGGGAGAAGGGGAGGGGAGATGCCTCACCAGTAAGAATTGATAATCTTGCAGAAGGCCAGCTCACAACACATTTTCAGGTTGCTCTGATGATCTGTTAATTCACTGGATGAACATTTGCTGGGATCCACTTCACAGTTTTCATCTGACTCATACAAAGCCTTGATAAACTCCCCTGGACAAAGGGAAGAGGATGACAAACCAGGGTAATTACATGAAAAACCTCCTTGACACACCTTTAAATCCTGTTTATGCCTTTCCTTGGCAACTGCCTCCTCTCCTCTCTGTGTCTGCAGTACAGTCTCCAGACACCAGATGTTGGGGACACGACTCTTCCCAGCTCTTTCAGAACACAGCGTTTGCTGTACCAGATCAGACGACTGGTGCTCTAATGCTTCAGCCTCCCGTGCCCTTGCTGCCCCCAGACAGAGGCACAATAACAGGACAGCTTTGCTTATAACCCCTGCGGACACTTCGTTTATAGCCTAAAGAACAGGATTTGACTTTGTACTCAAACCGCATTATCAAGCATAAAATTTTCCACAGCCTGAAAAATGAAGCTGCAATATTTGTCTTCATAATTTCTGCAGGAAATACACTCGACAATGGTATTTATTTTGCTTATTTTTAAATTTACTGTTTTTGTTTTGTTTTTTTAATTTTATTCACCTTGCTCTTGAATAAGAGGAATACCTGAGTACTAGATAAATACTACCAGTATGCTCAACCTCTTTTATTAGCATCTTACAACGTTTTTGTTGCTTCTATCATTCAGAATCCTTTGCATTTCTGTCATTCTCCTCTTACAGCATCACAACAGGCACTGGACACATACAAAACCAGATGAAGTTTCCTGTGTCTGATGAACTGGAATAAGCTACTTACTAGTTCTCCTATCTCTGCTAGCACACCATGAGCTTTTTAAACCATTGTTGTTCATTAGACAAAACCCCTTTATTCGTTCATGATTCAACGTCTTTTAAGTTCATCTCCTCAGAAGATATAGCTGGCTCTAAGCTAATGCCAAAAGGCTTGTTTGTGCAAAGGTGTTCTTTTTATTTATTTAATTTTATTTTTATAAAAACCCTTAGTGGCCCCCCCAGCCACTGCCATCTTCAGTCAGCACTGCTCTTGCAAGCAAAGCAGGTGGCACTTTTTCTTAAGCTCTTTTGTTGGGATCCAAAAAATTTCTGCTGAGGACATCTAGATCACTTATTTACTAAACTTTTGACATCGTTTCGGTATGAGCCAATTCTGTTTTGTCTGTTGTTTGCTGGCTGTATTTTCTCTCTTAAACACATTTGAAACATTCTCTCTGTGGTCCACAAGGCCCTTCCTTAATCGGACACCAAAATGCTCTTACAGATGTATTAAACAGCTAACACTAAGCATAATGTTGTTGATCCTTTCAAAGGATATGGCATCTGAGCAAAATGACTAAAGACAATTTAAAACTTGACAAAGAATCAGACGAGTGTATTGTCATGAACAACCTTGCCCTGGGCTAGGTGACCTTAGGGGAATTTTTGATTTCTTGTAATCTTGTCACTCAGCACCAATATTCTAAATGATACATTATAAGTCATTAATTTTAAAATATTTTAACATAATTACTGCACTTTAAAGGGCTTGCAGTCAAATGTAATATAGTGGTCCCAAAGCTGATCACTCAGTCTGCTGAAAAGCATAACACAAAGCAATGTGCTGCTTACTTATCCCCACCAGCGAGAGCCTAGGCCTGTGACTTGTGCTCAGTGGTTCCACCCATGAGAATAAGACTACCAGAACAGACTCATTACGCTTAAAACATTCCCAAAATGCATATAATCACAGACCCGACTATACTGACCCTTGGAGCACTGACTAATTTAGCCAACTAACGCCTTGATGACTTGCCAGCATCTGAGATTGCTGAGAACAAGTGAGACTGCTGGGAAAGCAAGCTGGTGGCTTTTTGTTTTGTTTTTTTTTGGTGAAAGGATGTGGTGTGGGACTTGGCTTTGGCCTGATCTTGTTTCCCTTGTATCAGTTTCCAAAGCTTGCTTCATCCAAGAAACAACAGGAGGATGGGTGGCTCACTGTGCAAACTTGGATAACAAAGGCTGTGTGGAGTTGGTAAAAGCTAACCATAGAGGGGCACGCATGTTTTAATGCTCTTTATTGCGATATTAGTTGCATGTACGGTAATTCCAGGACAGGGGCTTATTGCTGGAGCAGAATCTTTTGGTGGGGAGAGGACAGTAAGTAGTACAGTCATCAGAACCTGTCACAGTAAGTGGACAGTAAGACCCCGTTGGGGGGGGGGATGGAGTAGGACATCGCAGGATGGCCAGGCAGTTTTCAGGATGTGGTGACTGAAGAGCACTCTGGACAAAGTCAGAAGGCTCCCTAGATAGTCTGTGTCTTGGTCTCCTGCTCTGTGCTACTCAGCAGCCCTGAGGCCTCATCCCCTCCTGCCATGTTTGTCCAAGGACTTTTGTTGGGACCACATAGCAGTTTAGACAGTTAACACAAACATTTATCAGTTAATTGCTCTGTGGCACAGATAAGGGCTGAGCAAGTCTAACACTTGCTCTGGAATGTGTCAGCATTACCAACAGCTGCAGCTGAAGCATCTCAAAATGAGCTTTCCTGTTATGTACCCACTGAACCCAAACACTACGGTGGGCACTCAAACCTAATGAATGTTAACACCATAGCTAACATTTGCTGTTAGCTATAGCTAACCCCCTAGGTGGTTCACTTTGTCTTGAAGTGATTGCAGGAGCTTCTTTAACATAAAAGAAGATTAGTGAAATATGTTTCACATTCTTAACTGTTCTGAAATCTCTACCTAATTTCACTGCACGCGATTCCATGTTCATTCCTGACGCCGCAATGCAAAGTACTGGAGTCCATTTCCACCGTTAAATGAGGTGATAGAATTCCTTTTTTAAGCCTGTTCATAGAACAGATGGAACAATAACCGTTGCTCACTAAGCAATTGCAGTGTTATATCCCCTCATCACAGCTAGAGACACAAAGGTTACCCAGAAAAACATAATGTGGTGATGCAAACTTTAAGAGGGACTCAGCTGTATCAAATCAAGTTAGCTTTTTCTTGGGTGCTACACCTTCCTCTGTAGAAAGGAAAGGCATCAAGAGCGGACAATGCATGTTTTGCTATCTGGATAGCAGACATCTGGGCTTAGTGCTGAGGCAGTTTCTTCCCATCCCACATTCTTTAACGTACCTAGCTGCATAAGGCTTTAGTCACGTAGCGGAACTAAAAATCCACATTGTGACTCTGCCACTTCACCAACCCACGTGGAGAGGGTTCACCACACGCCTCTGGAAAGCGCCAGACTCGTGGGGTAATACAGTACAGGTACAAGGAATAACATCTAACAGGAATGCTGGACTGATTCTCTGCAGCAGGATCAGCCCTTTCCATGTGAGCAGCACTTTCTTACCTAGTGCATCGTGAAGGTATTTCTGCCCTACCAGCTTCAGGTACTCCTCAATAGCTTTGGTAGCAAGTGTGTTCTCCCTGAAGATCAAGACATCGTGTTCCCCACAACGATCTACCTCAGACATCACCAAATCCGTCAAGAAGTCCTGAAGAAATAGGTGAAATGACAAGAGGTTAGTTTAACCAGGCCCAGTATGCCAGGCTAACTGCAGAAGCCAAGGAAAGACAGAGGAGCCAAAGGATTACTGAAATAACTGCCCAGCCTGGGACAAGCGGTGCAGATGCAGCCTTAGTATGGGCTGAGGAAATAGCTAGAGCTCCTCAAAAAATAAAATACAAATCACAGATGATAAAGGGAAAAGCAAAAGCCTCTAAAATAAAACCTTTATAGCTAAGCTTAGATCCTGAACAGAAACCCTCCTTAGTTTGGTTATCAGTGGCTTTGTCTGCTGAAACAAACTGATAATGTACATTTATATTTTGATACCGAATATTACATATAAAATTGGATTTAAAAATTCAAGTTGGAAGTTCTACACAACTTCTCACCCCTTTGAGAAATTTAAGTATGAAGAATTGCTTACAACAGTTAAATTCACAAAAGAAATGTGATTTAGGAAAAAAGTTAACATTCTTGCTGTGGATCTATATGGCTTAACTTGCATTGTTTTCAAAGGCTCAGGTAGGAAAGATCAGCAAGTCTTGATACAGTGAAAAGTCTTGATATAGGGTCTAGTTCTACATTAATACTTCTGTTATTCCTGAGGTGGTAACTCGAGTCAAGGATGCTCAGCATTTCACAAGAAATGCTCAGAGCTTCACTACAGCCAATGTCAGCCACTGCCAAGTTCTCCAGGAGAGGAGCCATAATCTCACCTCACCCCCACTCTCTTCTAAAACTTAAAACAAAACCAGAAATAAAACACCATCCTGTATTAGAGCTGAGTGACAACTATATGAGTGACAACTGTGACTGTCTGGTTCTGCTGGAAACAGCAGCAGCACAGTTTGAGGAGAGCTATAGCAAGGTTTCACAACCCCATTATGTACACAAACCATAATGCAGTGCTGGCATATTTATGTAAAATACCCAGAGCAAATTATACATTATAAAAATACATCAAAAATACATTCAGTACTGTTGTTTTTCAATCCCTTACTACTGCTTCTTTTCAAGACTGGAGAAAATTATTTTCACCTGGTGCAAACCATGGACACCCAGCTGCATCAGCACCACCACAATGTGAGGTGGAAACGTACCTTCTTTGCAGATTAAGGTTACAGCAGCCTAAGCCACTTAATGCTTCCAGTAAAAACAGACTCAAACACAAAGGCACACGGAGGGCAAAGATATAACGATAATTTATCTACCGAGCACTGCAGGAAAGCAGAGCATGCTTTCCGGGAGGTTTCAACACAGCTCTATATGAGCTGTCCCAGCTATCAACTTCCCGAGATCAGCTAAACAAGTTGGTAAGGAACAAACTCCTGCCATGCATTGCCACTGAGCACCAGCCTTTTAGAAACGTATGCCAAGCAAAGGAAGGAAAGCATTGTGGCAAATAATGAAATTGTTTTTAGAGCAGATAATTGAAGCTGTCCCTCGGCTGTTGCTTATGGTCATTCTTCAATATCTCCAATTCTTTATCTTGTGCTTGGTGGTGCTTGTCTGGCTCTCATTACTGGAAGAAGCTGGCTACAGCTTGGTACTGCTCACGTACACCCACTTGGCAGGCAGCATCTGCATCAGTCAATGCTGGTTAATGCTTCTCAGAATTTCTAGAGACCTGCGGGACATTCTCCCACAATCCATTCAAAGAACCCAGGGCTCACTACAATTGCTGCATCACAGAGAACCAGCAGCGCGCACCCGAAAGTCCTAATAACATTCTTGGGGCAGACAGGATCACCATTAACTGAGTATGGATTCTCCAAATGGCTGTTCAAATGCTGACCAAATCAATGTTTGCACTGATTAGCTGACTTAGCACTGAATCAACAATGGCATGATGCTGCTTGCTGTATTAGAGATATATTTATAGAAGCCATTCTCTGGATTATTTAACTCTTGCTTACTTATCTCTTATCCTGTATCATGACTTTAGAAATACAGAAAACGTTCCTGAGCACAGAAGTGCAGGCCCTCATTTTTCAGAGCAACATGAAATTATACAGTCCTGCCACTAACACTTTGTATGCGGTATCTTTAACCTTTTTATCAACTCAGGCACTTAATCTGTGTCAGTATGGTACCTATCTATGTGCCTCCTTGGTAGATGTAATTGACCAAACCTTTAAAAACACTCCCGAGGTCCTCTTCTCAGCCTTATCTCATCAATTGCTGTGGTTGTGTCAGCCCAGACCACCTATCTTGTACAGTGCAGTAGCTGAGAAGGTAGCATCCATCATCAGCAAGAGGCATTTACACAGAGGCCACCCATTCTTACCTTCGCTCTCCCAGTGCTCTGAAGAATGTGCACCAAGGCACAAGCCATCTCTTCCTTATTCCTTACGCTGATCACGGGCTCCAGCACAGAGCAGAGCATAGTATAGTTGCTGGTAACAAACTCTGCAAATTCTTTGTATTGCTCCATGGGCAAGATGGTGATGGTTTGGTAACGCGACTTGATCCGAATGGAAGGACCCCCTGATTTCCCCTTGTTGGGTGTAGGGGTGCTGACTGGGTACCATTTTTCCACAAATTGGCGACCAGTTACGCTGGCCATGGGAATGTTGACCAGGCCTACGTAGTTGTTCTTGTCCTTTTTCTTCTTCTTCTCCACATCCTTGTAGATGTGAACTGTGATGCTGTGAAGAGGTGGGAGACCGTAGAACTCAAAGTGTTCTCCCCAGAAAATGTTATCTGCTTTTGTTTTGCTGGTGGTGCGGGCAAAGAGAGTGTCATCAAGGCACAGCTCACAGAAGTACTTCTTTTTGGGGGCCAGGTCCTTTGCCTCAATGATCCAGAGACGGAGCACATTTTCAGCTCGACGACAGTTGTCCTGTGCAGAAGAAAGAGCTCAGCTTTTATTCACAATCTCTAAAAAAGACAACAAACTGAACATTTTGTCTTCTAGAGAAGTGGCAAATGGCTGCCTTTGCGTCAAAGGTAGGGACAGAATCAGAATTCACATTCAGATTCTTTGATCCTCAGAATCAGAATCTCTAGAAAAGCAAACATTTTCTAAAGTAGAGACAAAGGACTGTCTTTTGCGTGTCAAAGGTAGGGAGCAGAGCATTTTTCTTCTCAAAAAGCTGTATTTGAAATGGTTTGGAAAACAAACACTGCACAGGAGCCACTCAAAAGCTGCTGGTCTGGTGGGGCATGCTGCGTTGTTTACTCTTGTGAATAATTTTAAGAGCACTGTTAGCAAGTCCCTCCCAAGTGGCTGCTAACTATGGAGGTGACTTATCAGATGTTTGCCAGCTAATCAATAACCTGACTCCCATTCTCACTCTGGCTCAAATCCCTTTTTCTTTTTTCCCAAACTGCCTCCACATTAAATCTTGAAGCTCGGTGTCCATTTCTTCTGCAGTAC
Source organism: Aythya fuligula (assembly GCF_009819795.1). Classification (NCBI taxonomy): domain Eukaryota; kingdom Metazoa; phylum Chordata; class Aves; order Anseriformes; family Anatidae; genus Aythya; species Aythya fuligula. The sequence continues at coordinate 20,542,843 of NC_045566.1, read as the reverse complement.
ATGGAATCAGAAAACAAGTCTGAACCATCGTAAGTGGGCACCTGGGGATGAGGAAGCAAGGTGGCATGGTATTTATTCATTAAAGGTTTAACCTACTACACTCAACACAACAGTGCACAGCAACTTATCATACACTGATGAGCGGACTTCTCTCCAGACTAAATTAATTGAGCATGTATCTGTGGGAAGCCCTGTTACACTGGACTAAAATCCAATCATATCACCTCCATTCCCCTGGTAATCTTATTTCCGCCGTTTCTGTTACCTTATTCGGCTGTACTGTTCTGCGTAGGTTTTCCATCCACTTATCCCTCTCTGCTGCAGAGGAACAGCTGAAGCATTTACTGCCACTGGAGTAGGTTACCTGGAAGATACAAATGACAGGCAGAGTTCAGGCAAGCCTAGAAGACATGTGAGGGGCTGCAAAAAGCAAGGGAGAAGATAAGCAATGTTTGAGCAACAAAGTCAATACAATAAAAGATGGAAAACAATATGAGAATCTAGAATGTGGAAAGGTTAAAAGACCCAAAAAATGCAGGGAGAAAAATAAAAGTCAGTTCAAATTAATACAAAGCAGGAAGCAGAAAGAAACATAAGGGGAGCACGAACAGCTCTTCTTAAAGACTTTTAAGCAAGGCTTAAATCATCCACTTATTTTTTTAAACACTTGCTAATTGATGTATAATTATTAAACACTTGCAGTTTTCCCTGGTAAATCTCAGAGACAGATGATTTGGTTACCAACAGTGCAAAGACAGAGCAATGTATTAATGTAAGGCAAAGCACAATGGAAATGGTGTCTTCAGGAAATACAAAATATTTTGGAGGATACAGGAACAGGCTGAAAGAAACCGAAGGAGTTGTGCTCTGATCCAGCTCCACCCCTTGATGCCATGCACAACTCTGCTTTCACGCAGGAGTGATCCACCTTGGTTCTTTCACTTTTGCTTGGCCTGACAAGCTTCGTTTACTCTTCCCATTCATTTGTGCACACAATTAAAAAGCAATTTGAGGTAACAGCCTCAGAGCTATGATGTTGCCAGTATTTTCACTGCACTCCCCAAACCTAAGCAAGCTGGAAGGTGCTTCCAAGCAAAAGAATACAAGATTGAAGCAAACAGGAACAGTTCCTGGACCCGTCTCGAGGGAGAAGAGCCTGATTTGCTGGTTTTCTGCCAGAGCAGTTTTCCGGGTTGTAAGCAGATCTTTGTCCCAGAAGTTAGACACACCTGACTAACCTTGCTGAAGAGAGAGCAGACTGACTGTCCACCGCCCCTGCCACAATGCATTACAATGGCCTTAGACACATCCAAACAGCACACGTGAACGTGCTGGAAGGTAAGGATTGTGCTCGCACCAACAGCCTGTTTCTCAAGCAAAGGTGGGCTGCAGCTTGTGCTGAAACAGCAAGAGGATCCAGCTCTACGGTGCAGTGGACATGTCCCCAGCTACTGAAGCCTCTCCTTTAGCAATCAGGAAATGGGCTGAGCTAATGGGAGGGAGTTCAGACTGGAAATCACATTTCTCAGTTACACTGTATTTTCTCAATTTAATTTTAGGTGAATTTGGGAAGAATGAACACCCAGCTCAGGAATAATAGCACGTTTCAACCTTACATTTGCATGCAGACTCCAAATGCTTAGATACTTATCAAATTAACAAGATTTTTCCAATTAGAATACGCAATAACTGAAGAAGATTCCCCTTCATTGAGTGATTGATGCCATTAGCCTCAAGGACTTTGAGACTGCACGCTGGTTAGCCAGCCCCCACCCAAACCTCAGTACAGCTCTGGCAGCCGATCTCTTCTCCAATTACAAAGACACAGAACAGCGCTCTGCACGGGCTCAGACCGACCCAACAGCATATAATCGGCTCCGTGTTTGGAGAACGTTCCCTTACCTCAAAGCAGAAGTCTTGTCCAAGGATACTGCTGTGAAGTGGTTTGACAAAGACTTTTTCTTCTGACCCAAGATCCAGGGCCTCCACCGCGCTGCCGGGGCTCAGCAGGGACTCATGGGAACGGGACTCTTTCAGCTTCGGCAATCCACGTGACCTGTACAACAAGGGAGAAAGGAAATATTATTTTTCTCACCATTACTAACAGGCTTGGCAAGGTCCCAGAGTAAACTGCGAAGCGTTGTTTATTCCTAACTGCTTCTACAATTAGTTTGTGAGCCTCGTGAAAAGTAACATTAGTCAGTAGTCCCGGCTCCTAAGGAAGCACCTAGCCAAACAAGGCCATGAAGTCCATTCCCACTGACCTACAAATTGTACCTGTTGAGCCACCAGTGAAAGAACAACAAAATGAGAAGTTCAGAACTTAACTGCTGACATTTAAAGAAAACCTAGAGATCTCCAGCTCAGGGTATATTACTGGGAATATCCACTGCCTGATTACTAGGTAAATGTTGTGTGTAACAGCAAGAAGTGCACAGATCTCTAAAGCAATGCAGAGTACCAGTTTTTCTCACCAGATTTCCCCTGCAATACACCTAATTTTTCTTAAGAACCAGAGCCTTTTAACTAAAGTCAAATATGCAAACTATTTACCACTTTACAATGCTCAGTACCTACATTTAATTTTTTCATTTTCTTCTTCAGCTGCTTCTTCCACTTTTAACAGTTTCCATTTTTTCCCTCCCCAAGATGCTCCCATTCTCTTTTCATTTCCCCTCCCACACACACTGCTGTTCTTTTTCAGTGAGCTGGCCTGTAAAGCCCTCAGCTTTGCAATACCAACAGCAACATCACAAGGCATGCTCTAAAATTTGTGCATCCTCCCAATTTCATTTAATGCAATGCTCATTTGCAGCAGGGAGCTCTGCAATGCTCCAAAATGTGCTCATTTATCGGTGACTGTAGCTTCACCTGTGCTTCTCCCCCCGCACTGCCACCTGGAGCATCTCTTCCTGCAATAAAGTCATAGAATATTTTAGGCACAACTAGGATTTCTGCTTTTAAAGACAATCATGATGTGCACACACAGCTTTCCTCTAGCTGGGATTCAGACAAAGCAGACAATCAACAAGAAGGAGGAGCAGAGAGTCCCATATTAGCAGAAGAGGAGCTGTTTACCTGGCAGGTCTCGGTTTTGTAAGATGTTCAAGCTTGTGCTGGTCCCTACGCCTGTTCAGTCATCTATGGAAGCATGTCCATAAATACGGCTGCTCAGCTACCAAGTGTGGCTGAGCACAAAGAACAGATGTGAATGTAGAATGGCATCAATTGTCTATACATCATGCAGAGAAAAGCAATGCTCTGAAATGATGCTTTCTCAACTGTCTTTGTCCTCACAGTGTTGTTTTTTGTTTTTTTTTTTTTTTCCTCTTTTATTTGACTCTCAGTATCAAGGCACAGTAGGAAAAGGAAAATGTTCAAAAAAATGTATTCACTGAGTTGTGGAAAGCACAGCTACCTCTAACAGTCTCCTTGTTTTTTGAAAAATAAGCAAGTACATTTGGTGTACTTTCTGAGTGCATCTTACAAGAGAAATTCTCTGTTTTTGTAACCTTAGCAGAATCAGATTCCTTATACCCTTAAGCAACCTTACAGAAAAAGAGGAAGAAAAAAAAAAAAAAAAAAAAGGAAAAAAAACATTCGGAGCACGTGTGTTCAGTACTTCTAAGACCATTTAACAAAAACTTGCGTATCACGAAGGATTCGTGTAAAGCAACAAGCAGAGTTCACCCGAATGCTCTTTTGTGCAAAATGAAACGCTCAAAGTATCCAAGTAGATTCACGTATGATAAGATTTATTAAACACTGAGGGAGAACTTTGTTCCCATTAAATATATTAAATGACCTAAATGCAGGCAGCAAAAACCTTTTATCAGAGGGATATTACAAAGAGACTGATTTCAAATGCAAAACAGCAGCGCTGGTACGAACGCTTTGGCTGCTCTGTGCATGCTTTGTTATAACAGGTTACAGCAGCAGCTGTACCAACGCAAACCTAAAACCTCAGCCATGTATAATTGAGCACTTGCTGCAGTTAAGGTAGGGCAAGTCTAAAATAAACACACCACAATACACCACTTTAATATCATCTCTGCAAAATCCTCTCTAATTTCTCCTCTCAAGAAAGCGCTGCTGAGGTCACTTGGCTTCTGTCCCTATCCCAAACTCTCAGCAATCCCAGCCCTAACAGGGTGCTTTGGTGCATGATGCAGGGGAGCTGGCTGAGAGCCTGCAGCTAACTCCAGCCGGAGCTCCTTGTAACAGAAGAAAAGTGTGGAGCAGTCACAAAGAGGAGGAAAAAAAAATAAACGACCAAATAAAGGAGAAAGAAGAGATTTTACAAATCCCAGTTCAGCAGAGGCTGCGCTTGGGAGTAAGACAAATCAAGCACACCTACATGAAACAACTGTACAGCCACTTAGCAGTGCATCCCCAAATCATAGCGGTGCCACATGTCAGAGCCCTTCTTTTCAAACTTCGTGCTCTGGGCTACATCTCAGGCACTAAATCCTGCCAGGAGGGCACCAAATCCAGCAGAGCTCTTCCTCAAGCCTTGGGTTACAAATTCCGGATGAGCATCGCACCGAGCAGATACGCTGGGGCCAGAAGAGAAGTCGGAGCTGCACGGGCGCAGCAATCTCTGTGCTGGTCTGCTGTGCTCCTGCCAGGCCCTGGGGGGACTCGAGGAGGCTCCCGGGGGCACTCGAGGAGGCTCCTGGTGCGTGTTGCCATGGCACGGCCTCCTGGAAGGGGATTAGGGGGAGGCAGCAAGCACAGGGAGCCTGCTCTGCTGATGCAGAGGTCACCTTTCCAGAAAGAAACAAGTCCCTCCTCTTCCCTTCCTATAAAGAGTTTATTGAGGCCGAGAAGGTGGAGGACGGCGGGAGAGAGCGAGGCATCTTCCAAGAATGCATCAAAACAGCCTTCAGGGATGGGGTGGGGGCAAAGACAAGACAGGTACTGAGTACATGACAAATTGCACCTGGTGCCTCTGAATCTCACCTTGCAAGACAAACCTTCTAGCAGCATCTACTCTGCTTCACTGCTGTGTTAGCCTGTGAGCTGTGAATATTTCATTTTGTTGCAGATGAGCTGGAGAAGGTTAGTTTTGTTGTCTCAGGATCCATGGTAGAAGAATGTCTATCTGTGCGAGCAATTCCTTGAAGTTACCATACTTAAAATAGCTCATTAAACTGATTAAGTGGCTTAGAATCGCCACTTTATCTTCCACAAACATCACAGCAATGCTGGAAAGTCACTGGTTAGGTGCAACCACATGCATTTACAAACAGAAGGAGATGCACTTGTAAACACCATCGTGTATATTTCATCTATTGATAGATCTGCAACGCAAGTCATTGACTTGTGCCTAAATCAACAGCATCCCGATCAATAAAGGCAATAATTACATGGAAATAATAGTTCTCTGCTTCTTTAAAGCCGCATCTCATTTTCCGAGGCTGTAAGTAACAATGAAGAGAAATTGCTTGCTGCCTTCCCTTTTGCACAGAGGCAGAGTTAATAAGCCGAAGTCACTAACTTATTTCCCAGTGTCTAGCAAAGGGACAAGATTAACAGGGGCTTTTCTGTACTGGGTCGGAAGCTACTGGCAAGGCGAGCGCTGCTTAGAGCCCCTGTTAAGAGAGAGGTAATCCCAGAGAAGCAGATTACTGTAAACAGGAAGATCGCCATGCACAAGGCGGGGGAAGGGCTGTTTGCACAAATCTGTTTCTGTTAAACAGCCCCATTAACAAACCAAATCCCCATTTAAATTACAATTAACCTCAGATAACAAACTCTTTTCCTGCTGCTGGTTCTATCCACTGCTGTGTGCAACCAAGAGTTAGGGAGCTGATGTAGAAGTTCAGAGCAAACAGTCACAAGCAGCACCGAACATTTCTCACATAGCTGCTTCCCAGAATTTCTTTCCAATAGGAAAAGCAGGTGGAGGAGGTGCCTGTCAGGGAACGTTTTAAACTTCTCACCTCTTCTCACATATTTTGGAGTAGCGATCTTCAGGGCTGCCTAACTTCCTCCTAAACCAAGCCAATGCCCCGAGGTCTGACCGGTGGCAGCATCCAGCCGATATGTAAAAGGTCTCTTCACCACCACCACCACCCTACAGCCCAGCCCCGAGCCACCCCCTCTCCTCGCACACCGTAATTCTGTAATTTGCTGCTGCAGGAAGGGCTTGGTTGCAAGGAGGGAACGCCGGACCTGGAAACCTCTGGCTTCCAGCAGCAGCCCAAGGCGCACGGCAGGCTGTTAGCTGACTTGTGGTACGTTTTACTGTCTACAAGGCATGTAGGATAAAGGGTTAAAGTCCTAATTGCTCTCTGGTTATGAAGCTCTCATGCTGATTCTGACCTATTTAAAAGCCAACCAAAAAAGCACATAGGACTTGCAATTACTGAGCTTACCAGGGAGAGTTGTGTATTGCTTCAAAAACAAGCCTGTGGACATCAACAACCCAAAAGGTAACATTAAAATAAATATATATATATTTATATAAATGAGCTACCAAGTAACAGAATCCCCTAAACTATGTTTCCTTTACCAACAAATTGGTGTGAAGGCAAAGAATTCTTGAAAAGAGTTACTTGCTCAGCTCAAGCACCCGGCTAAAGCCTCGTCTCCACCGCTCTTACGCAAAACCGGACGTCTGCATGATTCAAACCGCTCCGGCACAATACCCGTGTGTTTAGAGACACTCCCCGAGATCAGAAAGCTGAATTCAATACTTAGCCACTCGCAAAGTCCCAGCAGAGAGCTTGGCCTCTAACGCAGTGAATTTTCTGCCCAGCGTTGCTATTCGGATCCCCAGCCCCGCTGGGCCGGACCCCAAGGTCGGCAGCATCGCCTGCAGCAGCAGTGCCGCAGCACCAGCCCTCCTGCCCCATGCACGCGTTCGTTTTGTAGACACACCACACCCTGCCTCGTGTCCCAACTGCCTGTTAGTGAAACATCCTATTACTTGGTCAACAATTTGACAAGTCTAACCAGTTTTATTATTACTGGCTTTTTTTTGTTGTTGTTTGTTTGTTTGTTTGTTTTTAAATTGGAAATTTAGGGTTTGTTTAGATGCAAGTTCAACCCGGCTGCAGTCGAACTCGGAGCTTTTTCCGAGCACATCTCTTTTGCCTTCTTTTGAGTTTCTGATCCGCCTTCACAAGGCCCTATGCAAAGCCTTGCTGCTTGAACCTCCCCTGCCTCCCTCCACAGCACCGCATGTCCAGCGGGCACCTCCGGCAACGCGGCTGCACCCACTGTGAATTTCGCAGGGGTAATGTGCTCCCAGCCCTCCTGTAACCAGAAGTCTTTGCTGTTAATGTGTGAAATTCTTTTGTTTTGCTGGAGCCGAGATGCTTAACCTGCTAAGTTTCATGTCACTGCTAAGTGATATGCAGGTGGGTGCTGTGTGGAGGAGCCCGCAGTGTGCAGAAAAGCACTGGCCAGTAAGGAGCACATTTTTAAAAGGGGGTCACTGCAGCCTACAGTGGGGCCAAGGCAGAGGCTTGCAACAATAGGCTTTATGTTGAGATCTTGTTCAGTTTTCACTGGAAAACAAACAGCTGCATGAGGACTGAGAAAAGTGGCTGAAAGAAATATGTTCACCTCCACCAAAACAGGAGCAAGACATCTCTCTGGAAACAAACCACTCCTCCCTTCTCTCCATACTCCAGTGTGCAGATAGACACAGATATGCTGAATGAATGCAAGCTCTGACTGAGTCAAGCCTTGACAATGCATTGCATAATACAGATTTTTATCCTCAAGTCTCAAGCAGGATAAAAATTACCCACCTTTTTTGAAAACTGGGATTAAATTACAATGAATAAATAGGAAAACACAGCAAGATCTAGTTCTACCATTTCTACGACGGGTGCTATTTTCACACTGCAAAGAAGCAAGGAGGGAGGCGCGGGCACTTACCGAAAGTAGAAAAAGCTGTCGTTGGAGCAGCGATAACGCTTCACCATGAAGCCCAGAGCCATGGCTACCTGCTTCCCTGCGACCTGCCGGAGCCCATCCTGAGCAAGCACAGAAGAGATCCTGTGCTCGACCACGACTGTCTGATAATGCCATAAAATGACTTTTAGTAAATCAGGAGGGCTCCCACGTGGCAGTAAATCCCAACAGGGCAAAACCCTCCCAGCTGTCTGCAGAGCTTTGCTGCAGTCGCTGAGACCGTATGCAGCCAGTCTCAACAATCTTTGCTCCCTCTCCATACACAGAACCAAGGTGAGATTTGTTGGACCACTTAGAAATACTCTTAAATTCCTGGCCCCCAAATGAAAAGATTCATTTGGTCTCTCCTTATATATTTTTTTAATATTTATTTTTATTGTTTTACATTCTATATGTGACTGAGAAAATGTTAAGAAAGAAATGTGTGGGTTGGAGAGCTCAAAGAATGCAGTGGGAATCCGGCTAGGAAAGCTGTGGAAGGTGATTTGGTAACACAGAGCCTCACAGTCAGCACCGCTGATAACCCAATGACATACCGTACTGGCCACAGATCTGAAGAGCTTCGTTCAAATCTGGCTTGGGTCACAACCAAGCACAGTTTAAGTATTCCCATGTTGGTGTCTTGTGAAGACAAACCACAAGTTTTCAAGTACAAGTGACAGAATCTGGAGTGATAAAGGTGGTGTGAACTGCAGAGGCTGTGGATTCGTGCAGGACACCTGGATACTGACCACGGTGGGCTCATTTCTGCAGGGGGACCACAGTTTTCTCTCCTCCCCATCCACTCAGTCACACTGAAGCAAAGTTTAAAACCCAGAAAAACAAAGTAGGCTGCCTGTGGTTCTTCCTGATGAAACAGAAAATCTGATTACAAAAAAATCTGCAACAATCTCCAGCACTCCCTTCTGACAACATTCCTGAATCCTTTCTATTTTAAATCAACTCCCAACAGACAGCATCCCTCCTCTGTCACCACGCAGTGTGACAGTATCCCAAACCAGGATAACCAATTTTCCATATTCCAGAATTTTATAGTTTTTTATCTATGGACATCTCCTGTTTCTTAATAGGACCCGAACACCACAAAAGCACGAGAGAAACAAACACAACAGCAGCCTCCATTTCTTTCCTTCTAACCTTTAAGGGTTTTAATTTATAAAGCTACATAATGCTTTCTTTGAAGCTAGGGCTCTGTATTTGTCAGAGCACGAAAAGGTAGATGCTATCGGTCAATCCGGCCCTGAAAACCAGTACAGCACCATGACATCACCCAGCACCACCTGCTTAAAATGGGAAAGGGCTGACTCACTGAAGCAGAGGCCAGGAAAGTTTTTCCTGCAACAGAGCAAACTCATACAGAAAGCTGAGAGAGCAGAAGGTGAGAAAATGTCAATTCCCACTCAGCTGCTGTACGTTACCTTCTTTCACGCACAAACAGTTGTAGCTGACTTGCTCCATTGGAAAAATCCCAAATAACAGCGTAATTCTGAACAAGAATAATTTTTTTTTAGCCTCTCTCTTCCCTCCAGCCCATCTCCTCCCAATACACTCATCTGTTCCTCATCTCAAGTGCTTCATTCCCACGTAGATCTTGAGCTGTGTTTCCTATTAGTCTAGGCACCAAGTGCATTTTTTAGGCACCCTTAGGTAACACAGTGAAACATATGGGAAGGAAGGGAGAAATTACTGGCAAGTTTAACTTTACAGTGGAAATGAGCTTCCTTTAAGGCTTTATTCATAAAATTAGAAATACCCTTAGGAAAGTAATAGCTATAACCGTATCTTCCAAGTCGCTACGTTCAATTGGCGCGCCGATTAGATCACAAATGCAAACAGAACTCTATAAAGCCTTCAATCTTTTCAACAAAAGGTAGCTACAAGGTTGAGTAGTGCTGTTATGCTTTCTTTCCTAGAATAACTTATCAGCAACTCACGACCTGTACCTGCAGCACGACGCTTCACAAACATCGATGAAGCTAGAGGTGAGGCTCATGCTTCAGAGCAGCTACAGCCATGTGTGCAAAGATGAGCTCCAAATAAACTTCATCTTGGCTTGCTTTCTACATAGCTTGGCTGCTCTCAGATGATCTCCCTTGCCTCCACGCTGTGCCCTCTGTTCACTTCAGCACATGTAGCTCTGAAAGGCGGAGGCTCGTCTGGACTTGTTAGCAAAAAAGATCAGGTCCATTAGCAGCAAGTGCTGCTATCAAGTCACAAAACACCCAAACAGCCATCTCTGGGACTACAGCTGCAAGAGACACTGCTATAAGGCTAGCGTAGGAGGCCAGAGGAGAACTGTGGCAGGACAGAAAGCGCAGCCATCGCCTCGTCCCTGTCCAACACCCCGCAGGTCACTGATTGTCCTGGGCTCTGTCCCCCAAATCTCTGCATGGACTCTGCCACTGGAACTTCTCAGTTCTCATGGATCCTCCTTAAGTCCATGCCTAGGAGTCCAGAGAAGGGTTACAGAACCAACGATGCCTAATGTCACCTCCACATGTAGTGCATTTTATGCTCTCTGAACAGTCAGAGAAAACCCACAAGCCATTTGGGTCTAGCTGACAATTCATGCCCATACAGGTATGGGCAGAGAGAAGGTGGCTTTGCTGTGTATAACGTCTTAAACCAAAGTTGTAAGGATTAATTATAGCTAAATATATTGGCTATCCCAAAATAATAGCATTTCCCTGACACTCCAATGGAAGTGTCATCTGTCCGGGTTTAGCATGAGTACCAAGTCAGGAAAAGACAAACACATTACTTATTGCAAAGGTACTTCTGCATTACAAAAATTCAAGCAAAGCTGGTTACAAACAACAGTACAAATAACAGGTGCATTATTATATGGTGGTATTTTTTCACATGCTCACTGAGCTGCTTTTTAAAGCAAAGTTCCATCTCCCTGAAAATAGGCATTTAATTAAAACAAACAAAAACAAAAAAATAAAAAAATCACACCACCACCACAGACTTGACTCTAAACAGACCGGGTGGACACTACCATGACTAAAGAGCAACAACGTCCACACCATTAGTCACATTCGGTAAGCAGCAGTCTTTTCTGTAACTCCAGAAGTTAACAAGACCTCTTACATCCGAAGCCTTGCTATCTCCATGATTTTATGGTGCTGACTTTCAGATGGAGAAGATGGCACCACTGATTGAAGCAGCACAGCATGACAGATGCAGCTAATGAATTCAACTCAGCTAAAGAGAAGGGAAAATGCACTAAACAATGTAAAATCAGAGAAGCCTGTCATGGCCTTAAGTACAGGGCAACTTATTTTCCACTCAATCTAGTTCTCCTGCTGGGCTGCTGTGGAATGTAACACACAGCAATGTTTAATGAAGACAATCAAGACGCTTTCCAAATAGAAAAAAAAAAAAAGCATATAAGCTCTTGTTTGCCTCACATACAATCCACTCAAGCCTGAATCACTAGGTGAAAGCAAAACAAGTAAGACTACACCAAATGGAGCACTAAGATGGACAGAAGTCACCAAGTTTTCCAGTTTTCTGAAAATCAGACCATCTGTTCCTTGTAGGACTCTGCACTGCAGCACTATATGATCTACAGACAAGGACTTTTAACTGCACCACAAACCTTTGGGCTTTGCCAGTGCTAGCTGAACTGATCTGCTTGCACCAGCACAATCTCATATCAGCCACTGCACTGATCTGCAGATAAGTATTGCATTCATTAAGGCAAGTTCTTGTAAAAGCTGATCAAGCCAGTGGCTTTGTATCATGAAATTTAATGTCTGTACTTTATGTGAAACAGATGCAAAAGAAGGCATTTGAGTCCAGATGCCTAACCAGAACTTTTTATCAGCTGTTAAGAACAGCAGAAATTTTCAGTGGCGTGCCAGCGATGCATCGTATAGAAGGAAAAACAACTTATAAGATACAGTCAGCCAAAACCCATCCATCTGCCAGTTTAACAACAAAATTCCTTCCTTACTCTTATTCTGTGAGCACATATGCATGCAGATTTTGTGAAGTGCCTCTAGATAAGTAGAGATTGCTTTGGGAGATACACCAAACCTTACCTGTCATCAGCATTGCGGAGAGATGGGAGACGGAAACTTGTGTTCCTGTCCAGCTTGGACTGACTCTTTGTCCTCTTGATGGACCCTTTCAGACGTTTACTGAAGAAGCCCTAAAATGAGAAATCACAGAAGTGAAATGGGGAAACTGATGCCAGTAATAAATCAATCAATGCACCGCCACTGAGTCCAAACTCAGCAATAATTCCTGCTGACTGCAATTATGAGGAATGTGCTGTATTGGGATTCCTCTAGGCACGAAGGCAATACTAAATAGTTCCAGTTCATGACAGCCTCATATTGCAGTAATTAGCACTTCTCATGTTACAGGTGCACTTCACTGAATAACAACTACTATACAAATGGTAAGAAAACCCGTCATTTAATAAGGATGATCTTAGATATCGGTATTAGGTCCCACCTTCCCTTTACATGCCATGTTTCCAATTCTTGGTCAGATTCAGACTTGAAGATGTCTTTTTTTATGCACCCACAGTTGCACCTAGGTTCTCCTTTTGCACTTAAATACAGCAGGTCAGTCTTACAAAAATGAGTAATTTCAATAGCCTTTCTAGCCAAAACTGAAACTCTCAAAAGATTTCACACACCAGTGACTTCAGATACTAGTCCTGAAACTGATTTAAAGCAAAGATTAACTCAAAAATTTACCTATGCTCTAAAAATTCCAAATCTTCAACTAATCTCTCTTCTGAACTATGGTAGTTCACTGGACAATTGCAGACCAAAGACACGAGAGCTGCAGGGAACCTCTGGGGATCACACAGTCCTCCTGCTCAATGGGGGTGCCATGCCAACACCAAGTCAGCTTCGCTTTGACTTTGTCCAGCTAAACCTTGAAAACCTCTGGAGACAGAGATTTCTCCACTCCTCTAGGCAACTCAATCCAGTGCCGCGTGACTTTCCAGTGAAAGCGTTGTGGGTGTTCAACCAAACTTCCTGAGCAGCAATTTGCAGCTGCTGCCTCTGCAGAGCATCTCGATGGAGAAAAGTTTGGCTCCATCACCTTTGTAACTCCCCTTTACGTGGCAGTAGGCAGCCTTCTGTCACCCTTCAGCCTCTTCTTTCCCAGATAAACCAGAGCTCAGCCTCTCCTTGCAGTCATCTTCCTGCAGACATCAGCAGGAACGACAGCTGTTTGACCACCAGAGCGATACGAGTGCAGCTCACTACTGATACACAACGGCGTGTGCATCTGTACGGGTGGGGAGCTCACAGAAGTGTTTCAACACCTGCACGGCTGATTTTCTCCTCCAGCCCTTTAAATTACTTTATGCAATATGCAAAACCAAACGGTGTCAAAATATTTCCGGAGCTTGCAGGCATCCATGCACATACATTCTTTGGTATGATCAAAGCAAATATAAAGGTTCTTAATCCATAGGATTAAGCAACGTTTTACTGGCTGAATCTCTTTGCTCCTTCACGGAACAGCTGCACAGAGCACTGCCGTCAGGATGTTTCCCAAATGCACGTGAGCGAAACCACGTTTGTTAAGAGTATTACAGGCTGGTTGGTACAAGTTGCTCAAAATGAATTTTCTTTGGTGTGGACTGAACAGGCAGATCTAGAGCCCTGCTTTGGGACAGGTGTAGTGACAGCGATAGCCAGCTGGGGCTGGCCCTCTGTCCCACCATCCGTGCTCTGCTAGGACAGACGTCAAGCACAGCGACTTTCAAGAGGTTTGCAAAGCAAGCCCCTCAAGCTGCCTTTGGGGCAGGTGACAGATGTTGCCCACAGCTGCCTCCTGTAACACAGAAGTCAGCAAATCGGAGACAACAAGGTCTTCTGTTCTCTCCTACACAGAACGCCGACAAAGCAAGAGGTTTTTTATTGGCTCCAGGTGACTCAACCAGATGGAAGCATCCAACCTGTTTGTTTTACAGACTCCTAAGAATTAGGCCATCCCAGCAAAACAAGACATTATCTGTAATCTTTTAGCCTGAAAAATCTCACGTCTTTCACCTCTTGAGGAAGAAAATTAGATTTATCTACTGTATTCAACGGAAAGGGCTATTACCTTCTTCTCATTAAGGGATGCCAGGTTAATTGTTGGAGGACAAAATCACTTCCAAACATCAAAACCAGCATTTGGTCCGGTTCATCTATAAGCATCTCCAAACCAATTTCCCAGTTCTGCTTTTTTTCGGGATCTTTCCAGCACATGCAGATCACCCTCTCCCAAATACTTGTGTAGGAAACAACCTGCTGGCTCACATCAGAGCCCACAAAGTGCCTGTCTGTGGGCAGCACAGAGAGATCAGGGTGCCCTGCAGCCTCTGGGATGGTGCCGTGCGGGGCAAAGGAAGAAGGAATCTGATTTTTGCATCTGAAGGTAGTGCTACATTTAAGGCTGCCCTTCAGTTTCTGAGGCTTCCCAGCAGGCTCCTCCGAGATGAAAGCCGCTATTTTCTACTGAAACAAAATAAAGTGCAAAAGAAATGACCCTATACCAAGACAGTACCTCCCAAAACCTATCTACATAGTGTGCTGGGGGAAAAGGTACTGTCGAAAAGGAAGACGTGTTTTTAGCTGTGTATGCCACTCAAACTCTGCCCATGTTCCCACACTTTTCTTGGTCCTGGTATTGAAAAAATGCCTTTGAAAAAAACCCTGTAATCAATAGATGCTCTTGGGCTTCTCTTGGGGCCACTGCTGGAATTCAAGTAGAGGATGTAAAGCACTTTCAAAGGCACTTTCGTGTATTCTGACCTCTCAGCACAAAAGGTAACAAACCCAACTACAGGGATTCAGAGCTGGTGGACCCTGGCTTCATTCCAGTACCTCTCAGGCTACTCAGATTGCAAACGCGAAATGAAATGTTTTTCTCCCCTTAAGGACAAATAAGACAAAGCTGACCCAATTCAGCAAGGGTGAAAAAGTATTTCTATTGAATCAATCCAAAACCCACTCAGAGAGGGACTGTGAAGTCATTTCTGTGCACATACACAATTTTAAATTGGCATTGCTTAAACATCAGTGAAACATACTCTTGGGTTAATTGCACTTCATCTATTCCTTCACAGATCGTTCCTTATCTTTGATTGAATGAGGCTATGCAGGACTGACTATAACAAAAAAGAACAGAGAACACACTTAATAATAAAAAATATTCAAACAAAGACTGTGCTTGCTGGTGATCCTCAAAACACCTGAAAACATTTGTAATATTTGCTCCACACCTTGCTGGCAGCTCATGCAGGGCTAGCGCTTCCAGATGGACAACCTGGGAGCAGAACAAGAAATTCACATGTGCCAGAACTGAGCCGAGCTTTCGGACTTCTGTTTGCCAACAAAAATCCTTTTAAATGGAGATTGCAGATATAAAACGTATGCAGAGTTGAAAAATAAACTTCAGTCTGCAACAAACCGTCTAACTGAAAAAAAAAAAATTCCTTTTCCTACTAAATAGAAGAAAACTCTGCCAATGCTACTAACTGTAGCTTGTACTCTTAAAGACACTAAAAGGCTTTACTTCTTATCTTATTGTCTAGATATTTCTTTTGAATACTTATTTTAACGCAAAATACACTGCTGTTTGGTTCTTATGCCTAAATGCAGTGATGATGTATCCAAGGTTTAAGAAAAATCATGAAACACTTTTATAAACAGCTGGAATTTTACTCCTTAAAAAAGCACCCACTGACAAGAAACATGTGAGCCTATTACCGAAACTGCCAGAAATGATGAGATTATCTCAGTAAAAAAATACAAAATATGTGGTAGGATAAATTATCTGCCATGTAATTGGGAAAGACCAGTCCCATGTAAATGTATTTTGAAGGGAGTCCAGGGAGAGAGCAACTGTAGGAGAACCATGCCTTAATCCCTCCCGAGACAGACTGGATGGTCCACATCAAACAGGATACATCTCAGTACAAATCCCTCTCAGCACCATGGGTTTAGGGGAAAAGAGAGACAGAGGGAAAGCAGGAACAATGCCACATGCTCAATGAGGCACGTGGAGGAGGTTCAGAGTGCACTCATCATCTCAGCCAAAAGCATCAAACCCAAGGCTTAGAAATCTCAATGATACAACATCTAAAAATAACCCAATTCCAAATGAGATGAATTGAATTCTCAGTGGAAGTGAAGCAACCCATCTCACTCACAGTCAGACGAAAATGGCCACAGGAGAAGCGTGGAACCAGGATTTTTAACCTTTATTTTTATTTATCTACCATACAGAACCGCGTAGGCAAAACATGTAAACCCTGACCCCTACGTATATTAAACTCGGGGCTGGTTACTGTTAAGGGCTGCTTTGCCTTTGGGAAATCTGTGCCAAAGATGAAAACTGTCCGTCTGTCCTTAATGTCAGCACAGCACCACACAAACTCTTCCACAAATTCAAAGACAGCCCAACTACAGACTGCTCAACTCTTCGACTGCTGCTCCCAGAAGACATACTGACTCTTCACTTTGGAGAGAACAGCCCATGCATAATAAATAATGATTCTCTTTGTTGTTTCAGAAGTCAAAGGTTAATTCACCCCCGAACCAATAAAAATATACATAACTACAATATGAATTATCAATCAATAGCATGTAACGTTATTAGCGGAAGTTTCAAAGCAAACCGGAGTGAAATGGGTGACAATAAAGGTTCATTTCATGTGCTGTGCCGTGGTTTGCAGCACTGTTACCTATCTTGTGCGCTTCTGGAGGCAAACACGTTGCTTTTTGCAGGTTTGCAACACGTCTTGAACATTTATGATTCTCGATGAGGAGCACTAATGCATTATTAATCACAGCAGGTGGGCAACTTCATTTACAGAGCAAAGAAACTCGTCCTCTCGGAGGGGAAGGACTGGATGGGTTACAAAGATAACACTCAGATGACTACGGACGATGACAGAACTGCCTCCCAACTGCTGCTCATTAGAAGTACATGAAGCACCTCATTTCTTAAGTTGCTCAAAAGCAGCTACCAAGAAAAGAAACTGGAGCCAAGTGAAAATTCTCTGAGGTGCCAGTAATTTTGTAAAGCTATGGCAAGCGGGGGGAGATGGCCAGATCATTAAATGGAATGATATGACTAGCAGGATATTCCAAGAATGAGGAGCAAACACAGTGAAGTTTACTATCCCCTGTAGAACAAAATAAAAAACAAACAAAAAAAAACAACACTGTAAGTAGCAAGGATGTGGAACAGTTTGCTTATGAGCCCAGTAACGCTCATTACTAAAATATTAGCAATGACTACCTTTGAAAAGGCTCTGAGCCACTCATGCAGTAGAAAAGCAGATGAAAACCACTATATATCCTCCTCTGTGGAGATATAAAGGACAAGACGGTGACTTGAGATGGTCTAAAATTCCACCATCAACTCATCCCAAAAGCCTGGCACTATGTGACTGAAGAGGTGTTTTGTGCCCAGGCAGAGGACAATAAGGAACATCCCCAACGTACAAACAAAGGATAAAGCACAATCAGAGGGAAGTGGTATTATGGAAATCCAGCATTGCTTTCACATTAATGCACCATTCTTTTCTGATCTTCTCATCTCAGCAGCAAAACCAGAAAAAAACTAAACTCCAGAAGTAAAAACTGATTAAAGGCAGGCAAGAGGGGGATTTCCAAAAGATATATTTTAAAAGACCGATTATTTATTTTAGAAATAAAAGCAAGAAAGGATTAGAGATGTATAAAACAAATAGAATGGGAATTAACTAAGCCCAGCATGCACCTTGTTACATAACAAAACCAAGGGGCAATTTCACATGAGAGGCAGCAAATTTAAATGATTGTCAGGAGACCTTTTCTAATGCTATCTATAAATCATCTGGTAGAATTCTCTTCCACAAGATATTATACAGACAAATTTTTCAGCGAGATTAAAAAAGGATTACGTGTTTATATAAGGAAGAACAACATATGTAGCTGCATTAGTCAGGTTTAAAAATAACAAGAGTGAGCAATTATCATGCTTCAGGACACAAGCTGATCAACAGCAAGGATCAGGAAGATATTTTTCCCCTGGTGGGACAGCACTGCAGATTTGGCCAGATTACAATTTTGACTTTCCAATGAAAACTATCTACTGCCACAGAAGGGACGCAGGGTAGAACGAACATGTTTAAGAAAACCAGAGGAATGGAAATGATACAACGGGGATACATTGATAATATATCTTTTAATAACATGTATCTGAAGATTGCCTACACTCTGCATGATATGCAGTCAAAAGTACTAAAGGAATCAAATTTCCAAGTCACTGGGTATCATGCTGAAAAATTCATGAGGAAACAAGAGCTACCGGATAGCTGGAAAGAGCTACAACAGCCTTTCAGATCGCAATTCAGCAAGGCATTTAACATGGTCACGACGGGGAGAAGAACCTGGGAGCTGTTTGCATAAGGCACTAGCATAAGGAAAGATCACATTTGAAAGCCCATAGCCTCGAATTGGGGAATAAAGGTCAGAAGTCTGTCCAAAACAATGATGATAAACAATAAATATTATGAGAAAGAAGTCATCTATCAACGTGTTTGATTAAACACCACCATTTATCAACAAATGGGCTGCGGCAGGTGAAGCACGTGGAGAGCAAGCGGTGGCCTTCAGCTCGCCCCAGCAGGATGCAGGCGGCTGCATTTTCGTCCTTCCCTTACGTCGGGAAGGAGGCAATAATTTCTGTGACCCGGGCTCTTTAGTGCCCTGGCACACTGCCAGTAAGCAGCCCAACACTTCAGAAAACCTTCTGATAACACAGTGTACATACTAATTAGAAAAATTAATGGAACTGAGCTTTGACAAAGCTAGTAGCACAAACCTGAGAACTGGCTGCAGGAATATCTAAAAAGAGTAATTATGACAAATGATAAGGTGTCAAGGTAGGAGAAACAGTCCAATGGGATGCGATGGGGATAGAGGCATGACTGCTTCTGTTTAACATCTTTTTTAATGATCTGGAAGAAAAGTTAAACAGCACATTAATTACACTGAGCTATATTAAATTAGGAGGTGAAGCAAGGGCCAGCAAGGACAGAGAAATAACACAAAGGGTTGTGAGCAATTAGAAACCGATAACACACATTCCTGTGAACTTCAGTGCAAGAACTACGTGAGTCAATTGAAGGGAATGTAAAAAAAAAAAAAAAAAAAAAAAAAAAAAAGGAAAGAAAAAGCAAGAAAAGTGATAAAAGGTTGAGAATGACTGATTTGCAGTGAAAGTATTAATTAAACTGCACATAACTTGACTAAGTTGTGATTTAGAGGTGAAGAGTTGGTACACACTGAAGTACCACTGAACCAAGGACAGACTGGAACATGACCAGGTGTTTAAAGCTATATACGGTCATAGCTCCCCTACACTAATTGCAAGTGAATTAGATAAAGTCAAGTTTATAACAAAAATTAGAAGAATGTTCCTGCAGCTGAGGTCCACCAGCCGGTGTCGCAGACTGGATTTACCCACCATTTGACCCAGCTCTGAACAGTTTGACATGATGAACAAATCTGGTTTGGCAGAAAGATGTTGTGAAGGTTACCAAGCCTATGAACGGCCTTTCTGCCAGAATAAGAACGCAGATGAGAGCTGGGTGAGCATCCTGGAGACAACCAATTTTTCCTTAAGACACAAAACCCATGGAGCAATAACCAACAAACCTAAACCATCGTAACAGCAGATGAAAAAGATTGAAGCAGATTTAAACAGATGTGCTATTGTGAGAAAAGATGGAGTGGGAAGTAGAAGGAAAAACGTTAATCTTACAACAGGGAGGACAGCTCTGAGCAGTTTTTTTCATGAAGGATGCCGTGATGCCTCACATTAATGTGAATCAACAGCTCCATCTCCGCATTGGCGCTGTCGCAGAATTAAAAATATGTACTTGCAGGCCATCGAGTCACATGGCCAGAAAAGATCAGACTTGTCCTAACCTGGCAGCATGACGGTAGCAGAGCAGCGCTCTGGAGAAGCAACAATCTTGCTGACTGCATAAAAGATGAGGCTGGGCAGCCGTGAGATCTCATCAAGCTTTGACCTTCACTTAGGCTGGCTGCATTGTCTTCTGTTCCATTTAGCAGTACTCTTAAAGAGCAAAGAGGCAGACTGTATTTCTATAGATCCAATTATATTCTCGACTAGAAACAACCCAAGGAAGGCAACCCGTAAGTATTGGTCTTCCCATCACATTCACGCAGAGTTCCTATAAAAATCATTTTATTTACTCCAGAGATTGTTTTGGCTTTTCTATCTCATTTGCACTTGTTTTTCTGCCTCTTTCTTGTCCTTCTTTTCTGATAGCCAGCAGACATGGATGAATGATATATTGTTTGTGGTAACGATTCACTAAAGCCCTATGCCGAAGACGCAAAATTGGAGAGTGATGCGAGCCCGAAGAGTGGTTTACCAATAACCCCTCTGAGCCTGCCACTTCAGGAGGTCTGAAAATGCCAATAGTCTCCTATTTCCCCTGGTCCCTCAGTTCCAGTGGCAGAGAACACGGTGTGTTGCCGCAGTGCTACAGGGGCCCGACAGTGCATCAGTAGGGAACGGGATGCACTGAGACAGAGACACTGCCAGGACATAGCGTGTGTGGGAAGGGAAAAGCTGGTTTCTCGCCCACCTATGCGTCATGATGCCTGCTTCTAGCCGGTTCCGTCTGTCTTCCTATTTGCTCAGGCAAGTAATATTCATTATTAAAAATATGACTTTTCCTATAGATGAATCTCTATAAACAGCACACAGCTGTCTTTATGTGAGAGAGCACGCTTACACACTTCCCCTTCACAATTTTCCTACCTTTTGTGCCATTCCACCCTCTGTCAGCATTCCCCACAGATACATTTGGAAACTGTCAGATGACAATTAACACAAGTGAACCTAGATGGAGACTAATCACAGATGATGATATTTGGGGAAATGGGGAAGAAACGAAAGGACGAGAGCTCTCATCTCTGCACACATGGCTTGTACAACATCAGCATCAGTAGAACCCAGTGTTCCTCTTGGTGGGACTAAACCAGAACAAGCATGTTCCACATGCTGGTCCACAAGTGGTTGGTCCTGAGAAAGAGTATAACTACTGAAATCACACTTTTCACAAGGTAGGGAGCTTAAATCTCTCTCTTTTCCTCCAGTGCACATGCAAGAGGTAAGAAGGCAAATTTCCTGAACTTTACACGTCAGCCCCTTAAAATAAATCCCTCATTGACCGCTGCCACTGAAGAGACTACTTAAAAAATGTCTCGTCAAGGAAATGTTCGCTTAAAGGCCATTATGCTGTTATGAATCAAAATTCCAGATGCCAAACAAATGCCAATTAGCAGTATTAAAAAAACAGATGCCTTGTTCTGAGTGAGTATCACTGCCTGGTGTTTGAAGGGAAAAAAATGGCACAGAACATGCTGGAAGCCACTGCCCAACTGAGAAGACAGTTTTTAAATAGCTTTTCTGAGAGGCAAACTTAAAAAGCTGTAAAAGTAACTTATTATGGAAGTCTCAGCATAATTTTTCATCAGTATGGAAGAAGGTTAAGCTGTCCCCTGCCTTAAGCTGCTTTCTGTTCGGAAGTCGAAGCAGGGTGTAGGAGAGGTACGGCACAGAGGCAGGTCCACAGAAAGGCTAACTGAAACAGCACTCACCCTGCAGCTGCTTTTAGCCCCCCAACTCACACTGTGGGTGTCAATGTTTGGAAAACCAAAAACGTAACTGCTCTGATTATTCATTTCCATTATGTGTACAATAAATCCCTGTCAAATAAAGATGACCTTATAAAAAGATTTTTAAAGCCATCATAGGCACCCCTTACACCCTTCACTTGGAGCTCTTCTCAGACCAGTGGTTGGAGACTTCCACAACGTGTCCAGATCATCCACCTGCTCCTGAGAGCTGGCGAATTCTTAATGTGAAAATCAAAGGAAGAAACATGAATCCTCCTCTCCCTGTCTTATCATCCACTCGTTAGATCTGCACTAATCCACAAAGTTAGCAGGGTATTTTATTTCAGGAGTTCTGGCTTGAGCTCATCTGTATGCTTAGGCGATCTGACTTTAATTGCAACTTGCTCTTTTAAACAGATCAGAAGTTGGCCTGTTTTAAAAAACGGTGATCTCAGCCCCCACCTGCACCACAACCTGCTCAGGAGTACCGGCGTATAAACGGACTATTCGGAACAAAACCTCCAAAGCCAGAAGCCTCATCCCTGTGAGAAAGACAGGAGGGTGCATTATGCTCCTGGGTATACAGGTGGCCAGACAGACAAAGCAGCATAATACCAGCTACACGTGGCACAAATAGCTTCTAGTTTTCTGCTGGTTTATGCCCAAGAAAGGCAGCCATGTACTGCTTCCTGAGCCTCTTTGCCAGAGTCCTAAAAAAGCCCAATAAACTGCCAGGGGAAATGAGGACCATTCTGCAAGGTTCTTGTTTTGAAAGGGGGAAGGAGTTAAGAAGTACTGCAGAACTATTAGAGAAGAATTAGGGAAATGTTAAAACATTACCTAAAGATGGGATCAACAACAACAACGTCCAAAAAAGGGGAACAAAAAAAAAAACAACAAAAGAGATAAAATAAACAGTACTGATAGTAAACAAGCACTTCTGATAGGTAGCTTACAGTTGTTAGGTGCAGGCTACCACCACAACACATGTGTAGATGTACAGCCTAGGACAATTACTTATAGATGAAGACAAAGAAAACAGAGAATTTCTTATAAATGAAGGTGAGAACAGCTAGGACTTATGAAGCCTCTCCGAGTTCAGAAATCCTCCTGGCATCATATGGACCATATGGGTTCAGAATAAAAATCTCAGAGCTTGGCATAACAGCATATTCTTGTGGTAGCTTCACATCTAACTAGACTGAAACCCTTTTTTTCCCCACAAAGCACTGCCCAGAAAACAGATCACTGAAGTGATGGAAGGCAGGAGCACAGAACAGCCGAGGTAGGAAGGCACCTCTGGAGGTCATCTAGTCAAATCCCCTTCTCAAAGCAGTGCCAAGTAGAGCACGGTGCTTAGGGCCGCGTCCAGCTGGGGTTCGAATACGTCTTCGAGGATGGAGACTCTGCAACCTCTCTAGACAACAGGTTACAGTGTTTAATCACCCTCACACTAAAAGAGTTTTTTTCTTACATTCAAATGGAATTTCTTGCATTTCAATTTGCAACTATTACCTCTTCTTCAAAGAGAGCCCAGCTCCATCTTCTTTACTCCCTTCTATCATGCATTTATACACGTTGCTAAGATTTCCCCCAAAGCTCTCTCTCTTCAAGGCTAAGCAATATATTCTATTTTAACTGCTTTTTCAGTTATTTTTCTAACTGGATTAAAATAGTATCAATTGATACTATCATAATTGATAATTAGCTATTGATACTAGAGGCTTGAAGTACGATCTGACAAAAAAACCTCTACAAAAGAAGTAATTCTTCACAATGAGAACAGCCAAACATCGGAGCAGGTTGTCCAGCAAGACTGTGCAACTGCTCCCCTGAAGGTTTTCAAAACCTGCCCAGAGAACACCCTCAGCAGTCTGATAGAAGTTGGTCCAGCTTAAAAGAGGGGTTGGATCATAGACTTCCAGAGGTCTCTTCCAATCTATATTATTCTATGACTAAAAAGGAACCAAGGATGGATAGTCAGTATATTCACCCCTGAATGACGGAACTTAGGAAGCAACCAGATTGCAAAATAGCTCTTTGCTCTATTCCACTTCTTAATTCCATTAAATCCTGAGTTTACAGGTTGTTTTAGACATCATATATTCTATATATACTCTGACCAGCTTTAACCCTTTTATAATTTAAATAGCTCTTATCAAATCCTTAGCTGTTTCTTTTTAAATTCTTATTTTTAGAGATGACACAGTGTACAATTTAATCAGAAAACAACTTTTACATACATTTGGATCCAAAGTGAGCTAAGGAATGTGTTTAAAATGGATGAATGTTATCTAAAGCAAGGGAAGAACATATACACTGAGGTACAGAAACGGTATCCATGTCCACACATAATTTAAGAAGAGACAACATTCTCTAGATAACTCTTCCTCGCCCCCAGACTTTAAATGAGACAGATTTCTAGCCAAAAAAAAAAGAAAAAAGAAAAAAGAAAAAAAAAGGGGGGGGGGGGTATGAAACGATATGCAATATTCAAGTAAGATATTTTAAACCATGAATGACTATTGTCAAAAGATGATAAAACTGAGCATCTCATTTTAACTTGAAGCATTTGCCCTCAGTCTAATAATAGAAAAGCCTTTGTGTTCTTGGATAAACTGACCGAAGACTGACACGGGCAAGAAAATCCACATTCTAGCCAAAAACATCTGATGCAGACTCAGAGCCAGCTGAACTCACAGCAAAAGCTGAAGAGATAAAGAGCAATTAACACACCTGCAGAGATTTCACCAGCTTCTGAGTAAACCATAAATACATTTCAATTTGCTATGTAGTTCGTTGACTTGAGGGAAAAATAGCATGCTATCACCAACATAAAGGAAGTTTTTGCCTAGTCAAAAATTGAATATGTAATGCAATCCCTGGCGGCGACTTCAAAAGTATTTATATAGGTCGCTGCCCATATTTAAACTGATGTTTCATTATTTGCAACTTCAGATCAATCCAATGAAAATAAGCAAGCTACAGATCTACCAGAAATTTCATCTATAATACATGACGGTTGATACCAATACTTCTTGGTCAACTGGAAATATTAAGTAAATACTCATTTTTTTCCAGAGCCCTGTTGATATTTTTTATCTCCTCCTCTTATTCCATAAGAAAAAAAAATTCCTCCTTTGCAGAAAAGGCACACTTACTGGTACTTTGAAAGGAGAAGTGTTTGCAGCATCCATGGAGTTGGTTTTCTCAGATGTGCTGGTCCCGGAGATGCTCCGTCTGCGAGGAGATCTCTCTGCTGGGACCTCTGAGGAAGAAAAGAAAAAGAGGGTGAATGGGTGCAGGGGGGTGGGGAATTTTATGCTGTACAGGACAGACTCCTCAGCAAAGTTTCCAGTGCACACTAAACTGCTGAATTACACTCACCTTTTTTTTTTTTTTTTTTTTTTTTGTCTTACTTGCTCCCTAAATTACAGGAGCATTTCCACTGACAGATTCAAGGCTGCGAATCTGACTTGATTGGAGGCAATAGGCATGAAAAGTGCTGGTAAAGATCAGCACCCAAACATATATTGCCGTTTGTGAGATAATATTCAGAGAACTTTAAATTATTTTTTACATAAGCAACACAACAATTAACTGGTAACTAAAATGAAGCCACAGAGAAATTCAATTCTAGTCACAGCTGAACACAATTTGACAGAGGTCAAAGTTCGGTCTTATGTGACCACACAACTTGCTCAAACCCTACAACCACCAGAAGCCTTGTAGCAACCCGGGTAATATGACATACATATCTCTGCAGATAAAAAAAAAAAAAATAGGTCAACTTATCATTCTGGCAATATGACCTTACTAAGACACGACTTTGGCATCTTAAATCCACGCAGGCTGATCTGATGAGCACAAATATTCATAAAAGATATGCTTCTATCTGATTCTATTGACTTACAAAGTATACACAGTATGCTTTTAAAAATCTGGCATACAGGCACACGTATAGTACACATACATGCTCTTTTATGCCTAGCTAGATACACACACACACGCACATACACACAGACACAGATACCTTTATCGCAACTGCTGCCCATCTCCGGCTCAATTGCCAGCCTTAAAGGAATCCAGCTTCACAAAACATCCTAACACGGGGAGGGAAAAAAATCACTTCCTAGCAGAAAGTCTATTGTTATCTTCTGAATCCTACAGAAAAGGAATAAACGGCGACTCCAGCCAGTGACATTCTGACTCCTGCCGTGTTCCTTTCAAAGACAGATGCAGCTTAAACTTCCATTCCTGGCCTCCCGGCCCTGGGGATCCGTGCTACTTCCACTTAGGAGAAAGCTGGGTCTCTGCTCCCCTCCCTTCCCACAGCTTGCGGAGAGCAAGCGAGCGAGCAAGTGAAAAAGAAACACACAGGACTGCAGCTATTCAATCAATCGCTCCGACTGCACATCCTCATTAGTTACTTTCAGGCTATTAACAGACGCCCAACTGCCGGCTTCCCTCCGTGACAGCAAATTTCACTGTATATCCTGATTCACAGCAGCAAAAAGGGTTTACAGAGATATACAGCCAGCTGGTGCCACGAGAGCAGCGCTTTTCTCAAAATAACTGACGAAAAAACGAGAAAAGCCTTCTTCAGGGATAACATTGCTTGTGATGGCTTTGCATTCCGGATTTTCATGTCACCAGAGTTATAACACGGATCTCCCATGGATGCTTGAAGAACGACAAAATGGAGCATACTGAACGAGAGGCTAAGAAACCCGGACCCTGCAGTATTAGTGTCTCACGCTGTAGATATTTATCTTTTGAAAAACCCGACCGCTAACACTCAGCCTCTCGATCTGCTCGTAACCATCGATGGGGAGAGGACTGCAAGCGGGGAGAAGAGCCTCCTAACCCGGGCTCCGGAGAGAAGTGTAAGGCTCACTGCAGCTACCCCTGGGAAATGGGCAGGGCAGACGGCTCGCTGCCGACCGCGAGGATGATGCACGAGCCCCGCTCGCCCCGACCAAGTAAATCACAGACTGCCAGAGCTGCCGGTAACAGCAACAGAGAGATGCTGCTTTCGGGGAGCCCTCTCCTCTGACTGACAAGCAGCATCGGGCACTGCCCCGCACATCTCAGGAGGCATCGCCTGCCCGGTGCTGGAGGGTAAGTCCCTGCCAGGGCACCTTTAGAGAACCAAATGCCAGTGCTAAATCAGGGTTTCTGTGTAATGGTCAGCCCTGCTCCCTCAGCAGCCTCTGCAGAGGCGGCTGGTTTCATCCAAAAATGTGCTCTCCTACATCGCTACGAGCATCCCCCTTCCCCTCAGAAGAAAAACTTATTTCCTGCAGCTCCTGTAAGCGCAGCTCTCCCAAAGAGAGCCGTATTACGTCGGATTTAAATGATGGCTTTTGCTGTTCTCCTTGTAAATGTAATGAAAGCAAACGGGAGCGATATATTCACTTGGAACCGGGGAGTAAAGCGAGCACCTTTTATTTTAGATTGAATAGTAATGAGTAATGTAATAGGTTTGGCTTTCTCCACTTCTCACACACAGGAAATCACATCAAAGCTGCTTCAGTAATTTAACACAGTCTGTTAACTTTGCTGAGTCATAAATGAAAACAGGAGCCCGAATTCCCCGCGATTTTCAACAATAGGTGGTCGCTCTGCGAGGCAGGGAGATCAGGAGAAGTTTCTGAATAAAGCAAAGGGAGCTGAAGTTGCACCGAGGAACGTGGCCAGCTCTCCTCGCCTTCCCCCCTCCCACCACGTCTGTCCAGGAACAACTCAGGTTCTCAGCAAATAAACCACTGAGGCTCCATCAGCGCAATGAGTTTCTCCTGTTCTCAGCCCACCATGGAAGCATATCGAATGGGGAAGGCAAAATGAAATATTCACGAGGTGCCTGTAACAACCTAAAAATAAAACTACCTTCTCTTCCCCTTCCAAAAAGGGAGAGCTAGCAGACAGCATGCTCAGTCCCCAGGAAACTGAAGGCCCTAGATAGAGCACAATTGTCAGGAGACGTTAACTCAAACTCAGAAACTAACGGCACTGCCATGACATCCGTAGAACTGAATTTTTGCTGAGTTGTGTAAAAAAAAAAATCTATACTGTCATCACTGAGCAAAAAATTAGACAGTTCCCTCTCCGGCTCCACAAGCAATGCTAGAGGCTACTCTTGCATAATCTTCACCTGCTGTAAAAATCAATGCACCTCTCATAGGCTCAGTATTAAATTACAATTGCTCTCCGCATTGCTCACTCTCAGGGACCAGGGCTACAAATAAATCCCATTGTTCCTATGGAGAAACAGTCTGAAACCCTCCTCATCCCCTCTCAATCTCTGGGGGAGAAAAAAAAAAAAAGAGAGACAGATCTTCCCCTTTTCAACCTTAAAAAAATCCATCAAAGAAATGAGTTGTGAGCATCCCTATGGGGCACCTTTAATCTACCCCCTCACATACTGATGATATGCAGTAATATTTATGTAAATAAATAAATATTTATGCAGATCCATATTTACACACTACATGGTAACATACACCAATTAGCTGAGGCAATTACTCCGCCATGGCAGATGCCTCTGAAGAGGGACGTGCCCAGGGATGCAAGGCAGGGAGCTCTCTCAACCTCTTCTCGTTGCCCCACTCCCTCTCCACTGCAGCACTCGGGCTCCTTTTGTTGGCCAGAAGGAAGCTCTGTGCCAGGGGAGGTTCATGTTGGAAATTAGAGAATTTCTCCTCAGAAGAGCAGTCAGGCACTGGGACGGGTTGCCCAGGGAGGTGGTGGAGTCACCGTCCCTGGGGATGTTAAAGAAGAGGTTGGACGTGGTGCTGGGGGACACGGTTTAGTGGGTGACATTGGTGGTAGGGGGGTGGTTGGAGCAGATGATCTTGGAGGGCTTTTCCAACCCCAAAGATTCTGTGATAAGCAGCTGCAGGGGCTGACCTGCTTTGAAGGCGACCGTCTGGGCCGCAGCCTCAGTGCCCTCCAGTCGGGATGTGGCTCTCAGACTCCTGGATTTCCTACAGCTTGGTGCTCTGGCCACTTGAAATCCAAAACCTCGCTGCTGCGGGAATTTGTATTCTGCTGTGAAGAGCTTTTTCTCAGAATGACAGGAGGAAAGATGAAACAAACCTCCCAGCTTTGCAGGACAGCCCTTGCTACTCTATCTCCATTTTTGTGAATTAGAAATGGATTGGAGAAGGGCGGGAGAAACAATCAGGAACAAAGAAACATCCTCAGGGGTTACAGTGAAAAGAATGAAGCTACTGAACTTGTAAATAAGGTCACAGAAACAAAGATTGCAGGGCTCTCCCTGACTCTGCGAAGGGCACGGCACTGGAACGAACGCACGGCCGCAGTGGGACGCCCTGCCACGCGTCCGGACTGCGCTCGTGTCCTCCCAGCACTTGCGAGAGCACCTCCAGGTCTGAGAGCTCCTGCTAACAGAGTCCACAAGGGTGACTTCGAAGCAGTCCCAAGGACCTACCTAGGAATGCAGAAAAAGGGAAAATGCACCAGCAAGCAGAGCTTACGCCTGTCGTTACTCACAGGGGCTGGTGCTGGCCTCTGTGGCAGCAGCCACCAGTTAACAACAGCGCATGGCTTAGTGCTGACGGATCCCCTGCTACGACATCCTCAGCTCCAATGATCACAAAATATTCGGATTTGTGAAAGGCTACCCTGAACAGTCAAAGACAGACTATCAACAACAAATTTCTATTTCTTTCCCAAGACAAAGATAGTGCTGAGCAAAAATCCCATCCTCATTCTCCAAATAATCTTTGAAATCTTTGTGCTGTCTTTATTGGGAAGGGGGCAGGCTGCTGGTTCTATTTCATCTCCTTGATAGGAGGATAAAAGAAAGATTCAGTAGGATTTCAGAGACTGGGACCTCCATTTTTTTTCATCTGTGCACATCCTGATACGGTACCTTGGTCTGTGACTAGAGCGGATAGAGAATATGATTCATAAAAAGAATCAATGCATCCTGCCTCTGAAGTCTAGCTTAATTACAGGTCTCTGATAAACACAAAACCAATTCAATACTACCAGTTACACACCCATAGCCAACCATTCCCACAGACTGCCTCTCAGGTGCAACTGTATTCAAATGTCCCTGCTTGACACAAACCAAAACAGCACCCAACCCAAATATTCACTGCCTTGCCA
Organism: Aythya fuligula; assembly: GCF_009819795.1. Lineage (NCBI taxonomy): Eukaryota > Metazoa > Chordata > Aves > Anseriformes > Anatidae > Aythya > Aythya fuligula. Next base: position 20,513,105 of record NC_045566.1, on the reverse strand, counting down.
CTCCCTGTGCCGCCTGTCCGTATAGCCGCCTTGGCACTCCCTGGGAGAAAAAGGTTATTTTTTGGTATATAAACAATCCTGCAATTAGCCTTTTTATGTAAGCAAGGTCCAATGAGCTACACACACACACCGCCTTGTTTTTTTCTAAAGCAAGGTTTATTGTTGTTGCTTTAAATCTTGTACTATTCACTCAGCAGCACTTACCCCAGTGGGCAAACCACCTAATTATTTACCTATCAGCCGTGCCATTTTCTAAATTAATCTGCATGGACAGCTTATTACACGTTTCAAATACAGTAATGCCTAGAGGTCTATTACCAGGCTGCAGCCTGGCTGGCCTAACTACTAAACAGACACCATTTCTGCCCCAAAGAGCCTACAGCCTTCTTAATTTGAAACAAAGCATTATTAGAGTGTGATAAGCCTTACAAGGCAGGAGGGAAGAAGTGCATTAAGAAAATAAGGCATGCAAATTAAGTAAGTTATCCTTGATGGGCCTCTGGGTGATTATTTATTTGGAAATTAAACTTATACTGAAGTAATTATCCTCAGATAAAATAATCAAATCCTAGGGGATGAAAACAAAAAGAGTATCTTGAGAAAGGTTGTGAAAAAGCACCTTTGTCATTTAAGATTTTTAAGAAGGGTCTAGAGAAGTGCTTCTCACAAAGAGGGCAGACAGAAGAGACCCTACTGCAGACATGGCAATGGATTACAACGCACTACGGGATTTCAAGGCCATCCTCAGCACTATTTTCTCCTCTGTCAAAAGGCCAATTAGTCTTACAGATTAGCTACAAGAGAAACACACAAAAACCAGCAACACTTGACTTTTTGTGACTTAGCATTTCTTTTACAAACACACTTCAAGAAATAACAGGCTTAAATCTAAGCTTGGAAGAGTTGGAGCACTTACGGGTTTGCCACTGGAGCTGGTTTTTGAAGATGTTATTCATTAATGTAACCACCAGTTGAGTGGTTTACTACAGCGACAAACACACTGACATTCACTGTTTCACAATCAGCAACTACAGAGGTTGTTCCTTACTTTACAAAGACAGCACACTACAACTTCTGGCTTGTAGGGCAGAAAAACTGCAAAGCCAAGTACAGACACTGCCTTTCTGCTCTACGTTTTTGTTAACTATTTCCCTTGTGAGCTGCTGATCACCTACTGCAGTCTGTAAGCAGTGAGGGAGCCTGTTCAGTCCTGATGGTTTGGTTTCTTCATGTACCTCTGTCTGTCTACGTATCAATGTGCATGTGCACACACACAGCGCCTACAGCATATTAACATTATGGCATTCACAACTTCATCAGGACAGAAGAGGTTATTTTTGTCTCATTGAAACAACCCTAAAGTGCCCAAGTGACAGCTCTAACGAGAAAGAGATCTTGGGTGCAGTCAGTATTTACTCACTGTTTCTTCTACATCGGTGAAAATACCCACACCAGCTGACAAAATTACAGGGAGTAATAAAAAGCAGGAAGAAGGCAAGTGTTAGGAGATATAAAAGAAGGAATGAGAAAAAAAAAGGTACATCTAAACCTCATCTGAAGGATGCTTATTACCTAATGAAATAGGAAGCCTCATATAAAAATAAATAAAACTGTTAACGTTTTATCTTGGAGCATTTTTCTCTATCATTTTACTCACTTGGGGAAAATTCAGACTTTGGTGCAATTCACAGGCTGTTATAAAAATTAATTAAATGCCTGTGTAAAAAGCCTAGACTAACAGCAAACTCAAAAAATATGATCTGTACTAAATCCTGAAATCTAAACTTGTGTTCCAAATACATTATGCAAATTTTACCTGGTGTAACTTAAAGGAGAAAATTGAAATTTGCACTGAGAGCTCTTCCACATTTATCTAGGTAACTAGACAGGAGGAAAAAAGCCAGAAGAAGATAAGTCTGAGAGAACACAACAGTCACAGTCACAGCACACTACACTGCACAAAAGCTCCCAAGTCTAGAAAGGAAAACACAAAGGAAACCCCGCAAAGCTATAGAACTCTATCATCAAACAACTACTAGATCCCAGTTATGATCAAAACCTCTCTCAGTCCATTAGCAGGGATTTTAAAAGAAAACCCTCTGTTTTACGGAGGACTGAGTCAATCAGACAAGTCTTGCAAGATGATCCAGGTAAATAGCAATGATTTTAATTTGCATACAGGTAATTCTGTTGGTTAGACACTTGCATTGCGTTGGCATCTAAAAAAATGTGACTGAATTAGTGCCCAATTCAGAAAGTGCATAGCGAGCAACCTACAGTTGAAGTTACTTAAAAGACATTAAACTCATCGATTCTTGAGGAGTTCAGTCTGAAAGACAAGACCTAACAAGCAAAGCAGATGAATGCACAGATGAGGCTGGAAGAAAGGGCAAGAATATCATAGAAGATTAAAAAAAAAAAAAAATTGGCTTTCAAGTACTGACTATCACAGTCCCTTTACGCAGAATGTTCTGAAGAAACTGAACGTGGCATTTAGTGAGTACATCATCAGCTGTTATCAGACTGATGCATTCACTCTGAGGCGGTGGAAAGAATCCTCCAGCTCTGCAAATACAAGTCAGGAATGAAGCATATGTGCATCCCTGGCTGTTCAGTATCTCCTCTGTATGTCAAGTCCAGCCACATGAAATTTGGAATACTTGCCCTTTTTTTACCCTCCTCATGCATCAGCCTTGAAAATCTCCTGAGCGGTTTGACTCCAGACACAGCAGTATATATTGCCAGCCAACACAGAAACAGAGACGAGGAGCTACCACCACACTTGACCTGGAGATGCTGATGTCCTCGTTAGTTCCTAATGATCTTGGACTGCCCCTGCTAATTCAAATTACCTTGTGTTTGCTGCAGAGAGATTGCACACAGACAATTAACACAGATGAGCTGATGAATGGAAACTTGTTCTCACAGTGTCATTTGTTGAGAGGCTTATGACTTAGACGCACAGTATTATGATATCAGTATTTATTATCCTCATTATTAAACAACAGCCTCAAGCCACAACTTTCAGAAATCATCTCTTTTACTCTCTGCAAAAAGCCTGTGAATCGGGGCATTCTCTAAAAAGCCATGCTTTGCTCTGGTTATTGGGATGTCCTCACTTGTCACTGGCTCTTGGGGAATGGAAGCTCCGCAGCTCTCCCCTGTGCCTCTTGGTGGGCCAGAAGCCTGCTCTGAGCTACACTACCTCTTGCTCACTCTGGCAGGATCTTGCCCTTGGGCAATAAAATCTATTGTTATGGACACACAAGAAGAAAAGTCTCAATGTACAGCAGATACCTGATAGATGCCATCAAACCTTCAGTGTGGGTCTGGATAATTTTAATTAACACGTGCTTGGAGGCAAAAAATATCTCAGTTTTGTTACACCCTCCAGACTCCATGCTGAATAAATACTCCCTGGCATTTATGGGGTGAGGTTTTGAAGACATCTTGAGGACCTCTTGGTGTAGAACAAAACATGAATGCAGGCCTACATGTAAGGGTGGAAACAGCAATCTTTGGAAGAACAGCACTGGAGCACAGTCCACACATCCTCTTGTCCCTGCTCACATTCGACATGGTATTCCCAAAGAAGTCCATGGCACATAGTGATGAAGTAATTAGCAAATACTAACAGACCTGGGAGCACTTCCTTTCCTCCCACACTCCGTAGTTTTCTGGACCTGCTAAACAAGAGAACTGCTTCCCATGGAGGGAACATTGTAAATGCTGTCTACTGGAAAAAGTATAGCAACACCAGGAGCTGCCCTGGGCTCTGGATGGAGAACCGAATCAGGCAAAATGCACTAGATTGGCTGCTGCCTACTTGACTGACAAAGTTCCACACTGCTGACTACTGTATCTTGGCAAAAATAAAAAAGTGTTACAGCAAACAAGTTACTTTAAATAGTCCATCAAGAGGAAAGGGGGATACGTTTCAGGCTTCCTGTCTGAGCAACTTGGAACCTGGAAATTATCAGAAGAGAATGAAAGCATCCTGTGAACAACAAAATGTGAAAGAGTGAGACAGAATGATTTATGGAGCTGACACTGAAATAAAAACAAATAACAACAGCTTGACATAGCAACAGCTGAAAGGGAAAGACAAAACAATAATCAGCTTCTTTGTGCGAATGCTGTTTAAAATATTTTTCAGGCTTTTACTGGTATTTATGCTGGACTATAAATACAAGAGTAGTTTCAATTTTCTACTTGAATACAGTTAAATTGATGTGTAAGTACGCAGAAACAGAGCACAGGATTGTTTGATTGTGCTTCCTAGATTTAATTTCTGGACTAGAGAAGTATCTGATCCCTTGGCTAAAATTTTTATTCCAAACACATCCAGACATTTCTCTGGAGAAGCAAAACTTTCAGCAAAGTCTCCTCTTTGATTTATCTTACTAGCATCACACGGCTGTGAAATAAAGTTGTAGACATGCTGACAGCAACGAGTAGAAGTAGAGTGGGGGCTCTCCCTCTGACACAGCGATCAGCTGGTCAAATGGCACAGAGGAGGAGAAAAACAGGCTAGTAAGAAACACTTTTTAGTCCAGAAACAATCTTCTGCCATATTAAGATGGCACATGCCCATTTCTAACTTGACCTTTGCACTTGCAGCTATTTTAAGCAGATTCTAACCAGGTTTAATTAATAACTACTTATCATTCACACGCTTTAAAAGACATAACATCAAGTAACTGAAGGACTGAAGAAATTAAGTGCAGTGAAAGTAGTAAAGGCTTGCCAGTAAAATGTAAACAACAACAAAAAAACAACAACAAAAAACAACAATTAGCACCGTACCGTACCAAGAAATGAGAGAAGGCTTTTCTCTTCTTCTGTGCTGCTATCCAGCCATTCGGCCACATCGCCAGGAGAAAGAAGACTCATTCTCCAGCCAGAAAACTTTTCCATACAGAACTCAGTAAGTGAACGAAGCAGGGTAGGAAGGGTGGGGAGGAGCGGATGGTCTTGGGATTCCAGTACTCCAGTTGTTGGCTACACTGACAACACGAGAGCGTGATCCTGCCCTGCTCTCTCAGCCCTACATCTGACAGCCCATCCTGACACAGCAGGCATGGGTGGGAGCACAAAGTGAGATCTGTACTTCTTGTCCCTTTGTGTCAGGTTTCAGTCCAAGCAGGAACAGAAAGAAGGCAAAAAAGGGGAGCAGGGGAAACCAAGGTCTGAAAATCCAAAAGAGGTTGCAGGTTATGATGGAAACAGTTTAAATAAAAAGAAGAAACAGATCTCAGAGCTCAAGAAGCTCAAACAAGTAAGTGAAATCGCTCATCAGCTAAGTGTAATATATCCCTGCCATCCCTTAGAGTGTTGGCTTTGTTTGTAGGCTCAGGCTTTATGCTTTATGCCAAAAGAAAAAACAAAGCTCAGAGGCAATTTAAATACCCTCCTCACTCCCAAAGAGCCTGCATTCCCCTGTTTGCAACCCCCTTCGTGCTCCAGCTATTATAACAGCATCCCAGCCTTTCTTACAATGAATTTGTTCATGCAATGGCAGGTTGATCAATCTGTGAATAGGAAGCTCCCACCCCTCCCTCTCCCCTCCTCCTGCATGGCGGCGGCATTGATCGGCAATAATGGAATCTGCCTCTGCCTGCCAGCAGCAGCATTACAGGGACCCGCTCCTCTTCCTCAGCAGCAGGCAGCCCCGCGGCGCTTCAGCCTCGGCTGCAACAGAGCAAAATAAGGAAGAGGTAAGGGAGAGCAGCGCTCACGGGGGCTCGAAGAAGTCATCAGTGCTAATGGTCGATTTGTTTTTTTTGAGCGAGAGAGAAATGGAAAATAATTCTGCTCTGTCTAGACAGCGGGCTTGCTCTGCACGGCTCTGCAACGAGGACTTGTCATTGTGACTTTCTGAAGGGTCACATTTAATTGTACAGGATTTATAGCACTTGATTTATTCTACACAAAAGAGCATTTTACAGGTTTACACATGCAGGAGCAGAGACGGATCGTGTAAGTGAGGGACTCCCGGGCCCCACAAATCAAAATTGCCTTTGTCCTCAGGGGATGGAGCTGATGCTCCGATCAAACTGCACTCTTTAAAGAGACAGCCGCCTTTTGTTCACCATTTTCTGAACCTGTCCTGATTTTAAATAATTTATACACATGCCAATCGCTATTACAAACTAGGACGCTTGCTGACCACTGACTAAAAGCCAAGGCAAAACAACAACAAAAAGCCATTAGATCAGCAAAGCGGAGAATTAGATCCCAACCAACAAACCGGGGGAAAAAAAGACAGCTATCAAGTCCCAGCAGGGAAGAAAATTCCAATTACTTAAGACAAACTGTAGCAAAGTACTGTTTGTGCAGGAGGGATATTTTCATAAAACACCTGCCAAGCAGGGCTGATGCTCTACAGAATTCACAATTAACGAGGGAACATGGGACAGGGCAGTTGCGGAGGGAGATACCCAGCAGCACACAGGACTCGGCTGAGCAGTCCTCCCCCTGTTCCCACTGATGAAGTACATACCCCACCCTATGAACAGAGGAATTAAAAAAATAAAATATTGTCTGCATAATCTAAAAGACAGATAGAAAGACATCAGATATGCTTTTCCATCTATGCAAACACCAGCTTTTTCTTTTTCTTTTTTTTTTTTTTTTTGACAAAATGAGCTTTTCCAACAAATTTTCGCCGCGTGCAGAGGAGGATTACATTTTGTCCAACTTCTACAAGTAGGATCTTCTTTGCATTAAGAATAGGCAAACTGATGACGTAAATCTACTTGCAGTAAGAATGGAATTAAATACAACTTTTCGAGAAAGGATTAGGTAGCTATTTTTCGCTATCCAGCTGGTCAATATGAAACAAAAATATTTATCTCCTTCCTTTTAGTTTTCTGGGAAACAGATATGGTGCTCCAGAATACCTGACGACCCTTCTATTAAAACCGGCTTAATTCACAGTATTATCTACCGATTTCATAAATAACAGGTTCTAGGGAAACCAAAGTTAAGAGTATTGATTTCCCATGAACGCTTCTCATCCCCATGAATTTTCTGTCCTTTCTAGGAGTACAGATTGTGTACAAATTCTGTTTTCCTCCACAGCTGTCTCACCTTTTGTATCATGATTCAGCTTTATGAAATCCTTTCAATATATTATAGAGGTCATGTTAACAGGGGAAGTATATTAAATGCTGTAAGAAAATGGAGGCATAAGATTTCAGACAGTAGCATTACCTGGGAACTGAGATGGCATCTAAGTTTTCCACATGCAGAACCCTTGCTCTCCTGTGGCATTCACCTCCCTGGGGCAACACATGGGGATAAAGTCATGATTACAGTCATCTAACCTGACTGGCTTGAAACGCCTCTAGAACATCGCCCAGTGACTCTCCTCCATGTGCTGCATTATTTCTAGTTGAGCAAAGGCACATCTTCCAGGAAAAAGGACATCTGATTTTAACAGACACTGCAGAGAGGTAACAAGGCAGTCCGTTCCCCTTCCCTACGCTGTTCCAATGGTTAACTGCACTTGTGGTTAGCAATTTGCTCCCTGTTTCCAAGAAGGAATTTATCTAGCCTCATCTCCTAACCACTGGGCACTGGCTGACATTTGTATGCTTCGGTACTCTCCATTATCAAATTCTGGTATCAGAAATCTCCTCCCTGTTTGCATCCTTTGTGAATGTCTGGTTTCAGACAATCACTTCAAAAATATCTTCAAACTCCTTTGTAGCATTGATTTTCATTTTGAACACTTCTAGGGAAAAAAAACAAGCAACCAACCAAGCAAAAAAACTACCACAATCAAAAAGAAGACCAAACTTGCTCCAGGCCTGGAGGAGGGAAATAGTACTGGTCTCCTATTAAAACTTGCCACAGGCAGAAGAAACACTGTGAATTGCTTCTTAAATTGCTCTTTCTCCACCTTAAAGCTGGTCTTGTGCTCTAGAGCTTACCAAAAGCTTTCAGAAAAGTCCCACTTGAATTTTTCAGGGCAGCCAGGTTTTTAGGTAAGCTGCAAATAAGCAGGAGAGGAATATTCAAAATGTATCTAATATTTTCATGCTGTGAGACCTATCCACTTGCTGAACCACTGCAAACACAGATAGAAACTGTCCTATCAACCAGAACAGAAGTGCCCAAAATGTACAACTATCCTTTGCAGATGACTGAAGCTACAGAAAGATGGGAGAGATCAGCGAAGTAATGCTAAACAAACAGAACAAAACGGGGATGAGCAGCAGCTGCCTTGAGAGACTGCTGTTTTCCAAAATTAGCACTGGTAGCTGTATGGAACAGCAGGTTCTGTCATAAAAAAACTCCTTCAAAGTGTTGGGGTTCACCTCCCTCACCCCTGAGGGTCTTAAGGCAGACGAGCCCACAAGGACAAGAATTAAAGCAAACCCTTATGTTTTCCAATGTCTTATATAAATAAATAATTTAAATCTTGTGCACATCCCCAACTAGTAATTCTTTACATTACCGCCAGCCAACAAGCTTCCGCTCCTTTCTGCACTTGTCAGAAATGTCAGCCTCCTACAGACATGACTTTGAAACCTATGAAACTAAGCAGCTTTGCCATCCCGTGGATTTAAAAATTAGCATTCTTGATAAGTAAAACTACACAGAAGCATGAGAACTCTTTTTTTTTCTACATGAATTTTAGAAAATGATAACTCATAATCTATGCAAATACTAGAGCACAGTTGCCTTCTGATGTGGATGCTTTGTAAGCACAAAGTAGCGACACTATTATAAATCATAATGTATTAATGGTCTCTGCATGAGGCACTTACAAGAAAAGGAAAAATGGATCTTACTTGCACCAGGGATGGACTGACAGGCTGATTGATGGATATTGCTACAGTCAGTAGGTGATTTCTTCACAGCAATATACATTAGACATTGTACACCCAAGTCATTCCTAATAAAACGCTTTACCGTTAGCTTAGGAGCAAAGGAAGACAGGATATTTACGGACCTGAAAAATGAAATCCTCCCTTCAGAGCAGGGGCACAACTGACAGGGAGAGGGCAATTTTTCCCCACAAAAAGCAGGCAGGCAAGGATGTATAAAATAGCTTGCCTGCGGTTGCAGCACTTGTTAATCCACAAGACACGATACACACCTGCTCTTCCATTTCCTGGATCAATGTCATATATACCAGACAACACTATTCACCTCTACACTTGTCCGTTAGGAAATGGGAAAAGTTATTTCAGTCATTTCCCCCAGAAAAATGCCAAGCAGCTATAACTTTTCTATCCTATTCAATGCCATGGAGCAGAACTAGAAAGCTAGCTTTAAAATAAGTTTCCTAGGTATCTAAAAATGTCAGTTCTAGATGCAAAAATGTGCTGTTTCCTGCGTTAAATCATTTTAAGTGCCCATATATAATGAATATCGTATTGTTTTGAGAAGCAGTATTACAATTTAACAGCCTTCTAACCACACGATAATCTAGTTTAAGAGCATCCGGATGGACAAGGCCGAGTCATTCATTTTGCGTTACGGAATCATGGCGAAAGGATTCACAACTATTTGGTGACACAGATAACTTTTTGGCTTCAGCCCCATAAACTACACCAGCCTGTAATACCATGACACAAGCTGGAGGCAGCTGAGCAGACTCACTCTGTTGCAAAGTAAATCAATAGCAGATTTACGTCAGGCACAAGACGATGTGGACAGCCCTGCTGGAGCACAGCAAAGCACACAGGAAGCCCTTTTTATCAGAACTGATGGACACTCAGGTCTCCTTAAACCAGTCCATTCTGCTCTGGAAAGTGAAACCACACTGTTGAACTGCTAGCCCACATGTACACAGTATCATCTAGTATTATATCTTTTGAGATTGCTTAATGAAGTGGTTTTAGTACAGTCAGGGATCGGTAGCACTCGCTCTCAGTAGCTCTCATCCAGCTGAAGGTGACAACCTCTTTGTGCCACACCTCATTGTACCAGGGTGGTAGCCCCTCTTATTTGCAGAGCAAACATCACTAGCCTTCCAAACCCAGCTGAGGTCACAGACATGAACCTAGTGGCTGTTCAGGAGGGAAGCGAAGCACAACATTTCCTAAATAATAACTGCTGGAGCAGCAAGGCAGTGAGGGCAGCGAGAGCCGTTCCTGCTGACAGCCTGTAAAGATAAATAGGAACAGGAAGGCTCAAAATGAAGGTGAACAACACAACAAACCTTGAAGTTCTCTAGTATATAATAACACAGTCAAGAGCTCTCTTGTGTAAGTGACATTTTAAGTAATGTCAGGAAGCTATTTCCACACTTAATTTTGACAAGGGGTTGGAGGCAAACAGGTCAGCAACTGAAATGAGAATTTAAACCGTGAGGGCCTCGCTTTTATAAAGCTCTTCCATGCCCATTTAGCCTGCCAGCAAAATCATCTCCTCTTGGCTGGCTGCTTGTACCTCACCTCGTAGAAACTGAGTGGCAAGCCCCTACCACAACGACACAGCAAACAGCCGGGTACCTAAATCTAACCAGGGACCCTTCCCAGCCGCTTCAGGCAGGTCACTTGGACACAAAGGACGGCAGCTGCCAGCATGGAAGTTGGCTGGGACTTCCCCTGCAACATAAAGATCTGTTTGTCTGCCTGCATGAACCTAACAATGCTACAGAATCTTTTCTGTGATTGCGAGCTATGTTTTAAGGGATTTCCATTTCATTGTTTCACTGGTGTACAGAAACTACGTTGAGTACACACAATAGCTTAGCATCACAGACATGTTTTTCATGTCAAAGAAACAGAGCTGTCAGAAGTCTATGAAGCCACCTGCTAGGGAACTGAATTTCAACCTACTTTTAAAACACCTCTTAAAGGGATGCTTGAGAACAGCAGAAGACTGGAGTGAAGCCATCAGTTGAAGCTCAACGCAGAGCGAGTGAGATACGTACCTGCACCTGCGTCACAGAGGGTGCCCAGCACTGTGGAAGAAAAGAAACGTGGCTCTATCTAGAGGCCAAGCAGGCAGGCGTAGAAGGAACCACCATGCTGTTCACGCATAGCAAGACAAGGATAAAGCCTTAAATGATCTTAAAATAAAAAAATTGGAGTAATTGAAGACTAAGCAAATTACTGTGATTTTGGTTGTTGGGCATGTTAACCCTAAACAAGCCAGTTCCCAAAGTCAGAGCTTGCTAGCACTAGGACAGTTTTACCACGCCAGGGCAAACCATCCTTTTCTTGTTCTCTACTTTCCATGGAAAAATATTTTTCCTGTGTTACAAAACAGTGACCAACCAGAAGCAATCAACAGCTCCGACACAAGTATCTGCCAGGGAGACTGTTGCATTTTCAGAACTTCACTGACAAAGCAACCGCAGTTTTTCGTGGCTTTATTCCCCCCTTCCCTTTCTACACTAACTTAATTACCTTTTTGTACTCCATCCAACTTCAGGTATCTTCAGGATAGCCAAGGATTCGGCTAAGTTACGCTGCTAGCAGTATGGTACTTTGTAAGCATCTATTAATGACTACTCTAAAAACATTAAGCTAATTTCATTCCAAATTAGGGCGAAGACATTATTTACAGAGTCATCCACTCCACAGCGCTTTTCCAAACTGTGAGCCATATGCCTTATGTAAACAGACATCTTGTATTCAAGCCTGAATACATCCAGCTATGTATTTAACAAGCTGTACGTAAAGACTACTTAATATCTGATGCTGGTCTTCATGCGATGACCTTTTCCCCCAAGAATGTGTTTATGAAGAACGCCACCTATATTCTTTCCCTCCCATCAAAAACACTGGGTGTTCAAAAGGAGGAACAGACTCAAAATGTTCTGGAAACACAGAGCTCTGTCTTGGGGGAGTGAGGTGGGTGGAAATACCACAAAGCAAACCAAAGTGAACCCCACCAACACACGCACTTCTCCAGAATTGCTGGTAAGTGGATGCTGTGAAAGCAACAGCTTGAAATGGATCAAGTCTCACGCACTTTAAAAGGGGATTTCTGAGCTAGCATTGTTGCTAGAAATGATATTTAGCACTTTAACACTAAGGCTAGAAGAAAAATTAAGAAGAAAAGAACCTGAGTGATGTCAAACCTTCAAAAATGGATGAACAAGAAGAAAAAGATCAATATTCAGGGTGTGATTCCTGCCACCCACTGAGACCAGTCATATCTCCTGCCTCACAAATCTGAAGATCCAGCCCAAGTACAAGAGATCTTCCATCTTTTAAAGCAGTATAAGAGAAAAATAGGTAGTGATTTTTGAACTTTGATACTGGGAGGACTGAAATCCCTACTGTCTCTTGTGGTATCAGCATTACAGCACTTTTGTGAACAACAATTTCCAAGAAGTCCCGTCTTGAAAGACAAGCACAGCTTAAACATGATCAAGATGAAAGTTAACAAGGATGAACACGATTTCTGCAGAGCTACTGGAAGAAAAATGGTGTTTCGGAAAAAGCTAAAAACAATACATGCTGACAAAACAAACAGAACACCGGCAACACAGCTTCCTTCCTCTCTTATGTCCCTCAGACTTGCATCTCTCAGGTTGTCTACAAAAAATGCACCTTTCTAGGCAATGAAGAGCCAGATGCAGCTCTGCAGGCTGTAATTTCAAGTCTGCCAAGTATTACAAAGAAGGAGGAGGAAATAAAAAAATATTGGGCTTAAACCGTTCAGGTACAGCACCACTGCTATTTTACAGATGATAAAGATTCTTCAGGTTTTATCCATTCTAAATCATTTTAAAGTAGCTGTATCAGAAATACAGATAAGGAGAAGCATCTATAATATGACTGATTTATCAGAAAATATATTGAAATACCATGGGAAAAGTACCTTTCAAATAACTTCTAGTGCTTGTAACGTAATTGGCAGGGACAAGTACGCTATACAGGGTGAGCGATCTGACAAGTTATTACTATCCTCACAGGCACCTACTTTGTCCTTTGCACTTCAGGAGGCTGACTTCCAATGAACTGTCAAAAGGAGAAAACAAGGAGGAGTTTTTTTGAGGAAAAGGACGCCTTGTATTAAACTGTCCTCTGAGTTGCTGTTTGGACAGCAAAGTACTTCCCCATGAATGCAACAGTCAAGGATGGAAAATGAAAACACTTTTTCCTACTCATTGTGCAGGCCAAATACTTTGCACAACTTGCATCTTCAAGTGTTGAATTTTGCCCAAATTCAAAAAGAAAAGCAGATGAAAATAATCAAGACAGTTTTGTTGGACTACTACCTTAATGCTGGTCTGTATATTACTTTCTGACCTACTGCTTATCCTTGGCCATATCCTACTGCTTATACCTTCAAACACAGCAGGGAAGCAGCCGGGAGCCATTTTTCCTATTAATACTATAAATTGCTTGGACATCTATAACAACAACAGAACAGATGAAAAAACAACACAGTGAGGGTTGAGTCTGGGTGTATGTGTTGCTGTTGGGATGTGTGTGTGTGTTACATGACGAGATATGATCAGATAGGTAGAGAACTAGAATTTGGAGAAAAATAAATGGTTTCAGGTGAAAGAGAGCTAAATGTATCTTACCAGTCTGGAAGAGTTTGATGCCAGATGGTTTCAAAGTCTTTTGAGAAGCAATTCAACACAATCAATATATGATACCCCACCTATCATACAACTTTTTAAACTTCTGCTCAGATCATGTAGGAATTGCCACACCATCCCACCAGCGTACAGATTGCTTCCTTTCTTCCTGCAAGCTTTAGTACAAGGTAACATCAGTTTTATGTAGCACTCCCACAACAAGTCCAACTTGCTTGTTTTCAGAACAAACTAAATACCAGCGATTCTTGCAAAGCCGGGTTGAGGGTGCTGTGCCAATAGGGAACTTTACTCCACCCTGAGGTCACCACTTGCGCCTTTTGTATGGCAAGAAACTACAGCTTTGCCAACATCATCAGGTGGGAGGTGAACTCTGCTTGATTGGCACAGACAAATTCATAACAACCTGCGGCTCTAACACCAGGTCATGAGACAGAAAGCCAACAGCCAAAAGCTTTAAGCTTCTAGCAGCCTGAAAGCACACAGCTTGCACTTACCAGGTATGTAGCAGAGAAGGAGCATTCTGAAAATGAGAGGTTATGGCCAGCAATATGATTTCCTACCCTGCCTATGAATCATGTGGTCTCCCTCCCTTTTACTACTCGGTTCCACCTGTGTTTATAGGAATACCATGTTAATCTCTATGCAAGCATCAAAATAGGGCAACTGCCAAAGCCTAAAGTCTTTCCAAACACCAAAGATAAGTAGAAGAAAGGCAGTAAACAGAGTTTGTTTGTATTTTCTTAATCTGCTTCCAAATCAGGGACCAAATTTAGTGGTGAAAGAAGGGAACACAGCACAGGCAAGAAACTCTGGTCTAGGTAACTTTTGTGAGGACATACCAAGTCCTCCATCTTGTGGACAGAGGCTTAATTTCCAACTGACAGTACCTTAAAAGATTCTTCTTGGACACTGGCACGAGTTCCACTGAAGAATATATCCAGCATTTTAGACTGACCTCATGACTTACCAGGACATGGCTTTAAGAAAATTAATGCTGTAAAAGCTGGCATGGGAATCATGCTGTATTTTACAGCATCTGGCACTTTTCCTGTAGCCATTATTCCTGGAATCAAGCAAACACAGAGACAATTGCAGCCTCTATTCTAGAAAAAGGACCTGGCCTTCCTGGTTAGAGTGCAACTGAGCTTGAAAACCTGACTGAAGGCTACTCCCAGAAGCATCAAAATGAACAGGAAAATGAGTACCAAAAAAAAAAACACCAAACCAAACCAAAACAACAACAACAAAAAACAACCACAACCAACCCAACCTTCATTCTCCTCTCTTCTAAGTCAGACTTGCAATTTTGAATGCTTGTGGCTGGTGACACTCAAAGGTTGCCCAGAGGCCTACTGCGAGCAAACACATCAGCGGAGCTGTCTCACGTCTCTGGCAGGCGCCCACGTCCCGCCATTGCCCTGCTAAAATCCCTGCTGAGCTTGCTGCAGGTGCAAGAGAAGAAAAATGCCATGTTGTGTATCATAACAATAGATCCACTGCGTAAGGAGCAGCACTGTTCAGCTGTGTAAGGAAACTCTATGTACACTTGCCATAGCTACTTGTAGATGCCATCATCTGCTCAGATAATCAGCTATTATAGAAGTCCACAACCCAGTTTTTGCAGTTAGGTTTACCATGACAATTCCAGCACCATTCCCCATTAAATCCACAAAGTATACACATATATAGGAAGGCTGCTGACCATTTAACATTTAGAGCCAATTCTGCTGAAACTGTATGCAGTGACTGTAGTTGCATCATTTGCTTGCTGAGTTCTTGTGCAGATCTCCCTCTCTCTCCCTTACTAATAGCAGTCACACAAATATGTAGAAAATTAAGTGGAATGGGATCATTAGTCTCCCTTCTGCCATTGGCCCAGTTTCAAAACTCACCATTATTAGCTCTTGTAAAAAACATTTGTGCTGTCTGATGCCAATTAGCCAACAAATCTAGATAAAAGGAAGTATTCCCTTTGTGGAGAATTAAAGCTTTGAAAAGGTACGTACCTCCACAGGCTAGAAAATGAATCCGTCTCTTGATGCCAGCAAGCCATTTACAAACGCCGTCCATACGCTGTATGTTGCTACATCACATAATTCCCTGACTTTCCTGTTACAGAGTTGATGTGACACTTTCTCCCAGCTATCAGAAAATAGCAATGAGCTGGTCAAGCCTCGGTGTACCAGAACGCCCCTTCCTCCTCCTGCTTATATACAAATGAAGCTGGTTTGTTCCCATGAGCTTTAAATAGCCATGACCGATCTTTCTGACAGAAGTCACTTCAAGTATTCATCAGAATTATGCAGGTTTCCCCTCCCTCTAGATTTCTGGAGACAGAAAGAGCAAGAGCACCCACAGAGTATCAGATAAAGTTAGGCACGAGATGAAGAATTTGCAGGAAGGTAAGCTGCTGCTCACGTCTGCCTTCCAGAAATCCCCAGTACTGTATTTTTGATTCTGCGTTGCATTAACATGTAAATTGTATGAAGAAGCCCGCCCAGAAAGGTGGGAAATTCTAAAGGGTACGTCCTGGCAACCACCCCAAGATCATCTAAATGAAACTTGGAAGGGATTGGGACTGTGCTGCCACGAGTTCAACTAATCAGTTTGCTGAAAGTTTGCTTGTTTTGGGAAGAAACATGTTTGCCCAAAAAAGGCTAAGGCAGAAGGTTTTCATTTTTTGATCATGTAATTCAAAAGCAGCTGCAGAACAACCTCATTGGTTCAGGCTAACAAAAACAGTCTCTCCAAGTTTGCAAATTAGTATTCTCCCTGGTCTACAGAAGAGGAGGAAAATGACTGAGAAAGACTTCATAATCAGTACCTATTAAAGGCTGGTTCTGAGGTAGAAAAAATTTAACTCAGTAGTTTCCATTCTGGTTTCCTTAGGTAACAATCACTGCTTGTGTAGCCACTGAAGAATGTCTCAACGATCTCAAAAGGCACAAAATTTAAATGCTCTCCAGCTTGCTACTACTTATCATCTTAAGACAAAAGCTGCTGCAAAAGTACATTCCATTACTAATGCAACGTGCTTTGTACTGGAAACAAATCCTCTTGTTTTTATGAGCAACCTGTAGTATTCCCTGAACTGCTTTGATTTACCATCGCTTGCTGGAGGACAGGAAGCAAGGTTGGCAATATCACATGCTGAAAACATCACACAGTGCCAGCCGCAAGTAAACAGTGAAATATATTCCCACAGTGTGCCCTTGAAGAATGATGCCTGGCCTAGCCCAGAAATTCAATGTTATATAAAAATGTACACATACTGACTTATGTTAGGCAAGACAAGGCTTTCACCGAGAGGGCGAGAAAGTAAACCTAATGATCTAAGTAGCAATAAACTACATGCTAAACTTGGAAAGCCATTACAAAAACTTCTCTCTCATCTTTGCATCTCAATGAGGTTTGAATACAAACACATCTGAATTCTGTGCTAGCAAGCAGAAAAGTACCAATAATTCACTTTTCCAATGAACAAATTAAATACATGTAAACATGACTTTAAAAAACACTGTACATAAACCTGAACTAATGAAGAAAAAGGTGTACATTCATGTGCAGCAAGGAAAAGCTCAAAAAAAAAAAAAAAGCCTTTAACTTTCTCATTACTTTATACCTAGTCACTTTAAATTTCCAGCAAAACACCTAGGTGCCTCCTACCCAATCCCGCCTCCCCGGAGTATTGCAGCAATACCGTCCCCTATTTGCATGGACAATGTCATGAGGGATCTCACCTGTGAACTGCATTCTGCGGTAATCCCAATGCCTCTACCATGGTCCTGCCACCACGCCAACCAGAAAGTCAGCGCAGCCTCTGCATGCTCCTCTCCGCGCTGTTTTCCCCGCCGCAGACGGTTTGGAATGCAGAAAAGCCAGAGCTGAAGCCCGTCAAGCGCAAGCCTCTCTATTCAGCTCCTTGGCTCCAGTTGAACAATAGCTGCCCTTGGGTTGCTCGCCTCCCTTGCCAGCGCATGGGATGCACGCCGCTCTCCTTGCGAACAGCCACATAATCTCCCTGGGACAGGCAGACACTTCATTTTTCCTGTCCCAAGGGAGGGTGGGGGAGCTGAGCGCCAGCGCAAGCACTCAGGGTGGGGTGGGAGGGGGGGTGTGTGGGCAGGAGGAGACTCCTGTTAAGCAGAAACACGCCCGATGCTGAGAAAAGTCAGGGATTCAGAGCAGCTGACTCAAAGTCTAAAAGCAGCAGCAGGGAAACTTAAGAGGCTGATATCACTGCGTAAACTGTCCGGGCTGCAAGAAGGCAGTCAAGATGAAAACGTGGTTTTGTCAGCTGAACAAGGAACTGTGTCTCTGAATGTGCCTGGCAAAATTCCACTTTATTTGCAGATGTAACCCCACTTTTGCCCTTTAAACAGCTTAGGAAATATGCAGTGCTAAAAAATACCCTGCAGATTCACTTAAAAGAAAACAATGATTTTTTTTCTCTTTGTTTTGTCGTCTCTTTTTTGTTGTTGATGGTGCTGTTTTATTTATTTATTTATTTATTTTTAATTCATAATGTGATTTATGGCGTTGAAAATGAAATGGTTAAGTCTGATACTGCAAGCCTTTTCCCTGAGCTCTTGTTTATTTTAGAAGTGCCAAGAGCTGAACTTCTAGGTGTAACATTGCTTCGAATGAAAAGGCAAAAGCTGTTCTTCAAGACACAGAAGCAGAAACCTGCACATTTTGGTTACTGCTGCCATCATAATGTCTCATACGTTATAATGCCCCTGCTGCAAATAGTGTGTCAAGTTGGATCAATTTAAAAGTCCACGGCTTGATTCCCAACAGATCCCACCTGCCAGTCAGGGACTGGAGCAGACAAGCACACACACAGGAGGAATGCAAAGTTGTTGAGCCTGTTGCTAAACAGGCTAGCATTGCTCCTAAGAGAGCTAAGAGGCTGCGCGCTTGCCCCTACCTTCTCCAGTTGTAGGTGTGCTGGAGGCAGGGGGCAGAGTGATCTGAACTGTTTCTCTCCAACTTTGCCACTTGTTTACAACGTGGTATTTTCCTCCGGTTCAGCCCTTTTCTTCCTCTAATGCCACCCACCTCATTACTCGAGATGAACTTCTGTACTTCTCTTGGGAAACAGCCTCCCACACCCTCACAGTCTTTCCCCTGGAAGAAACAGCAACTTTGGTCACCCTACCCCCTGCCAAAGCTCACGTGAGATATCTGTGTGAAGAGCACAGCACAGGCCTTGGGAAAGAAACTTGCTGAATGTGTGCTTAAACAATACTGACTGCAAAATAAATAATACAAAACTGTAATTGCTCCCTCGCCCTCTAAAGCTAATCACGTAACTACACCCAGGGATCTTGCACAAAGTGCTGGAACAGAACAGCAGCTCAAAATCAGGAGAGAAGAAAAAAAAAAAAAAAAAAAAAAAAAAAGGAAAAAAAAAGATCAACACCAAACCCCCCAAACCTGTCACTGACAGCAGTATAACAAAATAAACAGTCCCTCTAAAGACAAATTAGTTTGACCTGCTGCTTAGAAACATCCAATTACCGCAAACGGTAGGGCAAAACGGTCTCATGATCTCAGCTGATCAAGATTCTGCAAAAAAGCAGTAACCGCTTGTGAACGATTGCCATCTCTTCTCCCTTGCCAGCCCCGCTCCACAAAACAAAGAAATACTACAGTAATTATATAGAACATTTCATTCCAGAGCACTTTACCAACTACATTCACAGCACCACAGAAAAGCATCTCTCTTGAGGGTGGAGCAACATCAGACAATTCATTTATACCACACAGAATGATAGAAGAGATGGAAAAATTAAGGACTGGTATGCTGAAGTTAGCCTGTATATCTCTTCAAAGAGTTCTAACACTTTTATGGGTAAACATTTTTCTTCTCTCTCTCTCTTTTTTTTTTTTTTTTTTTTTAATAACAATAATAAACTCTTTTTTTTTTTTTAAGAAGTTTTTCTGATTACATTTCCAGTTTTTGTTTCTACGTTTTGCTTTTTCATTTCACATCATTCAGGAATTCCCTGTTTTTAAATCAGGTTCAAACACAAGGGTTGAATTTTGGATCCAGCTCCAAAATAAGGCCATAATCTGCCCGCTGGCAAGTAGTTTATAAATAAGCCACTTTTAGTGACTTGGGTAGGTCCATTCTTTGTATTTATTTTTTCTCAACCTTAACATGTCTTGTAGCAGCCTCAAAGAAAAGATTTCTGAAATGCTGAAGGAGCTACCCAACTCAAGCAAATACATCTTCTGAAGACATAGGAAGAGACAGCACATTAGGAAGATTATTAGAAAAAAAAACCACTAAGTTGCACAAGTACTTTGAAGTATTCTAGAAATCTACACAGTTTCAGATATTTGAAATATAATTTATGAAGCCTAGGAATAAAAGTTATTTCCAGAAGACTGCAACACCGGTTAAAGATTATCAGAAAAGACAGCAATAACATTACCTATGCATTGCCATGTGACTTTTGCTCAAATCACCAAATCTTCTGACAAGTGTAGGCTTCTACTTCTCACAAAAACAAAACAAAACAAAACAAAACAACAAAAAAAAAACCTGTTGAATTAGAAGAAGGGAGGTTGCCACCCAATATCTGAAGAAAAACAGCAATTCAAGGAATTAACTCGTTCCTGTCCAGCTTGCTGCTGCTGTTCAAACCTCGTGGGAAGGCAGTGAGGGAACCACACACATTTAAAACTTCTGTCTCCAGAGGCTGCAGCTGAAGAAATGCATTAGCAATGACTGAGCAGAAGCAGTAGAGCAGAAGAGATAAAAGAAAATAACTGAGAATCGGACTTTTTTTAATTAACTTTTAAATGTAAATCAATTTCTTTTAATATAAATCATTTGCAATTAAATGCAAGATGTTGCCTTACGGTCTATCTCCCTGTGATCTATCTGAACTACTTAAATTAGAAACATGTATGGGAACACTCAGCAGAAGATTTTTTAAAATACTGTGTAACATGGGAAGAGATGGGTCAATTTTTCTTAAAAAAAAAACAGTTGTCTGCACTTAGCAAAGTTTCCAATACTTAATTGGTATTTGCACGAAGAACTGAAATTAACTTAAAAATTGAGAAACATTATTAAGTTTTCTAACATGTTAGAGCCCTGCTAATCTGAATAAATGTGCATTATTGCAGTAGGTGCTGATTATAGTTTCTTCATCATCAACAAGTAGTGAATTCACCTCACGTCACTGGGCGTACCTATCGAACGCGTTACCTTCAAAAAGCCTGAGAGAGATGTAATACAACATGGCAACAGCACTTCAGTGCAGATCCCCTTCCTCCCGCAAACATCCCAAATGGCAGCAGCAGGGGGAAAAGCCGCATTTTCCCCACACATGTTCAGAAATAGCACGCGGAGCCCTGGCTCCCTCCCACGCGAACGCATTGGGCAGCGGTTATGAGGCGCAGGCAGTGGGGCCCCGGCCCTGTGAGGAGAGGCCGGGGTGCCCTGCACCGGTCGTAGCCGGTTCTGGCTGGTCGCAGCTGGTTCCAACCAGTTCCATCCAGTCATGGCTGCTTCTGGATGGTCCTGGCCAGTCACGGCTGGTTCCAGTCTGCTCGTTGCAGCTGGTTCTGACAGTCCCTCTGAGGAGAAGGGTTTGGGTGGGCTGCCGGCCGTGTTCAACCCACCACAGCCTGCTTTACCAACGCCAGGAATAAAACACTTCTTCCAAAACTCACAGTCTCTAAAACCCAACAAAAAACATTCCTACAATCCTTCCCATCTGCTTGCTCCTGGGCAGAACTGTTAACACCTCACCCTGGTCACCTCACCATGGTCAAAGGGAGACCGGAGCGCTAACCCAATGGTGGCCATGACAGAGCAGCCACCTGATGCTTCCTTAGGGTTTAGACCCTAAGGAAGACCAGCAATTAGACCAGCAATCCTCACTGTTTAGTGCACGTAAAGTCCTCCCGAGCATCTCCTACAGATGAGGAGTAATAAAAAAAATAAATAAAAAGGTAGCTGGAAAAGCAAAGCACTCATTATTTGCACGGCGCTGATACCTTGGGGTCAGCAAGGTTGGTGACCACTGCTGTAGACATTCCTGCTGTTCTCTTAGCCCAAGCATACCATGTAACAGTGGGGAAAGTCTGTCTGTGAGGAAAAACCTAAATGACTTGAATTTTTAATGGTCTCACTGGTCAGACCTGCACCAAAACTACATGCAACTCTCTGGAAAAAAGAGGTTGCTAGTCAAGCAAATGTTGGCAGTTGAAATGGAAAAAAAAATCACTGGATAATACACAAGATAAAGCAGTCTCAACTGTGCATCGGGAATTATTAGCTTGTAGCCAAAAGCACTTTACTGGACACCGAGCTGAATCTTAATGGGCACTAATCACCACTAGAACTTACAGTCCTCTCCATCTCCAGGGCTTCTCTGGGGAATCAGGGATTTGCTTGCGACATGGAGGTGCCTGCTAGAAGAGTTTATGATGAACTCCAGTGGAGTTCAATAGCCCACTTTTCCTCTGTGGCTTTATTATTTTTCTTTTAAGTAAATTATCTCTCTGCTGTGCTGCTGAGACATCTTTGGTTTAAAGATAAAATCATAGTTATAATTCTTTCCTCCCCTTGTGCTATGAAAGGGCAATCAGTTACAACAGGGTTAGCAGGTTAGCAAAATATGCAGCACACACCTGAATAAGTCTAATTTAATACATAAGCCACCTCATATATTATGCACTTTTTTATTTGTGCAGCTATAAAAGTAGTTTGCCCACAGGAGGTATGTCACTGCCCCAGTGAAGTGTAAACATCACAAGATGGCACAGGAAACACCATAAAATTTGCTTCTTTTATTTATTTTTTAAAAAACTCTACTTGCTTGCTTCCCAGAGGCATTGTGCAGATTAATTAGCTCATCTTCATAGACCATTTTGCAGATGTAAAGTGCTATGTAAGTAAGTACTATTGCTGCCTGATGGAAAAGAAATCTCTTGAGGTCTTGCATGGAAAAACCCAATATATAACTGACAACGGATTTCTTGCCACATTGTAGCCTTCTTAGCAAGCTCTGCCATCTTCACCCAGAACTAATTATAAGGAAGAAAATCCCCCCAAACTTTGCATTCTGGGGCAGCAATACAAACTTCTTCAGCACTGTTTCTGCAGACATACGAACACATTTCAATACCTGCAGGGACACTTCAGCATGGGCAGCTCAGATGTGCAGATGGAGACGTGCCAAAAGCCACAACAGCAACCCTTAATGCCAAAATAAAAATACACAGATTCACAGTTTCCAGTGCTCTAAAAAGAAGATACAGGACAGCTCACTTATTATTACGGTACATTACCAACCAACACTGCCTGTCCATATATGTTTGTTACGAGCAACTCTGATGTAGAGTTACATGAAGAGAGTACATTGGGAAGAGAGGAAGGTAGGAGAAAAGACAGGTTCAGGCCCCCCAGAAACAACACATGAAATAAAAGCAAGGGAAATAGAAGTGGCAGTTCCATTTTTTAAGCTCCATTAATGTAAAAATGTGATGGTTTTACTGGTCTGACTAGTGCACTTACTAAAACTGATCTCTTTCTTTAAGTTCACTGGAAGAATGACTAGAGTAGTCCTCCATAACAACTCCACATTTTCCCCATCTTTTGTACAGGCTTGTGCATCACAGATTTTGTGTTTTGCTTGCTTCAAAGTTTGGACTATAAGAAGATTACAGACACATGAACGCTACAGAAATGGATGAACTTGTAACAATGTGTGCATAGCCAGAGAAAGATAGGGAACTTAAGGCTGTGCCTAGGACAGAAAAATGTGCAACCCTAATGAAATAGTTGTCACAAGCAAGGCATGAGTGTGCTGTAACTACAAGCCCTAACTGCAATGCATGAAGACATACCAGAAGTAGTTC
This sequence comes from Aythya fuligula, assembly GCF_009819795.1. Lineage (NCBI taxonomy): Eukaryota > Metazoa > Chordata > Aves > Anseriformes > Anatidae > Aythya > Aythya fuligula. The sequence goes on along the minus strand of NC_045566.1, from coordinate 20,489,695 downwards.
AAGTAACAGCAGCTGTACGAATGTGAGAGCACAGCACTCAGCAGTGGCAGAAGTGGGCTTCACTGTGTGAAGTCAAACTGATTCTCCTGGAGGGCAGATAAGACAGAACCAGCACCAAAAAGGGTGGTAAAGCAGCGATATAGAAGTGTACACACCCCCTGTTCTGTGGAGAGAACTTAGTATATTTAATTTCATACAAACTTAAAGCTAGGTGCATACAATCCGAGTACATAAATATTTGCATTGACAAGTATTGCCATCAGCGCATGCTAAAGCAGTAAACTGATTAGCAACTAGTACTGTAAATAGAAGTCTGAACCAGATTTAATTACAGCAGTGTTTTTTTTTTTAATTACTTTAACAGTTCAAATTAACTGTAGAGAAGACTTCAGATAAGGAAATTCAGGTTGTAGGAAGATAGGTTAATTTTCCATTAAGTGTTAAGTTGGTTGTTACTGAAGGAAAAAGGAACGTATACATGGTTGGGTGAAACGTAATTACTTTTTGCCACAAGATCAAACAACTATAAAAGAGAACCTACAAAATTTAACAATGCACAGTAAGTTCATGCATGACTTAAGGTAGATTTCTCTACGGAATTTCATAAATATTTTTCTTACAAAAGCTAAGGAAAATGATAGCTTCCTTTATAACGAACTGAGGTTTGATTAGAACACACTCAACAAACGTGCCAAATGGTCCAAGAGCTACCATTTCGTAGCAATTAATACATTGCACAACATGCTGTATTTATAAAGTGCTCTTTGTGCTCACACAACAAAACTTTAAAATCTTCTAAAGCAATTTCTTGTGTGTGCTGGAAGTAGCGGGCAGGAACATAAGGGATTTCCAAGAAAAAAAAAACTTAATGGATTGTGTGTCAATACTAGAGAGTTAAGATTATTTGTTCATACCCCTATTAATTTCTGCTCTAAAAAGGTTTAAGAATTGAACAGATAAAACTTGCTTCATGACAAAACTTGGCTTTCAGCACAGATGATCTGTGTCCAAGGGAATAAAGTTTCAGCAGCACTCAGAACAAAACAAAATCCTCTGGCTTCTCTTGGGTTTGACAAGAAGAAAAAGACAGCAGCTTGGCAATTTTCTGTATACAAATAACTCCAATTGCCCAGGGGGAATGTCACTGAGATCTAGGCATCCTGTTTGTTATATCTAGCCTCCCTGGAGTTGGTTTTAATTTCAAGCAGAGTTGTCTAAATTCTTCATCCTTCCGAGGTAGGCAAATTGCACTGTACATAGTCCAAATTTCAGATTACTTCAGGGCTTTTCCCAAAGTTTCCTAACCTCTTTTTGTGGATGCTGAAGATAGCAGGCCACTTTCCACATACCGCGTGCTTCCTCGTGTCACTCACTGGTTGTTTAACAATGCCCAAAAGCAGCTGTATTTTACAGGAGGTTTTTTAAAACGCAACTTGTAGTTTGCATGTATTTGAATTTTGGGATATAACATGGTGGGTAAACAATGTTTTCTGAAGAGGGATGAAATTTTAGAATTTCAATTGATATCAGCATAGATCAGTCCCTGTTAAACTTACCCAGTAGTGACAGCACTAGCAAATTGATCCAATACACCAGAAAGTAAACCAGGCGAAGGATTAAGGCTTTAGCAAACCCTTGCTTGTGCTATTCCATGAAGTGAGGGCTGCAGATCTCACAAAAAAACTCACACAGGAGTTCTGGCAATGCTCTTGGGCTAGGACTGAGGTGCCATGCAACAACAGGGCCGTGTGGCTAAATGTGCACGGTACCCACCTGTGGCATAGGGAAACACAGGCAGCTCTTCGGCCACCAGGGAGCCGTGTCAAGCCACGCAAGTGCAGAATGGTGCTCACTGTACTGCTCTCAGTCACCTTTCAGCTGTTAGGAACCTTTCAAGGTAGATTTTTGACACAAATGGCTTAAAGTTCAAAAAATGAAGAAGATTTTTACATTTAAATTAGCACGGGGTGCTAATTTAAATGTAAAAGCAGACAGTGATAAGTCTGATCCTTTAGGCTCCTGGATCTGTATACAGGAAGATGCGGATCTCTCTCATATGTTTATTTGTGTGTGTATATACAAACATGTTCATGCAAGCACAAATCAGGCAAATCCAAAGAGTTGCAAACAAGTCAGCACAGCCGAATCTATCTTCCCGCCAGGAATAGTGCTGCGGGTGTGCACACAACACGCACATCCTTCCCCTCAGCCTGAGAGCTAAACCCAAAGCCCCTATTCTGCATCCCAGCCATACAAGACAGTTGGCAGGAGATGGTTATTTTGCACATAGTATCACAGTGAAAAAGCAGACAGTGCTATTGGGGAAATTCTTTCATCAAAACACAACACAAATCTGTAAGCCTGAGATACTGGAAGCTAGTAAACTGCATTTCTTCAACCTCACTTTCTAACAGATAGGCTTTATAGGCAGAGTTGGGTTAGGGAAGGTGAAGGGAAAGCCCTCTTTCCAACACACAGTTTTGCTAGAAGTTAGTGTAAATCTGTTATTCCAAAACCCCACGTACTTCTTAAGTAAATCTTTACTGAACATGTAGGGATTGGTGCATTGCAGATTTTTTCATTGACCAGGTCACAAATAATCTCTGTTCTTCCAAAACAGACCGTCTCCCCCCTTTCCCTCCCAAGCAGTAAACCTTTTCAGGTCTTTATCCCACACCTCAGCACACCAGGACTGCACTTATGCAGTGTTCACAAAGTAAGTCTATTTATTTTTTCATCAGAAAGTATTTGTTCCAGCTGGAATATACAGAAAGCAAGGCTCAGCTCTGATTGCTTTAGTTGCAAAGAACCTTGTGTCTTAGAAGCAACAGTTACTGAAATAACCCTGGAAATCTTTTCAGCTAATGTCTGTTCTCTCCTGCCAATTTTTTACCTGAAGGAAGAGCACGGATTGTGTATTTCCTTGGTGCAATGATCCCCACGTAGGAGGGCTCAGCAGTGGCTTGCAGAGCTATTTACTGTAAAGAGGTGCACGCCAGGCAGCAAGGGAACTAGAAGACACTTAACTGATCTTCTGTTGCTCGCTCCATTTCCAAGTCTCTGGACAGAACCTTTTAAAACAGCACTGAGGCAGATTTCTGCACATCTTACAGGTCACCTGATAGCTATGCAGCATGGATCTGGCACCCAAACAGACTAGTGCTTCATTTTCATCACTTCTGCCCTTTTTTGCCTGATCAGAGCTTTCTCTAAGTTCAGTGGAATTTTTTTACTGAAAAAATACGCTTGAGCAAGTGGAAAGGGGGTGATTATTGAGATAAAATCTATCAACTGTGCAACTAAACCAGAGGATCAAGAAGTTAAGTGTAATTTTTGAAGCTCAAAATTTCCTCTTCACTAAATTTCAGAATTGTACATGTAGCAGTGATAGTATACTAGGAAGATTGTGATCAATATAATTTCCTTACATGTGTAAATATTTCTGTATTTTTTATATATATAAAATATTTCTGTACATAGAAGACATCTCTGAGACATCAGGAAAGTCAGGATGCCTAGTTTCCTAGATATTTGCCCTGACCTCCCAAATGAAGCATACATTGAAATACATCGAAAGCAGCCCAGTCTCCTTCCCTGTATTTTTAAGAATTGCTGGACCACCTCCAAGTTCTCAACATCCTTCTCCTACTGGCGGGCCCAAAACTGGACCCACTATTCCTGGCACACCAACTGTGCCGAGTACAGGAGATCACACAAGTGATCTGTTGCCATGTTATTGGTTGTAACAGCACTGAAGGCCTGTTGGCTCCCTGATGAAGAGATGGTGACTCCAGCCCAAAAGTGTGGAAGACGAGTCACAGAGCTATGCAAGGACAAGCAGACCCTGGATATACTGAGCTGACTGAACAGAAGCTCATAAAAGGCATAAGGCTTGCTAACCCAGACTGCCCTCAGTCTTCGTGACTATTCTCTTGCCTACCATGTCTACCAGCAAAGAAACTGGAACGTATTTCCAGGAAAAAAAAAAAAATAAATAAAAAATGTGCAGTTCTAGAAACCTGTCAGCAACAAAGCTAGTTGAAGGAGTCCCTGCCTCCTCTCACCTTTGGCTGCACGTCTCTATTGCAGTACCATTTCCCCAGTTGTGCTGACACAGCTGTCCACAAGGCAGTGCAGTGAAGTGGCTTGAAGAATAACTGCAGAAATAAATGATCGCACAGTGCAAGGAGAAAAACATACTCACTGGCATGGTGGAAGGGAGGTGGAAAAAGCCTAAATGAGTGTTACTGCCAAGGGAAGTTTCAGTCAGACCAGTGCTCTATGCCAGAGCTCCTGATCTACACTCCAAATTAATATTGTTTACAGCAATTAGATCAATGAAGGCAAGAACCAGCACACTAGCATTCATTGTGCATTGAGGGTACAAATGATATTTTCCAATTTTTTAGACCAAGTGACTGGACAGAAAACAACATTTCTCAATGCTAGTGACTCAAGGTGAGGACAGAACAAAGATTTGCCTTTGACCTGCTTTCAGCTAGCGCTTGCAGTCTTTTCTCAAGAGCCTTCATGTTCAAGCAGTCAGAGATGTGACTGAGAGAACACAGGGTTAACTCGTTTCAACAAGTGGAAGTCTTCCTTTTCTTCTCAGATGACTTCGCCTCCAAATATAAAAAGAAAATCCATTTGCATCAACATTAGTCCTCTGAATCATTAGCCCTTTGCAATCCATTTGCATAAACATTAGCATCAGAGAATCTCAAAAAACTCTCTCCCTGATGACACATTTTCCTAATAATTTAAAAACAATTAAAAAAAAATCAATTTCCCCACTCCCAATCTCTCCCGGTATTTTCACATATGCAGGCAAAAAATCTCTTACTAATGCCACAAAGATGCACCCAGATGCCAGAATCAAAACTTTCCCTATGTATTCTCCTTAACAAGTCTCATTTAGCGTGAGCAGGTGGTGAGAAGGAAGCAGAGTAAGAGAGAAGAGGATTATTTTAGGAAAGGAAGCAATAACTGTGTTACTAGTCTGTCGAATAGTATGAATGGTGGAAATCTGAATCACGCTTTTACTGTATGAATGGTTAATTCCAATATGCTATTATCAACAATGATCCTCTACAAAGGATGCAATCTCCCTAACAAAAACCCATACACCTGTTAAAGAAGAGGAGGTTCTGCACCAGAAGTGTTGGCAAGCACAACGGAAGGACTCGCTTGAGTGAGGTACTGGTCTCTAAGGCCCGTATCACACCTCCACACTTCATTTAAAAATTAGCCCATTGAAAGTAATGCTTGAAAGAAGAAGGAAAGGGGCTGTCAAACCGGAGTTAGGGATAAATTACAGCTACATTTTTAGCTTCCCCGAAAGGAAGCACTTTTGACAAAAAGTGCTGCCAAGACAAAACCCTAGCAAGTAAATGAGATATTTAAGAATGCACCTACTCACGCTCAGTAAGTATTACTACAGTGATGGAGATTACGTACCAAGGAAATTTCATGGCATACATTTAACAGAGAACTGGATTACACAACGGTATGTACAATGTCCCTTCCAGACAGGAATTAAGAATTTCAGCACTAGAAGCAGTCTCTCTACTGCCCGCAAGCAGAGGGCAAGCACCTAAGCTAGTAGATGGAGAGTGTCCTCTGGAGTATTTTATTTTTTCTTTTAGATGATCTTACTAGTTCTCCCTATTTAAACAAGTCGCTTTCTATCTTGTGTTTTATCTGTTTGTCCACCCCGCTGGCTCTCATGGAGGGGTGACTGCAGTGGTTTCTGCCTGCACAGAAGGGATGGCTCAGCTGCTTCTCTGGCAGCTGCTGACCCATCACAAATTACAGCTTACTGTACTGAAGTATGTGGAAATTGGTGCCTATCTTAGTACACAGGACTGTAAACCATGGTGGTTCAGCAGCTGCCACACAAACAGCTGAGCCAACCCTGCAGCAAGGGTAGAAATGAAAGAGATGGCAAGAATGACTGCAACAGCCCTTGAGTAAAGCACACTTGACTTAATGTTGACCTCTGGTGAGTTACACGTCTCTTGCTTCAACTGCTCTGCTGTAACATGGGTAGTTTCACTCCCACACACTTCCTAGGAATGGTGCTACAAGGATATGTGCCCAGTGCTATAAAGAATGCCACAGTTATTTGCAGAATGGGTACTGTTGTTAATTAAGCAGAGCCCCAGAAGTACATGCACTGTTCGAATTGCTCCATTAAAAAAAAAAGATTGATCTGATACGATACTCTTGAGGTTTTACAGAAGATGTAACTAGTGCTAGAGATGAAAAGAAATTCCATCACCTTATTTTTATTTTTAAAGCACAAGAGGTGCAACCTTACTTGGAAAAGAGCCGCAACAAATCATCCTAAGATGCACTGTCTGCCATTGCCATGTCATGCACATGCTTCCCAAGGACAAGCTCGATATTCTTATCAGCTCTGCGTGGCAATTTATCTACTAGATATTTCATCAGCCTCTGCTGTGCAGAGCTCTCTTGTTTTTCAGCTTTGGTGCCCATTCCAAAGTTATTTCAGTCTCATTGTTATCTGTACTGCTGGTGATAGGCCCTGGCTGCTACCATCCACTTGTTTCTCTTCATAAAGATGCTCAGTAGTTTCCTGCACTGGTTTGTCCTCTGGTTCAACATTTTGACACAAAGCTACTCCCACTGCTCTATCAACCCACCTTCTTCCACTAGCAGGGATTCTGTAATCATGATAGGAGACATTTCTAACCAGGATGTGAAGACAAGGGAACATTACCGAGGGTGCTGCAATCAGGTTACACACAGCCAGCCCTCCCACTTACTCTCATCACTCCTCACGGTACGGGCATTGCTCCATTTCTCTGCAGCTCCATCCTTCCTCCCCACCCACTGCATGCCCCTTTCCTTCAGCTACAGACTTCGCTGACGTCTGTATTTGCTCCTGTTGCAGATCTCACATGGAGAAGACCGTGTGGATATGGGTTTCCCTTGTACTTTTAATAGATTCCTGTGAGGCATACATCAAGCAGCACACCGCACCGATCTAAAATTGCAGCAAAATACACAGCAATGTGCATACCCAAAGAGCACAGTCATCTATTCCCCGTGGCAATTTAAGAAAAATGAAGAAGGTTACAAGGTCACATTTTAAAAATCTAACACTTGGATTTCCAGCTATTCAGATGCTCACTGAAGTCTATAAATTCTTCCCCACATTTTTTTGCACATGGTATAGAAAAGGAAGGCGCTTGAATCCCCTGGATTGTAAAGGTCTTTCTAGCTTGCAAAGTTGCAAATCACATCCATTGCTGAGCGCAGACTGGCTGCAACGTGATTCCCCACTCATCTCACTAGCCTTGCGCCTGGGAGTAGGTGTTTTGCCTTTAACACAACATAAATGTGTTTCATGCTGGTTTTATTTCCAAAAAAAGAATTAATATTTGTTTATATGGCAAAACAAGATGATCGTTTAGAGTTGCATTTGAAATGCCACAAACAAATACAGTATGAGCTATGTTTACATCTTTCATCCTCAAGTATTTTGCAATTTTCCTCCCTAAATCACTGACCTGCCCCCTTTCTTCTCAGACTGCTAATCCATGAGTCAAACAAAAACAAAAAACACAACCCTATCCGCCTCCCCAAATAGGCAAGAGTTAAGTAGTGATATTGGCAAGTATAACAAGTAAGTGCTACCCCCTTGCATCTGTTAATCAACTATCTAGAAGAGTGGGATTTTCTACGTTTAGCCTCACAGAACTTTCTCTTTAAATGACTTGGGTGCAATATACTTACAGAATAACATTATTTGGCATAAAATGCAGATGAGCCTGTGAAATGAAAAATACCTCACCTGCTCTTCACCTCTGATAACAATGTTATCACGGCTGTTTTACTGTTCAGAGATGCATAATTGTTTTTTTGTCATAGCTCCCTCTCTCCCAAGATTAATATTCTACAGCTAAATTAAAGAAGAATTGCTCCTAGACTCTATCAGTAGCTCACAGCCTATGCCTAGGCAAGTTTCCTGCATGAGGTGGGAATGGAAAGAACTCCCTCGTGCATGGCTGCTGCCTCCCCTCACTCCTCCTTGCTTCTGCCAAGAGCTGGAAATATGCACTTTTTTATGCAGCCACAGGGAGGGTGGAAAAAAGAGGGGAGAAAAACCCTAGAGAATGGGGTCAAAACTAGACTTGGGAAACCACTTCAAGAGAGCTTTTGTCTGTCATTTTAGTACCTGCCCTTTCTTTTTGCTTTCCTTAGATTTCAACGTGTATAATTATAGCCAGCAGCAGCAGGCAGTTGATGGCTCTTTTAGGAACTGCGCCCTGAACAGGCATGAGGTATGTCGGAGAAAAACCTGTTATCTAGTACTTGGTACTAAAATATAAAGCAAAGGAAATTCCAGAGACACTCAAAAGTGAGGTAAACCATAACAACATAACAGTTCTAAAACAAACTGTGGAGCCACCTTAAAACCACCAGTAAATGTTGCATTCCTATTGACCTGCGTTCAGCAGCTCTCAGCCACACACCTCGGGGCTGTGCAGTGAATCCTTCACTCACAATCACAAACCTCCACACGTGCCGCAGCAGCCCAGCTCCTCTGACACCCCCTAACAATGTCAGTGACGTTGGGACAAATCCTGCTGCCTAAGTCCCTTTGAAGGCAGGCATTTACAAACTCCTCCGTGACCTCCACCGACACCAGGCTGCAGCGCGACAGACCTCAGCAGGCTCCTTTGCAAGGACGCTGCCTGGGAAGCGGCGCTGTGCGATAAGGCGTGCGGCTAGAAATCAAAATCAATCTGCTGCGGTTGAGGTTTCCACTTACCCAGCTTGGCGGCCCCATCTGGCGGGTACTCGGGGAATTGGCCCTCGGAGGGCACGCTCACCGTCCGGCGCAGGCAGCGCCCTTTGGTAGCATCCTGCGGCTCCTGCGCCCCGTCCATCGGCACCTGCGTGAAAAGGATGCCGACAGCTGTTAACGTGCCATCTCGTCGAGAAGTTAACTTTCTGCTGATCTGGTAATAATGTTCAGGCTAAGCTCGGCGTGGCTGGCCTTATCAAACAATCCCTGAGAAGAGGTGGGCTTATGGGCAAGCACCGGAGCACTGAGCAATGCTGGTGCACAGCCCGCACAGGACTGCACGCAGGTGTGCAGCACCCTGCAACGCACAGGGATCAAGTAACAACAAACCAACCCATCTGAATAACAGGGCAGTGCTGCTTTGCAAAATCTGTTTCCCCGTGCCGGACCCATTGCTACCCTGTCTTGCCCACTAAAACATGGGGAAATCCAATCCAAGGCTGCTGGCTGCACGTGAAACTCAGGCTACAAAAGCAATTTTTCCAGTCTCTGCACAGCCATACTCACCGATCAGCTGCAGCATGCCGGAGAACGGGCATTCAGCTGGTGACATTGGCCACATCAAGAAAGAGAGCACCTTCTAAAATTAAGTCAAAGTCTTCCTAAACACAGGACCTCACAGAAGGGTCTACAAAAGGCTGGGGGTCCCAGCTGCAGAGAGCTCTCAGCACACAAAGTTCTGTATGCAAATTCTCTTCAAAAGTAGTGAATGTCTAAAAATCTTGTTTCTCATCTGAAATGTTGGCAGCACTTGACCCCTCAGGGTTTGCTCCCTCCTTCCCCTCTGCTTTTAAACACCTGCCTGGATGATGACGTCTGTCTAGAGAGGTGCTTATGCTGCAAAAACGGAGAGAAATTGAGCTACCTACAACTACAGCTGCAGGGCATTCAGACAACAACCAACAGCTCTAAGAGAGCCCAAGCAATGCAGCCTCCTTGTTAAACAGAAACAGAGCCTGACCTACTCCTACCCCAAACAGGAAAATGTAAAAAAGGGATTTGAGGGGTAAGGAAGAGAACCCAACTGCTTTGCAAATTTATACCCACAGCTTTATGCATCCTGATTTTGTTTATGTGATCAATTGGAGCAGTGGTCACTTTGCATACAGGAACACGGACAGACAAAAACTGCAGGGAGCTGCCTGCTCGCTACAGCACGAGCCACACAAGCCACTGGAAAACTTCTATCCTTTGCTTTACCCTTCAGAAGAACATACAGATTGTTCTGAGCAGGTCCAAAAGCCAACAAAGGTTATCCAAGTTGGTGAAAGAGAGGACAAGGAAGACAGAGACTACACGGAAAAAGGGTGTTTCCAGAAGGGAGCAGAAAAGCTCTTGGCCCATGGTGACCATCCTTGCCCCTGCTGGGTCACTGGCAAGGCCAGCGCTGTGCAGGACACTTCTGTGTGCCCCAGAACACCCAAGAGGGTGTCTCCAAGAGGGACCAGAGCTGAGATGTGCTGGCTGACAGCATGTCCAGCTGGTGCTTCCACAATGCGGCACCAGGAGAGGACACTGAGCGGGAAACTGGGAACTTCTGAGCCTGCCAGTTACTCCCAGTCAGCCATGCCCTGCTTCCTGCTGGCCTGCCTGCTCACCGTGGTTATGCCCGGGGCTATGGAGGTCTCTGCACACTCACAAATTACTGTTAGCCCCGTGCTGGTGGATTACTGGACCTGCTGTTGCTCTGCTCTGGCTAACTGGATGACTGCACTTCTCCTAACAACACAGCTAATCGTGCTCCTGATCTGTATTTGTCACAGCACTGTTATTTAGAGATGACTTGTCTAACCCTAAAGCTGTCTGCCCAGGGTCTTATCACCTCCCGTAACAGCCCGTACCCTGGTGGGGCTGCCCTGTGAGCCCAGACATCACCTGCAGGAAAAAGCCCAGGGGGTGAGGGAGAGGTGCAGCAGCCAGGGGCCGGAGGCAGGCACAACCCCTCGGTCCCAGCACGCTTCTAGTGAGGACATCGGCTCTGACGTTCCAGCCGTGATGCATGTCATGCTGCAATTGTTTTCAGACAGCTCTGGAAAAAACACAACTTGCAGCCTGAGGAATAGAAGCCCCTGTCATATTTCCTGTGCTGCTTATCCTTTCATATCTCCAAGCATCTCTGAAAACAGAGTATTAATAGCAAACAAAAAGATATTATTCATTTGTACAGAAGGTTGCAGAAGATGTATACGATACTGTACTATTTTAGAAACAGGCTGCACTACGCTGGCTCTCACAAACTACTTCTGGCATTTCCTGACTTTCAAGCACTTAGCATTCTCATAAGGTCATTTTTAATGCTATTTGTTACTATGCCAGTCTATTTGTCTCCTTCCAGCAGTGCTCATTTTTTAAAACAAGTTTCCCAAATCCCTGGTGGTTACTCTGTGAAGGCTACTTTCTTCACCGGTAGATTTTTACAGCAGGTCCTTTGCTGAATGATAGCCGGGTGAAGCCCATTAGGAAGTTAAGCAGAGACTAATTTAGTTAGTTTATGCTACACTCATTCAATCAAGATCACAGATTAGATTTTCAGTTTTCATCTGGAGACACCACTTAGTCTTATTCCCTTCTACATGCTGTTCTGCTGACTGCCTGGTCTGCCTCTCCCGATTTCCTCCAGAGCACTTTTTTGGGGGATGCTGCAAGCCATATCTCCGGAACGACTACGAGCAGGCACTTCAGTACCTCTGGGACCTTGCTGACACAGGACAGAAGCATTCTTTTAATCCAAAGACAAGAAAAAGCTGCTAGTGCCACGGTGCTACAGTGTGTATAGGGATGGTGACAACAGCCAGGACACTACAAAGGCAGTTTTTTGCTGCTCGGGCGAGGAGGAGGATGGTGGCTGGGGCTGTGCTGTCCTTTGTGCCCTTGGGAAAAGCAAACAGGCAGCCGGTGTCAAAAACAAACCTACTTCTGCATACCAGAGATAGGATTTATCTTCAAAGAGGACTTAGCCATTAGCAGGAAGAGTGTCCGAGGGCTCCGGTCCTAGCTCTGAGTCACGCTGCCTTTTGTACTTACCATTTGCCCAGACTGGGAAAATGCAGTTGGGCTGCACCCTAAAGTAGGTTCGTTGGTGTAGCAACGTTCACCTGGTGCGACACAGCAAAAGATTGCATTTGTTGGTGTGTTCACAAGGGCTTGAGAAACACCTACTACTGTGTATTTGATTGAAGAATTGTGTAAGCTGCACAAGGAAGAACAACACTTTCGTGCCACATGGCTCAATCTACGCCTGCACACGTACAAACAGCCCACGATTCCATCGGTGAGATTAAAGTAGCAAAAGAGCCACAAAACTTAAGTCTGACTTAACACTGCAATGTTATTTAAAATAACACACCTCCAAAAACACAGTCTCAGCCTGCACTGACCATAAAAACACGTAATCCCAAGCCTGCCTTGCTGCTGTTTGTTGCTCAGTGCAAGACCAGCCAGCTCTGAAAAATTCAGCTCCACAAATGTGGAGAGCGAGCTTGGCCAGCAGCGCTGCACCTCTGCGGACTGGGTGCATTTCTAAGCCCGTAAATAAACCACCCCAGGGTAGGTCAAAGGGATTCACAGATCGGGTGGCACTCAAAGGCAAGTGCACAACCAGACGCTGTGCAAACAGCGATACATCAGCATCTGCCCACCCTCCTCCAGCCCCTGCCTCCCCAGCAGACATCTCAGCCGTGGAGCAGAGGACAACAAAGTATTGCAAAGACAGGACTGAACTGCAATTTAGGCTCCCACCTATTTTCTCTGTACAGCTTTGTTACCTTGGGTTTTTGTTCTTTGGCCTGCCAAGACTTCACCGACCTGTGAGTTGCCCAGCCCTGAGCTGATCTGTTGCCAATTTGGACAATCTTCACAATTTTGATCACTGGCCACGTTTCTTTGGTTCTTCAGATTTTCAAATTTTAATGAGGGCAGGTTCACAGCTCGGATTGTCACCTCTTGAACAGCATCACAGCTGACCTGCCACTGAACGTGCTTTTTAAGTATAAACGCTGTATTTGGGATCTTGAGCTTGATGATGAAGAGATTTCAGAAGAAACTGAGTAACATCTCCATGAGCATTTAATGCCACTTAAAGGCAGAGTAAACCAGTCTCTTTAAAAAAAATTAGTAGGCAGAAAAAAGTTTCTTCATTGCAGATAGATTTTTTCGGACTGGAAAGACTGATTCATGACAAAAAACCACAAACGCCTGAGAACTTGCAGCCTCTTCTGAAATGATAATCAATAAGTTGGGAATCGCATCAACAAACAGATAATGGAAAGCTCTTCACTTCAATTCTTACCTTCCTTGGGGACTATGGAAAACAAACAATTAAACTCATTTGGGAATTGAAGCAAATCTTTTCTTATGACTGAGTTCAGCTTTGACAAACTCGCACTTACACGCCAGCCAGACGTGCTGTAAATGCCAATGTGACGAGTTTTGCGGATGGCATGGGGCGCTTCTGGAAACCTCCCCTGGGGCACCACTCACCACTGTCTGCTCTTGCTACGAGCTCTCGGGAGCATCGCTGTCACTCCACGACCGGTGTCAGTGGCAGGAGATGGACGTGTGCAGAAAACCCACCGGAGATGTCCCGCTGCTGGCCTCTGCCACCAGCACCAGTAAGGAGCCAACCTTGTCATGGAGAATGGTGACTGCAGATCTTAGCTCTACTTTGCCCTCGATTAAAAATGCTTCTCGATCCGATAGAAAAATGAGGGAAGTGTGGGAAGGAAAATAAGAGTCTAACACAGCGAAAAGTGATTTTCATCTCCGTTTGCAGCTGAACACAAAATTAAAAGATTCTGCAGGACAGCAGCCAAGTTACAGACAATGACTAACTAAAAGGCAGCCCCAAACCAGATGCAGCCATTTGTCACATCCCTCGTGAAAGTGCTGTGCAATGGATTATCTATCTGAAACCACTGATCAGAGCCACTGACTCATTCCCTTTTCCTGTTTAAATGCTGCTGTTTTTTGCAGCCACGTTTTCCTGTGTCCTCTTTGAAAGTATGTCCTCACCACTCTTCCCTATGGAACAGGTTTCATCAGCGATGAAAACATTGACACCTTCCTGACAGTGAGAAATTGTCTTCCTCATAGGAAAAAAAAAAAAAAGCAAAAAAAAAAGCTGATTTGTAAGTGAATCAGCCCAGACCTGTTCTCCTGGTCTTAGAAGGTGTTGCTAGATATTGCCACACCATGAGATGTTCTAGTAATTGCACTGCTCCTGTCACTCGAGACTCCTTATGTGCCAAGTCGTCCCTCATGTCACTACAGGGGTTCATTTTCTTTCTACTTAATTTTTGGGCCTCCATCTCTTCCCTTCATTAATAATCTCCACGTTCCAGTCTCACCTATTTTCATTGTATGACAAGGTGTCAAGAAATTAGTATTTATCTACGCTGCACAAGTTGATACTCTCAGGCTATTTTTGTCTAAGCAATTACAGATATTTTTGGATCACGTTGTACCTTGAAATTTCTCTGAATTCCAACCTACAGTTGGGCTTGCACAGTGCAAAATCTGTCTGCACACAGTCCATCCAAACTGCCCTGTAAATAAAGCTGTACAGAGAGGGAGAGGGAGGGTGTTAGAAGAAAAAAGTTTCCTTACTACTTGGCTTCCTTCTGTTCTGTTCCCTTCATCTTAAAATAAAACTGTGTGATTCATAATGCAATATTTTAACTGAAAGAAACCCATGCTAGTATTTACCTGAAACAACCGAGACACCTTTCATTTACCTGTTTGCATTTTGTATGTTTTCCTGCTTTTGGGCTTTGACATTCATACTTGCATAATAATTCTACAAAGATCATATACATCAAACACTTCTGTTCCTTTTCAACTTCACACGGTCTAAGCTTCTTGGATTTTTGCTCTGTGAAGTAACAATGCAGATGCATAGAAAATAAAACGAGGTGCATCAGACTTGCAGTGTTCAAATTACACCAGCCTTTAGATGATGCAGGCGCTCCCTGTCGGCTGAAAGGGCGCTCTGCTGTTAGCATCTCTTCCTCCTTCCCTCACACCCACCCCTTAATGATGCATATCATTCCGTGCCTCACATTCTTCCTCAGATCCTCATCAACAGTGCAAAGAAAATCTGACCTACCGACTCCATTGGCAATTTTCACATTCAGAGCAGGAACCTCTCCCTCTTCGGCTTCCTGTTGCCCATCTCACCTCACTTCAGGTTAAAAAGACTTCCTCCAGGGTCACCTTTCCAATAATTTTACTCTAGACATAATTTTCTGTTTTCCTCTTTTAGTAATCTTCCTTTTCCTTATGCATTTAACTCTGTCCTTTGTTTAGGATGCAGGTGCCTGTGGTCCCACCAGGGCCCTTTTCCATTCTCCTCCTACATACCTGTTCTCCTCCTACATACCTTTCCATCATTACGCTCCTCGAGCATCTCCCCCAGCGCTGCCTTAGGCCTTTGTTTGCTGCTACCTGGAGATCACATTTCATGGAGCCTTTCACCTCTGAATGACTCGCACCAGGTCGCCTCCCCTTCCCTTTCCCATGAAAGCTACAAGGGACGCTTCTGTTTTGGGGACATCAGAGGAGCAAATCCGAAGCATCAGCTCAGCGTCTCTTGCCGAGCAGTTCTACCAGTGCATCTGTTCTGCGTTTCTTTTGTGTTTCTTTAGGAGATTGTAACTATGCTGCCATGCGTACAGACGCAGAAGTAGATTAAAACAACCTTTTATTTTCCTATAAAGTACTTATGACTCTGCAAAGTATTTTCCTATAAAGTACTTATGACTCTGCAAGGAGTTCCCTTTTTCCTTTCACTTACAGCAAGCCCAATTACTTGAAAATCAGAATGGCAAATACGACTCCAGCTACTAGCTTCTGAAGCAAATCCCATTATCAGCATGTGGAGCCACACCTGCACCAGAGCATGTCTGCCTGGTTCATCTGCATGCAGCATTTTCCAAAACAAGTTATTTCTCATCGTGATAGTGCTGGCAGCACTCCTTTGAGAGCACAGCACAAAGATTTCCTTTACTATACTTAAAGCCCATGCTGTGCACGCCCAGCAATGAATTTCTCCACCTTCTGGCAGAAAACAGGCAAAACCAGAGTGTATTTAAATGTCATATATGAGGACTTTACATCAGTGATGCATTAGACTCCTCATATTTACTCCTCAGGATCTAAGCAAGAGGCTTATCTGACTCCTGGCAAAATGTTTTTAACTGTATGCGGTAAGAGAAATTAACAAGCCATACGAGCATGGTTACCACCTTCAGATAATTATTACTGATATGAGCCAGTGTTTTTTTTCCCAATTACATTTCTTTAATGAGATGCATCCTTTTAGCCCAGCTGTGCTGGTACAGTACAGCTTTAGGATTAATTCTCATGTCCTTAAGTTTCTTCAGGTTATACTTTAATTCCCTAGGTGACATTCCTGCCAGACTAGAAAAAGAATGATGTAGTAAACAAACATTATGATATGGGTCTTCCATTTTCCCTGCATTTGATCACCTCTCCTATAAATTAGCATTGATGTTGTTCCCTTCTAATAACTAAAGTCCTTCTCTAAACCTTTTTCTCCCACTCTCCCTATGAAGGGAAATATTTCAACCTTTGTAGACACACCTGATCACAGCTCAAGACGGATAACATTCAGTGCTATGCCAGCAACAGGTATAATAAACTCAGGCTGTGCCCAACCATATACAGAAGATTGCAAAGAATAAAGAAAAAAGCAGAAATTTAGGTTATGTCCAATAGGGATTAGAGTCAAACTCATGGACATTTATATAAAATAAAATCTGCTTCAGTGATTTGAAATCATTCCTGCTTTATCTTGAAATATTTAAACAGGGTAAATCTATAGCAGAGTAATTGAGCAAACAAACCCAGAAATATTATCAACTTCTAACGCCAACGTATGTGTGAGAGTCCACAGACATCAAATATAACAAGAAAAAACATATCGAGGTGTAACCTACGAGAGGGAACTTATCAGCATTTATTTGTTCAAAACGTTTCAATCAACTGAAATGTGCCTATTCTTTAACCACACGGACATTACCTTCATACCACGGCACAACGCCCAGTCCTACATGCTATATATACACACACACACACAGTAATTTTATAATTAAGGCAAAGATGGTTGCAATAGCTTTGCGTATTCCATGCCAAGGGCCACCCAATCCTGTTTGCTACATTTAGCTAGAGAGAGGGCAAACCTTTGCCTCAAACAATTTGCCTTCTGACTGCAGGAAGGATGACTGTATGGTGCGAAGGCTGCACGCTGCAGCTCGGCGCTCTAACACAGCCACCACCGACGTCCCATTTCCCAAGCTCATGTCCGCATTGATGCGAGGAGATAGGTTTACAAAGCCACGGTGGCTTTACTTACCATTAAAAGCAGCAATAATGCAGAAAGATGGAGTGGCAGAGTTAAATGCAGGGCAAAGAACTCCAGCAAGGAGTGGCGGATGCACACAGTTTGCTGTCACCTCTTCCATGCAACCGGCATCTGGGCCAGCTAGATTATGACTGAGTGCTACTGCTATCCCTACACGCAGAATAGGTTAGCTCCCTCCTTTCACGCTCATCACTAACAACAACAAAAAGGAGGAGATGAAGAAATGGCCTTCCCATTTCACCAACCAAGGCCAACAGGCATGGGCTGTGTGGCCCACGTGCGTTCCTCTCACCTCTTTCTCCCTGTTGAGCAGCACCAGCTGGCTGTCGGTCAGGATGCAGTATTTCCTCTCCCATGTTGTCGTATCGGTGTAGGGGGACTGGCCGCAGGACAGCCTGTGCGTAGGTGGTCCTTTCACATCTGCGAACAGAAAACCGGGATCCCGGAGTCATTAGCGTGTGTCATTACCCGCCCTCCTTCGCTTCTGTGGTTCTGCAGCAAGCTGCACACCAGAGCTGCAATCTGTACTCAGCAGCGCCTGGCTCAGCGTATTAAAAGACAAACTGCTAATCCTGGGAGGCACCCGTGGGGAACGCAACGTGAGGTACACCGGGAGTACTTAGTTATCTAGAGCATGACTTACGAAAATGGCAATGCCCGAGAAGAATATAAATGCTGTTGCTTAAGACTGAAATATAACCAAGAGCAGACCAAGAGCCTCATGCAAGCTCCATCTTTCCTCTGTTCCCTTCACAAAAGTGTGGGCCCTGAGCGTACCCAAACTCTTAACAAACTGGATTATTGAGACTTAGGGCAGAGAGGCACAGGAAGAGAGACTGGGAGCAAGGCAGGCAGGCTTGAAGAAGGGAGGGAAAGTCCAAAGGGACGGGCATTTCACTGGGAAGGGCTTAGTAGCACTCCTATGGCAGGAAGCTGTTTGGTAAAGCTGTGGCAGATAGGAGTCTTCCAGCATTTCCATTCAGTCACAGCCATCACAGCGACAAAAATAAATAAATAAATAAAAAGTCGATTTGCTTTAGGTCTTTCAGGCTGGAGCACCACACCTCGTTGTGCAAGGCGCCCTGTCAGTGCCCCGAGCAGGCTGGGTACAAAGAAGGCAGCCCGAGGAATTCAACTGAGCAGGCAACTCACTGAAAAAAACTCTTTACAGGAGACCGAAACGCCACAGGAGTAATACAAAGGGGATGTATGCAACAGAGCCATTGGTAGCACGACGTATACAACTTCAGAAAACGGTCTGAAGTCAATCTCTGAAGTTCCATGTTCCGCATGATCTGTAACATCGAGCCTCACTTTTATCCTGCACTCAAGTTTTACACCCCTCTCTTTGCCCCGATCTAAGTGAGCACCAGTCGCTCTCAGGCTGTGCTCTGCAGCCTCCTGAAGCCCCCGAACCACAAAAAGCAAACCCACTGCCAGCAGCTCACCCTTGCTGTGCAGGAGCCCGGGATCTCCTCCCATTTGAGGAGCCCAGCAGGCAAAAAGAGCGTTGAAAACCCGCTTGAGGTGTTCTGCAGAGCTTGTCCATAAACCTGCAGTGGCACAAGGCTCAGAAGATGCTTGCTGTGACTGCTGCCTGCAGTCACCGCTAGAGGCCAGTGAATCCTCAGGCACCCAGCGCCCGCCCGGCTGCAGGGAGCCCTTGGAGCCCAAGCAGGAGCCCAGCTTGACCCTGGGTGCTCGGCCAGCTGCAGCCACGGTGCTCCCAATCCCACCTCGTGGCTCCCAAAACCGCAGCTTCTCCCCACTCTCCTCCTCCACACGGCAGCTTTGCCCCAGCACCGAAAGGCATGCGTCTGCTCTTAAAGCTGGGGAAGTAAAAACCCAGTTACGCCCCGAGATGTGTTTGGAGTCCTGTGGTGGTTCAGAGGAATACCTGAGACGTGCAATCTGATACGGGTAAGGAAGAAAAAGCAAAGGAATGCATCACTCCTGCCGCTCTGCACAATATTGAAATTCACCTCTGTTTCCTTGATTTTGGATGAGATAATTCAGACAGGAACCTGAGGTTCAGAGGCAGGCCGCACACTGCGCTGCCTGGCCTGAGGGGCGCTGCCATTCGGGGCAGCTCTGCGCCTCTCCCGGCTGCCCCAAAGCCGGCTTGGTACGGGCACAGCCCAGGGAAACCACCAGGGCTGCTGTGAAGCAAAAGCACAGCCGTGCAAGCTGCTGGGGCACAGGAGACTCTCTCAGGAGTCACCCATGGCTTCGGCCACCTCAGAGACACTCGCTCCTGAGGTAGGCTTTTGGTGTACCTGCAGCTCATGTTTATGGCGGCTCCCAGCCCCAAACCAAACCAGACGCAGAATATAAATGCTGCTGCTCCTGCTTAGCCCTTGGTTTCCCCAAGAGCAGCAGAGGAACCCAGCCCGTGCCTCAACAAGCCCAAGCGAGGCCTGCAGGCTCCGGGCCTGCAAGCAGGCTGCAGGGCGAGGACGAAGCCCCAGGTCCAGCCGTGAGCGTGCACCAGAGGTGAAGCCCAGAGCTCGGGGGCTCCAGCCCCTCAGGAAGGAAAGCCAGCTTTCTCCCGACACAAGGAAACCCTCCTGCACCCCCAGCAGAACCTAACAGTCACGACTTGTCCAGCCCCCAAAGACTTTTGCATTATAATTTCTGCTAACTACAGGCCTTGGCAGCATACCACCCGATTGATCTGCGGGGCTGCACAAAGGGATTAAAGAACAGCACGGCTCCTTCCACCGCAATAACAACTTCGGGACCTGACTGAGTCATCGGGCGCTGCGGGCCAGCCCCGGCTCTGCTGCCAAGCGGGCTGGCTACGTCAGAAGAGCTTTCTGCAGCCTGCTGGCAGCGCAGTGCCGTCGCGGTGCCTGGAGCTGTCAGTCACGGCCCGGCGTTAATATCTGGTGTGCTGGCACCCTTCTGATCGCACAGTGGGACACAGCCCCGCCACCCACACAGTCTTCCACCCAGAGGAGCAGAGCACGGTGGGTTCCTGAGGTACCCGGTACCCCCGGCCCTCTCCCCAGGGCTGATGGTACAAAAGCACATCTCGCACACCAGAGGGGAGCTCACAAGGAAGCTGCCTGCAACAGAAATCACAGCGAAAGCTCTGGTGTGTCTATGCCTAGCAGCTTATCTCCCTGTTTAAACCAAATCTCAGCTAGCCTGCCCAAGCAGACCTCTTCAGAGCCCCTTGCAACAGCCGTAACCCCAAAACTCACCCCGAGGGGTTCTACAGGTTTAGACTGAAGCTCTTTGGGACTTCACACAGTATCACACATACACCCGGTTGCTTCACAAACTGTGTTTTGTTTTCTGGTTTCACGTTTAGTCTTCATTTTACATTCTTGGCCCCAAGTTTTCATGTGAATGGAATAAAACCTACCAATCCCTTCCACTAATGCCCTAGAAACCTGATTTAGCACCGCTGATCGGATCACCAAGGTCCACTAGTGTGTGGGCCCACTTAGCTTCAGGGCAAGGCTGAAAGTCACCTCGGGGCTATCCTCTGCCAGCTCATACAGCGCTGTCTATAGGTTCATACAAAGCCTTTGCCCGGGGGTAACTCGCCAACGAATGCAAATACTTCATTTTGGACAGGGGCTGGGGAAGAGATGAGGCAGGCACACCCAAAAGCTCCAAGCCTGCAGACGTGTGTGGGACGGGCTCAGGCAGCCCTGCACCTGAGCACACAGCGGGGAGAAGACGTCCTTCGTTCCTCCCCTGGTCTGCTGCAACCCGCTCCCTTCGGCCCTATGACAATGAGGCATTCAAGAAAGCAGATCAGTCAGCCTATACACGGAATAAAGGTCATGCCTTATGTGCCTACAAATGCTAATGGCAGTTAAGTAACAGCTTGGAAAAAATCCCCTCCTCTGTGCATCCTCCCCTGATGTCCTGAGAGGAGCAGCGCTGCCCGCCTGGCACGGCCGAAGGTTTGAAGCTGGGCTGTTTTTCCTCGGGGCACTGAAATGCCATCAGGCACTTTATAAATATCCACAAAGCTCCCTTTCTCTCAGCCAAATGACAACTTGTACCTTATTATCAACTACAGAGCTAATGAAGGAAAAAAAAAAAATAGAGGAAAAAAGGCAAAAAAAGGGAACAGTCATGCTGCGGCGGCATTTCAGATAAAAGGTGTTGGTTGGGAACATGGAAACATGGAAAGAAGGAGCCAATGCCAAGCCCATCCCCACGGAAAGGGCCAAAACATTTTCTGAAAGCTGATGGCAGCTGAGGGAGCAGTACGAGTGCTATCAGATGGGAACGTTTCTGAATCTTCCATTGCAACTATGCAACAATTAAAAAAAAAAAAAAAAAACACAAACAAAAGCAACTTCCAAACACATTCACAAGTGGAGAGTACTTTCCAGTCAGTGGGCAGAATCAGAAAATTATTTCCAAGCGATGTCAAGTGTTCCAGCAGCACTTAGTCCCCAACAGCTCTGCTGAAACAGAAGGGGGGCATCAACTCCTGAAAACTACAGAATCTGCAGAAATCAGGCCAAAAAAACTACATTAAAGGTAAATCCATGTCTCCAGCTCCTTTTGCCAACAAGCACTCTGCCTACCATCAATAACCACAAAAAAGCAAACCTCCATCCCAGCGATGACAAGAGCAACCCTGGCATGTGCCAAAGCCCCTTTCCTGAGCCACGCTCTTCCTGGGGCGAAATCGAGGGCTTTCTGAAGCCCTTGCCAAATTTTCATCAACTTTATTAGGGTCCGTATTCTGCTCCTCGCGTTTCCAAGGAGGAGCTGCCAAGCAGCTGAGTAACTAATGGAGTGGCCAAGTTTGTGTGCCTTCCCCTGAAGAGAAAGATTAGAAGGAGCCCTAACACCTTCTGACAACAGGTCTGTCAGTGTTTCCGTGCTGCTTTATGTACTTGCCATAGAGACAAGACTTGGAGAGCTTTAGGTAAATGCTGTCGTCTGAGAGCTTGTCAGTACCCCAACCTACACAAATGTGCACGAGCAGGCAGCTCGGGTTGAATAATCATCAGCTCGAAGCTTTATCAAGCCGCTGAACAGAAGCTGAGACTTCAAGCCTGACTACTGACGTGACGCTTCACGACAGACGAGCGGCAATTAAAAGGCCTTCGCCGAACTTGCACCATCTCTAAAAGCTGATGAAGGCAGTGATTCAAGGGAAAGATACGGCAGAAGCGGAGACACACTGTGTCTCAACACGTCCCG
This sequence comes from Aythya fuligula, assembly GCF_009819795.1. Lineage (NCBI taxonomy): Eukaryota > Metazoa > Chordata > Aves > Anseriformes > Anatidae > Aythya > Aythya fuligula. The sequence goes on along the minus strand of NC_045566.1, from coordinate 20,467,298 downwards.
TTCCCTCAAACCTGCATCTTGCAACGAGGCAGGATTTCTGCACAAGGCACCGGCGCAGGGGAACGTACACGGCACGGCTCGACAGCACATGGCTGCGTGCAAGCAGCTATTTCAGAGCGCTGTGCTGTGCTCACACCGAGGTCTGTGGGGTCGGGGATTTAACAGGGAGTAGAGATTTGGAGAGCATCAGAGCAGCCCCGCTCAGCTGTGAGGGGACTGCTGACCTCTCGGCACCTACCAGGGGTCTGCTTGGGAAAGCACGACCAAGACAACTTCTACTTTCTCTCACGCAGATATATATTCAGCTTGTGTTTGCATTTCCCATTTCTCAAAGTTCAGCTCCCAACTCGAAGCAATGGTTTCTGGCCACGCTTCTGACCCAGGCGTGATCTCACCAGAAGATGCACGGGCTCTCATCCTTCACGTCCCAGCGGGGAGCACACGGTGCTCACGCCTGATCAGGTAACTCTGCAGTGGAAATTCAGCACATGCTACGTGGTGTAACTCGGATGAGCAGACTCACACGCTACCGAGCCAGAGAAAACAATGCTCTCAGGGGTGATTAATTCTTCTCTGAATCACAACACACCTAGAGATACGGCCAGTGCACATGGCAGACATGAAGCTATTAATTCTGCCATTTTATTTGAAATCACGGCCCAGGCAGTGAAGTGGCTGAAGGTTTTCTAGGAACTGCCTTGTAGCTACTGTGAGGCAGAGCATGGCTCACTCTCTCTTGATCAGTGTGGCATGGCTGCACACCATTTAGGAGCTACCTGCATTTTCACGGCTGGAAAAAGACCTGTGGGGAAGTAGCTGCATTGTCTTACACACAGAAAGCACGAGCAGACCCTTTGGGATGAGAGGCACGTCATTTACATAGGATTTACTACGGAGGTAAGCATCTAGTGTGAATTTTTCCCGATATCTTTAACAGCCACACTCAGCAACCTTCGGCGCACACACAGCGATGAGCCCTCGGTTCAGCAGAACTCATTATTGCGTGCAGCGATAACCGAATCCTCGCATGGAAACCTAAGAGCAAGGGCAGGAGGTCAGGAAGCTCAGCCAAACCATCAAATTTCAGTGATTGCAAGAGCTCTTGCACCAACTGGTTACAGCCAAAACACTACCTGGAAAACCCATTCTAGACAGGACAAAGCCAGAAAAGGTTTAAATAGGTGAAAACGGTGTTTTAGAAGCTGGCAGAGCCCGTGAGCAGCACCAGGACTTTCTCAGATTCCAACACCTTTGGCACCGCGACACAAATTCTTTACAAGATCTTTAATTCTTCTAGTGTTGGCCAACCTTGCAGTAGTAACCTATTAACTTTCCACTGCTGTTTTATTGAGTGGTAGTGATCAAGCACAGCCTAAAAAAATTGGTTTTCCATCAGCCCGCTGGAGAATCTCATCAGCCACGTGTTCATGAAAAAGTTGGTCCATCGGGTGCAGTCTTCATGCCCTGTACCCTTGCGGAAACCACCACGATGATAATTTGTGCACTTGGTGCATGTTTCCCATCCCTACCATCCCTGTGCTGCCTATGGCAAAGGAAATCTCAACGTTTAGAGATGAGAAGCCTGAAGGTATCTGCTGCTCACTGCCCAGGAGCTGGGTTTTGAGCTTTTCCCCTTCTGAATGAGGGCTGTGCATCTCTTCTGCAAAGAGGCGAGGGCACAGCTTTATTCCACCAGCTGCCAAAAAGCTCTGATGAGACCTGAGGAGGGGCAGTGGCAGGTTTGCCTTCCTGCTCCCAATTCCCCAGGCACAACAATCTCACCTCAATACAAAAGAAAAAACATGACAGAATGGTATTGTTTAATGAACCTGGCATCGTCCAGAAGGATGGATTCTTGCTGCCTCTCCTCGTGGTGACGTTGCTCCCATCCCTCCATTCCTGCAGCAGGGGAGATGTGACTTGTTTGCACAGAGACGGCTGCAGCGAGCTCGCTCACCCAGCTGAGCTCCCAGATGGCTCCGCCAATTTAACTCGGTCTGCCCTAAAACATCTGCCCCGAACTTGCAGTATCACCATTTGCCTATCAAAAGCTCAGTAGTTTTCACACCAAGGCTGAGACTGTGTTAGAGACGCGCCAAGATTTCCACCCTCGTTTCCCCGTAATACACACAACTCAAAACCAAGCCTTCCCAAGACCTCCTAGCACATTTACCACCCTCAGCCCCTAACGTTTGTGTGCTCCCAGTACCCGAGCACAAGCCAGAGGACCCTAATTCAGTCAGGCCACAAGGACGCAGCCCTGAGAGCTGAGATTTCTTTTTCAGAAGGGAGAAGCGTGGAGTCATTCCAGAAGAGAAACCGCAAGTCTTAAAATCTTACGAGGAGCTCAGCTAGCAGATGCAGAGTGAGCCAACAGCTTGGAGCTTTCCTGCAAATGAGCTAAGGAACGAGCAGGGGAAGCAAAATTAAGCGAAAAGCTAAAATTGGTCTGGGAGGGTAATTCTGATTAGAGCGCAGCAAGCTGCACCAGCTCACTGTCACCACGCCGCTTCTCGGAGCAAAAGGTGTGGAAGCTCTTAATAGCACTTTAAAGCTGCCAATTAGCTTGAACGCTGCTGAGCTCCTCTAAGCTCCTTACGCGGCGCCTAGCCGATCGCTGAGCGTACGGAGGGGTAATTGAGCCGAGCCTCTCCCCCTCTGCTCCTTTTCTCAGCCAGGTTTGGGAGACACAGCGCGGAGGATGAGAAATCAGCACCTCCCTGGGTGGACCCGGGCCAGGAGCACCGCATCGCGCCGCGATGGCAAGGGGAAGCCGACAGCAAAACCCAGCCCCGGTGGGAACCTCCCGGAGCACGCAGGTGTGCTGCAGGTTGGGCCCGGCCTGCAGACGGGCAGCTCCTTGCAGGGCTCCGTCGCTCCCATGACATCACCCCCAGAGAAGCTGCAAGCCGGGGAAAAACCAGCTCGGTTCCCAGGGCACCGAGGGGTTCAAGCCGCCCGCACGCGGTTGCTCAAAGCCACGGCTGTGACCCCGCCGACAATACCGAGCAGGTTTTTCCTTCCTTCTTATTCAGGTCTCATTCTTCACCCAGGCCCACTCGTCTTTGCTCCTGAATATTAAGTGTGCATTTCTCTCCGCTAAATTCCCGCTTGCCCTACAAAACGCCTTGGAAGCTCCAGACAGAAATGGATATTACAAACCTGAAGAGAGGATTATGAAAGATTACATGCCCCTGTTGCCAAGCTGCCAAGTTCGGAGAAGAGTCTCAAGTGACACTTCTCCCTAAAGCAAGGAGAGGCTTTCGTGAGAGGTTTAAGCAACTGGAAAATGAAGAATAGCAGAAAAGTTAATTATTCTTGGGAGAAAAAGCTGCAGTTTTCCCTCTTAATTTATGCACGCTCCTTTTCTCACCCGGCTCTGTGCCCTTCCCCCTGTAATGCTCACTATCACCCAGCCTCAGCTCCATCCCACAGCCCCTCCAGCGGCGAGCACCCCGCCTGCTCTGCTCCCTCTTAAATCTTTGGTCTTCGCAGCCAGCCTGCAGCAGTGCAGGAAGGAGACTGAGGAAAAGCATCCTCTACTTAAAAAGGAGGACCTCAGCCCAAGGCAGCTGTGGAAAAAAAAAAAAAAAAAAGTTTGGTGAAAGCTGTTTCTATCCTTTCTGCCCCCAACACGCGGCTCTGCTCACCACTGAGGCTTTTCTTTCAAGACCCTTTTGCCTCCTTCTGGCAAGAAAAGGGAGGGAGGCACAGGGCTAGGCCAGGCTGAGGAGCATTTCTGGGAAAAGAACAAGCCGCAGGCATACCCGAGGTGGTAGGAGAGTGACCACAACAAGCTCAAGGTGAGCAACCAGAAAACAAACACCGTCTTTAAGGCAGCCTGTGTTGCACCACGCAGGCTTTTTCCTTTAGAAGCCTTTGCCTTCAGCTTTCCTTCAAGAAAACCGATGCATTCGGTGCCACTGATCTCGGCCCAAAAACTAACTTCTCAGAGCAGTGCCACGACTGCTGAATTCCCCTCCCCTTAATCATACCTCTACAGAAGCACAGCCCCTGTGGTCTGAAAACCCAAACCTCTGTGTGGCTGTGGGTTTTGGGATGGGACAGAGGAGTTCAGGGGGTGGAACAACCACAAACCTGTGTGGAGTGCTCCCTTAGACCTGGGAGCCTTCGGTGCTCACTCCTCTGCCAGTGCTGCTGCTGCTCTTCCTGCTCTTCTCCTTTAGCTACGTGTAACCTCCCAGCGTGCCACCTGAACATTTCTTCAAGCCTGAGCACACACGAGTGATCAGGGCATCTCCTTTCTTTTTGGTTGGAGGGGGCTGGCTCAGAAGATTTTTGCCCACAGCTGGCATTTCACAGACCTAGGAGCGTAGTTTCCCCGCAGAAGGAAGAGTTCGCAGGACACTCAGTTCTAATCCACCAGGTTGCTCGGGCACAGAGGCGAAGCTTCGCTTTCTTATTCTAACAATTTGAAGCCGATGACTTTGTAAGGGACCATCCCAAAGGATTCAAATGTAGCAGAAGCCTTCCAGTAACCCCTCATGCTACCTGAAAAGACCCACTCCCCTTCCCTCTGGCAGCTGGAGGGTGTTTCCAGAACCTAGAAGCAGCTGTTAGACACTGATTCATTGATTGGACCTACTGAAACACACAAACACCCCCCAAAAAAAGCACCAGCACACTCCTCAGACATCAGGGATGGAACGAGGAGTCTTTGTGCCGTAGCACTGCATTGCTACCATACAAAGGACCGAACTTTTTCATCCTTTAAAGATGCTTCAGGCGCAAAACACTCAGAAGAGGAGGACGACTGGATCATACATGGACGTGGTGGCGAGTCTGAGCCGTATCCAGCTTTATACAAAGAGATGTCATGTTGCAAATAACCTGAGTCCCACACTCAACCCAGTGCTCGGAGGTAATGACTTTTTTCCAGCTCTACGTTCAAATCCCCAGCTGAAGGTTGCACCAGGCTTGCTTCCCCTCGTAAATTCACCCTGCTCTTGTATCTCCTCCCAGGGAGGGAAAGCTGGCTTTGGGAGATGCATCTCCCTTTGGTTACACCTCAGGAGGTCACAGCCAGTTTGGTCGAGGCAGGAGATGGAGCTGCTGGCTCCCACGAGGGCTCGGGAGCTTCCTGACTCAGGGAGCATCGCTCTCAGTGTCGCCACAAGGCCTGAACATTTGCAAATCCAAGTTCAGTTTTCAATTTCCTTCTGAATTTCCAGAAGGCAGCAGGTGATTTCTTTCTTCTCGTCTACTCTGTGGGACGCTGAAGCAAAGTAACTGTGCAGGAAAGAGGCAACATGAGGAGAAATACCAGTGCCAGGGCAGAGAACGTGCACGCGCTGGGCTAAGGCAGTGTCAGGGAGGAGCCCTGTGCAGGCCAGCTCGGCGGGGCCCTCTCGGCAGCGCGGAGATCCAGGCTCCCAGGTCCCCCCAGAACAGGAGGAGCAGGTTTCCTTGGCTTTTGGCAAACACAAATGAGCGTGATTAACGTCTCCTTTGATGAAGGTCTGGTTAATTAAAGGGGATCTGTAGCTAGGGTGCAGTATTTCAGGTATTCTTGGACCCGCTGGGTTTTCCCTCTATGTAATACATTTCCTCCTCTCTCGGGCAGGCGAGGCTGCCCCAGATAAAGGCAACCCCACATCCCCTCTACCCCGGAGCCCGTGCCGCTCCTGCTCCATTCCAAAGCCTGCAAAACATCAAGCGTGCAAGGAGAAACCTCCCACTATTCACTCTGTAGTGTTGATTTCTCTCATGCTTAGTGCTAACGCCACCAATCGCCTCAGCACCAACACGCACCCGTTCCCAAATGTTTCCGTGCCGTGTGTTTTGCAAATGGACATCACAAAGTCCCCCCAGCAGATCCCCAACCCCCTTTTATCAGGGTAAAATCACAGGTGCTCATCTCCACAATCCTTGAAGGAGACCAAGTGAGCCCAGTAAGGAGAACAAACAAGTCACAAGAAAATTTCTTTCCTTCAGCAGTAGGAAACAGAAACGCACAGGTCACAACCTTGCAGAAGCAGCCCTGATAACATCTCATTAACAATCCTGCCGTGCTACTGCATTTTGTAACAGTAAATTCGACCAGACTAGGAGGGCAGAAGGAATCTTTACATCAACGTGATCATTTTCATCCAGTTTGGACAGGGTTGTTGTACTGCTTCATGGCACTCCCCCCATCTCCAGAGGGAGTTACCGACACAAGTGCTTTCTGAGCTGCTCCTGAGACTCACGTCACTGCTTTTGGGAAACAACTTACAGGGGCAGCACCGATTTATTCCATGTATTAATTTTTAAGTCGCAATACTAAGAATTGTTTGCTGCCAGAAGATGGGTGGGGAAGGTAAGGAAAGTTCACGTACCCAAGAGACTTAACTCGAACCAACTCGGACAATAAGTTTGAGAAGCATTTCCTTCCAGCTACTGTAGATAGCTGTCCTTAACGTGCCTTTACTGAAGCAGCCAACTTTCCACCTCCGAGCACAATGAGATTTCAAAGCACACACGAAACCAGAGTATAAACAGACACAAACATCCACTTAGCGATACAACAAAAGAAAATACGGGGCAAAAACTTCGGCTTCTCTATTTTCTGCCCGTTACATAAAATACCTTGGCATTTTAAACACCCTCCACTCCTGCCTTTTTTTTTTTTTTTTTTTTTTAAAATGACTGCATTATCCCCAAACACCCTGCTTAGCTGGTCTTTGCACCATACTCTGGACAAAAACCTGTGTTTGGGGATGGGGGGATGAGTGTGCCTGCTGCTACGGACGGGACGAGCAGCAGGAGGAAGCGGTGACCCGGGCAGACCCGGGCTGTGCCAGCAGAACAAAGCAAGAGCCTTCAAAACGTGCCTGAGGATCCCATCACAATCAGCAGAAGCGACCAACAGATGAGAGGCAGCCCTGGAGAGCGAGGGCTTAAGGCAGAGCTGCCTTTTTCAGGAGTTTGAGGCTGTCGAAGGCAGACCGTGCTGCCTCCATGCCGCTGGAGCCGGATGGTACCCTACCCCCAGCCCCTGACGGATGTCAAACTTATTTTTGTAAATCTCTGGTGATAAAAACCATGCATGGCATCTTGCTCATTTCCTCCTCGCTACTTAGTTTGCCAAAAACTTGCAGCTCTGCTTTCCCTGCCACATCTACAGACCAGCACTGTTTGTTCTGCTCTCGGTGACTAATGATGATAATGCACATCCCTTTTCTTTGTAAAATCCTCTTTAACAGCAGTACAAGAACCAAAAATGATATTTTGCTGCCCAGTTTCACTAGGCCTGAAGCAATCAGACAAATAATGAACAGAATAAAAATATCTATTTTTTTCTTTCCTGAGCCCTCATGTGATTAAGGTCCATTAAAATGCAAACAGGCTTGAATTTTATTTTATCCATCAGTGGCCACGCTCCACTGTCCCTGGGCTACGACTGTCTCCTTGGGAATCCTCTGCACTTAAGAGGAGTCAAGCTCTAGGTTTAGGAGCAATCAATCCAGCAAACCTTGCTAAGCGTGTATCTGTGTCCATATATATTTTATAAAGACCTGCATTTTTTATGTTGATTCGCACCGATCATTGGGAAGTACACTCAGCTTCGTGTTTGCTCCTCTTTGAATAAACAAAGCGAAGGCTGCTGGGCATCCACAGACAAATGAGACATTACAGATGTAGACAAAACCTATCATCACCCTGAAAGCATTTCTCTTTTAAATTACATACCCATGCAGGAGTTATTCGGAGCGCAGACTGCTATGTGTGTGTTTAATTCAGCCTGCTGGGGGCTGGCTCTGTGCTGTCACGTTTTTTTCCTCCACGTACTTGACAGCTCAGAAACGCGTGACTCGGCCAGGGCAAGTCCTTTCTACGTAGGGACAATAAGACATTTTTCCTCCTCCTACCTTTTGTAGTGTGCATTCCTCTCTGAGCCCACGTGTCTGTTCCCACGTAGCTCTCCTACCTGGAGTCCTGCCGTTAAAATAAATCCACCTGCGTCCAAACGAGCGCGTGATTCCCCATCGAGCACGTTCAAATCAGATGCCGCCAGCACATGCTGCACATGGGTATTTCCTCCTTGTCTGCAGACTTTGTCCCCTACTGCCTCGGCAGACAAAACCACCCATTTTGGAGACAGACAGGCCAGCATTAGAAGCGAGAGCACAGAGCTGGGGGGGGGGTCTGGGGGCTGAGGCCCAGTTCCCAGCCTCACACATGTGCACAGCCAGTTTGTTTCGGTCACAGCCCTAATGCCAATTTCTCAATTCATGCATCGCAGCCATTCACTTCTTTTGTCAAAGTAACTCAAAACGCCTGCTGTACGCAAATAATTTCCCCCAGACAAACCCCATGGCATCTTACGACCACATGTACAGCCCTTCACTTTTGTTTGTGGGCACGCAGTGTTCACAGAAAGCTCCGAAGAAACCCTACAGCGAAGAAGAAAAAATAAATATCTATTTCCTGGAAGGATTTTCTTCCCTTCTGCAGCTATTGCAGCCTATGTAAGCAGGAGATAAAAGGACCTCTCACCACAACCAGGTTGTGCTGCAGCCTGCACACAGCTCCCTGCTGCTGGATAAAGCAGCCGAGAACCACCTCGTTAGCACAGCTCCACAGCAGCTGCAGCCACCACATCTCCCTGGGAAGGGAGAAAAATCAGTGACAAGCTCTGTGGTGGACAGGGGGGACCCCGATCTGGAGGCAGCACAGGGCAGGGATGCAGTGATGTCCACCCGGCCCCGCTCACGCTCGCAGGCACCTACTGGGCACCACGGAGCCATAGGGAGGCACCCACCTGGGGTTGGACACGTGCAGGACTCATCTCTCCAGCACCACTGGGGCTCACTGGTTTGCTCGTGCCTTACAAGTCACATCCAGCGCCTTCCCACTTGGTTTTCCAAAGCACCGTGGTGAATAGCCCAGCCAGTTCCTCTCGATGAGGTTTTAATAGTGCAAGATAAATGAAGCTGCCACTGCCTACCACCGCAGAGCCTCCAGGGCCTCACCTCCCGCCCTAACCCGCACCAGAGGAGCACTCAGCACTTCCCCGCGTGCCTCATGCCTTCTGCGAGCCCTCCGGGTTAATTAAAAGCCTTCAGTGACCCAGGTCAGCTCCGCCGCCGACAAACAGGGAACAGGAGTCAACCCTGCACATGACAGTGAGACACGGACGTCGTGGTCTGCAGCCACGAAAACCAGGAGGACAGACATCTCTGTTCCTTCACAGCAGACGCAGGACAGCTACTCATTTCTTTTCCGTTCCTTGCCCAAACTTCACCCTGTTTTGATTAAACCAAGTCCCGGTGTCATTCAAGAAGGTGCATAGGAAGCTGCATAAAGGCAAGGACCATCATTTCAAGACTTGTGGCCGAAACCATACTTGTGTTTGTATCAGGCAGCAGCCAGGCTGACAGGAAGCCTGTGGCCACAGCAGTGCAGCCAGAAGCCAGCCCTCGCCAGGCAGCCCAAAACACTCCCAGCAGTGTCGTGACAGAGCCATTCCTCACGTGCAGCCAGCAGGAGCCACGAGGTGGATGGAGATGCGGAGCAAGTATCAGAAGCTTGGCAGGCTTTTCAGTGGTAATTCATCAAAACCACACGCCAAAGCATCTGTGTCAGTCAGCAACTGTCTGAGGAGAATCGCCCCAGAAGTGACTGCATTGAAAAGGGGCTTTTGCTTTTCCTGGGGAAACGCACTGAGCCCCGAGGTGTCCAAGCAGGTCTGCTTACAGCCTGCCGCTGGACTTGGCAGCGTAGCTCCTTGCGTTTCACCTAGAGACAGGGATTTGGCTGTGATGAGGGGAGAGGGATCTGAGAGCTCTGCAAATAAACCAGCTCAGGAGTAAGAACTCAGATCTCACTGAAGGGAGGAGCCATAAAACCACAACACAGCTGATCCCCGAGGTCTCCAACCTACAGACAGCACTGACAGCAAAGCATGGCGAGAGCTGACAAACACTGCTCTGGAGCTGGAAAAACGCCCTCGCTCGCTCCCTGCTCTCACACACCACCAGCAGGAACTTTGCCCCTTTCTGCGCCACTTTCCCCAGGAGCAGCTTTGGGAGGGATGCTCCTACACCAGATGCACACACTCAAAACAACCAGCATGCCCCCACAAGGAACAGAGGGGGAGAACGCCTGCTCTCCAAAACCGAAGCCTCTTCAAAACCTCTCTTTCAGTCATTTTCTTCACCCCCTCTGTACACAATGTTTTCTGACTCCATTCAGACGAGCAGCCCTGTAACTAGCACAGCATTCTCCTGCCCACAGAGGACCAGATGTCTGGCTTCAGCTTCCCTCGTAGTAAGAACAAAACCACGCAGGGGACAGTTGGTTTCAATGCTAACATGTCAAGAGGTTCATGCATTAGCTTGTTATTTATGTAAACAGCTTCCTTTAAAACAAGTGATGTTTTACAGGATTATGAAGTATTTATTTCAGAAGAGCCTAGAGAGTCTTTTGAGTAACTACCCCCAAAGTATCAGCACAGAAAGCATAAGGCTAAATAAAACAAGTTAATTAGTTGAAGCAAGCGATCAAGTAACGCTATAAATAAGAGCACGGAGATAATCTTGTGCACGTTTGTTTACTTCTAACATGCCATTGCTTTGAGTCCTAAATCAAGCGCTGTTAGCCTTACAGATGTACACCATTCGTTATTTGGAAAAATGAAACAAAGACCTAAAACAAATACTTTCCTCTGGGTTTGTTATTTTAAGAAAAAAGGGTCAATGTGCCTAGGAAGTGCTGGTTGTGTAAGCACACCGGCAATTCTCAGCTTGCACCGAGCTCCATTACCGGCAGCGCTGGGGCAACGCAAAGCAGGGAGCTCTGCCTGAAGGCAGCTTCACCCTGGCCGAATTTGCCCTCTGGCCACAGGCTCTAAATGCCTCCAAGAGTTAAGGTTCCCATTACTGGAGTGGCAAAACCTCAGGGTTTTCCAGAAGAGCCGAGCCGCTGTGCGAAGTTCCCCTTTCAGCACGCTTCGACAGCTGCGTTTTATGTTCATCTTTAAGACAAATACAGCATTTTGAGAGAAGTCTAACACCATTTCTTTCCGCTGTCTTCTGCACGCCTCCCACACCTGGGCTGGCTGCTCCGTGGGGCTAAGGGCGAGGACAGGCTGCCAGGGCTGTCCCCAGACCGTGCACTGCTCCTGCCCCCTGGGTCTCGCCCCGGAGCTCCTCTTTCCGGGGACTGGGCAGGCAGGACGTGAAACTTGGCCAAAGGCTCCCAGTCCAACTGCTCGCCAGACGTAGCTCCTCCTCGGCACAGCAAAGGCTGTTCTTCCTCCTCCGGCTGCTTCCTCTCGGCCCCGTCTGGCCTGGAATCAAAGGAAAAGCTTCTCCCACCACAACCCGAAATCTCTAGTTTGCTGAGAGCCCTTCCTCCTAATCCCCACACCTCCACTCCTTAGCTGTTTCTGTGAAAGCTGCATCTCTTCAAGCCCTGTCTCCCTGCAAAGAACAGCCAGGGGACATCTCTAGGACACACTTACCCTCACGGTAATTCCCATGCAAGAATTTCTCATGACCAACGTAACCACAGGTAACAGTACTGCAAGCACAGGTTATCAGCATGCTCCGCACAAGGAGCGAAAACACAGGCACAGACCCCAAGAGCAGCAAAAAGCAACCTGGAATGCAAGACTCTGCCATTCCCTCGTCATCATTTCATGAGTCAGGAAAGTCCTCACAAATAAAAATGTCCTCATTCATCCCGGTGGATGTTAATTTCTGGCTTCAGACAAAATGGTCTGGGATTAAGGAGGAGGGAAATCAACAGCCAGAGCTGAAATGAGCGCAACTACCTGCCCAGAGACACCCTTTGTTAAGCATAATTAGCACCGGATGACTGTAATTTTATTAGCCTCAGATATTGTCGCTAATTGTTTTCTGTTGAAATCATAAACATTCATCTGCATAGCATTAGCCTATTACCCACAGTAAACGATACGGCGTCATGCTGAGCAAGGCACATGGGTCAAGATCCGAAGGAAATCCTTGGGGGGAAGAAGTGGGATCCGTATCCGAAGCTGTGAAATGCCAGGAACGCTCCCCGGTGTGTCCCACCCCTCTGCAGCTTTCAGTACACCACGCACCACAACATTTAGCCCCACGAAGACACACCACAGCTTGAAAACCAGAGCGATACTCGGCTGCAGACTGCTGCTCCCATAGCTGGCACTCTCCGAAAAAGCTTTGGTCATTTTGATGTGGCCTAGGTCTGAACAGCCGTCCTGAAGCTGTTCTGGCAATTAAAGGTTAATGACTGCAAACACCGAGCCTGCACCTTGCAGCCAAACGTAGGAACACGGCAGGGTGCAGATAAAGTGGCATTTACACAGCGCGTCAATGGGCGTGTGAGTTACACGGAGAGCTCAATTGTGTAGAGGTTTGCTAATAAAAACCCCACCAAAAATAAACTGCTCCACAGAAAAAGCGAACCGGGGGTGCGGGGGAACATGAGTCAGTAGGAGCACTTCTAAAATGAGAAAGCACTTCTGGAAACATGAACATTTGAAAAGCTGCCTCAATGAGTAACGCTGAATTCCCACTGCAGACAGAAGAAATAGTTTCGTGTTTGGGGAATCACTGAAGAAACCAAAATGCCTTGGCTTTAATTTGAGTTATAAGTGTGAAAATGCTGATTCTCTCCACAGAAGTTTATATGGAAAGATACAAAACTAAGAATTCAGTCAACCTAGATGGTACTAAAAAGAGCACCACGTTTGAGTAACTTTAGTGAACTGTAAGAAATAAAAAAAGAACAATTCCAGAAAAGCAAGGATAGAAACTACACTCTCTCAGCCTAAGTACAAAAAACCTCTAAAATGATTTAGAGCATAAAATTAAAATACTGAAGAAACAGATCTTTACCCAGGGTGAAGAAAGTAAAGGAAATAATCCTGTGGGAAGCGTCACCATAAAAATCTCAAGTGTAGAGTGAGTATGGAAGACAAATGCATGTCAACTGCAAGAAATCAGTGTTTACCTTCTCCCTCCCCCAAGAGATAGCCACTGAAGATACAGGTAATTGATTCTACTGAAGAGTTATTTTGTCATCAATCTCCAATTAAACTTGCATTGCCCTGAGATCTAGATAAGAAGGAGCAGTGAAATACATGTTATCTGGGAAGTCTCTCACAAATCTACTCTTAACAGAGTTGAAGGGTCACTGGCAATACTCAGAGATAGAAACAAAATCAAACCGAGTGCAGCAGCTCACCCACAACCCTTGGATCCAAGGCTTTGAGTTGTCTGCATAGCTCCTCCCTTATCTCGCTCCTAAAGAAAACTCGGTGTGTTCACAACCATTAAGCTTATCAGAGTGCTACTTCTCTTTCCTCGAGCTGGTACATCTGCTAGAAATTAAAGTGCTCTTTAATTAACGATGGTATAAATAATAACTGCGTACTGAGCCCAAGTCCTTCTCACTCGGGGCTTTGCACATGCCAATTTAAAGGCTTGTGCGAAACGCTTGGGTGTGGAAGCACTCAGAAGCCAGGGCACACGCACCAAATGCTGCTCCCAAGCAGCACGGAGGGGAGAAGCTGCAGCGTCCCCGGGGAGCGAGCACACGCGGCAGGAGCCAGCTCTCCGCAGGTTCGGCGTCCCTCCTCACCCAAGAGGATGCCTGCACCGATCCAGGAGGGATTTCTGCAGCCAAGGAGCGATGAAGCAGCGTCTGAACATGCTTCCTAGACTGTGAGACCAACTGGAAAATATTTATCCAGATTTTTTTTATTATTATTATTTTTTTAAATCCCACTTCCCTCCGCAAGCTGCCAAAAGAAACAACCAACCCTCTTTTGGGAGGTAACCGGTTCTGGAAGAAGGGAACTGCTCTGCCCCTGCTCTCCAAAGGTCAGCAGCAAACTCCCCGAGCCCACGCCGAGGTCCCAGCGCCGCGACCCCAGCGCAGAGGTAAGGCCGAGCACGGCAGGGCAGGCACGCTCCAGGAGGAAGACTCCTTTCCCTTCCTTTTAAGCTGATAATCTGCAACTGTTTCAGAGGAAGTGGAAAGGGTTTTAATGAAGAGTAAGGAAAGGGCTTGGCTGCTTGGACAGAAGGCGGACAGCATGCCTGCAGGTTCTCGGTTCAACCCCAAAGCATGCCTCTCCTCTCGGGCTGTGTATTTAACACCCCAGGCAAGGTCCTCCTTGGTTCTGCGTCACAGCGACAAGAAATTCAGTCCAACCAGATGTTTCCCGGGACACTTTCACTGCAGCCCTTCCAAGTTAAAGTGCCTGCATGCTTTGGAGAGACCCCGTGGCTCACACTGCCTCTGGGCAAGGCGGAAGTCTGGGCAGACCATGGGGCTTAACAGCAGGATTCCTAAATCCTGCCTCTTGGACAGGAGAACAACCCATTTCCTTGGATTTATTCCTCAACAGGAGGCAGGACAGGCGAGTTACATTTCTCTCCCTTTCTGTTGTCCAGCTCCCGGTGGTGCCGCCAGCTCTCGGGCTGACCCAGCAGGGCCAAGATCCCGAGGCCAGCAACTCACTGTCCTGTGTCTATAAACCCCTCAAGGCAGCACATCTTTGGGGGCAAACGAGTTCTCTTAGAGCCTGGCTGTTGTCTGCTCGAGGAGCAGGGGATAAGCCTCCAAGAAGCAGGGCCCGGCTGGTTCAGATGTTGTAGGTGCCCGCACAGCCTCGCTTCCCCAGGCACCTTCCCAGCTATGACTTCCTCCCTCGAGAGGGTTTGGCTTTTACCTTGAGTCCCATTGTTTTCTCTCAGTTCCTGAACTGCGAGGCTCTTTGTGAAACCACCTTTGGCTGGCTCGGGCAGAGGTTTCAGGGTCCAAGAGCCAGAAGGCTCTGTATTTGTCCCGTAATCGACACGTAGCTTCTCACAAATAATCCTTTTCCACTGTTCCCTTTTCACACTACCAGAAGCAGAGACCCCAACAACCTAGCCAACTAACAGCTCGTACAAATTACTAGAGAACCGTTCGGTATCAAAGCACACCAGGACCAAGAAAAAAGCAACCACAGCATGCTCTGCCCTTCAGAGATTGTATGATTTTAATGCAAAATGCTCATGTCCTACAGAATACCTTCCCAATATAGCTTGCTGACGTATGCTGGTGGGTGGAAAGGACCAAACAAACCTTCCCAGGGAGCTCGCAATAATACCTCTGCCTCCCAGGAGCTCTCAACAACAGCAGAAGCCTGCAGTGGAAATCCTTGTTCCTAATATCAAACCAACCCCTTAACACAGCTGCCTTCAAGAACAGCAATAAAGCAACCCTCTGTCTTCCCTTTTTCCACGTATGCCACGAGATTCAACAAGCAGCATCAAGCCAAATTCCAACCGAGCAAGGTCGTGGAGGAATACAAGTCACAGACTGTACGTGGCTGCTTTGAACAAACCCTGGGATGCCAGGGGAGATGGTCCTTCTGCATTATTCCTCCTCTTTGGCCACTTGTTCTTGGTTTAGAGCAATGTGACTGCTCCTAGCACCAAACACAACCCTGTAAGAGACGAGCCACTGTGGCTGAGACCCAGCACCCATGTGGACAGAGTGTTTCCTAGTAATAACAGCAAGATGAATTTATTTATTTTTTATTATGGATGACTTCTCCAGCAGTTTTAACTAGATCCAGATGTTACCAGGTTTTAATAAGATAATCTGGAGGACTCTGGAAAGTGCTGAGGCTTCGGGGCGAAGGGAGGTTTATTTTTGTTTTTATTCTAAATTTAACCTTTTTTCTTTTTTTTTTTTTCCCAATGCATCTGCAGTCACTCAGTTCAGACTGGGGAGCCCATGAAGAAGTTGCACAAAAGACCTGAGAAAACAGAAGGCAAATTCCTTCTTCCCATTTCCCCCCCCCACACACACACACTTGATGAGCATTGTTAGCAGCAGGGCAGACTGAAAGGGAATCTCGGCCTGGCATCCTGCTGACCTCAATCCCGGCTGGCTAAACCTTCCCAGCACTGCCGTCCCTGGCATCTAACACAGAGCAGACATCAATTTAGCTGATTGATTACAAAACTCTGAATCTGGTATGAGGAAGTAGATCCGTTCCACTGCCTTGAGCACTGGTTAAAAGACAGCTTTATTTCTCTTTCGCTCTCCCCCTAGTACTCCATTTACAGTAGCAGGCTTGATATATCCATCAGTGCACGACAGCTCCTCCGAGGCTGCTGCGCTCGCAGGACTGCGCACACCACACACGCAGTTCGTTTTGGAGAGCAATGCTTCTGCTTCCTCCAAGACATCTGTTTTAAAGGGACCTGCAGGTTTTTAAGCACATGCCAAAACATCACACCACTTCCCTAATCAGGAAAGGCCTTTTTTTTTTTTTTCCTTAGCCATTTTTTTTTAAATTAAGGTAGAACAGCAGAAAGTTGCAAATCTCATGTTAATAAACACCAAGTTCAAAACCAGTTTCAACAACGATGGCATATCCCAAAGAATAACTATAGACACCTGTAACACAAGGAGAACAAAACAAAACAGAGCCCGTTACCTGTGGCCGGATCGATTTGATTATCATCTGCCTTCCACTCGCCCAGTGACCCACTGACAGGCTCCCCCCTTCGATTTATTATCCTTGAAAAGCCGCTTGAGAGAGTGGAGAAGATGCCACGGACGAAGTAGCCCTGCTGCTCGCAGTCCACCGAGCGCACGGCTTGCAGGAAGGGCTTTGTGCTCCTGGCCGCAGAGTGCGGCACGGGTTCGGACAGAGAGCGGTTGAAGGGAACCCGCAGCGACCTGGTCCTCGCCTGGAAAAGCATCTCCGCTGGCTCTTTGTGGAAGTCATCAGTGCTGGCAGCATCCACGCTTGCAGAACTTTTGACAAGGCTCGGGTCGTTGCCTTCCCCTCTGAGGCTGCAGGAGCGCGCTCTTTTGCTTATCTTCCAGGGCAGCCGCGGATGTGTCTGCCACCTGTACGCTCCGAGCGCCTTCTCGGGGTCCGAGGCCGTTTGTTTATTCATCTTCTTGCTTTTCATTTGGTGGTACCAGTGATACTCCTTCAGGGTAGCCGTGCCAGCATCTTGTTCCGACAAGGATCTTCTAAAGGTCCTGGGAGAGAGACTATAGTACTTTTTAAAAGCACTCATTTTCCTGCTCTTGAATTTCAGCTTTTGGTGCCCAAATCATGCTCTTCGCCGCTGTGAAGGACAGCGGAGGCTCTCCCCGAGGAGCATCAGCCCCAGCACCAGGTACTTCTACATCTCAGCAGCAGGGACAAGCCCTCACCTCCAGCAGCACGCGCAGCCTCGCCGAGCCTGCTGCCGCTTCCTGCATTGTCGCCCTTCTGCACCAAGTTCTCAGGAAATGACTAAAAGAGCCCAGCCATGAAAAGCCACAGTGGTGTTCTGCACCAATCACACTTCACTTTTCTTCAGTCAACATCAAAGATTTGGTTAAAATAAAAAAAAAAAAAAGACGACTGTGAAAGTCCTTCACTCAAAGTCGCACCAAAGTCTCAGAAATTGTAATAGTCACACTGAGAGCAATGCACACGTCCTTCAGCGAAGCAGTAAATACACCAAATAGAGCAACACACAACAGAAAGACAATTCCTGGAGCTGATATTTACCACGGGTACGTTGGATCACTTAGGAAGGCCCCAGAGTTTCCTTTTAGAGAGAAGTGAAACACCCAGCTTGCTCAGAACCGGGTGCTGGAAGCTTCCCGGAGCAAGGCAAAGGGGGGAGAAGAAATGCTGCAACTTAATATAGTGAGAGTGTAAATACACCAAAGGGAGAGAAGTGAAGGGGAGGAGAAAAAGGGCAGAGAGGGTGGGTGGGACTTCATCAACCACACACCGAAGCAGAGATTGGGAAAGCTTTGAGGCATGATCTGCTGGCAAACACAACTTGACAGTGGGCATATTTGTCTTCTTCTTTTTTCTTTCTTTCTTTAAACAAGAGAATAGGGTTTTGTTTTGATAAATCTCGTTGGAATAAGCAGGGTGGAAAAAATAATCCTATCTGTTTAACCAAGAGGAAAAAAAAAAAAACACCCTTGCCTTCTCTACAATTTAAGAAACAGCTGACTATTTTAAAATCTCATAAAGAAAATATCTGCTGGTGAACTCAGACCACGCTTGCCAAGTTTCAGAGCAGAACATTTACATCTCAAGTCTACTCAAATCCCTGAAAATAGGGGGTTTATAATGGAAATGCTGACAGACCCTTGGCAATCAAGTGACAATGAAAACTACTTCTCTGGTTAAATAAAATGATAATCTGGTCTGGCAGACCAATAAAGCTTAACCGGCCCGCTATGGGATCTCGCCTTTAAGCTTCGACGGCATTCATCAGCCAAAGCACATTCCTGACAGCTGCAGATGCAAAACTTCCTCACTTCTGCATGCACTGGGAAAAGGGTGTCACTGCTCCCCGAAACAAGGACGCAGTTACCCAAGACCTGCACCACGCGGAGAAATCAGTTCTCTATTCAGCAGCAAGCTGCGTTCTCACTTTGAAGCAAGAGAAGTGGCTGAGTAAAGTTGCCTGGTTCAAGGAGTTTCACCCACCTCAGACACTCGGACAGCTTGGACACTGCGATACCAACTCAGCATCGAAAGCACCCAAGCTGCCTCTCCTGCTCTGCAGGAAGTCGTGCTGCTCAGCGCACGTGTCCTCGGTGGCAAAATGTACCTGAGCAAAACGCTGGTGGAGAATTAACCGGGAAGAAGCGAGCTGGCTCTTCTCCAGGCAGACCAGGAAACACTTCTCTGTTTCTCGATCCCAGGGGCTGCTGATCCCCTGTTGAGGCAGCCCACCTGGTCCCACGGACTTGTATGGCTTAAGGTCTTGTAAATAATTCCCGACGTAGCGCTCACCCACAGCCAGCAGTGTTTCTCCTCCTCGATCCCCTTCACCGAGCACAGAGGCCTGTGGGGCCTTGCCTCTAAGGCAAGCATGGCACTGAGCTTGACCTCAGCCACCGGTACTTGGTCACCCACCCCTTCCAGCAACAGCTCCTGCTTTTCCTTGGTGAGCCTCTGACCCCTCAAGAGGCAGCAGCGCCTTGAACAAATGCTTTGAATTAGTCAGTCTGGTAAAACCGGCCTCATGGAACTTCAGAAATAAGTACAAATAAACCCGGCAGACGACAGTGTGGTTTGCTCTCATGGCACAGGCCATAATAAGCCGAGAAAACTGAGAACGTGAGGTAGGTTTCTGGTCAGCTCCGCAAGCCTCGCTTGTGTGAGTTTCCACTAGCACATCTGTATGGACTGCTGGGAGCGCCGAAGGGCAGGGGAGGACAGAAAACAGAGACAGGCACTGCAGAAGCTCAACTCCTCCCGGGATTTGCTTGCTGGAGATTCTCAGCGTGCTTTCTAGCTGCTGCTGAAACACAGCGACCAAGCGGAGAGCTGGTACAAAGCGCCTTTTTGGCAACAGGGTTCGGAAGCACCTAGGTGCTGCACCAGGGGACTCGGTGGGACCAACAGGAGCGGCTCGACTCGGGTAACTTGCCACCAGCTGTGGCAACGTTACTCCGGCACGTGGATTTAGGCACAGTTTAAGTTCAAGTAATGTCAGAAGGGTCTTCACTTTTGATTTCCCTTTTGCTTTCTTGTTGCCACTGCTCAAATGAATGCGTGTCTTGCTCCAAGAAAGCAGTGAAATCCAGCTGCCGAACTTAGCGGGGACTTCACTGCGTCCTGCACAGGGTAACATGGGCCTTCTCAAAGCGATTCTAAAAAGGGCACACAAGGCTCACGTGTTTATTGACATAAAACCACTGATGCACAAGTTTGCTTAGTCTACAAAGAAGACAGTTCTTTTAAGCTGCTCGCTCAAAAATGTTAGCCTGGGCTTCGAGTCAAACCGGACCCTTCCCTCCTCCTCCACATCACCCATAGCGAAGGCGATGCCCAAACAAATCTGTTCTCATCCAACGCCACCCAGTTACAATCGGCTTCAGTTGGCTTCAGCATTTCTTGTGTGAGATGCAAGGCGGCGATTCACGTCGCCGAACGCTCTCCTGGCTCCGCAGGCCACGCGTGGAAGCTGAAGTCGTTTCAGAGCAGCAGCTTTTCCTGGGAAGCGCTTGCACGGCCGACTATCACAAAGAAATCAACTTGAACAGTGACTGCCAGCGTGTTGCTAAATCCCTAACCACGGAGAGCCACCCACTCAGCTGTCAGCAGGTAAAATAATTGCCGTGGAAGAAAGGAGCTTGTCAATTCACTTGAGAAAGTCAGGAATATTTTCACTCATGCCTCCCGTCTTTATTACCTGCTGCATAAAGACGTGATCCTCGGCTGGCAAATTTTCTCAGAAGGGTGTGTTTTTTTTTTCTGGTGTGTTTGTAGTTCATTGTGCCAGATCATTCATTAAGCTTTTTCAGAAAATTACTATTTTCTTCCTAACAATCCAGTCATTTAATCATCTGATTTGACATGTTTAACAGCATATATCTCACTGCTCCTAAATATTTAAGTAATTTATGCAAAAAATGCAGATTTGCTACCCTGAAATATAACTGTACTCCAGCTTTAGCATTATATTGGGAAAACAATCTTTCTTAAATGTATAACAACATTTCACAGAAAATTTACACGAGCAGCATTACATTTTCACCGAGCATATGAAGACAAGTCTTTGGCAGCGGCCTCCTGCGTGGGAAGTCCTCCCTCCACCATTCAGCCTTCCAAAAAACCTACCCAGCTCTGCTGCAAGAAGCTGCAGAAATTCCTCGCAATATCAGTTGTTTACTAAACACCACCAGCCAATTACAAAAATAACAATAACAATGTGAAAAACAAAAGCAGCGCTGCCAAGCAGCTGGAGGGAGAACGTGTCTCTGACGATAAAAAATAATTTTTAATGCTGTCTCACTCTCGTCTTGTGCTCCAGTAAAGGCACATGCAAACTATAACACTTAAGTTCATCTTTATTACAGCTTATACTGAGAAAAACATGAATTGAAACCTCCCATGACCGATCCACTCCATTTTAAATTAGGTTTAGACCAAGCACAAACTTGCCAGCTATTTTTTTTAGAAGATTTTCCAAGGCGGGGCTGGGGTGAGGGGGGCAGAGGAGAGCAGTAACCAAAGGAGAGAGGGCACCAGAGCCCCCAACCAGCCCTGCGGCTTTATCACCACACGTGGGCCTTCAGCTGTGTTCTCTCCTCAAAATGATAAACACAGCAGGTTCAGAAAGCAACATTTCTGAGAAGACACCAGGCTAAGTCCCCAGCTATCAGCCACAAAGTGAGTTCTCTCTCAGGCAGAAAAGTGAATCCAATTACACCCAGCACCATCCCCGGATAAACCAGAAGTGATTCACCCGGGCAGGGATCCCTGACTTTGCAGACTAGATCCCCCTACATCCTTTCTCCCTTCAAAACTAGTCCAACGCTCCCTGCGCTGGCACTGTTCAAGAAAAAGTAATCAATATATAAAGCAGAAATCATCACAAAACTCTTCCAATTGACCCAGCTTGACATTTAGCTAAATAGCACAGCTGAAGATGAAAGATTTTTCCTCCCCTTTAAATTACTGACTTTTCAAACTATTAAGTTTTGTTTATGCAAGGCTAAGTAATTAATGACCTAACATCCCCTTCCCATCCCCTATCGCCGAGATGCATCTGTTTCCCCCGCAACACTTCCTGCAGGTGAACATCACTTCTTGGAGCAGCACGCAGCCGTGCACCTGACCGCCTCGTGCTCAGTGCACCAAGTTATGCAGAGGACAAACCAAACAGTACCTTAAAAATCGTTGCATTTGGGATTACAGCGACTCGAAGAGCAAGGCTTGCTGGAGATCGGAATCTGCATGGCTGGAACACAGATAATTTACTGAGCCCAAAGTGGAGTTGCTGGGAGCAGAGCTTTGAGTTGGAAATACCTAGCAGGGACTACACAGCAAGCTCACCTGTCCCAGGTACATAAAAAAGGCAGGCTGTCCGCACTATTGCTATGCTGAGAACAGAGGGCATCTATGAATAAGCTGAACAGTGACACCGCCATACCCACACGCCCAAGAGCACCCAGTTTTCATGACCTACCATTCCCGTGACAAGGCACGCTGCAGCTGCTGGGGCGTTGTGCTGAATTTCCACGTCCCTTACCCTCCAGTTTTGGGATGTCTAGTTTCTGAAGGAAGGCAGTGAAAACCTCTTGAAGATTTCTGCCCCCTAATTCCACGGCAAATTCCTTCTGCCATTGCTCTCATACAAACTCCTCATTTGAAAGTTTCCTAGCTTCAGTTTTCCATGCTGTTCCCATGGTCTACGTGAGAAGATGCTGCAACCCTGACAACTGCGCGGAGTGATAATACAGATTTATGAGATGCTGCATTCTGGATCAACGCCAAGAAAAGTTTGCAAGAAAATCCCATTTCAATACACCAAGAGCAAACCTGTAGGAACGGCGATGCCAGATTTTAATTTCACCAGCAATTTTCTTTGTTGTTGTTGTTGACAAAACACAACTCGTGCCAAGTTTCAAGGGCCATAAAAACGTACATCTAGAAGCCAGCCAAGCGCGCACAGCGGCTAAGCGAGCCCACACACAGCTGTGAGCAACATCAGCCCAAGCCAGCCAAATATTTTGGAAACATGCACTGGTGCAAATAAACAAACCTGTAACCTGAACGTAAACACTTTGGCAACTGCTCTGCAGCACGGAGAGTCAGAAAAGCAAAAAGACCCATTCCTACTGACTGGTAGCACTTGCCTCGAACTTGCAGAGCTGCAGGTACAGGTTTCTGCAAGGCGGAGAAGCCCGCAGCCCTGCCGGGTGGTGGTGACACAGCTGCAACGCTGCCTCCTCCGCAGGCTCACCCATGTGCTGTACTGTGAAGCCACTGATGCAGAAAGGGGATGAAAGCAGAGAGGAAATCCTTCAGAGCTGCAGATCACAAATTTTAGCCCCTAAAGGGAGACAGGAGCATTAACCTACCTTCACTGACAATTTCTGTAACACAACAGAACCATAGAATGGCTGGGATTGGAACGGACCTCAAAGATTATCCAACTCCAACCTGTTCCAACCATCTCCCAAACCGTACAAACAGTTCCTATCCCCACTCCGACATCTACTTCTTCATGCCTACAGGTGGGGCTTGGTATCACCTTCAATATCACAAGCAGATTACTCGTTCACCTTTTTAGTGATAGTGCTTTCCAGCAGGCAGAATTACCTTCCCATCTCCCCACTCCATTTCAGACTTAAGTGTTTGGGATTTTTGTGGACAGAGAAAAAAAAACACCTTTATTCCTGCAACCTTACAGCAGGGTTTTACCAGCAGAACACAGCACTGCTCGAGGCCGTCACAGCTTGCATCAAACCAAAGGCAGCCTTAACATTGCTAAGAGAAAAACAGTCGTAACATTTAGGCATGCTAGTGGATAAACATCTCAAGAACGGTCTTGGTAACAGCGCTCAAATAGCAGGTGTATATATTCAAACTTTCCACCCTTTATTTTTATGCAGCTGTCAAGGACCACATCCTCAGTGCAGGCTGTTGCAAAAATACGACCTATTAACTCGACGACCTACATTAACTCTAGCATCCACCACGTTAAATGCAAGTTGGCTGGGGACCAGAAGAGGAAAAGAGATGTAGAAAAGCTGGTGAGAATATCACTTCTCAGATGTGAGAGAGCCCAGCCTGTTGCCTGCAGCCCCAGCCACCCAAGCATCTGTGCAATCCTCTTCAACCGGGTGCCCAGGAAGGGGAGACTGCACGTAAATTTTCATACAGATCTGCAATTACACTTAGAGATGATTCAAACTGTTTGTTTTTGTTTTGTTTTTTGATGATGATTAATAAGGAATTTGGTGCAGGATTTCATTCTATATATTTTTTCCTTAATTGCCCTAACTTTGTTGGCTTTGTTTTATCCTCTTCTCCACAACAGACAACCTCAGAGTAAATAAACCACCTCTATTTCACCAGCTCCTTCATGCAATGCTAGCTTTGTAAACAAAGATAGCCACCAACTAATCCACAACACTCCCCAGCATCACTACCGTTGCATATCAGTGCACTGTTATGGTACAAGTAAGGAACAAACTGGAGCAACATCCGCAATCACAATGTTTGCACTGACCCTATCAATGCTTCAAGTTTTTAATACAAACGCTGTCCCCTTTCATGACTGCTGCCCTCACTGGAGCTAAGCAGCACAACTGGCAGTTCAGGTGGGCAGAAGGGCAGCAGCAGGACGTCAGCTCATCTGCAGAGAGGTTTTTCCAATGCCCTGTGCCAAGCACTTACACATGCTGAAGTCTGGTTTGTTGCTGGAAAAAGCCAACAGGCTTGGGGGTTTCCACGGCCAAACTAGCAAGACTTTTTAAAAGCCCTGTTAGTAACAAGAAAGCAAACAAACAATTAGCTCACACAGCCTGAAACATGCTTCTGCAGTATTTAACACCCAAGACGCTTGACATTTATAGAATCTGTGCGTGAAGAAACATAACCACACACGCCTAATTCTTGAAATCACCAAAAACACACGTGAGTTGCTGGTCAGCTTTGTATCCTGTTTGCATGAGGGTTCAGGACAGCCTTTGTATTCAGTGGTGTTTCTATCTGTTAGAGCAGACTGCCACGGGTGACAGCTCTGAATTGTTTGCCGAGACAAGGCGGTGGGAACCAGGAGTACAACCAACCAGCAGCAGGAGCAATGCACAAATTACTTCAGGCTCCAAATTTAGGCAGTAAAATTCCTTGAGCTGTAGGAGAATTAGCCTAACACCTACCTCATGTCCCCTGCAAAATGATGTATGAACATTAGCGAATTGCGTGTGACAATTGACAGTAAATCGGGAAGAAAAAGGAGAAAAAAAGATAAAAAGAGCAGTTATGAAATGCAAGTGACCTTCTAACCAGAAGAGCCCTTTCTACACAGGTTGTCTGTAGGGAACAGAGGTGAATTGGTGCAAAAGCCAGAGGCTGGGCAGCAATAAAGCACCAACACGAGGATGTGCCCAGTGCCAGTGCTGGGGATCTCGCGACTGGCAGCAGTGCGCTGAGCCAAAACGTGGAGAAAGATGACCTGCAGGCATGGACCTGCACGAGCCGGGGGGGAAGAAAGGAGCATACCCGATGAAAAACATGTTTTATGGCAGCACACGCAAAAGAGGCTATCCCCCAAAAAGAGTAAAGACACAGAATAGCATCAAGCTGTGAGGAGAGAGGAAGGAAGGAAGGAAGGGAATTTCTCGTTCAGCCTATTTATGGAGCAGATTTGCAACAGATGCACACGCCTTCTTGCTGAAGGACAAAAGCAAAGAACTGGATGTTGTGAGAATGGAGCTGCACAAGGCACGTGTCATCACATCCCAGGCAAAGTTTCCAAGCATTCAAACCACTTTTTGAGGTGGCTTTCGACATGCCAGCTGGGCAGGGCCCTCAGCCTGGCCCTCATTCTGTGCAGGACACAAACGCTCCCTCTCCTGCGTGTGTCCTCACCTGTTAGTACTGTACCACAGGCTACTGCTCCTTCAGGTTCCAAAACGACTTTGGCTTGGTTTCACCAGGTGCAAATGTTGGGTTACTGGACAACAAAACTGCCCATTTCTGTGGCCAGTCCTTTCCAGACTGAGCCCGGTGTGCAGGGGGCAGGCAGAGCTCAGCAATCTCTAGAAATATTCTCAATTATTTCTGTGGCAAAAAAGGAAGTTTTAACCAAAAGCTCTAACAAGAAAAGGAAAAGCTGTACCTCGTGCTCTTGCTCAGAATAAAATCCACTCCAGCTATTTCTTAAACACTTTTTATTTAAACCCTCAAATAGTTCTGTACTGGGCTCTTTGGGGTGCTACTCTGACAGCCATCGTACCAACAAAGAAACCAGCTTTCCGAAAGAAGCCACTAATTGTCCACAAAGCAAATTACTGCCAGGCCAGTAAAATTACCTGCCATTACCCAGCGGTGACCAAGTTCATATGAGAGAAGTTTTAATAAATATACTTTTGTCCCACCCATTCCAGATGTCCAAAAAAAAAAAAAAAAAAAAAAAAGTTGATTAAAACATCTCTGCACAAACTACTCCGTGACCATATTTCAGAGCCTTGTATTTACTCACTTCATCAGTAGAAAAGAACAATAAACTATTATTTACTATGTTTACTGCGACCACACAAGTACTATTAGTAAACTATGCTCCGTCCTTACGAAGTGGTTCAGAACCTCTGCCAGCAACAAAGTCCAATGCTGAAATCGTATCCCAAAGTTTCAAACATTCGTTGCACAAACCAACCTGCCAACAGGCCAGAAGTATTTGCTGTAAATACAAAACACAAAGCTCTGCTGATTTTTATAAATACGTAAGTAACCACTGAAACTAGACCAAGTTAATGAACACGTGTATCCCAATTCACAGAGACCGGACGGCATTTGTACGGCTCCACTTAGCAACATATTGTAATCCGTACTTTAAAAAAAGATTTTACACATAGGAAACACTCCTATAGCAGTCAGACATAAAATCAGGACGTAATCAAATCTCTACTGTTTTTATGTACAAATCCCTCGGGACTTTAATCTGCAAAATTGAATAATTGCATCTATTTTCTAATAAAGACCATGTGCTGCAGGAGTCGAGCGCGCAAGTTTCCAATAGCTCTGCATAATGTTTTTGGAGGTATTTCTATTTCAAATAAGCAATCCAGTTAAACAGAGATAAACACATACACACACACCAGTGACCTTGTTTAAACAATGCCCCGATTATTGTGATAAATCTCGCTGCCAAATCTATAAATAGAGACTTTTAGGAGACCAAAAAAATGACATTTTAGAATGAGACAGACTTCTCTCTCATCTTTACTGTTTACCTAATTATCTGAATGCATGTGCAGTTTGGATTTTCTCCCCCCTGCAGGGTGCATGACCACTTTGGCCCCACGAGCTCCGGCTGCTGCCAGATGCACGGCGCGATCCTGCGCGTCCGATGCTCCGAGTGCACTTGGGGCAATTTCAAAACTTGCATCACGGTTCGGGTATGTGTGTATTCTGCTTCCCACAGACAGCTTGAGTCCTGACACTAGGCAGATAGGCATCATAGGACTGAGTCACATCTACAGGAACAGGGTTGGTTTTTTTTATTTTAAATCAAGGCATGGGAAAAAAAAAAATCCCATTCAAAAACCCTTCTGAGTTTCAGACTTTGGGTGTCCAAGCAGGAAATGAGGCGAAGAGGGAGAATGAGGAGAAAAAGAGAAAGTTCTTTGAGTCACAGTTACATTTTTGGAATATTACTAATTTTGCTTTGTCATTGTGCTACAAAAATTAAGCCTGCATGAATTAACGCAGCATTATCTTTTCTAATTTTTTTTTTTTTAAGCCTATGCTGCAGCATGAAGCTAATCTCATGCCTGGAGCACACTCCCCATCCCCACTGTGGCAGATATTTTTCCGCCACAGATATTCCTGGCTGTAGCACACATCCAGCCATATATTCCTCTTTCACCCTCTTTCCCCACACACACAGGAAGGGACATGTGTAAACAAACAGAACTGACATCTTTTATGCTGGGAAAGAAAATCTACAAATTGAAGGCATGGAACCTGAAATCTTGATTTTTTTGAAGCTTACTGATGCAATGCAGTTTATAACAATAATGTATGGGAAGAAAACACCACTGAAGTGCTTTTCTTCCTTACTAAAAATACTCACGACTTAAAATGCTTTTGCCCTGCTTGATCTATTGACATTTATAAAAATAAAGCTCGATTTTGCAGGGCAGAATGAGGCTTAAGGAGAGAAATCTGCTCGCTGTTCCCCAGTCTATTTTAGTTCGTGAAAGTTACGTAGCACATTATTATTGTTTCTGAACAACTTAAAGCTAATTTGAGTTATTATTTACTTATTTATTTTTACAAGTTTCTCTCCCCAGCTGTCATTGTTCGGGTTACTGTCAAGCTATTCTTTCATTTCCTTTCTCTACGCTTGCACAGTGCAGGCCAAAACCATTTGCGACTTCCCTCCCTGGATGCAAGTCGTCATGCATGGATCAATTATGCAGCACTACAATGACTTACAGTAAAGAAGTCATTGGGGAAGCAACAACAACAACACCAAAAGCATATGGAGCTCAACTTATTTATAAATATCTTCAAAAAGAAGCCTGGAAACATCCCGCCTGGGCTGGCGATGCGCGCGGCAGACATGGTGAGGAGCAGCAAGGGAAGAGGCCAAGAGAACAAAGGTATTTTGTTGTCAGGTTTTATTTTCTTCTTTCCAAAAAAACAAGAACGGCCAGGAAATCCTCCCAATTTGGTATTCCCACCACCGCCACGTTAGATGAAATGCAAGGCCTTCGCTTCCTGTCGCCTCCTCATTTCACAGCGAGCGGGGCTGGAGCAGGACAATGCCAACATCAGATCTCACAGGAATGCCACAAATAGAGATAAAGCTCAGGGTCAGCTCGGCACGAGCTTGGTTGTACTGCTTGGATAGCATGCAACTTCCTATCTCGGTTTAATGCGTCCTTTTTTGTTCTTTAAAAATCCCAGCTCGGGCCTCAGGGGCAGTGAGGGGCCTCCTCACAGGGCTCCTGCACCCACAGCCATGTCCCCAGGCCTGAGGCGAGCGGTGCCCCGGCTCTGGGAGCTTCAGAAAATGCAACTTAGCAGGTCACAAGTGACTCGTGGACGACACAGAGAGGAGGAGGAAAGAACACACACACAGACCTTAATCTTTGCTCTGTAAATGAGCAGTCTTCACCTCACTGAAAGTGCAGCCAGCCCTGATGCCACCGTCCTCATTTCACCACAGGAGCGCAGGGCAGCACAGATCTCCTACAGACCTCCATCCAAGCACCAGCTAGACCAAAGGAAAGCGTCCCCAGATCGCCTACACTCGTCTCTCAAACACAGACTGTGTCAGGAATAGCGTGGCTAGCAGGGCAGGGAAGCCACTGCCCCTCTGTGCTCAGCACCAGTGAGCTGGCACCTCAAGCACCACGTGCAATTTGGGGCCCCTTGCTACCAGATGGACATGGAGCTGCTCCTGCTTATGTGGAAAAGAAACGAAGCTGGTGGAGGGATGAGAAAACAAGGGGTTTTTAGAAGAACTGAGGGAACTGGGGCTGCTTAGCAAGGGAGGCTGAGGGAAGACCCCATCGCACTCTGCAACTCCTTGACAGGGGCTGCAGTGAGGAGAGTGGCTGTCTAAAAAAAAAAAAAGAAAACAAAAAAGACTTACGGAAGAAAAATGATTATTTCTCTAGAGTAAACTGTGGAACAAAGGAGGAAAAAAGATCAGGGATAAATCAGAGCTTATCTTCTTAAAATATAAACCCCTCAAGGAACATAATTTCCTGCAATTAAAAATAAAAAGACAATCCTCCAGATAATCCTTAACAAATCACCTTAAGAGTTTAATAAGGCTTGAGGGTTTGTTTCTGTGCTTGTTTATTTTGTTTGTTTTTAAATGTATGTATTAGTGTTTGAAGCTGACCTGTCCCACCTCCTTCTCAACTTCTCCCTGACAACAGACGCACGCAGGAGCCAGAATAGGAAGTGTTCAGGTTTGCTCCTAGCACCACCGAGATAGCTTTTCCAAAAAGAGCTTCAGCACATTTTCTTCTTTCACTAGCAAGAAGTCTCAGGTCTCAGCTTGTTCCATTCATAACTTCACTGAACTTCTGCACAGAGCAATGTATTCACCCAGCAGACACAACAACAGCACCAAGTGAAGCCCAAGGTCTCACCATACAACTTTGGGTCTCAGGCCCCACCAGACTTCCCTCACCCTGCTAGCCCAAAGGTGAAGCTGACGTTATCACAAAGCAGCAAGAAACTCTTGATACCGAAAGTGCCCGAAAATAGCTGATTATGCTATAGATATTCACAGTCGTGCAGTAAATACACCATCAATTCTATGTTTAAGACATTTATTTTGGAAATTTCAATTAACCTTTGCACACTCTTTAGATGTAAGAGGTTACATTAGAAAGGTCTCTTTTGAGCTTCTTTACCTTTCCATTCTGGCATAATATTTCCCACAAAATTCACATTTCCTACCAAACTACCAAGACATGTTATCATGTACATCCCATTTAGTGTGCCTTGGTGCTTTGGGTGGAAATTCAGGTACACGTTTGCAAAGCTGCAGTGGGCAGCTTGATAGAAGGAGGATCACTAAGGCTGCCCACTCCAGGGAAAGTCAGCTTTATATATTTTTTTTTGCATCCTGATTTGCAACACAAGCAAACCCAGAATTCATTATTCACACCGGACCGTTGTACCCTGCAGAAGCTCTGGTTGTAAGGCGATCTGGTGGGAGGATTTTGGTGCTCTGAGTTTTTTAAACCTTTCAGTTTAGTGACTGGGAGCTTACAACTCCACCATTTATGAAGGCTCATCTGCAGAACCTGTACCAAAGGCAGGAGAACAAAGACAAATACGTCTTAAACTGACTTTGTTACTGAAATCAGTCTACAGCGGAATTTCGAGTCTACAAAAGGCTTTCCAGAAATAGCACAAGTTTTATACAGAGATGATTGCACATCAATTCCTTATTCAGAATCTCATTAGCACATTCACTGGAAAAAAAGTTAGTTTTACGTCTGTTCTCCATTCCTCTACCTACTGATTTTTTTCCTTTTACTTTTTCTGTTCCCTCTCTCCTCTGCTCAGCCATCAAACACAATCAATAGATGGATTAAATCATACAGCCTTTCCTGTTGTATTCACTGTGTTTTTCACAGCTGAACAGCTCATATCTATTCCGTTCCAATCCACAGGGAATTTAAGAGCTCATATATCACTGAAATTCACAGGAGAGTTCACCCCTGTGCATCTTTGATTTCAGTCCATTATTTAAGGTCCATTTTAAAATTACAACTGCGGACTACAAAATGAACTACAATTCAACAGTTTCCACAAAGCAAAAAATGCAACGAATCTAGTCTAACGCTAATTTACATTTTCTCTTTTTAACACCTTCTAAAGCGAGCAATGAAAGTACCATTAAAGTGAGAGCTTCAGCTCCTTTACCATTAAGGCTCCTAATTTTTGCACTATATAGTTAAGGGCATTTTTAAATGAACCAAAAGGTGGCAACTTCCACATAATTCCAGAAAGGAAAAAAATCCCCTTTCTACATCCTTTCTCTATTATTCAAGGTAACACAAAAGGATTCCCACTCAAATGACTGAAGCCAATTGCCACAAACTATACTACTGGGAAAATTAAGCAGAATTGCCTACCAATTAGGCAATACAAAAGAGATTAGTGGCACACAACACAATTTCTCACAAAAGAAAATGAAAGAATAAACTTGTATTTAATGCTCGGAAATTTAGAGTCATGAAACATGACACGTAGTAGCGAGAAAGCAGAGAAGAGAAGAGAAGGAAGACACAGATGTATTTATTATCTTCAAATCCTAATTGCAGCTATTCCAGGAGCAATAAAGCATCAAGGAAATTCAACTGCAGCTTCTTCTGACATAGACATGTCTAACGCCACCGTTACCTGGCCATGCGAACTGGACAATTTCTGTAGAGCTCTTGAAATCTGACAGCTAGAAAGCTATAATTTAGCACGGGCAGTTATTTCTGAGCCCTTACAGAGGAAAAAGCCGAATTTAGCTCAGGGAAGAGCTAGCCACTGCCTGTGATTGTCCCAGAAAGTAACTGGCAATATCCAAAGATTCATAGCAGCACTTGTAAGCTTTAAAAAACTTGAGACACAAGCAGGAAATTAATCACTTACGTATGTTTGTGCTTTTTTGACTAGCCTAATTATAACTTTCCGTCCCAAAGCAACTTTCAGTATTAACTGAACTCACAGTTTAGATTTCCTCTTCCCTCAACCTCAACTATCATCTCATTTGCTATCTCCTCTCAGGCCCTACTAAACTGGAAATCTCATCTTCAAAACTAATTCCCTCTGTTACTGTTATCAGATAACAACCCTCAGGACTGCAAATTTAATCATGATAATAGCTGGAAATACTGAGGGCAGAACCTGAATGCTCTAAGTGTTTACACCGTCAGCAATAGGTGGTGTTTATTTACACGGTGGTGGGAGTGGGGAGCTGGTTAGGAGAAGGGACAACAACTGCATGACAATTGATGTGATAAACACCCTCTGAACTCTCAGTGGATAACAATGGCATATTTGGAAAACTGAGCACCTTCAGCAGTTATCTAACATGGATAAAGAAACTTTTAAGATACCTTACTGAAATGCAGCCACTAAAGCGGCTTTCCCCTGGTACAGCTTAAATCGTTTTGGAATTAAATCAGGGAAAATTGTGTTGATTACCAAAAAAAGCTTGTCCTCAAACAGTCAGGGCATCCACAGCATGGGATGGAAGGGCACAAACAGATCTCCGAACTGGAGAGAGCCCCTTCAGAGAGCTCTATTGAACTCCACAAGCAGTATCACAGCACGGATACTAAGAATTATTTTTAGTCCTGTTTTTGAGGATAGTCTATGACATGGAACTCTTTATTCACTTATGGAGGATCTAAGCACAAACCTATTGCAGAGATAGAAAGGCAAGTCCAGTCTGTGGAGCTGTCAGAGAATACTACTTGCACTCCAAGAATAAAGAAAAACCTATCTTGTCATGTCAGAACACAACTGCCAGTTTACTTTCACAAAGAAAAGCAAGTAGGGAACAAAAGAAGTAACCTTGGTACTGTCCCCTTTTTAAGTAAAGAGCAGATATGGAGATACAAAGAACAGAAGAGGCTTACTTTTAATAGAAGGTACATTCAGAAACAAAGGATCTTAAAAATAAAAATGAGGTTTCCTAATGACAACTTTCCTTTTCAGAACCTAAAAAAAAAATCAGTATTTCAAGCAATTTAACACACTCTATTGTTTCCAATAAACATAAATATGATTTTATACACATGGTTTAAGATTCTGTACTTAACACTGCTTCATTTCCTCTCCCTGCAATTACCTGTCTGCAGAGGAAATAATACTGAAAATTTCTGTGCTAAGCTAGAAGGTATGCAAGAAAAATGAATGTGCAACATAATGCCTTATTATTATTACTTATTTTTTTCAAGAATATTAAAAGAGTTGCTGAAGCTAGGTTTTGGAAGGCCGCATGATGGAATAATACAGCGTTACTACATTTAAGCCAGACTTGCAATAGTTCTGACACCTGAATTGCAGGATTTTGATGCCACAAGATGCTTTTGTTGGTAAATATGCTCCGAAGCACACTCAATTGAACTGGGAGCATAAGTGTCAGTGCACGCAGGTGATGAAATTAATGCTGAATTTCACTTGCTTATGGAGGTCTGATATGACAACTTCGAGCATATTACCTTTAAAAGCTGTACTTGTCACGTATGGCGGTTTACTGTAAAGGCCCCCAGTGTGTTATCTTTGGCATTCCCAGATATAAGATATTCCTCACGACTTAGAAACCCTCTGAGGCACTGGAGATTCCTGTTAGACTCTCATTATTCACCTGCCAGAGAAAGTACCGTTAAGATGGGGCAGCCATTAAGGCTATTGCTTTTTGTTATTTGAGAGCTTTGATGTGACAACCTCAGCTTTCCTTGAACAGCCTCTTGCACCCAACATCATCTTGCACAATCTTC
This sequence comes from Aythya fuligula, assembly GCF_009819795.1. Taxonomy (NCBI): domain Eukaryota; kingdom Metazoa; phylum Chordata; class Aves; order Anseriformes; family Anatidae; genus Aythya; species Aythya fuligula. The sequence goes on along the minus strand of NC_045566.1, from coordinate 20,433,812 downwards.
AGATGATATGGCAGCATCTTTTGTGGTGATGCAGCTGAAATAATGGGTGTCATTTCACACATTAACTAAAAGGAAATACAGCACGGAGTTAGAAAACAAAGGATACTGCTTAGCTAAGTGCTTCTCTATAAGTCTTTGTTATTTTGCTGTTCTTAAATGTTTTAGGTTTTCCATACCATTTATCTTTGTTATTTCATAGGACAAACAATGATTTTAAGGAAGAGCCAATTTTAGTTGACTTAAATGCCTCTTCAGCTAAGGCATGGCTCAAGCTCTTCTCAGTTTACCTCAAATCCCCCAAAAATGATTTGCATTTTCTCCTACAGTTGTAGACGCCTAGCAGTCAGCCAAATTAAACAGCATTTTAAAAGTAATAGGGATCTCACGAGAGGAGAGAGAAACACAATAGCAGTTGCTAAGCTGGCAATATGCCAGTTGTCTCCTTTGACCGTCATTTTTTATAACCTTTTTGTTTTAAATAAAGATCTAAATCTTAAGATGTTCAGCTCCAGCACCACTGGTGAAACATTCACGAGTTCTCTTATACAACCAACCCTGAGCATATTTATACAGATGGGTCATTTAAAAAAGAACTCTCAAAGTAAGTAGAAGATAACTGCAGCTGAAATAACCTGTGCCCAACATGTATTCTTACAAAGAAGTCACCACTTGAAAGTCCCTCCTAAAGATTGATGCTCTTCATTTGGTTCATTAATCCTGAAATCTCTGAAAGAGCGCTGCTGCCAGTTGTCAGTGCTAAAACCATGCATAAATTTGGAACACGCAAACCCAGGAAAACATCCAGATATCCTGTATAAGTAAATCTATCACTAGGAATTAAGAATTAAGTAAGAGATATTTTTTTAATGGCATGAGAATAGTTAAATAAAGACAAGTGGTAATGAGAAACAGACTCTACTTAGGCACACCAAAGTGTTCATGAGCCTATCTTGCTGCAGATGTTCCTTCAGCCAGAATTACATATGGTAACACAGCATAAGGAGTAGATAAATGTTCTTACTGCTCCCCATATCTTAAACACAGGAAAGTAAGTACTGGAAGTGTCCTTTACGCTTCCCTATAACGTCTCATTACTGTGTCACTCCTTTTTCCATCTGAAGCCATTGCAACAATCCCTTCATGCAGGCGCTAGCTTCAGACAGGAGGCAGGGATTACAGAACCAAGGTCTTGAGCACACACAGTCCCCCCCTGATAAAGAAACCCAAGTGGCTTCAGGCACACAGCTTCGTGCAGGGCAGGATGAGTGCTTGGAGGTGTGTGCCCTAACCGAGGGCTTTTTCATCAGGTGTGCCTCCTCTGGAATCGTGCTCCAAACAGCTGCATTTCGTGTCATTCTCCCAGCATCCTGAAATTCCTAAGGTCCTGCACGTACTTAAAAAATAAAAATAAAAGAAAAATGCATTTAACACACATCCCCACAGTGTAAATAGTGTGATAAGCCCAAAGAGCCTCTCCAGGGATTCCAAAATTATGCAGAAAGTTATCGCACTGATGTTTATTGCATGTTTCCCTATTGGCTATGTTTCTTTCATCAAAGAATTGTTCTCTTAAGCATTGATGGGCTAAAACTTCTCTGAAAAAATCTATGCAAGGTCAATGTTTGCTTTAGTCATTTAATACCTGCTAGACTTTTGTATAGAAAAAATAAACAAACAAAACAACAACAAAAAAAACCTCTAGTTCTCAGACTGACTTTTTTTCAAGTGAAGTTTCAACTACAATCATTCCAGTCTCCTTATCCCTAAAATGGGGAAATATAGCTGTATTTACGTATTTTCATTCTGCTTCCTTTCACAAAGATTGGTTAATTTACTCCAAATCCCAGGTTAGGCCCTGTGAGATCAGAGAGTTACCCTCTTTAATTCTCGGTCTTTGTGATGCCACGTCTGTCACAATGCAATCAAGGAGATTATACAACTTCAAATGATGTCTCTGCTTTTCCTAGAGGCAGAAAATTCATAGTTTCTAAAAGGCCTTGAGTAAATGAAGAGAGACAAGTACATTTGGGCTAGAAGGGAATACCAGTTTCCAGTAAGCCATTCTTGCTAGCAAGGGCCAAAGCAATGCTTTGAGCATCCAGCCCATAATTTCTATTCAAGAAATTACACCTGTGTCTGAATTGTCTCCTCTGCAAATACAGACCAAATTGCTGCTTTGTGAGAGAACAACAGCAGCAAGTAATTCACGTAAAAAGTCCTATTTCCCAGAAATAACCTTTCGTTGAGGCTCATACATTGAGAAAGTGGGCACTCGCGCAAACCTTATGGCTCTCCGCTCAGATCGTGACCTCCTGTCCTCAGCAGAGGGGTCTCCTGCCTGGGGAGGGTTCTTCCAGTCTCTGATAACTCACCCCAACAGACCTGATTCACCCGAGATACCGAACAGATTTCCATCATATTAAAGATTGATTTACTTGGATATAAGGGTGCAAAAATCGTTCCCTGCTGTGGCAGTTTGATGTTTGCTTTGCAGAGCAGCAGCATGAAGCAAGGACACCTACACCAGACAAGAGACGCAGCTAACGATAAACTCCTGAATAAATAAAATAAATTTGAGAGCTTTTTAAAAACATTCACCAGCTCCACATATAATCACACTCCACAATTATTCTAATTTGTGCAATTAAGAGTTGAATAAACACCATAAATTTAAATGAAAAACCCCAGGCACAGGCTGCTGCTACTACTGGAATATTTTAAAATCCAAAATACACAACGCTGCCGACGATGATCTCTGTAACCAACGCAACAGCAGAGAACCGTACCGAAACCTGGCTAGCACCAAATCAAAGGAATAAAAATAAAGCGGCGGAACTATTTCTCCTACAGCTTATTAGCATCACTTTCTTCTCGGTCCCATGCATTTGTCAAAACCGCCACAACAGTTCATGTGCTCCCGAGGTGGATGTCTTTTGCAAGCTCCCCACTCCCCCCCAGCATCTCCCAAACAAGCAAAAAGCCACCCCGTGTCCATGGGCAGCTGCTGTCATTGCGCCAAGCGAAGGCAGAAATGCCGGGGCAGGCTGAGGAGGGGACTTTAGAGGTGAATGCCCAGCGACTGGTGCGTCCCTCTGGATAACCTTATCCTCCACGGATAAAGTTCTTGATATCTCCAGATAGCCTCCTCACACTGGAAATGGAAGAGGAAAATAGCAACAAAGCCCCAAAGCTCTCTGCCCGCTACTTTCTCCTAGCACAATGCTTTCTGCCCAGTTATCTTTTCCATCAGGCAAGACGTTTCTCCTACTCACCGCTCCACGGCTTTGTCTGCACTAGCATCTTCCTCACCAGGCTCGCCATACCGGAATTTTTAACCGTGTTGTCTAAACCTGCTCCGAACCAAACTGGGTGGAAGAGCTCAAAATAAAAAAACCTGCCAGCATCTAGTCTGCGTCCGTCTGCGCCGCTCCCGCTGCTTTCCCTACTGAGGCTGCACAGGGTCTGGCTGGAGGAGGCTGAAAGCTCCCTGCACACACACACACACGTGTGTGCACACGCACAGGAAGCTTGGAACTGAATCAGTACGAACCGTAGCGACTTCCTTCTCCATGCTGCAGTATCTCTGCTGTAAACAAGCAGCGCACATTAGCTAAGCGAAGCTGAAAAGTCCGGCAGAGAAGGACAAAAGCAGGGAGTGGCCCCGGCGAGGAACAACTATTTTAAATACACAAACATCTTCCCATCAGATTAAACCCAGCTCTTACATTAGGTCAATTCTGAAGCCATTGTTGTGACAGAATAACTCAGGACAAACAGGAGACACCGCTTCCTCCTCTGGAGAGCCTCCTGGATTTCCAGCACCGAGTGTCTTGCAGTGCCTGTATGGAAGACTTCAGAGAGCTCCCGTCCCTCCAGGGAGGGAAGGGAAGGCAAAGAGGGGGAGGCACAGGAGGCACCTTCTGAGAAAGCTGCCACCTTTTCAGACACGCTGGTTTTGTTTTTTCTATCAGAGACCACCCTAATAAAAAGCTTTCTTCCCTCCAAGCTGGAACACCGAAAGGTCTGGGACTACTCAGCAAGCGTCCTTCTTGTTGTCTCCCTGCAGAGCTGGCTACCCAAAGGCCCCACAGCCCATCTCTTCCCCTCCTGTTTTTCATGACAAACCAAATTCTCAAATCGTGCCATAGGAGCAAAGTAAAATCGAATTGCTGCTATCCCTGAAGGCATGGAAATGTGAGATTGAGGGGTCAGGGCCCAAAGGGCCAGGTTCTAACCTGTCAGCCAGTTAAGTGGGCCCCGTGGCCAACCCCCACCTATACTGGGACGACTCAGAAACTAGTCATCTCCAACAAACCCCAAGTCCACATCCACTTGGAATTGGGGCTCCTAGCCACATAGATGGAAATATTTACCATGCACTGGGGCTGTGCACGTGGTCACACAGGTGCACGCGGGTGTGCACGTACCAGGGACCATCCACAATCTCCTGGGAGCCCTTGAGAGGGTCGGGACGCTCACCTGGTGTCCAGCAACGACATCAGGCGAGCAAAGCAGCACGTGGATATTAAGAAATTTAGGCAACAGCCTGTCCCGTTTGGGAAACTGATCCATACAGAAGATAACATGAGCTTCGTGCAGTCCAATACGTCAGCGAACTGCCTGAATACCAGCGTGTGTGTGCATCCACACCGAGACATCCAGAACCTCATTCTTCAGATGTAATGAAATCGCTGCTACAGCACAAAACACAAATCATTTCTTTAACATGCGCCAGCCGAAGAAGGCTTCGCATTAACACCCTCATCCCTGCCAAGTGCTGAAACAATTACCACATGAATATTACCAGGGATTCCTCGGCGGAATGATGCTGTTCTCACGGGGAATCTCAGGAGGAACAGGGCTCTGCACAGCGCCTCAGATTTGTGTTGGTCGAAAGAGCGATTACTTGGGGTGCCCAGGCAGCAGGGACTCCTCAGCCAGGTTGTGAAGGGTGTCCCAGGTAATAAAATTAACAAGCCCCAGGATCAAACAGCTTGGCAGCAAGGGAAAGAAAACGCTGCTTCCAGCAGCTGCGCTCTGAGAACTCAAATTCCTTCATGTCTGTATACAGGGAGAAGTGCTATGGCTGCTCAGCTGCTTCTCACACTCCATAAGGAACAGGAACAAGGTCTTGAATGTGGTCTTTATCTAAGGTCACCTACAAAGAACCGCCTGGTCAGTTGACCCCTTGAAGAGGTCTTTGGGGTAAACTAACGCCATCAGGTCCAGAGACAGGAACGAGAACGAAGAGCAGCACACGGCCTTCAGCTCTGCGCTCCGCTTCTTCCACTCACTTCCATTTTTAACCCTGCTTCCCCAGTATTAGGGACTTCCACCTGACACACATCACAATTATTTGTATGGTTTATGCTTTGGTGATGAGCTGATCACAGCTCCTCGCCCCGTCCCAGAAACAGGAGGAGTCCCGCAGTTTCTTGTCCCAAACATGCCTGGGTTTAGGGCTCTTTTGCCATCTAGGACTGCCCAAAGATCTTTGAAAGTTTAATGCTTCAGGCTGAAGCTCCGCAAGCAGCCCTTTGAATCTGGGCATGCCTCCCTTGCTTGAAAATAATTACGGATAGAAGTAGTAAAAACTTGCTCCGAACAAAAGCCATGAGGTGTTCCTGCTCTGGCAGGGGGATTGGACTAGGCGATCTTTCAAGGTCCCTTCCAATCCCTAACATTCTGTGATTTTGTGAAAAACCTTAAGGTCAATCATATTTTTAACATTGTATGTAAAAACAGTACTTAGATTTTTTGCTTTAATTACAAATTCACTTGAAACCTCAGAACTATCCCTTTTGTGGCTGGGATCCCAGCACACACTTTAAGCACAGGATCCCGTCTTTATGATACCCAGTTCTGATTCAAGAAACAAAAGAGGGTGTTGTGACTGCAGGCCACGTTTGAACTGAAGACCCATGAGCACCTCCAATTTTACAGGCTTCACCAAAAAGGAAGGACATCCTCTCCCCACCCTCGAATACTCCTCCTTCTACATGCTCTTTAAACCAAAAAAAAAAAAAGCTGACATCCAGCACACTGACCTGATGTTTTCCATGCATTTGCCCTCTGATAAGCACACAAATGCCTTCTGCTGGGCGTTTTCCCTGTTAACCTTCCTGAACAGAAACATTAATGCTCAGAAGAAAAAGGAACCTAGTGCAGTAGGTAATGATACTAAATATAAGCCATGAGTCAAATCACTTTGTTTCTCAGGCCTTCCACTTAACAAGTTGCTTCAGAAGTTCCAAAACACCTTCCCTATGCAGCTCCCAGAGCAGCTGATTTCTCAATTTTATCTAATATTTTTCTGAGAGTGACACACAACCTTAACACCAGAACCATTACAAATGTGTGGAAAAGACCCAACTCAGGCAATGCTTTTACTAGCCACTACTATTAAAAATCTTACCAGCGGTGAGCAAGCCACAGAAGCGTATTGCCACGGACGTAGCGAGCAGAAAGGAGGTGCAGAAGGAAGCTTGCAGGATGGGGACTAGCAGGGGACGGCCGCGATTCCTCTCGGGAAGCTCCACGATGGGCTGGGTGGCCGCTGAGCAAAGCTGTGGGTACAGCGGGGAATCTGTACCCCAAACCCAAGCCAGCGACGGGAAGGAGCCCAAAGTGTTCAGCCAGCCTTGAAAGAGCAGCGTCAAGGCTGGCGACGTGACAAAAAGCCAGCGGGAGATGCTTCCCGCTAGGTGAAGGGCGGTGGGAGGCTGCTTTTGAAATGGAGAAACGCACACTTTTTATAAAGAGGAGATTAAATATCTAACAGGCGGGTCAATGGAGGAAATCAATGATGCATTAATAGTTTTGATCATTCTCAAAGTATTTACACGGTCTGTATTCAAAGGCTTGCTTTTTAAAAAAAGATGAAAGACCTGCTGGATTATTAAAAAAAATATATATTCGCATTACCATGTTCATTCCTAAAGCTTATCTCTACAGATATGCACCAATTCCCACCTCCCATCCCTGCAAAATGGGTCCTGGCTGGAAAAAGTAATCTAACTGAAAAATGCATCTTCAGTGCCCTCTATTCAAGACTCTCTGTGCAATAACGTGGCATGAACATAACTGAGAAAAAGAGCACTGAGGCTGCATGTGAGGTTGCTGTAAGTCTGTTTGCAGAGATGGGCTTCATTTGGGAGCAGAAGCACAGTTATTTTCAATGCCTAAATGACCATTACAGCTCCAGGTCTCTGCTTTGCTTCATCAAATGTGAAGCACAGGCACGTTAGCAGTATCTGTGGGCATTATTAACACTGCTGTGTTTGATGGAATGATTATGCTTTATAGGACACCTAGAGCAAGGGAGGGGGAGACCACGCACATCTCCAGAAATGTGCTGGTAAAGTGACCCGTTGTCTTCTTGAATCCAAGCTATCAAAACCAAATGTCTCTACTAACTCAGGACAGGACAAGAAACACTGCAAAAAAGTTGCCAAAAATAAACCAAAACAAAACACCACCACCAACAACAAAAAAAAACAAACAACAGAGGCCAGGAAGCAGAGGCCAGGTCCTTTGTCAGAGGGCAGAGGTCAAGAACAGTGAGTCTGGAGGAGGGGACGTCACGGCTGTCCTGGGAGAAGCAGCTGCTGGGATCTGCAGCACTCGGCAACTCCAGGTTGTCACAAAAGGCTCAGGCAAAATGCTGCCCCCAGAATACAGCTGCACTGTGCCAAGTGCTTCTCGCCTCAAGCACAACATTGCCAACGAACAAATCACCTTTGCTGGAGCTTACCCGGTACTCGAAGACTACATAAAACATCTACAGAGAAGGATAAGGCTTCCTATTTTGTCAACAAAAGGTTTGGATGAGGAAGAATTTGCAGATTGCTCTCTCCTTTTCCCACTGCCCTCCCAGCCCCAGGAGGCAGACAGTTTTCTGCGTAAGCATGCAAGGGAAGGCGCGCTAAAGATTGCTTCGGAGTTGCAATTTGAGCCAGACACAAAAGACAAGAAGCTAAATTCAGAAGATAGGAAATCTGAAACGCGAGTAAATGCCTTTGAAACCTGCACAAATTACACCGCTGCCAGTAAGGGGGAAAGCCTTTGTGGCTGACCCAGGGCCAGGAGTGCCAGCCTGGCAGCCCTCAGCTGCAAGGAGTTCTCAGCAGCCTAATTGCCTCGGTTAGCTGCTGAGCGAATAACCCAGAATCCAGGAAATTTATTGCAAACTGACTGAGAAACAGCCCCTGGTTCATTAGGCCGGTTAAGGTGCTTTTAAGTGAAATGAACAATAAAGAGATTACAGCTTCTTAATCAAACTGCACTTTTTTAAGAAGCAAGGGAGGGAAGAATGGAAGGGAGAAATCAGGGAGAGGGAGGGTGGGAAGCTAAAACAGGGTCAAGTTTCTACAACATTTTAAAAAACGGGGAGAAAATGGAAGAAATGTGCACTCAAATTTTGTCTTCACACTTTCCTGGTCCTCATGCAGGATCTTGCAGTCGCTAGCCCAGCGTAAACAGATGCACATAAACTGGGAATGGGGCTTGGCATCTCTCTAGAAAAACAATTTTAGGGTCCATATAGGAGATGCAAATATATTTTTACAACCCTATACTGTCTGCACCTGCATCACACGCATCTCCCATCTGATCACTGCTAGCACAGAGCCGTTCCCAGTCGCTGCCACTGGCTCTGCTGAAGGAGAGATGAACAACGTTGTCAGCACCCGAGCAGAGAAAAACGCATCAGGCCTTGCCTCACCCTGCACCCTTGCTTTGAAGGAGGATCTCCAGCTGAAGGATGCTAAAGAGACAAAAGAACAAGTGAGCACTTCTTCACTTCATGGTACTCTGCATAAAGAGAACATAATCCCCCAAAACGCTGTTACCTATTTATTGTAGGATACCACCAAGGTAAAATAACAAGGTAGAGCTGTTACTGTGTTAGTAAACAGGACGACCTCCTCAGGCAGAGGGGAGCCCAGCACCCCGTTCCTGGAGCACCCCTCTGGGCTGGGATTTGGCAGATGAAGAAGAGCCGGGCTGCTCGGTTCCCCTCCCAGGACAGAGGAGAAATGGGCCCGGCTCTCCTCTCTGCTCCCAGCACCTCTCTCCCCATCGCACTTCCTCCAGCAAACGCTTTCCATCGCTGTAACTCCAGACCCGACTGCGCGCTCTCACAGCTGGCAGACAGCTGCCACAAAACCCACACTTAATCCCCAAACTTGAGCACATTTGCTACAAAAACAGAAGAGTTCGGAACCGCACGAGAATCTTGTAATTAGCTCTCTGAAATAACCCCTGAAACCCGTGGCAATCCAAGTGCTCCAGGATTTATTTTTCCCCAGAAAACCTCAAACGAGCATTTCAGTCCCATGTCATCATGCGAATCCAAACTACCGTTTTTGAGAAATCAGGGAATTTTACATTGGCTCTGTGAAAGTCCGAAGGCACAGTTTTTTGAAGCAATTGCTTTTCCCTTAGCGAAACAGAGAAGCAGTTGTTTCCAGTCGTTTTGTACCACTCCTCCTAATCCACTTTCCTTTAAGTCAGCAGATGCATACACAGCCACAGTGCAGCCACTTGTGCTTTGGAAAAGATGGGATGAGAAAAACTTCAAGATATCATAGCCCAAAGAAGTAAATCCCACCTTCCCACCAGAGTCCAGCTCTGTTACTTAATTAGAGTGGTGAATTTTCCCCTTCTTCTGTGCTTGACATCCTGGTTTTTTTTTTTTAAAGCTGCAACTAGCAAGAAGAAATCAACCCCACCTACCTTCCTCTCTTCCTTCCTCTTCAAAAGTCTGTCCGGAGAGGGCAAAAGAAAGAAGCAGGGGCAGCATTTATGAGAGAGATGCTTCCCTTACAGGAGGAATTGGAAGTATCCTTACGCATGAGCAACAATTCCCTGCCTACCGAAGCAGAGCCGGCTCGGCCGCTCACGCGTGTGACCGCGATCCAGCAGCCGGCTGGAAAACCTGGGGGTGCAGCTGAGCATCGTGCCCACGTCGCCTTATTTGACAATAAGAAGCCAAAAAATTACTTAATGAGGGCAAAGCCTTCCTCACAAGAGTAAAACTGAGATAGAGACCAGTTTTAAATGGGGCACCATTGTCGTGAAAGGTGCTCTGGAGCCCCGGAGCAGGACTTCAAATGCTAATGCACCACCGCCACATCAATAACCTGAGCAGCGTCATTTGTGCAAAATGGTTTTGCGTAAAATGATCATAGTAAGGGAGGAGGGGCAGGGTGAGTGAAAAACCACAAATCCCCTCGCATTTATTTCCCCAACTAAAGCACAAATTTGGAGGCTGAGTAGGGGACAGCCAAGATTGTCCTCGTGGCACAGAGACGAGATAAAGCTTTGCCTTCTGCTGGCAGCTGCTGAAAACGTCTCTAATTCTCCAACGGACTCAGAAAGAGCACAGGTAGAAGCAAACCTAGGGAACATCCTCATCCACAGGGTATGTATTTTGATGGGAAAGCAGCAGGATGGCACGCTGCCCCACGTGGGGCAGCTGCAAGGAAAGGAAGCCCACAGACAAAAGAGACAGGATGAGATATACCATGAGCTATGTCAGAAGGAAATGAGAGAGGAGGAAGAGGAGAGAGAATAAAGCCAGCGTGGTTGCTCGGGGGGTGGAGGGAAGAGATGAAACACAGGAATTGCAATAAATGAAGTGTATGCAACTGGTTCTTTCCTATAGAAACTGGAGAGGACAAGATCCTACAGGTATTTTTCACCTCAGCTAACAAGCACGTATCCTCAGGCTAGTGAGGTGTCAGGCACATTTTTCTGAAGACTTGAAGAAATATTTACATTAGAATTAAAAATAAAAGGGAATGCGAACTTCATCCGATACGCAACCTGAATCCAATCCCCGCTTATAAATGGCCATGGCTGGAGACAAAGCAACACGGCAGGATTAGAGGCCTCTGCAATGCAGTCAGCAACAGCTGAGGGGTAAAGTTGGAAAAACACCAACGGCCTTAAGAATGCCAAATTAAGTTTGCTCGCACAGTTGCTGCTAGCAAAAATACAAAGCCTTCCTCTCTGTCTCTGCACCACCTCCTTCAGAGCAAAGCCAGGGATGCTGAAAAAAAAAAAAAAAAAGCTAGGAAAATTTTTCTACACTAAAATCATAGAAAAATGGCATCTTCTGCTCTGTCCCACCTCCCTGCCCTCTCGCCAGCCAGGTGAGTGACCAGGACCACTGCACAACTGGGTACAGCCCCGTGGATAGCCCCACACTGAGGTTTTTGGTGGAGCCCGCTCAGGAGCGGCCACGTTATTCCCACTTCGTCTCATGGCAAAACATGCCATTTTGAGTCAACGAGGTCATGATGGAATTGAAAAGCGTTTTCACACCGTGTCACGGATAAATGGACCGTGCCAGAGCTTACTGCAATACTGGCTGGGCACCACAAAATGCCTCCTGCACCTCCTGGTGCTGCCACCTCCTCACCAAGCACCAAGGGCTAGGCTGCAACCGGAGCAAGGGCGAAGCAGCAACAGGCCCTGAGCTGCAGGGGCGGCTCTCAGAGCCCTGTAATTACAGGAACGAGCCAATTCATTAATAGAAGGCCTAAATGCGGCCCCCCCAGGGGCTGCAGCTCCGCCAGTGGCACTTGGAAAGGAAACGTCGCTCCTGCCAGGGAGCCGCGGCGGCAGAAGGGAAGAGCGGCCGGGCGGTTATCGGCAGTGAGGAATCACCTACTCAGGGAACAACGAATGGATCTGATTAGAAAAAAATTACACTGCAAATAAGTTCATTTCACACAGGCCACATTTAGACGCAGAACAGCTAAGTCTCGTTCACCTTTCTGTGGCAGATTAGCAATAGAAATTCTCAGCCTGCAGCGAAATCAAAGGATTTCCTCGCTGCTAGTGAAGTAAAAGTCACAGTGCTGCAATTCTTAATGATCTTATCGCTGTGGAAATGCTCCTGGTTCCAGAACACAGCTGCTGGCATGGTAAGGAGGGTGCCAGGGAATTGTTCAGCCCCCCGACAGGAGCAGAGCAGGCGACTCTCCTCTGCAAGGGGAGGCTTACCGCCAGAGCTCAATCAGTCCTGAGGGCCCCCAGCAAATTCTGTCACTGCCTACAAGTCATCCTTCACAGGAACACGTTCCTGGAAGTTTTCTTGTAAACAGCATTGTAAAACACATGTCACTTTTCCGGTCAAGCTTATGAAAATGAGTCACATGAAGTATTTGCAAACTTTCTACAACTGCAGATGAATTCAACTTTATCTTGGTCCCATACCTACAGACCAGGATTCTGGAGAACTGAAAATGCTTGGGAAGATATTTAACAAGGAACATGGCAAATTCTGCCTCTTGTGAGTAGATGGGATGTAGATATTGCCAAATTTGTGCATGGTTATCACCCCTGCTTAAACCCGCTCTGACACGACACTCCGATCTTTTACACATAGCAGCCCTATCGGCATCCTGGACGTGTTATAGATTGCTCTGTTTTCCTGACTAGTTAGAAAAAAGGAAAACACCATTACTCACCTCTACCCATTACAACAGGAAAAAGAAATCACCTATTGGGAGCTGCTATATCTATATTCCATGAGATTCAGCAGGCAGAAAGAGCCCTTGAAAAAGGAGCCTGATTATTCACATGTACAAGAAAGCACAAAGTCAAAGAGCAAGCACGAGGAAAGCTGCCCCGTCAGCAGCGTGATGCCACGTTCCTTGGAAATGCTGCCACTTCGTTACCTCTCTTCTCAAGGAATTAAGCAAAGCTGCAGCACTCGTGAAGATGAGCAAAAGGAAAAAGGGGTAAGGAAGTGAAGGTGAGGCAAGCAATCCTCAGAAACAGGATTACCCACAAAGTAACCCTGATAAACACGCTGCATTGCCTGCCCTTTGCTTTCCGTCTCGCGCAGCTCTTTCGTACACCCCTCAGCTTATGTTTTGCTTATTTTATTTTTTTTTTTCATACAAAAGAAAAGGAAGTTGCACACAGCTTGGAGCGTGTCTGCAGAAACACAACACTGCATCAGCAGCAAACAGCCACAGGCGAGCAGTCAGCAACTCTGACACAGGCGGTACGAGGGACTGCACACACTATGGTCCTTTTGTTACCAGGGCTGAAGGACATCAAATATTTATCTCATTTGACTAGCACGTGTTGCTCCAGCACACTTCCAGCTTACACAGTCTAAGCTTTTGGTCTGAAAACAAGAAGTTTTTAAAATTTGAATTTTACATTTCCAAAGGAGACTGAAAGACCAAGCATTGGTCCACAGTGGCAGAAATGCAAATGGCCTGAAATTGTTCTGACAAGACGTTAATTCTCAAATTTTTATCATCAGGTTAGTAGTGAAACAGGATATTGGACTCTTAAATCCCTCCCTCCCTCCCCCAAAGTCACTCTATCAGATTTGCTCCAAAAGCAAACAAAGAAGAGGCACACAAGAATACATTTAAAAGAACAGGTACGGGAAGAGTAACAACAGGTCTTAAAGGGAAACCTTTTCACTTCCCACATGGACGAATGCTGATTGTAAATAAAAGCAAAGGCTTTAAAAAGGAAAAGTGTTGCTGTACAATGGCATGTATTACGTTACATGGACTGACCTCAGCAAGAGACCTGCTGAAAGCTGGACTTTGGGCTGTGCTCACGTACCTTGATGCGACATGGAAGTAGTAGCTTGCAAGGGAAGAAGCTCGCACTCCAATTCCTTGTATTTTAAGGGGGAAAAAAACATCAACACCTTAAAATCACTTCTTCTCAAGCACTTTCAGTCTCAGCAAGTGCTCTGAGTGAACAGACCGACAGACCCGAAGACACTCCCTGCATGGCTGAGAATGCCCCTCTCCACACGTGGCTGTCTCCACGAGGAAGCCCCCACCCTGACTTCTGCTTTCACTGCGTGTGCTTTTCCTTTCATCTTGGGTTCCGCTGCGCCACCATCCAGGGCTCCTTGGGAGACGAGCAGCTTGAGATCAGAGGGACTATACAACCTTCAGCCTGCCTTCCTCATGCCAAGCCCAGTTCTTTTGTTCTCGCCCAGCACCTCTCCGAGGCCAAGGTGCCCATCACGCTTACACCAGGCACGCTTTGGACCCCATGCAGGGGCACAGGTCCCAGAGCAGGACACAGACGTGCACGAGCATCCTGGCTACAAACCTTTGAGGACTATTATCAGTAAAGAAACGATACAGTAAGTTTTGTTCAGCGAGAAAAAATGGAATCAGGTACCCAGGAGGCCTTCTCATCTTCCAGTCGTTCCTGTTTGCTATTTCGGCACGGAATCTATTCAGGCTTCAACGTACAAGACAGAGCCCTGTATGGCATCGCATTCATAACGTCAAAACCCTGGCTGGAAAACTAGCATCAAATGCAAGCTAGATGTAAGCACGAGCGTGTAACAATGGAGAAGAGGCAGAGAAAGGAACAGGAACATCGCTCTGAGGCGAGGTTTCGAGGCAACTGTCTAGGGAGTTTCTGCTTCAATGAAATCCCTCTTTAACAAGATCTCCTCGGTGCAAAGGAACACTTCAAAGCTAAGCTACCACTCGCTGAAATTCTTCAATTAAATTGGAGCAGATAGTTCGAAATGAGCTTCAAATTACAGAAACTGGCCCTGAAGGCTCCTTGCAGGATAACTTTATTTAGATAATCAACATAATAATAATACTGGAGGAAAAGTGACAAGAGCAGCACAAATATCCTACTTTAAAAAAAAATAAAAATAAAAAAATAAAGCCACACTTCAGCTTTCAGAAGTCATCTTTCTGCCTGCCCCGAAACAATGGGACTCTGTTCTCTTTGTACTCCTGACATGTTTTATTTCAGCCACCACACCCAGTTCTGGGAAGGGCACTTCGATAGCCGCTGATTTGTTTGCAAGATGGTGCAAGGTGAAGTCAAAGTTAATGATCCCATATCCTGCTTGATTTGTTTAAAAAATAAAAAAACTTCACACCACTAAACTCGGAGACAAAATTCAGCCGCACATGCACAATCAGGGATTGAGTGAAAGGGCTGAAAAGTTTGCAAGATCTACAATTGACGGGGGAGTTTGGTTCAGCAGGGAACAGGTCACGATCAGATTTGCTTTACGTAGCTCGGGCAGCTCTTGGATGGCTGGTGGTCGTAATACCCTGAGCCTATTTCCACCGGTGACCTAGATATGATAGACAAATTGCACTGATGCTAATCCAGATGAAATCAAAGTGAACCAGAGCGTGCACTGGAGAGGGAGGGTTGGTTTTTCTTTCCACTTGTACATCACAAGGTACATAAGGTCCCGTACCTAGGCTGAGGAGCTGAATAGGGCAAGCAGATAATTTTTTACAAGTCAGTTTTGTGTATGATCACCGAGCTGGCCTCTCAGCTGGAACAATAAAAGGATTTCAGCCAAATGAGCATTACTTCCTCCAGACCATCTTTTAAAAATTAAACTCTATAAAGATAACAACAGACATATTCAGAGCTAATTATAACAGAAATGTTGTAGTGGCTAAAAATGCTAAAAAGAGGCAGTGGGAAAGGAAGGAAGGTAGCTTAGGAAAAAACAAAAATAAACAAAAAAACAGGGCATGGCAAACCTGTCACGCTCAGCCCTCACACAGCACCCACAGCGAGATGGAAGGTGGGATGTGCATCAGCTCCATGGGCATCGAACGTCCCAGACCTCAAGAAAGAGCCAAGGACATGCTGAGGCCCCACAAATATCTCAACATGCAAGAAACCAAAAAAGTCTGAGTAATGAGCAGAGAGGAAAAATTCAGCAAAGCTTCTCACCCTGCTTTCTGTCCCACTGAGAGCAACAAGGGGAGAGCAGCCCTGCTGCTGCACCTGCACCCAGCTTCCCAAAGCCCAAGCTCACTCCGTGAAGCCAGCATGAACCGAGGACACGTGGTGGGCTGTTTTATTTTGGGCTGAAGGAGAAAGCTGCTCTCAGCAGTGACTGTAACAGTAGAAACAGGTAAATTCTAACTGGGAGAAACCCATCTCCTCATCCAGAGAAAAACAGAGGCCTTTAACCGAGCTCTCCAGGGCAGCAGGGCACATGTGTAAGCTCTGACTTACAACAGGGACCTACAATCTTCTCTAACCGATCGGAGGAGCCGATACAGGCTCTGCTGCTGAGGATGAGAGCGCCAACCTGGAGGATGCAGAGGAATCCAGTAGTGGGAAACGACCATGGAAGTGACTGATGACCAAAAAAACCCACAAATTATTTTTTCTCTTCACAAGCAAGTAGATGTGAATTAACAACTTTTCAATCCCCCCCCCCAACAACTCTTATTAAAAGATTCCACACAGCTTCTACAAGCCAGTTATAAAGTAGACAAAGTAGACTGCAAAAGTCACTATAATAAGAAAAAAAAACCCTACCATTTGCAAAATTATCTTGTAAAACAGGGAAATAAAGTTTCATCACCTGTGAAACCAGCACAAGTATGAATGACATAGCGGCCAGGTTAAAAAAGCAGCAGGTTTGGTCCATCGAGGATGCCCAATCGAATGGTACAGCACCCAGATAAATGTGTATCCCCCAGCTGAATCATGTTATAATTTCTTATACCCTTGCCCAAGAAAAAAAAAAAAATGCTCGAGAAAGGCAGATAAAGGGAGTCGGGATAAGCATTTGATCTCAAAAGTAAAACCCCAAATTGAAACAGACGCTTCACGTTAAAAAAAATCATTTATAAACATGCCCTTTGGAGAGCTAGAGCAGCGCTGTCTCCCCTCGGAGCCTGCAAGGCAACATGTTCATTTGTTCCCCACGCGCTGCCTCCAACAGCAGGTGCAGCCAGGGGGACTGCTGCTAAAAGCCAAGATAAAATGCAGTTTATCTTTGCAAACACTAATATTAATCAATTCCTTCTGCAGATAAAACAATAAATGTTTGTTCCCACAGATGGAGGGAGCATTATTTAAACCGCGACACTATTCTAGTAAATCCGAGACAGATGGGCCAGGATTCAGGGACAAGTGAAGTTGCTGTGTTTATGATAAGGGAATTAGAATGACAGAAAGCCTCTTGCTGGGAAATGCGGGATCTGGTAGATTTGCATTTGCTTCATAAAGAAGGAGAACGCTCTACAAACACGCTATTCAGGGTCACTGAGCCAGAACAGAGTGGAGGCAGTGCCTAGGAAGAGGGCGCGCGGATTTCCAGGTAATTGTCCTCGAGTGCCGGCCACAGAGCCCCGCGGGTCACCGCAACCAAACCAGAAGTAGGGGTCTGACTTACCTCATCGTGCTACTCTGTGTCTGAAAACAATGTGTGCTCTCTGGGGAGAAGGAAGAAAGAAAGAAGGTGGGGGAGAAATTGCCCCAACCTCTCGTATCACAAGTATAAGAAAGAAAGGAAAGAAGTATCCAAAGTCAGCTGGAAGAATGTGGTGCATTACGAGTGCTACAGAGGATCTGTGGCCAGTGAAGCTTCTTCATCTCTTACGGTTGAAATGGTGTTCAAATGAAGACAGGATCAAAACACATTTTATCTCTGTTTCTAGCTTAGCTACATGTTACTGAAGATGGACTTCCTTTTTTCTTTAGCCCGCAAAGAAAGAGTCAAAGGTGTTAAGTGAATGGTGGACCTGAAGCCTTGCGACCGATAAAGCAAAACGCATCCCCTTCAGTGAGTGCTGACTGAGCCTTACTCAGGCCAGGCTTCAGAGGTGTCACTGCAAAAGACTTCAGCCCCAACAAGGAACTGCTGGGGTCCCTGCTGCTGGCTTCACCTACCACTGCAAGTAATACACTGCGGAAAAGGAGAAAAAAAAAAAAAGACAACTTTGCATATACTGTTACGACAGAAAGTGGATGCACACAGGCTCTATTAAGAAGACTTCTCCAAACTGGCATTTTTCTAATGATCCTGTGCATTGGGAGGATGCTGCCTGAAAGAAGGATCAGATTAACAAGGTTGTAGGGCAAAAGAAAAAAAGGAAGGCAAAGTAACCAAGCATATGTATATTAACTCAGGCAGCTGCCAAAACTTATTTAAAATGTTTAACGGGACAAGTAAAGTATGGTAACATTTAACCAAAGTAACTAAGTTTATTGAACAGAACCTGTAGGATTTCAGGCAGATATCATCCATCTTCTTTATATCCCACTGTCAAGCTGCTGTTAGTTTGCTCTCTGATTACACATCTTTAAAAGTGGGCACTGGCGATAGCACGCTTAATGAACTTCTAACAAGGCTTTTTATTTTCCCACTCGAGACAAAGCTTTGAGCACTAACAAAGTCATTCCTTTGCACCTAACACAGCCATTCCTTTGCACTCTGCCTATTTCTTGCTCCTTGATAAAGCTCCAGCCTGGTGACAAGAGCAGCACCAGTATTACTGAGGGCTTATGGTTTGCAAGAGGAGAGACTCGGGGCAAACCATTTTCTCCTAACTGGATGCACGTGGAGCAAATGGGAAAGAAGATGAAAGATTGCAAGTTGATACTGTAAGAAGAGAACAAAACATGGAATGATGTGTGCTACATGACTTAAAATAAGCCAAAACGTGGCTGCCTGGAGGTCATTTTCAAATCCAAGCAGCCTTTGCCTTCATTAGCCACTGTTATTGCTCCACATTAGAATGTTTCCAACAGGAAACAAGGGTCAAAACCACTGAAAGTATCAACAGCTTAATATTTGAG
Organism: Aythya fuligula; assembly: GCF_009819795.1. NCBI lineage: Eukaryota > Metazoa > Chordata > Aves > Anseriformes > Anatidae > Aythya > Aythya fuligula. Next base: position 20,415,221 of record NC_045566.1, on the reverse strand, counting down.
ATAGGAAAAATAAAAAACACAACAAAACCGAACTAATTGGTATTCCAGAAAGTAACTTTTTAAAGCACATTCCTCAGCTACAGGCAGGAGCCACCCAGGCACGTAGCACCGACTGGAGGGATGGGGTCAATGGGCACCTCCTGTGCCCACCACCGGAGAGCAGGACAATCCCACAAGGGCTGTGCCATTTCCCCACGAGGATGAGTGTACCCCGTATACTGCGGCCAGCATGACTGCCTGGAGAGATTACCTGATTTTTCTGGGGTTGTATTCTCAGGTACTCGTAGCATTCTCTTTTTCAGTGCTCCCTAATTCAGGACATACCTTGACACAGAACCTGTTTCAGGCTGGTACAAAAATGCCCTTAGAAGTACTCTTTTTTTTGAAAAGCAGTGTACATTTATGCCTTGATCGATTGCATAAGACAAAATTACAGCTAAAATAAAATGAGAAAAAAAAAGATGACAACTCAAGTTTAGCAAAAGAGCCTTCTAAACCTGATTTCATCACATCTCCTGACTCTTGTTGGCATGATGTGCTGGCAGTAAAGGAGCTGCTTTGTGTAATCTTTGTGTGATTGTCTTCCTCTGAAACAATTTTAAAAAAACATAAGGCTGATTAAAATGCAAGTGCAAGAAGCATTTCATCTCTACAGCAAAACCTGTTTCTTCTGGTCTTATCAGTATTTTCACTCGAGGTGCTTTTAACTCCTATCTTCCATCTTTATTGCTTGTATCCATGTTGATGTTGAAACACTTTAAAAAAGTGTGTATCAGGTCACAGGCTTAAGGGCTGCTATTTTTGTTGGGTTTTGTTTTTGTTTTTTTTTTTCAAAAGTTTCTTAGAACTTAGAAACAATTTCTTCCTGCAACAATGAACCTGTTCCTCTTTGCAGCAGACTAAAATTCCAAAGGCTCTTTGTTTACTTCCTCATTTGCCACAACCCTCCAACCCCTCCGTTTTTCAAACAGTGCGGTTCTGGGAATACAAGGTTTCTTAACAAGCCGCCGCCAAAAAGCCTGAAGATAGCAGAATTATTGTCACTTACTAGCAGCCATCTACGAGCTTCAAAAAAAAAAAAAAAAGGGGGGGGGGGGGAGGAAGGAAAAAAATAGAAAAAAAGAAAAACTGAAAAACAAAACCATATCTAGATTTCACTGTCTAACTGCAGTACTAATGGATGTAATCACTGAGGAAACGTCGAACGTTTTATCTGTGCCTTAATTCTACTATGGAAGTTCTGAGAGAAGACTTTTACAATTACTAAATCCTTTTTTGCAGTTATCTTGGATGGCTGCATTTAACTACTGCACTTGCTGCATCTTGTTTTAAAAAAGGTCCCCTGGTCCCCCAGATAAGCCCAAGTGACACAAGGGCAAAAGAAGGAAGGGTGGAGCCGAGGGTGGAGAAAAGACGAGTACCACCAGCTTTACATACCACAACTCTCAATTAATCTAGTATTTTGCTGGGAGATTTTAATTTGATTTCAAACGCTCACCTCGCCTTCACATAGACAGCTTTGAGATCTCTTCTACTCGCTGCCCATTAGCGTGGTACAGCACAAGACGTTAAGGATAAGACACCCAAGGATAGCTGGCAAATATTCAAAGCTACTGATGGCAAAGAAACTCAAGAAGCAGAAGTGTTGAAAGGGATGGAGTAATCGTGGACAGCATACTGAACATGAGACTGTTGTGGAAAACCGAGCCAGTAACTAAGAGGGTTTCTAGATGCAAATGACTGACCCCAGAGGATGTGTTACGACCGTCCGGGATTGCTGGGGCACTTTTTGGACACTTTATTTCTAGGAAGTTGCTGACGAATGGTGAGAGTGAAGAACAGCAGCAACAGGGGAGTGAGCTGCAGGACCAAATGTGCGACAAACTGGAAGTTAGGGAGCTCCTAGGGAGCTGCAAGTCATTTTGGGTTCTGCACAGCTCCCTGGCCCCTGACAGTTTCTATCATCTAACAGCGTCCTACTTCTGCTTTCTCAATTTCCCCAGCCCTTCATCCACCGCAGCAGCAAACACTCAGCTCCACTTCTCATTACGGGCAGACAATGAGCACACCAAATAAAACCCTGCAAGCGCAAGCCTTGTTTCCTAAGGTGCTGGATGCTACCTACAAGAAGTCCCTTCCCGGCCACTTGAGAGATTTAAACAAAGATGTGATTTCTTTAAACTTACTACCAAATAAAATCAGGGTAAAAAGAAAGGCTTAATATTCCCCAAGCATTTTCTGGAAACATCCCGAACGCCAGCTGAAACGCACCGAGAGAAGCGGCTGAAGCAGCATAACCCGGGCTGCTGAAGTAAGCTGGAGATACCCATAAGCGTTCTTGTGAGCAGATCCACGTGGGCTGCTATGAAGGACTCTGTAGCTCTGCTGCTGAGGATACGAGGGAAGGAAAGGATATTATTAAAATGTTTATTATGGTAATACATAGAAATTAATTTGAAAAAATCAGCTCCCACTACACAAGGCTTATAATGAGCTTACAGCCTAAACGCTGATGCTTTGTCAGATTAGGCGTACTTTGCTTCCTTGGCGTTTCACAGCGCAATGTAGCTTTCTTCTGCTTCTTTAGGAAGACATCTCCTTCAATATTCTATTAGCAGGGAAATAGGGCTAAGGGACAGAAATGTCATCCTTTGAAAGACAACAGGATTTAAAAATGAACCGAGGGGGAAAAATATCCAGTTAACACTGGACTGTTTTTTTTTTTTGAGAAAGTTAATGTCATTTTACAGTTCAGAGCTTGCTAACGTTGGGTTACAGAGATAACAGGATTTACATGATCATGACAATTTTTAAAATACCCCATCACTATTACTAAATTTTACTTGTCCTGCAGACAAGTCAAAGCAATTTTCTACTTGTCAGAGATGATAAATCAGTCGTCTGGTGACACTGACAGGTGGATTTGTCAAATCCCCCTTGAAATACTTCAGTCTCTGCTTTCAGGCTGCTGTGAGCTCCAAGCACAGAGTAACACAAGGGAGTGAGGCAGGGATTACGAAGAGATTTTTAGATTTTCAGGACTGCTGTCCATTTGCCTGGCTTTCTGGGTATTTTCTCTCTGAAGTGCAAGAACAGCATCCGGCTGCTGGGCTTGATTCTGGCACCTCACCCACAGAAATCCAGTTAAAAGCAGAACAGTTAAAAAAACACGCTGCACTTTACAAAAATACATCTTGTTCATAAATATACCAACTTCTCTTTTCTTCAAAGCACAGCTAAGGCAAGATAAAATTAAACCCCTTTTCTCCTAGCCGCTGCGTTTGCCTCTACAAGCTCTCCAAAAGAAACAAGCAGCCTTTGAAAGAAAAAACCTGCTGTGAAGACATGTGGACAGAGGTGGGTACCTTGTGCCCAGCAGCCAGGAAAGCTCCTGCTTCCTCACAGCGAAGGTGCAAACCTCCCAGAGGTGGGATTTCAGAGCACAGCCTCCTCACCAGCCCTCCAGACCCCTCCAGGGAGGAGGAAGGGGATGTTTGCAGCGTTCCTCCAGATTTCTGCATTAGATCCTCCAGCTAAAAGCACAGCGTAAGGGCGTTTTTGCATCGTTTTGACAGCGGGGCGGTTCAGACTGATTCCTGAGCTGCTGGGGAACACGTCCTTCCTTCTGCACACCTCGCTTGGCACACAAGCAGTGGGAGAAAGGCACAAGCACTTCTGGCCCCCGACAGAGTCCACACAAATCCCCACGGCCTCCCCTCTTGGCTGGAGGCTGAGCCAGGGCTGCCGCTCGCCACAGCAAGCAAGCAGGGTGGAAACAGTGGCAGCCTGGTTTAGAAGGCACCCGATGAATGCAGCCATTTGGTCTGGGTGTAACAGACACAGCTCCAACTCTAATAAAGCCAGTTATTGGAGCGGCGAAGCGCAGCTGTTCTCCCCGTCCCGCCACCCACACCGTGCTGCGAGCACCGAGACGGAGACCGAGGGGTGAGGCGAGGAAGCCAAGTGGGAAAATGAAATAAATCACTTGGAAAACAGCTGGATGGTAAAAATGGTCAGCCCTTAGGCTGGAGAACTACTCTAGATCCTGCTGTTTTACATTACCATTAACTTGTATCTAATTGCCATCTGGGTAAGCAAGCTACTTTTTAAGGGAGACACATGTAAATCCATCTGCACTTATTTCCAAAGATAAGCTGCCACTGTTGCCAGAGAACTGGGAGCAGAGTTGCTCAAAGTTTTAGGAAGCAAAAAGACTTTTTCCTCGGATGTACTGCGATTTCTTACCAATTAGGGAATTCTTCCTATCAGGAAGCAGTTATGTGTTGCAATACTCTTAAGGGAGAGACACAATTAGGAATAGAACTGGAGAAAACTCTTCAATTTTCCAAGTGACTTCTAATTCAGGCCGCATTGGCACTATCAATAGGAGGGAATAAGAGGAATCATACTGTCCTCTCTCCCCTTCTGTTGTCAAAGGAAAACTGAGCAAAGCATAGAGGCAGCCAATCTCTCTTTCAATCCTAAAAACCAACGGCATTCAGATTAGAACATGGGTTTGACGAGGACAAAGGGGGAAAAATGCAGAGGAATAATACCCATGATGGCTCGTCAGAATATTAAGGAGATGGCAGATTGTCAGAGCTTTGGAATAGGGTGCTGGTAACTCATCACAGCTCCTGTTCGGCTTCCAAGCAACAAAATGTGTCCGCATGTGTTGGAGAACAGATTTGCATCCGTTGCTTCCTATCCTCTGATGAAGAGCAATACTGAATAAAAAATGGGATAAAAATTAATAGCTTTCCCTCATGGGTGCCAACATTTTGCCCACCTTACTGGATATTTCAACCAGAGAAAAAAACATCCTAAAAATTCTACAAACCACTAGAAGCTTTCACATGCCTTGCCTCTGTACAAGCACGGCCTCTGTACTGAGCTCGCCTCCAACAAAAACAGCTTCCCCCCCTTCACCCCATACCCTGCTGGCAAGAAATGTGGAGAAAGAGCTGTTCTGTCCAGCAATCCACTGGGTAACACAGCTTGACACCACACTGCAGCTGGCATCCACAGCTTTTGCTGAATTCTTCATTTTCTGCCCAATCACATCCAGTTCATTCAACCTCAAAGACCTACTGAGGCTCAGCCCAAAGCCCTAAGCTCAGCTTTTGAGGCAAGTGACTCAAAGCCGGTTACTTTTAGCCTCGTTACTGGCAATTTGGGCCCTTTCAGCTCTCCACGTACAAGCATACCCACACCTCACGTTGATACCAGCATGCGTGCTGTGTCCAGTCCAACATGCTCCAGGGCAACAAGGCAGGGAGTGCAGAACATTATTTGTAACAGCGGGAGACAAGAAGAACTTTCTCCTCAGATGCTTTGCAACTTGCACCACTGGTGAGCGGCTCTTGCTGCTCTAAGTTCTTCACTCATCCTCTGCTGAAGGCTTTCCTAACGCAGTCAGCATGCCCAACACCAACGGAGCGGAGACAAGCTTGTGTCCAAATTGTAATGAAAGATCGATGTCACCTCTGTTGAAATTCCTTTGACATACACACAAAAATCCTACTTTCCTCATGGCTGTCTTTGCTGTTCCAAGCCAAAACTGTTACAATTCATAGCATGCCCATTTTATAACAAACAAACAAGAGATCTGGCTACTCTCTGGATCCAAAGCCATTTAAGCAAAAAGCCATTAAGGTTCCAGGCGAAGGACTGGTGTGGATTTTTTCTCTGGGGTAACCTGTATTTATACCAACACGACACTCAAGTGAAATGGGGTTGGGTAGAAGCCTCAAATCTTATGAGATGATTATAAATACTAAGCTATGTCCACTTTGTGAAGTTACAGAAGTGAATTACTCTTTTCCAATGATATGTAATGCCTTGAGGTATTAATTCCTCCATAAGACTTTGCTAAATGCTATGCAGCTGCTGAGAACTGCACATCTGCATCACATTAGCTGGTTTTTAAGTGTCCCCACGAATAAGCAAGCACATACCTCATGCCCCAGATAAAAAGCAAAAGCACCACTAATTGACGGGAGATACAGCTAAGCCTTGAACTGAATCACCACTAGTGGAAATTACAGAAAGAAACCGCAAGGAGGAATGCAAAAGGAGAATACCCCAGAATGAGTAAAAGGAGCAAGAATTGGGATGCTCCTTCCTCAAGCCGCGCTAGTAATAAGCACATGACATACTGCTGCCCCCCTGCAAGGACAAGAGGCAAATGCAACGTCCTTACAGTCACCGTTCGCAGCAATGAGTAACGAGAGCTCCACGGAAACACAGGCATTTCCTTCCCTAATTCTCCGAACACCCCCTCTCCAGGATCTCAGAGCGATTAGCAACAGAGCTTAGGAAGGAAAGCACCGCCGAGTCTCATCGTCCATCCCGGGTGTAGTCGAAGGCCACCCAATTGGTCGGGTCCAAGTTTCCATCCACCAGGGTAAAACTGGCTAGCGAGCTTCCAACATTTCTCATGGAAGGCACTTCCTTTTGGAACGGAATGAAAAAAAAAAAAAAAGCAACCTTTAAGTGGTAAACACAAAGTAGGTCACAAAGAAGCCACATCAATAAAGTCTGGAAACAAAACTGGGAGGGATACTATGTCAGCTGCAGAATTGAGTGGTTATTATAAATGGGCTTCAAAACTACGGCTAGAACATTTCAGCCGGCAAGCTGTTCCTCGGATGAAATACAAGCACCCAGTAAGTGATGTACTACTCTTCCTTTAAGGCTCTTCCTTTCAGTCTCTTCTAAAGCTACTGTATTTTTAAACGTAATTGCATGGTTTTCAGACTGAAACAATAACCCTTCTGAACTCCATCAATAACACAAACAATCTTGACAACAAAGATTTATCCTATTGGATCTCAACCCCTGCACACCCCTCTCTCATCACAGTTTTAACTCAAGATGCTTCTCAAAATCACCTGACAGCCGGTTTGGTACAAGACAGACGTGTAACTGGGTTTGGTGCTTATATTCTCCAACGGGATGGATGTGCCAACCCAGGGACCTCACGGCCCGGACAGCATCTGTTAATGAAGCCTTGGCTGCTGCCGGCTGGCTTGCAACCCAAAGCTGTCATCGTGAGCACACGGAAAGCTCGGCTCTATCAGTCCACTCTCCCTTTTTTCTAAGCTGTTAGTGAAATGTCCAGGTTAGTGTAACCCGCAGAGTAAGCACTTTCTCAGCAAGGAAAAAGTAGGTCAATTTAATTCTTGGCACATGTTTATAGGAACACCTAACTACTCACATGGGAAACTACCTTACCTCTCGTCAGAGCGCCTTCTGTGTCCTGAGCTGATCTTATTTCAAAACCGTTCTGAGAACAGAGTCAGAAAACTGCCAGTAAAGGGATGGTAACTGTTTTCCTATCTCTTGACATTAACAGCTATTGCACTTCAAACTCTTCATACAGACGGGGCTTACAGAATCACAGCATCATTCATGACACGTTTACAAAAAATTTAAAGTCAGAACACAGGGCTAAGGAGATCAGGATCACTCACAGCTGCTTAGTGGCTCATCTATATAAAAATTATCTTTGACTGGCTGCCTTCTCCTTCCAAGGATGAGGTCAAAGGTGCTGAGAGCCACTAAGCCCAAACCACCTAAAACATAGGATGTGGGATAACTGGTCTAACACTCTGATGAAGGCAGGATCCAGATAACTTTAGGACACAAAGCTCCAGGTGAACAGTGCTCTTACACTAAGCAGAGGTTTACTGATGACAGCCACACTACATTTTCAGAGAACTTTCTAGCTGCACCCTATTCTATTTTCTGACAAAGAAAAAACAAATGCATTCGGACAAAGAATTAGCAGAAAGTAAGTTTTGCCAGTATAGGGAAGAACAATGCCTCTTCAAAGCACCTAGCTATTAAACTATTAGTACTGCATTCCTCTCAATGCTTGTTTTTTTCTCTCCACCACTCTTTCAGACATATTTTCATTTTTATAGCATACAAGCTCCCTTTCCAGCAGTGGGCATGAACCAGGAGTATTTTACTTCTTATCATCCTTCCTTTCTCCTACACATCCATCATTTGGTGCACAGAGGCTGTTTACATCACAGTCCTGACTTTCCTACTAGCTAAGACAAAAGAAAGAAAGAAATTAGAGCAGAAAATTCATAACTTCTTTCTATAAAGCTTGTCTATGATGACCAAAAATAAAAGAGAGAGAGAGAAAGGATTTCTTCCTTAATTTGATGTAATGGTTACAAAAGTGGGAAGTTAGTAACCCCTAGGATCAAGGCCAGGACAGCCGCCTTTCACACAGCCTTGCTGTGCTCTGCCACGACTTACAAATCTTGATGTGAGCGACCACTTTCTGCAATGCTGGGCTTCTTCGAGCAGAGGAGTCACCAGCTGAAGGCACGTGAAAGAAAACCGACATAAATATTTACGGCAAGACCATCAAGCTTTTTTGCTACCTTCCTACTTGGGATATAAAACTCATTACCTCCACAGAGCTTAGGCTGTTTGAAAACTTCACCGAGCAAGACCTCAGCTTATGGAAGGAGGAGTTAAGGAAGAACCCCATGAAATCCATTCAGCGAGGTAATCAGTCACACCATGCCTCACTGACATCCCATGTAAGTGCTGCCAGAGAGCAAAGAAAGAGACCCCAGGAGCCTGTGCCATCTCAGAGATAAATCTCCTCCAAGCAGGATTACAAGCATGTTGAATTTTTACACCACATCCTTTTGCCATAGCTCTCAATTTCTGCTTTGGTGATGCTGCTCCGTTTTTCCGGGTACTATCAACTAGTCACCATCCTGAGCAAAAAGATGGAAAATAATTACGGAAACATACCTCAAAATAGCAAATTCTCGGTATTTTTTGACAAAGAAGTCTAATGGTTTCCTAGCAAGTGTTAGCACATGGTGCTTTTGTTGCAGCAGCTTGGCTGCATGGCCTGAGGTATAACCCTGTAACATAAATAAAACATCTTGTTTGGGAAGCTTTTTGTCTCCTCTTCTTTCATAATGCCCGTACTGCACTCCACTCCTGCGTGTCAAGATAAAATACCTAACTAATATGGAAAACTGATCTGGATCCGTCAGCTCCCCTCACAAAGCCGACTAAACAAAGACGTGTTACACAGGGGCACAGGATTTCACATGCCACGGAAAGTATGTTGGAGCTTCAGGTGGTATAATCTTTGCTCTGTAGTTTTCCAGTCTCCATCTGTGATGCATTTTCCTCTACAGTGCAGAGTTACCTTCTTGGAAGCAATGATTTAGTCCAACACCTGGCCCTGTCCACAAACGAAGAGAAGTTAATCAGTGCCAGCTCTCCAAACTCCTTCGTACCAGCAGGTCAGGCTGCTATCACAGTAAGGAGATAAGTTTATTACAGTCTGAAGGTCAGCAAAACTTCACCTTTGTTGTTTCCAAAAAAAAGGGAGCAGGCGGCCATAAACACCTGAATGAGAGAGTTTCCCCTGAGAGCATCTTGCCCCGCTGACCTGCAGATCTGACAGCTAATAGGGTATTTGAGAGGATTATTAATAGTCACAAGAGGATCCAAGTAAAGCAGCAGGCTTAAAGGTAGCCCAAATGCAAGGCAATCCAACTCAGGCTATGCAAGCAAAGCACCGCAGAGGTCTCAGGAGATCTGACTTCTGATGCCAAGTTTCTTGCATGTCCTTGGGCCAGCTTTCTGACCTAGCTGTGCCCTGTTTCTTCATCTTCCTGCGTCTGAGCAGCGCTCTCACATAAAACCATTGATGCACTCACTCACACCACTCATTGCCTTGCTATGTAAGTAAAAACATTTCTTTTTTTAAAAAACCCAACGGGCAGCACGGGAATTGCTAATAAAGCTGTCACCGTTTGCCATGACAAACCCCTGCACAGAACTGAAGCTACACCATTATTTCAGTCCTCCAGGAGACCGAAGCACTCACTTTAGCCCTCCCAGCCACTGCTGCTTTCCAGACGCCTCCTCAAATCGGAAATCCCTGCTACTACACGTTGCGCTGATGAGGGCAGCATCTGTACCCTATCTTGTTGAGATGGCATTCATGCGCTGAGGAGTCAGCTAAATTAAGGTGTGAATTACCTCCGCTTATCTCAAGCCGATCCACTGACTCAAGGGATGAGAAACCAAAGAAAGCAAGCGAGTTTTTAACTCCCTCTGCCATACAGCTACTGACCCTGGAAAAAAGATCCCCCCAGAAGCGTCAGTTCCATCTGCATTTCCTCCCAACCTTCGCTGGCTAAAGGGGATGGCAGGTCACATTTCCTAGCAGGAAAAATGCACTTCCACTGTTGGGCAGTCACTCCGAGCTCTTCTGTGAAGTGCATGCCCCTAAAAAAAGGGTAAGAAGCGAGCTTGTAAGCTTTCAAACTTGGACGCTGGTAAGGCTGCAAGCTGGGAGCTACCATCCAGTGCCAGCTCACAGCCTCCCCGCAGCCCAGAGAGAACATCTCTCTCCTTTCCTTCCCACCCCCTGCTACCAAAACGATGCCCCGAGAGGCGTGCGGCACGCTCCCTCCGGTGCTCGCCAACCCCAAAGTGCTCTGCTGGCTCCCAGGCCGACACAAAACCATGGCTAGCAGGAGAGACGGGGCAGCGCAGTTCCAGAGCTGCATTCCTCGAGCATTAAGCTTCGTCTAGAATACTGCTAAATTGTCTTTTGTTCCTCCGTGCCAAAAATCCCCTGAAAGCAGTCCTGACACAAAACCTCTTCTCCCAGATCCCTGGATCACGGCAGCGGGCACCCAGCATTCGGTGTACAAGGGTAAAGCCTACGCAAAGCGTTGCTTTCGAGTTAGTTTCTCTCTCTTTGCCAGAAACTTCATACCAAAATCCGAGCTGCCATCCTCTTTTCCAATATCCAGTCTCCAGCACCTTGTTCAAAGTCTCTGCTACCCAGAACATGGCGAGCTCTCTCCGAATTGATGCTATGGTGTCTGTGGTCTACCCAAAATAACTTTCTCTGCTTTTTTTTCTGCTTTTTTTCTCATGCCATCCAGATTGGGAAAAAGTGCGAGGTGAAGAGGTTCTGCTGAGTCCTTTGGGCAGTGACACGAAAGCCTATTGCTGGGAGGGATCTGGCAGCTGGACTTGGCGATCTTGAAGACCTTTTCCAGCCTGGATGCTTCTGTTGAGCCTGACTGAGGGGTGATCATCTTCAGTCCCACACTTCTTCCCTTGTCATCGCAGCACTGATTCCCAGTCCCACACCTCCCTGGAAACAAGGACTCGATGCACTCGGCCCCCTCCCCTCTCACAATACGCTACCGTGTAATTCCCCATCCACTTCCACACTCATTTGCCATTTTTCATCGTTGCTATTTCCTTTCTTCTCCGGTCCAGACGACAAATTCCAAAAGGCAGGGAAAGCAGCCTCTGTCTGTAAAACACCACCTGCATCTGCAGCAGAGCACCGTGTAAATAAAATAAATTCTCTTCACAAAGAAGAAAACAGTTTAAGAAGAAGAAAAAAAAAAAAAAAAAAAAAAAAAAAAGAAGAAAAAGTGCGTTTACCATTAAACCACTAGCATCCAAGAACGTAGACACGGCCCTACAGGAAAGGAAAAGGTGCCTGCAAGTTTCAATCAAGCCAGAACCGACCGGAGCAGCACACGCATTCTTATGCAAATCCACCCCAGACACTGCACATCTGCTGAACTGGGTGTCGTTTTCCCACAGTTTGCAGAATTAATGTGTTGAACTAAGTGCCTGCCAGTGCTTGCAGTGTAAGAGCTAATTTTTAATGGGGCATTCGCAGCTGTAGCAAAAAAAAATAATAATAATTCTTTAGATAATAAAGGGTCTAAAGCCAGGACGTGGTTTTACATTTACTTAAGTGCAAGGACCCCCCCCCCTCACCTCCAAGAGCTCATTACCCACACTACTCGACTTGTTTTGTAATTAAAAATAATCCAGATTCCTAGAGAAGAGCCCTTCTACAGTATTGTGACCTTTTGAAATCCCATTAAAGAGAATTAACAAATGTTATCATCTCCTGATCATTTCTGTAATGGCTTTCAGAGAGGGGGGTGGTGGCGGCATCAAAACACACAAAGGACTGTTAGAAGTTTACAAACCAAAATGCAGTAATTTCTCTCTTCCCTCGCTTCCTTCTCCTGCAGACAAATTATACTTCCATGATTGCTGTGACTCTTTACAGAGGATTTCAAAAGAATCCAGATGAGAGCTCGACTCAGTGACCTTGGGGCTAAGAAAGCATATACACCAGAAAATGCTGAAATCCCAACTATTTTTTTTTTTAAACCTATAAATATCAGTTGAAAGGAACTCATGATCTCATAATAAGTCAATGGGTCACAGTTATGCTCCTCTTATCTTCCCTTTTTTCCCCTATTGTTTAAAAATAGGAAACAGCACCACATGAAAATGTTCAGCCAGAGATAAATCGTGTGACTGAAATACAGGAGTCAGGAAGCTGGTGTTTTAAAATAATGTCATCCTCATTTTCCCCGACACACACTAGCATTGTTGATGCCTCCAAATATTTAAGTGACTTTTAATAAATTAGTAACCTAGGCAACATTTGGCACAACACAGGCAGCTGCTGAAAGAGCACAGCTAAAAACTTGTAACAAAAGTGAAGAAAACCAAAACAACCATTTATGTACAAATTAATGTCAGCCTTCCTTACAAAAGATGATGGGCAAATGGTTTTAATGTCAACGGGCTAATGCTGCAATAAAGTTTGGGAATAAAGCAAAGAGAAAACAGCCTACACCCAGCCCTCAGCTGTGCTCCGGGTCACAGCCACAAACACAGGAGGCAGCGAGCAGAGACCGAACAGCGGCAGCAGCACGGAGGATCTGCAATTCCCCCCTGCACTACAACTCCTTGGAGCCCAGAGGAGTTCCCAGCGGAGTTGGCACACTGCAGGCATGAGCAGATCACCTGCATGAGAGCTTCAGTCGCACCCTTCGATGGCCGCTTGCTGGCTGGCAAGGGAAGGCAGCACCCCTGCCCAAAGCACGCCCGTCTGTTTGCAGTCTGCAGCAAACGCAGTTCCTTAAAAGCTTGGTTCTTGGTTCTGATTAAATTCCGTCCTTTACAGAGCACAACCGACCACAAGTGATTGCTATTTACCACCCTGACGAGATGCAGGAGTGCTTTATGCCATTGTTACTTAACGTTTGCAAGACACGTGCCTCTTTGGTACCTGAAGGCCACAGTAAGGTCAGATGCTGACAGCAGGCATTGGCCAAATAAATGCACGGGAAACAGCACCGCCCGGCCCTGCGAGCTTTGTCTCCAGAGCCTGCTTCTGCACCAGGTTGCTAGGTGAGGTAAAAATAAGCCTATTGATCCGAAGGAAAAGCAATACTCGGGAACACCAACCTCCACTCTCCAACACGAGACCACCTCTGCAGACAGGCCACACAGCTCGTAAGCTGCCTTTCAGCAAGCTCTCGTCCATCCCGTCAGCTTGTGCCACGCAGGAACTCCTTTGTAACAGCACACCATCTCCTGCAACCAACCACAGGGCAGCTCTATGCAGAATGGAGCCCAGCCACACTGCCTGCACCCATCTCTAGGAGAAAAACCTCTGTCCCTCAACCACCAGACTGCCTCGCCACTTCGGTTTGTTAGGAATTTTTGTTTGGCTTTACGTTAAGCACACCCTCCCTACCTACTCCCTGTTAGGCAGCCTTTAGGTGACTTTTTAATTGAGCTTCTGGAGACGGGCGATAAGCGTTGGAAGTGGAGAGGACACCACTCCCCGGAGTGTTTCGTGCGGCCTCAGGCATCCTCAGCAGCTCCGGCACCACCGTAAAGAAAATGCCGCCACCTGGTGGGATCTCCTCCGGGTCATGGGACGCGGTCCCTGGGTTTGGGGAGCTCGTGACCCCCCAGGGACGGTCGCTGACCTCGCACGGGCATCTCGTAGGAATCTCGCCATGAGCATGGAAGGAGAGGATCTGCTGACAACAACAAGATGCTGTTTGTTACTGGTGCTCCCCCAAAGAGAGGTGGTTTGGAAATGGATAACCTTCACAGTAGAAATTAGGAGGAAAAAAAAAAAAAAAAAAAAAAAAAAAGGTATCAAGCTACCTACAAAGCCACAGCGAGGCAGGCTGTAAAGAAACAGAAAACCCCAGACAAGAGCCCGAGTCACAGAGTCATTTATAAAATACAGTTGAGCAAGGTAGATGATGGATTGCTGGAACGGGTAACTCACAGAAATTGGGTTTTTGGACTGAGCTTCACATGATTAGAGATGCTTCTGGACAGTGCTTGAGTCTCAGCTATCTTTTTAATCTCCACATGACACTGTGTGGATTACCAGAGCTTCAGTCCCGAGCACAAGCCTAATATTTTCAGGCAGCCAATACTTAAAAGCCTCAAAGTCGAGTTTCAGGCAGCTGAGAGACATTTATGTCTGGTTACATGGGGTCTAGCGCTTTTATTTGGAGTCGGAGCCAGCGAAGCTCTGCCTGGAGATCAATATCCACGAGGAAGCGTGGAGCTCTTCAAGCCTCGGTCTGCAGAGCAGGCTCTTGCTGCCGGGAGAGGGGGGTGAGGAGGTTTGTTCTGGCAGTAAGGAATGTCTCCGGGCTGCTGGCCGGATTAGAGGACAAGGTGATGAAAACATTCATGTCTGATCCGCACTAGAGCCTGTACAACCACTATCGTCTTTTAGCACCAGTGCTAAAAGGGAAAGACATTTCCTAGTCCTGATAAGGCCCCAGAGCAGCACTGCCCACTCCCAAGATGAACCCTCAGGAAGGAACAGACTCTTCCACGTGCTGTTTTCTGTGTATTTCAGCAACTCCTAGCTCACAATTCATCATTCTGGTGCACAGTGCTTACGGTGAGCTTGGAACAGGCGCTCCAGAAACAGATTTGACAACCATCGCTGCAGAAGTTTACAGTCTGTATCTAAACAGGTTGTAAGTCTGACAGAATCTGATTCTGCCCCCATCACATGCAACATTTAACACCAATGCTGCAACGCTAGCTTTATAATTCATTGTTACAAAATCCATGGATGTGCAGTCAGCCATACCAAGCGATATAATTGTTCTGTTTTCACTGTTAGCACTGAGAAAGCTGTAAATTCAGTCATTCTCCTGTCTTCCACCAAATCAGTTCCACAGAACGGAGAAAGAGTCTGTGAAACTTTGACTTAAAACACTGGTGGATGCTTTCAGAAGTCAGTTATCCCTATTACAGAGAAAAAAACCATAGTATTAACCCAAGCAAAACGATCTCTTCCCTCTCACCCATTCCACACGCACCATAAGGCCGAAGGAAGCCATCAACCACAACACACACTGATACGCATTTTACAGAAACACCAGTTGTGTGTCAAAACTAGTGCTTGGAAACATCATCTGACGACATTCACATGATTTGTGTTTCACAAGCAATTAAACCTATCACTCTGACAAGCAAATGTGCTGTTCCCACTCACTGTTCAAACATGGGGTTAGAGGACGCTGCTTGCGGTACGAGCTCTGTGCTTCAGCAAGGAAACGGTTTTCATGGTTTGGCAAGGTCCTTGTTAATTCACCTAACCAGAAGGTGCCGAAAGTCCAGAAAACAGAATGAAAAAGTTACTCTGTGACTACTGCAGGAATGCAGGAAATGCAAAAATAGCCAGACTGTGATTTGGATCTGGTAGTGAGGTCAGACGAGACCTCAGTGTCACACTGAAATCACATCACAGGCATTGCAGAGTCCTACTGTACTCACATCGCTGTCATGCTGCTGGCAAGCCACAGAGACCAGTAATGAGGGTACTTTACGACTAAACTCTTCTCTCTGCTTACAGATGAAGTTTTACAGGCTCTGCAACTGGACCAGCTCCCCTCACGCTACTAATTGTCTCCTTGGATAGAGGCGAGCTGGGTGGCACGCCGCTGCAGAACAGAGATGCACAGAAATAAGCAGTCGTCTCCAAGCAGGTACCCAACTCCTTTACTCTAAAAGAAGCGCTTCCACAGCTTTTCAGACTATTATCTTCTGTCTGGAACAACTCCACAGCACAGTTATCCACGTCTCACGCAGAAAAGAAACGCTGTGACATCAAAAGCTGCATTTCTTGATACGCCAGAAAATGGTTCTCATCTTTTCATGTTAGATATTCCTTCCCTCCCCCAGCCATTCATGGTGAAATAATTAGTGTTAGTGTTCGCATTGTTTATCAGACAATACAGACAATAAGGCTAAGCTTTCTGCTCCTGTTTTCTTTAGCTGTGCTGCTGTGGTTCCTCCAACAACTGTGCAAGGCTTTACTTTTAATCCTATAAATAACACTTGTCACTCATAGATTTGTAACCCATATTTAGTTGTGCACAAACATGGCACAGCTTCAGTTCGATTCATCGTCCGCAAACTTATCCAGATGTGTTCATACAAGAAAAAAGGCTGGGAAGCAGGAGGAAATAAACAAATGCTAGCTAACCAAACTGCAATTTCATAGGAAGCAGGGAAGCCACCACCACATCAGATTCTTCACGAGGGAGAGAGATAATGAGTTGTTTTTAAACTAAGAATAATTAGTTATTGTCCTTGGGCTACACGATGTATTTTTACATGCTTGAAGCCTGCCCTGATTTTTATAGCCTATCGGTTAGCTGCTCCATCGCGTGGAATCTCTGTCCATTTATCTACATGTTAGTGTCAGACTACAAACACATCACAACACATGACACGACTTTATCAACGAGCAGGGTTTCTCACTGTGGCTAATTTTGAAACCACATTCCTGCTTCCACTCATTCGAGATATAACCTTGGGTAACAATCAGATAGGCTGGTGCCAGACATCCTCTTCATAAGTACGTTCTCATTTTACCTTCGGAAAGTGCTCTAAACAAACAAACAATCTGCAGGCGCTCTGCTTTCTTCTGAGCTCCCCCCACCAGCAGCAGAGGTGGTTTTTTGTTTTGTTTTTCAAAAAAGGCTGCGTTTTACACTCTCAGCATCAGGCTGAGAGTAACAAAAGAAAGCCACGCAAGAAGCCGCAAGTTAGACGAGGGGAAACTACTGAAAATCCCAAACTTCTACGGCAATTAGTTGCGCTAAGTATAACTCTGCTCCTTGATGCACCAGACAGAAAGCAGCCAGACAACCTCGTCCCACCGCACCAGCTTTTCAAGCTCCTGAAATGAACACAAAGCTCTTTGAACAGCCCGTGTGCCCCTGCAAACCTGCAGCCTGGTCCTCCTGGCTGGGGGTGCCCCAGGCTAAGTGGCCGTGGTGGTGCTCACCGCAACCAGCTGTGCTCAGCCAGCAGACCCAGCACGGCTCCTGGAGGTGTCTTCCTTGTGCCTCCCGTACCTTTTGGGCACAACGCAACCGGTAGCGTGTGCGTAACGACACCGATAGCGGGGCGTGTTGGCTTCCAGCCCCACAGACCAGGAAGAGCCCGGAGAACCTCGCCGGGATGCCGGGCAGGGCAGGACAGAGAGCGGGGCGGCAGGGCAGGACCTGCTGTGAGGAGACACCGGCGACACAAGGCGTTTTGGGGGGCTCTGCGTGGCGTCGAGGGGCGACGGCGAAGCCGGGCCTGTCCGAGCGGGGCCCCCCAGCTCGGTGCCGCCAGCGCTGGGGGCTTCGCTCGTGAGGGCGGCTGGGCGAGCAAGGGAAGGGCAAAGCAGCTCAGGGGGTGCGCAACGACGGGCTTGGCTCACCCCAAAATTAATTAATTAATTAATTAATTAATTAAAAAATAAATAAAATAAATAAAAAACTGAAGGAAAAGTTGGGCCCGCCGGGAAGTTCCCTCCGCTCCCGACCCGACCCGTCCCCCTGTGCCCCCCTCCCCAGCCCCGTCCCCCCCGTACCGTAGACGCGCAGCCAGCCCTGCTGCTGGCACACCGACTCCAGCAGGACGCGGTCCAGCGCGCCGCCCGCCGCCGCCTCCAGCTCGTCCGAGCCCAGCTCCGGCTCCGCCAGCGCCTCGGCCGCCCAGGCCGGCGGCTCGCCCGCCGCGGGGGGCGCCTCCATGCCGGGGAGCCGGGGAGGGGGGGGCCGCCGAGGAGGCGCCGCCGCCGCCGCCCGCCCGCCCGCGCTGCGCCCCGGCCGCGCCTCGCCTCAGCGCGGCTCCATCCCCGCCTCCCCCGGCCCCGCCGCCCCCCGCCCCCTGCGTCACGGCGGAGGCCGAGCCCCAGCCCGAGGCCGCCCCGCTCTGGGCGCCGCGCACCCGGCTCCTCAGGGGGCCCCGCCCCGGCCTAGGCCCGGAGCTGGGCGCTGGGGGGGCTGTGGGGGTGTGGGGGCAGCCCCCCGAGGGGGTTGTGCTGCTCCGCCCCGCGTCAGAGCGGGGGTGAGGCCGCGCTGGGGGTCCTGAGCCACGAGGGTCTCGCTGCAGCCGGCCCTCGCAGGGGTCTGAAAGGGGAGGTTTTAGCCTCAAAAATGGGTGCGAGGCGGCGCTCCCCGGGGTTTCTGTGCTGCCCAGCTACACCAGGCGTTAACTTTCCGTTTGGTTTTGGGTCAAGTTCGCGTTGATCGAGGCGTGTGTTCTTAAAAATCCTGAAAAAAATAGCTGTGAGGGCAGTGTGTGTGTGTCCCATCGTGTTTTACTCCAACGCTGAGGTGCGGGTTCGCAGGGAGGGTGGGCAGGGGGTCGGCTGGCTTTGGGCTCCTTCCCTCGTTCCGGGTTTGGGCCCGTCCCTGGTCGATACAAGCTGGGCACATCCATCCGAGCACAAAGATCCAGTGATTATCTCCATGGTGCATAGGTGATTTAGCAAATCAGCCATTTCTCCCACGTTTCTCCGAAACAACGTACTGAAACCTAAAGCTGAGCGCCGGCTGTCTCTGCAGGCCCATCTCAGCACACAGAAAGAGCCTAACAACTTTTTCTTAGTTCAGACACCTAAACAGCGCTGTCCTTGGCATGGCCGCAGAGCCGTTACGCGGCCATAAAGCTGCTTTCAGCCAGATACAGCTCCCCCACTTCTCGCCGTGCTGCGTGCCATCCTGTTTTATTTGGCACTACAACAGAGCACGAGCGTGCGCCTGGTGAGTTACAGCACCTCGGCCGAAGAGCCATAACTTCCCTCTGAAGGGGCCATTACTCTCCAAGCTCTGCAGCGTAACAAAATCAGCTGCCCAAACCCCAAAGTTTGTCTCCGGTGCTGTCTCGCAGCTGCAGGACTCGCACAGCAGCACTGAACTGACTGGATTCGAGTACACTCACGCTGTTGTAGTTGTGTTCACAATGGAAGATGTATGAACTATTTCAATAGAGAAAAAAGTCCTGCCAGCCCTGTGATTAATTGATGAAACCTTGTTTCCTGGGGGTTTCTGTCTCATGCTTGACTAAGAGCTTGACCTGAATCTTGCCCTACAACTGGGTCATTCTCTATCCAGTCGGGAGCTCTGTTTTCTGGAATGGGATGAGTTTGCATCGCAGTTTTTCCATTGTAGGGTGGGAATACGTGCCCTGCTGCAATTTCCAGGCTGACTTTGAAAACAAAGAAACCTCCTTCCTTGAAATGTTGGCTTGTTTCACGATCGGCAGAACCGGTGCAGCCTGGTTTCCCACTGATTCACATCCCAAGGGAGACTCCCTGGGATCTAGCAAGGGGTGGACACCTGCAGTCAAGAGACTCGTAGGATCTCTCTGCTTTACCTTGCTGCCAGTGTTCATTATTCCTGCTGGAATTTAATTAGCTCTTGGACCTTTATGACTCTTTCTTTTGTTTGAAACAGATCAGCAGGTTCAATGCTTACTGAGGTTTTATGAGGTGAGACTCAGGACCATGAGAAAAGAGAGATCCTGAGTTTGGTGGTGTCAGCCTCAATTCCCTGGGAAGTAAAGGTGAAAAACTTACCCCCCAAAACAAGAAGAGTTAGACCAGGCAGAAACCTGTCGAGGATTCATCCTTTCACCCTTGTGACAGGCGCAAGACAATTCCTCCAGTCTTTCGCATAAAGATGCAGCCCCTCGCCATCTGAGCTGGCCACGTGGGCTGCGCATCCCTGGGGAGCCAGCACACCCAGCAACGTCTCCTGGCTCCCTCCCACCCCAGAACATGCTCTGCGTCATGGTTTCCAAAGGACTGGGAGCTGAGGGTGTGCAGGGCTACTCCTTCCAGAGAGGACATCTGCATAAATTGCCATAATGATACCATAAAGCAGCACGGCAGCCAATTCCTCCCTCCTACGTACTCTACCCTTGCTCATTCCCACTGCTGCTGATAATAATAACATATTCTCCAAGCTTATCACTTAGTGGCCGTAATCCAATAAACTCGTCAAGGTTTTCCCTCCGACGCTCTCTGCAGCCCTCTCCTCTCCTTCAGCCTGTCCCAAGCCTGTTCCTTGCCCATGTCCCTGGCTCTACCTGCCGCAGCTGCAGCAAGCTTGCACGGGCAGCTGCAGGGGAAGGGGGGACAGAGCTGCTTGGAGAACGCGAACAGGAGCTGGCGTATTGCGAGGGAAGGATGTGGCTGTTGAGCCGCTGCCAAAAGAGGAATTGTGGAGTTTGAAAAAGCTGCCACATAGTGCCGGGACGACAATTACACAGGACCGGCGCGGGACACCGACAACTGGTTCCCATCAAGCGGGGACTGGTTGTGTCTGCCAGTATCGTCGGCCCGTTCCCAACACGAGGTCTGGAGCGACCGGAAAGTGAAGTTTCTGAAATTTGCACTGCAGCAGAAAACAAAATCCATTCTTCTGCCTTCGCTTGTGGGTTTGGGTGCAATATAAACAATAATAAATAGCAGAGATGACTAAAATAGGAAGGCTGATTTTGCAGGCATGGCAGTAGCAAAAATAGACATATTTTGTAAATAAAGATGTCCTGGAAATAAGAGATGCCTGAGTTTCATGTGCATCAGTTCAGCTGTTCTGGCTTGGGGACCTCTCGGCCAGTAGTGCAGAGGGGATTTGTGTAGGCGTAAATGATCAGTAACCAAGTGCATGCACGGAATTCCCTTTGTGAGAAGCAGGGCCAGGAGCTAATCTGCTTGTGGCCGTCACGTTAACCCACAGGCTCTGGTTAAATTGGGACTGGAGCTTTACTCAAACAGAACAGGTTAAAGCAAAGCGTGTGAGGGGAGCTGCAGCTGTATTTCCATTCAGCCAAAGCCTTCGCATGTTGTAGGAGAAATTGAGCTACATCAGCACGACTTGGAAGAACAAAGCTTTCGCGCTGACCTTCTTCCAGAACACATCCACATCTTTGGGAGCAAACAGGTCTCAGTTTGGTGATCTTGTCTCAAAAAGGGAAAAATAAAATGAGAAGAGATACAGAGGAAGGGATCAGGACAGTGGAAGTGGTGGAGTAGAGAGGGCACGAGGAAAAGCTACAGAAAGGAAGGGGCTGCAGCATGGAAGAGCAGCACCTCGGGGCAAGCAAAGGCAGAGAAATCTGAAGGATGCCACGGACTTGGAGTTTTATTCCTTGCAATGCAAGAGCTAAGGAGCGCGGAGAGAAACTATCAGGTCCAAAGCAGACAAAAGGAAGCACTTTTTCACACAACACGTAATTACGTTGTGGAACTTACTGCCACAGGATGTCACGGAGGCCAAAAGTATAAATGAATTCAAAAAAAAAGGATTAGACGGATTCGTGCAGCCTGCAGCTCAGGAAGTCTCCCCGCTGCTGATTGCCGGAAGCCGGCAGGGTACGCCGGAGGAAGGATTGCTTTATTCGTTCCCTCTTCCGAAATCCCTTCCTAAGCATCTGCAGCTGGCTATGGCCAGGCGCTGGTCACACTCATGCCTGTATCCTCCTGCTAATTCCCTAAAGATGGAGCCTGATGGACCACAGCCATCACCCAGATGGGGCTGACCCCAGTTTTGCTCCCTCGGACCTGCTGCGGTCGGCGGTGGCCGGTCTTTGCTGCAGCACCGGGCGATGGAGCCCTGAGGGCTCCCGAGCCAGCCTTCCGCTCCTCCTGCCCCTGGGATTAAGCACCAAAATCTCCACTGCAAAGCCCCCTTTGAACATGGCCGGCAGATAATGCGCATGCTGATTAAAAAAAGAGAAAAACCAGCACAGGGGAAAGTTAAATATTAAAGAACTGCAGCCTGGCTTTAACGGCTGCCGCCATCCCTCCTTCATCTTGTGCCAGCTGCCCCCAGGATACTCGCGCTGACGCTGGGTTTCTACCTTGCAAAGGCGGCTGCTATTTTAATGAAACTGTAATTTTTCACTAAGGGACAGGAGGAACATCTGGTCTCACTTCAGCAGGACAACATCCCCTCTCTATTTACACGTGTGGTGAGATTGGTGTGGCTCTCG
Source organism: Aythya fuligula (assembly GCF_009819795.1). Classification (NCBI taxonomy): domain Eukaryota; kingdom Metazoa; phylum Chordata; class Aves; order Anseriformes; family Anatidae; genus Aythya; species Aythya fuligula. The sequence continues at coordinate 20,393,051 of NC_045566.1, read as the reverse complement.
GCTCTTCACTCCCTGTCCCGTACACGCGATGCCGGGCAGCACAGGGCCGAGGCTGGTGTGAAACACCAAAGATGTGGGCTGGCAAGATCCCATCCTGCCAACGACCAGTGCTCGCTGCCCACTGTGCTGCTGCCAGCATGGCCATGGAAGGTGCTGTCCCTGTCTATCCATCCCCGCGGAGAGAAAACGCAGCTGGAAAGCTACCGGCTATACTGCCTGCCCCTGACATGCAGCTATTTGGGCAGCATCCCTTATTTCAGAAGAGCTGTGCTGCTTGTTAAGCAGTCTCGTAAGCAGATCTGTAAAACCCTCCTGCTGGTTCTAACGAGCAGGGGACTGGCATTTTAAAATGTAGTCTTTTAATGGGTCTTTTCAGGAGATGGAGCTGATCCCCTGGCCAGTGGGAGCTGATGGCAGCAGATATTGTGATGATGGCTACATGGGTTGGGTTTTATCTTCGGGCAACAAGGAAGGAATGATGGATTTATCCCTATTTTTCTTGCTAAACCCCTGGTTAGGTGACTTGGATTGAACTTTGCGTAGCACATAACCCCTGGATTTTTCTGCATCTATAGGAACACGAGCTTCTTTCTCTGGGCCGCCTATCCTACTACTTTATCCAGCCTATCTCTGCTGTATTTTTGCACTGTGTTGCCTAAACAGATGGGTTCCCTGCCCTTGCTATTGTAAGCAGAGACAGATGCAAATACATAGGAACTTATGGCCTGTCGTGTGGTTACCTAGAGAGGCCGTTGTTTGCAAACAAAGGGTGTGCAAAGACACAGACAGCTTCTCTTGGGGTAGCCTGGAGATGCACGGCCCCAAAATGCTGCTGCCCTTACACGTCTGCCATTGGAGCTGAGCGCAGCGGTGGCACCTTCCAAACAGAACCGGTCGAGAGCTGTGAGATGATGACATGTCGGAAGAAAGGAGGAGCAAAATGTATATGCCTCCCCTCCCCATCCTCCAACCTATTGTTCCTTTAGGAGTCCGAATAAACAAAGGAAAGCGCACTGGTCTGGAGCACAAGGCAGCTGCGTCAGCAGCTCACCTACGTGCAAACACAGCCCCCGTCCTTCCCTACCCCCAGAGGGTTCTGGCTCAAGCTGTATTTAAAATAAAATGCCAGGACCCCAGAGTTGGGTGTGACAGAAGGAAACGGGGTCTCCGAGCAAGAATTGTGCTGTGGTGAGCCATGGCTGTGTGCGCTGGTCACACCAGGCCGTTTGCCTGAAGCACACAAGCTGGATTGAGGGTTGGCCAAGAGGAGATTTAGGACGTCGGAGAAGCACAGAAACAGCTTAGGCATTTCGGGAGCACCAGCACGCGGGGGTGTAACCATGTAAGGGTCCCATCAGCAGCCCAGCAAGAGCAGCGCTGCGGTGTCGCAGCTCCAAGCCCCCTTCCCTCCTTGGGAGGAGGTCTGGGCTCCCTCAGCCACCATGTGAGCCTCAGCGCTTGGTCCCTCAGCCTTTATGGTGCCCGACACGGTCTCTGCAAGGCTTCTGGTGCTTTTTTTTCGTTGGGGAGTCAGTGATGGGGCACTGAAGGGACGGGCAGCGACATTGCTCCGTGAGCGCAGCACTCCGGCCTTCCTCAGGCGAGGCAGAGGAGTGCAGCCCGGGCTGCTTCGCCGGGAGCCGGACGAGGAGCCGGTGCCACCCCTGCAGCCCCCGTCCTGCCCTTCATTACGGCTCCAGGTGCCGGCTGATAGAGGGCACCAGGCACAGCAACTGCGCCGCCATCGCCCGCCCTCGACGCCCGAGGCCCGGCCCCGTCCCGCAGCAGCGCGGGGGGGCCCGGAAGGCGGCGCGGGGCGCGGAATGGCGGCGGCGGCGGCAGCGCTGCGGTGCGGGGCGGCTGCCTCCTGCCCGCTCCCCTCCCCATTTCCCCATTCCCCTTCCCACTTCCCAGCCCCCTCTCTCTCCATGCCCCCTCTTTTTGCCCCCATACCCCCCTCCCGTCCCCCTTTCCGCATCCCTTTCTCCCCCTTTTGCCCTCATTGCCCCCCCAGCTCAGCCCCAGGACCCCCCCTTCCATCTCCCTCCCTGAGGTGTCCCCGTGCCCCTTCGTTTCAGGATCAGCGCCCTTGGCCTGGCCTCGCTGCGGGGTGCCCGTGGCTACCGAGCGGCTCAGTGCACCGAGCTGGCCAAGCCCCTGATCCTACAGGACCTCCCGCCCCCCCCGCTGCAGCCCCACCAGGTAGGGCCATGGGGTCTTGCAGGAGCGGGACAGAAACCCTTCAACACGCGCTGTCCGCTGCCACCACGACAACTTCTTGGGGACAGCCCCTGCGGCCACAGCAAAACCGAGCTGCTGACCCTGGGACTCATGCTCCAGGGTTTAACGTTTGTCCCCTTTTCCTGCAGGTCCGCGTGGGTGTCCAGTACTGCGGGTTAAATTTTGCCGATATCTTGGCCTGCCAGGGTCTGTACCAGGACAGACACACTCCTCCCTTCACCCCCGGTGAGTAGGCGACCGAGCTGTGCGGAGGGGGCAGTGCCAAATGTGCTCGAGTGGCACATCCTAGGGAGATGAGCGGCCCTGCGATGAGAAGGCTGCTGCCAAGAAAGCATGAGCTAACTTGACGAGTCTTTTAGGGTCCATAGGATCATGTTTTAACACCCTCTGATAATACCCGAAGTAACATATTACTGCATTTCGAAGGTGGCATGCAAAGAGAACTTGCTAGTCTGGGGAGAGCAACAGAAAGTATTGTTTGCCTGGAAGCTATGAACACCAAAGCACAGAGTGGTTTTGGGCAGGGCTGGGTCCTTCTGTCCAGAGCTGCAATAACTGCCATAAGCACATGTGGCTGAAGGCACCTCCTCTCCCTCCGCAAAATCCCTCTGCCCCAGCGCCTTCCAGCAGCACCGTGCACAGGCAGCACGTGTGGTGCTCCTTCGGGCTGTGACAGCTCCTTTGGCTCCGCTAGCCCAGGAACTGCTGTCTCGCAGCAAAAAAGATGTGCAAAAAAAGCACATTTCTGAAGTCTCACAGTGTGGAAGTGCCTTCCTTCCTCTGCAAAAATATATTGGTATTCCAAACTGAAAGAGTCTTGACTTAACGAGCAAGCACTTGCTGTCCCCTGTGCTGATGCTGCCATCTTCTGCCCAACTGGTGCTTTGCTGCTGAAAACTTCATGGCTTGGCCCGGGGATCTGCTCCATGTGCACTGTGTGGGTGCAACCCACAGATGTTCAGCAGCCTTGGAAGCAGAGTCTGGTGGTTATTTCTTTACGTTGCAGCGTTATAAGTAAAGGTGAGAGGGCTGAGGAGCACAGAAATGCCTGTTGCTGGGTGATTTCCACAGCTTCATGGTTCTGGAAGCGAGACCTCATCTGCAGGTCCATCAGCTGAGGATGCTGCTAATTGCATATGCAAAAATGGGTTGTGTCAACACGTGCATGTCCTTGTCCTCCTGCAGGGATGGAGTTTTCGGGGACTGTAATGGAGACTGGAGAAAACGTTAGTGCCGTGAAGGAGGTAAGAACAACACAGGGATGTAAGGACGCAGGAAACTCAGAAGAGGAAAGGGGTAAATACCTGCAGTTAATGGGCTACGTGGGCTGTTGTTAGACACAGCTTGAGCTGTTCGCAGTTCTTCCTGAAAATGCAGGGAAATGAAATGCTTAATTCGGAGGGAACAGCAGGACTGAGCTATTTCTCTCCCGACACCCATCCAATCGCTATTTTTGGCAGGGATACAGAGTAATCGGTGTGACTGGCACTAAAGCTATGGCAGCGGAGTGTGTCGTTGATGAGAAGGTAAGGACAGAGCATTTCTCCCCCCAAACTGTGGGAGAGCTTTGCCTCTGCTCAGCTCTTTAGCCTTGCTGGAGCTGCTGCTTCACCACCCTTTAGAATTACTTTCTCCACTTTCCTTGCCACTGTGGGACGACATGCGTGGGGGAGCTTTTTCAAAATAGATGTTTTTTTTTTTTAAAAAAAACAACCTTAAAACAAGCCTTTCTCACAGCAGGCCCCACTGATGCCGTGCAGTGGGTCTGCTTCAGCAGGGCTCAGGTGCACAAGCCTCACCCCGTCCCTTCCCGCATCACATCTGTCTGCAGATGCTGTGGCAGATCCCTGACAGTGTCTCCCACGAGGACGCAGCAGTGCTGCCCATCGCCTACGGCACTGCCTGGCTGGCTCTGTGCCGCCGGGCACGGCTGCAGCCAGGGTAAGCAGCAGCTCGGGGTGGCACAGGAACTGCAGCCTGGCCCCGGGTATCTCCACAGGTAAAACTGTCAGGGCACTGAGCTCCCAGGGTGTGCAGCTTAATGCTGCTTGGAGCAGAGGCCTGCACCATGCAGGACCTGCATTTTCTCTGCAGCCTGCAGTTAACGTACCTCTGCCTGCTGCTCTGGTAGAAAAAGTGGCATGGATCTGGCCGAGCCTGGGGAGGCCACAGACCCCCCAGTGGGAGGGTGATCCTCGTGCCACTGAAACATTGCCTCGTTCAGGAATTAGGGATGTTTTCCTGTTGTGCCATAGACCTCTGCTTGTTCATTCTTCTTCTCCCTCCCAGGGAGACAGTGCTGGTGACGGCAGGAGCTGGGGCCACTGGGCTTGCCATCATTGATCTGGCTGCCAACGTGTTCCAGGCAAAGGTATTCAGGTATTTGCCTTTTCACCAGAGCCTGTCCTTCCGTGTGCGTACTCCAGTGCCACATCTTGACAAGCAGGTGGCCTAGCATTGTGGTGACAGAGGCAGAGAATCGAGGCCAGGCCTTTGCTGGGTCTGACACCAGCCTCTTTACCCCTAGTTATCACAGCCCACCCTCTCTCCTCCATCTCCCTCAGGCTCTGCTATAAGTCTCCATCGCTCCCGTGGGCAGCATTGGGACCTCCTGCACCTCCCCTGCTGGTCATCATTTTTGGAAGGGGGTTAGACATTCCTCGCAGCCCCAGGCTCCTAAAGTCATTCAGGCACTTGTGCATCAAAAGAAGCACTAGGTTAAAATGTTCACATCTGAGAAAACATTTCCATATATAAGGAGAAAGAGTGGGGTTTCCAACTCCCTGTTCCTATTTCCCATAAATGAAATGGGAAGTGCACCTGGTTGAGATGCTCAGTGCTTCCTGAGCAGAGCAGCTTTTGTACCAGGTGCCAGCTTTCCCTTTGGTCTCAGGTGATAGCAGCAGCTGGCAGCGACCCCAAATGCGAGCTGGCCGTGACAAGAGGTGCAAGCCATGGGGTGAACTACAGCCGGGGCAGCCTGAGAGAGGAGGTGAAGGCGCTCACAGGTGGCAGAAGGGTCGATGTGGCCATCGAGGCTGTTGGCGGTGACGTCTTCAAGGCAGCTCTGCAAAGGTGAGCCGAAACCAGAGCGTGACGAAGCTGTGCCAACAGAGGTGATGCTGCTGGCATGCCAGAAGGCTTTGCTGCCCACTGAGGGGAAGGTGAAGCAAACACTTTAGGCTATCTGCCCTGAACTGGTTGAGGAGATGGTGGCTTTGTAAGGTGCATTCCTGTGGCTTGATTAACGCATGTCAGGGCTGATTAACACAGCCCTAGGGGCTGCTGTAGGGTCCAGACACCCACCAGCCCCCAGGGACAAAACCTCTGCCCGAGCCCCCCGTGCACATCAAGTTTGTTTTCTAAAACCTACCAGTAGATAGAGCAGCCCAGAGCGCCAATGCACTTGCGCCTGAAAGCTCATCATCCACAGCTGTCAGCTCTCCTTGGCATGTGAGCATTGCCTTGGGATGAGCTTCGGGATACCCATTGCATGCCTTCTTCCTCCCTTCACGCAGTTTGGCTTGGGAGGGCAGGATTGTGGTGATGGGCTTTGCCGGAGGAAAAATCCCCTCGATTCCTGCCAACCTGCTGCTTCTGAAGAACGTGTCTGCCATGGGAGTGTACTGCGGTCGGTACCAGCAGGAGGATTTTCCCCTTTTTTCCACTGCCATCTCCTCTGTTCTTCAGTATTGCCAGGAGGGAAAGATCCATCCCCACATCGGAGCGGTCTTCAAGCTGGAAGAGGTTCGTGCTGGGCTGATGCCTGAGGATTGTTAGCAAAGTCCTTTTTATGTGGGTAGAAACAGGTTTGTGTGTGCAGTTAGACCCCTGGCATAGAAGCCTCTGGAGTCCTAAGAAAAAATATTAAATCGAAAAATCCCATTTTCCCTCACCTTTTTTTAATCTTCTTCCATTGGGTTTCAGCCAGGGAGCCGTTAACTCCTGGTTTGGTACTGCAGGGCTAAAATTGCAACATGCTCAATGGGGAGGTCGTAAAAATGCACACTCCCATACCAAAGAGTTTGGTCTTGGAGAATAGTATGCTGGGGTAATATTTTAGAAATGGATTAGTGGATTGTGAGGTGCCTTCATTTGCATTGTCCCCTGAGCACCTCTGAAGGTGTTCAAAACATGTTTTTCCCCCTCTTTTGATGGTGTTGTAAGCCTTAGGTAACAGCTCAGCTACTAAGTATTGATGTAGCCACCATCCAGCAAATTCAGGGATGTAAGGTGGAGGAATACCCAGGAGCTTATCGGCTCCTGAGTTATTTCGATCCCAGCAGTCAATTCCAGGGACTCAGGTGCAAAGTAAGAGCTATTTGTTTATGCCAATCTGTATTACAGCCTGTTGTACAATCGACAGAAATACAACCATATCCTTGTTTTATCTTAACTTTTTTTTTTTTTTGCATGTAACAGCACAGGCATCACAACACAGCAACTGACTTCTCCCCCATGTTCTCATTCTGCCCCTTCCTGTCCTGATGACCATCACCATAAACACTTGGGGCTTTGTGTTCACAGGTAAATGAAGCCTTCAACCATGTGCTCCAGCGCGAGTCCACAGGCAAGGTCATCATCTCCATGAAGTAAGAGGGCTGTTTCCCCAGACTCAGCCTCCTGCTCTTCCCCTGCCCTGAAGAGGAGACTCCAAGCTCTGAACCCAGCAGTGGACAAGCCCCATGAGGCGGGGACATGAGTTACGGTGGCTTTGCGAGTCGCTGCATGCCAGCAGAACAGGGGTGGCTGCTGTTGTGTGCATGCTTTTAGCTGTCCCCTTTCTTTGCTTCGCCACCACCTGGAAAGGCTCCTGCCAAGGCTCAGAGCTCTGCAACCCAAAACTTCTGCAGCCACTGCTCAGTTACATGGCCAGTGCTTTGCTCTACACCTTTCACACAGCCCAGGGACACCATGGCACTGTCAGGTATTTCTTATGTGATTGTGTGTGCGTGCAATATAGTAAATCTCAGCATCAAGCTTACCTCACAATGTCCTGTTGCTGCAGGAGCAGTAACTTTGACAAGGCTGCCTGGCCTCCCAAAATCTTCAATAAATCTACACAGTACTCAAAATCTGACCCGATAATGTTTCTTGGGGCAAAGAGTCATGTATATAGCCTAGGCATAAACTGAGTTCTTACACACCTTGCCCGTCAGTAGGCTATGGAGCACTTATCCCTTACTGACAACAGCCTTATGTCCTATGTTAGCTGTGGTTGCTGGTTATGGGAGAAGGAAAGTAGGTCAGTTACAGGCTTTTTTTTTTTTTATAAAAAAAAAAAGCCTGTTTTTTTTTATAAAAAAACAAACAAACATGGTTTGAGCTGGACAAAAAGCAAATGTGACTAACAGGGCTCCTGCTGATGCTTATTTGGGAGCCACGGGGATAATACAAAAGAGCAGTGCCCATCCAGGCATCTGATGAGCATCCTGCTGAAATGGCTGGGTCTGAAGGGAAGAACAAAGTGAGGATGACATGGGTGGAGGGATGAAGGTAGGCACGTGTGTTCTGAACAGGGAATGAAGCCAGTGACCTGTCCTGCAGTGACCAGCCAGGAAGGGTGACTGCTCCCCTGCCCGCCCACCCCATTGCCTCCTGCACTCCCAGGCTGTTGTGCCTGGGGAAGGAGCATGCTTCTTGACCTGGCATTGCTTCAGCTTGGTCCCGGGAGGGGGATCACAGGTGGGGTTACGTTCATACACATCGCTGCAAACAAAAGGAGCCCAAAGCTCCAGTAACGAGCAGGTTACACTCTTCAAGGCTTAACGAGAGAGACCTAAGCTGTAATGGACTGTAGAGACACAATAGCTGAGCCATTTGATCTGCCAACACTTAACTTTGTCTGTGCTGCGCCCTGCTGTTCCAGCTCCTAGCATTGTATAGACTCTGGCTCTGCAAGCTGCTTCAGCATCGCCTCCAATTACAAAGTGCTTCCTCTGCTGCAATAGCCCTCCTGGCTGTCTTAGTGCACCTCTACTGCGGCAGCAGCTCCAGCCCTGCTTCGCTCCCATCTTTGCTGCTGTGCCTCAGACCCTGGAGGAAGTTATTTAACTCCCATCCATCCTTTAAAAGCCTTGCAAATCCATCATGGTATGCACAGCTTCTCCTTTCAGGAGAAAAGTGGTGGTTTTTTTAGCTTATTCCACTGGTAATAGCAGAAAATGGTCTATTGCAGGGAAGAATTCATCCAAATAAGCTGTGAGCCATAGCTGTGCTGTAGATAATACCTGGTTCATTTCAGTACCCTGGAAGCACTTGATGAGCACCCACTCTTCGGGTATCATTGTGTTTTAGGTAAATGGGCCATCTAAAAGAAAATCTCAGGTTTCAAAGACTGCTGAACAGTAGCTTCATTATGTATGTTCAAGCTGTCTTCTGAAAGTTACCAATAATATTTACAAGTAGTGCCCAGCAAGGGAGGAGCAAGACCCTTGCCCTGTTGCACTCAGCCACATGTAAGGGCTTCAAGCCCTATGCTGCACCCAGGTCAGCATGGTCATTAGCCTTTAATGTTCATTAGTCTTTAATTACCATCATTCCATCTATTTGCTTAGCTAAAATAATATCTTTGGTTTCTTCAGGGCACACCACAGTAGCTCCTCAGCTTAGGTACATGGAAAAATCTAAAAAACCTGATTTCAAGAATAGTTAGCGTTTTTGAAATTACTTCTATTACAAGAAGCCCTGAAGAAGGTCACAGGAGTCCCTTGCAGTTAACTCTGAGTAGTGCTTACCTCTGCCATGCCTCATCTTCAGATCCAGCCACCCAAGGAGGAAGGTCTGCAGACCCCACACCTTACCTCTTCAGTAACAGAGAAGCCTTTAAGGACCTCTTGGTGTCTGCTTACAAAGAATTATTTTAGCCAAAGCAATAAAAAGCTTATTTCATGGCTTTGAAGCATTTTTCAAGCTTTAACAACCACTTCTGAGCCTGATGCACAGCTTCTGCAACTATTTCTTGCTAGCACTAACTTCATCAGCCACTACTAGAGCACTAACCTATACTTTCCCACTCTGTGTATGAACCCTAGCAGCCCTCTGTGCACCTTATAAAGGTTAATGGCCATGATGGGCCTCCCTGACTGTCCCCACCTGTGGGGTTGGGATCCTATGTAAGCTCTGCTCAGGGGCTCTTTCCCTTCCCTGCCCTGCCCTTCCTTGCCCTTCCCTGCAAGACCATGTGCCTCCAGCTCAGCCCTTACCTGGTGGCACCATGAAGCAAAGCTGCAGCTCCCAGGTGCTGTGAGAAGGTTGGACATCGCACCAGCCTTCACCCAGCTGCTCTGAGATGGGTCTACAGGTCTCAGCAAGCCAGTCAGAGTGTTGGTGTTTGTCTGATGGCTTTGGCTGGATGTTTGCTATATCCTTCCCCTGAATAAACACTTACTGGCATTGTGGTGGGGCAGCAGAACAGCTTGGGAGAGGAGCATGCTGTGGGCTGGGGTATACTGCATCCCTGCTAGCTGGAGCTAAGCGAAGGGGAAATAACTGTGACTACCCACAGGGTGTTGCCTTTCTCAGGAGCCAGGAAGGATTTCTTCAGCTCTTCAAAGTGGCTGGAGTTGTACCACTTGAAATCAGCAGAAATTGGAGTGGAATATCAGCGGAGCACAGCTTTCAAAACCTCATTTTCTTTTTCCTTTCAAGCTGACAATAAGACTTTAAGAAAAACTTTGAATAATGGATACACTTTTGAATAATGGATGCTTCGCAGCCAAAGTCCCTTGCCTTCCCTCTCCGTGCCTGAATGAGAAGCCTTTTAATTGCTGAACACGTGGAGAGGAGGTACAAAGCGCTCCGTCCCCCGCGCCGCTGATTAACCGATGTGTACATGCACATTAAAGATTCAGCGGTGGGGAAGCAGCTCCCAGCCCCAAGCTGTATGCTGTGCACGGTGTTTTTTATCAGCCAAGGATCTGGCACGAGATGTTTTGCATCTTTTTGCGTCTCCCCGTCATGGCTGCTTGTAGTCCTCTGTTCTCGGGGGTCGGATTCCTCCTGTGTCCGTGGAGGAGCTCTGTTGGGGGTCAGCGTGTGCTTCGTGTGCCCCATCCTCAGCCTCTCCCTACCTGGTGCGGTGCCCAGGTGGCTTCAGCTGCGTGAAACCCTGCCATGTTAGTGCTCAGCCAGCTCCTCCGTCTGCCCAGAAACCCTGCTGATTGGGAACGCTTAACCTTAAACCACAGAAATACCCCCGGAGGTGCCTTGGGGTGAAGCGGAGGATACCCCGGGCTCCCTTGTGTCAGGTGTTTCTCTTCCACGTCGAGGTTTTCAGTGACCCTTGCTCCCACGGACCGCAGGAAGCTGCCGGCGAGGTTTCTGCCTTTAAACACCTCATTCCCTGTCAATTCTGCAGCTTCTTGCCTCGGAGGACAGCTGCAATTTAGTTTTATTTCGCGAAATTTGACATGACTTGAGCCTGTGATTTACTGGCCTTGAAGGATATGGTGTATGTAACCGTGGAGGGCGTAAGTGGCTTTTCATGGTAGAGGAGTCATAAATTGAGATGAAAAAAAATGAGGGAAACATTACTGTCCAACTTTACAAGGTAGCACTGAGAACAGGACACACCGAAGCCATCTGTAACTGTCAGGGGTCTTTATTGTCCCTGATTGTGTGTAATAAAGCTCTGGAACGAGCCCCATGGTCTCCGGTACAGAGGCAACCAACACTCGAGCACCGGAGGAGACACAAGATGGCAATCTTTCCAAAAGGACGCTCTGGAATGTGGTGGGGCTGAGTATCTCTGAGCTATCGGCTTTCCTCGGGAGTTGCTGCTGCTGCTTCAATATTTGTTTGTCCTCTGAATATTTCCAGGCCTATTTGCAGGTGATCTCTGTAAGGCACTGAGCAGGGAGACAAACATCAATTTTCTGGCATAGAAAACATGAGGGAGCTGTGCAGAAAGACAAGGGGACCTGGGTACTGACCCCTCCTCGGTGTGGTGGGGTTTGGCTGCTGTGTCCCCGTTACCCCATGGGCACCCCACTGGGATGCCTGGTGGCACGGCCTCTGTTCAGGGAGATGGGAGATGGATGTGGCATTCACAGCCAGGAGCTGCAGGTCCTGCTGTAGTGGGGATGGAGGAAAGGGAAGGCTTTGAAGTTTTTTTGGGGTTTCTTTGTAATGGCAGGCTGGCGTTGCCCATGTGGTGTGGCACTTTGCACAGGCACGCTTTGATTTCTGCAGATAAGAGCTTTTTGCACGTCTGCTTTTTCTCCGAGTACAACACTGGGTGTAAACTGCTGTTTCTTAATTTGCTTTATGCTGAACACTTCCGGAATGCGATTAATATTCATGCCCTGAAGTCACAACAAAAAAATTAATAGGCATATTTTGGTGCTGCTGAATGTGTGTTTGTAGGAATGGTGAAGTTCCTCAAGGCTGGGTACAACCCAGAGTGGAGAGGAAAGGTGTAAAACCACCAGTGAGGGCTGAAGCAGATAGACAGAAGGGTTTTGAGAAGTGCTGTGCTGTGGATCAGATCCACACGATGGAGCTAACAAAGCGGCTCTCATCTCTGCTGCTTCACAAGCCGCCGCCTTCCCCACCCTGGGAAGGCCAAAATGCCCCCACGAGACCCAGACAGAGCTGGGCTCCCACCTGGCAGGAGTGCTCAGGCTAATTAATGAGCTGCCACTGAGGCTGATTGAGGCTGAGGGCTCTGCCAATACTCGGCAAGCTCCTGGGGGGGTTTGGTGGTCTCAGTCTTCATGTGATGTGAGATGCTGGTGGGTGTCCCAAGTGCTGGTGTCTTTACTTTGAAGAACCTGCAGATCAGTCTCCCTGTTTCTGCAGTCCGTTTGCTGCTCACATTCCTGCCCCACAGATGGGATGAGGTTTTTGGTGTTCCCTCCGCATGCCACCAGCCCTCGCAAACCCGCTGTGCCGGGGCGTGATGCTCCCACAGCCCCGCCGGCAGACAGCCTGCGTCACCTCCGGGGGGCTGCAGCTCAGAGGTGGGCAACACTTCCTACTCATGCCATTTACGATAATGATCTCATCTTGGAGATGATTAGAAACAACATAAACCAGCTAAAAATAGCTTCAGGTGCTGCGGCCACCTCGGTTTCTCCTTTGGTTGCAAGGACTTCTGCTCAGGCTTTGCTGATTTTTCCCCAGCTGGGCTTGGTGCCCCAGCCCGGGCTGGCTGCAGGCGATGTGATGCACACCCCAGGGCATGGAGAAAAATGTTTTCCACCTAATCTTGTTACTGTGACAACAGCAGGGAAACCTTTTAAAGTGAAAAATATGATTTTTTAAAGAGATAGCTGTGCCCCTTCAACTTCATGTAACAAATGCCATCTATAGTGCCTGCTGCCTGCCTTGCAGTGGACTTGTGTGCTTGGTGGCAGTCCTGTGGCACAGCTCTGGGGTTCCCAGGACATCTCTGGATCTTTCTCAAATAGAAATATATTGGCTAGGAGAGATGCAGTTCAAGGGCTACTTTTTTTTTCTTTTTTTTTTCCCCTCTTTTTCTCCCTCTTTCCAGCCTACCTGCTCCTTTTGTCTATATCTCTTCCTTTCACTTCTCATTTCCCAGCTCCTTCCCCTGGCTATCCTCTTCTAACACACTTTTCTGCTTGCTTTTCCTGAGAAATTGGCGTTCCCCAGCTGTCCATTTAAAGCTGCTGTTGCTCACAGCTTCATGTTGCTGGCAGTGGTTCTTCCACCTCCTTCCCCAGCGCACAGCCGGGCAGCATTTCCCACATCCCAAACCCCGGCAGCACCAGCCACTGCTGCGTTCGTGCAGGTCGAGCATCTTCCCTGCAGCCCAGACCCCGAGGTCTTGCAGGCAGCAGCAGCCTAAGAAACCACAGGTGCTCCAAGCAGTGCTGCTTGCCCCTCACGAGTCCCACATATAAATCCTCGTGGTTGCTAGAAAATGGGCTGGAAGCAGCCAGTAGTCACCTCTTGGCCGGAAACCTGGAATTATTAGCCAGTGGAGAGTGGAGGGGGAGAAATCTATGTGTATGCATGCTAAAATATATATTAAATATATTAAAGTGGCACCTTGTGTTCTCTTGGGCTCCTTGCTTGCTGTCCCAGGAGGGCTGCCCTTTCCATATCAGGCATTTTGCTTTGCTCCCAGCCACCCAAAATGATGAAGAGCAGCTGTGGAACTGAAAGGGGAGCCTTCGTTCTGCCCTGCCCAAGCAGCTTGTGGGTGTGGGGATGATGCTTCCCTGGTTTGTTTCCTCCAGGCTGGTGGCACGGCTGAGTGATGCAGATGTTGGTTTTTATTTGAAGCCCTTAATTCTGTGGAGACTGAGCGCTTATTTCTTGGGATCACCAGGGAAAAGTTCTATTGTCCCAGTGGGGTGGAAATTTCAAGCTCTGAAGCTGAAACACTGTAATCTTCCAGCATCCTTAAAACGGGGTTTCTCCTGGTGGTGCAGGTGGGATCAGGACACATTTGGGAGTGAGAGGCCCTGGTCTTTTTCTAGGGCCACCCTGTGATTTTGGGAGAAGATGGCATGTCACTGTGCTGCTGGGCAGAAGGCAGTTTTACGTTTAGCTTTTGCTGTGTGTCTCTGTGATGCAGTCTGCCTTCATTCCCTCCATTTTTCAGTGATTAGGGCTTCTGAGGGGTTGCAGGAGGCTCTGTAGGAAGGAATCCCTGGTCCCTTGCAGAGTAAGGACTTAGAGGCATTGCTGGGGTGCTGCCTGAGTCCGTTGTGCCCAAATTTTGTCTCAGTCAGCATCCCGTGGGACGGATGTTGTTTGCTTGAGCATCTGTGGTTGGGTCCGGATCAGCTGAGCTTAATCTGCAGGTTTTATTTCTAATTTCTTAGGGAGTACAGCAGTGGGAGCAACAAGAAGATGGGCAAGGGAGGATGCGTGAACCATGGCTTAAAAATAATAATAAAAAAGAATGCAGGAAAAAATATGCTTTTTTGGGGGGACTCAGGGGCTCGTGTGCTTCCTCTCAGGTGGGAGGGGATCCCCGGGGGCCCGGCACCAGCAGCAGCAGCACCGACCTGGCTGGTCCCCGGGCGGAGGAGCCGCTGCCCTTTGTCCCCTGCGGTGGCAGTGGACTTTGGCAGCGGCGCCTGGGGAGCGGAAGAAGGGCCCCGGCGGCCTCCCAGCAGGTGTGTGCGGCTCTGGGGGGTCCGAAAATGGGGGGGAACCTGAGTGATGGGCACCTACCCGCTTGCACCGGGGCAAGGGGAGGTTAGTTAGGTGGAACCCTTGTTTCACCTCTGTTCGGACATGAAATGACCCCAAAATGCCTTAAATTTTGAGCGTGAGGGGCACTGCTTGTAGTATGACATGTACAGCACGGGGTTTTACCCCCTTGTTGCAGAGGGGAGTGGGTTTTACCCCTGTGTGGGGCAGCAGTGCCCTGGGGCGCTTCGGAGGCTGGCCAGGAGGATGCTGCCCGGCTGCAGGCCGCTCGCAGCGATGGCCGTGTTCATCCTGATGTTTTATGGGAAGCTTCATGGGGAGCCAAAAGGGGAAATCAATGCTTTATCTTACCTCTGCTATGGGTATTTTGGAAACAGGATGGCAGGCTTGCAGGAGGGTGGGCAGAAGGTGGCCACAGGCTTCAGAGGAGGCTTGGGGGTGGGTGAAGAGCCCTTGTTGAAGCCCTTTGTCATCCATCTCGTTGCTCTCAGGCCTCCAAAGCCCCTTGGATCTTCTGGATGGAGCCCTGGGCCCCCCTGAGGCCACCCCTGCCTTGGCAGGGCCGCGCAGCCTGGGGCGAGAAGTGGTCTGTGTGGGCAGAGGGCCACCATGGGCCACCTCCTCGGTGGCCTGTCCTCCACGCAGGTCCCCCACCTCGTCCTGGCTCCTGGGAGCAGGGCCACCCCCCCGGCAGGGACACGCGCCGCCCGGCATCCCGGGCAGAGAGCTACGAGAGCGGCCACCCCTTCAGGCCCTACTCCAGGTAGGAGGCGTGTGGCTTTTAGCATGGCTCGCGCTGAGCCCCTCCTTGTCCCTCCACCTCATTAACGATTTTTCTGGAAGGTTCAGTGAAACCTTCTTGGCAGAGAAGCTGCTTTTTGTCTCCAAAAGGTCTACCCTAAAGGTCCCATCCCTGGATGGGGCCGGGGGCTGGCGTGGTGTCCTTTCCCAGCTCCACGCCTTGTGTTGTTCCAGGCAAGGACATGAAGACCCCCACTGGCAGTACCCAGCGGCCACCTACGGGGACAACCACGCTTACCAAAGCCACCAGCGGCAGCCTGCGGCCTGGCAGGGTGACAGAGGTACCCCCTCCTCCTCTGGGTCTGGGGACAGACCTCTGGCTTGCAGAAGGAGGTGATATTTTCTCCGGGATGGGATGTTCTCCTGGGGCTTTCTCCTGCCCATGCTCACAGGGCAACAGTGCTGTCCCCCCTGGGCTGTGCTGCCCTAAATTTACATTTGGGAGCTGGGCATGTTTAATGCGTCCCAAGGGAGCATTTAATTTTGACCTGCATGGCTCAAAATCTGCATCGTGCCTGGGTGCAGGCTGAGTGTGGGGATGCTGATGTGGTCAGGGCGGCTGGGACCTCATTTCTGCTGCATTTCTGGGCGGAGGAAAAGGGGAGGCAGGAAAGAAGGAAGGGTGCTGTTGGCAAACATGTGCAAGGCTTCCTCAGACCTCCGACTTGCCAGGCAAATTTGGAAGCAAATGGAGTGCGTGCAGCAAATTGCCCGGCTCCTTGCTTTGCTTTTGTAACTCCATGACGGCTCACTGCTCCGGGGGGCAACGCGAAATCTTGGTTCCCTCTCTAGACGTGAGGCAGGGCGAGCCCTACAGCAAGAGCAGCACCTACCGGGACCAGCACTACCACAGGGGCTACCACCCCAACCTGGCCACCAGCCCCCCCGGGCAGGACAGGTGAGGGGGTGCTTGGGCTGTGGCTCATCCCTTCACACAAACCAGCGGGTTTGTGGCTGGTCCCAAAATCTCCAGCACCAAGAGCGTCTCCTTTTGCTCCCTCCTGCAGGTCCCAGAGCTACGACGCGTACAAGGAGGGCTCCAGGCGGTCGTGGGCAGGGGGGGAGGCCATCGGCCAGCCCCAAGAGGTAACCCCAGGATGGGCAGGGATGGGGGGGGAAGGCTGGGGGCTCTCCCAGGGATTTTGGGAGCCATCCTGTGCTCCTCCTCCAGCTGGGAGAGGATGAGGAGAAAAGGGCTGCTTTGCTATGTTACGCTTGCTGCTAAACATTTTATCTGGAGGTTATTAGGATTTATGAAATCTGTCTGCTGGGCTGGTGAATCTAGGATGCTGAAGGGCTTGAGCTGCTAGGACAGCAATCAGCTGTGCTCCTGCGGGTCCTGCCGCCCCGGGTGAGTGGTGGAGCCCTTAGTTTCTCAGCCAGGTTCGTGTCTTCTCCCCTCCAGCCCAGCCTGCTCCTGCAGTACCGCGAGTCGGGGCTCAGCTCCAGCGGCTACGAGCTCAGCCAGTACATCCGCGACGGAGCCGATTACTGCGACACCGCGTTTTCGGAGAGCTGGAGCCCAGCACAGGGAGGTGAGGACACGTCAACAAATGGCTGCTGTCGGGAGGTTTGCTGTCCTGTGGCGTGGGCCTTTGCTGGAGGTGATCCTGCTGGGTGCGAGGAGCTGCCACCCATTTGTCTTCTGCTTTAGGCGACGGTCCCTGTATGGGGGGCCACTGGAGCGTTGCTCGAGTTGAGGGGCCAGGAAGGGAGCTGGTCACCTCACCGTGGAGGTGGTGGTGTGGGGTCAGGGTGGGGGGACTCATGCTGGCTTGTGTCATTGCAGGGGGGCCCTCGGTGTCCAGCCTGGCACCCCCCAAGTTCTCGCTGCCGCACAGGGCGGTGTGCTTCGGGGCTGGAGGGCAGCTGGTGCTGGTGTGTCCCCACAGCCCTGCCGAGGGGCAGCGGCCCCTGGTCAAGCTGCACAGCCTGGAGGTACGCCCCAGCTCCCAAATCCACCTGCGGTTCCCTCCTTGGAGCTGCCCCTTCCACCCCATTACTCACCCAAGCAGCCTCCTCAGCGGCCTTCCCGACTCCCTGCTCCATCTCATCTCCAGCCCTCGTGGCCTCCTGGGCCTCGTTGTGCCAGCCCGTACCTGGGCATCGCTCTCAGCCTTTGGACCTATCTCCTGCTCCTTTGGCTCCACAACCCTCGTGTTGTCCATGGCCTGCTCACAGCAATCTCCTTCCCTTGGGGTGGACATGATCCATACCTCTCTGAGGGACAGATCTGCCTACCTTTCTGAGGTCCTCCTATATGGAGGCCATACCCATCCTCTGAGTCCACCACAACACTTCCCTCTCCTTTCTTGCCTCCCAGAGGAGGCAGGTGCCATCTCAAGGACCATTCTGGCCACGTGGCCCCACATGATGGTTTAGTGTCCATACTGTGGGATTACCTTAAGGCACTTAGGTAATTTGGCACAAAGGGTTCGCCAGCACTGGTAAACCCTGGGCCAAGGCACTGACTTTCAGCTAGCCCAGTGGGAGCTGGCCTCCTTACTGGAGCCCAGCTGCTGAATTTGTTGCTGTTTTTTAGGTAATCCTTCATGGCACGAAAGAGCAGGAGGAGCTGCAGGCCTTCCCAGGGCCCCTGGCCAGGTATGGACTTGGTGGATCCCAGAGCCATGTCCTGTGCTGGCACAAGCCCAAGGCAGGCTCCAGAGCCCCCCTGGTTTTGGGAGATGATGTGTGCAAGGGCTGAGTCTGGGTTGGGATGGGGATCCTGTCCCCTCCATGTAGTGTTGGTTGGTTTGTGTCATGGCAAGTGGCTTTTCTGAATGCCCACGGGGTGGGGGTTTGGTGTGGTTTGTATGTCTGACCTTACTTTGTGTTCATGCCCCAACAAACTGAGTTTTGGGTCATCCTTTGGACTTCTGTGGTTTACTCTTCCCTAAGTTTTTTGTTGTTGTTGTTTGTTTGTTTGTTTGTTTTTCCCCTTTGAGGCCATTGATATTCAACCTAATACTCAACTTCTTGCGGTGTGAGCCTGGGAATGAATCTTAGCGTGTTGCACCAGGCAATTCTCCTGGTCACACCAGCAAGCAAAAGGAGAAAAAACTTTTACTGAGCAAAAGCTGCAGGTGCTCAGCAACTGGGTGGAAGATCTGGAGGTCCCTCTCCTCTGGCTGATGTTCCCCGTGTCTCTCAGCCACCCCTTCCATACGACTGTCAGATTTTTCTCTTTGTAAGACAGAGTAGCACTGCCTGGTTTGCACACAGCTTAAAGGTTCTGCCTCTGTCAGACCCTAAGGGTTTATATGGTCACAGCCGTGTCTTTTGCCCTGCACTGTGGCAGTTAATCAAATAAAAGATACTGCCTGTATGTGTGCCTGCTCCTACAGCCCTGGACATCCACGTCTGTGACATCATTGCACCGAGGAGCAGTGGGGGATCTTTCTGGGTAGATTGGGGAACAAGCTATTAGTAGGGAAGAGGGTGTGAGATGCCTTCAGCACCCCTGAAACACAGAAACTTGCAAAAAGTCATCAAAATGACCAAATTTGTTAAGCATTTTTGAGCTTAGTGGGGTCAATGCAGTATGTTTCTTTGACTGCTTAGGATCTTCTCTTTTCTGTCTCTTGCTTCTTTGAATCTTTGGCATCCCTGTCAGTGAACCTGGGGGCGCTTTGATTCTTAATGATGTCCTAGATTGCTTTCCCTTGGGTTTCTTTTGATGCCTTTGTTTGCTGCCGTAGGGAAGATCTGCACAAGGTAGATGTGATGACATTTTGCCAGCAGAAGATAGCCACAAGCTGTGATCTTTCAACACAAAGAGGCAGAGATTCAGCTCTTCTCTGGAAACTCCTGGTCCTCCTCTGCCGGCAGAACGGGGTAGGTACTGACCCTTTTGATCTTTGTGGTGAGACAAGTGAGAACCTTTATGTGTCTCTTGATCCAGTGGCTGCTTTAGGGGAAGGTTAAAACCATCCCATCCCCAATTTGCTGTCAATCACTGTGGTACTGCCTGGGTATTTGGAGCAAAACCCTTCTGCATTGCTTCTTGTCCTTGTGAACCACCAGCAGCCCAATGCAATGGCAGCTCTATTGCGAGGAGATGAATCCCTTAATCCAACGAAATCTACCACATCTAGCCTGTGGCTGCTTTTTGGAAGCGGGTGAACGAGATCTTCAGAGCTGTGATGGTCTTGGGAGTGGTGCTGGCTTCTTTACCCCCCCAGCTGCATGCTGGTGGCCAAGGCTGGTCTTGCTGGGAAGAGTGCACGGGCGCTGAGCTGGAAGTGGCGTTGGGCGGCCTCCACAGGCCTTGTTCCTCCATTCCCCACCTTCCCTTCCACAGTCCATGGTGGGCTCAGACGTGGCTGAGCTGTTGATGCAAGACCGCAGGCGCCAGGAGAAGTACAAGAGGCAAAACCCCATGGAGAACCCAACCAGCCTGGCGGAGGACGAGTGGCGCCAGCCGGGGACGCTGGACCTCATTACGGGAGAGGTCCCTCCCGTGGTGGAGACGCAGGCGCAGATAGTGGAGAAGTTCACCAAGCTCCTCTACTACGGCAGAAAGAAAGTGAGTCGTGAGCAGGACCCGGGATGTAGGGGGGACTTTTTTGTTGGTCCCGTTGGCCTCTCCAGGCAGGTTTGAAGGGCGGTCAGGACGTATCTTGTGGTTGCAGGATCGGCTCTTCAAGTTGTGTTTGTACAATAGTTGTCATCGTTGTGGAAGTCAGAAAGCTAAATAGGGCTTCATGAATACTTTTTGGAGGGTATTAGTTGAACCTCAGGGACTATGTTGGGTTTTTCTCTGAGGTGGGTGAGCAGAGGAGGAGGGCAGGGAACCGAAGTGAGCGCGGACCCCTTACCCCTCTGCCTTGGCTGCAGGATGCCCTGCTCTGGGCCATGAGAAACCAGCTGTGGGGCCATGCCCTCTTCCTCTCCAGCAAGATGGACCCACGGACCTACAGCTGGGTGCTCGCAGGGTAAGTGGGGGAGTTCAAGCAAGGTGAGCTGCTGGCGATGGGCTTTGTGAGCAGGTATCCCCCTGGGTGCCCACAGCCCTGAGGCACTGAAACAGAGGACCTTTCAGAGGAGCCAAAGGGGAGAGGAGAGCACCTGTCCAGGTGGGGCTGAGTCCTTCAGGCTTCCTGATGGGCAGCAGAAACCAAACGGGGGGCCGGGAAGCAGAAGGAAAACTGTTCCCCAGAGACACTGGGGGGATTTGTTCCAAGGGCTTGGCTTTGCTCTAGCTGCAGGTGGGCAAAGGCTGGGGTAGGGGTAGCTGAGCCATCTCTGCCAGCATCCAGCCCAGGCTGAGCTGTTCATCCTACTCGTGTGAGCATTTTCTGGTGGAATTAATATACTTAGGCTGGATTGGGTTGATCCCTTCAGGGAGGGTTAAGCAAAAATTTTCTCTCGCGCATCCCGAATCCTTTTAAGAAGGTTTTATCCAGCATTGTCCTTGAGACTCGCCTGCTCCGGAGGCAGCACAGCTCACCAGCCTGGTGGGGCTTGCTCTCCTTTCTGCCTTGCCTTCAGCAGCAAAACAAAGCCCCCCAGGACACTGCTTTGCAGCAGCCTCTGGGATGTGCCCTAGGGGGTGTGTGAGAGTTTTGGGGTGCCGGCACAGCATCCCCATCTCTGCTGTCTCCTCGCAGGTTCACCAGCACACTGGCCACCAACGACCCGCTGCAGACCTTCTTCCAGCTCATGTCGGGAAGGATCCCACAGGTGGCACAGGTCCGTGAGCCTGTCCTGGCCTGTGCTGTCACCCACTGGGGACACCTGCCTGGTGGTGACCGCCTCATCTCACCTGGGCTTTCCTCTCCCTCCAGAGCTGCAGGGATGCCAAGTGGGGAGACTGGAGGCCCCACCTGGCCGTGCTGCTGTCCAACAAGGTGGGAGACATGGAGCTGAACCACCGGGCCATCATCACCATGGGGGACAGCTTGGGTGAGCTGAGGCCCCGATGCTACGTGCACCCCTTTCTGGGAGCTGCTCAGTTAGCTGCTCTTCTGGAGACGCCTGGGATTTTCAGGCGATCTTGAAGGTCTTCAAAGCAGCACCGAGCTGGTGTTGCTTGCTTGCCAGGGCTGAGTATCTGTCTGCCTTCCCCCAGCTGGCCGGGGAGCCGTGGAGGCAGCTCACTTCTGCTACCTGATGGCAGATATTCCTTTTGGTTACTTCGGGGCGAAGGCAGACCGCATGGCGCTGCTGGGCAGCAGCCACCGGTGAGTCAGCCCGGTCCCACCATAGCTTCATCTCCCCTCTCTTCCTCATCCCCGAGATCTCTCCCACAAAACCGAAGCCTGTTTGGGGGGGATTTTATTGCCCTTAATGCCAGCTGTGCTCTGGGCCCCTCCAGCTACAGGCTGGCACCGTGGCAGAGCTGCGGCCCCACAGTTTGGGATGGAGAACCTCGTTCCTATGCCCTGAGCACCCCTCTCCCCTCTGCCCCACAGGCAGGCATTTGCCCAGTTCGCCAGCACGGAGGCCATCCAGCGCATGGAAATCTTCGAGTATTGCCAGCAGCTGCGGCAGCCCAAATCCTTCCTGCTCCCCTTCCAGGTAGTGAGGGCAAGCAAGCACGGATGCTGCTCAGACTGGCCCTAAGGCATCCCATAAGCATCCCCCGGCCCTGCTGGAGCTGAGGGCAGGGGCTGCTCTGCACAACTTGGTCCCTTGCTGTTTGTTGGGGTTGATGGTGGGGCTGCGGTGGCCAAGGGGCTGCTCCAAGGCAGGGTTTTGGGTTTTGGGGACTGGCGGGTGTGAGCATCCCCTCGCTCCTGCCCTATGACCACTGCTCTCCCAAGGTGTACAAGCTCCTCTACGCCTCTCGCCTGGCTGACCATGGGCTCCCAGCCCAGGCCCTGACCTACTGCGAGCACATTGCCACCGTGCTCCTGGGACAGGATCCAGCCAGCCACCCCGTCCTGGCCCAGCAGCTGGTGAAGGTGAGTCTTGTGTCCCTGCTGCGCAGATCCCGGGTGGGGGCATCACTGGGGTTCCTGCCAAGTCTGGGACTTCACCTGGGTGCCCGCACACATCGACAGTATCACCTGCCAAACAGGGATGGAGTTGTTTAGAGGCCACGGGTGCTTTCTGTTGTGGAGGTTTTGAACTTTTAAATAGCCCAGACTGTTAGATTTGCTTTTGAGAAGCCGCAATCCACAGGGTGCTTGACGTTTCCTCCCCAGCACATCATCTCATGGTTGAATTTTCTGGTTGGGGACTCTTCTGGGCTGGCTGTAGATGGGAGCATGTCCCTGTTTGCAGCTCAGAGCTTCTTCCCTGCAAAACCATGGTCTCATGCTCATGGTGAGCTGGGAGGTGCCTATGGCACATATGAGGTGCTGGTGCTTGCACATCACCCCTTTTTGGTGACAGTGTTGCAGCTTGAACTGGAAATCCCCCATCCCACGCTGGGGCACAATGCAGGTCAGTATCCCATGTCCCCAGGGGCAGGTTGCACATCTTCCCATGGCAGTCCTCTGCAGGGTGAGATGGGGAGAATGGGGGTGCAGGATGCTGAAGGAATGGCATCCAGCCCCAAAACTCGGCATTGTGCATCACACCCCCCTCACACACCATTGTCGAAACCTATTTACTGTCTAACAGCCTCTCAGATCTGCGGTTCTGCTGGGGATAATGCTTCTCCTGGGAGAAAACACTTTCATCTGAAAAACCAGTGCATTCGTAGACACTCTTGTCTTTGATGTTTTAGACTGTGTTACAAATTATGATACACATTAGTGTTTGATTAAGACTTCCCCTCTTTTGAAGCTGGGGACGATATACAACCAGGTGCTGGTTCATTAATATTGGATCAAAGTGCACATTAGCTTTTGGATTAAACATTCCCCCCGTTTAGGAGTAATCATGCTTATAATTTCCTCTTTCCTGCAATTGATTTAGGATGAGCACACGTGTGTTTGCACAAAGCCGGGATGGTGGGGTCCAGCCAGCCGTGCTGGGTGGCTCCACGGCTGGTCCCTGTCCCCAGGACGGGTCCCATCTCGCTGTCACCTGGTGGTGGTGGGAGCTGGGTTTGTGCTGGTTTAGGCTCCGTTTCTAACATCTTTGGGATTAGGAAGAAGCAGCCGATGTGGACTTGGTGCAGAGGGGGGATGCTGAGGTCTGCAGGGTGGCCCTTGGGGAGGCAGCCTTCGAAAGAGCATAAATCAGTGCCAGGCGGGGAAATGGAGCAGGGAGAGAGCTCAACAAGTCCCCAGACAGAGGGTCGATAACAGTAAGAACAGACTGTACGAAGAGCTGTGCTTTGGCTGTTGTTTCCCCTCGACCTTCTGTCTTGAAACTGGATCCAGGTCTAAGCAGGAGTGCCGGGTCATTCAGACAGCTTTGGCTGGGGTGGCATGGACCCTACTTGTGCTGGAGAAATGAAACGTGCAGCAGCAATGCTGCAGAGAGGGACCTGGGGGAGACAGCGGAGCACGGAAAAAATATTGAGCAGTAAAATGATAACAGGATGCTGCTGGAAAAAAAAGAAAAAAAGAAAAAAAGAAAAAAAAAGCCAATGTTATCATGTTATTCTGGGCTGTGAGAGCAAGAATGGCATGTGTGAGACAAGGAGGTGATAATCCCCCGTGCTCAGGGGTCTCAGCTGGGGCACTGTGCCCCATTTTGGATGCTGTGCTCAGGGACAGTGCCAGATTGCAGCCAGTGATGAAGAGAAGAGCTCGGGTGATAAGAGGTGGAGGGGAAAATGACCTCAGGGTTATTTTCTGCAGGCAAGATAAGCTGGCGGAAGAAGGGGGCATGGGGGGATGTGATAAGGGTTCTCCAGTGTGCAGGAGGTTGATTTTAGGGGCTGGTGCCTGGCCATCCCTGCAGCATTTGCAGATCAAGAATCAAGAGGCTTAGCTTGCAGTGGGGCAGATTTCACCTAGATATCAGGAAAATCCCCGTTGTCCCTGTCCCTGCAGCTGGCCGAGCGGCTGAAGCTCTGTGACCCGCTGCTGCTGGAGATGCCCGAGCAGGACCAGGCGCTGGAACCAGAGTGGCTGCTGCAGCTCCGAGCGCACTGCCAGCACTGGGAGGTGAGGAGCAGCCCTGGGGTGCTCCCGGTCTCATCTCTTCTGGTGGTTTTGTGCCCCTCTGGCTTCCCCTTCTGCCTGCTCACAGTGGGGCACAGAGCCATGGGGGTGTCGGTATGGGGGTCTCCTTTAACTGAGCTTGTGCTTTGCTTCACACTGGCTGCGCGGTGTCCTTGGGCTTTGCCCTGTGCCCCCCTGTCCTCCTCTTTGTCACGTTTGTCCTCTGGCTCCCTGCAGGCGGAGGACAACCTCCCTCCAGAGGTGGCACCGACCCAGCCGGAGCTCTCCTGGGCTGCTGCGTCCACCCCAGGTACCAAAGGTTGCCTGCCTAATTACCTCACTGGGCCGAATTATCTCTGTGGGTGGGGAGGGTGCCGGTGGCACACATCTGTTGGGCATCCCATCGAGGAGAAGCCCAGCCGGGTGGCTCCTTGGTGGTGCCCCACGGCCACCTCCATCAGGAGGATGCTCGCTCCTGGCTGCCTGCTCGTACCCAGTTTTCTGGCGCCGAGGAGTGGCAGCGGAGACGCCAGCACTGATGGGTAGAGGATGAAGGCTGGAGCAGACAGGATAAAACAAGACAGATTTCTCCGAGCCATTTCTTCCTATCAGCTTTCCCTGCTGCTGCCAAATTCCCCTTCAAGAAGCTCTCCCAGGCAGTAAAAAGGATCATCAATCCTGATTGCCTCCTGCTGCTATCAGGGCTGAGGCTATGATCGTCCCTCTCTGAAAAAAAAAATACATCGCAGGTATGATGGGATGGCTTCTCCGAGCCCGTGGCCGCCACTGCTTGCTTGCTTTCCTTATGCCCAGCACTTTGCTTCATCGAGAAGGTTGTCCAGGACCAACCTTGGGACGGGACGCTGCCTTGTTGTTCCTCATCAATGGACCGGTGTGCAGGGAAAGCTGGCTTGATGCTGAATTCATCCATCCTGCAAAGAAAAAGCCTGGATGAAGCCTGTTTGGATGCAGAGGATTTGGCCCAGCGACCCAGTCCAAGGGCTGACCACAAAGTGTCCTCCCAAATGCCACGCTGGGATGGGCATGGGCACAGCAGCCTCCCTGTGGCTTCCTCCTGGGCTTTCTCCAGCTGAATGTGGAGCCGAGTATCGGTGGTGCACTGGTCCCTTCTCCTTGCTGCAAGCATCTCCAGACAGGTGCAGAGCCCTGAGCAGGCCGGGAGCGATGCCAGCAGGCCAAGTGAAGGACTTGGTAGAGCCTCATCCAAGAAGAAGTGTGGTCCTTCCCCTGGCGGGGTCTGGCTCCTGCCTGGTGGCATCT
Organism: Aythya fuligula; assembly: GCF_009819795.1. Classification (NCBI taxonomy): domain Eukaryota; kingdom Metazoa; phylum Chordata; class Aves; order Anseriformes; family Anatidae; genus Aythya; species Aythya fuligula. The sequence continues at coordinate 20,367,588 of NC_045566.1, read as the reverse complement.
CAGGGTGATGGGAGAGAAGATGCTCTGTGAAGAGCACGTTTCTGCCCAGAGACACAGAGCTGGAGCAAGCGGTGTGCAGGAGGGCCATGCGCCTTGGGGCGTCCCTGGGACACGTGTCTAACATCAGGCAGAGCATCGCCTGCATGTGCTAAATAAAACCAACCCTCGCCACCTCCTCAGCCTTCCCTTCAAACAAAAACCCACCCTCGAACAAATCTGCCTGAAGCAAGAAGCTCCCCCACGTGTGAGGCTGCAGCTGGAGAACTGTGGGTCTTCACTCCCACTTGGGTTTGCAGCAAGAGGGGAAAAAAAAGGCTCAGGGCCCCAGATTACTTTCAACTGCTTTCAGCTGCTGGGCACGTGTTGCTTGCTCCTGGCCTCTACTTTGACAGTGTTCTTCTGGGCTTGTTTGCAACCTCAGGCAGGTTCCCAGGAGGTTTTCCACCATCAGTCACAGCCCACCTTCCTTGGAGCCTCTTGCTCTGTGCCCTGCCTCCTTCCTCGCCCACGTGTGGTCCCTGGGGTCCTTCCTCACCCTCGCAGCTCCTGCTGATGTATAATGGAGAAGGAGAAAACCCAGTGCAACAGCCCGATGGAATTGCAAACAGTGGTCTGAGGTCTCGGATGTGTTTTGCAGGTGGAGAGCCTGACCACGAGCTGCCCCTGACTGATGGCTACCAGCAGGAGCTGTGGCACCAGCCTGTCCCCCCTGTGCCTCCACAGGGACCCAGTCCCCACCAGGACGTGTCCATCCAGCCCCTGGCACCTGCTGAAGTTGCAGTGTTGGGCACAGGACTGGCCACCTCTCCAGGAGGGCTTTCCTCTGAGCCCTCTCCGCAGGAGGTGCCACCAGCAGGTAGGCACGAGCCTGGCTTTTCTGCAGAAATGCCTGTCCCCAAGTCGTGGCAGTCAAGTGGGGTGTCCGTTGGGAAAATAGGGTCACCATGCACCCAAGCAGTTTCCACCAGGACCATCACCTTGGTCATGTGGGTTGTCCTTCCTGCGAGGCATTGTCCAAAGCAGCAAGGGACTTAAAAGACTTTCAACAGATGGGGCAGGAGCTTCCTGGGCTCAGCACTGACCATGTCTTCTCCTCTGCTCCTTAGGAGATGCTGGAGAGCCCCAAGACACCCATGGGGTGCAGAAGCAGCCGTCCCTGCCATCAGAGCCAGTGAGTTGGGGCGAGCGGTCGAACTGCAGTGCTTGGTGTCGAGATGGGGACGTGGGACTCACTGATTCCTCTCCTTCCACACCTTCATTTCCGTACCACACATCACGGTGCCACCCGTCCCCTTAGGGAGAGCCGAGGGGTCATGGCAGCCCTCTCCAGCATCCTCCGTCCCAAATCTGGGGCACCTGGCAGCACCTTCCCACCTGCCCTAAGGGACACAACAGGTCCCCAGGGGACATTAAGCATCCAGCCTGGTGTGGTGGTGGCCCCAGGCTGCTCTGGTCACACTTGGTGCTCCACAAGCACCATGTTACAGACCAGGTGGTCTCCGATGCCAGCAGGGGTTAAGCGCGAGGGCTCGCTCGGTCTCGGAGAGCTCGACCATCTCCCAGGAGGAAGGCAGCCAGCCGTCTTCAGACAGCGCAGCCGAGGAGCCAGCGGCAGAGGTGACGCCGGGTGAGGACAAGGTGAGCGAGCTGTAGCTGACGGGAAACGTGGCTGTACTGTGCCTGGCTGCCCTCTCCCAGCTGTGCCTTGGACAAAATGTCTGTCTGGGTGTCAGCAGTACAAGGGGGAGCTGCAGGCACCGTCCTGCTCCCATCCGTTGGGCTTGTAGCAGCCTCACCTGCTTGCCACTTTGACCATGAAACCTGTGCTTGCCAGAGCTCTGGATTCAGGTGGTTTGGCTGGTTTCGGTCGAAGCCCACTACAGAAGCCTCTCCCAAAGCCACGTCTGCTGCAGACTGCCCCACACCAGAACCACAGGTAGGAGGGACACAGGTGCAGCTATGAGGATGGGTGGTGCATTGCTCCCTGCATCCCTCCCCTCCATCCTTCAATCCTAGAAGTGAATCCTTTATTGAAAATAACTGTAAATACATGAAGCATTATTGCTCTGGGAGGTGCCCCAAGCTCTGGGCAATCTCCCCAAAGACTGCTCACTCCAGCCAGCTGCCTTATAGCCCCCATAGTGGCTCTTCAGGGGGTGCAGGCTGGCACCCCAAACCGGAACGTGCAGGGCAAAGGTCTTCTCTACACACAGAGCCCCAAACGGGTGGATGTGTTTCAGGAACGGATGTCGCCATCCCCACCTGATGCTGCTCCTGCAGATGGGATGAGTCCTTCAGCCTCCCCATTGCCTCCCTCCAGAAACCCCGGTAAGTGTGGCACGGGGCATCTCTGCCCCCTCCCTTTGGGAAGCTGCTCCTTTTGTTTCTTTAAGTGTGTTTTTGAGTTGCATGCCCCAGAATCACCAAAAAGTGAAATCTCTTTGTTGCTACTGCAGTGTCCATTGACATGAAAGGCCCGTGGGATGTGGACAGTCACAAGGCTGGAGAGCAGGTGAGGGGAGGTGGGCGTAGTGGTGTCCAACCCCTCTGCTTGGGGCAGCTCTGAAGTCGGGGTTGACTGGTGTCTCTCCCTTCACCCACTGCAGCCTGGCTCCAAGCAACCACCGCTGGGGACAATCCCGCTTTTCAACCCTGCTGAGATCTCCCAGGTGAGAGCCTCCTTCTGGGCTGCTGCTCGACCGGGCGGGGGGGCAGCACCCTGACTTTTGGGCATAACAGAGGCGAGATTGTGGCCAGCCATCACACCTGTTTTGGGGGGCAGTGGGGACAAACCATGAATGTCTCTTCCTGTGCTTCCCCAGCTCACCGCCGCCCGACCCAGCCAGCCCAGGCTGCTCTCCCAGCGCCGCTACCCCAACCCTTTGTGAGTGGAGGGGGCAATGCATGTGTATGGCTGCGAGAAACCAACAGCAGTTTGTGGAAAGCTTTGATATAAAATGGTGTTTGTGGTTTCTTTATTTATTTTTTTTGGCGGGGAGGAATAGGGGGGGCAAGGGCGGATGACACAAAGTGTCTGGCTCCCCCCAGCTTCTGCCTGTAGGTTCTGAGGGTGTTGGGGGGTGTTTCTGTCACAAAATGGTGGGGGTGTTGGGGGTGATTCTGTCATCTGGGGGTGATAAAATGGTGGGGGAGGGAGGTTGAGGGGGTGTTTCTGTCATAAAATCTTAGGTATGGCGGTTTTGGGGGGTGTTTTTGTCATAAAATGTTGGGGGTGCAGGTGTTGTGGGTTTTTCTGTCATAAAAGCTTATGTGTGGTGCTTTTGGGGGGAGTTTCTATCATAAGATGTTAGATATGGCAGTTTTGGGGGCTGTTTCTGTCATAAAATATTGGGGAGAGGGTTTTGGGGGAGTTTCTGTCATAAAAGGTTAGTTTTTTTTTTGGGGGGGGTGTTTCTGTCATAAAATGTTAGGTACGGGTTTTTTGGGGGGTGTTTCTGTCATAAAATGATATTTTTTTGGGGGGGAGGTTTCTGTCATAAAATGTTGGGGGTGCATATTTTGTGGGCTGTTTCTGTCATAAAATGTTAGGCATGAGGGTTTTGGGGGGTGTTTCAGTCATAAAATGTTACCCTGGCAACCGTTACCATGGGTTATACCAGGGCAACTGTTACTATGGAACCGTTACCATGGCAACCATTACCACTGTAACTGTTACCATGGCAACTGTTACTATGGCAACCGTTACCATCCATCTCCTTTTCAAGGCCAATAGGGCCTGGGTCAAAAGGCGCGTCCAGGTTACCAGGAGATGTAACAGCAAAAGCCTTCGATGGCTGTAGCAGCAGAGGGGCCGATGGCGTAGCAGTGGGATCAGTAAAGGAGCCCGCAGCTCCCTCATTGTCTGGCAAACCACACGTTTCTGACTGTGGTCCCACAGGGCTCTTTAAGGCCTCAGAGACTGCTCGCCAGGTGCCGAGCAATCCCGGCACTACCTTGTCGTTTTTCGTAGCAGTCCCACACCTTGACCTCCATTTGGTCCCATATTTCAGGATCATAAACTGTCCGATTGTTAGTAAGGAGAATAAGGCTACCAGGACAGTCTTTGTTTCTAAGGTCGTATGATTTCCCATAATGCGCAACTGCTTACCAGCGAGGGGCAGTTGTGTGCGTGGGTCCACTTCTCTCAGCTTGAGCTTCTTCCCAGCTCCAGTGCGCCCATTTCCAGCGACTGTCAGTACGAGCTGCTCTGAGCAGTTTGCTGAGTGTGGCCGAACCTATCTTCATGAGGCGATCAATGTGCCTGTTCCCGTCCTGGTCTCCGTTCTGCTAGCCTGTTCATTTTCATTCCTTCTTTCTCCTTTATTGATGGCATAACTTCATTGTATTGTGTTGCCTTTTTTTTTATCTCGAGGACAGGCTCTCCTCTTATGCCCTTCTCCCCACAGCAGTCCTTTTCAAAACAACTTTTCATTGGTCAAACAACTTTGCATATAACAGCAACGGCAAACACCCAGAGACTTCCATGCCTTAACAGCTGGAGAACGAGAAACCAGTTGGAGAACAAGCAACCCTGAGACTGCATGGAGTCTCCTGAATCACCCTTCCTTTGTTCCCTTTATATTCCTGATGGCCTCATCGTTAAGAGTCTGATGTCACCATCAACCACGGGGCTTTCCGACCCCCATGGCCACACTCCCAAATCTCCCCCTTCTTTATTAATAGCAACCACTTTCTCGACACGAATTACCGACACGAATTACTCCATATATAACAAAATTGGGGCTGCGGCTTTTTGAAGTGTTTCTGACACTATAAACGTTAGGTGTGGGGTTTTGAGTATTTTGAGTAGCTGTTTCTGTCCAAGCGTTGGCGGTGGGTGTTTCTGTCGCAGGATGCTGGGGGTGTCTCTGCAAAATGGCGCCCGGGGGAGAGTAGTCTGAATTGGGTTGTGGGGCCGTGCCCCACCCCACCCATTGGACTCAGCGCGCCGGCCGTGAGTCTGTCTCAAGGCGCCGCGGGGCCACGAGCATCCGCCGGGGCGGGGGGAGGCCGAGGGAGCTTCCCCGCCCCCGCTTCTCCTGCCCAGGCCGGCCCTGCGCGGCGCCCCCCCTTGCTGGTGGCTCACCCGCCCGCGCGGGCGGGGCCCTGCTGGGGCCGCGGGCGGCCCTTCCCTCAGACCTTCCCCGAGGCGGGGCCGGCGGGTGACGGGCACCCCGTGGGTGGCCTCGGCGGTGAGCTTCCCCCGGACGGCACTATGGGTGCCAGGAGGGTATATAAAGCCCCGCGCTGCGGCTGCCTTTAGGTCAGGGCGAGGTGCCCAGCGTGCACCGCGCCGCATGCTAATGAGGGCACGCCCCTTTCCCGGCGAGCGGGGGGCTCGCAGTGCCGTGGGGCGCTGCCGGCTGCTGGGCACCGCCAGCGAGCCCTGTGGGGCCGGCACCCACCCGTGACCGGCTGCGGGGTATCGCTGCTCCCCTAAAACCTACAAAACCCACCAGGGGTGACACAAACCCAAGCACACCTGGCTCTGCCTCCGCCAGGGCCCCCTGCACCTCAGGTCTGCCTTACGGGGTAGAAGCGACCCGATGCTGGGATGGACCCCACACGTGTGTGGACCCCACAGGGGGCCCTGGATACCGGTGCTTGTAGGGCAGTCCTGCTGTGAGGTCCGTACCCCGCCTGCTTTGTGGCACTAAGCACTTTTTGCTGCCTTCCCCCCTTTTGGGCTGGTTTAAATGGGCTGAGCAGTAGGCAGCACTCACCTGGAGCCTTAAACATCCTACCTTTTGGGGATTGTGTGTCATGGCCCTTAGGAAACCTCTTTTTTGGGGAGAAAAGTGATCTTGTGTAAGATGGCACAGGTGCAAATATCTGGTATTTCTGCAAGGCGGAGGTGCTAAAATAACGCACTGTGCTTGCAGCGGCAGGCAGGGAGCAGGCAGCACTGGGGGCAAGCAAGCTGCGGGCAGCCTGAGCGGAGGAGAAGTGAGGGTGGTGGTGGAGGGGGAATGAATGGCAGGTCTCTTCCCTGCCGAGGGATGAGGGTGGCAAGCAGTTTCTGCCTGAGCAGACACGGAGACTCCTGCATGTTGGCAGAGAAACAGAATGAAATTTGAAATGTCAGGGGAAATATTTTTAGAAAGAAGTTTTATGGTCTTGAGCTCGCTCCTCGGGTTTTTAGTTTCAAACTCCTTTCTCGATACCCCTGGGGTTGTAAGGAGTTGGTGAGGTGTTTCTGAGGCAGGTGAGGCAGCTCAGCCACACATGGGGAGGGGCAGTGGGAATTTGCTCACTTGCTTCTAGCTTGGTGTGCTGTTTGGTCTCAATAGCACGGGGGAATGGAGATCAGGAGTCATGAAAAAGTTCAGAGGGTGGATCTGCATTGTCTGGTGTGTGTGAACCGTGTGTCAGGCTTCAGTCAAAGGGCTTAAAAAACGTCGAGGCTGTGGCTGGTGTTGGTGGCTCCTTGCAGCAGGGAGGGCTGGGCTCTGGGTGAGAAGTGATTTCCCATTAGCGTCTTGCTGTGGAAATGTAGAGGCAGGCCAGCTGTCTGCTTGGGCTGGGAGGCTGGGAGAGATTTTCTTCTGTGCTGCTTTGGGCGCTTCAGAGGTAGCGAGAACATCTTTGTGCTGGGGACAAAGCCCTGTGGCCTGCAGGACCACGCTGCTCAGCTCAACAAGGCTGGAGACAGAGGATCCATTTGTCCCATGTTGTGCACTTAGGGGTGCACCGCAGTGATTCTCTGAGGTGCTGGCCCAGCCTTTGAGAAGAAATAGGGGATTCCCCAGGGCTTGCAGCTACACTAAATATCCTGGGGAATCGGGGCATCTGATTGTCTACAGAGGGGCACCTCAACTGGGAAGTTTGCCTGTGAGTTGCTTGCTTATGGCCTCCTGATGAACTTGAGGTAAACTGGGACTAAGGCTCTCTTTTTCTTCCCCATCCTCTCCTAGGAGCCCTGGAAATGCATTAACCTGACGCTAAGTGTTACTCTGACTGATAGCAGCAATTAGGGCCTGTAATCTGAGATCGGGTGTCTGCTACGTGCAGTGCTGTAATTGCTGCCTGGGGGAGCTCCCGTTAAATGCCCTGAGCTGGGATGCTCTGGGAGTGCTGGGATGCTCCTCGATGCCACTGGCTTGCAGAGGGAGGTGTGTGTGTGCCAGGCTCTGAGGATGCGGGGCTCTGTCGCTGCCTGCTTCCCCTCAGCCTTGCTGTGTCTCCACACTGGCTGCCTGCTTAGGAAGGCCCTTGGGGACAAAAAGAGGGCAGCTGAAGATGTCTTTCATTCAGGCCATGCTCAGAAACGGATCCACATCTCTGTCATTGCCATAGGAGCTGTCCAGAGGAATTGTTTCCTGACAGAATTGTGCTGCACAGCGTGGCAGTAGGTGTGCGCACAACACTGCTAGAGGGATGAGGAGGGCTGGTGATATCTCCCGCTACTGTTTTACAGACCCAAAGGTCTTTAAATTTCTCAGTGAAAATGGCTGGAAGCTGAACCAGGCTGCAAATGCTTTCTGCTGGCATTAAGGTGACTGGCTGCATGGTTCCAGCCACGACTTGCGTATTCAGGAGGTAACAGTGCAGCCGAGGGGTGCTGGAAACCCGCCAGCAGCCTGCGATGGGGTGCAAGAGCTCTCAAACGGGTCACTGGCATACGGAGTTCCTTGAAGGTTAGTGAGGGCACATACTCTCTGTGCCTGTGACAGGTGAGTATGGATGGACTGCTTTTGGGGCAGCTCCAGTTCCCACTGAGCTGGAGCTAGCTGTGCCCAAAACACTGATTTATTTAGGAATTAGGCTGGTGAGATGTTCCTTCCTTGCTTTCCCCACTGCACAGAGGAGGCACCGCGGTGCCCAGCTTGTGCTTCTGGCATCTTCTGCCCAGCTGCTTTTAGTCTCACGTGTGTCCCGCTGGGTATAGCAAGGCCACAGTCATTTAGAACTGTTATTTATTAAAAGAAGTGCTGGGTGGTGACCCTGTCTCTGTCCCTTCAGCTCCTGGTGACATCTGTGATGCAGCTGGTCTTAAGAGGTCACTCATTTTCCCCCACTTAATGATCTGCTGTAGAAAGCTTGCTTTCATTGCTTGCTCGGATGTCAATGGGACATGAATATTAATGAAACCTCGGTTGTCCTGTGGTGCTGGCTGTCACGGCCACAGAGGGCTCGTTTGGAGCTGCTGGGCAGTGCGGGGAACTCCGTGATGGAGCTATAATAAAGTGTTCATGAACTCTGCTCCAAGGTGCTGCTCAGGACTTTGAACTTGCGGGCTCCTGGCACAGCGCAATGAGGTGGCTTGGCTGCTTCTCCAGGCTCTTGCGTAGCAGTGTGAACATTAACAGGAAGGGGACTCACTGGGACACTGCTGATACTGCTGGTAGAGGAGAGCTTGTTGTTGCAACTTCAGGTGGCAAATGTGTTGGTTAGTGAAAGTCAACGTCCTCCAGGGCCCTGAGATGGGAGCAGGGGAGGGCAGACACGACACAACATCTATTGCAATGGCCTCTTTTTGCTGGGATCACCTCAAGGAATGAGATGACTGCCTGATGTCTGTGATGTGCACGAGGGAGGAATATAATTTTGAGTCTGGGAAATGGGATTTTGCTGTGTTACTGAGGGAAAGTCCCTTCCAACATCTGTTACCCTACGTGGAAAAGTTGGATGCCAACTGAGATTTCATAGATAAAATAGTTTTTGTTTTGTTTTGTTTTGTTTTTAATTAAGTATTTTACATACTAATCTGGCAAATGTCATATAGGCATTTCACTGTGCCTTTCAACAGTGCATATTTAATATATGCCTTGAATAGCTGCAAAATTGCTTGTCAAAAGCCTACCTTGGAGAGATGACCCCAAATCAAGGTCTCTTGCTCTGAACTCTTATGGGTCTCCATACTGAGAGCCCAGGGTCAAGCTGCTTGGCCTAGGTGGCTGGTGACTCTTATTTTCTTATCTGTGGAAGAGCTTCAACCTGCTGCAGTCCTGGAGAAAGGAGACCACGGGGAGCAAAGCAGCACTTGCTTGCCCTGCTTTCAGGTAGAGCAATCTTATTCCCCTGTTGGCTGGGTTGTTCCCTGCCCACAGTGATCACAGGAGCCCCTCTGCAGGGTTTTTTGGCAGATCAGAGCCTTGGGATCTTGCTGGAATCTGGTCACAGTAATGGACATCCACCTTCAACACCTTCATATGCCTGCACCTGTAGAAATTTCCCTTTAGTTGACCAGGTCTGTGCACCATGCTACACAGAGGGATTGTTCCAAACTCCTCTGATCTAAAGGAGCATCACCTTCCCTTCTGTGTCCTGTCAGGTGTGGCACAGCTGTGCTCATTTATGTTTAAAAACGGTGCGTGTTGGCCACCAAGCTGTGGCTGCTGCAGGCTGTCATGTCCTAACAGCACAGAAAGCCTTTGGTACCCAAATATGCCCGCATTCACTGTGAAATGAGGGACATTCTCTATGGTAGGAAGCCCAATGGGTTGCCTTGGGGAGAACTGCAAGATGGTTTCATATCTGCTCATCTTTGCTCAGAAACACTGGAGATACCCAGCCCTCTAACGAGGGCAGGAAAGACTGACCTACTGACCTACAAAATCCTCTGTGAGCCTGTGTCCATGCACCAGCGTTTCCATGGAGTATAATCCATGTGAGTAGGGAGCAGGAGGGCCTCCTGCACCTGCAGGACCTGAGGGACCTATGCCACTGCTCTTGGAGATCTTAAGTACTGAATATCATCTTGAGGCAGTAAATTATCTTCACAGAGGGAGAAAAAAAGGCCAAAAAAGTTTCGTAGAAGCCTTTGACAGTGTAGGGTAAAAGCATCACCTTTCTTGACATGTTTGTCATGAGAGGAGATTGTATCTGGTGGTAAGATGAAGAGAAGTTGCATGCTGTCTGGTGTTAATTACAAAGGGAAAAACACATGAAAATCAAGCGAAATTGAATCCCACTGCATTTGATATTCCCAGAGTTGAAGGCCTCAGTGCATCTCATTAGTTTAAAACCCCCTGATGGAGAGAACTCAGCTTCGAACAGGAAATTGATATGACATTGAAACCTGGGAGAGGATTAGCCGCCCGCCTGTGAACTTGTCCAAAGGAGTTTAACATGTAAATGTTCCAACAGAGCAGCTCCCTGTGAGAAGGCATGCCAGTTAATTAAGGCCCCCGGGACTGCACGGTTGCAATGAGGGAGGGATGAGGTCTGTGCATGCGGAAAGACCTGCTGCTGTTTGCTCTCTGTGGTAAAAACACTCCGTGGGTTATACAGACAGACCCGGAGCTTTGTGTCTGAGGGCTCTCCCGGTGGAAGAGATGCTTTGATGTAGCTCTCAGACGACTTTGTGGGCGCTGGGTTAGGATTGTGCCCAGCAGGATGTGGTGTTCAGTGACTTCTGGGGCTAACGTGGTGGCCCTTTTGAAGGAGGTATCTGCAGGGGGTGTGTGATGGGGAGCAGAACCTAGATGTTGCCTACAGGTTACTTGGGGACTGGCTTTTGTGCCAAAGACACTGATTCAATTTCTGGACTTCTCAGAGATGCTGAGGGCCTAGAGGTCTGCGAAACTGATGTCTGTGTGCCGAAACATCCCATTGCTGTGACCCACCATCATTGCTCTGAAGGTATGAAAGCTGCAGCTGCACCAAAGCAACGTCCTCACTACTTGCAGAAAGCTTAAGCTCTTTTTTCATTGCTTGAGCTGATGAGAGAGATTTGCCAGGGAATGAAGACCATCAGATACGCCACACTTCTCAATTTATGCCTGTGATCAATCTGCTTTGGGCCCTGCTGGGTTTTCCCTTCTGATGCAGTGTTTTGTAACTGCTGTGTGTGGAGAGAGAGCCATTTCCCATTTTCTCTTGTGATCACCAGCCGTGCTGCGTGCAGTCTTAAGGCAAGGTGCTAATGGTGAAGAATCCAAGGCTCAGTGGCACACCAGGCTTTTCAGTGTCATTTTGCTCTTTTTGAAAACAAAATGTGTTCCTGGGCTGACTGCAACCTGGGCCAGGTACCATTTGGAGGCCATACCAACATCTTTGCGCTTCTCTTGTGTTTGGAGGGCAATTTTGAGTTGAAACATTGCTGTCACCCAGGCAGGAGTTCTGGAAAGAGGGCTGGTGGTGATGTGGGCTCTGAAAACCTGCGGGAATCTGGCTGTCAGCACGATGCCTCTCTTGGACAGAGCCCCCTGCCCAAGGGGCCAGGGGCTGCCAACCTGTGTACCCCTCCAGCACGGGCCTGCTCAGGGGTTTATAAACCCATGCTGCTGGAAGCTAGAGAAGTGTACTGGGAGAAGACCTCCACGTTCCACCTTCTGTTAAGCTCCTTCCATCAGCACCATGCTTGGCTGCTGTTGGAGGTGGGATGCTGAATTAGAGGGACCTGTGGTCTCTTGGCTCACGGCTGTGGTGAATAGCCAGAGGGGTGGGTGGCCATAGCAGCTGCCCAAAGGAAGACCCTCCTTTTGGGAGGCTGTGATCACAAGAGCCAGTTTGGTTCTTACTGAAGGCCTGTTCCTGCTTGAGGGACTTCTGATAACCACGCATGCCTGTGCAGGGCAGGGAATTAAACAGTAAGTAGGATTAATAAAAGCGTATCAAAATATGTAAACATATGTATCTCATCTCTTTGATAATGAAGGAGCGGTTAATAAGTATTTGCAATCAACGTTCCTACGTGAAAGCGTTCTCTGAAAGCAGCTCTGAGACTCTCAAGCAACCCATTTATTTTCATCACTTTAACAGCCTGTTTCCTCGAGGCAGTTGAAATGACTTGCCTGAAGAGCTATCTCCCCATCTTGCCTCCTCCCCACCTAGACAGCCTCCATTTTCTAGGCCTCAGCTTGGCCTCTGGCTCCCGGCCATGTTCTGAGGTGCTGGGACAGATCCCGAGCCTTGTGTTGGCTGGGCTCCTGCTCTGCTGGGGTGTCAGCAGGGCAGGTGGGCGGCTGGGGGTGATGGTGAGAACCTGGATCATAATTACTCATGGGGACATCCCTACCCAAAAGGCAGCACGGGCAGGGAGTCGGGAGCTGCCTCGATGCATGGCCTGGGGGCATGTCCCTTGGGAACAGGCGCACTGGTCGGAAGAGCTCTCGTTGTGGCAGTTTTTGAGCAGGGCTCCTCTTTTGCCATCTTGCTGAAGCAGCTCCTCCTGCTCAAGTGTCCTGAGGACTTGTAGGACACTTTTTCTCAGTCACCCAGTTGCTAATGCCTGTGCCTGTTTCTTTCAGTGCCTTGATGATCTGTCATATACATCCTGGTTCTTCTCTGGGGGGAGGGAGAGGTGCAGGTCCCCGACTGCTTCCAGGACACGTGGCCAGCACATAGGTATGGATGGCCTGGCTAAGGTACAACGACAGGTGATGGGCAAAAGATTCAATTTCCAGGGCTCTTCCCCACAGACTTCTCATGCCGGTTTTGGTGCTCTCTGTGCTGCTGCTTTGCATTCCCCTAAGGCCACAGGAGCCCCTCAGCTTGTGGTGTTCCCCTGGTTCCTGCGGTTGTTCCCCATCCGTTTCTCTGAGGATATGTTTGGGCTCTGCTTTGTGGGATAACTGATGGGACTGTCAGGCCTGTTGTCCCAACAACCCGAGAAGATAAATGGTCCAACACGTGCAGCAGCCTTCGCCGGTCCTGCAGGCCCAGAAGGAACCAGCACCGTGACAGATGGGCTGACGAGCAGCGCTGACACAACTGGGGCAGCATCAATGTCAGAGGGTGAGAACTGCATCCCTCTCCCTTCCTCTTGGCACCCCAGCGCCTCTGGGCCAGACGGCCGCCACTTATCAGCACCTCCTCGCGTTATTGATGTAAGCTGGCAGCATGAGAGCCTCATCTAGGAGGAAGACACTAGTCATGGTCCTAACGTTTCTCTGTGGAGTTACCATCTGTCCTCTCCTCGGATGCTGCTGCCAGGGCGGTGTGGGAACATATCCGATAGTGTCAGTTACGTTTCTGGTTGGACTCTGCTCTGCTCCCTTCTCAGCATACTGTGGCGCTCCTTTTCCTCCAAAAAAAAAAAAAAAAGCGAGCTTCATATGTCTGCACATGTATATGCGTATTTTTAGAGAATTCTAACTTTGTGCTCTGCGGCTTGGCACCTCTGCCCGTGCTCTACCTCGTGCAGCCTCAGCACTGCTTGCTTCTCCTCTCTGTGACATGGGACAGGTTAGTTGTTCCTGCCTGGGGCCCTGGAGCCACTGCAGGTGGTGCAGGGTAAGGTCTCTGAGCATGCTCCAGGCTCAAAGCACCTGCCCCAGGCAAAGCCATGTCACAAACTGCTCTGGGAGACAGTTGTGGTGGTGTCTGTGGCCCACCAGGCCTACGTCACCTGTGAGCCTTCTTGCAGGGAGAAAGACACGAGGGGTTCTGGTGACCTGTAATGATAAATGTTGATGGGAGAGGTGGGGAAAGGAGGCAAAGCAATGGATTGGACCATACAAAATGGCTGCTTTGCATGAGTGATGGGGTTGCTGTATGAGAAATGCTTGCCCAAACTGGTGTGGCTAAAGCAGCCTGTCGGTGTCTCTTCCTTCTCTCCTCAGTCGCCCCAGGAGCCCTCCTTGGGTAGCTGTTACACAAAGCTGGTGGCCATCACACAGGGAGCTCCCAAAGAGCAGAAGCTTTGTGTGTCTAAGTTGTACAAAATAGCCATGGTCTGGGGGTTTTGGGAGGTAAGAATCTTGGTTTTGTATGGAAAAACGTGAAAAAAAATACACGTGACTGTGTGAATTTGTGATGCTAGCTGCTTTGTGGAGGGCTGGCAGAGAAAATGCAATTCACTTCCTATGGAGCTTGCTCAAAAGCCATTTGCACAAAGCAGTCTTGGAGACCGTTCACACCAACGCATTAATGCAAGTGTGATTTGTTCTCCAGCACAGCAGCCTTTGGGGTCCAGCTGTACTCATTAAAAGGACCTTGTTGTTCCTCCTAGTGAGGAGCAAACCCCTCAGGAATCTGTGTGAGATCCCAGACTGGCTCTTTGGGATCCCATTCCTGAGCTGTCCGTGTGCCACCACGTGCCCACCACCTGTCCTGCTGATGAGCACGTAATGCTGGCAGTGCTGGTGCCACAGCAGCCTGCTGCTCGCCTTGGGGCATATGGAGTGGCTGGGCGGGGAGGAGGGATGCTTGCAAAATGCCACGGCTAAAGCTGTTTGTTGGGGATTGTGCTAGTGTGACCACATGACTTTCTCCTTTTGTGAATGGGTGAGGAAAATTTGGCAAGACTGCTGCAAATGAATCTTTTGAGCGTCCTGGAGCTGTGCGCCTCGAGCCACGAGCCAGCTTTACTGTGAAAAATCCATTAGCCATGAGCAAAACTGCTTCTGGGCTAAGCATTCAGTACCTGTTACGGGCTGAATTAGTCCTTAATTTCTGTCCCTGACAGTTAAAATGACTCAGACGTTTTTTTCGTGAGACTGGGTATTGCTTCTGACTACATACCCTGTAGCCATGGCTCTACTGCCTATTAAATTGGTCTCAGAAACCCAGTGACCGTCTTGTCTGCAGGTCAGGGTAGGCTGGTGCTGTCACCTGCATGTTGCTACGTGGCTAGAAGAGCTGCTTTGCTATAGGAAAGCAAATGCCGAGACACTTTTTAGGACTCAATGGCTGCAGGTTTAACAAGATCAATACCACCTCTGCAAAAGATTACATGGTATACTAGGCAGCAAATAGACCACTTCTGCTGGATTTGGAAGCCATTTATAGAGTCTATTAGGGATGCTAAGGTAGAAGGGATGTATCCGGAGTGAATTGCAGAGATGCAGTAACTCACTCCCACGTTAAGGGTTTTGCAGTCTATTAAATAATAGAACTAAAGGCAAAATAAATGAGAATTTCTGTAAGAAGCTTTACCTGCAGCCTCAGCAGCAGCAATGGCAGAGCTGGGCTGTTGCAGCCGTCTGGCTCCTGCTGCTCCCTCTAGAAGGGCTAAAAACCTCCTACGGCCAAGTCAGTAGCCTGATTCTGCTCAAAGGCTGAACCTCCACCCTTACAGAAAGAACAGGGAAGAAAAGCAGCTGCCCAGGAGACAAGAAGGTGGCACCTACAAGCTGCCTGACACAGCAGGGAAGAGCCGGACAAGGGGTAAGACCGGGGCCAGTTTGGATGGAGGTCCTTGCTGCTCCCACCCAGCAACTTGTTGGCTCTCGTACCCCACGGATGGTAGGTCAGAGCGTGTCCCCTGCTGTGAAGTGTCCCCTTTCCCCTGCTCTGCCTCTCATCCCACACAGTGTGCTCTGCAGCTGGTGTTGATGCTGGCCCGTGGTGGGTAGGCTGGAGCTGGGGATTGCTGCTGGGAGCAGCCTCTCCATGCCCAGGCTGCTCTGTCGGCTGTGTTTGAGCTGCCCTTGTGCTGCCATCACCTCCTGTGGTGTGCCCTCAGAATAATTAACTCTAATAACACATGAGCAATAGCCTGCCTGGTCACCCTGCCCGCACAGCAGGGCTCTTGGCTCCTGTCATTTCTCCCATGCTCTGTCCAGTCTCATTTGAAACATCTCGCAGGATGAATTACAGTGCTCTGAGGGAATCTGCAAAATAGGATCACAGGCCAATTGAATCCATCTGCAAAGTATGGGAGCACGATATATCACCCTGCAGATGGATTTTTATTTTTTTTCCCCTCCCTCCTTTATTTTAAAAGACTCTCAGACTGAGGAAGAACAACAAATGCTTAGGAAACAAGCTCTGTGGTGTAATTTGGGAAGTAGCTGGGTCAGGCCGTGCTGACTGGAGGTGTGATGCAGAAGGGGAGGTGATGCTGAAGATGTACGTGGGCAGCAGCAAGGCAGAGATCCACGCTGTGGCATTGCCCAGCCTGGTCTCTCCCAAAGCAGGACGATGTTCTGGGATCATGGCATGGGGTGAAGTGCCTGTGTGCAGGGAGAGACAGGAGCTGAAAACATTTACCAGCAGTGGGAGGCTTTACAGACCAAAAGCTGTCCCAGGCTGGTCAGGAGCTTCACTAGGAGGCACACAGTGCCATGGGGAGGTGCTGCGATGCGTGCAGAGGACTCGGGTACATAAGCCCAGTGTGCTGACCCCACAGGGTCGGGGGGCAGCTACTTTCGGGATGTTGATGTGGCCAAGCCTGCTCCCCTTAGCTCCCCAGCCTGGCGCAGGTGGACTGCTGTGGAAGGAGCGTAACCCCCTGCCCTTTGGGTGGCTGGAGGTTGGCCTCGGCCCGTTCCCAAACCTCCTTTCTCCTAGGGCTGGGATGCTCCAGTCATTGCCCGAGGGGGAAGGGAAATGAGTTAAACCCATCTTCAGACACGTTTGTATTGATTCTGTCACTTTCTTGCTGCTTGCTGACAGGTGATGGATGGCTCATAATGCGACCGGCACAGTACATTACGTTTCCCATCCAGGGACTCCTAAATCATTTCAAATTTTCAAATTCCCTAATCAATATTTTATCAGTAGCAGAAGAAAGCGGAACGGGCCCATTTCTCAAGAGGCAGAGGAGTGAGTGTGTGTGTATGCGTGCCTGCACATATATTTTGTATAGGCAAGTGAGTTTTTGTATTTATAATAGCAACTAAAGCACTGCTAGTACAACAATTATAATACCTGCAACCATAAAAATAAATACAGAAGTAGGACCAGGAGTGATGCTTACGTTTCGGTGACTACGGGATGAAGCAAATGAAGGACTCGCATTTCTGATATGAGCACGTAGGGTTCATGCAGGTGGGGCCTGAGCTGATCTCAGCCAGTCGGTCCAGCCTTGGGCGGGGTGCAGGAGGGCTGGGGTCAGATGGGAACGTGCCTAGGATCTAGCAGGGAGGAAACGTGGTGTGCAGCCTCCTGCCCTGCAGTGGGGCTCAGGTCTGTCACTTGCTGTGGAAGCGGTGGCAGGGCAGTGTCCCCTCAGGGCCTGCCTGGGTTTGGTTTCCTGCTGCCGCGGCGTGCAGCTCCTGGTGGGCACTGAGTGGTCCTGGGCACACAACATGGGCTCTTCTGCTGGCACTGGCTGTTGCAGTAGGGTTTGCTCCAGGCACTTTGGGATGGAGGGAGGCTACAGAAAGAAGTACCGATGCTTTTTGGAGGAGGTGGGGAGGGCTCTGCGATGTTCATCCCCGCTCTGCAGCAGCTAGTTCTGCTCTGAGGCTCAGGCTCACAGACTCGGCGTGTCCTCTACTCCGGGCTACCTTCAGCAGAAGGTCCCAGCTCCTGTCCAGCGTCTGGCTTCCTGCCTGGCTTTGGAGTGCAGGAGCTCAGGTGAGAATGGAGCTAGTTGCTGCTTCCCCTGCAAGATGATCCCATGAAGCAGGCAGAGCAGGAGCGTGCCTGCCCACCCCATGGGTCCTGTCCTGTGCCAGTGGTCTCGCATGCCCACTCTCCACATCCCCTGGCCTCTTCTGTTCAACAGCCTCTCTCTGTTGAACTGTTCTTAGACTGCTTTTTTATTCCCTGGCTGGATTTTTTTTTTTTTTTTCAAGTAAAAGATTTATTCTTGAGATGTTCCCACCACCGACCCCCCTGAAGAGAGCCTCCGAACAGCACAGATGTGAGGCTAAACATAACCCTCCTTGTTACTGTCACCTCTCCTCAGCGTCTGCTTGGGTGCCCTGGTGTCGTCCTCGCTTCCGAGCGCTGTTTCACAGCTCGCTCGTGGCTTGCCGCGGGAGCAGGCGGCGCAGCGTGGCACGGCACTCGCAAAACTGCTGCTGATGTCCTGGCTCTGTCCCAGGCTGTGCAGGGACACCAGCCCTTTTGGCCTGCAGGTAGGTGAGGTGTGCTGCTGTCCCCTCTCTGTCATCACACGCAGAGAGCTGCTGCTCCATTTGGCAGGGAGGGGAGGGCCTGTGGGTTGTGCTCTCAGAGCTGCTCCCATCCCCAGAGGCACCAGCCCTGCTTGGGGATTGCAGTGAGGCGTGTGGGAATAACCCACCTCCCTCTCCTCAAAGCCTGGGCTGATCCAGGAGGGCAGGAATCCCGAGGAAGGGCTCCTGTCAACGTGCAGGGAGGTTGCTCCAGCCCAGCAGAGCCCATGAGCGTTCATCCTCTGGAAGGTAAATGGCTCCTCCTTCATGCCCAGCGGTGTGCCTGAGGCAGGATGTAAAAGATGCCTTTTTCCTGAAGAAGAAAGACGGGTGTTGTTTAATGGTCTGGTGGCCACTCAGGGTTGGATGTGGAAGGACTGCAGTAAAATGGGGCTCATCCAGCCATGTGCTGCGCTGGACAGCATGCATCTGAGTCTGGGAGCAGAGACAAGTACCAAGCTGCTTCCCGGAGAGATGTTTGTCAGGTACCTATCGCCAGCCTCTCCTCAAAGCAAACTTGGTCACCCAGACAACCTGCTGCCTTCTCTTTAATATGCACTGGCATGAGTTGTCTTTCTCCTGGCTCTCTTTGACGTTAACCTCTGCTTGTTCTGGGGCTTTTTGAGGACAGGCCGTGTGTTTCACTGCCTGTGGGGCGAGAGGCAGATGCAGACCTTGGTGCTTCACGCTGGCACCCTCGCCAGGCACACCTGAGAGCCTGTCAATACTTGATCTTGACAACTACTGCACTCGGCTGATAAATTCAGTCCTTCACCAGAAGAGGTGAAGCCCATTGTGTGTGGATGGCCCTAAACACTGTCTGCCGGGGTGAGAGATGTTCTGAGAAGGTCTGTACCGCAGAGGAAAGACCCGTACAGCCTGCAGAAGTTGCTGTGGTTCTGTACTTTGGTTCTTGTCCTCATGGTTGCTGCGGGAAGGAGGTGAGAAGCTGGGGACTCTGCAGGCAGTACTGCGAGGGGCAGCTTGAGCAGGAGGGGATGGGGTCAGCTGGCTCCCCAAAGGACAGTGCTTACCCCCGATTTGTTCTTGGGACAAGGAATATGTCTAACCCCGAAGCTCCGGGACACAGGTCCACACGGCACCCTGCATGCTTTAAAACATCCTTGGATGGGGGCTGGAGGAAATCTCAGGCTGGGAGAGGGATTTACATCCCTCAGGATAAAACCTGGTGGCAAGAAGGAGATCTCAGCTTTGCTGGCTGGCTGCCTAGGTTGGCAGCAGGGCCGGGTGATCTCGGCCCTGGCACAGGGGGACAGAGCTGCTTGTGGTGCTGCCTCTGCTCTAAGGACAGAGCTCTCTGCATCTGAGCTAGTCCCGTTCTTTGCTATACCACATTGACCGGAGGGGAGTCCCTCTGCTCATTTTGTCTTTGTACAGAGTGGTCTGGGGAGGTCGGATTTGCCTGCTTTGTCCGGGTCTAAGCTAGATGCTGATAAGCAAATAGCTGTTTTTCCCTGCCAGCCACTTCTGCCAAGCCAGAAATAGCCTGCCTGAGTTAGCTCACCATAGCAGCATTTCTCATTCAAAAGTTAATAAGCTTTGAAATTGGATTTTAATCAACTAATCTTTGATCCTAGGCACTAGAGCTCCATTAGGAGGGTCCAGTAAACCAAGTTTCATCTTTCTCTCTCGTGGTGTCTTTTTTTTTGCCCCAGTTTTGCAAATAAAAGGCTGGGAGATGTTTTACCATATGAGGACTGGTGTGTTGTAGGATTTCTGTTGCCCCTGCTCTTGTGATCTGATCCATCCCGTAGATGAATGGAAAAGCTCATCTCTGGCAGACGTCTGCTTTCTCAAGGTTGTTTGACAACTCCTTTTGGGGAAAGTGCCAGAGCTCTTTGAATCCAGCCCTGTGCTAGAAACCAGATGAGGTGGGACAAGGAATGGGAGATCTGCAGTGGCCCTAGCCACATCCCTGCTATTCCCAGCATCAAAATAGGGAGCCATGAATCCCATGTCCAACAGAATTGCAGAATAGCTGATGTTGGAGGGACCTCTAGGGATCATTTAGACCAACCTGCCTGCGCAAAGCAGGGTCAGATGGAGCTGCAGCACTTGAGTATCTCCAGGGAAGCAGACTTGGAGAACCTCCAAGGGTGGACGCCTCCCTGGCAACCTGGTCAGCTGTTTCATTGCCCTTATGGTAAAGAAGGTTGTGTGTTTAAACAGAATTTCTGTATTTCAGTTCATGCCTGTTACCACCAAGAGGACCCTGGCTCCCTCATCTTTGCTCCTCCTTCTTGGTGCACGGGGTTGTGCCTGCCCACACATGGGGCTTTGTCTTCCCGATAAACCTGCTGAGGTTCTCCAGCCTGTCGAGGTCCCCCTGAATGGCAGTGCAGCCATCTGGGCTGCTGACCACTTCTCCCTGCTTTGTCTCATTCACAAACTCGCAGGCAGTGCACTGTCCTGTCATCTGAGTCACTGATGAAGGTCATTAAGGGACCTTTTGTCCCCTCTTTGTGGATTTTGGCAGGCAGCAAAGGCCGTTATAGCTAGACTTTCAGGGTTATGTAGTTGCACTTCCACCGAGGGGATGGATTTGGTTCAGATCTCTCCGAGTTGTTATTCAGACTCCCCATAAATCTGAGCAAACACTCCTGTCTTGGTTTACCCTCTGAAGACTTCTCTCTTGCTCCGATGGAGTAGAGCCTGATTTTATTTTTTCAAGCTATATTTAGGTTCTGGTGCACAGGCACCCGTCTCATGCAGAAGTACTAGCTTAGTGAGCTCTCCAAGGACCAAACACAGCTCCTGTGCCGTTCAGGGCTAGGGCTCTGCTTGCTCTAATGAGCATCTCAGCCCCTGGGCTGCAGGGGGATGCTGCGAAAGACCCGCAGCGGGCTTGCTGGAGGTGGTCTGGGTTTGATGGCACGCTGGCAGGGCGAGCCAGGTGTGTGAGCAGTCCCTGCCTGTGCCTGAGCTCTGCTCTCCAGTACTTTTGTTAGCTGTCACTTAGGGTGCCGTGCTTCCCTTGCCCAGGGCTGTGAACATCTGACCAGACATTTGTCTCCTTTCCTATAAGGAAGGAGGAGGGAAGGAGTGTAGCAGTCCTTCCAAACACACTTTAGAGGGTAGAATGTCTCTATCCAATATAAAGCTGCCCCGGTGGCTGGCTTTTACTATTTCCAACACTTTCCAGGGATGTTGAGCCCCATGCTGGAACTTGGCAGGAATGTGAACTGCCTGATGCTGGCTTTAGGGGGCTGGCAGGCACCCTGGGGTAAGCTGGTGTGCTGCACAGGGCCTGGGGTGAGCCCGCTTCACCCAGAGGGGTGCTGCCAGCCAGCCCATCTGCACGAGGAATTAAAAGTGATGTTAATCAAGCAAGCCCCAGGCCAGTGCAGTCGGCAGGGCTGATCCTATGAGGGTAAGGAAAGGGATGCCCGTCCCTTCTTGTGTTAGCAGCGATCTTTCTCTTGTGGCATTTGGTGGCTGATTACTTTGCAAGGCTTTTTGGAGAGCAGTAGCCCAATGCCATAACAGAACGTTGTTTTAACCTGCCTGGGGCTGTCTGGTGTGGTGCTTTAGGGCCTGGGCTCTGTGTCTCCCAGAGTGTGTCCAACTTTCTTGTCCCCATCAGTGATGGCTGAGCATGGAGCCAGGTTTCCAAAATCAGTTTTGGAAACTATTCCATGCGCTGTGGGAATTTTCTTTTTGGGTCAAAAGCAGATGTAGCTTGAACCACCTCGGACGGTTTGCCACAGAGTGCCTCTTCCTATTCCTTCCTCTACATCCTCCAGGCACTCTGGATTTTTCCTCCTTGTGCTACCAGCCACTGGAAGGACTGGAACCACTGAAGATGCCCCTTGCTGGATGTGTGTGTACATTGAAGAGACTCTGGCTATGGGGAAGGCTGTGGGAGCTGGGATGTGAGACATGAGTTCAGAACATGGGAGACACGGTTTTGAGTCCTTGCTCTACTTGATTCAGAGCAAACAGCTTTTTCTCCCCCCTCACAGGCTAGGGAATCTCTGACCTGATCTGTGCTGTCATTCCCCTAACCTTCCTCACCAAACTTTACCGATATATCTCCCTGAGAAAGGTTGCCAGTATTGAAATAGCATTTTAACTGTCTTTTTCATGGTTGTGTTGTATTGTGACAGGTTTGGAAATGATTATGGGAACTGGTAGGAGGATGCTATAGAAATGCTGTATGCTGTGCGTGCACGGGCCCGGGCAGGGGGAGAAGGATGGAAAGCTGTTGTAAAGCCATTGCTCCAAGGGGAGAGGAGAGCGTTCGCCTGGAGCTATTCCCATGGGCTGGTGCTCAGTGCTCTGACAGACATCCGTCTGTCCTCTGCTGCTGTGAGGGGTGGGCTTCAGGGCTCCTTCTGTGGTGAACCACTGCAAAGACTTGATTGCACTTGGAATATTAGAGCAGGGGCCTGCCAGGGACAGGCAGCGTTGTCCTTCCCAGATTCTGTACGGTTCTTTTTAACGAGGGCAGAACTTGTCTGTAAGCTGATGGACAAGGATCTGCCTGTGCAGGGGTGTCAGTCCCCAGCTCTTCCTTGCAGCAGCACCCAGGGCTGATGTGGACCCGACAAACCCAGCCGCTGGCCCAGCCCAGCCCAGCCAGAGTGTGGCCGTGTGCTAGCACAGTCCTGTTGCTCTCACTGATGTTACCCTTGTGTGGAAATTGCACTCAAACCACTTACATCTGCGGATTGCTCAGGATCCAGGTGAGCTTCAGAGTTTTCTCGTCTGCCTTCTTCCCATCCCTG
Organism: Aythya fuligula; assembly: GCF_009819795.1. Taxonomy (NCBI): domain Eukaryota; kingdom Metazoa; phylum Chordata; class Aves; order Anseriformes; family Anatidae; genus Aythya; species Aythya fuligula. The sequence continues at coordinate 20,345,105 of NC_045566.1, read as the reverse complement.
CACAGAGTGTGGGGCTCGTCCCTGCTGAAGGATGCAAACAGCCTTGTCAGAAGGAAATTGTCTGCAGGTGACAGTCCCCAGGGATTGCTTTGCAAAGACCTGCCAGAGCTGCGGGGGCCACAGAATTGCTTAAGTTCCAACACGGAGCTCGTCAGTGCCAAATCCCATTTGCATCGCTGTGAAAAATGGTAAAATCATCGTTAGGTGTTCACTAAAATACTCTAAATTTTGCAGAACACGAGGCATGAGTCAGGCATTGAAACCAGCATCCAGAGGAGGGAGGGAGTGGGGGGAGACGACAGGAGTGCTTATGAAATATTTTGTTTCACTGGCAAGAGGACAAGAAATAATTGGGCCCTAAATCAAGGAAATGGGAGAAAAGGAACAGCAAATCAAGGGAAATGGTGGAAAATTAGGTCTTAGAGTAGAGAAATGTGTACACATGATCACCTGGTGGTTCTGGCAAAGATATATGTCTATAAATCTCCTCCTTTAACCTGTTCCCTGCTGCTTTAAGGGGAGTAGTGTCAGATGTGCTGCTCCTATCCACCTTTTCCAGGGTTTGGCCTCAGCCTGCGTGGTGCTGAGTGGCCTGAGCCTCTTCCAGAGCTGGCGTGGGTGCTCCAAGGGTGCCTGCACAGCCTGGAGACCCCTCACCCCATCACACAGACCCACCCTGTGCATGGGGAGGGCAGCAGAGGCTGTCCCCCTAGGTTTGCAGCGTGTCTGTGTGAACACCTTGGCTGTCCCGGGGTGGGAACACGGGATGTCCCGGCAGGCTCTTCCAGCCGCAAACCTGCAATTCTGCTGTTAAACAATCCCCTTTATGACCCTCTCCATAAAGTCCCTGGCTTGTCTTTCTTACAAAAATAACGACATGTAAAAATAAAGCTTTCTGTGTTTGCTTTCCCCCGGCCCTCCCTCCCGCCGCACAGCGCTCATTAACTCCCCGAACGCTCGAGTCAGACGCAGCCCCCGGTTAAAAACAGCATCCGCCCTCGTGCCTCGCCTGTTTCCCGGGAGCTGGCAGCCAGACAATAACACCGATGGGATCGTCTTCATCAGAACATGTCAGCCCCTCTGCGAAATTTAAGTAACTTGAACTTGGAGGCTGAAAAAGATTTAAAAAAAAAAAAAAATTGCTCGCAAAAGAAGTGGAGAGATCAGAGGAGAGCGGCCACTGGAGAAGCCTCCTCCATCAGGGCAGGGGATGTGGGGCAGGTAGGGGCCTCTGCTCCTGGGATCACAGGTGCTGTGGGTTTTGTTGCTGCCTTTATTTTTTTATTATTATTTTTATTTATTTTTTTCCTTCCTGGAATAGCTGACCCTGCCTTTCTGAGTGGCTCTGATATCTGGAGGCAAAAGTACTCTGCGAGAGAGGGGTGTTAAATTATTCTGCTGAAAACAAAAGTCTCGGCTGAGCATTGTTCTAAAATAGCCGGCCTCGGCCACGTGACTGCGTGTGGCTTGAAGAGCTCTATTAGGCAGATGAAAATGTTGTCTCCTGCCTCGATATTTAAGCAGCGTGGGAGTTTCCAGAGGTGTCTAACAGGAAGGCTGTCCCAGCAAAGCCTTTTCCCTGATGTCATTTGGCCATGAGCCCACCTGAGCAGGGAGCTCATGTCTGCGTGGTGGTAAGGGCACAACCCATCCAGCGAGGAAGGACTGTGAGCTTGATTTGGGGTGATGGTGGTGATCCCCAATTCCCGCTGCTATTCTGAAGGAATGGGGGAGAGGAACCCCTGCAGGGGCTGCGTGCCCCCGTGGTGTCCCCAGCAGGGAGGAGCGGCTGGCACCAGCCGCTTGGGTGAGGGAGGAGAAGTGCCCTGAGCTGCCTGGAGGAAACTCCTTCACCCCGTTAGGTGTGACACGGCCCCGGAGCTCAGAGTGGTTAATGCTATTGTGGATCTCTTTTCAAGGTCTGTCCATCGGGCTTTTATAGTTATCAGAGCTCCAGAGATGGCAATGGAGCTAATACCCATGCCAGCAGCCGATGAGAGCAGCAGCAGCCGAGTCCATTAAGCACAAGTTCAGGTCCCGGCCAGCGTGCTGTGTCGTGACCGTCCCCGGCTGAAGATGTGTCCAGGAGATGTCAGGCAAAGCTTGTCGTCTTCAGTTAGTTTCCTGCCTTTTTAAACGTGGAAGGTGCTGGAAGATGCTGCAGTTTGGGGTGTGTGCAGGCACAGCAGCGTTGCTTTTCCATAAGAGCGTGCTGTTATGCTGCTACAGCCTCTGCTTGTTTGCTTGCTGTTGTTGTGACTGTATTTTTTTCTCCCCCCTACTTCATCTCTAACATAAAAAGTTATTTAGCCTGGAAGTGTGCGGGAGCTCATTGTGCAGAGAGCTGCAGCACAAAGGGTTCCAGAAACAATCTCGTTTGCTCTCACCAGCACAAACCGTGCGGGCAGATGATTCAGGAACACAACATCTGCGAGTCTGAAAAGGAGTTCTGCTCTGCCGGGCTGCAGCTTCGGGCGAGAGGACGGGGGATCCTGCTGGTGGTGGCGAGACCACTTCCCTGCATCGCAGCCCAGCCCCGGGGCTGTGCAAGTGGTGCTTGGGTTTGCAGTGGGGTCTGCAGGGTTTGGGCGAGCAGAGTTTCCCCTGGGCAACCCCGACAGGAGCCCTGGCTGTCGGGAGCAGAGCCATCTCCCTGCTCTCGTCGGCACTTGCTGGCCCTCCAGATGAGGCACTCTTTACAATGCCTCGGGGTTTGGGTGGGCTCTTTGTCACTCCTTGGGTGCTGTTTGGATTCAGCGCTGCACCAAGTGGGAGAGGAGGAGGCGTTCCAAAAAATGGCAGGGACAAGCAGCTTTAAAAAAAGCCTATTTTCAGAGTGCTGTTTCTCTTAACCTTTAGCGTCTCTGCTTTGCTTCCCTTCAAAGCCTCCTGCTTTGATTTCCCGTTCACAGTTGTCATTCTGGCAGCCCCTGGAAGAAAGGAGAAGCGTACGAGGGTTAAAGAACAGCTGCGGGAACATAATTAATGCTTTGCAACATTTCTGAAGGCCTTTAGCACCTTGCCGTGACCCAGCCTGTAACATCTGTGCGTTGGCAGCAGCCAAGCTGTAAAACTTCCCCCCTCCAAGTCCTGCACAAAGCAACTGTCGCCTGCCCGAGGCGTGCAATCAGGGCAAAAAACTTAACAAATCAGTGGAGGAGGCAGGCTGCCGCGCAGATGGCAGGTCCTTCGGCGCTGGGATTGGCAGTGGGAAGGGGCTTCCAGCTGCTGGTCCTTGTAGTTGTCCAAGGGGGAGGTGGGAAAGCTCTGCTTTTGTAGGGATTTGGTGGTAGAAATGGGACATGTTGCTCCAAATCTGGGAGCAACAGCAGCCCTCCCGCTTGCTTGTACCCGCTGAAGGGCTCTGGGCAGAAGGCAGTGCCCGAGCCCTGCCCGGAGCTGTCGGGTGGCTGCAAGCTGTCACGGACCCCGAGGGATGCTGTGTGCATCCCGTTTGGATCGCGATCTACCAAGGTCTGTCTTTCACGGTACTTTTCCTGTTACATGGCTAAAGGGCACCTTCAGGGCTTGTCACCCTCCTTTTTATGGAAGCCACAACTCAGTATAAAGAAGACATAGAAGTGGCTCCGGTTCTTGAGAGCTCCAGCTGGAGTTTGCCTTTCAGTCCCAGCACACAAGTCACAGCTGGCGCCACCCTGGTGACCAAAGGGAAGATGAACGAAAACACTTTCTGTTTTTAAGGATTAACCTCTCCTGCCATATGTCCATTTTCCTCCCTGTTTCGCTGCGGCCAGCCCCGCCAAGCTCCCAACCTTCAAAGCCCATCAAATGCAGCTGGAGGGGAGCGAGCCTGCCAAGGGGAGGTGTTTGTCCTTTGCTCGTTCTGGATTTCTGAGAGGCCTGTGACTGCACTGAATGCCAAGCAGCCCTGACCTTCACCTGACTGGGGCTCCCAGCTGCTGCCGTGTTGTTACAGCATCTCTGCCTGATACGGATTCAGCTTGGCTCCTCGGACCTAGGTATTTTATCTGACAAATGGGCCTCATTTCTGATTCTAGCCTCCGTTTGATGGGCCAGACTGTCTGCTACCTGGGAGAGGTTCATAGATCTGCAAGGCCGGAAGGAAGCATTACATTCCTCTCCTTTGCCTCCTATTAAGAATGTGCCAGAGACACTAATCCAGCATTTGAATTTCAGCCAGGTAGCTGGAAGGGCCTGTGGCTCAGCACCCTGCTCTGATGGACTATCCAGCACTGCTGCTCTTCACGCCTTCCTCTGCTGCTCTCGCCTTGGGCAGGAGGGAGGTGTCACGGGAGAGAGGAGCTTTCTTGAAAGAAATCTCTTTCTTCACAAGTCAGATGAGGATGGCTTTCTGCGTGCCGATGAAATTTCTTCCCTTCAGAAGAAAATGTGGTTGGTTTTGCAATCGGCTCCCTCCCGGTAATGAAAGCGAGGGGTTACTTCGGTGACAGCAGCAGGGGAATTAGGGCTTGTGCTCTGAGTGACAGCGTTTCGGTACATCGCAGACACCTTTGTGTAAGCAATGCATCAGCCACATGTCCACATAGGCTAGCTGCCCCCCACAAGCTTTACGGCTTTCCTCCACCCCAGGCACCTTTGGGGCCGATCTGTGGTTTTGCAGTGAGGTGTGTGTGACTCCACACCTGCTGCCATGCACTTACCCTCCTCTGTGGAGAGGGTTACTGGCTTGTTGGGATGCAGCTTGGCTCTGCTTTCATTTCTGGTGCTGTATTATTTTTCCTTTGGTTGGCATTTGCAGGTAGGCAATTTTATTATTTTTTTTTTCTGATGGTAGTACATTAGGGTCATAATTTATGACCAGCTCCTCTTGCTGGATGCTATGCAGTCACTTCCTTGTCTCACCCTACAGACAGTATATTTAAGAGGACTGGAGGAAGCTATGCAGTGTTATTTTAGTCTGGGAGTTGCAGCTGCAGTAGAAATTGCCTTGCACTGATATTCAGTCCAGTCTCAGGTGTGTCCAAACCATGCTGGCTGGAAAATAGCAGGTTGCTGCAGGCTGCATGATGGTGAGAAGAGAGCATAACCATGGAGGAAGGGAAGCTGAAGGTTGGCCTGGAGCATGGGGAAAACCTTTAGGCCCTGCAGCCATGCCAGAAATGAATAGGAGAGGAGGGCCAGGAGTGTCACCACCACTGGATACATCACCTAGGACCCTGAGAGCAGTTTATCCAGAAGCAACCTCCTCTAGAAGCAAGCACAAGCCCAAGGAGTGCCAGAGCTCCCCAGTCATCCCAGCAAGAAAGGGTCTGGAATGGGGAAAGAGAAGGGATGCAGGAGGGAACAGGGCAGTGGATTAATGAGTTATGCACAGCAGATTGCCATGGCTCCTTTTCTTGGTCTTATCCCCCTCAACTCCAACACAGTGATTTTAAAAAGAAAACAAGTGCCAAGATTATATGCGGAACATACACAAACCCCCGAGCATTCTGCAAGGAAACTGCTCTTTTCTCCCAGGAATATTCTTTCTCCCTGTGCAAATGCATATGTTCTGGGCAAATTCCATTACAGATATTTTGTGGCGAAGGTCCTGAAATATCACCGTCTGAAGGAGAGCCTATTTCATATTTGAACCAGAATTTCTTCTCGTATGGATAAAACAACGCCACGTTTCCAGCCAATTCTCCCGAAGCAAGGAAGCATTACATTCCTCTCCTTTGCCTCCTATTAGCAGGGTTTCCAGAGGCTCTGCAGCTCCCACTGACGTGAGCAGGGCAGAGCAACTCTGAAAATTAGATGTGAGAGCTCTCCGAAGAGCGCAGCCCTCTGTTTGCTTTGCTGCTCTTCCAGGGCACAGTGCGAGGCCCCAGACACGAGACCCAGCATGTTTGCTATGTGCGGTGGTGCTTCAGGGCTTCCCGTCTGTTTTATAGCCCTCTGCGGTGGGATTCTCAAACCAGCAGTTCACTGGTTGATGGGATGATGGGGACCTGACCTGGGCACTCGTGCTTTTGGGTGGTGGTCGTCCCCTTGGATTGCTAGGCATAAATCTCCCCAGGGTTACAGGCGGAGGTGAATACATCAGCGAGGCCCCAGCCATGGAGTCAGAGCAAGCACCAGGGGGATTGCTTGCATGCTTGCTTGTGGTCCCAGTGCTGTGGCAGGGTGCAAAGGACCAGTTAATCAAGCTGGAGGACTGAGGTGCCCCCTGGCTGTTCTGCAGTTGTCACCTGGCAGTCAGACAAGCGCTGCTCCGACAGCCCCACATGGATGCACACGGACGGGGTTGTTGGCGGTGGATTAAACAGCAGAGCCTCGTTCTCTGATCTGTGCCCCTACAAACTGGGACCGAGTCCTCAAAATCACCGTTTACCTACATGTGGCAGGAGGGAAAACCAGGGTTGTCGAGTAAAATGGAACAGACCAGTCAAGTAATTTAATTCTTAAATCTTGTCTCCCTCAGGCTAATCTCCAAGCCGCTCTTTGCTCAGGTCAACTGCTTTTAATTAGCAAGCTTCATTGATCAGGGCAGGAGTGGGAGCTGGTGGGTTGCTGTCCAGACCTTTTTAATTTAGAGGCTTTTCTCTCTTGCTGGAGGGATGGTGATACCCAGAGAGGGACCTGGCAGGAAGACCCCGGAATTGTTTGAAGGAGGCTGACCTGCTGCTGCCTTTACCGCATCTCTGCTGGCAGTGTCAGGCGTTGGCTAATTGTCAGGTGGGGAAAGGGGAATAAAAAAAAAGATAATTCTGAAAGCAGGCTGTGGTGACACTGGGAGTTACTACATGCCTGTGTGTGTTATTGCTGTAAGGCTGCTGCACACCCCAGGGAAAGGGGAGACCCCCAGCTCCGGGAGCTGCTCTTCTCCTCTCTGCCCAGTGACACGGGGGGACCTTTGGGACGGGGTGGACGATGCCTATTCCCTGCCTTGTGGAGGGGCTGCTGCAGCCTGGCAGGCTCCTACCATGGCTTGTCAGCCTCTTGCAGTGGCTCTCTCGGAGGTGGTACCACGGAGGATGGTGCTCACCATGCGAACGTGCCTTCGGGCAAGGGAGGTGGGAGTGCTCGTTGGCTTCTCTGGCTGCTGCTTCCTTAGGAAACAAAGTTAAAACAGTTCAACAGCTAAAAAAAGGCACCTCCCGAAGGAGGACACTTCATTACTCCTTCTTCCTATAAATGGAAACAGCTATAAACCTGATAGCAGTCCTTTTTCACCAGAGGTGGCTGGACCCCAGGCTGGATGTGGGACACGAACCTCCAGAAGAGGTGGGACACGAACCTCCAGAAGAGGTGGAACACGAGGACATGGGTGCACCAGCACCTCCCTTCTCTGCTGGGTTCGCTCCTGGTTCGTCTGCCCCACAGCCCAGGAAACATCCTACATTTGGGATGAGCCTCCAGGGGGTTGTGTGATGACTGTAGGTGGGAATCTCGGGGCCGTGCTGCGTGGTTGCTGGGTCATTGCTTGGTCTGCCTCTCCTGCAATTTGCAGTTAAAGAAAATCCATCTGAGTAACACGTTTCCTGGTTTATGTATTTGATCAGCTAAGCTATGAAAATTCTGAAATGAAGTTCTCTCAGGTAAATCAAACAGAAAGGAAGTGGCTTTGTATCAAACTATTGAATTAATAGAATTATCGTATTGATTAAATCATCAAATTAGCCTGCAGCTCCTCTATCTGCTTTACGTGGTCGTTTGGGAAGGCAGCCGCCTTGAGCTCGCAGTCCCTGAAGCACCGATCTCGATGCCAGCTGCTCCCTTTGTATTCCAGGCAGAGAGCTGGGCCTCGCGAAGGCTGCAGCCATCTCTGGCTGAATCTCGCACGGAGAGCAGGGCTCCGGTGCCCATTACAGCTGTCAGCCAAAATTATATCCATTTGGGTAAGAGGTGATCTCTCACACATCCCCTCCAATGTGAATCACTGAGCCTGAGCTGGCATTACGCAGCCTGTTACACTCCAAATTACGGAAGGAAAACGTCGGTGAGTCACGGCTTCTTGGGGTTAAGCGTGCCCCAGGAGCACGCTCGCCTCTCTTGCGGGCAAAGGGCTGCAGCACCAGCTGCCTTCGGAGCTGGGAGGTGCTCCTGAAATGTCTTCTGCAATACATCAGGTGGCTCTTTCTTTGTGACAGGCTTCCCCTTCTTGCATCTTGAGAGGGAGGCGTGTGAGGGAATAGGTGTCATTAATAAATGCTAACATGGGAGGACTTGGGGAAACCTCAGTGGACTGAGATTTATGTGGAGCGGCCGAGGCATGGCTCTGCTGCAAGTAATTGCAACCAATGGCTTCAGTTGCTCAGCTGCTTCACGTCTCGGACTTGTTAGCTGGCCTGTCAGCTGTGAGACCCTGCCGGCTGTCTGCTTTTTGGTTGCTGGCCAAAACAGGGAGAGGAACCAGCTACATGGGAAAGGTGGCAGTGCCTAAGGTGGAGCCAGGCTGCTGCAATGGCAGCGAGAGTGGAGGCACTGGTTTGTAAAAGGGGTCAAACTGTAATGTCTGATTTTCAGTGAGTCCATCAGAAGCACGGATGTTGCCCTGTGATCCATCATCTCTCCCCAAGTGACCATCCTTGAGTGTTCATCCTCCCCATGCTCGCCTCCATTTCTGCTCCCACTGCTCTGCAGCTTTGGGGTAGGGAGTATTTTCCATCCTAAAAAATGAAGCCGTAAAACGTTGGCTTGGCTTTAGAGCAGGGTCAGAGTAATACAGATCTTTAACCAGATGGCCAGACAAGAGCTGGGTGTGATCATTCAGAGACATTGTGATCAGTGAGTCCATGTCCGTTGACCCTGCAGGACTCCCAGCTTGAAAACATTAAGAACTTGTCACAATTTGGTGCTAAAATTGTCATCGAACCCCCAACGAGTTTTCTCCTCTATAGGCAGATTGCTGTCTCTGCAAGCAGATGTTTAGCTTGTTTTTAGGCTTTGGAGCAATGCTGAGCGTGTGTAGGAATTGAGCAAAAGGTTGAGGCTTTTGGGAACATCCCTATTTTGGGCTCAGCCTGGCTCACAGGTCCTGCAGCCACCTCCCCTGCTGGCTCGTGGCTGATAAGCGATGTAATTTCATCCTTCTTCCAGCTGACAACAGTGAAGACTGACTCATCCCCAGCACTGCTATTTGAGTGTGAGTTTAGCCTCCCATTGTACTGTAAAAAGAGCAAAAAAAAAAAAAAAAAGCAGGACCAGTTCACGAAGAGGGCTGTATTGTTCCTTCCAGCCTTGGCTTACTGTCTGTGGCTCGGACGCTAACAGGATCACCAGCCTCTCCGAAAACTCCCTCCTGGTGTGCCTCAGTGGGGGAGAAGCAATAAAACAAGAGGCATGATCTGGGCTTGGCTTTCTGCTGTGCTCAAACTTTTCTATGGTCCCTCCTTCTTCAGGAAACAGTCAGTCTGCAGGTGAGGCGTGAAATGCTTCCACTGAACAAATTGAAAGAGACTGCCTCAGCAGGGGAGGGATTTGAATAACCTTGTGCTTATATCACTTTTTGGGGGGAGGTTTTCAGACTTCCTTGGATGCAGATTTCCCAGGGGTGATGCTTTTCGCCCTGCATGTAATTTTTTTTTATTTGTATGTGTGTGTGTGTGTGTTGGCAAGCTGCCCTTCATGCTGCGTGTTGCTTGAGATGAAAAGCCAGAGCGGAGTACGTTCTTAACACTTAGGAAAGCAGCTGCGTCGTCAGATTCACCTTGAAGTGCTGGCAAACAGCTCGCAGGGGCCAGCACCCTCGTTACCCTGCCTTGTCAGCGCCACAATCTGCATAGGGGAGGAAGGCCACGGCCTCCCTTGCTGGTGGAGGAAGCCGCAGGAGGAGGCCGAGAGGGCTGAAGACACAAAGGAAGAATGGTTTGGCCCTGGCCTCAAATTTGGGAAGTCCTGAGGCTGAGATTGCACCCTGTGCTTGTGTCCCCTCTGAGCAGCACCATTTCTCTGGGTTCCCTCCTGGAGAGCTGTCAAGGTCCTGCTGGTGGCAGCCCCCATCTGGCGGGACCTTGCTGTTGTCCGCAAGGATTTGCCTTCCCCTGTTGTTGTTGTGCTGTGCTGGTGCCTCCCTGGGCCCCTCACCGGGGGGAGATACCTTCATGTGGAGTGCCTAATGTCTAGAGACAAGTGGATGGTGATGGCTGAAGGGACATCTGCTTGAAAATGTGTGCATGTCAGGGACTGTCAGAGCATCCGTGACCTGTGTAGCTAGCATTAGGGTCAAACTTTCTGGCTGTGCGCCAGCAAAGCGCTGACGGGTTGTTTATGCAAGCACCTGCAGGGTGAGGGAGACCTTTCTGCTGGAGGTCTCCGCGGCAGGAGCGCGGATCTCTGCGGGTGCTGGGAGCAGTCGCTGCGGTCTGCCCGGTGCCAGCACCCCAATTTATAGCCCTGATGGTGCTGCTTGGCTGTGCCGCAGCCTGTGGGACCTCGCAGCGCGGAGCAGCTCCCCTCCTCCTCCAGTGCCTCACTCAGTGCCGACTGCGGGTTTGCATAAGGTCAGATTCCTCTTCCTCCTCGTGCCCGCTCACAGCGTGCCTGCATGGCATGCCTCTGACAGGCCGATCCGCCCCGAGGAGACCTCCTGTCTGTCCGCTACCTGCCTCCACTGCTCGTATCCCCAGCTCAAGGTAGGAGAGAGGGCAGCGCTCTGAGCATGGGGCTGCGTTGGCGCTCGATGCCGCAGCGCCGTGCAGGAGCCACGGGCAGGACTGTCCCCATGTGCCACCTCCAGAGGACACCGTGCAGCTTCTCTCCCCTCCCTCACCTGTATCCTCCTGCCCAAAAGCAGACGCTCCAGCCCCGCATTCACATTCAGTGCCGGCGCTGGCACCCCTTGCCCTATTGATTCCCCCCGCTGTCGGGTGTTCACGAGCTGCCTGCTGCATGTGGTGCAGGCTCGGGACTGCCTCAGCCCTGCAGCTTCTCCCTTGTCTCTCTCCTCCCAGCCTCCCCTCGAGCTGCACACCTGCCCGGCCAGCGCCATGGCCCTTTGTCCTGCAGAGGGTGCTGAGGCCGGGCTGCTATTTTTTCTGCAGAACTAGGGCCTCTGCTTAGCTCAGCTGTAATTTAATCAAGCGGTACAAAGGATTTAGTGCACCTTGCTGATGGAAATTGCCTTGGGCTGGACAAAAGAAATATGCATGCCTTCCCCTTCCTCTCCTCCTGCAACAGCTTAGTCTGTGGTTGTGTTTTGGTGTGTTTTTTTTTGTTTTTTTTTTTTTTCCCCTTCCCCTCCCCACTCCATGACATGTAACTCGGAGGTAGTTTGCATCTCACTATCTGCCTCAAAGCGTTACGAGGCTTCTTCCCTAGCAATGACGAATTCAGCGTATAAAGCCCACAGCCATGATTTCCCTCAGGGTCCCTTGTAATAATAATTTCTGTAAATAAAGGCTGGAATCAGGATCTCTGTTGTAATAGGATTTTGTTTGAGCAAGGGCTGGGAGCCACGTCCCCCCGGCACTGCCCTGTAATAGGATTTGGGGCTGTATGGCAGCGCTGCTCGTGGGCTGGGGGGTGGATCTTCCAGGGCATCAGCAGGAAAACCCTGCGGGGTGGGGCAGAGGGACGCAGCTTTGGGGAGCAGGCCATGAACACAGAGCTGACAGGCACCTTCACTTGTGTTTGACATCTCTGACTATTGAATTTCTGCAGGGGTAGCAGGCTGCAGGGCTCTCTGCAAAGACCTGGCAGCCCGAGAGCCTTCTGTACCCCTTCAGGGGACAAAGCCAGTGTGCCTGGGAGTAGAGGAAAGAGCCGGGGAGGATGGGGGCTGCTGCTGTAGCTGAATTGATCTGCACATAGAGATGCTGCAATCTCTTAGTCTCTGGACTATGCTGGTGACCCGCACCCAAAACAGCCGCCTCGCTGCTAAGCTCATGTCTGCAAAGTGCTTACAGCCACCGAGAGAGCAATTCGGCAGCCTCATGGATGCAGGGTGCAAGGAGACGGTGCGCTTGATTACAGCTGCCTGGGAGAGAAGCGGGTGAGGGAGGCATGTGTGATAGCAAGCCTTTGGGGCTGCTAACGTTTTTTTCTCACCTGTTCTCGCAGCACGAAGCACACTGGTGTTGGGGGAAGCACACGTGTGTTTGCACCTTCACGTCGCTACCCCTGCTGGCTGCAAGAAGCCTTCCTCTGCTGGGGCACGGGTGGCAGTGAGGGCTTTTTGTGGAGAGTGGGATGTGCTGGAAGCAACGGGGGTTTTGGTTTGCTGGCTGCTGGAGCACTGCAGAGCATTGTAGCCACAGCCTTCCGTACAGCGGTGGGTGAAGGCAGCATGTTTTGAACACATACTCCTCAGACACGTTGGTAAATGGAGGTTTCTGGTCTCACGTTGGCTGTGTCTCGTCCCAAAAGGCTTGCAGCCTGGATTGGTCCTGCACCCTGATAAAAGTAGGCTCAGCACCACCCGGAAACATGGAGAGGAGCCCTGCAATTTCAGCTGATACAGCAGTGTGAGGCTTCTCCCCAAGCAAGGGTGATGGCAAAGGGCTGGTGCAGATTTTAGGGTGGGCTGAGCGGGCCCTGGCAGCAGTGAGCCGTGTTGTTCTCAAAAATAACCAGCTGCCAAAACCGTTTGTCACTGCTGCTTTCTGCAAGGTGTGCTGGCACCTCGCGTACCTCGACAGCATCGTGGGTAAGGCTCAAGTTAGCTCTGACAAAGCCTGCACACCATTCACAGTGTAATTAGCACCACAAGTCTAGCTAATTGCTGAGTTTTTTCCCCCCTTCTACCTCTCCCCCTCCTTTCCTCCAGCACAAAATTTCTCTAGTTATCTTGGGTTATCATCATGGTAGACAGCGTGCTAAGCCTGGATGCCCCTTCAGAGGGCTGGTGTCAGGAATAATTACTGCCATAGTAAGCTGATCAGCCTTTCATTATTAGCTGCTGTTGTTGTTACCCGACATTGATTAGTAATTTGTAGCTGCCAGTGCTTTCCCCTGCCCTCAAAGCTGCGTGTTTGCTGGAGCCTCGGCGCTGCTCTGCCAAGGACAAATGAGCATCTCTCCTCTTGCCCCCCCCCGCCATTTCCCTAGCTGCACTTTGTTTTTTAAACACGATGTTCCTTGCGGGGAGAGCGGCACCAGCCCCATCTGAATGCTGACTTTGCAGCTGAAAATCACCCAGGGTCCCAGTTGGCCACGATGATGGAAGACCCTGCGATGAGCCAACCGGTGGCGGGACGATATTTGTGATTTCAGATTGAGTGCTTCGCAGCGCTGCCCTGAAAGCCCCACCGTCCCCGGCCCTGCTGGGTAGAGGCAGCAGCAGAAGCAGAAACACCGCTGTAAATATTAACTGCAGGCTCCAGAGCCCTCCGGGGTGCTTGCAGGTGGCTGCTCACGTGCGTTCCTGTCTGGGCTGGTGAGCAGTGGCGAAGGGAGAGGTGGGTGGGAGGGGGGGAAAGGAGGAAACACAGCACAGGTCCTGTCCTGGTGTGAGATGTTCGGAGTTGTTTTAATAAAACCATTTAGTAACTTGAAATTGAAAATGCTGGGAAGAGGGGGAACTTCATAGCTAGGTTCTGGGCTGGCTGGGGGTCTGTGCTCTGCAAAACCTGCCCGTTTTGTGGTGCTGCTCTCCCTGCGGCTGGGACTGTCTCTTCTGTGTTTTGGCTGTTCCTTGCTCCGTGAGCTGCCTGCCGTCACTGGTTTGCCTGAGCTGCAAACCAGCTGTGCCTGGCAAAGTAGGGTCAGGGAGCAGCAGAAAGGCTTGCAGGTCCGTGCTGTGGCTGGGAGGGGAGTTTGGGAAATGGATGTTGGGAGGCAAACGTCCTGCGATGTGCATCCCCTTGTGCCAGCGTGAGCCCTCCACCAGCCACCGGGTAGGGTCCGTTCCCGAGTGCCCTCCCAGGAGATGCCCCACGCACGAGCAGGTAATGGGGCTCTTCTCGGCTCTCCGCAGGGAGATAACGGGGTGCCCAGCAGCCTCCCCACTGGCTCCAGCGCTTTCCTCCAGCCCTGCTCCCCGGGGACATGGGCTCGCTGAGGGCAAGCCCCACTGCAGCTGCGGGGAGGCAGTGTGTACGGCCGTGCCAGTGTATGTAAATGTCTGTCTGACACAGCAGGTATAAATCATGCATGGGCAGCCAGAGACGGCAGGGAATGTGCCTCCTCGAACCCCCGCGCTGACTGGCGTCCTCGCTGTGCCAAGGGGGTGGCAAGGGGCAAAGCTTGATGTCACTTCTTGGCGCTCCACGAGGACGTTATTCAAAGAGACGCTGACCTCTCCTGGCACGCTGAGCACTGCCGGAGACCTCCAGCCCCGTGTCTGCGGCAAATCGAATGATGTGTTGTGGGAGAAGAGGGCTGGGACTCAGGCATCCATCACGAATCTCACCGCAGAGAGGGAGAAGAAGAAGCTACCAGGAAGCTTCGCCTCCATCGTCAGTCCTCAGAGGCGCCGGGGGCTTTCATCCCGGGGTGTCTTCTTACTCAGCCGTTAGCAAGCACTAAGCGTGGCTCCGGGCACAAGAACAGTAATTGTTACCTGGTCTGGACCAGCCCTAATTAAGAACAAATAGTGGTTTCTCTATAAAACCCTTGCTTTTTTTTTTTTTTTTTTTTTTTTTTTTTTTTTTTTTAAATAGACTCTCGCCTTCCCCACTCAGGTGGTGGGTTGGTTTTTTTCCTACTCTTTAGCAGATTCACCAGTGTAAAAATGTGACATTATTGTGGGACACCCAACCAGACTTTCTTTCTGATCAATGCATTCAGAGGATTTTATTATCTTTTCTTTTCCTCCCCAGACAGCTCAAGCTCCAAGGTAGCTCAGGTAGAAAGCTGCAAACTGCAGAAATTAATCTTTGCTGACAAAGGCTTCCCTACTAAGCGCTGATCTGGATTTGGGGATGTGCCTGAAGTTGCAGACTGTGTGAGCAGGGTGCTTCCCAGGTGAGCTTGAAAAGGTGCAGATTGCATCACGATGTGCACTGCCACATACAGAGAGGTTGGTGCAAGGTGTGTGCCCACCGTGGGGCACTGAACGTACCAGGGGAAGACACCGTGAGCAGCCCAAAGGGGGCATTTGTCTGCTGCCTGAATCATGCTCCTTTCTGGCAGGCCTGACCCTCTCTGCTGATCAGGGATCCCAACCACTGCTGTTGCTTCTAGGCCCTGCTGCACCACAGAGGGCAAAGAAACAGCATCCAGGAGCTGCGGCTCTTTAAAATGGCAAGTTGAGAGGTCTTGCTGGGATGAATTACTTATTTTGGTTTCTTATTTTCTTTCTGGGAAGTTGGTCACTGTAGTGATCAAGACCGAGTATCAGCTTGATGAGCCATGCTCCGCAAAAAGTCTGACAGAAATTGCCTAGATCCTTAAGACTGTCCTTGAGAGCCCCGAGCAGCACAAAAATCATAGTTTGGCTGCAGAATTGCCTAAAGCTGGATATTTACTGACTTAACCTGGCAGCAAAGTGCTCAGAGCACCCACCACCAGCATGGGTGCTGAGTTCCCAAGTATCACAGCACAGCTCTGAGGTTGAGACCCCCTCTCCAGGACCATGCAGGAGCTGGGCAGGAGGGGGCTGTGGTACTCGGGGAGCCGCCCAGATGGCCGTGTGAGAGGTGACTCGTGCTAATGAGCAATTAGTGTCCAAGCTGCAGCTGGTGCTGCTCAAGGAGTGATTTAGCAGTTGCTGGGCCCCCACTTGAGTGGCTGCTGCTGGGGGTGCCTGCTAAGTGCTAAATGGGAAGTGTGGGGGGGTGGTTGCTGGCCCCTTGTCCTGGTGGCATAGGGAAGGGTGTAGAATTGCTACTGGGCTTTCTATTGCTCAGCTCCTGGACCGCTGGCTTTAGCTCTAATGAAAAAGAGCCCTCAGAAAGGATGAGCGTGGCTGGATAACCCCTGACTGAAGGTACAGAGAAGCTGGGTGTGAGTGTGGAGGGCTGCGTGTGGCTGAGACCTTTGCAGTGTACATAACTAGGCTGAGCTCTGCTGTTTGAGAAGCTGCGTGTTAGGAAGCTGAGATATCAGTCTGTGACATGTTGACAGGTTAGGCACGCTCCTTTACTGCCTCTGGGGGTTACTCTGGTTCCACAGCCTTAGAGCTGTGGGGAGGTGGCTTAGGTCTGCATTGTGCTCCACAAAATTATTGGGTTTTGGGGCTGAATTCTCCTGGCTTAAGCTTCCTGGCAGCTGCTAGTGAAGCACACCTGTCCTGTTGGACTGCACGGCATTTGTTGTCCTGCAGCTCTCCATAGGACCATATCTGCAGTTGCTTTTTGTCTGGTCAGCTGTGAAAGCCTGAGTCTCTCAGCTGGCATCTCCAAAAGCTGTCCTTTCCTCCTGCTCACTGGCTTTTTTCTCATGGACTGATCTGTGATGGATTTATTTAGGTCTCCAGATCTTCTGTTCAGACCCATGTGGTTCCAGATATTGCCTCCAACCATTGGCTTGCAGCCCTGGAGGGTTGGGTGCAGGCCTGGCTTCCTCAGTGGGGGGTAGAATTTTCTGACCCATTTTCCCCCCTTGCATGGCTGGGACCTGGGACCCTGCTCTTCCTTCTGAGCCTTACATAGAGCTGTGCAGAGAGCATCCCTGCTCTGGCTGAGCCTCCGTGTGTCCAAGTGCTCCCAAGCAAATAGCACAGCTGAGTATTGCAGTACCCTTTAAAATTCCTTACCTGGTATTGAAAATTTCCTGGAGTGTGACACATGCACCTTCATGCCCCTGGCCCTGCTAACACCTCTCTTCTGTGCAGGAGCCTCAGGAGGGTGGAAATACCTACCAAGTTTTACCAGGCCCTTCCAGAAGCAAGGCAAGAGGGCCTCTAGATGGCAATGTTACTGTTCAGGAGGCCAGGAGCTGCTTTCAGGCAAGCTGTGCCATTCTTCTCCGTGCCTAGCTTTGGGGAAGCTCTGAGATTTACTCGGAGCTGGAGTGGACAGCTTAACACCCTGCTGCCTCTTATCACTTCCTGAAAGTGGCTGGGATTTGTGACCTCAGGGGACCAGTGGTTTCAGCAGGCTGGACAATAGTTTTTTGGCTTTCCTTTCTTCCACGTGATAAAGTTGGCTCTGGCTCGATCGCTCCGAGAGCTGCTGTCGGTCTGGGAGGTACCAGGTTTTTTGGAGTGATGCGGATGCCATGCTGTGACTGGGAGCTGCTGGCGAAGTGCTTGGCGTTCTTGACGTTCAGCTTGCTTCCCACGTGTGCTCGAGGAGGGCAGGCAGGGATGCTTGAGCAGGGCAGCTCCATTTGCTGCAGTCAGCCTGCCTGGAGGGGAGTGCGTGTGGAAACAGGGCCTTGCTGTTCAGCAGGAGAAAAGCTGGGAGGTTAGGGAAGGGAAATGTCACTGGAAACAGGGCTGTAATTACTTCTTCACACTTAGAGCTGTCACTCGCTACTTCTTTCCTGCACCTCACTCTGCTCAGCGCCTGAGTGATGGGATGCTGGGATAAATGCCCTCTGTCTTCCCCAGAGCTCCTGCCGTGATGCTGGATGGAGACCACAGCTCGGACGCTGTGCCCGTGTTCATTATCTCTCCTGGGTGCCAGTGCAACAGGTACTTTCTTTGGCCATCACTGGCAAGGGAGGGAGGCTTGGAGGCCTACCAGAAATCTGCTGTCCCTCACTGGCCCCACAGACAGCATTAGATCAAGAAAAATCTGTCTTGCCCGTGCTACAAATGCTACAAATCCTTCTTCAGGGCCCTCCAAAAGCAGGTCTGAGTGACAGGCTGCCCGAGGAGCCAGCTGCCACGTGCTTTTAGCATCTCCCCGATGTCCTTGCAGCTCCCAGGGGTATTGAGCTCACTGGGCTTTTCCCGGCTGCACTTTTTCATGGGCTCAACCCACTTGCAGTCAAAAAGAGGAGAGGAAGATTCAGAGAGCTGGGGATGTCTTCCCGCCTCTGAGCGCTGTGAAATGCAGCATGTGTAGACTGGGATCCTGTAACCCTTCCCTCTATTGTCCTCCCAGGAGCTGGCAAGAAAATACAGCCCCCCTCTGAAGTCCCTAGTCAGGCAGGGTGGAAAGCAAGCACCGTATTCAACAAAGATCAGACAAGCAGTTCATCCATGTTACGGCTCCTCAAAGTTTTATGAATCCAATTATACCCTCATCTTGGGAGGACTCTTTCTGTTTTGTGGACCAGAAATAAAGGCTAGACCAAGATCTTGCTTGGACTTGTAGTCTGGCGTTGTGGTAACAGCTGTCCTGGGATCTGGGTCTTCCTTTCTGGCTTTCAGTCGTGGTTCTCAGCCTGGACTTCAGCTGTTAATGCCTCTGCCTCGAGCCTGCCCTTGTGTGCAAGTGTTTGCAATGTGGTCTAAAAGGGCTGCCTCCCTGAGGCTGAGGTGTTGGAATATTTACAGACAGGGTGTCAGGCTGGATGTAGATACAGGTGAATGAAGCGGCAGCTCCAGGGCTTGTGGTGGTGGTTGGAGGGCCTGGGAAACCTCTTCCTGGCCTGTCTCTGCCAGCCCCAGCTCCTCACCTGGGCTGCTTGTGCTCTGCTCCCCCAGTGCTGCAGAGGAGTGTATCTGGCCCTGGGTGGGGGAATGATGCTGGGGTCGGGATGCAGGGTGCAGTGCGACACCCATCCTGTCCTGGCTTTGCAGCAAGGGAAATCCTTCCTGCCTCCCTCTGTGTTGTTCCCCCTGTGCACAACAGACTGTGATCCTCTCCTTGCCTTGCTGAATTAACACCAAAGGGGAGAGACTGGCTTCCCCCTGTGAGGATAACAGTCTCTGCGGGGCTGGTGTGCTCGCGCCAGGGCTCTCCAGTCCACCAAGGGCCCTTGAACCATAGCCTGAAACAAGCCCAGCAGCTGTGGGCTGGGCTTCCTCGCTGCCTCTCCAGGTATTCAAGGCTGTGCTAAGCTATCTCTTGTCTCCAGCCCACGCAGAGCTTTTTCAGCTAGTCCTGCACCTGCAGCACTGAAGATGGCTATAGTCATGCTGCAGTGGGCATGGACAATTGATTATAACTGGTCGTAGATTACCTGGAGCAATGCTATTAAATTTAATACAGTTCTCCACTGGCTCTTTGGGCACAGCCTTGGGTTGTGTAACTGACATCTTGTTGCAAAGCATTTTGGGGACATTGCTAGGGGCGTGAGGCAAAGAGATTCAGCTGCAAAGCGGGAGAAGAAGATGAGTTTCTGTTGAGATTTATTTCCTACCCAATAATTGCCCAGAAAAGCTGTGTAAACCTTCTCTGTTTGTGGAACAAATACTGCAAGAGTTACTGCTCTGACCTTTTTTTTCTTTTCCACTGGACAATTGTCTGTGCCCTTGCTATTCAGAAGCCTTGATATGCTGCTGGCAGATTTATGCCTCGTTGAAACCCACCTCTTATTGCCTCTGAGTTGATTGGAAGAAAGGAAACTTGTTTGCTGAAAAATAAACCCACTGCCATGTGCCATGCATGCCAAGTCAGGGGGGAAGTTTAGGAGAGCAATTTGGAGCCCTGACCTCATTTCCTTGTCAGCTGCTTGTTTTCTGTCACTGTGTCACCCAGGAAAGGTGAGTGACTGGCTCCAAGAGGGATTGCTGCTGGATTCAGGCAGGAGCAGGGCACCTGATGAGCAGCCTGGGCTGTGATGGAGTGAGTGAGGACACTGCCAGCTGTGGGCCTGATTCATCTCGAGGGAAAGGCAGTGTGAAAATCCTGCCCTGGCTTAACAAAAGCTTGTGGCAAATCCCCATGTGAGCACTCGCATTGATTTGGCAGCTGCTAAATTTGGGAATAAATCCACCTTCCTTGGCAGCGGTAGTAAATCAGATGAGGCATGTCCAGCAGGGTTTTGGAGTCCGATGCAAAATGCACTTAGTTTGTGTGTGGTTCAGGGTTGGCCCATGCTGAAGAGGAGTTGGCACTGATGCTCTCTGGAACAAACCTCAGTCAAAATCCTGTTCGTGGTGAGATCCCAGCAGCTTTAGTGTTTTTCAGAGGCCTTCGTTGCTCCGTGAGCCTCTGGTGGTGATAAGTGTCCCTCTTACCTCTGTATCAATGCAGACCTGATAAGCCAACAGGGCTTCACAGTAGCCAAAGAGCCTGTAGAGGCTGTACCAAAGGCCACTTAGAGTCATTGATCCTTCCCTTGGATGCTGCACAAGAGCAGATGCTACAAGCAAAACCAACCTGGGCTCCTTATCCGCGACGAGCCACTGCTTGGAGCCTGCGCCCACCTCCGCCCACGCTGCCAGGGAGCAGCCCTGTCCAAGCAGAGCTGGTTCTGCCTGTAAGTTTTATTCCTGGCAGTTTGGGATCTCTGGTAGCTGGTAAATGTCAGCCCTCATTAGGAAATGTACCTCGTGGGTGTGTTTCTCCTTGCGCACAAACCTGTTGGAGGCTGCTGATATTTCGCCGCGTGGCTGAGCAGGGAATCGGGCCCCGTGTGTGTGTGTGTGCATGCACTTCCTGCAGGTGACGGGAGAGAGGAGGGTGTGGGTTTTAATCCATGTGTGTGGGCAGCTCTGCTGATGCTGTTTGTCAGCTGGAATCCCAGCACAGGGCTCTGCAGCAACCGTCGCGGCTTCTTTTTTGCCTTCTGTCACATTTGGAGGGAGGGAAGATGTAGCTGAGTCTTGCAGTAGTAGGTCAAAACATACTGCAGCACTAAAGATCAGAGCAAAAGCTTTCTTGTACAAACACATGGTTTTATTCATCCTGTTATTTTCTTTATCAAATGCTTAGTTGCTTTCACAGAGGAGCTTTCAGCCCCAGGGAAGGTAAGCGTCTCACTGGAAGGGAAGCTGGCGTAGTGGTTAGAGTGGGTCATGGTTGGGGAAGGCAGGAGATCTGGGCTTTATTCCTGGCTTTGGAACTGCTCAATATCCCTGCCCTCTCATCCTCCAGATCTCCGTCAAGACCTTAGGAGACGAAGAGCAGGAACTGTCGCTGTGTGTGTGTGCAGCACAGAGCGTGATGGCACCCCAGGGGCATCCCTGGCACAATGAGGTGCTGGAGGTGACAGTTGTGCAGTGAACAAGGACTGCACGCTGTACAAGTGTGGCTGCTGCTAGGTGGGGAGCAGGCTGGTTAGGGTACAACCTGGTTAGGGTGCTGGAGCAAGCTGGCTTAGCCAGACAAAGCTCTGTTCAGGATTCTTCAGTGCCCAGACGTGCAGACAGCTTATTTTTAAGGTCTCATTTGAAAGATGTCAGCTCCCCCTCCCTACTCTTCCCCAGGCAGCGAGAGCAGAAAACTAAATTTATCTGCATCGGGACAGAGAGAGCTGGAGTAAACCAGCCAGGCACTGCTCCAGATCTGCTGGGGAGAGAAACAGCATGAGGCTGTCTGTCTGTCTGTCTGTAGCTCGGGAGGTGCTCGGGGTGCTGCTGATGCTGCAGTGTCAGTGAGAACCGCACTGTTTTTTCTGTCCTAGCCCCTGGGTTTCAGAATTTAGTAGACAGTTTGCCTGGTGGGGGTGATGTTTTATCTGCCTTGGCCCCTAGGGTGATCTTATTTAATGTGCGAGGCAAAGCAGTCCCTCTGCTTTGTGAGGGGAAGATAAGGAGCTGCACGCCTTGCCTTGCCTCTCAGGACCTCGGGAGTACCTGTTACTCTGGGACTTCTGAATATCCTGAGAGCAGTGCATAGCAGAGGGCTCGATATTTTCAGTTTAGCCTAGCTGTTTTCTGGCTCTGGCCCACAGCTCCCTGCTTTGGGGACATGGGGCAGGTGTGTTTGAATGGGTGCAAGCTATGCTAGCTGCTGTGTGCCTGAGTTGAAGAGGAGGCTCTTCAGTGCAAGCCCCTGCCTGGGAGATGTGCTGAGGCCGTGGGCAGGTGGGGATGGGATAGGATCTGTTTTTCCTTTTCACCTCCTCTTAAAACTGGAGCATCCATCTCTGTCAGGCTGCTGCTAATGAGTTAGTTAAACAGCGTCTCCTTACTGGAAGCTCTTTTCAGTCCAATTAAGATCTTGCAACATGTCAGTTGTGACAATAAAAGTGAATTAAGTCTCATTTCTCCTATTTTTATGATGTTTATTAGAAGATGGGGATGCTCATTTAGAGTATCTAATCGTGATTATTTATATGGCAGCAGTACCACGAAGGCTCAAGCTCGGGACCGCTGCGCCAGGTGCTGCAAGCACCCGCAGAAGGCAGCAGAGCCCATCCCAGGGGAAGGACTGACCACGCAGGAGAGGCACCCACGGCAGCTCAGGACTCGCTGCTGCCTGGAGTCACTGAGGCCAGCAGATTCCTGGGAATCCTCCTCCGTCACTCAGCAGAGGTTGCTCAGAGCAGCAGGATCTCTCCTCTGCCCGCTTGTCCTTGTTGTGATACCTCTGCCCGTGTTTGCTGGTCTCGGAACTGCCGGGGAGCATGTGCTGGGGGAGATGGATGGGCAGGCACGTCGCACGGCTCCATAAACCTCTTTTCCAGGGGAAACCAGAGTAAAAGTAAAAAATGAAAGCTTTAAGTCTGGAGTGCAGCTCGACAGGAAGGCTAAATTGTGGCAAGAGGCATATCTGACAGTCCTCTGGGTCCCTTCTGTTTTCGAGGGCCTCTATTCCTCACCCCTAGGCCTTTGTTTGCAGGCAAAGAGGAGAGTGCTTAATTCATCTCTCCTCTCAAGCTGCTCTGATTCAGTAGCTTGGCCAAGACGTAGAGCAAGCTCTGCCAGGGCCTTGGGCTGCTAGTCGGTGTGCTTTCTGACACTTCTAAAGGGGCAAAAGAGTAGTGGGGTTCTTTATTATTATTTTATTGCTATGAGGAACCCAGGCAGGAGGATGCAATATAGGAGGCCTGTAGGAAGGGTCAGCTTGTTTTCAAGAGGAGATCGGTTTGTGCTTCGCAGAGCTGGTTAACTCCATCCTTAACTGATATGCTTAAAGACCCCACAACTAGGAGTGGAAATCCAAGAATATGGAAGCCCAAGGACTGAGAAGCAGGCTACGAAGGAGAAAGCTGTGTGTCAAGCTGCTGATTGTCCCCTTGGGTCTGTCCTATGGATGCAGTTCTGCTTCCTCCCACCCTGCACTGCACGAGCAGCTGGTTTGGGCACGGTCTTTTCTCTAGCCTGTGCTTTGGGCTTCAGGTGCCTGACTTCCAGCCTTGCCCTGCCCCTTTGCTGGGGCTCTTTGCCGTGGCTTTGCGTCCAGCGAGCCGCCTTTCTGCCTTGTGGTGGGCTGAGCCTCCGTCTGCATGGAAGGGAAAGTGTCATCGCTGCTCTTCTTGCAGTCCCGCAGCTGTTGATGTTTTGAAGTTAAGAAAACATTTAAATGATTTAAAAAAAAAAAAGAAAAAGCCAGCCTTGCTTTATCAAGGGAGCTTCTAATGAGCAGAAGGGGAGAGGGAGCAGACACGGGAAGGGCAGCAGAGACTAACAGCCTGGCAGAGCACTTGTCATCTTGACAACACAATAAGTTTCAAACTGGGCTCACTCCTGACGCTTGCCTGAAGGTATATTTAACTAGCGCGGGAGATGCTGGAGCAGAATTGTGCACCTTTCAGCCCAAGGAAGCCTCAGTGGGGGCTGGCTGGCTTTTGGAAAGGGGGAGATCAGCTCCGTATGGAAAATGTGCATCCTTCCCTCCCTGCCTGTCTGTGTGTAGCCAGACTGAAAGGCTGTGCTCGCAGCTTGGTGAGGGGATGCTAATGAAGCATGAACTGGCTGCGCTCAGTGGCAGCTCCCGTGCTATCTGCCACCAGCTCGCCTGCCTGCTCCTTTCTTTCCTTCTTTCGGTATTTGCATGTTGTCTGCCTGGCTCTGGATGACTGTGGGCTTCTCTTTGATGCAGAGGGATCTCAAACAAGCAGGGTGGGAACTGAAATTTTCCTTTCCTAGGCTAAGATGTACAAGGAAGCATCGAGGGGGGGATTGACAGGGACCTGGGTCTGCCTGGAGACCCCAGCTGATGCAGGTCCAGTGGGGTGCAGTTAAGGGGTCTCTGGGTGGTTCCTAACTCTGCCCAGAAATCCTCTGCCCCTTCCTGAGGGGGTTGGATTCCCCCATCATTTGCTCTGTTGGCTGGGGTGTTGCTGTTATGTGCTTCTCTCGTCTCTGCTCAGGAGGAGAG
The DNA here is from genome assembly GCF_009819795.1 of Aythya fuligula. Classification (NCBI taxonomy): domain Eukaryota; kingdom Metazoa; phylum Chordata; class Aves; order Anseriformes; family Anatidae; genus Aythya; species Aythya fuligula. The sequence goes on along the minus strand of NC_045566.1, from coordinate 20,321,193 downwards.
GTGTTAGCCCCACGTGGCCCGTGCCCCGTTGGCAGCAGGGGAAGGTGGGCAGAGCTGGCTGGAGGCTGGGAGGCTGTGCTCTGCTACCCCAAACTGCTTCACCTTCTCTATAGGGTACCAAGCCCCCAACCCTGCTCACCCCATTGCTCCCAAAACACACCTCCCACCTCCCTCGTACCTTCCCCAGCTCTCCTTGCTGGAGCAAGCCTACTCCCCCCCCCCAGGTACCCCTGCCCCAATGCTCCTCTCCCCCCTCTCCTCCCAGCACGGAGCATTGCAACCAAGTCCTTGTTTGCTTTCTGTCACCAGACCCAGTGCTGTGGGATTTCAGAAACCTGGTTACAGCTGTTTCCCTAAATCCCAAGGTGGTGCCTGAAGACTGCAGGCTTGTGTGCTGTGTACACATTATGTGCACGCAGGGGTGGAAGGCATCCTGTCTGCAAGCTTGCCTGCTGCAAAACAGGCTGTGCAGGCACAGGAGAGCAGGGTGCTTTGTTCCTTCCTGCTTGCAAGGGTGGTTGTGCGAGGAGGCAAAGGGGGCTGCTCCTGCGTCACCAGAGGTTTCCGTGGCAGAGCTTCAGGGGGTCACATTGACATTGGATGCTGCTGAAAATAGACGTGTTTGGAGTCTTCTATTGACTTTTTTGGCATTTCTGAGAAGCCAGCCCCAGACTAGGAGGCAGAAGAATTTGGTACAAGACAGAGGGTGAAGCTCGTTTGTGTTTGTGCCTGTGTTTGACAGCTGGACAGATGCTGTGGAAAGAAAGTCCAAGAGAAGTGTGGCTGACCTCAGGCAGATATTCAGCAGTCGGAGTCTTCTCAGGCCTTGAGCTTGAGTGTGCAAAGGTGGTGCCAATGCAAGAAGTGTGTTTGTGCTGGCACTGCAGAACAAAGCCAGATGACTAAAGCTGAAATGCAGCGTTAGAAACTGTGCTGGGGGCCCTGCCCATGAGTCCTGCCTGGAAACGGGAGTCTGGTGGTGTGGGGAAGGGGCTCAGGGTCAGGTATATTAGTCCAGGCTTGTCCCCGGTGGCAGCAGGGTTTTATCTTCCTTTCCAGGTTCATTTTAAGATATGGGAAAATGTTGACGTTCTTCCCACAGGAGAAATTTGCTGAGGTCCTTGGCTGGTACAGATCAATCAAGCTGTAACTCAGAAAGCACCCTTTGGGGACACAGCTTTGGTAGGAGCCTTCCCTCTGAAGTTTGATGTGATTTCCTTTTCTTCCAGCCACGTATTTGCCCCTTTCTATCATGAAAATAAAAGCTGTGACAAAACCTGACACAGCCCAGGAGCTGGTTCCCACCCCCCTTGTCCCAGCCCTCATGCCCTCCATCAAAAAACCACGAGTCATCACCTCTTGGCTCCACCAGTCTTGCAATTTTTTTCTCCTCCTCATCCCTCTCCACCCCACCCCAGGTGGGGCGAAGAAGCGAGAAAGCAAATAGGAATAAATACCTCCAGCCATAAAAGTGAAATAAATCAATACCTCTTCTCTGAAGCCAGAGATGCTTAATAGGCAAGGATCACTGCCAGATTGTAAAAAATGTGTTTAGTGTGCGGCTGGGGCAAGTTTAACCCTTGGACATAAACAGCTGAGCAGCTTCTCTCACCTCTGAATTAAATAACTTTAACTGCAGAGGGGTATGATTAATAGGGGTGCCTCTCGATGGGATGCACCAGGTATTTTGTGCCTGTGCATCATCTAGGCAATTGCCTGGGAGGGAGTTGTTGCCAGCTCCTTTCTGCATGCACAGTGGTGCTTTTTTCATGAAGCCACAGCTCTGCTTGCTGGTGAAGTGGCTCCTGGGCACTGTGCTGAGCTGGTGGAACTTCGGCTGCCCTTCCTGAACATTAAGGACTTTTCCAGATCACCTCCAACCTTTTGGTAGTGGGAATGCGGAGGAGCAAAGCAAGTGAAGCGACCTTGTCTAAACAAACTTGGTGGTGTCCATGCTGGGGAAGAGCTGAGGGAAGTTTGTGTCCCCAGTGTCCTGGGCTTTCTGAGCATACAGATGAGGATGCATGAGTGTCACCGCGCCAGGGAGTGAGAAGAACCATCCCAGAGGGATAATCCCTTCTGGGGGATATGGGAAACTAAGTCTCTTATTTTCAGGGTTGCTCCAAGGTTCTGCTCTGGATAGATGGTTTGGTTATCCTGCCCAGCTCTCAGCACACATTTTGTCTTTTTGCCTGGCTAACAGAGTTAGAAGACAGTAAATCTCTCAAAGCTGTCATGAGGGTGGGCTGGGTCTCCAGTCCCAGTCTATAGATTTATCGTTTTGTTTTTCTTAAATCTTCTTTTTTCTTTCCAGGGAAATTTGCCCTAGGACCTCCATAGCTTTCTGGTCACTTAGAATCATGGAATCATTTAGGTTGGAAAAGACCTCTAAGATCATCTAGTCCAACCTTTAACCTCATGAGTCCAACCTTTAACCTAGCTAACTTGTTTTCCCCGGTGAGTATGAGGCAGCAAGATGATGAGCTGCAACCAAGGCTGGAGCAGATGGCATTGTAGGAAGCCCCAGTGAGGTGTTTGTGGTAGGCTGGGGGACGTGTTAGCACCGTCATTAGCTGGTTTGGTGAGACCCCATCAGGAGCAGTGAGGATGCTCCGGTCACCTTTTCTGAAGTCAAAAGGGAGCAGGTATGTAGGAGACTAGAAAGAAATTCAGGGGCATGAAGATCAGACACTGAGAGTTTGGCTTCACAAAAGCAAGGCTGAGAGGTAACGTGCTGTGTGTATGTTGGGGCAGGAACAGCTGGCAGGGGGAAGACGTGCTTAGGTTAATCAGCTGTTGGCACACAGACAATTAGTTACATGCTGGCAATGGACCTGGCGATGAGCTGAAGGCTCCCGCATGACAGAGCAGAAAGGTGCTGGTCACGGAGCTGGGAAGCACGTCCCTGTTCTTGAAGGTGAAGCTGAGCTGGAGTGATTATGTGGTGGGACTCCAGCACTGCTCAGAGGTTGGGGCTTCTTGCTCATCTTCTTTATGACAGTCCATGTGTCTTTCGTGGGGCTGGGAGCTCAAAAGTAGCCAGGAGGTTTCAGGAGAGGATTGGGGTCGCTTTTCTTTGAAGCTTTCCTGCCCCTCTGTTAGTTGTTTGTTCTCCTGGCACATGCTTGCTCTCAATTAAGTGCTGCCTGGCATGCGAATTTTTTCTTGAACTACAGCAGAAGTGTTTTGCTGCAAAGATCCCTGTGATGGAAGTTAACTTTGTACTGAAGAGCAGCAGTGCCAGCGGCATCTGGCACAGCCCTTACAAAGCCAGCTGGTTGCATGCTACAGGAAGGTAGGCTGCACTGGGAACAGTGGTTCTGGAAGCACTTGTATAAGTTTTGCTTTTTTCTCGTGCTTAGAGGAAATTAAATCTTTCTAACATACCTGTGACAAGCAGAGGTCATAGGGAATTATTGAAGTAGCAAAGGAAAAACTCAAATATCCTCACTATGTGAAGGACACTGAAGCCCTGGAACGTGTCCAGAGATGGGCTACGAAGCTGGTGAAGGGCCTGGGACACAAGTCCTGTGAGGGGCAGCTGAGGGAACTGGGGGTGTTTGGGCTGGGGAAGAGGAGGCTCAGGGGAGACCTCATTGCTCTCTGCAACTGTCTGAAAGGAAGGGGTGGGGAGCTGGGGGTTGGCCTCTTCTCACAGGTAACCAGTGATAGGACTAGAGGTAATGGCCTCAAGTTGTGCCAGGGGAGGTTCAGGTTGGAAATGAGGAGACGTTTGTCCTCAGAAGAGCAGTCAGGCATTGGGACGGGTTGCCCAGGGAGGTGGTGGCGTCACCGTCCCTGGGGGTGTTGAAGGAGAGGCTGGACCTGGTGCTTAAGGACGTGGTTTAGTGGGTGACATTGGTGGCAGGGGAATGGTTGGAGCAGATGATCTTGGAGGGCTTTTCTAACCTTAATGACTCTATGAAAAGGCTATTCTGAATGAGCATGATTTTGTTCTCCCCCCCCGTGGAGCGCATTGATCTTGATCAGGACAGGACAAAGAGATTGAGGTTGTGGTTGGTATAAAATAGGCAGGATCTGTCCCATCAGTTGTGCAAGCCCTTCTTTATGGGCAGGTTTGGTCTTGAACCCCCCCCCCCTCCCCCCCAAAAAAAGGCCCTTTACTTGCTGTTGACACTTTGCCTCTACCTCCTGTTGTCCATCAACACTTGGCTTGACAGGCAGCTCCCTCTGCTCTGCCAGCCTCCAGATGTTTGAGTTTGGACCCGAAAGGCCTCCTAGTTAGAGCAGGAAGAATCCCAGTAAGTTCCCCCTACTTAAATCTCCCTCGTATTCTCAACCTCCTGGCTTCCTCAAGCAGGTGTGAAGGATGGATAGTATTGCCTGACCAAGGTTCATAAGAGCCTACTGCCTTCAGGAGCCCCGCCGTTTTCCGCGAGTCATTGTGCTGTGAACATCAAACATCATCCACATGGCCACGTGTGCATCATTCTATCCCCATGCCTTCTTCTGCCTGCAGACTTGGGAGAAAACACACTTTGTGGTGCCCAGAGAGCTGTCTGTGGGAATGGAGCTGTGGAAGAGCTAGTAAATTGCTTTTGTGCCCCAGGCAAGCCAATTGCTCCCCATACGGTAATCAATCCACCTGAGAGCTCCCCCAGCTGAGTGTGGTGGCCCTTGTTTTATGGAATGAGCAGTGTTTGCCCTCTAATGCCTGCGGCCCCCCTCCGACCAGCAGCATGCAATGGCTCACTCATGGGATGGAGTGTGTGCATTTAGAGGTGGTGAAACGCTTTGTGGCAGAAAGCTCCGGCCGTTCCCTGTGCCAGCAGGAGAGCTCCCAGCATTTCAGTTTCCTTGGCATAAAATCATAGTGGCAGGTAAATCCCGGAGAAATGAAACGAACCCGATGAAATTAACCCAGGACCACATGCAGGAGGTGGGGAACCTTTTCACTGTGTTTAGCCCTCTCTTGTGGCTACCACATCATTGCAGGTAATTTTTCAGCATGCTGCATTTCAAACCAGCAAGCAGTCCTTGTTGATTAGTGCTAATAAGGGAGAGAGGCCTGTTCTCTGATGGTCTAGAAGTGCCCCATTAGTGCTGTGTTTCCTGAAATGGTAAGAAAAGGCACTGGCTGTTTGTTCTGGGCTTTTCGGGGTGCCCATTTATTTGCTTCTTGGAATTCCTGGTGCTGTGTGTGAAGGCATGAAGAGGCTGGGAGAAGGATGCTCCAAGGTGTCAGCCAGCTCCCTGGGGCAGCCGGTGGGGCTAGAGCATCACCCGCATGTTTGTTTTGGGGTGAGGGAGGCTGGGAAGAGCTGCAGAGAGGGATTGGGGCTGGGGAGGCAGGGAAAGAGTTTCTTTCAGCATCTGAGGGTGGATTAAGCAGAGCGTTCCTTGTTAGCTAATTGAAACAGTCAAAATGTCAAATGAGGCATTTCAATAATAGTAATGTTAGGAGCTTTACGTTTTTATTTCTCTCCCGCTCTCTTTTGTATTGCGCCTTCAAGACATGGAGATGTAAGTCCCTGCCTCTACAAAAACCCTCTTAAAGAGGGGCTACAGGGGGATGGGGGCAAGGACAGAAGCAGTTTTAATCCCCTCCAATTCCAGCATTATTGTATTTCAGCAAATATTTTGCAAAAGGATTTTCAAGCTGAACTTCAAACAGGCATGTGCCTCACTCCAGTGACTCGGGGAGCTTTGCAAATTTAGAAAAGAAAATGAAGATTGTTTTAGCTGACATTTAAACCTCTTCTCTTCCTTTCCCAGCCTGTCAGGAAGCTTCATACACTTTGGGTCAGACGCTCTTTCCCTGAAGAAGAGAAAGATATTTATAGCCGGGTAGGACCGTAGCGGGGAAATCTCCAGGCTGCAATACCTGTCAGATAAGGTTACTTATGGGCCCCGTTGTAACAGCCCACGTGGAGTCTGTTGCAAGAAAGAAAGAAGGTGAGGGGCCTGGGACACCCAGGTTATCTGGCCTAGGTCCTTGGGGTGGAGGTGGACTTGGCTGGAGCATGATATTTTCTGAGAGAAAAAAATCCACCATTTTCTGTACGGCTTAACAGTGCTTTTTTGCTCATTGGAAATTTGGGGGAAGTGACACAGTGATCTTCAAGCGTGGTGTGGATCATTCCTGCCACTGTGGGAGGCAGGGAGGGGATTAACTAGAGGTGGGGTGCTGACCCCCCAGAAAAGCAGCCCCTCATGCCGAGGCTGTGCGGTTAGGAACTCTGGGGGCTGGCGGAGCACCTGGCCCCGGGTCTTGGTTTCTCCTTGCTCCCTCTCAGCCAGGGCTGACACCAGGCCAGGGATGTGGAGCAGCGAGCAGCTGTCTGGGCTGTGGTTGGAGCAGGTTGCTGCCTGGGATTAGAGTGATTAAGGTTTCTTAAGGTAAAGACAGCTTGCAAAGGAAAAGCAGCGTGTCTGGGGACAGCAGAGCTCTGCCGCAACCTGCTCTTCCTCCCGGTTTGTTCTGCACAAAGAGTTCTGGTTTACGGCAGGCCAGAAGGAGGGTGAGGGGCTGGGTGTCTCTGCTGCAGCTTTTGGGGAGCTCAGCATGGCTGTGGTGGCCTTTGGTTTTGTGGGGCCATGCAGGGCTTTGGTGTAAGCAGTGCTGCAGGCTTGGCCCTGGGCTTGCTCTGAGGCACCAAGCATGGTGCCGAGGAGGCTCTGATGAGGCACCGGGTGTCTGAATGCTGAGGGTTGGTGCCAGCCAAATGCAGCTCTGGGGCTGTTCTTCCTGTGCTGTGAAAACCTCTGAGTTTAAATGGCCTGGGAGCACATCCCAGCTGTAGGCAAAGGCCCATCCCTTCTCAGTTTAGTCAGCATGGGCCTGTCTTTTTCTCCATTTCCACGTGTTTCCCAAGTTTTTAAAGGAAAGAAATCCAGGTGCATTATCTGGAGAAGGAGCTGTAATGTGGTGTGGCCAAAGCCCTGACTTCCCCATCACAGTGTGGGGATCTCCCCTTCTCCAAGGAGTAGGGATATAGCTACTGCTTGGAGCAGCACGGGGTGCTTTTCCTTCAGGAAGACTCCCCGGGGTGAGGGAATAACAAACCCTCCTACCAACCACCTCCCCCAGAGGTGACATCCAGGCACCACGGAGGTGGCAGGGGACCCTCAGCTGGTGCTGCTTTTCTGGGCTCAGTGCTGGATGATGCTCAGGAGCACACCAGGCACGCAGCTGCTGTGTCTGCTTCCTCCTGGGGCCCTCTGCAGCAGCATGGAGCTGAGCTGGCCAGGTTCTCACCATCCTCACAAAGGAAAGCAACAAATCTTGTACGTGGATTGCTCTCCACCGTGGTTTTCCTGCCATCTGCCCACCCTGGTGGACGTTAACAAGCTAGTAGATCTAGTCCTGCTGTGCCGTGATACAAAGATTTATTTTTAGGATGTTGATATTTAAAATGATCTGTTATAATTTCATGCTTAAGTAACACTAAATAATGTTCCCTGTTTGCACAGCATAATTGGAAGAGGCGAATAAACCAAACAAACCAGCTATGGCTGAGCTTCCTTAGTATTTTCAAACTGAAACAAACAGTAAAAAACAAGGGCTTGGCCAAGTTAACACTTCGGGGGTATTTTCTAGCTCGCAATCCACTTTTTCATTTTCACAGGCCAAGAAATGCAAGAGCTTTGAAGAGCTAGTGGCTCTTTGCCAAAGAAAGCTCAGTTGGTCTTCGACTGGAAAAAAAAATAAAAAATTAAAAGTGAACTTATTGTGTGTATATATATATATATATTTTTTTTTTTTTTTTTTTTTTTTTTTTTTAGGAACTGGCAGGGCTAATGACTCCAGAAGTGCCATGGGATTTTATGTGAGTGCAGAAAAGACTTAGAAACTATTCAGCAAGTTCATTTAGGCTCCTTTCATGCTTCTCAAATCTTGAAGCTTCTTTATTGCTGCTTTATGTCAATTTGACACTGCTTGATTTCACTGTCGTTCTTGATTTTACTGTGATGGCACTGCAGTGTTTGGCGCTGAGCGGGTCCCACACCGATCACATCTGTAACATCTGATGTTATCTGTGTGGGATTTCAGGTGATTGAATTAAAGCTGCTGCTTTCAGATGGTCCTATTTGGGGATAGGAAGTTCTGGCTGAGCTGATGTTACCTATGTACAAAATCACAGGCGCATCATGTAAGCAAAGAGGTGTTGTGATTTGTCATGAATGTGTTGTTTCCTCCTGGAAAATTGCCGTGGGAAACTGCATGTAGCCTGGGCTTTTTAAGCCTCTGCACATCAACTAATCAATGCATCTTTAGCTGGAAGGATCCCTCCCACTAAAAGCGTGAGAGGGACTTTCCCTCCGTGTCTGTGTGCTTACGTTGCACCATGGAGCAATGTCTCTCTGGGCTGCAAAGCTGTTGATGCTCTGCCTTTCCCCGCTGAGACCTGCCTTCATTCTCCTCTTGTCCCTGGAGGCCAAGGCAGGGACCAGCCCTGGGGGGCACAGCAGGGTGTAAATGCCATGGCCATCTCCCCTCACCAATTCCTGCTCCTGCAGACCTCCTTCCTGCCACCGCTGCTGCTTCTCTCTCCACATCTGTGCTTTCCCCAATTTCATCCTACACTGAGTCTCCCCTTAGCATCCTAGTGTCGTCCTCCCTGCTGCCCATCCTCCTTGTGTCCTACCTGCCCTGGGCAGCTGGCTGCCCACCAGCCCTTCTCCTTCTCCATCTTCCTATCCCTCCGCTCCCACACCCCGCCGCTCCGCACAAGCCTCGGCTCTGTTTATGCCCACATTAGCATTTCTGCTGACTGCAAGGATTGGTTTAATTTCATGGGTGTCATTTCCTTCAAGAAATCTCTCTCTGAGCAGCAGCCCGACGAATGCCTGATAAAACATATTTTCCTACGGTAATGATTTTATGGACCCATAAGTCATGAATTTATTATGATCTCAGCCCCTGCTGCTGATTGCTGTAAAATGCAAAGTAATTAACAGCAAGCGGTAGCAGCTATTCCCACCTGGTAGCGTGTTCTTGGGTACGCTGATGGGTTTGATTAAAGTAATGGCTAAAGTGTACAGCCCGGCTGTAAAATATTAGCATGATTAATGCAGTATCCTAAATAAGAAACAAAACTAATGGGCATGGTTTAAAGAATTAAAAATATATATATATATTCCTCTCCCTCCCTCAAGCTATTGTTCTGGCTCATTTATGCTTTCTTTTCTGTTAAATAATGTATGGGCTTCAGGGCCAGGGGGCAGGCTAGAGATGCATATTGCAGTTTCATAACATCTTAAGTGCTTGTGTTAATTTTTCACTCCTCCCTTCTCTTTCCCCTCAACCTGCCATCTCCCATTGGATAGGGGAGAAAGATAATCAAGTTTTCTGGTCTTGGCTTGAAGTCAGATGTGATTTGATTTGGATTGCAGACAGCCTGAGGAAGTGGCTCAGAGGCAACTTGGAGAGTTGGACTTGGTTCCTGGCCTCGCAGAATAAAAATCCTCAAACCGTGCTCACAGTTCCATGGCTGGGGGTGATCTCCGTTCTGTGTCAGGAGCCTGGAGCCCGTAAGTTTTTCACACATGAACAATAACCACGTGGCTATCCACAAGCTGCAGTGCTTCCACTGAGAAAACAGCGCTTTTTCTTTTCTTTCTTGAACAGCTTAGAAGCCAAGCAATGGCTGGGTTTGAGTTTAAAAAAAAAAAAAAAAAAAAAAAAAAAAAAAAGGCTAAAATAAGGCTTGAAATACAATAACTCATGTCAGATTTCTTTTTCTCTTCACCCCCCTGCCAGAAGCATGGTATGTTTGATTTCTAATATATTACATTTTCCAGTAAAAAAAAAAAAAAAAAAAAAAAAAAAAAAAAAAAAAAAACAGAAACTACTTGGTTTCGGGGGTGAGAATAAAGTATTAAAAAAAAAAAAAGACATTTTTCATGTCAAACAGAAAAAAAAATATTTGGAAATGAAGAAAATACCTGTTTCAAAAGAGAAAAAAAAAAAGAAGGTTTAGTGACCTACACGTTTTGATCAGCTCTCCTCTTTAAATTTCTGAAGATGCATACAAGATGCCATGTAATTCCCTCTGATCTGCCTCTAACTTTCCAGTTGTATTGATCTGCTCTAGTTTATGAAGGTACCGACTATTGGAAAGAAGAGTTTATAAATAACTACAGAGAAACAGGCTTCCATATCACAAGAGTTCCAGCAGGGCTGCTTTTGTTTATCGCACAACACACATTTTTGGAACTTTTCTTAACCGGGAGATTGCAAGGGAGCTCAGTGTGCCAGTGTCACTGAGAATTGTTGGGTTGTATTGTACTGTGCAAATGGTGTTTTCTCCCCCTTGGGACGGAGAGGTTTCTGTGTTTGTTTTTGTAGATAAGATATAAACTCTGTAGTGGTTCTGCTAGTAAATACAAGCAGCCTGAAGCTCCGGAATATGTCTTGTTAGTCCCTCCAGTAATTTGACAAAGTATCCTTCCAGCAACCTCCTAAAAGTACAACATGAAAAATGTTGTTGAGCCTTCAGTATCTGGAACAGTTGTGGCAAGGGGGTGCTGGGCTGTGCAAATAGCTGCGCGTGATGGCCAGCTCTCTGCCAGCGCTGGTGTGTGTTTTGGATATCTCATCCATGTTTTGTGGTGGTCTACACCAGCAGTAGACATAAGCATTACCAGGAGAGAGAGACTGCCACCTCTGGGGTTGTCATCATCCTTTTTGGAAGGTTATAGGAAATGTCAAAAAAAGAGAGATTGTGATCAAAGGCATGGGGGAGCTTCTGAATAAGGAGAGATCAAGCAGATTGGGATGTGTCAGCTTAGAGAAGAGGCAGGTAGGAGAGGGATGCAATCGAGGCATCATGCAGCCCAGAGTGGAGAAGAAGAGGTGGCAGAGATGATTGTTTGCCATGTCTTGTGATTCAAGAGGGTTACCCAGTGAACTCATTAAGCAGAAGGTTTAAAGCAAATGAAGGAAAGTACATTTTCCTGAAGTGCATAATTACATACGTAATTCATCACCGTGGGCTGCTGTGGAGTCCGAGAGGGTAGTATAGATGTGAAGTGGGCCTAGGTTGTTGTGGAAGGCAGATCCCAGGGGATTGCAGAGCACAACCAAAGGGTTTGTAGAAAGAAGAGGGCCATAAGTATCCCATCACTCATTTACTTCCTCCCTCCTCCCCTCTGCAAGGCTGTGGCCGTGTTTCCTCTGCCCAGAGCATCCTCTATTGTGAAGCAGGGGCTCAGGGGCTGAGCCATGGAGGATGTAGCTGCTGAGGTCTCACTGACAGCACTTTCTCTCCTCAGGGTCAGATGTCCGCAGAGTCTTCTCTCTCAGTGTGTGGCCTTGTGTAGTGGCTGAGAAAGCACGGGGATGGAGGGGCTGTGATGCTGGTGGGCTACATCATGGTCCTGACCAGAAACATCTGGGCTTGGTGGGGCAGCAGACACCACATGAGGCTGAAGCCTGACAGTGGGCTTGAGAGGTAAGAGCCAAGTTGTGAATTTCAGCCCACCTACGGGACTTGATGGTACCACAGCAAACACCTGAGTGGGAGGATGGTGCGTGGTGGCTGGGCAGGGGAAGGCAGATCCTTTCCATTTCTCATTTAGGTACTGCTGGAGTTGGTTTCTGCAGGCAGGCAGCACGGCTGCAGGGTCATATTTGGAAGGCTTTCTCAGCAGTGTGCACATGTTAATGATGTTTGAGGAGTAGTTTCTGTGGGAAATCTGGGAGCCAGGCAGCTCTGCAAATCAGCCCATTAGTATTTTTAAAAGAAAGCCTCCATCCTGTAGGAACTACTGCGGCCTCTGGAGATGTGCCAGAACTGTATCCCAGATTGCACTGCATTCACTTCTCCTATTAGATCTTTCCCTCTCTCCTTTCATCCACCCCTTTTCCTTCCCTCCTGGATAGAGCTTTCTATTGCTATTCTATCCAAAACGCACCCCAGCTATTGCTTTTTGTGCCTCTCTTGCCTGGAAGTTTGCACGAGGATAGGTTGTCGTTTCCTCCCCCCCCTTCCCCCCCCCCCCCCCCTTTCTCCTTTTGGAGCTAATCACCCTGGTGAAATTGAGCTGTAATGCAGTTGGCAGTGGTCAGATTGAGCTGAACGTGTGTGCTCCAGCACATACCCAGATTCTTGCATCAATAAAAATGAACACAGACAGCCGCAAAGCGAAAGGGATATCACTCGGCCTTGTTTAAAACACACTCACACCAAAGCATAAGCAACCCGAACAAAAGGTCCCTGTCTCCTCTTTTGAGGCAGGTGAAAGAAGAAGTTATTGGACTTGATGTACACGGTGAGAGGGGGAGACAGTCTCCCCCCCCCCCTCTCCCCCTTGCCATCCGCAGCTGTGCAGCAGGTAAAGAGGAGATTGCCTTTGGTGGGGAGGATTTATAGGTATCGTGAGTCAGTCAGAGTGTCAGGGTAAATCAAGCCTGACGTTTTTAACATCTTCCCCACACAAAGGGGGGCAAGGGGGAATGGAGGAAGCAATTGTAATTTTATGTCTATATCCTGCTCGGCTAATCAAGGTGAGCAAGAGACATGCCAGCCAGAGGAGATTTTCCTCTTGTTAGCTTGATCATTTCACGGCTTTGGCTCTTCCCTTCCGTTCCTGGACTACCAAAGCAATTTCCTCTGGGGGGGGAAGGAGGACCCAGCTGATCAGGCTGTAGGCAAATAGTTCTTGTTCCCTGGGCCTGTCTCCTGCAATATGCCTTGATTCAGGTAAATGCAAATGCATGGAAGAAGACCTTTTAGCAGAGGTTTGGTTACCTTTGGCCCTCTCCCATCTCCTCATTCCTGTTCAGAGCCCTGGCTGACCCCAGACCCTGACATGGCAGTGTTGTGGTGTGCAGCATCCTCTCCTGGTCCTCTTTCATCCCCATCTCTCAGGAGCATCCTGCTCAGGCTGGACATGCAGGTGAGCTATGGAAGGAAGGGTTATCTGCATCACAGGGGGAAGTTAATTCCAGAGGATTTCCAGCAGCAGCATGGCTTACGGAGTCATGCATGGCATTTGTCTTGTCTTGCCTTAGGCCCCTGCTGCTGTAAATCCTCCCGGTGCCTTTTGCCATGCTCCCAGCAGAGGCAGCCTCCCCACGGGGTGCTGGGTGGGCTCTGGTGTGTGAGGAGATAGAGGGAGGCAGAGTAAATACATAACTAGGTCCTCTTTCACCTTTCCCAAGCCAGAGTGAGGATGCCTTGACCATGGAGGTGTCTGCTGTGGGTGGGAAGAGGGAGCAGGATGAGCCCTGGCCATGCAGTGCTCAGCAGAGCTGAAAACTGCACGCTGGGTCTGTGTGCAGTACGGGCAGGGCAGCAGCATTGAAATTCCTTGCGTGCACACAAGTGGGCGAAGCCATCAGCAGAGGGCAGGGAGCCTCCGAGCTCTGTGGGCTTGTGCTGATTTACACCAGCTGGGGAACTGGGCCAAATCTGTCTCTTTCAATGAATGATCATTCAATTTTTCTCTCAGCTATCAAGCCCTTAAACAAAAGCCAATTGAAATCAATGGGAGACTTGCATCATTTTCAGGGTTATAGGTCTAAAAAAATGGGATGCTTGGGGAAAAAGCAGGCAGGGAAGAGAAAGGGAAGAGAAGGAGGAATAAATGCTGCTGTAACGTTATGGCTTACAATGTAAACAGATGTGAGTGAGAAATGCTTTCGTTACGATTCTCCCAGCAGCCACAATTCAGGGAAGCGGTACGCACGCATGTATACATGGAGAGCATCCTTCGTTATGCAAACTGCTCCGCAGGCACAGAGGGAGCCCAGCCCTCTGAGAGTCCTTTCTCTGCATGCCCTGTTCCTATATGTGATTAAGTTCTCTGCTCGCCCACTGCACTTAGGGCTCTTATTAGCGGTAAGCACATGCTCCACAGGATGGCTCTTGCATGCGGAACTACAGCAAGAAGCACTGCCTTCTGCTCGCAGAAACCAGCAGGATTTTTTGCAGGAGCTGGAAGATGGGGAAGCTATTATCTTGTCCAGCCTCTGGCTGCATTTTGATAAAAAATCCTTTGTCCAATGACTGCAAAGTATTTTGCAAGTACAGGCGGGTAAATCCTCGACAGACAGGCATTATCTGGCCTATTTTTACAGCTGAGAATTCACAGCCATCAGACCCATCTAGGTGATGGTGCTGTCTTCACCTGGTGATCTCCTCAGCTGAATGAATATGTCAGGACCAGTCCTTTCAAATGCAGTCCCAGTTTGAACACAGCCCTCCAGTGTGTCTGGATAAAGTCACACTCTTCCTACCTCAGCCTCCCCATCCATATAACAGGTATGACAATCATCCTTTCCCCTGGGTAAACATTTCATTATGCGATGCTGCTGAAGTACCTTGGAGGGGAGAAGACCTTCGGATAAGTCTGCATTCTCAATTTGGATATATTTGTCTGCGTGTTTTCTGCTTTAGCTGTCGTTCTCTTGCTTTGCCTGCTCATTAGTTCTGCCTGAGTGCAAGACCTCTCCAAAAATGCAGTGTTGGCAGTGGGCATGAATTCTTAATGACTCCTGTCTCTAATGACAGAAACCAGGGCCAGGCAGTCAGTTTGCTCGCTGAGAGCAGGAGACGCAGACTAGTGTGCTGCCGATTTCTCTCATCACAGGGCGAGTTTGCAAATCACAGGAGGATCTGCGAAATATGCTCAGGTGCTGGCCTGCTTCTCGGGTGGCAAGGAGAATTGGTTGGGATGACAGACAGAAAGAGAAGAGGTGCCTCGCATTCTGTGGAAGGTGCTGAATTTGTTTTTAATGCTCTCTCTGGCTCTCTCTGGACTCTCTTCTGTTCTGCCCAAGAGATCAAGAACATATTTTGGCTTTTGATACAGAGGTGGAAATCCCAAGCCTGACTTGCTCAGCGCCCTGTTATGACGCCCAACTTCACACGGAGGGAAATATTAAATCAGTAAAAACAACAGACAACACAGCAGCCAATTTAAAGCAAGAGTTAAAACCAAATCCACTGTACAGAAAAGAAGGACTTAATGGGAAGCTTAAAAGTTATTTTTAGTAATGTTTTTGCTGCCTTTTGTTTCCATTCCGTGCTTGTGTTCAAAGCTTTGTTGACTTCTAGAAAGATAATTTTCAACACAAGTTAGCCTTTCCTTTTACAGACTCTTTATATTTTGTTTTAAAAAAAAAGTTAGAATAGGTAGGAAGGGAAAGGAAGGTGAATCCTGCCTAGGTGCCATTCATTCTATTTCATTTAATGGCAGGGATAAGAAGAAAGAAATGAGAAAATAGCATTCACAATTTTCAGTTCTTTGATTTTTTTGACTCTTAAGAGCCCAAAGAGAGAAAATTACAATTTTACGGGGAGGAGAAAAAAATCTGAATTCTCATTTTTGCTGCATTCCTACTGAAGTGTTACTTGGTGGAATTGTATTGTTTCTGATGAAATCTCGGTATACACTGAGAAAAATTTGAGTTGTTTTTTGTGCTCTCCGCTCCCCCTTAGAGCTCTGCTTATTTCTTTGTGCTCGTCTTTGCTTTTCTTTTCCATCTCTTGTACTGTTTGTGTCTCTCCCTTCTGTCCTTGCTGATGCCTTTTTTCCACTCCTCCTCCCATTCCACTAAAATTACCACCGTCAAGACTGTTAAAATGACTCTGAGGTGTTTCCTTCCTGGACGGACTAATTGGGGCTGAGATCTTTATAATTCCCAGAGCTATTTTCTTGGGCTGACCAAGTTGACTTCACTTTACACATTACTGCTGGAAAGTTTGGTTCAGGGTATCTCTCTCCCAGTCTAATATGGCAAGGTAGGCTCTGGCACTGGGGTAGTCCACGTGGCCCATGTAGGTCGGTCAGGTGGCTGTATGTGCCTGGAGTGACTGGAGAGTCATTCTGGATTTGCAATAACTGAAGCTCAGCCTCTTTGGTAGCGCTCTGCCCATCTGTTAGATAAGTTTGGAAATAATTTTTTTTTTATATATATATATAAAAATAGCTTATAGTTAACAGCCGTTTAGGCAGTCTTCTGAACCATAGGTTGGTGTTTGGAGGAAAGGAAAGAGAAAGCTGTGAGGTGTCCTGGCCATGTACCCCTCAGGATTTACTTTCTGTTTCAGGTCCCTTCTGTGGATGAGTGGAGCCACTGCCTGCTGTGGGACCCTGGTGCTCTTCAGTGGGGCTGAGGAGTGCGATGTCCAGCAGTGCTCTCCTGCTGTGTTTGGCTGTGACTTTTTTTCTCTGTGGAGTAGGGCCACGCATCAAGCTGTATGGCTGTGTCAGTTCAGGGACTGCAGGTCAGCTTTGGCATTGTGCCACCCAAACGTGTGAGGCATGGTTATAGCTCCCAGTGGGGTTTTCAGAGCCACCTCAGCCTGCAAACCTCACTTAGACTCTGCTCTGTTCCTAACGATGTCTGGCTACCACGTCCACTGAGCAGCAAAGGGAATATGTGCTGGGAAGAGGAAAATGAGACAAGGCTGGGATGAGAGGCTCAGCCATCCCTGGATGAAATGTTTGAGGTCACGCTGGAGGTCTGGCAAAGGTACACTGCATCTCTCATGGGTGTCATGGCTCTAACTTGGGGATGAAAAGCTCAACAGCTGTTTTTAGTGAAGTCTCTGGGGCCCTCTGTTCTCTGCTTCACTGGCGGGCAGTTCCCACTTTGTCTTTACCCTTTGAGCCCCGCAAGAAGGCATGTTGATTCCACAGTGCACTTGTTCTTGAGGGCGGCTCTTGAAATCCTGCCGTAATTATTCACGAGCCGTGATTGGAGCCCACGCAAGGAAGGGTGGGGGCTGTTATTTGCATCTAGGGAGGATCTGATTATAATTGTAGCAGGGAAGTTTGTTTGAGCCTGATTCGGTGTCAGCTTGAAATTCCTTGATGATGCTCCTTGGGCAGGAGAGGTGTACAGGCACAAGGTCTGGGGAAGGTTAATGGAAGGGACTCGGGGTGTCAGGCTTGTGTAGGGAAATTACTTTTAGTTCACAAAAGATGAACGCAATAGGACTGCTTAGCTGGAGAAAGAGCAGTGTAGTAGAAACTAGAATTATCTGGCTGATCCTTAGGATACCACTGTCTTCTCCACCCTGAAGACTTAAGAAAGATGCATGTTTTGTTCAGGATGGTTGATTTAAATCACCCATTTTAATCATGATTTAAATCAACAAGCAGGAAATCTTGATTTAAAAAGCACATTTTAATCTTGTATTTTAAAGTTCATTTCCTAATGAAACATAGTTTCTCATTGGTTGGCATAATTTGGTACTATTTTTGGCAAAGCAGAAGGGGACGCGACACCCATACATATTTATTGATGTGACTGTATAGCTTAACATATATCTGTTCTGATTTGGAACTTTTACATCTTTTTATTACATTGGAGAAATGGGAAACATGTAATTCCTGATTTATTAGACATGGCTGCTTCTTTTACGTGTCTCAAGCTACATGAGGATAAAAATTAAAACGCAATTAAAAATGCATGAAGAAAGCATTTTGGAAGTTTTGTTCGTATCGCAGAACAGAGGGCTGGAACGAGCTGCTGCAGATAAATCTCCTTCTAGGTTGGCATTGAGGCAAGATCAATTACACCTTTCCCCTTCTCACAGGTGTTTGCTTAACCTTTCCGTAGTTGTCTCCAGTGAAAAATTCTGCAACTTCCCTGATATCTGTTCCGGTGAGAAAGTTTTTTTTAATGTCTAAACTTAAGCTTTCTTTGCTCCAAGTTAAATTATTTCTTCTTCTCCTGCCACTGTGAACACAGAGAACAATCGACTTCTGTCTTAATAACCTGCTAGCTATTGGAAGATTGTTATGCCTCTGTGCCTTAGCCTTCTCTTTTTTTCTTAATTTTTTTTTTTTTTTTAGGCTGAATGAACCTAGTTCATTTAACCTTTACTTGCCAGTTCTTTTTCCTAAAGCTGTGGCTGTTTTTATTTCTTTTCCTCCGGACAGCCTCCTGATTTTTTCATCTCACTCTGCATCTGCAGTGAAATTACTTTATGGATGCTTCAGAAGGAGAAATTGCTTGCCGCAGTGTGCATGCAAACTGCGGAACTCATTGCTACAGGATACTGGGGATGCTAAAGCTTAAATGGGTTTGGAGAGCATTTAAGCAAACTAATGAAAGATGTTCCTGAGCTGCGAACTGCTGGAAGGCCTCATGAGACTGGGACAAGCAAGACATGGAGGGAGGAGGGATAGTGTGCTGCTGCTCAGTCCCATGGTTTCATTGCTGGTTTTGGGGTGCAGCTCGCCCTGTTGGGGTCCTGCTGCCACTGGTCTGCTGCTCTGCATCCACACTGTGCTGTTATCTGCCAAGAGCCCATCACGTTGCTGTGGTTTGGAGAAGAGTTGGGATGTGCTGGTGCCTTCCTCCCTGCAGCTCCTCTTCGCAGCCTCTGCAGCATCTGCCCCTAAGCTGGCTGTGAAAGCAGGGCTGGCTCTGCCGTGGTTACGCTGGCAGTCAGAGCCTTGGGGAAGCTGGATGGTTGCAGGGGTGTATAAATGTGGTAGGATTTGAGTGCTCACTGGAGGCTGGCAGAGTCCAGTTCTGCTCCTTCCGACGGCAAACACAACTGCAGGGTGGTGCTGGGATCTGTGCCGGGGCACCAGGGTGGTTACTGCTGCCCGGGCCAGGCTGTGCTGCTGCTGTAAATGGCTGCTGGGAAGCAAAATCTCCCTCTTCCTCAGAATGTGCTGGATTCAAGCTCTCCTTTTATCTGTTCAGAAAGTGCTGAAGTGTTTCTAGCTGCTCTTCAAAAGCAATTCTGCACTGCCCAGAGGGGGCTGTAAGTCATGTGGGGAGCCAGGAGAAAACGATACTCATCTCAGCAGAAGTGTGTAAACCACTTAACTTTTCTGGCTTCAGCTCCTGGGTGAGATTTAAACCCTTGGATGGGACTGTGGTTACAAGGGTACCTTTAGTGGGCTTAAGGTACCCTGTGAAGGAATCACTTTTGGAAGGGCTGGGTTTGGGAAAAAAGTGCTGCTGTGGTGTCTTGAAGGATGTTCACAAAGGTAATTGCAGTCCTTGGCTTTCCTGTGTGCCGAGACATCATGGTGCTCTGTGGTTTCTGTGAGAAAGCCCTGTTATTGAGGGCCTTTAGAGAACAGCACTTCTTTGTTCCTGTTCACGGCTGGCTTTCCAAATCCATTCTTCCTTTTCAGTTCACCTTGTGGAATGGAACACATTCAGAAGGGGCACAAACTTAGGCAGATCCTGTCTGGGATTAACTCTGCTGAGGCCACTGGAGTGCGGCACGGAGCGGGCAGGTCCATGGGTCTGTGGGTGCTAATGGTGTTGCACCAGCACCTGCGGGGGAAGCTGGGAGGGCTGAGAAGGGGCAAAGCAAAAAGCTGCTCCTCAGCTTCCAAATGGTGCTCCCAAGAGGAGAATTGCTTCAGAAGGAGCTCCTCACAGGTATTGGATCCCTTGTATTTCTTGACAAACCTTTGCACTGAGAGATATCTCTTTTTTCAGAAAATAATAAAGCTGGGCAGCTTGCAAGCCGCGGGCTTGTGCTTGCCTTCTCCCTCATGTTCATGTGCTTGGCAGTGTCTGTGCTTTTGCTGAAGCAGCCTGGATTTGGTTTTAACTCTTGCTTCTCTGTGAAAGTAGAGAGCATGCAGAGAGAGAATAGGTTTGCTTTTTTACAGGCAGGCAGAGGGTGGGCCCCAAAACCCACTCCCCTTCTTTAATCTCACCTGCAGAGGATGACCAGAACTCCTTATATAGACTCCTATCCACTGCCAGCTTAATTAACTAGTGGTTCCAGAAAGCCCTTATAGAACAACTGATTTATTTTTTTTTTTATCTGATTTGGTTTTGTTATCTCTGTCCTGTTGCCACTCAGGCTGTTGCTCAGCCAGCTCTTAGATGGTGAAAGCTAGACCTTGCTCCTTTTCCCAAGCCTGATTTTATCCCATAGGCTTTTAGACTAGAGATGCAGATTTAAAGAGCAGAAACCCTCGCTGTCTATAGCTGCGTGGGGAGTGTGTAGCTGCAGCTGGAACAGCCTTTGAGTATGAATGGCACAGGGCAAGGAAAACATGCTCAGCGTTGTTTCATTGCCTTGGCTTACTGTCTTTGCTCCACACCTGACCCGAGGACACATGTGAGAGCAATACAAGATGTTCAGCCACTTGTCATGTCGTGTCTTTTCCTTGCCTCTGGCCTGAACTGAGGTCTTTCGGTTGCTAGTTCTTGCGGTTTTACTGGTGGCCCTCCTGGTGATACATGTCATGTCGACGCCCCGTGTTGTAGGAGCATGTGACAAAGAGAATCACAGCCCTGATTGCAATAAAACTTAATTTCCCCTGCCTCCATAAAAATGTGTATGTGAAAAGACACAGCTGAGCCCTCAGGGCTAGATGTGAGAAGGCAGGGGGAAGATCTCCCAGGGTGTGGGGATTTAAGAGGTTGCTGGTGTGGGGATGTGAGCTCTGGGGTCACTGGTTCTGGGTTCCCTGAGGCTGCTGCAATGGGGGGTGCCGGGGTGAATCGGGGCTTGAAGAGAATTAAAGCTGGCTCTGAGGAAAATGACCTGAACCCCCCAACTTGACAAAAGGTTGGGTTTTGTGTTGTCTGTGCCAAGGACGTGAAATTTGTAATGGCAAGCAGGGTGAGGGCAAACAGCTTTTAAACCCAGGGCAGGTCCTCCCTGTTCCCAACCCTCTAGCTTCCCCAACTCTCTTCTCACTCACTGTTCCATTGACCAAGCACGGAGCCCACCCTTAACCCTCATCACCTAGCCAGCTGGGCACATCCACCTCTGCCCTGTCTGCAGCCTTAGAGACACCAAAGGCATCCTGGAGAGGGTGGGGGTCCTCCGGGGCTGCTGGTGGCTGGCGGGATGGTGTTGCTTTGCTTGAAAACACAGAAGGGGTCATTAAGTCAACAAATTTGGCTTCCTGCACGGCTGAGAGTGCCCCAGAAACTTAATGGGCTGCTCTTTTGGGCAATAGCTTGTGCTCAATATTTATAGAGAAATGGTGCTTTGAAAAGATCCCATTTTTTAGCCTCTCCTGCTGTTCTCTAGCTAGGGCTGAGCCTTACCGTTAATAAGGGAAATGCAGACATCTCTTCACAGTAAAGGCAAAAAAAATATATAAACCCCCTTTGCTTTCCTTCCCATCTTGTCAGGAGCACCCTGCTGCTCTCCTGTGCTTTCTTCCTGTCGCACAAAGAGCGGATTCTCTCTCTCTGTTGTGCTCCTCACTAGAGGAATGGCTGCTGAGCGTGTCCATGCTGCCATACTGTATCCTGAAGTTGGCTTTTAACAGCAGACAAAGGAAAGTGCAGCAGTTTGGGAGAAAACGGAGAGTCTGGAGGACCTGGGGTTAGTCTCTGTTATGTTTTGGATTTACCGTGCAGCCTTGGAAAAGTCGCTTGTATGCATCTGCTGTCAGCCTGTAAGCGTAGCCTCTGTCCGCACCAGTGTGATCTGCTGGACTTTTTTAGTACTGCACAGTAGTCATGTGTCACTCCTAACCATATTCCATCCACGGAGGAAAATATGCGGGTGCTGAAACAAGGGGCACTTTGAAACCGCAGCTCGGACGTTTGTGTCGCTCAGGTGCTTTCAGAAATATGACCTGCAGTTTATGGTGCAGGCTGAAATATTGCAAAAGGCTATTTTGAGCCTTGCTAGCTTTAATTGAGATCCGGGCTCCTACCAGTCCTTGTGAAATGAGCCTGACACCCTCCTCTGTGTTGTTCTAGTGAAAATGGGTTTCTTAAGCTTTCTGGCTGCACTTTGGATAAGTGCTTCTGTTTTGAGGTGTGTGTAATGCCTGTCACCAAAAGGATGAGGGTCCTGGCTCCGGAGGGTTTGTTGGGTGTGACATAATTCTGCTTTCAGTTTTGGCTTTGGAAATTCACCAGCTGTGCTAGGATCTCCAGTGAGAGATGGTGGCTGAGAACTTGGAAGGACACTCGGTGGTTCACCCAGGGGAGAATCCATTGCCCAAGCCCCCTCCTGTCTGTGGGGGCTATTAGGAGATCAATTTATTCTTGAAGCCTGCAGGTTTATGAACACGGTCTCTTTTCTTCAGCTGAGTTAAAAGGAACTATTTCCATTTGATTTCCTTGGGGACTGAAGCTGGCTGTCTCTGTTCCTCAGCTCAGGGCCATGGCAGTGGGGAGAAGAGGGAAGGGGGAAAGCTGGGAGCATGCAGCAAGGGTCTTGGCTTGTGCTGGACTAGGAAAACCTGCCTCGTGGCAAGGATGGGGAGCAAGCTGTGGGATTGCTCCCCCCAGCAAAACGTGCAGTGCTGCAGCTGTGGTTTCCTGCCAGGAAACCTTGTCAGTGCTCCTGTTGCAGCATCCCTGGTGTGGTGGGGGGGTGAGGACATGGTTTGGCTCTTAGGCTGAGCCGCTTGGCTTTGGAGGCTGTGGGGAAGGGGCAGCTTTCCCTGGGCTGGTGCAACATGCAGAAGACTGGCATTTCTGAGGCCTCTGAATGTCACTGGTGTGGTGAAGATGGCACTGGGCTTCTGGCTGGCGGATGTTATTAGCTGTCTGTGTAAGAAAGCCTACAGTATCTGAGAGCTTGCAGAGCTCCTTGCAGAACTGATACCAGAGAAAACATCTTGGTTTCTCTTACTGTTTTTTTCCCCTATTCTTTATTCAGGATGATTCAAATGCTCCTGGGACCTCCGAGGCTTCCTGGTCATTCTGTAGCTGCTGGATTTGTTTTCACCTTGCAAAATGGATTGAAGTGCTTTTCACCAGAACTCCTCGCCCTTCTGCACGGGGATCGAAGAGCTACGCTCCTTGGTTTGTGTGACAGAATGACCGCAGGTGCTGTAAGAAAGCAGGAAATCATCTTTGTAAAGCTGTCCAGAAAGCCTTGAATTCAGGTACAAGCCTCATGTTTATAGGAACATAAAAGGAACCATGGAAACTAAATATAGGTCGGAGCACCCGCAAGTAGAAAAAGAATCAGGGATTGAAAAGTTACCCTGATTTCTCTGCCTTTGGGTTTGCTCTGCTGGTTTCAAACTTGTTTGGGGTCGTAGGCTCTGTAGGAGTCTTTGGGATCCATGTAAAGAAGGAATTTCTGGGGAAAGCAGCTGACAAAAGATCTCATTTAAATCCTGGCTGTACCTTGGTCCTTGGGCTTATCATTGAGGGCTTGTTCCACCAGGGTCCCATGCTGTTCGGTCCTAAGTGAGCTGCTGCTGATTGTGGTGTTCCTGTTGAGCCCCAGGAGAGGTCAGATACCTGGAGAGGATTTGAGAGCTTTACATGTGTTGTTGACCTGGACCTTACACTTTGCTCCCCCCGTTCCCTTATCTAGAGGATTATCCCACGGAGTGCTGCATGCCCTCCTGGGCTCTTAGCAGGGATTCAGCTCCTCTGCAGTCCCCGGCTTCATCACAGGAAGCTTCTTCACCTAGCTGCTGCCAGCATGCTTTTGGCGACCCTGAGTGTCCCGTCAGCTGTTACAGGCCATTAAAGGATTTGTTTCTCGGCGTATGAAAAGGCTTAATTCAATTCTCATTCTCTCCTGGCATTCCTCAGAGGTGAGCGCGTCCCCTCGGCACGAATCCTCCGATGCCGCTAATTGACTTGAAAGTAGCTCATGTCTCCTTGGAAATGTCACCCAGCCCTTTTCAAGTGCAATTCCAGGCAATCAGGATCAATATGTTGCTTTAGCTAAGGGTATTAGCACATGACTGACAGCCCTGCGACATTAGCTTATTCATATGGACTTCCAGATGCTCATTTTTCTTCGCTGCCTCAGCTGCAATCCCAGTAAGAGGGGACAGAGCTTGGAGTGGAGCCATTACCTGGGCTGTGTTTGTTCACAGCACGATGGTGGGTACGGTGCTGGCTCTTGCACACCTGCCCTAAACCTACACAGTGTTCCCATCCCTCTCCTTCCCGGTGAGATCAAACCGTGCTGCCCCATCCACTTGTTCCTTGTGTCATGGCCTTGAGATGTTTCCGAGCGGCAGGGGCTGAGTTTTCAGCCTGTGTTAATCAGCATGGTGCTTTGTTTGATAAGAGACAAGGTGTCGGTGTATTTTTGCTGTACCTTTGCACAGCGAATATTGTCGGTACAATTATCCCTCCTCAGATCTCTGTCCTTTCATGCTCCTCTCAAGGCTTGGGTCCACAGCTGAAGATTTCTCTTGCTTCCCTTGTTGTGTGGTGATGCTCCTGTGGTCCTGGCATCATTTTGAGCCAACGTTTGGGTTTCTGATTTCTGTCTTTCAGCAAGTACCCATTGTTCCCCTTTGTCTCAAAAATGTCTGTGAATTTGTCTTCCCAGCTCTGTGAGGAAGGGGAGTGCTGCTTTCTCTGCTTAGAGGTAGGTGGTGAAAGCAGCGGTAAAAGGAATTGAGAGGAGCTTACAAAAGAACTTGAGGCAGTGCTTCTGTGAGTGAATTCAATACGGGCCCAAGTGCCCTCTGCTTTTCTTGCCCTCTTTAACGAGGCTGGCACAGCTAATGCCCTTGCACTGCTCCTCTCTGGGGACAGCTCGCACCCCTTCTGTACCCAGCCATGCCTCTTTGCTTGGGAGGGAGAGGGAACCTTCTCCCCCAGTTCAGGAAACCCTGACCCAGGGAACATAGCAGCAATATTCAGAAGCAGGTTAAAGAATATTTCAGGTTTTCAAAGGAAGAAACTGAGATGCTGGGAAGCCAAGTGCCATGTCCTAAGTGAGACAGTGTTTCTCAGAAGCGATTCCTCTGAGTGCCTGCCTCGCGGCTGTTGGTACTCCCAGCTCTTGAGAAGAGCTGCTCCCTGGCATCAGAGCAGGTTGGAGCCGCAAGGAAGAAACCTGAAGTTAGCTCCCAAATGGCAAATATTAACAGATGTGGGAACGAGGTGTGCTGTGCTGGAGGACTGGGAAAACTTGGAGGGGCTTCTGTGCCATGCTGTGACTTTGAGCATCTCCCTTGCAGGGCTGGTGAAGGTATGCGGTGTGCTGCAGTCTGGGGCTCGAAGCTGCTGCAGAGCCAGAGGTGGGGAATCTGTGTCAGGGAGCTTCTGAGAACATGTTCCCAAAAGACACATCAAGAGATAAACAAGCAAGACTGGAAAACTACTTTTAATCTGTGATGCTGCCTGGATACCTGCAGATGTCTCGCTGAATGCTGTGCCCTTTGAAATTCGTCAGGGTAGTCAGGAAGGGGTTAACATGTTTGCCCTGTGAAACAGCCAGAACGAGTGCATCCAAAACTCCGGCAATCAGAGGCAAGCAACAATTATTAACGCCTCGGCATTTAATGTGGCAGATCGCTTCCGCCCCCAGTTATATCGTGTGTTTAATTCCAGAGCACTCGGAGTTGTCAGTCAGCAGGTCCATAGATCATGGCGACCTTAGCATCATGTCAAGGGGCTTCACTCCATCAGGGATAATGAACATCTCCCACCGGTTTCTTCCCATCATTCATTTGAGATCCAGAAGTTCATCATGCAAATGACAAACAATGTTAATTTTCTGCAAATAATTCCTCCAGATGTCCGTGGGACTCCAGCGCTCCTCGCCCAGAACAGTAAAATATGTTTGTCTTCCTCCCTATAATTCATCACTAGGCCTGCAAATCTCCACAAACTCTCTATAAACAAAGCAGGAGGCAGAGCACAGAGCCTGATAGTTCGCTGCAGTGCAGACGTGCCTCGTGCTCTCCCAGCAATGCACGTGGGAGAAGGAGTGGAGAGGTGGAAGAGGTCAAGAAGTTTCTTCTCAGCTGAGTTGACTTTGTGCTCAGCCTTGCAAATGTACACGTGATGGTCTGAGCCAAGCCTCGCACAAATGCGAGTCAACGTGAGAGGATAAACTCGAATATTTCTGGACTTAAAACTTAAGACTGGCCTTCAGGAACAGCTGGATCTCCAGTGAAACCTGCTGCGAGCCTTATCTGCGTCACTAGGAGACTTGCCATCGGATGGTGAGGCTTTGCCGTGGCTCTGTATTGAGCTGCTCTCGGATGAGTAGTGAGGCAAATAGGCAGAGCTTGCTTGGTTTCTCCAAGCATCTCTCCAGCTCCCTGAGCTCCAGATCCAGCCAAAAATATATGAAGAGCTGAAATCCAGGGTGGTTTGGGCTACAGAGCATAAGAAAGAGTTTTGGCTTGGACAAGTACGAAGATGACGCAGAAATTAGTTCCAGCAAGTACATCTGGAACAGGGCAGACCCATGATGAAGCAGCCAACAAAACAGTTGTTTGTTTGTTTGTGTGTTTGTTTTTGTTGTTTTTTTGTTTGTTTGTTTGTTTGTTTTTGTTTTACTCACAAGAAGTCAGCGGGCAGGTAGGACAAAAATACCAAGAGGATGGTGCAAATCCTGGTCTCCTGCCAAAATTCCAGCAGATCCAAAGCTCAGGAGATGCTGTATTCACCCAGATTTGCCACTCCATCCCCTACTCCTGCCAGCCATTAAATGGCATGGACCCGCTCCCTCCCCTGCTGTCCTTCTCACTCTGGAAGGGTTTTTAAAGGTCCCTCTAAGCGGCAGCTGCTGTGTGGCTTTTTGTTTTTTGTTTTTTTTTTTTTTTTTTTTTATGATGAGCTGGAAATTAATTTCCTTTTTGCTGGCATTGGACTATCTGTTCCCACGTCGCAGTGCAGAATGAGCTCGTAACTCTCTTGACTGCCTCATGGCTGAGTTATGGGGTCTTCTGTAGTGCAGCCCAAAGGGTTTAATTTAAGTACGGGTGTCTTGAAGAAAGCAGAGAAGTGACAACTACCTAGTGTTTTTGCAGTCCATACACTTGGAAACTTTTACTACTCCTGGACTGAAAGGGCTCTTGTTTTAAATTAAAATTATGATTTCTTGTCCTTCCCACAGCAGCGCTAGGAACAGGTTTTCCCCCTATTTCCTTTTTGCTTGTTGGGAGATGTAACCACGTCTTCAGCTTTCCATCTTCCCTTGCCAACAGTCTCCTACAGATTTCCAGTTGCTGTTGTCTGTCTCCTTTGGACTGTCTCCAGTTGTTCATATGGTCTTGGAGGTCAGCATCCCAAGCAGGACATTATGCTCCAGCTGAGACCTGAGCAGCACAGAAGACGTGCGAGGATAATCCGGACCACTTACGCATGACATCTTTCTCTGCTTTGATCTTGGTCGCCCTTGGCATGATCTTGAACTTGTTTTGGGGCAAGTGGGGTGAAGTGCTTTGATTACTGTCTGGGCCACCTGTTGGTGGCACCTCATTGCCACACATGGGCACTAATAAGACCATCTGCTGCAGGAACCCGTGCCTCGCATCAGGGATGCTCGGGTGAGCTAATAGGAATGGACAAAAGACACAGCCTGCTTGCAGGACCCGATGGTCATTAACCCCTCTGTGGATGTTCTCCATGTAGGCTACTTTGTGAGACTGTTTGCAGGGCGCTTTAATAGGTGTGCAATGCCTATTAATATGCAACCTGTGTTGAGTCACACCTTAGCTGATTCGCCTTAGCTTTCCCAGCTGTCTGCTTGCTGACAGATTGGTGCAGTGTGGGCAGCTTGTCTGGCAAGTCTAGAGGCTGGAAGAGCAACCAGCAACTTGGATTTAACCTTTCTTGCTAAATGCATTGTTGTCTCTCACCTCCCTGAGGCTAGGACTAAGAGAATTGGCAAGTGATCCCTTACCCTTGCTTTCTTATCTCTTATATACCTTATCTTTTGCCTTCTGCAGGCTCCATGCTGTCAGCTCTATGCTTCCTGATGGCCTTTGGCTCTTCACAAACAACAGAGGCTAACTGCAGGTCCAGGACTTCCTCAAAATCTGTCCTGGCCTGGCTGTGGGTGGGAAGAGTTGCTGGCAAGCTCTGCCTGGATGGTCCCCCAAACATGCAGGACTTGGGGCCGTGCCCTGGCTGTGACACCAGGGGCTTTGCTGTTCCTTCTTCTGTTGTTCCTTCTGTATGGGGGAAATTGGTGGGGTTGTGTCTGTTGGAGCACTCATCTACTCCACAGAGAAGTGGAAGAGCCATGGGGGAAGAAACAAACTCCTCATCTCATCCTTAGCTCTGTCTTTTTGTGCTTTCTACTTAAAACTACCATAAGTACCAGATGATTTGTCTTTTTTTTTTTTTTTTTTTTTTTTTTTTTCTCAGCCATTCTTTGGTCCCCTTATTGAGCAATAGCATCTTAACAGCACTTTCCTATGGCTTTGTCCCTAATGTGACAGCATCTAATCCTGCATCGTTTGTTCAGCTGAGTGGGTCACTGTTTTTTCTGGGCTTGCGTGAAGGACAGGGTAAAGATCCAAGTGCAGTTCAAGGCTTGGGCTGTCTTGGGCTCTTCCAAGGGGAGGACTTTATTTTTAGCAGCTTTGGCATGCCTTGACTTTGGGGTGTGGAGAGCAAAAGTGAGCTGTGTGGCTGTGGAGCAGGGTGGCAGAAACAGTCATGAGCAGGACAGGATTTGATCCTAGCTTGCCTGGCTAACCCAGCTGGAGCCAGTAATGAGGGCAGGTTCAGCTGATTGTCTAAAGACAGAATGAGATGCTCAAGTTGTCCTTCTCCTGTTCAGGAGTGGGCAGAAACTAGAGAAAGGTCTTCAGGTTTTGCCAGAACCATATACCATCCTAGCAGTAAGGATGGAAATGCATTTTTACTGCGATGCATCGGTGTAACTCCTCAGGAGATGCTTAAGTACAAGATGTGCTTTTGATTTAGCTTCTGTCTCAGTGAAAATGACCTAATAGAACCTGTGAAAAACCTAATGTTACCAAGGAGTTCAGCCCCAAATGTGGAAGTAAATCAGTATAACCCTCTTGGTTTGCCTTTACCAGTCTGCCAGGCAGTCATCTATTTCTGTCTTGGCTTAGACTCTGCAGTCCAAACCCTGACACGTTCCATGGGACAGCCTCCCTCTCAACCTCAGCCTTGTCTCCTGCAGTCAGGTGATTAGATGAGACTCTCTTTCATGTAAGTACTTTTTTATCTTTCTCATCTGTGGAGGGAAGCCAGCACATGTCATCTTTAAAGGCAAGGAAAATGGAACCAGCATTTTGTATTCCAGAAATCTCATTATTTTTCAACTAATATGCTGATTTTGGATGCTGGGGTTTGGCAGAGACACTGAGGGTCATTGCTGAACAAAGCAGAAGCGGGTCCATCCTGGAGAAGCCTGCATGGGTAAAATATGCAATTTCTATACCAGTGGAAAATGCGATTCTCCGGGTCATGTCAGAGCGAGGCACTGTGGGTAGCTTCCCTCTGACTCAGGCTTGACGCTAGATTTCACAAGAGGAAAAAGTGTGTTTAAGAAGTTACTTGATACTGATCTGTCCAGAGTGTTTTTCCCAGGCTGGATTTAGGGAGGGATTATCTCAGATTTTCATTTAGTTCTGAAATCCTGGGTATTGGTTTTATAAATTAAACCCCCTTCACAGCAGGTCGCTTGTTCTGTATTGTTGTTTTAGTTTGATGCATAGGGAGGAATTTAAATTTTCTGAAAGGACGGGGCTTGCTCCTTGCTGGGGTAAAGCAACATAGTTCAAATATTTAAAGGCAGATGCATCAATCCTGGCAGCTGAGGATCTGGCTTACTTTGATTAAAATCTGATCAAGATTACTCAGCCTTACCAAGGGACTTGGATTACCATTCTATAAAAAGAAGAGTAGGAGAGGAGAGGACATTAAATATAAAAATAATCCAATGAAGGACGTGAAGCTAAACTCACTGCAAATTGAACAATAATGAAAACATCCTACTGAAACAGGTGGAGGGCAGCAGTGCTGATGGGCAAACGCGAGGCTTGAAGTTAAAAATATTGCTCTTGGGTTTCTCATGGCCATGGCCTAGTCTTTTAAAGGTAGATTTATTTTTTTATTTTTTCAGAAGAGAGCCTTGCTCATTAGAAAATCCCCAGGGGAGCATTGCAGGAGATATGGGTGACAAATCCTTTGGAAAAATCCTTGCCTCTGCTTCCTCAGGGGACCCAGGATGGTGCCAAATCTCACTCACAAAGAGGTGATTGAAGCTGGGGAACAAAAAAAATCAACTCTTACAGGTATGAAACTGTGAAATGAGCATTGTCTTCATGGTTTCTTATAGTGGTTTAACTTCTCTCCCCTTCCAGTGTTCTTTTTCCTGGTTCTTTGTTACTTTTTAAATGTGAAGTTTATTTAAAGACTTGTTATGCCGTGTGATTACGCTTGATGGGCAGTGACTGATGGGGAGGCTACACCAAGCCCTTTGCTGGCTGGGTGGTCAGCAGAGGTGACCTTTTTCATGAGTCTGTCAAACCATTCAGCACACGTCTAGCTTTCCTAAGATTTCTTATCTGTATGTCCCCTAGCATCAATAAAATCTGGTCATGCTTCTGCTCCTGTCAAGCAGTGGTGTAGCTGTTAATAGGACAGACACACTTGGGTCCTAAGCTAGAGGGCTTTCTGAAGCCCCCAAACCCATTTATCTCTTCTCTTGATGGAGTATGCTGGCTGGCTTGGATGGGAAGCACCTCCCTTGCTGATCTCTGCGAAAGACATGGAAGATCTTCAGCAGGGGTTGCAGGACTTCCGACTTGAGTATCCTGCTGGATCCAAGACAAGCAGAGGAGAACAAGGTGCACTGGCTGCTCCGAGAGGCTGTCTGGGGTAACTGGAAGATGTTTTGATGTCAGAGAGCTCTGGGAGCCTGGAGAGCAAGGCTGAGCAGCCTTAAAAACACTGGTGACTTAAACTGATGCAGCTAAGTATGCCAGAGGAAAGGCGAGGGGGTTGTTCTGGGACCTCCTGGGCAATTATATACATGGATAGTCAGTGACATCGCCTGAGTGCACCGACAGCTATGCCAGTCTCCCAGTTTTCTTCAGTCGGAGTTAGGGTCAGACGAGGATAAGGTTGTGTTTTAATAAGTATTTGTTAGGGACGTGCTTTCCCTTCCCCCCGCCCCCATAAAACTGTTTATTTTCCTTGCAGTAACACGTGCGTCGTTCAGCTTCTGCTGTTCCATGTGTCGTGCTCTGTTACTCCAGCTCACTCACAGCCGCAGAGCAAGGGGAATGCTGCCAAGGCTTTTTCTGGGAGTTTGCTCTGGCCGTGCTACTTCCCTGGGAGTGCTCAGCTGATGTGTTTTGTTTGCAGGGGGAAAAAAAAATGCTCAAATGTCAGTGTCTGAACTGACCGTCAAGAGACCAAGGCGAGGACCAGCTGCTCCTCTCTCTGTCTCTGCGAGCAGGTGCCTGCATACATATAGCCACAGTAAGTCTTGGGCAATGACTTTTTGAGCAAGAGAAGTTGCAAGAAGGTCACATTTATTGCCTAACTCTCTTTTCAAAGATGAGACTTTGCTTAAGGCAGCCTTAGGGTAAAGATGCTTCCTGCCCACCTGCCTCAAATCCTTTACCAGGTGTAAAAATCAGGCCTCCAAGTGGCTGTGATACCTTGTGGGAGGGCACTCCTCTCTCAGCCCCAGATACAGCTGTATCTTCACTTGGGCTGGGTGTGAAATGGTGTTTAAAACATTGTTAATTGAGACATATTGGTGAACACGTTTTTAAAACACCTGCTTTCTTGTTGGAGACATGATTTTACTTACCCAGACTAAAGTGCTGCAGGGAAGGTGGAGGCGCAGTGCTCTCTGCAGCTGCTGAGGCCGTTCATTTGCTAGCGTGGCTTTGGATTTCTGATGACTCAGAAGGGAACTCGGCTTCTTCTCAGCTATTTGCAGATCTGAAGATCTGTTGTACTGTGCTTGTGAACCAGGACTCAGAACATAGCGCAGGGGTGGGACCGAAAGCACTCTGTCTCAAAATGTGTAAGAGCAAATAGCTGATGGTTCCCGAGTGTCAGGTTTGTGTGGGGTACTGACAGGCAAGTCCTGGCAAAACAAAGTGGGTGCCAAATATATGGGGTTCTTGCTGTTTGCCTTGGCTTCTTTCAGGCTGGGATGGGTGGTGGGGGGGGGGGATTATGGATTTCAAGCCTCTTGTTGAACCCTTTGAAGTAGATGAGGAATGAGATGAATGTTGTGCAAATCCGCTGACTCCAGGAGCAGGCGCTTTACTACTGCAAGAGCTGGCAATACTGAATATCTTATTCTTTCTGATTTATAATTTCTTCCTGATCTGGAGTATTTTACCAAATATCTTCATACACAAAGCCTGTTGAATACATGATGGGAAAGCTCCTTTTCTTCTGGGATATGTGCAAGGCTTCTCTACCTGATAATAGCAGCTGCAGAGCTCCTGACCACCATTATAGGCCAAAAGTACACAGGTGCAGAACTGGTAAGCACTGGTCACTAGTTTGTGTTGATCCATGGCCTGCAC
The DNA here is from genome assembly GCF_009819795.1 of Aythya fuligula. Classification (NCBI taxonomy): domain Eukaryota; kingdom Metazoa; phylum Chordata; class Aves; order Anseriformes; family Anatidae; genus Aythya; species Aythya fuligula. The sequence goes on along the minus strand of NC_045566.1, from coordinate 20,289,057 downwards.
CTTATGTCCGTAGCACCCTTTGCAGAGCCTGTGTGCCCACTGGAGGTATTTAACCTCAGTAACCTCAGCTCTAGGTGCAGTAGGTCTCTTTGTGCCATGTTCTGAGCTCCTGGGCTATGCTCAATTCACTGTCCTGTCTGGGCTTTCTCTTTCTGAGCTCTCAAAGAGTCGGACAGGACAGCTGCCCAAACCCACTTGTAACACCCTTACTTCTTATCTTGAGGTTGCTTTTCTGAGAAAGCAGGGTTAATGAGTTCTGGCTCCCTCTTGCCCACCTTTAATAACTTTCCAGCCTGATGACTGATTCCAGCTGTGCGTGCCAGAGATGTAAAAGATAATGAGTTCCTACTGGCTTGATATAAATAGATGGCAGGGGAGGACTTTATCTTTGCCCCCCTCTGCCAACAGAGTTCATTCCTTATCAGTCCAAGAGCATCTGTGTGAGGTGGAACAAGAAAGAGATGTTATGAATGCCTATGGGGAAAACTGCTCTCCAAGCTGGTATCCTGCAACATCTTGGAGAATCCACCCGTGCTGTGTAACTTCAGGGATGGAAATGCTGGCTCTGCCTCCCACTGAGCACTCTGAGCCTTTCTGCTGCTCGCTTTGACCACAGGCTCTCATAAGAGGCTGGACACTGCAGTGTGCATGCTGTTCCTGGCTGGAGTCGGGGCAGAGAGCTTGGGGGCAGCAGCCTGGCATGGGAGCAAAGAGCTGCAGCCTATTGCCCATGGGATGGGGCTCTTCTAGCCTCTGGTCTGTTGGCTGGGGTGGCAGCTTTCCACTGCAGCAGCAATTGCCTTCCCTGGGCTGTTCTTTCTAGCATGGTCCTCTGGCTCATCACCCATCTCTTTGCTTTCTGCAAGAAAGCTGTTTAATCAAAGATGTATTAAAATCTGTGCACTCTGGTGTCAACAGCCCAGCTTCAGGGGGAATTTTAACTATTTTCTGTCCACAACATGTGATAGATTTCATTGCCGAGGGGTTGGAGGCAGGGAAGCAAAGGTATTTTAATTACATCTGATTGCAGCATTTTGCAGGCTTGCCCTGTCAGTTGTCTTGCCACAGCACTGTTTAGAGTCCACTTTGAGCAGTACAGGCATATTAGCTGGGCGTTTACTGATCACAGAGGAAAACAGTAATATTTCAATCCTGACATCACTTGGGGCTGTATCTTTTCTCTCTGCCTCTGTGGCATCAGTTTCCTCCTCATTAGAGGCCTTAGTCCTTCTGTATCGTGTCACTTAGAAGCAGTAAAACCGAATTCAGCCTATTGCAAGGGCATCATATCTAGGCAGAGCAGGGGTACTTTGTTTGCTCTTAGGAGAACCTGCCTTACTGCAACAGAAATGTCCCTGTGAGCCCCTTTCCCACCCCCTTGGCTCCTGTATTGGCTTCACGGCTGGTCAGCCTCAGGGGGCTTCCCTTTTTCTCAGTCAAGCAGGAGTGCTCCTCCTCACAAGGAAAGGTTGAAACGCTGTCTCCAACAGGACTATTTGGGGGATGAAGGCGGCAATGAAAAGAAGTTGCTCTCTGTGCTGAAACACCCAAATTGGACCCCTGGGGGCTGGATCAGTGCGTCGAGTAGGTCAAGTTGCGCGGAGGGACAGGCAGGAGCACTGCAGGTGCAATAAAGCACATCTTCAGAAGTGCCTGCTCACCAAAGGAGAGCAACTCCAGCTGTGTGTTTGTGAAATGAGAGTAACTACTGCATCTTTATGTGGCGTTAGGTGCATTGTCACTAGTGCTCAGGGCTAGCAGTATCTGCAATTCTGCCTGGATGTTTTCTGGAGCGTTCAGCAGGTAGCAGCTCCCAATGCCCATACTCTGACCTGCCTTTTCAGAGTGTTTAGCATGCTGAAGACAGAAACTGTTCGAATCTAACCCAGGGTTTGGAGAAAGGAAAGTCTAAAGAGGAGGAGGGCAGAGTTAAGGTCAATTTTGTGTGACTGTTAGTATGCGTTTCCACTCTTGCCAAAGCTCTTGCTTCTGATTGAAGAGGAACCCTAATCCTCAATATCCACAATTTTTCAGTGTTGGAACGTGTTTGTGTTAACAACTCTCATCCGTGTTTCCTCTTCTAATGGATATAACCCCAGCTTGCAGATTACAGAAGTGTTTTGTTTGTGATTCCTAGATGCTTGATGCATTGTCTTCCTACAACACAGGGCAAACTCTATTCCTTCCTTCTGGCCTGGGCTATAATGATGGATTAAGTAGGTAAGTAATAGAGTGGTAATGAGATAACCACTGACATCAAGCATTAACGCGGGAATAAATGAAGTTACCATCCAGAACTAATGGCCTGAACTATCACTGGGTTGTAATTAATGAATGTGGTGTCTGAGATTTACAAGGATATTTTAGGATGCAGCTTGCATGCAGCTTTGGTTTTTATGGCTTGGTTGGAGAGAAATCAATTAACGCCATGAACTTAATGAATGGGCTGAAGATGTTCTCTGTCAGATTGTAATGCCCCTTTTGTGGAAGAGGCAAGACTGGTGCATGTGGAGTGCCCTCCTTTTCCTTACTCCAGGGCAGTAGAAGAAGATGGGATGCTGTGGTCTCTGACTCCCTGGACTCTGGTGGAGTTGTTGCAATCTCAGAGGTCTTGTTTCTTCTTCTGTTTTATTAGTGCAGAGCATCAGGATTCTTCATGGAAGCAGAGCATCTGAGGTGAACCCATACAGCAGGCTGACGTTAGCAGTAAGGATGGCCTGGGAGGGGGATTCTCCAGACAGGACCTCTGACTAGAGCAATGCCAAATCGCCCAATTTTAACCCACAAGGGTAGAACATCTAATTCCTTCTTCCAGCCTTTTCCTTGCCACTCTTGGTTCTGCCTCGTGCATGTTAGAGGGACACAGGAGGCAGAGCCTGGATGTCCTGAGTGGCCTGCCGTGTGCCCCAATGACTGGCGGCACCTGCTGCGTGAGCATCCTGGCGTCCCAAACACACACCTGTAGTGTGCCCATGCTCAGGAGGCCTCAAAAGGGAGAGCTATCCCTCCCTGCTCGCCTAGCTTGCTATGTGTGCGACCCTGCCAAACGCTTTGGAGATGTGTGAGTAACACTTCTGAGGTGGTTGCTAGGTTCTTACAGAAAACACAGAAGAGCAGTCAAAATTCTTCACGTTAATTGGTAGGAATAACCCAGCCATCTCTGCTAACTGTTGCTTCCCTCTTCTTTCCATGGCAACACTCTCTACAGCAGCCCAGGTGCTCATAGTTGGATGTACTGGGATTTCTGAGCCCTCTGTCTTCCAAATCACCCCTTGGAGCACAGAGGGAACATCTGTATTTTAAAGTGTGGGCACCATGTCATGCATCAAATGGCTTTCTTTTGTGTGACCATATTCCTTTTCCTACGCTCTGGGACAGAAGGCTTTGGGAACATACGCAAATTGAATCCTTGTGTTTCTTTGGTGGAAAGAGCTGTTCCCTGTTTTGTAACAGGGAGAGAAAGGTGCTGACAAAGTGCCGCGTGTTTCTTGTGCTTTCCATGGCCTGGGCTGCCAGAGCTTTCTGAGAGCTGGGGGAAGGAAAGGGGTTGGTGAGCAAAGGGAAGGAAGATATCTCTCTCCTGCAGAGCCCAAGTGGGACACTGCTGGGAAGTTTCCTTCAGGAAGGTGCCTCTCTAAAGCATCTCTGTGCGTATTTGAGCACCGTTTTCTCTTTTGGGACCTGTTTTACAGGCACTTTTAATGATTCGGGGGGGGAAATAAGAGACAGATGGCCAGTGACAAACCCAGTTCAAAGCTGCCCAAACCCTGGGGAAGGGTGCTGTTTGAGCTGCAAGCATTGCTTTGCCTTGGTGCAGGCTCAGCAGCTCCCTTCCAGGCTGAACAGGAGGAAGAACATTCTACCTGCTGGATCAGTGCAAGCCAAACCCCAGACTGAACAAAGACTGGATGAATGGTTCATGGATTTACATATTCAGGGCTATGCAGCTCCCCTTCCCCCAGCCTTGGGAAGTTTATTGCCCTCAACAAAGTACACAGTGTGGCTGTCATTGCGGAGGAGCCCAGGCAGGTCGTTATGTGACGAGGGAAAATTACCCAGACTGTTCTCCAGAAGGCAAGTGAGCAAAAATTTTCCTCCGACTGGTTCAGGACAAAGTTAATGTAGGAAAGCCATTAAAATTAATGCTGGTAAACAAGGATAAAAACCAGCAGGGTTGTAACAAAATTTGGACCAGATTGGGTTTCCCAGCTGTCGTGCTGCTCACTGTCTTAAAGGCAGCAGGCAGAGGGAGAGGGTGAGGCACACTCAGAAAGCTCTTGTTGATGGGGGCTGTGAGGGTGGGGATATCTGGGTTCTGGTGGCACTGGCTCCTTGGTCCAGCACTTTGGACCCCCTGTCTATTTTTGGGAAGCAATGACTTTTTTTGTCTGATGGTCCTTTCATCTCATATTTTATTCATGCAGTGGTTATCTGCTTTCTTCCAGAGTCTGCCCTCAAAATCCAGGCCCTGCTCCAGGATGCTGGGAACCTGCCTGCCTGTGCTTGATGGCAGTAGCTGCTTAGTGTAAGCACGCAAGAGACCGTGGCTCAGGCTCTTGGGGCAGTGGCTCACTCCAAGCATCCGATGCTCACAGTTCAGTTGGAAAAGGTGCAAAGGAGCATAGCCACCCCCCCCCCCCCCCCGCCATCTCTGTTTTGTTTGCTTCTGAGAATGAGTGCTTAGGCTGGCAGAGCAAGTGGTACTGGGTACATGGGTCCCATAGGGAGGAAAGCTCAGGTTTGTTTCCTTGTCCAGGTAGTAGGTATGAGCTAAATAGGGCCCAGAGCATCCCAGGGAGAATATTCCAGCACAGGGTCCGTGTGTTGCTTCTTCCTTTTAAATAGCATGCTGTAGGGCTGGAGAAAGCTAGCACAAGCCAGTCACCTTCACCAAAACTCCTGGCACCAGATATTCAGCTGGCTTGATGCTTTTGAACAGGCTGACTCCAATATAACCAACCCAAATTTTCTAGCCCCAGAAACATAGTAATGGCGAGCTGTGCTTGCCCAGACCTAAACAAATTTGATGATCTGGTCCTAGATAGCTGTACAGTTGGGTTCTGGTGGAGCCTCCATGTAGCAGCTCGTGGAGTGAAGCGAGGCTTCTGAGATGAAGTGCTGTGCTAGGTGTCTCCAGCCCAGTGTGGGGAACTAGAACGGGATGCCTGAAGTCATCAACATCAAGGAGATGAGGGAAAGTCTGGGCAGGTCAAGGCTGATGTTGGAATGAAGAGCAGCGTCGAGGGATGCCCAGTGCACAAGTCTTCCTCTGGAGCCCTCATCCCTGGGGAAATCCTCAGTCTGTGTGTGTGGGGAGACCTCAGCTCCCTTTCAGAGGTGCTACAGACAGAATGGACAGAGCTGGACAGCTTTCTTCCTGTTTTTCATGAGAAATCATCAAACAATCAGGGTGACAAAAATATTTTTGTGGAAGTGACTATGCGAAATATTTTTTCATTTTGATTATTTGAAAACCAAAACTGTTCGTGGATTTTAAAATTCATGTCCCCTCCGGGTTGCTTTGCTTTGTTTCGTTTCTTATTCCTTCTCCCTTATTCCTTAGAGGGAGCCATCCAAACCTACACAGTGCATTCATTTTTGAGGAAATGCAATGTGATCGTTTTCCAGTCTAACCTAGGCTGAAAATGCTTCTGGTGTTTTGTTTGTCTGAGAAATTTAAAAAGGCTCAGATGGAGCAGAATCCTGGCTGGTTCGGGGGGAGCTTTCTTGTTTCTGAAGAACCACTTGGGGGGTGGTGCGAAGGAGTTGTTTCAAAAGCTTTTCATCAGAAAAAGGAATTGTTGGTAGACTTTGTCGGGAAGATTTGGGCACCAGCCATTCTTCTGTTAGAGCTGCTTGCGTGGTGCTGAGCTCTGGATGCCTGCTGCATGGCAGAGCTGGGCCACCTCTCACCAGGCCCTTCCCCTGCAGCCCTTGCTCTGCAGGATGGTTGGGGGTGATGCCATCTTTGCCTTGACTGTGCTTTGCACCAAAAGCCCTCCCTAGGAGTGAGGACACGTGGGTACAGAGCTGTGTCTTTGCTACAGCAGGGACCTCCTGCTATTGTGGCGAGGGGCCCAGGTCCCAGCACACTGTTACAGTCTGCTCAAGCTCCTGACCACCACCAAGAACCCCTTTCTGAGGCTTTCCAATGTCCAGAGAGGCTCAGAGTCAGGCACCAGAGAGGTAGAAACCACCACAAAGTCCCTTAGAGAATCTCTTTGGCCTCTGATTTCTCCACCTGTAAAACAATCATGGTTAAGGGGTGTGCTCTCGGAGGCATGGCGCACAGCTGTACATGTCCACAAGGAGCTGCGGAAGGCAAGCAGGTGAGGGCTGAAGTCAGAAGAGCTGGTCTGTCACATCTCTGGGGCTCTCCTGGATTTTGAGGGCTGTTCTTATCACCCCAGTGCTAGCTCAATCAAGGTGAGTCACAGAGGCAGGACTGTGCTGGAGAGAGAGACACAGGTGTGCGGATACATCCCGTGGGACAGGAGTGGTGACAAGTGTCCGCGTGTCTGGAAACCCAGCAAGAAAGGGGCTGGATGGAGGACACCACCTACTCCTGCTGCTGCTGGCTCTGTGAGCTGCCAGCTCTGCTGTTCGGCGCTGGCCAAACATAGCTGCTCATCCCCAGTCCCTGCCGTCTCCATGCCCCACATGCTGCTCCTCCTATAAATAGCCCGCTGGGAAGCGGAGCACGGAGCCACCGCAGATGGCCCCCAGTTCCACGTGCAGTCATGTGTGAGATCCCAGAAAGGGGCTGTCAATTCCTCGCCTCGAGCCACCCATGAAACCTCATTAAAAATGGTGTCCGCTCCCTTCACTCCCACTGCCCCCCTCCCTTCCCACTTCAACGTGCCGGCGTTGAAGCACCCTTATTAAACGTGCACTTCCAAGCAAGGAGAGCTGACTTCCCCTTAATTGAGGCATAATAATTAGAGCATTAACACATTAGGAGGGTGAGACAGCATGTTTAGCTTTTGTGATTAATTATCTGAGGATTGTAATAAGTTGTTAAGACATTAATTACTCTGGCATGTTTATTGCTCTTTATTGCAGAACAGACACTTCAGAGCAGCAAGTGCTGGTGTGTCTGGGAAGGCGGCGAGGAGGGGGCTGGCCGCAGGAGACCACCTACCCACCCTCAAACAAAATGAGCTGCTGCTGGGGGATGTGGCCTGGGTGGACCTCGGTGGCCAGAAATAGCTCCTGCATCTCCAGGAGGCCGCAGATGGATAGAAAGGGTACGTGAGGCTCTTAGGACGATGTGGGAAGTATTTACCAATGTTTTCCTCTGGGTTTTTCTCCTCTTTTGCATGAAGTGTTTTCTTTTTGATGGTTGGAGCTCCCCCACATTTGGATCTTCTGGTTTTCCAAGTCCCATCTGCGTGTCTTGTTCTCTGCCTGGAGGTGAGGAGGAAGGCTGTCTGTGTTTCAGACAGGCTGGAATTCAGGAGTTCAGAGTCAGCAGTGGTCAAGAAATGAGCCAGGACCCAAGCAGCCTCATTCTCTCCTCTAATGGATGCATTTTCTGCTGGGAAACAGGGAGGTAGATTAGGGAAGGCTGTTGCAGTGGTGACAGAGCAGATAGGGCTGCTGCAGCCTGCTCATTAGACAGCAAGCTGTTCTCCAGCCCCGGGTCAGCTCCGAGCTGCTCGATAGGACTGGGTCTGATGGCAAAGGTCACAGAGGATGGGTGGGTGTTACGTGCTGCTGAAACTCTGACTGAGAGAAAGGGCAGCCAGATCAGCAACAGCACAGCAAACAGAATGACGTGATGGGCCCGTTCCCAGCCTTCTGCTTTCCCCACGAAATTCATGGTGTCAGACACTCCCTGCCCAGTTCTTTGGGCTGGGAATAACACAGGAGACCTGATGGGAGATCATGAACAGCCCCAGCCACTGGCTTAGGAAAAGAAATATGGGAGGAAAAGATGAAAGACGAGAATAGGGTGGGAAAGCTGTGGGTTTTCTGTGTTTGGTATAGGTTTCCTTGGGGACCCCTGGATCTGACACTTCTTGTTTGCAGGCTGTGTCCTCGTGACATTGCAACGTGTGCTTGTGTCCTGGGGCAGCAGCCAAGGGACTGGGAGGGGTCTTCCTCTGTTGCTTCTTTTTAGGGTTAAAACATGGTGATCCTGCCCAGTCTGCCTTCCCCAGGGACCAGCTGGGGGCCTGCTTCACTGTGGCCTCCCCCGACTTGAGCTGGTATCACTGTCACTCAGCTGTCTTGGTGGCTGGGGAGCTGAGGCTACAGCCCAGGCTGAATCCCTTCCCTGGGATCCATCTCGTGCCAGCCGAGCGTTAGCTGCTGCCTTCAGCTCCTTGGAGCCTGCGCCTGCCTCTCGCTAGCCTGGCCTGAATTTGGCATTCGCTGTCAGGTGTCTGATTTCTGCCTGCAGAATGTGCAAAGTGTCAGCCTGGCATTTCCTCTTCGGCTCCTAGGGACAAAGCGGGTCACGACTTAACGTGTTTTATCATTAAAAAGATAATTTCCTCTGGATGTGTGCAATAAGACAATGGTGCTGACCTGTGATCCTGGCATTGCACAGCATTAATGATTTCCCTTTGCAGGTAATCAGCAGCAAATGTACACATTTTGGGGGAGATCTGATTTTTTTTTTTTTTTTTTCCTTTTAAGACTGCTGTCTTCCTAGGCCAGACTTAATTAGCAGACCTCATTATTTCCTCAAATGTAACTTGACTTCCATTGAATGAGAATTGTTCAGTGGATGGGGAGCAGCAGAGCGGTGCTGCAATATTCATATTGTTTTAATTGCAACATTAACATTTCATGCAGCTCTTGGCATATTTTCAGGTGCGGCCCTTTAGCTCAATGCAATGCTGTGAAAGGTTGGATCAGAACAATTAGGATACAGTGACTGGATTTCTGGATTTTATTTTTTTTTCTTTTGTAAGAAACACAAGCCTAGATTCAATTGCTGTCACTCCTTTTGTTTGGCAGAACAGGGAGTCAAGCACCCCTGAAGGAAATGGAATAAAGGATGCGCTGTGGCACATGCTTACCTTCTCTCTTTGCTGAGCTGAAGCCCTGCAGGTATGTAGGATATGTGATCCACTGGGCTGACAGCACCTCCTGGGACTTGACCTCACCAGGTAAATCAGAGAATTCCCCAAAATGGGTCTGGCCAGCTGGGCTGTGGTCACATGCTGAAGGGAAGATGGCTGTTTTCCATTACCAGGGCTTTTGGCTGTCTTGAGGCTGGAAATGGTAATGACTGGGTCTGTGCAGGTCCTAAACAAGCCCATGGACTGCCCGCTCTGCCCCTATACAGCTTGTGGGGCTGCTCCTCCTGCACAGGGGTCAGTGGATGGGGCTGTGCTCAGCCTTGCGAGCTCCATGACCTTTGCCTGGCCGTGTGCTGTGCTGGCTGCTAATTGTTCCCACCCCGGGGAGCAGTGGTCAGCAGTGGGAATTCCTGTCAAGAATGACTCCAGCTTCCACCCTGAAACAGTCTAATTAGGGTCCCCTAATTGGGTCACTGAAGGGAGGTGGAGGTGGCAGGCCGGCCATCAGCCCCGTGCTGCTGGCGTTGCCCTCTGACAGCAGCGTGGGGCTGAGCGGGGTGCGAGCTGCCTGCTGGTGGTGGGGAGCTCAGCGTGGCCAGGCTGGGATGTGGGGTGCTGCTGCCTGCCACCTCCCTGCTGTCACCGCCGTGTAAACGTGTAAATGTGCTCGCGCTGAGGCTGGGCAGGGTCTGCTGTGGAGCAGGGGCTGGTGGGCAGGGGGACAGGCTGGAGTGCTGCGATTCAGCAGCCCGCTAATGATGTGCAAGTGGTACTGCTGCGAGCTCCCCAGGCTCCTCCTCTGCCTCGGGCTGCGTTCCTGGCACTTGCTGGCAGCAGCCTGCGATGAAACATCTTGCTGGAGGCTGAAGTCTCTGTCCGTGTGGCAGAGAGGTGCTGTGGGGGGATCAGGAGGGGGGGAGAACTGCTCAGTCCATCAGTGCTCCTCCTCGGAGCTGGAGATGTCTCTTCTCTTTCAGGGAGTGTCTGGACATGTCTGTATGGACTCCTGATGCGTGCAACACGGGGGGGTTAGGCCAGTGGTGTTAATGCAGTGGGGCCTCGGCTTGGTCACTGGAAGAAAGGTGAGAAAAAAGCACACGGCCCATTTCCAGAGGCTTGCCAAAGGTTAACGTGCCTTCTTGGCTGGCTCTAATGTCAGCCAAACAGGTCTAAATCCTTCTCCCACTTGTACTGAGTGCGGTGGGATCCATGAGCTCGTATCTCCTATGGCTCCATAGCTTGGGTTTAAGATTCTCTGGTGTCTAGTAAGCTGCTTGTGCTGAATGGAGCATCTGCCCTTCCTGGGATATTTATAACGTCTTGCTCTCCCACGCAGAATGTCTGGTGTCTAATAATGGATGATACACTACGGTTTTGAAGGTACTAATAATTTCCATCCTCTGTTTGACAGTCTGTTCCCCTGAAATTTATAGACTCTGCCTGTCTCCGAGACCTCTGTCTCTTTGTCAGGACAGGTTGAAATCTGTTCTCAGTGCCAGGAGTTCCTGGGGAGTGGGCAGGGGGCAGGCTGATGTGGCAGGACTGCGTATGCTCTGCATCCCATAGGAACTCAGGCTAAAAATGTGCTTGGCTCTGCTTCCTGCCGCCCTGGGGGCTGGTAGTGGCTCTGGTTTCCCAATTGTGAGCCTTAGGAAGACAAGTGGGCTGTGTGGGAGCAAGGCAAACCTCCAGGAGACACGGACTGCCGTGCTGCGGGCTGTTCATGAGCTGCACTTGGTGTTCCCACTGCCGGAGGGGCCTGCGAGCAGCAGAGCACGGGCTCTGCGGGAACAGCCCCTGAGGACAACAAACGAGCGAGCGCGGAGCTGCTGGCCGGCGTGAAGAATTGCCTGGCTGAAAGATAATGAATGCCGCAGCAGGAGACAGAGCATTTCTCTGGGGCCATTCATCCCCTTTATCACCCCACTAACAAGCCCCAGAGCGGCTGGCATGGAGCAGCACCATTCCTCACCGTGCTGGCGGCTGGGTGCCGGCGGTCAGGAGCACCGCACGTGGCTCTGCAGGGAGCTACGGACCTCACCCCAAAGAGCAGCCCCTGGCACGGCTGTCAGCAGGAACAGCCACACACTGTGCTGGCAGGGAGGATGGTCCCTTCTTTGGGACCCCTGTAGTGCCACCGGAGAGATGCAGGTGTCAAAGCCCAGCACCCAGCTCTTTAAAGCACTTCTGGGCAGCGAGGACGCTGCAATACCCTTTGGAGGATTGCTCTGTCCCAGCTCCCAGCTTGTCTGAGACTTACAGGGTTATTTATACAGCCCGACAGGAGTTTGGGGCTGCTGGCTAGGAGGTAAGTCAGTTCTGCTTCACTTGCAGCTTGTGCACAAGCCTCGTGAGAGGAGGAGAGGGCAGGAGTGATGCGCTCTTCCTAAGAGCTAATAAAAGCTAATTCCTCCCTTTGCTCTGAGACGGTGGGAAGCATTAGTGGCTGGCTGAGTGCCTCCCGCGCTGCGGCAGCGTGCTGGGTGCCTCCTTCCTCCCGGCTGGGAGCAAAGCCTGTCCCCCCGCCGAGGGGAAGGCAGCTCAGCAAGAGCCGCGTGGTCTGCGGCTGCGTGAGTGGGCACCCGTGGCGCTGCCTGTAGCTGGCAGCCCTCCTGCCAAGGTAAACTAGCCAAATAACCCAGACAGGTGGCCAAGGGAGCGCAGGCGGTGGCCCCGTGGGCAATTTCCCAGTTGTGAGTGAGCTCCTCTACCTCTGCTGCAGGGTTTGGGGTGGGAAAAGCACTGTTCCTGACCCCGCTGGTGTATGAGAGGGCACGTGGGCATGCAGCAGGGCTGGTTACCAGCAATTGGAAGGTCTCTTTTCTTTTCCCTCCTGCCTCCATATCCTTATTTTCTCCTTTCCTTCCCAGTGTAGGGTGTGTTTTTTTTGTTTTCTTTTGTTCCTTGATAAACATTCAGTGCCTCAGCGGGCAGGGCTGGGGGAAGATGAGGAAGAGGAGAAAGGAAAGCAAACACAAGGCCGTGAGGCACTGTGCTTGGGTGTCCTCGGCAGTGCTGGTGGCCTGGGGGGGGCACAAAGGAGGAGAAGAGCTGCGAAGCCTTGCAGGTGGAGGGTGCAGGGAGCACCGTGATGGGCGATTCGGTTGTTCCAGCAAGGGCAGAAACAGCAGGGCAGCAGCAGAGAGGAGGCTGAGGAGCTCTATGGTCCTTAGTCCCAGCTCTGACTTGTTAAGGGTGCTGGTTAGGGCAGGTTGTCTTTCGTGGCCCTTCAGGGAGGGCTCCGTTTACAGGGGGGCTCCCTCATGGCAGAGGGGGACGTTCCTGCTTGAGCTCTTCCAGCTCCCCATATGGGAGGAGTTGGCTTACAGGCTGCAAACATCTGGCTCTTTCTTTTTTTGCCAGCACCGTTAAACGTCGAGCTGAAGGGAAGTGCAATCCATCACCTTCCTCATGGGCTGCCACTCAGCTGAGAGGAACAGAGATCAGCCTTCAATCACACGGGGGCTGGAGCTGAAGGAAACCTTCTGGAGGACACAGTGGAGAAATATTTTCATTAGCAGAGGAGGACCTGACAGAGATGAAGTGTCCCTTCACCTCACCTGCCGGACCTCTGCCCTGCCCGGCGCTAACAGGACGAGCAAACACGGTCCCAGCAGCTTGTGCCAGCTGCCAAATTTTAAGGGCTGGCTGCATCCAGATGTGTGAAACAGCCCCCACATGGAGAACCAGGCTTTTATAGCCTGGGGGATGGCTTTGCTTTTCTCCTGCCTGTCTACAAGTGAACGGGCGCCCTTGCACAGGCCAGAAAAAGTTGTCCTTGGGCGATAAGGTCTGGGAGCGCAGGAGGTATCGTGGGCTCTGCCTCCTGCAGCGTGTTTGCAAATGTAACAGGACTGCCCTTGGGGTAGGGGGTTTTCTCTGCTTCTCTCCAAGGAAAGCCATTTCACAGGCTGCTGTTGCAGTCATCTTCTCTTAGTCTGTGTCCCCCCGTGGCAGTGGAGATGCCCAGGACTCACTTCTGCTCTTTGTGTCGGTTGTGCCAGGGAAGTGCACGCAGCACCCCGGCTGGGAGCCTGGCACAGGAAGGTCTGGTCCTCCACTCACAGTATAAGGATGCCTCACCAGGTTCCGTCTTGCAGGTTGAAGGGAAATCGTTTTAATTTGTGAGACACGTTCCTTTGTAGGCAGAAAGAAGGGGGGGAAAAAAACAGACAACCAAACCAACAAACTCTGGCCAGTGGGGATATTTTTAGTTCTTTGCAAAGGACCATTAACATTTCTCTTTAACTCCCTGAAGACCGTTCTTGCTCTGCAGGTGCCCGCGATGCTGTGCTCACACCAGCACAGCCCTGCCATGGAGGTAACGCAGCGCCCCAGAGACTGCAGCTTGCAGGGAGCCTCACCTCCACTGCCTCTTCTCGGGGTGCCCACCACAGCACGGCTCTCAAGGGGCTTGGACATTCACTTCTGTGATGTTTTTTTTTTTTTTTTTTCAGTTGCAATCTGGTTTGAGCTTCCTCAGCCTGGCAGCCAAGTTGTTGACGTGGGACATGAAATCAGTCAGCTTCAGGCTTTTGCTGTGCTGCTAACTGGCTGTGCAAATTTCCAAGTGCCTCGTGCCTCAGTTTCCTCTTTTGTGAAATAGTGGTGGAGGAGAGAAGCTCCCGAATGCCTCCCCTGAGCTGCACCAAGCTCTCCCTTCCCTACCCAAAGGAGCACTCAGGGACCAGCTGCACACCCAGGTGTCTGTGCTGCTTTTTTTGCAGGGAGAGTGTTCCTGTATTGAGGCACCTCTTGCTCTCTCCTTCTCCCTTTCTGAACTGAGAGCAGACAAAATTAGAGGAAAACTTGGCTTCTGAGCTTTTTTTCCCTGACCCCTTCACCTGGCTTGTTTTTCCTTTTCTTTTTTTTTTTTCTTTTTTTTTTCCTCCTACGGTCTCGGCTGGTTGAGTTTCAGCGCCAGCCTATTGCAAGGAAGGGCACGTGCTAGCTTACAGAGGGGAGAGAGACCCGAGGAAGGATAAATCTGGAGGCAATGAGGTCGGGGGGAGGCAAGTCAGCTGCTTTGACACTTTTATTATGGAGCGAGGCTGCTTGGGAGTGAATCTTGCTCGAAGCATATGTGGTAGGATGACATTTCCACCAGGGCCCGGCAGTAACCTTCCCCAGCCCTATGCTTGTCTGTTCCCGGGGCGAGGGGACTGAATGTCAGCTGGAAATGCCACAGGCAGCAGCAGGGCTGCTGGGGTGAGTCCCTGCCATGCGCTAGCCTTGGCCACCATTTCCCTTCCCTCCTGGGTCTGTTGGGCTCTGACTTGTGGCAGAGCTGTTGGTGCGGTGTTGGAGCATCCCAGATGGGTCTGACTGTGCAGCCAGAAACCTTTGGTGACTTCAGCTTATGAACACGGGTGGTGTTTTGAAAGGGAGATGTTGGCTTCTGTGTGCCTCCCATTTTAGAAACGAAGAGGATGCAGCAGAGATCACCATGAAATCCTCCTCGGGGTTGCCCAGAAGGATCAGGAGCTTCAAGGCAAGCTTACCCCCGAGAAGGAAGATCTGATTGCTCAACAAAGTGGTGAGATGTTGCTGGCTGTGCTGTGCAGGGGCTGGAGGCCAGGAGAGGCTTTGATACTTTGCAGTATCACTGTCAGCTTCGATTGCACGTGGAGGAGGCGATGCTGTGGCTGGCGGTGGCTATCTGAATGTCACTGGAGGAGGTGACACTTTTCCTCCACGAGGCTGCTACTTCCTTGCCTTTCCTTTTGGCTCACATCAAGAGCTGCTTGCTCCCAGCACCAAGTGGGACGTATGTGTGTGATGCCCCAGGGATGGTGCACTCAGCGCTGAGCACTGCTTCTCACTGTGCCAGGAGGCAGCTCTGTGGTGCTGGTAACTTGCCAGCACTAGGGGCTGCTGGGTGGGTGACCAGGGGGCAGACACTTGTCCCTGTCTGAGACAAACCAGGGCTGTTGGGAGCTGCTGTTTGTCACCCTGGGGAGCAGTGCGCAGACGGAGCCCTTGCCATGCTGGCAGCCTCCGACCAGCAGGAGGTCTGCCAGGGCCATCCCCTCAGAGCCACAAGAACTCAGACCTGAGAGAAGTCGGGGTCTGAATGACAGACAAATGTGTTTTAATGGCTAATGTTCCCCCCAGGCTTGCTCTTGCCTCCTCTAAACAGGAGCTAATCTGGTAGAAAAGTGCCTGTGCCCATACTGCTCCAGCAGCCCCTTTGCCAGCCTGCTGTCCTCAAGGGTGATTTCAGCAAAGCCCGAGTGCTGCTCTGGGTCCAGCTTTCATCTTCCAGCTGCTTACGGAGGAAAGAATGGAGGTGGTTGCTGCTGCCAGGCTGTGCTAGAAAACAGGCAGGGGACAGGCCTTTTTGTGCACTTCAAGATCCAAGAGCTTAATCTGATTCTGCTTCTCTATTAGCCCTGATCCTGTCTTGCATCTTTTCCAGCTGATGCCTGAGCCTATCTTTGTTTTGTTTTCCTTTCTCCCCTTTTCCCTCACCTGATGAAAAATGGCTTTGCCATCTGCATCTGTCAGGAGTCCGCAGAGCGGGGTGTACGGCTCAGTGAATATACAAATGTGCGGTTGGATTGTGGCCCCTTCCAGCAGACCAGAGCTGAATACCAACGTGCAGGAGGGTGAGTGCCTTCCCTTCTTCTGCTGCTGGTGCCTCTGATGGTTGTTTTATTTTTTTTTATCCTGAGGAGGTGTGAGCATTGCCTTTGGGAGCAATGCTTCCTTCTGCTCTTGTTCCACCTCGCCAAGGTTCAGCTCTCTGCCATCCATCATCGGATGAGTCCTCTCCTCACTCCTGCATCTGAGTTGCTGGTGGGAATGCTGCGGAGACTGTTTCACCCTGCTTTTCCTACCTACCTTTCCCTTCTTGTTTTGCATCTCACCTCCCAGGCTCGTTAAAGGGCAGCAGGCAGACTGGGGCTCGAGGACACTTGGCCTTTTCTTGCTGATGCCAAGTGGTTTTGGATAGAAGTGAGGATGACACAGAGGGAGGAGACTGTCCAACCCTACACACATGGCTAAAGATGTGATTTCAGAATGGAAGCTTTTAGCACAGGACTCCTTGGGCGCTTTCAACACATCTTACGTGTGCTCCCACATGTCTTGTCCTCAGTGTGTCCCCTGTCCCCGTGAGGAGGCTGTGCAGGGAGGGACGCGCCCAGCTGGCTGTAACTCTGCAGGTCACCCAGGTGTCCCCGGGAGGTGACGCCCTGCCTTGGCACTGCTGGGTGTGCTCGCCTCCATCCTAACTCTTGGTTTCTTGCAGCCTGGTGTGAGCTGCTTCCAAAATCTGGCTGTACTGAAATGCATTGAGCCAGGTGGGCTCGGAGGAGCAGGCAGAAAACAAAATGAGTGCCTCCGCACTCCTGCCACAGCTATCTGGTCAAGGGGGGGAATTTTCTGGGAGGGCGGCCCCCCGCTTTGGCAGGAGGAGAGAGCTGGCAGCTTGAGCTGAGCTGGGTTTTTGACAAGCAGATGGATGTTCAGCAGGGGCCCAAGAAAACCTTCTAGCTCCAGGCTAGCTGCAAGCCCTCCAAACCATAGCATTGTGCTGACACAAAGAAAGCATCGCTCCATTGGTTCTGGGTCTGAATTACCTCTTCTGGGTGCCTGGCTCGGGGGCAGCGCCCGTCCCCTCCTTCCACCAGCTCCTGGGAGGTGCCAGCTGCCTGCTTGTGGCTGGGCAGGGATGCAGCAGGGACCACCACGCTGCAAACCACCATGCGAGGAGGGAGGAAGGCGAGCGATGGCAGGCTCCTCCAGTATCTCCACGCCGTGGGGCTCTTGGCGAGCAGGCGCCAGCCTGCTTTGAAAGCTCGTCGTGCTCCTGCAGGTGGGAGCCAATTTGTCTGCTTTCCTGCCCAGGTGCCATCTGCTGTAGGATTGCCTGCGTTATGGATGAACGTGATGGGGATGGCGAAGGGGAGGTGGGAGAGACGAGCCTCAAACTTTTCTGGGTAACTTCAGCGCTCCTTGCAGCTCCCTCTGCCCAGCATCGCGGCGGGGAAATCACAGCCTGTCATTTGTCGTTCCTGGAGCGTGATAGGGAGCTGAGGCGCTGCTAATAGCAAGCTATCATTTTAATGCTAATTTCCCACCATTAGATCGGGCTGGGGGAGGCACAGCCTCTGAGGAGGGAAGTCATTAGCAGATGGAGTGGGGGGAGAGGAAATGTGCGGGGCTTGTTCTGCACCCCGAGAAGGGACTTCCAGGGGGGCAGATGATTAAGAACCACTGGGGAAATGGGGAGCAGATGCTGGGGTCAGTCTCTGGTGGCTGTGGGAGGGAGAGAGAGGGATGCTTTATTCCAAATCTCCCTCCTGCGTGGCTTTCTTGAGTGCCTCAGGCTTTTGGGTTGAATTTGGTGTTTGCTGCTTGCTGCCAGCCCCCAGAGCTTGGTGGCCGCGGGGGTGCTCAGAGCAGCAGCAGGACTGTGCTGGTGGCTGGGTTGTCCTGTTTAGGAAGGAGCCAGGCCTCACCAGGGTTGGGTGTAGTGACCGTCCCCACTTTAGGACCCTGGATATCCCTGTTGGGTGGTGGGTTTCAGGGAAATTTGCAACCTGCTTGGCTGGCTGGTGCAAAATGGGGGTGCTGCCCCCAGCCGGGTGCTGCTGCCCAAGGTCGCTGATGGCCTCACGCCATCTACCCGAAAGCAGAAAAGAAAGTTGCCCGTTTTCCATAAAAACAAGCTCGACTGCCCCAGGCTGGTGAGCTGGCAGGAGTTGGGAGTCATGAAGGAAAGCCAACTGTTTCCCTGCCCCTTCCAGTGGTGGAGATCTCACATCCCACCTCTCGGTCCATCTCCTGTAGCCATGCTTGCCAAGTAGCAATGCCCCTATCCTCCTGTAGTTGCTCCTGGGAAGGTGGAAGGGAGGTGACTGGTCGTGGTGGGAGCATGGGGCTTCTTTGGGACCATTGGTGGTCAGAGCAGGTCCTCTGCCACTTCTGGACCTGCTTGGAGATCTTGGGGCTAGAGGGAAATGAGCTTGGCTGCTGTGCCTGGCTAACAAGAAGCAGGTTACTTCTTGCTGAGGGTTGGCATTGTTTCAAAGCAAGGGCCTGGTTGTGTCCCTCAGTGGGACACATCTCCTGAAGATCCACCAGCCTGAGCTGATGTGCAGACCATTAGAGTTATTTCATATGGAAGCACACATGGGTTTTTCAAGACCTTTTACAAAACATTTTGGTGTCTAGCAGAGAGGTAATGGAGAACAAACCCAGTCATGATGAAGGGCAAGAACTGGTTAAGAGAGAACAGTAACTGGTTAAGAGAGAAAGCCAGGAGGGGACCATCCTGCATGAGGTTACATCAGCTCAGCAGCATTGCTCCGTGTAGTTCCCGTTCCCAACTTTCAGATCTGCCCAAGGGTGGATCACAAGTCACTGGTTTTAGGGAGCAATTTCCAGGGGAAAAAAAAAAAAAAAAAAAAAAAGGCTCCTGTCCTGGCTAGAGCCTCTTCTGCACCTTGGGCAAGGAGATATTTAAAAAAAAAAAAAAAAAAAAAAAAAAAAGTGATGGGCTGTTTTTTTTCCTAGCTGAGAAGAAGCAAACAAGTGGCTAAGTGAGGAAATCAACGCCTCATGCATGTCCAAAAATAATATAATCAAGTAATTTTTTTTGGGGGAAAAAAAAAGTGTTGCTTTTCCCAGCTGAGCACTCTGAGTGATGAGCCTATGAGCTGGAGGGGGGGCTCCTGGGAGAGGCGCCTGTGTGCGGGAGACAGACAACAAGTGTCTCGGATGGGCCCGTGTCTGCAGCGATCTCTCTCTAATTTTCTACATCAGTGAGAACTAGGCGCAGCACCATCCATCATAGTCAAAGCCTCCTCAGCGAGCCGCCTCCCCGCAGAGGGACACCCCACCCCTGTGTCCGCCCCAGCGTGGGGCTCCAGGTGCTCCTGCATGCAGTCGGCTCTCTGTGCTCTGTCTCCCTTGTGGGCTCAAGGACCAGCGAGAACCAAGGAGCGTGCTGCTTGCTTGAGCGCAGCTCCAGACAGAAGCATCTTCGGAATAAACCACTGCAAATAAACCACCACAATTGCCACCTGCTTCTCAGCCTCTGGCTTCTCAGAGCAGTCAAAGAGCCCTGACCTCTCTCTCAGGCATGGTGATCTGCTTGTTTCAACCCTGCTCTGGCATTGCGGAGCTGTTGCTGGCTTCTGTAATAGCTGCTTTGTTTACTTCCCCAATGCCTGCCCTTTTGGTAATGAGCTATAATTCATTCTGTTTTATACAGTGCTCAGAGATACCTGGAGCAAGGAAGGTGTGCCATTAAAAACACCTTCTAGCCTGCTCTCTGGAGCAGGGGTTGCTGATCTCCTGGAGAGGTAAAATGGGGGGGGGGGAAGGGGGAGGAGATAGAAAAGGGGAATAATTGCCTCCCAGGGTAAAAGGGGATGGCTGGGTTCGAAACTGCTGGGGGCTGACGTGCAGGTGTAGATGAAAAGCTGTGATGGGCAGACAGGGCGGAGGGATGATAGATATTTTTTTAAAAGCATCTGCTTTTCTCTCTTTCCCTGCTTTATAACCTGTTTTTATAGAGACTGCATGAGGAACACATTTTTTTATTAGCAGCTTGGGAGTGGAGAGTAATAAAGATTAATTTTTTAAATAATTCCTTGCATTATCTTTTAATTTCCTGTGGCAGCATTTGACTTTTAAATCTGAAAATGGAGTTAACCACTGATGTGCTCCTCAGTTTGGAAGCGCCAGCCGAAAGAGCTGCAGGATGTGGGGATGCTGGTGTGGTCCCAGAGCCAAGCCTGGAGCCTCAGCCTCTCCCGGGGAGGCCTGTCTGTCCTTGGCTGCAAGGATCTGCTCAGGTTTGTAGCTCTGGGCATCATTTCTGCTCTAGGAAGACTGCTGTAAGCCATCCTGCAGCTTGCAGTGTCCGTTTTGCTTCCTTCCACTGATGGTAATTATGATGCTCCCTTTATTGCTGCTGAGGAAGGATGAAACCCCATGGCTCTACGGCTGCGGGATGGGGAGGAGGTGTTGGGAAGAAGCAATGAGAGTTGGAGAAGAGGGGGATGAGGTGGGAGAGGTGATGCACACCTGAAGCCTGAGGCTCTGCTGGGCTTTAACCTGCTGGGGAGACTGGCTGAGAGCTCGTGTGCCATGCGTGTGCTCCTGCAGGCACTGAAGCTGGGCAGAAGCGATGCTCAGCCCACAGAGACCCCAGCTTCCTTTGGCCACTCGCCTTCTTTCCGTGACCTGTGCTCTGTCAGCCCAGCTGCTGGCTGCCAGACTTGGCTCTGAGCTTCTCCTCTCCCTGTAGAGCGAGCAGTGGAGGTGAGGAGAGGTTGGTCTGGGGAACCAGCCGGCATGGGCAGCAGCTCTTTGGCTCACGTCGGGATGAAGCCAGGTGCCACCCGGAGCAGGCACTATGCACGCCTGGCCGGCTGCGTGCCTTGGCAGCCCTCGGGTGGCCGGCTCTGCTGATCCAGCACGGGAGGGCTGCGCTCTCCCTGATCACAGAGCTGCTCCGCCTGCTTTGGAGACATGCTCTGCACTGCAGCAGGATGCTCAGCCAGCTCCACCGCTATCCCCACGTCTCCCTCGCTCCCTGCTGGAGGAGAACAAACACCCCAGCCTGTCCCCGCGCATGAAGGTCAGTCATCCCATGCCCAGATGTTGGTGTCTGCTGGCGTCTTGCTGGCAGGGCCGGGTCTGTGGGCACAGTGCAGGAGGATGTGGATCTGTCTGCTGTTGGAGGCAGCGACTGCTTGGCACCAGGCAGCCCGCTCGCAGCGCTAAACGCGGCTGTGCTCTGCTTTTGTGCTTTGGCAGCAGGCTGAGATCTCGTCCTGCTGGCCAGGCTTCAGCCCGCTGGGTCCTCTGGTGTCCAAGGGAGCAATAAAAAGCTTTGGTACGCGTGGCTCGGGCCTGGCTTTGGTGGGAAAAGGCGCTCTTCATCCCTCTTTTTGGATTCTCCATTTATTCATGTCTTTGTGCAGAAAAGGACCCTGTGCTCTGCCAGCAGGAGAAGACAAAGGTTCCTTATGGATGCTCTTTGGTAAGAAGGTGCTCACAGACCTCCATCCTCCACAGGGAGATCTTGGATGAAAAGGCAGAAAAGGAGGGTGTCCTTTTAGAGGGGGAAACTGAGGCACAAAGATGTGGCTTGGTGGGCTGTGCAGGGCTCGTGCACAACCAACCCTGTGTACGGGGTGTCAGGAAAAGTGGAGGGCAGTTCCCAGCTGTCAGTGTCTGTCCAAAAGCAGAAACTTCTCGTAGTGTTTTTTTGTTTTTTTCTTCTTCTTCTGAAGTCATAGAGAGAAAAATGGAAATAAAGAGCAGCAGGGAGAAAGCTGTTAAAAAGCTTAAAGCTGTCACAAGGCATTGGTTAGTTTATGTGCAGTGAAGTATACAAACAAGTTTTCAGCTTGTTGGTTGGAGCCAAAGAGCTTTTTTTTTTTTTTTTTTTTTTTTTTTCTGTGTGTGTGTGAGAGATAAATATGTTTTATGGGTCTTTTATGGGATTTTTTAAAATGGCTGTCCCAATAAATTATTTACCAGGGTAATAAAAGATCAAGGAAATTGTTCCAACCGTATCGCTGAGCATCTAAATCCCGGAGTTTTGCTGGGGTACGAGGACCCCCTGAATTCCCCCGGCCTTATAAAAGCTGGCTCGGGTGTGCTGCTTTTAGCAGCGTGCAGCTGGAGGCCGGGTCCACAGCCAGCGCCGGCACTGAGAGCATCTCCAGGAGCTCCTGGGCAGCCAATGCCACTTCCCAGCCTCCAGCATCTGCTCCTGGAGGCTGGTGGCGCCTCCTTCCACCGCTGGCTCTCACAGATGTAGATCCTTTGTGCTCTGGCTCCTTATTGAAGTTTCCAGCAGGTGTTAGTGGTCCTTGCTGCTATGGAATGGGAGCTAGAAATCACTTGCAAAGTGGCAAGGGTTTGGGATCCTACTGAGGGTTCCTGTGGATGCTTTGGCCACATCCCAGACCTGCCGTAGTGAGAGGGATCAGTGTTAGCCCCCAGTAGGGTTTGCAGGACATCCATTAAGGCAGTGGCTTTGGTAAGGACTCCAGTAGAGCAAGACGCATCCCTGTCTGGTAAGCTGGTCATAAGAAAATGGAGCCTGGGTTTTTAGAAGCAGTTTCTGAGGCTTGAAAGAGATGATGCTGGAGGGACCACGGGTGGGAAGGGCCATCCGCTGTTCCAAGGTAATTCTCAATATTCATAGGAAGGATTATCCATTTGGCCTTCCCAGACAGGAGAGTCCTTGGGCACCTGGTGTGTTGAAAGTGAGACTGGACTGATCTTTGCTGTCTTTGTCTTGTGTTAATCCTGTGCCTTAGGGCACCTGCTGTCCTCCTGTGGTGCAGGAGAAGTCCTTGTCCCCGCTGACCCTTGGTTTAGCTCATGAGCTTGGCGATATTCCCCTTTCTGAGGTGCTGGAGCCACGTCTGGGGGACAGGGAGAGATTTCCTGAAATTCAGGGAAGTTTCTGAAGCTGCTTTAATGGTGATGTCTGCTGGGTTTGAGGCTGCGTGGGTTGGCTTTATGCTGGCAGCTGGGGACTCGGTTTCAGAGCAAGCTTCCTGCTGGGGGAGCAGCGGCTGGTACAGCCTGTGACGTCTGCCTTTGAAGAAAAGAAAAAAGGGCATGTTTCCCCACATCCTTCTTAATTGTGAGCACGTCCTGCCAGGCTGGTAACGGCTGCCATAAGCTGAAGTTAGAGCATGGGTTGAATCGGGAACAACTGGACATGCCTGCAGCTCCCAAGGCGGCCTCTCAGGCCGAGCAGCTTTAAAAATAATAACTGGGGCTGGTTTGGGCTGTGGTTTTGAGGTGGCGGTGATTTTGTGGAAGGAGGAATTCTAGAGGGTGGGTGGTTCAGACTGGGGCTGGATGCTGGTATCCAATCCCTCCAAGCTGCGATGGGGAGCGCGTCTCGGAGGGGGATGCTTCCTCGAGGAGCCAGACAGAACGGAGCAAGGCAGTGGTTGGGAAGAAACGTTACTGTTCTCCCAGCCAGAAACAAGGATGATTTTGAAGAAGCAAATTTCTCTAGTGTTCGTGCAGGTCAGCCCCCTGTGCAGGTCACCAGCGTGACGTTACTTACATCCATGGGGACACCGCCACGGCAAGGGAACAAAAAGAAAAATGAGAAATCCCATCTGTGCCACTTGAAACACCTCTGTTCAGTTGGGCTGTGGTCCAAGAAAGCACTTAAGCATGGGCAGCACCCCCGAGGCAGTGGGTGGCCGAGGGGACCTTGCTCTTGAGCCTTGCCACCAAGGCCACCACCAGGTCCGGGGTCCCACCTTGAGCCGCTGGCTGCCCCTTCATCGGCATGCAGTGGTGCGTTTGCTGTTGTACAAACCTTGGCTGTGTCATTAACAGAGAAAGGAAATAAAAAAGCAAGGGCTCCAAATGGATCCCAAAGGGATTCCCTGTAGCAATTAGGTTTATACTTGAAAACATATTTCCAATCTTTACTGCCTGCTCTCTGTATTTGAAATAATTTTCTACCCAATAAACCTTAGTAGCCCCCAAACATAATTTCAGCGATGCATTAATTAACAACAGGCGACCTGCTGGTTCAAAAGCTGAGCAAAAACCAATGCATATATTAGGCAGAAGCAGTATTTCTGAGACACTCAGCATGCGGATGCAAGTGCTTTATATAGGACGTTATCTAAGGCCGGGGAGCACGGGGCAGCCTGGTGCCTTACTTGCTGACTGGCACCTTCTGCACAGGGTGAGCACATGGGAGCTGGAGAGGAGGCCTTTCTCTCTCCTGATTTTTCATCATTATAATGAAAAATTTTCGATGTGTTGGGCATAGAAAGGTCTCAAGGTGCGGAAAACTACTTGCTCAGTGGCAGGGAGTTTGCTCTTGGGGGCATGGGCTCGGCAGCCGCTGCTTTCCAGGTCCCCATAACACAGCCCTGGGACCATCTCCAGGTCCCATACAGCCTCTGTCTGTAGGATCTGGGGAACCCAGATCTTCTCCATGGTGTCTACAGAAGCAGGTCAGGACCCTGCTGGAGAACATTGTGCCAGTGTGACGCCTTCAGCAGGTCCCTGCTGGGGATGCAGGGATGCAGGAGGGACACCAGGGGTTGGTGTCCTCTTGTTGAGGAGGTGACCAGAGTCTCTGCAGCCTGGTCTCAGACTGTGGGGTGAGCCCATAATCTGCTGCTGAACAGCGGCTGGGAGGCAGCGTTAGGGGTTGCTGCTGCTATCGGCTGTGGCGGGCTCATCCTGCTTTATCTGCAGCGTGTGAAATATCCCATGTAAAGCTAAGCAAAGCTGCAAAGCTACTGTAATCCTTCCTAAAGCCACACTGCCCCTCAGTGCGAATATTGTACTAGATGATATGCTTATTAAACTTGTTCAACACAAGTTTTACTTCCAGCCGGCGCCGATAGCCTTGAGATGCCATTAAGGTAATAATTGCATCACGTCACCCTTGATCCGGTTTCCAGGCGGTTGCTGTTCACACGTGCAAGGCAAAGGAGAAGGCACAGGGCTGGAGGTGGGACCTGGAGAGCCTCTGGCACCCATTGTCCCCACCTTCGTGGAGCACCTTGGGTGCTTCTGGCAAACGAGTGGTGGAAGCTTCGTGCTCAGAGGAGGACAAAGGGAAGGGAAAGGAGATCGTTGTGGCTCGTTCTTACCCATGGGTGCAGGTCTGTGGAGAGCAGCTGGTTGGCCAGAGCCCTGTGCTGAGGGTAAGAGAGAGCGTCGTGGTTGTCACTTTGTCCCCTGTGAAAGCCTTGCTCCTGTGTGCTCCTGTGCAGCCTAGGAGTTATGACCTGTGTGCGGACACAATCCCAGCTGCCACCAAGGCGAGGGGGATTTTGTCTTCTTTTTGGCCCTGGTGGCTCTGCAGCAGGTAAGGGTCCCTAACCAACCAGGTGGGAATTGGGCACCTCATCCCATCCGCTCCTCTGTCCCCTGCCTTTGGGCTCCCTCCCCGAGCTGCCAGGGACAGGCGTCTGCCATCAGTCAGGGGCAGGCGGTGATCGGCTCCATCAGCATGACACTGATGTAAATTTAAATCCTTCTGCACTCTCCACCAGCAGCCCTGTATTTTCAGGAAGAAAGAGAATGGGAAACAACTTTTTTAATGAAGTACGGCATTTAAATTCTCTTTATATTTAGTCCTATCTGGAGCTCTTTGCCCAAATGAAGCAGAAAGCGTTTACAGCTGTATTTTCCATCACACCAACCAAGGAATATATTCATTTGCGGCAACACGACACTCAATGAAGTGGAAAATAAGCTCCCCAAATTGCTCTCGCTATGAAACCGTCTCAATAACGAGGAAAAGCCTGGTTGGAGACCACTGACCGGTCACTTTGGTTATGATAAAAATTAATTTGGTTGAGCACCTGGACTGCGGCCGGCGCTGGGCCCTGGGATAGCTCTGCTTGTGGAGCAGCTCAGGGGTGCTGGAGCCATGGGCAATTAAACCTGGGCCGGGGGCTGATCCTGCCCAACCTTGGTGCTGTGGCTGCAGGAGGGGACGACCCGTGGATGAGGCTGGGTTCCTCCTTCCCCCCTTGGCAGCCTGAGGAGGACGTGAGCAGGGCGCTGAGCAGGCGGCAGCGTAGCGGCGCGGAGGGCTTGCTAATTGCTTGTGATGTCTCGTCCAACTCCGCTGGCGCGAGCAACAATTGCTACTGGAAACGCAATTAATAATTAAGCGCCCGCTGCTGGCAGGTGTCTGCAGGAATCCGCCGGGCTGGCGTTCCCCACGCTGACACCTGCGCCTGCAGCACTGAGCAGGATGAGGCCCCGCGCTGCCGGGGCTGGTGCTTGGTGAGATGTGGATCCCTGCCTCGGGGGAGCAACGTGCTGCTAGTGGCTCACGTGTCGGCTGTTTTACCACCACCTTCTGCTGGAACAGAAGGACTTTGGGGTGCTGAGGACTGTTAGCATCCCACCCAGGGCTGGCACGACCCCTGTGCATGCTGAGGGTCCTCGCCAGCTGGCATGTCCCCATTCCTGCTGGGAATGGTGGCACGTGGGGCAGCAGCTGGCAGCAAGCAGTGGTTCTCCCTAGAACCTCCTGCACTGACCTGCTACATCCTGGGGACCCCTGGGGATCCCTCGGGACCACTCCGCTCTGCCCCCTGCCAGCTCAGGCAGCATCTCCTCCTCCTGCAGCCCTCACTGCTGCATGGGCTGACTTACGGCGTTCCTCAAGCTGGCTCTTATTTTTAATTACATTTTGCCTCTGAAGACGTGCTGATCTGCCATTTTATTTTATTTTATTTTTTCCCCTGCTCTTTTTCTCTTCCTTTTTACAAGTCATTGGGTTTTAGGCTACTCAAGAAGCAGCCCCAGCTTTTAGGGAGGTGCGGAGCGCTTCCCCCAAGCAGCAAAGTGCTGATTTCCAACCACGGGGCTGACTGATGGTGATTCCCTTATTAAATTGCACTTAGAGGCAGCGACTGTCAGGCAGGAACGGAGAGCCTCTCCGATAAGTTGGAGCTATTCATTATTAAATTATCTTCATTCACTCGAACAGCTCATTTTCATTGAATTAGATGAAAAGTGCTCAAAGCCAGCTGCCGCGGCGGCTCGCGGGCTGCCAGGAGCATGTTGCGGACGTCACCGCTGGCCTTTCCTCCCGCCTCCAGCCTTTCTGGGGGATGAAGACCCAAACCCGACAGTGGGTGTGAGCAGCCGGGGAGGTGCTTTGGCTGCTGGCCCACACTTGGGGACCTCAAAGCAGCAGTGACGACCCCTTTGGCTCACTGCTCCGGGTGCCATGAGGTCCTTCATGCCTCCCACCATCAGTGCAGTGGCTTCTCTCTTTTTTTTTTTTTTTTTTTTTTTTTTTTTTTCCCCACCAGCATCCGCGGTGGTGTTCCCGGACCAGCTCGGCACCAACTGTTGCTGTTCCTTGCCAGCAAATCTCACCCGGAGACACGGCTTTGATCAGCGCGCTCGGATGTCAGGCTTCAGCCTTGATCAAGGCGAGGGGAGGGATGAGCGCGCGGACTCTTCTGGGACGGTCCAGAAAAAGCAGCTCTGAGAAAAACCTGCTTCAAAGGAAGAGGCGGCGCTGCTGGAGGAAGAGTGAGGAGGAGGAGGAAGGGGGGCTCCAGGGGCTCCCTGTGGGCACGGTGAGGTGTGGGCTCAGCAGGGACAGGGACAGCAGCGGTGACAGCAGTGTCCGTGGGGCTGGAGCTGCTGCTGGGTGAGGGGATGGTGTGGGCCTGGTGGAGGGGCCACCCAGCCAACCTTCTCCTCCTGCAGCTCCTGCACACACTCAGGTGTGCACATACACACACACACACACGCGTGCGTGTGCTCCCCTTCCCTGTGCGCCGCAGATGGCAGGCAGAGGCGCCAGCCAGCCAGATGTGTTTTTCATAGCTCCCAAGCCGGGCATAACTAAACATTTACATTTATTACCAATTAGAGGGGAAACAGACTGTAGTTTTATGGACTGTGTGTGTCTGGGGGTATTTCTCTTCGTGCCCTTACCCCCAGCAACCAACAGTCACTTTCAGGGGGACGTCACCCTTGGGGACACCTCCCTGCAGCCAGGGGACCACAGCGCTGGGGGCACGGGGTGTGGGATCCCCAGCTCTGTGTGCACGGTTCTCCTCTTGCTCCGCTGACGTGCTGGGAGGAAAATTGAATTTATTTTTAGTTTTTTTTTTTTCCTTTCTCCCTCAACCTTGCTGGAGTGTGACAGAGGTGGGAGCTCTTGGCAGCTGGGATGTTAAATGTTTTTCCACATGGTCTCTTGGTTATTAATGGATTTTAGCACTTGACAAAGTAGAAATTAGGAGATAAAAGCTATTAGAAACTAATTTGGGTAATCACTGCGTCTGTTCCCTCAGGAGCCTTCCTGAGAGCACCGCTCCCAACGCTGCCACCTCTTGGGAGAGAGGGGACCCCCTGTGGGATGGGGTCAGGATGCAGCCCAGGAGCAGGTCAGCTCCAGGCACCTCTCCCCTCCCAGCAGCCGCTGGGGATTTATCGTATTCCCCATGGTTTATACACTGTAATTTTGGGCTGTTAAATCAGCGAAACAGGCAAACTAGTTTGGAAAAACAACGTGGGTGCGTTGCAGTGGCTCTGTGATGCAGGAACAGAGCCAAGAGCTCATGGAAGGTGCAGGGCTGGTGGCTTTCAAAGTGAGGGATCGGGGAGGAAAACCACTGCAAAGGGGAGAAAATAGACTGAAGGAGAGAGGGAAAATGTGCTGAAGCAGCTGATGACAACCCAAACAGCAGGGGAAGGCTCCTGCCTGCCAATTAACGAGTCTCTGGTGCTAATTTGCCACCTCGGTTGCACTTCTGAGCTTGTCAGGAGATGGGGAAATAACAGACAAGGCTGAGAAAGAAGCGGCAAGGCTTCGTCTCGCCTCTTGGCTATGCGGGTGCTGCTGGGATGTGGTGTGGTGTGGGCACAAACCTGGGTGCTGGAGCACAGCGTGTTTGTGCAGGCGGGGAAACTGAGGCACGGCGCAGCTCCAAGCCCTGCAAACAGCAGAGTGGTGTTGGCTGAGCAGCTGGAGGCAAAAAGGCCTTAGGCTGCCCAATTTGTGCCCTTGGGTTCGTAGGGACTGCCTCCTGTGGTTTGCTTTGCTGGTTGGGTGTGTACGTGGAGATCCCTTGCGTGCTCAGGGGCATCTCTGCCACGCACCCAGCCCACGTTATGAGGAGGGTGGTGAGGGAGGGTGGCTGGTCAAGGGGCAGTCTGTTTTTTCCCCGCACTCCAAGCATGTTCCCTGGTGCCACCTGCTCGGGCAGGGGGTGCTGCCACTACCACATCCCCCAGGTCACTGCTTTCCTGCTCAGCTGTGACCCGTCCTATCCCTCCCTAGCACACCCAGGGCTGCCTCTCCCTCCCTGTTGGGGCAGATGTCCCACCCTGACCCTCACCAAGATGATGGCTGTAACCCCCCCGTCCTCCCTGTGTGTTTCATTGCCTGACTTTTCTCTTTTTAGGACCAGGAGACACGGGCAAAGGATGACAGCTGTACAGAGAGCAGAAGTCCAGGTGACAGCTTGAGGGATGCTGTAAACACAATAGGCTGCCTGATGGATTGATGGATCAGACAGGGAATATAGTTTATCTACTCCGCTTTTATTTTCCTCCTGCTTATCTCTTCATCTGTATTGCCCAAGGATGGAGGAGAGGGGGAGCAGCAGGAGAGATGAATCCGGGTTGCCGTGGCTCTTCCAGCCGTCACACAGACAAGTTTTGGCAGCCAGGGAGGATTTGGCAGAGTCGTGAAGATTGCCTTGAGCAGTGGGGCTGCTGCTCTTCTTCAGCCCTGGGGTAGGAAGCAGGGTAGGAAGGGGGCTTTCCCACTCCTGTCTTACCTCCATGGGGCTGGAAGTGATGTCTTTTGAAGACCCTGTGATGGGGGATGCAGTGCTGCCCTTGCTGCCTGCGCTGGGTTTAGCTGATGGGGAGCTGAGGCAGCTTTGGGGGCATTCAGGATGAGCTGCACCTGGTTTTTGCCCCTTCTAAGGGACAATGAACGAGGAGGGCAATGAGGACACTGCAGGTATGGAGCAACCTCCCTCCACAGCCCAGGGAAGGGCACCACGGCACAGCTCTGACCATCATCTATGTGGCTGAGTGCCCAGAAAGGGCGGCTGAGGTCAGTAAGTGCTCGTCTCCTTCCACACCGCATCTTCGGGGCACTATGAGAGGCTCCTACTATGAGAGCCTCCATCTACCATGCCCGAGGAGGTGCTATGTGCCACAGTGAGTGCATCTGACGGTCATAATGGGCCGCCTCAGAGCCCCTGGCACAGCCCTGGCAGCTAACCAAGCCCTTGGTGGGAGGCAGAGGGCCGGCCAGCATGGGCTGAGCTCCCAACCTCTGCCCTGGGGACACAGCACGGGGGTCTCCTCACCACCCCCCTGCAGCATGGCAATGGAGAAGCCAGGGCCAGAGATGACAGTAAGTGTTCTTTTTTTTTTTTTTTTTTTTTTCTCAGTTGTTTTGGTTACTCTTGCTCAAAAAAAGGCATTTTTTTAAAAAATATATTAAACAGATACATTTTACTAAGATGTCCCTTGGCTGGAGCCACCGACGAGAAATTACCCTCCCCAAATAAATAGGCTTAAAAAACTCCCTCCCAAACCAACCAAATAAATACATAAATAAAACATTTTTTTCCTTCTCTTTCCTTCTCTTGCTCTTGTTTTGCTGTAAAGAAAAGTGGCCCAGAGGTCTCTCCCGGTGTCCACAACAGCAGTGCCCATGGGGCAGACGCCAGGTCCCTGCCCGTGTGCGGGGTGGTGGTGCCTCGGCTCTGCCCATCACATCTTGGTCCCCCCCATGCCACGTGCGAGGACGCAGCCGCAGGAAGGTTGGGATGTGAGAGCATCAGCAGAAAGACATTTTAAAAAGCCTATGAAGCTGGGGCACTACGGAGATTGTCGCTGGAGGAACTGATGGTGTGCACCAGGTTGGGGTCTTGAGGGGTTCGCTGTGGTGGGGCCAGCAGCTGCCTCCATCGGAGCTGTGTCCCCCAGCCAGCAGCACATCCCCTTGGCCACCAGCGTGGCGTGCTCGAGCAGAAGCAATGTCCCCACCAGAGTCATCCCGTGCCCTAGGTCCTGCTGCCTTCCTCCGCTTGAGCCCTGCATCCCTTCAGCCAGTGGCTGGGTGTACTGTGGAAGCACGCAGTTGGCACTAAGGTAAGGCCTTGATTTAATCTGTCGGGGGTGTTTTTCCTCTCTCCCGTCCCTGTCGCTCCGCTGTCTGAGCAGCCCTGGCTGTTAGCTGCACAGTTTGCCCGTCTCCTGCTCCACTGCGTTGGGCAGCTTGGCGCTGAAGGCCCGCAGGGAGGACTGGATCCTGGCCACCTCATTGTTGGCCAGCTTGAGCCGGTGGCGCAGCAGGCAGGTGAAGAGGTCGAGGCGGGTTTTGCCGGGGGGCGACAGCCTGTTCACCCGGTCCCTGATCTCCACCAGCTGCAGCATGGCCGAGTCCTGGGAGCCCTGCGTGTAGGGGTAGTCCAGCTGCAGGATCAGGTCGCGTATGGCGTCCGGCTCAAAGGGCAGGCTGTAGCCGAAGACCTGCAGGCTGTTGATTTTCATGTACCCCAGGTTCTTGGAGGGGTCTGCCATTTCCAGGGGCTCATAGTAGATCGTCTCGTTGGAGCTGTCGTCCAGAGACTTGATGCGGCTCCGCAGGTAGACATGGACTGTCTCAAAGAAGGTCTTCCACTTGTTGCCCAAGGTGAGCGTCCAGTTTTGGCACTGGGCAGAGGCATCCACGTTAGTCCTTTCCCAGTCTGGGAAGCTGCCCTCGTTGACGGGCACGAACCAGCTCTCCGAGTGGCTCCCCCCAAAGGGGTTGACATAGATGGCCATGACGGGCTCCAGCGTGCTGTTCTTGGTGAGGCAGATCTGCAGGGAGAGGGCCAGCATGACGTGCACCAGCCCGGGCTTGTACTTGTTGCTCTTCAGGGTCAGGAGCATGCGCTTCCTCCAGGAGGGGTCGAACCAGCTGCCCAGGCGCATGTCGTTGCTGATGAAGATGGAGTGCACCTCGATGCGGCTGTCCCGCTTCTGCAGGAGGTACTTGAGCTCCAAGTCCTGCAGGTCTGTCTCCAGCCCCAGGTAGTGCTCCAGCGAGTCAGCCACCTCGGGGCGGCACGAGCCCTGGGCCAGCACGTAGCCCTGGTTGCACGCCCCGCAGCGGGTGGTGTTCTCCTCGGCGCAGCTGGCACAGGCTGTCCCCTCGCCCAAGGCACACGGAATGGACCCCTGGCAGGAGGGCTGCTCCAAGGGGCACGTGCAGCTGTGGCTTTCCTCCAGGAAGGTCCCGGGCACAGCGGTCTCGCTGCAGTAGAGGAGCGACTGTGCACGGCTCCACCAGTAAGGAAGCGACCTAGAGGAGAAGGGACGGGGAGGACAGGTGCTTAGGGGGGCTCTGAAGGGCCACCCGCCCTCTGTTCACTTCTTGAGGGCAACACAACTCAACCAAGCCTGGTTTTTCACCTTGAACCCAACCTCTGAGGACCATGTCCCCAGGTGGCAAAGCTGCCTCTACTGCCCACCCACCCCAGGAGTTCCCCCCAGCAAGGT
Organism: Aythya fuligula; assembly: GCF_009819795.1. Classification (NCBI taxonomy): domain Eukaryota; kingdom Metazoa; phylum Chordata; class Aves; order Anseriformes; family Anatidae; genus Aythya; species Aythya fuligula. The sequence continues at coordinate 20,257,000 of NC_045566.1, read as the reverse complement.
GGGAGCCCCTCTGGTCCCAGCCATGGGGCTGAGCCCCACTCGGAGCTCTGCCGGTGTCTCCTCAGGGGACGGGGAGCATGGCAGCCTACCTCTCCTTGGGCAGTTTGAAGTGAGGCTGCCGGTGGCAGCGTTTGCTGAGGTTGAAGAGCCTGCGGATGATGCGGTGGGTTTTCCTGGCGAGCAGCTTCAGGCTGGTGCCCAGCTGCTGGTAGCGGTGCTGGACATCCAGGTCCATGGCCCAGAAGTGGGAGATGGCCGTCCTGTTCAGGAAACGGTCCCCTGGGAGCCTCTTCACCAGTGCCTGGAACTCCTCTGTGAGAAGAGAGACTGAGTCAGCAAGCCCAGTGGGGTGAGCAGCGAGAGAAGAAAGCAAAGGTAAAGCAGGAGCCAACCTCCCTCCAGGCAGGGTCCTTCCTTCAGGGATTCCCCCCCTCCCCGCTTAAATATTGGTGGGGATGTGTCTCCACAAGGTGTGAGGGAAGGTCTTTTCCTTCCATGTGCTCCCTTCCCCAAGCTCTGAGGGTTGCTGGGACAGTGGTGGCCCACCACGCAGCGCTGCCCTCACTGCCCTGCAACACCCTGGGATGGCTCTCAGGGGGCTGGTGTGACCAGACCCTGTCCTTGGTGTCACCAGAGGTTGTCACTTCCCATTAAAAAATGCCCGCAGGCTTCTTATTTTTCATGGCAAGACCCATCCTACATGCTAAACATGGATCCTCTGGTGCCCCTGCAGCACCCCCCACCCATCCTGAGCACCCATGGGTGCTCCCCAGATGCGTTTGCCACCCACCACTGCTACAGCATCAGGGCCAGCTGGAGAGCTCCAGGCACAGAGCTGCTTTGGGGTCTGGGTCCCAGCACCCGCGGAGCTTTCCCCCAGCCTCACCTGACTCCTCGAACTGGCCGTGGTGGCTCTCCCAGGCGCGATGGAGCTGGGCGAGGCTGCCTTCCAGCGCCTGCACGTCGGCCTCGGGGCAGTTGCAGTGGGGGAAGGCGGGCTGGCACTGGCAGCGGCAGTCACTCTGGCGGCACAGCAGCTCCCCGGCCGAGCCGCAGGCAATGTAGCTCAGGGCAGCTGCCACAAAACGCTCCCGGAGGTGCGGGGGGAGCACCGTCTGCAGCCCTGCAGGCAGGAGGGAGCCCCCGGGGTGGTCAGGGCACCCGGCACGCCCAGCCTGGACCCCATCCCAACCCGTGTCCCTCCTGGGTGCCCACATCCATTCGGAGTGGAGCCGCCTGTCTGGGCTCTCCATCGATTGCGGCTCCTCTTGGCAGAGGAGCAGCGGCCCCTTCCTGGCCAGCTTTGATTTATTTTTAGTGTTTTTTTTGTTTGTTTGTTTGTTTTTTTTTTCTTAAAGCAGCAGCCTGATCCAGCACCCTGCATGCCTCCCTGCCTGCCTGCCAGCACCCCTCGGTGGCACTCGTGCTGTCCCCGCTGCACGGGCCCTACCTTGCAGCTGCACCTTGTTCTCCGGGCTCTGCACCAGCACCGAGCTCACCGAGTCCAGGTTGTCGTAGTTGCTGCAGCCGAGCGGCCCCGTCCGCGTCTCTGTCACCTAGGTGGGACCCACAGGGGCTAAGGGACAGGGCAGGGGGCCAGGGCTGCGTGCTGCCACACGGCACTGTGCACGGAGGGGGCTGCAGACAGCCCGTGGCCGTGCCTCAGCTCGCAAGGCGCTGCGGCAGCAGCTCGGAGAGGAGAAATAGTTGCCTGCTAATTGCCTTGTCGACAGCCGGCAGCCCCGCTGAAAAACGCGCCTTCATTAGCGCGCCCGATTTCCCATAAATAACGCGGGTGGGCCAAACTTTGCTCTGCCCCTGCCTCGCCGCCGTCCCCCTGCCCGCCGTCCCCTCCCTCGCGCCCTCGCCCACCTTGATGGCGGCGGTGGCGATCTGGATGTGGTGCAGCCGGCGCAGCGTGCTCTCCCGGTCGATGAAGTAGGAGGCCGCCAGCTGGTGCAGCGTCTCCAGCGACACCGCCGAGCTGTTCCCAGCCCCCGCGGGCTCTGCCCTGCGGCTCAGCTTGCGCTTATCCACAAAAATGGTCAGCGACTCCTCTCCTGTGGGAACATGCCATGCTACGGGGGGCTGCTGGGCTCCCCTTTGTGTCAACATTTCTCCCCCAGGTCCCACCAGTGCTCACTGCCCTCCTGTTCCCCTTCCCTGTGCTTGGGGGTGGCTGCCGGAGCGGGCAGCTTCCCTCCCAGCTCACCTCCCAGCGTGGCAGCGAGCAAGAAGTGTGTGCCGTACTTCTTGATGATGCTGTCGGTGACCTGCTGCAGGCTGGGCCTGCGCCCCAGCAGGCGGATGTTGCGGATGAATTCGGGGGCGAGGGGCAGCGGCAAGCTGAAGAAGTCCTTCCTCTCCAGGGCCAGGTTGTTCACCTTCCAGCGGGCGAACTCCCTGTGGGACGAAGGTGAGGAGAGCGGTGGTGAGAGCCACAGAGGTGGGTGGGGAATGGGGTGCCCAGGTGCAAGGCTCCATCCCACCCTGAGCCACTGATGGGAGGCATCAGAGCTGTGCATGTGACATTGGTGTCACCTCTGCTGGGACACTGTCACCACTCTGCTGCCTGTGCCAGCCTGCTGGGCCAGACCTCATCCTGCCAGCCTCATCCATCCTCATCCCCAGGGATCCAGGTGGAAATCCAAGGTCTGGTGTCTCTGGATAACGGGCAGCGCTCTCTTTGAAGCTGGAGGTACCGGGACGAGGCAGTGGATGGGGTGAGGATGCTGGGGGTGGCGGGCACGGTGACGGCAGGACGTGGGACACTGGTGCTGGACCCCACTGAAAGCTTGGGTTGCTCAGAGCAGGGCAGGATCTGGCCTTTCCCCTCCACCAGTGGGCTCTTGTAGGGGCAGGGGGTTGACCGTGTGCCTCGAGCAGACCCGAAGCGTGGTGGGATGGCAGTGGGGAAGGAGGAGGGCAGGATGGGCTGGCGCTGGGTGACATCTCTGTGCCATCCGGGAGCCCCCAGCACCGCGGGCTGTGCCAGCCTGCTGCTGCCTCAACCAACAGCCCTGTCAACACCCAGCGGCCAGCTTCAGCCTAATCTTCAGCGTTTTGCTCTAATTAAAACCAGGCGGTGTCTCTCCAACAGTTTAATTAGAGCTGATTGGGAGAGAAAGAGGAGAAGGAGGAGGAGGGAGGGAAGATGGGCACGAAGCAGCTGAGGGACTCGGCAGGCACCGGCCTGCCTCCCATGGTGACTTTTGGGCTCAAAAAGCATGATGCTGGGGTGAGGGGGGTGATGCTCCCTCTCCCGGGTGCAGTGGGATATGCAGGGATGGAGGCCACCAGCACTGCACCAGGTCCCCCTTGGTCCCATCCCATGGGCAAAGCGAGGCTGCCTGCAGGTTGTCTTCCTCCTCCTCCTCCTCCTTGGTGCAAGCCGGCTGCTGTCCCAGCGGGTGCTCCTTCCTGTCCCACCTCCGTCACCAGCAGCAGCCCCGGAGGATAGCAGCGTGCAGGGAAGGGGAGAAGGGGAAATGAGCTCCCTGGGGGTGCCGGGCTTCATAACAACGCAGCCGTCCCTGCACTGACGTCAGGTCTCCAGGTAGGGTGCAGCAGGGCTTGCTCTGGTGCCACAAACACCTCCTGGGCTGCAGGGGGCTTTGTGAGGACCCCCAACATCAGCCCTGCTCCTGTAGCATCCTAGCTGTGTGCTTGCATCTCACCCTGCACTGCAAACTGCTGCTGGGTTGGGGAAACACCTGCCTGGGGCCGCATCCTGGCCAGCCCAGCACACGGTGGGGATGGGCTGAAAAGACCCCACCAGCCTCTGCAGCCAAATGTGCGTAGGGTGGGGACCGGCTGCTCCCTTGCTGGGGGGAGACCTGGAGCCCCCACGGGGATCAAACCCCCTCCCCACGACCCCACCGCCCTTGGCGCTGCCTCTCACCTGTAGATCCTGTACCTGGTGGTGAAACCCTGCCGGTAGCGCTCCGTGAAGTCCACGTACTCCTGGGCTCGGTAGAAGGGACCCCGGTCGGTGAGGAGCCAGTCCAGGGGTGCCCGGCCGGGAGAGGATGAGGATGGGGACGAAGGGGACGCGGCGCCGGCGGCATGCTGCTCAGGCACCGCGCCGCCCGCCCCGCAGCATGCACTCAGGGCCAGCAGGGCCAGCGGCCACGGGAGCATCGGGGGGGGCCCGTCAGCACGCCGCAGGTCCTGCCGCCCCATGCTGCTGCCGCCCGGCCGGCTTCTTCATTCTCTCGCCCCGCCGCGCTCCTCAGGGACGGGCCCTGCCCTGCAACGGCACCGAGTGGGGGATGGATTGTGAGAATGGGGCAACCTCATCCTGGTCCTGCTGGCCAGAAGTGACAGGCTAGGTGGGGACAATTCCTCCGCCCCAAATTGACATGGGGCATGGAGCATCTGGGGGATGCACCATGAGGATGTGTAGGTCATCTGGGGTGGCTGCACAAGCTTCTCATCTACCCTGCAGCTGCCTGGGCTGACCGCATCAGTGTCTTGAGGCCAACCAGCATTTATCATGAGCTGAGACCCTTCTGGTGGTAGCATTGGCGCCGAGCATCTTAAACACGGGAGCAGCAGCCTGGGGTAAGAGCCCAAATTTGCCTTTTGCTCGCTGGAGCCGCGAGGCGCGTGGCTCCCAGCTGGCCAGGCTGGGGCAGGGAGAGGCTTCCTGCCTCGTGCCGCGAGGGCTGGCTGCCTGAAAACCCGCTTCAAACAGAGCCGAGTTCAAAGTCAGCGCAGGAACATCAGAACTGACTTGTTCTTCATTAGCCGATGTAAATGCTGGGCGTAAAGATATGGAACTGGGCCAGGGCGGGGAGAGCCGCTGCCCACTCCTGAGCCGGGGATGGATGCAGGGAGGGCTCCCGGGCTTATCTCTGGAGCCCAGCAAAGGCTGCAGACTTCAAATGGCCAGATCTGGGGCTTACCCTGCCCGCCTGGCAGCTTTGTGCTCCATCCCCAGACTCTGCTGCAAGTTAAAACCTAGGAGAAGCCCCCAGCAGCAGGCTAGCTCTGAGATGGGACAAGGTTTTGGGGACCCCATAGCCACCGTGTTTTCATTCCCCGTAGCAGGAACCACCAAACACTCGCCAGCCCCACGCTCTGCCGAACAGGGGCTGTGGTGGATGAATCACCGTGATTAAACACGTATTATTATATTTTTTTTTTCCCCACCTCTTCTATTTTTAAACCCTTAAGGGTGCGTGTTGATGATGCAGGCTCAGCTGGATCCCTGGCACTTGTGAACAAAGCAGAGGGGCTCGCCGGGGTGCCGGGACAGCCGCCTGCGTGCAGCCTGGTGGTGAGACCGCGGGTGGAGGCGTGCACACCAGGGTGCGGTAGGTGCTGCGCACGTGAGAATCGCTGCTGACAGAAGTGTGACAGGCCAGGCGGGATGGGAAGGCACCAGGGGTGGCTATCCCGCACCATCGTTACCATATTTATTATTTATGTTGGTGGTGGGTTAAGTGAAATCAGGATGGACGTACAGAAGCAGGGGACAGCAAAGCTCTTTGGTAGCAAGTGACCCCCTTGACCTCACTACTAGAGCTGGAAATAACTTCCTAATCACTTATCCTTGATCCAAAAGAATGGAGATTTGATAAGAAGCATCTGACTACCCCTCTTTTTTTTATTTTTTTTTTTTGATTTAGGGTTTGTATCACAAAAGCTGGAGAACTTCCAGCTTGCTAATTATTTTTTTTTCCTTCCCCTTTTTCTATAAAAACCTTAAAGCAAAGGAAGAGACGGGCCAATGCAAATATTCTTGGCAGACCTGTCCAGGACCACAGCCTGCTTCCTGGCCAGGCCTGCCTGGTCTCCTTGCAGCCTTGTGTCCCCACTGCCCACAGGACGAAGCCCGGGGTCCCTTTGATGATGTCCCACGCCTGTCCCCCACACCACTGGTCGTATGAGCTGCATCTCAAAAATAACTTGCTGTAAATTTCCACCTCTCGAGGCTCCCTCCTCCCCCTCAGGTGCCCATGAGCAGCGGGGCTGAGCCACAGGAGCCCCATGCCAGCAGCAGCACCCTGCTGCCTCAGGCCACATCATGCTCGCTTCAATGCCAGCGGTGAAGCAGCTCTGGAGCCACGCGCTCCACTGCTAATCAAGCGGAGTTCGATAATTAAGACATTAGCTAATTGTCAGGGACATTAACATTGATTTCTGCCCTTTCACGCTGCAGACACTGATCCGGCCACGTACATGCCGCACAAGGCGTGCGCCGGGGAGAGGCTGGGCTGGCTCAGGGTGCATCGAGCACCCCACGAGCACCCCTGGTGTGGGTGCCCCAGCACCCCCTGGGACAGGGCCAGCCATGAAGCAGTGATGGGGGAGCACTGAGCCCCACAGAGATGCCTCTTAGTGGGAATGCAACCTGAACCGAGTCACCTTCCTGTTAAATGCAGGGACGGTTTATCAAATTAAGGCCGCTTAAGAGAGGCTGGGCAGAGGCTAAGTGCAGTTTAGTGCCTGGAGTGGGCTGACTTGGCTGCGTGTGCCAATGCAAGCTGAGCCACCAGCCCAGCTCTGCCCCCACCCAGGGCCACGCAGGACCCAGCCCTGCCTCTTCCCACCCACGCCTGCATCGCGTCCCGAGGAAGCGCCGGGGCTGCATCGATCTGCCAGGGGAAGGACGGGCGCGAGCCAGGCACCGCCGTGGCGGCAGCGGCGTGGTAATGGGCAGCAAAGCGGGCACGGCGGGGCGCTGGCAGCGGGCCCGCAGCTCCCGAGCACGGGGACAGCCACCTCCCAGCCTGCTGTCCTTGCCTGAGCGGCGGCGTTAGAGATCCCAGCCACCGCTCTGAGCCCATCCCTGCTTCTTGCTATTGCAAAGGGGCTTCGGTAAGTCAGTGCCTTGCCCCCTCACAGCCCAGCAGGCTGGTTAAGAAACCTGCAGGACTCTGTGAATTGGGCTCCTTTTATTAGCTCTCCTTAGAGTGAGGAACTTTGAGGAGAAAGCAAAGGAAAATGTCAGAAAATCCCCGGACTCAGGGAGCGAAGGATTTGCATAAGACATCAAATGAGATGAAGCCCGGGCTGCGGTGGAGGGAGGTGGCAGCTGGGCGCCCCACACCACACCGGTGCCATGTGCTGTGCCCTCTGGCTTCGCTTGCTGGAGACTTTCACACCCGCAGGCAGGAGCCCTCTGAGCAGAGCGATGTGGAGCACGGCTCCCTCCAGCGCAGCAGCGGCTCCTCCAGCCTCAGGCCGAGCTCCCAGCCCCAGGCATCCCCGCGTCCCCCTCCCCGCTGCCAGGGTGGGCACCGGTGCGAGGCGAGGAAGCTCCCAGCCACCCCTCTCCCTGCTTAGTGTCACCAGCGTGGCACCGGGTGTCAGCGAGGCACGGCAGCAGCCGGGCACGGGCAGCCTGGGGAACACGGGGCTGGTGCTGGGATGAGATGTGGGGTGTCAGCGGGGCCCCCCCAGATCTCCCCAGCCCTGCCCTCATGCCGGGCTCAGCCCGCTGCTCTCGGAGAGCAAACACGCCCTTGATCCCCCCCCAAAACCTATCCTGGGGAGAGCGCAGGGGGGTCCTCGGCACCGACCCTCCCGGCTGCAGACGGAGGGGGGACACTGACACCTGCCGGCAGGTCCCGCAGCGCCCGGCCCGGCCCCGGGACCACCGAGGGGGGTTTGGGGGCACCCCAGGACCCCCAGCACCTCCAGCCCGTGCCAACGCAGCGCTCGGGGGGAGAGGGGGACATAGCGCGGGGCTCCCCCGAAAAGGGGAGGCAGAGCTCTCAGAGTTTGGGTTCCTCCCGAAATTAAAGACCGGGGGGGAGCAGGGGAAGAGCCGAGCCCCCGCTCCCCGAGCCCCCACTCCCGGCCCCACACGGGCATCCCGCATCCTCCCCCTCTCGCCCCGGGAACCGTGCGGCGGCACCGAGGCCGGGAGCCCCCTTATCCCCCTCCCCCCCGGCTCCCAGGGTCCAGCTGTTGATCGCTGCGTGCCCGGCGGGGTGGGGGCGCGTTTGGGCATTTTAGAGGGCACCTTCCCCGCTGCTGCCGTCCCGGGGCTCTCCTGGCCCCGGCGCGGCTCGCAGCCCCCCGCTGCCCCCCAGCCCCCCCGGGGGCAGCTCCGCGCTCCGTCCCGGGACAAACCCGGCCGCAGGGGCTCGTCCCCCCCGGGACAAGGTCACCGAGCGGCGGCAGCGCATCCCTAGCGGGCTGCCCGCGGGGAGCAGGGGGGGACACAGGCAGCGTGGGGCACCCCACCGCCCTGCCTCAGCATCCCGATAATCGCGACATCATCCTCATCCCGAGCTCCGGCCGCCCCCCGGGGATGCTCCGCGCTCCCGAGGGCTTACCCCAGGCTCCGGGGTTCTCCGTCCCGTCCTGCCCCGTCCCGTCCTGCCCCGTCCCCTCCTGCTCCGGCTCAGCCCCCCCGGGCCCGGCCCCGCCGCCCCATGGCGCGGAGCCCCCCGGCGGGCAGCGGCCACCCGGGTCCCGCCGCGCTCCGCGGCCGCCGCCGCCGCCTCCACGCTCGCCCTCGGCCGCCCCCTGATATATGCACGGGCCGCAGCCAATCAGCGGCGCCGCCTGCCTCCCCGGGCCCTCCCATTGGTGCTCCCGCGGCCGCTCGCCTCGTGGGGGCGCGGGGGGCGCGGACACGCGTGGGGGGCGCGGGGCGCTCCGGGCGGCTGCGGCGGGGAGAGCGCGGAGCCGGCAGTGCCCGTGGTGAGCCCCAGCAGGCGGCAGCCCCCCGCCTCCAGCCCGCTGGCTGCATGTCCCCTGAAAGGGGAGGGGGTCCCCCAAAAGGGGGGGTCCCCCAAAAGGCGGGGGTCCCCCCCCGAAAAGGGTTTCCCCTGGGAAAGGGTCTCCACGCAGCCCCGCGCTCCTCCTGCGTCCCACGGCCGGGTATTGCAGAGCTGGGTTTGGGGACGAGGTGGGTGGTGTTTGGGGGGAGCGGGCCCGGCGTGGGGGGCTCCCTCGCGTCGTTTCCCACGGCCAGTTCCTCCACTCGTGTCATTTCCCACGGTCATTTTCTCTGCTTGTGCCCTTTCCCATGGTCTATCCCTCCACGCGTGTCATTTCCCAGGGCCAGTTCTTCTGCTTGGGTCCTTTCCCACAGCCAATTCCTCCACTTGTGTCTTTACCCACGGTCTGTCCCTCTGCCCGTGCCCCCTGCCACGCGTTATTTTCCTCCCACGGCAGGGGGATGCTCCTGGGCAACAGCCGCCCCCCCAAGTGGGGACCCCGGGGGTCCCATCGGCTTCCCGCTGGTTGGGGCAGGGCTTTGGGGTCGGTTTCTGGGCCCCACTGAGCAGAGAGCCGTGGGCAGCCTGCCAGGGGGCTTCTGCCCCCAAAGAGAAGGCCAGGCCCCATCTTACAAAACACTGCTGTGGGTTTTTACTGTATTTTTACTTTTTTTTTTTTTTTTTTTTTCCCCTTATCTTCCATTATATAGCCTTTATATTGTCTTTGTATTTTTCCTTATTATTTCTTTATATTTTTCCTTATGTTTTCCTCATATTTTCCCCTATATTATCCTATATTTTTTTCCATTTTCTCCCCATTTATTATATTAAATAATATAAAATATTACAAAATCCACATCACTTTTATTTATATTATATATAAAAAAACATAAAATATTATATTTTCCCATATTCTCCCCATCTTTTTTCCTTATATTCTATCCCCCCCACCCCGCTATATTTCCTTCACGCTCCCCTTCTGCCCCCCCCTTATTTCCCTTTACATTTCCTCCACCCTTCCCTTACACCCCCCTTTCATTTTCCCTTACATTTCCCCGCCGTGCTGGCAGCAGTTCCGTACCGGGCCGTGTGTGTGCAGTGTCCCCCGTGTCCCCCACTCCCTCCTCCCCATCCTTTCCCAACTCCGAAAGCACCCTCCCCATTCAACGAGGCTGAGATTGAGAACGGGGCGGGGAGGGGGGATTTAATTTCCGGCGAACCGTGCCGTGCCGAGCCGTGCCGTGCCGTGCCGTGCCGAGCCGTGCCGTGCCGTGCCGCACGGGGAGGCGCCGTGCCCCGCGTCCCCGCCCCTCGCCGCCGCCGCCCGGCCGGGGCTCGGAGCGGCGGGGCTGCGGGATGGCTTGGGCCGGGCTGTGCGCCCTGCTGGCCGGGTGCTGCCTGGCGGCGGGCAGCGGCCCCGCCGAGGCGGCGGCGGAGGCGGCGGCCAAGGAGCTGGAGTGCAAGCTGAAGAGCATCACGGTGTCGGCGCTGCCTTTCCTGCGGGAGAACGACCTGAGCATCATGCACGGCCCGTCGGCCGCCGAGCCCAAGCTGCTCTTCTCCGTGCGCAACGACTTCCCCGGCGAGATGGTGGTGGTGGACGACCTGGAGAACACCGAGCTGCCCTACTTCGTGCTGGGTGAGCCGAGCATCCCCAGCATCCCCGCCCGGGGGGCTCCTCCCTGCGGCATCCCTGCCCCGGCCGCCCCGCCGCAGCGTGCGCTCCCGGAGGCCGGGGCCGGGGAGGGGGTTTGGGGGGCTCCCTGCGCCTCTCCCGGGGCGGCATCACGGGGGCCGCCACCCTGGGGCTCGCCCCGGTCGGCGGCCCGCAGCCCGAGGCCGGGGGGAGGCCGCCGGAGCCCCCCCGAGCGGAGGCCGGTGGGAAAATGTCCCCGGCGGTCCCCACGCTCTGCCCGCGGGGGCCCTGCCACAGCCCCCCCGGGTCCCCACGCCGCGGCCTGCTCGCGTGGGCCAGGCTGCACTCCCCCCCCCATGACCAGGTACCTCCCTGCGCTGCCTGGGCTCCGTTTCCTCAGATCTGGTGGCCTCATTCTGCTGTGTGTGTTTTATAGCCATATATATTTTTATTTATTTTTTTATTGTCATCCAAAAGCTGACCACTTGCTGCTTTGTTTGTGCTGGGATCAGAGCAAGGCCTCCGCCACCCGGACGCGGGCACCCGCTCCCCTTGGCGCCAGCCGCGCTGTAGCAGCCACTGCAATTTTTAATTTTCAGTGATATTTGTGCCGAATACCAATTTCCTACCAACCCCCCATGTAAGCCCTGGGTGGGCTCCACAGCTGCACCCCCGCCGTGTCTGTGCGTGCCTCCTGTGCACCCTGCCAGCACCTTTGGGTGCCCCGTGACGTGTTCAGTATGCCCCCCTTGCCTGCGTGCTGTCCCCAAAATAATGTGCTGGCGAATGGCTTTGCATGCTGATGGCCACCTCCTGCAACGGCCCCTCTCTGGGTTGTGTCCCCAGTGCTTTGTCACCCTCCCGTCCCCCAGACCTCCTGCAGAAAACCCGTGGTCCTGGCTCAGAGTAGCGCTGGCTGCTGCACGGGCATCCCCCTGCTCCCATGGGAACGGCAGAGGAGGGTGCAGGGATGGAGATGCCATGGGGGGGAGGTTGGGGGACACCCCTGGTTTTGTGCCCAGGGAATGGGGGATGGCTGGAGGGGGCTGTGGGATGCGATGTCCCCACCCGTGGCACAACTCCTCTGTGTGATGCTGCGGCGGAGGCCAGGGAGCGTTGCTCTGGCAACGGGGCCGCAGCGCAGCGGATGCTGCGGAGCCGCGCACGCGTGGCATTGACGCCCCAAAAGCAGCACGGGCTCTCGTCCCCTCCTCGGACCCGCTCCCGAGGAGCCGGACACACATGGCTCTGGGGCGTGGGACGCTCCTGCCCTTCGCATCCGGGGCTGGGATGCGTGGTGCTGCATGGGGAGGGGTCCCAGGGTGCGTCGTGGTGGGCTCTGCTGTGATATCGGTCCCCTGCGAGCCTGCGGGTGCCTGGGGCTGTGGCAGGGTGCGGGGGTGCTGGAGCAGCAGGATGGGCACCCCGGGGGCTCACTGTCCCCGTGGCTTTGCCTGGGTGACTCCTTGCTTCGTCTCCGTCCCTCCCAGCAGGGGATGTGCCAGCTTGGCATGGCCACCTTGTGCAGTGTCATTATTGTTATTATTATTATTGTTGTTGATATTATTATTATTGTTGTTGTTGTTGTTGTTATTGCTGTTACCATTATTATCATCATCACTGCCGTCATCATCCTGGGTGCTGTGCTGGCTGGGGGAAGCCCTCCAGTGCACAGAGGTCTCACAAGACCCAGCCTTGCTACCTCAGGGGCCGTGTCCTCTGCACCTGGAGAGCCCCCAGCCCAAGAAGCCCCTGGGGCAGAGGAGCATCCCTGGCTGGTGCTGAGCACTCTCATTCACTTTGCACCAAAGCTAGCATGGATTTATCCGAGGGCAAACATGGGCATAACCGTGTTACTCTGTGAGCTTGCCCCAATTTCTTTACAACCCCCTTGGGTGCCCTGGCAGCTCCCTGTCCTCCTTGGAGTCTTCCCAGGGGGTTGGAAAAGTTGCTTCAGGGAGTCCATGAGCTCCATGAGCTTGCTGGTCCCCGCTCCGAGTTCCTCCCAAAGCAGAGGGATAGCAGGTTGTTTGTGGGGTTTTATTGCCCCCGTTTATTGATGGGGGGGCACTGGGCAGGGACTGCAGCTGCTCAGGGGTTTGGTGCCCCGTGTTCGCATGGCAGCATCTCAGACACGTGCACAGCACCTCCCGTGCTCACTGGCACGCACTGGGAGGTGGGGATGGAGCAGCGCCCTGCTTCGTCCTTATTTAAATCGGGGGAGCCTCAGTCGCTGCCTTTCATCTCACTTGGTGCTCGTTGCATTAGTTATGGCTTTCCTGAAGGAAGGCTGCCTCTCACCGCTCAGTGGCCATTAAGAAATGCTAATTTTCAGCTCAATATTCCCTTTCTGCCAACCTTCGCAACCCCTTCTTCCTGGCCCGTTGGCTCGGCGGCATCAATCCGCATTTGATATGTCATTAGCTGGCTGCGCACTCAGGCGGGCTGCGGACTTCTTTGGTCCCTTCCCTCTCAGGTTATAAACGGCAAGCGGGGTATTTCCGAGCAGCCTGGCTTCCCGTGGCAATGCAATTAAAAATGCACAAAAGGCAGCATCTCTGCCTCCTTTCCCTTCTCATCAACGTACCAAAGAGGAGTCGCGAAATGCGTTTGGTGCACAAAATGGGCTCGAAGCACGAGAATGCTGGGGAGCTGAGCTGGTGGGTTCAAGATGCCAAAATGTCCTGTTCTCCCTGGGTTTGGATGAGCCAAATGAGCTTTTTTTGCCTACCCAGTTTGCAGCCACGCTGAGCTGCTCTGGGACAGTGGCACCGTGTCCCCTCGTGTCCCCAGAAGTGTCCCCTGCTGCCCGGGCCTTGGCTGGCCGCCTCACCTGCTCAGCAGACAGATGCTCCCAGCCCCAGTGACTTTAATGGATTATCATAAACTCGGGCCTTAATACAAGCTGTCACAATTTCAAATTATCTTACTTTCAAATTAAATAGATTCCTTTTTAAATACAAAATCAATTCTAATTTTTTAGAGGGGTGAGATCTTTCAAAGGCACTGATGAGCTGGGCATATTTAACCGCTGCAGGATATCTCCCTGAAATACCTAACCATTTCTTGCCCTTTTAATTAATTTATTTATTTTTCTATGCTTTTATATTTTCTCTGCTATGCTCTTGGCTCTGCTGTAGGGTGCTTGGGGGCATTGAGGTCAGGGTGGCAGCGGGACGGACCCCCAAGGGGCAGGTGGTGCTTGTTACTTTGGTCACCCAAAGCGCCTCCTTCCTGTGGCAAAGCCATGGGGAGCCCTTAAACCTCCCAACACCCAAAGCTGCCTCTGCCCACAAGGAGCAGAGCTCCCATCACTTGCCTGCCACGTGTGTCAGGCTGAAAGTGGTGTTCCTTGATGGTCACATCCTCCCTCCACCCTGAAATAAAATAATGGGGAGCTCTTTGCACACCGAGGCGATCCCCGTGCCCAAACCATGGCTCGGCTTCATTTCTGGGGAGGTGAAGGCACCCCACCTTTGCTGATGGAGCTCCCCTTCCCCATCCCCATCTCCTGTCCCCAAGGCTAGGGCACGACAGTGGGGTGCAGTGGGGCTGGTCCACCCTGCCGTGGGACCCACAGCATCGCATTGGTGCTAACCTTGCACCTGAGAATAGGTGTAATGGTGAAATAATGGAGCAAATATTAAGAAATTCTTAAGTACCCAGAGAATAACCGAGTTAAATTATACCAGAGGAGCTCAATTGCCTTGCTTAGATTGATTGAATTACTAAATGAGCCTGACTAATGGAATGGAGTGGATATATCGGACTTTTACTCAAGATCCTGAAATAATTTCTCTAATAAGATTGTGAGCCATTAATTGAACTTGGCTTTGATCCTGGACACTGTCGCATGCACCGAGACCCGCCGCTATGATCTATGCTCCCGCGTTCCTGCAGCTGGCGGGATGATGTCCCTGGCGCCCTAACACTGCGTGGTGCAGGGTGCTTCCGTCCGTGCCGATGTTTGCCACCTCCTCTGTTCTCCAGCGAACATCTGCCGGTCATCGCTGAGGCCTCAGTGCTGCAAAATCTCCTCTCTCTGCTGCTTTGGCACCTGATTTTCATGCTGAAGGCACCCTCACAGCCCCCCACTGCCCCCTTGGCCGGGAGCGAGTGTTTCGGTGGCATACCAGCTATGGAGGGCTGCTGTATATTTTATTTATTTATTTTTTTTCCTGGAAAAAAAAAAAATTGGGATTTTGTCTCTGGGAACCCGTTGCCACAGCAACCGTGCATCCAGCCAGCTCCAGCGGCAGCGGGGCTGGGGCATCTCCCTGACCCAGAAAGCAGTGGGGGGAGCCCACTGCAGAGCTTGTGCCACTGCCACTGCCCTGGGGCTCCGTGGGCGTCTGGCTGTGGGGCAGCTGCGGGGGTCTGGTTCCCCCCGTTTTGGCTGCTAGGTGAGCAGAACGATGCTCCCATCTTGCTGAACTCACAGCCTTATTCCTCACTCCCATCCCCACAGAGCCCTGTCCCTTGTGGATGCAGTTTCGGGGGGCATGCTGCCTGCGTGGGTGCTTCAAAAGCCCTCCAAAGCTTTGCCACTCCGCCACCTGCCTCTGCTCTGCCGTCCCCAAGCCAGCAGGTTTTGCTCCTGGGCTCCATCCCATTTCCCACCTTCTGTTTAATTTTTTTAGGACTGCTTATCCAGCTAAACGGGGCACAGGGCAGTCATTACTGGGGGGCAGCATCTCGCTGCAGAGGAGCCCTTCAGATGAAGGGATTTTTACCTCCCAGGACTAAGGAGGCGTCTGGGTACTGGCAGCTCTGTCATTGCAAATGGAGCGTCCTTTTACTGGCACGTTGCTGGGGCTCGCGCCCAGCAGCAGCATGCAGGTCGGGAGGATTTTCCTAAAAAAAGGGAAGAGTTTGATTGCTCGTTGCTGGCTGCTCGGTGTCGAGAAGGGCTGGTCACTAGCTGGTGGTGGCACGTCGGTCACAGAAGCCTGGGTGTGTGACCGTGGTGCAGGAGGAGGCATGGTCCCTGTGCTGGCAGGCTCTGAGGCATTTCAGTAATTAGTATGACTAATGAGCATAGCAGAGCAAGCAGATATCGGGGATGTAGAGAGCTGGCTCTGCTCCTGCGGGGAAGCGATCCAGCTGAAAACCAACCCGGTAGGAGAAGGAGATGGAGAAGGGTTGGAGAAGGTGGCAGGAGGTGTTACGGACAGACCAGCCCTGCCTTTTCAGGGAGATTCTGGGTGGGATTTGGTGGTGTTTGAGCACGGGGGAGCCTGGAAGGGTCTGGCCAGCCCTGGGGTGGCCACACAGAGCTTGGTTTTCCCCCAAAGTAGCCCTGCTCCAAACGGTGGCCTCATGGCCAAGTGTCCCTCTGGTCCCCCCTGCTCATCCAGGGCCGGTGGTGGCACCTGGAGCGGCGGGCACCGAAAAACCCGACCGAGATGTCACCGTCACAACACGGTGGCTGCCTGGGAAGGCAGATATTAGCAACCCCGAAATATCCCGGGGACAGGCTCTTGTGTGATGGGAGACAGTTACCATGGAAACCTCCTTCAAATGAAAAAAAAAGAAAGAGAGAGGGAGAGAAAAAAAAAAAAACGAAATTTAAAGCAGCCCTTGTAGCTCAGAGGAACTGTAGACCTTATTATGGGTTTTGGCACCCCCCCTTTCCCTTTTATTTGTTCCAGCTAACAGCTCCAGGAGACAAGCCAATTAATTTGAACATCCCGAGGGGAGCGGGAGGGCGAGGGCACGGCTCTGGCAACGCGCCGCCGGGGCTCAGAGCCACCCTTCTCCCTCCGTGGGGGGCTCAACGGATGCACCAGGGGGACAAATCAGCCCAGTGGGCTTTGGTGGGCCGGGAGGACATCTGGGGAGGGAGACGTGGTGGTCCCAAGTTTTCTTGCCAGGGTCTGCTTGGCAGCTGTGCTCCCACGGGGGGCTAAGCCCGGCTCAGCGCGGCGCTTCCATGGTGCCCAGTCCCCTAATGATGTCCCCAGCGTCCCCAGCCACGGGGAAGCCTCCTGGAGATGCTGGCTGTGCGCAGGGAGCCCACGTGCTGCAGAGCCTCCCCGGAGCCTGCCTCCCAGCAGCACTCGTGCTGGTGGGGAGCTGTTGTCCCACCTGTGGGAGGGCGGTGGCGTTTCGCAGGAGAGCACAGGTGGCTCCTGGCAGCACACCTGGATGCAGCTCCCCGGGCTTTTCCCTGGTGCTCAGCGCAGAAGCAGATGGGTTTGGTGCTGGAGAGCACCCATTTTTTTGGCACAGGTTGGTGGTGAAGTTTCAGCAGGTCTCTGAGATGCGTGGTTCAGCAAGCACAGCAGCAACTGCAGCTTTGTTTCAGGACAAAAAGCAACCCAACTTTTTTTTCTTTTTTTTTTTAAGTCTTTTTAGAGGGAGATGCTCTCTCCCTGGGTGCGCATCACGCCTTGGCCACTCAGACCTGAAGGACCTCAGTCCTGTTGGGTGGATGATGGAAATGCTGGTGGGTATGGGAGAGAAACATCGCTCGAGTCGTGTCCATTTGCTCAAACCCTTCCCAGATCTGGCTGTAAAAGCTTCTCCTTATTATGTTTCCCACTTTCCTTGCTCAGAGTAAGGTGCGTGGCTGGTTATCAGCCAGAGGACTCTGCCTCTTCAGAAGGACAAAAAATCATTAAAATCTTTTTCAATTAGGTTTCAAACACGAGGAACATCCTTTGGGTCAGAGGAGGCGGTGGGCGAGGGTGGATCTGGCCCCAAGCATCCCTCCTGTGTCCTCCTCCCCCCCCCCAGTGGCAGCTGCACGGGGGAGAAGGGAGCCCTGGGGATAAAGAAAAGCTGTGTCTGGCAGTGCAGGAGCCTGCAGTTCGCCACAGCCTGGAGTCTGGCAGGGCTCTGTGCTCTCCAGATGCCTGAAACACAGCTTGCTCCTCGATTGGGTTTAATTGCACTTGTTTACCGAAATGCTGCATATTTGCTAAAACGGGGTGCAGCGTCCCTCCAGCCCCGCTCTCAGCACCCCAGCTCCATCCCCGATGGCACGCCGGGATGGCAGCATTGCCCTGACAAAACCAGGATGCTTTCCTCTTAATTTTTCCCCCCAGCTTTCTCCCCACAGCCTCGCTCCCTGCCTGAAGAGCCCGGCAGGTAAACGCCGCGCTGCCCTGACGCGCAGCCACGATCCAGCCGAGGCGTGCTGGAGATGAAGAGCCCTGTTACATAACTCGGACTGCAATGCAGAACCCTCGTTTATATGTTTAATTATCCCATTCCCCCTCCCTGCTACGTAGCAGAGGGGCTGGCGTGTGAGTGTGGGGTGCCGGCGGGTGAGGATGATGCAGGAAAGCCTTCCTCTGCCACCCCGTCCCTCGGCCATCGCGCTGCTCCTGCTCCCAGCCAGCTGGAAGGGACTGGGCCCATGGTCTCTACCCCTGAGCTGGGTGGGAGAGGGGTCTAAAAACGTGAGGAGAAGGGGTTTGGATCTTCAGAGGTCTCCAAGGGCAGAGCTCTGCTGTGGTTTGTCTGCCTTTTATCCCCCCCTTCCGAGCTCCCACTCTGCACTTTCTGTCCTTCTGACAAAGGCAGCCAGCTCCGAGCAGCTTAGGCTTCAAAGTTCCCAAAATAACAAAGGTTAAAATATATTAAAGAGAGGGAAAAAAAAAAATCAAAAATTGCTACAAGATCAAGTCAGTGCCCTGCTTGCACCTGGGCTCGGTGCTTCAAAGAGACTGTGAGGAGCCCCCGTGGCATCCACTTTCTGCGAGCAGCAGCTCAGGGCTGATGTCTTCATCCTCCTGAACCCCTCCTCTTCCTTGTGCCTTCATCCTCCTGGAACCTTCACCGTCTTGGACTCCTCATCCTCCTGGCACCGTGGGGAATTCCCTGGGGATCAGCCCACAGAGAGGGGAAGGGATGGGAGGGGAGGGGAGGCTCAAGGGGCAGGTGACACAGGTGTCCCCTCAGCCCGTGCCCACCCACCCATTGCCCCTTGCAATGCAGGTGGGCAGAAAACTCCTTGTGGGGAGGCTCTGTGCTCAACTTGGTGCTTGGTGCCTCTGCTGGCCCCGCTGATTTATATAGATCATCAATATGACAATTATATACACCTGCAGATTTAATTACCTCCATTTTCGTCAGGCAGTGACAGATTTATACCTCTATTCAGTTCCTGTAAATCTGAAACAAGCTTGACTAGACCCAAAAGTCCTCACATTGATCACCGCGCGCTGGCTGGTCTCTGGCCCTCTTGACAAGCTTTTCTCTCAAGAGTGATAAATTCAAGATGCGCAGACAACTTTTTCCCCTTCTACATCTTTCTTCCCTGATTTTTTTTTCTTGCCTCCTCCCTGTCATCTTCAAGCCTCTCCACAAACTTGAAAGTGGAGCTTGAAATTGATAAGTGCTCCTAAAGGCTGAGGGGTTTATGGCACTAGGCTGCAGTTGGCTCTAGCCCATACAGCACCTTCTCCATCCCCTGGGACCGGTGTCAGAGGAGATGGGAGGAAGAGGAGACCCACCTCTTAGAGAAACTCTTGGCACAGGAGTGTGCAGGGTTATTTTGGTCCCGTGTGCCCCATCAGACAGGCAGGTCCCCATGGCAGACGCTCAGTGAGCGGCCGCGCTCATTTCCTGTGCCGAGGACGCCAAAATGATGTCTAATTCTCCCGACCTCTTGGCCTCGGTGTAACGAGCACTTAAACAAATTAGTCTGCGGGAGCGGGCTAGATTTACCCTTGAAGTGAGGTCCGTGTCGTCGCTGTAATGCATCCCCCTGCCTCCCCCGCCTGCCCCGCCACCGCTGCTGCTGGCCCTTGCTGTGCGTTGCAGGAGTTTCTCCAGCTTGGATTTGCCTCTGGGCTGCTGGCCTCGATCGCTGCTGGTGTATCTGTCTTCCCCAAAATTGGTTCCTTTCTCAGTGCTTTCATGCTTTATGGTGGATGAAACATAGTCTTTTGTTAGTTTTTCCATTCCTAATTCTTGCAAAGTGAGAAATAGTGAATAATCATTGCCTTTTCCACTGCTCCACTGGCTTTATGATTTTATAGGCTTTTATCATCTCCCTGCTCAGTTGTTTGTTTTCCTTGCCGAGGAGCCCTAGCACAGTTGGTTTCTCTTCTCCACAAACCACTTCTGACATCTCCGCTTCCTTGTCTCCCCCCCTAAGCCCCTTTTGCTGCCTCTGTTATGAGATGCCTGACCTGAATCCTGCTGGCAGCTTTCAAGAGTGGCGTGCTGTCACCAAACTTGCATTTCACCTGCCCACTTCCTTGCCCACTTTTCCTCTAGCATTTCACAGCTTTGGCTTCGAGGAGCCTAAATTTAGCACTGGTGACCAACTTTGTCATTCACCTCCTCTTCCAGCACGTTCCTGAGCAGCCGAGGTCCTGATGAAGATCTCTGTGGGGCGCCTTGGTAACCTCCTTTTTTCTTAAGGAGTAACCTCTTACCTCCTCTGCCTGGTGGGCTTTGAGAGGACTTTCCTTCTTGTAATCTCCCTATCTGGGTTCTCCGGAGAGATGTGAGGGCTGATTTTGACAAGAGCTCTTTGAAACGGGTCCATCAAACTGGATCACCCTTATCTGCTGGCTCACAGTGCTGCGTGACCCACATTCACCCACGCACCTACTGGCTCCTCTAACAGACTGTGCTGGGCAGAAGTAGGATTTATTGGTCTGTAATTTCCATGATGCACAAGAGCTCTTTTAAGAGATTGGGGTCTTTTCCATCAAATTTGTTCCTCTGGTTGGTCGCTTGCTCTTTCTGAGCAGTCAGTGGTGTGTCAGTTGTCCTCTCCGGTGCTTGTAAGTGAGCATCAACGAGGACGAGCAGTTCATGCTCTGCTTCTGTCCCTTTCCTCTAAAACCTCTTTGCTCTAAAACCTCCTCCATGAGTACTGCCATTGAGCCAGCTCTGCTGCTGTGTCCATATGGAGGGCAAAGATGGGGAATGTGAAATCCCCTGTGCTCCTCCGATCGGTGCAGGGAACCCCCTGGCTGCATCTCCTCTTGGGTGTTCCTCCCCTGTAAATCTTCCTGATGTGGGCTATTTCCATGCCATTTGCTGGAAAAGTTTGCCTTTTTCCCAGTACTTTGCTCTTTGGCCATGATGCTTCCTAATTTCAAGTGTTAGAGAGCCCAACAGAGGCAGTGGGAGAGCTATGGGGCTCTCCAAGCCAGTAGACAAGAGTAGAGTGGGATCTGGAGGATGCTGATTCCAGTTTCCTAAAGCTGAGTCTGCCCTGGTATTTGCTGGGAGGCCAGCGCAGCAGTTTTCTGTGGCTAACTGGGAACTTTGCCATCGTTTGGGCTCTTTCTGTGGAGATCCATGCTTCCTTCAGGAGGAGGTGATACGATGGCATTGCAGGGTGTTGGGCTGGGATATCCACTGCAAATGTGGGCCTTCTGGGGATTTAAACATCAATTTTGCGTCTCTTCAGTTGCTGGCATGTATCCTATATATCATATATGTTCACGTGCTGTCACGGTGTGGGGTTTTGTGTGGTTTTCACGAGCTTGTCTTCCACATGTTGGTCCAGGACGTGGGTTTGTTCTCTTCCCACAGCCCCTATGTGTTTCCTGGTTGAGGTAAATGGGACCGAACTAACAAAACAGGAGTGAAAATCCACCAAATCCACCACCGACACATGTCCCAGCCTGCTTATCTCAGCCGTGCACATCAGCCAAGATTTTCGCAGCTTTTGGCCAAGATTGACAGAACTGGTGGAAAATAGCTTTAAAGGTGACGTTGCACAGTTGTGGTTGGACACATCTGTGGGTCTGCAGAGAGGAGCAATGGGACATGGCAGACTGTAGGGTCAGCAGCTATGGAGTAAAACTGGTCACCTTGAACCAGTTCCTGATGAATCAGGGTCCTTTGCTCTGGAAACGTGGCACAGTGTCACTCCAAAGGGTTGCTGTTAAAGGGAAGCGTTAGGGCCATGGCATATTTGGGATAAAAACCCCAGTTTGAGGGTAGAGTGTGAGTACAGCTTTGAAAAGCAACTCTTCGATGACCTTCCCAAAAGCAAAGGCACCCTATATTTCAAGGGGAAACCTGGCTAGCTGTCAACCTAGCTACAGCAGCCGAGGGCTCCACGTGCACCAGCCCCAGGTGCAGGCAGCGTGGTAGGGTGACATCTCTGACCTCTCCAGAGGACACTCCACTAGTAGCTGGGTGCCTTTTCCTCGAGACTCCAGGTTGTCCCATGCCTGTGGGTCTTGTGGAAATTTTGCCCCAAAATGCCGTCTCCTGACAGGTAAAATGAGGTTTGTTCTTGCTGGTTCAGGAAAGCTGGGTTGTCTTAAAAAGGTAGAGTGACCTCCAGAGTGAGCTGGTTTTCCTGCCTGACGTTGGGGAGGGGAAAAAAATGCAAATAAAATATGGATAGTCAGTGATGAATGTGATTTTGTTTAAACAGGCCCATAAAAACATGAATATCACCCCATGAAAGATGCGTCAGTAAAACCTCAGAAGTAAAACCTGCTCCTATACCAGGATATGGATTCTGACATCCCAACTGCTGAGGTCCCAGCGCAGGGCGAGCGGCTCACCATAGGGAGGGCTCCTGAGCCCTTGGGGGCCAAGGCTTGCTTCACCTGGGACAGAGCCTTTTAAAGGACCTGTGAGGTTCAGGCATGGAGCAAATGTGGAACTTAAATAAAAGCACAGTTAGGTTCCAGATGGAAAATAAGCCAGGTTTAAATGTTAATGAGGAAATATAAGTCCGAGTCAAAAGCTGCACTCTGCAGAGACTGACATTATGGCAGAGTTCATTTGACTAATCAGAGGCATCTATTAGTGCAAAACACTTCCAAATGGAAAGGAAAATTGTTTTGCCTTTTTTTTTTTTTTTTCCATAAAAAATGTTGGCTTGCATTTGTTTTTGAGGAGAGTTGCTCATTTTATGTGTTTTTCCTTCCTGAGGCATTGTGGGGGAAAGAGGATGGAGGAATGGCTCCGTGTTGGTGCTGGGACCCTGCTTTTGATGTTTCCTGGGCTTGGGCACGGTGTCTCTGTGTGCACACACAAACCTGGCCTTGCTGCAAAAGAGCATGCAGAGACGAAGGCCAGGGCTTGCTGCGGCTCTCCCCAGGAAAATGGGTTTATTGGGGTGATAATGAAGCAGGTGTAACTCCACCACCTGCAGCAACTTCATCCAGACTTCCCTGCTCTCCTCTCCTTGCCTCGCTCCTCCCCAGCCTCCCCTCACAGGTGGTGAGGGAGAGGAGCCGCCCTGGCCCTGATGTTGGAGGCACCAGATGGGGAATCTGGGGGCTGCTGCTCCTGTGGACGTGAGGAACCCGGGCTGCTTTCGGTACCAGGTGAGCGTGGCACAGCGTAATTAGTGGTCTCCTGCTGTTATTAACCCCTGACTCGGGCAGGCTATTTTTTAACAGAGGTGCAAGAAGTTAATAGTGGCGTTAATGGCTTCACATCCAAGGCTTTAATGAAAGCCAGGCGGGGACCAGGCCTATCATCAATATCTTTCAAACTTTGAACTTGAAATTATCCTCCTCCCTTCGCCCTTGGTTGGCTTTCTGCCTGCTCCGGGGTCTTTCTGCCTACTTTCCTCACCTCCTCTGGGATCAGCTGGGCCCGTGGCACCGGGCTGACACCCACCAGCTGGACAATGGGGTGGGCCCCCACCTGCCCCAGTGACAAGCTGAGCCCTGTTAGCACCCAGATAAATGGCCCCAGCAGGCTCTGGGGGGTGTGGTAGCATCTCTCACCAGCTGATGAGAGGTCTGCTTGGAGAGTGAGACAAGATGAAGCATGCTGGAGTGGGAGAGCAAAGATATGAGGTGGCTCTGTGTTGGTCTTGGTCTTGGTCTTTATCTTGGTCTTGCTGTTGCTTGAGCCAAGCTCCAGGAAAACTTTAAGGGGACAGGACAGCGTGGATAAATCTGTTTTTGAACAAAAATTGAGCATAATGGGGCAGCCAGAGAGCTGCCAAGACCCCTGGGGAGAGGAGGAGGAGGAGGAGGTCTGAGGATGATGCTCTCCAATCTGGTTCTGCAGGAGCAGAAGTGGAGGAGCAGCCTTGCCCCGTGGGGTGATGCCATGGTGGTGGTAGCCCACCTGTTTGGGGTGGTGGAGCTGACTCCTGGGATGCTTTCCTGCTCCCAGCACCTCTGACTTGTGGCCGATGCGGCGGCAGGAGGGAGTGCAGCGGGCTGGGAGGGGATCACACATGGGAGCTCCGCAGCTGGGTGGTGCTCTTTTAAATCTCTTAAATCCATTTTTTATTGAAATACATTTTTCTTTTAAAAATAAGCCCGTTTAAATAAATTTGAAATTATGACAACCTATTTTAAGGCCTAAATTTACTATAATCTATTAATCATTTAAATAACTTCCATCAAGGAGTCCTCCTCAAATATTAATGAGCTGAAGGGTGCTGCTTTTTCAATGATATGTCAGATCAGGGGAAAACATCTTTAACTCCAGCTTTCTAAATGTCACAATGTCATATACTTAGTATCTATTATTTCCAGTCTTCACAATGGGGGAAATGCTGGTATTTACATTTTTCCAAATGTCAGTACGTTGAGTTCCTGTTGTGCATAAAAGCCCTTGCCTTAATTACTCCTAATTTCACGTTAGCAGGCAGGTGCAGGGAGAATATTTTCTTCAATTTGAAATAGTTCATTTGAAGTTGGGAAGCCGTGGGGAGCTGAGGAGGCAGGGAAGCTTGTTTTCCCCTTCCAGCCCATGAATAAAGACCAGGTGGGAGAGGAGGAGACGGGCTGCTTCAAACCCTGGTGGCTCCCGGGACCAGATTTTCAAAGGGGATCTGTGTGCCGAAACACGCAGCTTGGCGCTTAGAGGGAATTTCAAAAGTGCTTCTGGCTGCAGAGATGCTCTCGGCTTTGCTGCGGTGGCTCGAGGAGAGCTCAGCATCTCTCTGCTTGGGACACTGGAAGCGTGCTGATTGCTGCCAGAAACAGAGCCCGTGCTGAGCAGGAACACCCTGCCAACTCTCTCGCTGCAGCTAATGTTTCGTTTGATTAATCAGATCGCTCTGGAAGGGCTGAACCTGGTTTCTGATGCAGTCCCCCCCCCCCAGTAGTTAGCTCACTTAAGGCAGCTTAATGAAATTAATTAACAGTACATTTAAAATGTTTTGTGTTTTTTGTCGTTGTAATTGAATTCCAGCTTTCATTTAAAAGCAGCTTGAGAAAAGCCAAATACAGGTGACAATCTGCAGCACAGGCACGGGTGGGCTCCTGCCAGCACCAAAGTGGGCGGCACAGATGGGGCAGTGCAGGGCAGAAGCTGTGCCTCCGTGGGATGCAAATGTGAACAGAGCTTGCATTTTCAGGGAAATAACTCAAGTGCTCTGCCTGTCCATCCCTGTGCTCCTGGACCCTGAAGCCAAAGGGTCAGGGTGCTCAGGCAGAAGGTGCAGGTGCTGCTGCAGGTCTTGAGGCTGTGTCCCATGGGGGGAGCTGCAGAACGTGGTTGGGAACCTCTGAACGCATCTCAGTGAGAGCCGGAGCTGCAGGTGTGATGGCAGCCACGTGCACCTTTCCCCATTCATGGCATTTGTTTGCAGTAATTAGCAGCACAGCCCCCTTGATCCCATCACTGCCCAGAGAGGTTGTATCCTCTGCACCCACAGCCGGGCTGTATGCAATGTGGAGCTTACAGGCAAAAGCCATGCTGCTGGGTATCCATGGTCACATACCATCCCCTGGCTGCTCCCTCCACCAATTTTTGGGGAAGAAGCAGACACATCCCTGGTGTCCCCTCCTGCTCTGCATTCCCTTCATGACCACCTTTTGTGTTGTTTTTTGTTTTTTTTTTTTTTTTTTTGCAGAGATTTCAGGCAACACAGACGACATCCCGCTGGTGCGCTGGCGGCAGCAGTGGCTGGAGAACGGCACGCTGCTCTTCCACATCCACCACCAGGATGGGGCCCCCAACCTGCCCGGCTTCGAGCCCACCGATGAGCCCCAGACTGAGTCGGCAGAGGAGGAGCTGAGGATCCTCCACATCTCCGTCATGGTAGGTGCTGGTTTAGGGTGTCTGCTCCCGCTGCTCCTCGCGCCCCGGGACGGGGAGCTGAGCCTCAGGGGTGGGCTGAACGCACCCCTCCAGCCACTGGTGCACGCAGAGGTGCCTGCTTTGGAGTCGGGGCTGTGTTTTTATTTTTTTTTTCTTGTCTCGGAAAAAAATCTGAAGAACTGACAATTTCTGAGCCGCTGGAAGATAATTAGCTGGAGACAATGTGCTGCCGAGGCTGCAAACAGGCTGTTTAATGGTGCCTACCCTAATGAGAGCGTCGGTAGCTCTTCCAGATTGCAGCCTGGGGCCAGGTTTCTCCTCCATCATTTGCGCTTGATTAGTCTCGAGGAAAAAAAAATAATAAAAAAAAGAAAAAGTTCTGGCAAAGCCAACCCCAAACCCATTTTGGTCCCTTTCCTTATTTTTGTCACCATCCTGGCTCCCATCCCATGAGCCTGCATCACTGGGGGGACGGTTGTCCTGCTCTGCTGCTGTTGTTTTGGTGCTCTTGGACACCACTGAGTACACAGACCTGGGCAGGAGTGCATGAAATAAAGTTGTTATCAAACTGATGGAAATTATGCCCGCAACCCCTGTACCAAAATGTGTAAGTGTGGATTGAATCTTCCCCTCTTCTCCATCACTCCCAGCTCTGCTCTGGCAGCATCCTGACAAATAGAGCTTGGCTTCTGTGCCCAGCGTCAGTCACGTGTAATGTTCAAGGCTGATTTTCTTTCTTTCCCCTTCGGAGAGAAGCGTGAGCAAGGGGCTGTGTTCATCATGGCACGTGGGCCATGCCAGAAATCCTCATGCAACTCATGTGCAGCGCCGGGACCCCTTGGAGGCTTTTCCCAAGTGCCCGGTGGGAGGGGATGGAGGATTTCTGTGCTCCCGTGGGGAGGAGCTGGGGGCTGAGGTGGTGCCCTGGCCCCTTCAGCAAGGCAGGTGGCTCCACCACTGTTTTTTTTACTCCTGGAGTAAAACTCTTGAAATATCTTGAAACCTCAAGTGGCCACCATCTGCTTTTCCTCATGGGTTCTCGGACTACCAGGGCAGAAAAACTGCTGTTTCAGTTAAATAACGGGGCTTTTATAGACATCTGCAGCCAAGGGGCTTCCACTCGGCTCGAGCTCCAGCTTGGTCTCCTCGTTTACCAGCCGCCCAGCTCAGGCAGCAGGCAGAGCTGCCTGCTCTTTGGGGTGAGAGCCGCACGCAG
This sequence comes from Aythya fuligula, assembly GCF_009819795.1. Taxonomy (NCBI): domain Eukaryota; kingdom Metazoa; phylum Chordata; class Aves; order Anseriformes; family Anatidae; genus Aythya; species Aythya fuligula. The sequence continues at coordinate 20,230,515 of NC_045566.1, read as the reverse complement.
AGGGCAGCTGAGGAAAGGCAGCAAAGTCCCCGTGTCACCCCCCACCCATGGGTGAACCCTTCCAGGGGTGATGGGAGCTGTGACGTAGGAGCCATCTCCGGTGGGGACAGGGAATAGGATCCACATTCGGGAATCAGAGGAACCCAAAGGGATTTAAACCCCATAGAGAACTGGGCCCTGGCTGCCTGTGTCCTCCATCACTGGATTCTCCTCCTTTGTCTTTTTCTTTTTTTTTCTTTTAAACAAATTTTGTAAGGAGGGCTGGGAGGGTATATTGCAGCTCCATTATCCTGGGAATGGAAGAGGGCTAAGCCATAATGGCTGTTACAGCTCCTTTTCCAGCCGCTTCTCCTGCTTCTCATTCAATAATTTCCTTAATGTTTTGTCCTAATGGAGCAGATTGTTACTTGCGTTTTATTTTATCAAGATCACCTATTGCTTGAAAAAGAGGAGGGGGCTGGAGCTGCAGATGACCAGGGAGCTCTTAGCTGGCACTATTATTATTATTGTTATTATTATTATTATTGGCACAGGGGGCCAGCGAGAGCTTTCATCTCACCGCCTCCGTCCATGCTGCAGCAGTGCCATCTCCATGGGGGGTGGTCTTGGGGACAGAGGGGGGGGTGGCAGGGCTGGGTGTGCTTTTGGCCATCTCCAGCACTGTGGGGCCAGAGCTTCTCCAGCCGTGTGCCCCCAAGCCTTCGTCTCTTCCTGCATGCTGAAATTTCCGCAGGACGCCCTGGGAAAATCTCCCAAGATTAAGAGCGACAGCACTGAAAGCGGCTGGAAATGGGTCAGAAAAAGTTGCCCCTAGGAGTGTTTGCCTGCAATAAACCCGGCCTCTGCTTTCAAAGCTGTCGCGGGAGCGCGAAACAAAACACGCTCTACTTTAAACGTTGCCTTTTCACGCCTCGGTGGTGACTTCAAAGCCGGTCCAGCTCGAGGCAGGCTTTACCCCCCCCGGTGCCAGAATGCTCTTATCAGCGTGGCCGGGCTTCTCCCAGCCTGTCCCCCCTCCCAGCGCCCCGGGGCTGTTTGCTGGACCCCCCCTGAGCCCTGCTCGCCCTTGGTCCTGCAGGGAGGGATGATTGCACTGCTGCTCTCCATCCTCTGCCTGGTGATGATCCTCTACACCCGCCGGCGGTGGTGCAAGCGGCGCCGCGTGCCGCAGCCCCAGAAGAGCGCCAGCGCCGAGGCGGCCAACGAGATCCACTACATCCCCTCGGTGCTGATCGGGGGCCACGGGCGGGAGAGCCTGCGCAACGCCCGCGTGCAGGGCCACAACTCCAGCGGCACCCTCAGCATCCGCGAGACCCCCATCCTGGACGGCTACGAGTACGACATCACCGACCTGCGGCACCACCTCCAGCGCGAGTGCATGAACGGCGGCGAGGACTTCGCCAGCCAGGTCACCCGCACCCTGGACTCGCTGCAGGGGTGCAATGAGAAGTCCAGCATGGACCTCACGCCAGGTTGGGAAGCTATGGGGCCAAACCGGGCCCTTTCTGCCTCATCTTCCTCGCGCGTGTGCATTTTCCCTCCAGGGTTTGGCCCGTTTCTCTGGGACTCCCTCGCATGTGGGATCTTAGTGGGGTTTTGGCTGCTAGTTGAGGGTGGTCCCCATTGAGTGGCACGCAGTTGGACAAGGCAAGGTAGAACTTTGGGGGGGAAAAACTGTGATTCCTGTGGCCTGGCTGAGGACCCAGATGGTGTTTCCTCCGAGCTCCCCCATGGTGACCTTCCCAAATTCCCTTTTCCATCCCAGAACTCCTGGTGTCTGCACCAGCTGAGGTTTTTAATATTAAAATTAGGCTTGCTATCAGTATGATTCAGAGTTAATGCTCTTCTAATCACCAACAGAGATTATTTGAGGCTCGTAACACACTTGCTTGTTGGCTGTATTGCCAAATGAGCCGTACAAGTGAAACCCTCTTAGTCAAGGCACAGTTTGGGACAGCTATGCTGTGGTTCCCACAGCTCTCCAGGGATTTTCTTTGCAGACCTGGATATGCAGAAGTGCCCTGGGAGGAGGGGGAATGCTGAACCTCAGTATTTTTATGGGCTTGGTGGACGGGGCAGACTGGTCCACCAGCCACAGTCACCTTGCACGGATGCTGGGGGTCCATCGAAGGAAATCTCTTTCTCGCCTCCCTTCTTTTCTTCTTTTTTCGGTCTTTGTCCCTGAAAGATGTTGCCTTCGATTCTTCCCGCCTAGGGAGCGACAACGCCAAGCTGTCCCTGATGAACAAGTACAAGGACAACATCATCGCCACCAGCCCCGTGGACGCCAACCACCAGCAGGCCACGCTGCTCTCCCACACCTCCAGCAGCCAGCGCAAGCGCATCAACAACAAGGCGCGAGGTGCGGGGTGTACGGGGACGTGCCAGCCCCTGGCAGCTCCCCAAACTGCCCAGACCCACGGGAGTGGTGGGGCGAGAGCTGTGCTGCAGGATGGAAATGGGGGTTTGGGATTTGGGGCTGGGAGCTGTGGCAGGGGGGAGAAGTTGCAAGGCAATGGGGGCTGTGGTGGGGAGGGAGAAGATCTGCGTCCAGCTTCAGCCTCCAAGGCCACAGCAGCAGAGGGTGATGGAGGATGAGGTGTGCATGCAGTCACCCCGCCGTGACGACACTTGGTGTCCCCCACAGCCGGCTCGGCGTTTCTTAACCCCGAGGGGGACTCGGGGACGGAGGCGGACACCGATCCCCAGCTGACCTTTTACACAGACCCCTCGCGGAGCCGGAGGCGCAGCCGAGGTGGGTGCAGGCAGGCAGTGAGCGGGTCTCTGAACCCCGATGTCCCCCAGCTCTGCCTGCTCATCAGGCTTTCCCTGTGGGCTTGCCCCACGGTGTGGGGGGCAAGGATGGGGATGCAGAGCCCAGGACCCCTCTGAGCACTCTCCCGGGTGGCTGGGTCTTGGGTCTGAGAGAGTTTTTGTGCCTTGCAGTGGGGTCCCCCCGCAGCCCCGTGAACAAGACCACGCTGACCCTCATCAGCGTGACGAGCTGCGTGATCAGCCTGGTGTGCTCCTCACACATGAGCTGCCCCCTCGTTGTCAAGATCACCCTCCACGTCCCCGAGCACCTCATCGCCGATGGTGAGTGCCCCGTGGCTCCCCCCGAGCTCCCTCAGCCGTGCACTGGGAGCTGTAACAGAGGGGAAGGGGGAACGATGGAGGGGGTGGGTGTGAGGTGGGTGCAGGATGGAGGGGATGGGTTTGGGGTGGAGGACAGCAGCGTGGGGCAGAGGGGATGGGGGTGGGATGGTGGGGATGCACTCAATGCGGAGGTGGCTGCTGCAGGATGGAGGGGATGGGTGAGGGATGCAAGAGATGGATGTGGGGTGGGGGGGACCGTCACGGGATGGAGGGGACCGTCATGGGATGGAAGAGGCTGTCACGGGACAGGGGACACTGTCATCGGACGGATGGCATTGTCACGGGCTGGAGGGCACTGTCAGGGGATGGAGAGCTGAGAGTTGAGCCGCTGATTGCCCCCCGGGCGGCAGGGAGCCGGTTTATCTTGCTGGAGGGCAGCCAGCTGGACGCCAGCGACTGGCTGAACCCGGCGCAGGTCGTCCTCTTCTCCCAGCAAAACTCCAGCGGGCCCTGGGCCCTGGACCTCTGCGCCCGCCGCCTCCTCGACCCCTGCGAGCACCAGTGCGACCCCGAGACCGGTAAGCCGGGGGCAGTGGGGGTCCTGCGGGGCCCTCTGTCCCTGATGTCCCCCCTCTCCCCGTAGGTGAGTGTCTCTGCTACGAGGGCTACATGAAGGACCCCGTCCATAAGCACCTCTGCATCCGGAATGAGTGGGGCACCAACCAGGGGTGAGTGTGCTCCCAGTGCTGTGCCCAGGCTCGGGCGGCAGCACGGTGTGGCAGGGCTGTGGGAAATCCTCTTTGGTGAAAGAGTTAAAAGCACCTTGGTGAACCGTGAGCTGTGAGCTCTGCAGGGGCTCCTCAGGAGGTGAGGATTTTTGTTGTTTGAAGTCGTCAGAGCTGAGGAGCGCTGGCATAGATGTTGCCGTTATTAGGTTTCAGAGTGAACAGCCCCCACAGAGCATCGGGCTGTTCCTCTTCTCCTTCTGGGGGCTCTGCTTTGGCAGCCAGCACCAGGAGATGTTTGCCTGACATCATCATACCCCCAGAAGAACAAGAGCAAAATTTCCTGATGTTTTGGTAGCATGCAGAAAGCTCAGACACAGCAAAAAAAAACAAGGGGGACAAGCGACCGTCAGGGATGTCCCCAGCTCTCCATGGCTCCCCCATCCCCTCTTAATGGATGGGGGCATAGGGATGGGGTCTTCCCCTTTCCCCCATTGCTGAGGACACGCTGAGTGTCTCCTGTTGGGCTGGAGGAGCCCACAGCCAGCATGCACAGAGCAAGGGGGAGAATGACTTTGTGCTCCAACACGCATCCGTGAGTGCTGGCTTCCTGCTGCTGTGCTTCTGGGGTGTGGGACTGCAGCTGAGCACCTCAGCTAGCTCCTCGCTGACCTAGCTGCTCCATCTAAAGGGAGAGGGGAGAAAAGGCTGGTTATTAGGAAAAAATACAGATGGCAGCAGGCGGGAGGGAAGCCAAGGGCAGGAAGGACAAATCCGCTCCTGCCCTTTAATAAGGAGTTGTTTGCTCGACGTAATTCAAAGGGGTCTTTGGCATCGTCCCCGGGATAAATAGGACCAGGGAACTTGTTTTTTCCCATGTGCGGTTTTGGCATTATAGGATTTTGCTGTGTTTGTGCTCTGCCTTCCGTCCTGCAGCAGCGTTTGTGACTGGCCAGGATGGGACCACCACAAGCCCCCCGGCCTTTCCCTGGGTCCGTGGGTGCTCTGATGGGTTGGGGCTCTCTTGTCGCAGCTCCTCCAGTTTGCTCAACTCCCTGCGGAACTTGCAACCTTAAGCCGGGATTTATGGTGTTTTTTTGGGGGGCAGGGCACAAAAGCAGGACCGGAGGGGGCTTTGCTTTTGCCAGCCCCTCGGTCGTGCTGCGGAGCACTGCTGGGATGCTTGGGCACAGTCTCTCAGCGCTGACAGAGCGGCGCTTTTATCTGAAAGCGCACTGCGAGGCTCTGGATGCGTTTCCGATTGGTTTGTTTTTATTTACAGTGATTATCATTTGAGTCAGTGTCTGTGCACTCAGCAGCATCTAATTTTGCTCGTGAAGGCGAGCTCATCTTTGAACTTTATTTGCAGTGGCTTTGTGTGCTGCGTGTATTTTGGGTACCACACCGAGAGCCGTGCCATCACCATGCATCCTTTACTGAACGCATCCGGTCCCTAAATCAGCACCAGTTTTTCAAAAACGAGAACTTTTTGATCATGTGCAGCAGATATATTTTGATCGTCTGCTTTTGTGTGCTGCTCTTCAGCTGTTTTAAACAAATCTGCTGTGCGTTGCCTGTTTGTTAGCCGCCTGCCTCCCGACTTTGATATGCATTTTTAATTAGCTGCCCCGCGGCTTCTTCTCCAACATTTCTCAGGTAGCTTTCCAGCAATCTGGCCAACCTGGCTGATCCAACCGGATTCCCAGGGTGGCACCATGCTAGGACTGTCCTGGAAGTCACATCGGTGAGCTGTGCACCCGGGTAGCCTGCCCACCTCCCTAATTTCTTGACCCCTTGCACCTGCAACGCGATGGCTGATGGCTGTCCCCTCACCGGGTGTCTCCTTACCTGGGAGACACCCCCAGTGAGGTCTAACACCCTTGGCATTTAAGGGCCTCAATGTGCATTTTCCTCTATTTTCGTTCTTCACCACTGCAAGGGGAGGTTTGGGGCCAGTTTAAGGTGATTTGGTCAATGTGGCTGTCTCCTGCTGTGGTCATCTCCTGCCCTGGCTCTTCCCAGGGAAGTTCCCCCTAAAGTCAGCAGTGGGATCCTTGTGCTCACCACTGGTTTGCACTGGGAGCATCTCCTTGCAGAGCGTGGATTTGCTGGGGGTCCCCAGCCCCAAATGCTTCCCCCTTTTGGGGGGACAGCAAAATCCCACAGCCAAATTGGACCACCCCAGCAGGGCAGGGCACCCCTTTATCCCTGCCCTGCTCACTCCCTCTGCACGGTGCCCCTTCTGTGTGGAGCTGTCCCCGTGCCCCCCTCTGTGCTGTGTACCCACCCGTGTCCCATCCCCTCCAACCCCACAGAGCAGCCAGGGACATGGAAAAGTGACAAGGACAGCACTTTCCCTGCTTAAGCTCTTTTCTTTCTCTCCCTTTTTATTTTTACACTCCTTTTTCTGCCTATCTTTTTTTTTTTTTTCTTTCTCCTCTGCCTCTTTCTATCCCCCGCTGTGCGCCGCGGCTTTGCGAGCTGGAAGGACGGCCAGATAAAAAGCTCGTCTTTCTTTCAGATCCTTTCACCAAACCACCCCTCCGCCTCCTCCTCCCCGCCCCATTCTCCTCGCAGATTTACGGGCAGCCCAGGAGAAAGTGCCAGCATTAGCATTTTTAATAAAGAGCCGCTTGGAAGGGAGGGCAGCGGGCGGGGAGGTGGGCAGGGGAACAGCAGCCGGAGCCTGGCGAGACCCTGGCCAGGCAGAGCCTCAGTGGGGCTGGCACTAGGTGGAAACCCCAAAAAGCATCAAGGGGCCGTGGCCCAGACCTGTTTTAAGACCATAACCACCAACCACCTAATTCTCTGGTGGCACTGCAGCCGTGCTCATGTGTAGCAACTTCTCAGCACCTTCGGCTCTCCCTGCCAGCTCCCTTCCAGCAGCCCCAGGTTAGCTCATCGCTGCCATGTCCCATGGGCCCAGGCTTTAGTTCCTTATCCAACAGAGGCAAAAAAGCCCCATAGATAACAAGGGTGGCTCCCAAGGCTGGAGGTCGGTCTGACCTTGTCCCCGTGGGGCTGCAAGGCAGGTACAGCTCTGGGGTGCAGGGGAGGTAAATCAGAGAAATGCCAACAGCACCAGGTCCCGAGGGCTTGTCTGGCACATCGGGAGCTTCCCCTTGAGCCTGGGTCTGGAGCAGGGTGTGAGTCCAGCTGGAAAAAACAAGAGGCCTGAAGACCGTCCCGGGGATGCATTGGCAGAGCTTTGGCTGTAGGCACTCGCTCACGGTGCTTGGTGAGCTTTCTGGCTGTCGGCTGCCCCGTGGACCCCCCGTTTTGTTGTTTCAGATGCCAAGGCTTGCAGGGAGCCAAGGGCTGTCATTTCTGGCCCATTTAATCCAATCTGATCAGATGCAGAGCTGCTTCTGATCTGTCTCTGTACCCTTTGTGAGCTTGGAAGGCCACGCAGCCAAAATACCTGCCAAGAGCAAGGAAAGCAGAGCAGCGAGGCGCCTGCGGAGCACAGGAGGTGGGGAGACAGGCAGCTGCATGGGCACAGGGGAAGAAAGAGGGGATGAAACAGCACCAGAGCCACGGGGGGGACACGCCAGTGATGGAGGGGGTGAGATGTGAGTGGGGGAGAACTTCTCCCCCCACCCTCTGCAGCAGGAGGCACAAGTAGGAGAGGAGGGGACTTTTGTCTGCCTGGGAGGAACAGTCAGTGTGGAGCTCCTGGAGAGCCAGGCTCAGAGCACAAAATTTTAGGCACAGTTGGAAGTCGGACACTGGGGGGCATAACGTGTCCTGGGAGCTGATTTGCACCTCGCAGGCAGACTGGAGGCTGAGTGGCACGGCGGTGCTGTCTCCTGGGCTCCCATGGCACTGCCACTTTTGGGCTGAGCACCGGGGCATGCAGAGCGTGGCTCTCCACCACCATTTTCCCACCCGACCCGCCAAGGAACAATACCATGCTCTGCTTTTGTTCCCAGCCTGGCACACTCCGGAGAAGCAAGAATAAAGCCCATCTATCTGCAGGGAGGCGGGGATGTGCAGCATTCAAGGCGCTGGCGAGGCACAAGGAGCAAGAGGGCCTTATCCGGGGCGAGGCGCTGGATGTAATCCCCTGCGCCCAGCCGGCCACAGCAGTGCCATTGTGTCCCGGCCAGGAAATGAGCAGCGTGCTCTAATCCTGCAATCAGGATTTTTATTTTTTTTTGTCCTTGCTGAAATAACTTCAGATTAGAAATTGAAGTGCTTATGCAGGAGAGCTGTAATTGCCTGGAGAGAAAATCCCCAGGCTTGCTGGAGCAAGGTGCTTGTGGTGCCCCTTGCGGGGAGGCGAGCTCTCACCGGGTCTCTTAAAGGTGGCAGGGTGGAAAAATCTCTTTCTCTTCCCAGCTCTGAGCTTGCCTTGCAAATGGGATTTGGTTGGGTCTGGTTGCGATTCCCCTTGTCTGGTATCCTGCATTTTTTTTTCTTTATTTATTTTTTTCTGGTCTCTGACTTGCCAGTCTCTCTGCAATGGATGCTGTGTAAAAAATGCAGAGAATGCTCCACAAAAGATGCTGTGTAAATGATGCTAAAAGCTGTAAATTTTTCAGGATAAAGGAAATAAAAGCTTTGTCTGGGTTTGGGTTAGCACCCACGCCACCTGAAACTATGAAACTGAAGGGGAATAAGGCAAGGGGTTGAAACTGTCCCTGGGCCTGAGATGCTTCCTTCCAGAAGGCTCGCAGAGGAAAGTTTCAGATGTGTTTTGGGTTGCTTTTTGCAGTTTGATGGATGTGATAAAAATCTCCACTGTGGGAGCAGGTGGGTGGTACCCGAGTGTGCAGGGGTGTGAGGCTCACAGATGCTCTGCAGTGATGGGAAGGGGGGGCTGGAGCCAAGCTTGTACCCCGAAATAAACGGCGAGGTATGCCACTGAATGGGGGCACCAGCCATATAGGATCCTAACTCCTAAAAATTGGGAGAAAAAAAAAAAAAAAAGGCCAAACATCTTGGGTGTGGGGCTATTTTCCTGCCTTGTCCTGGCTTGGTTTGTGCTATGTGATCCCAGGACCTATTCTGTGCTTGCACCCATGTGTGTGTGCCACAGGTGCAGTGGCTCTTGCTGCAGCACATAGCACGCAGCCAGGGAGATATTTGGGGATGCCAGCGTGATGTCCTTGTGCTTCTCCTCCAGACCTTGGCCATACACCATATTCCAGCGTGGCTTCGACCTGGTGCTGGGCGAGCAGCCATCCGACAAGATTTTTCGGTAAGCCCTGCTTCAACCTTATCCCCACCCCTTGGACCTCCCTGCTGGTTTGGCCGCTGCCTGGTGCTGGTCCTGGGGAGGGTGCAGCAGGCTGGTGATGGCATGGCCAAGCATGGTGTCCTGTGCCACCTCCTGGGGACTTGTGAGCATGGCTGGCGTGGTCCTACTACAGCGGCCACGTGGGTTTCATGGGATGCTGGATGCCCAGCAGCCAGTTCCTCCTCCCCATCCACAAGGAGAGCAAGATGTAGGTTCTGAAGGAGGATTTCTACCAAAAGGAGAAGTGCTTTCCTTTTCCCTGGACACCTCAGAGAGGAGGAATAAATACATGAATAATCCCTCGTCACCTCTCCTCCTGCTCCCCAGCAGCATGCTCCTGGCGGATGGGTGCTGGAGATACCTGCATCCAGCTGGGGATGGGTTTGGGACCACCCCAGGGAGAGGGATGGGTTCAAGGGCTGGGTTTTGGTGGAGGTGGACATCTGCATGATGTCGCCGCATTGATGTGACACAAGGGTGGCCCTCTGGGTGCGGTGCCCCCCTGTGTGCCTGCTCCCCTGCCAGGTTCACCTACACCCTGGGGGAGGGCATGTGGCTGCCACTGAGCAAGAGCTTCGTCATCCCTCCGGCTGAGCTGGCCATCAACCCCTCGGCCAAGTGCAAGACCGACATGACGGTGATGGAGGACGCAGTGGAGGTCAGGTGGGTGTGACTGCAGAGCGGGGACGAGGGTCTGTAACAGCCTGGTGTGGCTCTGCAGCCAGGGGGACAACCCAAAGGACGTGGGGGTGGTGAGAGCTTGGGGGTTGGTACGTCTGCTGCCAACCAGAGCAGTGCCAACCAGAGCAGTGAAACACCTTCTCCCCCTCCTCACAGGGAAGAGCTGATGACCTCCTCCTCCTTCGACAGCCTGGAGGTTCTCCTCGACTCCTTTGGCCCCGTCCGGGACTGCACCAGGGACAACGGGGGCTGCAGCAAGAATTTCCGCTGCATCGCCGACCGCAAGCTGGACTCAACGGGCTGCGTGGTGCGTGGTGGGGGGACAGGGCGGAGGAGGAAGAGATGCCTCCTGCTCTCCTCATTACCCCAGAGTGAATATTTTTTGTGTTTTGGGGGCACCTGGTGGCTCTTTCAGGTGTCCCTATGACCTGTAGCGTGTTCTGTGCTGGTGGAGGGGCCTCAGGGAGCAGCATTTTAGCACCCACCACCTCCACAGCCTCCTCTCTGCCCAACCCAGCTGGGATTTCATCCCAGGAGCCACTTTTGGCTGGCTGGGCTCCCCTCATCTCTCTCGCTTTCCCCTCCACCAGTGCCCAGCGGGACTGAGCCCCATGAAGGACGGCACGGGCTGCTACGACCGCCACGTCGGCGTCGACTGCTCTGACGGCTTCAACGGGGGCTGCGAGCAGCTGTGCCTGCAGCAGATGGTGCCCCTGCCCGACGACCCCCTGCTCTACAACATCCTCATGTTCTGTGGGTGAGCCCCCCAGCACCGTCCCCAGCATGGGGACCTCCGTGTCCCCGGGAGCAGGAGACCCCTCCTCGCTCCGTGAGGGCACACAGGTGGCCTTGGCCAAGTGAACTGAGAGCACGTGGGGGTTTCTGCACCATAACCTCTTCCCAAGCAAAACGCAAAATGCAAAGTGGCCCCAGGGGCTGGGTGGCTTTGAGGGTGTCCTCATTTCTGGGTGTCCCACCTGGAGTGGCTTGGGCCTCGCTGGTGGGGCTGCAGGTGATGGGGCCCCGATGCTGGCTTGCCAGGTGCATCGAGGACTACAAGCTGGGTGTGGACGGGCGGTCCTGCCAGCTCATCTCCGAGTCGTGCCCTGAGGCGGGGGACTGCGGCGAGCCCCGCGAGCTGCCCATGAACCAGACGCTCTTTGGGGAGATCTTCTATGGCTACAACAACCACTCCAAGGAGGTGGCCCCAGGGCAGGTGCTCAAAGGGACCTTTAGGTAAGGGGGGACGTGGGGAGGTGGCCGCTGGCAGGGTTTCCAAGAGCACAGTGTGTGGTTCAGCCATCTCTGGCCAAGTTTTGCAGAAGACCGAGGGGCTGGCAGGGCAGGCACATCTGAAACCACATCTGTCTTCATAACCCATGCCCAGAGGCTTGGTGCTGGGTTTTTGGAGTGGGTTGCCAGCCAGGTGTTGCCATCCCTTGTCCCCTCACCCAATCCTCCTCTCTCCCCAATTAATTTCCAGGCAGAACAACTTTGCCCGGGGCCTGGAGCAGCAGCTGCCAGATGGGCTGGTGGTGGCCACGGTGCCCCTGGAGAACCAGTGCCAAGAGGAGCTCTCAGACCCCACACCTGACCCCGAGTTCCTCACCGGTGAGTGAGCCCGGCCAGACCTACACCCTCCTGGGGATGCTGTGTGAAATATCCTGCCTGGCTGCAGCACCCCGTGCCCAGCCCTGCAAGGGGAAGGCGGCACGTTTCCCGATTTTATTTCAGCCACCTGCAAACGGGGGCAGTCAGTAGCATTGCTGTTGCAGGCTGCCTGCTGCCAGGCTGCCCGTTTGCGGGGCACAGGCTGTGAATTAATTGTGTGGCTAACAGCTCAGGTGCCCACCGGAGAGCTGGGGGGTTTTCAAAAAGATTTTTCTTCTTCCAGGCAAAAAATGTTTTCCAAATGCCTTTAATTTGATTTCCAAGCCAGAAATTGTTGTAAAGAAGCATTCAAAACCACAATATTTTGGTTTGTCCTCACAGACCATTGACCATGAGCACCAAGGTCACGGTGGGTTCCTAGCCTGGAGGGTGCCGCAGGGGTGACAAAGGCAGTGCCACCACGGCCACGGCATCACAGAGGGGATGGGGGCCAGGGACTTTGCTGGCAATGACGCCAGGGAGACAGAAGCCAGCAAATTGCTGTATTCATTTCCCACTGCTCTGCTGGCTCTTTGTGGCTGATTAGGAGGGGAAAAAAAGAGAGAGAAGAAAAAAAAAAAGGAAAAGGAGTGAAATCTTCTGTGCTTGTCAGTAGGCAGATCTGGGCATTGCTGTGAATACACGAGAGGCAGAGCTGCTGAGTAAGGAAGGGCTGTTTTTGCATAAACACTTTGCGGGGACGAGCGAGGCTTTGAAGCTGTTGGCAGCAGCCGGCGCTGAAGGAAGCGGCACTGGGAGGCAGAGTACCGCATCCTCCTTATCCTCTGCCTCTCCTCCTCTCTGCGGAGGGGGGGGGCACGTTGTTGTCCTGCCTGAGCCCTGCTGCGTGGCTGCTCGGCTGCCAAGCAGTGGTGTGCTGCACTGGAGGTGTACAGCCAGCTGTGGGATGCTCTGGCCACCAACATCAGAGCTGTGAGCAGCCTCAGTTCCCTTTCTCGGGCTTTGTCCCAGGATTTGGCTCTCAGGAGCTGGGTCTGTCCCTGGGTTGACCACCCTCATCCTCATCCAGGCCATCTTGGGAGGGTTTCTGGTCTTGCTCAGCCCCAGCATTGCCACAGTGCCCAAGGGACTGTGAGCACAGGAGGGCGATTTCCCCATGCACACGTGTCCTGCTCTGTCCCCTGGGCCTCCGTGTTGGCCGCAGCTGTGGCGTGACGGTGACCGTTCCCAGGCCTGCCAACAGCTCATTAAAAAGCGCAACTCTCATTAGCGAAGTAATTAGCACACCTGGGCATGTCTGGGGAGCGGCCACCGGGAGGGAGGCAGGAGGAGGCTCGTTATCTTCCGCCGCGGAGCCCCGGACGGCAGGATGAAACGAAGCCATCATTTTTCCTTCAAAGCCATGATTTTAATTGCCGCGGAGCAGCTGACGGCGGGGACATGATGAGTGCTGGTCCTTTCCATGCCTCCTTCCCACCCCGTAGGGTGCACAGCGCCGGGCATGGCACAAGGCACTGCGCCCTCCACGGTGTCCCCACGCCTGGCAGTGGTGCTGAGCGGTGCTGAGCGCCGTGTCCTCTCTCTGGCAGGGATGGTGAACTTCAGCGAGGTGTCTGGGTACCCGCTCCTGCAGCACTGGAAGGTGCAGTCCGTCATGTACCATGTCCGGCTCAACCAGCTCACCATCTCCCAGTGTAAGTGGGGCCAAAAGGGGTGGCGAGAGGACACGGCACCTTCTGCTGAGTGGTGGGCTTAGGGTTGGCTGGTCCGGAGGGCCCAAGGGGCTCGGTGTCTGCAGGGGTTTGGGCATCTCCCCCCTTTTCCCCCCCAGCCTTCAGCAACGCGCTCCACTCTCTGGATGGGGCCACCTCCCGTGGGGATTTCGTGGCGCTGCTGGACCAGTTTGGCAACCACTACATCCAGGAGGCCGTGTACGGCTTCGAGGAGTCCTGCTCCATCTGGTACCCCAACAGGCAGGTCCAGCGGCAGCTCTGGCTGGAGTACGAGGACATCAGCAAAGGTAGGAGCCCTGGGACAGGTCCCCAAAGCCACCCCGCTGCCTGCTGAGCAGAAGCTGGGTTTGCCCTCTGCACAACAGGGAGAGCGCCCAGCCCTTGCAGAGGCTGCATCCAACCTCATTTTCTTATTTCCACCCTGCTGTTGTGGTCAAAGGACCCCCGTGGACTGCAGCCAGCGTCAGCCCGGGCCAGCAAGGCGTATAAATACCCAAACCCCCAGGGAGATGAAAGATGAATGCGCTAATCCCACCAAGCCGTCCTGTCTGATTCTGGACTTAGCTGCTATTTGTCTTTAATCCCGTCCCTTCGCTCCCTTTGTCTCCTCCCTATCTGCTCTCTTCCACTCACATCCCGGGGCCAGACTTTCCTTCTGCTAATGTTTTCTCTTCTCCCCGGGTGCCAGCGCTGTGTTTTACTGTCTGCACACCAGTGACGAACTGGTCACCGGGCTCTGGGAAAAGGGGGGAGCCTGCGGGAGCCCAGTCCTGGCTCTGCCTTCAGTACAGAGAAGGAAGCATCTGCACACTGCATTAGAAGCAGCAGGAAAGCTCAAAATCCTGGGTGTGGGTGACCCCTCGGGTGGAAAACGTTCATTTCTGAGCCTGGATGCTGCGGGCTGAGGCCTCCTGGAGCCTGGATGCCTTCCTGAGCCCACCTGCAAGAGTCCAGACCTGCTGCTGTTTTGCTGAGGGCTGTTTCCAGATGTAGCATCTTTTGATTGCGAGTACTTTTTTTTTTTTTTTTTTTTTTTTTCCCCTCCTGCAATTTCCTCCTCTTTGATTTTCCTGCTTGGAGGCTTTTCAGGTCTGGCAGTCTCTTTCCACCCACAGTATCACATTTCGGTTTCGCTCTGGCACCTGCCACTTTCCCTCCTTTCCTTTTTGTTTGCAAACGTCAGGAGCTGGATATCGACTGAGAAATTGCAAGAGACAACTCATTCTCTGGCTCCTCTGCTTTCCCCTGGTGCCTGTGAAGCTGCAATTCACAGCTAGCCCAAAGTGATCCATTTCCAGCTCGATGGGGTAGCCGAGCAATGCTCTCATACCCGGGTTTTTGTCTAACAGCCCTGTTTTCCTCGCAGGGGTCTCAGAGATTGGCTTGGCCGACCCTTGCAATAGGAAGATCTCTGCACAGCATCCCGCAGTGGCCTCAGCCTCCGTAGCTTCTTCCCACCCCACCAGCCTGCCTTGTCCTTGTCAACGCCAGCCCTTTTTTCACGATGACACCACGGGGATGTGGTGGCATCGGGGCGCTGGGCACCTTTGCAAAGAGCTTGGAAAAGCCCCATCGCAGCCCGGCTGGGGGCTGCAGTGGTGCTGAACCTGTAGGACTGCCTCCGTCTCACCATTTTCTTCTGCCTCATGTCCATGCTTTGAAAGCCAAACCCAGGAAAGACCCCATTCCCCAGCCTGGCTGCAACCTTGCCCACCTCCATCACACCCGTCGTGGTCTTTGGTGACTGTGGGGGTGATGGTATGCGCTTCTGGCACACTCAGCGGGGGATATTTGGGGCTGGTGGTGCTAGAGGGAGAGGCTTTCCCAAGCCCTCTGGCCACCTGTCCTGTCTGAAAGCCCTTTTCCAGTGCAGGACACGTGCCCCCTCCAGCCCTCCCCCTACATTTCTTGGGGGGAAAGGTGGACAGATGCAAAGAGCCAGCCCTGAGGCAGATCCCAAAAGGGAATCGCTCCTGATCTCCCTTCCCCACAGAGGAAACCGAGCACAGGTGCAATGGATGGACCAGAGGAAGTCTTGGTGGGTGGCTTTGTAGCCATCTCAGGAACTTCCTGGCCATCTGGAAGCACTGACACATCTTTTCTGCTTATTCTGAGCTCTTTGGATCTGCATCCCTTGTTTTTGGTTTGTCTGCCTCTAGGAGGGATTGGCAGGCTGAGCTGTTTGCCTCTGCAGAGAGCAACGCTAAGATACAAAATAAAATTAAAAAGGAGGGGAAAAAAAACAATACAAAATGCCCATGTGCAGGCACACACAGCAGTGTGAGGCACAGATGCCTCAGCACAGGGTAGGAAGGCAATCTGGGGCCCGCTGTGCCAGCAGTGGCTGCAGCTTTTGGAGCCGTGGGGATGATTGAGGGCAGCTCGGGGCAATTTGCAGCCTGCATTCGTGAGGGTGCTGCCACGTGCAGGCCTTTTGGAGGTGGGAGTCCACATCGCTGCTGTGCACCTGTCCCTGTGGGTGTGCAGTGTGCTTTGGTGCCTCAATGCCTGCGGGCTGCTGGTCTTGGTGGGGGCTTGTGAGAATCAAAGGAGTAGAGAGGAGAAATCGGCGGTCGGGCTGATTGCTGGGGGAGGCAGCCAGGTTGTTCCTCCTGAGCCTCCAGCTGCAAGAAGGAGGCTCCCTCTCGTGGGGACCTGCTGCAAGGGCTGGGGAAACTGAGGCACTGGGAGACAAGAGGCCAGGGTGGATTTTCCCATTCTGACGCCTGCTCTTGAGGCCAGTCAGCATTTCATCCCTACAGAGCAGCCCTTACAGACACAGGGGGTCCTCTGGGCGCTGCCTTCCTCGGAGCCTTCTCTCCTGGGACCATCCCCTGACTGATGGCTTGGAGCCCACCCCCGTGCCCCTCTTTTCCCCCCCTTCTCCAGGCAACTCCCCCTCGGATGAGTCGGAGGAGCGTGAGCGGGACCCCAAGGTGCTCACCTTCCCCGAGTACATCGCCAGCCTCTCTGAGTCGGGCACCAAGCGCATGGCGGCCGGCGTGCGGATGGAGTGCCAGAGCCGCGGGCGCTGCCCCTCGTCCTGCCCCCTCTGCCACGTCGCCTCCGGCCCCGACACGCCGGCTGAGCCCATCCTGCTTGAGGTCACCAAGGCAGCCCCCATCTATGAGCTGGTCACCAACAACCAGACCCAGCGGGTGAGGAGCTGGGGTGGCATCAGGGTGGCATTGGTGGCCCTTGACCTCATCCCCAGGGTGGATGGGTCATGCTGAACCGTTTTGGCCTCACCCATGGGGAATGGATGAGCACAAGCTCTGGTGGTGGGATGCCCACCTGGTGCTCAGCCCCTTCTCCTCCCTCCCAGCTCTTGCAGGAGGCCACCATGAGCTCGCTGTGGTGCTCGGGCAGCGGGGACGTCATCGAGGACTGGTGCCGCTGCGACTCGAGTGCCTTCGGGGCCGACGGGCTGCCCACCTGTGCGCCTCTCCCCCACCCCATGTAGGTCCCCGTGCCTGGACCCTCGGTGGTCCTGCAAGGGGGTGGCGATGGCCCCATGGTGGTGGGCCCTGGGTGGCTCTGTGGGGCAGGGGTGCGAGCGGATGGGGGATGTGGGAACCAGGCAGGGGGTGCAGAGATGCAGTGCCTTTTCCAAATTCAGTTGGGCATTGGGGATGGGGTTTTGGATCCGTCCTGGTAGAGCAACCTCAAGGAAGGAGCTCTGGGGAGCAGTGTGCCCACAGCTGGGAGGGGGCAGAGAAGGGGGGTCACCTCTATCCAGGTGGGTGGCAGGGCTGCTGGTGGACCTGTCCCTCTGGGGACACTGACGGGCCGGCATTGCCCCCCAGCCTGCGGCTCTCCACTGTGCACGAGCCCAGCAGCACGCTGGTGGTGCTGGAGTGGGGGCACTCGGAGCCCCCCATCGGGGTTCAGATCGTCGACTACCTGCTCCGCCAGGAGAAAGTCACCGACAGGATGGACCACTCCAAGGTGGAGACCGGTGAGTGGGGGCTGCCTCTGGGTGGCGGGTGGGATGGAGGTGTTGGAGCTTCTGCCTCTCTCTTTGCAAGGGGATGCTGCTAAAATTACCTTATCCTGTGGGAAAGAAAGCAGCCCCTCCCTGCCTGCCGTGCTGCAGAGGTGCCAGCCCTGGGGACACCGGTACCATCACCCACGGTGCGTCCTTCTCTGTCCCCGTAGAGATGGTGCTGAGCTTCGTGGACGACATCATCTCTGGTGCCAAGTCTCCCTGTGCCATGCCAGCCCAGGTGCCCGACAGGCTCTCCTCCACCATCTCCCTCATCATCCGCTGCCTGGAGCCCGACACCACCTACATGTGAGTCACCTCCGCCCGTGGGACACTGCTCGGGTGTGCGTGAGGGCTCGGGAGCCTTCACCGCTGTCCTCCTCGGCCAGGTTCACCCTCTGGGGAGTCGACAACACAGGGAGACGCTCCAGGTCCAGTGATGTGACGGTGAAGACGCCCTGCCCCGTGGTAGATGATGTGAAAGCTCAAGGTGAGGTGGAGCTGGTGCTGGCCTGACACTTTGCATATACAGCTGGGAGTACTGGAAAGCAGCTTTGTTGTGCAAGATGTGGAGGCCTGGCTGGGACTTGGGCAGGGCTTGGAAAGGGGGTACAAAACCACCCCAAATCTGTATGTCTGTGGTCACAGGGTGAGCATGCCTAGGGTGATGCTTGGGACCAGTGATGGGGGGTTCCCCACTGACTGTGCCCACTGATTGTACCCACTGGCTGCTTCTGTCCTGGCCTCAATGTCCCCTGCACCCCCGATGGCCCAGGCAGTGCGTGATGCTGAAGGCTGGCACGGGGGGCAGCAGGAGGAACCCATTCCCCCCACAAACAAGCACAGAAGCAGCCTGTGCTCATGCTAAGATAGGTGGAGGGGTAGGCTCTGGGGACATATTGGGCACGGGCGGGGGAATAGCTGAGAAGACCTGACCTGACCTGCCCAAGTGACTGATAGCATCTGTGATGCCCAAAGTAATCCCAGTTGTGTTCCTTCTGGTAAATAAATGGTATTTCACCACCAGTACCTGATGACACCACCCGTTTCTCCTCCTAATTGGATCAAACTACGGGAGCCTACATTGGATTGATTAGTCCAGCTGAGTCCGGGTGATGCCTTCTCTCTGTTGTTCCTCTAGTGCCTTGATACGACATTAATCATACCCCGGGGGACAAATCTTGGCTCCAGTAAAGGCCGTGGAAGATGTGCCTCATGGTTCCACCAGAGCCAAGCATTGTCCTGGTGGGCTTTGTTCTTTGTGCTCATCTCTTGCACCCCACTGACTAGCCCTTGTCCTCCTGCCCAGAAATTGCCGACAAGATCTACAACCTCTTCAACGGCTACACCAGTGGCAAGGAGCAGCAGACAGCCTACAACACCCTGCTGGACCTGGGCTCCCCCAGCCTGCACCGAGTGCTGTACCACTACAACCAGCACTACGAGAGCTTTGGGGAGTTCACCTGGCGCTGTGAAGACGAGCTGGGGCCCAGGTAGGCTCAGGAGCTGGGTGGGCTTGCTGTGTGTGCCAACACAAGCACAGGGTCTGGTTGTACGCGTCTGTTCTTCTCCTGGGCTTTGGCTTGACTTGTCTGTGTGCTGATCTCAGCACCACCCCTGCAGCTGCCTGGAGATGGGATGTTTCCTGCCCTGTGTCCCCAGATGTCCCCTGCCCTGTGTCCCCAGATGTCCCCTTCTGCTTGTCTCCTCCCGTGCCTGCCCCTGTCTGAGTGGTTTTCCAGTAACGTGGCTGTTTCCGGGCGGTTAAGCAAGCTGGGCTGAGAAATTATGTGGGTTGCAGTGGTGTTTCCTAGCAGCTGGCCTCCACAAAACTGGAGTCCTGAGCCCGTCCAGTATTCAGCATTTCTTCAGATGTACGTCAGCAACAGATCCCATCTGGGAAACGCACGGTCCCCCTGCTCAACACCTCCTCTCATCAGTCTCACCTCTGGCTCCCTTCCAGCCCTGCTTCTCCAGGTGATCACGGGTGGATTTCTGGCAGAGGATCAGAGAGCACACGTACCTTTTCTGCTCTCCAAGTCTCCACTAGGGAGGCAGAAGGTCTCAGTAGATACCTGGTGGCTGTCTTGCTTGTAGCATCCCTTCACATCCCTCCTAGTTCAGCTTTGCTGGGAAACCCTCCAGTGATCCTCAGCTTCCTGGGGCAAAGCTGGCTTTTCTCCTCTTTCCCCTTTTTCTATTTATTTTCTAAGAAACTTGAAGTCTCTAAGGCAGAGCGTCAAAGCTTGGGAGCAACCTCCCAGTGTACGGAGACTTCTGGTTATGGCTTCATTCCCAGGATGTGAGTAGGACCATCTCCGTTGCCACACGTGAAATCCAGCCCCGGTTTGCACAGCCTGTCTGACATCTGCTGCAGTGGTTTGTGTGAGGAGCAAGTGAAGTGACACACTGGGTTTGTCACACAGCCACTGCCACTGTCCAGGGCAGGCATTGCCGTCAGTGCTCGTGATACCAGTGAGGAGAGCACAGCACCACCAGGACGTGGGGTGGAAGCCATTTGCTCAAGCCCCACAGGGCAGAGCAGTGTTGGCACAGGGTGACCAGAAGTGCCATGGGATGACCAAATGTTGCTGTTTGCTGCAAGTCAGAGGGTTAATTCCACCCGCTGGAAATGCTGGAGAGCTTAGGGTGGGGTGACACAAGCTGCTGATGAAGTGCTCGCAGCTCGCGCTGCTTGGAAGGAGAGGTTGAGGCAGCTGCAGCGGGATCTGGTGATGACAAATCTTGGAAAGCAAGCCTCCTGTCTGATCGTCTGCGAGGGCGAAGCATCCAGACTGGTGGTGACAGGACAAATCACTCGCAGATGACATTGTTTAGCCAGCAGACGGAGGATTTGTATGGCTGCTGCTGCTGCTCCTTTGAAGTGCTGGACGCAGACCCACGCGAGCGACTCGGCGATGCTCCCCCAGCTCCGCGCTGCCGTGCCGCCTTTGGCTCTGCTCACACTCATCGTCCTGCTCACCAGGGCTGGCTGCTGGGCTGAGGGAAGCAAGTATTGCGTGCAGATAGCTCGGTCAGGGTTACCGAAGCGAGACGGTCCCTCCCAGTCTGGGAAAGGCTGCAGAGAGCCCTGGACTTTGCATACGAAGACGTGGAGAGGAGGGCGGGTCGTTTTCCAGCAAGCCACAAGTGAAAAGAGGCTTTGGTGCGGATCCTGGTGGAGCTCGCTGGTGTTTGCGGCCTCCCTATTGGTGTCAGACCTGTCCAGCCTGGAGCTGCAGCCACATGGAGCCAGCAAGGGGAGAGCTGTGGCTTGCAGCCCCTGCTTATCCAAGCAAGAGTGTGACAAAGGTTTTTGTCCCCAGCATCCCGATTTGCCTCTCTGCTGCCTGCCCCGTGCAGAGTTACTGCAACCATGGGGACGTGTCTCCTGTTCCTTGTCTATGCCAGCCCAAAAAGTGACCTTGAAGCTGGCTGGGAGAAACTTGTTCCAGCCCTTGGGACAATGACAGTTTTGTCTGGGTTTCCAGGCACATGTAATACTCACCTGCAAGACACTTCATTTGGATCCATTACCTACACATTTGCCAGATTCCCCTGAGATCACCTGAAGTGCTAGACACGTTTAAAACGAACATAACGCGTTTTATCTGAACAAAGTGTTGCTCTCGATAAGAGCATTAGAAGCACAACTTTCAGAGAAAAAAAAAGCCTGAAGAGAAAAAGAGACAATTTGGGTTGTATTTGGCCAGGATCGCCCGTGCTGCTCTTGTAACTAATCCAGCACGAGGGGCTGGTGGTTTAGCACTTCCTCATTATCAGCACAAGCTCACACCAAAGTGGTGCTGCTCTGGGGGTGCTGCAGGGGCCCTGCTGCAGGGGGTGGCTCGTGCCCAGCCCTCCTGTCCCCCTGCCTCCCGACCCCTTCCCCTGGCTTTCTTGGCTGGGTCGCACAAGCAGCATGGGCTGCCTGACGGCTCCTTACCAACCCCTGCTGCTCGTTTCTTTCCCTGCAACCAGAAAACACGGAAAATACATGTTCAAAAGAGAGGGGGGGTTTCTCTTTCAGAGCTTTTCTGTGTTAAGCTGATGTTGTATGCGTTGATGTATTCCTTCTAGCTTGCACGCTGTCCTGTGGGACACATTTCCTAAACTGTTATTAAGCATTATAAGTCATGTGTCAGGAGTGTCGTTGACTGTACTTACATTTTATGACACCGCATCTTATGGGGCTCATAACAAAACCCCACAAGCCAGCCTAATACAGATGACAGGCATGATAGTTTGAGTGTTGTTTTTTTTTTTTTTTTCCCCCTAAATCTCTTTCATGCTCAGTGATGTCCCAGCAGGCTGGTTCCCAACGCTGTACATTTCTCTTCCACCACATCCCCCTCAGCCACGTGGTGGTAAGGGAGCGATGCTCCCCGCATGTGCCTGACGGCTCCTCACATTTCTCCCCCCTGCCTCTTTTCTCCCCCTCTCCCACCCTGTGATTTGGGGTCTTAGAGCTGCAGCGGTGTCAGGCGATGCCGCTTGAGACACTCTTTGGGCTCGGGCACCCTTTAACCACCTTCACTTTTCTTTCCCCATGCTGTCATCCTGCCCTCCCCACCGCTCCCCGTGGTGCTTCCGTCGCCCCCGCCGCAGGAAGGCTGGCCTCATCCTCTCGCAGCTGGCAGACCTCAGCAGCTGGTGCCACGGCCTCCTGCAGGAGCCCAAGATCAGCCTCCAGCGCTCGTCCCTCAAGTACCTCGCCTGCCGCTACAGCGAGATCAAACCCTACGGGCTCGACTGGTCGGAGCTCAGCCGGGACCTCAAGAAGACGTGCGAGGAGCAGACACTGAGCGTCCTCTACAACGACTACGGGGACAAGGACTACTGAGGGATGCAGGCACCCGCCTGCACGCCGGCCCTGCTGGGGCGGCGGGGAGGGTTTTATATACGGACCCACAGTGGGGAGGGAGGGTGTCTCTGGAGACAAAAATTGGGACCGGGAGCGAAATGGCTGCTCTGTGCAGTTCTGCCTCAGTATTAGTTTCTTCTTCGGCTTGGCCAAAAGTCTTTCTAGTTAGGAGTCTTGTGGGACCCTGTTTTCTTGGTTTGTTCCGTTCATGTTGCCAAGAGGTTCCTTGTGGTGGGCGCGGGGGCACGGAGACGGCAGGCTGTGGGGCACGGCCCTCTGCACCACCCCGTGTCCCTGCCCCAGCCACTAGGGGCCACTGGTCACAGGAGAAGCACGGTGACACAGGTGGGAAGGGAGAGCTGGGGAAACAGAGACGGGCATGCAGGTCAGGATGAAATGCTAATGGTTATCGCTGAGCAAGACAGCCACCAGGCAGCCAAGAGGGTGTTTGGGGTGTATTTGTTGTGTTTTTGTTTGTTTGTTTTTTTTTGGTTTATTTTTACAGTTGTAAAGCATGAGGTCTGGATGAGACTTGGCTCAGCTGTGGTGTCATTGGCCCAGGTGAGGGGAGGAGATGGGCGGCGGTGAGCCCACCTCCTCGGGGCTCCTCTGCCACGGCCAGCTCCCTGTCAGCTCGGAGACGCAGGGTGCTCGGGGCAGAGGCAGCCTGGCTGCAGGGCCAGCGGTCAGCTGGACAGCGCGATCTTTTTTCTCGTGGGACCAAACTCCTAGGAAGTCAACTCAAAAATCCCTTCCTTTTTTTTTATTTTTATTTATTTATTTTTTAACCCACCGTAATAAAGACTTAGAAGCAATGACAAACTAGTGCTTGTCAAAAGCTGAAAAATGGAGGCTGGGCTCCATTCAGAGCAAACCGTTCCCCAAAACCCTGTTACCACTGATGCTGTTGGAGGCAGCAAACGGCTTCATTTTAGCCTCAGCTACCAGCCTGGTTCGCAGAGGAGGCACCTCTGGACTTGCCAGCTGTGCACCTTTGATCTGGACAAGCCAGGAGTCCCGCAGAGAGATTTTTTATGATGCCTCTTCAGAGCGAAATTTCCTTTTCATTTTTCAGTCTTGGCAGGAGCAATCTTCAGCCTTGTCTTTTTTGATTTTCCACCTCGTTCCTCGCACTACCTGCTGAGGACACGGCTTCAGTATTTGTGCAGCACTGGAGGGGAGGCTGCCATGGCCTGCAGCCGGTCACGGCCACCGGCGCCGTGCCGCAGAAGTCGCACAGCAGCCGATCAGAGCACACAAGCATCCCCCAGCAGGACAGTGCTGCATTTTTTCCTCCCCATGGGCAGAGCTCTCACGCAGGGGCAACTAGGCTGGGTGGGAGAGCTGCTGGGCACAGCCACCAGCAATCAGTATTACCTGGGCATCCGAGTGTCATTTGTGTAAGGAGTTCATCTGGCAGGGCTCAGCAGCCAAACACCTGATTTTTGCAAGCAAGAAGTCTACCAGAGCCTTCAGGCTTCCCCTCACGTTTCCTTCCATTTTCATGTACTAAACGCTGCCGAGGGCTTGGTGCTCAGAGCAAGCCCAGCACCATCTCCATGCTCAGGTACACATGGGCAGGTGCTCCATTTCCTTTCAGCCACGGGGAATCTTGGCCAAGACGCTTTGGTTCGGTCTCTTTTTCCTTCCAGCCGACACTGAGACATCCTTTAGCTTCCATCCAGGCAGCCGGCCAGCGGTGAGCAAAGGGCACCTCCACGCAGTGCCTCAGAGGGATGCTTGGACAGAGGCTGCTCTGGCCCGGATGCGACTTGGTAGCTGGCCATGTAATACTGCTTACGTGGCCTTTATAGGAAACACAGACGGTTTTCCTTTTGGGAGCAGCCTCCTCCCTCGTGTTGCTTATGAGGTGCAGGAGCAGGGCGGGCGCAGCCAGCCAGCCACGCACCCTGACTCTGCCAGGAAAACCCCGTGTGCTCGGTGGCTTTTTCACCCAGACGCAGAACTTACCACGGGGCCCTGCAGATGTTTCTCTTCTGCTCCCACTCTACAATTTCTAAGCCCTTGCATGGTCACTTGAAACACTGCAGAGCCTCCTTTGAGCCTTGTGGTTGGGTGAGGGCTCCCTTGGCTGGGAGAGGCACACCCTAAGGGTGAGGGCGAGGTGACCCACACGAGGTCGGACACCAAGACCCTCGCACAGGGTGGGATTCATTGTCACCAGCCCATGGCAGGCACCACTCTGTGGCACCTGGGTGACTGTCGCGGAGTCGCCACATGCCTGTCTTGGTGCGGTGTGTGCCCATTTTCGTGGCAGCCCTGGCTTGCCCAAACTTGTATTATTACTATTTTATTTTATTTTTTTTCCCAAATCCCTGAGTTATAGCACATATGCTCATCTCAGACAGCTGCTCAGTTAGCCCCGAGGCATCCCCTTCCCTGCAGAGCTAGAGGACTTCATCTGCCGAAGGCTCCTGCCCCAAACAGCCAGCCCTGGCTCTGCACAGTGTTTCCTCTTGTGGACTCCTGCCTCTTTCCGTGCTGCCAACCACAGGAGAATACAACGTGTTTTGTTTTTTTCCCAACCTCCCTCACCCTCCTGCCCTCTCTCCTTGTTTTATTTCCGAATTAACAAATGACCATTCACCTGAGATGAACCTCTGGGTCATTAACTTTTCTTTGCTGCACCCCTTCCCCTGTAATAGCATTACTACCTTTTACTTGTTGTGCCGTTATTTAACATATAAAGATGGTTTGGTCCTTTTCTTTAAAAAGATGGCTACAATTCATGTTCCTTGATGTTATATTAAAACTCTAATGTGACATTTTACTACTGTAGATTGAAAGTAGGGTGCTCTAGGGTTGGACAGCCACATGGCAAGAAATGCAAAACCCTTCCAGATTACTTAAAAAAAAAAAAAAAAAAAAAAAAGGTTTTAAAGAACAACAACAACAACAAAGTCACTAGCACTATGTACAACTCCAGATGATAATTTAACCGACTATTAAATGGAGCTGTTAGTAATCCGTGGCTCTGGCAATCTGGGATGTTTGTTTGCAGTTTTGGTCCAGCTGATGTCATCTCTTGGGAGCGGATGAAAAGCTCCAAGGCTTTGAACTCTTTGCCTCTTCACATGAGTTCAGCATTAGCCCGTCTGCCCAGCAGGTTAGCCAAGTCCCAAAGCACGGAAGGAGCCTCGCCTCGGTTACCCTCACCTGCTCCACCGGCACAGGAAGGTCCAGATCCCTTTGGGTTTGGGGGGTGGGCGGTGTTAACACACCCTCAGCAAGGGGCTTTGCTTCGCAAACCTCCATGGATGCTGGGAATTTGGGAATGGATTCCCAAAAAATGCCTTTTAGCCTGTTTTCAGATAGCAGGTGGATGGGACCATGCGGTCTGGTGGTCCACCACCCCCTGCCCCACTTGGCAGACCCCTGGCAGAGGAGCAGCAGCATTGAGAACATCAGCTGCCTACAAGCGATGCAAAAAGCGGTGCCTGAGCAGGTGTGGGAGACGTAAAGGATGCCTTAAAATTCACTTACAATGCAATTGAGCATCCAGAGGCAGCACACTGGTGGCGGCAGGGCCCTTCCCCTGGTCTGCTGCATGTTGCCACCAGCCCTGCCAGGAGGTGGGAGACCCGGGGGCGGCTGGGGATTGCTGTGAGCGCAGACAGGACGCCTGGCAGGATATGGGAGAGGGGGGATTTAGGGGCTATGGAGCACAAATCCATAGGAAACCAGACTTCATTCCGCCTCATGGAACAAATTGATTTTTTTTCTCTCTTCCCACTGCTAAATTGCAGGAAAATAAGTTAAAAATACACCCGATACTTTCCTTCTACTATTTTCCATGCAGCTCACTGCTGTGGCTGCCACCAGCTTGTTGCACAATGACCTGTGAAGGAGGAGGAGGAAGAGAAAGAGGAGGAAGAGGAGGAGAGAGGCTGCATGGCAGTGAGATGGGGTCACAGGCATGAATTGCTGTGTTGGAAGATCCTAATGTGAAAGCCAGGGGAGAAAGTCACCCCCAACAGGGCAACGTGGGCTGTAAAGGATGCACCACCAGCTGAAGGGAAAGGCAGCATTAGGGCCTGGAGAGGGGGTAGGCACAGCCCCAGCCTTGTTCCCACCTGTGTCTTCCAGCTCCCAGAAGCATGCAGGTGTGATTCCCTGATTTTGGCGTTCTAAAATGATGAAAATCTGCTGGTTTA
Organism: Aythya fuligula; assembly: GCF_009819795.1. Classification (NCBI taxonomy): domain Eukaryota; kingdom Metazoa; phylum Chordata; class Aves; order Anseriformes; family Anatidae; genus Aythya; species Aythya fuligula. Next base: position 20,204,403 of record NC_045566.1, on the reverse strand, counting down.
AGTGCCATTCAGCTCTGTGTGTGTGTGTTGGAAAGGCTGCTGTTGGCCAGCAGACTTTATTTACCCTCTACAAGGAGGTGCTTGCAGGGATTTCTTCATTTTAGAGCAGGCATGGGTAACATCCCAGCACTGCAGCCCTCACGCAAGACACCATGTCCCCACGGTGCCAGTAACCACCTCATTTTGTAAGTTCAGCATGGACTCCTTGGGCATCCCAGCTGCTGCCAAAGCTTCCAAAAACCCAGTCTGTGTATCTGGAAGAGCCACCACCCTGCTCGACTGCATGTCCCCCTTGTCTTGGGGACGCGTGGGCCTGGCTCTCTTGCTTCGAGGCTGGGTGGTTGGTGGGAAGGAGGGGATGGGATGGGATGGAAAAACTGCTCTTCACTTGGCTACTGCCCTAGACATTGGCCCTGTTTTGTTTTAAGTGCAAGCCCCACAGCTGGAGTGCTGGTTGCTTGGTGGCTCCCTCCCATGCTTGAGGCTGTGGGGCCTCTTAATGAATTGTCCTCCATAAAAATCTGGTTCTGGTGGGAATCTGTGCTCTGGGGACATCGGGTGTCACTGGGAACTGCTGTTCCTCCTCCGGGGAGCAGCGAGAGGCTTCCTGCAAAGACCAGGAGCGAAGGAGGGGCTGGTGCTCACCAGGGGGAGGCGTGTGGCTGCTGGAGGAGGAGAGGGAGCAGGATATAAAGGCAGGACAAGGGACGTGACAGATAGAAGATAATACAGAGGGACGCTCAGGATGGGTTGAGCATCCCCAACAGGAGCACCCCAGACCCCCCTGGGTGTGCTGTGAAGGGCAGTGCTGGAGGCAGCCCTGTTGTGTCCCCACACCCAGCACCCCCAGGGCTTGCCGTGGCCTCCCTGCCTTCCAGCAGCAGCATGAGCCCGGGCGGCTCAGCTTGTTTCCATCAGCACATCTGGCTCCAATTGCCGGCAGAAGGAAGGGCCCCACACACCCGGGCTGTGGTGACAAGGGGACGGGTGTTCGACAGCACCGAGCCGCCCTCGCCCCCCCAGGTGTCTGGTGATGGAGCAGGGCTCACCCAGCACGCAGCCAGGGCGAGGGGCTCCTCCTTGCATGTCCTCTTCCCATTGCCCCTCTCTGGGGCTGGGGCCGGTGACATGCTCATGCCAGGAGGAAATTTGGGATGTTGTTGCCTTCTGTAGCCTCGGCGCTGCCCCACGGCATCCATCAGCCCCCCAGCCCACTGCCGTCGCTTGTGTTTTCCAGTCCTGCCCGACCTTTCCGCTCGCTCGGCCGTGACTCACCTTCTCCGGCGTCTGCAAGGGAGGCGTGTGGTGGAGGAAAGACAAACAGCTCCTAGCTCGGGTTTGGGCTGCTCAAACCCTGCCGCGGAGCTGCCAGAGGGTGCAGGGGCTCCCTGGGGACCACCCCGCACTGGGGCAGGTGAGCGCTGAGAGCCAGTGTCTGGACAGGGGGACATTGCCTTGTGGGCTACAGCCCTGGTCTGATGGGGGGAGAGGTTTGGAATAGTCACATTGGCAATGGGAAAGAGAAGCCCTGGAAGCTCTTTTCCTTAAAGTCTACAAAAGGCAATATTTCCTCTGAACAAACCATCCTGGAGCCCCTAGGACATGACCAAACGGGCTGGCCCTGGTTGGGATGTGGCCACCATCTGTGGATGTCCCCTGTCTTGGGGACATAGGATGTTTGTGGGATTTGGGGACATCCATGGGACCGGGCTCAGCTGGCACTGTGGCAATAGCTTGTCCTGGTCCCCGTTACACTCCACGATGGTGGGTGCTGAAGTCACTGGCATCCATTGGGCTCACCACCATCTGATGGCAGAACTGGAGCCCAGCACTGTGGTGCCACCCACCTCATGCAGGGCTTTTTGTCTGTGTGTGCAAATAATAAGTGGTTGTTAAAAAATAAATTAATATAAGGCTTTCTAAAATTATTAAGCACCTTTCTTATCATTTTTGTTTTTAACTCTCTTGCCAGGGTACCATTTGGCATGTTGGGCACTGATGTGAGCCATCCTGTGCTCCCTGTCCCCAGGGAGGTGGCACATGAAATACACACACACACACACACACACACACACACACACACACACACAAATCTCCTACTTTTATGGTGGGTTAATTACCAAAAGACACCAGCTGTGGGGCAGTTTGTAGTATAAGCAGTGAAAGGCCACTTGGCACGAAGAGGTGATGGTCACCCTTCTTGCCTGGCTGCAAAATTGTCCTTGCAGCTGGTGGAGGACATTGAGGTTCCCCCAAACCCAAAAGGCCTTCTCCTGGTGGGCTGGGACAGTGCTGGGGGAGTCCGTGGTTTGGGGCAGAGGAGGGCTGTGGGTCAGGTAGGTGCAGGAGCCACCGGACCACCTCTGTTCCCAGCCCGGACCCCATCAGCTGAAGCAAAGAGGCAGGAGAGGTGGTGGATGAGAAGATTATTTATTTTTCATAGATTTTTATAAAAAATAATTATCAAATACAAAAAAATAAAAATAGCAGCAGCCTCCGTTGTGAATAAAACCCTAAAGGGGACAAAAACCGCTCAGTGTCGCTATAGAAGAACAATATTTCGGTATGTAGAAGCTATTCAGCCATGAGAAGCACAGATCTCTACCAGCCAAGCCAGCACCTCCAGCCCTCCCGTCCCTTCCTGCCCTTGGTGATCAGGGACAAGCCATGACCGAGACCAGGATTTTCATGCAAAAAGTGTACAATTTCAGCATCTAAACACATAGGTGCCCAGGTAACGCTGACATCAGGCAGGTGATAAGATGCCAAGGCTTGAAATTCTCCCATCTCCCTCTGCGTGTCACCCTCGTCCCGTGTACGTGTGGCCACCACAACCCCCTGGCCACCAGGTCCCCATGGTGTCCCCCACTCCTGCTGTGCCTGCGCCTGGGGGGCCCTGGGTGTCCCCTTCCCTGTGATGGAGTGGGATGGGACACCTGAGCTGCATCTTCCATGGGGCATCAGACTCACAGAGGGGCTTATTTTTCTTTTTCCATTTCATTATTATTATTATTATTATTTGATTGAAAAGTTGCTTGAAGCCAAACAATTGCAGCTCTGCCAAACTGACGGTGCATTTGGGTGAAAAGATGGGGTGTTTTTGCTTGTGCTTGACAGGACCAGAAATGTCCAGAGGAGGTGGGTCCCAGCACCCCCTTGAGCATCCCTGCCTGGGCCAGGGCACGCAGCGAGGGCAGGACAGGATGTGACCAGCGGGTAATGGGAGCACTCAGGGCTTGGAGAAGGACACGGCATCTCCTGCTTCAGTGCTGGTGGGATGTCCAGGTGCCTCTGCCCCCTGCTCCTGTCCTTCAGCCAAATATAACTTTGGGAGATGCCTGACAAAAAGCGCTGTGAGGAGGATGCTAGTAAAAGCCAAAGGATGCCTTGAAAATCCCTGGTCTCTCCACACCGTGTCACCCTCTCTCCATCGCTCCTGCACCAGACAAACCCTGGCTTGGAGCCTGACTCCACCGGCTCAGGCCAGGCACTGAGGATGCAGCTGAGCAGCCTTGGGCCTCCCAGCCTGAGCCTGGAGCTGCAGAGCCTCCTGGACACAGATGGGTTTCTGTGCTCCTGCTCTGGGGTCCCTTCTCAGCTCTCCTCCTTCCATCCCTTTTCTCTTTGCAGCACAAAACCATCAGTGACAGCCCCAGCTGGAGCTGGGCCCTTCCCAGCCTGCCACATTATGGGGCTGGCCCAGGGTCCCACACCAAGCTTCGGGGCAGGGGGCAAAATTTCTAGCTGGGCCTTTTCGGGGTGAGGAGAGAATCTGAAGATTTTCACTTTGTATCTACAGGAGGAAGAAACTCATTGACTGGATGTGCAGTGCAATGGACTGGGCCACAGAGATAGCAATAAGGAGAAGCTCAGCAGCAGCAGATGATGTTCAAGGTGTCCTGACAGGTCATCTGGGTCCTGTCCCTCCCTGTTCTACACGGCCTGGTCTCCCCCAAGAGCTGCTGACTGAAGCTTATGCTTGGAGATGTGGGGAAAGAAAAGAAGGGCCACTTCAGCTTCCTTCATCTCAGAGCATCACAGTTACTCCAGCTTGCCCGTCACATCCCTCATCTAGCTGGATCTCACCAGCTGTGGTGCGTCCAGGGTACAGCAACACTTCTCAACCTCAAAATCCTGTTCCAGGACCAGCAGCAGGCAAATCCCAAGGGCAAAACTTGCCTTCGGCAGATACCGAGAACACCTCGAGGCCCTGGCCTCCATGCCTCCCACCTGGGAGCTCTCTCCTGGCTTGGCTGGGATGTTTGGCTTCTCTCTCTGTCCTCCTTCCAGCTCCCTCTCAGCAAACGAGGGGGAATTCCCTGCTCTTCCCGCCCGGACCTGCCCTTTTCCCAATGGTTTGTACTTCACAGCAGCATGGGTGTGTGACAAAGGGTATCCTTTCTCAGCTTCATCAAGAGCAAAGAAAATATAATATATATTTTTATATATTATATATATATATGTATATATATATATAATTAAGTTTAAATATTTGCAGAGATCACAACTACCTCGACCTTGCTAAAAGAAGCCTGTACAGCAGAGGGAGGGGGGTGAATAGTGACAAAATCCAGAGCAAAGACAAACGCTCAGACGCCGGTCCAGGACACACGTCCGTGGCAGCGTCTGGGCTCTTGGTGCTGGACCCTGCGCTGAGCCCCTCGGGCCAGACCCCGAAGTCCCGGGCAGGAGCCTGTGAGGCAGGGTGCGGTGATGGGGATGGGACCGCCCGGCCTCCTGTTCCACAGCCACCACCTGCTCCGTGGCTTCCACTGCCATCCTCCTGCCCGGCTCGTCCTCAGGCCTCCTGCCCCCGGCACCCTGCCACCACCTGCTGGTGCCCCTTCGCTCCTCGGGCGCTCGCCTGACCGACAGAGGTCCTCCACGGCCCCGCTACTGGTTCTCCTCCGCCGCCGGGTCACGGCACGTGCATTCGTCCTGGTCACAGTCAGCAGCAAATGGGATCACCTAGCGGGACACAAGGGAGAGGTAAGACCAGAGCAAGCCTCCGCTTCGAGGCCCCTGGCCTGCCAGCAGCCCTGCAGCTCCACCAGCCTTCTCCACCTCGGTACGGACAGACTTTGGGCTGATGTTGGTGTGGTGGTGACTGCTGGGCTCTACACCCACCAGAAAACAGCTCCACCATGGGGTGTCCCCAGTGGTAGCTGCGACCCACAGCTGAGGTTTGTTCTTAGCGTTTTCCTCTTCAGTAACTTGCATTTCAAATTCTGCCATCGGGGTCAGCTTGAGTCTCGTGCTCCAAAAGTCAAACCCTCGGGAGAACTGTCCCCTGGTGGGTGTTAACCATTTGGACTAGGTGAGGCACGTCTAGGTTTGGGTTTTACTTTGACCCATGGTGGAAAGCCCGCCGTGTCCATGCCTGAGCCTGTGGTGCTGTCCTTCAGCCCACTGCTGGCTCTTCCCGGCTCAGCCACAGCACGGAGGTAGCACGGCCTCATCTTTTGCACTCCTTGGAGGAACTCATGCTGCTGGAGAGCTGGGACCTAGGAGGGTCATGAGCTGGGGCTGGGTCTCCTGAGAGCCATGGGACTGAATCCCCCTGCCTTCCACTGCAAACCCATCCTGTATTTTGGCCAGAAATGCAGATGTCTCAAACCCTTGAGAGCCATGCCTGGCTCTGAGATGTGATACCGGTACACAGGCTTCACTCATCACTTGGGTGTAAAGCCTTTTCTCTCCTATCTCAGCTGGATCTTCCCAGGATTTCATTTTTCCCTTTCTCTCTGTATGTGTGTGTGATGAAAGGAAAAATGATTCAAGCTCCACAACAAAGATGAGAAGATCCAAATTCACATATTTTTGCAGTGAGAAATTATCTCGTGCCCTATGGTTTGTTTTGCTGTTGGATATGTTTAGGAAGGATGGGCTGTGAGTACTGGATAGCGAGTTAGATGGGAGGGGTGGTTGTGGTGGGAGACAAAGAAGGGTCTGCACAACTCTTCCGCTGCGTTGCTCGCTCTGTGCTATTCCTCCTTCTTTACCCCGAGTGCTGGGAGGGAAAATCAACCCACAGCAGATGCCAACAGACCATGCCAAATGCCAAAGTCCCTTGAGATTGCTCTGTTATACAAGGTGACTTCTGACTCACCATGACTAGCACTATGATGGAAATCATTTATTTGGGACTTATTGCCCAAAATGAGAGGGAATCCTGTGAGCTTCAGCGGGAGCTGGGTTGAGCTCTCAGTCGCACTGGCATGGGTCCAAACCTCACTGTAATCAGTGGAACCGATGTCTATCAGCTTCAGCTGGCTTTGGTTTAAAATCATGGGTTTGTTGATGGGAGAATTGCCTTGCAGGCCAGTTTCTGCAGCCAGGAAAGCCAAACAACATGGCTAGCAGTGACCACTTACTCCTAAATCCAGGCACTTACCTTCCTGGAGGACAGTGTGGAGGAGCAGCAGTCACCCCCGTCGTACTGGCAGTATGCCCGGTTGTTGATGGTGTCACACCAGCCATCTGCTTGGAAGGGCTAGAGAAAGGAGTCATAGATGAAAGGGTTATTCAGAAGTGGAAGGTTGCCCCCAAAAGCAGAGATCCTTGGTCCTCAGCAAGGCCACCATGTGCCCCTGATGAGGCAGGGCCTTGTTCCAAGATGCACAGCCTAACCCCAAGCCAAGGGCCACCAGAAGACGGTGCTCACGGGGCAGCAGCTTTGGGATGGGCTTCCTCTGCCCAAGGGAATTGTGCCAGGAAACGAGAAGGTAAATCCACACTGCATGAGGGGGCAACAGACTGAGTGCCACAAGACCCCATCCCACTGAGTGCCACAAGACCCCATCCTACTCAGCACCTCTCCACAGAGCCCAGCGCAGCCCACCTAGGAGTGAGTTCACCACCTCACCTGCTCGTCCACCTTCTAACACTATCCTCATGCAGTGCCCCTGTAATCCTGCTCTCTGCGTGCTCACTGCCAGGGCAGGGCTCGGTGAGAGGCTGGACCAGATCTTCCCTCCATCACCCCTCTTCCCAAAGAGCTTGGCTCTGAGGTTGAGCCTGGTGACCTGGCTTGGGCAGCTAAAAACAGAGAGGCTGTTATGAGGAGCAATGGAGCATCCTTTAGACTATGAGAGAGGTTTGGCAAGGTCAGGAGTCCCCCAGGAGCACTTGTGCCCAAGCCAAGCCAACGCTGGCAAGTGCTGGTTGCAAGGACTAAACCTTTTCCAGAATGCTCCTGGTATGGCCCTACCCCAGGGGAATCGCCCCCTGATTCCTCTAGGCTCTCCAGTGGAGGCTCTTGCCCAATCCACAGCACACGGCTCTGCCAAACCTTGCCAGGTTGGACTGCACGGCTATTATCTGGTGTCTGGGTGGGAAGAAGAGAAGGGATCTTCGAGCACTAGCTCTCTGTAGGCAAAATCCAACTCTGGCTTGAGTGGAGAGGGCATCAGCCTACTGATGAGTCAGTGGGGCCCCCACCTGGCCCCCTGGGGGTAACGGTGCCCAGCTTGCCCTTGTGCAGCCCAGACAAATGCCCCATCATTAGCAACCTCCTGTGCTTTCAGCAGTAATGTGGAAACAGAAAGCTATTCCAAGAGAATAGCTTTCTGACCAGAAATATTAAATGGCACAAACAGCCATTCAGAAATCCACTTTATTTTCTTTTTTCTTTTTTTTTTTTTTTTTTTTGTTATGTTTAGTTACATGAGTCATCTGATCAGAGAAGAGAAACAAGCAACTGGAGCTGAGCAGCAGCCAAGTGGGGCTGCGAAACGAGGCCGTGCGACGGGTGCAGCCGAACTGCGTGCATGTGGAGCACTTGCAAAAAGCTGTCAGGAACGATCTGCAGCTGAGGTTTATTTATCGCAGATCCACATCAGCCCCGCCAAGCAACAACCCAATGTGCTAACAGAACGGAGAGGCCATTCATTAGCTGGGTGATTAGTAATGAAATAATTCTCCCGCTCTGTGCTGGTAGCTACTGGCCCAGCAACCGTGGCCATCCTCCAGGAGGACTGCTGTCATCAGAGAGGCTCCTGGTGGAAACCTGGCCATCCCGTTGCTCATGGAAGCAGCCGGCCTGTTTCACTGGGTCTGGAGGCCCCAGGTGGCAACAGGGCTTAGGAGAACACACCCGACCCTGGCCTTTGGTGGCCACTCACCCACAGTGCTGCTTAACCACGTAGCAGCCTGCAGAGAAATGTCACCGCACCGGGGCCGCCCGCACCGACTGTGCTGAGGCCAGCACGGTGACAGTGCCACTGATTCACACCAGAGCCGAACCCAAACCAGGAAACCAACGTGTCTTTTTGTCAGCCCTAGGCTGGGGCCCAACATGGCCCCTCTGCTCCCCCAGTGCAGGGAACAGGCGCAGGGGTTATGGCAAGCTGCTGAACCCGTCGGCGCTAGCGCTGCTGCAGCCACCTACAGCCCTGGGGCTACCCCAGGCAGCTGGGTAGAGTTTTCTTTTCATGCCCCCAGCTGCTCATCCAAGCCTCTTTCCAGCCCAGGAACCACTGCACCTGAGTTCCCAGGGGATGTGGGCAAGCAGCACAGCTGCCAGAAGATGCACGAAGCCCTGAAGCCGAGCCCTCTGCAAAGCTCGTCCTAAGCCCAGGGAGAGGGGGCTCTGCACGATGGCTCTCACCTCGTGCCTCGCAGAAGTCCCCAGCACTCCCAGCCCCTTGGGAAGCTAAGGAGGACTGCTGGCATTTCTCCCATGAGGAAACTGAGGAACAGAGGCAGGGTGGTTGCTGGTTTTGGCCAGCTGAGCCCCGCGTTGGTTCTCCATGGGGACATCCACCTGTCTGAAGCCCAGAGGACCCTGGGGAGCGATTTCACCAGTGCAATAGGGCACGCACTCCTCGTCTTCTTCCAAAGAAAACCTCCAGTGGCTCTCAAAGGATGGTGAGCAAACGTGTCTGGGCCGAGATGCGGTGGGCTGGGGTGGCGATGCTGGGGCTGGCAGGTGCAGGGACACAGGCTGGGGGCTGGCTGCTGGCGGGGACGCGCTCTGGATGTGATTTGCTTTCACGGCAGAGTTTTTCCTTGAGCTTTGCTCCATGTGTCATGACTCACTGGCAAAACAACACCTGCTGCTCCTGCAGTTTCCATCTAATTACTGCAGAGGATTGCCGGTCCCGGCTGCACAGGTCTGAAATGATTTCCAGATTGTGTCTTGTGTGCAAGGTGGGGGAGGACAGAGGCAGGGACAGGATGAGCAAGAAGAGGCTCTTGCTTTCTCCCTACACCTATTAGGGCTAATTGCCCCCCTCCCCTCAACCCGCTGGAGCCCGTACCCCACCCTAAACAAATACAGGCTCCTATGGCAACACTTGTTGGGGAAACTTAACAGCTCATGCTCCGAATTACATTGGAAAAACATATGAGGGGAAAATAAGAAATGACTAATTGGACCGGAGGCTCCAGAGAGCCAGGAGCATGGGTTGGGGACCGCCAGCCCTGCTCCTCGCAGCCCCAGGATGGGCTGGGGCAGTCTCAGTTCTGACAGGGCTGCAGCAGATCAAGGTGAGCTACCAGGGACGGGCTGGCGAGGAGATGCTGCACCTCTCAGCAGATCCCCAGGGGAGACACCACGCATCCTGTCGCTTTGCCCAGAGAGCCTCCAGCTGGTTTCAGTCTTGGCAAGCAGAAAGAGAAAACTATGGTGCTGCTGGATGCCCTTCATTTATGGGGGCACATCCATGGGCTTTGGCTTTCCTCTGTCCATACTTGCATCAGTCTCATTGAGGTCTCGTAAGAGTCATGGCCGGGGAGGACATGGGCAGTGCAAACAGCTACAAACAGGTGATGTGAGAGAGAGAATCACCTACAGACACCTGCAGCCAGTCTTCGAGCCATGCAGCTCTGCAGGAAGCAATGCCAGCATGGGGTGAAGGGAGGTTGGAGCATGCTGGTGACTCCCAGAAGGACCTGTAAGTGTTTTAGGATGTGACAGGGAGCTGTTTGGCCAGGCTGCGTGCCACCATGAACCGGGCTATATCATCCATCTTCCTTGTTCAGACAGGAGCATCGCCAGGACATGTGTTAGCACGTGGAGATCGGCATCTGGCACTGCAGGGCCCAGGCGGTGCGCTGCCCTAATAAAAATAGTAACCACGCATCCAGTGTTTTGCTCACAGCTTTTTCCTCCATCCTGCAGAGCCCCCAGGGCTGGGGCTGAACTCACTGGCTCTGTCCCCACGGCTGGCTGATCCAAATCTGACAGTGCAGGGAGCTCCAGGGCCACCTCCTTGGCTCTTGCCCCAGTGTCACTGGCGAGGTGGACGGGGTCCAGATGCTTTCTTCAAACCGCCTTATAAGTGAGTTGATTCACTGCAAAAGAGCCTGGAAGGGTGTGACAGGAATGGTGGTGAGCAAGACAGCCGGAGAGGCTGGGTTTGGGGAAGGCGGCGAAGCACGGCAGATAAACCACAGATGCCATCAGTACTGCACATACTTCGGTGCTGCGTCACGGGCGGTTGGTCAACAGCACGTCTCAGGAACGCAGGTTTTGCTCTGGTTGAGCAGACCTGAAGCCCCAGTACCTTGCTTTTGGCAATGACCCATTCCAGATGCTTCAGAGGAAGGTTGAAAAAAAAAGTTAAAAAAAAAAAAAGTGCAGCATACACCTGGCCAATTATGTACTGAACAGCTCTACTGCACTGCTGTGGAAAATGCTTGTGATTTCAGTCTGCCTCTAGCTAGAAAAAGCCCAGATCCCCATTTTTGGGGATTAATCCAGCCTCAGTAAGCAAAATGTTTTCCCCCAGCCTCCAGGTCCTGGGCTTTGCAGCCATGGTGATCCCATCCAGAGAGGAAACACAGGTCCTCACGTCCTTCACTTTGGGCATCAGTATTTTGGGCTTTGATGTGGAAGGCCTCGGACAACGTACATGCCAGGATGGCCACATGCCACCACACAGGTGCCTCTCTGGAAAGCTGTAGCTTTCAAAGCAGCCCTGGACGAGCATCATTTTGGCACGGGGACCAGCCCTGGAAAAGCTGCTGATGCTCTCGGCCCCACACCTTGTGCATCAGCTTCATCGCTGCTGTTTCTGCTCTTGTGGCGTGAGTGTCTGCCAGGGCTTGGGTGGGAAGACTGGAGAAGATCGAAGGGAGATGGTGCAACAAGGGACACAGGGATGTGACTAAGTGATAAGCCTCCATGAGGGACTTGCTCCCCTCGGGGACAGCCGCAGATCTCACAGCACATATGCGAAAGCTGCTGCACGGAGGAGGATGGTGAGCACAAGGAGGCTGCACAAGACCTGGGCCACCACAGTCCCCAGGCAAGGTGCTTCAGAGAGCTCTGCTATTTCAGGATGTCTCTTGGAGGACATGAAGGGTGCCCTAGGCCTTGCTAAAGGCTGGTTCACACAACCCTGCTGTGCATCCACCACCCCACAGTCTTTACTTGGGTCCCTAAAAATTCCCCTGTGGAAAAATCCCTGTCTCCATCCCTTCAGCATTGCTCCAAACCACTGTTCCCTTACAGAAAACACAGGCTGCTTTCAGTCCCTCCAGCCACAGCCACAGCTAAAGGGATGCTCCAGCACAGTGTCCCCAGGACGCATCCCTTCCCTGCACACACTGACGCTGGTGGGGCAGAGAGCCCGGCAATTCTTGGCTCCCCTGGCTTGCCCAGGGAAGTTGACGGGGAATGCAGACTGTGGGAGGAAATGACAATGTTCATTGTTTGGATTAAATATTTTTCTTGGCCCTCTCTCTGTTGCAGAGTGTCTTTTATTTCATTATTTTTTCTCCCCCCTCCCCAACACCCCAAGCACGCTGACTTTCCCTCTCTCTTTCCTGAGGCTCTCCAGCACGCAAGGAGGAAATCAGCTCTGAAAAACACAGGGAGGGACAGAGAGGGAACAGAGCTGGCAACAGCTCAAAAGTTTTTTTTTTGGGATGCCTCACTGCTCTGGGCCACTTCAAACAGCAAGCAAGTGCTACCTGGCTGACTTCACCCAGGGAAAGAGAACTCTAGAGAGGAGAGATCGAGAAATTTGGCAAGAAGCACCTGGGACAAGTGGCTCGAGGAAGAGGAAAGAGAAATTCCTGCAGACCCAGCACTTGACCCAATATTTCTGCACTACCTAGTTTCTGTGCTGCTTTTGAACTGTCACAGCTGTCCCTCGGAGCCACGTGCCTACAGGATGGCTTGCTTGGAGAAGTCACAGACCCGCCCCAACACCTCTGACACAGCCAGAAAGCAAAACAGAGAAACACCAGTTGTTTCTGAGTTTGCTGGTGTCCTTGAGCCATTCCTTATCAGCACAACATGCAGGCTGCTTTCATCACCTTCTCAGGTCTTCAGGAAAATCTGCTCCAGTTCTGGCATCCTGCGGCCCACGCCTCATAAAGAAAACAGAGGCTGGCTGCTTGAGAAAGAGCACTCCATGTACTCGAAGGAATACTTGAAGGAAGAAGGGATGGGCTGAAAGGAGGCACCCTGCTGTCTGGTTTCAGCCTATGTGCCATCACTTGGACTGTGGTGCCCAAGGCAAGCAAGCAACTGCCCAGCTCCCAGTAGCCTTGGTAATTTGGAGGTGCTGCAGGCAAAGAGGATCCCGTGGACATTGGGTTTCCTGCAAACATCTGGGCCCAGGGATGTTTCTTCAGCCCTGACCCTTGCTCCTCAGAGAGCCTGCATCTCAGCAGATGGCAATCTGGAAAGGGCTCTGCACAGCCTGTGGGGGCATGAGGGAAGGAGGGGATGGGAAGGTGGTGTAGGTGTAGGTGAACACCACATGAGAGCAGATCTTTGCCTGAATAAAAGCATCTGGTCCGTGATCTGGTCAGGGTGGATTCCCCTTATCCTTTCTACACCCTGATCTCAGTGCTCACAGCAGATGGGGGGAGGAAGCGCCCAGAAGAAGCAGAGAGCAGGCAAGGGGGAGGACAGGGAGATGCCGCGTGGAGACAGTGCTCCTGGCAAGCCCGGGGCTCCCCGAGGTGGGTCCCCGCACGCAGGAAGCCTGGGCTTCCCCTGCCACGAGCACCAGCCTGCCGCCCTGCCCCAGCACCTCGCCTGCTGCCCGGCAGGGGATCTCCTGCCAAGCCGTTCGTGCAAAATATGTTGCAGGATAGAACGGGTTATGGAAAACAAGCCCTGAAAACCACAAGGGCCTCCTGACCCACTTGTATCTGGTTTCTGCCAAGTTCTTGTTACAGATCTTAAACAGAAAGAAAAACAATGTACGAGGGATGAAGGAGCTGAAGGGGAATATTCGTGTTGGAAGAGCAGTTGGCTGGGCTACGCTCGGGGATGTTTGTTTATTATCCAATGCAACTCGCTGATTTTTATTTCAGCGGGTGCTTTCAGTGGCTTTCCACTCCTCTGTCTGTGCCCCTGGCTGCACGAAGGCTCTGCAGAGAGAGGGGAGAGCAGGACGGGGGCTCTGCAACCTGTCCCTTTCACCACGCTCCTGTGTGATTGCTTTGCTTCCCTCTGGTTGCATTGTCTCTTAAGAAAATGTGATCTCTGTAATCACACTCCACATGTGTGCAGGGGACAAAGGTTCTCTCCTGCTCATACAGCCCTGCCTGGTCCTATTTGTATCTCTTTAAGCATCCTATGTCCTCGAATATTTTAAATCCCTTCCTGAACTTAAAGCTACTGCCCACCTCTGCAGCCTCACCTGCCAGCCAGGTTCAGAGTTCAGGGCTCACTGTGTACAAGATATTTTCTTTCACCTGTTTGAAACCCCCTTGCTAGCCTCTGGCAGCGCTCCCTAGTTCTGCGTCCATCTTACCCAGCACCTCTGTGACTTGGCAAACCTCCAGCAGCCTCCTGCTCTCCAAACTGGAGAGTCCCAGTCTTTTCAAGATGCCTAGCTGTGGCATCCCTTTAATCACTTTGATTGCTTCACTGTATCCTCTGGAGATGTGGAGGCCAACATGGCACACACTAACCAATATGCGAATGTACCAGAGCCTTGGGCCACTCACAGAGTCCTTTTTGGTCACCTGGACCACACGGGCTTTTAGGCTTTGGCAAGACCTTCGAGGGAACAGCAGTCGCACAGCCTCTTGCTTTCTTACAAAAAGAGCAGTAGGATCCTCTCCCCATTTTCAAAGTCAGGTGGCAGGCAGAGGAAGAGTGCAGACTGTATAGAAGAGTCACAAAATGCTCCCATGGGGATAGGAGATGAGACAGTGGTGATATGAGCAGGATGAGAGGGTGACTTTATATTCTGGCCATGCTAAAATACCTGGTTGCTCCAGAGAGTCTCCTCAGAGAAACTGGGTCACCTGCAGTCCTCACTGCCCTAAGCACCAGGAGAGCAAGCATCATGCTCCTGCCTGCTTTCCTGAGCTGAGCTTTGCCATGGCATAAAACCAGAGTCCTGAGGGTCTGAGAACACAGTGGTCCCGTCGATGGTGAGGACACGCCAGCAGGGTGCCACACCTCATCTCCCATCGCTTTAATGCACGGTGGGACCTTGATTTTAGATGAGACTTCCCAACGTCCCTATTGCATGCATTCTCAAAGGGGTTAATTGCGGCTGACAAATGCTGGCCCCAGGCCACAGACATGCCAAGGGAGGGTTTTATGCATAGCGGTGAGGAGGGCCAAGGATCCTTCAGGGTCCTCAGCTACCTGTTGGGTCACGAACCGCGGTAACAGCTAGCAGCCAGCACCACGCTTTGATCCCTAACTCCTAATTGCCACTGCAATTACTCAGGAAAACCACGAAAGAGAGAACAGCTTAGCATTTTATGATCATGATAACACAGTCGGTAGCACACGCAAGGGCAGTGAGACCTTGTCCTTGTGTGGCGAAGACCTGAGAAGGCCCCAGCAGCTCAACCCGCCAGCACCCAGCGCGCCAGGCAGCCATCTTGTGGCCAAGCCTCCGGCCATGCCCCAGCCTCAGGCAGAGCCCCCCAGCCTTCCCCTCGGCTGTTCCCCAAAAGGGCACCTACCGCAATTAAAACTGCAATTAACCCTTTGCTGCCTTCACACAATGGTGGAACAGAGCCGATGGTGAGGTCATAATGTTGTTGCAGGAGGTCTTGGCTGCCTGTGTCTGCTTGATCGCTGTGAGAGCAGCCCATGTGGCTCTGAGCAGGATGGTGGCGGTGGCACCATCCTGTGAGTAATGCTGAGTAAACATGGTGATGATAAAATAAGCGAGCTTTTCCACTGGAACCGCAGTATGAAAAGAGAGGAGTCCCTACGGTGGGAGAAATAGGGGTGCAGAGCTGATGAGTAGCGTGGACTGGAAGATGCTCTCCTTTCAGAGATGTGGCAAATACTGGCCACCCTCACGCATGGACCGAGCACAGCACCAGGCTCACGGTGGGGAGGAGAGCCTTCTCTCCTCCTCCACCCAGCCCCAAGCCCCCTCCCTCTCCCCCTGGTGCTGCCGTCTGTTTTTCTGCTGATGGCAGGGGATGAGATGTTCCGCTGGCCCTCGAGAGGCGAAGTGCGCTCAGCGCTAACTCGTATTCCTGACGAGCTCCTGGAAGGCTTTGCATCCCCAACTACGTGCCTCTGCGCCGCGGGGATGGGGAACTTGGCAAGGTGCAGCGAGAGACCGGGAGGCAGATGGACGACCAGATTAATGGAAAGAGAAAGGAGGTGGGGAGAGGAGCGAGAGGGATGAGCAGGCAGGCTGGTCTTGCCGCCAGAGTTTGAGAATGATGAGTGAGCATCACTCTGGTGCTGCTGCGCAGTGACTTGAAATTTCCAGCGGGAGATGGGTGAGGTGGGGCCGGGTGGGTTGAGGCTGGGCTTGGTGGCTACTGCCATGCCCCAGCCTGAAGTGCGTCCTCCAGGAAGAGGCTGAACAGCAGGCAGGAGGCCTGCATTCCTCCCAGGTAGGGCTGCTCCCCTAGCTGAAATGGCCAAATGAGAATGTTTCCTCACCCAACGTGCTCTCTGCCGTCAGTGGAGAGACAGTGACATCTCTGAGGGGTGATGTGGACCTGAGGGGACATGGACAGGCCACTGGAACAGCAGTTGTCTGCTCAGTGGAGAGCAGAGGCTGGGCTCCTAAAGGAGGTACCCCTGGTGAGGTATTGCAGGGAAATGAGGAGGAATCTGGGACTAGGGTGGCCTGCACAGCTGGCAAGTCAAAGCTGAACCATGAGAAGCTAAAAAAGCAGAACATTTCTTGTGCAGGCAAATGAAGGAGACACAAAAATAAGGGATGGGGAGGGAGGTGTCATGCAGCAAAGCCAGATTAATGGGCTGTATTCCTTCTCTACCCTACTCTTGCCATCTGATGTCCCCACATCCCACAGGAATTTGGCCCCCAAGTGAAATGACCTCCAAGATCTGCAGGGCTTTTGGTCACAAGGATGGAGGCAGGAGACGAAGGGCAGTGAGGCGATGTGGGTGCAAGCAAGTACAGATGAGGTGGGAATGATGTTCAGGGCATTTCCCCCAATCAAATGAGGGGACTGGTAACACCTCTCTTCTCCCTAGTGCCAAATAGACACCAGAGAAATACTTTGAATGAGACAGTTTAGGTAATAGTTGTGCTTTGTGGCAATATGATGACTACTATAAAACCCATGTTAAAATAAAATAAAATAAAATAAAATAAAATAAAATAAAATAAAATAAAATAAAATAAAATAAAATAAAATAAAATAAAATAAAATAAAATAAAATAAGTTGTCTAGCAAGACTTAATGACCTGCAAGATTGTGGAAGAAAACCCAATGAAAAGAGTAATCAAAGACATGAGAAGGGAGGAGGAGAACAGGGACGAGGCGACTGTGAGCTGTTTCTAAAAGGAAAGCACGAGGGCAAAAGAAACAATCTGAAGGATGAATCTTCATTAGTATTGCAGTGAGTGACTGTGACCTTAAAAATAGTCCTGGGCTGATGAAATTGCTAACAAGGAAGAAGACATTGTTCCACAGAGGAGGATCAGGTTATCTGACAAATAGTTAGATGACCTGGAGAACTAGGGAGAGAAACAGGATGACATTCGCTTGTGTAAAATTGAAGGGCAAGCTCTTATACTGATAGTAAAACATCTGCTGTTAGCTTGGAGCTCATCAGTTGGAAACAAAGGATGCAGAGAAAGATCTGGGTGTACTTGCTGACCTCAGGATCTCTCTGAGCTGCCAGACTGATGCAACTGCAGAAATGACAGCTATGTTCCTGGGTCCTATCAAACGAGAGATTTCCTGCACACAAAGGCTTTCTTGCAGGGCTTTGGTGAGATCTCAGCGGGAAGAGTATGTACTGCTTGGTCATTCCTGTTGAAAGAATAATTGAAAACAGAGAAGGTGTAGAAAAGTATACAATTGGAAAGATGAGAGTGGACTCTTTTTTTGCTCTTAGGACACTACAAGATTTTGGCTTGCTTGTTATAGCTGTAGGCTATAACTGTTGTCTGGGATTGCTTTCTAAAAGTAAATGGGGATGACAAGCATCCAGGAACAGAAAGAGCTTGTGTTGGCCACAAGCATGTTTAGGTGGCTAACGAGAAGAGAGGAGAGACTTGGTGTGAGACAGAGACTTGGTGTGAAATTCATGTAGTCAGTCCCTCTCTCTCAAGCACACACAAACAGGCTGGCATTTTTCCATCATCCTTTATGGGACCTCCTGCTGAAGACACAGACCAAAGGTGAGGTGCAGAACCATCCTGCTTCAAAGACATTGCCCTAGAGCCAAGCTGAAAGGCATGCTATAGAAAGACACGGAGATCCCAAGATACTGGATCCACCACCAAGCCATGGTACTTGACCATCCAACACCTCTCTAGCACACAGCAGCCTATTCCCCTAAGCTAGTAGCCCATGGGTTACAGGAGAGACACAGCACGACAATCAGTTTTGGGAAATAACTACTGCATGTCCTGTTGAGCACAACATTTCCTCCCTGGGGACGTGCCCCCTGCAGCACTGAGACCGTCTGGTCATACATGGTGGTATATGCTGCCCCTTCTCCTGTAGTTCAGCCGACAAAGAGCTGAGCTAGGCAGAATCAGTGAGCAAAACTGATCATTTGCATTGAAATGAATGCATCCAAAAAAGAAAAAAAAAAAATCAGCAAAACCCAAAGCTATTTTTGGTGTGCAGACTTCATTTACATTTTCCTTTTTGGTAAAAATCCCAAATTTTCAGCATACAACATTCCAGATTCCCCCCCCCCCTTTTTTTTTTTTTACCCTCAATCATAATAACAAATAGTGCTCGACAAAGACTGCCTATTTTTCATTTCCTCTGCGAACTGACTCCAGGCTGCCTATGATTTTCTCCTGCCTGGTAATTATTCAAAACGAAATGAGTGGCTAACCAATTTCTGCAAGGAATTCTTTGTCTGCAGATTCTTGGGGAGCGGTTTGTTTTGCACACACGACGTTGGAAATCCTCCTTGTTTTGGTTGGACGTGTGAGTCACACCGGGCTTTTCTGGACCCATATTACTCCAGAACTGCAGTTCTGGTTAAGGAAATATTCAGGCTTGGAGTCAGTGTGCACATTTTGGGGATACCCCTTGCCAGTGAAATCCTTTTGCTAGAATTTTCTTCTCGTGCTGGCCAAGAAGAGCGTGAGGAAGGAAGCGCGGTCTGAAGCCCTGGCCCCGCTCTGCAGCTGAGCGGCACGCTGCAGGCTCACCCCCAGCATCGCCCCAGCCGCTGACACGCCAGGACATCATGATGCCCCGTGCCAGCTCATTGCAGACCTCACCTCGTCCCTGCAGCTCCTGCAGATGGGGAAAGGCGTCTTACCTCTGGTCCCTTCATCTCCAGGAATCCACCCTACTGGCCCAGACCTGGCTGTGGGCTGGCAGAGCCCGCAGAGCCAGGAGTTGCACCTGAGAGCCTGTGGTATCTGCAAGCTTCTGGCTGGTTTCCCACTAACTCTCAGTGTGCCCGGGGAGTTTCCTCCCCCCTCTCTGGTGTCCGTGGTAGCTCTGAAAACCCAGCTTGCTTCCACCACGCGCTGCCAAGTGTGCTTGCTCTGGTCTCCTGCTTGGCCTGCAAGCCCCGGCCCCATGTGGAGCAAGCGTGCGGTGAAGGCTCCCGGCCGCAACTCACCTCACACGACTGGATGCAGTGAATGCCGGAGGGGTCTGGGTACCATCGCAGCCTGCCTGTGCATACAATGTGCTGAGGAGGAGAGGAGAAAACAGCAGTTAGAGGAGGTGGCAGAGGCAGGGCAGCCACCACGACCGCTTCCTGGGGGCATAGGGGTTCCCTCGACATCACGGGCAGGGCAGCAGCATCACCCCCGAGCCCTCCCTTCACCTCTTGAAGCCCAGCAAGGTAGCACCAGCTTCACCCACAGAGCAGGGCATGTTGCTCAAAACAGAGGCTAGACAAATAGGCATGTGGGTGTATGTATATATATATATATATATATATGCACAACAGGGAGAGGACAAGGAGAGATGGCAGGGATCTCCAGGGAACCGGGTTTGGCTGGCAGCACTATGCCACGGTGGCCACCAGCCAAGCTGGGAAGAAGCCATCTGCAGCCACCACAGACAGGAGCCCTCCATTCATCTCATTGCACCCAGCTGGATTTAGCAACTTCCCGTCCAGCCTGCGGTCGCTGGATGCCGGCATCAATTCGCCCATTGAGTCCTGCTCAGGCTCCAAGAGCCGTGTCCCCGGGGCAGCAGGGGGGAGGGGGGACACCTGAGGACCCACGTCCCTGAACTTGGCCGGGTCTGGATACACCAGGCTCACGTTCACCCACGCCATTGAGGTCATTGCTGGTATTTACGAGGCTTGAAGTTAGCTGCTGCAGCCAACTGGACACAAGAGCAAGATGCAGAGGTCTCGGTTTCATCTAACTGGAACGCTCCATCCCCGTAATTCAGAAGGGGGTTGTTGGGAGCACACATGATTATATGGGGGAAGAAAAGCCCCACCACACAGACAATTTCCTCCTTGTAAAGCTCAGGCAGGCTTTGAAATCTGAGGCCCCATAAAACGAGAGCTGGCCTGTGAAAGTGTCCTAGGATGCCCTCCATAGCACAGGAGCTGCACGGACGGGCACGTATGTCTTCCCCAGCCTGGCTCTGGCGTCTGCAGGATGCACGGCAGCACGGGATGTGGCAGCTCTGCCTGGGTCTATGCTTTAGCAGCAGGTTTGGATGTGGCTGGGGAAGGGCAAGGTAGCTGCAGGCTGCCTGGTGGCATCTCTCTCTGCTTCACGTGCCATCCTGGGCTTCTGTTGTGTTTCTCAGCTCCATCCTGCACCAGGAAGCCTCCAGTCCAACCTGATGTGTTGCCAGGAGCAAACCTGGTCCCGAGGTCCAGTGTCCTCAGGGTCCTCGGTCAGTGCAGAGAAGGCAGACTCAGAAGCAGTTGCAATCAGATTGGGCAGAGAGGCCCAGGATGGCCAATTCCTGCTCATCCCAAAAGATACTCGAATCCCAGCCCCACTGGGACATTTCATACGTGGTTTCTGTACGACTTGAACGAATCCCCAAACCTGCTTGGCAGTGGGATGCGATGGATCAGTGCTGAAAACCACCGGTGCCACCCCTTGTGTGGGTTGTTGCATCGACCCCATCACCTGGGGAGCCTGGCAGCCCCCGGGAACACAAGCCCGGTGGGAGGGCTGGGTGGTGTAAAGGGGAACGAGGCAGAGGGGAAAACAAGGCTGCTGGCAAGGGGCAGCGCCGCTGCTTAAAATAACGCCTTTCTTCCCTGCTCCAAACTGCCTCCCTTGCACGAGAACCAGTGGCCAAGCCACCCGGTGCCTCCTTCCAAGGCTCGTGCTCCGCAATCCCACACGCCACGGGCGTCCTCGCCCCCGGCAGCGCCGTGCTGCGGGTCTGCTGCTTGGAGCCGAGGCAGGGCAGCGCCCGCAGGCACGGAGTGGGGATGATGCTGGGCCCCCGGGGAGGAGGGCGCAGCGCCTGCATGGGGGCGCCGGCTCCGGGGAAGGCTGTTTGCTTTTCTTTGTTCCACCTCCTTCCTTCTGCATCTCGGTTTTATTTTAAGAAATATTACCCCGGCGGAGCTGCTTTTTGGGAAAGTCGTGCCGTCGAGATCCAAACTATGCGAGCTATTTGAGCTGTTTTGCCTACAGAATGAGTAAGGGCTGGGGAGGGAGAGGGGAGCGGGCGGCCAGCGGGTCCTGGCAGCAGGAGCCACCTTCCAGCTGACGGCGATGCCTCCTCCCCAGCACAGAGATGCCTGCCCGGGGATGCTTCACCGCTGCCAGGTGAGCGGGGACCAGGGCTTGCACCCTGCCCAGTGCCAGGGGCGGCTTTTTCTCCATGCTCAATCCTCCCAGTGCCTTGGCTGACAGTAACAGCCAGATCCAGGCATGCGGCGTGTCCCAAAAGTCAGTGGGATTCCTGCCTTTAGCTTCCTTTGCGGAGGCATCCTGCAAGTCCTGGAAAGCTCACTCAAGAGCTGATGGCTTATGCCGAGCTTCGGTTTCGGAGAGCAGGAGGCTGTGCAGTAGCATCCTCCGCCTGGGCATGGGTGAGCCTGAATAGCCACACGCATTCATCGCCCAGCTGCTCCTCCACTGCCACACCAATTTACCCAGGAGGGCTCAAGACGGGCAAAGGAAAGTGCTGGTATGGAAAAGCACCAGATGCAGAGGAGGGAGGACAGATTTGGCCACATGATAAATATTTTGAGGGCCCCACCTACGTGGCCAGTGAATCCCCTGCTACAGGGACGCCACCTCCCCATGTACCTGGACTCTGGTGGGCTGCAGACGGTGATCCATAGTCTCAGCAGTTACATTTTCGGGCAGTATGACGGGGTCGCTGGGGGGTATAATACAGGAGGGTGTGCACACAGCGCCTGCGGAAGGAGAGACAGCCTTGAGGGCTTCCAGCAGGAACCAGGCAGCGGCGTGTTACAGGCGGGCACCAGGTCCCAACCTGCAGGCTCCTCACTTTGGGCAGAGGTGGGTGTGAAGGAGACCCGTAGCCCCCTAGCACTTGACAATTCCTTCCCCAAATCCTGACTTATTACAAGAGCCTACTGGAGTTTTTTGATGGCTGATTTACCTCTCCTGGATGAGATAAGAATTGAACGTGCCCTAAGAGACAGATCCAAGCCCTGATGGCAGGACGTAGGATCCAGCAGGAGAACACAACTGGCCTGGATGCTATGGGATGTTTGTTCACATGTCAAGAAGCACCTCTCATAGTTTTTCTACACCTTCCTATGACCCAGGAGGAAAAGAAAAAAAATGTAAAAAAGCCACCCTAGAAAACCATGTGGGTCCCAGCCCTATTCCCAGCTTCACATCAGGTCTGTCTGAAGCTCAGCTTCAGCCCTGCCTCAGCCAATTTTGCTCAGACCCCGGTTGTGCCCAAATGTCCTATCCAGCAGGATGCTAGATGGGATGTAACGACTGTGACTGAGCGTTGCGGCTGAAAAGCGACTGAGTCTTGGAGAAAGAAATGGATGATGTGGTCCCTCGTCTGGTGAAAGTGCCCTGTTACACACAATTGTCACTCCAGCTTTTATCTAGGGCCTGCCTCATTAACCCTGCAAATGTCAGCAGTCGTAACAAGGGCAGAGACCATGCGGGGAGTGAAGGGCTGGAGGGTGGGAAAAACACTGCAGAGGGCTGGGCTCGCCCCAGGGACGAGTCCTTGCTCCTTCTGAAGAAATGCTTACACGGTTTTAGCTTCAGTCTTGCCCATGAACACAACTATGCACAGGGTTAAAGCCACCCACAGGCTCTGTGTTCAGAAAGGGGACAGAAGAGAAAACATTTCCATGGATTTAGTGGGGATTGGCACACAAAGAGGAGTCACCGTGACCTTCCAGCTAGCTCTCCGGGAGGGCTGAATCAACACGGGGGTTGCGTTTATGCTTAGCTTCAGCCTGCTCTCACCTATGCCGTGTCCCTGCTCGCACTTGTACTCCACCAGGTTCAGCTCCGGGGGTGGCGGGCAGGTGCCCTGCAGGCTCTCACACAGCGTGAACTCCTCCGTCCACGAGCCCTCCTTGGTGCAGACAATGGGAACCTGGAAAGCAGAGGGGCAGTGGCTCTTTGGTGGCACCCAAGCGCCCAGCCCTGCTGTTTTGAGGCTCTGTGAAGCCCCAGGTGCGGCCGATCTCCCCCTGTCCCCGTCACTCACCCGCATGCCTGGCGGCTCGCAGTTCAGCACGCACTGGCTGTCCAGCTCGAAGCCCTGGGTGCAGTTGTACATGCCCTCAAAGACCGGCGGGGGTGGCTCGCACACCACAGGGACGCAGTGCCCCTCTTCCCACTGCCCGCTTTCCAGGCACTGGATCTTCAGGAACTTCCTGGGGAGACAGAGGTGGAAAGCTGGGCTGCAGCCTCCCAAAACACATCCCTTATCTCTTGGCCGTGCATCCCACAGAGGCAGGAGCAGCCTGGATGCCCCTCCTTGGTTCTCAAACCCCCAGGCGTGGGGCTTTGCTATGCCACTCTCCAGCACAACCCATGCTCAGCCAGGACCTTCCCTTCCCCTCGCACTGGTTTAGGAGTCCCAGGCACTTTTTCTCACCCTCCCACCATCTACTGCAGCACTTCTAACTGCTCTCTCCCTGCCCTGCAGCCCCTGCGGGTACGTGCGCCGCGTTGCCTTGTCCTGCCGCCAGTAGCTGCATATTTTGCTCGGAGGAGCGAGCCTCCCCCAGTAAATCCTGCTGGCCCGTGCCCAGCTCCTCCTGAGGCTCCTCTTTGTACGCTGGCCAGAGCTGTCAATCCCACTCTCGCCGAGGAGCTGCCGCACCGGAGCAGACCAACACCATCTTGTGCTGCTGAAACAGCCCCAGCGAGAACCACTTGCCAAAAAGATGATGAAAAAGAAAAGGAGCAAAAGGCCAGAAGCGGAGCCCACCCGCTTCTCCGTCTCCTCTCCTTGGCAGGAATACAGATGTCGCATCATCTGCACAGGGACATGAAACCCCCCCGGGAGGCTTTGGGCGAGCTGGGGACACATCGCCGCGACCCAGCAATGACACGTGGCTTTTGACAGCGCTGATGAGCTTCACCCTGAGCTGACTGCAGGTCCTTAATGAGACTTTTCCCCCTCTGTAACAGGCTCCCGTCACTTTCCACCAGATGCCTGCTCCGGCTGCTAGCCTCTGCCCGCTCCCCCTGGGGTGCCAGCAGGCAGGGCTCCAGGCGTTTGTAGCACACCACGGGTACACAGAGGGGATTTGGTGTCTCCTCTGCTGCCCGGTGCGGGGCTGGAGAACCCCCCAGGGGAGGCACTGAACTGCCCCTTGTTCACCACCTGGGTGCCCCCGCTGCACAGGGCAGGGTCACTCAGCCTGGTGCAGCGAGGGGACAGTGCTCATGCCTTGCCACCAGAGCGGGAGGCAGTGGGCTTGGTGATGTCCCTGTGAGCCCACGGAGCAGAGGGGGGTCAACCTGCCCTTCACACCTCCACGCAAGCACCCCTCAGAGAATGCTACGAGCACCCCAGGACCCTAGGCAGGACCATGCTGTGGACAGAGAGATGTGCTCTCTAGCCCCAGAGCATGTCTGGTTGACCCCAAAGGGGGCATGTACGTTTCTGCAGTCCCAAGCTTTCAGAGTCCCCTTGTCCCTTCAGGAATTAGATACCTGTGTTGTTTTTTTGTTTGTTTTGTTTTCCTAGGGATTTCATACAAGTGATAGACGTTTCCTGCTCTGACAAACACAGGCTCCAACCAGTAACAAGGAGAAGGCACAGCAAGGGATGGGACACGGCAGAGCCCCCAGAGCTCTGCCAAAAATCTCCCCACCAGACCACGCCAGGAACATGAGCTGCCACGGTGTGAGCATCCCAGCAGTGAGCAGTCCTGCAATGCCCTCCTGGGACCAGCAGCCTCAAATTGGCAGAAGGAAACTGAAACCACATCAGATTTTGGAAGGGAGATGGGGAGAAACATCTCTAGATCCCATTGCGGACATCTGCAGCTTCAGCCCCCTGGTGATTTCATATTCCCAGTTGCTGCCCTTTCCCCTAGGATGATGCTCACTGCCTTTCAAAGACGTCCCCATCAGACCTGCTGCTCCGAACACTTTGCCTACCTTTGAAGGCCAGCGAAGGCACGTAACGTGAGGCACTGATGTGCATCGGAGGGTTGGCTCCTCACGCAGCCGTTTCCCCTCCTTGCATTGCCTGGCAGGCAAGGGGTAAATCCGAGCAGAGGAGGCTTTTCGTGCACGGCTGCACCACAGCCACGCGGGAGGTCAAAGTGATGGCTTCGGGGCAAGAGCAGCAAACCGGCAGTGCAAAGCCTCTGGCACCGAGCAAAAAACCTTCACAAAGCAGGAGTACACCCGGCCACCTGATATATAACTGATGCAGCCACTGCACGTCACTGTTGCTCTTCTGAATCACGTCTCCCACATCGCAGTGGAGGCCCTTCAGCGAGGACTTGGGGAAGGGCTGGGGAGAAGGCACCCCACGGCACCTCGTGTGGCTACGTGCTGTGGTTCGCAGCCCCATTGCCTTCTCTGGGGCTCCTGATCTTGATGCGGTGCTGGAGGCCCCAGCTTCTCCCTGCATCCCCTCCAGACCTGGGCCAAGAGCCTGCCTTGCTCTGGAGGCTCTCCCCACCACGAGCCTCTGTACCACAAACTTCAAAACTGGGTGGCCTGGGCTGACCCCAGGGCAGAAGGTGGCGTGGGGACCACTGCTGGGCGTGTGAAGTGGGCAGTTTGTATTCAGGCACGGAGAAGGGAAGGGAGAGGCTTTAAAAAATAAATAAAATTGAAAAAAAAAAAAAAAAGGAACTTGTAGCAGCTTGAAGTTTCCAGACCCCCTGACTTCTTCTGATCTGGGTTAGCGGCATTTCTTGAGGATTAACAAGGAAGCCAGGAAAATCGGAGTCAACGCTTCCCCCTCCAACTGGGCAATCCAATGTCTGATGGGGAAAGGAGGCAGGGGAGACGCCTGAGGCCAGCGAGGGCTGTGCCTGACGTGAAGGCATGAGCTTCGTCGAGCTCCAGGAGCTGAGAGCACAGGGGCCTGGCCAGGATCCAGCCCTGGGCTGGGGTCCACCACGCAGGAACGGTGATAAATGAGCCCAAAGCCCACCTCATCTCCCAGGGCAGGAGACCGATGGCTTCAAAAAGGAGAGGGGAGGAAGGAGGGAGATTTGCCGGTAAATTAAAAGAAAGCTATGCCGTCCTGTAGGACCTCTGCTGCTCTCCACCCCTCGCTCCAAACAGCCTGGGCAACCCGGGCTGTAAATCTTCATCAGAGGCCCGAGAGGTGGAAATGACATGGGAGCCCAGTTGACAGCCTGTGTTTTCTTTACCTGGCTTTCTGGCTCTCTCCACTGCTGTGTGTTTGCCTTTTATCTGGAAGGGGCCAGATGTGGGCAGGGGAAGCAGGAGCCCCATGCCTTTGTACCCACCACAGATGTGCAATGGCCCCGTGCCCTGCCAAGCTGCGATGCTGCGGGGTTGGGCTGTCCTGCTCTGCCTGCTGAGGTCTTTCTGATGCACTGCCAGCCCTCAGGCTCCTAACTTCTTCCAGGCCATGCTCTCCTTCACCTCCTCTTCCTCTCCACCAGCCCGCCATGGACTTTGAACAGGGCAGGGGGTTGGAGGGGCTGACATCCCCGTGGGAGCTGTCTCATGGCTCCCGTGATCTCCGGTGATGGGCCGTTCGTTCCTTGCTCACTGACACATCTCCTGGTCATGCTGGCCAGCTTCTCGCCTCTGCCCTTTCAGGAGTAGTCCCAGGAAGGGGTAACAGTGAGGGAGGGAGCAAGCAGGAGCAGGAGACGAACCACCAGGTGTGTCCCACCAGAGCATCTTCTCTGAGCCTACGTATTTCTTTATCCTCTTTCTCTTCCACCTATGCTATGGGAAATGAACTTCAAAAGATTGCGGAAGCCTCCTAAGCATCCTTGTGTGAGCGCCTGCCCCTGCAGTAACATTCAACTAACAAAACAGAAGTGAGGAAACCACACAAGCGTCTGTGTCCAAGAGCATCTCGAGTGGGACAGAGACAGCTGGATCCCAGCCAGGCTCAGGAAGGTGGGCACCATCGCCCTACAATCTTAGGGGCAAGGCTCAGGGCTTGGAGCCCCAGTCCAGGTGCAGCAGCCGTGGTGTTCTGCACGGCGTGTGGGAGGGAAAGGCACTGCAGAAGGCTGGTCAGACACTGCAGTCATGCTTTCTTGTGCCCACCAACACCTGTACAGCACCAAATCTTTTACAGGGCTGGTTCTTGCTGGATTGGTGGATGACGCAGAGATAACAGACCATGAACTCAGCTTGCTGAACCCAGAAAGAGCCCAGAGAGATCTCAGAACACCCCAAAACCTGATGCCTGAGTCTTCAGCTGAAACCCTACTCCCTCACCAGCACATCAGGAGCCTGAACCCCACCAGTGCCAACCCCTTCCAGAGCTCCCCGTCCCCTTCTCTAACAACTCCATTCTCCAAAAACGTCCCTGAACAGAGAGCAACCCCTCTGGCAGCTCTGATGGTCTGCCTGCCAGGCCTGAAACACCAGAAGGATTTCCAGCAACCTAGTAATCGACTGGCCCATGTACTGACTAGTAGCTGCTGCTCGCTGCACGTGCCAAGGGGCTTGCACTGAAGCTGAGTGCATGCACAGAGCTCCAGATGAAGCAGTGCGCAGACACTTCCAGGGTTTTTGCTTTGGATCAGGCCACTCATAGAGCAGTTAACATACATGAGAAAGCAACAGATTTTCTGCTTGTTAACTTTTTATTTTTTTTATTTTTTTTGCTTGCTGTAATAGGATTGTGCCCTACTGTCAAAGATATTGGGTGGATTAGTAATAACGATACGAGCAAATGGGAAAGCGCTATCTCAACATCCTTTGCCATGAAAATGTAAACAATTTCATGTGATTTTCCTTGACTTGACTTACAGGCTGTTCGGGCCTGTAGGGATGTCCCACGCATCAGAGGAGCGCTGGGTTCTCCCAGAGGGCATCCTTTTCCCCAGTGCTTGTGGCAGCATGGGTGAGACAACCTAACTGTGCAAGCTGTGTTGATCTGATTGCACATCCAGTGCCTGAATGCCACAGGCATCCGAGCTGCTCCACGGTTTGCAAAGCAGTCCATGTGACCATAGCCATAATCGTAATTTGCTCAGCTCCCCCTGGCCCAAGAAATCCTCCTAACACTGTGAAAAGCTGTTTACAGAAACCACTTCCTTCATTACTAGGCAAGAAATTTGGCAACAGCTTCCCAGTGCACAACAACCCTACCCCAGAGCTAAGCAGAGCTGAGGTCTGCATCCAATTAAAACTGGAAGGGGGCATTAAACAATTAGCACGTAATTACTTGATTTGGGCTAGCACCAGGACTCTGGGGAGGACCCCGCCTGTGCCAGGGAATCTGTAGTGACCAGACCCAATGGGGACTTCAGCTGGAGGTATCGCAGACAAAACGCTGCTCTACCCACCAGCATCATGTTATTGGCCCAGCACAGTGCTAGTGAATCACCAGGAATTTTTCCCTGAAGCACTGGGAAAATCTTCTCCAACTGAACTACAAATGTTTGAGATTAAATTTAGACAAGACATGCAGGGGGTAAAATGTTAACCCTGACAGAAGGCTGTCAATTGTTACAACTAAAACAGGTCACGGCGCTGGGATTGTTGCTTTGAGGAAAGGCGGCAGCTCCAGGAGTCTTCTAGCATCTTGGTACATCATTAGCTAATTACCTGAGAGCCTGCACACACTTCTGTATGTGCTTCATTTTCAGCAAGTGACAAGTGCATTGAGGTGTGTGGGACAACTCATGTGCTTTAGGTTAAGGCACTTAACTTGCACTTAACGTGCTCAATGGCAGCTTACATCTCATTCCCACCTGCTGTGACCTAAATTAGGAGAATACCTCTCACATCTGAGGAAATAAGCACAACCAGAGTCAGCTGCTCTGCCTCGTGTCTATCCCAGCAGCCAAAGCAGGGCTCCAATAAATGCAGCGTACCATGGCCCATCCTCCTCCAAGCTGGAAGGAGGGGAGGCAGGGAGGAGTGGTGGCAGATCCACCACAGACTTACTTTTTTGGTTTGCCTGCTGTGTTCTCGGCCACGTGGTATCCAGGTTTGCACTTGTAGCGGCAGACAGAGCCCACGTCGTGGTTACCCTGCAGGCACCGCGGGACCAGGAGCTTGGCGTTGGGCACCACGGGAGGCGCGTCACACTCCAGCTTGCAGTAGGCTTCGGGGAGTGACCAGAGACCGTCCTCCAGGCAGGTCAGCCACTGGTTCATTCCTGGCACCAGGAGAGAAGCAGCGTGTTTGGGTTCAAAAGTCCTCTTGTTAGAGTGGGCGTGGGCACAAAGGGAAGCAACAAATTGGAAGACCATGGGCTAGTTGGACAGCTAGGGGCTGGAGATGCGATTTTGGTTCTGCACATCTTCCCCCAACTCTCCCTTTAATTCCCCTCTCTGGTGATACCTCAGGAGAGTTGTCAGTGGGCTGGGGGCTTTGTATATGACTACCTCTCTCTCGTATTTATTTCAGCTCAACTTCAGTCTCCCTGGGTGCTTTCTGCAGCTTGTCCAACACCTGCCCTTACAAGCCATCTTGCCACGTGTACAGCACAAGATGGGAAGTGCCAGCAGGACAGATGCAGGAGCCCTACCTCGTGTAACTGGGAATTCTGACCTCAAAGTTGACAGGGAACTGAGCATCACTTTCTTTTTATAGGATCACCGCTCTGCATACAGCTGCTCTTGGACAAGGGCAAGACCGTGGCTCCGCTCAGCGCTTGCGTTCCCGACGGGCCGGTGCTCCCGGCGGCAAGGCGAATGGGTTGTCCCCACCTCCAAGTGCTGTGGCAGGAGCCATGCGATCCCTTCCCTTCCTGTTCTAAGCATTTATTAGCACTGAGAGGCTGCCCATAAGGACGCCAGCCTTTGGGGAGTACAAGCAGCAGACACGTTCCTGCCTCAACAGCTCGGCAGCTGGACCTCTGCGAGTCTACCCGCGCGCCTCGACAGCCTTGGCTGAGCACCACCAGGACTTGTGTCAGCTGCTGGAAGCCACCCAGGGCACTCCACGGATGGGATGCCTCCCGCCAAGGGAGCCCGTGGCAAACCTCCCGTTGACTTCAACGGGAACAAGAGGAGGCTGTGAGGGAAATATCGGCTTCAAGCCCTGCCCTCAGTTGACCCACCGAAGGCAATGGCATGGGTTTGTGCAGAATTTGGTCTGTCGAGTTGTCGTTCGTGCGCTACCCTTTGATCAGCTCACGCTGGGATCTGCCGGCGTCCCTCCTGTCATGAAATGAGACCTTAATTCCCTGCAGTTTTTGCTCCGTAGATTTAACTAAAAAAACAGTAAATGATTCTCATACGTTTCAGCTATAAATGTCGCCATAAAATAGGGCACCCATTAAAATGATTTGTTGTATGCGATTGTTCGGAGCAAAGGCGCTGGTGGAAACTCACATAAAGTCCCAATGCTTGAAGCTGTCAAGGCAATTACCCACGAAATCCCATCCAGCTCAGCCTTGTATAGACAGGAACAGTAGCTCTCTTTCTCCGACTTGGCTTAAAAACATTCCTGTGGGTATTGATGGAGTCGGCAGAATGAAAGCCAGGCCATGGCGTGTCTGGAGGACTGCTGTGTGTCTGGGTGGTGCACATCTCCGAGACTGCTCTGCAGCTGTGGGCATCAGTCTCTACGGCTTTATAGTGCCCCAGGCTTCCTGAACCATATGCTTTCCCACAGCCACCAGCCCATTTTTGGCTCTCTGAAGTCCTCCCTGTTTGTCTGCACTGGATCCCTACACTCTTCTGGCCTCCCTCATCCCCATAATGCTGGAGCCTGCCAGACCTCACCAGGTCTCAGAAGAAGACATCCCAACACCCTGAGGGGAGTGGATATGGGTCGCCAGCCAGGGGGTGAGCGTCAGAGGGAGCATCCCCACACCACGGTGTCCCTGCTCAAGAGGGATGGATGCTCACCATGTAGGGAGGTCTCCCAAGAGCTCACCTGGCTGGCAGAGGCGAGGACACCCAGGACATTCAAAGTAGCAATGGTCACTTCGAAATACCTAGGGACACGCACGGAGAGGTGGCACCAAAAAGGGAGGGTTAAATCCCCTGGCACTCCAGACCGTACCTTGAAGCTTGGCTGGGTGGACGCAGGAGAAGGAGCATCGCTTCAGGTAGGTGGTCCCTTTGGGGCAGGAGAACTTGGCGTAGTAGACATGCGACTGGTCAGGGACACCGCAGTCAACAGGGTCACAAGTCACAGATCGGTCCCACCGCCCTGAGCTGCACGTCAGAACCACATCCTGCTGCGGAGAAAGTGAGGCTCCATCAGACCCCCAAAACCCAGCTCTAACAGCATGTTCTAGTACCGCAGCCAAACGGGCTGGCTCAGGTTTCAGGGACTTTGTGTGGCACAGTGTGGCATTCCTTGGGGTTCAAGGCATGATGCTGAGGGTGTGAAAGCAGTGATTGGTCCCTGGGGTGACACGCAAGTCACCTCTAGAGGCCTTCTGTAACTGCTTGCCTCCAAGTGTGACATTGTCTAAGCGGTGCTAGAGCACATTAAGGGCCAAAAGATATCCCTTCAAAATACCCCAAAATTTCCTGAACTACAAGTTATTCCCAGCTCTGTGCAATGCTTTGTTCTCCCCTACAAGACCAACTCTTAACACAGCTGTTGATGTACACCTCTCCTGTTGACTGTTTTTCCCCAAATGTCCTGGTCCTGTCGTGCCCATGGAGCCCACTGAAATCTGAGGTTTGTCTACCAGTATTTATAAGTTGTAATTATGAGTCCGGGGGATTGCATGAGAACCAGAGTCCCAACTACCAGGGGTGCCAGGCCTAAATGTGGTCAGTATGTGCCCTGGACCTTGCCAAAACACGATGGCGGGCCACAGTTGCTATCCCCAGCCCACTAACCCGAATCCAGCACTCCTCAGAGAGGGTCTGCAGGGGAAAAAACAAAACAAAACAACAACAACAAAAAAAACAGGTTTATTTCAACTCCTCCTGTTGCCCCTTCGTTGACTGAGCACAACCACGCTGCCTGTGGTCTGTCCTCCCAGCCAGCACATCCAGATGGAACCTGGACGTGGTGGCCCTGAGGGACATCACTAACTTTTAGCCTGGTGCTCTCTGGTGCATGGCAGGATCGTGGTGAAACTGAGCCAGGTGGAGAGGACACCCAGTGGAGAGTTGTGCATTTTTCCTTAAAATGCCAGGAGATGTATACAGGTATGCAGGGTCATACAGGCAAACTGTCGGAGACTAGGGAAATGTGGCGAGCTGCAGGCATGCGAATGAAGTTGCTGGCTACACCATGCTCTCCTCTATCCTCCCCACAGACCAGGAAAGGAATTTCTAGCACCTCTCACAGGACACGTGCCTGCCAGGGGCGAGCACCTGCAGCTCTCTGGAGGGCAGAGAGGTCCACCCTGCTTCCACAGCCTGGCTCTGCTCTTCCCTTCAGGCCTGCGTGGTGGCCAGCACAGCCCTGAGGCTGCTGGATGAGCTCTTTCTTGCTGACCTCTGCACTGCCCCAGGGGCTGGGCAGCAGTATAGTAGCACAGCGCAAAGGAAGAAAAGCTCCTGGAGGCTGCTCTCCTCTGCAGCCCTCTAAATATAGTCGCTCTGCAAGGATGTCATTTTTTTTTCCCCGAGCCTCTAACTTCAACTTTAAAAGAGAAAACGCCCCTGGGATGCTTAGCCCTCCCAGCAGTGCCCATCCAGAGAAGAGAAATGCCTTCCTCTCCCTCTGGGAGTGCACCACCCCAGCCTGGGATGTCCCCTGCAGTGGCATTTAGCCTGGCAGAGCTGTGGCTGCACGGGGCTTGGGAACCTGGGGGAATGGCAGCAGAGGAAGGAGAGGGTCCGGAGCAGCTCCACCAGCACTGAGGTCCAGTGCCAGGGCCGTCATCAGCCTGAGGTTCATTGAAAAAGCCTGGGTTTGGAAGGACAACGTGTCCTGGGGCCACACCAACCACCCTGGGCTGCTTAAGCCCATTCTCAACCAGCCCAGCAGTCACTCACCTGCGTGGAGCCCAGGCTCTTCCCATTGCTGGAGCGGAGCATGAAGCCCTTTTCGCAGGTGATGGAGCACTCCATGTGCCTCGGGCCATCAGAGGTGCAGTTCATGCTGGCGGTGTGAGCAATAGGGGGTTTCGTACAGCTTCCCAGCCCTGCACAGGCACCGTGGGCACAGCTACGGAGAAGAAGAGGGAAGGGGTCAGCCAGCAGGCCCCTGGCGTTGTGCAGCAGGGGGCGGCTCTCCAGGTGGCACCTGCATGGGATGCCCAGCAGGCCACGGGTGGGTACAGAGATGCATGCCTATTCCTCAGCCCCTGCTTATTCTAGGCTTGGCTTTCCAGAGGCAACAAAGCCCAGACAGCAACATTGGGTGTTCCTCCTTCCCAGTAAGTTTTGAACCCACACCTCAATTTCAGTCAGCTTTAGTGTGAAGTAAGAGTTCCCTGTGCTGCTATTTAATGACAAGATTAGCAGCAACAAGTGGACAGGAAGAAAAGATGAAGAAGCCTTTTAAAGCCTCTACTCCTAGAAGGGCAACAGGCACATCAAGCACTGCATTGGACATCAGAGAACCCACGGGGGATGCTCCAACTGCAAAAAAATGGTTTAGCTGAAGAAGGAGCCCCTGCAGATTCATGCCATCCATGAGATGTTCTTCAAACTACATGCAGACCCCTCCCAGGCCTGTCAGCAGAGTCCAGAGCTTCATGTCCACGTGGCTGTGCTAAGCTGCGGTGATGCCAGGCTCTTCGGGAACAAGAACATCTCCACGTGCATCTGTCCAGCCCTATAGGCTCAGCTGGGGCATACCTAGGACATTTGGTGGCCATGACTCTTGTTTTTTGCTTGTTTCTTTGTTTTTATCCTTTTGCAAGTGGTGCTAAGGTTGACAGCAGCCCTCCTGGAGTGGGGCAGAGGTGCTGCAGCTCCAGGCAATATAGGGGGAGCAGAAGATGCCCCTTGATGCTCCCCTGCTCCCTGGCCAAGCCCCACTTTGCACAGGGCTGCCCCAATTTTGTGCACTACGTTTGGCCCACAGGAAGCATATGTCGTGCTGCCTTTGCCTCCCGCATTTGCTCAAGCCCTCCAGCTGAGGACACATGGCTAGAAATTCCTCAAACGACAAAAAACCCGGTACTGACATGGATATTAAGGGAACGCAATGTGCCGCTGAGTCTGGACAAGTCTGCCGAGCCAAAGGCACGGTGGAAACCTGGGGGCCACAGCCCTGCAAGAGCTGGTGGGCACAGGCAGAGGGGAGGAACGGCACGGGAGGGGACCACAAAGGAGAACAAGAAAAAAGAGGCTGTTTTTTCAATGCAGACCTGTTTATGAAGTGAGAAATGGTTTCAGGGCAGCTGCTGCAAATTCTTTCACTAGCTTATATTTCCATTTGCTTCCTTTTTAAAGAATTTGTTTTATGAGCAGAGCGTTTGTCAGGTCATTAGCTTCTGAGGGCATCTGGTACCAATTGTGGCCCTAT
Source organism: Aythya fuligula (assembly GCF_009819795.1). Taxonomy (NCBI): domain Eukaryota; kingdom Metazoa; phylum Chordata; class Aves; order Anseriformes; family Anatidae; genus Aythya; species Aythya fuligula. Next base: position 20,170,063 of record NC_045566.1, on the reverse strand, counting down.
CCCCTCCTGCAGCTACCTTCTCCGGGCAGCTGCTTTGCTCCCTGTCCGCGCCCCCCGTGCACGCACACACGGTCCCTGCCCCTGCTGCACCTCCCCGGGATGCAGGCGCTGTCCTGACCCACATTCATCTGCTCGTGAGGCCACGCTCATTGTGGTGGCACCTCCAAGTGCATCCAGCTGGGCCAAGGGCAGCTCCACGGGTGCTGGTGGAGCAGTGACACAGCCCTGGTCCTCCGGACGTCTGCTGTCTGGTGACAGCACTAACACGGCATGCATCGTTTGCAGCTCTGCTTTCCACCAGTTTGGACACACAACTGGCAGTGCTGGTAGAAAGCAGACCAAGAAACACGCACGTTACTGACTATGTTACAAACGCACCATGATTTGTAGAGGTAGGTATATGGGGAGATTTATAGCTGTGTATCATAATGTGAGGTTGAAACATTCCTTTTTATATACACCTCACGTGCATTACCTTGCACGTTCTATATGTGCAGATATCTTTTATCTTTCTCTCTTAGCCCCAGAAGGTGACTAACCTGCTGCTGTTCTCTCTGTGTGACGACCAATGCCCACATCCCACAAAAAAAAAAAAAAAAAAAAAAAAAAAAAAAAAGAAAAAAAAAAAACACTACATTTTAGTTTGGACACCATCTGAGGCATGTTCTCAAGTCCTGAGTAGCTCTGAGCTCTCAGCCTGTACTTTGAAGTCTAATGCTGCTATTCCAGACCTAAAGAGGGGCTCTCATCACTGAAAGCTGGCTGCTATTCTCAAATACATCAGTAAGCTCAATTAAAAACAAAGCAAAAAGTCATTCTATCTACATGCTTTGCCTTGATCACTTCCTTTATCATTGCCAACACCACTGTGAGTGCCTTTGCATTATTCTGCGTCAGGACATCTTTGAGCCTGATGCCATACAAGTGTAGGACAAGAAAAGCCATGTGGCCTGGCTCCATCGTGCCTTACTATGGCTCGGGTAATGCAATGGAATAAATCATTGCTCCCAGCCGCTGGAACACCCCAACGAAGGCTGGACAAGGAAACGGTGTAGTTAGCCCAGTTCTGATCTCAGCATGAAGGAGCTCTTTCTCCTTTTGATGATAAATGAAATTCCTGTATCACAGCTGCAAACTCCTGACATTTGGCCATTTCTGGTTCAGACCATTTAAGACGTATGGCGAGCCAATATATTTTTTTTTTCTGTGTGAAACATCTAAAAAAAATTTCCATTTTTATCCCAGCACCCTTTGAAGCTCAAACTAATGATTTGTCAACAACATTTTTACAAAATGCAAAGCTTTTTCTCCTAACTTATTCCACATCAGCACCAGCCTGCATGACTTTCTGGGCTTATCGAGTTCCATAACTCATACATGAAAGAGAATTTCAGACCTGGAAATTTGTGAAATTCTGCCTAGGGATGGCCTTAAGTACTCTGGAATGATAAGAGCTTTCTTATGAAATGGGACCAATTCTATACACTTAGGGTAAAGATTTTCCTTTGGGATTCTTCATCATTCTTTAATAAATATGTGAGGCAACCACCACCAGGGGAACATGTTGAACCAGTGGTGACAATGCTGGTAAGAAGGGATCATTTTGTTGTAATGAAACCCAAATTCTGAAAAGCTAAAGTTTTGCATTTTACAGCAATTATTTCACGGAACCCAGAAAATATTGATGGATTTACCCAAGTCAAGCAAAGCCAAGCCAAATACAGTGCAGCTGCCTAAAGTACAATAAATCATCCATAAATTACTGTAGTATCTACCCTAGTTTTCAGCCCAAACATTGCTCCTAAAACAGCCCTTAACATCAAGCTCCAACTTTAGCAGGGGAAAATTATTATTATATGAAGTTCATCTCATAGTGCAAATCTGGGGGAGAAGGGGCTGTAGGAGGTGTTGATGGAAAGGTAAAGGCTTCAGCCAAATCTCCCCAAGTTGAAAGTAGTCACTGCATACACTCTGGTGGAGTCTGGATTGCGGCACTGAACATCAGTGAGATAAAAGATGTTTACCCCAATGCGGTCTAGCGAAAGAGGATAGCCGGGAAATGAGAAAAGGTGTTTTGGAAATACTTGGAAATTTCTTCTCCCTTCAGGCATGTTTCTCATGAAGGGGAAAGGTCTCACACTATTACAGTAAACCTGATGGCAACCGTCCTTGTGGGAGCAGGCTGCATGTACAGACCCAACGGTGGTGATACTTCTTGATTAAGATCTTCACTGAGGCTGCCACCTCAAGAAAAGATGTTTGCTTCTGTATGCGACTCCCAAAGAAACTTGCCAAAAAAATAACATCCCTATGAGTCATCTGCTGTCATCCACCTCACAGATAGAGAGGAGGTACCAGTGAGATGTCGAATGCACCAAACTAGGTTTACAGAAGCTCAGAAAGCAGGGCTGGACAGGACGCTGGGTTTGGGCTGTTGTGCTTCCCAGCCTGAGGCAGGATGGGCTGTACCTTCATCCTGCTGTGAGGAGCTGGCCTGGCTCCTTCCTGAACACAGCACGCGGGCAGGATGTGTCTGCCAGGCCGCATGCCTTGCTGTGACCATCCTCGATCATCCTCGTGGCCTCCTCTGGACCCGATCTAACAACCCCACATCCTTCTGGTGCTGGGGGCCCCAGACCTGGAGGCAGCACTACAGGTGGGGCCTCACAAGGGTGAAGTAGAGGGAGACAATCCCTTGCTGGGGAGGATGGAGCAAAAGGCAGTGACTGGAGCTGGAGATGGACAGCTTTCATCCTGAAATCATGAAAGAGGCCACTTCTCAGCACAGAGGGTTACTGGATGCAAGAATAGCTCAGCAGGGGAGATGCTGAACTCATCACCTCCTGCAGTCTGTAATAGAAGATAGGAAAGCTTTCTGAAGGATGTGTTTAATCCAGCTTCTGGGCAAAATGTCGTTGCCTGTGTGCAACACTGGGGAAGGCAGGGCAGAACGGGTCAGGCTGGCTGCAGCGGTACACTGAGGGCCTCCAGGAGCAAACCCGGGTCTCCCAGAGCTCCTTCCCTTCTTCGTGGGACACAGGGAGGACAGAGGGCTTTGCGTGATTCGCATAATGTCCCTACTGGTAAGAGAGTGAGGGAATCAAGACCAAGGTTCAAGGGTCTCACCAGGAGGTGTGCCTGAGCCAGGAAGGGAATGTCCCTTGCATCACACACAGCATGTCCATGGCAGCTCACCTTTCTGCTGCGTATCAGGGGCTGGCCACATTTAAGGAATATTTTTGGGACCAGGTGGCCCTTCCTCTAAGGTGACACCAAGCAGACTGTTCCTGAACTGTTCAGCTGCTGTGTTCAACTCTCAGGATCAAACTGGTGAAAATAAATTGTGCTGAGAAATGTGTTTTCCCTAGGTGAGACTGGCTAACCCCAGAGAAAGGCAGAAGAGGCCTTGAGCATCCTAAAAAAGCCCATATAAGAAACATTAAAACCAAGAAGGTAGCTGGGCTGCGGAGAGCAAAGGGTATGGAGCAGCCCCTGGAGATGGTCCTAGCACCTCCGAGGGTTTGCATTGTCACCTCTGCTGCCACAGGAGAGGCACCTTGAGAGGTTTGAGGGCAGAGCCAAAGGCTGAGGTAAGCCCATGCCCTGGGAAAGGTGGTAGTCAGGACCACTTGGTTCTTGAGAAGTTTTGTCCTGCAGGCAAGGAGAGAGGATGTGCACAGAGCCGCACAGACGCAGCTATCTTTTAACACTAACAGATACAACTCTCCTCCTCCCTCTGACTTTCCCTTCCTGACAGTCCCCTTCCATGAAGGAGGAAGCCCGGCCAGGCTCCCCTTGAGTGCACAAAATGAAGTTCTGAAGGCGCAGAGGAGGGCAGGCACGCAGGAAATAGAAGCACAATGCAGCCTGCATTTTGTAGCACCTTGCCTGTTAACTTGCCAAGGCATTTCCCAGCATATGCTAACATAAAATAAAACACGCTAAAAATAAAACTGAGCTAAAAATAAAAATAACAGAGGAAATGAACAATGTTCCCCTGGTTCACTATATAGTCTGTACCAAGGAAAACAGGAGGGATTGTGGCTCAGTGTTAAAATACAAAGAAAAGCATGAAAGGTAGAGAGCCCGAGCCTGGTGGGACGGCAGTCCTGTCGAGGGGCAGCGCTCCCTGCTCTAGGTGCTGCTTGGTCTGGAAGGGACAGACCCACAGGAGAGTGCCCTGCATCCAGTTTCATACCAGGCACGTATATCTCTGCAGATGGGAATTTTCAGGGAACTTATTAAAAGTCTGGTTTCTGCTCGACCTCATGTGGTTGCGATTCGGTGCAGAATGCGAAAAAGAGCCCAGTGGAGAGGGGGGGTGGTGGTGCTGGTAGCGAGGGTCAAGGTCCATGCCACTTTGGTCTGCCAGTGCTCTTCCCACCTGTGATGCCTGAGGTGGGTTTGAAGGGAGAAGACAACTCTTTCTTCAAAACAAGGACGTGTTTTTCTAGCGACAATCGCCTTCTGCATCCTGACCTGGAGATGGCTGCATTTCACCAGCAGAAACGTGATCTCTTTGTTTTCCTAAGCCTGCAAAGCACTTTGAGATCCTTCAAGATGAAAGATGTTGCAGAAATACCAAGCAGTCATATTTATTATTTTGGCAACGAGCATTTCTAGGCTGAAGTCAGGAAACCTCGTTTCTTTCTTGCTTTTGTTGCTGTCCCTTTCTTGGGTTATTTTAGGAAAGCACTTACATGCACGTACTGTGTATGCGAGGCTGGGTGCATGCGAATGGTCAATTCAACTTTTTATTGGAATAACACAGATCTTCTATGATCTTTTACAGTTGAATATCTCTAAACCTATAAAGATTTTACATTCTTTTTTTTTTTTTTTTTTAATAGGGATACTTTTCCCCAGATTCCACCTGCCCTTATGTGAAACCAATTATTAGCCCTGAAAAATAAAAGTACTACTGAACATTTGTTTTGGATATGAAATAGATTTTATAAACACAATAAAAGGGAAAAAAATACTTGGACCTTTCCTGACTTAGCAAAGGCAGATCCTTTATTATTAGCAAGACTACTGGAGATTGTAAATCAAAGCCTTATCCCCTCTAAATATTCAAGCTTCTTGTCCAGAAAAGCAACACTATAAATAGCATTTCCTACTCCTCAGACTCTGGGGATCTGATTTGCTTAGCGTGTTTCCTAAAGACACGTGCATAACCTGCAGTTTAACATCCTGCCCCCTCGCAGCTGAGCAGGGAAGGTCACTGCAGGGAGGCCAGCAGACTGGGCTTGGGGTGCTTGAAGCTGCTTCATGATAAGGAAGGGCTGAAGCTAATCACTTTGCCATTCTTCCTGCCTGGGTGATGAGCAGAAGATTTTTAAGACACTGTAACAAGGCTGATTTCAGCCCTGTGTCCACCCTGTTAATGGCTGGAACCTCACGATGCCTCTGGCCAGAGGAAACTGCTCCGGAAATCTCTTCTCCAAAGGCCAGCCCCATGCCTGACTTTGCTGCCTTCCTCTTTCCCGACACTGGAAGTGGTGTTTTTCCTGAAGGTGGGATTGGATCCCTACTGATGTGGATCCACTGGTGTCTAACAGAAAATGAGCTGACAGGGTCTCCCCTTGAAGCTTCTTCTCTCTCACCAGCTGTATGTTTTTATGAAAAGTTTACTTTCCTCTGTCCCTTTATGTACTTCTGCCCATGCATAAGCGATGCTGAGCTATGTCTGGTCAGTCTGTTCATCCTTCCAGCCACTTCTGAGGGGGAGGGGGAAGCTCTCAAGCAATGAGAGCACAAAATTATTTTAAAGGATGAGAAAATGTAATTGAAAAACCACATCAGTTGGCTAGGGGCTTGGAAGCATGTGTGTACATAGCTGTAACAGCTACCAGGAGGAAACGGACTGCATTTCAGGTGGACACTGATCCTTTAATGTAAGGCTGAGAATAATATTTATATGCTGACTCACTAAGATTTATGTTTCTGTATAAATCACACATGCACTTAAAAAAAAAAAAAAAAAAGTAAAAAGCAACTGCTGGATATTCACAGCTTCCAGAACTCTACATAAATCAATCACACCATGATCCCACAAGCTTTTAGACAAACACACACACGCTCATTCATTATCAGGGATGTTCATCCATCCAGGGCCATCAGCAGCAGAAAAATAACGACAGGAGTAGCGATGCGATGACCCTAGCCAGAGCCCTTTGCTCTTAGTGCCTCCACAATAGCTCAGACCCAAACTCAGCATTCCCAGTTACGTGATTTTAGCAACCAGGGGTTGCCAGCCCCACTACTGCTCCAGGTCAAAGCTGGGTATCATCCCCTTGTCCCTCCTCATGTCTGCATGCTCTTGCTGCCTTGTCGACTTAACCTATCTTGGGTGATGGTCCTTACCTGTGCCTTTGCTAGCTCAAGCTGCCTGGAAAGCAGCACCCCATTCTGTAAACACCTCCTCTCCTTCACAGCTTTACAAAGACACTCGGGCACTGCTGCATGCCTGGCATCAAAGCACTGTGGCAGCTATCGTCTTTATCAGCAAGGCAGCCCAAGCCAGCAAAGGGAGGCTGCCAGCCGTGGCAGGGGGAGCTTTGTCCATGTTCCCCATATTGCAGGGAAGTAAAGGACTGGGTGGGATGATGTCAGCAAAGCACACACAGAAGAAACCCTCAGCAATAGCTGCTCAGCAGAGAGAGCTTGGCTTTCCCATCAGGAAACACTGCCTTCATGCACTTCTGTGCATATGCACAGGCCATGCACAAAGTCTGCTTTCCTGCCCCCTCACCCATGCAGCGAGATAAACAAATCAAGTCTAATTACACCTGCCTTTCCAGTAACAATTCAAAACCCACCTGAGAACAGTCACAAAGCAACTCTTTGAGGATGAAGAGTGGTCACAGAGCAGCTGGGTTTGGAAGGGGCCACCTGGTCCACTCCCTTCCCCCCAGTTCAAGCTCAGGCACTCCCTGCATGGAGCCAAACCCAGCAAAACCCAAGCCCAGAGCCCCTGGAAAGGCGCCCGAGGCGGCAATACCTGTATCGCTGATGGCCGTGTCCCTCCTCGTGTGGCAGCAGGCAGGTGGTGGGGTCAGCAGAGCCCGGCAGAGCTGGCGTCCGCAAGGCCACGGCTGCGATGCCCACGAGCGGGGAGGAGAAGTTGAGCAGCACCGACCCGGCCCGGTAGGACGGGTCCTTCTGGCCGCGGGTTGCATCGATGACGAGCGGGTTGTGCTGACACGACAGCTCGTGCGTCCCTGCGAGGTGAAGAGGAGAAAAGAAGGCCCAGGCTCAGCGCTGGTAGCACCGTGTCTCATTCCAGTGCTCCACCACCACCCCTGCTTGCCCACGTGTCTTGGCAGACAAGCCCAGAGCACAGTTTGGGCAGCAGAGGCGCTGCGCCCGGTGCTCACCCAAGGAGCGGTTCAGCCCTTCCACGTTGCTCAGCTGGACGGTCACCCTCGGCTTGTGCTGGTCGCTCGGGGCCGTGCCGTCAGAGGCCAGGAAGACCAGGATGGACGTGGGCACTGCGGGTCGCTCAAAGCACACCTGGGGGAGAGTCGGAGCACACACACCTGGTGCAACCCTCCTGATGGCACCAGAGGGAGGCAAGGAGGGAGCAGGTGGGGAGAGGAGGGTTGGGGTTCACACACTGCGTGGGGTCAGTGAATGGGCAGGGGGAAGGAAAGGAGGGTGCAGGAACATGGTCCTTCCCCTCCTCCTTTCCCTTCACTACTATTTCCCACGTGCACCAGTCCTGCCTTGCCATACATTTATGGCATCTCCCCAGCTTCCCCACTTGCTGCTGTTAAAACGAAGCCCTGTTTGACCAAGACCTGGATCCCCCTTTCTCTGCCCTTCCTCGCCAGGTTCCCCCTTCTACACCAGCGAGGCACCTGGGTAGTGCAAGCCCCGGCTCTGCTGCCACACTATTTCCACTAAAAACAAGACACGGCCCCAGAAGCCAGAGCGAGCGCGAGCTGTCCGTCAGCCAACACGTGGAAAGATTTGTGGCAGGAAGTCCTGCCTGCTCGGAGAGCTGACAGCTCCCCACTTGTCTGCAGCCCTGAAGGCTACAGGAGGCAGCTGGGAAATGGGTGGCATCAATCACGGCGGGGCAGACGTTCCTGGGAAGTAAGAGGATAGAAATGTTTTTCTCCCCCACCCCAGACCCCCCCACACCCAGCGCCAAGATGTGTTTCAATCCAGATCCACCCTATGGAGTGTTTTTGTTGAATGCAGGCATAGATGGAGTCCAGAAATTCAAGGCGAAGCTGCATTTGGGAGGAGGACAAGTCCCGGCTGGCCAGGCACAGCCCGGAGAGCAGCCACCAAGCGGCGTTTCAGCCCAGCCATGCTGGGCACTGCCCTTGCACACCACAGAGCTCAGCTCTCGGCCGGTGCTAGCATGGGGTGAGGACAGCACCTGCCCCACTGCTCCCTATCCCACCTAGGCAGCCAAAGTGGCACAGCCACTGACAGCAGCCAGCCTTGGGTGACAGCTCAGGTCTCCCAGCCTGCCGGAGTGCACTCAGTGGCCCCAAGTTAGAGCCAGGGCAGCTGGATTACCTAACATCCCAATTTACTTTAAAAAAAAAAAAAAAAAAAAAAAAAAACTTCTTAATTTATTTTTACATATTTTGTGTTTGACCACAGCAGGCTATCTGTTTAATTTTTCTTCTCCCTCCCTGCCCCCCTTCACATTTAATTTCCTGTGTGTTACGCATCGTGACTTGCCTCCAAGTGATTTTGATTCCTCCCTGCATCGGATGTGTTGCAAACAGAGAACAAAGCATGGCCGCAGATCTGCAAGTGGTAATTATTCCCATCTGCACGGTCGATGCTTCATTAGGTGGTACAGCCACGTGCACCTCTTGCCCCCCTACAACACGACCCAACCTTTTCCTCGCTCATTGGTGCTACCTCGTGAGGAGGTAGGAAGCAATTCCTACACTGTGGTGAGGCTCGTGGCATGGTTTTAGCCCAGGTGACACAGGTGCAGCTCTGAGCTGGCTGAGGGGGGTGGTAGCCACGAAATTACATGTGCACGCATGTAGGAGCAGCACCGTTCCTGTCCGCACAGGCGGGCGTGCTAGGCAAATTGTCAACAAGAATCTGTCTTTCCCAACCCAATATGTTACCAATCAGGAAAACTATTAAAAAAAAAAAAGAGAGAGAGAGAAAGAAAAGGGCATATTTATTACTAGTCCATAAATAATTTTATGGGCGGAAAATAATAGCACTCCTAAAGAGAGCATGGAGAACCAATAATGAAAGTCTTTAATATAAACATCCATAGAGGAAGAGAACTGACCACAAGCTCCAATAAAACTGGAACATGCTTTAACCCCCGGTGAGAAGTGGAGAGCAAGCTTTCATCTAGGTAGGGCAGAGAGGGAGATTTCTGCCTTCTCACTAGCAAAGGAAGAAAGGAGGTGCGTCCGTCATGGCCTACACCAGAGACTGAACCTGGAAAGTAGGTTGTGAGCACAGACAGAGGGGGGGAAAAAAATCAGTTAAAGGAAGTTCTTTGGAGAGGACCTCAGAGAGGATGGAGAGGCAAGAGCGAAGTTTATTGGCTTGGGTTTGGTGATTCCCTGAGGCTCTGAGAGTCCCAGGACGAGGTCCTCTCTAGACAGCCTCCAGCCAAGCAGGGCAAGGTGTCCCTCAGGCTGCTGAGGAAGCAGCAAGCCACAACCCATCTTTCCAGTAACACGAGGCAGCAGCCACGAAACCTCCAAACTGTGGCTGCAGTCAGAAAATCAACACTGTAAAAACCGCCTTGGCCCAGCCCTCGGCTCTTCCCTGCCCTGCCTGCTGGGATGGAGAGGTTGATGTGCCAGACACCCTCCCAAGACCAGCGCAGGCTGGGGACCAGCAGCTTGGGCACATAAAAGCGTCTCCTTAGGTGTGGAGTCACCGAGGCAGGAGGACAGTACATCTCCAGGTGAAGCCAACTGGAAGTGGGATTTTCATGAGGCTAAAGAGCAGATGTTCTGATCTTTATCCTGGCGTGTTGAGAGCAGCCTCTCTTGGAGGCTCAGGCAGCAGGTGACCCAGCATCCCCAAAGATGCTGCTCTTCTTATAACCCTCACAGCTTCTGAAGCACCCGCTGCTGCTTTTCCCAGCCGTGGGGAGCAACAACAGCAACAACCCAGGCCTTTAGCACAGCTCAGCCAGCTTGTGCCCACCCTTTTGCGGGTGTAACAGCACAGCTCGACTGCAGGGAGTAGTCAGGAGCAAGTTGTTTCTCAGCCTCAAAACATTTCTGTGGGCTTCTGGTTTCTGGCACAGCCCTCCTCCTGGCAGTCTGCCCCAGGATGGGCTTGCTGTTCACAGTGGGAATGGGGCAACTACCTAAGACCCAGCCACAGGCATCCAGGGTTTGCAAAGACCTTGGTAGGGTATACAGTCCCATCCGAGCAGCTTTTCAGGCTGCCAGAGCTCCTACAGAAGGGCAGAAGAGGACTGGCCTTGGTCACCAAAGTGTTGGGATAAAGGCAAGCATATCTTTCTGTGCCTGACCACACGCCCTCGCTTACCTTGAGCCAAACTTTCTCACCGCCCAAGGGCATCCTCTCCTCATTTGGATCCTGAGCATTGTCTTGGCTGCGAGAACATGGGAACCAAGCAGCCTGGGAAAGGTCCTTTGGCACAGCGTGAAGGTAGGATTTACATGCCTGAAAGAAGAGAGGTTTGTATTGTTGTTTTTTTTCAACCCAGAAAGAAGAGAGGGAAGTAAGAGAAAGAATTAAAGAGCACCTACAGGAACTAAGGGGAGGCTCAACACAGTGTGAAGCAGAGGTAAGGACCCTGAGGTGTTCCTCATACATGTGTGCAGAAAGCCTTTGTCCTTTTGGGGTGGTGTAAATATGCTGTTGAAGTACCTCATGGTGCCTGTGGACCTGAGACAGGCTGTAGGATGGCAGAAAGACCATAGTCTCTGGATTGTGACTGAGCCAACAAGATCTAAAGATGAGATTTTTTTGCCTGAATACCAGGTTTCAGCACCATTTGGTGCCCTGCGGTGTGCCAGGCCTCCCTCTAGGCCTGGGGGACAAAGCCTGGGAGATACGTGTGTCCTTCTAGAGGATTAGACACCCAAGCCCAAGGCATCCCACTAATCACGTGCATACGGACAATTTAACTAAGCAAGGAACCATCTTCATGATACACAGATCATCAGATCAGCTGAAGTGCACATATAAATGGCTAAAAATGTGCCCTCTCTACACACTTATTCCCCTTCTTCAGCTTGCTAGGAAAGAATACACACACACACACACACACACCATGTTACACCATGTTAACACTGATCAGGTGAAATCCCATCCGAGGACCTCCAGGGCCCTGCTCCAAAGCCTATATGAAAGATGATTCTCCCATTGATTTTTTCTTTGGCTTCAGATCAGACAGCCTGAGAGCAGCACAGATGTTGATGTACATGTGATTTTATCCTTTCAGGCCCCAATTTTATAAGGTATTACTTTTTTTTTTTTTTTTTTTTTTTTTTTTTTTTGAACCACTGCTCACGTGTACTTAGCTGGTGGGACAGGGGTGGTCCCTTACTGCATACAGGGGAGGTGCCCCCCATTTGATGAGAAACTCCTCCATGGACTGCAATTCCTGGCCCTAGAAACTACTGCAAGAGGGTTGTAGGAAATGCTCTGGTCTTCTACTGGCTCTCTGCATGGGAGCACAGTAGTCAGTCAACACTTCCAGAGCTGCTCTGAAGCTTTGATTTCTGCCTCAGTAAAATCCTGCTCAGACAGCAAATCCCCCAGCTTTACTGGGAGGGGGTGGGGATGGGCTAGAAAAGTCTTTTTTTCTGTCATGCCTTCACTTACCTTCGCAACAGGCTCTCCAGTGGCCAAGGAAGCAGGGCAGGACTTCTCATCCTGATGCGAGGCATAGGCTTTTGCTGCCCACAGGTCCACGTATCCGTTGGGCGTGTAGGGACCGCAGTCTAGGACACTGCTTGTTTTCTCAAAGGGCTCACACACGCCGTCTCCATCATGCACGTAGCACAGGCTCGGCTCTCCTGCAAGGAGATGGAGAATGCCCTGCTTGCATACCAGGCTGCAGGCACACACAGCTCCTCTCCCAGGAGGCGTGCTGGTCATTTGGCCCTGGGATTTCCTATCATGAGGGCCTGACAAGTCCTGTAGATCACTCCAGCTGCAGATCCACATTTTATTACAGTGACGTGCACCACCATGTGCTCTAAGGACTGTTATGAGGGAAGTGAGAGCAGTTCACTGTTTTGATTTCTGCCTAGCAAGGGTATCTCAAATCTACTCAGACTCACCGACACAGTTGAAGCCTTTTTCCTTCTTACACTTCCTGGAGCAGCCATCTCCATCCAGCAAGTCCCCATCATCACATTCTTCCTCTAGGCTCCTAAGAGGACATCACCCAGATGTGTTAACACCACCCTTGACTCACACTCCCTGGGTGCTTCTGCCTCATAACAAGTGAGGACTCCATGCCTCAGGTCCATTTCCATAGAAGGGGGGAGAAAAGGAAGAACACCGCATGGGGTAAGAGGGAGGAGAAAAGACACTGCATCATGCCCAGGGGATGAAAACGGGGACAAAGTTCAGGTTGGACCCCTCATCCAGACCCTGCTCCTCACAAAGACCATCTCCATCTCCTATGCTGGGAGCACAGCTATCTTCAGGCCGGTACCCCTGGGTGGAGGACCAACCCTGCACTTCCCTTTTGGGCAGGATGACCTGCCAGCTTAAAGACCCTCAGATGAGAGCATGGGTTTCTTGACTTACGCGGTCACCTTCCCATCCCCACAGTAGGGTGCTCCGTGGACGTGGACGAGCGGTGGGGAAGCTTCTCCCAGGGTTGTCCCAGAGACGGCCTGTACCTGGTAGTGGTACACCTGCCCAGGCGTCACTTCCCTGCAGGAACATGGAGGATGTGAGCAAGGAGCAGGAGGGAACAACCCATGCAACCTGCAAAAAAATTTGATCGCCCCTGTTACAGGAATCACATGTCTGTGCCCAGGCAGTGCTGTGGCTGGACATGCGTCTTCATACCCTAAGCTGCCAGAGGCAGCTGCTGTGGGAAGAGAGCTGCTGCCAGGTCATGCAGAGGGGCCTGCCATTCCTTCCCTGAGGGACTGAGCCGGGGAGAAGCTGCATGAACTCTAACAACCACTTTACTAGCCTCATTTCTGGGTTTAATGAGTTCCTTCTTGTTAGCCTCAACTCCTTGGCAAGGCCTGTGCTAATGCAACGGGGCAGCAACAAGCTTCCTCGATGGCAGGCGGGGAGGCTGCTTGCAGCAAGACACAGTGGCCGGGCCTTGTAACCCTGTGAGCTCGAGCATGGAGTCTGCTCACAGCACCGGGCCAGACACAAACCCACTTGGGGGCCCGCGGCTGGCACTCACGTATCGACAAACTCGCGGTGCGCCTGTGCTGCCGTGGCGGGGGATCCATCTGCAAAGGGGGGCTCGCGGAGGACACGGTATCGGATCAGCTTGCAGGAGGAGCAGAGGGAGCTGTGGGGCATGGAGGTCAGCAGGGCCGTGTCTATCTCCATCCTCTCATCGAAGGTGTAGATTTTGACTCCGGACACCTTCTTGTGGATGTTGAGCTTCACGGTAAAAGGGACGTCACAGAAGGTGTCCAGGGGGCCCAAATGGATGGACTCCCCCTGCTCTGTCAGGATTTCGATGTCAGACAGTGCCTTGGGTGAGTCAGTGGAGAGGTACGTGGTCCAGAGGGTGAGGGAATCAGGGTAGACGGGGTGCAGGAAGCGCAGCTCCAGGATGCAGCCATCCGGCTGTGGGCAAGGCACGGTCATGTTCATGTGGTACAGGTGGAGCTCTGGGCTCCAGGCCTGCAGGCTGGGCTCGCAGGGCTGATCCACGTCTGGGGGCCCTAGGCAGAAGGACAAAGAAGAGGATGAGAACCAGGCGACAGCTGACCTTACAGGTGACCCAAAGGGGCCATCCTCCCCACAGGGTCCCCATAGGAGCTTATGCATCTGTGCTATAGCTGCAGGTTCCAGAGGTCGTGGACATCGCAGAAAGCAACAAGCACCACTGGCCTCCCATCTCCTGGTAGCATCAGATCTGCCAAGCCCTCTGACAGACAGGATATTGGTACCCACACTGCATCAGGTCTTGGTGCCACCAGTAGCTCTAGCACCTGCCTGGACGTGGCTGGAGGACACAAAGCTTGCTGTGTGGTCTCATGGGTGCAGAAGGCTTGCTGAGGGCCACCAGAACCTCCAGTATGGTGCCCAGGCTGGCCACAGCTGTCCAGCTTTCTTCCCCTGGTGGAGGATTAGCACTCAGCAAGACAGATGTAGCATTGGGCTTTCAGTCTCAGAAAGCATCACCAGATTTCATCATCCTGTAGTGAAATACTCTTGTCTCCATAAACCACTGCAAGCGTTCCTTAGGGAGCAGCAGTTCAAAGCCTGCATCCATTTAACTTTCCTCTTCTAAAAACCTTAAAACCTGTCTCTTTTCCACCAGAGCCAACATGAGCTTGTGATAATTACAGGCTCATGCAAAGGAGAAAAAAACATCCAATACTTCCAGCTGCAGTTTTAATTTGCCAGTGAATCAGACAGGCAGGGGAAACAGGAACTACTGAAGATAAATGAGCCAAGCTTTGATTTGTTTGGTATCACTGAATAAGCACAAATTTGATTATTTCTTTAACTTGCCTGTGTGCGCATGCATGTGTGTGTGTGATTTGCAATGCTAGCAGAAGATAATCCTATGATATGCCAAATCTAGAGATGAGTTTTCAGGCACTGAACCCCAGCTATATGCTGACGCTCCTGTTCTCAAAGCATGGGCTTTGTCCCAAGGGGGTAACGAAGTCCCAGCTGTACTTTCTCAGCAGTCCCTGGTGCATTTTCAGCCAGCCTTAGTGGCTCAAACACATGTAGACACACAGGACTAGCAGATCCTCTGGCTCCACAGGTTTCAACAGCAGCGTGCACACTACATGGGATTGTTTCACCTGGTCTCCTGCCCCTTCTGCAGCATAGAAAGCCCAAAAACTTCTGCAGCAGCTGCATGACCTTGTGAGCCAGAGCTCCCAGGCAGCTCATGAAGTAGCTCTGCAAACCAGCAAGAATAGCATCCGACTCCGATCAGCCAGGACTTGGTACACAATGCGTGGGACTGGGCAAGGGGCTTCTCCTGCTCCCTTCGGACGGAGTGGTCTCAAAGCCTGGGAACGTCCCCATGGTTTTGGATGAGGCCCCAATATCTATATTGTAAGCCTTTTATTTCAATGAAACCTTCTGGGTACCTTCTGGGCACCTCCTGCACTAGCAAGCCTCGTTGAAGAGGAGAAGGTTCACTCTCTCAAAGAAAAGCTCCTTTTCCTTCTCCCAGCAAGACCTCATCTCCACCCAGAGGATTCACGGACAAGGAGAGAGAGGATGAGAGTACCTTCTGCCTCTTCTGGGGTCCAGTAGCCAGAGGAGTCGCAGACCCGAGGGGACGAGGCCTCGTGCACATACTGACGGAAAGTGCCGTCTTCAGCACAGTCATCACAGAGAGTGTCCAGCTCCCTGCAGACCACAGACACAAAGGAATTGCGTGTATAATCATGGCCAGTTACATTTCCATACAAGTTTGCTCAAGCAGGATCAGATACGAAGCTAGAAAACCAAGGAACCCAACTTCTCAGGAAGCCCCACGACAGATTGTTCTTGTCTGAATGGCTCACAACACCCAGCACCAGGAGGCTCTCATGCCTGGGTGGGTAACAGGTTCCTGCCACCCCCAGCATGAAAGGCCCATCATGGAGAACATTAATTCTTTGAAAAGACAGCAACCATGGAACCATGCTTGTGTCAGTGGCCCTAAAACACTTCATTTAAATTGCAAAAGACGGCTTTGTGAAGCAGCTTTTAAGCAAGCTTGAAATCTCTAAGATGTGCTTAAGGTCCAATAATAAAAACATAGACCTGAAAATTGGTGGAAACTGAACTGCTTTAGTTAGAGGGGCTGCTGAACAGAGGCAGGAGCTGCTTGTCCAGGTCTCAGTGACTCCCCAGCATTAGCAAGATAAAAGGAAGACAGCTGCCGGAGGAGGCCAAATGACTGATTCCATTTCTCCTGCTTGAAACATCCCTCAAGTTACCCCCAGTTAGTTACACCGCCAGTCTGCGACAGCGCTGGGAACGAAACCCAGCTCTTGCGGTTCCAGCTCCCTGCCTTAACCACAAGGCTGCATTTCCTCCTGGTAAATGGCTATTTTATACAATAAGTGCTAAATGAAGCTCGTTTTTCATTCCGTGATTGCACTCTTGGGTTTAAGAATTGGCATCACCTCCCGATGCTCCTTGGCATCGCCTCCCCACACCCCGATGGCAGAGGCTGGTGGGAGAGCCCTGCACACAGCCCAGATCCGCAGGAGCTGGTCACAGGGAAGAAGGTGCCAGGACCAGATCTACACCCTCCATCACCAGGGCAGCTGCAGGAATGGGTGCTTGCTAAGGCTGGGGTGAGACTCGCCAGCTGGCAGGGGGCACGAGGGGTGTGCCAGCCCTCCCTGGTGTCTTCACTGACTCCCAAAAGGCTCCCCCCATCCCCTGCTCTCTGCCCCGGCAGATCCCTGCACAAGTAAACCGATGTGAGGAGGATGTTGCTCTCTCACCTCTCGTGGATAACACCGCTGATGGGAGGCAGCCAGTAGATGCTGAGGGAGTCCTGAGTCTGCCCCGTGACCATGGGTGGGATTGGGATGGGCGCAGGCTTCTTGCTCTGGCTCCAGCGCTGGTACACCAGGTCCAGGTAGCAATGCATCCGGGCCACTTGGTTGGGGGTGAAGGTGTTGGTGCAGTCATCATCTGGGGGAACAGCGGTCAGGATGAGGGTGGCAGGGATCAGCTGGCACTCTCCCTGATCCCCGAATCCTCTTTTGGAGAACCCTCCTGGGGAGACCTGGGAGACACCAGCGCCTGGTGGCTCTCCTGCCAGGGATGGCTGGTGTCGTGTGTCCCCAGGGCCACAAGATGGCACTGCCTCAGCAGCTCCACAACCCCGCGCTTGCCACGGTGGCTCCGGTCATAATAAGTAACCGTAAATAAATTAATAATAATAATAACACTGCTTCAGGACAGGAGAACAAGCACATGCCAACAGGAAGGCAGAGCAGCCTCAGTGCACTTCCAGCAAGCCACGGGCAGGCAGGCAGGGAGGGATGGAAACCACAGCAAGAGAGGGGCTATGAGGTTCCTGCAACCGCATCCTCGCACACCAGGAGGGAGCACGTTAGCTGGGGAGCAAGGCGGAAGGGAGTGAAACACAAGTTTCTCGCAGAGGTCACCCCTTCCCATTTCTAGCAATGACTGCTCCTCACCTGTGTAGCTCATGTAGTTGTTGAAGGGCGTCCCCGTGAAATGCATCTGGCCACAGGTGTCATTGGTAGGGTCTGGGTCCCGACAGAGCTTACTCTTTGGGGTCGGGGCAGTGTCAGCGCAGAGGTCTCCCGTCTCCATAGACGGAGTTGTCTCCCTGCAGGGATCGTCACAAGATTCCCTCTCGCTCACTCCCTTAAAGACATGGTACAGCCCCAGGACATGTCCCACTTCGTGGATCATGGTGTTCGTGTGGCCATGCATACCATAATAAGCAGGGTTGAGGACAACACCACCTGGAATTTCAAGCACAAGGAAATCATTGTAAGAAAGCGACAGCGAGCAGCTGCCCTTACTCACTTGTGCTGGCTAAAATTCTTCTCACTGTGCTTCTAGGTCACAAAGGAGGTGCCAGGTGGGGGCCAGTATTGGCCTTGCAGGGTTGGAAGAAGGCTCCCTTGCTTCAGAGTAGGGTGGCTGGTTTCTCTTCCCCCTTCTGACCATATTGCTCCCCAAAAAGTCTTCAGTTGTTTCAGCTACCATTTCCCTCTGTGTTTATAAGTCATTGTCTACTTTGGTTCACACTTAAAACTCCAAATGAAGTCTGGAGCTGGGGCACCAAACTGAGACCTGGGCTTACAGGGAAAATCTTTTGAACCAGAGGAGAGATTAGACAGCTCACCCCCAGGCCCAGGTGGCTAAAGTATGCCAGCTCCTACGGCAGATGAGAACCAATTGCCTCGCAAAGTCTTGACATGCTTGGCTTTGCCAGCTGGGAGCCACCTTCAGCAAGAGTCCAGAAGATCCAAAAGCACTGGGTAGGTCCCATGCTCACCTTGCCCCGAGCAGCCTGCTGGACAAAGCGTTTCTCCTCTCCTGCCCACCTGCCCGTTATGAGAAGAGGAAGGAGCAATGATGTCGAGGAAAGCCAAGAGGAGCAGAGCCTTCCCTTTGCTCGCCGCCAGATCTGACTGCCAAGGCAGGATGCACATCCTGTAATGACAGCCGTGCCCCACACCAGCTGGGCAGCTCTCTGTGGAAGATGCTCAAGAACAAAACTTGCCCCTCTTCTCCTCTCTCTTCCTTTTCTTTTCTGTATTTTGCCCAAACAAACTTCTTTCAAAACTTCTCCTCTTCTCCCTGTTTTTCAGTGGCCATCTCCTTCCTCATCCCCTTCTCCTTGTTCCAGCCACTTCTCTGTGCTGCCCTGCGGTGCAGGAGCAAGGGCTGGGAAATATCATCAAGACAAGAGGGAAAAAAGCAGCTCCCAACATGTGCCCAGGCCAACTCCAGGCAATACCTCCATGGCATGGCAGGCTGTTTTTACCCAACTACTGTTAACCTAGACAGCTCGGATGGCAGTGCAGTGAATAGTTGGCTCCCGTGCAGCTTGCTCCCTCCTTTGCAAGGCCCTGGAGAATTTACTGTGCCAGCTACCTCACAGCAAAGCCTCTGCTACTGCATCTCTGCTGCTGATCGCTGCCCCTGCCAGCAAAGTTAAAACTGGCAGAGGGCCACCGTGCGATCCTGTCTCCAGCCACAGCATAGACAGCTTGAAATCTGCTCCTGAATCAGCTCCGTGCGCTGCTGGCCTACCTCCTGTCCTCAAGTACAGGGCATTCCCTCCAAGCGAGGGCTTTCTTCAGATCACAGTGTCCCTGGCAGGGGACCAGCAGGACTGCGACTCCTCTGGTGGAGCCGTGCTTTATGAACACGGGGCTGGGGCTGGAAAGGGCCTTCTGAGATTCCCTGAGCAATTCTTCCAAGCCCAACAGGTTGAAAGGGTGAGGAAGTAAGGGTGGCACCTTCCATGCAGCGCCCTGCGCTGCGTGTGGCTCACAGAGGGGCTGGGAGGCAGCAGTGGCATGAAATGGCACCACTTCCTAGCAAAAAACTCACGGTGGTTGTTTTTCCTCATGCTTTGTCCCCAATGTGGAGGCTAAACCCAGGCATTTTGTTGGCCCAAGGCAAAGGATGGGGCACATAGTGACCGCATGCCCTTTCTCCCCAGAGCACTGGAGTAAAGGACCTTGTACCTTGGTCCTATAGATCTGACTGGTTATGAGCCACAATAAGCTACAGAGCTTGAAAATCCTTTCAGGACCTTCATGTTCGACTGTATCCTGTCGTTCAGAAGGTTTTTGCACGCTTCCTCTCTCCCAGCTCTCAGGCTGGCAAATACTGTAGATAGCAGAGGGCACCCCATCGACGGAGAACCTAGTGGGCATATAGAAAGCTACTTCTCATTTCAAAGCAAACAGAGAAAACAGAAAGGAAAGGCAACTCTGCAGCCAAACCCAAGCCTGAACAAGGCAGGGGGCTGCCTGCCCAAAGGTCTGAAAGGAGGAATGTGCATGCAGAAAGAAAATAATGTTCATAAACAAAACGAGTGAGATGTGAAAGCCCTGCACGAATCCTGCAGCACTAACCACAAAGACGGGCCTGAGGGGCACCAGCGGCCCTGCGACCAAACCATCCTCCTTCCACCAGAAACCTGATGCTCTTCCCAAACAGGGGAAAAAATGGGATTCTGATGCAGGGAGAGAGAAAACTGTCGCAGGGGAGGGATGCCAAGGCTGGGATACCCTGTCACTCCCTCCTCTCTGCTGGCTTCCCCTATCCCATTCCTCCCCCACACTCCACAAGGACAGTCGTATTTTTAGTCCTTCTTACAGCTAATTAGATGGCAGGATTAGAAACAGCATGAGAACAGTGCCTGTCTTCCAGACCTTCCCCATCCCTCCATTCTCCCCACAGCTCCCTGGTGAGCAAAGGGTTCCAAGAACCCCCCAGCTTTAGACCTGGGAGTTGCATTTCCCCACTTGGAGGGTCTCTGCTATGAAGGCAAGATATGGAGGTGTTCATAACATCCCGTTGCAACAAGAACAGTGTCCCCTCTCCTTCCTCTGCACATCAGATCTTTCCTTCCACCTTTACCTCCTTCTGCTCTGGGAGGTGTACTAAATCAGGTGTTAAGTGACCTCGTCCTCTCATGCCTGAGGACAAGACCAAAGAACCCCCCCAGGATCAGCATTTGCACAGCCAAGCTAAAAATGTCAGTGTCGTGTCCCCATGGCATCAAGGGTAGGTGAACCAGAGACGTCTTTGGACGTGCCTGCCAAACCAAGGCTGGGCAACTGGAGAATGGCAGCTGGTGGAACAAACGCACGGTGGTTAGTCAGGCAGGAAGATGGCCGCTGCTAGAGGTACCTCTGGTGAACGACTGGCCCTCCGTCAGGATCCAATGACCTCAGCAGATATATGAGCTGGCCTCAGCTTATATAACTACAGAAAATGTTTATAACATCAAATATTCATGCTCCCATTGCCTTTCAACCATGTTTATGCAAATACCGTTCACATGCAACTAGACAAAGTTTGAAGTGTCTACATTATTGCATTGCTGGGATTTTTGAGGCAAGGCTTTCCGTTGCGGAAAGATGAATTTTATATAGGACAGGAGTTCTTCATCTCTGTGTTTTGCAGTTAAAGAGATTTACTTGCAAGTTCTCAGAAAATTAGTCCTGGACTCCTAGCAAGAACACTCTGAATTTGAGAAGAACTGACTGTGATTATGGTGGAAACACTGAGACAAAGTATGGTTAGATGAAGCACTGCAAACAGACTTGAGATTTTGCTTCTTCTGCTGGCTGGGTACAAGCTGTCTCTGTCTGGAAGCTGTAAAGCAACTGAAATATTGCCTATAGAGATGTCACAGACCAGTTCACCCTCTCCAAGTCAGTCATTACCCTTTACGCCTCAAGGAACATAGCTGCTATTTGTTGGTATTGCTACTGGGCTAAGACAGTAAGTCTGCAGAAACTGCATGAAATTTGAATTTATTCAGGAAAACAACCTGGAGGAGAGCAATGGATCTGCAGGTCATCAGCATTGGAATGTTCATGTAATTTACAATACTCCAAAAACAATCATAGGTGAACAAAAGAGAAGAAAAAACAAAATTTTCTGAAACTTCCAGAAGGTGACAATGCCAACAGGAAGGTGAAGAGGACCTTCTTGATGGACACACTTGGAGGGCATGAAAGAGTTTCTACAGAGTTCAAAGTCCAGAGGGCAGATTAAAACCATCTAGAGAAGAAGAGAAGGACAATTTGGAAACAATATGTTTAGCGAGCTTTGGGATGAGAGAAGAGGTTGAAACAGAATAAAGAAAGGCAGTTGGAGAGAAGTCTCATGGTACTTCTCTTGAAAACATCTAAGAAAGTCCATTTCAGAGAGACAAATGGAGAAAAGTGGGGAGGAAAGTCTGGCCAGGAGGCAAGTTAGCTTCTTAGGGAAGTCAAGTGATACTCAAGGAATCAACCTGATTTTGTTGGAGAATCAAAGCAAAAGAAAGCCAATGGGGCAGGGTCTATGTTTGCAAGGTGGCATTTCTACTCCACAGGAAGAGACAGCGGCACAGGGGGAGCAAAACCTGTGGGCTGACCTAAGCCATTAACATCAGGAGAGGCAGGAGACCTGCAAGAATCATCGCAAGAAGGGAAGAACAGTGTCTTTCTGGAGACTGATTCCTCTCTTCTGTAAAAGCCTGTTGGCATCCCTGGTCACTGCTAGGGCCTTAAAGCTCAGGAAATTTTCTCAAGCTACTATTCACTCCTCCCAAGGCTTTCTTTGCTCTTTCCTCCCTACTGTACCTTCAGATTTACTCAGAGCAGGTAACCTCCTGCTCAGTCCTAAATTTCTTCTGCACTGACAATGGTATACACTGTGCCTAGTACAAAACACTTGATGATGTGCTGGAGCCTACTGTTTACAGAGAAGAGAATCTGTCACCCTCCCTCCCCAGCTCATTAAATCTAAAACCAAGGACTGTCTTGAACCGAAGTCTTTGGTCTGTGCCAGAGCTTCAGAGAAGTTCAGATCCAGCTTCACACTTCACAGCTCTGGCACCAGAGCCAGGACAACACCCCTTTTCCCCTGAACCTCCCTGGTAAAACCCTGATCCAACATTTCCAGATGGTGCAACCCCTGCTTAAGGACTCTGGCTGGACACAAACTCCAAGACCAGAGTTAAATGCAAGCTTTTGATTAAACCAGTTACCCTGATTACCCTTCCGTACACCTCCTTGCAAGCCATCGGGAGGGGTCTGACAAGAACATGTGTGGCTGAAGCACTTGCTGTAGTAAGATGATTGTCCAGCTGAGCCTTGGAAGTGATTTCTGGAAGCTGAAGGAATAAATTTCATGGAGGTTTGCCTTCCTCGACAAGCAATTGTAGCAATATGCTATTGAAAAACCAGCCCTGAAACTCATTGAGGGAGGGAAACTGGCACAAAAGAACTTTAAAACAGGTCTTTAAGAGCGGCGTAAAACTTTAAGGGTTGAACATCACGCACTTGTAAAAGCAGAAGGTCTAGGTCTGCTGCGCAGGTGTCACGAGTAATTATTTCCAGTTACTTATTGAGAAACACTTTAGATGTTTTGACTACAAAGTGTAAAGGGCCTTGCCAGAAAATTCTGACATTGAAGAGGTGGAGGGAGAGGCAGGAAAAAAAAGAGACAACAGAAATAGGAGAAAACACACGGTACATTTACATTCTAGCGAAGCAGCTGCCGTTTTAACAATTTCACAGTCTGCCAAGACTGATGACCTTAATGGCTTGCCTTGAATTCACTGAAGCCAGAATACCTTGCCTTCAGCAGGTAGCAAGCCAAGTTATAAAAACGAGGTTTAATTTGATAGTCATCCTCACATTTGCAGCTGGATTTGGAAGTGGCTAAAGCTCACTGCCTGTTCAGCTCAGGAGCCTTGGCTCTGAGGTCACCAAGGCTCCTGGTTTATATGTTTGTCATTAAGCACTGCAGAGTGAAGTTCACCATTTCCAGAACCCTGGTGGATAGGCCAGGAAGGTCTCAGAGAATCCTCCTCACCTAAAGCATCTGGACAAGTACAACTCTTATTCCCCCTCCAGAGCCAGCACCGATGGTGAACCTGCAGCTTTCCCCTCACTCCCTGCCCCACTGATTCCCTGCCCTCACCACTAACAGAGCTTGTGGCTACCTGAAAGCCCCATCCATATAGACATTAGGAACAGATGACTCCTTTCTATACAGAAGCAGAGAGCCTGTTACCGTGACTTTTGATGTTCATTACACGTCCTCAGTGTTGAGCCAAGCCATGGCAGTGGAAGTCTGTGCTCACTTTCCCAGCTGCCCCCATCCCAAAAGGCTGGGGTGAACTGAACACAATTCAGTGCCAAAACACCAGCTCCTGCCACAGAAGGGCTAAACTAGAGGTGATAACTCCAAAACCTCCCTAAGCACCTGTAACTGAAGGCAAAAGGCTTTGTCTCAAAACATGAGCTTACTTTTTCTCCCACTCTACCTGAGAGCAAAGTCTAGTGCCTCTTCTGGCTAAGCCCACCGAGAGAGAGAAGCCAACGCCCCCAAGGCCCCACGGGTAGGTTCGCTTGCTTACCGAGGTGACTAAGAGCCTCTTTATCCCATGGCCAAGTGGCAGCACCAGCCAACTCTTCCCTCACTGAGCTGGCAAAGTAAACGTTGAGGAAGTGGGTGCTGTTCAGCTGCAGGGCCTCCTTCAGCTCCTTCACGCTCATGTACACCCTGCAAGGACGAGGGAGAGGAGACAGTCAGCAAACACATCGGTGGGGCAAAGAGGAAAAGCAAGAGCTGCCTGTAGATAGGGGGGCAAGGGGCCAGCAGGCCTGGAGACTCCATCCTCAGCTGCCTGGGACCAACTTGGTAAAGTGCGGGAGGAGCAGGGACTGTTAGAGACGTCTTTAGGTGAGATGCAGTTACACAAATATTAAGACATTTCCCCAGCTTCTCTAATCTGGAGGCTTTCACAGCCATGGCTCTCCTCTTTGCCCGCTTCCTCAGGACAAGCGGTCTGGTGGGAGGTGGCAGAGGGTGGTAAGAACAAGGAGTCCCTGCAGGACACAGGCGTGTGCCACGGGGTGCCACCTCGCCCCCACGCCTGCATGTTCTGTAGGGAAGAACATGAGCAAAAGGTTCCTCCAACTTCGCTCTGAGACATCTCTCTTCCAGTTCTGCTCAAAACAGAGCATGGCCTGACCTTGGAGAGAGCTCCCTCTGAGAGGGGGTGGTCTGGGATGGCTGCAGAAGGGTGGAGAAGTACCAACTAAACTCCAAAATAAGCTTAATGAGGAGAGGGGAACAGGTCTGGAGACAGCTCCACCAAGGGGCATGTCTAGAGGGGGAAGCCTCCTAATGACACTGCTGGCTGTCTCTCCTCCAGTCTCCAGAGCTGAAGATAAACAGTCGTAGGAGTAAAAAATAAAATAAAATAAATAAAATAAAATAAAATAAAATAAAATAAAATAAAATAAAATAAAATAAAATAAAATAAAATAAAATAAAATAAAATAAAATAAAATAAAATAAAATAAAATACTGGAATGGGGATATGCAATACATCCATTTCTAAAGGTCACTTTGCACCTGTCCTACAGCGAACAGCAGAGCAGTAACACCATGGGCACCTGGGCATCACGACAACGATCCTCACTACTCCTGCAGGGCTGGCATGTCTCTGTGCTCGGAGAAAAGTGGTAGTTGGGAGATTTAGGTTTTATTCTCCCCTGTGTAGTGCTTTCTGCACAGATTGGAGATCTACACTGCCTTCACCAGTACACCAACAGCATTGGTCTTTACAGAGTTCATGTCCTCAGCAGTGTAAAAGGATCAGGATCTAACTTAATAATAACAACGCCAATTCCAATAATAATAGTAGTGGGACTGCAGGGCCTTGGGCTGTGCTGTAAGTGCCAGATACTCTCTTAAATTAAGTACTACTGTTTCCACTGTCAGTGCCATGACCCTCATGGGCTGAGACAGCGCTGGGACAGGTAGTCCTAGAAGACATGTCTCCAGGTCTTCAAAGTCTGAGGAGTCTGACCCCACAGTTTACGAAACCAAAGGGAAGACTGCATTAATTTCAGAGGTCCTAAGCGGAAAAAAAACGCATGGAAAGGCTTCAAGTACATCACTGTGGAATGATGATGGAAATGCACCATTGTGGAAATATGTCATAAGAATGACTAAATCTGCAGCATAAAGCCAATAGCAACATTAAGGTGGTGGAAAGCATTTCGCTTATCCCCCTGCTTCCAGGAGCAATTGGCATCTTCGAGCTGCATGGAGAGCTCACGAAGGGAACACAAGAGTTTCTTTACGCTGGACTAGCCGTGAAGGCACACCGGCTGTATGTGAGTGAGCAGCTTCTGTAAAAGTGGCATCCATTAGCACATTCCTCACCGTGTTGAATTATGGAAGAAAGGACAAAAAGTTAAACACGGGCTAAGAGGAAAAAGGCATATTCTCATCCAAGATGTGAAACGAGCAGGGAAAGCAGTGAGAAATGTGCAAATACACTGTTTGAAATGGCAAGATCCCTAGTGAAGTTATTATACCAACATACTTGTTTAGAAAGAGAGAGGTTGCTACAGCAAAGGGAAGAGGAGGAGGAAAAAGTGAATAAAAAATAAAAATAAAGGAACAAGATTTCAGAAGCATACTAAAGCAGGATGACATGTGGAAAGGAGTGCGTGAAACCCAAGGGTGACCATTTCCCTGCATCTGAAATAGCAAAGATTTTCAAAAGCCATTACTGCCTCGGGAAGTATCAGGTAACTGGGACCTGCTGACTGCCTCTCCCTGCAGGTAATGGGGATCTGCTGACCCCCCTGAGGGGCCATCCTGGCCTGGGCATCTCCCCACATTCCCAGGGGCAAAGGAGCTCCAAAACTTCACCTACTTCAGAAAATCTTGGCTGATGCGTATGGCAGCATTTAGCGATGGGATGAGATGACCAGCTTGTCTTCACCAGGCCCTGAGATCTCCCACCACAAAGCAGCATTCCCAGAACACTTTCCCCAGCCACATCAGCTTGCGGAGAGAAAAACTCTTCCAACCGGAAACGGCAAATTAGGATAACATGATCTCTTCTCTGTGATGTCTCGCCTGAGCATCCCAGACACGCGCCACGCTGACGCCATCTCTTCAACCCAACCAAGACGGGAGCAGGCCGGGAGGAATAGATAGGGAGAAGAATAAATAAACCTGAAGGACATATTTGTGGCATGAGTCGGAAGGAAGAGAAGCAAAAATTTCATAGAAATAGAGTGTAAGGAGGGGGAACAGGGAGAAAAAGTCTCCCTCATGCACCAGAGCTGCTCGGGGGACACAGAATTAAAAATAACGTTGATTCCTGACCTATGATATCTTGGAAAAATAGCCCCAAAGCCTTCCAGGCTGTCCAAATTCCGAGGGCTGACGTCAGCCCTATTCAGAGGGATATTCCCGCCGCCTCTCTTCTGGAGACATGATGTTTTTCTGGCTGTCGCCTGCTGTTCCCTTGACACTAGCAACATTTTTTGTCAACCCTTAATTATAAATAACTAATTTCCTCCATTGAGAGATTTGGATGGCTCGGGGCTGTGTAAAGTGTAGGGGGAGCAGTTTCAGCACTGAGATGCTCATGGGTTGGGTGGAGAAGGAGACAAAAGGACCCCGATTTCACCCGCTATGACAGGGAAAGCACAAACATCATCCTGCTGGTGTCCCCAAAGACACGAGCAAGACCAAAACAACTCTAGAATGGACAACTCTGATTCCCCTCAGTCCATATTTCCCACTGGCATCCTCAGCTGAGACAAGGAGCATGCAACTGGCGTCTTTGTCTGTCACTTACTGCCAAGGTCATGCTCTCCCTCCTCTTTGGCGCTTCTGTGATTTTCCCTGGGGGGAAGCAGAGCAGCCTTTGGTCTCCACAAATGGGCCAAATGACAGCCCTCTCCTCTGCTCCCCAAATAGCTTCCCAACTCCTTCAAGACTGAGTATTCCAAACTAGATGGTATTTATGGCACGGTGAGTGCTGCAAACCAGCACACATACACAGGGAGAGCCAGAAGGACACATGAAGACATAGATTTCAGCTGAGCAGAAAAAAAAAAAAAGCCAAAACACAAAAAAAAAAACCACCTCACAACCCAAAGAATAAAGCAGAAGACAGAAGACAGGCAGAGAAAGGTGATCAGGTTTGCCAGATTCAAAACAAACCCTTTTCCAAGAACGTAAAAGCCTCACTGGTGAGCAGCTACCTGCATGGCAAGACCACCTCAGCCTAAGGAGTAGCTGCATCCCTGCACACAGCTCTGCATGGGCAATGACAACATGCTCTCACTGTGTGACATTTCAGGCTACTGAAGGGAGGGAAGGAAGGCAAGTCAAGCAGCTTCAGTGACTGTCACCAAAGAACTGTGGAATCCAAGACTCACAGCTGCAGGTGAAGAGGACCTCCTCAGGCCAACTGGTCTGACCCTATTTTGTTCAGAGCAGGTCTAATTACACCAAATTGCTCAGGGCCATGTCCCGCTGAGACCTGAACTTCTCCAAGGACAGAGGTTTCACTCCCTCTCTTGGCAACCTTTAGATATCCTGATGGAAATAAAGACTCCTAATGCCTAATACAAACTTCTCACATTCTGACTTGTGTCCATCAGTTTCTGTCCTCTCGCCATGCAGCTCTTCTCAGAGCCCATCTCTATCTCCTCTGTGACACCCAGTCACAATAGGAAGACTGTGCCTCGCAGGAAAACCCTCACCTCCCTTCTCATGTGTTTGCCTGCACATTTTTTTTCCTAGCCCACAGTGAAGAAAACATCTTTCCTCTTGTGCTTGTAAGTAAAGCTCTGGGTTGGTTTGGCCAACAGAGAAAGCAACGTGTTTCTCCAAGCAGCAGTAGAATGGGCAAACTGTGATATAAGCCTGATTTGGTTTAAAGTGGGAGAAGAGAAGCAAGAACAGCAGGTTTTAGTGATAGCCTTATCACAACAGGAAGACTTGGTGCCATAAAAATGACCATTACCAGTGAAAGACAAAAGATGGCACTTCTGAATGAAAAGCAAGGCCAGCACGTACCCCATGCAGCACCATAAATCAATCCCAATTCTCTGGGTATTGCAAAGGATGCATGTGTAATGCCACAGGAATTCCACTGCAATGCAAAAATAGGAGTCTTCTCCCTGTAGACCTTTCAGAGGGGATGTGGGAGTGGGGTTGGATGGAAGTTGTCCAAGTGCCCTCCATGGACAGCTGGAAAATACTTGAGACCCAGCCAGCTCCAAGCTAACCATTCAGCCTAATGAAGTCACAGGGGATTCTGCTTTCATGTCCCTCACCCACCACAAGGAAATTCCTCTTCCTGCTCCTGCCAAGCAGGGACGCTCCTTTTTTCCAACCCAAACCTTTGTTTGACAAATGAGGAATTCCTCAGACTTCCCAGGAACAAGCACCAGTAATATTTTTGGTGTGCTGACATGCGTCTGCAAGGTTGCAAAGGGTTAAGATAATGCACAGCAACATTTCTTCTGAAAAATCAGCTGAAACCAGAAGAGCCACAACTCAATCCATGAAGATAGGTGCTAGATCAAGTGGCATGAATACTTCTGAGGACAGACTCTCTCAACTCCCCATTTCATCAGTGAAGAGATGTTCTTCCAGACTGCGAGCCAAAATGGACATCTTCAGTTCACTCCACCAAAGGACTCTTCCTCTGAAGAGTCTTCCAGACTCAGGCTCTGTCTGCATGCATGAATCCCCCTTACTAGAATTTGTGAATCCTCATCCCTGCTCCCAGCATGGGAATTCCCAGGTGATGCTCAACCTTGCCTCCCTTCTGGACATGCTACCAGCTGGGCACTGAGTGCAAGCCAGGATGGGTTGTCTGGTCTGCCTCCAGACTAGACTGATGGCGGTCCTCAAAACCGAGCCCAGGAAAGGAGCCCAAAGCCATTTGGGTGCACAGGGGATGAGAACAACACATACACCTCACTGTCAGTGAAAGAATAATGGGAAGGAGGAAGCAGCCACCACCAACAGCATTGTGTAGGAGACACTTTACTATTAGCACGAGGAGCTGAGCGTTAAGATGTAAAAAAGGGTGACAGTCCAAAACCCCTGTATTGTGCCTTCAGGATCAGGGGTTTCCCTTACACAAGACCAATTCCTGCTGCATTCAGAGGAAACCCTCTGTCTCCACGTGGGAGGTGGATTTGGCTTTGGGACTGAAGCAGCTGCTGATGCTGCAGGGTCGGAGAGCTGCACTGGCAAAGCTGCGGACAGGATCAGAAAGGGGCTGTGGTTCAAGGCTGTGACCCTTCTGTGCAGATTTACTGGGGAAAGAGACCAAGAAGGCTGCAGCCTGTTAGCACACAGCAGATGTTACATCAGAGGGGAGCGTGCAGCTTCTTGAGGTCAGATTTGGGTAAGAAAGAACAATAACGTTAGTGTCAGACTAGAAAGCCGTGCAGGGCATTTTGCCCTGAGATAGGCTGAAGAGTAAATGCTGCTAACGTTGGCATGATCCAGCTATTCCTGGAAGTGTTTGCTAACAAAATTCTTTACTAAATAATCATTGCACCAGAAAAAGCCAGTGCTATTTTAGACCTGGTTTTGGTAAGCAGTGTAAGAATTATGAAAGAGCCGATGAAAGAAAGAAAACTTGTCCTGAATTAATGATGGATTGATTGAGATTAACTTAAATAGAGAGATAAAGACAGGTCTTGACTTAAGAATGGAAAAACAGGACTGACCAGCAGACAGGCTGCATCTGGGAGGCTGGGGAGAGCAGGGGGAAACGGGAACTCCCTGAAGCCAGGCTGAAAGCAAAAAGTAAAAAAACCTTCGAGAAATAAGAGCAGCAACAGAAGGAACGAGCTCTCTGAGCAGGAAAGGGGGCTGAAGCTCGATGTAATTGAGATTAAAGTGCAGGAATGAAAGTGTTCATAGATAAAAAAAAAATTGGTGGGTGTCAGGTATTTGCAGTGGGAGCCTGGGAAAGTGGGCCTAGCTCCTTGGGCCATCTCCAGGTGGGGACCTGCCCGAGCTATCACCCTCCAGTGATGAGCAGGGACACCAAGCCTCTGCTCCACAGTGGCTTTTGGGACTTGCACAGCTCTCATCTCCCATGCGTGGGAAGAGCTACCAGCCGTGTGGGAGAGTGGGTGTCCCCACCACAACTCTTTCTCCCCCATGTTTCCAAGCCCCTGGGCACCATCCTTCCACCTCAAGCCACTTCTCACCCAGGGACAACCTGCAGCGATCTCCTACAATCCCACCATGCTCACACCTCCACAGCCCACTTTAGAGTCCATCACAACACCAGCAGCCCAAAAGAGCTTCCCTCCCAGAGCAGAGAGACAAGGATTGGAAGAAGGACATCCTCATTTCTGTAAGGTGACCTTCCTCACAGATTTCCCTCTTGCAGCCTCAGAGGTGTGTGTCACCCACACCCACACACACCTTGTATAATTCTGCTTGGAGAACCCTGTGACACCAAGAACAGATCCACAAATTCATTGTTTCTTACAGCTCCTCAGCCCTAGAGCATCATTTCATTCTGCCAAACAACCAAAGGCAACACTCACTTGAAAGTTAATACAAAATACGCCAGATGTTTCCCAAAAAGATCCCCGGAGAGGCTGGCTTTGAGCTTGTGTTAGTACTACCGATTCACCCCGTAAACCTTCCTTTTCAGCCCCTCGGGGAAGACAAGCCCATGCAAGTCCCATAAACTTCCTGGCTTATGTGACAATTCTTGTGTTGCTTAAGTATAATGGGCCATCAACTTTCCCCTGGGATAAATTTGTCCCAGCAATCTGTGTTTTAGTGCTCTACATCTTGGGGGAGTTGATAGCATTTGGGGTTTATTTTAATGGGAGTTGGTAGCAGTGATCAATTGCAGAAGCTCTATTTCCACGGAAATGGGTATTTAATAGATTTTTGAAAATGGTAGTTATTGACCCAATGGGCCTTAATGGCTTAAAAACCATCTGATTGTAGTATGTAAGAGTAAATGCATATGATTTTCAAATGCGTACTGGAATAGGTAGTAAAAACCCTTTTAAATTGCAGGGACATGGTCAATAGGGAGTTTCCATTTGCTTGTTTGGCCTTTCTATTTCTATCGGCATGAATCATGGCCATCTCTTCCTCAAAGAGACTTGCAATTTCCTCACGGGTGAGATCATCTGAAAACACGCGACCCATCCGAGACCCACAAAGGTAGGAGGACGTCTTTCATCAGGGCGGGTGGCGATGGAGAGCCAGGCTTTCAGAAGAGCTGGGTTCTCGTGCAGGGAGCAGAGGACACAGAGCACCTCATCCTCTGTGTCCCCGAGGGCTGCCCATTGCTCCCAGGGAGAGCTCAAAAGCCAAGCACACCTCCGAGACCCCTGGGATTAAGCTCAACCTACAAGCTCCCAGTTGATGATCCTGCACTCAAAGTCCCAGCCAGAAAACTTGGTTTATCTGGGGGTTAACATGGACCAAAACCATAAATAGGAACAAATTCCAAAGGAAGCCCAAATCCCCAAACTGAGACATAGATTTATGGTTATTTCCCCCCAAACCTAGCAGCTCTCTGAGATCTCCAAGGGCTCAGCATGGGCTGCTGTTACTCCCCACCTTAGGCCCATTGTCCCTCCCCTGGCTGCCCATTTTCAGGAGCCCGCAGGGACATGGATATGAGATTCTTGTCTGAAACCAGCCTGGGGGCTTTGCAAAGAGGAGAACACCGTCTCCTCTTCATACACAGCGGGCACAAAGGATGATCAGACCATCACAGTGACTTCTGACCCCCCTCCTTCATCCCCCAAAGCACAAGCCTGGCCACCCCGAGGGCACAGACCTAGCAAGTGGGGAAGCCCCTGCACACCTATGGGGGCTACACAAGGGTTGTCTGAGAGGCTGGCCCTTGGGAAGAAGAGGGGAGGTTGGATGAGGCCCTAAGCAACCTGACCTAGTGGGTGGCATCCCTGCCTATGGCAGAGGGTTGGAACTGGGTGATCCTTGAGGTCCCTTCCAACCCAAGCCATTCTGTGGTTATGATTCTCTGATTCTAGGGGAGCCGTCGGCATGAGGCATCATCACCTCTGAGAACAGGAACAGAGCGCTGAACTGGGGGAGCTAACACACAGAATTTGCAAGGAGAAGAGCTCCAGACCCGACCTGGAGCAGGGAGCCCTGCAGCCCTTCTCCACACGGCTTGGCTCCAAAAACCCACGCAAGCAGCAGCAGCAGCCCAGCTCCAGCGCCCACCAGCACGCCTCGGAGAGCCCGGCCGTCCCCAGGGCAGGATAAGCGCTCGCCTGCTCTTCCTGCTGTTGATGCTGGCGGCCGAGAGGCTGCGTTACACAGAACATGTGCGCGCGCGGGGGGAGCGCAGGAATACGCTCACAGCCCCTTGCGGTTTCACCAGTCTGAACTCAACAGTGGCAAGTTATTCTAGAGCAGGCTCCAAGCTAAACAGAACCAGGTATGGTTCACTTTCCGCCTGGATTGTTTGTTTCAAAGGAAAATAAAAAACTTCCAGGGCCAGGGCTGAGCCTTGCAGCACTCTTCCCCTGCCTCAGGCTGTGCAGATAAGCTCAGTCCCCATTCAGACCATGGGAGGGGATCTGCTGTAAATCAGCTCCTTCTCACTTTTTGCTCACATCAGAATAAATGAAATAGCAGCACAGGGGGATAAAGGGGTCTCTGCAAACAAGTGGGTGTCCCCTGGAGCATAAAGCAGGGACAACACAGGTGGGTGCAAGGCTCCTGTCCTCCGCTGCCACTGCACGGGCTGCACGTGGCCAAGAGACTCCAAGCAACCCAGGCAAGGGAGGACTGTGCAGACACCAGCTCAGATTTTTGCCTCGCAGCTAGTCAGGACAGAACAGCTTCATCTCCTCACATTAAATGCCTCTTTTACCCCTCTATCTCTGTCTCCTGTCCCTCTAGGACCTGAGGGACAGGAGACAGAGCCCCAGCACTGCGCTGCACAGCCAGGGGACGTGGTGGCAGGGAGTTCTGTGCCCCAGTTTCCCCAGCTGGTATTACCCTTCCCCACAGCACAGGCAGGTGGGTCCATGCTTAAAAAACACTGCAGAACACACAGCCTTTGCTGCACAGGGCTTTCAAAGGCATTAAAGAAAGTAGGCACCTACATCCCCCACTGCTGTTCAATGGAAGGCAAGAGTCCAGCTTTTCACCTGGTGCCTCCACCTCCTGCATCCTCCTCTGTGCGAAGTGCCTCAGATTGCTGCTGGGAAGAAGGCAGGGCTGCAGAGAGACCTGAGACGTTGCTGCATTCACCCCGAGCTTCTCACTGAAGGGCAAATGTTTGTAGCCTTGACATTGGCTGGGATGGGGATCGATATGCACAAAGAGAGGAAAAGGAATCTGTTCAACCCAAACATCTCTGCCTCTTCTTTAAAAAAAAAAATAAATTAATTAAAAAAAAAAAAAAAAAAAAAAGATAGGGGAAAAAACAAGTCCTCAGCCTCCAACTTATTTTTAGGTCCCAGCAATTGGGTGTCCCAGCCGGAGTGCGGCGCGCGCAAGCCAGCACTCTAAAAATGCCTCCCTCGCAGATATAAAAAGGACACGGGATAATTTATTGGGGAAGCTTTGCAATGTAACAATTCTACGTTAACCACAAACAAACAACACAAAAAGCCAACCCTGGGGCTGCCTCTGGTCCCCAGCACAGCCCTTGGCAGGCGACAGTCACCAGCGCTCAGCATCCAGAGCCCCCCAGCAGAGCCTTGGGCTGTTCTGGGGGGCTCAGGCCGTGCCTAGCCTGGGCAGTCCTGTCCCCTCTGCAGAGGGACGATCTGATTTCCTAAATAATGGGGCTGGTCGGGCCAAGGAAAACTAGATTCCTGTGTCTGCAGCCCCACTTGCCAACCCAAACGTGGATAAATAACCCCCAGGACCCCCTGACATGGAGCTGATGGGGTGCCACTGGGCCACCCCACTTCGGTGTTTCCTGGGCTCACAGCCACAGACACGAGCACGGCGGGGTGAGGAGGAACACAGAGGAGTGCTGAAAGCCAGGACAAAGAGCAAAACCCCCCAGTCCCAGCCCCCGGACACGCTGTTCCTCACAATTGTCCTCTTGATACAGCTGTGCCCCAGGGTGGTGGGAGCTCCCAGAACAATAGCTCACATCTGGGCAGGCTGTTTTCCCCCAAAAGCGCCCAGACTGCCTGCAGCCCTGGGCAGGGACCCACTCCCGCTGCTCACAGGCGATTTGGGTTGTCCTCCTCCTGCGTGGCACCCTGGGGGAACCCAGCCAGTCAAAAGCAAATCCAGGAGCATTGCCCCAGCCTCGGGCTCGGGGGAAGCTCAGGCACCCAGAAGCAGGATCGCAGAGACATGAGCTCTCGGTCACATCATCAGCGCCTCGGCAGGCAGCCTGTCCTTGTGGTATCAGGGGCTCTACCCAGGACAGTCCCATCTGTCTTTGCCAAGGTTTGAAATTAGAAATCAATGGGAAGAGCCCAGAGAGAGTGGGCTTTCCCACAAGGAGAGACGAAGATTTTTATGGGCTCAGTCCAAGGGCTCTCATAAAACATTAACACCGCCACCAAGAAATCCATCAGACTCTAAAAAAAGCCCTGTTAATCAATGCTCCTCTCCAGCACCTCTGCCAGAGAGGAGAAGAAGCAGGAGGCCATCCTTGCCTCACCTGCTCTCCCCGGGACACCTTTAATGTCCATTGGGCAATCAGCCAAATTTCCTGACAACGACTGGAGGGCTGGGAGCAGCTCAGAGCCATGAGTCCTCGGGGGTGTCCACAGGAGACATTCCCTGAGGTTAATCTGGGTCAGCTTCTGAAGGCACTACTTCGAAAGCAGGAGGGTCCCGAAGGACCTTAACCCAATTAAGCATCCCTCCCTTAGGGGGGAGCCCAGCTACGCCTGCATTAAGGCTCATCAGGCGCCCGGCGGATCAGACAGCTCCGTACCGCAGCTGTGGCCGTCCCAGGGGAGGCAGAGCTGAACAAGGCTCTGAGGATGTGTGTGCAGGAGGGAAAGGGGAGGCGTGGGGCAGGGAGAGCTCAGACACTGCCCCATACCTCTCCTTCTCCTACACAGCCTTCAGCGCCATGGCAGAGACATAGCACGGAGGTGCCACAGCCCCTTTTTCCCTTGTGGCTGTCCCTTTAGGGACCATCTCCTCCAGCATCCGTGCTTCTGGTGGGGCTGGCGGAGCCCGGTGGTTTTCCACCTCCTGCTGTTCCTTGTGCTGGTTCTGCTGGGTTCCGGGGTGCTGAGACAGGGCCCGGCAGCTCTGCCCTTACGTGGGCCGCCCTCTGGTTTTCCTTTTCACGCTCCCTGTGTCACACACCAGACTCATTGACTAGCTGCCCGAGGGGGACCCTCGCTGAGTGTTAATTGCTGCTAATGAGCTGTTGCTGCTTTCCTTCCAAGAATGCCAATTACCGCGGCGCTCAGGCGCTGCAAGGAGATGCGTGTCTGCAGCAAATCAGCGCGGATGTTACCCCGGCCCCTGGCACCGCGCTGCCACCAGCTCCTGGAAAATGCTTTAAAACCTGGTGAGACTGGGCAAAGGATGACAGCCGACAGCCCTCCTGTCGTTGTCCGTCCCCTCCCGCTTCCCATGGTGAGTCAGGGTGGCTGGGATGTCCTTGATGTGCTGTCTTCTGGGCTGGCTCTGCGTGGAGCCAGCCACCAGCACCCAGCCCCTGGCTGAGCTGTGCTGGGGGTGCTGTAGGGGTGCTGTGGGACTGGCTGTGTCCCAGCCCAGGTGGCCGAGTGGAGATGCCCCATGGCCTGGGCACGGTGTCCTGGCACAGCACTGGTCAGTGTCGTTCCTGCCCCGCAGCCCTGCCACCCTTCCTTCAGACCCCCTCTCCATCCTGTGCTCAGCACAGCCAAGGAGGGGAAGCACACTGAGATCTCCACCAGCTACAGAGCACAGCTCCCTCCACAGACATCATTTGTCCTTCTCCAAGCTGCAGCCCCAGGGAGGTGAGGGATCAGCTAGGACATTAAAGGCGTTTACAAGTGCTTAAAGTCACGGGAGCCAAGGCACAGAGACCCTTCACCAAAACTGCATCTGTCCACAGCCCTGGCAAGAAATCGCCTGGTGCCTCGCTCCAGCTTTCTCCTTTGGATGATTTTTGGCAGTACTGAGAAGCATTCACACCCAAACCGCTGCCTCGAAGTGAAATACGATGGGGATGATTCACCGCACGAAAAGTCCTGGGGCTTTGTTGTGCCACCTTGCTCTGAAAGGAGGTGTCGGCAGCTGGAGCGTGGCCGGGGGCATCCTGCTGCCTGCCCCCGCTCACCTCCCAGCACCCGGCTCCTCCCGGGCTGCCCTTCCTCGGTCGGTTTGCTTTTATTTCGCGTTATTTCCCTCGTTTTGGCTTCCACCCTGAAAGTCCTCCTGCAGGCTCCTCAGCTGCCCCACTCCTCATAAACCTTCGTTTGGCCAAATTATGGCTAAAGCCAAATGTACTGGCTCAGCAGGAGCTTTCCCCAAGCAAAACGCCTTGAGCTTGTGTATTTGGGGGTATCCACCGGCAACTGAACGGCACTGACCCAGCCATGCAAGCAGCTCTGGATCACCTCACCATTTCCCAGACCCACGCTACCAATTTCCCAATGTTTTTCCCAGAAAAACAACGGGGTGCAACTGCTCCATATGCCTACCACAGCTGCTGGGGTGCCCGAGGCAAGGGCTGTGCCAATGCTCCCCGAGGGCAGGGAATGGCAGCCAGGGGGAGCTGAGCAGCAGCAGGGTTCAGTTTGTGCCCCCACATTTCCCAAATGCAGGGCACACTGGATTTCTCCTTCGGAGCTTAGCCTACAATCAATCTTGTCTTATATGCAGACCAACGAGGTCTGCGGAAAGAAAAATTGCAAAAGATTTGTTATTTCCCTAGTGTTCCCATTTTCCCATTCCTTTCCCACAGAAGCAAGGTTTTTGTTTTGTTTTGCTTTGTGTGTGTGTTGTTTTTTGTTGTGTTTTCTTTTTATTTTTTTTCTTTCCCAACTTTCAGGGGAAAATCCTGACAAATGGAAGCCCTGATTCATACCAGCAAAAATTTGGCCTTTTTTATTTTAAGGTGGAGCCCTTCTTGTCTGAGGATGAAAACATTCCTCTCGCTGCACACACAGGGCAAGGACCAAGCCTTGGCCATGCTCCTATGGAGAAGCAAAGTCCCGCCTGGTGGCCAAGTGGCCATGGGTGGCCACCACACGTGGAGAGCAGTGGGGCAGGCAGGAGGACCGCTCGTCCCCCAGTGCTTAGGAAAGAGCTCGCTCACCACGCTGGGAAGCAGGAGGACGGGCAGAGACAGGGTGGTGATGGTGGCTGCCACCAAAGAGACTTCCAGGGGTGGGGAAAAATCTGCTGGGGGTACTTGGGCAGAGGCATCGTGTGTGGCTCCATGGCTGGAGGGAAGCACTGGGAGAAAGGCTCCTCGTCCTCCCCCGGAGTGTGAGAAAAGCTTGAGAAGGAGGGAAGGGCCCCAGAGCCACTGCCCAGCCCTCAGGCACCTGCTTCCCTCTGCCCTGCGGTCCCCACCTGGGAGCTGGCAGAGATCAGAGGCTGGCTTGGGAAGAAAGAAGTATTTATGGCCACAGCCTACCTGCTTGCACAGCCTAGAGAGTAAAAGTGATGGAGAGAGGAGACCAAAGGAGCTACGCCTCCCTAAACCCTCCCTTGAACATGTGCTCCCTGGGGGCAGTGCTGCCCTCGGTGGGGATGGGCAGGGGGGGAGCCCCACGGCCACGGGGAACACGCAGCTCTCTCTGACACTGAGACAGAAATGACTTAAAAAAAAAAAAAAAAAAAAAAAAGGAAAAGCCATGTCTTTTTTTTTTTTTTTTTCCCCTGTCTCTGGCCAGAGAGCACATCTGGCAGCGCCACGAGTGCTGGAAGCCATCAGCGCCGGCACTTCAGAGGCTCCGGCAGCCTGCGCCGGGGGAGGAGGACGGTGCACAGAGCACACCGAGGGCAGCCCCCCCAGCACGGGGGGCATCCAGGGGCACCGCACCACACACGGATGCCCCATGGGCATCTTGCACCCGCACACACACCGGCGGCCAGACCCCACGCCACGAAGCTGCTGTGTCTGGCACAAGCACCGACCACGCGCGGGGCAGCTCCGGTGGCACCGCAGCCCCCAACCCCCCC
The DNA here is from genome assembly GCF_009819795.1 of Aythya fuligula. Lineage (NCBI taxonomy): Eukaryota > Metazoa > Chordata > Aves > Anseriformes > Anatidae > Aythya > Aythya fuligula. The sequence continues at coordinate 20,131,747 of NC_045566.1, read as the reverse complement.
ACACCTACCGCTGGGGCGAGTCGGGGTCGAAGCAGGTCCTGCCCACGTCGGCAGCGTGCGGGTCGCAGCAGTCGCCATCGTCGAAGTCGTCCAGCATGTTGTTGCACTCCATGTGGCAGACGCCGTCGCGACGCTTCCAGGAGAAGCAGCGGCCGGGCCGGCGGCAGTCCCCACCGTCGTAGCCAGTCAGGGGGTGCTCGCACTCGGGGTCGCAGCGCTCGTTGCCCACCTTGCTGGGCTCGCAGCCCAGCAGCACGGCGCGGCGGCGCAGGGAGGAGTTGCGCACCTCCAGCAGGCTGAGCTGCCAGGAGATGTTGTAGGGACGGAAAGCGTCGCTCAGCGCCCGGTGCTGCCGCCAGACCTGCTCACGGCTCACCGTCGGCCGCCCGCCGCCGTCCTCGGCCAGGCTCACCACGCGGTACCGCACCGCCTTGGCCCCCCGCAGTGGCCAGTGCTGGTTGTAGTGGGAGACCAGCTCCACGTTGTCACATGCTGTCTGCCCGCAGGCCGGGGGACCCAGCGGGCGAAGGATGGGGGGCGCGGGGGGCAGCAGCGCCTGGCGCCGGGGGAAGGAGCCCTCGCGGAAAGGCGCCCAGCGCTGCTCCGGGGCGTCCAAGCCGGCGGCCAGCACCGGTGCCACCCCCAAAGCTGCCTCCTCCAGGAAGGGCCGCTGGAGCTGGGGCTGGGGCAGGGCTCTCTGCCACAGGGCCAGCCCGGCCAGGTGTCCCCGAAAAGCATGGGCGTCCCCCCAGGCATCCCCTCCCAGCAGCAGGGTGCGGCAGGAGGCCATGAAAGTGCTGTGCAGGGGTCCCCGCTGCCCACCAGCGCGGCCCACCCGCGCCCCATCCACGTATAGGGACATCCAGTGCCCGTCGTAGCTGGCAGCCAGGTGGGTCCAGGTGTCCGGGCGGTAGCGGTGGGACCCGGTCACCTCGGTGGCGGCGGTCGCCCGGTCGGTGCGGAGGGAGAAGAAGAAGCGGGCGTCCTTCTTGCCGCCCAGCCGCAGGGCGCGGATGCCCAGAGCCCAGCCCTTATCGCTGGCCGTGTGCGAGCAGTTGTCGAAGACGCCTGCAGAGGGGATGGGGATGGAAAGAAAGGAGAGGCGGTGAGGGCTGGAGCTCCACGAGCATCCTCGTGGCATCCCAGGGTCTCCTGCACCTGCTGGGATGCTCTGCTGAGGAGCTGTCAGAGAAGCTAAGCACCGGCAGCAGCAAGGATGCAAAATCTGCACCGCCGGGCTTCTGCTTGGGGGAGAAAGGGTGAGGGGAGGTTTTGGATGTGTTGGGAAAGATGCAGAAAAAAGCAGGTGGCCAGAGGCTGGGCAGCAGGCGCTGGTCACCGTTTGGGTGAGCCAGGAGGGGGCTACAGCCAGAGAGGCTGGATGGAGAAGGGAGGAAGAACACAGCCAGGAGGGGAGGAGAGGCCAAAGAGCATGGAAGGAGAGCGCATCTCACTGTGCACCCAAGCGCATCGCCAACCCGAGCTTTGGGCTGTGCATGACCCAGCAAGGGGCAATGGACCCGCTGCTTGAACAAAGTGGTTCTGGGCTCCTCCATCTCCGAGGCAGCTCAGTGTCCCGTCACCCAGACTCACTCCCTGTCTCCCTCCATCCTCTTGGGTTAATGGCTGTGGCGCTGCCATGGGTGCCTGGAAGCACCTGAGGCCACCACGGCTCTGGCAGCCATCTCCTGGTGGCTGCCACCACAGCTGGGACATCTGTGGAGTCGTCACCTGGGGCTGGTGAGCTCAGCATTGCTTCCGAGCCCCACCAGTGGCACCTTGGCATGGGGGCAGGGCTGGCCCCGTTTCCCAGCATGTTTTGACACTCTGGCTGTTGACAGGTCGGGTTTTTCAGAAGGCAAGAGCCAAGCACTTGAAGATGCCTTTCTCAGGCATGAAGCTGGGCTGCTTTGCTTTGAAAAAAATCTTGGCCCCATCCTGAATCTCCCTCCAGCCAGCAGCGATGGGCTGGAATTTGAACCATCTTGAAAATCCTGCAAGCAGGCAGAGCTTGAGCCCCCCGAGCCCTGTACCTCAGCATCCCACCCCAGAGCAAGGCTTCGGGATAAGCCCATCAACACCATCCCCTCCACCCCACTGAGCTCCCACCCCGATAAACCTCCCCAGGACGAGACAGAGCAAAGCCAAAAAGCAGGAGGCAGGAGAAGGAGCCTGGCAGCCGTGGGAAGGCGAAGCTGAGCGTGTTCGTGGACAGAGGGCTGGCTGGAAGGTGTTTGGACCTGGATCTCGTCTGGAGGATGGGGAAGGGGGAGCGGAACCTGGCCTGTGACGTTCATCAGTGATTAGAGCGATAACGCCGGGTTTTAAAACAAGGGCTGCTGGCAGCAGTGCAAAAAAGTGAAGAGAAGCAGCGCTGCTTGAGCACTGATACGTGAAAAAACTGGCTGCAAAAACGCCCCCCAAAGCATCAGGGTATAAGGCTGGAGAAGCTGAGACAGCCAAGAAATAATAAACCCCATTGGTTCTGCTGCAGCTTGCGATTGCAGAAAAGTTGTCAGGAAAAATGTTTGATGGAGAAGTGTCCAAAAAGGTGAGGTGCCCCACGTTGTAAGGAGCACGCTCACAGCACCTTCTCCATCGGGCCAGGTGCTCTGCTGCCCGCTCGGTACACCCAGGTCCCCAAGTGTCACCTCCTGGTCACCCCTGGGGACCAAGCAGCAACGGAGCTGCAGCCCCAGGAAGACACCTGGGAACAAGTCTGGGGATGCCTCTGGTGAGGGATCTTCCGACCCAACAAGACTGCCTCTGATCTGAGCAACACCAAATCCCAGCCGGGTGCAAGGTGGGAAAGCTTGGAGATGCTCAGCTCTGCCTCGCTCTCCTCCCACCTTCCCTCACATGTGCACAGGGGATCGGGAGCATCTCCAGCTCCTCCACGGCTGCAGGTGGCCCCAGGGTTGCAGGTGGCCCCAGGGCTCGGTCCCTGCAGGGCACAAGCCCTGGGCCAGCAGCTCTCTGTGTCACCTGCCTGCATCAAAGACGTCCCCGCCGCCCTGTCCCCGTCCCGGGCAGCCGGCCCCGCGTTCCCAGCTGCAGGGCGAGGGTGGGAAGCGGCGGGTGACTCAGAGAGCCGGAGGCTGACTCAAGCCTCCGGAGCTTGAGTGCGGAGCGGGAGATATTGGCTGCCCGAGCGGGTGCCAGTGGTCGCTGTGTAACAACTGGCCCACCCCCGGCAAGGAAAAAGAAAAAAAAAGAAAAAAAAAAAGAAAAAAAAAAAAGCCTTGATAAAAAGAAAAGAAAGGAAACTAGCTGGGAAAAGTTAAGCCTAACACCTGCGGGGCCGAGCTCCAGGTGCAAACAGCTGTGCTGCGGGTGCGGTGAGGCTGGGGGACGGGGATGCAGCCATCGCCCAGCAAAAGGGGAGGGAAATTTAAGCAACGCGCCCGGGGGAGGGTGGCAATTGGGAAGGGAGTTAGGGTAACGGGAGGGTTTCTCCACCCAGCCCTCCGATGCGGCTCGGCACGGGGCTGCAGCAGCCCCCCGGCTCTCCCGAGGGGCCGCCGTGTGCCGGTGCCCTCTGCCCGCAGCTCTCCATCCCCTGCCCGCTGGCTCGGCTGGGGATGCTGCGGGCTCGCTCCCAGCGCCAAGCGCCCCCCAAAGCCGAAGAAGGGAGCCCCGGGGGGGGGACACAGAGCCCGCAGCCTGCCGGGGGGGCACCGGGGAGCCCGGCCGGGAATGGGGCCGGGGCCGGGGCCGTGCGTGCGGCGCGGCTGCCACCGTGCGGCCGCAGGGTCCCGGGGCTCCGCCGGCGGGGAGGAGGAGGAGGAGGAGGAGGAGGAGGAGGAGGAGGAGGAGGAGGAGGAGAGGGGAGGTGGAGGAAGGAGCGGGGGGGCTCCGTGCCTCAGCCCCGGGGCGCGCAGGGGCCGAGCCCCGCAGCCCGGGCGCCCGTTTGGGGTCCCGCGACGGCGGGGGGCTTGGGACGGGGAGGGGACACTTTGGGGTCGGGGGAGCGGGGCGGGGACGTCACCTGCCGCAGGTGAGCAGCGCCCGGCGCTCGGCGGTGTCCCCGTTGCCGGGCAGCCCCCCCCTGCCCCCGGCCGGGTCCCTCCTCCCGTCTCGGGCCGGCCGAGCCCCCGGCGCCCCCGGACGCGCCCCCGCCGTGCCCCCGTCGGGCCGGGCGTTACCTGCGATGACGGCCGGGTTGCTCTGTCCTCCCTCCGCCTTCACCCACAGCTCCAGGGTGAAACGCTCCCGCGGCACCTCGGGCAGCGCCTCCGGCCTCGCCGCCAGCGTCTCCCGGCCTCCGGAGAAGTACAGGGCGGGCAGCGGCCGGGCCCGGGGGGGGCTCGGCACCTGCGGCGCCCGGCCCCGCGGCCTCCCCTCCGCCTCGCCCCGCTCCTCCTCGCCTCCACCCCCGGCTCCCCGCGGCCTCCGACCCCGCGGCCTCCCGGGGGCGGCGGCGCCGAGCACCCCCTGGGCGGCCCGGCCCGGGTACAGCCCGTAGGGGTGGTGCGGGGGGGAGGCCCGGCGGCTCGGAGCCTCCAAGCCGCAAAGCTCCGGGGGGCCGGGGAGGGGGGGCCGGGGCACCCCGCGGGCCAGGCTCAGCGCCGCCAGCAGCAGCAGCGCGGCCGGGGGAGCCCCGAGGCTCGGCATGGCCCCGGGGGACGGAGAGGGGCGCCGGGGGAGGCGGGGGGGGGGGGACGGGACCGGGGGTGGAGACCCCGGGGTTTTGGGGAGGGGGGGACGGTGGGGGGCGCTCAGGGGGGCGGCGGGCGGCAGCCGGGGCAGCGCCGGGGCATCCTCCCCGGGTCCCCGCCGCTGCCGCTGCCCCCAACTTTTCCCCGGCGCCGCTCTCCTCTGTCCGCTCCTGCGGGCCCGGGAGGAGGAGGAGGAGGAGGAGAAGAAGGAGGAGGAGGAGGAGGGGGAGGGCGAGGGCACCGCCGCGGGGACCCCCTGTGCCTGCGGCGGGGCCGGGGCTCCCGCTCTCGCCGCGCCGCCGCTGCCCGCCGGCACCGGGAGGGATGCGCCGGGCGCCCTTATCTAGAAAGCCCCGAGGCGCTCCGCTCCCCCCGCCGGGGAGGGGTTGGAGGGGGGGGCTGCCTTATTTAAAGATGATTATGTCCAATCTAATAAACCCCGAGCGACGCATCGCCCTCCCCTCCCTCCCTCCGCCCTCCCGGCCGCTGCACCCCGCCGGGACCTGCTCCCCGGCTCGGCACGGCTCGGCACGGCCCGGGGACGGGGACGGGGACGGGATGCGGAGCGGAGCCGGAGCCGCAGCAGGAGCAGGGGCAGCACCTGCGGACACAGCCCCGGCTGCCCCCGCCGCTCCCACGCTCCCCGCAGCCTTCCCCGTCCTCGCCTCTTCCTCCGCTCACCGCTCTCCAGCCTGGCAGTCCGGCGCGGGGCTCCTCCGCTTTTCTTTCTCTTTATTTATTAGGACCATTATTATTATTATTTCCTTCCCAAGTTGAACCGAGCCCGCGCTGCGCTCCGGTTCTGGCTCCGGCCGTGCCGTCGCCTCCATCCCGCTCCTCTCCTGGGGGTGGGCGAGAGGAGGGGGCACCCCCAGCCCCCCCCGAGGGCTGAGCCGGGGGGCTCCGTGTGGGAAATCCGCCCGGAGAGAGCCGCGGGGTGCCCCCGGCCGGCCTGCCCTTCTTTTTTTCCCTCCTTCTTGTTTTTCGGTGCTTTTTGTTTTTTTCTTTCTTTCCGTCTCCCTTCCCGAACAATGATCCCATCTGTTGGCCACGTGCAGCAAGGTGGGCTGGAGGCGCCTCGGCCAGGCGAGAGGGACAGAGCAAAGCCCCCCAGACCCACCTTGCATGGCCCCCACCCGGCTGGGGGGCACCCACACCACAAAGGGTGCCCCGAGCCCACGGGTGGGCACGGCAGCTCCCAGAGCTCCCCCCCAGAAACCCTCGTGCAAGCTCGTTAAGGCAGGTACACTCTGCAAGGCTTTTCTTTTCCTTCTTCTTATTTTATTTTTCTTTTTTTTTATTTCTCTCCAAAACACTATCTGTGGCGGTCAGTCCGAAGCAGGGTTGCCAGCGAGAGCTGGGAGGCCCCTTCCAGGGTACCGGCTTTCGAAGCAGCGAGGCAGGAGGGAAGGGATTTAAGAGCAAGCGGCAGGAGCTGGCTGCGGGGGGCTTGTTTTCTTCCCAAAGAGCTGGCAGGAGGGGGGCACAAAAAATAGTAGGGCTGGGAAAACCGGAGGGCCAAGAGGGGTGGCACGGAGAATCGCCGAGCCCCCGGGAAGCAGGGAGGGAGGTGCGAGCACAGGGAGAGGTAAGGGCATGGGGAGGACACACGTGGAGGGGAGAGGACACGTGTGGGGCATGCGAGGACATCAGAGCTGGAACAGGAGTCCCAGGAGATCCCAAGGAGCTGCCTGTCCTGGGGCGCAAGAGGGGTCCAGCACCCAGGGATGTGGGGAGGTTTGGGGCTCCCCAGGCAGCGCGGGGGCACTGGGCGAGATAACCCAGAGCTTGGCACGGCTGGGGCGGCCCCGACGGCGTGTTGTCCTGGGGCAAACGCCAGCAGGCGTTGCTTACAGTGCGTACTTGTTCAGGAATGAGCCGAGCTCCCGATAGCCCCGTCTACCAGGGCCTGATAACGGCGGATCCCGCGGGACGGCCCATTTTGAATGGCAGTGACCTGATGTTAAGCAGTTGTTCGTCATCTCGCCATGCACCCCGCTGTGCTACCCAGCCACCAGACCAGGAGCCTGCACCCCAAGGAGCCAGGAGAGCCCCAAATGTGTGTGCCCGCTCCCAAGGGATGGCCTGGTTGGGGTGGGTCCAGCACTGCAGAAACAAAACCTGAAACACAGAAATGTACCCGTGCAGGCTCTGCAGGAGGACAAGGTGGGCAGGAGCATCGTGGCAAAATCTCTGGGTGAAATCTCCCCAGGGTGACGGGGGTACGGAGCAGAGCCACCCCTGTTTTGCTTTGCCACCGTGAGCTGTTGCTGAGCTTCGTTGCCCCACTGCTTGCAGGTGGCAGAAGATGCTCCAGCCCCTGGCCTCCACCTGCCCCAGCCCGGCGGTGCCATGGAGCAATGCAGCCCCGTGGGCTCCCTCGGGGACATCCGAGGGGAGGACGTCTGCCGGAGGTCCCAGCTGGGTGCCAGCCCTGCCCGCAGCACCAGGAGAGAGATGCTTGCACCAGGAAGCCCGGTGCAGGAGGGGAGGGAGGAGAAGAGGCTGCAGGTCCCTGCTGGGTGCCCCCCAAGGTGGCACAGCTGGGGCAGGGGCAGGGCTGTGCCTGACCTGACGCTGCCCGTGCCGGGGGGAGGCGAGCAGCAGCGTTTCAGCAGGAGCTGGGGCTGAGCCCTGCCTTTCCCCACGCCTGTCAAGAGCCATCAGCGAAAGCCTTCCTCACCCTCTGCTCCTCTGTAGGAAACCACCGGAGAGCTCGATGTAGGAATAAAGACACGGGGAGAATCTGACTTTTTTGTTCACCGCAGGGCAGCCAGACCTTGTGGGCTGAGGCAGCAAGCCTGAGCAATCAAAGCGTCTGGGGGCACAGCCCGGCCTCCCCCCGGCCGCCGCATCTTTTCCCAAGCAGATTAGGAGCCCGTTCAGATGACCAGGACCCCTGAGGTCAGGCTCTGGCCTTGCACGCTGGAGGTTTGCTTGGGAACTCTCTGGGTTCCTGCCTCGGGCTGCTCTGCAGAGAAGCCCCCGTACACGGTTGGTGCCAATGCCAACAGCCCCAAAAATCCGGCTGTGAACCCCCCTGAGCCCCCTCTCCTGTGTGCCTCGTGGCCGAGCTCACACCTCTCGTAACAGGGCCAGGGGTAATGCTGCATGTGTCTGCCAGAGCCCTCCCGCAGGCTCACTGGATGGGATTCTCCAAAGTCTGATAGGAAGGCTGAGCTCCCGCAGCCCTCTCCGTGCCACTCACTCCCATGTGACGATATTTTCTCCAAGCTGGATTTGTCTAAAACCAGCTCAAGCATTTGAAAAGCGATGTACATGACCTCAGCTCCTTTGGACACAGAGCTGCAGAACAAGCTTTAAATAACAGCGAGGAGTAGCCCAGCAGGATCTGACTGCTCCCTCATCCTCGGGTCTGCGGCAGGGGTGCTGGGAGCCCCAGGCGAAACCAGTGAGCTTCGACGAGCCCCCAGTACGAACCACTTGCTCCCAGCCAGGAGGTGAGGATGCTGCAGACGTTGACATCTCTGCGGGGAATGTCTGCGCCCCGGCATTTTGCACATCACCAAGAACTTGCGGGTGCTAAATTAAGACCGTCGAGAGAACAGAGCACGACCTTTGCCAGATGGGGTGTCTCAGATATTGAAAATTATTCCAGCAGCTCCCACAGGGCAGGGACATAGCCGCCTTTACACCACGCAGCTCCTCCAGCGGGCATGAGGAAGCAAGGAGTGAGGCTGGGGCTGTCCCGCGGCTCTGCGGGCCGCTGTCTGTCGGGAGTTTCAGCCCCATTAAGTCAGGGGTTTATGAGTTTATTTCTGTGTCCCTGGCATCTGCTTAGGGGAAGAGATGGAAGAGGCAGGATGCTGTGGTCCCGGTGCCAGCAGCAGAGGCGTGCTCCTGGAGGACACCAGCTCACAGCCACCTGCAGGAGGAGCATCTTGATACAGACGGCACGGAGCAGAGCTTGCTTCCAAAATCCCTCCCTGCAGAGCCCCGGTCTGCTGGCAGGAGCTACAGGAGAGCACCAAGCTCACAGCAGGCAGGTCTCAGTGGGACAGGGACATGTCCTTGCTGCATCTCCAACCTCCCCGTGCCTGCACCAACATCTGCTCGCTGGTGCCCCTTGGATGTGCTGCCTGCACTATAGCATCTCTGCGTATTTTGGGTTGGGGCGGCTGTCCCTGCATGTCAGAGCAATCCCTTGTGCAAACAAGCCTCGCTGTCTCCAGACAGCTTTTGCTCTGCCCCCTGCATTTCTCTATGCATTTATATCTGGCACTCAGAGGTGCATCCTGACTGCTGCTCCAAAACACGCTGCCATCCTGGCTTCTTCTGGCCGAGTGCATCACGGCAAGGAAACGCCGTGCCGTGTCGTGGTTTCTGTTGGCTGGCAAAGCCCACATAAACCCTTGAGTCTCCTCTAACCTTCCAAGGTTAGGGTTTTCCCTTTTTCTCCCCTCAATTTATTTTTTTGCGGCTTCTTTTGGAGCTGCACAGATGGTCCCTGGGGTGCTGGGGGTTACTCAGAGGTGGGTGCCCACCCCGCAGGATTGTTCCCGTTCAAGAGGGAGGCGAGAGACTGTCTGCTGGCAGGTACTTCCCGGGAGGCCTGGGGGAAGCTCCAAGGATTCAGTGGGCCTTGGAGCATCGCCCAGCACAACCCCATCACCCAGCGACCACCTTGCTGTGTGCACCCATACCTCTGCTGGGGAATGTGGTGCTTTGTGGAGGACAAGTGGCAAAGCTCACACCTTGCCTTGCACCTTGGCACCTCCACCTTTGTGCGCAGGGGCAGGACAGGCAGAGCAGGGGGCGAGCTCATTGTGCACCCTCCATACCCATCGGTAACACAGGCCTGGAGGCTCCAGCTTCAGATCCATGCAGAAAAAGGGCAAATGTGGGCAACGTGCCTGTGGGGTTCACTTTCTGTGCATGGCAAGCTGCCCCGGCACGGCTTGGGGGGAGGCTGTTCTGGAGGCATCTCCAGAGGCATCCATCCCCTGCAGCCAGCAGCTGCGGTGGCAGAAGCTCATCGCCAGCCACCCGACCATGTTCTCGTGTCCCCTCCTGCCCCCCAGGCTCTGGTGTGGCCCCGTTGGCTCCCATTCACCCCCCCTGAGCTTTGGCAGGGCCACCCCAGCCAAGCCCCCCGAGGAGGACAGAGGATGGACGGTGATGCTCCCGGGCGCGTGGCGGCTCTGTGGGGACCACGGCACCCAAACCCCGGTGAGGACGCTGCGGTTCTTGGTCTCCCCCCAGTGACCAGACCACAAATAACAAAGCAGCAGGTCTTACCCGTGCGCTGGAGTTTTCCAGCCCGAGGAGCAGAGCTCCCAGAACAGGCGTATTGTTACCAGGTAATTATACTAATAATTATTTCCCCGAATCCTCCCAGAGAGAGAAGCCCTCTCACTGGCACGCCAGCTTGCTTTTGCATTTTAGGAAACAAGAACCGATTTCCCCACATGCACGAGCCCTCTAAATGTATATTTTCGTTCGTCAGGGAGCACTGACACCACGGAGGCAAATGGCCTGTCAACAGATTTACGGCAGGAAGTAAGTCACTGCCTCCGAGCCTGCGCTTTTAATGTAATTAAAGTCCTCTGTTTGGAATTCGGTGCTAATTAATATTCATGCTCTGTTCCCCATCTGCCATTCCCGCATTGCTGGTTCCTCCTGAGATTGATCAGAGGGTGATTAAGGCAACGAGCAGGCAGGGAAGGAGGGGGAGGCCAGCGGGACGAGGGCTGGGTAAAGGGAGCAGGATTGGCACCCAAGGGCCCGGCGGGGCTGGAGCTGGGGGAAACGATGGGAGGCAAAGCCCTGGGGTACCACAGGGCTTGGTCAGCCCTGGAGGAAGGTGAGAAGCATCTCTGGAGCCGGGCTGCAGAGGACAGACCAGCAGCTGGTGGTGTGAGGGAGGCTTAATGGAGACAGGAGCCTTGCTGGCTCCTGGGGCTTGTCTGGAGACACAGACCATGCGGTCCCCTTGCTCCAGGTGGGCACCGTGAGCGTGCCCCTCTGCCCGGCAGCTGCAAGCCAGCATCCCTGTTCCAGCCCCGTGTTGGGCTGAAACCAGGCACTCAGTCTCTACCACTTGGGGTGAGAAATATGTCCCTGTACTCTGGGCTGGGAGCATGGTGGGCACAGCCGTGCAGAGCACATGGGCTGCTGGGAGCAAGAGGAGACCAGGGAAGTGTGTGGGTGCTGGCTTTGCCCAACCCCATCGCCCCATCTCCAGGTGCTGGAGATGCTGGAGCAGAGCTTCCTCTGGACCTAAGGGCACCGCGCCTGCTGCAAAGCCTGCCGAAGACCCGTCCTGCTGCCAGGGCACAGCTGGGGTGGACGATGTCCTGGGCTGGTGGCCATAGCCCATGCTGGTCAGAGGGGTGCTGGAAGGCAAGGCTGTGCAGTCACCTCCCTTGGCAAAGGACGCTGCCCTTCTCCCTTGCCTTCTTCTTCTCCAGAAATGATGGCAGGGGGACATGGTGTGGCAGTCCCCAAGGGGCTGGAGGGATGCAGGCTTGCGGCTGAGTGTTGAGAGACACTGGTTGTGCTGCAGGTGTGTGGCCAGAGGGGTTTCTCAATTAACAAGGGGCACTTCAGACACCTTTTAGATCCTCAAAAGCAATCATAGGGCTTAATTTAGATGCGCCCCGCTTGGAGAGCTAAGTCCCGCTGGCATCTCCTGTTTACGTACGAACAATCAAAGTGATTTATTCATCTATCTAAAGCACAGTTGCTCTTTGACCGTCCATCCATTATGCTTATCTCCCTGTCCTAGTTAGGAGCTGAGCAATCCATCTTGCCTGCCCTAATGCACGCCAAACGACTCTGCACCCCGCGGGCTCCGCCGGGGCAGACGGTGCGGGCACGGCTCCCCGTGGCCCGAACCCAGCTGAGATGATGCCGGCCCGAGCTGGATGCCCACCATCCCGGAGGAATAGGATTCAGGATCTGAGGATGGGCTTGAAGCCGTCTGCAGCTGTAACCGGGACTGGGTTTGGCCAGGGGCTCACGGTGGCACGCGATGGGCAGCTCGGAGGAACTCACCCATGGGGACCCCACGCATGCGTGAGGAACGCACGTGCATGGAGGAGCCGCGCCGCCCCGTTTAACCCGGGCTTCTTCTTTCTCCTCATTGAATTGCAAAAGCGGCGTGGTGCTGGAGCGGTGTGTTCTCATCCATTATTGAAAGAACAGGCTGCTCCGGGGCCACACCAGCACACGGGAGAGGCAGCCCCTTGATCCATCTCGCCCCAGAGGAGAGGAAAGTGGGATGCTCAGAAAGCACCGTGCCACCTCTCTTGTCACCTCCTGCTGGGGGCAAGTGGCTGAGACAGGCTGAAGGTGCCTGGAGGCCCCCTGCTTGCACCAGGCAGGTGCCCAGAAGGAGAAATGGGGCCCCTGCGCCCCTTCCCCATCCTGGGCTCAATAGGAACTGGTGTGGGACACAAGCGTGGTCCCATCAAGAGCTTTTTCAAGGGGTTTCTGCTCTGGGCAGCATTAAGGGTACTCTTTAAGGGTTCCTTAAGGGCCGTTGCCAAAATTCCCCATCCCCTGATGAAGCGCAGGACATTACAGCTTTCCAAAGAGGTTCAGGAAGGCTGCTTGGGTACAGGCAAAGCAAATGTCATCCCTCTGGCCTTTCTTGGAAATAGCTGACCCAATGTGGCTGAAATTTTCCAGAGTTCAGGCTGAGGCAAACCTCTGGCAGATGATTTCTGCCTAAACGGTTGTGCCTTGGGCACTGTTCTAAGCAATGGGAAACACAGCCTTATAATGGGAGGTATTGGGTAACCTCAGCAACAAGCAGCATTATCTGCCCTGCCTACAATAAAATAATTAATTCTCATTAAGTTGCCCTTTGAAGAGTGCTTCCAGACTGAAAGAAAAAAAAAAAAAAAAAAAAGACAAGAAGAAAGCAATGGAATTAGCCAGCCCCCTCCGGACTTGGATCACTCCAGATCTGCACAGCAGCATCTGGCAGAGTGCGGGGAGGTGTGAAGTGCTGAGCCTGGGAGAGCTCCAGGCTCACCGACAAGCAGAGAGGGGTTTTGGCCACGGCTGCCTCTGAGCAGGATCACCCATGGCAGAGTGATTTCAGGGGAAGCTCCCGGAGGAGAGGCAGGGGGTGGCACAAGGAGGGCACTGACCCTAGTGAAGAACACCGTCCTGAGAGGGGGCAGCAAACCATGATGAGGTGAGGCAGTCAAGAGCAGACCCAGGAAGAGCTTCAGTCCCAAATCACACTCGGCCATTTACGAGTTTTGGAGTGGTTTGATTGATTTTTCTTTTTCTGTCTTTCCCCCTGTGCAGCTTTGAATTTGTGCAAGAGACAGGCAGAAACAATGCTGGGGGAAAAGAAAACCTCTTCTTGCAGCACCCGAGGCCCCCTTTTCATCTGTGTGATGTAGGCAAGCGATGCTCCTGCACCAGAATCCTCTGTAGCACTGGTGAACAGGGTTTGCTGCCAGTCTGCAAGCAGAAGCAAACAAAATTTTAATGGGGACAGAGGCACCAAGCCCCACTGCCATCAGCACAGGGCTGCCAGCAGGGCAGTTGCCACATCCCAGCTCTTTATTGATTCTGCTCCCCTTTTCTTTCCCCTTCTCAACTCTTTCTGAGCCCTGACCTGCTGTCTTCTGGGAATTGCTGGCTGGGTTGTGAGAAAGGATCTCCCCGCTTTGGCAAATTTAGCTTGGTTTGGTGTCAGACGGCTGTGTCCGCAAGCTGCGGTGACTTGGTAGCCGGTGCAAGCCTGGTGGCACTCGCCACTTGCTCGGAAAGGAGCCCACCAGCCAAAAAGGTGCTTTTGTGCAGTGGAACTGTTTGCACAGAGCTGGAGTCGAGCAATGAAATATTCATAGGACACTAAAGCAGTGGGCTCACTGGCTGCCTTCTTATGGGAATTCAATAATACTGGAGACAGCCTTAATTCAATATTCAGAAAGCCTCTTTCTCTCTCCATCTCCCGGCTGTCTCTTTGGGTTCAGAGATCTTTTCGGAAACCTCCTTTCTGCACGCTGGATCCATTAGCAGAGAGTGGCAGAGAGGAGGAACGGGGGGAGAAGGAGGGGAAAGGCAAGGATGGGGACTGCATGAGGGACCTCTGGGTCTCCGAGCTACCTCGTGGTGCTTTGCTGGATGGCCAGGGCCAGCCCTTCCTAAAAGCATGTCTGCGTTGGCTTTGGGGCCAGACCCAAACCTGTGCTCAGGGCTGAGCCAGGAAAGTCCTCCAGGGGCTGTTAACACATCAGTGGGGTGCTCGGGGTGCCCTGAGCCGTGAATTTTTGGGGGCTGGGAACATGTCCTTGGTAGGCAGGGCTAACCACATGCCCTGTCCTGCTGCCCACGGGGACAGAGGTGGATCTGTGAGCTGAAAGGAGAAGACAAGCCGGGACCGACCACCTGCAGGGCAGCACAGAGCAGCAACAGGCTTGTCACCTCTAGCTCAGGGCTGTGATGCCCTGTGTGTTGCAGCGAAGGGGAGGTATAGAAGAGCAGCAGCTTTCCAAGCACTTAGGGCTGGGTTTTTAAGTTTTTTTTTTTTTTTTTTTTTTTTTTTTTTTTTTTTTTTTTTTCCCTCATAGGGTCCTTCCCAGAGAGCATTTAAAATTAAATGATTTACTCCACGATGCACTGGTTATTTGGTTTCTTCTGGCATCTCCCTGTCACGAACGCCCTCAAGAAGATCGATTTCGACCTTCAGAAAACCTCGCTATTAGCATTTGATCTTGTCAACCTCTTTTTATAGTGGCTCTCAAAGCTCAGCAGCAGCAGCTCGATGGCTATCTGCCACGCACGCAGATGCCAGCTGGCGGGGACAGCGCCTTGTCCCCCTGCTGGAGACTGGCACAGCACCACCCATACAAAGGGTGCACAGAAACTGGGGGAGAAATGGGAGGGTAGGGGGCTGAGCACGGCTCCAAGCTGCTGCCCACCCCCAAGACATGGTGGGAGCACTCTGGGGAAACAAGAGATGTACATGCTGCTTCACTTTCCACTGGAAAGAATATATAAAAGGAATAAAATAAATAAAATAAAGCCTTTTTTGTCCCTTACTCTGGCATCTCCAGGCCTGACCTTGATCAAGCAAATGCATTGAAGATGCTCTTTCCCCCTGTTGATATTTTATAGATTCTTGTTCTGGCTGTGTTTGGGTTTTACTCTATTTTTTTAAGTCTTTCTGGCAAATCGTCAGTCCCACAGATGACGGCTTGGAGCAGAACTCCCTGTCTGCTTGGAGCAGGTGCAGCTCTCCGCGTGGGGTCCCAGGGAGCTCTCCCCACCCCTGCTGGGTGCTCTGGGTGCTCCCAATCCCATGGCACTGCGATGCCCCCTTCCCACGCCAGCACCCCTCTCCGCTCCACAGCTGGGAGCCAGGCCGATGGCTGGGCCATGTCCCTGCAGGACATGGGGTCCTCCTGCTCCCAAAATGCCCGGTACAGCCCAGAGCCCCCTGGTCCATGGGAACCCCCGGGGAAGCTCACAGCAGGCCGTGCCATTTGGCTGCTTCTCCTGAGCAGCTCTGCTTAGCTCCTACTACAATTTACAAATCTCCTTAAACAAGTTGCTTTGGGATGAACAGGACTGAGTTTGGTTTTCTACAGATTTTGATTCTTTTATTCCGTGTTTCGGTCAGATCTCCAGGTTAGGCTTTATCTGTAGCTGTGGTGTTTCCCGTTTCACACATACATTTGGGGTATCTTTAACAGCAAAGCGTGCTGGGGGCTGAAGGCAGAGACATGCACCGGAGCTTCACTTTGGAGAACGACTTATAAGCTATGGCAAAACGGGGCCACGGGGAAGGCTGAGCAAGGATGGGGCATTGCGTCTTCATCGCAGTGCCCTACACTTTGCCTTCACCCCATCCTTCTCAAGGACAGCCTGAAGCACCCAGGGGTCTCCCTTTGCCCTAAATCCCTGTTGTTCCAGTGGTCCTTTGGGCAGCGGCGGGTGGAGGGCTGGCTCTGCTCCCCCTCGTCCCCCAGCCGCCCCCAGCTTCTCCTTCCATCAGCTGGGTGGAGGCCAGTGAGCCTCCAAAGAGGACCTCTGTGAGGGATAACGCTGCTGATGGATGTTGCCTGTCTGCGTGAATCGTCTGCCAGTAGGTCAAGAATTACTCAGATGTGTCTGTTATTCCAAATTATTCACTGATTCACGCGGCAGCTTACGCAGGAGCTCCTTGATTAGATTCCTCAATATTGAACGCCCCGGCTCTTCAGCCTGACCTTCTCGGCCACGTAAGCCTTCGGGCCATAAAGCATCCTTATCCAAAATCTTGACCTCATGTTTAATTTTATCACCGTTGACGTTAACGGAGGTTGGTTAAACTTAAGCGCACGCTGGATGTTTCAGCTTTCCTGTATCGGGGCCTCGGGACATTTCCCATCGCTGACTGATGACCTGAATTCAGAGATGCCTTTTCCCTGGCTTTGATGGGCTTCAGCTTGGCACGCACGCAATTCCTGGAATCAGTTTTCCACCACAGATGATCGTGAATCAATCATTTGCTTTCTGAACGTGTTCCACAGAATTCCCTCAGCTTTCAACACGCTGGCACCTTTCCTACCAGAAAATGAGTTGGCTCAACAGTTCTTGGGAGAGCAACCACCCCGAGAACTGTTCCCGCTTGGGAACAAAGGGATTTCAACACTTGAAGTGAACTTTTGTGGGGTGACCTTTTTCAGAGCTTCCCCACCTTTGCTGAAAACCAGTCTCAACAAAAATGTGCTCGTGGGCAGAGGGCGGCTGAGAAGAAAGTGCGCACAAGGGTTGTCTGTGAATAGCGGTGAGCCCAGGGTGGTCTAGAGAAGACTTTTACACGTTCACCAGACCCTTGGGTATCTGATCTTCCCTGGACTACTCTATGGAAAATCGCTACAACACCCAGTATGAATTTACCTCACCTCACATGAGGTATCTGGCAGGTTGGTTGTCTAAACCGAGCAAAACATCCAGGCTCTGTCTTTGGTCAGTAAAGAGACGAGAA
Source organism: Aythya fuligula (assembly GCF_009819795.1). Lineage (NCBI taxonomy): Eukaryota > Metazoa > Chordata > Aves > Anseriformes > Anatidae > Aythya > Aythya fuligula. The sequence goes on along the minus strand of NC_045566.1, from coordinate 20,115,130 downwards.
GGAGTTCAGAGGTTAATTTATCCCAGGTATTTGAGGAAACTGGCTAAGACAGCACCAATCACCCTCAGACATCTGCTTGATCATCCCTTTGGCAATTGAGGGATCCCAGATGACAGCTTTTGCTGCCACAACTAGCTTTGGGATGGTCAAAGTTAGTTAAAGGGCATCCTGCAACTTCACGAATCTCTCACACCATCCGAACACCCCAGTATCAGGGTGGCTGCTCAAAGAGGGATGAAAGCCAGGCAGTGGGAGAGGAGCATGTTTGCAATGAGGAACAAATCATTTTTGCCTATCCGTTTAATTGTCGGATGCTGCCTCTCTCCCCAAACTATTCGTGAGTAGATGGCAACTTTCTCTAATTTAATCATTAGTCCTAATTATTCAGTCCGTCTCTCCTATTAATAACAGGCAGTCAGCAGATTGACAGTAAGCAGCTCCATGCAATTATTTTGCTGGGTGAGGCTGGAAACACGAGCCGTGCCAGGTATTTCTGCTGGGGCACAGATTGCATGGAGCATCCCTGCCTGCCGGCCGCGTGGATACGGAAGCCTAGAGCTGCATTTCTGGTGTGAATGCCCCTGTTTGCAAAATGAACACATGCCAAAAAGCTGCTGGTTCCCAGACTCAAAGGCATTTGTGTGAATATCTGTGAAAAGGGAATACAAAGAAGGACCAAAGCTAATATATTTTAAATAGCTCCACAAATCATCGGTCTTGGTGTTGCAGGAGACAGCTTTCCTCAGGTTCAACCGTGTGCTCACACATTAAGTTACAACGGGAATTTGCCACCTGAAACTAATGGTGATTTATGGCGAGGGTACATGAGAAGTACCCAATATTTAATTAGCATGATGTTAATCAGCTACATCGCAGTCCCCTTCCTCCAGCCACACCAAGACCCACGTCAGTAGCATGTGAAGCCTCCGTCTTCCTCTCCTTGTGATATGGGGCAAGGATCCTGGACATCACCGAGCCACAGGCGAGTTACTTATGGCTAAGTAGCTTTAAGGCCGTTTTTGAGGCTGCAGCCTTACATTTCAGCAGGGAACAAACAGGGATCTCCTTTATGCCCGTACAGAACTAAATGTAAAGCCCCATGAGGCAGAACCAACTGCTCGCGGGCATGCCCTTGTCCCCCAAAAGAGGCGGCTGCTGCTCCAGCTGAGGAGTTCGCTCCAGACAGAAATCCCTGCGAGGGGAATGCATCGACTTCTGGTGGGGAGAGCTCTCTGGTTTTAAATTCACTCGAGATGCAGAGTTTATTCAATTATCAGCCATCGAGAGAACGAAACGTGGCTTCAGTCCAAACACCGAACGGGCAGGGGAGAAGATGACAGCCAGGTTAACCCTTCGTTTACCCTCTGGCTGGAAGACGGTGGGCAGCGGGATGGCACCGAGCGATCCTACGTGTGTGCATGGTGAGGTGCCAAGGCTAAAGCTATCGGCTCACAGAAAGGGCTTTTACCCTGGCCATGCCTAGGAGGGCAGGTGGAAAAAACTCAGTTTGATGTGGTACCCGACAGGAGGATGCTCTGTTCACAAGCCCCCTTTTGTAAGGGGACCCCATGGAGCACAAAGGGCCCTCTGTCCTCAGGGGAGACCCACGGCTGGAAAAAAACAAAGAGAGACACCGGGAAAGCGTCTGGTTCATTATTCCTCTCTGAAAAGCTCTCCAGCGTCAGGCTTTTTGAAGGAAGACTCTGGGCGAGGAGGGGGGTGTGGATTAAAGCTGAAACTCATTGGAAGAGGCAAGGAGAGGGGGAAGCGTGTGGCGGTGGGGCTGGCGAGATGCGGACCCTCGCCAAATGCCCCGGGAGAGCCTCAGACGGGGGCTGGCAGCGGGGACCGTGTGCCAGTGCAGGCGGCTCAAAAAAAGCCCAGAAAAAAGGCCTTTTGCCTTCCTCTACAGCATGAAGGCTTTGGGGAAACTGCTCCCACAGAGGCTGCCTTCGTGTGAGCCGAACCTGGGGCACAGGGAGCATTTCCCCTGCTGGGAAATAACCCCAGCTGAGCGTGGTGGGCAGCAGCAAGCCCACCCCGGGGAGCGCTGTGCCTCCGCTAGCTCAGCACCAGGGAGCACAGCTCCAACACCCAGAGCTGCTCAGCCTCCTGCCCCCCTTGGGGTGCTTTTTTCACCCCACCGTTTTCGCTGGGGCTGTGCAGCCACTCTGGGGAGCAGCAGGGTGCTGGATAGGAAGCAAACACCAAACAGCACTGCCTTTTTTTTCCAGCTCCACGTCTGTTGCTTGGATGCAATTTCTGCTGGGTGTCTAGTCCCGGGCAGGGAAGGGCTTGCTGGCTGTGCTGGTACCCGAGGCAGGAGCCCTGGCAGCTCTTTTGCCCGGGCTGAGCTTGCCCTCTGATGGCAAAGCCCGGTAGTGAGAGCAAGCCGCTCCTTCGGCACCCCTAGGCTCGGGGGGAGCCTTCCCATCGCCAGGGAGCCCCCCCAGTGCTGCTGCTGCTGCACAGGCACCCTCAGTGCCGGAGCTCGCCCAGGGAGCAGGGCGAAGCCAGCAGCTTTCCCCAGCCACCCACCAACCTGCCCAAAGCCAGCAGCTGCTGGCTCACACGAGCCCTGACATCGCCCTGGCTGCACTGGGTGCTGCTAGCAGGGTCCCTCGGGCACCCCAGCCATCGGTCAGGCCCCCAGCCCACCCGGGAGGCAGGGCTGGGGAGCAGACCCCACACCCAGCCAGAAGGCAGGACAAGGGATGGACACAAGCACAGATCAGAGCAGGAGGAGAGGCCCAGACCTGACCCTAAATACATCCCCAGCCAGTGGGTGCATGGGTGCAGGTTCCAGGTGGGACTGTTCAGGGCAGTTGAGGCTTTTTGGTGCCCTCGGGTTCCTAGTGTGACACAAGAGGCAGAGCTGAACTTCCCCCCTATTTCTCTGCTGAAAGTCAGCCCCCAGGGATGCACCCCTGCAATGACAGAGCTCTGGGCTGCTCCAGCTTCAAGGAAATCCACTTGGAAAGCAGACACTACACAAGGGTAGAGCTCCCCTCTGTGCACACACTTGGGAAGAGATGTAGGGGACTTGCTGCTGCCCATCTTTCTCCCCCCTTTTCAGAATGAAGTGCCATGTGCACGTGCCTGGGCACTCCGGGGTCAGAAAAGAAAAGTGCAAGGGTGGTGAAAACTGCAGAGCTCTTAGGACAATTTTTCTCACCGCATCACTTTGCTTCCTACATCAAGGAGGAGATGCGCCCAGCACTGGCTTTGGGCAATGAAGAATAGCACACAAACAGAGGGAAAAGCTCAGTTTGACAACTGGGCAGTGTGAAATTTCCCAGGCTGGAAACCTGCAGCAGGTCGGTGCATCACCCCTGGACATGCCCTTGGTGGCAGCTGCCTTCCGTAGAAGGGGAAAGTTTTCATAACCTACCAGTCTGTACCAGGAGGATCTATCCTGGAGAATGACAGTGGACTGGAACATATTCAGCCCGGTCAGCCCTGGCATGGTCATTCAACAGGCTCCAAAATGCTGAGATTTGAAATAGATTTCTGCATATGAGTTTCAGTTCCTGATTTTTTGAAAACTTACAGCAACCTAAGCCACACACACACTTCTTTAAAAACACCACTGAGCCCCGTGGCTTAGGCAAGCACCAGACCTCGGCAGCTGGGACCACGAGGAGATTTCAAGCCATGAAGTAAGTCCTCACAGGTGGTAACAGGCAAGGCAGATGATTTTGCTGTCCGTAACATATTGGAGAAAGTTCACAGGAGATATCAGCACACAGTAATGCTCAAAAAACAATTGCAAGCCACTAAATTGACCTGTTATACATCATAAGGGCACACAAACTACATCATTGTTGATTATATTTTGTGGGAAAGAAATCAACCTGGGCAGAGATGCCAAATTCATTTTTATTAAAACAATTAGTACAGCATCCCGAGGCAGACCCAGGGCTGCTCAACTCGAGGACAGGCCAAGCCTGTGTGAGAGAGAAACCTGCAGCAGCCCTGCTTACACTGAGCAGTGGACAGAGGCTTAGTTAATGTTTCCTGGGAAGCCCACTCCTTGAATGCAAGGTCGAAGACTCTCAGCAAAAATAGTCCCATAAGGCAACCTGCACCCTACCCCTGGGCACGCGCATTTCAATGCGGTGTTTAGTAATAAGATACTATCTGTTTGTTTTTCCCCTTGTAAAAGTGATTTCAAAATTCTGAGCAGTGAGTCGGGTGTTTCTGCTTGGGTGGGTCAGAAATGAAGTCAGGCTCCCCTGCAGCTTCGCCACAGACCGCACACGTGGAAGCGGAGTTGCACGTGCATTGCTGGTTGGGTCTCTGCAGCACCCAGGAACCTTGGAGACAGCATTTCAGTATCACAGGAGAACCACCAAGTGTTTTTAACCTCATTTTAGCTCAACCAAATCAAACCCCACTTCAGAAGTTCTGAACAGTCCAGTTGGCAGCCAAGAGGTGACACCTTTCCCAGATAACCACTTTTTATTTTCTTCAAATGATCAGAGCTGTTCAAATGCAGCACTAAATGTTAATATTTTACTTAGCTGGTTCTTTATTTCTGAAAATGATGCTTAAATCACATTTGCTCAAAATCTCCACACTAGCTTGGAGTTAGGTTAAGGCTAATGCACCAAACTCCTCCTGGGAGTGGCAAAGGTGTTGTTATAAAGCATTGGAAAAAAAAACAAAAAAAAACAAAAAAAAAAACTATTTTTAAATAGCATTGTACAATCCTAACTATAACAGATGTCACTAAGCACCCTCCCTCCCAGCAATATTTGATTCTGCACTTTTAAAACAGAAAGGAAATTTAAAAGAAAAAAGCCAATACTGCCCATCCACCGCGCCCTCCAGATTCCCACTCCTCTGTGCCTGGCTTCAGGAATTAAAGCTTGGAGATGTGTGTCCTGGTTTCTCCCGGTAAGCAGAGGAGGGAGTGTGCCTAACGGGTAGGAACTGGGTCTCTTGGACAGCTGTGCTGCAGGTTTGCTTTAGGAGAAGTTGCTGACAGCCTAATTTTCAGATTTATGGAGCAGTAAGAGTTGCCATTGACTCTGTAACCAGGTGATGAATCTCTCCATGCTTCATTTTTTTTCAGCTAGAAAATGAGAGAAATGGCGTTTCTGTCACTGGCTAGCTGGGAGGTTAATGCAATGATTATTAATAAGGCTCTCTAATGACCTCTGGAGCAGCAATTCCCAAGCCTGATGGCAGCTCCTACCGGGGGCTGCAGTGCACCTGAACAGGGTAACGGCCCTGGTGGAAATTAGGTGGCAACCACAGGCTCTGCAACGGGAGCAGAAGTAATTTTCCTAATGAGTCACCGGCAGTCAGGAGCGGAACCTGGGACTTGAATGTCACTTCCCCAAACACCTGGCCAGCGTTGCTCTGCGTGGAAGGAGTTGCAGACTCCCTGGCGTCCTTCACGATTCCTGCAGCTGTGCCAGGAGTGGGTATCATGGCTGCAGCGGCCTGTTGCACAGGGAAATGGATCTGCAGATATAAAAGTCACAAAGTGGGGCTTATAATGAGCAGGATTTACGTACCCAGAAGAACAGAACCTACATTGCTATTAAGGTTCACTCACCTATAGACACAACTTTTCTGCTCCTTCCTATGTTAGGGCTAGTGTGTCACCACTGCTCGCGCAGGACAAGAACCAGAATGATGCTGTTCAGGACGCAGTCAGTGCCCACCTTCGGAGGGTGGACAATATGGTAAAATAAGAGCAGGTTCCTACAGCCGGTTTTCCAAAATGTACTCCTATTAGAAACACCAGTTTTGTTGTGCAAAATAATCCCTAAGGCAGATAGAGGCAGCTTATCCTGGGGTAACCGAGCTGTTTTCAGTCTAGGTTTCAGGGCACTGAATGATGGGCTGGGTACAAGGCGCTTGCCTTGCTGTGCTCCACACACCTTTGAAGGTACGGACACGTTTATCTCCTTTAAGAGAAGACATAAGCTTAACACCCAGGTTAAGTGAGGAAACAGAGGGATTCTTTGGGACAGGTTTGAACAGGACCCCAGGAAGAACGTACTACAAGGGAGTGCAGAGATCCCCACTCTCCCCTGCACTGAACCCAGCACAAGTTTTGCTCCCAAATGGGATCCCAGCCACAGGGCCGTGTAAGCAATGGGCATGCAGCTTACTGCAGGGAACAGAAAAATCCCTTACAGCTGATCTATTGTTTCACTCCTGTACCCCTGCCACCGAGCCTAATAACTGTTGTCAATATTTGGACTGTAGCAAATTAATTTAGTGCTCATTTTGTGCTAACAGAGACTTGAGGATAACTGGCATGCCACTGTTCCAGCTGTGGTGAGCTTTAAAGCTGTGAACATTAAAACCGTGTCCTTTATCCTGCTACAACACACAGGTATCTCTAAGAAGTAGCATGTAATCTTCCCTTAGGCTGCATACATTGATCTTGAAGCTGGTAATGCAAGGTAACCCTAGGAAGGAAAGGTTTCAGGTGGTTAGCAGAAGCCAGAGGCTGTTCAGTATTCATCTGGGCAGTGCAGAAAAGGTCTTTGCTTCAGGGGCCTCTGGGAGTTCATAATGATATCCTGAAGCTCAGGTATTAGGGAGTTGGTCTTTCAATGCCGAAGGTGCTGAGTGCCACACTCACCACTAGGCCTGCAGGTGGAGGTGGTGCAGGGAAGGCCAGTTACATCAGAGGGGAAATATCTGACCCTTAAAAGCTTTTACCTGGCCCACTTTTTCCTCCCTGGATCACAGCCAGTAATATTAAGTATCAAAAAATTGCATGGCTTCAGCCTCCACTGAAATCAGTGGGAATCGATGTGTTTCAGTGTCTTTGTGGGATTAGAACTGAGACTTTCCAGTCAGAAGGCTATTTATAGAAACAAGGGGAAGAATCTTTGGCTCATCCCCCAGAAAACAAATAAAACCCACAATAACTATGAAAAGGAAAGTTTTCAATAGCAGCTACAAGGGGTTAAATCATGGGAGTGACAGTAATGGCAGATGTCATCTTATAAAGGTGAGACAACTCTGACCCAGCTCTTAAAGAAAAGTTGCTCTGACTTCCCAGACTCAGGTTTGTGGTTTGTTTGTTTGTTTGTTTGTTTCTCAACATTAGGAGTAAACAAAAAAGCAAATGCCCAGCTGCATCTGGGGAGATCAGGGATTGCACCCCACAGCTGTCCATGCACATCAGCACCCCCCCAGCAAAACAAGAGCTGGGGTTCACTGCACTCCCTTTGGGAGATGCAGAATGTGGCCAGCCCTGCCACATGCACCAGAGACATCTGACCAACACTGCCTACCTGAAGCCACCTTTTTCTCTCAGACCAGTTTTACCAGCTCTCATACTGGTTTTGCAGACGACTGAAGGTACACTCTGCTGCCTGCACTGGGAGGAGTGCTGCAGAGCTGATCTCTCTGGGCGTTTTCCCATACCTGGGTTTAGGATTACCATCCTTGGGGAATGCCCTTGAGTTTCCCCAGCTGCCTCAAAATCTCTTTAACCCTAGACAGGAAAAGCTGATGGCAGACAATACAGTTACTCAGTGCAAAGTAGGCAATACACCTCTACAGGTCATTTGAAGAGAAACGAAAGAACTGGTATCTTTCTGCATTATGTCTGGCCAAGCCGAGAAGCAGGCAGTGCTGTTTCATGAAGCCCTCTGCCTTCAGTTTGTCTCACAGAATCCTGGGGCTGGAGGAAACGTTTTCCTTGACACACAAAGCATCTTTGGGGCATCATTCATTATTGCTTTATGCATTAACTTTCTAGAACTTTATGGAAGAGGGCTGCCCTAGCTTCCGTAAAACTGGGGACTACTACCTTCTTGTAGGGAAACTGGCACATTCCCTGGGTCTGGTTAGTGGGATTATGAATTGCTTGGGCAGAGAGTAGGCTCAAGCCCAGCATAAAGTGCTAACTCCTTACCAGGCATGATGCCTTTCTGCGGGGCTGGACAACATTCAGTTTGTGTAGAAAACCTCAGCAGAGTAGAGAATTGTGAGTGACAGCATCCCATGGGATACAAGTGGCTCCTTCCTCGTCCTTGAAGCTCCTCCGGTGATGGATGCTTGGGGTGGACAGAGAGCATCCTCAAGGGACAACATGACAACCTTGCTCCTCAGCACTGTAATAAAGACACAGTAGCTGGGAACACCTCCTCGCTCTTTCAGCCATCCTCTGCACTTTCCTACCTCTCCCCCACAAAAAGCCAGAGGGGCGGCTGCTTTCACCCCACGCTCTCCTCGCCAGCACTCCCCGTTTCCCAGCTGCACCTCCATGACGGGTCCCCTTCCCCTCAGCCAGGGCTGGCCTCCTGCCCCATGGGGCCTCCGCTGCACCCAGGGAGGGGGAAAACGGGATGGACCCAGGCTTTGGGGGGCCACTCGTGAACCGGGGGAACCCGCCCACAGGATATGGTCTACAAATTTAAAGGTCTTTCTTAAATGGTTATCAGGAAGGCAATGAATAATCCAGAAAGGTAGCATTTTATGGGGCAAAAAACGATTCACGTCTTGGAGAGCTTTGTGTATTGTGATCTTTTTTGATGATGTGACAGAGGTAGGTGAGGCTGCACCTTGAGTGCTGTGTTCAGCTTACTATAGGAAGGCCCCTATAGGTCTCAGGGGAGACCTCATTGCTCTCTGCAACTCCCTGAAAAGAAGGGGTGGGGAGCTGGGGGTCGGCCTCTTCTCACAGGTAGCTAGCTAGAGGACTAGAGGGAATGGCCTCAAGTTGTGCCAGGGGAGGTTCAGGCTGGCAATGAGAAGACATTTCTGCTCAGAAGAGCAGTCAGGCACTGGGACAGGTTGCCCAGGGAGGTGGTGGAGTCACCGTCCCTGTGGGTGTTTGAGGAGATGTTGGACCTGGTGCTTAGGGACACGGTTTGGTGGGTGATACTGGTGGTTGGAGCCGATGATCTTGAAGGGCTTTTCCACCCTCAATGTTTCTATGGCTGCATGGACTGCCCGGGACTGCTGCGGGTGTCAAGCACCAACCACCACGGGCTGAGGGCAAGGAACGGCGCAGGAGGCGAAATGGCGGAGGGCAGAAGACCCCCACCCGCCCACCTCCACAGCGGAGCTGCCCCAGCACCCCGCGGCCCGTCCCGGCAGCGCCGCGCCTCCCGGGAGGGCTCCGCAGGCACCGCCCGGGGGCAGCGCCGAGCGCGGGGCGGCTCCGCGGGGAGGCTCCGCCGCCAGCCCCGGGCCCGCTCCGCCCTGAGGGCAGCCGGAGCCCGCCCCGCCGCGGGCGGCGCATGCGCGGCGCCGTGTGTCCGCCTGTCAATAAAGCTTGAACCAGCGCCGGGCCGGGGGCGCTCGGGCGGGCGCGTTTGGGTTTGGGGGGGCTGCTTTTTTTTTTTTCTTCCTTTTTAATTTTTTTTTAAATATTTTTTGAACCAACTTTATCGCTCCGCTGGCGCCGCCCGCTCGCCCGGCGATGCGCTGAGGCGGCCGCCGCCGCGCTCGGCCCCGCTCCGCCCGGCCCGGCCTCGGCATGTCGGGCAGCCGCCCGCCGCCGCACCCCGCCGCGCCGCCCGCCGCCGCCTCCTCCTCCTCCTCCTCCTCCTCCTCGGCCGCGGCCATGGCGCCCGGCTCGTCCTCCTCGGGCGGCTCGGCGCCGCGGCCTGTGCTGGTGGCGGCCGCCGTGTCGGGCTCGGGCGCGGCGGTGGCGGCGGGCGCGGGGCTGGCCCGGCTGGCGGCGGCGGCGCGGCCCGGAGCGGGAGGAGGAGGAGGAGGAGGAGGGGGGGGGGGAGGCTCCTCGGCGAGCGGCGGCAGCAGCAGGAAGAGGCCGCTGCTCACCCCGCTCTGCAACGGGCTCATCAACTCCTACGAGGACAAGAGCAACGACTTCGTGTGGTGAGAGGGGTGGGGGGGGGCGTATCGCGACAGCGCGGGGCGGGCGGCGATAGTAGGGGCGGCCCCGCGGGCACCCGGCTCGGCTGTGCCCCCGGGAAGGGAAGGGCTCGCCCTGCCTCCCAACACAGCCAGGCCGCCCCCAGGAGGGCCCCGAGGCGAGGTGGCCCTTCTGGAGGTAAGCACAGGGCTGCTGCTGCCCCGTTTGGGGTTCGTGCCCCTCCAGGTGAGGTGTGAGGCTCGTGGCTGCTGATCCTGACAGAGCCAGCGAAACCCTCGTGGGCTTTGCTGGGGATGGTCGGCTGGCGTGACATAACGGTAGTGCTTGTGTCAGCCTCGCACCTAAAACCAGATGGGTAGGAAAAATCTGCGATGATGAGATAAAGGTTCGTCTGGAGTCCCTTCATGTGTTGTCCTAATGTTTGGCCCAAACTGCAGGTCTTGACTGGAAGTGCCCCTTTGGCAGGTGTGGGGGAGCGAGGCTCTGCGTTGAGAACTAGCTGGTAATGCTGGGTTTTAAAGAGCACCCTATTGCTAATGGCTTTCAAATCTTCAAACATAAGGAGTAGGTTTGGCTTTTATAGCTGGCTGGATGTACTAAAATGTGAGAACAGAAAGTTGGGGTAAGTGTTCACAGCTGAGAGGCGAACCGTGATGATGAGATACTGGAGACAAGCATGGGTTAGAGGAAAGTCGTGCATCTGAAGGAACCCGTAAAACAGTAGGAAAAGAAACGGACAACAGCTGGCAGGGTGGCCTTGTCTGGCTGTGCTGACTTCCAGGTGAGGGTCAGGTGTTTGGCATCTCTGCAGGACAGGCATCGTAGCGAAATCCTGCAGACCCGATCCTATAGCTTTGTAAGCGATCTGGCAGGGTAGATAGGAAATATCCCTACTACTAAAGTGAGAACCTGAAGCTGCTGAAAAGTTAGTGGCAGGAAAACCAGCAACTACTGGCTAGTAATAAGGAGTAATTTCTGATCATTACTTCTCCCTGTGGGTAGTGGCTTGCTCTGCAGCAGAGTTGGGGTGAGCGTACGTCCCTGATCAGCGGCGGTCCTGCTCTGAGTGCCAGGCCGTGTTAGATGCATTTAGGGGAACTTGTTTTGGGAGATGTCTGCCTTGCTGCTGCTCATGGGTTTTCTGGCTGTGAGTGTTCTTGCTTCTTCCTTCCCACTGCTGTAATGCTCCAGCAGGGCTGGTCTGCAGCGATCACTCCCTGTCCCTTTAGAGTTATCTTTTGCTCTGTGTTTGTTGTCTGTTGTAGACCTGAATGTGTTTGGAGGGAAGGGAAACGAAGTAAGTTTCCCTTGGGAAAGGGACAGTTGAAATATTTTGAATTGGTTCAAAAAGCAGGGTTTCTTACTGTTTTTTGTGCAGGTAAGTGCTTCAAGGAGAGTGCATAATGAGTTGTTTTCTCCTCATCCAGGAGTACTGCTGGCTGAACTAAGTGAGAAGGAAAAATCAGCTGAGCAGTAATCAAGGCAAAATGTCTATTCCTGTCCCCCTCTTGGTATTTACAGGAGAGCCATGCTGGGTGTATTTAAGTGCAGGTCAGAACCTTTAAGAGCAAGTGATAATTATAGTTAACTTACCTGGGTTCCTCACTGCCGTGTGTTTCTGTGGGCTGTAGGGCTTGTTCTTGTTTATATTAACAGTAGATTCAAATTATAGTACTTATCTTTTTTTTTGAGGTAGCAATACAGTTATGTAGCACAGAAATAAAAGCTCAGCTGGCAACTTTGGAGTTCTGAGCAATGTCCAGTAAGACGGGTGCATGTGTGAGGGCTTAAATAATTGATTTAAGCGAGCTTTGGCTGTCCCAGCCTGAGAGGCAGGAGCTTTCTGTGTGCCATTTTTCCATAAGGATGCTGTCAAGCCACTGCCAGCTGCAGGGAGGGGAGCGTTTGACAATTTTTCTGCACGTGGGCCGTGAGTTCCTGGTAGCGGCAGCTGTAAAGTCTGCAGCAGGTCCTGCCTGCACCAGGCTGAAGTTGGGAAAGAAAAGAGAAGTTTGGGTGAGTTGCGTGTGTGCAGGTGCGTGTGGAAATACTGTAAACAGTGTGCGCAACCTGCCTGTCTGTCATCCAAAAATGCCCTCTCAGCACTGCGAGGCTGAGGCTTTAACCCAAACGTTGGCATACCTTGCTGGGCTGGGTTGTGAAACGTTCAGCAAGTGTACGTCAGGAGTTTGTACATGGGTGCTGTTTGTGGTACGCAGCACCTTCCTGGAAGTGTGGCGTGCCCCACCAGGAAAGTGTGTGTGTCTGACTTGCCAACTGCGTGGTGGTGAGAGAAACTTTTTGTGCCTCTTTGTGCACGCTGTGGATTTGAAGGCAGACTTTGTGCTGCTTCTGCAGGCAGGCCTTTCTGCAGTTGCCTGGAGAGTGTCTGTCTGAAAGGGAATCCTCTAATTGGAGGATTTCCTTCTCTCCAGCAGTGTAATTGCCTACGGTTTTCCCAAGCCTTACCTTAACCCTCCCAATTAATGGTTCACTAAACCTTTCTAAAACCAGTTACTCTCTGCTTTGCTTCCCAGATGGAGGGGATCATACTGCAGGCTGACTTTTCAGAGGCTGTTTCATATCAGTGCTTGTTTCTGAGCTCTTTCATAAATACGAACATGTGGAAAAGAGTATGTGGCATACAGACCTGGAGAGGTACAGCCAGCTTACCTGGCTGTAGGAAGCACTGTTTGCTACACTTAGAGGTAGACTTGAGTCTTTTCTTAGGTATTTACCCATTAATGGTGATGCCAGGCATGGACTGAGTATGTTTGTATGTTTGTGATCTGGTAAGTTCCTTTAATAAGGAGTGCTTCAAACTGACTGGAGGTCACAAACTGAAATGTTACCCTAAACAGCTCTTTATGACAGTTCTGTAATCTGAAACAATGATAACTCCATAATCTGTTCTTGTGTTATAGCTTCGTACTGATCAGATAGTAATGGCAGTGCTCTTTAACTGGTCACGCTCTGAGGAAATGACAGAGCCTGGAGTCGGTCCCGCTTTCTTCTCAGGCCCAGGAAGAACAGAACAGGAGGGAGAAGCTGTAAGCAGGTCCTGTTTGGTGTGGGACAGAAGGAAGTATAAAATGTGCTTGAATTTTATAGTGACTGTTTCCACCAGGTGTTCAGGTAGCTGAGGTTGACAAAAGCACTTGAAGTACTCTGAAAACAGCTGGCAAAATGCAGAGGCAAGTAGTTGGTTAAAACAAAAATGTTTGATATCTGCCCTGATGTCTCAACCATGGAGAAAGAAAATACCTGATAAGCCTTTGCAGAAAGTGCTGGACAAGGAACTGTTGAGTAAATAAGGTATCGGTATCTGGTAAGGAACACTGAAATCTATGGCTGCTGAAGTACTTTGCATCTTTTTACATGGCACTGCTGCTTAAGGCTCTCAAGTAGAGAATAAGAGTTACCTCACTCATAGGAGCCTTGATTTTGCCATACCTGTGCTGCTCAGCTTTGGCACATGCTGCAAGCTGCAGTATGGCTCATGTTCCTGCCTCTGGCCTCTAATCTGTTCTTAACCTTCCCTCTCTAGGATCCATTAAAACAAATGGCACACAGCAACTCTCATGTAACAGCCAGCTTGGCTTTGATAAGTATTGAGATATCAGTCTTGTTTCCATTTGTAAATCAGTCAGCGTTTTGGGGTGAAACTGTTCTTAATGGAAACTTCAGGCTCTGTTGAATGACCCTGTGCTGAATGGCTGTTTCTGTGGGCTCTGATCACTTTTTCTCAGCTGTTTCAATTCTGTCACTTCTCCAGTCAAGCTGGTATGGAGAAGAATAAGTTTGGAAATGGGGGCCCGGAGTAGCTGTGGTGTCAGGAGGACATCTTCCTTGTTTAGCTCTGATTTGCCACATCTGACTGCAGCCAGAACAGCATGGTAGTCTTGGTCCCTAGTGCACTGCCTGCAAGAAATGCAGGGGTGTGCTGGAGAAAACACACCCGACCCCGTAGGAAGCAGCAGTTTTTAGCATTTGTGGGGAGTGGGGCTGTGTTATGTGGCACGATTAGAAGAAGGCAGAGAAGTTTAGCTCTGTCACCAGTGGGGAGAAACCAGCCTCAGATGTTCACACATCTTTTTTGCAGAAAAGGACCTGCTAGGGAAGAGAGGGGCAGGTGGTCGTTAATCATTTTTGTGGCTTCTTCTGGGGAACAATTGGTGGGCAGTGGCTTGGTTGGTTCAAAGAATAATGTTCTGGTTTGATTTGTTTGCTTCTAAGCCATGTGTATGTAGCTGATGTGCTGGGATGTTGAAGACAACCTGGTTTGTGCCCCAGGGTGGGCAAACTCTTTGAGCCATCCATGATGCCCAGTTTGGTCACTCTGACGGGGATCGAGTTGGTAGAGGCTGCAACTTCATCTCCAAATACTATTTTTAAAGCCTGTAGAGGTATCTCCTTCTCATGTTTAAATGCCTAGCGGGGTCTCACAAATTTCTATTCTCTGAAAAAAGCGATGAGATGTGGGACTGACTTCTCAGGAGCGTTGGCGATGGGCCTTTCAGCCTAGAGGGGGAGAAATGGAGGTGAAATCACACCTGCTCAGCCAGTGGTGTGGTCTGAGGTCAGGTGTTTTGAACTGAACTTTGGAGAAGATGGATGCTTTGCAAAAGCTGTTAGCAGTCCTGTAACAGTTGCACGTCCTTCTCCTGTCAGCTCCCTGCCTGGTCCTTGGCAGTTATGAAGGCAGTTGGTTATGAATGGCTGTTGGCTGAAAAATAGGAGAATAAACTGATTTTGGCATTGCTTATAAACACCTTGTGTCTGTTCACAATAAAAACAAATGTTTATGATCAGTTTGAGATTTAGTACTGATAGCTTGAGATTTTGCAGCTGTTGAAAGCCTCACCAGTGAAGGCTCACCTGGTTTCCAGTTGTAGCAAACTGCAGGATCGTTCCAAGGCCATAGAGCCCTCGATTGCCCTTTTGATCTTTATTCTGCCTAGCTGCTGTTGCACTTTTTTTGTCCTCTTCTGCTTTACAAACAGAAAAGATTACCTACGAGTGATTGGGTAGCTGCTTTGAATTAATACTTCTTTTTTTTTTTTTTTTTTTTTTTTTTTTAACTTAAAAAGATGTCTTTGATTTTGTTTTCAGCCCCATCTGTTTTGATATGATTGAAGAAGCCTACATGACGAAATGTGGACACAGCTTCTGGTAAGATCTTTGTATCACGCGGTGCTGGTGACCTGACATCATTGTGAAACCCTTTCCTTGAGTTTACTGCTACTTCTGTTTTCTGTCCCTGCGCTGAAGAAATCAAAATCAAAATTTAAAAGGTGGTTACCAGTTAAACTAAAATGAAGTCTATGAAGTGTTAAAACCCAAACTTTGTGCCACCATGATTTCCTCTGTAATGCAATAAAATGGTCATAAACTGTTGGTAGCATTCCATGCTCAGAGTCAGAGCAGTTTGTCAGCTTATTTTCTTGGGAAATGGAAGCTTTCTGTTACCACCTGAAGCAGTGGGTCCTGCTGTTACAGAGGTCACAGGAGCCAGCGTTGGTGTTGGGAGGTTCTCTCTTCCTTCGTGCAAGAGCATACGGTTTGAAGTGGCTTCCAGGTTGTCTAGGGTGATTCTATTAAACTTCAGAGAAGATGCTTTAGGCTTGTTTCTTTCTTTTCCCCATTGATCTTTTTCTCTTTGCAAAATGTTTACTAGGAAGCTCTTGTATCAAATAGGTTCAAGGTTCACATTGTTTCAGTATGTTATCTCTGGTTGTCACAAGGAGCAAGAATGTTTCGTGGAAACATACAAGAATCCTCTGGGGCAGGTGTACAGTTATCTGCTCCTCTGGATCTCAACTAGGGGTTGGAATAAATGCTGAACTATCAGGCTTTAATGTTTGCTGTATTCCATACTGTTATGGTGTCTGTTAAACAGAAACAAATCTCCCACCTTTTCAAGAAGTAATATTTTAGTAGCATAAAACACCTTGAGCAACAGAATCAGTTAACTTTCAGAATGTTTTGACCTCTATATGTATACGGGTAAGATAACATCTGATTTTATGCCCTATATGTAATATTTTAACCTGGTGATCTGTAACACTTTTTCAAAAGTCCAAGATAAGAGGCATTCAAATACCTTTACTTAGGAAGAACAGAGCAATGTTGTCTGATACCTTTTGAAATTGACATCAAGCTTGGTTCTTAGAGAGTGAGGTGCTTAAATTTAATGTTAAAGTGCATCTTTGGAGTTACTCTGTCCCTCAAATAGCTAAGAGCTCAACAGTGACTCTGGAGTGACTCGTATTAATAGCTGCTGAGAGGCAGAGGGGAAATGTGAGACCCTGGTGAAGATACTTTTGTCAGTGCTCGATTACGTGAAGTGCACAGTAGTTTTCAGTGTCACTTGCAAACTATTTGGCTAACCTGGAAAAGTTGCTGCTGAATAACACAGTCTGTCTGCTAGCTCTGCGTGTGGAAGCAGGGCACAAATTCAAGATTCAAGCATAACTGAAGTATGCAAGTTGCCATAATCCTCAGTGAAATAAAGGAGTGAAGTACTTAAATACCTTTTTGTAATCCTTGCCAAGAAACTTCATTTTTTTTTTTTTTTTGCTGTAGCATGCTCCTAGTCAATATTGGAATGCTTTGACTCCACTGTAAGTTCTCGACAACACAGCTGTTAGCTAGCAGTGCAAGTCAAGTACACATTATCTAAGGTTGATGCTATTTCCTTTGTACTTATGTTTTTTTCTTTATGTTTACGTACTTTATCTTGTCTTTTAAACAGCTATAAATGTATTCACCAGAGCTTGGAAGACAATAACAGATGTCCCAAATGTAACTATGTTGTGGACAACATAGATCATCTTTATCCCAACTTCTTAGGTGAGTTCCAGGCTTGTTTTTGTAAGAAACATCTTTGTTGTGATGGAAGGCATGTACTTGTAAATTCATCCTATAAATAACTTGCTTGCAGATATTGAAAATGAAGGCCAAGCATCACTCCTTTGGTCAACTGCTTTTTTTTTTTTTTTTTTTTTTTTAAAAAAAAGTGGTCAACTTTTTTATTTTTAAAAAAAAGTGGTTAGTAGTATAGGTTGTTACACTCCATTGTCTCTAGCAGTCTTATGTATGCTGAGTTACAGCAGGGAGACTGACTTGTTGCTTTATGCATGCTATAAAAAACAAAATGAAGATGTTTTCTGGCGACTTGAGATTTGGATCTCTACTTTTGTTTTCCTGCATTGTCTGTTTAATAATCAAGAACTTGTGCTGTTTTCAAAGTATGAACACTGAAAGGGGGAGGCTGAATTACTTATGGTACTGCTTTGGTGACTACGGCGTGGTCCAAGTGGTGTGTGTGTGTAAATTACATAAAATATTCGTACACATATGCAATCCTAATTAATCGCTGCATAAGCAAAGAAGGAAAATGATCTTCACTGGAAATAGTTAAATAGTGGGTTATGAGGAGAAAACACCAAAGAAAAATGCATTGGAGTGTGAAATATCGAAATTAAACTAAATCTTGATTTCATATGCTGGGATATCTGTTTAATAATAGATTAAAAGCTATGGTAGTCAATGAATGCTTCAGAAACAGTCATCCTGATTTAGACCCAAGCATGTTGTGCAGAAGATGGTGCTGAGGCAAGTCTTGGAGGATGTATTAAAAAAAAAAAAAGAGGTATACATGTAAAGGGGTGAGCTTATCTTGGTCTCTTTACAGTGTTTGCTAAGCTGGAGTGAAATAAAACTGTAGCAAAAATAACTGAAGCAAAGAATGTAGTGATTTAAAGGAGCAAGTTGTTCTATTTGGCTGCACTTGTTCTCAGCCTGTAGTAAGTCTGTTAATGTTTTATTTCCTTCATACTCCTCTTAGATGTACATCTGCCTTAAAGCTGGAAAACCATGGTACTTAAAAATAAATAAATGAAGCAATTTTAGGGATGTGTAGGCATTATGTTTACTGATTTTTTTTTTTAAATCTCTATCCTTAACAAATTGTCCAAAGAAGAAATTGGTTAGAGAAAAATGGACAAAATGTCCTACTGTTTCAACTGCTAGTAAACTTACTGTGGAATTTATAATTAAAAAAAATAGAGGTGGATTTTATATACTTATTTTGAGAGCTCAAAACTAATCTCTTTTTACGTCTATTTGTTTTTCAGTCAATGAACTGATTCTTAAACAAAAACAGAGATCTGAGGAGAAAAGATTCAAACTGGACCATTCAGTGAGTAGCACCGTATGTTCCAACTTTCTTACTTTATTTAATGGTTTTATACAGCAATTGTTATTATGTGGCTTAATTTCGAATAAATTGTATTGTTGAGCTGTTGCATGAATTTGCTTTATGGGGTAGTAGTACAGATATCGGTGGCACTGTATTCCTTCAACCTTGATAATTCCACTTCTTCCTGCCAGCTGTTTTACAGGTAAAAGCAAGCTGTGTTAGTGTAACTAAATGTCATGTAATATCTTGAATATAACGTGGGAAACTACCCTTAGAAGCACACTTGTTTAAAGGTAATAATCTTCATTCAGTGCTGGAAATTACAGCTACAATAAGACTAATAAATGATCATAAGTGCTACACGCTTGTGTGATCATGTGTGAGAAGTTACGTTCTACAGAGAAATGGAAGGATAATACCAACCACAAGAGGGAGAAGGATGTGTTTGGAGTAGTGGTGTTCTGGCTCTCATCCCAGAAAAAACTGCCTGGTTCTCTTCTAAACTTTGTTCATGTCACGGAATCAGAGTGCGAATTAGCCTGAGCTGCATTCCTGGTTGAGGGAAACCCTGTACTGCAGCAGTGGATGCTCCTGTACATTAAGATCAAAAAGAGTATATGATATTAACCAGGAAACTTGCATAATAATTGTCTTACTATGTCTGGTTTCCTTCCTTGGCTTCTATATAAGTCATAAATAAGGATGCAAGGTAATACTGAAAATCAGAGCCCCTGTTTTTCTCAGTTTAAAAAGTACAGCTCTATTGAAGTGTTATTAGTTTAAGGACTGCATTGCAGAAAACTATGCTTTTGGTAGTTGTATGCTTTAGAAAAGAGCAGTCTTCAAAGATTCATTCATTTACTTGCAGTCAGTTCTATATTCAAGATAAAATATAAAGGATTTAATATCTCATTTAAAATGCACGCAGCTAACCTGAAGGCATGTACAATAACTTCTTGGGATTTGGTTCCACTTTCACAGAAAGCACCTTTAAAAACTGCCAGTAGATGCATCTAAGTTAGATAACTGCCATCAGATGGAAATCTACAGTGAATTATTCCAAAAAGTTGGGTCTATCTCTTGGCAACAAATAAAAATACCAACATCTTCTAAAAAGAGCAGCTTTGCTGCTGTATGAGCTCCTTAATATGCATGCTCTCCTCTTGTACTACTTTTGATGTTAAGTTAAATTATTAAAGACATGTTACAGCAAATGAATCCTGTGTTAAGCACCATTTCTTGGCAAAGGATATGTCTCATTAATTAAGAAATCACGTTACGGCATCTCTGAAGCTTTCTGAATAGTGCAGATTAATAAAATAATAGCACTAGTCAGTAAAGATTGTATTTTAGTCCCTTCAGTGATGGCTAGGGCAAGATTTATACCGTATATCAAACAAATATATAGCAGTCTTGTCTGTACTGCAAATGTAATTCTAGAATCTGAGCTGTTATAGATATTTGAGTCTTTTCCTATCCACTTCTCAATTTATTCAGACATCTTTCTCTTCAACCTTGCCTATTGAGCCTGACAAACATGTAAACCGTATTCCAATTGCTTTCCATTTCTGGAAGAATTTTTTTTCAAGGTTAATATTTTGCCTCTTTTCCTTTTGAAGTAGTCTTCAACACATTTAACTTTTAATTCTGTGTTTATGTCCAAAACAAACTCCTTGTGGGGCAGTCCATCTCCCAAATAAAAAGAGAAATGTTCCTTTTTCATAAATCTGATGCTTATTCTCATTTCATTCTTATGAAAATGAAATTATGCCCTGAAAGTTAAGTTGTACTACGTAAAATCTGTCTTATATAGCATGTTGATTTGATTTAAAGTTATTTTTTTCTAGTTGTTCTAGGTTGAAATTGTGCTGTGCTTTTTGTCTGTGGCTTCTACAGGTTCTAAGTGTTGTGTAAAAAGAAATAATGTTCTGTATGAATGTTACATTCTTTGTCTTAATCTTGCCAATACAAATAGGTTATAGCCTCTTAGAAATTGTCTGCTTTAGATAGGGTGGCATTTCTAGTTGCTTGCAAACCTAAATATCTTGATTTAGCGTGATAGCTTCAGAGGACAGGGTTTTTTGATCCAGCTTTTTTTCTTTTTTTTTTTTTTGAAGGCCTAAAGACCTTTCAACCACATCCTGAGGTTTCCTAATGCAAAGCTGTGCCTAGTGTTAACATATTATTCAGCCTTTCCTGTTCTAAAAGATACTTTTTTTTGCTAACTTTACTGACAACAAGAAGGGCAAACAACCTGTAGAGAAGGGAGAATGGGCTTCATGGTAATGTGCTTGTTCTCCAAGGAGTACTTCTCAGTTCTAACGGGTTGAATGAAAAGATCACCTTGATTAGTTTCGTCTTCTTTCTTGCTCTTTCATTTCCTATGAAAATGCTCCGAAGAGGAATAGCGTGGGAATTAAAGAAACAGACCAATACTACTTTCTAACATTTGCATTTAGTATTAAGGCTTTACCTATTACTTGGTTAAAAAATTAAAAGGTATTGCCACTTAACAATATTTCAGATGGATGTAACTGAACTGAGCTTCAATAAACAACACTGTTTCTCTCCCTAGAAATATGTTCTTAGAAACTAGGGCACAAATCGGATAAAATTGTGGCTCTAATAATCTCTTCCTAGCAGTAGCTGTGCTCTCATAAAGTACAAGTTCTCAAAATATCTTCCGAACAAGATAAGCAGTTACACAGAGCAGTAGGACAGAAGAGCTATGGCCTGTACATGTGGGAGGGTTGGGAATTGTGATTCCTGTGCTTTGAGGTTTTTACAAAGGGATGAAATATTGCATTTTTGCCTTTAATATCTGTTGCTGGATATAGCCATGGGTGTCTTGAACTTAATGTCTCTCCAATGTCTCTCATCTTTCTAGAATGGCCATAGGTGGCAGATAATTCAAGATTTGTTGGGAACTGATCAAGACAATCTTGACTTGGCTAATGTCAACCTGATGCTGGAGCTGCTGGTGCAAAAAAAGAAGCAGTTGGAAGCAGTAAGAAATCTCTTGTGTCCTTTTTAAATGAAAGTTAATAGCTTTTTCTTTTTATGTCGCTGTCCTCTTAAAGAAAAATTGTAGTGAAAGTTCAGATGTCTCATATTAAGTCAGTTTGAAGACTTAAGCAATGTGGCTTAGGCAGAGCTATTTCTATGATTTAACTGCAACATGGCTAGGTTGGGATAGTTGTTATGTATTTGGTCATTCCATGCTGTTAGTCTCAGATGAGCATTTTGCAGTTAAAAGAACCAGACCTTCTAAAATCAACTGAATTATAAATTTGGCCAAGTGAAGTTGGAGTAGAATTTCAATGATGTTTTAAAACAGGTGAGGAAAAGTTGTATTAGAAACTGCTTATCTTATTCGCTCTTGCAGAATTAATGTTTACTTACTCTCCTCCTATCAGAACCACAGGCTAACTGGAAAACTTTTATCGACTTTGAGCAAAATTATGTTACTGTCTTGTGTGGGGGGCTTGTACATAACTCTTTCATTGTGGTTCAGTGAAAATGAAGTGGGAGTAAAGTTCATAACTTCAGAGTAAAAGCACTTTGTACTCAAGGCTGTTTCACACTTGTGACAAATGTGAAACAAAGAAACAAGATCTAGTGTATAGGTGCTTCTAAGCAGGAATATCTTTTAAGGATACTAAGTCCTAAAAAAAAAAAAGGACAAAAAACCCAGCTTGACACTTCAAGAACGCTAAACATTTTATTTCTACTTGCTTCACTTTTTAAATTATATTCAAAGGGCTGGGGAGGAAGAATAAGAATATCTCATGAAAAATAGTTTTCTTGCCTCCTGATCTCTCTACTTTTCCTGTCCCCTCTGTCTTTAATGGTTTGTATGCAATAATATCCTGAACCTTTTTGAGTGTATGTTCACAGTCCTCTAGTGGCAAGTATTTCTGTAGGTGGTGAAATGAAGCTTTAGAATGCTGGGATAGGATTAGGGCTATATTAATGCTAAAATACATTTATTTTTTTTTCCCTGTTATGCACCTCTTCTCTTGCTCTGATATGTTTTTGGCTAATTTAGGTGAAAATATTAAACCAATGGTTGAGGCAAATGACCTGTTATGGAAAGATTGGAAATGGATATTTTCAATTTCACCAGTAATTTTTGTCTTCCATTCACGAAGTCTTCAGCAGTCATCCCTTTACATAATTTCAAATGTTAGTTTTGGCAGGCAGTGTTTTTTCATACAGAAGTAGCATACTGAAGTATGAAAATCACAGAAGTGGACACTAATGATCTTCTAGGACAGAAGATTAGTCTTCAAAGAATCTGTATTCCAAAAGCAATTTCAGGTGCAGTAGACAAAGAAAAGCATTTCCTCTTATTAGTAACTCTTCAGAAATACACAAACAAGAACTGCTACAAGGATTTCTGCCTTCATGTAAAAAGTTGTGATCCAAACAAAACTTTAACACACGTGAGGCAAAGGATAACTACTGTTCTTAAAACTGCATTAACCTATTTTCCTTTCCTTGTCTCTGAAAGCCGTTTTTATGCAAAGTGTGAATTTCTGTATATAAAATGAATGTTTGTGTAACTGTTGGATAGATATTAAGAGAAACACTCTTATTTACTGTGTTACAGGAGTCCCATGCTGCCCAATTGCAGATCCTCATGGAATTTCTTAAAGTTGCCAGAAGAAATAAACGAGAGGTAACTTGCTTTGTTTTTCAGCTGGTGGGGTGTTGTTTGTGGCCTTCTGTCGTTTTGCTTCTGTTTAAGTGATGTGTTAGCCTGACATTATCTCTTTAAAGAAAAAGACAAGGCCTGTTTGGGGAAGTCTCATGCAGATGATATATGGGATTCAAGGGAAGTTAATCTGTTTGTGTGATGCCTTCAGTTCTTAATCTCTTGCCTTTTTGTCTCTCACTGATGTAAATTCAATTTGGAATCTCTATCCTGTAGTTCTCTTCTTCCCACATGCTTTACCAAATTCTTGAAACAAGATATTTTCTGTAATGGAAAAGTTGAAAGCCTGAGGAGGAATGAAACTGGTCTGTCTCATTTTTTTTTTTTTCTTTTTAGCGTATCAAATGCCATGACTAATGCTGTGCCACAAAAGAACAAATAGTCTGTGCTCTTCCTCATTTGTCTCAAAATGAGCCTCCTAAGGAATTAGAGAGGGTTCCATAATCAAATATATTGTCTTTCATGGTTTGGGACTTCTCATTTATAACTGTCATACAAATAGCATAAACCCTGGTACCAGAAATATCCTAGAAACCTAGAGAAATGATGGTGAAAACCACAAAAGGAAAAGCTTTCAGGAGGCACTGTTCTTTGATGCGGAACATCAGACCCAACAGTGTGAATGCAAAGTGCTGCAAACTTGAACCATGTTAAGGCAGTGCGCATGAGAAACATTTTTCGGAATGGTTTGAGGGTCTGGTTGCAGAGTCATCCCGAAGCATGAAGCAGACTATTTGTTTAAGCCTTCAAGGTTAAAAAGAAAATCTTTATTTCTGTTGGTTTTGGTTAAACAGCAAAGGCAGGAGCGCTGTTTGAAACCACTGAGGCATCTCCACATCTATTTTTTTAAAGTGGTAGGAAGTTACTTTATGACACCCCTCAATCCTCAGAATATCTATTTTCATTTTTCTTCTATTCCTAATGTTTAGGACTATCCAGTGAGTTTAAGCAACTTGAATAATCTTTGTGGCAGAACTAATGCAGGCTCCAGCCATTGTCCACGTGTGCTCATTAAATACCTTCTGTGAAAACTTGATGCAGCTTGAAGGACTGTTGCAAGATTTCCCAAATTTCACAAGAACCATGTTTGTCTGGGAGGTGAACTGTGAAGCTGGTGTGGCAGGAGGCTCATACACAGCCGGGGCATCCTTTTTTTGAGTAATGGTTCAAGTGCAAGGCGTTTGGGGGCAATACCAAGAATAAAAAACAATGATGGCTTGGCTTTGCTCTCCTGCAGCTGAAACTGAGTTGCAACAAGTCTTGCAGAAGGAAGTGCTATTGGTGCCTGCCTTAGGTCACGTGTTGAGTGGGATGGATGAAGGGAAACTGCATAGCTTCACTTTTTTTTAACATGTGTGGTGTTCTTCCACTGACTGTGTTCAGCACCTGGGGAACCTTTTCTATTATGTGTGTACCATTGCCTTTAGCAGTAATGGACGGGGACTCCATCATTTTTAAGGCTAAGAACTGGCCTTGGGAACATCCTGAAGCTTATTGGGACAGAGGATTTACTTCAGATCCTTTGTCCCTGCTTGTGTTCCCTCTGGTGTTGAGATTTCTTCTGGTGTAATTTCTTTAACCCTGTCCCCCCCCCCCGCCCTTTGTATCCCAACATGAAATGCAGACTGTCACATCTCAAAAGACCTCTGTGCAGGCCTGTCCGTTCAGAGCTTGCCGTAGTGTTAGCATCTAGCCTTGCCATTCTTCTTAAAGGAAATGAAGCCTTGTCAGACTTGTACTAGCAATCTTTCTTTTTGGTTGATAAGAAACAATGGATAGAAGCATGGAAAATGCAGAGCAGTCAATAAGATAGTTTTGGGAAGATATCAGAACGTGTATTCAGTGATCAAGACTCCAGCTGTACTGCTAGATTAAATTAATCCAGCTGGTACTTCTGCTACAGGAAATCCTAAGCTCCTCCCTGTAGGCAGCAGAGTTTGTTACACATACTACTTTATAGAAAAAAGAAAACAAACACATTTTTATTTGGATAGTAGAACTACTGTTTGGAGCAAGGACATGGCTTATGCCTGTGGTGCAGGTGTATCTGGGTGTAACCTGCATGGAGATGTCTGTGGAAACCTGAGGTGCTAGTTCCGAAGAGGGCTTTAGATGATCTTAATGAAGTAAAGCAGAGGAAGGTTGTCGGGGATATGTATGTATTCTGATGCTGTAGAAGGTGACTTCTTAAGAAGTAAAGATGGAACTCAGCATGCAAGGACCTTGGAATGCTTCTGCAAGGTATTCACTGTAGCTAAGAGTCATGTCAGCAGGCTTTATTTTGTGGAGGCAATGTGAAGGATCACTACTCGTGGTTTTTTTTTTTTTTGTTTTTTACTAATTCAATTGTGGTTCTAGTAAAGATGACCACAGAGCAATTGGAATTTCACTCAGTAAGCTATAGGTGTACCATGTGTGTGTTTTGTTTTGTTTTTTTAAAAAAAGGAAAGTTGCTTTTGTGTAGGTTGAGAGTGCCTGTTTCAAATCTGTCTTAAATGTTTAAAGAAATATGCAATTTCCTTGTTAACTTTTTCTGGTGTGCCTCTTTGAATATTATTTATTGCATGATTTTATTAACAGGTTTTACTTATCAGACTCCAGTTTCTTATGTAGAGACTAGGTACAGTGTTTGCTAATACAATTATTATCCCAGGGTTAGTGTACTTGCTTATTGTTTCATAACATGTTCAGAGCATAAAATTAACCACCTGTAAGCCTCCTTGCTTACTTCACTAAGAAGTTTTTTTCCCTTCTGTTTCCCAGAAATGGTGACTTCTGAGCATATTGGTGGGCTGTTTATACCTAGAAGAAAACTCTATAGACTTATACTTAAGAATTCAGAATATTGCTGTAGTAAAGTCTTTTTGACAAATGCCTCTTCCTTGCGCTTTCATCATTTCTCTAGAAGATAAATGTGAGGTTTAGCACCTGCAGAAGTTTCCATTAGAAATCCTGTTTTGATGTGCTCATAACTTTCCAAAACATTGATCTTTCAAGTTGAAATTTACTGCATGTATTTTGCACGAAGGTATTTGCAAGTCCTTTTTCTTTTAAGGTTATATCTTGTTTTCTTTCTGACCTATGGCAATATGGCAAAAAACAAACTCCTGGCAATACTAATGGGAAAAAAAAAAAAAAAAAAAACTGACTTTGTAAAAGATTGAAAACAAATGGCTAAAGCTTGAAAATACTTTTTCAACAGAATATGTTTTGGAGGGAAGGAATGTATTGATCATCCACAATAGTTGGTTGTCTCAAAAGCAAATGTAGCGTGGCTGCATGCCTTTCCATATGTGTGCATAGTTAATTGAATGCACACTTCCCATTTTTTTCATCCAGCATTCTCTTCTGTTGAAATAAAAGATCCAAGGACTCTAGAAGGTCAAGTTTAATAACAAAATACTTGACTTGGTTTTTCTTCAAAATAGTAATAAGAAACAAAATGACCAACCTGTGACATCTTTAAATTTATATTTTAATGCCAGAATTTTAATGCTGTTAGCTTAGTTGTGTTGCGTAAATACTTAATGAAAGTTAAACTTGAAATACTTTTAAATGATCATGTTTTCGTCTTGAACCCTTTGTAAGAAAGCTGATGATACCAGGTAACACAGTTCTGCTCAGTTCTGTTTTCATTATTTAAGGAGACTTTTTACTAATTGCCTTGTCATGATTTTAATCCTACAACATAAAGCAAGACACCACCACACCTATGTACCTGTGCATATGTATGCTTATGTGTTATGTATAATTTGTCCTAAAACATTTTTAGCATAGCTACTTAATGGAGAGTCTGTTATGCATTTCTGTGAAGTAGAACATTTGCTTGCTGAAGGAAGATAATTAGCTTAATGATTGGTATCACAAATCAAGTTCAGCAATGTGCAGGTGATATCCCCTAGATGCATTCATCCTGCTTTTGACGGCTGTCACTTCATCTTTACACTTCATGGGCTTTTTGTTTCTAATAATGTTTGTTAGACATGAGATATAATGTGACGAGACCTCTTTCATATCTGCTAACACAAGGGGTCTGTTTTCAGCTCTTAAATATCGTGGGGCAGAGGAGTAATCCTGCAGTGTTCTCAGGTTTTCTGTGCTGAGTGCCTGCTCAGCATTTCAGAATCATCATCACTGTTTTCAGCCTCAGATACGCATCTACCCGAGCATCTCCACTTACTCCATATTATGAGCATGTTAAATACTAAAAATAAGAGGAGTTATTAGTTTTTGTGGGATAATTGCAGGGAGTTACAAGCATGAATTCTCCAGGGATGTCATTAGCTTGTTAATCACTTCACCTGTCAGATCTTATTGTTCTGTGCATACACACATGGATGAACTAATGAATAAGCAAGAGGAGGTGACAGAACAAGAAATCTGTTATACTCTTATGTTGTCATATAGTCTTGATTACATTCCAGGACTCCTGAGGTGAATTTATAGCTATAGTACTCTTTCCCTTGCGTTGCACTTAAATAACTGGTATTTTAAATCTATTTGCATTTCTAAGCTGCTCAATTAGAGACATGAGTTCTGACTGCAGTGATAAGCCAAGGATGCAGTTAATGTATGAGCAGCAGGCTAGGGATTACCATAAAAATTTCAGTATATACTAGCTGATTGTCCTTTCTTTCTTCTGTGGAGAGATCTTTCCAAAGAAAGAGGGGGCATCTCTTAACCCTAGGAGCTAACTGGCATTGTGTCGGGATGTAATAAATTCTGAATTAATCTAAATGTTTAGACAATTTTCTTTCTTGCCCTACCAGTCCTTCTCTTGTGATACCCTTCAATCAGACCATATTAGTAAGCATTCAAAGTCTTGCTCTCACAACCCAAACTGGAGGATTTATAGTGGGCAACTGGGTAGAAATTAAAAGTATGAAACACTTTTGGTCAGCCATGTATCTCCACCCTCCTGCTTGCAGGAATTCTGTGCGTTGATCCAACAAGGATGCTGTCTTCAAACTTCTGTTACCTCGTCCCCAATCAAGAAGAAATGGTTGCCATTTGGAGGAAGTATTGACCACAGAAATATTCCCTGCAGGCAAGTCTGCTATGGATGGCCTGCCTATATGCCTAAAAGGCTTGGATTCCACATTTGACCAATGAAAACAACATTCAGAGACTCATGCACTCTTCATGTCTTCATACCAAAAAACATTGCATCATTTTTCACTTATGCAAAGACTTCGTAACATCAAAGCTTTTAGCAAATGGAATTTGATGTCAAAATTTGCAGTTAATTTAAAAGGCTAAAATCTCTTTCAACTCTGAAGATTACTTCCTTGCTGTACTTGCCCTGTATGTTATAATAGGCTGTGTTAGAAGCAATAATGGAAGGAAAACCCTGAGACAGATGAGACGTCCAGCTGGCTTTCAGAGAAATTGATCTAATTCATTGTAGAGATGCAGTTGAGGTATTCAGTTTTATGGTAAGAAACTGTAAATCAGTTTCTTGGGGGTCTGAACTGAGGTTCAGCTGCTAATATACTGAAGTTTATACTCAAGTTTGTTAGAAGACAAGTTGATGGAAAGATAAGTAGAAAGAGATAACATTGGATGAAGTTTCTTTTTTGTCTTGATCTATTGTATGTAGGGTGGTGAAACTTCTGGATCAGAGCATTGAGGGTGTGTGTCTGAACATAATGTGACTTGTTTCTAAAAACATGAATCCTGAAATTCTATTTAAGCTGCTCGGTGGGAGTTGCATTAGTAATTTCACAATATTTCCATTGAAAATAAATTCTGCTATTCTTGTGCCTTTTCTAAAGTTTGAAACACAGTTGATCAAGGGTGTATGGCTCTTTCCCGCATGCATTTTTCGAGGCTGTTTCTTTCCAGGCCTTCTCCTTGACACCAGGAAATTCTGCTGAGCCCTGGTCTAGATGGTAGCATCCTGCATCCATCAGTGAATGAACAAAGTTAAGAAAAATGCCAGGTTTAGTGTGAACAACTCCGATGTAATGGCAGCTTTTCTTGTAAGTACTTAAATCTGGACAAGGAGACCCAATCAGGACTGCTTTTTGTCTGTGCTGTACAAACACAACAAATGAAGTCACTGCCTCGTGGGCCTTCAGTCCAGGAAAAACAGGAAGCACGAGGATGGGAAACAGCTCTGTGCCCAGCTACACTTGTTGGTAGATAGCTGACTGAAATCCTGTTCTGACCATATCCTGGCCTCTAGTGCTGTGTAAACCCAAGTTAGTATTCCCAACCTAGATTCTTGTATGCAAAGTCAGGAGTGTTTTGGTGGTGGTGAGAGCTGTATCTGTGCATAGCTGCACTGAGATGATGTCACTTCATGCACGTAGTCCAGGGCTGAGAGTTGTATTTAGGGAACTCTTGAGTCTGAAACTGTCTAGATATGTATACAAACCAGAGGGTTCTTGGGGACTGCTTGGTGGTCTGAAGGGCTTGGATCTAAAAGGTTATCTAATAAGAAAGCTACGAGAGCCTATGTTCCCTGCTATGGTAGCTCCTTTTTTTCTAACTGCTGAGTCTGTTTCTTTCCTTGGCCATTGCTTTCACTTTTTTTTTTTTTGCCTATTACTGCTAGGTTATTTAAGCAAGCAGGTTGCCAGTAGTCATGCTTTTATTCTTTAATTCTTCAGCAACCTTTGAAGAGTCTGTACTTGGAAGGGGGCTATATTCTGCCTGTACTGGAAGCATTTTTGACTGGTTGTTGTGGGGTGGGAGTCAAGTTGTGTACTCACACTGCAGAGCTGTGCAGCTCATTCACTGTGTGAGCTTGTCTGTCCTTGTAGCTCAGCTGAGACTAGCTCTGAGTTGTGCCTTTAGCTTGTTTTTTGTAACTGACATGCAGCTCCTTGACATCCTATTTTTCCAGGCCATTAGTTCATGACTTGCATGTTCTGAAACTTGTTTTCCAGAGGTTATAAGAACAACCTATTTTGAGATCATCCTTTTCCTTTTGTACACATGCATTTGTGTAATCTGGGACCAGAACATTATACACCTACTTCTTGTAGTTTATCTACTGTGATGTGGAAACAACTAGGTGTGTTATAACTGCTGAACTGAAGCCTTCTGCTTGTCCACGTTGTTCCTTTCAGTTCAGGGAAAGCATCTGTGTCGGGGGAGAGTTTATACTATGTGCTTCTATTTTAGCACTTATTTAAGCATTCATTCTAGGTGTTATGCTGACTTAATCTAGAGCCTGACAGGCATGATTCTGCTCGTCACCAGGACAGGACTCGGCTTGATTTGTTATTATTATTATTATTTTTTTGGTGCCCAACAAGATTGAAAATCAAATTAAGGGCCTATAAGTCTGGATATACTACAAGGACTATAATTTATCTAGCTTTCCCTAAATGTTCCTCAATGGCTGGCAATTTATAAATCAGTCTCTTTATTCAGAGTTTAATTGGAATGAACATGAACAGATTTAAGGGCTTTGATAGATTAAAGCAAAACCATGAAACACTTAAGTTGACCTACCAGAAAAAAGGTCTCTGCATGGGCATTAGGAACCCGTTTGCTGATGGGGGTAAGAAGTCTCTTCCTACAGTAACCATGCAATGCACTTGCCTTATTTTTAGGCTTTACCTGTGAAGCTTGATAGGTTCAAGTTGCCCCAATGTAACTAGAAGGAAACTTTAGCCCCAGTAAATTACGTTCCAAATCTGGTTCTTTTGGTTCTCTGCAATATTTAATGAAAGCTGGCTGATAAAATGCCTCTGCTCTGGTGCCTATAAAAAGTTCTCCTGTTTATGTGGTGACAACCACCATCAGTTATTTTTCAGTATTCTCGTTTGGCTATGAGCCAGGGCATTGTAGAATAGCTGATTTCCTTGCTGTAATTTTGGAACTTCTCAGTGTGTTTTTGTAACTTCATTTTTAAATGAAGTTTATGAAAGTGGGGGACTAATGGTATTTGACTGCTAGAGCTGAGTACAGGCAGGACCCATGCTGTGTGAGTGTCACTTAGCTTTACCACTAATCTTGGAGCTATAGCACCACCTGCTATTCTTGCTGTAGGTTTTGCAAGTGAAAATGGAATTATCTGTTATGGTGTAGTGGTTTGTAAATTATATGTGGCAGTCTAGGTTTAAACCATTAAACTTGTGCTGTCTGTGACTAAAATTAAGTATGAACTGAAAACTTCAGAGTAGAAAGATTAGGATACAGGTACAATCTCATGTTGTTCCACAGAAGAATCGGCCATAGAAACAGACATAGACCCAGCAGTCCTCTCCTGCCTTCAGGGACAGGCGTTCTTAATGTTGAAAAGGTAAATTAGAGTAGTGGGTTACACATAAGAATTAGCAATGCTGATCAACAGTGGGAATGTTATTGATAGGGTTTGTTTGCTTAAAAACAAAAGGCTGTCATTTTAAAATCAGGCCTAAGCACTTGAGGGAGTAAATCTTTGGAAGTATTTTGCCAAATGTTCTTGGGAATATGTCATACTAAGTGTACTATGTAATGCGATACTAATAATTTTGGGTTTGGACTATTTGATATTCCCTTGTAAATTCTGAAAGCAAAAAATTTGTCAAGCCTTCAAAAAATGCGTTGTGCTTAGTGTGCTTTCAGTGGACTTGCCAACTTGGTAATAGCTTCTGGTCAAATGCCACAGTGCTAGCTGTCTGCAGCTTTTTATTGCGAGTTGAGGCAAGTCAGCTGGGCTTCCAGTTCTCAATTTCTTCATTAGGGCTGTGTGTCTTGGTGAACCAGGCTTACACTGGAGCTGGGATTGGTCAGGGTAGGCCCGGACTTGGAGCTCCCACCTAGAGAAGTGAGTCTGCTAGAGTCTTGCAAGGCTGGGCATAGCATGTGCGGGTGTTTGGACAAGAGAGGTTTGCTGAAGTAGGGTGGGGATTCAAGCTGGTAAGCAGGGGATGGTCTTGCCTCGGAATAAATGGTAGTCCTCAAGTCCATGTCCTCTCAGTTATGAGAAACGAGCAAAGCTGGGATATTGACTGAAAAGTATTCCCCAAAACCAGTGTGACCCACAGAAGGGAAAGAGAATGACCGAGTGTGTAAGTTCCTGTCTGACCCTTTCAAAGACAGCCCTTGGTTAGGTTGACCACTGTCTGTGAAGTAACTGAGGTAAGTAGTTCACCTTGAAAGAAACACCATGATGGTTGGTGCCAGGAGCAAATCTCTCCCTGGTCATAACAGGTATTTTTTGCCAATCTGAAAATCTTGCCAGTAACATTAAATTATCAATTGGCAGGTTAGCTGCCAGTGAGAGAAACACCCTTAATAGTTTTAGTAAAGTATTTCATATTAAAGGATAAAATGGTTGCTGTCTTGTTCATGGTGTTTTTCCCAGATCATGTTCAGTGCTTGTAAACTAGTTGTAAATACCTTGCATGGAAGGTAAATATCTTGCATGGGGGACTACAGAAGCATTACTTGCATAATGTGGGTCTCTTTGTGATTAAAATCCAAGTACCTCATGCTCTTGTTTTTTTTTTTTTTTACCGTTACATGATAGCAACTTTGTCTTGAATGTAGTTTGCATGCCTACTTGCGTTAATCTGTGCATATGAACTGCCTATTGACTTTTGAATAATGTAGTATGCTAATTAAAATGGTTAAGGTTTCTCCCTAAAGAGATCTTTCTTTATGGTGGTGGTGCAGTGCAGATTGATTTAGATTTCTCTCATTCTCTTATCCACAGCAATTGGAACAGATCCAGAAGGAGCTAAGTGTTCTGGAAGAAGATATTAAACGAGTAGAGGTGAGGTGCCCCAATGTTCCAACTCTGGCAATTTTTCATTTCCATCAAGCTGTCTGCCTTGCTGTGGGGCTGCTGTGTTAAATTTATGGTGTTGGGTTCAGTAATGGGAAAACGAACAGATGATGTTCTTTCTTTAATTTGTTCATATAGTTGATGTGTGCAAGCTGCAGGTTGGTAAGAGGGCGCTTTATGGAAACTTATCTCTTATATAATAATATCTTTCAATTTCTTTGTATGGGTAGTAAGTATTTTAGAATAACCACCAGAAATCAACAGCTGGTTTATTGATTGTAACTGATTTTTGTTTGTTGCCCTATTCTGGCTGTTTGCACAGGGTATTTAAATTTTAAGTGTGCCACTGTTAGGATGGAGATGTACTGGGGTGCACGAGAGAGCTGTAACACAGAGGCAGGGTAGGAACAGAACCAGCTCCTGTCATGTCAAAGCAGAAAGAATCTGCTACTTCCTGATGTAATTCTTCTAATTTTGGTAGGGATCTCTTTAGACTTTAAGAATTATTCTTTAAGTATTTGTAAACCCATCAGCGTAATCTTTCTGTACTTATTTAGTTCTTCAGGTTTCTGTTTGGTCCTTCCCTGTAATCATTTTAGTGTTTTGATTGTGAAATAGGCAACTTTCACGAATGCATCAAATTTGGCCACCTCTCAAAAACAGAGTTCCCTTAGAGCTTCTTGGAAATCAATTTGCATGTCTGCTACTTCACTGCCAGCTTCCATGCACTGCCCAAAAGCCTATTAGGTTTCTTCATTTACTTACAATTCATATAAATGCTGATGAATAATCAAAATATAAATAAAACTGACAACCGCCAGAACTTCCCTTCAGATGATAGCTGCACAAATTATAGCTTGGTAGGTAACAAGCTGGCTTTCCTGAATCTTCCCATTCTTGGGAAATAAATATAAATTTGCTTGTTAGACTGGTAAAATAGGCCTTCAGATTTAGGAGAAACTATTCCCAAAGCTGTTGGATTCCTTGAAGAATATCTAGCTCCCTGCTTTTCTGCTCTTTAATCAAGTCCTTCAGTGGACGGCAGCTGGAATATGCATCCAGTGTGTGACAGTGACCTTACGGCTGACCTCTGAAGTCTGGGAAGTCTTTTGTCACAAATATCTTACTTTCTACCTAACAACTAATGGGCACCTAGTGGGAATTTAAAAAGCTCCAGTAATGTTGTCCTGGAACACCTTGCCCCCCTACCTAATGAGCTGCAGCATCCTTCATAGCTTTCATTTCTCAAATGGGTTAAAGATAGAATCTCCTACTGGGTGCACTGCAGTGATTTAGTCTTCAAGTGACAAAGCCAAGTTCATGTGCAAAGTTTCTGTTGTGCATCTGTCCCACAGAAGGTTGATATATCCTCTTTCAAGTCTAAGGCACGATGCCACCTTTGCTTTGCCTTCTTTTGGCCGTTCTTGCCCTGACCCACATCCAACATGACTTTATAGCTGTGAAGGCTATAGATAAAAGCTTGCATCTATGTCAGAAGTGTGGTTAGAGCTTGCTTGTTCTGCTATGTTTGAGAGGTACTGGGTTAGAGGCCATTGATGTTAACTGAATCATTTTTTTTCTTTTTGAGTATAAGCTTCATAACTGCTCTTTTGGGGCAGGGGGGGAATCACTGTGGAGTTTCATAAACACAATTGGAGCGAAACTGAAAGGAAAAGTATGACGACTTCTAGGTGGAAGCTGAAGAAATGCAGATACAGTTGGTTATTTGCTTGGAGGGGAAAAAAACACCTCTGTAAATACCATATATTGAAATGTTCATGTATTCATGTATTGTCAGCTTTGCTGTAATGTGGCTTTCTGTTTCAGGAAATGAGTGGCTTGTATTCCCCAGTCAGTGAGGACAGTACAGTGCCACAGTTCGAAGCTCCTTCACCTTCGCACAGGTATGGACCTTGCAACTCGGAATGTGGATTTGGGACTGTACATATTGCACTATACTTGTTAGTCTTTTCCATGCAATGCACAAAACACAAACAAAACTAGACTTTGGGTACCATACAGTATTTACCTGTTCTGTTTTTGATTGATACAAACTCTAGTAGAAGAAAGCAGTGAAAGCAAAGAAAGCAAACACCATCTGAGACTATAGTTGGATGAAAAACCACATCTCTTACCCAGATACTGTGGAAAGCTGATAATTTTAAATGTAGAATGGATTAGTTAACTTGAATTCTAGGCCTTTGCTATGGTATGAAATGTTACTATTAAATACATACTACCTTTCCTGAACACTATGCAGTTTTGTTTTGCATATGAAAAGTCTAAATTTTGTATGATACTGTTGTCCTATAGCTTTTCCACTCAGCATGAGTGTCTAAAGGTATAGGCTCACAGAATCAGATTTAAACAGAATCAAGAGTATGCATGTTTTAATGTCTGATTTGATTTAATGAAATATATTTCTAATAACATACTTTCAATATGGATTTTTGTCTGAAATATTGCATAGTCTGGTTTCTTGATGACAAAATTGCAGATGCTTCTTATGTCCAAGTTGCACGTGCCAGGGTTTGTAGTGTTCCACTTCTTCATAGCCCTATTTTTTGGCTGTAGGAAAGCTCAGATTTTACAGGGCCAAGTTATGTTATTAAATGATCATCTCTACTACTTCTCCCAAGTGTATTTTCCTAATAGTAGAGTTCTTTGTGGTTGACTTTGTTATAAAATTTTCTCAGTACCTTTTCTACAACTAGGGGTTCTAAACCTGGTAGTACAGAAGTGAGAAAGAAACGATCAGATTTCCTCTCCTGGACACATTTCGGTATAGTGCTTTGTTATGGAGCGTAGCAGTAGCAGCTGGGGCTTTTACTGAGATGCTGTTTCTGGATATAGAGACAAGTATCTCTCATTTCTAGGAAATTCTAGTTGGCCCTGAGGGAAGGGATGGGAATACGGCCAAGATGGATGGGAGCAGTGTTTGTTACTCTGCTGTTTGCCCAATTTTTGGATGCAGGTGCATCTTCATGTGGGTTACTGCTGTTCTGCTAAGCAGCAGTTTTGTGAAGATGAGATTTTTGTCAGGTTCTACCAGTTCACCGGTTATTGGCTATTAAACAGTTTTGCTTGTGGTTTGTTTCAAGTTACTGCTACTTGAGGAAAACTTAGGCATGGGTTGGGCTGGACTTGTTACTTCTATGTTGAATGGCTTCAGGCCTAGAAACCTTTTTTCTAGGAAGATTGTATTTATGAGTAGATGTGTGTTACTTGGGGCAAGTTAACAAACAAGCTCCCAAAGAACTTTCTGTTGAAACCTATTGACACCTGAGAAAATATTTTAAGCCCAGGACTCTTTGTGAAAGAGTTCACAAATCTGCTGCGTGTGACCTATACTGGTTTCAGTCTACTGAGAGTTCTTACTATTTCTCCATGCCTGCTTATTTTGTGTGCTAGGGTCAGTTGTTTTCAGTTCTTCCTTTGGAAGATGCAAGATAATGTCTCGAATATTTCAGGGAGCTTCAGCTAAGGTCTGCTGGGAGATGGTGTGGATCAGATTATGGCAGGTGCAGAGACCATGAGTTTGTGTTTTTGCCAGGTCTTATTATGTTTGTCCAGTTCCATCTTGGCTGGGTCTTGAACCTTTGTAGGTTGTTTTCCCCTGTTACAAAACAATACCAAGAGTGTGGTAAAACGAAGTGTTTAGGGTTTTTCTGTAGTGTTTGGAGTTGCCTTCTCTCTCAGTGTAAGACCTGCTTTTCTATTTCTTACTGACACTGCTGCGTTAGAGGTAGTTCTGAGTGTGCAAAGAAAATAGTAGGTGAAGGTGGTGTTTGAACAGGTATCACTTTTTGCCTGGCTGTTGCAGCTTCTATCCCTGTCCTATTCAGAAGTTGTTTTTATGTATTTCAAGTAATTGAATTGGCTTAAATTACCCAACCTCTGATTCCGGAAACTTCTACCCCTTGAAATTCATTCTCTTTTCATCATTAAATAAAAGTTCTGGAGAGTATCTCATGAATTAACTGTTACTCCTTATTGGAAAGAATAGTGCAGAACAACTGATAGGAGCTTTAATCTGCTGGTTTTTCCAGTTCTATGTTAACTGATATATTTAATCTTCAAAGTGCATTTATTGATGCTGTGAATCAGTAAGAATGAAATACAAATGTTTCTGAGATAGCTTCACTTCCTTCATTTAACTTCAGTTAGAAGTTTAAGTATCTGCAAGTTTAATATTTTAACAGAATTAAAATAGTATGTATATTTAATAAAGAATATAACTTGTTAACATGCTTAATACACTGAAATTAAATAGTCATATAAATTTACTATTTTGTGTCATAAATAGCACAAGGCCAAGGATCCAAGCTGAGATCTAAAAAATAGTTTCTTTAGCCTTTGAATTTAAAGCTCAAGAATATAGTTCTCTGGAATTCCAAGTTTTATCTGGTCTCTGGTGACTTGCCCTTATTCATCTGCTTCCTCCGAATTACAAGCTTGCTCCATTAATTCTGTGTCTTTTCATCTTTAATAGCTTTGTTTCCTATCCCAAACAGATTGAAAATGTGAAACTACAGTGCCTCCCACCCATCTTCCTTTTTAAGTCCCTTAGCAAAAAAGCGAATGCTGTCGTGTTCAATACACTCTCTGCTTCAAGAAACAAACATTTTCCCCTTTATGCTTGTTCAGGGTATGATGAAATATTCAATTGGGTAATAGCATGGCACTTGTTTACAGGATTGCAGATTGCTGGGTTTGTATACTAATAGAGAACAAGATGGGAAGAATAGGGAAAAGAACAAATAGTTCTGGGTAGGGTTTTTCTGAACAGGCGTATGTGCTATTTTTGCTATCAGTAAATGGTGCAAACAAGAGATACAAGTAAGCAACTTCTGTGACTAGCTGTTCAGGTAGTACTAGCAATAACAAACGATCACTCTAATAGGCATTTCTCAGGAAAGATTCTGATCTAAAAATTAGTTGCCTGGTAACTCAGGGTCAGTTATCAAAATCCTGATCTCCTTCCCCTCCATTTGTTCTAATTACTCTTCACATGCATAAGACCATAACAAATGTGATTTATAGACCACAGGTTGCTGCGTTGCTGTTCTTCTTGTTCCAGATTTTAAAATGTGTCATTTTAGTGTAGCTGGATCTCTTAACTGAGCCTACTGCTGCAGCTTCTTAAGAAGAGTTTAGAGGAAACTTGCATTTTTCTGATTATTTGCTTCCTGTTTTTTAAAAGGAAAACATACAAGCTTATGCCAGCTAACTCTGCTACAGGCTCTGCACAGAAATGACTTTGAATTTGTATTCTGGTTAGGGAAATGACGTCTGCACTC
Organism: Aythya fuligula; assembly: GCF_009819795.1. Classification (NCBI taxonomy): domain Eukaryota; kingdom Metazoa; phylum Chordata; class Aves; order Anseriformes; family Anatidae; genus Aythya; species Aythya fuligula. The sequence continues at coordinate 20,077,360 of NC_045566.1, read as the reverse complement.
TTGAAGGCTCTACATCACCAGACAACCTGCAGCAGAACGAGACTAGACGCTCTAAGTCTCTGTGTTTTGCTGTTAATTGCCACTATACCTGTCTCGGAGTGGAGTACTTTTTCATTGCTTTCCAGCCAAGTGTCTTACTCATGCTGTTCCTGGCAGGATCTGCTGTACGTGTTTCATTATTTCTTGTGGCCACATTCTAATTTAAAGTTCATTGTCCCTGACCGTGCTTGAAAAAGCTCTGCTGCTTTCTCCCTGCAATAGCTAGCAGCAGATAATGATTTTTATCCCTTAGATTTTCTTTGTTTGTAGCTTTTGTCTTGCTTGTAACAGAACTCCAATCAATCTCATCTCGCTAGTTAGCCACTAGCGATACTTTAAAATCATCTCTCATCATCTGTTTCTACTTCCTTCTACCTCCAGGGGAGCTTTAAAACATTCAGAGAAATATTTAAGCACTAGTACCACTATTTTATCCTTCTAGATTTGCAGGTACCCTGACTGGCATTTCAGCCAGACCACTTGTTTTATGACCAAGGATGTCAAGTGTACGCATCAGTTCTGGCAGCTATTACATAAACATCAAGAGGCACAACTGTCTTGTACAAAACCAGGACAAACGAATGTTCTGGCAGCTTTTTAAAGAAACCTTCAATTTTCCCAAGCAGTGCTTAAATCCAGGGTTACCGTATAAGTAAAACTGAGAATAATGAGCATAGCTTCTTTTCTGTCCAAGCCAAGTGACATAGCAGAAATGAGTTACAGAATAAAGATTTCCAGAAACAAGCCATGATGATATTTACAATGTGTTCTCTGTAACTATTAAAACGGTATTCTTTTATGTTAACCTGTATTTTAAATTTTTTAGTAAGTTTTAATCTGGCTCTGGTGTTGTATTCTGATGGCTAAATATTTTGCCCATGTGTATAAGAATACTGAACCACCTGTTTTCTGACTGTATCAGATGCTTTTGCATTCTTTGGAAGTTGAATTTCTGGAGTTAGCATATGTTTTTGGAAACAGCGATTTAAGGTATGCTGTGTCATAAATACTGATTATGCATGGTAGCGGTTTCCAGTAATAATCCTGGCTGTCGGTATTGGGTTTAATTCTATGTTTTGTTGCTGGTATCCTGTATTGATTCAGAAATGCCGTGAACACTTGTCTTCCTTAAGTTGGTTCCTCTATCTTCTTGTTCATGGTGCTGTTTCAAATGTCACAGCATTAAATTTCCCTTTTTTCAAAGGAAGCGAAATCCATTGGTGGCATGTTATTTTCAGAATGTCCTACCCTGCATATTTTGTACAGAAGATGACTTTGCATTCTAATTAAAAATTATTAGATTGCGCTACACTTAATTGTGTGTGACAGTAAACAAATTTCTTGTATATACAAAGATGATCAGCATTCTGTTGTAGACATCCTGTATTTAAAAAAAAAAAAAAAAAAAAAAAAAAAACACAACAAGAAAACCTACATCCCTCCCAGCCCCCCAAACAAAAAACAACCTTGTGCTCCCTGTCTGTAAAATGGATTTCAAAGGCAAGTGGTTCTACAGGATGTACGAGGATGGGAGAGAAAAATGGGTTGGAAAGGATAAAGGATGATTGTACAGTGATTTAAGCAGACTATTTCTTTTGGTTTTGCAGTAGTATTATTGACTCCACGGAGTACAGCCAGCCTCCAGGCTTCAGTGGCAGTTCTCAGGTAAGGTAATACATGTGTCTGCACACGGGGGAAAGGAGTAGCAGATGTGGAGGTTGGGGAGAGATTAAGAAAAACATAACACAATTCAGGGTGCCAGTGAACTGGCCTCTTGCTTTAACTGGTTATGAGGGCAAACTGCAGGGGATTGTCCCCCTCTGCTCTGCCCTGGTGATGCCCCACCTGCAGTGCTATGTCCAGGTCTGGGGTCCCCAGCACCAGAAGGATGTGGGGCTGTTAGAGTGGGTCCAGAGGAGGGCACAAAGATACTCAAGGGGCTGGAGCACCTCTCCTACAAAGAGAGGCTGAGAGATCTGGGGCTGCTCATCCTATAGGAGAAGGCTACAAGGAGACCTTATTGCAACCTTTCAGTCCTTTAAGGGGTCTTATATTAAAAAAAAAAAAAAAAAAGGGGGGGGGGGCGGGAAGGAGAGCAACTCTTTAGTCCATCAGATAACGACAAGGGGGAATGGTTTATAACCTAAAAGTATGGAGACTTAAATTTGAGGTTAGGAGGAAATTCTTCACTCAGAGGGAGGTGAGGCACTGGCACAGGTTGCCCTGAGAGGCTGTGGATGCCCCATCCCTGGAGGTGTTCAAGTCCAGGTTAGATGAGGCCCTGGGCAACCTGATCTAGTGGGTGGTGTCCCTGCCTATGGCAGGGGGTGGGGTTCGAACTGGGTGATCCTTGAGGTCCCTTCCAACCCGAGACATTCTATGATTTTAGCCTCAGAAATGACTGTTCATGATAATGAATGTTCATAGTAATGCAGACAAAGAAAATTAATCTAGTGTATTTAGATTGTGACTTAATTCCCAAAGCTGACTCTACCAAGGCAGAGGGGACATGTTTTGCTCTCCATCTCTTCAAGTCAGCAGTATTTTGGAAGGGATGTAAATTCCTCACCTTTTGCATTGACCTAAATAGTTTTGGATCAAATCTGACTTCTAATACAGGAACAGTTGTTCTCCAAACATACAGTTGTCTTGTAGTCTGTCATTGTTAGGGCCTTACAAACTGTACTAAGACTTCATATTGCAAAGGGCAAGAAGTTGAGCACATAATGAAGCAGTTTGGCAGGCAGCCTCTAAACTCGGTTCGACCTGCGTGGCCTAGCTCCAAACCCATGGCAGTGCTGTCAGTTGGGGGCAGATCAGCTGAGCTGTGAAGATCACACTGGTATCCAGCTCACTGCTTCAAAAGGGGTTTGGTTATAGAGAAGTTCTTATTTAGGCTGGTTGCTGGTTACATGCAAACTCATGTCTCTGGTGCTCTCTTGGTGGGCACACAAGTATTAAGCAACTAGCAAATTAACAGGTGCAAGTGCTGCTGGATCCTGTCTGACAGTAACTGATAGACCTGAATCTGGGGCTTTTTGCAGCTGTGTAACTAATTGGTCATGAGAAACTTTCCTATGTTAGCCTGTGGAAGGAAGTTTGTAGTTCCTGATACTGTGGTCTGTGAGGTTCTTGCTTGAATGAAGGATTGCAGCTCCACCATGCTCTAAAGGGCATGTAAATTCTCGGTGGGGGTTTTATGTTCGGGACTGATATGTTATAGTGTGTGTTTGTTCTCCGCTGGCACTACTTGCCTCGGTGCTTTAATTTTTCCTTTGAAGTGGAAAGAAATGGCATAGCTGTACTGCACAGAACAAACAACCTAGATTTTCTAGTCATTCCTGTGACAGTCTTATTTGTGAGAGTAATTTTTTGTCCTCAAATGCGATTTTTTGTCCTTGACAGTGCAAAGACTGTATTCTCCAGTGCAAATTTGCTAATCAAACTTTAATGTATGTTTGGATCGGGAGTTGAGAGAGAACTCTTAAGCCTTTCATTCAAAGGTAGTCTCATTTCAACAAGAGTTTACAGCGAAAAGTTATTTACAGTAAAAACAGTTCTAAGAATGTGAATTCAATTGTGTACTTTAAACTGTCAGTCACACCAGAAATCTTAGATTCAGTACAGCTGCAGTACACAGCCATGCTGGAATGGACAGCATATCGTGCTTTCCTGATATGATGACTCTTGGCATTGCTTGCAAATGTGTTCTTTAAGAAGAATTTATATATCACTGAGCTACAGGACAATTTTAAATAAACGGTGGACAAGTTGCATAGGTCCTGGGGAATCCTGCAGGTAGTATTTAGTTGCAGTACCTCTCGTTTTTGCTGGCAATCAGGAGCTTGTATACAGCTGTGAAGCTCTTTCTGTTTAAGAGGACTCCTTGGGGTGCCTACTGGAGTTCAGGCAGAAGAATAACTCTTGATAAGAGTAATCTTAACTAATGTTCTCAGCTGGAACAACCATAACAGGTTTCTTAGTTTCCATAACACAGTGAGCAGTTTTCTCTTATTTCCCATTATTTCTTCACTCCTGTTTCCTGGCATTGCTTAACAAGTAGCTGTGAAGCAGACTTGTTTGCTTAGAAGCTCATCACATGGTTTGGTTTTTAAAAAAAAAAAAAAAAAAAAAGTTGCTTAAAATCCTTAGCTGCTGAGCATCATGTCAAGATGGCTTAATGCAGATGGGTTCCCAGGACAGCTGGATCACTGGAGACCTGCTCCAGGGGGATTTTCCTCTGGAGACCAAGCAGCTGTGTGAAATGGCAGGCAAGCTGCTTCAAAACACGGGGGCTACCTCGGTGTGTACCGGACCCATCTAGCAGATTTAGGCTTGGGTTATATCACTCATCACGTTGCAGGCAGTTTGTCTTAACAAGACTGAAGTGCTTGCTGCTCAGCACTTGGAGTTGTTTTGAGCCCTTCGTGCTTCTGGTGTGCCGAGAGAGGCTGGAGCCCTCGCAGGCTGGTGCTCCAAATTAAGAGAGATGCCATAAGAGTGTTCCATTAAAGCTCTCTTAAAGCTGTTGAAGCTTTAGAAAATTGCAGTTAAAAGGTGTTGAGGTAGAAGTACTTCCCAGCGTTGGAGCTGTGTTTTGAGATTGGAGCTGCTTGCAAGAAGAAGCTGTTGAGCAGAGGCACAGTCAGTGTGTGGTTGTGAGTCATGATGCCAGCACATAGCTGGGGGCCTCGCACAGGAGCTGACATTTGGAGATCTTGTGGCTTGGGGTTTGCTTTCCTCCTTATAAGTTAAGATAGTTAAGATACTGTTCATACAGCTGTAAGAACTTCAGACTAGGTTATAAACTTAGTTAATCCTTGGTAGCTTTCTGGATGGTTGTAATGCATGCAGCCTGTTCTCCTGCATGGATTGAGGGGGAGTTAAGTCCTTCCTGGTGTGTGCTGGATGGGTTTTGTTAGTGCTGGTGAGTGGCACTACAGCCCCTGTGCACGTTCGGGGTGCTCACTAGGAAGCCTTCGTTATGGAGCTTGATGGTTCTTGGATCTTCTAGCGTTTCCTCATTAGCTCTGAGCAAGTGTGATGTGTGAGACTTTAACTAAAAGCAAGGTGCTCTTCATGCCTCTCCTGTAATAGAGGAATTTGTTCCTTTCACTAGCGATTACAGCAAGTACTTGGTTTTCTGGTTCTTCTTGGGGGAGAGGTGGTGGATGCAGTTTCAGTCCCTTGCTTCTGTCTCTCACTACTGCTGCTTACATAGATTGGGAAATGACTTTTATATTTCCAAGGACTTCTTTTCAACTAACCTTTGAACTTGATGGTGTCTTAGTGTATCTCTGCTTCATTTGCTTATTTTATAGTTACTGAGTTACTTTAAAAGAAATAATTTAGTAACTACCTCCTTAAAATAAACAACCCCTCTTTTCAAGCAGTTTTTCAGAGCTCTAGCAAGAATGCCCAAGTCCATGTGGTGTGAGAACTGGAAACTCCAGGGGTTGCTGCTATTCTGTGTATGAAGCTGAATTTGCAAAGATTCAGAAAACAAGTACTGTCAAAAAGCAGCTGCTTGTATGCACCCTGTAACTTGACAATATGAGACTCTAAGCATAACTGTTGATAGTAATAAGAGATTTATTGTCACTGTAAACTTTTTAACTAGCCAGATATAATCTATAAACTGTTTGCAATTTATTAAAATCTACTGAAATAGAACCCAGGCCTGGCTTTACTTTTCTGAAGAAGGTTCTCTCCTCCATTCAGACCAAAAAGCAGCCCTGGTATAACAGCACGCTAGCCTCACGACGGAAGCGGCTCACGGCTCACTTTGAGGACCTAGAGCAGTGCTATTTTTCCACAAGGATGACACGTGTCTCAGGTGAGTTCTTGCTCAGTATTCAGCTCCTGACATTAGTTAACTTCTACAGTCCTAGTCTGCAGAAAAGAGAGAGCAGCCTTTACCTTTCCCCTGCCTGGGAATTTTGCTCTGCATATTTGTGTATAACTCAAATAATCCCACCTAGGTTTTTGACTGATCTTTGAGGTTTTTAAGCTTATAAAACGATTCCATCATTTAGGAGGGAGTTGTATATTGTGCTGTAATGCTGTACTGTGAAAGGGCATAATGTGTAACAAACAACTTCACCGATGCTTGTCCTGAAGATGTGAATGCTTGAAAGCAGTGCCTGGGTAGCCTTTCTACTAGGTGTGGTATAAACGCAGCAGTTAAAACGCAGCAGTAAAAACAAGTTGATAAATGCTTACATATTTAACAGGCAATATGACACTTGCATGTTGTCTAGATCATGAGTCTTGGTTAAAAAATGGCTTGAAGCATACAAGCTGAGTGTGCAGGCATGTCATTATCCCATGGGGCACACCTTAGATTTAATACTTGTTTTGTAGAATTAAAAGCTGTTTTCACAGTTGCCTAGATTGCCTCATTCATAATTGAGTAACAGTGTGACAGCAGCTAGAGTAATTGTTACATAGAGGATGGATGGTTCTTAATTACATAAGAAGATTCTCCTCAGAAATGAATGGGTCAAATGAATGCCTCTTGAGGGAGAGGAGGGTTGTTCTCTGGCTCCCCTGGGGAAGAAGCAAGCTTTGGGGGGAAGTTCTGTATGATGAGCTGTGGCACGCAAGAGATCTGCCACACCAGGCTCTGAGCCTCAGCTTATACAAAGAAGGGCAGAGCGCAAGAATGAGTGGGGAGCCACCAGGGATGAGAGAAACCTCAAAGGCTTAAGAGGGAACCAGGCAGAGGTTGCTGCGGCAGAATATCTTCCCTCAGCCTTGGAAGGCAAGGATCAACCTCCAGAGGACGTATCAGCAAGCAAGCCAGGGCAGAAATTCCTGCTGTTCTCCTCTGTGGATTTAGTTTGAGTTTTATCCACTTCAAAATCATCAAGGTCTTATTTCTTTTTTCATTTTTTTTTTTTAAATAGCCTTTATTTTTAAAGGCTACCAGACATTTTAGGGGAGCTCATACTTGGGTGAAAGACCTGGGCATATCTATTTCAGGGTGGTGCCTGGCTCAGGTCTTGTGCACAGCAGCATAACTTTAACAGAGTGTGACACACTGGGAGAGTGCTTCAGGAGCTGGAAGATTGGAGAAGCTGCTTGTGTATGACCAGCCTGTCTGCACTGAAGTGCTAGCAATGCTTTGCAGACTACAGCACTTCACAGATCACACTGAGATGCTTTCATACAGTGTTATCTGGGTGATGCATAACTGTGTTCATGTTAAAATAATACCTTTATTAACAGAGGATAACAAATGGGACTTTTCCCGGCATTCCCTTGTGGAAGGCATCCTTCTTCATAATTGGAACTATAAATATGAATGTGATGAAACTGTTTTATTTGTGTGTCAGCTGCACCAAGAGTGGAGGATTTGCAAGTGTGAGTTTTTCCCTAAATAAGGGATAACCTGTAATACTTAATTAGGTTTTCTTCTATTCGGAGTCATTCCTGCTTTTTGACACATTTTAAATAGGATTTAATGTGGCTATATGCTTTTTGCAAGATACATGTTTTTGCAGGAGATGCCTGAGAGCCTTCTACTAAGGAGTGGAGAAGTAATATAACTGTAATTATGAAATGGCCTTGCACTTTGACAGGGAAAATGTCTTGAGAAATAACACTTGGTTTTCCAGGCATAGATACAGAATAAATTATAGGAGGACTGTGTGCTTGATCTCAAAATATGGGAAATGGAAGAGTAGCAGCTATTTGCGCCTATTAAAGTGTCAAAGGAGGAGGAAGGAGTCTTTGAAAAATACTGACTGATGTTTACATACTTCTCAAGCTGTTTCCTGTAGCGGTCAGGTGCAGATGATTTAATTTAGAGCAGTACTTTGTTCATTTTGCCTATTTTGATCCATCTGACATGGGTAATGTACCCACAGCCAGGACCCTTAAACATGCTAATTACTGGCCTCCCCTGTTCCTTTATACAATCAAACATTAAACAGTGTGTGAGGGAGACTTCAAAATGCCTTATGACTGTGGAGCAGTATAATTATTTCTGATGGCAGGGAATTACCAAGGTGCAGAAAGTGATTATTCTGTTTTCCCACCAGAAATCATAGTTGAATTTTACCATTGAAACCTTGTTTTTCTTTTCACCCCACTATTTCCAAAGACTTCTAGGGAGTTGAGCTTTGTCACTTCCTTATGCTATTGATAAGGAACTGATAAGGATAACTAGAGCATGAATTCATGACTTCAGAGGCACAAGTGAGGAGTGTGCACGCTGCTGCTGCTGCAGTAGTCTAACAGAAGGCGAGGTGTGCAGTGCTGTGACTTGCATGCTGGCCTGCCTGTAAACTGAGGTGCTGTGTGTTAGTGATCACTGCTCTCAGCTTGGTCTCTTACACTATCGTGCAAAAAGACAACAGAAATGTAGCGTTAGAGGAAGAAAGGGGGAACTGCTGCAAATTCTGGGGATAGTTGCAAAGCCTGAGGGCTCTGTCTGGTGTTTGACTGCAGATGCATGATCACTTTCAGGAAAGCTGGCTTGTCCACAGGGCATTGCTGTAAGCTAGGAATTTTTCCTTATTTAGGAAATTCCAAATTTTAAAACGGTTTAAACAAAATTCCATTCGTACTGAGGAAAGTTAGGACTTGAGGTTGCAGGGAATAATTTTTAGTTATCTATACTGCAATTTAGTTTTAACTTTTGTAGCAAACTTCCATTTTCCACAGAATGTTTATCATCATTATTCAAGCTGGCTCAATTTCACCTTGTCTGCTGAAGGTCATAATTCCACAAAGCTTACAGCTCAGGGAGTCTTCTGGTTTCATGCTTGTCTCCCTTCTCCAGCCATGAAACAGCTCTCCCCTAGCTCTGTTGCTTTTGGAGTAACAAGAGAAATATTTTCTGCTAGAAGTATTTGGAATGTAATTGACACCAAATGTAGGCATATTGTAACTGAAGTACAATTCAGGGGAAAAGGAATATATTTTCACTTCCATTGAATGCTAGACATATTCTTTACGCTGCATGTTGATGTGCTTAAGGATTTTCTGTTAATAATCTTCATGGCCTACGGGCTTTGAATTTGACTAAAATAAGTGAGCTCATCTACCAGGAAAGCTGTATTTGTGATCACTAGGCGGATTCTCAATGCAGTAGGTTCACTGGAAAGACTTAATTTACACTCTGAAAATCCTGCTGCCTTCAGGGAATGCTAGAGGTGGGAAATAAAACCTGTTTTTGACCAAGAATCCTTCCCAAATAACAGGCAGATGTGGTGTCACATGAAGATATGCATTTTGATGATTGTTTGCTGCTGTGTTTATTCACCTTATTATTCTTCATCCTCCCCAACTCTGGTACCCCTCCCTAGATGACAGCAGAACCACAAGCCAGCTGGATGAGTTTCAGGAGTGTCTATCCAAGTTCACACGCTACAATTCTGTCCGCCCCCTGGCAACGCTGTCCTATGCTAGTGACCTCTACAATGGCTCCAGCATAGTCTCCAGGTAAGAAATACTGTGCCTCTAACAGCGCGTTTCATGGCAATACAGGCAGCTGAGGCCAAATTAATGACTTGTATTAAACAAGTTATGGTCTGTACACGTACAACGCTTGACTGTGGCTTCCTGAAATAGTTTGGCAGATGTATGGTTATCATTGATCTGTGAAGGCACTTGAGTACCACAGTACTATTTTCTTCCAGTTTGTATTCAAGACCAAGTGCGGAACCTTTGAGATGCTCATGAGCATCTGCAGCCTTTCTGGGAAGACATGAAGCCTGTTGTGGGCTCGGTGCTCTTCATGTTAGTATGGTTGCATTATAAGTGATACAAGTCTAGGATTTTAAGAAACACCTTTTTTTTTTTTTTGGAATTGGTAATGATGAATCCGTGCTGGTGTTAAATGGTGTTGGTGGAGCCAGTCATAATGGCAGGTAGTAAATAGCTGAGTTGTTTATAGCTGTGATTGCTTGACCTCTGCTAAGTGTTGAAAGCTGTTTACCGTGCTCAAACTAGTGAGGGGGTGGTTGTGGTGAAGCCAACTCAATAACTCTGCTCTTGCCAACGATATCTCTGCACCCTCTGCCACGTGGGATGGTCACATCCTGTGCACCACTGAAGTTCATCTGAGCCTGCAGTGGACCTGTTGAGACACCGAAGTTGGTGAAATGTTTAACAGGGTTAGTTTCTTCTAGTTTAATACCATGAACCAGCTCTCAAGCCTGAGAGAACACATGGGATGGGGAGAGGCTGGGACCTGCCAGCAGCCCTTACCTTCAGCTGGTTTCAGCAGCTGTGGAAGCATACCCTGAGGGATTTAATTAGTCTGTGGTAGCCTGTTTAGAGTTGTTGGTAGTGTCAGAAAAGATGATGCAATATATTAATTAGTATTTTTTTTCTATATGGCACGTATTCAGGACCCATTAGCTCTTCCCAGGCACATTTTACAAAATGAAATGCATTTGTTCACAGCAACCTTCTGATGAGGAGTGGTTGTATCATCCCTATTTTATAGGTAGGGAGCATGGGATCCGGAGTGGCCATACCTGAGGTCTTGAAAGAAACATTACAATAATATGATGAATTGAGCTTGGGCTTTCAGAGTCTAGATCTAATACCTTCCACTAGAGCAATTCAGACAGTGACAAAACAGCTTGAATATTTCTTGAAATACTACAAGAAATACGCATTACATGAAAAAATTGAAGCATGTGTAGCATAAAATATATATATTTTTAAAGCAGCATTGATCCCTTAACTACTGCAATATGTAGCAGGAATGTGTAATGTCCGACTTGTTCACAGAGGTCAGAACACAGTAATCACTGATCTGACGTATATTTAACCTGCACTGATTGGGTTCATGCTAGCTGCAATGAAATGCAGATGGGAATCTCACTGCAACATAGACAAACTTCCTTAGCTACCAACTTGAGCATGGATTGGATCTTGCTCCTTTGCCCTTTTCTCTCCTTGACATTCTGCAAGAACAGCATTTTTGTGGTATTTGGTTAGAAAATGCTGGAAGGGCAGTAAATCTCACTCTGGTTTTGAAGGTATTATAATTCTTGGGTGAAATATAGGTTTGAAAAGTATGTGTTTTATTGTTGTTAAAAATGAAGATACTTCAGGGCCTCCCTCCAAGCCAGCGCTAGAATCGGTAGTTATTTAATGTTCAGTGCATTTAACTCCAAAAAGCTTGGATTCCAACTTAATGTTCCTCCCTTGCTTGTACTTCTTATTAGAAGCATTCAATAAATTTTTAGTTGTTTTTAGTATGTGGGCTGAGTAAGAGTTCACATTAGAGTGTGTCCTTAAGTGCTTTGGTAAAGAAATGCTGCCGAATGTTCTGCTGCTGTAACTCTAGTTAGCTTCTGGCTAGCCAAACAGTTCCTTTAAAGTTTGAATTTGTTAATCAAGAATTTGTATATAATATGTGCTGTCCAACACATTCTGCTGTTCACTATTGTTCTTCATCCTAATTAGTAGGCTCAAGTTCAAAGAGAGCCTCTGAAAGTAATAAGTGAGGTGTGTGAGTCTTGGTGAGGGCAGCTTAGGATAATAAAAACTCACGGGTAACCACGGATGGGGTGAATTAATTACCAGGGTGCTTTAAAAAGATTTCTCACTGAGTGAAATGCTGTGAAAAGTTTTATTGTTTATAGGACCAGATAAACACATACATACACTGATTCCTAAATGTGCTCCTGGGCATTCTGTAGGAACCTTAAAATAAATGACAAAAAGGTGAGTCTTACTGGTTAGCTGTTGCTGTTGACAAAAATCTGTCCATACATAGCAAATAAGGTTTACAAATAAGGGATCATCAATAAAAAAAAAAAAAAAAAAAAAATCCAGCAAAAACACAAAAACAACCAAAACCCAATCACCTGTATTTTAAAGGGGATGTTTTAACTATATTTAGTAATCTAAGTGGGATTTATCTGAAGTTAAACTTCCTTGTATGTAATGTAGCTTTTTTAAATATATCAAATAAAGGGATATTATAAACTGACAGAATACAGGGGTGCTTGGTTTGCATTGCTTTAACGTGCACCGGGCTCTGAAAACTCCACTTGGCTTGAAGCTTAAGATATATTAACTCTGTGTGCGAAGGAAGTTGATGGAAACATGTTCCTTATCTGCAAAACCTAGTTTATTTATAAGGGAAATAAAACTGGATTTATGGGAAAGGAATGAAAAGTGTAATTAAAGACTGTTTATAAGCAGGCTGAAAAAGCCCCCCAGCTGAGCATTAGGAGTACTCTCCTGAGCCACTTGCTACAAGCATATTTATGAATGCCTGGACTACTGGAGGACTAATAAAAGATGATCAACAACCCCCTGCATGTTGTGTTACCTGGAAACATCCTGGTGAAGTACGAGGAAAGCTGCTGTTGCCTTTCAGGCTGACGAGGAGCCAGTGCTCCAGTGCTGGCGCTCCCCAGGCAGCATCCACACGGTGGCAGCCGGTGGTTGCAGTGCAGGGGGTGGGCAGCAGCCGGTCCCTAAGCTGCATCTTCCATCAGGGATTTGCTATTTTATTGAATAAGGTGCGTGCTGCAAGATGGGAAGCCGGGCCAGGCGTTCTTGCTTTGCTTAGAAGCAGGGCACATGCATGAGAATTGTAACCCTCCTCTTTAACCCGTACTTGCTTCAGGAAAGACCAACAGAGGATGAGCAGTGGAAATAAATGGGAAGATTTGCAGTGGCTAGTTGTTTGGTTTTGCTTCTGTTAACATCAGGGTGACTTTGAGCATGCTTTGCAGTATGAATGTGTGTATAGCTCAATATGCTAAATGTCTCTTCTACGCCCAGTTTTCCAAGCACAAAGTGTTTACATGGCTTTCCTGAGCATGTGAAGTTTTGCTAGAATTGGGCCAAGGAATAAATTTTGCATTTATTATGCCCCCAGACAGAGCAGTCGTGAGAGCTTAACTTCTCTTTTCTCCACTTACTGAGGCAGTAAATAGTAGAAGGCTTTCTTTTAAAGATGAGACCGTAAACTGCAGCGTTAGCATTACAATGATTTATGTAGAAAATTGCTTTAGCGCTGTCAGAGGCCTTCAGAGAATAATGTGGCAGTCTTTCATATTTCAAAAAAAAAATGAACAGAAAAATAGCAGGAAGGCTACAGCAAGATGTCTGTCTGAAATCTGGTTATCAGCAAGCTGGCTGTGCCTGCTGGAGTCCCCGTGTCTGGTGGAAACGGGGGTGCTTCTGTCCCAGAAGCCCTGAAGATTCTGGGGCAAATGGTATGTAGGTTTTCATAATTGCTTATACTTCAAATGCTTCTGGGCTAGTTTACCACTTCTCCAGAAGGTCTTAAAATGACATCCAAAGGGCTTTGTATACAAAGCTCTTTGGATACAGTCAAAGTACAGCCAAAGCTATATTTGCCTAGAGGCTTAGTTATTTACCTCATTAAAGCAAAAATAAAATATTTGGCTGCTGAAATCTCACTCATCAAGATATGGCTTTTACCTTTGGGGTCTGCTGGTTTTTTGATTTATTGTTTTATTACTTATTCTGTTGCCTCTAAGCAGTGTAGTGGATCTGAAGAGACCTTCCTGAGCATTCAAACAGTACAATTAAGCCACAGTTTCAAGGTTGTACTTTTTGTTTGTGTTGACCCTTTCAGTAACATGACCTGAAGTCCTTTCTTCAAAGGTGACATTAAAAGAAAAAAACCATTAGGAGGACATTTTCCGTCTATTCACTGAACCACTCTATTCTTTCATTCCCCTTTTTACTTCAGCTTACTTGCTCGTCCATATAAATTCTGAGATCTGTACTTAATAAGGTGCCTTTTAGTTCTGTATCTACCATAACAAGTCTCTTTTGCTTTTTTTTTTTTTTAATGCACTGTGCTGGCTGGGATTAGATGAGCGCTTTTATTAAGTTTGTGACCAGTGATGCCTCTATCTCGGTGGTAAAGATGAATGAAAGAAACGCGCAAGTGGGTTTATCCTTCACAGGATCACGTCTGAGTGCAATAGATGCTGAGGAGGTGAGAAATGAGGAGGGCTGAATTTTTCTTATAGCTTTTTCTAAGTCAATCATTTTTTGAAATGGGCTCTTATTTAAAGGTGGCAGTTCTAAACTGTGGATGGATCTGTCTTGGCTTGTTCTTCCGAACTGGAGAGAAGAGAAATGCTCAGGTAAAGCAACTTTAACTGCAGAGTGGCAGAGGATATGCGAAAAGTAATACCTGAACCTCGTCAGTGTTTGAGCCCTTCCTCTGGCTCTGTTATGTTACTTTGACTCACGTGAAGTTTTGGCCTCCAGACCAGAGGCTGTTTGGGGTTGAAGTGGAATTGTGTTTAATTTGAGCTGGGAAAAACAAAAGCAGCTTTTCTATTACTTTCTCTCCTCTTGAGCATAGAACTCACACATTTCCTAGTACAGGGCTGTGGTCTGGATCCTGTGAGCAGAAGCCGAATAAGATGTGTAACCAGCAGGAGGGTTACACAGGTGTCAGCTCCCAGCTCTGACTTCGGGGCAATCTCAGCTCAGCAATGTAACCCTCCTGGTCCTGAGGACAGCCCTGTATCCCAGAAGGGACTGTGAAACCCAAGGTGAACTTGCCAGGTCATATCTCCAGTCCTTGATGGAAAAAATAAACTTTCTGGTGCTTGTGTTGACATTGCAGAGAGTCAGAAGTCTGTTCTTACATCTGCATTTACTTTTAGGGATAAAATTTACATAATTTTAAATTGGGAAGCTAATGAATGAAAGTTCCATAGCCACCAGTGGGACGTTCTTTTCTCTAGTAATTTCAGACTATCTGGTAGTAAGACGATCTTTTTCCCATTAAGCTTTTAGTACTTCAAAGCTGTCTCCATCTGCAGATAATTAGATGGGTTTTTTAATTTAAATCAAATTTTATGAATTTTTATGAATAGTCTGAAAAAGTATTGAAGAGTCCTTGATCAATGTGGGAATCAGCTTTTAAACCAAATGTATTAAACAGAATGATTGTTCCTCATGATCTCTTCTATAATGTGGAGCAATTTCCTGCAGCTGATGCGAGCGGTTCTTGGGAGATGCTGCGTGGTGCCCCCTGGCTGCAGCCCTGTGCTGCTGAGCACTGGAGCAGACCTGAAGAGGTGGTGTTGGACTGCAGACCTCCCAGGGTCCCTTCCAGCCTGGATATCTTGTGTTGTGTCATTAACTAAAGCAACCTGTAGTTAAGTGCCATTTGTCAAGGCTTATAAATCAATTCTAAGCCTGTGGACTGTGGGCTTGCACTAAAGGCATGTGGTCAGCTTGTCGTGTTTGTGGCTTCCTGCTGAGCATCTTCTCTTTGAAGGAGAAGCCATGTCCTCCTGTGGCTCTGCCACCATGCAAAGTGAGGTTTGCTTCGTTGTACTTTGGGATGCCCCGCTTGAGAAGGGGTGTTAACTGGCAGAGGACCATTTATTCGAATGAGACCGGGCTCTTCAAGGACTGGCTCTGTAAAAGCGCAGGGATTGACAGCAGATGCTGTAGTGCAAAAACGTCCTCTGAGAGGTGGATATCCAGGATGGAGGCTGCTAGCATATGGAAGGCATGTACATCACTGTATCCCCCCCCCCCTTCCTGACTGCTCAGTCCAACAGGCTTTTCTATGATTTTCTGTGAGGCTGCAGGCAGCTGCCCTTCTGTTCCTGCTCCTGTCTGTGCAACAGGCAGCACTGCTGGCAGGCGATGGCTGTGATCTGACCTCAGAAATAGGACTTGCAGCCATGGAGGCTGTGGTTTTGCAGCATCTTCTGTGTGGAAAATGGCATTGACAAAGCCAAGGACAGATTTTTCATGAATTTCACAAACTTGCCTCCCCCCATTCTCAATTTTACAGCTTTCCATAACTGTTGAGTTGGATGCAGTGAGCCTCTGGGCTGATTGCTCGAGGAAACAAAGCCCATTGTTAATGGTGCAGGTGGTTTATTGGGGTCTCTTTTAATTTCTAGCCATACCTGTTGGAAATGCCTTGCTTTGGCAGCAGGTCATTACCTGAATAATTAGCACACCTTTAGATTTTTTTTTTTTGTTTTCCTTCCTTGATTAGGGGAGTTAGTTTGTTAAATGACAGGTTGGCGTGCGGAGATGTGTGGGGTGGTCTTTAACAGCTCAGAGAACCCTACCAGCAGTTCAGCCTGGAGAAGAGGCTTGAGCAAATGGTAATTAAAAATGGTTATTAATGTTGGCTCTAGTAATAAATACAGGGTGAGACAAGGATGCTTTGGATTCATGTGTTGCCTAAGTGTTGTAGAATCAGTTATGAAGTGATACTGATGGATATGATCTTGTAATCATACAAACAAGCATGTATATACCTATTTGTGTAAATGATGGCGGAAGTCAGGTTGACTTTTTCTGCATAAAACATAAATGAAGGATATTGGAGCCTGTGGAAGGACTGTGTTTTACAGTCCCAAGGCTGATGGATGTTTCTGATGCTGAACTCCTTTTTTTAATGTTTGTCCCACTGCCCCTTCAGCTGTGTTTGCAGCTGCGGTGCTCTGGTTTGGAGAAACAAAACCTTTGTTGGGGGCATAATAAATGTGGTGGCTTGGAAACAAGCTTGCAAGCTCTTGATTGGTTTTATGCTCAGAGAGGACTTGAATATCTATCAGAAGTGACTCAGTTTATGCCTACTTGATGGCATGATCCTGCTAGGATGGTACTGCTGTACAGACAACCTTTCAACTGGTCTGAGTTAGGCTTTGGTGTGGAAAAAGTTTTTTACTCTCTCAAACCTGCTTCGTATACAGCATGGGAAGAGGCTGCCAGCTTCCTTTCTGAAAGAGTTTCTCAAGCTTGAAAGCAGAACAGGTGAGTATGTTTGGAGACCTAAAGCCTCTTCTACCTTAATATTTTATGATGTTCAAGCTGTGCTTGTGCTACTGTCAGAGCTGTTAATAAGCTGGTAATATCAGCAAAGCTGGGGGAAAGGGAGGGTCCTGTTCTTCAAATAGGAATAGGTTACCTGAAATATTACAGCAGGCAGACCGACAATTTGGCTCAAATGTTAAATGGCATCATAAGAAAAAATGATAAACATTCTGCACTTAACCGTTGGCAATTTTTGGTTAACATTTGTCTACCCTAGCTTATTTAAAAATGGTGCTTTTGAAACAACTGAATCTAATCCTCATTAACTTGCACGGTAGTTGTCTGCAGTGACTTTGGCTCATTGTACTTCTGTGTATCTGGCATATAAACCCTGGGACTGTCGTCGTCTTCTCTTCAGCATGCAGAAGAGCATCGCCTGGCAGTAAAGTGGCTTTTTATCAATACGCTTTATGTTCAGTTGCTTGCAAAATTCAGTAGTTCCCTATAGGTTTTCTCATCATTAGTGCTAATTAAGCTAGGTTCCCCTGAATACTTATATGAATAAAACTTATTTAGTAGAATAGAATGTCCCTAGCTACACAGTCTCATAAAGTTAGAAGGGGTTTTGGGGTTGTATTTAGAGGAGATTAGTTTCAGGGTTGCTTCCCCACCAAAACAGAGGGGATCTTGGTTTTGAAAGCTGAGCTATTGCTGGAAGCAGCCTTTTTCATAGCATAGTGCATTCACTCTCTCATTGGGTTTAAAAAAGGAATAATTCTATTTCATCTAGTGATTTGAAAAAGCATGGAAGTAGCTATGTTGGTTTTGACTTCAGAACTGAGAGATGGAGCTAAACCTACCAAACCTCAATTTCAGTTTAATATTCTCCTTTAAATATACTGAGTGGATTGGAAGTATTGCTAAGTTGTCTCTGTTAGAACTGATGGCATTTCATTACACATAAAAGGATTTTTGAAAGCATGAAATAGTCTTAGAACTAGGTCTAATGACATTACTTAGTCAACTTGGTACCTTTTTATACCTTTCTTCAAACAGAGCAGAATAAAACTCTAGGCTACAGTGGCTGTGAGAAAGACGCTGGAAGTGTGACTGCAGCATGATTGGTGCAATAATGTCTTTGTGAGAGCTCAAGAGTTGAGGACTCACCTTCTCTGTGCAGTGCAGACTTAATAAACAGTGGTGTCTTTCCTTATTTGTTTCCCAGCTGATAGGAGTGGTTATGAGTAAAAGCTTATAATCAACACACAAAGAGCTGACATTCTGCTGGCTTATTGTCATGCTACAAAGAGGCTGCTGCTAAGCAAGCCTCTGTTTCCATCAGCTGCTTGAAGCCTGGAGGAGGTGCAGTGGCAGGTGTGGGTACCTGAGGTCCATTCAAAGAGCAGCTGGTGCTGCTGAATCTACAGCTGGAGTATCCCAAACTGCTCCAAGAAACGGGATCAAACTGAAATAGCTCAGGATCCTCTGTGCTGTTGATGGGGAGATGTGCTGTAACCAGCAACACAGGAGTCTGGGCTGTTGGCCAGCACCATGCCTTCTTGTGGGATGGTGAGGAGTGATACCACTGTAGGAGGGCTGCTGGCTTGCCCAGTTCTGCTACTGGGGCTCCAGCAGGCTTCTTCCGGATAGATGGGAAGAGATTCTCTTGGCTCCAGCAGAGGTAAAACTGAAGCTTTGGTGTATTCTCCATCTACTGCCCTGGTTCAGGTCCGGATCTACTTCATACTCTTTGTGGTAAGTTAACGGTGAATGCCTAACAGGGAAAAGAAAAAAGGGAACTCTCAGGCATGCAGCTCACAGCCCTCATGTTCTGTACTGCATGCGATTTTCCCAGGCTGTCTGCCTGCTGTTCTGGAGCTCCCAAGTGCTTCTGCCCATCCCTTTCTTGGTGCTACTCAGTTCATGGACACACCCGTGGTTTGGTCAGAGGGAAACATCTAATGGTATTTCTTCATAGAAAGTGATGTACTTAATCTTGGGCAGGAATGCTTACTTCCTAAAGCACTTTCCCTTTGCTAGAGGAGACCTAGATTAAAACTGAGATCTCTGAACAAGGGTTCAAATGGATGTTCAGCTTTTTTTCTAGAAAAGCACTATATCAAAGGGACTACAAGGTTGGGTATTTCTTCCAGTTCTTGCAGTCTGGCTGTAGGCAGAACAGAAATAACTGCAGGTACTGGGTGAGCTTCCTCACTGCTGGGGGTGAGGGAGTCCTTGGGGGTGGGAAGTAAATGGGAACTGTAGGTGTGCTCAGGGAATAGGAAGGCCTTCCCGAGTGACGGGGTTGTTTGCTTCTATGCGTCTCTTTACAAGTGGCAGGAAGTTTCTCCTGTTAGGACCAGCTGCCATTTGGGGCTGACAGACTTGTGCTCAGTTAGTGCTCGGTTAGCTCAGTTGTGTGTTCTCCTTCCCTTCGCTCCTCTTTCCCCCCTGGCTTTGTTTCTGCTGGGTCAGTTATGGAGCTGATGTTACTGAAATTGTCCTTTTCACTTGAACCTTGCACAGAACTTACCCATGTTCCTTTTTGAAAAGAGATCAGAATGAAAATAGTAGAAATGGTGGAAGCCCAAAACCGATTCCATCTGCAAGCTACTTTTGATTTAAAAAATAAATAAATAAAATAGTCTTGACCTGTGGCATAGGGGATGTGGAGACTTCCTATTTCACAAAAAGTGGCAAATGTTTGTGAAAGATAACCTCATTTTATACTTGATAACTCTTCCCCGCATTCAGACATCTTCGTGTCCTGTTGCCTGTTGGGAGGTGGAGGTTCCTGCGGTGTCCTCAGCACAGGTTTCTCCATGGCCTGGTAAGGAACATGCCAGGCAGCCTGCAGAATCCCCTAACCAAACATGGGGTTAGGTGAAGAGGATGCATCCAAATCACTGCTTGAAGCAAAAAAATGTACAGGCAGTAAATCTAACCTCTGCAACGAGTGGAATAGTCCTGGGCTGTTACTATATTTAGAGTGCTTTGTGCTCCACAGGTTGTCTTCTGGGATGTCTCATCCACCAAAATCAGTTCTTCGTCAGATCTCAATTAGTCTTGAATCTGATCCATTAAGAGGCCATAATTATGGTAGCTGAGACGTCTGTCAGATTTGTCCTCTAATCAAGCTAATTTTCTGATGATCTGGGGTCGTGTCTAACCCTGGTTGATGCGGTTCTTAAGGATGAAGATGTTTGCTGTGAGGGAATCAGTAAGTAGTGTCTCGTTTGGATAGCTAACTTGTCTGCCTGTACAGCAGTCTGCAGAACTGATGGGCCTTTCTTTAAGGGGGACTTCCTCAGATTTAGGGACTACAGTGGCCTGGCTGGGGTTGTGGTGTGCTGGCACAGCTGATTTAAAAAACCTCCCTTGCAGCACAGCAACTGGAATGGGGTGGGACATGGACTGATGGTGCTCTATGTCTGAGCTCACTGGCTCAGGACTTTGCCCAGTGACAGACTTCATTTAGATGGTGCTCTGCAGTAAGGAGTAACTGATGCAACTGTTGCTTTACAATTTAAAAAGAAAAACAATATTTTAGCCATGTACAGCTTTAGCATAATAGTCTTTTGATACTGAAACTTCATACACTCATACACTTTGTCTCGGTAACCTTTGCTTTTATATGTGACAAAACTTTGTCTTTGAGGTGATGAAGCACAAAATGAGTATTGTTAGAGCAGCTTCCTATGCCTGAACGTAGCTTTGTTTTTAAAACCACAAATTAGTATGCTAGTGCACACTTAGTGACACTAATTACATTGCCTTAAAATAAAAGTCTGCTGTAAAAACAGTCTCTCAGGCATGTGATGTTAATACGAATTTCTGTATTGGTCCCAGGTGCCAAACAGTCTGCAGTGGTGGTCACGATGTTGGACTGTTACCTATATTTATACTCTTTTGACTTCATTGTTTCTAAATGGATGTTGGAAGTAGGCGAACAGGCTCCAAGGAATAGGCTTGGGGATTGTTGAAGCGACAGAATATCCCTGAGAGGCTGAGGAGTGGGAGCATGAAGTGAGACTTTCAGGAAATGTAAGCAAAGAACAAACACTGCTGCTGTCACCCCACCTGTCTCTCGCTAGTTAATGTTTTCCCCAATTTAAAGAGAGCAATCTGTCCACATCCCCATTGATGTGGGGCCAAGGTAAGATGGCAAATGGGACTGGAGACGTAGAAGTAAAAATAGCCTGGTATTAGCTAGAAGTAGAATTGACAGGATTTGGTGTATTCAGTCTTAAATCGTATACAGTCCCATGGGAGGGACTGAATTGTATGCTCTGTGGAAGTGGCACCTTCTGCTGCCCTCAGTCTTGTTACCAAGTCAGGATTCATGACTAGTGGTGATTGTAGTGTGTGTGTAGTGGAAACAGTGTTCAGGGATTACCAGTGTCAGGTTCTCCCTGCCACCACCACCGTGCCATGCAGCAGCAAGGATTGGGTGACAGTGGTGGGACAAAGCAAACCTTTGTCTATGCCAAGTGAGTCTTCTGGCGACTGCTTGCTAGTTCTAGTATGAAGTGTTTCAACACCAGTTGTGCTGTCACCTGGTTTGTAAACACTATGGCTTTGTCAGCCTCACTTTTCCCCTCCCTCAGCCCTCTGTTAGCCAAAGCCAAGAGTTCAGCCTTTCTGGTGCCTCCCTTGTAAGGCAGCTGCTCTGTTCCTTTAATTATTCTGATTGCCCATCTGTATGCGTTCTCCAGCTCCAGTGTGTCCTCTGGGCATGTGGCAAACACAACCATCGGGATGCAAATGTAGCAAGGCTTTATACTGTGGTAAAAATGGGAAATACTCATTCTTCACTGGGTCCCCACAGGTCTGCCCTCAATGCCAAGCCGAGCTTCCAGACATGTTTCAGAAGCAATTTATTTCCTAATTCCATTTGTTAGCTACAAGTGCTCTCCAAGGTCATGGGTTTTAGAATTAAAATGAAGAAGTTGATTTATAATCTCAGATTGAGAATAAGGAAAAGCAGCAGAGAAATCAGAATTCTGGAGAGTGCCTTTGCTTTCCATATGAGGCTGGTTGCTTGACTTTGTAGGAAAAATAAAGCAGTGGCTCGGGAATTGGAGATGTCTGTCTTGTTTTCCCTAAAACAGGACAATTGGTTCCTTTCAATTTGATCTCTACAAGTAAATTCTGTAGCGCATTGATAAATCTTTTCAAAAAAGCTCAGCAGTTCTTGTGTCCCCAAAAGATTCCTTATAAAAATTCAGATAGTTGTTTGTCAGAAATGGAGTTCAAAAGCGTTGGCTTTAAAAAGGAGGGAGGAGGAAAAACCAATTGTTAATTGCTTCTAATGTGCACAGATTCGAGGAGCAAGGGTCACTGCTAGTCTGAAAGGAAACTGCAGTGGATGCTCAAATGCTTGAAGTATGGCTTACCTCCAGCACTTCCTTAAATATTGGAAATAACAGAAAATACTACAGCAGTTTCTTGGTTTTATTAGTTTTTCATGTTCTTTTAGCCTTCCTTCTAATAGTTTTTGAAGCTTGTTTTAAAGTATCTCCTTAGCTCATTAGAAAAATCAAACTATGGGTTTTTCCTTCTTGGGAAGGACAAATGAAGAAAACCATCAAGTTCATTAAACAAACATTGTTGCTGACATTGACTAACTTGTGACAGTGATGTGCCCTGTCTTTTTACCTGCGGCCCATGCTTTGCTGCCCTGCTGTGGCATCTTGGGCTTCCTTCCTTCCTTCTCTGTGCCAGCCAGGCAGTTGTACTCTTTTTCTCAGGGTAAGCCCATTCATGAGCTGCAGAAAGCAGCCACGTTCTTGGCCAGTTTGGGTATTTCTGGTGATGAGCTGTCTTAGCCCTCAGTGCAGAGGACAACCTGCAGTCTCTAGAGGTGGTTGCTTCAGGCTGGAGTTGAGGTGGGTTTATAGTCCACCTGCTCTCTCACATGCTTTGACTATATAAATGTGTCACCTGAAAACCAGGTTTCAAGAGTTAGCCCCATTGTGTCTGTTGGCAACAAATAAAACCAAGTTCTCTGAATTTCATACAGATAAATGTGTGTAAGCCAGTGTTATATTGAAACAAAAAGGCTTCAGACAGTAAGTGACAGGAATTCCATCGAGCTAGTTAAATGCAAATGAGCCCTGCTTAATACTAAACACGTTTAGAAGACTTGCAGGAAAAAGCATGGAAATAACTGTTACCATGCAAGTGGGCTGTTTGTCCTAATCCTGATCAGTCCAGGGGGAAGCAGAGCTTTGCAGATATTAGGAATGGTTTTGTATGGTAAATAATCTGCTCCATTAGTTGTTTAAACTGTTCGTATTTCTCTTTTTTGTAAACCACTTCCTAAAGGCTGACTGGCAGAGAAGTAGAAATGTTTTGTACGAGCGCTGTGTGCCATGCATTGTTTGTGGAGGGCAGGGCGCAATGCTGCGTGAGGTTGCTGTGCTGGGTTTGCCTGCCTTTCTCATGGCCGACGAACATCTGAGCAGGTGGTGGTTTATTTGTGCATCAGTTTTCTCCCTGCAGTGTCTTTGATACTGTTTGAAGGTCGCAGGTCTGGCAATCCGTTTCATTGGCTGATTCTTTTTATTAATTTTTTAATGGTATGTTAACTTTACTGACATATTGAAATACTCATTTGTTATGTCTACAGTATGTCTTTAGCATTAATTCAAATTTCTTATTTGGAGAAGCAAACCTACCCCAGGTGAGACAGTGTTCTGTTCTAATAACTTGGCTTTTTGCAAGACATGGTAATATATTATTTTTCTTCAGCAGAAGGATGAAGGTATAAATTGAACCCAAGTAGATGAATTGCTGCCATCAGTTTGGTTGTGCTCTACCTGAATCTACGGGGCAGTAAACAGGAGCCGAGACAGCAGTTCAATTAAGATTGTGATACAAGTAAATCCATTCTTTCGGTATATGGACTTTTGATTATAAAATTCTTCCATAGAGCAGAGTGAGCTGGCAAGACAAGACAGGCCTGAAAGGTGCTTTTGTCCTGCCTGTATAAAAAGTAATGGGGCTGACAGAGATCTGAGGAGGGGTGAAAGCAGCTTGCTGCTTTACTGCTTGCTTTGCCTCTCCCATTTTATATAAACAGGTGCATTCTTGCCTACTTTAATCCCCAGCCATTAGCACGTTCATTTTCTTTACCTTTTTCTGGGCTTGTGATTTGGCAGGCTTGGCCTGCCTAACTGACTTCTCCAGTAAACCCAGTCATGGTGGGGCTGTCTCCTGCTGCTGCTCTGGTGAATTTTAGGTTCTGGAGTTAAAAGGCCAAATTTCAAGCTGCTTCATTGAATTATTTTGTGTCATCAGACTGCATATCAACAGTCCTCTTCTGTGGTTTAAAAATAACTGGATAACTTGATCCTTTACGAGGATCTGAAAACTGGCAGTTGAATTTATCTTCCCTTGAAAGCATTGTAGTGCCTTCAGCTTCTCAGCTATTGCAAGGGGTAGTAAAACATGAGCTGCTGAAGCTGTGAGGGCAGCCTGAAGAGCCCCCTCTTTTAACTGGTTCGTTGCTTTCTGACTGTAGGAAGTTACCTTAAGTGCCTCAGCTCAGGATTTACAGGCTGTATGAATGTGAAAATCTGATCAGCCAAAGCTAGGTGTTCTCTGCTGTCATTCAGAACTTGCTGGCTGGTGCGCAAATGCCATGGCTTCTTGAAAAAGTTGTGGTAGGGACCGGTGAGATTGAAATTTTAATTACTGAGTGGGTAAGGCCCAAGAGGGATCTGTGGAAGTAGTAGAAGATTGCTTCGTCAAGAGATTTGAGAAGATCTGGCACCCCATCATAGCAACCTGGGGACTGAGGGCAAATGCTGCACCCAACCACTTTCTAGGAGTAGCACCAAATTTTTGATAGGTGTCTGCAGGCATCCCTCCTGCTGAACCTCAGGCTCCTTCAGAATAAGGAGCTACTTCTAGAAAGCAGGTTTACTTCTCTGGCTACTGGATGTTTAATGGATTTCTCTCGAGCCCTTGCAAGCTGTGAAAGTAGCAATGACGCGAGCTCTGTATAACCTGCTGCCTGCATCCCTCTCAGATGTGTGTCATGTACAACCCCAGGCTTTTCTCATTTGCAGCTTAACTTTGTTATGAGGTGACTGCTTTTACTTGCAACTTCATTGGTATCTATTACAAACTTGCCCTGCAGTTCAAGAAAGTAAGTGCCTATGTTTCCAGGAGCAACCCTAAGTGGAAGTCATAGTGTGCAAGTGTTTTACAGTATCGATGATATGCATTTTAGCCCTTTGTTGTTGCTTAGGGAATTTAGAGGGCTTTTTTCTACAAGTACTGATTTACTCTGCATTGACACTTACAGTTCACTAAGCTGCTGTATACAAGAGCTAAGGGATGGAGCAATGCAACCAAAAGAAATTAATTGGCAGTTATCCCATAGCATCTTGTTTTCAAAGACCATACAGCTGAATTTTAAGCATGTTTCCAGGGTGAGCTGTCAGCTTTGATGTTCAGGTGCTGTATAATGTAGCTGGTGTAGTTGAACTGTAAAAACTTCTAGAGCACCTGAACAAAAGTTAATTTGTAAATCAAAATGTATGTGCACTTGGAGGGGATTAGAAGATGGTGCCTGAGAGCAAGAAAACTGTTTGCCAGACCTTTCTAAGGTGCTCTGAATGGGGTCTTTGCTAACTGCACTCTTCAAAAGGATCATGATCGTCAGCTCTGCCAAACTGAAGGTTCAGATGGTAAAATACCCTGCTGCTAAGTGCATGTCTTGTGTGGCATGGTTCTCAATCTGTGCTTTTTTTTCCCTAGTATTGAGTTTGACCGAGACTGTGACTACTTTGCCATTGCTGGGGTGACAAAGAAGATTAAAGTCTATGAGTATGGTACAGTCATTCAGGATGCAGTGGATATTCACTACCCTGAGAATGAAATGACCTGTAATTCCAAAATCAGGTAGGTGTTGACTTTGCATTTACACTCGAATCACCTTTTTTATTTTGTCTAGTGGCTGTTTTGCTTTCTTCATTCATTTCAGTAATGTTTGGCAGGGAAGGGAAGGGTGGAAAGCAGGAGCTGGTAGAGAGCTTGCTTCAAGTTCTGAGTGGGACAAGGTGGTGGTGGCACAAAGGATTGGGTATGCCAGGCTCATCCAAGGGAACAGCAGGCCCAGGTGTTCAGGCAGTAAGAGGGGCATATGGTAGTGAACTGTCTTCATGTTCCTTGTAAATGCTCTTGGATACGCACTTGGTTAAAAGCAGAGTAAAACCAGAGTAGTGGATCTGCTACAGGTAATGACTGAGCTTATCTAAAGATAACTTTTGTCCCTGGCTCTTCATAAGAGCCACCAGTTCTTTCATGCTCTGTTCATTTTGTTGACTGGATCCTTTCCATTGTGCTAAGAAGCTGCTAGTCCTCAAGAAACATGCCTCATGTGCACCTTCTGCCGATGAATTTATATCTGCTTGAAGTAGTGTTTGAGCCTCCTTATGTTGAGCTTTTGGGAAAAGACTTTGCTTGATTTTTGGCTTTGTGCTTCTATCGTTAACTGTCAACCAGATCTCTAATCTTTTTAGATGATTCAAGTCAAAGAAATTATAGACCACCCCAGAATTTCAATTGAAAGAATCCAACTAATGTAACTTAAAAAAAGGCCTAATTCAAAAATTCAGTTACAGTTCAAAGGTAAATAATATAAGCAATCAAACCAATCCCGTGCTATAAGAGAAAACTTCAGCACTCCTGAACTCGTTTGTTTTTACACAGTACTCTACATTTTTAAAACAGTAAAGCACCTGCAAAAGAGTAGGCAACAGATTTATGTAAGTCCAGCTTCTACTAAAATAAAATGGTGTACAACAAGAATAATAATGTTTGCAAGTCTGCTTTATAGCATAAAAGAATAATTTTGTACCTGATATGTTCCATAAGATAGATAAGTCACGCTTCTGTTGGTTATGTTGATTATTGTATATGTGTATTTTATGGAGGAGAAGATGTAAATACAACTACTTAGGGACTAGCTTTCCAGATTTCTCTATTTGAGTGAAGGTGTTCATTATGGACTAGGCAGCATACAAATGTAATAGGCTCTCTCCCTGTGCACCTGTGTTTGTATACAGTATGCATTTATTTAAATGCACCCTTTTGCTTAGAATGAGCCTTTTCTAATCAACTACTGGCTTTCTTCATTCTTGCCTGCTCTCTTTTCATGACATTGGTATTTATGCCAGTCTCTTTCAACTGTCTTTTTCCCCCCTCTGATTTATTGCCTGTGAGGAGATGGACATAAACAGTACGAGAGGAACTTGTATTGATAAGCCATATTGCTGTTGGAGATTGTTTTGCTGGACTTGTGAAACGCTCTGCTTTTTTTTTGGAGCAAATATAGTCAGTTCATGCTGCTCAGCTCCGTTATTCTGAAGAGAAGAGCAGAATAATGGAACAATCTTGCAGTTGATTAATACCTCTTGCCTTAATTAGAAAGGGAAAATATGAACTCCGTATTTCCTTCTGAGTCTACTTCCGAACTTGCTGCTTCACATTTGATAGGAATCTGCCCCGACAGCCCTGCCAGGCGTTAGGTAATTGTTTGTTCTGCCTTTCCCGGCAGTCACTGGTGCGTAGAGCTGCATCACCGCATCCAGTGATGTTACTCCTGTCAGCTTTGCGCTCCAGACAAGACACTGCTTGCGTTCAACACTTCTCTTTCTCAAATTCTATGCACATATATATAAAAATATACGATGATGCTAAATGTATTGTCCTCTGACAGCCTGCCTCAGCGGAGGTGGACAAGGTCCTCTTCGTTTCCTTGCTCTAGTTTCGCTCATTGGTCCCAGGAAATGCTTTTTTTCTTTTTCTTTCCCATTGGCACCTTCACATTATATCAGCCTTCCTTCTGCATGTGGGTGCTCTTGGTTTTGACAAATAAAGTGAGGCTGTCACTCAAATGCATCCTTGCTATATCCATTAGCTGTGCTGCCAGTCACTGGTCCTGTGGCTCGCTGTCACAGTGTAAAAGAGTATAATAATTTGCTATTCTGAGGTGGCATAGCTTGAGGGAAAACTTATATAGGAAGACAGTAATTGTGTTAGAGAATATTGCAGTATGCTGAAAATGTGCCTGGGTTGTAGTAAAAACCAAACAAGTGGAGCCTGCTTGTAGAAAGCCTTGGCTTAAAGCTGTTTGATCTTAATTCGGGTGGCAGTACGGGATCTTCCAAAGGCTTATTCTGACTACTTGCTAGTGCCCTTTCTGATGCCAGGGACAGGTGTATTCTTGTAGTGCTATGTGGGTGGTACATCTCTTGCCCGCTATCTCTTGGGGATTCTGCTGAAGATCTTGGTTGGATTTTTGGACCTTGGTTGGACCCCGGCATGCTGCCATTCAAAAACCCATTTGTCGTAGGGTTGCCTTGTGGAAAGCTTCGAGTTCTCGGCTGTTTTTAGGAGGCCATTTAGAAAGCAAATAAAATGAGCTTGCTCAAGACAGTGTTAGCTGCTGGTGTGGTGCTCTACAGACAGCTGAGGATGTTCAGCCTGTCCCGGGCACGTCCTGCAGAGACGTGGGGACAGCACACATCTGGGATCTGGTGATGTGCTCTGTCATAGCTGGCATGTGACAGCAGCACGGCTTGTAGGGTCCCTTCCCCTCTCTGCAGGCGGCTTTGCTTTCCTGACAGACGTCAGGGGATGCTCGCCCTGCGTGGATCCTGGGTAACCTCGTTCCAGGCGGTGATGCTGGAGCACGAGGCGCTACTGCTTACGTCGGTGACACGACTGTCGGGGGAGCAGTGGCACTGAGGGATGTCTGTGAGAGCACTGGAGGGCTGGGAGCAAGCCCGCTGTCCTGATGCAGCTGTGGGGAAGCCCTTGCCCGGCCACCACTGGCACCAGCCCAGCACGGAGCCTGCTGCAGGCTCTGGTTTTGCACAGGCAGTGCTGGGCTGCAGGCTTGCCTGGAGCTGTATCCGAGCCTTTCTTCCTCTTTTCCAGCCCCCTCTCTACACCCACCAGCTTCTTAAATACCTTCCTTTTTCATCATCTGCTGAGCTTTCTGATCTTTATTTTTAAGAATGGGGAGGAAGTTGGTGTGTCAGTGTTCTGGTAAATGCGCGCCACGTCCCCTGGGGATGACAGAGGCAGAAGCTTCCAGGAAAAACACAAGCTGACACACAAATCCTCATAAAAATCCCATTTACAGATTCATAGCTTCAGCGCAAGAAGCAAATCCTGGCATTGTGTAGGAGCTATAAACAGCACCCTGTGAGCTAATTGTGATTTGCGGCGTCCCTGGCAGTGGCAGGCGATAATCTGCAGCTCCCCCCCACCCCAGAGCAGGGGGTGGTAGGGGAAAAGAGGGACAGGGTGAACAGCGAGCTGCTGCTCTCCTGGGATTTATTCAAGAAGCAGAATTGTTGCTTTACCATAGGTTGCAGGAGGGGGGAAAAAAAACAAACACAAAAACAGGAAAGCTAGTGTTCAGGTAAAAGAAATAAGCTTTAGGCCTTGTTAATCTATAATAGGTGATGTGCAAGTGTGGTTAGGTAAACACGCCTTTGAAATACGTGTTTAATATTCTGCATGCCCACTGCTGTGTGTTTGCAGCACCTGTACTTCAGTGATAGATGTTACCCAAACCTCCCAAATCAGCTGCATCTGTTTAGTCGACTGCAGTAAAAGCAAAGCATCAGAAGGTCTCTTTTTTAGCAGGCTGCTAGTATTTTATTGTTCTCATTTTTTGGTGTCAGTAAATCAAACGTATGATTGCTCTAGCCTAATAGCAGTTCATGGGCACGTTGCTGTCAGGTTTTAAAATGTCACTCGCTTCCCAAAATTAAGTTTTAAATTAGTCAACAACTCAGCATGGCGCTCTTCAGTTCGGTCTGCTGTTTGGAGAGGTATGAACTCTTTATGCTGAAAAACTTCACAAATGGTTGTTGGACGTCTGTATTTCCACTGCAGAAAACATATAACACTAAACAGGCTATAAAAAGTATGCACTCAACTTCTATTAATTCCAGTTTCCAGAGTAGCTGCCTCATTTTGGAGTGAAATGAAGTAGTCGTTCTGCAGAACTATTCCTCTTAAACCTACAAAACACTTCCTTTGGATTGATTAGGGGGAAAAAAAAATGTCCTTAAACACTTGTTGTGATGGTGTAATTCTGCATGTCTCTGAAGTATTTGGTTAGCATTGCTACATGGATGCTCCTTGCCAGTAATGGATTATTCCCTTAAAAGCATTTCTGTTGTAAAATGACTGGGCATCAGTTGACTCATAGTAATAGACTGGATCCCAAGCGTTTGGCACTCAGAAGCACATCAGACCACAGCAGTTCTATGCCTTATTAAAAGCTTTAACTCTGTTTAGGTCACTTGCCAGAGGGGCTGTTGACACCTGCTAACTTGATCCTGGATTTGAGACCTTTCAGCCATAAAAGCATTGGTTCATGGAAGGAACAGCAGCATGACTGACAGCACTAACTGAGCCAGCCCCCTCGTGTCACTGAATGAGATGAACAGAAATCTTCCTGGGGTCGGGATTTCCGTGTGTCCAGATCTGATGATGAGGTTAGGAGAATGAGAGCTAATCACCCACTGCTGAAACAGTGAGACCTGCTTGTAGCGTTTTTCCCAGCTAATCTCCTAGGAAATAAAGCTGCCAGAAATTAGAGCAAGGTAGATGGCTGGGGTGCAGCTGTTGCACTGTTTCTGGATTGAAGAACAAAACAAAAACTGAAAAGGATGGTTACTAGTGTTTAAAATAACAGCTGACCTTGCATAACCCCTTTTCATTATGCAACAACCCCTTTTTATTATGCATTGTCTCAACCTTAGGTAACTATCTCTTGTATCATACCTCACAGCATCCATATTTCATTTTTTTTTTTTTTAACCCTGTGTGTGGCTGCAGGTTGTCTGCAAAAGGTTGTTTTTACGTGCTCTGGGGTTTTGGTGCTTAATTCATCTGAGGACTGAGGAAGCTGCATTTTTGGTCCATCTCCCTTCACCTTTTCCTTTCCCTGTCTCCATCTTGCTTACCTATATACTTCTGAGTCTTACCCAATTTGTTACCCATGATAACACCTTACTAAAGCACCAGAAGATAAAGGCTTTGCAGGTTTCATCAAAATCCCCCATGTTGGGCGAGGAAGAGAGATCTGTGCCCCCACAGAAGGGAACACTGCAGTACCATCCAGACCTCTGTACATCCCAGAGAAGCCCCATTAAAGAGAGACACTGCAATGTCCCAGCCACAGGACAGCTGTTTTTTTATTCAGCTCTGTACTGTCACAGATGCCAGAGAATACAACCATGGGGCAGTCAGGGTAGGGGTGTGCAGAACAGCTTGTTTTTCATTTTAATAGGGCGAATGATCAGGTAAGTGTCCTTTACCTGGAGAGGGAGCCCCCCTCTGTCTGATCCAACCCTGAATTGTGCTCTACAAAAAGTTACTTTTGAGGCTTTAACTTATAAAGAAGCTTAAGTACTGCAGTGTCAGGGAGAATGTTTCTAATTTCAGACTTTGCAGAGAGTCAGGTGATGAGGGAAGAATTAAAGCAGAGAGGTGGAACAGGATTGGTTTTGTCTTATTATGATCCTTTAATCATATTCCTTAAAAATGAAAGATTTATGGTGTGTGTGACTTAAAAGGTGTTAATTGAACCACTTAGTCGCTGCAAATCCCCAAACATTTTTCACCTGTCAGTTCCCATTTTCCCTGTCTCACTCTACCTACAAATGCTTTCCAAGTGAGCATTAACCCCTTGTTAGCACCAGCAGGCTTAGGTGGTGCAGAACACACAGCCTGCTCTTCGCTGCGCTAAGTCTAATAAATGTGCTTTTGGGCACAGAAAGCCTTCATTTTTCTCCATCGGTATCGATTGATCTGATAACATATTACTTCTCCCTATAAACTTGACATTACTTACATCCTTAGATCTAGCACGTCTCAGACAGCACTGTTACACTGTAGGGTTTTTTTTTTTTTTTTTACACACTTAATAGTTCTGAATTTTCATCATTAGGGCTGACTTTTTTTTTTTTTTTTTCAAGATCCAGTGATACTATTACCCTCTGCATAGTTTATTTTGCATTTCCTAGCTCTCTCTTGCAGGTCAGACAGGGCTCTTGTGTTCCCCTAGCACAGATCCCCTAACCAGCCAGGCACCAGCACATCTCCCCTTCTCTCCACCTGCCTGATGTGCTCTCACTGCTGTCTGGATAGAGGAGTGCATTCTCTGGGACTTGGCCCTGTGCTGTATTCTGTCTGCTCATCTATGGCTGAACTTCGGTATTTCTTTCTTCAGCTGTCTCCTTGAAGCCCTGACTCAAGTGGAGGTGAGGCGTCAGGGGAAAAGCTTTAAGCAGATAAATGTCTAGTGCATTGTTTACCCCCGCTATTACTTGGAGGCTGCTCCCAGCCCAGGGCCTCGTGCTGTAGCTGTAGAGCTCTGAACCACTTCTCCTTCCATCAGTGGTCAGCTGTCCTACGTATGGGACGGAGGCTGCAGATGTCAGGTGTGGTTATCTCTTATCTCTGGACTGCTGCAGCCTTCATCTCCTAATCTCCTAGTCCTGGTGAGCAGTGCCTGCCAGCTGCACCTGTCCTCAGGGAGCCCCCTGAGCCTCTGAGCGAGGCTTCCAGTAAATGGCAGACTCAAGACCTGCTTTTCTGTGGGCACCTGAAGGTGGTAGCATCAACATAGTGATGCGTTCCTGGTGATCCTAGTGCTAACTCTAGGGACAACCTTGAACTTGCAAGGTGAGGTGACACTAACCCTTTCTAATTAATGACTTATTCTGGAAGATGTGAAACCAGGAGAAGCACTACCTAAACTGTGTCACCTCAGCTCTCTTCAGCTGATGGTACAAGGTAAAGATTTTATTGGGTAAGTAAAACTTTCAAACTTCTGAAAGCAAAGCTTTAAAAACAATAGAGGCTGTTAGGAGAAAGCAGTGTGCAAGTATGTGAGCTGTAGGGAGGTGTGGGCACAGGCAGAAGTGCGGCCGTTTCCATAAAGCAAGCTTCCCAAGATGCATGGGGGAAGGAAGGTCCTGAAATCATTTTCCAGGCATCACGCAGTGGTGCGGGAGACTTGTGGGAAAATGGGACTGTTGGATGACTTGGTCTTGTGTTTTAAGTTGGAGTAACTTTTACAGACAGAGCATGTCAGAGCTGGAAGTCTTTTTGGATTACCCGGTGAAGTTTCCCGTTGATACGAGCACCAACAGTGCGTTATTTTTTTCACACATCTCTTCAAATATCTCTCTTCAAATTTCTCTTAGAAACCAGCTGAGTTTCTTGCCTCCCATTACTCAGCTGCTCCAGAACATCAAAGAAACTTGTTTGTGCCACAGCAATGTAGCAATCAGTTGTGACTGCAGTTGGTGTTCATAGTCTCCCTGTAATTACAAAGTTATATTCATGCCCCGGTAAGCTAGAGCATGGTCAGGAATAGGACACCAGAGTTGCTTGTAGTTATTCAGCTAATCAAAGAACAGTAGTGCTTATATTTTTAAACTGCCTTAACAAAGGAAAAGGATTTTCCCCTCTGCAAGTGCCTGACTCCTAAGGAAAACAGGATGCAAGTGTTTAGTGGAACCAAGAATTTGCCAAGGTGAAAATGCTCCTTAGGGATTCCATGTATCTACATCGGACTTCAAAGCGTGGCTGCACTAATCGAAGGATTACTAAAAAGTTACAGGAACGTGGACTTCCAGCATTATTGTTGGTTAAAACTTGGCCTTAAGGCTGCCATAATCTAGTTAACTGTGTCAGAGCTGTTTGATGACCTGCGTGAATTGGCTCTGTCAGTTCAGTTTCTGCTACATGCATCACAGTTGATACCAACTGGCGTGCTTTTGTGCCAGATGGTCCAAAAATTGGTGAACAAGTATTACAAATTTGCTTACCTCTGTCAGATTTTCAGGAGGCAGAGTGGAGGCATAGTGCCAGAACAGTCTGAATGTGACTTGGCAGTATTGTTGCGCTTGTTTTGTCTGCTAGCAGTTAGAGTTTGTCAGTGGAATTGTCGCTTAGTTTTACATAGCCACTTAATTCAGTTTAAAATATAAGCCAAGCAATATCCTTCCTGGTAAGAAACATCTCCTAAACTGCTGTTCCCTTCTGAATTGGAAGGGGCTTCCCCCCATGTGCAGATAGCTGAAAGTACTTTGTCAGAAGTCACAGGCTTTCATTGTGCGTGTAGGTATGTGTTTGCTGTTGGGTGTATTGTAGGGAGAGGGGTTGGTTTGTCCTCCATGCAGCTATATGTTTTGCGTGTATAGCTTCTGCTAGGCAAGTAGTTATCCTTGTGGTAATGATAAAAGTAGTAGCTCTTGGCAAGAGACGAAGTCATCAAACCCTGAGCTCTGAGCTTTTTGTGGAATTCAAGCAGCAGAACAACAGCATTATTAGAGATGGATGTATCTTAAAATAAACAAAACCAACCAAATCCTAGTATTTCCTGTTGGAGCAACTGACATCACTCAAGCAAGTAAAGCTTTTCTTTTAGCTCATGGTGGAAGGTTTGCTATGTTTCCGGCGAGTTTTGGTTTTGGCACCTCTTAAATGTTTCAGTGAAGTGACTGACCAGATCATAGAATCATCTAGGTTGGAAAAGACATTCAAGATCATCCCTTGTTGAACATTGTGCAAAGAGACTGACATATTGCAAGCATGATTTTTTTGTTGTAAGGTGTGATTTAAGGTAAGACTGACTGTGTCTCTTTTTTTTAGCTGTATCAGCTGGAGTAGTTACCACAAGAACCTGCTAGCCAGCAGCGACTATGAAGGCACCGTCATCCTGTGGGATGGGTTCACAGGACAAAGATCCAAGGTCTACCAGGTAATGTACAGTCAGTGAGCAACACTTCCCCATGCTATAGACCGTGTCAGGGGAGCAGTGTTAGGGCTAAGATGCAGCTTTTTGTTCAGCAGTAGGCTTACAAGCTTCACAAGGCAAAATAGATTGTGCTTCTGTTTGGCAAATGGCTCATCCATACAGCTTTATGGAGCTGTAGTCCTCTGAAGGAGTCACCTATATCTTCTTGTTACAGGCATGAAATGGTTGATGTTTTCTTGCTGCTGCTCACAGGCAGGGAATCTGTACGGGGAGAAATGAGTTTCTTGAACTTCTGTCTTGCCTTTCTTTAGAAACCTCTCTTTCTCTCTCTGTACCTGTTCCACGTCTGTCTTTGTCAAAAGCCTTCTGTAAAATCCTGCAGTGATTTGCTGTTGCAGGTGCTTGTAAAGCAGAAGAGCAAGATGCAGGTGCAACTGGTAAGTCTGGCAGAAGGGACCAGTAGGCAGAAGGCTTCCTGATGGAGTTCTGTGCTCAGCAGAGCAGTGCGTGCGCAGAAGTGGACTGAGCTCAGCAGTGAGGCCTTGTGATCAGACCAAGGAGGCTGCTGGAAGAAAAGACAGCCCATTCAGGGAGAGGTTGGAAGTGCTGCAGGGTCTTCCATAGGTAGAATACTGCATTGAAAGTGGTCAGTGGCAATGAACTGCAGGCTAGCCTTCAGTTCTCCTTTCTTGACAGTTCAATTAAGTTTTAATTCCTACTTAAGGCTTTGTTTGTTCTTTTGTTGTGTTTTAGCCATTTACAATGCTTGTTTTCATTAATCCTCTGCGTATCTCAATTAAAAACAAATTATACTGGACAAAATCTTGTCTGTTTTCCTCACAAATGCCTTTTGCATTTCTTTAAGACTGAATAATGAGCCTGGATAGGACCAGCTGTTGCTTGTGTTAAAACAAACTAATTTTGTTTCTTTATCAGATCACTGGAATTTTTTGTATTTGGATTTACATAGTTAAAGGCATACACAGTGACATCTGCTTCACATGTATTAGAAATCCTTTAGTGACTTTATCCTGGTGAGCTTTTCATGTTATTGTCTTGCTGGCCTGTACAAAGATTTATTCAATGCAGTGGTTTGCTTCCACGTGGGATATGCCAGCATAGCAGATACAGCTCTTTTGTGTTTTGGGGAGGAGTAGGCTTATAAGTATGCATTTGGAAAAACAGGATTAGACACCAGAAGTTTTGCTTCCCAATTGAATAGGAAGGTAAGGATTTCCAGGACTTCCAGAGAAGAGGTGTTTGGAATGGCTTATGAACACGCATCTTAATCATTATAAGGAGATATAGCTGTGTTCTACTACAATAATTGGCAGCACGCAATGGAACAGCAGCTAAACTGTGCTGGGAAAACAGATCTTTAACATTTATTTCCTGAACTCAATATTGCTTCAAGATTTAAAAACAAAAGTAAAAATAAACAAAAATAAAAACTGGTTTTAGCTTTCAAAATTGCTGTTCTGCTGTTGTTTTCTTTCATGGCATGTCTGGCATGCCATACAAGCATTGGTCTGTCTGGGAGAAAAGGCTTTACTTGAGAAACTGCTAAATATACTAAAGTTTTCTGGCCAGGAATCTCCTGATGATTTATACCAAACAGCATGCATTTTTCTTTTACTATTTTATCAGATTACAACTCACTACCATGCAATATTTTTTTTCTCTAAACAGGAACATGAAAAAAGGTGCTGGAGTGTTGACTTTAACTTGATGGACCCAAAACTATTGGCTTCAGGCTCTGATGATGCAAAAGGTATTTTTTTTTTTCCCCATCTCTGTGCAGAAGGCTTGTGCTTTGTGTATTCCCTTTGAGGCATAAAAATGTGATATTTCAAGTAGCTGATTCCTCAGCTGCCTTCGATATTGTACTTGATGTGGTAATGTGTCAAGATATTCCCAAACTGTTCAGAACTTAGAGAAAGAGAGGCTTTGTTTGGATTAAGATTTCTTGGTATGATGTTCACAATTCTCAGGTAGTATGCTCTCTAGCATTTTCCAAATCACTAAACAAAGCAAAATGTGTTTTAACATTAGTTAAGCTTGTTGAGTTAAAGCCTTGGGGCCTTTTAAAAGAGCAGCGTGTATTTGTATTTCACAAATTCAGTTTTCGGTGAAAAAGCAGAAGTTAAACAGCAGAAGGCATATTTTTACCTGTATTTCTCAATGTTAAAGATTGTGCGTGGTAGGAAGCCTCTTGCTTTCATGATGTGCAGGGTGTTTCTAAGTTTAATGGAGCTGGGCCGTGGACTGAATGGGAGCGCTGGGACAAGCTCTCAACTTCTGTGCTCCAGGGCCCATTTGTCGAAGGGCTTTTGGAGATCCTTTAAGGGAGCCTTTTCCCAACATACTGGTAGGAAAATCTTCCTTTCCTAAGAAGCTGTAGGAAACTAATAAAGACAGCACTGAAGAATACGTAACGTTCTTCATCCCTAATGAACAAGATTTCATCTGTAATGTGTTTACAAGATCAAATTTAGTTATTAAGCAGCAGGAGCTGTAGAGTCCCTTTCATAGTCCTTGGGGATGAGCTCTCCTAGATGGGCTAATACAGCTCTGGACAGAGCTGTTCATGGTCTGCTTTGAAATGATAAATTTTATATATCCATTAAACCTTGAAAACCTTTCTTGTGCAGAATGCTTTTAAATTCTGTTTCAAAAGAAAACTGCATTAGTATTCTTCAAATACATTTGACATTCTTCATGTCATTGGTAATTTCATTTACAGCATTGCTTTAATGATTATTTTATATTTAAGGTGCTTTTTAGATGTTTTTGATACACTTGCCTCCTTCTGGTTGAAGTGGAGAGTTTTCTCTGTGCTTAAATACAGTGAGTGAACATTCACCTTGTAAATTATCAGCCTTTCCATCGCTCTGCTCCCCCCCTCATGCTATGCATTTGAAAAAGCTTATCTTCCAGGTAGACACACACTTATTAGCATGTTAACAAGTTGTCCTGCAAAGCCAGCTGCAAGCAGAGCTCTTGTCTCTAGTTTAACAGTTCACTTTTTCAGTAATAGTTTCTAAAAGTGTAGTATTTCCTTAGAAATGACTGTAGCAGCGTTTGCAAATCGACATAACTCACACTTCAATCCATGAAGGTCTTTTGAAGGTACACCGGGGTTTTGGTGAGCAGAATTGGCCTAGAACATTTTATCCTTTGCTCCTACCACGGTTTGCCTGTGATTTGCATACATAATAAGCAACTGGAGACAAATGGAGTTCTGTGAGTGTTTGAAATAAGCACAGCTTTTAAGTCTTTAAGGTACAGAGCAACAGCAGCAAACACCCAAATCAAACTGACTCTGGAGTCCAACTTCCATCTCAGTCATCATACTGAAAGAGTTAAGTGCTACTTTTTCCTCACATTTATAAGTTGTCTGAACTTATAAGTCTGCCTAACTTATATTTTTTAATCTGTTTGCTTACCTTAATGAGTGCTCAATTTTGTTCTGGCCAGCTCTGAATATGCATTAAGGACATGTTTGGCCAGGTACAGTGTCTGGTGGGAAATATAAGAGCTGTGTAACCTTCCTGTTCTTTTACCTCTCTGCTTGTATGAGGCTGCTGCACTGGGCTTTCTAACAAGAAATTTCAGTGTTGATAGATACTGGTGTGACCAGAGCAATTGGAGCTAATCTCTTCATGCTTCCCTGGAAAGCATGGGCATAAAATTTTCTTGTCAAGTGATCAGGACAAGCCAGCAAAAAAGTGACAGCCTTGCCAGTTCTTCCTGCATGCCTGCGTATCTGCTTGTCTTTTCTCAGTCTTTTCAAGTTAGAGGCTAATTTTTAAAGCACTCGGTGTGCTCAGTAGACATGTATTGGGAAAGGAGCTTTTAGATTAATAATCCTATCATCAGGGCTTCAGAACAGGCTCTGCCATGGCTCATACACAGCAAAGGGGGTGCTGATGAACAGAGTATCACAAGGGATAAAATGCTTCTGATATAGTTGGAAACAACATCCTTGGGTATTCTTGGGTCCTGCATCATGTTCATTAGTTGAAGATGATCCGGGATGTTTATTTGTGAAAGGTCTTTGTACTTTAATAGCAGATAATGAGAGCATAGAAGCATTATTGTATTTGGAATAATTGCATGCATGAAAACCTCATTTTTATCTATGGTTGTCACCCCCTTCCCTTTTAAAGGGGCAAAGGTAGTCGAGTATGTCCCTGGAGATCCAAAGTGTAAGCCCATGAGACAGCAGTGAGCAAAATTAAAATGTTTACTTGTGCTATGAGCAGTTTGGGGAAAGTGCGTGGTCTTAATTTCAGTTCTTATATGTTTCTGGTAATGGCAGGAAAAATGATTCCTCCCATAAGGAGGAAAAGGTGAAGCTGTGCTATTTCAGCGGAGAAGGTTTAGTTCTGTGAAGGCATACAATCAGTATCAAAGGGTTGGGGTAGTGCTGGAGCCAGTGCAGACTTGCAGCTGTTTCCTAATCCAGTATTGCTCTCTGTTCCAGACCAGGAATGCAGTTTGCTGGTTGGGGTGAAGTTAGGACACAAGACAGTGAGAGCAAGATATTACCTAATGCCCTGTGGGTAGAATTTCAACCTCCCCTAGGGTAGTGACCAATTCTGGAGCAGTCAAGCACCTATTCTTTCTTCTGATGTCTTTGAAGCTCTCCGAAACACATGGAAATGCAGGCAACTTTGAGAAACTAAAGGAAGAGTCCTGGTTTTATGTCACTTGTTAGCTGTAGTCCCTTCACTCTTACCAGCACAAAATGGAGAGGTGGAGCAGAACAGGAGCACCTGAAGGCTCAGAGCTGCAGTGGGAGGTTACTTTTCCTTGACTCGTGGCAAGGAGGAATGCAGGTAACTATTGCATTGCAAAAAGGGAGAACTATTTCTGTGCAGCCTTGGTAAATGAGACCACAGCTGCATTACTGGCACCTATTTTTCACAGTACCCATGAATTTGGTTGCTGAGCTGGCTTCGTGAAAGAGTGCAGCATTGCTGGGAGCTGCATGTCAGGGTTTGCACCCCAGCTTTGAGGATGTTCAGAGCGTTGGTGCTTCATTTTCAAAGGTAGCTAGCTCCTTCAGCTTCTGCTGCTTTAACTGCTCTTAAAATATCAGGCTGAACTTTGTCTGTTCATTTTCGTGGCTAATAGCAGTTCAATAATTTCTTGGAGATTTAAGGGTCGTATTCAACAGGGAGTGCCTCAAAAGGTCAAGATAATGCTGATGGTTAAAGTGGCAACCAAGATACCTGACTGTCTTATGCTTTGTGTGAACAATGAGGGATGCTGTGAAGTCGTTGCCTGCTAACAGTCCTGAGTTTACACCGTGCTCCTGCTCTTACCTTCAGCGTGGCAGCTGGGTACATCGACCCCTTCGGCTACTGCAGTGCAGGCATTACATCTCTGTCGGTGCTGGGACACAGAACTGAGCTATGGAAGATGAATTTATAAACTGACACGCTTGGTGTAAAGCTCCAACCCAATAAAAAGAATATTGAAAAGACTGACACTTTTTAAAGGGGGGGAGTTTTTTTGTGTTTTTTTTTTTTTAAGAGGCAGCATCTTATTTTTTTGGTGAAGGGACACTTGGCCACAGAGGTGTATCTGTCAGTAACAGCAATACTAGGAGACATACACTTTGGGAACATGTGTTTTAGAAATAGTCAATCTCAGATGGTTGTTTGCCTCATTTACACAATTCTAAGTGTTAAAGACATCTGTGTGTTGTATAATTACTGCCTCGACCTCAGCAAAATTGTTGAAAGCTACAGCAAATAAACTCTACCCTTATGAATTATGCTTTATTAACCTGTCAGTTCTTTTTGCAAAAATAATGGACAGTTCCAGGTAAAACTTGACAAGTTTCATTATGCGTTGTTAGATGTCGCATATATCCTTTTTAATGGCACTGACTAAGATATAATTGGAGCTTAGCGTATCCCACAGCAGTTAGATCACAGAAATTGCTGCAGACTCTAATCTGTGTCTGTCAGTGGTAACGAATATTATGATGGCTTTGAACACACAGGTCGTCTCTTCACCAGGGTAAATGGCTGAGCTTATGACCTGAAGACTTGAACCAAAAATGAGCCAAGTTGCAGCGTAGCCCTCAATTAGCTTCTGCCACAGAACTGAGACCCAACGGCCATTTGTTTAGTAGAGGAGAGGTGGTGTCAAGAAGAGACTTGTCCGCTTTGGACAGAGCTTTAAGTATCGATAAGTAGATAGAAGGCTCCAAGGCAAGTGTGTGTTTTCAGTCCTAGGTTTGGGCAGAACATTGCTCTGGATGGTGAGAACATTTAACCTCCCTGCACACCTCAGGTTTAAGCAGTATTGTCTGCCAGCATCCTCTAATCACAACCTTATTTGCTCCCTATGCTGTCACTTTCCTAAACGTGTTGTCCTCTACTGCCACTGCAACTTAGACTGAACATCTCTGTTCATTAAAGCAAAATACTGATGTTTTGCTACTGTGCCAAATTATCTTTTTCCTGGCTCTATATTTCTCTGCTGCCCTCCTCCCCCCCCCAGCAGAAACACACTGGGGAGGTATATCATCCAGTCTCACTTGGGAGCAGAGAGCATCTTAAGCTATGCTTGTAAGGCTGTT
Source organism: Aythya fuligula (assembly GCF_009819795.1). Lineage (NCBI taxonomy): Eukaryota > Metazoa > Chordata > Aves > Anseriformes > Anatidae > Aythya > Aythya fuligula. The sequence goes on along the minus strand of NC_045566.1, from coordinate 20,036,153 downwards.
TGTTTCATTTAGAAACGTAGCTAGAGCTTTATTATAGCTCAGGTAAATAAGGATGGATTTATTTCTGAAAATCCAGCAACAGGTTGGGGGATGTTTTCATTGAATTTTACATAATAGTTATATGCAAATACAGCATGCATCAGTGTTTGTTTCTGGTATCTGTGTGCAGCTTTATAATGGTTCCAGGCAGCTGTCAGATGCCAACAGGGCTGTATTTTAAAAAGCTTGAGTGGTGCACTCTGAGCAGTCGTGTATTTCCTTCATTCTTGAAGCCATTCTCCTACGTATGGTCAGAAACAGCACAGTCTTGTTGTGTTCTGTTGCTGGCAGTACTACTTAAAAAAAAAAAAAAAAAAGGTGCCTTAGAATGAACCTGCCAATGTTCCTCCCTTTCCTTGTGTAAAACCTTGTCTAAAACATGTTTGAGTAATCCATGTGGAAGTCTTGCTTCTCCTTCAAAGCTCCAGGGAACAAATGGCCGAGAGGAGGCATAGAGGAGCACTCTAAGGGTGGGAGGACGTGCAGTCAGGCTACTTATTACCTCATTTGTTTATTGAGGTAATAAACACTGGGGAAAACTATTCCTGGTCCTTTTTGCCATTTTTGCTCACTCCTTTACCTCCAAAGTGAGCTTTCCCTCAAAAGGTGGCAGAGGACCCATTGGCTACAGATCTGAAGAAGCCCAAGCAGTTCTTGGAGCTGTTTAAAGGATTAAGCCTTTGGGTAGCTCCTGCATGTTCAGTCCTTAGCTCTAGCCTCTATCTTGCTCTGCCTACTCCTCAGCACGCTGTTCATGACACTCAAATGTTACACAACCCCCTCATCGAGAAGAGGGGGAAGGGATAATGTTTGTTTGATTGAAGTCTTTGTAGCAGACCCTGTTGATGCCAGTGTGCTGCTCCCTTTGCCCAGACTGAGGGCAGCGTTTCACCTGCACCTTTTAAAAATAAGGTGCATTATGTGGGGAGCACCTAACAGTCTTCATCTTTAAGGTTAAATGATGCTCAAAATTTTTGTGGAGGGAGGGGAAAGCTAAATTTTGAAAAGCCTGTGGTATTTTCTGTTGGTTTTCCTGGGAAGCCCTGAAGCCAGTACACAGGGGAAGAGCTCACTCCGTATGATGTGGTTAAATCAATGTTCACACAGTAGTCTCACAAAACAGTAGAGTCCTTTGTACTAAGGAAATATATCATCATAGGAAGCTAGCATACTGATTTCTTTTCTGTCTGTGCCAGTTCCTTGAGAATAAAACAAGTTGTTCTTACTTGCTGTGCTTAAGCATACAATTAGGTGTATTTATTCTGTGCAAAGCAATTCTGCTTTGGAGCATGGAGTTCTTCTGTACAGCCAGGCTAGGAAACAAGGAACAAAAAGGGCATAAGTCTTCCTGCTCTTGATTATATGAATCTGTAGTCCTCTAGTCTTAAATGTTAAGATTATAACATGTATTGAGTCACCTGCTCTGAAGAAGCCCTCAGCTGCGTGGGATGTGGACCTTCTCCATACTCACGGGAGATGCTGATGTGTACGTACCGGAGAGTGTTCTCAGGCTCACTAGCCATTGGTTGCAATCTGACCTTTTCTGATCATTAGCATCTTGGTAACTGAGGTTGTTCAGAATCTTATACATGAAAATCTTACGTATAAAGGAACTATGTTTTACACCTTTCAGATAAAGTTTGTTTTTTGCTTATTTGTTTCTCTCTTTTTGTTTCTCTAGTGAAGCTGTGGTCTACCAACTTGGACAATTCAGTAGCAAGCATCGAGGCCAAGGCGAATGTGTGCTGTGTGAAATTCAGCCCCTCTTCTAGGTATCACCTAGCTTTTGGCTGTGCAGGTAGGTAAAAGGGTCTTCTGAGAAAGAAATGCTGTTTCTTCTTTGTTTTAAGCTGCTTCTTCAGGAGACTTGAGGTTGGCTGCTGTACCCAGAACTGAGGTGTCTTTGCAGTTAAAATGCCTCTGAGTAGGACTTCAAGCGTGCAGTCACCCAGAAGGCATCAATGATACTCAAGTGTCAACTCTGTTCTGCAGTCCAACTTCTTAACCAACTTCTTAATTTGGGTGTCCATCAGAGATAAAAACTCACAAAAGCAAGTCAGAGCGTATTTATTGGGGTAACTAAGGTTACCAGGCAAATCTCAGGTTTGTGAGCCTGGAAGCTAGGTTAATATGTTAACATGGTAGTTGTTCTTCCTGATTTATAGCATTGCTTATGAAAGCTACAAAGCCATACTGGGAATTTTAACTGGTTTTACCTGAGGCATGCTGTAAAAGATTGGCTGTACTTGTTTCCCATAGCTGCAACTGTAGTCCCTGTGGATGGCTGTTTTCTATGTTGGGCAAAGCATCTCTGTTAATGTTGTGTGGTGTTTTTTTTTTAAAGTAGTCAATGGGAAAGGCATGGTGAGACTTCTATTCACTTAGGTTAAATAGGTTTTGGTAATAATACAAAGACTTGAAAGCAGAGCAGATATCACTTTGGGAGGAAACTGTGTCGTGCTATGCGTGCAGCAACTGAAACTCAGAGGTACCTATTATAAATGTTTAACCAACTCTGCATTTCCTTTCTCCTTGGGGAGTTTTAATGTGCTTGTAACTAGATGTTCTGATGGCACTAGCTATCTCTGGACTTCGGGAGATATGTTGATCACATTCTTGCAACCACTGATTTGCCATTTCATTTAGATGTTCCAATTTCCAGTCTGGTTCTACTTAAATTTTGACTCTTAGAAGAGAAAAAATAAATTTGCATTTTGATACACTGCAAAAATGGATTCAAGTTGGAGTGTAAAATATTGACTTGCTTGACAGGCATCTCGCTGAAGGTTAGTGAATTACATGCAAGAATAGAATTGAATTACAATACCTACTAGCAGCATTTGAATGAAAGGGACTATCTGTGAGAGGCTCTAGGGAAAGATGAGAGCACCAGCTCCAAATGAATCAGCTGCTGATTAAAATAGATATGTAATAGCACCACAATAAAGAATTCTTCCTGATAAATCAGTAACTGGGATTCCTTTCCACCTGAAAGGCAGAGGGGAGACAAGGCACAGATAAATCTGTGAAGATTTTTGGAGCTGTAGGGCACATAAGATGAAAGCAGAGTGTCTATCCATCAGGCCATGCTTGTGCCTGATGAACCACAATGGTCTTGTCTTCAAGTTATTTTGGGAAAGAGGCATTAATGAGTGCCATGGGTTAGTTGGAAGTTTTAGATGACTACACGTGTGTTTTTGAGATTTAGAGAACGCTGATGGTAAAATGGTACTTGCACTGGGGAAGAACATGGAGGGAGACAGCAGATAAAATTTTAAAGTGTTTACATCTGCTTGATGCTTGGTAATTAAGTTTTTAAATAAAAATTAAAATGGATATTTAACTATGATTGCTGAAACAATTACATGGAGTAATTGAACTGATGGGAATGATTTTCCACAAAGGAATTGTAATTGATCTTTCAGCCATAAACACATGTGAAAAAATATGTGAAATTAAAAATCCTGGGGTCTTAAAAGGTGGTTTTATTTTTGAACTGAAAAATCGAGGGCAAAAAGTTTATTTTGTTCTGTGTAGAATATGAAAGTAGGCACTGTCCTGTTTAATGTGTTATGGCAGAGACGGATTTTTTTCTCCTCCAAGAGTTCCAAATGATCATGTTTACTAAATTCATTCAGTCTATGGAAAGAAGTGATATAACTTGTAAATAGTGTGATTTGTCATGTGAGCTCTAATCTTCATAAAGGAAGAGTAAAAGCTGTTTTCTTTAAGCAGTATTAATGCACACACTTTGGACACATGAATTTGGAGGTTCCTGTTTCCCTCTGTAGGAATAAAGATGAGCAGTACAAGATACTAATTCATTGACCACTATAAGGGGCAGTTTTAGAAAGCTGGCTTGTCTTTGCCAGGGCTTGCTCATTGAAGTTCCAGTTCTGAGAATGTCAACTACTTTCTCAGTGCTTTATCCAGTGATAAAGGAGCCGAGACTTACTAACACTGTGCTCACAGCAGAGTTTTGTGCAGTCTTTAAGCAGCAGTACTGCTCCTGTGTATACTTGTATTCGTTGATTTGATGGAACTTCAACTTTCCATATAGCTGTGATCCCTTTTTGTAAGGCCTTGTTCTTTTACATCTTGATTAATGAAATGTTCTGCTCTGCCCTTGACAAAGGCATCATGCCCACTAGTGTCCATCTATTCAGGATGCCTCTTTGAAGTCAGTCTTCATAATCAGATGCTTCAACTAGACTAGCTTTCTCCTTGAATCTCTGTGGTGGTTCCCCCCTTGTGTTATCCATAAAAACAGGATGATTATCTTAAGATTCTTTCTACCTTGTCTCAGTTTATGGATTCCTTCTCATTTGTTAGTAAAATGTTGACTCTTGGCTGACTTCTGTCAGCGTTGCCATACAGTTGCGCTTGGGTAAAATATGCGGAGGTAGCTTTGTACTTCCAGACTTGCTCCAGTTTTGGAAGAATTCCCTTTATCTTCATATCTCCCCAAAATTTCAGAAGGTCTACCAACACGTGGTACCAGTTAGGTGAGCTGATGCAGCAGCCTGTTGAAATGGTCATCCATTTCCCCATGCTGAGTTCCTGGGCAGGTCCCTGCCCTTAGCAACAGCAGGAGAAGATGAAGTGTCAGTCTTAAACAAAATCTCCTGAGAAGGGCTTGATGTGGGTTGGAACTGAAATCTCTTGTAGCTGTGGGTTTCTTGGTTGAAGCCTCTGCTTCAGTCGCTGTGGGGCTCTGGTTTAGATACAGCTGTGGTCAAAAGTGATAACACTATGCTTCTGTGTGGGGAATGCTCCTTTAGCATGAAGTACTGGGTGGGCTTCGAGTTCAATGCATGGAAAACTGTGCTTAGCTGCTACTATAGAAGCAAATCCCAGGATTACCATCTAATATTAGTGATGGATGTTTCTTCTCTGGGCTCTTTGCTCTGAAAGCTTTTAGATGACCAAAAGATCATTTTTGTGACTTAAAACAGAACAAATGAGCAATAAAGTGGAAGAGGAGCCTAAAAGGAGAGAAATGAATATTTGGTTTAGGAAATAATTTTCCTAAAATTCGACAGGCACTTCAGGTTAGAAGAAAGCTATCACATCTGACTGCAACCTGATAAAATCTGTTGCAGTGGAGAGGGCATATAAAGAAGAAAAGATCCCTTTTGTCTGTTACTTCAATAAAATATTCTATTTGCATGCTTACTGAGTTGAAACATTGTGCAGTATAAACTGTAATCACTGCCGAATACAAAATCAGGTAATTTTGTAGTCTTTTCTTTTTAAAAATAGATAGGGCTTTATCCTGAAATTAGCTATATAAATCATGACCAAAGTTGTTATTGTTCTGCCTCAGCAACAGCACTGATGCCCTCAACCTATATATTTTCTAGCAGTACTGTTTCCCTTCTAAAAAAAAAAAAAAAAAAAAAAAAAAGGCTGCGAATACATGCAGTTTGCAGTTTGAATGGCCAAGTTGTGCAGCCCGGGTGAGATCAGACTGTCTGCGAACTCGATGAGCTAAGCATAGCTCTTTGTAGTAGCAATGCTTTATCGTGGCGTGCTGTGATACTGTCAGCAGCTACCACTGACCTTTTATTTCCCATATATTAGGAGATCAGATCATCAAAACTTCAGATTCCAAAGTTCTTACACTGGAGGCATCTTCTTGAATGCTATTTTTTTTTTTCCCTGTGGGACCCACAAATCTGGTAGGTTGGTTTGGGGGTGAGGGGGACTCCTCAGTGCCGCACAGATGTGAGACAGAGAGCGCCTGCTCTCCAAGAGTTCTACAAACAAGTGGAAGCAGTACAGGTAGATGGAGAGGTGCAGCAGAACAGCTATGACATATTCAGAGATTAATGGTTTTGTTGAGTGAGTTTTAACCATGGTCAGGTCTTACTGCATTGTCATAAACCGTTGACAGCATGGGTTCAGGTGACCTGACCTGGGAAAACACAGGACAGTGCTGATTTATGTTGACTTTAATGCTTACCTAAAATTACAGCCTCAGAGTTTGAGACCCTCTGCACTGGGGAAGTCTCTCCATAGTGCTGAGGCTTTTACCTTTCTCCTGTTCGTGCATTTCTTGCCCATTCTGTCTCTCCTCCTCATTTCCCTACTTGTACAATGCTGCTGTGCCAGAACGCTTCCCAAGAATGTGGTTGGTCTTCCAAGATGGTTTTTGCCCTTGCCTAGAAGGTTTTGCATGCTATTTAAAAATCTTGCAACATCTACAGCATTACAGAGCAGCGTCATACTCTGGCTTTGAACGCTGGAGCCTTCCATTTGTTGTTGAAAGGCCACAAAACTAATGATTCTGCTTCACAGCGTACAACATGAAAAGGGCTCCTGTTGCTATGTCAACAGCTTTGTTTTGATTTTCAACTGTTCCATCACCCCTTAAAATCTCTGCACAGCCCTGATGCACTTACAGTTCAGGGTCACGTGTGGCTTCTTTATCAGCATCATTCAATTTTGCTAATATACTCGGTGTCTAAGCAGGACTGCTTTGGAGACCATCCTTGTCCAGTGAAATATTGATTTTTCTGCAGTAACTGGAGCAGTGATTTCTCTCTTCCAAATATCTCTCTGTAGAGCTAGCCTTTCATGCTTCCTCAGATCTGGGTGACTTGCCTGCCTTGTCACTCGGCTTAGGAGAATGATGTGATATTAATGACCAAGAAGGCAGTATGCCTTTTTGGAAGTGAATTAATGTTTTCCAGCTGAAAGCAAGGTCCTACCTTAATAGATTCTCCTGGGTAAGTACTCCGCTCTGTCGAAAACCTACAGTGACTCAGAAAGAGTCCATTTGTGCAAATATATGACATGTTTAGGGTGGAGTTGGGCAGCTTCTTTGAGCTTAAGCTACAACATTATCTTTAGCACGTGAATTGAGTGCAGTATTCAAATGCACAGGCAAGGGTCAGGCATTTCCTCGAAGCATGACCAACCCTGAAGTTTACAGCAACACTTCCAAATTGAGCCTTTCTGAAATTGGCAGGGCATGCAGCAGTCAAGGACTTGCCTGTTAGGTCTGTTGGGCTTCGCGTGTCTTACCTTTTTTGTGGGTATTCAGCAAGTGTCCTCTAGTCCTTAATTTCTGAGGTTGTTGGCAAGGAAAGAAGAGGACAAGGTCCATGATTCAGAAGTGCACACTGGACGTCTTGGGGGCTAAACTCATTCCAGAAACCATGGCAAGTGTTTCAGTTGTGGCAGCCTTTGAAAGCACCTACACTACCTGCTCAATCTGCTGAGGGTCATTTTGCCAAAACAACAAATTCCTTCAGTGGTAACAATCATATATCTGTACTGACAGTGCATGTGTTGGGGGAAGTGCTGAGCTTAGTGACATTGTTCAGTTTAGAACAAGGTCTTGAAGGTTTGATTTTAAAATGATGCTGGGATGCAATATAAAGTGAAGTATCAACCTGCCTTCTGCTGCCCTGATGCATGTTTGAAGAGACTTTCTGACTCGGATCAGACTTGCTTGGTAGCTCAGTCTGCTGCTGCTTCTGGCGTGACAAGGAGAAGAACGGCAGCCACACGGTGTTATCGAAACCGATGATGTTTGCAGTGAAACCAGCTTGCCTGTTCATGCCCATCTGAGGCCAGGTGAGTCCCTGAGTCTTCAGGCTGTGCTGCAGCGTGTCTTAGTGCTGAGGCTGCTTCCCAGCAGGTCAGGAGGGGACAAGAAACTGCTTGCAGGCATCCAGGAGATATGTGCATGAATTTCACGAAACTTCATGAAGTTATATAAGCTTTTACATTCTGTACACAGAAAACGTCATCTCTGATTTGTTGTATAAGGCGCTCGCAATAATGAGTGAGTCGCATTCTAGAGACCTACTGGGAGTTACCAAACTTTTATCCTAGAGGTTGTCACACTTCAGTAACAAGTGAACAAATAAAATGAACTCAAAGCTCCATTTGATTCTCTGGAGAAAAGGATAAATCTATCAGTGGCAGAAACAAGCGTGCTAATTGTTTGCTTAAATATTCTTTTCCTGAACATTTTGTCTTATGACTGGTGCAGAAGTTATTTATTCAACATTACAAAATCCAAATTAAAATTGAAATGAGCCTTGAAATTCAGGAACAGAATAGGCAACTCTGAGATTCGTCTTTTCCTCCAACTGCCAAATTGTTCTTGCTACTGGTTGCTGCTGTGTTCCTAGTAGTTTAACCCATTTCACACCTGGAGTTTGTGAAGTTAGTTTTTCTAGTAGCTCAATTGGAAGGAATTACTTGTTGGAATGGATCTTCTGTAGCGCATTAGTGTGGTACCTCCTTTTCAAGCTGCTGCAGAGATGAACCATTCCAGTATCTTATTTGGGTACAGTGCAGGATTACTTTACAACATACACTACTTTTTTTCCATACAAACTGGTGAAAATTGTTACACTGCATAGGAAAACATGTAACCTGCAAATGCAGTGCGACCTGTCATCTAGAAGGCTTCATTTTGTAGCATCTGAGCATCTAAGCTTTGCACGTGGTTTTCAAGAAGAGAATTTTTAAATGCTTGTGCTAGGTTGAGAGTTCCCCTAAAGAGGAACTGATAGCCATTTGTAACTGAAGCTGATGACAACAAGTAAGGCTGTAGATGCATGTACAAACCCAGCAACCCTTCACATGGCTTACTTCATTGCCTGGCTAGATCACAGATTGCCTCTCTCCCACATTGGATACCTGTGTATCATCTTATAGTCTTCCCGTGCTTGTTTCATCATCTGCATACCCCACCATATCTTTAGTGGGGCTTTGGTTGAAGCATTCTCATCTGAAGCTTCAATATTACTGGTCAGGACAGTATCTGTTATATCCATTATTCCAACAGTAGTGGAATCTGCTTTGAGAGCAGTTTAGGTGATGAATCAATGGCCGTCTCCAGAACCTGGTAGCAGGAGGCTTGTCTCCTCAGGCTACTTAAGCACAACGTAGTACTGGGCCAACATCAGCTTTGAGAGTTTGGCCAACTTGTGTCCTCAGCTGCTTGTTGTAAGGCACATGTCAGCAGTCTGCACATTCCCTAGAGCCAGTTTGATTGCTCTGAAGCTTGTTGAGTGGTTATTGTATGATGTTCACTGATACAACAAAAAATATAAAGCTGTTGCTTCATAGAGATACTCCTAAAAACTTAGGGAGGATGTTTATTTTCATATCTATCTTTTTTAACATCTTAGGTTACCTTATCTGCATGAGCTCATCTCGGAGCACGCAGTCTTGGAGTCCAATTGCTGTCTCTCCCCTCCATCGCAGCTCCATGACCTGCAGTACTTGGAGTCAATCAGTAGCCAGTGCTCTGGTTTGCAGTGAGATCAAACATCGTGTCCTGGAAATATCTAGAATCAGGATCTAGAGCTGCTGGCTTTGGATGTATCCAGCAGTCACTGTGCTAGTAGGACTCGTGGTGCTCATGTGAGATGTTTCAGATCTTAGGATATGTAGTCTGTATAGACAGCATGGGTTGGGGCACCTTTTACTATAAAATGACTCCTCTTCACATATTCTAGGCGTTGTAAAACTCATTTTTAGCCATTGATATGCGTGCATTAGCGGATATAGTCAAACATGTTCATAGTTATGGAGAACAGTAGGTTATACTCACTTTTTCTTCATCAGTCTTAAAGAATGAATTCTTCTAAAAGCTGTAGGTTGTTACTGCTGTTCTCTAAATTAGTTTTGTAACGTTGGTACATCTGCCTTATCCGTACTGATTTTTTTCCCCAGCAATCTGGTAGGAACCAATCTTTGAATTGCATGCAAACTAGCTAGCCCTTATTCCTGTGAGAAGTCTCTTATAGTTTTTTAAAACCGTAAAGGTCAAAGTTTCAAAGGAGTTCTAGAGAAATCTGTTTTGCTTCCCTTCCCATCTGAGCCCTTTTTCTCAACTGATTAAGATCTCTAATACTTTATGTCTCCTCCTTCTCTCCTTAATATGAGGCAAGTTACTTAGTGGAGGCTTTATGGGCTGCTGTGTCAAAAGCTTTTGACAAGTCAATAAAAAATGTCCCCAGTGCATGAAGACCATTATCCATACCCCGGCAAATGTCATCTGTAACTTCAAACCATAGGGAATCTGTTGAATATGAAGGTTAAAAACCCAGTTGACAGTTCCCATCAAGGCTGCTGTTCCCTTCTTATGTTCAGTAGAGGGAGATATAGATCTTCAGTGAAATGCTAGTGTTGATATACATTTAAAAAAAAAAAAAAAAGGTGCAGTTGGTGTTGTAAGAGATTAAAATCACTGGTTGAAGCATCGTCTTTACTGTAGAGCTCTGGCAAAATATATCAAATGCTAACCTGTAACCCCCTGCCTCCACATTCCTGAGCCTTTCCTTGATAGAGTGGTTATTGTGCTGTTGGTTTTGCCAGGGATGAAGCTGAGGCTAGCAGATGCGTTGAATACAACTGCAGCTCTCTTGAATTCAGCTTTCATGGAGGTGAGCGTTTCCCATGCTGCTTTTTTATCATCCAGTCAGTCATACAGAACACCATCAGGCATTTCCTTCTCAAAGCTGTGCTCTGCCTTCATTTACATGGAAAGCTGAGATGGATTTGTGTTGGGTTCCCTAAATACGATGGGCGATTGCCTTCTAAAATCATCTGTATCGCGGTGTGGGAAAATGAGATTGAGCTGTCAGAATGCAGTCATCCCCAAATACCTGCATGCCTTCCTTTACTTTTGAAATCTTTCGTCTCCTTTGTAACATCACTGGTTCTGTGCCTTCTTTACTGACAATATATTTTCAGGTTTTGCCACCAGCAAAATAAATCATACAGAGCTTGCTTAATGTTGTATACTTCTAAGAGCATGATGTAAGGGAGGAGCACATGAAGGAGTTCTGACCTACAGGGAAAAATCTCTTGAATGCTTTTCTCAACCTCTGGTCCCTTTTTGGGTGGATGTTGAATGCTTGTAACACCTATGAAGACAGGGTGTGCAGGAGCTCCCTGGGAGTCTTGAACAATGGAGTTTGAGACCACTTGTCTAGACAGAACTCTGATAGCAAACATGAATGAAGTACTGCATCCCAAATTATGTCAAGCACACACACAAAATACAAAATAAGGACTTTGTTCCAGTTCACTGCTGCAGACCAGAGCGTTGCTCCTCGAATAGATTGCCAAAATTCCCCTGGGGCAAAAGAAGATGGTTATTCAGAGAAAAAATGTTCTTTTACTGCTAAGGGAACTCAGATAAAAATAAGAGGTAAAATAAATGTGTCAAATGGATAATTTTGACTTAGTTACAGAAATTACAAGTACTTTGGTTCTGTAACAGAATGCTATAAATACAAAGCTATATCCAGGAAACGTTTTAATTGTGCCTGTAACAATGACTGTATTGGGGTAGATTTTTCTTTTTTTTGTTGGTTCTCTTGAAGGGAAGGTGTGAGCAGGAAAAATAAATATCAGTTGGCTTTGCCCGTGCTGTGATGATCTTCCAACAAGGAGACATTAGGGTGAGATGGTTTTCTGTGTTCTCTCCTCATGTGATTTGTCGTGCTGCAAGTGGAAAACAGCGTGGTGCGTTCTTCAGCAAAATGCTCTGCACAGTTTGGTATGCCAGAGGTTCTTAGCGTCAAGCTGCATCAAACCCATTTTTAATCTCTTCACTTACAGTAAGGGAAATGGTTTGTAAAGAGGATGCTGATGTCAGCTCACTGTCGATATTTATCTCATTTCTTCCTCAGAAAATTCTTGTGTTAATTTTCATTGCAGGGCTTTTGTTCTCTTGAATTCAAGTCTGTGTTATTTCCCATGTTTAATGCATTGTCTTCATTCATTTTCCCAGAGCATCCATGTCCTTTATGTAGTGGAAACTATCACATTGGTTTATCACAAGCATTTTCAGGGAGAGAAGACAAAGCCTGTACTGATCCTAGCCCATTCTGGTATTGCTTTGAGTGAAATGAATCTCTCTTTATAGTGCTTCCTTGGCTGGGAGGCTTTCTTGCCATTCTTTCTTGAATGCCCAAATAACATCTTGGCTTTCTGTTGCTATAGTAAAGATCCACTTATTCCATACTCTCTTCTGCCCTGGAGAGCACCCATTTTTACATGTCTTGGTGAGTTGTATTATTTCCAAAGCTGGAGTGTTCAACTCTGTCCAGTCTTCTCTCCAGAGCAAGACCCACACATGGATGGTCAAACTCCACTCCCACCTCTCTGCTGTCAGGGAGGAAACTTTACTTCATTCATGACTCTTTTGACCAAAGCCACCTCAGTCACATGAGTGTATGTCTTTAAATGCTGTTGTTTGGTATTACAGACTCTGCAAAAGTTAAAATTCAGTAGTTCATCTTAGTTCATCTTCTTTTTTTTTTTTAACTAGTAAGAATAAACTTAATTACAGGAGAACAAAGGTTGAATGGCAGTACCTCATGCCTCCTCCAGCATGTGGGAGTACATAGACAAAACCTGAAAGATCTAAGAAGACAAATGCCTTATCTTTCTTATGTCAATAGCAAATAGCTTAGGTAAATTTGGATTAAAAAAATATTCTTCCTAATCCTTTGACATAAGAGCGCTCTTCAGGACAGCCAGGACCAGAGAACAGTTTGTAGAATCTCCATCTCTGGAGATGCTCAGAGCTTGACTGACTAGGACTTGAGCACAGTTACTGAACTTGAGTTGAATCTAACTTTGCACATGACCCTCTTCTGAGTAAGAAGATCTGGTTGGAAGAGACCTCTGGAATCCATCTCACATAGTTCTATGATTTTAAGGGCCCTTGAGCAAAAGTGGATTTTAATCAGAAATTGCACTCTGCATAAGGATTAAGTTTGTTTTGACTTTCTCGTAATTAAATCCTGAGTTGTTTTTTGACCAGCCTCTGAGGAAATCGCTGCCGTTGGGGAGGCTCTGTTTCCTGGTATGGAGGTAGGTAGAAGGTCCACTAGGGAGGTTCAGCTTTCTTCTTAATAGTTTTCAAGTATGTCTTAGTTTTCAAGTAATAGTTTTCAAGTATGGCTCTGATGGCTTTGAGGTCAAGAGTAGCACTGAGGCTTTTGTAAGATCTCGTAAAAGTTCTCATCTTCAGTGTTTGGACTCTGATAGCAGCTCTCTTTCCTCAGATGTTTGAGGAAGAGCAGTGCTTGTTTATTTGGCCCTTGTTCAGGTTTCTGTGAGGACAAAGGCATCCAGTATGTAAAGCCATCTCTCAAGTACTGCAATACAGCCCGTTGTACTTCAGTGTGCTACTGTTCATTTGAGTTTATTTTGAAATCAGGATTTAAAATTGGGATGTTAGTCCCTTTTATCTCCTTCCTCTTGCTCTGTACTAACAGGAGAGTTTTCAGCACTGAAAACCAACGTTGTATGTAAGCCTCCTGATTGTTTCCTTTTTCTAGTCTAGCCTAAGATTTTACCTCTGAGGATGCAAACTTGCTTTTTTTAGGGAGAAATCACATTGAGCCTGGCAGAAAAAGACTTCTGTTTAACTTGTCTTGATGTTAAAAATCAGTTGTTCTATTGGTTGGTTGTGTCTGTTGAACAAAAATTCATTAAAGTGTCTTGCCCTTCCCTTTCTGGAATAGCACTCATGGGAGTGATAATGTGTGCTCTTTCTTTTCACCCACACACTTGAAACACAAGCTTTTGTTTGAGCCACTGGACTTAGGACACTTGAAGGCTTTGGGATGTGTTTGTGTTTAGCTCATCTAGGCAACTTGTTCAGCAGAAAGAAATAAATCTGGTAGCCTTAAAGTCTTCAGTCTGTCCTTTCTGTGCACTAAGTATTCTTGTATGCTTCGTATACAGAGGAGAAATATGTGAAAGGGAAGCTCAATTCCTATAGGTAGATGTTTAAATATAAATAATCAGATTTCAGTGAATTCTTTCAATATGTTTTGAGTGGTGGATGCTTCCTTCAGGATTTCTAAAATCATTTTTTAACCATCAGATGTAGAAATAGAATCAAACTCCATGAAATTATGCCTCTCATGTTTCGTTCTGAAGATACCATGTGGGCTTTTTGTTAACATTTTATTAAAGGTTATTTTTTCTTTTGTTTCTTTATAACCTAACTGTGGGAGACCACAGGCATCTTGCACCAGCTCTGCCTGGCTTCAGTTTTAATGTTGCTGGACAATTCATTTAATAATCCTCCTCCACCCCTCACTCAGGCTTGTATTGGCGTCTCTGCTTCTCACTGCCTACATGCGGGCTTTTGTTACGGTGAAAATGGGCAGCCTTGGATCAAGACTTGAATATCGGGGAGAAAAACAAACAGACAAAACTGAGGGGATAATCAACCACTGACACAAGACGCTAAATAAACAGGGTTATCGCTATCAAAGAAGTATGAGGGAAACATATATAAGGCTGTGCCCTACCCTGGGCTTCTGTTTCAGTAGAACAGCAGCAGCACGAGGCGAGCAGGACTGCAGGCAGCAGCTGGAGCATTTATATAGAAAATGAATTTGATCCCTAAGTTTGCTATTGAAGATATTGATTATTTAAAAGAAAACAAAAGTCCAGAATGTGCTTTGGTAACAGAAGACCTCTTAACAGACCTTAGTAACACCTAGTTTGCTCCGCTCGGACTTAATTTTATGGATATGGGCATTTCTTGGCTGTAATGTTCATCTGTAGCAGTGAGCACCACTTGCATTCTCAGGCATATAAGCACTTGAAAAATGAAGGCAATGTAAATTACTTATTTTTTGAGTAGATCAATAGGAGAAATATTGAACAGTTGAGAAATATGCATTTCTGTATGAAGTAAGAAAAATGGTCATTAGTTCTTCTGCAATTCCATTTTCCAGAGGAGAGCTACAGGACCTTTGCGTGCATCTCTTGGGGCTTTCTAGTCATTACATCCCTTGAATGTAGAATTGTTGCCTTGCAGGTAAATTGGTGTTTTGCTGCCCATTGCTTGATGATATTTCTTCTAGTAAGTGGCTCTTGATCAAAAAAAAAAAAAAAAAAAAAAGCCTTGGATGGCCTGTAAGTAGCTCTAGGGTGGTAAATGGTGGTGGTGAAGGTGGGTGAAGCACATGGCATGGAAGATGAAGGTGGCTCAGAATTGCTGGGTACCTGCAGAGCTCAGTTGCTCTGCTTCAGTGGGCATGCGTCACCACCCCTGTGGGACTGGTGCTCCGTGCAACCCAGCACGGTGCTGCTGTGTGGTGCACCCTCCTAGACCTTCCTGCAGAGAGCTTGCCTTGGAGTTGCTGCTCCTCAGTACGTTTTAAGAGTTTTGCACTAGGTGATGTGAGCCTCGAGCCTTCTAGTAACAGCTGCTTTGTGAATTTTAGTAACAAATCTCCTGAAGAGTAAGGGAAATCGCTTTTAGCAAAAGGCGGACTTTACCTCTTTTTGTTTAAACAGCGAAAAATACAAGAGCAATTACATCCTTTTTGAACAGTCTGAAAATTATCTAAGATGCTACTGGCTCAATTAGCAATTCCCAGCTCTTTTCAGAAGTTCTTAACCTGATTTCCTAAGATTGTGTAACCACATCATCGATTTGTTCACTGGCCCCCCTCCCTTGCAGAGGGAGATGCTCACCTCCTCCCCTTGCACGCTGCAGAAGTGGCCTTCCCACCTGCCCTGCTCCTGCTGGCTGCATTCTTGGGAATTTATGAGCTGATAAGCAGTGAGTGATGCCAGCCTCTGCTGACATGGGCTATATTTCCTGAAGAGGCAGTGAGATCTCTTGGAAGTTTTGTTGGAGTTGTCAGCACTTGCGCTAAGAAGTCCGAATTTGTGATTAGTTGTAACTAAGCAGCTCGAAGGTGAGAGCGTAGCCTCCTTCCAGGAAGCAAGCAGATCTGGCAAAGCACTATTAAAAAACTCAGACTCGTGGTCTGTGACCTCTCAGCAGCAGCAGCAAAGCTGAGCTGCTCTTTTTGCTTTTTGAGACCATTCAAAAAAAAAAAAAAATAAAATAGATGAAATAGACATAATATGGCCTGCTGGAGAGAACTGGGATTCAGGAGGAGCGGCAGCAGGACTCTGTCTTGCTCAGCTTATGCAGCGACATTGAACTGGATGAGAATCACTTTGGAGTGTTTAATTTGTTCCGGTATGTATACATGTTCTTTCCCATTATCTCATGTATATTTCAATTAAGCCAGAATACAAAAGACAGAGTAAAGCAGTAAGTTGTTGCTGCCTAAGGTTAGGCAGGAGACTTTTAACTGTGGAAGCATTGTTTTCAAGCTGAAATTATTTTAAGTGAGTTTTCTGGCCAGGGATAGAAACTGTGGAGCTGAAAAAACAAACACATACTGAAAGTTGATTATAATGCTGATGGTTGAGGAGCAGAATGAGAAGCAAATAAGCCTGTGCGTGCTGGCTAGCAATGAAACGCAGGCACTTTGTGGCTTCTAGAAATGCCGAGGGCAGGAGCAAACGGCGTTTGAGTTTGGAGCTGCTGCAGAGTTTGGGAACTTTGTGTCCCCTTGGTGCCCACTCTTTTGCTGACCGTCAGCTGGGAGCAGCACTGCCCCTGCTTGGAGCCGTGCCGAGCTTCGTGCCCCTGATGCTGTCCTCATGGCCAGCCTCAGTTCATCCAAATGTGCCCCACGAGGCTCCTGCCAGCCTACCTGGGAGTTGTATTTTTCTCATTAGCTTCATTTCCAGGCTCTCTGCTTCCTCAGCAGATGGCATTTTTATCTTGTTTTCGGAAAGCCCATATGGCCTAAAAGAGAGAGTATCTCTTTAACTGTAAAACATGACCACCTGTTCGGGTTTTAATGAATGCGGGAGGCACACGTCTTCATACATCTACTTAAAAATAGCTGCTTCGGTTGAATTAAAAAAAAAAAAACAAAAACAAAAAAAAACACTGATTGTGTGCCAACACTTTGGCTGCTGAAATAATCAATTAATAATTAAGTGGCTAATTTTAGAACCCCCCAGCCTTGCTGTTCCCTTTCTCTTGCTGCACTGAGAGCAGGCAGTGATTGATGGCCCTGCCGGTACGGTGAGGCACATTGTGCTGGGGCCAGCTGCCAGAGGCCTTACAGCTGTTTGTGGTGATGTTCAGAAGGCAAATGCAACTTCATGGCCCTTCACAGCAAATGGCCTTGGCTTTTCCTGCTCCAGCTCTCATGCTCAGCATTGCTCCAGCTGCTGACAGGGCCCTCCGCAGGAACCTTCCTGTCCCTGTCACCCTCTGAAGGATAAAATCTGGTGCTCAGAAGGTGTCCTAATGACAGGCCAGCTGGAGGGGAGGCTGAAACTGGGAGCAAAAAGAGGCTTGAGGGGCTTATCTGCTACCTGGCTCCTAATAGAAAGCCCTGCTGGAATCATTTCTGCTTGTTAAAATAACAATCACCACTTAACTGTTTCCTAGCTCCAGGATCAGGTGTGCTGGCCAGGCTGGGAAATGGGTCTGCTTTTGGCTGAGTTTTCCAAGAGGTGGAAGGGAGCGAGATGTTCTCAAGACGATGAAAATGCCCACATAGTAGGGATGCTCTGGGGATTTTGGTTGATAGTAGCAGCAGTTCTGAGGGTTTTCATTTCGGGGGAAGAAAAAATGGGGGCCTGAGAAGGAACGCTTGGGGTGCGGCACTGCTGGCGTTTCAGCACTCATAGGGGCGGGCATGAGAGCTGCTGAGCTCCCATCACTGCCCGAACCCTGCTGCACCCCGTGGAGGAAGCCTGAGGGATGTAGAGAAGGGTCTGGGGGGGGGGGGGGGAGACAGTTGGGAAGTTTTACTGGAGACCTCACTGGTGCTGGAGTGATACGCAGATGGCCAAAGCAAAGAGGAGGACGACTTGCCTGCTCACCACGCTTTGCTGCAGGTTGCTCCTGTAGTCCCCTGTCCTGCTGTGGCCAGCAATTAGCCCAGTAATGCAGGTGGAAAGCTGCATTTGCTCTGAAGGCAGCTTCTAGAGCTGTAGCCTGATCAATAGGAATCCAGTTATCTCTCGAACCACATGGGATTCTGAGACAGCCGGGCGCTGTTTGTATGGCTGAGAGCCCTGCTTTGAAACTCCGTGCAAATACGAAAATAGCTGTGGCTACTGGCATTTAAATGCATCTTCATGCAATCTCTGTGACGATCTGCCACTGGGGGTGTGCTGTTTCAGCGGGAGGAGGGTCAGAGCAGTTTTCAGCTGCTGTCTGGGTGCTGCGAGTTGCCTGCTGAGAAGGGAGGCTTCCTGCTCTGTCTCCATGCACGCATGTGGCCTCCCCTCCCTGAATGTCCAGAACAGCAGGGGATAATTAAATGAAGCCCGACATTAATGATGGCAAGTCAGGGAGGGAGTAGCTTATTAACCTTGCTGAGCTGGAAAGAGTACTGGGTGTCTTTGGGGCTTGGATCTCATGGGGGCTGCTATTTTTGCTTTCCTTTTTCTGTTTTCCTGGGAATTGACACAGTTGTGCAGAAAATAAAGCGTACCACTGATTCTGTTGCAATCCCTTTTATGTGGCTGTGGCACTGCAGCACATCTGCGAATTAAATCTTAAGAAGAATTGGAATCCAGTCTCTGCTCTCTCATTAGCAGAAATGCTAATTCTCTCTTGGTAATAAAGCCAAAAACTAAAGTATAGGGGTTACCCATAAGAAATTCAGGCACTCTTTTCCACTCTGCTGTGAAGCAGTGGACAGGCTGAGTGTGTAGCCTAAGGTTTCTGAACAGTTTTCCAAGAGGGGACAGATTGAGGAAGGAAAGAGGGGGGAGCAGGGAATGAGAACTGGCAATTAGCCTGCCCAGGCATGGTGCCAAGAAGGGAGGCAGGAGCAGCGAGGGTCCTCTTAGCTGCTGCCTTGCATGTGGGCTAAGTGGGGTTTGCAGAACTAAATTTTGGGGCTGTTCTAAGCAGTCTGCTTTTAAATGCTACTTTCCAATAGTGCAGACTATTTACCCTAGGTGAGGTTTCCATGTGGAAACCATTGTCAGGGCTTCCAGCATGAGCTGATTCCCTCTGAGAGGTCCCGTGTGTCCTCCCCAGCGGATGAATTTGACCTCTTCTTTCTCATCCCCAGATCACTGTGTCCACTACTACGACCTCCGCAACACTAAGCAGCCCATCATGGTGTTCAAAGGGCATCGCAAGGCAGTCTCCTATGCAAAATTTGTGAGTGGGGAAGAAATTGTCTCCGCGTAAGTATTTCCTATTAGGTAGGCTAAAAACCTCGTAGCCCTTGGCTTCTGGCAGTCATTGGGGCCCTCGTGCGAGTTCCCCGGTGTGGGTGGGTGTGCACAGTCGCTGCTGTGCTTTTCGGAAGCAGATCGTTGCTTTTTCAAAGATGAAAATAGCAATTTGTTCCTGGTGTCACTTGGCTCTGCTCTGTCTTGTGGAGCTAAAAAGCTTAAGAGGAACGCTGAGGCAAACAGATCCAGTTTCTGACCACAAGCCCTGAGTTTGGGACAGTGCAAGTGGATGGTCCCCTTCTGAAGAGCTTGTGTGCAGGGGGTGCTCCTGAGCACAGGTTTGCTGGCAGCCTCGGGGATGTTACCAATGTGCACTAACAGGGCAGCTGGGGAGTGACAGAAGTGATCAAATAGTATTGCTACATCCCAAGAGGATGTTTGGCCGTGGCCCGAAAGCAACTTGGATAGAAGTGCCCCAAAACCACGGGGCTGCCTCAGTTCTAGGTATGTTTTCCTGCATGTAGGAATGAGTGTGTCTGTCGGATCACATGGGGAAATTAAATGTGTATTTAAAGTAACTGTTAAATGATTGGGAAAACGCAAGAAACCTTTGGGGTCTGTAGGCTGCCAGGGGTGTGTATCATAGGTGTTACATGTGAATGTATTGCCATCAGAGGGCAGCAGGACTGAATCATGGGGTTAGGTCTAGTCCCAGAAAGTAGGCTTGCTGCCTTGTGCTGAGGGGATGGTTATCTACCCCAGTTCTGTCCTCGGTTTGCATGTAGCTTGCTCAAGCAGTCTGGAGCCAAAGCAGAGCTTTTTTTTAAGGTGTTTGTGTGAGCATCCAGACTGCTGGTGAATTATGCTGATGTGAGCAGTGTGATGGAAGATTCCCTGGTGATTTCTAGTGCTGCTTACCAGTTCCTCTCTTCTTAATTCTATTAGCATTATAGCTCTTTGTAAGGGTGCTAATTCGTACCTGGAACACAGAGCAAATTAAATTGAACGCTTTGAACCAAATCTGACTAAGAAGAAAGCATTTAATAGGGATGTAAGGAACTTGGGAATGTTTTACAGCCATGATCAAGTGGAGCATCGTATGTGTGATGCTTCAGGACAAAATGGCACTTTCCTGCTTGAGAATGGCTATCCCTGAGTCCTGGGAGGAATAGAAATAGGGCTGTCAGACCTGGACAGGGAACTAACTGCAGGGCTCACCTATCTTTGTGTGTGAACAGCAAGAAATGGTGGGGAGAGTAGATTTTTCATGTCTTAATTTTGCAAACTGGGCAGTCGGCAGTAGTGACTCCCAAAAACAAAGCACTAATCCCTTTTAAGGGGGGAAAAAAAAGTATGTTCATATTCTCTAAATTTTTTAACTAAAGCTGTTTTATAGATTGCATTGATTTACTGTGCTTTATAGAGTTAGGTTTTGACCTCAGGGATGTTCTGAACTGCCTGGTATTTAGCACAACACGCTGATTGCAGTGCTGATTTACAGAGAGGCAGATTTAACAGAGCAGCACATCCATGATGTTTTTTTTGGAGAGGGTATGAAACCAGAAGAGCAGTGTAATAGCAGAGGGATCAGTGGCCTTTTCCTGTCCTTGTGGTACAGTGGCAGGTAACTGTCATCTTACATGGCACACTTGTCCGAAGCAATGAAAACATGGCTAGGGCTTGATGAGAAATTGTTAACAGGAAGAGCATTCCATTAGTTAATAGGTTAAGTGTTTTTATTTTAACAGGGAGATCTAGAATATAACGTGGCGGTTAAGTGCCTATGTACGTAAGGTCTTCTTGATGGGTTAGCTGAGAGCACGAGCTATCACAGGAACCTGACAGCTTGTAGACCAGGGATTTTCTTTCACTGCTTCACTCTGTTTTCAGAAGTGTTTAGTTTCCAAGCAACTCTGAAGCTTTAAAAAGCAGTGCTTTAAAAATAATATTGCTACCCTAATAGCAAAGAAAGCTTGTCCCTCTACCTCTGGGCAAAAAAAGAAAAAGTGGTATATATCTTTTTCCCCTTTCAATGTTTTGCTGTGGTGGTAAGTACAAGAGAAGGGAAGGGAGCTGCAGCATAGGGCAGCAATGGATGTGGAACAATCAGACAGAAACCAAATACCCTGTTTTAGGGTGCCCCCAGTCAAGACCTGGGACCAGGATTGCACTTCTGCTCGAGTCATAGTATTAGAGATAAAGTTCATACCTTTGTTGTGATCTGACCTCGTGCTATTATTACAAATGACTAACAAATCTTGCTGCAGCTCCCTTATCACTCCTTTGTCATTCCAGCTGTCATTGAGGGCTGAGATAAGGTTTTTGCAGTAGAGCACGAGGTGCATCTCTCTCTTGTGCTATATTTTTAGGCAAATGTGACATTGGTACAGGACTAATGTCAGGAATATTTGATGGATATTGTTGTTTTTTTCTTTCAGCTTCTAATACTTGGAAAGCAGAAAGGTTGGGTAACACAACCTGTACCTGCCTCCCCTCTCTCCCACCTCAGCAGGGTGACAGGTCCTACTCCCAATCCCTTTCAAATTTCAGATTAGAACAGCTCTCTTTTTCTCAAGAGTAGGTTAGCTGGACTCTGGTCCCCACCACATCAGCACTTCTAGATGTCCTGTGGATTGCATCCCTGTAAGTCAGGGAGTGTAAGAATATCCAAAGGTGGCATTTGCTGGAGAATTACCTCCTGGGAGGTGAGAGACTCAAGTTCCCTTGGATTTGGGGAGACAAATTAATCCTGTATCTCTCTCAGAAACCGAGGTCTTCCTAGTTTAGCTGAGCTCTGCCAGGTGTAGAAGACTACCCACACCTCCCTTCTTTTGCCAAAAGGGAAGTGTTTGCTTATGGTAAACAGAAAAACATTTTGAAGGCAGGTATGTCTGCATGTGGGGGAGCAAAGTAAAACATTGATTTTGATTTTATCCCAGCAGAGTTGTGTATTTTTAAAAGTAATATTTAGCTTCGCTGTCAAGGTGAAAACAGTGAAAGTTTGAGATTTGTATCCAGGCAGTCCCCGGATGCTGGGTAGGAGGAGAACATCCTGCTTTCAGGGCAGCTGGAGGGGAGGAGACTGCTTCCTACCTTGAGGGCTGTAAAGGCATGAATGAGAGTTGGAGCAAGCAGGCAGAAAGGAACAGCCTTTGTCTATTCTGTAGAGGTTACATTAAAAAAAAGTGTCCTGGATCTGCAAGGATTTGGAGGAGGCGGTGAAGGACCACAGGCTGTGTACAGTTCAGTGGAGAATTCTGCAATTGATTGGAGAAAAGGAGAGTAATAGGAATTTTTTTATTCAAACATGTAATGCATTTTGATGGTCTTTTAAAATGATGTGATCCTTTTCCAAGTTCAAGCTGGGTTGCATGTGATTGAAAGTGAAATAAATCTCACTGAGTGCACCAAGACTTCCTACACTTCCATTGCAAGCAGAGTGTTAAGGAGCAGCGTTTCAAGTGAGCATTACCTGCCATATGGCAGCAGTGTGACTTTAAGTGTTGTTTTCAGGTCAACAGACAGTCAGCTGAAGCTCTGGAACGTAGGGAAACCTCACTGTTTGCGCTCCTTCAAGGGTCACATCAACGAGAAGAATTTTGTAGGGCTGGCGTCCAATGGGGACTACATTGCCTGTGGTGAGTAGAGCAGCCACCCTGACACGTGTTAGAGTGACTCCTTGGAGCTCCTGCCTCTCTGTTTGCAAAGCATATCAGCAAGGTACCACATAGCTGCGTGGACCTCTTAATTAGAGGATCGGTCTGAGCTTCCATCCTCCTCTCCCCTCATGAGGAATGGTGTAAGGAGCCTGATTTAAGGAGTTATGAACTTAGTTTCTTCTCATTAAAGATGAGGTCTTTGTATATGGTGATTCGGGTTTGCTGTCACCAAAAGCTCATTGCTGATGCAGTTGCTGTTGATAGTGTTTGTCTTTAAAGTTTATCAACTGACACATCCTCCTGTACCTTTCTAAGAAAGGTCAGTAGCCTGGACCATACAAGCAGTCACATTCTTGTCACTTCGTACAGCATTCTGCATGGTGAAGCAATGACACCCTCAGTGTGAACAGCTTCCAGAAGACTAAATCACCCTTAAGCAGTAACTCCTTTGGAAGCTTGTCTCTTTGCCACTTACGTCAGGCTGTTGAAACTCTGCAAATCCTCAAGTCTTGGTGGAAGAGCAATGGCATGCTGAGCCCTGTGGGATGGCTGCTCCAGTGCAGCAGGGAGGAGGACCTTAGCTTGTGTGTTCTCTGATCTCTCCACAGCTTGCAAGGCAGAAATTGGGATGGATTTCTAAACAAAGTCTTCACACTGTATAGTTTCTCTTACTTAAACCTCCATAGACCAAGCTGTCATATTTGATTACTGCAAGCAAAACTGACAGTGCTACCTGCCTCATGGCTGTAACGCCAAGCAGGCATTCCACGTGCTAGTGTAGATGCACTGCTCGGATTGCTGGGCCCTAAGGAAGTTCTGGAGTAAGGTTGGGGTCCTGGATATTTTACAGTTGTCTTGTAATAAAGCCTGGCTCTGCTTTAAGCATTGTGAAAGTTTGCTGTGGAGCATGCCAAGTTGCTAAGGCACCATGAGCACAATGATAACTACTAGGAGGAAGTGTCACGTCTTTAAACAACAGAAGAGCTAAGAAGCCTTATTTTTGTGCCTCTTTGCAGAATGTAATCTTGCATATTTACTTTTTATTTCCAGGAAGTGAAAATAATTCCCTTTACCTATACTATAAGGGCCTCTCAAAGACACTGCTGACGTTCAAGTTTGATACGGTCAAGAGCGTCCTGGACAAGGACAGGAAGGAAGATGACACCAATGAGTTTGTGAGTGCTGTCTGCTGGAGGGCGCTTCCAGATGGGGTAAGCTTCCTGCTCGTTCAGCTGGCTGGGTGCTAAAGGGATGCCTCCTGCTTGCTTTGACATCGCTGAGGATTTAACTGCATTTGGTGTTTCCCTGTTCATGGATAGTACAGACCAGTGTAAGAAAGTCAAGAGCTGCAGGGTAACTGAAGCACTGTGGACTGGGCGGGGGGGGAATGTTGGGGGACAAGAGATTGCTGTGGTCTAAATTCTTCTACCTCTGTGTCTGAATTTATTTTCTTCTGTATCTGAAACCCCCAAAGCAGAAGTGTGTGTTTGACATGCAATTTGTTTGTGTGTTGTGCAGCAGTTTTGTTGCTTTAACATTTACAGATACTGCACACCTTTATTTAAATGTTACACTGTCCACATGGGCTTGCTCATTGAAATACATGCCGCATGTTTAGATATGTAAAAGGTGAGCCCAGGTTGCAGTTACCTCAGTGACAGGCAATTCATATATATAAAGCATGTACTGATGCCACAAGCAGACCTGAATCCACTTCTGAGAGTGTTCTTCAGGCGTGGGGCTGCTTTGGAGGCCAAGAATGCTGCTTGTAAATTTTGAGTCTCTTTGAAAACCTTGTGTAAAAAAAAAAAAAAAAAAACCTTGAGCAAGTGACTCTCTCGTATGTAAGTGTTTGAAAATCAGATATTTAACTGGTTTGCTGGGAGGAGGAGGAGAGGAGCTCATCCTAAATGCAGTCTTATCAAGCATCTAAAATGGAATGTTGCCTAATTGATGTCCTGAGACATTGCATTCACAAAGATAACATTTCGGAAGGGTAACATCTACCAATCTGTTTCAGTATGAAGAAACTGCCCCCACAACTGTGATTCAGCTCTAACTGTCACGAATGTCAGATGAAAGCTTCTGAGCAAAGAAAAAATAAAAATAAACAAAGATCAAGCATCTGAAATAATAGATCGCACTTGCAATTGAAAATTGAAAAGTGGGGTGTTTCAGTTGGAGCAGTGGGCACGAGAGTAAATGATGTAGGGTCACTGTTTTTCTGGCTGGGGATTTCATATATACAGATCGCACATCTCAGATGAAGAGTGACTATTGGAAGTTGTGTAATTTTGTTTCTGCTGGATAAAAATGTGCTGTGGGAACCTGGGTCCACATACGCCCTTTCTTTAACTTTCTTTACTACAGTGTTTTTCTGTTGGGTTGTCCTGCTGACTTCCTGTCCAGCTTTCCTTCAGACCACACGACAATTGTGGTCTCACCCCTTGCATTATTTCTGTTGCTGCTCGCTCCTTACCGGGCTTATTGTGCTTTACAAACCTGCTGTTCAAACCGCTGGGGAACTTCTGAGCAGTCACCAAGGGCTGTCAAACAATTCTTCATAACTAAAAATGAAAAAATCTGTGCAATGAAAATGTAAGAATTCAAAACCATAACAGGTCAGGAACAGTTAAATCAGGCCCACAAAGATTGCACCAAATAACATTCAAGTTTTCCATTGTTAAGCAGCATTCAGAATCTGTCACCACTCTGATTTTTTTTCCTATCACTCCTCTGCTTTTCCCTGGGCTACTTTCAAATTAGTGTTTCTCCCATGGTAGCCTTGGTACCTGGCTTCAGTTTGTAATGAAAACAGCAAAAAGCTGCCTGTGATCTGAGAGCCACTGGCTGAGCATTTTGCTTTGCATGTCTGCAGTGCGTGTCATCCTGCTTTACATCGCAAGCAAGCAGTCACGCTTGCTTTTGCCAAGAAGCCTTCATGTTTCCTTGTACCATCCCTCCAGCCTCCCCAAGACGTGAAGTGCTCTTCAGCGACGCGCCCGCACACTTCTCCTCCCTCTTGTAAGGGTGTAGTGGTCCTCTCAGGTCTAATTGAGACTTTGCTCATGTTCTTTGGAAATTAAATTACTGCACAGCCAAAGGTCACTTACATCCGCAAAGTCTTGCTAAAATGATGGAACTTTTATTCTCCTTTTTGATAACGTTTCTTAAATTGACAAGATCCTCAAATGAGCTGCGTATGTATGGGCTCCCTAAAAGCCGGCGTGTTTTTTAATGATGCTCGGATGAGAGAAGTCCTTTGCCTTGCAGTGCTGTCAGCATGTTTGGGAATTGGCAAACTTACAGCCTATTTCTAGCTTAATTGCAGACTTTGATCCTGAGTGAGTCACCCGGCCTTAGTTTCCTCATTACAAGAGCTACCACACCTACTCTTACTGCTGGGGGTGGTCATGCTGGTTCTGCTGGAGGATACCTATGTCGAAGTGCAGAGCTCAGCACAGGCTAGGAAGCCTGCCAAAGAGCTGTAGCAAACGCTGTGGGTAAGCTTTGTGCTGGTCTCTGTGCCTTGTTGGGCCAGTTCAACACCATCTTGCTCATCTCCACAGCAGTGGTCGCTGTGCAGTAACTTTGGTTTGCAAATGGGAGTCTTTCAGGCAGGGGGCTGCGGGTGTAGCGTGCCAGCTTTTCCCCAGGACACCCCAGCGGAGCAGACTCTTCTGTTTCCCCATGGCGGTGCTCTCAAGGATTGTTCTTTAATTAACCTTTTGAGATGAGTAAGTTTCAGATCTGTCAGTTATCTTGGGAAGCAGAAGTACATGTGCTCCATTTCACGCACTTAAGTGCAAAATCTTGGATCCTAATTAAAACTTAAACCAGAACTTTCAGATGAAATGTCATTGATTCTTTCTTAAATCTATTTTTGTATAATTCAAGCTCTTTCCTTTCTCCTGAGCCAAAGTCTAGCTGTGCCAGCAGTCCTTGCCAGAATCCACTGTTGTTTCCCCCTCTCTTGGTCTTCCCCTGCTTAGGATGATGCAGAGACCTTTCTACTCTAGCTGTCGCTTCTCCAGCTGTGGAGGTACAGGCAGTGTGTTTTTTCCACATGTTGAAGCTGTATTGAGTTAGAGAAACTGTTCTTTGTAAGCGCTTATTAGCTTTTTGCGTAAGGCTTATTTATTTTTCAACTCTTACAGTTAAGTAATATTTAGAAATGAGCACTAACTTGTAGGGTAGTATTTGTTAGACTATTCAAAGAGAAACGTTTCAGCATGTACTTCAGGGAGCAAGCCTTTGTGCTGCTTTTGATGCTGCATTTTGGACAACGGTAAACGGGCTATAATTTTTTTTTTAAGGCAATCATTAGTATTTTGTGGGTAATGCCATTTGTCGCTTCTTTTTCCTCTTTGAAAATTAGAGAAGGCTTCAGGAAATTGTTGGCCAAAGTGACCTGCTAATATGAGTTGGTAAGTTAGAAGCAGGATCAGAGACACATTTCAGAATCCCCCCAGAACCAAATCTTTGTTTCACAAGTCAAGTTTTTTTTTAATATACCTGTCATCCCTTATTTCTGGCACCTCAGCAGGACTTACCTAACTTGATTTGAAACCCAAATCTGGTCTTGAGATGGCTGCATACATTCTTCTATTTTGTTAGCATCTAAGCAGACTAAAGACATGATGTTCTCCTCTTCCATAAAGGGGACACCTTTTGTTTGGACCCGGTTTGCCATATTCCAGAGTCCAAGATGTGAATCGCACATCTCTTCAATTGTTGTATGTCAAATAGCCCCTTTCCCAGTCATGGTTAGCATTTCTCAGAAAGAAGCTGTCAAAAGAGAAACCAATGCTGAACCTGCTCCCAGGACAGCAAAAAGGTATTACTGCTGAACACAGAAGCAATTTGATTATGTAGATTAAGCGTGGCTCAATCTATCATAATCACTGTAAAGACTCCATTTAATTTTGTACCTGTTTGCATGAGTATTCATTACTGCTGATAAGCAGGTTAGCTGGGGAAAGATTTCTCAAGCTGAAATGTCAAGGTTTCGATACGAGTAAGGAGATAAAGCTAAGAGCAGGAAAATGCTATGTAAATTAGCTTAGGTAAAGCCTTACTTATTTGTGTGTGTATGTATAAAATATACATATGTTTCGTCTTTTAGAGGGGTAAGGAAGGGGATGCATTGAGAGCAGTGCTGCAGACTGTCCAAGGTACCTAGCTCTAATGAGAGGGTCGGGGGCTGTGTGCTGGGAGGACTGCAGCAGGGGGAAGAGCAGGGGCACGGCAGCGCTGTGCAGCCATCTGCTTTGCATGACATGGGAGGTGCTGGTGTGCATTTCCTCACCTTGCTGGCACTCCACAACAGTCAGGTCAATTTAGAGGAGTCTGGAAACAACTGTCCAGCCACCAGTGCAAGAAGCAGGCTGTGGGACTTTGGGGCTTCAGGCTGCCTTTAGGCACTCATGTGACAGAGATCTTCATAACTAGTCTTACATCTCCGAACTAACCTTCATTAATCTTTGAAGATGGAAATATTCCCTTCAGGTAGGTTTTTGGTGCAGCTCTTTGGAAAGCAAGCTTTTCCTCTGTTTGTTTTTTTTCAACTTCCCTCAACGCTCAGCTTTGTTTCTTAATGATGTCTGGCTTGAATTCTTTAAATAGAAACCTGTAATTATTTCACAATAAGCTGGTCATTTAATAGGGCTGTAATCTTGTTCAGTGATGAAAAGTAGCCATCCTTTGTTTCCCAGTAGCCTAATAAATGGTACGCAGCATACACATGAGCTAGCGTGGATTCTGATAATTTACAATCAGCAAATTGGCTCCCTTCACTGGATTTAATTTAGCCAATACAAATTATTTCGGGAAGTGATTCATTGCCATTTTAAAGCACTAATTAATTTGGATGACTTATGAACGTTAGAAATGAAACCTCCTTTGTCATTCCCAAATAACCAAATTGCTTATTCAGTGACATTCCTGAGTAACTTGTATCGAGTGCAACTACGTCCCTTGTAACTTCAAATTTTCAATGGGATTGGGGGGGAGAACAGGAGGAACACTTCATATTTTTGTGCTTCTTTGCTGCTGAAAAGTTTAAGGTCTCAAAACTGTCCAGAATTTTGACTTATGTCTTTGGCTCAGGTTTGCTTATTTTCAGAGCATCCTCAGCTAGTTGTTCAGATAGCAGTGAAGCTTCAGATTACTGAAGTGTATCTATCATAGGGGAGAGAAGAAAGCCTGCATGAAGTGGTCAAACCCAGACCATCCTTTGCCTCCTTCTGGTCCAGGTGGCTGCGCAGGCAGCAGTGGGAGCGTGTCCCTGGAGGGGACCTGATGTTTTCTGCTTCATCTTTTCTTGCTTGAAGCAGGGCCCGACTTAGGTTCCTTGGAAGCTGGCCCCGGCATTCCTGAGCAGCATCTCCCAAAGTGGTGTTCTTGCAGGTTATTCTCTGGTGTGGCATTGCAGTGTCCTGGAAATGCAGTAGTTTTCCCTTGTGACTGATACACACAGCAGTTTATGGCAAGCTGAGAATGATCGGCTTTTAAGAAAGCTAGGAGACGTAGCTTTGATCAGATTTATTCTTTTTTTTTTTCCTCTCCCCCTCCTAAAAATCTTCAAAGATTTTCTTCCCTCTGGTGGAACTTGCCTAAGCCCCGTAGCGTGCATGCTGTGAAGCTGGAAGCTGTGTGATAGCTTCCCACTCTTCTCTAAATGCCCTCTTCTCTCTGGCCTTTGGCTGTGCTTTAAACAAGACATTTTCGGCTTTTTTACTTAGCTGCTTCACACTTTCCAGCCTTAGAAGGGAAATAAAACATATTTACAATCTACCTTTTTCATGTCTTTTCCTCCTTTTATTTGCTTGGGAATCTCGGATCTTCAGTGGCAGCTAGAATATTGCAAGATAACATCAGGCATGCTTGAGGTTTTCTTCCAAATCTTACCTTATTACTTATGCATACCAACATACACGGTATATTTTGTTTTGTATGCCACTTGAAAACTATTGTTGTGTGCAGAATAGTTTCTACCTTAGACATTAAAAAAAAGTCAGTAGTTCAGTATGCGTGCTCCTTTGTTTTGAACATGTCCATATTCTTTTATACCCGCATCTCTTCAAACACTCATTCTGGGGCTTTGGTTTGTTTGGCCAAAGAGAATTAATTAAAAAAAAAAGAAGTTACTCTATAACAGTGTTTTACTCCTCATCACAATCCTGGAAGTCCAACTGCAGAGAACTTCTTGGGGAAAAACATCCTCTATTATTAATGGTTCGTGCATTATATTGAAACTTCAATGTTTTGACACTTCAGTCCGTGTGAAAGACCATCTTGGTAATGTGATTATGCAAATTATAGGCTTTAGGAGAAAGTGTTTAAGTTGGACTCTTTCGTACAAGAAGACAAATATTGGTAAATGCTCTTTCATTACCACCTTCCCCCGGCTGCAGGGTGCCCTCTGAGCTCCCTCCCATGGAGCATGGGGGCAAGCACCAGGGACAGGGCTGAAGGGTGTCAGGCACTGCCCCTAGCACTGGCTTCTGCGCGCTCATCATGTCTGCTGAGGGGCATTTGGGGGCAGAAAAAGATGCCTCGCCTCCCCTATTTTGCTGTTTCAGGGCTCGACACGGCATGACAGCAGGTAGCTGGTACATAATGCATATGTTAACTCTTCCTTTTCTAGATGCAGAGCAGCCTGTGCGAGCAGAGGGGATGAGGCTGTCGCCTTTGTTCAGCCCTGGAAGTTCAGGTCCCCTGTGGTACTGCAGCAGTCTGATATCATTCTAGCTTCTATTTTAAGAATAGCCTTTCCAAGAAGTGTAGGTGGTTCTTTTTTTTTCATTTGTTAGTTTTAAGTTTACATTTACAAACTCAATTTCTCTCTCCTCCTGCAAGGTGAGGTGTGTATCTTTTTTCCTGCATAAATCACAGAAAATTGCCACGGGGGTGATGTTTTTTAGAAGTGAAGAAAGATCAAAGTTGCACATACCGCTTGAATGAAGGCAATACTTACATTCAGACTTCCGTAGCTGATATTTGCTTACCAACGCATCTCTCCTAGTGCCGGGAGAAGCGTGATGCAGATGGGACTGACATCTTCCTTCTTGGAGTCATCTCCTTCCTAGAGCAAGTGAATGACACGGTGGTCAGCATAACTCTGAGTACTGTTGACACTACAGCTCAGTAGCTGATCCCGGCGGTGCAGCTGTATGGATAATGGATTGCAGTTCACTCCACTGTAAGCAGAGGTCCACGCAGGTTCTTGTTGTTTCCTAGGTTTTAAGAAAATAGCAGTACCCCCACACAATCAGAAATTGCGTTGGTATGGTACATGCTGTGAGCTGGGGGCGCAAAGTCTCTGCAGCTGTCATTAAACTTGTAAGTGGCTGTGTTTCTCCCCTGTTGGGACTCTGCTGCTTTAGTAACCATCAATTCATTATAAAGGTCTGAGTTGTATAATGGATGAACCCAAGTCAGGAATGCACCTGGAACCTTGACTTCATTCCCAGCTCCATCCTTTGTTCCCCGTTGTACCATACAAGCTGAGGAGCAGCAGTATGTATTGTGGGGCCCTTCACATATGCTGTATCCCCAACAGGACCAGTTAATAGAAAATTGCTTGTATTATGGTAATGCTCAGGGACACCCTTATGTATTCTGTAGAGGGCAAATAAGAGATTTGTATTCAGGGAGCATTTGCTTATGAAATTAAACTTTGGTATGATTTTTCCTCCCCCATCAAACCTCTGCAGTGCTGCTGTTGGACCCTTGGACTGAACTCTGATACATGTCCTGCTGGGCTGTAAAGATGCTGAATCAAACAATTAATTAGGTTGTTATAAGGTTTACATATATTTTTTTTTCAGATGAAGCCTAGAAACCTGCTTACTGTGAGTTGTCAGCTCCTCTTTTCCGTTTGTTCTTGATGTCTTTGTGAGAGAGCTCAGCCTCGTTTTTTCATCCTCTGTAGTACGAGGCTTTACAGGGGGCAGGCTTGCTCTCTCTTCCCCCAGAACTCATAGCCTTTGGATAGGAAGACCTACTTCTAATATTTCTTCCACCCCACTCCCCAAATAACGCTTCTGCCCCCTTCTTGTCCCTGCACAGGGGGCTTTGCTCCAAGACACTGCAAGCAGTAAGTCCTTGCAAGAAACAAGCAAGGTTTGCAGGTACTGGAGTCTGCTTCTGTTGCCTGATCTCAAACGCCAACAAAAGGTGGTCTCTTCTGGATTAGTCACAAAGACTACACAAGCAGCCTCTGCTATCCTGTCCCCTGATAAGTTCATCTGGCTTTGCTTGTGGTTTCGTTTTTTTTTTTTGAAGTGCCATCTATCTGCTGACATCTCTGGTTGGAACAAAGGAGCCTGTGAGATGAGCTCTGGCTATGTGAAGCTACTCAGGGAGCTAGGCAGTACTTGGTTTGTCGTTTATGAAGTAGATGAAGGGGCTGTTTAAGATGGAAATGTGAGGGTAAAAATACATCTCACCACTTTGTGCTGAAGAAGGAGCCTGGTT
Organism: Aythya fuligula; assembly: GCF_009819795.1. Classification (NCBI taxonomy): domain Eukaryota; kingdom Metazoa; phylum Chordata; class Aves; order Anseriformes; family Anatidae; genus Aythya; species Aythya fuligula. Next base: position 20,003,943 of record NC_045566.1, on the reverse strand, counting down.
TCAGAGGAGTAAGAGCGATTCAGGTTTCAGGAAGCCATTGGTATCAGGCTCACCATCACCCAAAAGTCATCTTCAGTGGAGCAGCACAATTCCCGCACCGAGGATATCTGGAACGCTCACTGCTGATGTTCTGCTGTCACTGCTGCTTGAAGGTGGTTTTATAACCTCATCCCCTTTAAAAAAAAAAAAAAAAAAGTGACTGCTTCAATTACCGTCAAAGCAACCTCTCAATATTTTTTTCTCATTTTCTGGTGTACCTCCTGACAGCGAGTTCTGCAAGGCCACCACCATTCAGGAGTTGTGGTTCATGAGCTGCATCAACCTTGTGCTCTGGTGCTCCTAATTAAGCAGTTTTACTGGCAAGGATTTAATGTTTTACAGAGTCTAAATGAAGTGGAAAAAATATGAACTGATTTTTTTTTCTTTCCAGCACAAGATTTTGATCAGATAATTTAACCTCTGGGTGAAATGGAAGTAGAAGCGTTTATGCACAGGTCTGCAAAAGCTTTGCTTTATGCAGGTCTCTACATTAACAGTTCTTGGCTTTGGAGTAATCCTTCTGGAGGCTTCCTTATGCTTTCTGCACTTCCATTATCAATAGCAAAATGCCAGAGCATCCTGAAACCCCATAACTTGTGACCAGTTTAACATCAATTGCATTGCTTTTTAGTAAGGCAAGAATTTCAGCTTTTGTCGTGCTGCTTTTCTATCAGCAAAAAAGATTTGTCTCTTTAGCCTAGTTAAACTACCCCAGGCTTCTCAGTGTTGTCATGACCTCCTAACCAAGGCCAGATGAGCTAGCTACCTGCACGCAGTCAGCTGGAATCAAAACTACCTGGGTATGTAATTAGGACGTGATTATTTTCTGTTGAATACCTACAGTTATAACAATCAGCCCTGCCTAAGGAAGGGAATCCGGTATGGCTTGAAAATGATGTTTTACAATTTAATGGGTACCTCCTGGCCAGGAGTGGTGCTGGTGGTGTTGCTCGTGCAGCTGCGCAGCGGGGTTTGCCTTCACACAAGGCTCTGCGAGGAAAGCAGTGCCTCAAACAGCAACACCTCTTTCATGCTGTTGTATATCAGAATCGCTTCCTGAACTTTTATTTGGTTGCTAAAGCTGTAGGAAAGTAAGCTGTGCGATGCAATAGTGGATTTTCTAGATTTACTTCATATGTCTGAAGTGAATATTAAGCTGAGCAGAGAGGCGCAGACAGATGAGACAACTGCATTGTTTTCCACTTATTTATAATAATGAGAGATACTGGAGGGAAGATAAGCAGTATTACATATACTGGGAGGAAAGATTGGTTCAGATCCATTACAGGTAAAAGCAGCTTTTTTTCTTTAATCTGTAGATAGTGTTATAAATTAATTGCAGCAGGAGAAACCACACCCCTCCTCACTGGCAGAGACTCAGCATCCTTATCCTTGGTCAAGCCTCCAAAGCAAGCATACATGAATATTTTTTCTTCCTAGTTTCTTGGTTGATCAATTCGATTGAGCAATTGTTGCCTTTCTCTTCCAAGACAGACTTCTTTACAAAGCAGGCTGATTGGGACAAGTTTGTTCTCCAGACCACCCACTAATGGAAAGCCTGTCTAGTCTGGGAAGTGTGTGCTTGTGGAAAGTCTTCTCTTGTTTAGAGCAAAATATCCTTGATTAAAATAGGAGGTTAATAGTGCTTCTGTGTGTGTCTTGGTTTAGAGCTCACATGTTAGCTCCAGCATTAGCAAGGATAAATTTGAGCCAGCAGCAGTTTTAAAAAAAAGAGAAATGAGCTGGAAGTGAAATACAAATGTCCTTATTTAGTACAAAAGGATTCATCTTGTTGTAGCCTTTCTCTCTTCGTTAGGTTCTCATTTGGCAGAAGTTAGGCAACGTTTGAGAACGGGAGGTAAAACAGGAGTTAGCAGCTTGCGAAATCTGGGTGCTGGTGTTGCAGCAAGCAGCCTGCGCTGGGAATGCGCGAGTTTTCCTTGTTCCAAAACGTTAGAGTATATATTTACCTTACGAAGGGTAAGCAGAGAGTCACACTGAAAATCACTCTGCTGGTGCTCAGATGTTTGTATAAGAAAAATACTGCTTTAAAGATTTCTTTTAGATAAATGTTTGGATAGCGGTATGCTTCCAGGGCAAGGAGGCTCACTTCGCTGGCAGCACCCTTCCCAGGGCATCCTTGATTGCAAACTCAAACCCTCTCCAAGTCCCTTGGATGCTTTCTGCAGCCATCCCTGCGGTTCCTGTAAAAATGCTCCTTGCTTTTCCCAGGAGCAGAGCTGACTGAATGTGCAGGTGGGGACAAGACCGTCTCCTTGTAAGCCAACTGCAGTCTCAAAATCTTTAGCTTTTGATCCCTGTTTTGAACCTGGGAATTATGGCTCCCTCCCCACACCAGAACGGGTGAGAATTCATTTTTATATAGACTTTAAAGTTTCCGTTTTCCTTTCTGAGCAGGTTTAAGGTGGTTTTATGATGCAGACAAATGTGTTCTCAGCCAGGATGGGGCTTCTGTATTCTTTATATCTGGAATGGTGACACACAAATGGGGAATTTGACTCCATCTCCCTATAAATAAAAATTAATGAAGTAACGAATCTGATGCACACTAAGCCATGCTGTCTCTGCCTCTCCTTACCCAGAGGAACACATACTGTGTATGTGCTTTGTGTTGTTTTGTTTTTTTTCTAGGATCCCTTTCTTATTGCATCATTTAGTTCTTGCCTGGAAGCTGTGGCTAGGGTAGTTGATTGTGAACTTCTTGCAGGAGCTGTCCTCCTGCTGCTGATGTAGCAGCATATATAGGTGTGCTGCGACAAGAAGTAGGTCTTGTTTAGTCCAGTTGTTTTTATCTTCTCAGATTCACTGTGCTTTGTCCTATATTCTCAGACTTTGAGAGCCTGCAAGGAAACAGCAGGTACCTGCCTTGTTCTCCAGCTCCAGAGCCATGATGTCTATTAAGGAGTAAGTCAGCAGCAGCGTCTCTTCAGAAAGAGCATTTAAAGGGTAGTAAAAAAGGAAGGAGGAAGCAGATTAGCTGGAAATTAATAATAAAAAAGTAATCAAATGCTGGAATTGTTTGTTGTCTTCCCTCATCAGCAGAGCTCAGGTTTGTATTCTCATATTTGTGTAGCTGAAGGATATGAAATCAGAGGTACTGTGTCTCTAAACAAGGGACTTGTTCCTTCCTGCAATTCCAGTAGTAAATGGCGTGATTTTTTTCATTATGGGCTTGAATCTTCTTAAACATCCCCTTGGCTGTTAGTGTCATTGGTAGCTTAATGGATTTCTTGATTGTTGAGCTCCTTTTTTGATACAGTATTGTTAATCTGTGCATGTTCTCAGAATGAGGGTTAAAAACAGTCATTTCAATTTGAGATATCTAGAGATAATTTTTATACCCACTGTGTGAAAATAACTTGAACAGTACTAGAATTATCCATTGTAAGCGAGATGATTTTACTCGTGAATTGGGTTTACAGATAAAATCTTCCTCATTCCTGGGACCTGGATTTTCTATTCATCGCTCTCTTAAGATTAATCGGGAGCAAGACTTAATCCAGAAGATGATTGAATTGTCCTTAAACAGTGATGTAGAACGTTACCCAGATCTCACTTTATCAAAATCCTTTTTCAGTCCTGCAATACTGAGAAATCATGAGTATATGAACTACTTGTGATGTGCACCACATGAAGATGCTTTTTCTTTATTTTCTGGCTCTTTAGAAAGGAAATATTTTTTGATTTTTTTTAAGTTGTCATAAGCTAAAGTTGTCATGAGCTGTTGTGTGGAATGGGCTAAATCTGTGTAGCATATTAGGAATTTTGTCTTGCAATAAGAATAAAGGTTTCCTTCCACCCGCAAAAGCCTCTGACAGCTTAAAGGTCTGCCACTAACTGAGCCACTGCTGATTTTGTGCAGTTGTCAGGACAGAAATTCAAGTACCTTAGTGCAGCTGTATTTCCAGACTGGGAACCTTGTTTCAGATTCTGTCAAAACAAAAAAATAGCAAGGAAAGACAAATGGAGGCTCCAGCTGCCCAGACCTTTTGACAGCCCTGCAGGACCCTGCAGTGGGCATCGCTGGGCAAAGCTGCAGCCTCCCCTCGCTCCCACTGCTGCTGCCAGCCCTGACTTTGTGCTTATGCTGCAGCAATGCTAACAACAAAAACATAACTTTTAAGAATTAATGCCTCTTTAATCTCCTGTTTTTCAGCAGGAAGCATGTAGAGCATGCAGGTTGTCTTAAATCTCCAGTTACAGCACAGAATAACGATTTCATCTTTTTTAGGTTTGTTTTTTCGCTTTTGGAGGAGCAAGATGAGAGCATGGGGTGGAGGGGAGCATCTAATTTGAGGACTTCCAGGCTGTGACCTGCAAGCTTGATAGTCCATCACATAATTTGAGGACTGCCACAAGAAAATGGTTTGTGATCAGTAACACTCGGGAACTGGTAATAGATGCATGTACCGCATCTAAAAAAAAAAAAGTGTACGTGTTGTTTAATGGCCTTGCTGTAAGGACACTGGCAGCCAGCACGTTGCTGGCACGCTGCTCCCTGTGGTTTAGGAGGGTAGTCAAGGCCAGGAGATTTAGGGGCTTATTAAAGGCACTGCAGCTTCAGGCACTGCTGCTAGCTAGCAGTCACCAAGTGAATAAGAAAGGAGCCTTTCGTGCCTTGTCAAGCCCTGTTGTGCCTGTGTCCTGTGCAGCCTCTTTCTTGTGGCCAGAGTGACTCTGACCTTCTGAGTTAAACTTGCGCACTTAATGATAATTTTTCGATTATTTGAATCCTCTTTTCTCCAGCTTATTTGCATGCACTCAATCACGTTTCATTTAGGATTTGATGCAGGCGGAAGCTGTGGATAAAGGACTGTACCAAAGTCTGTTTTAATCAAGTTGTCGAGGGCTGGAAGCTGCTGGACCAGTTGGGACCAGTCGTGGGCAAACGAAGAGTGTTTTGTCCACTGTTGCAGTCTTCCTAGAGTAAAGTGGAGGTCTCTGTCTGCTTTAGGAGAGCCAACTAAACTGGATCGTTCCCCTCCATACATGTTTTAAGCCAAAATGGGCCGATACAGCTCCTGCAGCTGCTTTCACAGCTTGTTCTGCTGCCAGCTGTGAAGGTCCAAAGGGGGGCATTGGCAACCCAAAGCTAAGCATAATTGCTTAGGGGTAGCCCAGCCCCGTAGTAAACAAAGACTATAATCAGAGCTGTTGTGTTTTGTATTAAAATGTCCTTTTTTCAAGTCCTCGTTAGGTTTATAGCAAGCTGGCTGGAGAGGTGATTAAATTCTGCTGGAAAAGTGCATGGGATGGAGCAGGTCTCCACGTCCTGGGGTTCCCCTTCCTTCTCAGTTTGTCCTGCTGCTTCTAGAGGCAGTAATATGCTGTGAGCCAGCTTTACAGTTTTGGTTGAAAATAACTGTGCAAAAGCCCATCAAAGCTGTTCATGTCCCAGAGTCACTTAAATATATCCATATATTAGTATCTAAAAGGCACCTCAGAGTGTGAGAGCTCCCTGGCATGCCAAGGGCCATTGCAGTCATCTGTTGGTGTCCCCAGACAGGCTCCAGTGAATCTTCAACAGACCTGACCATGTTTGTGTGCCCAGAAAGCCCAGGTACTGAAAGGAAAAGCAGGGAGGATGGAATTGCTCTCTTGAGTTTTTTTGGATGAGCGCTGGCCTGCTGCCTGGTTCCTGTCACTGTTTTGCAGAAGTGAGACAGATCTGGAAGAGGTGGTTGCAGCTGTGTATCTGAAAAATAGTGCTTTTAATTGCTAATTAATTGAAGTTACCATTTGCATTTGGGGTTTTCCTTTTTAAAGAATGACATGCATGCAACCACTGGCGTTGTTTATTTATAGCATGACTGAACCAGAAACTTTCTTCTGCTGTTTTGCTGGTACAACTGTACTTCGTTTATTGAATCTTCTGCTTTCCCATCCATTTTTTTGGCTTCTGTATGGATAGCCCTTGTTATTCTAGTCCTTGACTCCCCTCCTCTGCGGACATATAAACCTGTAATGTTTTCCCTTTCGTCTTTGTAAACAATAGGCAGTCGGGCTAATAGCGTAAGTACAAAGTCAAGGGGGCTTTGCAGATTCAGCTTGACAGCTCTTCTCCCTGAATTATTTAAAGGCTGTAGACAAAAACACCCATCTAGAGCTTCAGATGACTTCTCATCCAGTATTGTGGAGAATACCTGATACGTGAGCCCCACTGATTTTGCCCACTGAAGTCCACGCAATCAGTAGAGTAGCAAATGCAATTAGAATGCAGAGGCCATGTCCTGGTGTCCCTCCAAAAGGCGAGTGAGTTGCAGGGAGGTGAGGTGAAAGAATAGGGAAATTTCTCTCTGGCTGTAAGGGTTGTGTGTCAAGTTAGGGTGGCTGGTTTTTTTCCTCCTCTCACAATCAGTGAACTTACCTAAAGACATCCTACATCTTTCTTCTGACTTAACAACCCACCAAGGATTGCAATTATTTTTGCATTCTCATAGTTTTTAAATCTAAAACGCTTTTCAACAGTTGAATGACCCAGTGATTTCTGATTTCTCAGGTGCATTTCTGTTGCTGGTTTCACTTGTCCTTCTGGATCCTGGGCTGTTTTAGATGGATGGGATCAGGGAAGCAGGCAGCAGAGCACAATTGAGTCCTTCAGATGATGTGAAGTTCATTATTACCTTTTGAATAGTTCATTCTGCAGAACTAAGTAGGGAAGATGTCATGCTTGGCACTTACTGCACTAAAGCTATAAAGCTGTGCTCTCATCAATCTCAGTAGCTAAGGCATAGCCATTGTCTCTTCCTGCTCCCTTCTCCCCCAGGTAAATGCAGTAGAGAAAGCATCAGAAGTAGGATATTAGAGAAACAGCCTCATATGTATCATCTGTACACCGCATGGTTATGTTTAATGAAGTTCTTCACCTTTTATGTACAGTCATACCTTTATTAAAATTCAATTTACTGTATGTCTTTCAACACCAGCAGTACCATTTGGTAATCAACGCTGATATTTTGCAACGTGGCCTTCCTTTGAGAGCTGACTCGCAAAAATGTCAGGCGGGCTGCAACATAGCTTCCTTCAGCAATGCCACGCTTTCTTTCAGTGAAAGGCAGCACCCTGCCTGACAGCCTTGCAAGCATGACCCAGCTCGAGGTCCAGTTCAGCTCCCTTGTGCATATGCTCATGACGATAAGGATTTATGGAGACCATGCTGACCTCGAGCCAGCCTGGCTCCAACCTCATTCTCATCTGTGGGTGAGCTGGGGGCTGGCTCTGCTGCCTGGGGGACTGGGGGAGGATGCCCAGCGCCGCTGCCCCATCCTTATCCATGCTTACCCTGTTGCACCAGAATAGAAAGCAGAGGAAGAAAATGACTAGAGGCTGTAGCTGGTTTTCAGTGGCAACCTCTAGTTTATCAACAGATTATCTACCGTGTGATTTTCCTTTGTGTTCATATGATGCCCTGGCCAGTGAAAATATTTGCTTGCTGTGTTTGGAGCACTTTGAAATGCTATTTTTGGGAGAGAAGGCTTCCTGTTTCTAGGTAAAGCGCTGCTTTGTCTGCATTGCAGGAGGTTTCAGGTATGTAGTGCTGCAGTTGAGCCTGTTTATACCATTAGCTGGATTGAAAGTTAAAGGAGAGCAGCAGGTTGTGAATTGTTTCAAGATTAATGGAAACTATTGTTTTACCTTAATTAAACTTTTATTCATTAAATCAATTCCTCTTTCCAAAACAGGTGTATGGTATAAATAACACTAATATAGGGATAACTTCATGGAGCTTAGATACATACTAATATTAACACTTTCTCTGCAAGAAACAATTTGTCCCTTTTCTCACCAGGTGCTGGTGGTTTCACTCGTGATACACAAGCCATGCTATGTTCTAGGCTGCTTCATGGATTTTTGTCCTTGTGCCTTCCCCCTGATATCTTTTCTAACTTTTTTTCCCCTGACACTTCTCCTTCCAGTGTGGTGAAAACTGTTCTGTGAAAACACTTGTGTTCAGAGTTGCAGCTTGTGTATTTTCTCCTGCCCTAAAAAAAAGGAAGTGGGTGTGTATATATATTTTTGTGTATATTTATTTTTACATTTCCTGGAGTGGTTTATACAGCTACAGGCTGGGCCGTCTTGCAGGCAGGTATCCTTTCCTCTTCTGTTCTTACCACCACGCAGCTGCAGCCCTTAGGGTAGAAGCAGCCTGACAGGGGTCAGATATTTCCATTCTCCTGCTGAGCCTCACTTCCCCTGCCCTTGCTGTAGTTCTGCTTCCCACGCAGGCACCTAAACCCCTACCTTCCCTGTGTGCAGCCTTGGGTGGAGGTATAGCATCTCAGGTGTGCTGTCATTTTCCCCCTACAAACAGCATCCTCAGCCTTGGCACTTAAACCCTTGGTTTTGTTCCAGTTGCTGTTAGAAATACCAGCCCTGGCTTAAAGAGAAATGAAGGCTTTGATTTCCATGGCTGCCAAACTTCTGGCCCATCCAGAAACACAATTAGAAGCCTTGCAGATGCAGCGAAACCATCGTGTTTCTTTTCCAGCTGGCATGAGCATCCAGAATAGTTAATGTGTGTTCTGCAGGTATCAGAGTGCTCGAGTCCCTGTGCAGCGTCATTCCAAGACCCATTAACAAACCGGTCAGGATTTTAACATATGTCCCGAGCCTTCAAAGTTGGCTTGCTTGCAGAGGGAGACGTTAACCTGTGCAGTCTGAACCACCGTCGCCCCGACCCTTTCGCCTAGCTGCAGTCAGAGGTGACGGATCGTGGTCTCCAGCCAGCAGCCTGCTGCAGGCACCGCGCAGCATCCGCCGCGGCTCCCTCGTTGCTGTGCTATCAGGGCTCTGTTTTGGCTTGGCGGCGGGATTTCACGTCAGAACGGATGGGGATGTTCAGGGAACATTATTACAGTTAAAGCTTACAAATGAGCTGTCTGGGTTCGGCTTGTCTGAACGTGAGCTTTTTTGCATGTGTGGCAGGTGGAGGTGACTTTCATTAGGGCAACGCAGAGGAGCTGCAATCGGTATAAGATCCAATTTGCTAGGTATTGTCCAAGCAGACAGCAAGTGACAGTTTATTGCCCCTGAAGGCTTGACAGCCAAGCCATATAAAATGAACAGTAGCAGAGTATGAATCCGTTATCAGTTTTAAATAAATTCATTTCCTTAGTCCATCAGCCATTTTGTGAGTTTTTTTTGCCAAAACCTTCCCCTCTTGCTGACCCAGCCAGCCTGACTCAGCTTGGCTCTCTGCCATTCCTGACATCTTTTAGGATTAACCCCTTCTCCCATGTTGATTTCCACCATCTGTGACAATAATGCATTAATTGTTCTTCCACTTTTGCTTTGAGGGGACAGTGTCATGCGATGGGTTTAGTCCCATGTGGCTAAGCAAGGCTTTGTGCATCACTGTGCTCAGAGAAGGACGGCTCTGCATCCTGCCGTCGTAAGGCATCGGTACTCAGGTCCCTTGATTTCAGAGATCCAGTTGCCAAAGAGGTTGAGGAGATGAGCTCCTCTGCATTTCAGTGAAAACTTCCAAAAATGCAGCTGTTCTTGCTTACAGGCATGCTGTTGAATTAAAGGGACTGACAGTAGGCATCATCTGGGTCTGAAATGCTTCATCACGTGATAATTGGGAAACCTAAAGCATTACAACAGCAAGTAACTGCATACAGAGCAGAATTAATGAGCTTCAGCAAGCACAAGGCTGGACCTGCCTGGGATGGGCTGCTGTGCTGAATTCCAGGTGGCTGCCAGGCGCTACCAAAAAAAAAAAGCCATCACTGACAGCACTGTGGGCAAATCAATTTGGCTGTCAGCTATAGCATCGGTCCCAAGAACCACTGCTTTTTCTGTACCAACCAGGGGAATCAAACTAAAGTGCTGGATCCAGAACTGTTTAGGCTCAGGACACGGAGCATGTCCTCAAACAGCTGGCGTGGATGTGAGAAGGGAAGGGGCAACAGCAGGAGGGGCTCTGCAGGGCCTGAAGCACAGGTGAAGCCACAGCTTTGTAGAGGAGCAAGGATGGTGGGGCTCCTGGTATTTTCTGACATTGAAGGGCCACTGCATGTTGTCCCAACCCCTCGGCTAGGTAGCACATTGGGCCTGGTGCCTTCAGCCTCACCTGGCAGGCTGCTGTGGGCTGGAGGGGTTCAGTGTGCCTGATGGGGTTTGTGCCCCTGGTCCGTCTGGGAGAGGAGTGCAGCTGGAACAGGTCTCTCGTCAGCAAATAAATAAATGGCACAGCTCAGAAAAGGAATGCTTATTAGAAGAGTGAAATCTCAGGGGGATTACTTGCTGCTTCTTGTCTTCAGTGCCTCGTTGTGAACATCTGGATTAACCTTGAGCAAATCCACTGGGGGTGCTGCCTCGGTTTCCCCACATGTCAAAGTAGGATAATGCTTCAGCTGCCTCACCAGGACATTTGTTACTCTTAATTAATGTTGTAATGTGTCTTTGGTTCCTCTGGTAAAGTATGCTGTGTGAATGCTAAGTTGTTTTTACTGATTGGATTGTTAATTAAATGTGCACATATAAATGATTTATTGGCATTAGAGAACTAAGACTTAATAATTTAAAATATTAGCATCAAGGTGGGTTAGGTCAATTTTAAGCCTACAGCACTCCCCCTGTTTAGAGGATTAAACTGGTACTGGAAACTTAAAGGACGTAAATGGCATTGGGAGAGAAAGGGAAGCAGGAGCTTGGCCACCTAATGAGTTATTCCGTGGTGTCTCCATGTGGAGACTGTTTTAATTCAGGACCTCACCGCCAGTGCATGGCCTGGGGAAACCATTGGCAGGATCAGCAGTGCGCTGAGTTTTGGAGGGCATGGGAGGTGTCATTGAACCATTCCTCTTGGACTGACTTAGAAACCATTTGTCAGCGTTCAGAAGTGCACGCTCCAGTTCGACGTAGCAGATGACGTATGAAATTAGCTTGGTGTTCCAGGAAAAAAGCAGCAAAGGAAGGATGTCTGGGGGAACGTGTGTGCCAGGCTGCTGACGTGGATCACCTCCTGCTGACGGCTCCTGGCCCAGCAGTGGTTATATCTTCCCACAAAGTCACGTGGAGCTTCAGCCTCTAACCTCAAGGCTTCTGCCTCCTTATGTTCTTCTGTTCTCTAACCAGGCAGATGTTTGAGGTGAATAAGCTGTAGCTGACAGCCAAGGCAGCACCAGGGGAAGAGGTATGGCATCCTCGTGCACTAAGGAGTTCAGGGGCCTGGAAGTACAGAGAGGAGGCGTGCGGCAGCAGGTGCGGTTGGTCAAGTGGCTGGATGCTGGGGCTGGAGCGGAGGGTCAGCCCTCGTCCATTCCTTTTCTGAACCCAAGCAAAACGTGCACGCTGGTGTTAGTGACAGTGTGCTGGAGGCAAAAGGGTTGGAAATAAAGGGAAGCGGGATTTACAAGGCTGGATTCACAAAGGCAGGGAGAGCGGAGATGCAAAGACGTGGCATGGTGCTGTAGGTCGGGCACCTGAAACTGGAGAACAGAGCACTGAAAGTAGGGTTGTGATGAGAGAACCTATGTGAGGGACTGATCCCTCACATACGAAATCCCCAAAGGATATGGACAGATGGTCTGGGAAAGATGGAAGTGTTTTTGCACAAACCAGGGAGTTGTCCCTTTCTGTGTGAAGGTTTGAAAGAGGGAACTGAGCAGCTGGAAAGTGTTGGATGTAGTGTAGCTGGGAGAGGAAGCACTGACTTGCTGAAAATGAGAAGGAAGAAGTAAAGAGAAGGTGAGAGGGATGGGGGAACACATCTTTAGAGTGAAAGAGATGCATAGGAGAGCTATCTAAACATGAAGAAGGGTTTAAACAAATTGGAGTTTGCCCTTCGCAGTGGGGCAAGGAGAGTGCTCCAAGTTCCAGAGGAGCAAGGAGCTGAGGAGCATAGCCAGGGATGTCTCTGGCATCTCTCAGGGGTTTCCCAGCAGCATCTCTCTGTTCCTTCCCCCGCAGCAGCCCAGGGCAGCAGTTGGGAGCAGTGGTCCTTGCTGTGCTTGGGGACTGGGCTGTGCAGCACTCGCAGTAGGCTGTGTTTGTCGAGTAAACTGCTTGTGTAATTCGGGGGAGCTAGATCTGAAGAGGCTTTTCACGTTCTAGTGACTTCTGTTTACAGCCTTTGATCCCTGATGGTTTGCAGTTGGTCTGCACGAAATGAAAATCTAAAGCACCAGATTTAGGTCACACTTCTGAGTACTCATATGCAGAGTTGGTGGTGATTTCTCAGATCACACATTTTCTCTGATTAAAAAATGAGCGTTTAGGAGGGAGGCATACGCAGCAGTGATAACAATAGTAATACCCGCACCCCAGGGCTTCCTTTTGCCACATGCAGCACTGATGGGCAGGGCGGCATGACCTTGGTTGCGAAGAGATTAAATTCATCACCTCCAGCATGAGGTAATGACTGAGTGCAACAAACAGAAGAGGAAGGAGGGAGGGAGGGAAGGAGGAAAATGTATGGGCATAAGAATGCACTTCTTGGACGATGCAGTTGTCGAGCGCCGCGCTGCATCGCATTATGTAGAATTGCCAAATGAATGTTTGGGGGCTTTAGTACTAATAGAATAGATGCTAAAAGCTGTTTTCACAAAACTAATGCCTAACTATTTCCTGTGGTTTTGCAGAATTGATGCTAATGTGTTGCATGTTTATGTATATGTTTTTTGTAGGCTTATTGCAAGCTATATTTATATACTGCTGGCGCTTTGTTCAAGGCCTTGAGCTGATTGTTTGTGGGGAGTGGCTGAAATCCCACAGTATATGGTGATAGAAATGAGCAGCTTTAGAGATCTCATCACAGATAGATGGGCAGTGGGGCTCAGTATTTGCACATGTAAAGGAGGAGAAAACTTGCCCGTTGGGGAGGGAGAGGGGTTGGTGGGTGTGTATGTTAATAGCAACATAATTTGGTTTTAACATGTCTCTCTACCTGGCCTGACGATGGATGTGCAACAGCTGTTTAAGCTGTGTAGTTCAGCATGCACTAGGTGCAGAGTAATAAGCCTGTGACAAGTTATTCTCATCTTGTATTCTAAATAAATTAGGCACTCATCAAAAGCAGTTTGGTTCCAAAACGACTAAATTACAGAGGTGGTTGCCTGTAACATGCCAGCAGTTCCTAGGGTGGGCTTTGCTGGCTGGCTCTTCCCTTTGTACAGATTTCTTTGCCCTCTTCCAAGCAGTTTCATTGGCCCCATTTGCATCTTGAATTCAGAAGGGAGCAAATCGGTGCCCAGTTGCATGCAGCTCCGTCCATGTGTGTGCCTCTTTTCTTCTAGCCTGGTCTTTAGTTGCCTTGTTGAGCTTGTTTTCTTGAGAGCTGCACGCTGAAAAGAATGGTCATGCTATGAAAAAGTGATTTCTCACTTGGCTGAGAGATAGCTTACTACTTATTTGAGTGTGTCATTGGAGCAAGCCTTGGACTGCTTTCCTCTGAGCACCCGCGTGCTGTGAATACAGAAACCTGGGTGTATATAGTAGCAAATAAGCTTCCAGTTGCGTGGTATCTTCTTGTGCTGAGTTTGGTCTGAATAGAAGTAGGAAAATACATTAAGTGTAAAATCCCAAAATGAGCAGACTGCTTCTTCGGGGATGCTTTCTTAGGGTAGGAAAGAAGGATATGTTCATGTTTTGGGAGTTGCAGTTGGAAAATGCCAGATGTGGAAGTGTCAGAAAACCTAATAAAAGCGTCCATGGAAAAGAGGTTAAAGTATGGAATTGCAGAAAAATGAGGGCAGGGATTCAATGAGATGCTGAATTTCTGCCTATTCTCACTTCGTAGGGAGGCTAGATTCGTGAAGATCTCGTGAAGAAGCTTCAAGCTCTGCATGAGGCAGGATGAGGAAAACTAATTTGGTTGAATGCTTTTTCCCTTTATAGAGTACCCATGGATTCCTACATGAGAAAAAGCTTCATGAGTGCATGTATGGTTGTGGGCAACTCTTTCCAAAGAAAGCAAGCCAAAGGAGTGTTGTCATCTGTAAATCTGTAGGTTAATGTGTTAAGAAAATGTCTTTATTATGCTATGCAGGTGTGATTGTGTAGCATTTATAAACTTGGAGAGGGGAAAAAACCTCAGTATCTACAGCTGGAGTTAGAAAGAAGCACAGATGAGACCTTTTTTAGATTTATTTAGTCATCGCATTTTTTTCCTCAGATAAGCCTAAGGAGGCTTGATCTCCGTGTATAAAGGAATTACCTTCAGAACAAGATAAAAATACAGTTTCCAAGGATTAAAAAACTCACCATTTAGGCATGTGTGTTCTGTTCCAGATTTAAAACCTGAAGAGCTGGATGGTGCTGCTACTGAAAAGTCTTGGTATGGCATAGTTTGCGTGTAAGACAATAAATAAAGAACTTCTTTAAAGAACTTCTCAGCTTAAAGAAGTAATTCTGCTTGGGCCTGATGTTCCTAGTGGAGATAGTATTCTGTTAAATTTATTCAGAAGGGATTAATGTTAGGCAGTTGTGATGGCACATGAAGTAAATTCTGGAACGCAGGGAAATAATGGGTTGTGCATTGCTCTTAAACAATTGTACTGTGCACCCATTCATCGATTAAAGATTGTATCACGACAATGGAAAAAAGATAATTCTGTGTGCAGTGTATTACCCTGATGGGAGGAATTGTCATTTACTAGTTTAACTCTTTAAAAAAACAAAAAACAAACAAACAAAAAAACTTATATGTTGGAAGTTCATCGTGTTTCACAGGTTAGGATTTGTAATTTTCTTTCAAAAATGAAAGCTGACTTGAGTCATGCAACAAGAAAATAACGGGATCTTGAGGGATTTAGAGTGAAGAGCCATTATAATCTGCTAATTACAAGGTAGAGAGCAGTCAAGCATTGGTGTTCTGTTGGGGAGCTACTTTCACACATCTTGATATATGAAAAGGCTTCGTGTGTGATGTAGATGTGGAAGCGTACAGTGAAATGTCTTGAAGATGGTCAGCGGCTTTAGTCCTAAAAGCCAGCGCTGACTAATGGCCATCCTCAGTACGGACCGAGCAGCTTTACTGCTGAAGAAATGGCTTTTTGTGCAAACAGCACTAGATTTAGTTCAACTGTGCACTCTTATTCCATCTATAAATAACATAAAACAATGGCCAAGCTTTTTCACCCACTATATTTTCCCATTGTTCCAACAGCTTTACTTAATTAGGGCTCTAGCTCCTTTGAATGCATGTTCGGGGTTAGTCGGCAGTGAGTCTGTCTGCTTGAAAGGGAATTGCTGACAAACCAGGCATTTGTTAGCAAAAACGTCTGCTGGGGCGGGAAGGTGAGAAGTTGCTAATTTAAAATAAGATCTTTAAGAATCCTAGCTGTGAATCTATAGAACAACTCTTGCTGAAAATCCAGAAAATTTATGCTTACCTCAATGGCTATGGGGCTGGAAGGCTGGGGGGAATGCGCTTTATTTGTGCAGAAATGTGGGAATGGGAGAGGCACAAACTTCTTGGCCTGTAATTATTTATGATACAGTGGAAGTCCCAAATAAGATTTTCAGTCTATTGCACAAATGTGTGCGCATATAACTTGTAGGAACATCTTTCTCCACTATCAGTACCTTAATCCTCCTAACCAACAACTTCTTCATCCCATTGCATTGTTGCTGCTGTTTGTAGAAGGCGGGGGGGGAGTACAAACGTAGGAAATAAGTACAGATTGTATGATTTTTCCTTTAACCAAGCTTTCCTTCTTCCTCAGTGTGGTCCTGGTGGGAAGCAGCTGGATAAGTCTGTTTGAAGCGTAGCTTTGTCTGGCTAACAGCACTGAAGAGTGCTTCTGCATCTTTTATGTATTTGCATACGCGGTCAGAGCTGTTAGCTACCCGGTGCATTTCCCACCTCTTTAAGAGCTCTGACTCTGTTCCTGGTAAGAACAGCTTTCACAAAGCTGCCCCATTTGCAGAACATGAGCCAGCAGTGTGCCCATGTGGCCAAGAAGGCCACCAGTGTCCTGGCTTGTATCAGGAATAGTGCAGCCAGCAGGGCCAGGGAGGTGATCATTCCTTGTATTCAGCTCTGGTGAGGCTGCACCTCAAGTGCTGGGTTTGGTTTTGGGCCCCTCACTACATGAAGGACACGGAGGCCCTGGAGCGTGTCCAGAGAAGGGCTACAAAGCTGGTGAGGGGACTGGAGCACAAATCCTGTGAGGGGCGGCTGAGGGAGCTGGGGGTGTTTGGGCTGGGGAAGAGGAGGCTCAGGGGAGACTTCAGTGCTCTCTGCAATGCTTGGGGTGGACAGAGAGCATCCTCAAGGGACATACGGAGTGATCCCTTGCTCACCTCTTCGGTAATGAGGGGAGATGGCCAGAGATGACCCTTGCAGTTGCTCTGTGGAGTTGTCTGCCTGAATATCAGCATGCTTTCCAAGTAGACATGTGTCCTCATTGCAGTTGTAACCACTGTCTGTCTGGGTGACATTTTTAGCTAGGTCCCCCCACCCAGTGTTTTCTTGCCCAGAGTCTTATTCCTTATTACACTGAAGCAGCTCTGACAATTTTCAGGGCTTCAATTTTTTTGGCTAAGTTTTCTTCAAGTTTCATGAAACTTTCAGATCATTTCTGATTCTCCTAGTGCTGACTACTGTTGCATGAATGCCAGCAGTCAGCCAGGCCCTCCTTCCCCACCCTCCCTTCCCTGTACAAATTGCTTCCCCAGGGCCATCCACATACAGGGCTCATCTAGGAGGGGAGCAAATCAGAGTGCTTCAAAACCCAGCTGTCACCAGGTGAATAATTCCGTTGAATGATGAATGTAGCAGGTATCTCATCTACTCAGGAAGGTCCCAAATTTGATTTTGTTTTTCTTTCCCCTCAAGAGTGTGCTGTGGCAATTTCTTTTGGCGCAATCAGTGAAAGTCCCTTTGAATCCCAAGGGTAAATGCTCTGAAGTTGCTGTGGGTGGATGAATCACATTCTTCCAGTGCTGGTTCCAGGTGATGGGGATGTCAGGCTGAGGACAGAGGTGCTTGCATCTGGTCTGTCTTTGTTCCCAAGTCTGATTTACAACTTCATTTTGCATAATGCCTACCTTCATGTGGATATACATCCAGTCTCCAGGAAGTAAAAGATTTGTGGTGGGCTTATCCTTCCCAGTGTCAAGGAACTGTTCTTCAGACTTCCCTTAATATCTGATAATGATATCTCATTTCCCTGATGAGAGTCTTGAGGCGCACCTACATTTGGCAGTTAATCCTCTTAAATTCCTCTGTGTCTCCAAGAGGCAAGCAGCAGTGCGTTCTGCTGACTTTCCCAGAGCCTTGCTTTTTTCTGTTGATTTAACAGGACCAAAACTCTTAAACAGTCTCCTGTCAATGTCTGTCCCTGGCTTATTGAAATGCCACGCTATCTCAGTGTGGGGAACCCGAGCACGCTGTGTCACGTCTCCACCCCTCACTCCTTATCTGCACTGATGGGCATAGGAGAGGTTGCCACATCTCATCAGGTAGCACAGACTATGGCTTTCCGCAGGGGTGAAATAATACTTGAGATTAGCAACCGTATGGAACAAAATGCTGTTGTTTGCCAGGCAGTAAACCCTTCTCTCAATTTTGATTGTACTTGTTCCTTTTGTGTTTGCCCCTTCAATCTTGTTTTAGCAAAGGCAGCTGGCACCCGCTGCCTCGAAGGGCTACAGCTGCTGACCTCCTGCAGCAGGACCCCACGCAGGTGCGTGCTTAGAGTCATTTCACAAACCCATTTCTCCAGAGCCAGGACTACTCAGTTGTGGTGGATTCTGCATTGTTCTGCATTTTCCTGCCTCTGCTTGGGGAGCTTTTGGCCCCTGCAGCAAGCAAGGAGGGATGGAGAAGGCCAACCTTCTGACCTTCCTGCCCTACAGAGTCACAAAGTGGTAGCGATAAAGCAGGACGTGCAAGCGAAGCTGACAGTGATAGCCTGAGATCTGTAGATGCTTGTAGCGGTGCCACAGGGGAAATAGGTATCCCACCAGCTAGGTGGCCGTGGTGGTTGTCTTTTGAGGTAACTCCATTCACGTGTGCCCTGTCCAAAAAGGTCGGTTCAGTGCATGGCTGTTGCAAGTTAGAAACCTGCAGGTCTCTTCCTACTATCTAAGCGTCTTTGTGACTTGCTTAGGTTTTAACGCATTGAATGTATTGGCTGTTTTACAGGCAACACAGAAGGAAGAGAGTTGTTCCTCTAGAGGATTCAAGAAGTTACTTAGCTGTGTTCCCAGAGAAGCAATGTTAGAGCGCCTTAACACACGAGTCGCTGTTCGTTCCATGACAGATTTGGTGCTAATTTTGCTGCTGTCTGCTCCTGTTTGTGTCTCCTGTTTCTGGATGAAAGCAGCAGAGCAGTGATTAGCTCAGACCCTGCTGAAAAAAAACTGTGCCTCTGAAGAACAAGAGAGAGAGAGTATATTACTCTCTGGCATTTTTATTTTATTTAGCAAGGTAAAACTGTTCATTGAGCCAGAGTTCATTTACAGTGGTACCCCAGCAGACTGCAGCCACAGGATGAATTACCAATCACTTGCAGTGAAAACGGGAATCGTTCAGACCCTGGATTGTCTGTACCCAGGAGTTCAAGTCTCTGGCACTTCTCAACAGATTGGTACCCGTGCCTCTCTTCCAAAATCCTATCAGGCATCCCAGAGCAATCTGGTACCTGTTCTGGTTCCCAAAGCACACTTAGATCTGCGTTCCCCCTGGTGTTTTCTGATTGTAACTGTTAACCAGGAGCTGGGGAGTTCACAGGATTAGACTTTGCTAGCCACCAAATTAATGGAAATTGGAGTATATGCTTCCTTTGAGGATGTATTTTCTTCTTGGGAGCTTTGACTTTGGAGGATCATTGCTGAGATAATACCAGGAGTCGTAACTAATCCCCTAATGGGTAGTACTGGGGGTGAACAAATCTATTTATAACAATTAGCCCAGCAGGCTATCAGAAGGCTGCTCTTACCTGATCAGTGGGTTTTCATGTCAGAAAGGATTTCTCTCCCTCTGCTTGAGAGCTGGTGGCTGTGCAGGCTCCTGAATCTGGTGGCGAGGCAGCATGCAAGTCCATCCATCCCCTTGTGCCCTGACCACATTGTACCTGCTGCCCACGGGGCTGCCTCTCCACCTCCAGCCCCAAATGCCAGCGGGGCTGTTCCAGTCACCGGCTTCCTCTAAAAATGCAGGTGTTAAGTGACGGGATAATTACAGCGAGTTTCTATGAGGATGGATAGCAGCAGCATGAGAAATTGAAAGACATGCCTGAGGAAAAAAAATACCAGCTACCCTCAGACAAAGCAGCTTGTGCTGGGCGGTTTGGCAGCATCGCCTATGACCACTGGTGCCATTGCCCCAGCGCTCACTTCTGATAGGGTTTTTGGCACCTGGTTCCTTTGGGGCTTCCCTTCCCCAAAAGGTTTTGGTTCGGGAGGGTGTGTTTGCACTCGCTGGTCACGTCAGGAGTTCAGTCTGAAGGGCAGAAGCTCTCCTGTCCGTGGCTGGCACCTGCTGTTAGCCTGGGGTTGCCCAGCTGGGGTGGCGGAGCATTAATTTGCAGACAACCAGGATATCTCCAAAGGAAATTCCATCAATTTGCAGGAGGTAAATCGATGCTGTCTTTCTGAGTAATAGCAGGGCTGAAGCCCTTTCTTCTCCTCCAAATTTTGTGTAGTTGCTATTGCTTTCTAATGGTGGGTAAGACAAAGCTGCTGCTCTTTGTTTTACTGGTCTGAAACCTCTCAGCTGGGCAGGAGGTTGGGTGGCCTCAGAGCTGGAGAGGTTTTGTCACGTTGATGAGTCAGTTCAGTTAAGAAAGGCACCAGAGACCTTTGTCCATATGCTGCCAAAAGATGAAAATGATTGTTGTTATTTGCCCACTTCACAGGGAGGCTGTAAGGATTAATTCATGTTTGTAAATTGCTTTTGAGATTTAAAGCTCTGTACAAGCAGTAAGGATTATTGCTTTCTAATTCTTTAAGGCAACATAACTTTTTATAAAGACTTTCAGCTTCCAGAGCACCCTGGAAATGGGAAGAGTTAAGTTCTCTTGCAATCAGATCTACCCCTAATATCTAAAGGAAAAAGCAAACTACTTCACTACTGCTTCAAAAAAAAAAAAAAAAAAGGGGGGGGGGGGAAAACTGTCAATGGTGAATTGTGACAGTGCCTCTTCTTTTTTTCAGGAGTCCAACGTGCTGATTGCTGCTAACAGTCAGGGTACAATTAAGGTAAGTTATTTCATGCATCTTCTCTTTAAGCACTTGAATCCGTTGTTAGCAAAGAGCAAGGTCACAGACATGGTACAGCCAGGAGAAACCATTAGAGGAGGTCATCCCAGCTGTGGAAGTTTGCAATTTAAATGATGTATTTGCCTCTGGCACACGGAGGAATGAGCAGACAGCACAAGAGCAATGAAACAGAGGTAGAGACGAGGTGGAGAAAAGCTGCTGGCAGCTGCCCAGCACCCACCATGCCTCCACCACTCTGGGTGGTGCGCAGGGAAACCAGCTTGCATCGGGGAGAGCTCGGTGCTCGGCAGTGATGTGCTGCTTAGATTAAACCTGGGCCCGGCGCTGGGTTTTATGTATGCAGTATTTTTCTTGACTGATAATAGGTGCCATGTCTCAGTTGCCACAGCAGCCGCTGGGTTTTCGCATTGGTTCAAAAGCAGCTGCGTGGCGTTGCTTTGAATGGGGAGGTTTTAAATTAGTGCTGTCTGGCACAAACATCTCCACGCGCTCGTGTTGATTTTTGTGACAGCAGAGGAGGCTCTGCGTTAGCTCGCTGGCATTAGCCAGACCCCGTTCTCTGGCTGCTGCCGATGTGGGGTGCAGTAGAGCTGAAAGCTGAGCTCCTGATGTGCAGCCAGCTAGAGCAGTGCTTGAAATGAGCAGGGATGCTCCCTCGCCTTGCCTACTCCAAGCGCACGGACTGACTTTAACAGACAGCAGCTGCCAGCGTAGGGTTTTATGAAAGCAACAGCCTTCCCCGTGCACAGAAGAGAAGCGAATGTTTTGCCAGGTTTTCAGCACTCAGATAAAAGTCTCTCCAGAATATCTGTTCGATGCATTTCTATCCACGAAGCATCGAGCAATATGAAAAAGGCTTTGTCCCCCTTCGCGTGCGTATCAAATGGGTAGCCAGGCAAAATTAGTTCCAAGCCCAGGTGCTGGCTGCTCTGGAGAGCCTTGGATCCACTATCATCCTTGACTGAGCTCAGCAGCATTCACCTCACCATGCTCTTGGGGCTTGGTGGTTAGTGCTGCGTGCATGTGGCCCAGAGCTCTGACACTCTGTAGCTGCTGATAAAGGTATTTACTTGCTGTCTGCAAAGCTGCATGCTGGGTTGCCACCCTGGTGAAGCTGTGAGACTCCTCCCGATTCTCCCTTGTGCCCCTGTTGTGCTGGCAGTTCTGTGAAACCAGACCAGAGCCAATAATCTGTACGATGCTGGAAAAAAAAAAAAAAAAAAGAAAAAAAAATCCAGAAAAAAATCACTGAAAAGGCAGAAATGAGGGGAGACCCAAGTGTCCTCTGTGTGTGTGACAAAATTTATTTTTTTCTTCCTTTTTTTAGGCCACAAGTGGTATGGTTACTCCTGTTATTGCAGTGTGTGATGCTGTAGCCTTTTGTTTGTAGGTGACTAATTTATCAGGCTTTGGAACTGGTTGCTTGTTACTTCGGTCACTTCCTTCTTAGTAAAATGGGCAAAGCATACAGATGCTGTTGATATCTTTAAGTGAATTAAGCAGCAACAGGAGAGGTTTTGCTCATGCTCTTTGCTTCTTAATGAGAGAAGGTGGAGGGAGGAATGTGTAAACAGCCAAGGTTATTTGAATTGTGATATTTCCATTTGAATTTATCAGCAGGCAGGGGGGATGGTGTGATGGTCTGGCAGGGCCTGGGAAAGGGCTGAATTTGCAATTACACCATGGGCACAAACCCCCTTCAGCCGTGCCATCCTATACTTGTGGGCTAAAGCCTTTAGCCCTCCCTGCTAAAACCAGCCTGGGGTATTACTGGCTGTACAAATCACTCAGCAGGTGCCACCCCTCACAGTTCTTGTCTCATCGCGTGGTATTACTGCGTGCTGGTGAGTAAAGGGGAAAAGGGGAGACAGGAAGGGTCAGACATGTCCTAGTGATCTATATGCTGATATAGGAGGTAATGAGTGTCGTAAATTCATATTCTAAATGTCTTGTCTTCCCTATTAATCAGGTACTGGAGCTGGTATGAAGGGTTTTCTCTCAAGGCTTGAGGTACTTGGTCCTGCTGATATGCTACAGTGTTCATCTGGAATCCTCAGTGGGACAAGAAACCGAAACCACCTTGATGTTCTTCCCCAAAACCATCGCGTTTGTTTTTTTTGTTTTCCATTTATGGACTTTTGAGGACATTTTGAGACACTGGGAACACCAGTGAACTGTCTGCCATCAACATTAACTCCACAGACTTTGCTGCTGCTGGTGGTGGTATGGTTGTCTAATTTTTATGATAGGAAAACAAATTCTTTTAAATAAAAACAAAAAGGAATAATAAAATTTATTGAGCCACAAGCTGAAGCTGGAAGATTCTCTCTTGTTGCATATGGGAACAGATTTTCTTGGGAAGGGAACTTACAGGACCACACAGGGCTGCTGTCAGTTGCACATCTCCAGTTACCTTTACCTGGACTGTTCATCCCTACTGGGGGGAAAAAAGTCTCCAAGCCGTACCTGGACACGCAAGCAATTCATTTTGAGATATGGTTGAGTTGTTCCTTTGACTTTTTGATTTTTATTTTAGATGCATTAAATGTTGAGAAATTGTCACCCAGGTTGACGCCGCTGGAGACTGTAGTCCTCTGGTTGTCAAGAAGAGAAGGGCAGCTTCCTTGCTCTTCTTTGTGCCCATGCTTCAACCCAAAGGGGCTGCTCCGAAGGAGAGGAGCAAGTCATCCATTCACCCACGTGAGCCTGGCCCTTCCTGCTGCCTGCCAACAACTGTGCTGAAGTGACCTGAACCTGGCACCCGGACTGACCTCACCGAGACGTCGCGCAGTAACGACCTCACCACCACTGATCTGGCTGTGTTTGACTATCCCAGCTAGAGTAGAAAGTCTCTTGATCCAGTTACCAAAGCCCTGCACCACTACTGTCCCGTGTGGTCCGATTGCGTTTGCCCCTCTGCAAACCATCCGTGGGAGCTGAGCATTGTGAACGTTGTAATAAGAGAGGGGATGGAGTTGGTTTGTAATGTGTTTCAGAGCCATGATATAAGTAGCCTTATTTTTAATGGTCATGCATACACTTAAATTGTACATACAGAGGGGGAATAAAGCGTGAAGCTAAGAGTTGTTGTTGCTTTGTTGGCAGAATACGGGGGGGTAAGAAGGTGCAGACAGACTTCAGGAGTAACAGTCCTGGGGAGCTGCCAGGACTTGTTAGGCTGGGAGGCGGAGTTGGTGGGTGGAGTGTCTGTTCTGGTTGTGTCTGGCAAAGGTGTGATATGTGCAGCAGTACCTGGAGGAAGCGTTTCCATTCACAGACAGCACTCCTGGGATTCACTCACAGCCGTGCTCATCTCCCTTGTGTCCCTGAGGCTGGGGTTGCTGCACAGGCATAGCGCTCTCTGCATGGGCAGAGTGAAGTCCTGCTCCACTCAGGCCACCCATCAAGCAGCTGTAGCTGCTGAAAGGTGTTGTATGTCCTTCACGTGTTAAACACCTGATACTGCTCTTCCCAGAAGGGTTGTGGGGTCTTGCGACCTCCTTTGGTCACAAGGCAAAAAAAAAATAAAAATAAAAGATGCTCTTAGTATCTTAGTATGAAACAAAGGAGAAGGGATGAAGGCTCGTAGCAAAGCTGGGGACAGATCCTGTCCTGCGTCAGTTTGTGCGTTCCTTGGTTCCTTGAGCTGACGGCCGTGGCTCTCAGCAGGTGGGTGTAGGACACGATCATTTGGCAGAGTCATGGCTGGGGGGAGGAAGCGCAGGGCGCTGAGCTGCAGGAGCTGTGTGGGCAGCACCCTGTGCGCGCTGGGCTTCGCCCACGGTCACTGGCATGCCAGGGGAATGAGAAAAATCACAAGATGGTGTTTGTCCTGCTCTGGGGTACTATCTGCAGGTCTCAGCCACGTGAGTCACCAGAGTCACTGTGGCAGAAGGGATCGAAATTGGCTCTGTCAGAGTCGGGGCAGCCGATGCTCCCTGCCAAGTGCCCATTTCCAGAGGCTGCTGGTGGGTGACTGCGCCCTGAGCCCTGCCAGCAGCCCTTGCCCCCTCTGCTTTCCCTCGCTTCGATCTCAGCTTTCCCCCAGCCTCTCTCATTTATTGGTGCCTATTGATTTATTCTGTGAGCTGCTGTTGTTGTGTCTGGTGTTTTGATGAGAGCCTGTGGGCGCTTCCCCTTGTACCCCAGCTCTGTGCCACGGGCAGCCACTTTTTGTCAAGCGCCTGCCTGCCTTCTCTGCCCCCCACGTTGAGCGGCCTCTGTGTTTTAAATTGAAATGGCTCTGCTGAAGCCGAGATGCTCAAAAACAGAAGGGAAAACAGCTATTTTGAATGCTGCAAGGTTACTCCTCGAATTAAGCAGGGAAAACAGTTTAACATCAGCCTTCTTTATTTTTTAGGTTTTCATTCTGCTTCAATCAAGATAAAATGCAAATTTGGTGTCTGGCCCTAATTAGAAACACAGCAGCTCATAAACACAAGTTGATGGCATTTTTTGTCTTTGTCTTTTTGTCACAAGTGATACGCTCTTTATTTTAATCCCCTTAATTTTCCTTCCTTCAGGTAACTCTCTGCTGTTGATGTATATTAAGCTGCATATAATTACTTACTGTAATCTTTTAGCAGCGTTTGGTTCAATTTCTTCCAACTTAGTCGCTGCTCTCCCAAGCCCTTGCTTTGCCGTGTGTTACCCTAAAGAAAAGCGACCCATGTGGAAGGACAGGGCCCCCTCCCAGTCACTGTGCCTGCAGAAGAGGCAATGTGCTGACTGCGCAGCCTTGCAAAGGGTCTCGTCTGCTGCCTTGAGAAGCCATCCAGGGCTTGGAGATGCTCAAACGCGTGACCGAGCCAGGACAGAGATTCGTAAGTCCCTCTGGGAAACTCAGTCCAGTGCTGAGCTGCTCTCACTGCAAAAGTTAACTGCAGGTGGTGGACACTGGTCCAGAATAGTTTTTGGTTTTGCCTCCGGTGTTTGTGTCCCTGGGAGAGGTGCTGGGCGAGGAAGGCTTTTCTTTGAGAAAGGGAATTGGAAATCCCGCACGGCAAGCCAGCCTCTTTAATTAATTTCAAAGCATTCAATAGAAGAGTAGGAGGAACATGCTTCAGTGCTAGAAAGGAGTTCATAGCTGGAGGGAATTGAAAATGATGGTCAAGGGGAAATTTAAATTAATATCAATATGTTGGTGCTCTTCAGTGAGCGCAGGCAGGCCGCGAATGCCAGCGTTCGACCCGCGTGCTGGGTCCTTGTTTGTTTAGAGTAATTCTGTTTAACCACGGAAGGTTGCAAAGACACCCACAGATAATTGGAAAGGCAAGTCCAGCTCCTTCCTTGTTCATGAGTCCTCTTTCTCTTTTTTGGAGGCCAGCAATAGCCAGCAGGCAGCGGTCAGAGGTGCAGCAGCACCATGATGCGTGCCTTGAAGAAAGCAAGAAGGCAAGCCCAGGTGTAGCAGGACCTGTGACATGGGACCAGAGCCCACATCTCTTCTTCCTTCAGAGAGGCGGCTGTAGGCATCCCCACAGCCTTCTGGTGACCATCACCAGATGCTTTGCTTTGGGTTTGCTTTCAGAGCAGGTTCTTGGATTGTGGGTCTTATCCTCTCTGTTCAACAAGGCAGTACAAGGGTATTTGGTCCACATCTTCAGGGGCTTTGATAATAAAGTGGTTGGGTGGGTTAAAGCACAGCTTCCTTCTCTGCTCCACCTTAGCAAACCACTTCAGGAGGCTTTTCAAAAGCAGCAGGTTTCAATGTTTCCATTTTGACTTTCACCCCTTAAATCTGGGTCTGGGTGATGATTCACCATCGCAGGATCAGAATTTGTCCTATAAAATCAAGCAGCAGGAAAAAGCCCTCGGGTGAGGGAGTGATGTGGGATCTCCTCAGGGACTTGAATGAGCAGCACCAGCCCCAGCATCCTCCCCAAAATCTCTGCCCGCTTGGATCAGCCACAGTTGGACGGCAGGAGAGGGCTGGGAGCACGCTGTCACTTCGTCTCCAAAATCCTCCCAGGCAGTCGAAGAAAATAATTTGGAGGCTTTCAAATATGAAGAATGTAAAGGCCATCCTTAGGAGGCATGAATAATAGCAAGTGACAGCCCAAACTGAGCCAGCAGTGCGAGCCCAACGCCAATCCCACCCTGGCTGTGCCCGTGCAGCCGGGGCCCTGGGCAAGGCTCTGTGCTGGGCGCCAGCTCCTTTTCCTGGGGTTGCTGTAGGGGTGGCCCCTTTTACAAGGTTGGCAGCCACTTGCTCGTGTGTCCCCCCCTCCACTGCCAGCCGGTGCCTGCGCCCTACCCCACCTCGTCCCTTGGGGCTGGGCCCCTCGCAGTAGATGGAGATGGGTGCAGGAACATCCACATGCAGGTAAGGAGCAGTCTTGGTGCCTCCTTGGGGCTGCGGGACCCCCTTTGGCCAAATGCCACAGCAGGGCTGGACCTGCTAAACCCACTTAGGGTCCAGAGCTGGACCCTAAACCCATTTACCCATGGGGATGCTCCTGCTGGAGCTCTCCCCAGGCTCAGGAGCATCCTCATGGGTAAATGGGTTTAGGGGATCTTTTTTACAGAATTACTTCTCCTTTCCGTCTTTCAGGGACCACTCCTCCCCTGCTGGTTTGCATTTGCTCGACAGCAGCAAAAAACACCCTGAAGGCACTATTGATCTGTGGTGGGGGCAGAGGGGCAGCGAAGCGGGGCGACCCCTCCAAGGCATGAGAGCATCGCTGCTCCCATCACGGATGGGTGACACTGAGCCAAAGCCCAGCAGACTGTGAGGATGAGTTGGGGACTGAGCAGCACTGGGGCTCAGAAATTATTTGGGAACAGCACGGGTGCCAAAATGATGCTCACGGAGGGGTGGGAGAATAACACACACTGGTCACCCGCCGGGTTTCTGGTGCCCAAGAGCAGGCAGCATCCCATGTGCTCTCTTTCCCCCTCCACGTTTCCTTTCCTCCTCTTCTTTTTTCCCCATAGGAGATTAATGGTAATTCTTTGTCTTTTAACATGACTGTGCCTTACAAATTCTCTCTCTCGCCTTCATCCTTTAAATTATCCACATAATAAAATATGCATTCAGTGATTTCAGGTCATAATTTGATCTACTTAGGGAAGAAAAGGGATGATGGAGAAGGGTTGCCAGCATGCTCCACTTTCATCCATTTATCTTTATTTATCATCTTTCTTTCCTAATAACCCATGTGCAGCCCCGTGATGCCAACACCCCTACCTACGTGCTGCTTCCTTGCAGAACAAGTCCTGTGCTGTGCTCTGGCTTGGTGGGACCCGGTGAGCCCCAAGCCCCTGTCTGTTGGTGAAGGTGTTGTTACAGGGCTGGGAACATCGAGCAGGGGGCATTGAGCTGCTGGCAGTCAGGGACAGAGCTGCAGGGACAGCAGCGCACATAAACCCTGCTGCAGCATCCCCAGGACACAAGTTTGGGTTGACTCCTGTTGCTGTTAAGTTCCTGCCCAAGAAACGGAGCTGAATGATGGTGAACAGGAGCTGGGGTTTGCAGGACTGCCACAAGCCAGCTGCAGGCTGTTCAACAACCCAGCAGAGCTGGGCACTCCCAGCTGCTGGCCCTGCCTGGGCTCAGTTTTACCCAGCTGTGTAATGAGCGTGAATTCACCACCATGCAAAGCCCAAGCATCTTATCCCGCAGAACAGGAGTGGGGGCAAGGATCCCTCCTTCCTCTTGTCCCTCAGGGAGCTGTGGGAGGCAGGGGCTGTTGTATGGCAGCGGGTGATGCAGCTGTGGAGCGAGTCCCCTTCTGGCCACTTCTGTCCCCAGAGCCACTGGCTGCTGCCGGAGCCCTCCTCCCCACGGCACGCAGGGCTGCCAGAGTCTCATTTCAGTACCAGACGCTAAACCTGAACGTGGAATGTAATTGCTTTAATACCCTCCTTAACGTGCTGCAACATTGGAATGAATTTTCTTGGTAAGAGCAGCACCCAAGGGAATTTTGCATTTTAAAAAAAAAACAGGAGCCCGCTGTACGCTGCTGCAAATTCCCCCTGCGCTCCCCTCTGCCCCACGGCTGAGGAGGGGATGGAGATGCAGAAGGCGAGGGTCCCCCACCCTGGGGCTGATGCCACTCCTCTGCCCACCCCCTCAAACTGTGCCTGTGCCCAAGGACCGAGCCACCCTCACCCGGTGCCCCAAGGTTTGGAGAAGAGCAGCAGCAAGCGGCGAGCAAGCCAGATGCAGCGTGCGAGCGCCCACGCTGCGAGCATGTCGGGCTTGTTTGCCACAAAAATCATGGTTTAAAATCCCTGTGCTTAGCGTGGTCCGTGTAACAATGTCCCCAGGGTGCCTATTTTTCCTGTAGCTGTTTACAGAGCTATTTGTCTGTCTGCAAGCTGGCGAAGCCTCTCGTTACCCTGACGCAAAGCTATCGGTTTCAGCAGCACTGGTGGGGCTGTGGTGTGGGCGCCTGGGTAGGAGGGGGTTGGTTTGGGTAAAGGAGATTTTCTAGGAACAAGGTTTTGGAAAGTCTGTGAAACAAGAGGTTGCAAAGAGGAGAACATCCAAAAATACTGTTTTCTGGACATGATGGGGTAAAAAACTTGCCTGCCCTTGCTTTACGTCATCCAGCATTGTGGCCAAAGATTCTCTTTCAGAATAAATAATCCTGCTTGCCTGGACTCATTTAAGTCAGAGAGGCACTGAAATGCCCCTGCAGAAGGACAGCTCTGTGCCTGTGAACCCCTTGCTTCTGTCTTCCCGGTGCCACCTGAGGCTCAGCCAGCGATGAACCCGACATTAAACACACTCCTCCGTGAGGGCTGGGGACATCACCCAGCCTCTTGCCTTCCTTTTTGAGTGATTTATTCTGGTGATGGAGATGCTCTCAGCACGGACAAATGAGAAAACAAGGGCTTGTGCTGCAATGATGCTTTGATGGTGAGGCGTTAACATCAGCACCACTTACCTGGGACGGCATGGAAGCCGGAGAGGGAGAAGGACCAAAGAGGAGGATGGGTGGCCGGAGGCACGGCCTCAATCTGCCCCTGCAGAAATGCCACCAACCTCGTCCCCAAAAGCCACGGAGAAGGTGCCAGGTCTCTGCCATTGAGCAGGGGAGCAAGGGGAGCTTTTCTGCTGGGCATTGACTTGTTTCCTGCTGCAGCTGCTCTGTCTGCCTCTGCTCTGCACTGCAAGCCACAGGATTTCCCAATGCTGCGTCCCCAGGGCGAGCTCGGACTCCATGGCCACGCACCACAGCATCGTGCCTGGGGGAGCCGGGTTGTATTTTGCCAGTGAAGAGGATGCCCAAGTGCAACACTGGGGCTCAGTTCAGCACCATTTGCTTTCCAAATGCGTAGCGTTTGGAGGCTGTGTGATGGGAGCAGCCTGGCGAAGCCCCTGCTAGGGGGACAACTGCTGCTGTGCAATTGCTGCACCAGTCTGGGACAAGACTGGCAGAGATGGGGCAAGATGCCCACAAAGCCAAAGCAGTTGTGCTGAAAGCAGCAGGAGCGCAGATCCACCCGGTGGCTTTTCTCCAAAGCCGGAACCCTTTTGGATCCTTTTTGTTGTTTTTCTTTTTTTTTTGTTTTCTCTTTTTAAAATTCTTTTTCCTACAGCGCCACCTCTCCCAAAGAGCAACAGGTGTCCGTGCTGTCAGCGGCACCACTGGGTCATTTCCTTCAGAGGCAAAATGAAAAATCCATTTGGTTTCTTGTGTGCTGCCTGTGGTCTATAAACACAGCTTTATTGGATGTTTTCAGAAAGCTATCTGCTCGTAATAAGCATTTTATATACGCGGTTTCAGCTGCGACCCGCCTGCTGGAGCAGCGCGAGCGCGCAGCGATGCCGCACAGTAATATTAATGTTCAGCCAAAAAAAATTCCCCGGTTTCTGCCCAGCAAGGTCAAACACGCTGCTTGCAGGGCCACTTGCTGGCCTCTCCAGCCCAGGGCTGCCGCCTGGTTTTGCTTTGCTCCATACGCACCCAGCAGCGTTCACCCTTGCCCAGCTGCTGCATGGGAGCAGATTTCTGGGGGTTGATATGAGGGCGCAGGACGTGTGGAAAGGTTGGGTTGAGGTTTGCCCAGGACACCAGCCAGGTATTGGTGCTTCTGCTTGCTGATGCTGGTGAGGTTGCTGCCTCTGCCCCGGAGCCGTGCAGTGTGGCTCATAAGGATTAGGTTGGAGCCACTGCTGGAAACTGCCTAACCCCACGCGCATCCTCAGGCTGGCTTTGCCTTTTCCAACTTTGGTGAACCAGCTCAGCTGGGAAATAACCTCAGCCAGCAACGGCACTACTCCTCGCTGAGCACAAAGCTTTGGGAGGCTCATTACTTTGAATATTCAGCTAAGTTGTGAAATCGAAAGGAATCAGAGTGCTCTGAATCTGTTAAAATACAACATCACAATCTCTTCAGGATCTTCCCTGCTTTTTTTTTTTTTTTTTTTTTTTTTTTTTGGCTGGGTGATGGTAATTGGGTGGATTTGTCAGGAATTCACAAATAGCTTTAAATCTGCAAGGAGAGAACTCAATTGGCACTTCCTCCTGGCCGTATTTGAGGCAGCGGCCGCGGGGGATTTGGGCTCATTTCTCCTGTTCAAGGTGACGCCAGTGCGTGGCTCTGCAGGAGCAGCAGGGACTGCTGAACTCAGGGCTTTTTAACTGAGATGCACAAGGACAGGTGTAAAAACCCCAGTGCCAGCTTGGCCTTTTTATCCTTCCCCAAGGTCTGGAGCAGCTGCTGGCACCCATCACCTGAAGGGGGCCTGCGGGAGGGATGGAGGGGGACTGTCTGCTGGGCAGAGCAGCAATGGGACGTGGTGCAGTGGCTTTAAACTAAAAAAGGGTGGGTTTAGATGAGATATTGGAGGAAGTTCTTCACTCAGAGGGCGGTGAGGCACTGGTACAGGCTGCCCAGGGAAGCTGCAGATGCCCGGTCCCTGTGGATGTTGGATGGGGCTCTAGCGGGAGGTGTTGGGTAGAAAGGACCTAGCGTGGTTGGGACCAGGTGACCTTTAGGGCCCCTTCCAACCCTAACCATCCCATTGTTCTGTGATGCTGTGGTCCAACAGGGCAGGAAGCCCCACACACCAGTGGCAGTTTCCACCCCTGTTAACCCTCAGCAGGGAAGCAAGGCCCAACCCTTGTTGCGTGCAGTTGCCCTGCTGCTTTGCATTCCCAACCCAGCCAAACTCAGCGGGCTCACTCCTTCCATCTCTTACTTTGTCACTGTTACTTTTTTTTTTTTTTTTTTTTTGTGCTCCTCCTGGGAATTTCATGGTGCTGCCTTCCCCGCACGCCCCTTTGGAGATGCTGCATCCCCCGGGGCAGCCGCCTTGCAGCAGGGCCGGCGGGGGCGGCGATGCAGCACCAGCAGCAGCAGCACCAGGAGCAGGAGGAGCAGCAGCATCAGGAGCATCAGCACCAGCAGCAGCACCAGGAGCACCAGCAGCAGCACCAGGAGCAGCAGCAGCAGCAGTGCCGCCTGGGTTTTCGGGCGGGCTTTTCCTCCCGCTTCTGCCCGCTAGGTGGCTGCGTGCTGGGAGGAGAGCCCGGAGCGGGGAGCGAGGGGAGAAGAGGGGCGAGCAGGAAAAAAAAAAAAAAAAAAAAAAAAAAAAAAAAAAAAAAAGGAGAAGAAAAAAAAAAAAAAACAAGCTGCTGAAATTTAAGCAGGGGAGGGAGCGGCAGCCAGGCAGTGCCGGGGTCGCTCCGCTCCGCCGCAGCAGGCAGCGGGGCTGCCGGCGCCAGGCCGAGCCCGGGGACCCCTCCGGAGCGGGGGCTCCCCAAATTCCCACCCGACGGCGGCGGCAGGAGGAGCCGGCCCGGCCCGGTGAGTGCCTCCAGCACCGCGGACAGCTCCGCACCCGCACCCCGCGCTCCGCACCCCGCGCCCCGCATCCCCCGCGCTGCCCGGCCCCCGCCGCCCCTGCAGCCCCCCCCGACCACCGCATCGCCCCCAGCCCATCGCCCCCCATCGCCCCCCAGGCTCGGAGGGAGGCGGCGGGGGGACGGAGCCCGGCCGGGGAGGGGGGGCGGGGGGCGCAGGTTTTATTTGGGGGAGGGAGGGATGCGCGGGGGGGAAAGGCGGTTGGGGAGAGGGTCGGGGGATCGGGGGGGTGCGGCAAAAGCCGCTCGCACTTTCTGCGAGTTCCCTTCGTTGCTGGAAGGAGGTTGAGGAAATTTGGCTCTCGGCACCTGCGTCACACGGCGAGAGGAGGCAGCGGGGGGGGGCTGCATCTCGCTGCGTCCTGCGGGCAGCGCCGGGGACACCTCGCTGCACCCCCCGCTCCGTGCTCCTTGTGCCTCCTTGTACCTCCTTGTGCCTCCTTGTGCCTCCGTCCCCACACCCCTTCCCTCCAGCCCACGGCTCCCCTTCCCACGGGGACTCCTCTCAGGCGGCAGCCCCGGCTCCGGGCGGGCTGGGTGGGGGCAGCCCCAGCCCCGAGGCCACCCGGGCCCCGCCGAGCAGCGGGGGCTGCCCAAAGCCCGGCTCTCTCTGGTCGCGTTCAAAGTTTGAACGAGGTTCCTTTTTTTTTTTTTTTTTTTTTTTTTTTTTTTTTTTTTTTTTTCTCCTCCTTCTCTTGCTTGCTCGGGAATAGCTCGGAGGCGCCCCGCGCGTGGCTGCGTTTTGGGGTGAAACCTGGGGGGGTTTGGGGCGGAACCCGGAGGGTCTGAACGCCAGCCCTGTCATTTCGTGGAGCCGGAGAGAAAACAAAACGGAGGAAAGGGCCCCGCTGGCACCACCACACGCCAGATCTCAGCGGCCTCTTTCCTCCATCAGGAGCTGGGGCTGGAGCATCCCTGCCGAGCCGCTCCCCGGGGAGCCCGGCGCTCCGAGCAGCCGGCGAAGGAGAGGCACGGCCGTGCCCCAGGCAGGGATGAATTCGGCACACTCCATCAGCAGGGACCTGTCAGAGCTCCTGGCAGGCTCCCCCAGCTTCGGCAGCCCCCTGGCCCCACTCGTCTTGCCGGGGCGCGTGGCGAACGCGTCGAGAAAATGCTCGTCAGTGAGCAGGGGCGTGCGGGTGCGAGGTCGGTGCTGGGAGGCATTACATAAACAAACGGAGCAGAGCCACAAGTGAGGTGCTGGAAGGAGTCGATTCATTGACGGAGCTGCCCAAGCAGAAGGGATAAAGCCGGCAGCACGGTGACATGGCGTGGCAGCCGCTTATAATCCCCTCTGCTTTTAATTGTGTCTGTAATGAGAAATGAAATGTCAATGTCATTAGCTGCCGCCGCTCGCCATCCCCATCAGCGTGGCACTGGGGGACAGGGGACACGCAGGGGCTCGGCCACGTGCCCCACAGCCAGACCAGAGCTAAAACTGCAGCGAGGGCGAACCCAGGGCTGGTCAGATCCCCCCAGCCCTGCTGCGGGCTCTTACAGCCCTTGTCCCCAGGGAGAAGTGGGCTGGGGCAGTGGGGAATACAAATGATTGGGAAAAAATATTAAAGAAGAAGGAAATTTATGGAGGAATCTGTGGTATCCTCCTGTATCCTGGAGAAGTGCACCAAAAGCATCTGTTTTCACCCCAGGAGGAGAGCCAGCCCCACTGTGTCTGACCATGGGCCACAGGGACGGGCACTGCTGAGGCTGCAGCGCTGGAGGGCTCCTCGGCTCCTTGCCCCAAAGGGTGGTTGCGTAGGATGATGTAGCTTGGGGCTGCCTGGGACAAGGGTAGCTTAGGACAAGGTACTCAGCCGGTAGCTTTGGCTCAGTTGCACAGATGGATTTCTTATGGTATTGTCTGAAGTAGACCCAAAGTTTGGAGGAATCCAGCCCGGGATGGGGGCTGGAGCTGCAGCCGGCTGTGCGCTGCCTGTGGAGATGTCACATTGAGAGCTGAGCCTGGGGGTCCCGGTGGGCACCACGGTGGGCAGAAATCCTGGGCTGCATTCTGCTGCCAGCATACCAAGGAGGTGCCTTTTCCTCTCCACCTAGCACTGGCGAGGTCACACCTGGGGTGCTGGACCCAATCCTGGGCTCCCCAAGTCAAGAGACACGGAGCTACTGGAGCACCCAGAGAGGGCTACCAGGTGGCAAAGGGACAGGAGCACCCAAGGGTCACCGTGTGGGTGACAGGGCACCAGCACGGGCTGCCCAGAGAGGCCAGGGAGTCTTTGTTCTTGGAGACACTCAAAAGCCACCTGGTCATGGAGCTGGGCACCCTGCTCTCAGCTGGGAATGGTTGGGAATGGCTGCCCAAACATCGCTGCCAGGACGTCCCTGGTCCCAGGGGGCTCTTTGTGGGATGCTTTGGACCTCTCAGAGGTCTGTGAGCCTTCCCAAGGAACGGGCTCCAGTGGCTGCGGCATGGTCCTCTTCTCCTTCTCTCCTCTGCTCCCCTTCTCCTCTTCTTGGTACTGGCATGGCTGCAGGGGTCGGGGACAGATCCATATGGGGCTGCACCACAATACACTCCCCAGCCCTCCTCTTCTAAGCCCCCCTGTCTCCTTATGCTTATCTCAGAGCCTGATTTCTAAATCCTTCACTTTACCTCTATAATTACCCCTCGCAACCTCCTGCAGCAGCTTCCTGATGATCCCCAGGGACCTGTTTGATTTCCCCCCGTGCTTTGTTCCCTGTTGCCTTGCAGTGTCAAAGCCTTGCAGGTCCGTAAGCACCGGTGCTCCCCTCCAGCAACACAGCTGCAGGGGAGGCAAAAATTGAAGGGCTGGAGGTGCAGCCTGGGCTGTCCCACCACTGGCCCTGGCTCTGGTGCCTTCCTGGAGGTGGTGACCCTCGTGGCCAGCATCCCGGGGGGGCAGACTGGGGGTCACCCATGAGAGGAAGGTCCAAGCAGCGCTCACTGCCTCTGCGTGAGGAGCAGAGCCAAGGTCCTGCAGGACTTGCAGTGCTGTGAGGTGTTGTGGCCACATGCAGGCTCTTGCTAAGGCTTGAGAGGTTGTGTAGAAATGCCCCTGCTCTTCAGCTGGGGTTTGGTCTCCTTCACATGTGGTCCGTGGTTGTTTTGTGACCCCATGGCTGGTTGCTGCTGGGTTTGCTGGTGTGGCAGGCATCACAGTGATGCTAAATCCTCCCTCCGTGCCCCCTGTGGGCAGCTGGGGGGCATAGGGGAGTCAAGACCACCCAAAAGCCCTCATCAAAAAGGGCAGCACAGGTGATGTCTGCTCTCCGAGTCTCCTGTCTCCAGCTGGGAGGCAAGAGGGGCAAGGATGGTTTGGTTCATGCAACATCCCCCTCGCATCCATGTTTCCAACCCATTTCAGTCCCTAATCACCCTTTCCAAACTGGAAATGTGAACCTCTTCCCTTTATTTCAGCTGAAATCATGATAATCAGCAGAAAGCTCTGAAAATACTCCTGATTCCTAAAGCCCATCCCTGAGCAAGAGCACAGCCCTGACGCCGGAGGCCGGTTGCCTCCAAATTAGCCAGCTGGAGCTCTCGGCTGGTAATTAAATGCAGATTGATTGGGATAGATCGGGCTGTTTTCCCTTCGGGTGCAGCAGGGGTTCCTGGGGGAAATGCTCAAGCTGGTGCTAACAGGACCCCCCCACACCCTGAGATGTCCAAGGAAATCCCATTGCAAAGCATGAGCTTTAAACTTACCCTTAATTACCCAGATAATTTATCACAGAGCACTAGGAACAGAGTAAAGCAGACAAACAGTTCTGAGATAGAGCTCAAGGAATTGCTTCATTTAGCAAATAGTTTTAATGTAAGTAACTATTTCCTACAAGGGGGACAGGGCTGGAGCGCCACGGAGGGCTCCCAGCCACAGAAGGGATGAGCCCTCTGTGTAATTCCTCATTCATTACTGCTGAGCACCCCTCTTGGCAGCTAAACCAGGATGGATGATGTGGTTTTTGGCTGTTCTGTGCTCACCCGCAGCATCCCCACTGCTGCCAGGGATGTGGCGTCCCCGTGCAGGTGGAGGCTGGGAGAGTGCCCGTGCAGCAGCACCGGGTCCCCTCTGGGCAGGGAATCAGTGAGCAAATCTGGGGTGAATCCGTCTGCTTGCCGTTCTGCTGAAGTGCAGGGGTTTTGTTAGCCTTGTGCTGGAGTCCTG
The DNA here is from genome assembly GCF_009819795.1 of Aythya fuligula. Taxonomy (NCBI): domain Eukaryota; kingdom Metazoa; phylum Chordata; class Aves; order Anseriformes; family Anatidae; genus Aythya; species Aythya fuligula. The sequence goes on along the minus strand of NC_045566.1, from coordinate 19,967,744 downwards.
CTCGGCGCTGTGCAATCGCCCTGCGAATCGGGTGGCTCGGGGATGCTCGAGGGAAGGGGATCGGTGTCCCGCTCGGGGTAAGCGTTGCCTGGTTCAGACAGCCTGGGCCAGTGCACCCAGGGATGCTTCATCTCCCTGGGCAAGTGGGTGGGAAAGCCAATGGCCCAAAGCCGGGCCACGAAGCTTCGCAGCCTCCTCGTTAGTTGCTTCTTCCCCTCTCCCTCCCCTCCATCTCCCCCTCCTGCTCCCGACCCGTCCCTCTCCCTCACCAGCCTCACCACACTCTCTTCCCTGCTCCGGGCTTTTGTTTCCCTCCCGGCTCGGCTGAAAAGCGCTATTTATTGCGTCAGGCACTCGCATGAAGAGAGGCTCTCTCCGGCTGCCCGCCGCAGATGGGGACCTCGCTCAATCCGCGCCCTGTTCTCAGCTGGGGAATAACAATGAACTCGAGACGGAGAAAGAGCAGCTCTGTGCTGCGGGAGACAGCCCTGTCCGTGGGGCTAAAATAACTCCACTTGTTTTATTTATAAACTCCGGGGGGACGGGGAGTGACCAGCATACAGATGTTGGCACAGCTGGCCCGGCCGGCACTACGTGCCCCGGCACAAGGCTGCCACGCTGCGGGGCTGCGCTGGGGTCCCGCATCGCACCCACAGCAGGGATACTCCCGTGGTGCTCAGCTTCCCCCCCAGAGGAAGGGGTGGGGGAGCGGGGAGTAAAAACCAGCAAAGAAAAGCCTTTCTTCATCATTTATGAGTGCACACAAAATGAAAGGAATGGCGATAGCAGTTAAGCTGATTTCTCCCCATCCGGCTCCCTCCCCTCTGCTGCCCCCCCATACACGCGCTCACTCCCGCTCATCTCCTCCCGCGCTCCCACGAGTGAATTGGATTAGTCACATCCTTAATTAACTGTGCTGGTGTGAGCTCTATTAGGTATTAAATGTTTGTCACAATCCAATTAAAAAAGCCATCCCAGCAGGGCAGAGGTTTAGCAGTGCCGTTGGCTTGCAGCCAGGTGGGGGGCATGGGGCAGAGCCCCCTCCAGCCCCACAGACACCCATGGCATTGGTTTGCCTTCAGGAAGGGCTCAGACCTCAGCATTAGACCTGGGTATTTTTGCTCCAAGGCTTCCCACACTGGCGCTGGCTTTGCTTTCTGCCTCCAGCCACACGCTGCTGATTTAACCCAAGACATCACCATTTTGGTTCTGTCTCCCCACGCACACACTATATCCCCCCAGCAGCCTAACCCACAAACCCACCATGCCTGCGGGGCTCTTGCTTCTTTTTTCCCAGCCTTTCAGCCCATTCCCAAGCATTACAGAATTGCACATCTCCCCTCACCCTCTGCAGCAGGACTTTATTAAAGCCCCATGGAAACTTTGGATTCATTCTCATTACCAACGCTCCGCTGTGCTGCGCTGTGCCAGCTCCCCCGGTCCCGAGCCCTAGGAGTTTGCAGGGGCAGCCTGGCCACAGGGAGCACCGGGGCTGGCTTCTTGCTAAGCTTTTATTATTTTAATTTCCTCTTTTTCACCAAATGGCACGGCTCATTTGGCTGCAGTTCCCAGGCTTGCCCTTGGTGCTTTGCTGCGGACGAGGTAAACCATGGGCCAAGCCTGTGGTTGAGGCATCGATTTGCACAGTAGGTTAGGTGCCACTCAGCAATTTTATTGTAAACAAAATAAAATAAAATCCTCTGGGGTGAATTTTGACCATGGCATCCCTGCAGGTACCCAGGAGACGGCGGTGGGACCCATGGGCACCCACGGCCATGTCTCACCCTGATGTCCCACGGCAGTGGTCTGGGAGCAGAGACCCTGGCGGGGAGCAGCTCCTTTGCAGCAGAAGCAGAAAGCCTTAATCCCTTTAAATTTCTCTTTATCGATTGTGGATTTATGGCTAAGCCACTCGCTGTGGAAACGCATGAGCTTCCCCCTCGCAAGTGCATTAGCAGGCAGCGGGAGCCCACCCGGGGTCTGCTCCAGCTCCCAGCGGGGCTGCAGATGGTGGGGCTGCCTGGGTGTGCAGCACCCTGCAGCAGCACGCAGGTGTCCCCGGTGGGATGCAATGGTTTGTCACCTCCGCATGGCCAGGGTGACCCCTGGGTGCTGGTGGCAGTGAGTGGGAAATGGGCACCACTCGCTTTTTGGGTCGCCCCCCAAATTCCCCTGGGGGTCCCACGCCCTCGGGCTGTGGCTCACTGGGCTGGGGTAAAAGGGCTTCCTGTTATCGATCCCCAGAGCACAGAATCTGCTGCTCCAGAGGATTTTCTTCCCAGCAATCAATGGAAATGTGGTTATCAGGAAAACGTGTTTGACCTGGACAAGTGTTTTAGCGATGTAAACAGAGCCGGAGTGGGGGGGAGAGGAGATAAGGAGCGCGCTGAGTGGAGACAGGCAGCGGCACAAAGGCTGGGAGATGAGAGGGGCTGAGATAAGGAGCGGGGAGGGAGGGGAGAGGAGCCTGGGGAAGAGGTGGCAATGAGGAGAGGAAGGGGACAGGAGGAGTGAAGGAAGGAAGGGGATGATTTCCTTAAAGGAGCACCAGGGCAGGTTTCCATGGAAATGGGTGCTGGCAGGGCGGCGGTACGGGTGATGCTCTGCCTGGCCCTGGCCGTGGGGACCATGGGGACCATGGGACTGTCCCCGCCAGTCCCCAGGTGGGGCGATGCTGTCCCTGTCCCTCACTTTGGGGGCCCTGGGGTGGCATCCATCAGCTTGTAGTGCTGCAGCTCCCCTCTGCCAAACTTTTCCCCTTCATTCGCCTCCTCCCTCTTTCCTCACAACTCAACCTGTGAGACAGCCGTGTCAAAGGGGCCTTGATTAGAGGCTTTAATTAGACCCTGGCCACTAGACTGATGGTCTTGTGTACGCCTCGGTGCCATCCAAATAGGCTTTTGCAGCACCCACAGTGAGCCTGGCGTACGTGGATCTCCCTCATTTCAGGGCTGCACGCTGCAGCTGATGGCCAGCCCTCCATGTGAGCCCCAGGTGACACCAGGACCAGTCCCAAGGTGACACCAGGAGTGATCCCAAGGTGACACCGGGTGTGATCCCGTGCTTCCCCGACCTGCTGCCTGAGTTTTGGCTGCCCCATTGATGCCCACAAACCCCACGCTCTGTGCCAGCCCCACCATGCGGGACTGATGGGAGCTGGTCAGCCGCTGGCGACAGCGAGTCCCCCAGCGTCAAAACCAGTCTGTTTCCAACGGGTTCCAAAAATTAATAACAAATAGGGCTGGAGAGAGGAGAAGTCCTGAAATTGGGGTTGGATGGCCTGGTCAGACAAACGTATTTCAGGACAGACCTGAGCACCAGTGTGGGCAGAAGGGATGTGTGGCGCGACCAAGCAAAGATGCCCCTGCCACCAGCACCCACGATGCAGGAGTGACAGCCCACTGCACCCAGAGGGGCTGAAGAGTTCCAGGGCTGGATGGGACAATGAATTTTAACCCCCCAAAAGTGCCCTGTGAAGCTAAGGGACTCCACCACTGGAACCAGGAGCAGAAACCACGGGATTAGTAATTTACACAGCTGTGTTAAGCAGGGCAGCAGGGGAGTTAAAGAGATCCAGCTCTGAGGCTTCGCAGTACAATTTGAGCCTCTCAGTCCTCCCTCCTGTCCCATGGAGCCGCCGATGTCCTGGATGGGTGTTTGCCCCATGTTCGCCTTACAACATCGCTCCAATCGTTACTGTAATTACACAGTAATTACCATGTTCTCTCTCTCTCTGCACTTTGTCCCCATCACAGGCGCCTCTTGATTATCGGTAACGCCGGCACTGCAGCTGAGTACAAAACTCCCATTTCCCAGTAATTTGCAGCCCGGTGGAATAGCTGTAACTAAAGCCACACCAACTTTGTGATTGTGGGGTTCATTACTTAATTACCTAGTTAATTAACCTCCAGCACTGGGGGGGGAGCAGAGGTCTCCAGGGCACTCAGACAGCTTAGGGAAACTGAGGCACAGGCACTGAGCCAGGGGTTTCAGCTAGGGCCAGTGTTACAAATACATTACAGGTAAAAACCTGACATCTTTAATTGAGCATGCGAAGGGCAGGGTTTCTTCCAGCAAGGCTGCACTTGATGCACAGGGTTTGGGGACACCCACCCCAGGATTTGGGGACACCCATCGTGCTGCGAAGGCTAGCACAGCCCATCAATCCGCAGGTACCCAGCTCTGCACCTTCTGTTGTCACCCTAACAGCCACGTCCCCACTTGGAGGGAAGAGCCAGGGGATTTCTCTACTAAAAAAAGGCTTTTTTTTCAGCTTCAATATGTGCGGTGCCTGGCATGGGGTTGGGGGGAGGAATGGCGGGGGGAGCTCTTGGTGAAAATGAGCCCCCAGAATTTTGCTTAGCAGCCCGCGGGGCAGGCTGGGCTTTGATCAGCACACGTGCACGGGTGGCCTTTTTTTGGCTGCGCCTGCAGCATGTGGCTGGAAGAAGTCCAGTCCCTGGGGCGAGCACCCAAAAATGACACAACGGAGGCGGGAGTGAGCACAAGGAAAATTGTCACCCTCCGGGGAGGGAGAGGCAGGGGAAAAAAATGCATGCAGGGCCAGGCAGAACACAGTGAGGCAACCAACCCTCCTAGGCTATGTTTTTCCTGCAGGCAAGCTGGCGTTTTGCAGCACGGCTTGGTGCCAGGGCAAGGTGGGTGTCACAGGTGAAGGCTTTGGCAAGGAGATGAGGAGCAGGAGGGACTTTTCTCCAGCCCCCCTTCCTTCACCCCTCTGGGTGAAGGAATTTGGGAAAAGCAGGGTGCCCCTGTACATCGCCACTCCCTTGATGCTGATGCGCAGGAGAAAACTTCTCTGTTAGTAGGCTAAATCCCCAAACCAGGTGAAAAGTCCCCAGGATAGGATGCTGAGGTGCTGTGCCCATACCGATCTGCCACCAGGCTGTGGTGCATGGAGGAAATGTCACCAGGTGCTGTGCTGGTGGGGACTCAGGGCTGGGGCCAGGAGCACAGGGCAGTGATGGGCACAAGAGGAGAGAAGCAATGGGGGTGGTAAACAAGATCGATGCACAGATTAAAGAGGCAGAGGAAAGAGAGGCAAAGGTTAAGAATATAAATAGGTAACGCTCCAACCCAGATTGCGAGGGAGAGGCGAGGGAGGTTAGATGGGAATAAAGCAGGGGCTGAGTTGTTGGAGAGCTGGGTAAAAAGAGAGCATGGAAGTGATGGGGAGAAAAACTGGGTGGTTAAGTAAGTGGTGAGATGAGAGAAGCTGGGGGCAGAGGATGGGGACAGGGTCGTCATCACCGCCCAGACACCACTGCCTCTCACAGCCTGCGGGGTGGGGAGACGACAGGAAAGGAAGAAAACCCCGGCATCTCCCAAATGCAGCTCATTTGAATTCCCCTGCCAAGCCCCAAGTTACTTTATACAGCCTCCTATTTTCTCGGCTATCTGCTGAAACATTAATTTTACAGCCCTAGTCAAAAAAAGCTGTTGGGAACAAAGCAAGTTGCACAGTGGTGCTTATTCCCTGCACTGCAGACCGACACCATGGTGCCTTCCCTCCCCCCTTAACGACACCCCGATGGCTCTGCAAAGTGGGCTGGGCTATTAATTGCATCGCCTTGCACCAGCCAAAACCCAGAGCAGCACCACTGGGCTGGGCACGGGCTCCTTTTGCTCTCGGGAAGAGAAGCAGAGGATGCACCAAGCCCTCCGGCATGGGTGCTGCAGGAGGCGAGGGCGGTGGTATCCCACCAGGACGCCCCAGCAAAGTGTGGGGGAAAGTTCCTGCTGGCACAGCCCAGGTGCCGTGCTGGTATCTAGGTATATAAGAACTGGGTGCATAGATATGCGCTCCTATTAACACTGCTGTTTGTGTTTTCTGCTGGTTTCAGGGGGCACAAGAAAGGATGAGGTCGTGGAGCCTCTGCAGGGCATCACCGTGACAGTTTTTGCAACTTCTCAACCTGCTGAGTCACGGGTTTGGTGGCTCCAAATAGGTTCTCATTAATGTATCAGGATGATGGGCTCACTTGGTTGTCCATTATTCATTTTTTATGATACATAAGACACTTTCCAAAAGCCAAAAAAAAAAATAAAAATCCAGGTGTTTTACTCCCCTTTGTAATTAGATTTGGTAATTAGGCTCTCCTTAGTAATACTGCAGATTTTTGTCCAAGCAGCAGGAATTTTGGGGCCTTCCTCCTTCCTCCCTCCAGCTTAGGCAATGGGGCAGCACATCTCTAGGATCATAGAGTCACAGAACCTTCTAGGCTGGAAAAGACCTTGAAGATCACCTACTCCAGCCATCAACCTGACCTACCAAGTCCTAACCCACGTCCCTCGGTGCCATATCCTCATCTCTGAAACACCTCCAGGGATGGGGACACCCCACCTCCCTGGGCAGCCCACTCCAGTGCTTGGCCACCCTTCCTCCACATGAAGAAATTGTTCCCAATGTCCAGTCCAACCTGCCCTGATGTAGCCCCCAAGAGAGTCAACCCCAAGAAGGGCAGAACTGATGGGACCCAACAATTGTGCAGTTACTAGGGAAATGAACAAGAAAAATGGGATTACTTTAAAAAAAAAAAAAAAAAAAAAAAAAAAAAAGCTAGCATGAGAAGCAGCATTTGATGCTTTGCCATTGCTTGGAGTCACATGGAGCGTGGCAATTAAAAGCTGGCGAGGCTTGATTGGCAGGAATGGGAGATGGTGCCAGCGCCTGGCACGGCGCGGATCTCTCCCACCTGCCTGTCCTTCCTGACCTCTCAGACCTCCACCGGATGCCAAGCAGACGAAGGCTGCTAAATCAGCTGCAGTCCTTCCCCGTTACTTCATTTATTTTATTTTTCTAAACCGGCAGCTTGGAAATAAGAAGGGCCCTCGAGGCAGAGCTGTCTCCAGGTTGAGTTATTTCGCCCCATCCCTCTCTGCATCTCCTTTGCCCTTCATCCTCAGGCTCTCCAGGTGCCTCCACATGCTCTTCAGTGGGATAGGGTGTGCTATGATTCGCATCTGGGCGTTGCATTCAAAAGGAGAGATGATGTTTTGGGAATTGTTTTCTGTTCGGTTTAATTCGTTTTTAATCAGCTGACGGTAATGATTTGATACAGAGCATCTTCCCGAGCGGAGGTTAATCACTGCTGAGCAAGCCTTTCACTCTGCGTTATTTAGAGAGGCGTTTTAGAGAAATACTGTTGGAGAGGCTATTTAACCACGTATTTGTTTTCACTGTGTACACAGCTTTTTCATGGGCTTCCCAGCATCTAATGTGAAGAGATTTTATTTATTTTTGTCATTTGGAGGGAATTCAGCCCTGCCAAACTGCCCGGGATTGGTGGCTCCTGAGGCTGCAGTAATCTGTGCAGACCATCTGGGCTGCAGACCTGGGGGGCTGGAAAGCCCTGTCCCCACCAGCCGAGCTCCAAATCTCTGAGTATTGGAGATACAGAGAAAGGGAATGACCCCATGGCTGTACCAGCATGTACTAAGTGCCAGTTTTCTCTCCGGGAGTGTTTGTAGCTTGATGATGGTGTGGGAGCCAGCTCTGAGCCGGATTTGCCAGCCCCACAGAGCAGGACTGGGGGAGCAAACCCCAAACCCAGCTAGCAGCTGGGGTCTTGCAAATACTAAATTGCTCCTTCAGGAGGGTATCTGGGCACACTCAGAAACCCGCTGCCAGTGAAGCCCCTGGGGCCAGTCCTTTACAAGGCATCGGCAGCAGTTCTCAGCCCCTTGGCAGTACCCAGGGAGCAGAGCATCCTGCATCAGCCCCTGCGCACTTCTGGTTCCATCCTGCTGCCAGGATTAAAGTGTCTGTCTCGAGATGGTGAATTATCCCTCGGCTGATGTATAGCTAATGTAATTAAGCGGTGTTTAAAGACTCCCCAAGGTGCTCCCTTCCCAGCCTTGCGGTTTGCAGTGGGCTTGCTCTTAACCACAGCTCGCAAACCCAAGGCAGCAGCCCCATGGGGCTCTACAGCAAAAAAAGGGCTGGGCCCCCAAATCATTTACTGACCTCACCAAACAGTTTCCATTTAATTAAAAGACAACAAAACCAACAACAACCAGAAAAAAACAAACAAACAAACAAACAAACAAACAAAAAAAAAACAACCTCCCAGGTGCTCCCTCTCCAGATGTTCAGCATGCTTGTGCCTCGGTGGCACCAGCTCTTCCAGCACGGGTTTGCTGGCTGTGTTGTCTGAATCTTTAAAGTGTTGGACACCACACTGCCCACTTTCTGCCACTTCCTTGTCTTTTTTAGCAACAAAAAAAAATATCAAAATAATGCGGTTTAGTGGTTGGAATGGACAGCAGGTTACAGCAGTGAGGCAGCTCGCTCAGGCGAGCCCTGCTGATGCCTTTTAAGAGGCAACCTGTGGCTACAGATTAAAGCTGGAAGCCCAGAGAGTCAGGCTCCTTCCTGGCCCTGCTTTAAACACAGCACCCTGTGCCTTGCCAGCTCGTCAGCCGAATCCTTTCCTTTGACACCCAAATTCCCCACTGCCCTCTATTATACCCATCCTATAGCAATCTAGAAATAGTAGCTGAGCAATGAGAACTGCACTGTCTCCCTTCATTTATTCCACTTCAGCCGAGCTAGAATTAGCAAAGCCCCACCAGTGTATTTATTCCCATTTTTCCCTTTTGCCCTAAGCCGTGTTCCCTCCTAGCATCACTGATCCAAACAGCACAGAGTCTGATAACGATAGGCAGCGTTCCCCCCTGCCATGGGATGCATTATTTATGCACTGCATCGATCGTGGGAAATAACCCCAGGGCATCCGAACATGATCGAAATCGCAGCTCGCCCTGCCGACGTTAATTACCCGTCAGCCCGGCATAATTAACAGTTCCCAACACCCCAATTCCCCAGCTCCACACACAGCCCCTGAGCGCTGCCTTCAGACGGACAGGGCCTGGGGATGCCCAGCACATGTTGCAGCATCGCTTGCTGCAGACGGGCATCGCTCGCACTGTAATCCACGTGTGCTGCATCAGTCACCCAAATCCACCTGCCTTTGCTCCCTGCCATCCCCCTCTGCTCTTCTCCGCAGCTTTCAGGAGATCTTTAGTGCCTTCTTTAGTGTTTCCCTGCCTTGACAGTTCTTACAGGAATAAATGAAATCACCTCTCAATCTTCTTGATAAACTAAACAGGCTCAGCTCTCTGAATCTCTCACAGAGAGGTGTTTTCCCAATCCTCTGGTAATTCTGTGGCTCTGTAACCTGCAGGCTTCTGCTCAGTGCCATAGGGTGGACACAGCAGTGCCCTGTTCCTACATAGCACCCAAAATGGTGCCCAAAACACCCAGGCTCTCTCCCACCCTTTCTCTCCAGGTAGAGCAGTGCCCCAGAGGTGGAGGAGCCCAGCCCAGCACCTTCACCAGCACCAGGTTTAAACGCTCCTGGTTTTTGCCTGTGATATTTTTGTGCGGCCACACACGGAGAAGGGGCTGTGATCAGCTGATAAAACCTGGATTATGATGCCCTGATCATGCTTGATAAGCCAGGAAGGTTTCATAAGAAGCTAATGCTCTGCCCTGCCCTGTTCCCGTGATATTCAGTGAGATACAACACTGCCAGATCCCCAAAACCATGGAGCAAGGGGTGCAGTGCTGGTGCAGCCCTCCCTGTGCTGGGCAAGAGACTCTCCCCCTACTATTAATGCCAATGAAGGAGCTTTTGAATGCCTCTCCTGAGTGAATAAGGTGGTTTCAGGAAGCTGCTGGTGCTGTGGCTGAAGGGTGGGCGGTTTTGGCATTGCCCAGAGCACAGCAGCCACCAGAACAGCACCGACAGGATGCGGTGCTCAGGGCTGCACCATGGGAATTTGTGGAAGTGGGCACCTTTGCAACAAAAACCTTTCTTCCACGAAAACCACGGGGAAAATGAAAGGAATAAGCCATGCCTGGAGCCGTTGGAAGCTGTAGGCATGGAAAATCAGGGAGGGTTGCAGATGTTCCCCTGCCTGGGCAGGAGAGGGGGCACTGATGGTGGGAGGAGGTGGTCGCACCCACCAGGGAAGCTGGAGGCTAATGGAAGGATAATGTCACCAATTAGGGCTTTAGCAGAGGTGAAAATGCTGCAATTGTGATAGAGGATGAGGGGAAGATACCCACTCAGAGCTGGTGCAAATCAGTGCAATGCCATGGACCGAAGCATCAGCTCACAACCAGGCACCAATCCCAACCACAACAGGGAAAGGAAAATGGCTGATAAAGCAAGCAATAACAGCAAAAAAAAAAAAATATATATATATATATATATATAAAAAATAAAATAAAATCGGTAAAACTGTAATGAAGACTAATTAAAATATTGCCATCATCACAGGGATGATGCTGAGCACAGGGCGGGTGGTGATGACAGCGCTACCCAACAGAGGCAGTGCAGAGTGGTGCTGGTGGCGGTGGGGGGGCTGCAGGAGACACCGGCTTGTCGGGATGGAGGAGTAGGTCCTGGAATTGTGATGGGAATAATTATGACTCTAATGGGGTGGTAATAAAGATAATGGAATCGTAATTGAGGAGGGGATGGCTGTAGAGGAGGAGGAGCAGATAACAGCCTTGTAAAGGAGATGATAAGAAAGATAATGGGTGGTAATGGAGTTGTTGTTAAAGGTAATGGAGTTATAATGAGGTGACTGCAGCAGGTAGGAGAGACGGTTGGTTTATCGAGGACCATGATGCAGAGAGGACTATATTTCTAATTCATCATGACAGGCAGTGGTGGAGGTGACCAGGAAGCTAATAATAACTGAAGGGGTCAACTGTTCAGACAAATGTGGACACGTAGCGAGCACGGCAGGACCATGGCCCTGGGGACGCAGTGCGGAGGTGGTGGCAGCAGGGACGTTGCACTGCAGCACGAGCACGAGGTGCAAGGCAGAGACACAAGAACAAGTCCTGGGCAAGCCCTGTGAGGTTTGCTTTAGGGCAGGGCTGTCCTTCAGGGCTCTGAGACGGGGAGCAGGGGGCAGCTGGTGGCGAGGATGAAGATGAGGATGAGGAGCCCCTGCAGTGGAGTTGACGGTGACTGGGACCAGCTGGTGACTGCAGCAGGACCTAGCAAGAGCAGGGCTGGTCCTTGCGGGCAGAGCTGCGATGTCAGCGCCTGGCCAGGACAGACACACGAGTGAGCTCATCTCAGCAGCACAGGCACTGCCTCAGGGGACGAGGCAGAGGGCAGCTGATGCCACCGTGCCTCGCGGTTGTCATTTTCAGCCACGTGCATCGGGTCGTCTCCTCCTGAGCTCAGCACACAGTCCCCAGTCCTTCCTGCAGTCCTGTTAATGCCTGGTTTGGAGTTGCTCTAAGTGATTTCTCCATCACCCTTGTGCACCTCCACCTTGGTGCTTGCAGCCTGCTCATGCCATTTGCTGAGCTCATCGCTGTTTCTGACTCCGTTCCCTCTCCACATGAGCTTGCTCACCAACATCACCAGCCTTAACCCACCCCTTGGAGACAGCTGGGCTGGAGACCCTCAATTCTCTCCCCAGATGGCTTGAGGGAGGTGTTTCAACCACCTCTCCTCTCCTCGTGGTGAGGACCACACCAGACCAAGTTCTTTATCCTGCTTTTGGGACTTGCACACATCAGTTCAAGCCTCATCACCAAGTTCTGGCATATCTCCTGCGCCTCAAGAGCAGGTATCCCATCATAGGAGCAAATTGGTTTCACATTTGTTCTCGACAAACCTGTGCTGATTGCTGCTTTGTAGCCTCATTACCCTCCAGGTTCTTACAAATTGATTGCTTAATGACTTCTTGTAATTCTCCCTGCCTTCTCATAATGCTCCCTGTTTTGGAGCCAGGCTTCCAGTTGCCCTGCTGAAGAGATGCTCACTTGCCACCAGCAGCTCTTGGAGAAACCTCGTAAGCCCACCATGATTACCCTGGCCTAATTAGCTGTCTGGGAGGGAGGGCTGAAGCACAGCCCACAGTGGATCCTCTCAGCTCCCCCTCTCCACGGAGGCAGTGAGCTCGGTCTCTCCTTAGTTCCCCTTCCCTGTCCAATGCATTTACAAAAAGTTTTTTTCACAGCCTTTAGGTTGATGGCCTGTTGGAGCTTGTCCTGTTCATACCTAGCTGAGCATCTGCTCTGCCAACCCCATCACTGGGTTTCTGCCCTCATTTCCCCTTTTCTGCTACCCTTTTTGTCTGAGCCACTTTCCTCCTATCCCACTGCATCAGGAAGGCTTGTTTTGGTGCCCCTAGAACAGTCACTTTACGTAATTGCAAGCTTCCCTGCTCTCTTTATCCCTCAGATCATCTTCCCTAGCGATGTTACCTACCAGTTCCCTGAGTTTTTTTCGGTCCATTATCCTCACTCTGCTGTTCTCGCTCCTTTTCTCGTGGCACTGTGCGCTCCGCTATTTTGTAATTTATTTCCTGAAATTACCTCCCACTTTTTTTTTCAGACAGTTCTTCTCTATTAGCCCAAATTAGAGCCAGAATAGCAGCTTCTCCAGTAGCTTTCTCCATCATTGGAAACGAGATGTTGCCATCACATACCCTGAGATCTGAATGGCTCCATCCTGTCGTACCTCTCCCATGAGGTGTCCGTGTAATCGAAGGCACTGTTGCCATGAGGTTGCACGGTGTGGAGGCACCTGAGGTTAGAAAAGCCCCTCGCATCCACCCACCTCGCCACCCTAACTCACGTGAGGTCTGGCCCAACAGTTTCACCCTATTTTGGCCACCCCTTTCAGGTTACCCACATCCAAGTAACCTGCTGCCGGCCCCTTGCTAACCTTCAGGAGAAATGCCCTGTTCATGGAGCCCCGTTTTCCTTCATTCCTTTGTGGCCAGTTTCCTTCTTCCCAAACAAGCTACACTGGGTCCTGTTTATCCCCATAATCCTATTTAAGACCTACAACAAAGCTCTAAGACTACATCACCCTTTTTATTTGCCATACTCAACCACACTCTCCTTGTTATGTGCCTTCTCATCCCCTTTCTGATCTCACCACTTTTTGTTTTTCACTGCCATTTTTTGGCATTTCTCTGGCAGGTGTTTGGCACATCTTTGCTTTGCCAGCAAGCTGGCATGACCAGAATGCCTTGGCAATGGCCATCGGAGGTCAAGGACAGGCCACCACAATGGTAAGCCTGCCTCCACCAGCCTTTAGGTCATCCACCCCCGGGGACATTCCACACCAAAGCATGCCTCTGCTTCTAGGGGATAGGATTTCATGGGTTTAAAGTAACATCTGTGCCTGCCTGAGAAGGGGAGAAGCATCCTTTAAATGCTCAAGCACCTGTGGAAAAAAAAAAAAAAAAGAAAGAGCTAACAAGTAAAAATAAATAAATAAATAAATAAATAAATAAATAAATCAAGGCCAAAAAAAAATGAAAAAAAAGAACACAGGAGATTGCACCTGCCTCCAGGATAACCTAGGAACATCTTTTTTATCACTGAAAGTCCATTTTCCGTCGAAGATGGGACTTTTTTTTTTGGTCTTAATCAGTTTCCCAATAGAGAAACATGAAGTCGAAATAACCCAACAGACCAAAGGACAAAGCAATTGCAAGTCCCCTGGCTGGCCGCCAAATCAAACTCTGCTATATACAGGGGAAAAAAAAATGAAAGAAAAAAAAAAAATCACTACAACAGGTCTCCCAAAGGGAAAACAGGCAGTGAGGATGAAGGATAGGAGGGGAAATTGGAAGAGAAAGTTGGCCTGACTTCAGGACCAGCATGTGCACAGATCCTTTAATGGCTAACCAGCCCAGAGACGTTGGTAGAAAAACTCCCGTTTGTGTTATCACCACAAGTTCCAGCCCTGATAAATAATAAGACAGAAAAACTGTGAGCACTGTCATGTAGCAAAAATCTTCACCCCTAAGGTGCTGTCATTGCAGGAGAGGTCTGTAGCAGGGAGATGACATCCTATGTCTCTGGTACAGGGTTGGCCAGGATGCTCGGAGAGTTCCTCAGAGATTCATGGGTCTGGGATGTTCACTGGTCCTTCTGGGTCAGGGCTGTTGGATGTAGGGGAAAAAATATCTATCTATCTATCTATCTATCTATCTATCTATCTATCTATCTATCTAATAAATGGGGCCATGGGGCTAGGAGCTGCACCAGGACCAGGGTTCCTGCAGCACCATGGGCGGGTGTCGACCCACCTGCTGGTGGCATCCCCACACCTCATCAGGTGGCTGGAGAGAAAATGGAAAAATAAAATAAGTCAGGGGGATAAAATCCCCAGTATGCAGGAGATGTTATTGCTGTGATTTTGGCTCTTGTAGATGCCCAAGTACTGTCGTGCATGGTCTGAGTTTCCTAAGAAACTGTACCCTGTGGAAAAGTCCCACAGGATGTAATAGCAACGCAGCTAGCAGGGTTACCCTGAAACCTGTAGGATTTAATAGCTCGGGTTGCTCTTTCTAAGAGTGGTTTTAACTAGCCAATACATTTTTATGGCAGGGAGAATAATTCTCTCACTTTCATAGAGCATGAGCCACAAAAAACCTGTAAGAAAATCATTTTCTATTAAATTCTTTATTACTTTCAAGGGGACAAAAAGCAAAGAAATGCAACCGAAGTTACATTTTCCATTAGTTGCAGATTCTTTTTAATTCTTAGTGTAAGCCTTGCAAGGATTTATGTGTCGGACTCCCCACTCTATATCCATGGTCCTTTAGTTTGGAATAAAATTGGGGTACATTGCAGCCCCAAAGCTGGGCATTACTCAGTCCATGTGCGCACAGATCTGTGCATGTTCAGTCTTTAGCCAGGGCTCGTGGACCCTGCCAGGCACCTCTTTGCATGCTGGAGCTGGTATTAAATTGGGGGGGAACAAAAATTTGCTGGCTCTGAGATGCCCTCCCTGTGGCAGAGTGAATCACCAGGACAGCGCAGCCTTGGATCCATGAGCTGTTTCACCTGGAAGTCAGCCCAGGCTGAGCCAGTGTTTGGGCAAGGAGGAGCTCTGATGTTGCACCACCAAGGGGTTGTCTAAAAATAAAATAAAATAAAAATATATTTTCAGCCCCAGCCCTTCCCCAGACTCCCATGGAGCACAGGGCCATCTCCTCACTCCTCTCCATCCCAAGGACCAGGAGGTTGGAAAGTCAGCTCTGTGTTGGAGGGAATGGGAGCTGGAGCAGAGGGAGCAGATTTGCTCCCTCAGGTCCTTACCTTGTCCCAGGTCCCATTTTTCTGTGGATTTTGCAGGATCAGCTGGCTGCCAGCCGCAGGACCAGGCAATTCAGCAACCAATAGGTTTTTATGGATATTTAAGCTTTGATTTAAGCTCCTGCTGTCATGGCAAATAGAAAACGCTTTCTGACATGCCAAGAAAGGCTGACATGAAATGTAGGCATGTTTCCATCACCTACCCACCCCCCAGAAAAAAATAAAATGTGCTAACAAGAACATAATTACAAACCTGACACCAACAGCCAGAGGTGTGCAGGCACAGGCTGAGCCACTAGATAAATGCTGGAGGAACGGATCCTGTTGCCGTCAGCACTTTTCACTAAAGTATTTTGGGTAAAATAAATAAATAAATCATTTTAAATCAACTCAACATGAACTTGCATCTTCTTATGGTGGGAACTGTAGTGGGTCTGCCCCAGCACCCAGGCACAGGACAGACGGACAGACCCAGTGCCAGTGCCCCCGTGGTGAAGAAGTCACTATCTTTCTGTTTGCTGTATTTAGGGTGTGGGAGTGGCAGCCCCTGTCCATCTCAGTTAGTGGCTGTGTCCTGCTCCCGGCTGGCACCAGGAGGTGTTTGCTCGCAGGTTTATGCAGAAGCACCTCACAACCAATAATCCCTGGCTTTCGCACTGCTGCACTCCAACTCTGCAAATATTTTTGGCTATTTCCCCCCTTCCTACGGTGCTGCAATTGCCGTCCAAGTGATCTCGTTTCTCAGTTCAGCAAGCCCTACAGGAAGACCACAGTGTGTTATTTATCATTATTTATCTACCCTTTGGATCAAAAGGGAAAGGGCAGCAAAGGCAGGCAAGAAAGAGTGCTCCAGATGACTGTGGCTAATCTGGGCTTAGAAATTATAAAATTCACCAACTCAGAGAAATAAGAAGTGCTGAATCAGCCTTCCCTGATCAGCAAAGGGCAACTGTGTATGTGCATGGGTTGGCACTGGGGATGGAGGGAGGAGGGAGCAGAGCACAATGAACTTTTCTGCTGGTGACAGGGGTTGTGTCACATCACTGCCACAGCATTGAAGGGGTCTCCTTCAGCATGCAATTCTTCAGAAGAAAAAAAAAAAAAAGGAAAAAAAAAAAATTGATTTTAAGTGCTTGCTTGTAAACTGTCCAACCCCAACACTCATGATGCTAGTGGGATAATTTAAGTGAGCAAAACCAAGCTGGAGCTTAGAAAGCCTGACAGACCAGCAGGCTTGCTTCCAAGCTCTCATGCCCTGCACCGGCTCCAAGCTCAGCAAAATTATATTACACATTTATATCCACTCCTTAATGAGGTACTTGCCTATTATAGGGCAATAAAAACTCAGCCTGACTCAGGTCTTCTGTGCAAGTCCATGCTGGTGCACTGAGGCTTCCCAATCACCTTTATTTTCCCTGCAATAAAAGGCACAGACGCTGCTACCAGGTCCTACACAGGGACGTAAAATGGGGACAGACTGGGGGTTTCCCACTCTACCTCAAGAATTTGGTGGCAGGACTAAACCAGAGACAATGGAGCTGGCGAGCTGTGCCCTGTGCTTGTGGGGAAGCAGCGGGAGATGGGTGTGTGCTCAAGGCTGATGAAGGGAGCAGCAGCCCTGGGTTTGGGGCAGCCAGTACCTGCAGGCAGCCCTGTGCATACCCAGGGCTGCCACCTCCTCTCCATACGCACACACAAGGCTCACCTGGCATGGAAAAAAAAATAATAAAATAAGTAAAACAGATTAACCTATCTGACAGTACAGCGAGGATGTGTCAAACACAGCCCAGCTGGCTGGCTCAGGAAAAAAAAAAATAGTGGTTATTACTGCAAACTCTATATACATTATTTATCAAATGAAGTCTCTGCAGCAGGTCTACGATTCATTTCCTTGCTCTGGTTGTCTTTTTGATGGTAGAAATCATCTTGAGCCCTGCTATGGGGCTGGGGGTGAGCATCTCTGCTGCTCTCCCAAAATGCTGAGGTTAAGGTATGGGAGGTGGTTGGTGCACGAGCAGTACGCTGCTCGATGCACAGCCGGTGTTACTTGTGTGGGGGGAGGCTGTGTGCTCCGTCCAGGGGAGCAAAGTCTGGCACAAGTGTCTGCTGCTTTGCTGAATAACTGGGGGAAACTCTGCAGAAACTGCAATTGGTAGGAAATATCAAATATTGGAGGGTTCAAACAGTGTGATCCCTGCTGCCACCTGCCAGGTTGCATGTGAATCAGCCGCAGTCCATGGCTTAGCTTGAGTGATATGTTAAAAAGGGAGAAAAATGAGAATTTTCCAGTCTAGGTATAAACAATCTGAGGTATGCCAGAGCACGCACGACCTGAGGGGCGCATCAGGTCTGCTCCTTCTCCACAGTGTAAAAATACACACCCAGGGGAAAATGAATGCAAAGACATGCCCGACGGGCATTTCTTTGCCATGCAGTCCTGTGGCAGCACTTCCAAATCCCGTTTTGGGGCCAGGTGCCCTGGTGCCACAGATGAAATCCGACGCAACTCTGCCTTCCAGCAGTGCTCGCCTCCTGCCCTTTGCATGGCCCCCTGGCCAATGCATCTAGCTTCCCAGCCCCTTCCGTGCATCTTTAATTTGCATAATATCCGTGCAGGGGGGTGATAGCTGGCAGCACTTTGGTGGAGCCAGGATGGGGGCTCCCTAAGTAAGGGAATTTGCATCCACCGCGGCTAAGTGCAAGGCTGCGAGGAGGGCCAGGACGGCTCGCTCACTAATGAAACATGACAGCAAGCACCCAGTACATGAGCACGAGGCTTTGCTGCTGTGTGCTGAGAGCAAATGGGGGAAAAAAAAAAAACACCTCATGCACATGGCCAAGAGGGACCTGAAGCCAGTGTAATTCATGTGAGATGAATCCACTGGGGATCCAGGCTCTCTCTTGCACTGGGTTCCCTCCGTGCTGGAGGATGGCCACGTGGCCCTGCCACCGTCTGTCCATGAGTCTCTGCCTGTGCAAGGATGGGAAGAGGGAGGGATGATGGCAAGGGGAGCAGGGGAGAGAAAGGGAAGGAGGGCAACTCTGCACACTCGTGTGGTGCTGCACCAGATCCCCACACTGAGCTCCTGCCATACAGGTGCTAAATGTAGCCGTAAGTAGAAAGCAATCACATGGTCATTTGCACCTGAAGTCCATTTAGGATAGGCAAAAAACAGAGTAGCAGAGAAAAAGCTGAGCCAGACAAGGATACAGGAAGAGCTAAAAGCCCAACCGTTTTGTCAGATTTCTCAGCAGTTCACGATAAATCTCTGTGGGATGCAAAGCGATGGCAGCCCCACCACGCAGCCCCCACCATGCCGTGCCAGCAGGTCCTCCATCACCCTCCAAAATTCATTACCAATGTCCCTGCCAAAGACAAAAATAACATTGTATTTATTTCTGTGCTTAAATTCCAGTTGCCATGTGATTAAGTACTATCACGTAATTGAAGAGGATTTAGAGGGTGTTTGTGCCCTGCAATGCTCTGCAATTATGGTTAATTCCAGCTTTATGGCTTCAGAGCATCACCAGAGCTGCTCCAGGGCCAGCAGAGCTTCATTTCAGGGGTCAGAAACACAGCTCGTGGCTGTGTCACTGAAGGGTAGGAAATCCAAAAAATTCTAGCCCCGTCCAAAACCATGAATTTGTGTGTTCCTGGGTAAAAAGAGTCTACAAAACTCTGCAGCAAGGTGTCTCGTACAGCTGGGTGCTGTGGGCCAGATTCAGGCCTCAGCTGCTGATGTGTTAATGAAATGAGTTTGCCCTAAAACTTTGCGCTCATCCTTTCCCGTGGGAGCTTATAGAGGCTATTGATATATGCCGTGAAAATTCAATAAAAGAGTATGTAATGAAAGAAAGATATAATGTAGGCTGTGATCACAAAGGCACACATGAATTATTAAGCCTGCTGAATTTACAGGCAGCTCGGGGAACTATAGATTTCTTCCTCCACATATAGTTGGGGAATGCTGTTAAAAGCATCAGAGTATTTCATGCTTAACCATGCAATTAGTCAGCAGGGGGAGGTGCTCGCTCCCCGGGCATCCCCGGCACAGCTCGAGAGCCAGCTCGCATCCATCCACAGCCCCGGCCCCCCCAGGACTGCTGGGGCACCTGATGCCCCAAAGCAAGGCATTCAATCTGGTTTCACTTGGAGATGCTCTTGGGCTGTCCAAATCTTAAATCGTCCCCAGCACAGTGCTCACCACGTCCCTCTTGTGTTCCCCCCTCCATATTTTGCAGCTGTGCCATACCTGTGCCGGTCCCATGGTGTGAGTTGTGCCTGCTGTGACTGCACTTGCAAGGCAATAAAAAAGGGGCCACAGATGCTGCTCAGGACTGCAACATGTAAAAATAACCTACAATATATATTTAAGGAGGACGCTCTGCAGGATTTTTTTTTTCTCTATTTCTTCCTTCAGTGGCCCCTAAGATGCAAATCCTGTGTGCGGAGAGGCTGTTTGGGAGGGAAAGAGAGCACTGGGCTCTGTTACATTTTGGGCAAAAGTGCTCAAATGTTTTTCTCAGTTTTAGATTGTTTCATTTTATTGAGCCCCGTGCACATAAATGGTATCAGATTGATTTTTTCTCAGATCCCCTAAGCTGAAGCATTTTGGAGCTGAGCGTTCGACACCTGCCAAACTTGAATTTGAACCTTAATTTAAACTCCTGCCTGGGCTGGCCAAAATTCACCTGCAAACCTGTCATTAATGCGACTTCTCTTCCTGGATAGACAAGTCCTGACCTTTCAAACTGTGCATGCAGCCCCAAATTGTTCCCACAACTCTGTTTATAATAATAAAAGAAAATAAAGAGAAAGCTCTCCTAGCATCATGTTGTGGGGATGCAACTGCCCCTGCAGCACCACCACCTGAAGCCATCCATCCACCCAGGTGATGCCACCATTTGCTGCCCAGAAATGAGCGCTGAGCAGTGTCCCACGGGCACCCAGCACGACGAGTATTGGGTTCGGGTCCATGAACCTGGTGGTTTCTATGAGCAAATGGATGTCTTTTTGTCTGTGGGTTGGGGTCACGGAATCACAGACACATCTAGGTTGGAAAGAATCTCCAAGGTGACCAAGCCCAACCATGACATTGAAGCTGTGAGCCACGTGACCTGCTCACCATCCTTACCTAGTCCTCATGGCCGTGCACACACTCTCCTCCATCCTACCTGCAAGCACTTCCAGCGGCCAGGCTGGGTTCTCCTGGGCGGCGAGGTGTTTGGGAGGACTTTATTTTGTTCCCACCACTGAGGTTGCTCTGCAGCCCTGCAACAGGGCTCACTTCGAAGCTCCAGCCTGGCTCTGCGCACTGGCATGTGGCCATAATTACTTTCCTATGGAACATACACAAACACACACACACACAAAAAAAAAAAAAAAAAAAAAAAAAAAGCAGGGAGAGAGGCCAAGGAGCTCGCGGTGAGTCTCTCATGCCAGCAAGTCAATCAAACGCAGGCAGTGCTAATTAGTCCCTGTGCCACCCGTAGGTCAGCCAGGGCCACCAAGAAGCTGTGGGGGAGGTCAGGAGGTGGTAAGGATTGGGGAGGAGGTGTTGGGGGGCTCTGAGAGCAGCCCCCCTTGAGCAAGGCTCATCCACGGGGTGTTGCAGGGGTGTCGAAGGAGAAAAGCCCTGGATGGACCCAGTGCCTTCACCATCAGGTTGAAGGCACTCAAGCTTAACTTTCTGGTTAGTCTCACGAGTTGAGTTGCTTAGTTGTCCCCAGCTTTGGGTAAGTAGCCCCAAAACACTGCTTAAGGTACACCCACCCCACCTTGTTGTCTTCTCAGGTGTCCTCCTCCTTTCCCTCCCCTGTGAGCATGGACAAAGTCACCATGAGGAGCAAAGGTGAAAGAGGTGGTCACTCCACCTTGGAGTTGTTTCCATTTTATTTCCATTTTTCTTGCTTTGCCAGAAACCATAAACAAAAAGAAAGAGAGCCTACCAAACGTGTCCCACATGCCTGCTCGTGAGAAGAAAAAGTGCAGCAGGAACGCTGCAGTAATGTGGGATAATAACCCCATAAATGCTGTGAGTTGTCTGAATAGTTGTATTTACAGGAGTACCTTGGTATTGTAGGAGAGGAATCAGTAAGGAAATATTTTCATTGAGCAACAGGGGAAGAGGGAGAGGCACAGCCGCTCCCTGGGGAGCTGGATAGGAGCTTCAGAGCAGGGGGTAATGGCAGTGAGAGAGGGAAACTGCTCGAGATTACGGCACTTGCAGACAGCAGCAAAGTCAGATCACACCAAAGCAGCACACCTTTATCCTCTCCCATCCCCAGAAACCCAACCACTGAGCTATTGCACCCATCCTGCTGGAGAACCCCAGGTTGTCATCCCACCTCATCCTGCCACCAAAAGTCCCAGAAGGAGCATGTTGTAGTGGATGGGGCAATTCCTATCTCTTGGCACTGCACATGCCTTGGCCCTTCAAGGCAGGTCCCATCTCAACAGGACCACATCTTGGCTCTGAATAATACCTGAAGTTCATGACTTCTTAGAGCTTTGGTAAAATTTCTGGTGATGCAGTGAGGAGCTCTTCAGCTCCTTGCACCTTTTTACCAAAACCATGAGGAACCCATTGTCTGGATTTATGTGCCTGGTGGTCAGCACACAATAGTCCCAGCGAGAGTAATGGGGCTGAATCCATCCCCAGCACAAGCAGGATGGCACTGGGGATTTCAGGCTGCAGATAAGGGTGGCCTTTGAGCCAAGATTGGCACCTGGGGGGTCACAGCTGGTATGGAAATGAGAAGTTGTTTTGTTTCAAATCAAAGCAATTTTAACCCATAATCCAGAGCACGGGTAGGAGGTGAAGCCACTTCAACACGAGGGATTTGTCTGCTCAGAGCACAAACCTAAAGGAGCTCAAGCTTGCGTGGTGTAATTTAACGGTGTTTAGCGTCAAGGCTGCCGTTCCTATAGCTACTGGAGGAAGCTTAGCAACCCTGGGCTCAGCTCCTGGGGCACCGAGTTAGGACCTAAGGCAGGGATGCGGCACCTTCACCCGTGCCTTAACCCTTCATACTGCTCAGTACTGGTGTTGCACTGAATGCAGAACCCATAAGGGGTGTTCCTGCCAGATACATGAGCATGTGAGGCTTCATTAGTACCAAATTAACCATTTTCCTTTAAAAATATAACAGGGAGAAGAAGCTGCCTCTGCCACCATTTGAGGGCTGCACCAGGGGTTATTGGGGTGGCACAAAGGTCTGGGCCATCAGCACCAGAAGGCAGGGGCAGCATGCCCAAAGGTGGGCAGGGGGAGGCCCACCTGCTCCCCACCACCTGTGGGTTCCTCCTGGACCCAGTCTGGACTTCACCAAAGCCAACAGGGCTGTGCTCATGTTGAGCTGGCCCCACATCCCTCTGGACAATTCTGCTTCTCTACCCTGCACACAGCTGCAGGGCCTGTGCCAACAATGCTCCCTTTTCTTCTGTGTCCTCAGGTCCTCCCTCCACTTGGCTGACCAAGGCTGGCTTAGAAGGCTTTTCCCTGTCCCAGAAAAATGGGGACTGACAGTGAAAACCCAGTGCTGAGGAACGTGCTCCTCAGCTTCAACTTGCTACTGCTGGGCACCGTCCTCAAGCCTTTCGAGTGCCGGCTGGAGGTGACAACAGAGCCAGCCGAGCGGCCAGCCGTGGATGAGGAGGGTGGTCTTGCCAACTGCAGTCCACCCATCAAAGAGCAGCCCATGGTCTTCCACCACATCTACAACATCAACATCCCCCTGGACAGCTGCTGCTCCTCCATGCTCAAGCCTTCGGCCGAGGAGGTGAGTTCAGAAGACGACAGGCTGGCGGAGTACACGGAGCAGACCTCCGACAGCGAGAGCCAGGTCACCTTCACCCACAGGATTAACTTGCCCAAGCAGGCCTGCAAGTGCTCCACCTCCCTCCCGTCCCTGCAGGAGCTGCTGAGCAGGATTGAGATGCTGGAGAGGGAGGTCTCCATGCTCCGCGACCAATGCAACTCCAATTGCTGCCAAGAAAATGCAGCCACAGGTAGTAATGTGATCCTGTTAGCTCTTGCTGGGGGCTCAGGGCTCGAGCCGAAGGCAGGAGAAATGCAGAGATGGTGATGCCACTCGAAGTAGTGATGGAGGAAAACCTATGTTCACTAATGGCTGTGTTCTTAGGGAAAAGCCCAGCTTAGAGCCTCCAAGACAGGAAAGTCCCTGGGAGGATTCAGTAACTCAAGTGCCCAAGGCTCACTTGCTGTGAAAACCCCATGATCAAAAAGGTACCCGCCGGGCAGAGCCAAAATCTCATTAAAAATAAAATTACATCTGCTGAGGGGTTAGAAGGGTGAGTTCCCCAACTGTGTTCTCCCCACAATTCTGTTAAAGATCTGCCACTGTTCATGGGGCAGGGAGGGGAGAAATATCTGCTGTTCTCCTCGGCTGTCCCCAGGCTGAAGGCAGCACTGCAGGAGCCAGCAATAAGCTTCTTCATCTTCTCTGCAGGGACAGTCAGTGCCTATGAAAATGTAAGCAAATAAATAAATAAATAAATGAATACAGAGAACAACTTCTATTGCCTTAAAAGACTCAAACAAAACCTATAACAAATGCACAAAACCATCAACAGGATACTTCATCTGAATAACAATGCATGCAATTGTTGAAGCTCTCTGAGAAACCCATCAGGGTTTCTTTGGTAAAGATGCAGCTCGTTCCCTCTGTAATATGAGATAATGAAATAATGAGATGGGTTATGAAAGATTTGGGCTAGAGGCTACCTTTCAGTAGTGCAGGTGCTAGCTCTCAAGTGGTTTCCTACATCTCAGGTAGCTTCATCAAAGGTGCTGTCTGGAAGGGCACCTGGTGCAGCTCAGTCCTGCTGGGGCGCTCCTGATGTGGCTCCCATCAACAGTGTGACTGGATGAAAGGGGATGGAAAACACCCATGCAGGCCACAGATGTGTGCACAGCAAGGGTTAAAACCAAGTGGAAAGCACAACGAGAAAAACCTGATTTAAAGGAATTCATTTAAAATACTAATGGGCGAATTTGGGTTGTTTGCAACATACATAGCCCGTCCCATTAAACATTTATCACTTGTTGGAGCCTCCACTCGGATCGCAGATGTGTACCGAGGTAAAACTGGAGTAATCTCATTCATTTTACCTGAGTCGCTTTCAATTCACTGCACTGCAAATGAGATCAGGATCCCAACCCCGCAGCCTGAGGTGCTTCCCCACAGAAAGCTGCTGTCTTCCAGCAAACATACGAGCACTCTCTCTCTTTGATAACTCCACTGGTGGCTGGGCTCTGAAGAGAACCTGATCACCATTCCCAATGTGGGAAGTATTCTGCAAAGCCACCCAAATATGTCTGTCTGGCACAGCATACAACTAAGCCCTTCTACAGGAGTATCTGATGCCTATGCCATAGGCAGAGCTGTAATAGATAGGATGAGAAATTCAGCTGAGGGGACAAAAAGTCCAGTGGTTTGTGCTCTGCATGGTGTAGAGGCTTCCTAAGGGCTGGAAGGGTTTCTCTTCTTCTGTGTTTTACACAGAAAAAGAAAGAAAAGCAGTGAAAATTAGCAGGAGAAAAATAAGTCAGAATGGTAAACCCAAAGCTGGAGCATCATGTCCATGTCATGGGGGAATAGCGGGAAGCTCTGGCAAAGTCAGAGCAACTTATCCCTTATCCTCATGTGCCCATCCCCTCCCCAGAGCAAGTCTGCTGAGTGACAGGGGGACACTGCAAGTGGTGGCTCCATGTCTTCCCTACTTTCCCACAACCCCCATGCGCATTGAAGACAAGAGGAAATTGTCCCAAGTTGCACCAGGGGAAGTCTAGATTGGATATTATGAAAAATTGTGTCATTGAAAGGGTTGTGAAGTCTTGGAACAGGCTGCTCATGGAAGTGGTTGAGTCACCATCCATGGAGGTCTTCAAAAAACATGTAGATGTAGTGCTTGGTGGCATGGTTTGCTGGGAGACTTGGCAGTGCTGGGTTAAAGGTTGAACCAGATGATCTCTGAGGTCTTTTCCAACCTAAATGATCCTGTGATTCTCTATCTGAACCCGTGTGCAAAGCCAACAGCTCTATCCCAATCAGAGTCAACAGGGTAGGGGCAGACATGATGTCTCTGGGTACAGAGCTGCCTCTTGTAAGAGACCAGGACCTCTCAACTGTACGGTGAAACAGCAGGTGGAGAGGAGACAACAGACAACAGAGCCAGTTAAGTTGTGGCAGGTGCAGAGGACTTGGACAGGAAAGGATTTTGTTTGTTTGTTTGTTGTGTTTTTGTTTTGTTTTGTTTTGTTTCCCCACTAAGAGGTCTGGGGAGCTAAAAAGAAAGCAAAGGAAACTCTTGCACCTGATAGGGCTGATGGCACCCCATGGAGGCCAGAGCTCCAGAGGAGACATGCCTGAAGCCTAACACAAGCCCCAGCATCGCCCATCCTGCAAATCATGCCTTCTCCAGCCCTAAAGCCACCAACTCCCCTGAGCCAGGGGAGCGCAGCTGTAGGGAGTACCATGCTCCCCCTGCTTGCACCCCGTCCCCGAGCCCCAGCGGCAGGGCTCTGACCGCCCACCCTGGGTCCTTTTGCAGGGCGCCTGGATTACACCCTGCCGTGCAGCGGCCATGGGAACTTCAGCCTGGAGTCGTGCCGCTGCGTCTGCAGCGAGGGCTGGGCTGGCAGCAACTGCTCGGAGCCCCGCTGCCCCCGGGGCTGCTCCAGCCGTGGCGTCTGCCTGGAGGGCCAGTGCGTCTGCGACAACGACTACGGCGGTGAGGACTGCTCCCAGCTCCGCTGCCCCGCCGGCTGCGGTGCCCGCGGGCTCTGCGTGGATGGAGAGTGTGTCTGCGAGGAGGGCTTCGCTGGGGAGGACTGCTCCCAGCCCCGCTGCCCCCGTGACTGCTCGGGCAAGGGGTACTGCACCAACGGCACCTGTGTGTGCGTGGAGGGCTATGCCGGAGAGGACTGCGGGTGGTTGCGGTGTCCCAACGCCTGCAGTGGACGTGGCATCTGCCAGGATGGCATCTGTGTCTGCGAGGATGGTTATGGAGGGCAGGACTGCTCAGCAGGTAAGGTGTGTGGGGTGACAGATCCTAATGTGTGAGGAAGGGCTTCGAGGTGTCCAGAGCCCCATAGGAGCACCACAAAGCTTGGGAGGAACCCATACATGGTAGAGCACATCATGCAGGACTTGCTCAGGTGCAGCAGCTTGACTGCCTCCCTCCTGTCCCTGTGCCCAAAGATTCTATGCATGGCAGTTTGGGAGGTGAGTTAAAAGTCAGTGACTCATGTCCAAATGTTGGTGGTAAGCTCCTGTTACAACAGCAGTGCAATCAGGTTCTCCTGGCCCTTTGGCTTGCAGTTGCAGGTAACACTACATACTCACAGCTGATCCCTGGCCAAGAGCCCAAACCCACATTCAGCCAAGAGGCCCACCCTCCCTTACCCATGGCCAGAGGATAAGCCATGTGTGTCCTGATGCTCTCCTTCCCTCTACCCTTCTCATCAGTGGCTCCTCCCGAAAACCTGCGCGTGACGGGGATTACCGACGGCTCCATCGAGCTGGCGTGGGACAGCCCTGGAGCAGCCACCGAGTACGTCATCTCCTACCAGCCGGCGGGGCCGGGGGTGACCCAGCTCCAGCAGCGGGTGCCTGGGGACTGGAGCACCATCACCATCACAGAGCTGGAGCCAGGCGTCGCCTACAACGTCAGCATCTACGCGGTCATCAGCGATGTCTTGAGCATCCCTGTTACCGCCAAGGTGACAACCAGTAAGTATCTGACTGCACTTGTCAGTCGGTGCCCAGATAACCAGGGGTGATGCTTGTCAGGTGGCTGAAGAAGACAGCGCTCGCCCGTGTAATGAGGAGCTTTCACAGCAGCCTGTCAGGGTTAATCCATTTCATAATTGCCATCTTCTAGGATGGCTTTCCTAACATAACACATTGCCTTGCCATGTTGTTGTGCAGCTTGCTCAAGCTGACTCACATTTTCCATGAAAACCTTCTAGCAGCAGAAAATTGAGCCTTCAAAAATATATATTGGGAGTATTTTTATCCATATATATATCTGTATGGGGATATAGGAGAGGCAGAGATGTGTCCACTCTCCACAGGAAGTCTCAGTTTGAAAACCCAAATGGCTGAAAATCAAGGAAACATCCACTGTTTAGTTGAAGCCCCCAGAGCCCCAAATACTTTACATATTTGTGATATATTGTAAAAGTCACAGATTTTGCTCCCTATTCTGGATGGAGTCCCCATGACAAATCCCCACCATACAGGTGATAGCGCAGCAAGAAGGGATGTTGCTGTCCATCACAAGATAACTAGTGCTGTCTGGGACCATAACACACAAGAAGGAAACAGGAATACTGTGAAAACTGTGACAGCAGCCTCCAGAAAACATCCTTGGAAACAAGACAGATAGAGAAGGGGAGAACAAGCTATCCAGATACCCCTTTTGCAACCCCATTGCTCAGTTCATTTGCATGGTGTCATTAGTTGCAATGCATCAGGATGCTGCAAGGGAGGGCATCCCCTTCCTCTCCCTCCAGCCCTTTCAGAGGGGAGACAAAGGGACAATGACTGCTAACATGGACCAAGAGGGCCTCATTTCTATCGTCCTGATAACAAAATAGCCTCAGGGAGGATGCTCTGGCTCTCACCACCTCCTGATCCCTTCCAGACTTGGCCACACCGCAGGGGCTGAAGTTCAAGACCATCACAGAGACAACGGCGGAGGTGCAGTGGGAGCCCTTCTCCTTTCCCTTTGATGGCTGGGAGATCAGCTTCATCCCCAAGGTACCACTACCCCCATCCCCAGCACAGCATTGCAGTTACACCCTAACCATATTGAGCCAGCAGGGCCAAATACCCTCCCCCCCAAAACAAACAAACAAACAAACAACAACCTTGTTTTGCAGTTTTCATGCTTCCTGTCAGACAACCCCAAACATCTCAAACTCAAATTGATGGCTAGTGTTTCCCCATCAGTCTTCGTTATCAAGACACAAGTTCTCAAAGAAATTCCCCCCCCTCAAAAAAAATATATATATAAGGACATCTTCCAGCTTTGCTGCTTCTTGTTGCCACCTCCTCTTTTTCCCTTCCATCTCCTTTGCCATGACCCTTCCCTCTATCTTTCTGCACCTTAAGCCACCCCAAAAAGCCCAGACCTAACCAACCAGCCATTAGCTCTCAGACCTCCAGCTTCCTCAAGCCACATGCTCAGATAATTCCTGCCACGGCATTTTAATTGTGGTGATGAACAGGTAGAATTGGTGCCAGAAAAGATGAAAAGGATGAAAGTGTTGCCCTAAATATCACATATTTTCCATGTGCAGTAACAAAAATTGTACATCAAGTATTTCATCTATATTCATAATTTCTAGACCATTTAGCCATAAGTATAGCTTCAATTGTATATGGAGCCTCTTTATAAGAGGCATTCAATCCTCAGCAGTAAAAGAAATGCTGATTAAGGGCTCAATTATGCCGTTTTCTCTTGTACAAAATCCTCACTGGAGTCAGAGGCAGCTCTGGGCAGTTAGAGCACAGCAGAACTCGGCCCCAAAGTTTTAACAGCTCTTAACTGCAAAGCGTCATGAGACGCAGCACAAAACAGGGACCTGAGGGCTTGAAATAACTCATTCCCCACTTCCAAAAAGGGCTGGGAGCATCTTGGTGCAATTTTAGATACACAAATTGTGTTGGAAGGCAAAGTTTGGGTACCATGGTTACAAACCTAAGGGCACTGGGATGGAATACAAAAATTTCGTATTTTGGAATGAAATAAGGCTACGCCATGAAAAGGCCACCTGAGCCTAGTAATGAAAACCCAGCGTATCTTTGAAGCATTTCACCAATACACGTGAATTAATCTCAACAACATTCCCCTGGAACAGATAAATGGGTATAGACACATTTTAGGGTAAGGAATTTGTGGGATAGAAGTAACTTTCTCTCCCACAGTGACATCAGCAATATTTTTTTCTTAAGCCAGCCTCATGCAAACTAATGCAAACTCCCATTTGTCTCCCATTTCCCTTTTTGTTGTCTCTCATTTCCCTTTTATAAGCTTAAAACCAGTGAGAAAGTTTTCAGGAAACAAAGGGATAAAGTGCAAAAGGATGGATGTTCCTTGGGGCAGGTTTTCAGAGGAGGGAAGGGCTGCAGCTCACAGGGCTTTAATTTTAACATCTGTCCATCAGGCATGTGGTCTTGCATTGTAAAGATGCGGTTTTGCTCCTGCTGCTGAAATCAGACTCTCTCAAGTCTCTACCAGTGGCTTTTCTCCCAAAACAAGGCAGAGGGTGCTGTGTCCCCGGCTGCCTGGGAGTCACGCTTGCTCAGGCAGACACAAAACCATTGCCGCACCCCAGTTAAAAGCAAAATCTAGTCCAAGAGGTGGCAACGTGAATAAATAAATAAATATATTTATATAATAAAAAAGAACATCAGTAAAGCAGTGTTGTTGTAAATAACCCCTATGCTGTGGGCTTGCAAATCGAGGTCAATCTGCCTTTCCAAAAACAGGGTGTGAGGAGACTAATTTTGTCCTTGGTGGCCCCACAGGGGTGTGCACACCCTCCCCCTGAGCAAGCCACTCTCTGCACCCCCACATTGCTATTGGTCCCCAAAAACTGTCTCAGGTGGGGATTGCACATCTGCTGCTTGTACTGGGGGAAGAAATGGGAACTAAAACCAATGCAGAGATATCTGGGGTAATGAGACCAGCTCTGCATGGTGATCAGTGAAAAGCAGAAGTGATGACAGATTTAGAAAAGAAAATTAGGAAAGGTAAGATGGCAATTTATGGATAAAATGGAAGATTTCCTGTTTAATGAGAAAAATAGATTAATATGAATTGAGAGCTATGTGCAGAGATTTGTTTAGTGCATCATTGGTGAAGACAGCAGGAAGAAA
Organism: Aythya fuligula; assembly: GCF_009819795.1. Lineage (NCBI taxonomy): Eukaryota > Metazoa > Chordata > Aves > Anseriformes > Anatidae > Aythya > Aythya fuligula. Next base: position 19,937,716 of record NC_045566.1, on the reverse strand, counting down.
AGATCCATTGTCCAAACACTGGCAGGGAAGGTGACATTTGCAGTTACTTAAAAGACTTGAGTTTTTCAGAGCACAAAACACAAAGTATAGCAAATTTAATCAATATACTTTAAAAGGACAGGGTGCCAAAATAAAGATGTTACGGTTTCATCCCTGTATGAAATGCTGAAAGATCCTGGCACCTGAATAACAGCCATGCAGGCAAAAGGAGTGCAGGGTTTGTTTTTTATTATCTTTTCTGTTCTGGGGAACAGCAGATATACAGATGGCAAAGTACAGAAAGGGGGGGAAGGGGCGGGGGGGGGGGGCTGGGAGGAGGAAGAGAAAAAGGGGATGGGGAAGGAAGGATTTCTCAGCCTAAAATCTTGGGTGCTTCACACTTCGTGGGTGACTTCACCCCAGGTTCTACATCTCCATGGTGGGACATATCAGTGTGAGGGGTATAGGACTGGATGTGTGGAATCCGCCTGTATTCATCCTTAAAAAGCTTTGTGTGTGTGTGTGTTTTAACCCATTTCTCATTCTCGATGCTTTTTCTCACCCCGTCCCCTGGCAGAACAACGAGGGCGGTGTGATCGCCCAGCTCCCCAGCACCGTCACCACCTTCAACCAGACAGGGCTGAAGCCGGGTGAGGAGTACACCGTCACCGTGGTGGCCCTCAAGGACCAAGCCAGGAGCCCCCCTGCCTCCGACAGCGTCTCCACCCGTGAGTGAGCCCAGCCCCAGGCAGCATGTGGCCAAGGACTGCAGCATCCCATGTTTCATCCCCAAAATAAGGTCCCAGAAGCAAGAGCATCCCTGCAGCCCAACATGGATAAAGATAGTGATGTCTTCTGCAGGGATATTTTGTAATCTGAAAATACATGAGTTTGGGTTCCCACTTGGCTCAAAATGAGGGTTTTGACTGTCTCACCAAGTGGCCTCTCTAATGATATTTGAGGATATTTGGATCTAATGATATTTGGCAATCAGGGTATAGCCAACCAGCACCAGTAGCCACTCTGCCATACACTGTATCGGGGAACTTGCAGCCCTCCTGTAGCAAAACCAGCTCAAAAAAAAAAAAAAAAAAAAAAAAAAAAAAAAAAAAAAAAACAGGGCCAAAAAGCTGTCCAAGCCAGATATTTGGGGCATCAGGCACACAAAATTGGTTTTCTTCAATCCAACATCCTGAATTTGGATGCCTAGCACAACCCAAGTGCCCAAGCTAGAAGTGCATCACAGCAATAGACTTTTTGACCCTCTCCCTTCAAATTGCTGAGAGCACAAAAAGAGTGGTAAGGTTAATGGGGTTGGGAGCCATGGCTCTGGTCAGCTTGTATTAATATAGTTGGAGAAACAGAATAATTCCTCTTCTCTGCTTATCTCACCTGAGCCACATTTTGGAGGCGGGACACCCCCAAGAACCGTCTCTGTAATTGCACTGCCTACTCATCTGTAGCAGATTAAAACTCCCACCTGCTTTCATGCTACTAAACACCCTCTACTCCCACCCATTCAGGCAAATTAGGCACTGGGGCAGGGAGCCAGAAACAGCTTGATGAAGAATAAGGTCTCCTCCGTGCCAAGGAGGACATGGCAATGGGCAGAGTGCAGGGAAAAGGTGCTTTCCAGGCCAGAGCTGCTGCAGCCCGCCTTGGCAGCCAGGCAAACCTCTACCTCTGTCCAAGCTGTTGCAAATGGAAACAGCATTTTGATAGCTCCCAGAGGATTGTAACAAGGTGCTGTTCTCTCCGGGCTGCTAAATTTGAGGTTTTGGGGAGGCAGAGGTGGTGTGGATTGAAGGGAGGGTTCCCTCACCAGCAGCAGCCCCTGGCTTGCTGAAGATCTGGGCTTTCTCAGCACAGTCCTGCTCTGCTTGACACGGCTTAACAGAGACATCTCCTGGTCGAGCCGAAACCTTTCCCATTCCCTAGGAAGGCAGGGGAAAGAAATAGAGAGGCTGGTACATCAAACTCAGTGGTTGACCTTAGTGAGGGGGAGCGCAGCTGGGCCAGTGGGCTCCTGGTTCTCTCCATGAAGGGGTCCTTACGCTGGCCTGCCTTCCTCTGCAGTGCTCCCACAGTGTTGCCCCCACCACCCTTGTTCTGCCTCAGCACCTTGTGCTGGGACCAAGCAGCACTCGATGTTCTCCAGCACCACTGCATCCTGCTCACCCCTGCCCATGCACATCTCCCCCAGCACTTTCCCACCCAGGGGTACAGGATTCAGCACACCTTTATTATGTAGTGACATTTCTGATACGTACAGTACCTTGGCCATATTCATATGCAGTACAGTCTGAACTATAAGATAGTTCAGCGTGCCTTTTTCCCCACCTTCTGGTCACAGCAGTGATCAAACAGGTTGCCAGTGCGTTAGCAGTGCCACGGCACAGGAGCATCCATCCATGCAGCAGTTAGATGCTGATGGTCCCACAGGACTCAAAACATCCCTCACCTGGGCCCTGGGATAAGCACTGGCGGGTCCAGGAGGAGAAAGAGCTTGATTCTCCGCAAAAGAGATAAAAATGTCCAAAACAGTCTTAGTCTCTCTCCTGTATGAATGCTTTAGCTAAATCCCCTTTATGTGAGCAGGTTCGGTGGTGGACACCCACCATAGCCCCACTCCCAGCTGGTTACAAGGACCCACCAGTGGCATTTTCTTCTCTCCCCCCAGCACCGACACATTGACAGCTCCAGGAGCTGATCCCTCAGCTTAGCTACAAAGCGGGAGTTGGCACTGAAGCAGGAACATTTCTAGAGGCGTTCCTCAGCTCTTGATGGTTGGATCAGTCCTTGGCCCCATGTTATTTAACACACTGTCAACGCTTTTCAAAAGGCATAACAGACATAACATCATTGCTGATAAATTTTCTCAATGACAGAAGGGCTAGGAAAAGAGTAAATTGAGTGGAAGGAGATCATCGATAAGAGCAGTTTGAATGGCTTGAAGAGCCTGGCACAAAGGAAAACTATGTTTTTCAATGCGTTGCTGAGTCTGAGCAGTTATCTAGGAGCAAAGAAAATGGACCACAGCTAAATGTAGGAGGTTTTATCCCAGGCAATGCCTCCTGAAAAAAAGCCCAAGAGGAATTGTTGCCAACACCCAGCTTGAGAGAAGGGCAGAAGTTTCATTATATCTGTAATGGGCATTGACCGGAGAGCTACTGGGTCCTGCTCTGGTGTTCAAAGCTGAGGAGGAGATAAGGGGGAAGTGCAGAGGGTTTGAGAAAGAGCCAGGAGACTGGAATAAGGGACTGGGAACCCACCAGGACCAGGCTCCTGAGCACCTGGAGTTGGAGGGGTCAAGTCCCTCGCCCACGTGACCTTTAATCCACGCCACTCTGAAGGTCAGGTTGAATTCCCGTATCTGCTGCACTCCCTACCTCACCCTCCCCAAATAACCACCACCCCTTTCCCCCCAACCCTCCGCAGTCATCGACGGCCCGACGCAGATCCTGGTGCGGGACGTCTCCGACACGGTGGCCTTCGTGGAGTGGACGCCCCCGCGTGCCCGGGTGGACGCCATCCTGCTGAAGTACGGGCTGGCGGACGGGGAGGGCGGGAGGACCACCTTCCGCCTGCAGCCCCCCCTCAGCCAGTACTCCCTGCAGGCCCTGCGCCCCGGTGCCCGCTACCACCTCGCCGTCAGCGCCCTCCGGGGTGCCAACGAGAGCCGGCCGGCCCTCGCCCAGTTCACCACAGGTAGCCGGAGGAGCTGGCCGGGGGATTGAGGCCAAAGCATATGGCGGGCATGTGGGTGGGTGGGTGGGGGGAGTGGGGGCAGTGCCAGCCCCCCCTGAAGGCTCACTGCACGCGTCCATGCTTTAGCAGCATGGATTTTTCTCCCCAGCATGAATGAGCTCAGGGTTTGGGCTGCTGCTTGGGAGGAAGCAGTGGGATGGTTAGGGTGCAGGTCCAAGAGAAGACACCTGGAGGAAGGTGTCTTGCATCCCATTACAGAACAAATGGAATCATAACATCATGGGGTCATCTAGGTTGGAAAAGACCTTCTAGATCACCAAGTCCAGCCATCAAACTGACCTACCGAGTCCCATCACTAACCCATGTCCCTCAGTGCCACATCTTCATGTCTCTCAAATACCTCCAGGGATGGGGAATCCCTCACTTCCCCGGGCAGCACACTACCGTGCTTGACCCTCCCTGTGAAGAAATTTTCCCTAATGGCCAGTCTAACCTCCCCTGGCACAACTTGAGGCCTTTTCCTTATGTCCCATTGCTTGTCACCTGAGAAAAGAGACCAATCCCCTCCTTGTTGCAGCCTCCTGTCAGGGAGTTGCAGATAGCGATGGGGACTCCCCTCAGCCTCCCATTCTCCAAACTAAACAACCCCCACAAACACAGCAATTTACTTCCCTAATACCACCCACAGATCAGTGTGCACCAGGGAGGTCTCAATTTAAGACAATGCTCCTGTACCCGCTCAGCATTGAGAGCCAAGGCATTGCCTGAAAAATTGGCAATCAAGCAGCTGGAAGCAGCCCAGTCAAAAACATAGTTATCTTATTTTATATCGTATATGAATAGCCGAACTGGTCAGTAAAACCTTAATTAATGTTGAGCCTGCAGATAGCTAACAGGTTTAATTTACCATGCCATAAAGGAAGAGGTAGAGAGCATAAATCAGTGCTCTTTTATGGCATATAAATTACTTGTCATGTACATCACTGGTGGATACTAGGCTCCTATTACAATAACCGCAGTGTGTGAGTTGTGTGTGTATATATCTGTGTAGGTATGTACTTAGGATGAGATGTTCTTTGCGATTGCTTCACTGAGTTGGCCTTCCTCGCTTTATTTCTAAATGACAGCATAAAAAAACCCTCCTGAGGCCAGACCCAGAGCAGGTGTTAATGCCCTGCTCACAGCAACACTCAGCAGCCACCAGACCCTGCCCTGCCCAAACCCATTGCTCGCAGGAGGGATTACCGTGCAAATCCAGGCACACAGCCTCGGCAGCACTAATAAACCACTTGGTCAGCCTGGACAGTGTCTGAGCACAAACAAGTCTGCAAAGATGTTCGAGGTTTTCTAGGAGTTCAGGCCAATGTTTGGTGGCTTTATAGCTTTGGTCCCAGTGAACTCACGAGTGGCACCCCCAGGTCTGTGCTGAGTAGGAGGTGACAGCAGATGCCCCCCAGCCATGGGGATGTGCCACCTGGGTCCCCTCGCCATGGCTCCCAGAGCCTGGTGGTGAGACTGTGCCTCTCTCCCTTGTGTCACGCAGAGATTGATGCCCCCAAGAACCTGCGGGTGGGCTCACGGACACCCGCCAGCCTTGAGCTCGCCTGGGACAACAGCGAGGCGGAGGCACACAGCTACAGGGTGGTCTACAGCACCCTAGCTGGAGAGCACTACCATGAGGTTCTGGTGCCACGGGACACTGGCCCCACCACCCGGGCCACCCTCACAGGTATGCCCCCACCCACGCATCATACTCATCCTCCTCACAAGCAGTTAGGGCAAGGGAGAGCCCAGACCAGCACTACTGTGTGCTTGCCCTGGCCCTGGCACAGACTTGAGGCTGATTTGGGGTTTCTACTTACTGGAGAGAAGGTTTTCCTCAGGACAGACCTCTATTTTCCTTCCACGGGTTGGGGTGATGCTCAGCTAGGAGGACAGTGGTGAACCTCGGTGAAGCTGCCCCAGGGTCCCAAACAGAGCTGACAAAAAGCAGAGTGAGAAATGGAAAGAGAAAGGTGTTTTAGATTGATCTAGAGAAAAATATTATTCCCCACACCCTTGCTGGGACACTGATACCCCATAATTGAGTTCTTTGCTTTTTTCCAAATCCGCACAAAGCAAACCCAAACCCAGGGATGCCATTTCTGAGCAAGTACCCCCAGAACTGCATGGTCCAGGCTAGCATGCAGGTGTCACTGTGCTCAGCAAACGCCACTACCTCCCACTGCCAGCCTCACCAGGGACATCCCAAACACCCTTTGCAAGAGCACCATGAAGAACCATCCAAGACCTATTTTCCTTTCTCAGCTACAACTGGTTGTCTGCCAGATTTGCAGCTCTAGTGGCATTTTAGAGGGAAAAAATTGCTTCTATATTAAAAAAAAAAAAAAAAAATCATTCATTAAGCTTGACACTCATCTAGATCTTCAGTATAGCATGGAACCAGGTTCTTCCACATTATCTCAGGTTCAAACACCTCTGTCATTTGTGTCTACAGGAACAAGTACATTCAGTGGAAAAGTCAAATGCAAACATGCAGTCATGGCAGCACCAAGTCTAAGGGATGGGGGATCTGGTCCCGTGTTCTCTAGGTCATGGGCTGCCTTGCTAGATGAGATGGAGAGGAAGAGAAGACAACCACTGCAGCTGGCAGGAGAGCTGAAGACAGCCTCTCCGTAGCTTCACGTAGCTTCAAGCACGTGGCAGCCCCTTCCTCTAGGGTTTCCTTACCCCTGGTGCAGCCTGTTGAGGTGGATTTCCAGCTGCTGAGGACCTGGTGGGATCCACAGAATAAAAGCCTTCTTTTGTCCCCAGGAAAAGTGATGAGGAATGGTGCTGTGCAGAGCTTATCAAAAATTTTAAAACCCAGCAAGCCTTGATCTGCCCCATAAGTCTCTTTCCAGAGATGTGAATTGGCACAGCTGTCAGAAATATTGGTGATTTTTCCCTATCCAAAATTGCTGGGAGAGAAGAGGTAGGGCTGGAAGGCTTATGGCTTTCTCTAACCCAGTGGGAAAGATCAATACACCATTGGGAGGAGATAAATGTAGCTGCCAAATGCCAAGCAGGGGAGATAGACAGACACAGGAGATGTCCCACAGAGATAAAGCAGCCACCAGCAACAGGTGTAGAGGAAATTATCTTGATTAGCTTGATTCCCATTCCCTGCGAGAGAACCACAGGATACGTCCACCACAAGCAACATGCCTGAGTCGGCTCCCAGCTAGACTGTGCCTTTACTAATTAATGTGTGTTTCATTTACTCTGCATAATGTATTTCTTTTTGAGACACCAACCCTGTGACAATATTTGATGTTGAATCACTACAGAAACAAATACAGCTACTTTATCATTCCCATCTCAGCTCACTCCCTCTCTCTCTCACACAGTTTCTGTCTTGATGCCAGCAATTACCGCAGACCTCAGTAACAGCTTTAATAAATTGGTTATTTCTGAGCTAGACTAATCCCATTTCCCTATCCAAAGGCATCTGGGGGCTTTTAAAAAATGCTCAGCTCTCCTACAACACCCGGAGGAGCTGCTGAGCTGTGGGACAGCTGGTCATCCTGGGGACAAACAGTAGGGCCCCCCAGTCCCCAGCCGTGGGATGGAGGGCTCACACCCCAGGACCACCCATCCAGGTGCTGCTCTCATGCACCTTTGTGTCCTTTCCACCCACTGGCAGACCTGGTGCCGGGGACAGAGTATGGCATTGGGATTACGGCCGTGATGGATAGCCAGCAGAGCGTGCCAGCGACCATGAACGCCAGAACCGGTGAGTTTGGCCCCATTCAGCACAGCCTGATCCTATGCCCCACCACCACCAGCTCCCACATCCCCCATGGGACAACCCGTGCGTGGGGACAAGCATTTGCAACACCCAACCCACAGAGCTTGACAGCCCCCGTGACCTCCTGGTGACGGCCTCCACGGAGACATCCATCTCACTGGCCTGGACCAAAGCCATGGGTCCCATCGACCACTACCGAGTCACCTTCACCCCTGCCTCAGGGATGGCCTCTGAAGTGACAGTGTCCCCAGAAAAGTCACAGCTCACCCTCTCGGAGCTGGAGCCCGGGACAGAGTACACGATCACCATCATCGCTGAGAGGGGACGTCAGCAGAGCCTGGAGGCCACCGTGGATGCTTTCACAGGTAAAGAAAAAGAAGCAGAGCAGAGGCCAAGCACAGGGCTGGCTTTGCTACCAGTCTACACGTCCCTGGCACCAAAACGCATGAGATGGTGACAGGCATGAGAGCTGGAGGCAATCCATCCACACGAGAGCATGTCCATGGACCTGAGAAGGGTGATGGCCCTGCCAGTGCAGGGGTCCTGTCCCCTCAGATGCTGGCACTGACCATGCTTGCTTGGCTGGAGGCTCCCATAACAAGGATGTGGGGTTGGGGGAACTGCCAGCCCCTGCTGTCCTCTGTGGTCAGAGTGGCCCATGTGTCCATAAGGAGGAGAAAACAGGCCTTGAGGAGCCTCAAAAGCACCTCTAGGAGGAAAAAAAAAAAAAAAAAAAAAAAAATTTTGAGAAGCCCAGACAGCTTACAGCAGGTATAGCAGGATGGCTCCACCACCCATCACACAGAGCTGGGATGGAGCATGTTTGCAGGCAGAGCTGAGCAAAACATAATTTCCTCCTCCCAGTTCTGCCTCTGGATCCCAGTTTCAGCCCACCAGATCACCCAGACCCAGGGCTTTGCCACCTCTGCTTGCTATCTGCCAGGCGAGGACTGGTGCACAGCACTAGGTACAACCTGGAGGCTGGGAACTGCAGACAGCGTGGGCTGACCCTCCCCTCTCCGGTTTGCAGGGGTCCGGCCCATCACGCAGCTGCACTTCTCCCAGCTGACATCCTCCAGCGTGAACATCACGTGGAGTGACCCGTCCCCACCAGCAGACCACCTGGTCCTCACCTACAGCCCCCGGGATGAGGAGGCGGCGCAGCGGCTGGTGCTCGATGGCACCCTCAAGCATGCCAGCCTGACAGGCTTGCGGCCGTCCACCGAGTACCTGGTGTCGCTGGTGGCCGTCCATGGCGCGGTCAGCTCCGAGCCCGTCGTGGGCTCCATCACGACAGGTACCCGCCGGGCACGGGACCCTCCCGGGAGGGAGGGCGAGGGGACGTGGAGTGGACCTGCCTCCCACAGCTTTGCTTTCTGCTCCATCTCACCAGGGATGGATGCACCGAAGGACCTTAGGGTGGGCAACATCACCCAGGACTCCATGATCGTCTACTGGAGCCCTCCTGTCGCTGCTTTTGACCACTACAGAATATCCTACCGTGCCAATGAAGGTAATGGGTGGGACGTCGTGGAGTTTCCCTCTTGGCAGTGCTGTACCCCAGGGTGCATGTGGCCCTGGACGTAAGCTAAGGAAAGGGCTTTAGAAGTGTCCAAATAGCTGCAGCCCATTTTGCTTTTCCTTTTCTTTTGGAGAAGGTGGTGCAAAAGCAGCTGCTGGGGATGGGATCAGGGGCAGAGGCCAGTCCCATACCACTGCATGACCCCAGCCACAATCAGCACAGCTCCCCAGATCCCACCTCCTCCACCAGCCTCCCCCAGCTCACCTCCAACCCCTGAGCCTCAGTTTTTGTCTATGATGCTGAAAAGGTCAAGCCAGCACAGGGGCATCCACCTGCAGGCACAGAACCCAGTTGCCCCCACTGTCAGCCCCGGAGGGGGTTTGTGGCATTGCCCTCTCCTCCCCACGGGACACAGGGACCAGCCGTGTCACCAATGCTCTTGGCTCTGTCCCTGCAGGGAGGACAGACAGCGCTGCCATCGCTAGTGATGCCACCGAGTACAGCCTCCACCGCCTGCAGCCTGCCACAAAGTACGAGATTGGGGTGAAAAGCGTGCGGGGCCGAGAGGAAAGTGAAGTGGCCTCCATCACCACGTACACAGGTGGGACAGGGCTCCTAGGGGACAGGCAGTGATCAAACTGTGCCAGCTCTGGCCCCTGCTTGTGCTGGCAATCAGACAGGTGAGAGTGGGGTGAACCTAATGGTTCTCACTCATGATGAGTGGGGCTCACAAGGGCCCACTGCGGACTTTCAAAGTATGTCTAAGGAAACTTTTTCCCATATATACATGGATTGTCATGGAGGGAGTAATAAATCTGAGTACCAGGCCAGAGAAGTGATGTTGGACACCCATAAGAACCTTTCCTAAAGGAAGTACAGGCTTCCAGAAATAATCCCTGGGGAAAGATGTGTCAAAGCCCTAACACAAACAGCATCTATTACAAGAATAAAACACTCTGCTATCTGCAGACTCCTCAAAACCTAAAACAAAACAAAACAAAAAACCTAACTTCCCATACCATGCATCAAGAAAACAGTGGAAGACAACGCCAAGTAGCAAAGCAGTGCAAGCTTTGCTCTCCAGCTAGGGCAGCAATAACTCTTCTACAGGCATGCATGTGTGCCTGGGCATCGAGGCAGGCCCACAAGAAGCCCTTCCAGTTTGCAGTCCAGTCTCTTCATGCACCTGACTGTCCAAATCCATTCCCTCTGCAGCCATGGATGCCCCCTTGGGTGTCACGGCCACCAATATCACCCCCACGGAGGCACTGCTGCAGTGGAACCCGCCGCTGATGGACGTGGAGAGCTACGTCCTTGTCCTCACCCGCCACGCAGGTGCGATTAGACCCCACAACCCTCTGCTGCAAGCTTTGCTGGGGCTCCATTTCAGCTCACCTCCACTTCTCCCCCACCCTAATCCTGGGAGCTTGGTGGTCGTCCCCCACAGGAAGGAGTCCCTCCTTTGGGAACGCATCTGCTGGTGGGTGGTGGGACTTTCCCCATCCCCGGGCACCAGCTCATCCTGCAGGGGTCCTATGTATCTCCACTGCCCACCATCCAGCCCCATTGCATGGCAGTCCACATGGGGACTGGGATTCTCCCACTTCACTAACTGGCCCGCTGGCAGCCCAGGGGCAAGCAAGTCCCCACACATCTCCCATCCCACGCAAACCCAACATGTGGCAAGCCCATGAGTCCTGCTATAGAAGGGAAAGAAAGCAGCGGGCAAATATATGCACTGTGGCAAAATAAGACCATCCTTCAGACTGAGTACCACCCCTGCTGCTCAGCTCCTGAACACGGTATTTCAGCAATATAAGGTTTTTTGACCGTGAGGTCATGCTCTCAGCTGTATTTCAGAGGAGCTCCTATCCTAACTCACCTCTTCTGGCTTACAGTTGCAGGAGAAACAATTCTTGTGGATGGGACCAACCAGGAGTACCAGCTGACCAACCTTCTGCCCAGCACCACCTACACGGTCGTTATGTACGCCACCAATGGGCCCCTCACCAGCCAGACCATCAGCACCAACTTCACAACTCGTACGTACAGACACGTGCCCTGTTGTATGCCCCCAGCCATTCGCCCACCGCAGGAAAAGAGGCCAAAAAGTCTGAGCCTAAACTCTCATTACAAATAATGTAGCCATGTGCCAAAAGGACACCCAAGGGCTGGTGTGGACACAACACAAGAACAGGAATTTCACCACTGGAAACATTAATCTTCAGTTTCACTCTTTCAACATCCATCCACCTCTTTCTTTGATTTCCCCTGGATGTAGTTTCCTGAGAAGACCCTTGACTTGGTCTCCTTCTTTCCCAAGGCCATAGTCTCCAACCTTTTTAGTTTCCAAGGAGCTTGATAGACCCAGTATCGCATGCATTTCAGAGACACTCCACTTCAGAGAGCATGCAGAGGGCGTTTAGAGGTTTGCAGAGCTCTGCAGGGGATGGGTGATCAGGGCTGGAAACTGAGGGCAAGGATGGACTTTGGGCTGTAGCACGCGGTTGGGGGGGGGGGGTCGAATCCCAACCCACTGGGATGGGGAGCAGGTTTGAGCAGGCTGGGAGGGGGGGAAGTGTGTGAGGACCTGTACTTCCCTGCGTGCCCATCCACCCTTGCAGTTTTGGATCCTCCGAGCAACTTGACTGCAAGCGAAGTCACTCGGCGGAGTGCCCTCCTCTCCTGGTTGCCTCCCGTGGGAGAGATCGAGAACTACATCATGACTTACAGATCGACCGACGGCAGCCGCAAGGTGAGTCCTCCTGGAGAGAGGGGCTCTGTAAGGCGGGGGACACCGAGATCATGGAGAAGCGAGCAGGGGAAACCCAACAAAGCAAAAAAAAAGATGCTCTCCAGGCCAGGGAGACCAGAAGGGCATACTACACTCTTCAGGAGCAAAACTTACTTTAGATAAACTATCAGAGAAAGCTGAAAATGATTGCCTAGGGCAAAGTCTCTGCACACACAGGCAAGTCTGGACAAAGAGGGTATAGCTGGGAAGTCTGAAGGAACAGACAAAATTCACAGCTTGTGAAAGACAATTGTGAAGCAAGATGAGGCAGGAAAAAAATATCCAGCAAACAGAGATGTTAACAAAGTGGTTTGCCCTTCTTGCAAAGATTAAGATAGGTACAGACAGCTAATTAATCCCGCAATACAATATATTTGATTACTTAATGAGTGTGTCCATACCTGTCTGCCTGGAGGAACTGCTACAAACACTAGCAGAAGTGTGTCACTGCAAATTATCTTACTTCCTTTGCCAGCACGACTGGCTTGCAGCAGCCAAAGGGCAACAGCTTTGCAGAAGGGGTTCAGTACAACGCTGTGTGGCATTGGCTGGTGACCAGAAAAATTAACCTGACAACATCTGATGGAGCCAAAACTGTCTGGTATCCAAGCTTGGCCAGCTCTGCTCCTTACAGTGATTGGGCAATCAGTCATGCCCAGTATTGAGGATGTGCAGGTCCCAGCACCGCTGGTAAATAGAGCACACAGAATGCAAGCATTTAAACCTCCTGCATCTGAACCAGCTAGCTTTGTCTTACCTGCACCATCCCAAAGGTGATCCACTGGCCTCCTGCTGACTTAGTCCAGGGGTCATAAGCAGCCATGCAGCATCCTCAGCCAGGCACCAAGGGCTGCAGCTTCCCTTCCCTCCTCGCTTGCTCTTTAGGCTCCCCATCGTTTTTCTCATCTGTTGCTCTTGGTGTCTACCTCCTTCTGGGACCCATGTACAGGAGCTGATTGTGGATGCCGAGGACACATGGATCCGCCTGGAGGGGCTTTCTGAGACCACAGAGTACACCGTGCGCCTGCAAGCTGCCCAAAACGCCATGCGGAGTGGCTTCATCTCCACTACCTTCACCACAGGTGAGGCTCACACCACTCATCACCCTTATGGGCTGTTCCTCCTCAAGCATCATTTCACCAGATCCACAGGTGTACTTGTTTCCATGACCCATGGTGCTGCCGGGCACCCACTCTCCCATTTCCACCAGGCCCTTTGCCTTGCCCTTGCCTCTCCTCAAAGAGGTAACTAGAGGGAAAAACATTAAAGTTGACAAAATGTGCCACCACAGTCTTATAGTGAGCTGGGAGAGACCTGGTTCGTCTCCCCACACTGTAGACATGGTCTGACCTGGTGTGAATATCAAGGAGGTGCATCTCTACCACCTCTAGTGGAGGCAGAGCCTGTATGCCTTCAGGACTGTGATCCCACCGATTTTGTCTGGTTGCATTATTCCTCCCCCATCTAATTAGAGAGAAGTCACAATCTGCTAAGGCAAGGGGAATGGTTTCCTTTCTAAATCAAGTGATAGGTACTCACAGCCACCACAGTGCTCACACGTGCAAGAACAAAGCTTGGATGAAAATGTCACTGTTGCCCCCACCCTCTGCAACTATTCACATTAGAACCATGCACTTAATGGCCAGAGTGCATTTTGTTCAGGGCTGAATACAATTGCATTTCTGCTGGGCTTCAAAAGCACTGAGCAGCCAGAGGATGATGCCCATGCCCCTACACCAAAATTCCCCCCATCTGTGCTGCCAGTTCGATTAAGAGAGTTTTCTTTGAATCTGCTGTGAATACACTTCCCCATCCTCGTTACATGCAAAGGTCCCCTCACCTGCTTTCAAGAGATAATAGAAACTATTTACGTCAACAAAAAAAAGACAAGACTCTTTTCTATGGATGAGGCTCTCCTGTTTTTCTCATCTCTTATGTGGGCGCATAAAGCCAGTGCAATTCAGGCAGGCGACGGAAAAATGTCTGTAATCTTCGAGGCTGCTCTGGAGTCAGGGACAGAACCTCTTAGGGATGGCTTCTTAGCAAAGAGAAATCAACAGAAACCCACTCACATCAGGCAATGAGAGCACTGCTTCCATTAAACAAAAATTTGGGACCTTGATGGCATTAGAGACATTATTGCCAGCTAATGCAGCATCTGAAGAGAGGTTTAATTTGCCTTAAGGTAGGCGTTAGCAGGAAACCAATTTCTCCCTATCTACCCCATAGAAAAGGAGGAGTTGTGTTTGAGGAGAAAAAGAAAATGAAAGGGGAAAAAAAAAAAAAAAAAGGCTTAATTTAAAATGTTTTGCTTCCTTATGCTCACAGTACACATCCCAGGTTTCCTCCATTCCCTCTGACATATTAATAGCTCTGCCGCTTTGTTTCATGTTTGCATAAGGTTCTTGGGGAGTTGTATACAGATGGGACAAAAGGAAGAAACAGATACAATATTTATAATTTATAGTGGTTTGAAATGCCTTTCAAGGTCTGCTTGGCTCTTAAAGATATGAATATAAATTAAGAAACAAGTAATCTCCACAGAGCTCAGGGGAGCCTAGAGTGGATGTCTTTGAAGCAGTTTTCATTGCTGAATGCTACAAAATGTGAACGCTGTCTCACCAGACCTTGTGCTACAAACTGCAGAGGCAGGAAAAAAATAGGGGATCTCCAATATTTGGAAAAAACGACCGCCTCTGGGTCTTCAGGGCACAGGGGTTTGGGAAGTAACAGATGTTCTGAACCCTTGTCCTGGTGTCACGCAGTCAGGATGGGTGCACACAGCACATCCCTCACGCCCTCTTGAGGTCTCCTCTCGAGAGGCTCTTGAAAGCCAACATCCACGTTGCCTACTCTGTACCCTGTCATCTGGACAATGGAAGAAAAAAAAAAAAAAAAGATGCAGGTCCCCTTTTCACAGTAAATGAGAAAGAAAATGAACACAGAGCTGACCTCCTATTGCTGCCGAGATCTCACAGTTGAGACTCCCTTAAGCTCTGTCCCCCAAATGAGATGTGTCTTCAACGGAAGACACCTGGAACATGGCCACAGGGCTCATGCTGTCAATCTCCAGCATCTCACGTGAATGAATTCCTACTCAATTTTGAAGCGACTATCAGCCCAGTGCAAGTCTGACATCATTTACAAGGACATCGATCAGGAGCATTCCCCTGGAGTCAGTAAAATCATAAAAACTTATTTAGAGTTGGCAATCCTAAGAGAAAAACAGGTTTTGGTATTTTCACAGCTGTCCAAATACGCCAGTAATGTCCAAATACGCTTAAACCCCAGGGTTTCAGACACAGTGCAGAAAGATGGGCCAAGAAGTGAGCCTCATCACTCACCATGATGTTACCGCACACCTTTCCAATACAGGATGTGCAGGAGATTAATTAATATGTGCAGAGATTATTCCATTACATTCTCCAATGCTGATGGATGTAAAGTGGCCACCGCCTTGCAGAATAATATGGGACTTGGCAGAAGCCAAGTTAGACCCTTCCTGGATTGTAACCAGCAGGGCCCAAGACACGCGGAAAGGTTGTTCCCCTGCCCGATTTATATATTTTTTTTAATTTTACAGGTGGCCGCATCTTTGCCAACCCTCAGGACTGTGCCCAGCACCTGATGAACGGAGACACGCTGAGTGGCGTCTACACCATCTCCATCAACGGGGACCTCGGCCAGCGGGTGCAGGTGTACTGCGACATGACCACAGACGGGGGCGGCTGGATTGTGAGTAGCGAGTGCACCAAGGGCAGGCTTTGATGTTTTCCTTCTCCCTCAGATGTTGATTGCTTGAATAGTGTCTTTCCTGGGAACACAGGCTGTTCCTAGAGGAACAAGAAGGTGCTGTGGCCCTATACTGCCTGCATCATGACAAAACCCTAGCTGCTCCCCCAGCTCTCCTAACGGGCAGCACCTCCAGCAGCACAGCAGCCCCAGCATCAACCCAGAGACTGCAGCTCAATGGGAACAGTGACAGAACCACTCCCTGCAGCCCCCGTACACGCTGTCCCCATCGCAAAGGAGCCAAGCCCCATCCTGCCAGCAAAGCCGAGCACCACGCCGCGCAGGAACAAGAGCAAGCTTAATATTGCTCGCTTCGTTTCACACACCATGGGGAATGGCCCACGCTCCAGTAATAATAGTTACACTTGGAGAAATGCCCCTTGATTTATTTGACACATTTGCAGTGCTTTTAGAGAACAAAATCTGTGAGTGAAGCTGAGCTGATTTATTGTTTTAGAAATGAAATTAATGTCTAGGAGCTTTCATAAGGAATGATTCACACAGCCTGCAATATGATGGTGTCAGGCATCACCCAGATTGGGTCTGCACAGGAGCATTTCAGATGCAAATGCCTGTTTTGCTGTTGAACTGCACAATCACTGCTTGTCTTGACTTAGATGGACTGGCAACCTAGGTAAACAATGCTCTGGCACTTTGATGTTATTCGTGTCAAACACTCGCTCACATGTATTACCCAAAACCCCCCTTGATGTACAGTCAAAACAAGGCCAAAAAAAAAAAAAAAAAAAAAAAAAAAGTGCTTCCTCAAACGCTGAGTTCTTGCAGTGGTTTTGTGTTTGTTTTTTTTAGCTGGGAAATTTCACTCTGCTTCAGAGTATCCCCTTGGGTATCACAGAGGAGCCGGCCAAACAGAAATCACGTGCTAGAAAGCCAGAGAAACTGTGCCGTGGGTACAGCAGGGAGTTTGAAGCTGAATCTTCCCTCCTAGGCCCATTATGGCATTAATATGCCATAATCTTCTAGCTTGTCTTTAGCTTACCTGTCTGCACCCGAATTGACTGCATGGCTGAAATTAACAGGCCCCAGCTGGGTATTGCAGTTTTCTCTCCTGAAAGGCTCTGTGAAAGGGCAGAGCACGCCCCAGGCTGTGTATATCCCAAAGCCCAGCTAGCTCGTCCCACTTCTCACCAGGCTTTCCTCCGGCTTTTCCCTGCTGCAGGTTTTCCAGAGGCGGCAGAACGGACTGACCGATTTCTTCCGGAAATGGGCAGATTACCGCGTCGGCTTCGGCAACCTGGAGGACGAGTTTTGGCTGGGTAAGACCTTCATTTAAGTGTCAGGTTTGAGCTCACTGTGTTGGCACAATTTCCTCCCCAGCCCCAGCTGTCTCTTCTCACCACTCCCCTGCACTCCCCAGACCCTTTTCCTTCCCTTGTTTGTTCCCTGATGCTGTGTCGGGAAGGCACACATGGGCATGGGACCAAAAAGCACGCTGTGAAGGTGCCCTGGGTGCTCCATGTGGCAGCTGAGGAGGGGTCATGATGGGGCTCTTCAAGAGCCAGGATTTTCCCTTGTTGAGAGGTTGTGATGGAGGACCACATCTCAAAGATCTCTCCCAGCCTTAGCCAGTGAGTTACCCAAAGTAGGAAAGGGGGGAATAGGAGATCTGACCCAGCTCTGAAAAGGAGCATTCTCCCCCAAGATCTGAACACAAGCCGGCCCTCCAGCATAGCCACGCTCTGTCTCATGCCTCAGCTGAAGCCCAAGGTGGGTGGGCAACACCAGCAGCACCAGGGCTCCCCCCCGCTTCAGCAGCATGCAGAGAGCTGAGACTTGAGCCCACCTCCCATAGTCACAGGGAGCTGAAGCTTGAGTGGGGACAGAGCTCAGCCCCTACCAGTGCCTCAAGAGAGAAAGGCTTAACCAGAAGTTGCTCTCTGGCTCCTCTCCTTGCTCTCACTTCCCAGAAGCAGTTTATTTGCCTGGAGCTTTTTTGTTTGCTCTCAGAGCAGACCCAGGTGCCACATCTCACCAACATCTCGCTGCATGTCTCTCCAGGCCTGGACAACATACACAAGATCACATCCCAGGGGCGCTATGAGCTGCGAATAGACATGAGGGATGGTCAGGACGCGGCGTACGCCTACTACGACAAGTTCTCCATCGGCGACTCCAGGAGCCTCTACAAGCTCCGAATAGGAGACTACAATGGCACTTCTGGTACAGCCCCTCCCGTGGAGTAGGGAAATCCTGCCACCAGTGGCTCTGCAGCTGTAGAGGGAATCCCAACATCAGAGCTTGCTCTTCTGGAGCAGCAAGATGCAAACCCATAGTCCTTCCTGCCTTCCCGCAGTTCATCACGTAAACCAGGATGATAAATCACACTAAGGACATAGGGAATTTTCCATCGGGGATCAGATAGTAAATATCAGAGCCATTGCTGTTCAGATTATCAGGTCAATTGTCAGAGGTATCCCCTCACTCAACAGCCTCCTCAGCTCACTAGTGATGCTGTGCCACAGGGTGTGTTTCTCACCCTCCCCTACAGCCATGGAAAAATCTGAAATCCTCTGCATGGGTTTGTCCCACACAGACCAGACCATAGCCAGTTTCGCAAGGACACTCACGCCTGTTTGCTCAGTTGACACAGCAGCTTTGCCCACCAGAAAATGGTGGGTGAAGGGAGGAGAACATGGGGTCTCTTCCCTGAGAAGAGGAGTAGAGGTACAGCTACAGCCCCTCTGGCGGGGATAGAAGTGTCCAGTGACTGCAAGCCTCCATGAGCCCACCTGTGTGGGTCAACCTCGCTTAAAGCTCTTCCCACAGCTTGGGAAGAAAAATAGTCCTGGATTTAATAGCCCTCTGGGCTTCCAGCTCTGCAGCTGCACTCATGCAGTGCTCTTCTCTCCCCCAAAAGGAGCTGCTCTCCCCATAGCAAGGAGGTGGCTTGGGCAGAAAAAGACATCACATGCCTTCCAAAACACCCCTTACCCAGAGGAAAAAAGATAAGCCAAACATCTTGGTTCAAGAGACAAATGCTTGGTCTCCTCTGGGAGAAGTTCCCCTTGTATAACTGGAGGGAAGGAGGATGACAAAGTCCTGCAGTTACACAGCAGATGCAGGCTGCAAGAAATCAGGGGGGTTCGTTCATTTCTAAAGTACCAAAATTCAGATCCAGACTCAGATTACTACCAAATTACCTACCAAATCCAAATAGGCTCTAGGATTTGCTATGGTCTGCACTGATCCCAACTCAACAGCAGAGGCCCTCAGATGAACCAACTGTGGGCAGTTCCAGTAAACGTCATTCCCACACCACCCCGCCAGCCTTCAGCTGTTGGAGCTGGTGACCGATAGGCTGACACACATACTAGAACACCCCAATTTCCTTGTGAAAGACCAGATGGCTTGGGCATTGAGGCATGCAAGCCAAGAGCAAGC
This sequence comes from Aythya fuligula, assembly GCF_009819795.1. NCBI lineage: Eukaryota > Metazoa > Chordata > Aves > Anseriformes > Anatidae > Aythya > Aythya fuligula. Next base: position 19,918,729 of record NC_045566.1, on the reverse strand, counting down.
ATGTTTGTCCATCGCCCTTAACAGCATCTCTTTCCGCAGGGGACTCCCTCACCTACCATCAGGGCCGCCCCTTCTCCACCAAGGACAGAGACAATGACGTGGCTGTGACCAACTGTGCCATGTCCTACAAGGGGGCCTGGTGGTACAAGAACTGCCATCGGACCAACCTCAATGGCAAGTACGGAGAGGCCCGGCACAGCCAGGTAAGGGCCGAGCTGGGCTGTGAACCCTCAGCATCACTCCTTGTGGTGGGACCCAGCCCAGCAGCAGGCTGGGGCTGGGGCCCTGCGGCCGGTTCATGGGGTGAAGATCACAGCTGGGGTGACTCTGTAGCAGCCAGAACAAGCAAAGCCTCCTTTGAGCTACTGGGGCTTCATGCCTCGCTTTGGCTGCCTTGGTTATTTACCATAGCAGGCTGTTAAGTTACACTAAAAAATGCATACATCAAACCTGATCAGGAACCTTTGAGCTGTGGGAGAAAAAAACAAGCAAAGCCACAGCAGCTGAAGAGTTTCTCGTTCCCACTGCAGCAGGTTCTTCCTTCTGGCTTCTCTAGGCAGTCAAGCTTGTTTCCTTCCTCTTCCACTCTAGTTTCACGTACGGGTCTTTCTTTACCCTGAACCTCTATTTTCCTCCTGCCAGGGAATTAACTGGTACCATTGGAAAGGCCACGAGTTCTCCATCCCCTTCGTGGAAATGAAGATGCGACCTTACAACCACCGTAACATCTCTGGGAGGAAGCGACGGTCCCTACAGCTCTGAGCCAGCCGACCCCCTCTCCCACCACTTGACCTTTTCTGTCATTTGTTTGTATTTTATAATATGAAAAGGGGGAAAAAAAATACTGCTCCTCTGAGATAGCAACCTGACCCTCATAAGTCCTGGAGGGAACCACAGCACAAGCAAGGGCTGTGGGAGAGGAAAGACCTCATTGCTTTGCATCTGTCCCAGAGAAATACCAAATTTCCAGTCTCCCTACCCCAGTACTTTGGCCCTTAACACGAAAGGAAAGAGACCGATAGATTTTTGATATTTTTGTTAAAAGACTTAGAGAAGTCAATACCCCAGCAATACCCTGTCAGATGCTTTTGCCACAGGGCTCATGGCAGAACCCTTCCCGACAGGGACCTTGGTGCAGCCAGGGCCACCCCACCAGCTCTGTGCCACCCCATGGGCACCAGCTCCCCCAGCAGGCAGGGGGTCACCTCTCCCCCCTGGCATCCTGTCCTGAGCTTTGGTTATCGCAGGGGTCACCAGGAGGACCTGGAAAAGGTCTGCATACATAGGTGAGACACAGAGAACACACAACTCATATGCTGGGAGAGGAAAAAAAGAAAAAGGGAAAAAAAGAACAAAAAAAAAAAAAAAAAAAAAAAAAAAAAGATTCATGCAGTCTGGCAGTCTTGTTAGGGCCTGTTTCCTCTGCTTTCTCTGTATGCCATGGCATTGTCACTCACAGAGGTCACTGGGTGCAAACCAAAGAGCCACAGAGAAGGACCAGCAACCAATAAACTACTGCACAACCCCAGCCCAGCCCAGGTGCCATGTCCAGGGGCCTCCAGCAAGTGGAGAAATGATGCCAGCAGCTGAAGAAGGATATATGCAAGCTGGGAAATGCCCAGTCCCTTCCCTCTCCTACACCATCCCTCTTCTCTGCCATCACAAGAGGGACCCAAATAGTGCCTTGGTATCACCATCTTTCTAATGGGAGATCAGTTCTTTCCCCTCTTTGAAGGAAGTCTTGGTCCATTCAGACTTCGGAGCACTTGGAGACCTATGAAAGGCAGACATGTTCACCCTTCCCATCCTTAATTTCTCTCATCTTAAGGAAGACAGAAACTTCAGGTAGCCTTGGTTGTGCTCTGCTGTCATCGGCACCACCTTCACAAACCCAAGTGTCCATCTGTCTGGATCCACTCCTCCGCAGAGGGCTGCGGTCAATGCTGTGCATTGTTCCTCGGAGAAGGGACTTGTCCACAAGTCCGAGGACAATGCAGCTCATCACTGGATTCACAGCTGAGGGAGCATTACAAATGCTAAACACTGCTTTTTGATTTGATCACACTGAAGCTGCTTTGTCTCAAGAAACATCTTCCAGATGGGAACATAAAGGCATCTTTGCAGTAGCTTATAATTCAGGCCAGTGTCTCTTTCGTGGTCATGTTCCTTGGTTAGCTAACATTACTCATCGCTGCTGTGGAGCTGAAGAAAGGCCTCCAGCAGGAAACGCAGCCTCTTCATGCATGCTGTGCATTGACACACGAGCTCAGCCAAACTCCAGGTCAGGATCGGATACAGGGTCTGGACCTTCAGCCAGTCAGCTCACAACATGCCATCTGACCACAGGGAGGATGCTGCAGCTCATGCAGAAATGAGGCATCTCTTCTTCCTTCCCATCAGCATTAAATCAGGCACCAGGTGCAGCAGCCAGCTGAGCAAGATGATAGGATCTGACACAGGCAGTGTCACTGATGGCAGTATCTCATGCCTCCTGAGCAGCCCACTCCATTTTAGGAGCCAAAGAGCCAACAGGTGGCATCAGGTAGAGCTGATTAAAGGTGAAGAAGCCTCCTACTTGACCAGCACGGTAACATTTTTCCCCACCACCAAGCTTTGGTAGGTAAGAAGTGCCCTAACAAAAGCACTGTTGTGTGGTGGTTATAGCCAGGAGCAGAGACTTACAGAGGATGGCATTCATCTCCTGTCTCGGATGGTGCTGTTTGCTGGTGCACCCAAGTGAAATGAAGAGACGTCAGTGGGAAATGGGGAGCTCGGCATTTACTATCAAGGGGAAGGCAAGAAACCTCTTTTTTCATAAGCACAAAACAAAGAGAAAATCAAAACTTGCCTTGCTTTTCCAGGAGGCTCAAAAGAAGATTCTCAAAGAGGCTGATTATTCTTTGAGCAGGTTTCCTGACATGCGTCCCTCCCTCCCTGCTTACATCTGTCATCCCTCTTATAAGTCCTGTGGCTGGGATGAGAGAGCCCGGCTGACACCACCCCATCGCTGGGTCTGAGGGACGCCCTTGGAGATAATATTCAACCTTCCAGTGTTATTGTAAACCAAACAGGTTCTTTCAGAACAACAAAGGAGCCCTCACCAGTGCAAAACCCTGGCTCCTCCCTGATTCTTGGTCTGCTCTTGCCTGCTTGGCTTCTCTCCATTGCTGTCCTGATGGTTCAGGGACCCTTTGCCCAGGCACTGCTGTCGTTGCATCCCTTGTCTCACACATGGCAGCAGGGTGCTGCCTTTCCATTAGTTTGGTGAAGCAACACTGAAGTTGCTAAAATCTTTGGAAAGGAAAGATATTTACAAGCTGCAGTTTTGCTCTCCTGGTGACAACCTAACCCAAGCCCAGGCAAATGATCAGCAGTGATGACCAGATCCTCCGGGCCATTGCCCCTCGTTCACGTTGTCCATAGACAAGATGCAGTTTTTCAGAAATTTATTTTTCATCAGCTCACGATGACATTTTTTTTTGGACTAAGCTCCTGCCAGTGGCTTCAAGCAAACTTGTGTTTAATGGTGATGCTACAGAGTGGCCAGATGACTGAGTACAGCCTCTTTGTATCCTCCATCACCCAGAAAAGGGCAAGCCATTTTTTTTCAGAATTCATTCTCCAAATACAGCAACTTTGGCCCTGTCCCTCATCAGGGTGGCTCAGGCCTGACACTCCCAGGAATGAAGGCTGGGTCCTGCACGGTGCTCATCTCAAGAGAACATCGCTCCAGTACGTGGCCCATCGCCGGGCTATGCCCAACCAGTTTGTATGGCCCAGGCTTGTCTTAGACCCCAGAATGAACCTGAAGCCCCTCCCCAACCCACACCGGTCCTGCAGAGCCACCTCATGTCCATCATCCAGCAGAAGACCCACAGGACCTCCCAGCCTTGCAAAGCCACATCTTACTTTTAACCCCGAAACCCTAGAAGGAAACACCAAGGAGCTTTCTCATCTCTTGCCCAATGTTTTCTTTCCCTCCATTTCCATTCCCAGCTGACCTGAAGCCCATCTTTCAACCATGTGCTGCTTTAAAACACAGCCAAAGAAAAAAGGCCTGAAAGGAAAAGCTGCTCTCAGTACACTGATCCTCAAGACAGTGTTCAGAGATGGATAATTTATTGAAGAGGCCTCCCTGGAAATATCTGGGCTTTGGCAGAAGGATGCTGGAGGAGTGTCAGCGCCACTCAAAGACTGGGGAGAAGCCTTTGCCTCTGCTCCTTCTCTTTGTGTTCCTTCACCATGGGCATCTCAAAGTGCAGTACGAGCCTAAATGTACCCTCAACTCTTTCTCAAGGGGATATTTACCCCACGTGAAGCAGAGCTTAGGGCACCCTGATGGAGTTCAGCAGGAACCAAAGCTCCCACTCCTGGGGTGGCCACACACCCCCGGCAGTGCCCATGAGCCTTGACCCTCCCAGACACTGCCAACAAAGAGTTCTCACTCCCCAAAAAAAACTTTAATCCTTACACCCATTGACCAAAGGCTCTGTCCTGGGGCCAAGCCCAGCCCCACCAACCACCCAACCAAGCCCCCCACACATGGGTTGCACCCTCCAGGGCCACCTTCCCCCCCTCCCTATACCAGCTGGTGTCTGAGTGGGGATGGTGCCATCTCCCTGCCCCTGTAGGGGAGAGGTCTGGGGGTATGGGGGGGGAAAGGCTCATCCCTGGGGAAATGCTGCCCTCCAGGCCCCCTCGGCACCCAGCCTGGGGGTGCAAGCCCAAAGCTCTGCAGGTGCCAGCAGCTTCTTGGAGGGATGGTGGCACTGAGACAGAACCAGCCCAACAGAAAGCAGTCCCCTGCATGCAGGCATTACACTGCAATTGTGCTGATTGCTTCAAAAATCCAAAACAAATAAATAAGAAAATAAAAACAAACACACGCAGATAAGAAGGAAGAATGGAGGCAATGAAATCCCTTGGACAGATTCTAATGAACTAAAACACAGACCACTGCAGCCAAATGAGGGGGAAGATGAAAGCAGATAAATGCATAAAGAAAATAAATAAATAATATATTAAACAACCCTCCCCACCCCGTAATGAAAACGTAGCTGGGAGAATGGGATCGACGCTTGTTAACCATTGTTAACTAGTATTTTTAGTCCTGACCGCTCTTAGGCTATGTATAGTTCCTTTTTTTAATGCATTTTCTATACATTAATAAAAGATACCGAAGGAGCGAGCTGTGTGCCTGTCTGTGTCCCCGCCTGTCCGTGTCCCCTGCCCCTAGCACCCATCCAACCCTGGCACCAAGCCCTGACCCTGTTCTCCCACCAGGGACTCGCCTCCTCAGGACCTACCCAGGACCCCTCCTGCTTTTTTGTGTCCCAACAGCTTGGCCATGGGTGCCAGGGGTTTGTGCCACGAGGTTCTTCTAGGCTGGGAGAACGTGGTCTTCGTGCTCGCCAAGTGTGCAAAGAAACATGAAGGGGGACACAGCAACTGAGACACAAAGGGCAGAGCAACTGGGCTAAAAATAAAAATAAATTTAAAAAAGGAGGAACACTGGGTACAGCCCAGCACAGAGGGGCTGGGCAGTCTCCATCCTTGGAAGTTCTCAGGATCCAGAAGGAGAAAGCCCTGAGCAACCCTGTCTGCTTGGGGCAGCAGGGACCTGAGCCTCTGAGGTCTCCTCCGGACCAAGTTACCCCCGCACCCCATTCAGAAGAAGAGAGAGACCCCACAGTTGGGTCAGGGTGGCTGGTCCTTAGGCTCCAGGTACAGCAGGAGCAAGCCGGGGGCAGAGCTGCTCCTTGGCCTCAGTTTCTGTTCACAAATTCAACTGCTCCCAGGGGCCTTCAGCTCTGCAGTTCACAGCTAGAGAAACCAACCAGTGCCAGTGATCGGGAGTGGAGCTGGAGACCCCGACACCTTTGGTTAAAGCCCCCTCCTGATTTAAACACGAATCTGTCCCCAGCACGAAGGAACCCCTCAAAAGCCAAATTGCAAGGCAGCCTCCTTCCACCAGCAGAACGTGCTCCTGGTAAAAAAGAATAAAACCTTAATTTAGCAAAATCTCCAGGACAAGTCTGAATTTCAGAGAGCATGGGAAGTTTCCCTTCGTTTCGCACAGAGGCTTTATTTAGATCTCCTCCTCCTGAATTTCCATGCTCGCTGTGTTGCCAGCCGGGATGAGAAAGCCTGAAAGAAGCCCTTCTGCCAGACTGCTACAATATTTGTAAAATTTAATTTTGGAGAGACAAAACCAGGGGAATTTGCTTGGTGGTGGTTGCTAAACTTCTGTTTCTCGCTCCAATTTGAGAGAAAAAAAGGAACCGCTGTGCATGGGGCACAGCCACGGCCCCCCCACTGCCGGGAGCCCCGGCCGAGCACTGCCTGCACTCAACAGCCCCTGTGTGCTGCTCTGGCAATGGCCCAGTGCAGGCCCAGGGCCAGAATGGCTCTGATTTGCACCAAGCAAGGCCCACAAAGCCTTTTAGAAATGAGTGAGCTGGATGGCAGCCCCACCAGGGTCCCCATCCAGCACTGAACAAGGTGTAGTTGCGTGGTGCCATTTCACATCTCTCGCCTCCCTCCTGGGCTGTGCACGGCAGCCACATTCCCCCGGGGCTCTTCCAGCCTGAGCAGAGCCCCCAGCCCTGCTGCCTGCACTTTGTCCTGAAACGTTTCATCAGAGCCCTCTTACCAAAGTCCCCTTCTTGCATGAGCGATGCTCAGGAACTTTGTCCCACCAGCAAACATCGGGAGCACGGACAAAGGTCCCCGATCAGGCTGGCAGACACCAGTCCCAAACCCAGAGCCTGAACAACTGCAGTATTAACCCGCTACCTCCTCTCCTGAAGCCACCCCACCATCCTCCTTTCTCTGCCCATCACCTCATCCCTGTGCCCAGAGCGAGGGGGATGCAGAAGCCATCTTTGGTGTTCACAACAGCCCCTTGTCCCCATGCTGTCCCTAGCCTTGGTGACATCACAACAAAAGAGGATGTTGAGGAGGGAGAAAAGAAAGCAGCTTTGCAAGAAAAACCCTCCAGAAAGTGAAAGAAGGAGCGATAAGGTGGGAAATCCTATCATTAGTGATTTGACAAGCCGATGAGAGAAACTGGGGGCAGGGGGGGAGGAAGGGGCACTGTGGCATGAGGAGTGGCATGGAGGGATGGAGGAGTGCCAGCATCCCATGTCCCCCTGCCGCTGGGGACAGGCCCAGGCCCTTGGGCTGCCCTCCTGCTCCCACGTCCCCAGGGCACCCGAGTCATGTCGAAAGCAGCCAGCATCTGCCCACTCCCCGTCTCGTATCGGTTCCTCACCCATGACCCAGAGCTGCCCCTGCCCACCAGCTCCAGCATCCTCCTGGGGGGGGGCAAGAAGAGGTAAAGCTGCTGTAAGAGGAAGGCCTCAGGCATGTTTTGCCTCTTTCACCTCCCACAATTTGCATCTCGCTTTCGTTTCCTCAGGCACCCAGCTGCTGTTCTCCCTGCAGAGCCTGCGTGAGCAGGGGCAGCTCAGGGCAGTGCCACCAACCAACACTGGCAGCCAGGGGTCTGCAGCACATGGGGACCCCCTGTAAAATACCCCAAACACCTCAAATCCTGAGCTGCTGCTCCTGGAGCAGGGAAGATTCGGGTTAAATTTCAGCTCCAGCAGCCAAAGTCTGCCAAGGTGACCAAGAGCTCTGGAACAAGAGACACATCTGGGAAATCCCATCTGAGGTGGTCCAAGCCCCTGGTGGGGCCGGTGCCACCAGGCAGAGTGGTCCAGCCCCTCGAGAGCCGAGCTTCAACTCCCCAGAGGCACCAGCAAGTGGCATGTCCCACAGAAACAACTTGCAACTGGCTTTTTTTTTTTTTTTTTTTTTTTTTTAATTAGGCAGCTGCTTATCATTAAAGAAATGGCATCACCTTGCCCAGCTCTTACTGCTCCCCTGGGCTCAGGTTTGGCGGTGCTGCACCCAGGGGCCCCAAGGGCACCGCTCAGCTGAGGGAAAGAGCACGGCTGGGAGGGGGGAGCCAGCTGCGACCCTGCTCCCACAAACACGAACGTGTTTTTGCCTAAAAGGGAATTTTGGCAGCTCTCAGCATCAGGCAGAAACCAGGTGTTCAGAGCAGCATGAGATTAAAAAGTAGTAATAATAATAAAGGGAAAGAAATCCAACCAACCCAACCGGCATCTCCACTCACAGGCATTAACCCCCAGGAGGCCGCCTTGCAGCCAGCAATCCCGATGGAGAGAAGCCAGGTCAGATACAGACCCTGGGGAAGGAAAACCCCGTGGGCACCGAGGCTGTGTCCTGGCATTGCTTGTTCCCACGCAGGTGGTTGACACCCCCCCCAAAAAACACAGCCTTGGGAGGCAACGGGTGCTGGGATCCCCGTTCCCACTTACACAGCAAATTGCAGAGCGAACCTTGGGAGAGGAAAGGCTGCCATTGAGCCCCCCAGACCCCAAACTCCATGATGCCAGCCAAGGCACTGTGCCATGCTCACCCTCTCCTCCAAAGTATCGCCCATCCCATCCTCCTCCCACCTCTCAGGTTTTGCTCCAAAGCCGGAAAGGCGACTGCTGCTGTTCAAATAAATACCAAGGGCTGCTATTTTTATCCAGTGAGTGACTGGGCATGCTTTATTTTTGGTGTTTAAACTGCAGCCTCCCTTTTTATTTTTTCTTTCTTTCTTTTTTTTTTTTTTTATAGCTGGGAGGGGGTAGAGGGAAGGAAAAGGCAGAAGCATCGGGGAAAAATGAAAGGAATGTTTCCCTGGGAGCAGAGTTTTCCATTGCTTACTTTAAGCTGGGCCAGTGTGTGCAAACAGAGAGCCGAGGGGAAGGTGTGCCCATGCCTACGGCCGCTCCTGTCTGTGCTGCCTGGGAGGCAAAATCGGGAAATTTGGGGGTGAGGGTGCAAGGCTGCAACACCTCGATGGGGAAAAGTTTGCAGCAAGCGGTGGGTTTGCTGGCAAGCCTGAGCAAGGAGGAATTAACATCACGTAACAATTGCGATTGAATGTAGTAAACATTTGCCTGAAAAGCAGTGCTGCAGCGAATGCACACCCGTTAATGTCGGCTAGGGGCTGGGGCAAAAAGAGCTCTCAGCTGTGGGACGCATCTTTCCAGCCACGATTTTGCCCTTGATTTGGGTTAAAAACAAACAAAACAAGTCCTGGGGGATTGCATGCTTTGGGTAAAAATAGGCGATTTGCTGTGAGCTCCCGTGGCTCCTATGGGATGCGTAGGCTCACGCCTGGAGCGCCGATGCACTACTGGTGCTGTTTTCTCTGCCAGCCAGAGGCACTTCAGCTTTTCCCAAACTTTTAGGTCTTGTTCCAGCTTTAAAGGGACCAAAACTCCCACAAAGGTCTCCACAGGTTCCTCAGCCTGAGCTGGAGAGCCAGGAGGAAGAAAAAAAAAAAGTGGCGTAAATCCGGCGTGGGAATGATTCATTGGCCTCTGAGTCACAGCTTCCTCTTACTCGGTGCCGCTTCTGAAAAACAGCAAAGGCGTCCGCAGCACCCGGGCACGCTGGGCACCTCCTGCCCAGGGGGTGCCCCTTTTGCCATTACCCAGCACACGCTGTAGGAGCCAGGGTGGCCCCACGGCCTGCGGGGCAGCGTGGCGGACGGGTGAGAGGAGCAGGTGGTGGGCTCCGAGCCCCCAAAAAGCTGGTGGCTGCGCGAAGCCTCCCATGCCAACCCAGCGCCATCGCGGTGCCCCGTGACGGGAGCTGGCACCGTGAGGGGCACGGGCGCTGAGGGCGACTCCGGGGATGCTTCCACTTTGCCCCCCAGGACCCGGCGGAGGGGCTGGCGTTGCTCAACCAGAACTAAATAAAGTTGTGGAGCCCCCAGACCCCTCTCGGGGCGCCCCCGTGGGGGCGGGCTCGGGGCCGGGGGGGTCCGGGAGGGGCCGGCCGGGGGCGGAGGCAGCGGGGCCGGGCGCCCGTTCCCTCCCCGGGAGGGCGGAGGGAAGGGAAGGGGAGGGGGGGCCCCGGCGTCGTCGTCGCCTCCCCGGCGGAGTTTGGGCGAGCACCTGGCCGGGGACGCGGGGCAGACGGAGGAAGGCCTCGGAGCGCAGGTCGGGGGCGGGCAGGGGCTGCGGGCCGGGGGGGCGCTGCGGGAGCCCTGACAGCGCCGGGGGGCTTCGGGTGGCCGGGCCGGGGCCGTGCTGATGGGGAGGGGGGCGCAGGGATGGGGCCGAGCTCACGGCGGAGTTTGGCTGTGCGCCTGGTATCCAGCGCCCGCAGCGGGAGTTTTGGGGCTGGGGGTGGGAGCGCCGGCACCGCTGCGGGCTGGAAGGGTGGAAGGGGGAGAAAGGCGAAGGCTCGCTTGGGTTTGGGCTTGGGTGGTGGCTTTTGGTGTGCGTTTGGATTTTTTACCATTTGAGGAACATCTCCCGAGCCTGCTGTGGGTTGGGGATGCCGGCTGGCCAGGCTGGTGTTATGCCTCGTTTCCAGCAGGGCAGTGTGCAGGCACGGCTAGGAAGGGAACCGCTGGCCCTCAGGGTCAGATTTCACCCGGGTTCCCTTCAAGCCTGCAGGTGCAAAGGGGAAGTGGATGTCCTCCCTCCATACGTGCCTTGCCACCCCTGTGCCAGCTGTGTCAGCAGGCCCCGAGGGAGAAGTCCGCACGTAGCAGGTCCCAGCCCCACTCTCAGGGAGCTGCCGCCTCCCTACAATCTTCACCTCTGGCCCCCACGCTGCGGTCGCTCAGTCTCAGGCATGGGCGAGCTGGCATTGCCAAGGCAACTCTGTGTTTTGGTTCCTTTGCCTCCCCAGCCAGGAGTGTTGGCCCCAGTTTGTGCTTGTTTTCCACCCACGGCCGCCCGTAACGCAGGAGATGCTCCCCGCCCTTGAAAATCGGCTCGCTTCCAGCCGACGCCAGTTAAAAGAGCCGACGCTGGGCACCAATGGTCAATAAAACCTTACACAAGGGGCACAGAGAGCAGCCCCAGCCCCATGTCCCCACCACAGGATTTCCCGAGCGAGTTACCGTGTCAGCTTTCCCCTGACATGCTGCCAGTGCTGGCTACCCAAGAACAAAGAGCTCATTTAGCAGGGCATTGAGCAGCCTTCCCAAAGACACTGCCCTGTCTCTGAACACCTCCCTGGCCCAATTTTTGGTCCCATACCTTGACCGAGAAAAACAGCCAAGCTCCTGCCAGCAGCTCTGCGGGCTCTGAGCTCAGGTCCATCAGGGGCCATAGCATGGACACAGCTCTCCCTCTCCATCCTCTCTCTTGGAGGGAGATGCTGTGGCTTCACCAAACTGAGCAACACCATGAAATTTTCCGAAACGGTGAGGCTGCACTGAGGCAGCCTTTGAGCTAGCAACGAGTGGCCTCGGCTAACCCCTTGCGCTCACAGGCTCCAAAGGCACCAGTTTTCCTGCTCTCCCCTCCCCTCTGTTCTTTAAAACTGAAGAACCCCTTTCTTTAGCACATAGACATCTCTTCATCTGCAAAACAAAGGGCGATGCGCACACCAAAAAGAAAAGGCGTTTATAAACCAGCTGCAGAGCCGTGCTCGGAGGTGGCCGGGGCTGTGGTTTCGGCACAGGGCAGTGCCAGGGCCCTCGGAGGGATACTGCTGGGTCGCTGCACCGCAGCCCCCGGTGCCATTACCCCACGTCGGTGGGCTCGGGTTGGGACCCACTGCTCCACTGCTTCCCCACATGCCTCAGCCAGGAAGGTCCCTCTGGGCCAGGCACATCCCAAAATCAACCAGTCAGGGCTTTTTTTCAGCACATTCAGATCCATTTTCAAGTGGAAGCATTTCAAAGGGCTCTGCTTTTCTTTTTTTTTTTTAAACTGCAAACAATTAATTATGAGCTTAAAAGGAAGTCCCAGCCCTCCTTCCCTCCTCTGAAGCTCAGAGGCAGTAAACACGAAGCAGCTCAGTGCAGGAATAAAACTGTACATCCTGTTTTGTCTGAAACTAAGGCGGTTGTTGGTCTTGTGTTGTTTTGTTTGTTTGTTTGCTTGCTTTTTGGAGTTAAGTGTATCATAGGAGGCAATGTTCCTGCCTGGATAATGAATGGCCAGGGTATTTATGGATAAATGGCAAACTTGCCTCGCGCAGATGGCTCAGGCCGAGGGAAAGCTGCTCTGTTTATTTGTGCTGCCATTTAACCTTTATGACATCTCTACTAAAAAAAGGCCTCTGAGAGAAGGCAATTTGGGACACCGAGCATCTGAAAGAAGCTGCCCTCTGCGTTCCCCCTGTGCAGAACCTGGGGGCAACAGAAGTAGCAATGGGCACCAGGGGACGGTCCTGTACCTCCCCTGGGAACAAACCCTTTTTTAGTTTCCCTTTGAGCGTGCAGGAAGCAGAAGATGCAGCGCTTCCAAAGGCAGGATTTTCCCTTTGGTGCTGCCCCTTGGAGCCTGCCTGCCCAGATACCGCCCCTGACGGAGAGCCCCGCTTCCTCTGGGGGTGTCACAAGCGCTATGTTTAGGGCTAGGTGGGGCTCTTTTGGTTTCTTTTTCAGACCGGGTGGTTTTTTCTGGTCACCAGGAGGGTGTGTGACTGTGAGGCTAGGCGGGAGGATGTGCATGGCAAAGTGCAGCGGAAACCCACAGTGCTGCATGCACGAGCATCCTCGAGGCCACAGGTGCTGCAACAGCAATAAGCATGGTTCAGAGCGGGGAATGATAGCACCGCAGTCGTAGAAGCTTCAAGCAAAAGCAGGCCAGGGCTGCTCCTGTTCCTCCCTGGGGGAGTGTGGTCTCTGCAGGAGCAGTCAGAGACCCAGAGATTGGGGGGTCATCTGAGCAGAGCCCAGCTGCCAGTGGCTGTTGGCTCTGCTCAAAATTTCTCCGCTTCGCCCTGGGTCTGGCTGCTGGTGATGGCGAGCAGCCCCTCCGGGACATCACTGGGGTTCAGGCTGTACAGCTGAGTTGTCACCCTGTGAAAGTCTGGTTTTCCTTTTACCGTACCTCAGTTTCCCCATTGGTGCACACTGGGATTTCGGTATTCCCTGGAAAGGCTGTAGGGCTTGAAGACCAAAGGCTGAGACACCGATGTAAAACATGGAGCAAGGGTGAAACATGGTCTTAGAGCCTGATGTTGCTCCTGCTGGCTCTGTCTGCACAGTCCATAATTCAGTGACCCCAAAACTTCAAATTCAGGGCTCAAAGGCCCCAGAGGAGCTTTGTCTGGCCCTAAGGCAGGACCAGAGCTGGGAGTGGAGGCAGCAGCTCCCTTACCCCTGCCTGCCTCCATGGCGGGTTGCCTGCAGGAGGGTTTCCCCAAAAACCTGGGGCTCAGCAGCACCTTTCCCTCCAAGGGAGAGGAAAACCTCGCGTCATGCCACAAAAATGTTCCTCAGCCCTGCCCAAGCCTTGGAGCAATTCCCAGGTGAGTCACAGAGACTCCTCTATCCCAGGCCAAGGCTCATCCCACTCCTGCAGACAGCCCCTGCTCACACAGAGGTGGAATTGGGTGCAGGGCTGCTCTCTGGGGACTGGGGTCCCGCACCACACCACGGGTGATCTGCTCAGGTTCAGCAGGCTCTCACCTACTGAGTGCTCCTCGCTGGAGGGACGCTTGGCCAGACCCCTCTGTGGCTGCAGACCTCTCACCCTGCAGAGGCTTTGGCCATGCTGGCATCTCCAAGGAAAAAAATGCCAAGGGTGCAGGCAACTGACTTGTGTGATTTCTTGTCTCTGCAGGCACCATCCAGAGCCACTTGTGAAGCCCGATAGCTCTTTCCAGGAGCCAAACGTATCCCAAGGGGCCTTCAAGCAGAGGGAGCCTGCTGCCCAGGGGGCAACATGGAGCAGAAGATCAGCTCTTTCTTTAATTCCATCTTGGAACTCATCCGCACCAAGCACAAGGAGGGAGTCTTCAACACTGTCTGCCTCGTAGTGCTGATGGGCCTGCCCTTTGTCGTCCTCATCGCGTCCATTTTCATCTGCTGCCACTGCTGCTTCTCCAGCTGGCGGCGGCGGCGGCAAAATAGGAAGAAAGGCGGCCCCAGCAGCAAGGGACAGCCACACGCCGACAAGAACAAGAAGAACAAGAAGAAGAAGAAGAAGAAGGATGAAGAGGACCTGTGGATCTCAGCTCAGCCCAAGCTGCTCTTGCTGGACAAGAGGCCATCCTTGCCCATCTAGCAGACAAGAGGACACACGGTCTGTCCCCGCAGATGCTGCCGGTCCTTCCAGCTGCGCACTACGAGGGGCAAGGAGATGCCAAAACTGCTGCCATTTCACAGTGACTTTGAGAAGAGGCAGAGCCCAGCACCAAAGGGTGAGCACAGAGCAAGGCAGTTGGACGCAGGTTTGTGTCCCGCACTGCAGCGGTGTGCCCGAAGCTCAAAACCCCGGTGAAGGACACACACGCATGTACGGACACCGGTCCCACTGAGCACCTGGGGGTGACCCGCCACCAGGCTGTGCACCCCCTCACCTTGGAGTCACAAAGCAAGCCGAGCGCAGCATTACAGCACGGCACAGAGGCATCCTGTCCCCTCTGGCCCCCAAACCAAAGGCAATAAGAGCACCACGAGGTGCAACTCAGCCCGACCTCAGAGACCTCAGGACCCAATTTAAGGCAGCAAAGCAGAAGTCCACGCTACCACCCAGCCTAGAGGCAGGAAGGAGCGAGGAGGCCGCAAGACCAGCCCTTTTGCACCAGCACTTCAAAAATGTTCCTTGAAAGACTGTTTTGTGCAGACTTGCCTTTGAAGAGCTCACCGTGCTGCAGCAAAGGCTGCACCACCTCTGTGCTACTGCAAGAGCAGAGACGCAACCTGAGGCTGTGTAACAGTTCAGCTACGGGCATTAGTGTTATTTATTGAATGACTACTAAAGAGCAGGACCAAAGGCCCCCTCTGCCGGGGGCTAGGCACACTGAATCGGTATCGGAGCAGCAGAGACACTTGCCTGGCACACTCAGCCCTCCTCTCGGCCCATGCCACGCACTGGGACATGCGCAGACCCACCAGCACATGCTGCTGCCAGCCGGGCAGCTCTCCCAGCTGCTGTATGGCTGTTGAGACAGCTGCATCTGGGATTTGGGATGTGCTGGAGGGTACATCCTGTCCTTCCTACCCAGCTGGATCCCACACCCATCTCCATCTCCATCATCCTCGTCTCTCCATCACCTCCTTGGACAAGCGATAGCTCAGCCGGCCTCAGCAGCTACCAGCCCACACCCAGCTCAGGTTTAACCCTCTGCTCCCCCCAAACCTACCTCCTGAGGAGCTGGGGGATCTCCTCTGCGCCCCGCTCTCCATCCCACCAGGCTCTGTCTCCCCCAGTTTGCTTTGCCAGAGAGGGATGCGCAGGTGTGATCAGAGGCTTCATCACATCCATTTTTTGCCCTGCATCCTCCTGCTTTTTACCACTTTTTAAAGCCCCTGGTGCAGACTGGAGCTGCCAACGAGAGCCAGACATCTGGGGAGGAGAAGCCAAACCCACAAGGACAAGCCTGGATGGAGCTGCTGGACGTGGCCACATCCAGCCTGAGGAAAGGCAGTGCCATTTTCCCAGCTCCCGGGTGGGAAAGCCACCAGTTCCCAGCGGTCACTTGTGTCACCCGGCCCCAGTTTGTCCGCCTCCACCAGGGCGGTGACGCTAATGTCACATCACAGGGCTTGGCTCCGTCTGGCTGTGTTGGTGACAGCCTTGAGGCCAGGCTCCTCCTCACGCAGGGCTTAAATTGCCCCCATATGTGCCTTATTTCCCACTTCACTTTGTGACCATTGAAACAAGCAGCTCCCTCCTCCTCCAGAACAGGAAGCCACATATAATGGTGGGAGAATGAGGCTTTGCCACACCTAATCCCAGAGAGAAACATCCGTCCCCTGGCCAGGTACTGCTCCCCCAGTTCAGCCAGACCAAGAAGGGGCTGCGGGGTGACCCCACAGCACCCACCGTGGCGAGGAGGCGAGAGCAGCACGGTACAGAAACGCCGCCACGTGGGCCCTGCACTGCAGCCACCCCTGCACTGTCTCCCTGCAACTTCATTTCAGCATAGACCTCTTATTTTCCTAAGGAGTCCATGCAACAGGGGAAAAAATAAACTTTTTGCCTTTTTTTTTTTTTTTTTTTTTTTTACAAAAATAAATTACTGCAAAACTGTAATCAAGTGCCGTATCTCTAGCTCTCAGTCATGTTTACTTTCATGGGGAAATTTTTCTTGTATCTGTGCCCTGGCCCTAGATAAGACAGCGGGAGAGCTCAGTGGTCAGAGGCTCTGTGCCTTCCTGTCTGCAGCCAGCTGTGCAGCTCCGAGATGTTTTCTTAAAGAAACAGCTTAGCTTAATCAAGTTTAATGGCCTCACCTTGCTAATGAACACAGTCGAGCTCCTCTCCCCAAGGGCAAAAAGTAGCAGGAGGAAGAAAAAAAACTCTTTGCAGCTCAAAACGCTGCTTTTTTCCTCCTTGTGGAGGGTCTGCAACACAGAATGAGCCCCAGCTGATTTTCATCAGACAAGTATTTCACGGTGTCTGCAGCTCCTCGCAGCTGTCTGCACCAGGCATGCAGCAGGGCCAGAGCTTCCCCAAATGGGGCAGTGAGTGGCTGCAGAGCTCCCTGTCCATGAAAACAAACAAAAATGAAACCTGCCCCCGGGGCTGGGGGGGTCAAGTTGATCATCCCTTAAACTGGAGCAGTCCAGGGATTGCCAAAACTGTCCCACACGCTCCTGAAACACCCCTAGGAGGGGAGAATTGGATTCTCATTGAGTGTTGTGTTATTTCTTCAGCCAAGAAAGGTTGAAGCAATGACCAAAAGCAGCATGGCTGCTTGCTAAGCTAGCGCCCGGGGCAGTGAGACGCTGCTGTCTTCTCTCTCCATAGCCCACTGAATGCTGAGTTACACCACTGGGAAGTGGGGGGGACAGTGGGGAGGTGGGTGAGGATTCCACCAGCTCCGCACAGCTGCGTTGTGCAGAGTTCAGCCCTCCAAGTGCCAGCAGCAGCAGCGGCTGTGCTGAGCCTGACATAACACAGCAGATGGGTCCTGGCATGGCCATCAACAGCACGATCCCCATCAAGCCAGTGATGCCGAGGCAGTGCATGCTTCTGGGACTGAAGTTCTGCCCTGGGCACACTGCAAACCTCACCGTCCACAAAATTTGCAAGGCAGAAGCTTTGAGAAGCTGTTCTGGCCCTAAGGCACAGCCACTGCAGGGCTGGGTATAGCCTCAAAACAAGGGCAGTAAGAGGATGTCAATTTTTTTTCTGGGACTACCCCAAGCAGCCCAAGCCTTCAAACCAGACCAGCCAGCTCCTGCAGGCAAAGAAATTGTGTTATTGGAGCAGTCTGAGCTTCTAAAGCTGTAATACAGACTGGTTAACCCCAAAAAGGTCTTTCTATGGAGGCCAGCTGGATACAGGACACATTCTCCTAAGCTAGCATGAAGAGAGGATGCCATCCCGTGGCTGTTCGGAAACACTGACTTCCCACATAGCTCTAGCAGCTGCCGGTGACTGCCCTTCCGAGTGAAGGGGAGGGCCCACACTTAGAAGGGAAAAGTAAATGCCACCTCCAAAACTGCTAATAAGGTGCCTCACTTGCCTTTAGCTCTGAGATACAAAGCCCAGCCTTCTTAAGAGAACATTCCCTGCTCCCAAGTAAGTTTCAGCTTTGGGGGAGGATCATGTTTTGCCTCTGTGGATTGCACAGGGACGAGCTGCTGGGAGCAGTCATTCCTGCTGCTTTTTAGAGCATACATTTGATTTTAGAGTGCTGTTGCGTAAGGCTAGTCCTCAGGTTCCCCTCGCTCACCTGCCTCACACCTGCACCATGCCCCTTAACTGACCATCACAGTGAAACCTGTCCTCTCATGCAGACAAGTGCATGATGGCGAGGAATCACTTAAGCACAAAAAATAATCTCTCTCCTTTTCCCAAGTCCTTTTCTCATGCTCTTAGCAAAGAGCTGCAAAACACTTCAAGTGCAATTTTCCTTTCCTCTCCGCCCTCCATTACTCTCTTCCTTCCCTCATATGGGGGGGCTTGGATGTCCTCATGCAGCTCAGCTGAGTCTCTGCCTGCCCACCCCGACAAGCAACATAGAAATGAAAGTAGTACAAAGAATTTAGAGCTCACCTTTGAGGCAACTCTCTGGCTAGCTCTCCTCAGCCAGGTCCTAGCAGCCACAGAGCAGTTAATTGCTTTGCAGTATCAAGTCATGAAGAGATCACGTAGTCCCCGTCTCCATTCTGGAGCAGACTCCAAAGGACTAATTGTTATGGTGCCAGTTTTTCCACATAGCTCTGGCAATGCTATGGGCCTGGTATTACTCCACCTCTGTAAAGAAAGCTTAGTTTAAATTGAAAACAATAATAATTCTACCACCCAAAGCAAAGACGACAGAAATATTTTCAGACTTCCTTTATTTGTAATTTTATTGCTTCCCCAGTCTGATAAATATTCTTTAAAACGTGTTGCTCAGCTTAGCACTGGGATAGAAGAAGCCACTAAGACATAGGACAATCACATTCCAATCTGCTCAGACAAGCAAGCCTTTAAGCAAGCATCGTTTGGTGAGCTCATACTTCTTCCTTGGCTGTAACTGATGGTCCAGAATTTACATATCTGCTCAGGGCAAGAAAGTAAAACTCACCTTTATGGTTGTGAAGAAGAAAGCAGCCAAATGTGAAACCAGATGCTGGAGCCCACCTGAATCTGCAGACAGCCTGAAAGAAAAGCCTGAGGGAGAGCGTGCAGGATGATCAGTTTAATTCAAAGATGCTCATTTTAGGGTTGGATGATAAGCGATTTGATTTCAGAATCACTGGCTACCCACACTGCTAATGAAAAAGCAGAGGGCGGCAGATGGAACAGTCGCACAGAGGATTTTCTTCCTGGCCTGTATCAGGTAAGCATCATGTAGAGGTCTGGGATGGTAGTAAGAGCTTGGAGGACTGTAACCCTCACAGTCTCACCTTTTTCTGGGCATCATCTGGGAGCATGAACATTAATTCACTGCATGTCTCCTCAGGCTTGTCATCTGACTGGGAGACAAGAAGAGACAAGCTGAACATAGAGCAGAATTTTTACTTGGAAAGATGTGATATTGGAGCTTGAGGAACCTGAGGAAGCCAGACTACAGACTTTGCCTGGGTTAATGAGCCCTGCTAACAGCCTGACAATGTCTCCCAAAGCCCAGCAGTTTGACTGGAGGCAGAGAAAGGAATGCTGTGCCCCAGAAGATGAGGGGAAAAGAAACGAGGACTACAGACCAAGTGAAGGAGACTGTCTCAGGAAAGTGCCCTCTGGTACAATGTAGGGAGCTTTCATTTTTCAGTGGGATCAAATTTATTTTTGTTGAAGTCTGAGGTGGATGGCACCAGAGAAACAAGGAGTCAGCAAGCTGGGTTTTAAGAAACAATAGCATGTATTAACACTTGTTTTACATGCAATTCATAAAAGTTGCATACATTGGATCAAGCAGGTCCTTGTCACATTTAGCCAACCAGGGAAGCTACAAGCCTAATACCCCCAGCGAGCCCCCTCCCAGTCTCTGACAGATCACCTGTCAGGAGCTCCAAAGGCTGGAAGCAGGCTGGGCTGCAGACACAGAGCCTTCTGGGGGCAAGTTGGTCAACAGTTGCTTCCAAAGTGTTGGAAAAAGTCATCCAAACCTAACTTTGATAAGAAATACCAAATAATAATTTTGGGGTCCTGCACAGAGGACAATTTAAGCCCTGATCTTCTTCCTCCTTCCCTGTAGAGTTCTCTTCCTCCTCCCAAGGATTGACTCATTACTAGAAGACTGAGGACGGATCTTCATCTCGGTAAAAGGGATGGAGAACTCATGGCCCTTCCATGGCTCCCAGTTCACTCCCTGGGAAAAAAAAAACAAGGAATGCCTTTTATTAAAGCAAGCAGATCGGTGCTAGGAGTTTGCCACTCTCCCTCCACCCCACAAACAGAGATGCTATTGTTCACCAGATTTTGGCTGTAATTGTAATCAGTTTTCCAGACACTCCTAATACAAACTAAATCTGTCTGCTTTGGAACCCAACTGGACTGAGCTGTCTTCAAGCACAAAAATCAGAATGTACAATAAGACACACATCAAGGCATGTACTGAAAGCACTTGCTCTTTTCTCTGTTCCCCTGTGCATCAAGACAGCTCCACCTCCAATATCTCCATCCACACAGGAATCAGGAGGCTGTGAGCTCAAACCCTCTGGATCGAGGGAGAATAACTGAGTAAGATCCGTGAGCTTCCTTATGGATAATTTTCCTTTCACATGAAATGAGTTAAAATAGCCTTGGCAATCTCTTCTGCTGCAGCACCCACCCTCTGTGAGTCTTCCTAAGGCTAGCGAGAAGAGCTGACCATCACAGAGGGATGTGCCACTCACCTCACTGTGTTTGCTCTCCCCGTATTTCCCGTTAAGGTTGGCCAAGTGGCAGTTCTTGTACCACCACGCGCCATGGTGTGTCAGAGCACAGTTGCTGAGAGCCACATCATTGTCTCTGTCCCACGTTGTGAACTTCCAGCCATTGTGGTAGGTCATGGCATCCCCTAAGGAAAGGAATTGCAGACGTGAATAGGAATAAGGGAGTGCAGTTGCTCGGCTTGAGTGTTTATGTCAGGCAGAACAAAGCAGGCCTGTCAGGGGAAAGGCAACAATGCAGGATGGGGCTGGAGAATAATTTCTAATTGGCTGCTATTAGAGGCCATGTCCAAGGGCTGGGTCCTCTGCTGCTGAAGATGCAGATCTTAGGGCAGCAGGAGATTAAAAAGTAAGTGGAAGACTATGGACACAATGGCAATGGTAAGGATTTGCTAGTGGCAGAAGCCAGCACGAGGATAGATCCTACTGCTGAGCAAACTCCCCTTCTGAACAAAAAAAAAAAAGTTCTCTTTGTATTTCTTAGCTGGGGAGCCCCAGAAGTTGCTCCCCCATGGGCACAGGTTATCTCATGGAACTGCTTCATGCCTGTTCAGCTGGTGTTTCTCTGGGTCACAGAGCAATTCTCTTCCCAGCAAAAGAGCAACTTTCTCCCATCCTCAACAGGAGACAGCCCTGCTCAGTCCTCCTGGGAAGTACAGACATCTCTCCTCAAAACGAGCCACATCCAATCTAACCTGACCTAACAAGCTGCCATGCTACTGGCAAAATCAACATAAAGGCCCCAGCATTTGCTCCCCTGTGTGAAGCAGAGGGAGCACGAGTCACAGGCACTCCTCACCAGCATTGCCTCTGTAATTCCCCACCGACAGCCTGTATCTCTCTCTGCTAGAGGCAACCTGGAAGAAGTCGTAGACAGCGTAGGCAGACTCATTGGCTGTCCGCAGATCCACCCGCAGCTCATAGCGGATGGGGCTGCTGCTTGTGAGATTGTGCAGCTGGTCAAGACCTAGAGGGAAGAAAAAAAAAAAAAAAAATACTTTTAAAAGGGAAAAGCCTGTTCACCTTTGCAGTCCTGGAATCTCACCCTGTGGCCATTTTGGTTAAATCAGCTATTTCCTGCCTGCCTCCTTCCCTGCTTGATGCTGTCATGACATTTTGCCAAGCTTATGCTGTCTTACCCCATTTTTTTTTGTCAAGAGATAACATTGTCAGGGAAAAAAAAAAAAAAAAAAAAAGCTTAAAGCAGCATGAGACAGACTGTGCAACATTATTTTTCCAATTATTTTTTCCAATTATTTTTTCCAACATTCAAAGACCCTTGCTCCAAAGACCTTGACCTATTTAGGGCTGGATTCTCTGATCCAAGCAGAGCTAGCTAACAAAAATGACAGCACACTAGGTTTTGCACAATACCATGGATTTTACATTTTCATCAATGTAATTTCTTTATTTCTCCTCTTATAGGAGCATGCAATTTCCAGAATTTGGCTTGCTCTGGGACCACTCCAAACCTCAAACTTGTCAGTGGAAAGACTTAGCAAGCCTTTACAGATCCTCAGTGTTTCATTAGCACTTCCAGGGAAGACACAAAAGCTGACAGGTGAAGACTGAAGGCTCAGCAGGGCCTGGGTATTTCAACATTTAGGTGCTTCTACAACGCTAATCTTCAGCTCTTCACCAGTAACACCCTTGTACTGTACCAAGCCAAAATTCCCCAGTGGGATCTCCGAAGCCTTCCACATAATTTTTCCAACGTTTGTAGAAATCCAGCTCGCCTGTGTTCCGCCTCTGAAACACCTGCAAAGCAAGAATTGCTGAGTGAGAGTTTACAGCAGGCTGAGGAGAGACAAACAGTATTGGGGTAAGAAATCCTCATTGTGATTCAAATACACTCTGAAAGGTGAAGTGTTCAGGAACAGACAAATCTAGCTAATGGTATGCTGCAGCTGATCAGGGTACACATGCATTCGTTTTCATTTTCTGACTCCAGAGAATCAAATACTCACTAAGGTTGAAAAACACCTCTAAGATCATCTGGTCCAACCTTTAACCCAGCACTGCCAAGTCCCCCACTAAACCATGTCACCAAGCACTACATCCGCATGTTTTTTGAAGACCTCTCCATAGACTCAGTGACCTCAGATCCCCAGTGACTCAGCTACTTTTCCTGAGTAGCTTGTTCCAATACTTCACAATCCTTCCTTTCAGTGAAGAATTTTTTCCTAATAGCCAACCTACACTGCCTTGGCACAATTTAAGGCCATTTCTTCTTGTCTTCTCACTTAGCGCTTGGGAAAAGAGACCCATCTCCATCTCGCTATACCCTCCTTTAAGGTAATTGTAGAGCGAAAAAACACCTGGGATGAATACTTAGTTGTACAAATTGTACAATTTACTTTTCCACTAATCCCTGCAGGCAAGGATCCTGCAAATCCCCACGTGATCTCAACACTTGGGCGAATCAGGCTTATGGACAAGATACAGAGGTACCTTTAGGTTTCTAAACTTCACCAGAATCAGCAGGACTTGGGCAGTAACACACAATGTGTTTCAGTGGAGAAAATCACTTATCAGTGAAAAAAATTGAAGAAGGGAATGAAGATTTTTTATTTGGTCATTTAGGGAGAATCTCAGATTCATTATTTCACCCTTATACAAATTCTTCACCTCAAAGTGCCTGTGTTCTCCCTCCAGCTTCCCTTGAGTGACTCACTTGTGTGGTCACAGTCCGGGTGCAGACTCACAGTACTAGCATTTAAAATATTACCATCAGCTGAACTGCATTAACTGTCCATACATGTAACCTTACACTGTGGTCAAGATGAGATAACCTAGCTTAGTCAATTTATTACAAAAGATCTTTAAGATAAGTTGTACTAACTTGTCTTTGCCCCAACTGGCAAGAGGCAGCATATTAAACTGCCATAACTCAGTGATTACCCTCAATCAGCAACAATATAAGCCTCGAGTCACACTCATGAACAAGTAATGAAGAGTCCAGCATCCCCCGTCAAGCTTTTGAGCCACTCAGCCTCTCACAGCTTTTCTACTGTCTGTCTGAGGGTTATCCATCAACATCCACCTCCCTTCCTAAAACATTGCTACTCCATCAAGGCAGGAGCTGAAACACAGCAGGGCAGCAGAGGAAAAAGCATCAGCTAAGCCCAGTATGAGGTTCACTTGACCACATTCATTTAAAAAATAAAAATAAATCAGAGAAGCACTCACTATCCACCCGCCTCCATCAGTGGTCATGTCACAGTACACCTGCATTGGCCTGCTGCTGTCTCCATTGAGGTAAATGGTGTACGTGCCGCTCAGGGCATCTCCATTCTGCTGTATCTGGCTGCAGTCTGCTGGGTGTGGGTAGAGGAAGCTAACTGGGAGAAGAGAGAGGGCAAGACAGAACATCAGCAAGGTAGGCCATAAAGCTGGAGCAGGCATCTCACACCCTTAGGAATCTCCTACAGACAATGGTTCTGGATGAGAAGAAAAGGAAGTGCCCAGCTGCACCAGCAGGTAGCTGCAGGCAGCCTTCCCCACTGCTTGGGAGCTGGCACATGGATGGGGCCACCAGAGGCTGCAAGAGATGCCGTCTTGGGTCACAGTGAGAGCAGGACAAGGAGCCCTTGCCTGTGATGGTGGGAATGCCAGTAATCAGGGAGTTTATTTTCTCTGCATCTCACAACCCGTCCACAATTGGCACCCTCTGTGAGGACTGGCATGGTACAAGAGACTCCCACATCAAGCTGGCGTGAGATTTTGTTTGATTTGCTGTCATCCTGGTGCACATATCCTGATCTCTGAAAACCACCCAGGCAGCTGCCCAATGCTACAACAGTACTTATATAACTGCACCCTATTATTAAGAGAACGGTGCAGAACAATCCCTAGCTTATAATCTCTTCTGCCTGCTGGCAGCTCACCAGGAGGCTTTGTCCTGCCCTTGGCCAGCAAGGTTTGCCAGCAGCACTGACCAATGTGGGCAATCTCCACTTGCTCCATCCTGTTGTGTTCTCAAGCCTCCAGATGGTGTGGCTTAGAACGGACAATCAGCCAGAAGACAAGCTGTTGACTCACTAGATGGCTTGCTTCTGATCACATAGTTTCCCAGTGTATCTGTAGAACAGGAACTCCATCCCTGACCTTTACCATAAAACATAACAGCTGCAGAGCCCAGGGGAAAGTGAAACACCAAGGCCCGATCCTACCTGTTGAGAAGGTACTGTCTGTCTTTCTGCTCTGGCGATCTCCCTTATAGGCCATCACAAAAATGGTATATTTTGTTCCTTGTTCCAGTCCTTCCAGCACAAACCGTTGTTCTCTAGGACCCAGCTGCACTGCCTGCCAAATAAAACAACTGAAGATCAACCCAAGTTTGAATAGCATTTAGCTTTTCTGGACTACAGTGCCTCACACTCTGTATCTATTTATGGGCTTTTCTTGTAGAGTTCAGACAGGCACACACTGGCTGCATACCCTTGAGATGTGGAGTCCATTTCCTCAGAAGGAAAAATTGGAGCAGGGTCTCATGAAACACTGTTACGACACTATTACTTTATCCCTGCTGAGTGCTACTCTTCCATGTTAGAAAAGCAAACTGAAGTAGCAAACCTGTTCTCTTCACCCTGAACATCTGTTGGGAAGAGGCATTGCACCGTCACAAAGTCCCTCCACAGCTTCTACTCCTGAAAGCCTTAGGTTCTGCCTCCCCAGGCTATGGATAGCATAGATTCCCCCTCAACATTGTTTCCCTGTTGTCCATACACCCACGAGATCCAACTGGCAGAGCCTATAACCACAGGGGTTATCTCAGAGGGTTCGGCAGGGCTGAGGAATTCACCATACCTTGCTGGTGCCATCTGGACCCTGGTAGGTCAGAGAATAGCCATCAATCTGTGCTGCAGGAGGAGTCCAGGTAACTACACCAGTAGACTGAGTCACATCTGATACACGCAGGTTCTTGGGAGGATCAATCTCTATTGAAAAAGAAATGAAGATTCAAGTCCCTTTGCATAAAGGAAAGACAGCAACTCCATCATAGAGCCTGAGCAGAACTTTCAATGCCTGATCCTGTTACCTGGGAACTACAGAAGTTACTTGGTGAAGCTCATGGCTAGCAAGAAGCAGCCTAGACCAACCATGGCAAGGTCTGTTATAGATCAGACTTGGTGCTTTGCAGCCCTGCAACTGGCTCAACTGTACAGGGACTCCCAGGGTCTGGGAGCCCCTGATCCACCTGCCTGAGAAGCCCTAGAAAAAGGCAGTTCACAGCAAGTGTCAAAAAGCATCTGTCTTATGAGGTAACCACAACAGGGGTCCAGTGCTTCCCTAATGATAAAAGCAAATTTCTAAAGCTCAGCTAGTAGTAACACTAATGGAAGCAGCCTCTCACTAATTTTCACCCTATGCTTGCTATATTCTGGTGTTTGTGGAATCTCTTATAGAAAACAGCAGTAGGTTCTTATGGACTTCCATGTTTTAGAGAGAGGTTACTTGGTGGGCAGTACAGGCCTTGAGGGAAGAGTGCTCCAACCCTGAAGCATGCCTGAGTTTATGGCAAACTACAACTGAGTAATTCAGCACAATTCCTCTGTAGATCTCTGGTTGACAATGGGCATACTATTTAACTTGCCCTTTGATTCAGTTCTTGTCTCTATAAACCAGGCAAGGTCTTTCAGACCTTGAAGAGCATTAGGAGGACAATGGTAACAAGGATTATAACGCAACAATGAAATATTAGACTTGTGAGAAGGCCAGAGATGAAGACAAGGCCAAGCCATGTCTTTTTTAGATAAACAAGAAGAGCAGAGCAGTGTGGCTTCTCTGGATTCTGTGTACATAGGGTTACCACTTAACAAACGTATAAAAACAGAAGAAATCAAAACACCAAATACAACAAAGTGACAGAACTCTGAAGTCACACATGTTGTTC
Organism: Aythya fuligula; assembly: GCF_009819795.1. NCBI lineage: Eukaryota > Metazoa > Chordata > Aves > Anseriformes > Anatidae > Aythya > Aythya fuligula. The sequence goes on along the minus strand of NC_045566.1, from coordinate 19,892,516 downwards.
AAAACACAAGCTATCCATTATAATTGAAGATAGCCATTCAATAGGTTCCTGAGTGAAGCATTAGGTCATTGTTAGTGAACTCATGCTTGGTATGGGAGACTACTACACGATTGCTTTAAATGAAATGACTCAGAAATCCTCTTAGAGGTGCTCATTACATGTACACCTCATGTTGGACAGAAGAGGGAGCTAAAAGGTATCAAATCCATTAGAAAAAACAAGTGATGGGAAGTGCAGCCTTAGAGGCAGTCCTCAGATTTGACAGTGCTATTCCTAAAGGCCAGCAATTTCCACGGCTTAAGGATATTACTGCAAATAGCTCCCTGCTACAGCTTGTTTTAATGATAGGGAATAAGCAACCATCACCTAGAGTTAAGAAATGTATTTTTTTCATCAGAAGTTGGACTGTTTTATCAGGTGTCATTTTATTTGGAAATACATCACTACGAGGAAAAAAAGTGTGCAGATATATCAAAAATATCCCTACTGATGCTAAATGCATTCCCTCTCTGGGCAGTTTCACTTCTTGTGAAATTTCTATATGCATCCATTTTCATTCTAGTTGGAAAAAAAAAAAAAAAAAAAAAAAAAAAACAGTTTGCTGAAACTCTCCTTGAGTTTCTTCATTTGTCCCCATCAGCTGTCCTCAACCTCTGTAAGCACTGGGGAACTGTCTGGCATCTTGCCCCAAATCTAAGCTTTATCTGTTCTATCTCACACCAGCTTGACTCAGAAGCTAAAAAAATGTACGTTAGCAAGGCCAGTGGATATGGAGTGACCTTGAAATATTCCCAGAACACCATAATCCTTATGGCTGACTGAACAGGACAGATTTAAGCCTGTTTCGCAGTCTCCTAGGACCAGCCTAGGGTCATGAGTCAGGCCATTATTTTTAACTGTCCCTGAATCTAAGACATTTTAACTTTCGGATGTTAAACCTCTGTTACTGTTAGGCTCGATAGCAGCATGCAAAGCACTGCACACTTTTGATTAAGGACAAGTGAAATAAGGTCAGTACTCAGCTGTCACAACTCCTGTGTTATGACATCTGCCTCTTCTGTTGCAGCCTGTAATAGTCTCTGCTATACCAGGCTATAATCACACACTTATCTCCAGAATGGGTTTACCACTGTGGATCTTCATTACCCACTAATGCAATTGGAGACCACAAACCGTAAAATAACAAGAGAGTGGGGCTCTACCCTGTTCCTCTTCCCTTCCACCCACAGTTACCTGTCAGTACATCCGTGCTTGCCCTCTTGCTCTGTTTGCTTCCCAACTCTGCCCAGAGATGGATGGTATACTTCATGCCTGCATTTAGTCCTGTCAGAGTTGTAATGCTCTTGGCTTTCCCCACTTCCATTTCCTTGGTGTCCCCATCAGCAGAAGTGTAGCTCACCATATACCTATCTATGGGAGCTTCGACGCTATCCCAAGAGATGGTGGCTGAGTCCTCTGTCACTTGGTCTGCTACCAGATTCTTTGGGCTGTCCATTTCTAAGAAATAAAGTGTGAAATATAAAGCATGAGTAACTGAAAGACATACACGTTGCTCTTTAAAGCTCTTGCTTTCTAAAGACCCATGATATAGATGGTGTACACCATGTCTGGTTTCAAGTTAATCAGGGTCATAAGACCTGTGTCCTGCCCCATCTATCCCCCATTCCCAGGAAGCTGCCAGTCAGTCAGTCTTCAGCCTAGCTAAGCAGCCAATTCCTGTGAGCAAAAGCCTTCATTATATTAAATGAATTACTGATATTTAAGAGACTTCTTCTGGGCTCAGACAATTCTCTACCTTTTCAAGTTATAGAAGATGAGTAAAATGGGATCATTCCCTTCCAAGTCCGGATTCACAGGTAAACACTTTTCTTATTAGTGGCAGTAGTTGAACCACCTTAAGTTTGAGCAGGGTTCAACAGCAGCAATATACACTGCCGGGCAGCACTCAGCCACACCTGGACACCAAAATCAGCAGGCAGTGCTGGTGAGGACCACAGTGCTTTACTAAAGCACAATGCAGCCTCTGCTGCTCTGATAGTTTCTGAACAGACCAGTTCAGTTATTAGTTCCTATAAGCAATTAGCATTTTTCCTCTTGACTCAAGGAGCGACACCATTTCTATCTGAAGCTTTCTATCTGAAGGTGCTGGGAACATGGATGTTTTCTCATCATAGGCGACCACAAGATGAACTGCTGTCTAGCATATGCTCTGCAACAAGCCAGAAGGAAATGGGCCAGAAACAGAGATCACCTTTGCATCACAGTGTTGTGTAGTACCACAGAGATTCTCCCGAGATACCTGTCACTGCCTCAGTGCTGGTCCTCTTGCTCTGCCGGGTTCCCTTCTCTGCCCAGAGGTAGATGACATATTTAGTGCCAGGTTTCAGTTCTATCAGAGTTGTGGCAGCCTTGTTCTTCCCCACTTCTATCTCCTCAGTGCCACCATCAGCAGAGGTGTAGTTCAGCATGTACCTATCTATGGGAGCGTGGACCCTGTCCCAGGAGATAGTGGCTGTCCTTTCTGTCACTTGATCAGTCACCAGGTGAGCGGGACTGTCAATATCTGCAGAGTGAAAAGTTAAAAACACAAGTTGTCACAGTCTGGCTGTGCTGAGCCACCAGGAGACTCCTGGAGGAGACTCCAGGAGTACCCACCTACAGGACTTCCCACACCCCCCACCCCAAAAAAAAAAAAAAAAAAAAAAAAAAAAGCAGTAAAACTGCCTTGGGAGAGGCTTATTCAGCATTAAGGCGAAGCTGGGCTGTCACTTATGCTCTTAATTCACCCTTGTTCTCTTACCTGTCACAGCCTCAGTGCTGGCCCTCTTGCTCTGTTGTTCTCCCTTTTCTGCCCAGACACGAATCACATACTCCATGCCCGTCTTCAGTCCTGCTAAGATGGTGACATTCTTGTCTTTCTCCACTTCTCTCTCCTCTGTATACCCATCAGCCGATGTGTAACTCACTCTGTATCTGTCTATTGAAGCCAGGACTTTGTTCCAGGAAACAGTAATTGCATCCTCTGTCACTTGGTCAGTCAACAGCTTAGTTGGGCTGTCGATTTCTATAAGCAGAAATAGTTATTAGAAGTTTTAGTATAGCACTGTGGTGATCACAATGGTCTAAAACAGTCGATGGAAACTGCTCCTGCACGGCCACGTGGCTGGCTGAACCATAAGAACTGTGCAAAACAGTGCTTCAAGGAGTTCCCCAATCGAGCTGCAGATGCAGCTGCAAGCACCCCTGCAATTAAAGCTCCCTGCCACCAGGGGACAGTGACCAAATGTCCTGTTCAGGAGATTTGATTCCTGACATGATTCTTACCTTATGACATGATACCAATACATTTGCTTTTCCTTTTTAAGGAACCCTGTTATGACTGTGAAAAACCTGTATGAGCCCACAGCACAGCTGGGCAAGGTCACAAGAGTCACCCAGCGAACAGCTTAGAGGTGGCTTATGGCATTTTTAAGACAAGGCATAAATTACACATTCCAGTTACAAGGCTTTAGCTTTGGCTGTGTTTCAGTGCTCTCACTACTGACAGTAACTGGTCCTTAACAGGACTCAAAAAGAAGAACCTTCTCCTAAGCTGGAGACCTGTTCAGCCACACAGGTAAAAATGACATGATTTTTTTGCCTTATTAAAAACCCATGCAATGCAGAAGCTGTACTGAAACATTAATAAATTGAGTTTGAAATCCAAACCTAGCTCCCTCCTCCTGCTGCTGCTACAACTTACCTGTCACAGCTCTGGTGCTGGCCTTCTTGCTCCTCTGGGGACCCTTCTCTGCCCAGATGTGGATGATATATTCCATGCCTGGCTTCAGATCCAGTAAGGTGATGATGCTGTTTTCACTGCCCACCTCTATTTCCTTGATGTCCCCATCATCTGAAGTGTATCTCACCATGTACCTGTCTATGGGAGCCTCCACTTTATTCCATGAGACAGTGGCTGTATCCTCTGACACTCGGTCTGTCACCACATTGGTTGGGCTATCAATTCCTGGGAGAACATTTTGAAACAAAGGATTAGGAAACTCCATGAAAGTTAATCCATAGATATACCTGTCATAGCATGGACACATTTCCTTCATTTTGCCTTGCTGCTCTAGCCAGTTTTAACGGTCATCCAGGCTCCTCCTACAGCCCCTCAAGAAAGAAAGGTATCCATAAGGATCCAGAATAGTCAGGGTAGGAAGAAACCAAGATTTTTCTGCCTTCTAGATGAAACAATCTATTACTTTCTGTAGGAAGATCTTACAGTCCTCTTACCTCACTTTCTTTGGGTAATGATTCTAGCACTACCTCTGCGCCTGCCCTTCTCACAGCACTCATCCTTTCTGGGTCTCTGGTGTCAGCCATTTGTTGCTTCTTCCTTTCTGCCTACCCTGCAAACCTGTCTCTCAGACTCCCCCAGACTACTGCTATTTTAGGTGATGTTTAGTGTTGGCTCTTGCAATAACTGGTATTTGTTCTAGTCCTAAATTTCAGAGGTTATATAAGAAAATGAACAGGATTCATTGTGATTTTTTTTTCAAGTTTTCCTGCCCCCACGTTTGTGAAGAACAGCTTGAAAACATGAGCAAAGGGCACTCATAGAATCATGCCATCATAGAATACCCTGAGTTGAAAGGGACCCACAAGGATCATTAACCTTAACCTATAGGAGTTTCAAATAAACAGAATCTATGTGCAAGAAGCACAGCCTTAAAATGACAGTGGAGAGGCTGTAGGTTTTGTTGTCTTACATCAATTTATTTTTAATGGAACAATTTACTCAGGAATGTCAGGCCTGATTTGGTATTTTCCAGTCTTTGGATGCCGCTCGCCCTCCCTTTTGTAAGAAAATCGATTTTCAGAGTTTCCAGTGTTTTACAGGTAGAATGAGACTTCAAAATTCTTCAGACTCCCTTTTGCAATACAGTAACTACCCCATAAACATTCTGCCATGTTTTTGAAGAGTTTGAAGCATCAAAGAACCAACAGATTTTCCAGACCTGCTTAAAAGTCTGGAATGACTGTGCTGCCATTTATAGGAAAAATATCCACTACTGTTCAGTCACAGCCTGGTGAACAGAAAAATAATGCTGGAGCCAGGGAATACAAGAAGGAAGAAGAACTTACCTTCTTTTTTATTGCTCCTGAGCTCAGAGGCCAGACAAATCACCAGCAGCCAATGTCTGCAAAGCAGTCATCAGCAGCAGCTATACACAGACTGGAAATTGTGTGCTAGGTCTCAGCAAGACTAAATTGTCAATGGTCTGGGTAGGGAAGGCATGAACAAGCAAACTCAGAGTTACTGCTGGGCCTGGCTCTGAGCTCATTTCAAATTAAGGGTAAAGATACCGTAGGTTTAAAACCAAGGCAGAAGACTGAGCTAAGACTAGGTTTAGTGTTTAACAAACAGCATAGACAAGCTTAAACAACACATAAGTACCCCCGCCTGACTGCAGTATGCATAAAGAAAACAGCCAACTGAGTACCTTTCGCAGCCTTGAACTGTCCCTGAACCCTGTAGTAACATCATTAGCATCAAAGAAACTTCCCACCTACCAGTCTTGCCACTCACTGAGGATGGTTTCCCCTCTTTACCATCTTTCACAGGTATGACAGTGACCTCGTACTCCGTGCCAGGTTTCAGGCCTAATAAGAGCAAAAGGGAGCATTACCAACAAGTAGGAAAGACAGAATTTTTTCTTAAACAAAGCTATTTTGTTTAGTCTACACAATTCTACACAAGTCTACAACAAAAGTTTGCAGCAGAGATCAAAGTAAAACGTGGATTTCTATCTAAACTTCCATTCATCTTGAGAATGCCTTGGTAGCACTCCAGTGTTGCCATTAGGGTTTACATTGACCACAGTAAGTGAGGACTTCCCCAACATCCGTATTCCCAGCTCTGAAATAGAAAATGCTTTATTTCTGACAAGAACAGAATTAAAGCTGAATACCTTGAAACCTGTTATCCATATGGCACAGAAACTTTCTCCTTGTGGAGGTACCCGTTATTATGGGACAGGGGAATCCCAGTAGATCTTACTCCGGCCTACAGTGGTCAGAAGGTGAAGGAGAACACTTGAGAGAGAATTGTCTCAGGACTATGACCAAAATCAATCACTCCTACCACTTCTCCCTGTCCTTGTCCAATTTGGAATAGTCACAAGTACTCACCAGTCACAATGTGTCTGCTCTTGGGGTCACTGCTTTTGGGTACCACAACCTGCTTCTCATCCATCTCCACCAGGGACCTGAACTTCAGCTTGTAATAATCCACATCCATTGGTGGGTTCTCCCACTCCACTTCTAGGGAGTGCTCCATCTCCTCTGCCATCCAGATGGCACTGGGTGCTGACAGGACTGGAAAGCACAAAGCAGAGTGCCCGGAGGAAGCAGCATCAGCATCAGAAAGTGACTATAAGGTCCTCCTCCCTCCCCAGTTGCCTTCTCTTAGACCCGAGACATTTTCCTCAGCGAAACTGAAAAGCTACATCGGTACAGCACAACATGTTTTTAAAAAGGCTTAGTTTTATCCATGAGACAGAAAGCTCTTGAGTTGGCATGTTATCATCTCCCACCTATTGTGCTAGGGAAAAAAAAAAAAAAAAAAAAAGAAAAAGTCAAAATAACCCAACTTCTCACTTTTGGCCAAGGGCAGGCAGCCAGCATGCCATGAGCTGCTAATAAAATAGCATTTCATTTCTAGAGAGACTGCTTCAAATACAGTCTTTCCATACACAACCTCCTGTTCTCAGTAACATCAGGTTCATTCAGTCCTGGAAAGAGACTATGAGGAAAACTTACTGCTGCAGGCATGTTTGGCAGATGTGTACATAGAAACTATGTCCTCCCTACTCTGAAGTGTCTTCTTCATCTAGTCAAACAGTACGCTAGTCTTAATAACATGCTGCCTTTTTGCTTGCTTTTATTTCTGCTCCTTGCAGGGGGCAACATCATGGATTCCCTGAAATTCAGAGGTGTCAACGCCAGTCCAATTTGGACAAGACAAAAGGAGAGAGGAAACTTGCAATACTTTCAGCTCCAGCAACACAGATCTAGAGAGAGATTCTCCAGAAGAAAACAACAGAAAACTGTGACTGGGATTGGGAAGAGAAACTGCTCTTCAGCATTCAGACAGGACACTGAAAACCTGCAAAGTCAAACCATTTGCTCTAGTTGCTTGAAACTAAATTTAAAGATCTACAGATCTTGACCCTGAAGAAAAAGACTGTCAGGTCCTACCTGTGCTTGCTTCTAGATGCTTGGGCTCACTGGTAATCCCCTTCTTTACATGACGTAGTGTGACATTGTATGTGGTGCTGGGGTGGAGACCCACAATGTCATAGCTGAGCCGCTCTTTGGGCACATGGACTTGTTTCACCAACATCTCATGTTCTACTGGGTAATAGCTAATGAGGTAATTATCCACATCAATCACTTGGTCCCAGCTGACAGTCAGGGAGTCCTCTGTGGAGTTCAGCAGGCGCAGGTTCTGAGGAGCAAGCACTAGAAGAGAAAGAAAGCATCCATCTGTAGAGCAAACATTCACCTCCTTGTCTGTCTGAATGAGAAAGTCACTATTTAATTATTCCTTTTATGGACTGGAAAATAATTCCTGGACTGTACAAAACCCAGGAGATGTGCAGAGAAGCTCCTGGCCTGAAGTGAAAGGGATCATCAGACAGATTCACTCTGAGGTGAATTAGGAGGACGCGTGGCTGTGGGACATGCCAGAAATCCATCTTGCATTCTGATTGCACTCGTCAATCTCCCTCCTTCTGGCAGCTTCTCCCCCGGAAGCAGACTGAGGCCCTAATGGCCTAAGTGAGCAGGAAACAAGCAGCACATTTATAGATTGAGTGCTGGGCTGAGAGTGCACACAGCACTCATCAGGAACCCTGCTCTGCTGGGAGTGGCCAGGAGTCCCTCTTCATTTTCCTTCCAGCTTTTTCTGATTATGGCATCAAACACAGACTTCTTGATTAAACTAGTACTGTGCTGAGATACCAAACAACTTTTTTTTTTTTTATAGGATACTCTCATTTTCCTCTCTCTCTCTCTCTCCTTCAGCTGCTACACATAGGTAGGTTTGTACTTTAACCTGTGTTTTCTCCTTTCCCTCATTCAGAAATGTTTTCCAGGCAATTCTTGAAGATATGGACCACTCAGCAATCCTTGAGCACAATCCCAGCAGGAACTTGGAGAGAAATATGGTGACTCCAGGTTTGGCTTGCCTGTGGGATTAGCCCAGTTCTTCTCAGGGAGGGAAAAAGGGAAACTCAGAATGAAAGAAAGGAGGCAGAAATAACTCACAAGCTTTTCTTACCCTGGGAGCAGTCAGGGCCAAAGAAGCCCTCATGGCAGTAGCACTCTCCTGTGTCACAAAACCCATTGCCACTGCAGTCCCCGGGACATCGTTTCTCACTGCAGTCCTCTCCGGTGAACTCCTCATAGCACTGGCAGACCCCTCTGGCTGTGTCACAGATCCCATTGCCACTGCAGTTCTCAGGACAGAGCTGCTGGCTGCAATCCTCACCAAAATAGGGCTCATCACAGACACACTTCCCACCATCACAGCGCCCACGGCCGTGGCAGCGGCAGGTGGGGCGGGAGCAGTCACTGCCCTCCCAGCCCTCGGAGCACTTACAGCTGCACGTCTCGTACAGGAATGTCCCGTGGCCGCTGCAGGGAGAGATGCCTGGCCAGAGCACCAGGACAGCATGCAGGTGAAAGAAAAAAAAATAAAAAGGAAAAAAGTTAGGAACAGAGCAATGAGAAGGTGCGTTCAAGGCCACTAAAGGGAAAGCTTAATTATCATGGGAAAACATGGGCTGGAAAGACCTGAAGGCATCACATGGGCCACCTGCCCCTCGTCCAAAGGTGACCACCTCCACTGTTGTCTTTCCCAGTCCATTTGTCCAGGGTCAGCAGCAGTGCAGATTCCACAAACACACCAAACAATAAACTAGAAAGCTTTTCACAGCCTCTAACCTCAATCTTCCTGGTTGTCAGTGAAGCTCACCACTTCTCACCACTGTTACTGTAAAGATGGAGAGCACATTATTCCTATCTGCTATAAGTCTTTTTTTGTTTGTTTGTTTGTTTGTTTCATGTATCCAAGGACTTAGCACTTCTCCCTGCATCCATTCCTCAAACAACACCAGTTTGTTAAATCCTTTCTTAGAGGCCATGCTGAATAAGCCTGGGATTGCAGGCAGAGCCAGTGGCTGCCACAAAACATCAGCACCAGAAACTCTGCTCCTCTTTTAGTCAGGTATCAAAGAAGAAATAAAGCTAATGATTTTCAACAACTGAAAAATTCTGGAGGCAGAAATGAGAAAGGAAAGACGGTAACAAAAAGGGCCTTCTCCATCTTCTACTCCAAAATTCCTTCATTGAATCCTCCCATCTACATGCCTGGGGAGATTTCCCTTGCACTGGTTTCAGAAATGGTGCATACTAATGCATTTTGGGACCTCGGTATTTCTTTTCACATCGCAGAACCCCAAGCACCACTTCATCCACAGGACTCAAGCATTTCACTCACAGGGAACCTCCATAACCCCTTACAGATGAATTCCAGTCCCCAGATCTCTGAGGAAAAAAAGCTATATGTGGGAAGAAAAACAAACAAACAAACAGATACTGCAATTATTAGGTACCTTGGCTTCCCCCACAGCACTTCTGAGGGCTGCAGACTTCTCTCAGCTCTGCCATTTGTTTCTCTAGCTTCTCCATCCTCTCAAGCAGACCTTTGATGTGGGCCAGAGTTTCACAGTCCCCTTTGGGTTTGTGCACATGGATGTTGTGCCTAAAGATGATATTCTGCTCTTTGTTTTCCTCAGTCTCCCCAGGATCTAGCTGCACCTCACTGTTGTCCACATGCTGCAATGGATCTGCCTCCACCTTGATCTGAGAAGACGTTGGCAAGTCAATCTTGTAGGAGTGGCTGAAGGATATTCGTTGACCATTGCTGGTGCAGTTGTCAGAGGCAGGAAGTTGAACGGCAGATGTCTGAACAGCACAGCACAGCAATACCCCAACTAGGAAGGCAAACCAGCTCTGGAAATCCATCCAGCAGGTTTTCAGAGGAAGCACTGATCCCTGAAACAGCACAGCTACTTTCAAAAAGAAGAAAATGTAAGAAATGTGGTCAGAAAGATGGATTTCATGATTATTATTATTTTTTAAGACAACTTCTCGACTTTGTCCTGATTCAGAACTAGGTTGGTCAGCACCTCGAAAAGAGTCATGCTTCTAGAACTCCTGACTAGGAGCTTTAAACTTGCAATTCTCACATGACAACATCATAGTCCTCTGCAATTATTAATTACACCATAGCTCTTCCCACCCCACTGCAGTTACAACAGCCACTGTATCAGTTTCCTAGTTGTGGTCCAAATTACCAATTGGCAGGTCATGGTAAGTGATCTCCAGCAGCACCTCAGCTCTCATGGTTTTCAACTAGAAGCTTGACAACTATGGTGATGCTGTGCCCAGTAAAAATTCAGAGAGCTATCATTTATCTTTCAATATAACAAGTAGAGCACTTTCTGAGGTCAGCTAAGAGCAGTGGGAACTGGGATAAAATATATGGCTGATTGCAGCTGGAAAATGACTCATGCCCATCTGCACCGCAGCATCAAACATCCATGTCCTCCTCCCGACATCCACAGCCTGTGGTTCTCCAAATGTACCACCTTCAGCACAGGGCCTGACAACACCGTGCGCTGACCTGACACAGTGCCAGCCCTTGTCTTAGAGTCCCCATCTCTGCTTCTGCCTGCTGAAGACAGAAAAGAGGCTTCTGTGGAGCTGAGGACACCTGCTTTGGAGAGGCAGGACTGACAGTTTTGCATCACCTCACCTCATTAAGTCTCTCAAAATGCTCACTTTTGGTACAGCTGTCCTGAGAGACATCTGAACTGGCTACCTGCAGCTCCAAGCTGTCGTGTTGATTACCTCTGACTTAGTCCATGACTTCAAAAAAGCCCTTTAGATTATTGGGTTTTAGCTGTGGGACTCAAATGATGCATGAAATGAAACCCAGCCTCCTCACCCAATATAGTGCAGAGCCTACGCTGTTACCTGGACTGGGGGAATTCAAACATTTCCTCCATTTTAAATTGACTTGTTAGTAATTTGTGTACCTGAACACTGGCTCTGCTTGGGGAACTTGAAGTTTATTTTGCTTTGACTCAATATCTGATGTGTTATCTCAGCAATGGCAAGGCTCATTTAGAAGCTACTAGAGCAACTCTTAATACACGGTGAGGATAAGTTGTAAACCCATTTGTTTTCCTGTACTTTTATTTCAAAAATATTCTTTCTTTCCTACCCCGCAGATGTACATAGGAAGAGCTTTTTTTTCAGGCTGATTAAATATCAGAACTAAGGCTTAAAAATAATTACTGTTGAACTGCATTGACATTTAAAAGTCAAAAGCGAAGTCCAAACATTTAGGGTAAAGTCTTCAGCAAGAACAAAACTGTTTGCTGTAAAACTTTTATGTTGTTAACCACAGAAGAATTTTGGAGTTCAGAAAGGAATACCTTCTACACAAGAATAACAGGAAGGGAGAAACTGAACAAACATTGGGTGGAAGGATAAACTGTAAAATTAGAAGTCTAAATTTAAATTTATTTGTTAGCTTATTCCACATTACAACCTGAATTTTGGCATTAATGGTGTCAGTCTGTACAGAAGGTGATATATCCTTGGTTAAAAGCTTTGAATTTCATCTCACAGGATGCAAAACCAAAATGCCACCATATGCGACTTAGTAAGCAGTCATGTTATTCAGTGCACAAGCAGAAGAAAAAAAAAAAAAAAAACTTTAAGTGCTAAATTAGGTAGTGTGACAACTAGAAAACATTTGGCCAATATGTATCCATAGTAACAGCACATCTGAATCCAGACAATAGCGATCTCCCAGATAATACTTTTTGAAGTAACAGCAGACTTCACTCCTAAACAACCATACAGAACACTAAGTTTTCAGCTCCTCTACTGTTCCTACTATAATTATGTTTCTGAAAGTCACCAGGTCCTCAATTATGATAAAAGCAAACCGTTTCTGTGAAATATCCCTGTATGTGCCTTTCATTTGGAAAAATCACTACCATTAGGTCCACATCCACCATTGTACAGGAAGGTCTTCTTCATGCTCAGAAACATGAGGCTTTGGTTACTAAAAACAGACCAAAACACTACCACTATCATATTATGCACGTAGACCACTACAGCACTACCTCATTTCCCTCCAAGCAAAATTACTGACATCCAACAAAATAGAGCACGGATTTCAAGACTTTCTTAATTTTCTTGTATGAATTATATATAATAAAGGCATCACCCCTGCTTCTCATTCCCAAGGAGCAGTTTGTTTTTTTCCCTCCATTCAGCATGTATTTTACTACATTTAACTTACTGTTAGAGAAAAGGAGGGTGGACAAAGGATATGTTGCCCTGCTGAGGCAGGGCTTCTTCCCTATATCCTTCTTCTTTATTTCCAGACCTATGGACGTGAGGGCCCTGAATCCAATCCCACCCCCCCAAGTACACACAAAATCCCTTCTCTCAGCACGGAGTCCTGAATACCATCCGAGGTTACATCATGATATCATTACAAATTAGGGCTTCCTGAAAACCACCAACTGATCTCAGATTTTCCTGGGGCTGGAGATCATTCAAGAGGAAAAACTCCTGAACGTAAGCATTTCTGTTAAGCATAATGAAAGAGAAGGACAGCTATTTTGGCTTCATTATCTTGTAATAAGGAGATTTTCCCCTGCTGTTAAAGAGTGGGTTTAACTGACTCGTTGTGGAGAATATCGCGTCATATATGTAGCTAGTGATAATGGGGGACTAAGGAACGGAAGAATTTAGGAAAGAATGCCTAGCAGTCAGACCTATTAGGCTACACAACATTCTCCCAAGGAAACGGATGGAAGAAGCTCTGCTCACATCTTTTTAACCTTCATAGAAGAAAGCAGAGGATAACCAAAGCTGGAAAGGACCTCTCCAGCTCTCAGAGTACTTCTGAGGAAGACTTCAACAATCTAAGTCTGTAAGGCTTTTTCCACCCTACACGTCAGTGCTTGAAGGTTTGGGGTACATACCTTTGCAGTATGAACTTCTGGGGACAATGCACGACTGGATGCTGGTCCAATCAAGGCAGGAGTTGATAAAGACCCAGGTGTGAATACTAGAAGCATGTCACCCAGGTGGTGTGGATGGAGATGGGACAGAGGAGAGAAAGAGAACTTGTAGTCAGCGCAGAAAGGACATGCAGGTCCAGGACAGCCCTGGGGCTGCAGAAGGAAGAGAGAGGCAGAAACAATTAATAAGATCAAGGACTGAGCAATGTGGGGAACTAACCGTGCTGGAGGATGATTAAAGAGCTGTCCCCAGAAGAGAAGACCATGGAGAAATAAAACCAGTATTACCAGGGACCAGGAGGCCTAGTCCATCAGCAGAAGGAATACATGTGTATGGACACAGCGAGAGTTATGCAAAGCAACAATAAAAGCAATATGAATTAAAGCTGAAGGAAAACAGAAAAAAAAAGGAGACGTGGGCTGAGACCTGAGCTTTTTAAGTACCAAGGGCCAATGTATCAGGCTATTTTTTGTGCACAGCATTTTGCAAGCTTGAGCTAGAGCAGAAGTTGCCAAGTTGTACCACAGTACTGGAAACATAGGAGGTGGCAGTTTCCTAATTGCTGAGTTAGAAAAGCAGGCACATCTAACCATCCTAAAGCCAGGGGAGGTTTCCTGAAGAACACAAGAGGAGTAACAGATACTCTGCGACACAAATCCTTTTGCGATGTCTGATAAGCAAGGTGTACCAACTCTTCACACGTGAATGACAGATTGCTTCCAAAATGGTACATACTCATTAGAAAGGGCAGAGAAGCTTACCAGTGTTTTCACATTTACTGGTTAGGATAAATGTGCATTTTGTAACAAATTCCCTAGCTCTCTTCTCTCTCTTCTGTTAGATCAGTAGTTCCCAGCTTAAGGCAGTTGGCTTTTCATGAGGAAAATCTTTGTTTTGTTGCATGTATAGTTCAAAAATGTTGTAACACCTGTATTTAATCAATTTTACCTATCCACAGAATGTCTTTCATATATATATGTGTGTGTGTGTATATATATACATACACACACATATAACCAGTATATACAATAAAGTGGTATTATTGTGGAAACAGTAGTCTATTTCATTTTATGTGGTAAAGACCTTCTACTGAATTGACTTCCACATGGAGTCTGTGAAGAGGTACATTAGAAAGCACAGAAGGAGATTTTAGGTGAGAAAGTACGAAGCAATCATTTAGAATGTTTGTTGCAATTATAACATGTAAATGTGATCAAATTCCAGGAAGACCTGCTGTATGAAAGGGCTTTTAAAACAATCGCTATGACACAGAAATGAGAGCCAAAAATGGAAATTGCCAGGAACAAGCATTCTAAAATAACTAGTTTGTAGGTTAAAGCCTGCTTCCAATAAAGCCAATGGCAAAACTCCCATTTCTTTCAGCAGGTTTCATACCACTGGAAGAGACAGCCTGTTAAACCTTAATCCCTTCAGCCAGGAGTGACACTAACTACTGCTCCATACACTACATGTTTTGCAGTAATAATACATCCCCATAACATAGGGTTGTTGATGTTTGTGTGAGGCTTTCAAACCTTTAGAGTACACATACTACAGATGGATTTTTCATTCAGAAACAACAAGAATGTCAGAGGTTAAAAAATAAAACACTTCTCTTACCTTTCAAGTACTTTCAGTTGCCTTTTACAGAGCTCTTCTGATGTATCTGCAACTTGCAGAGCTGATCTGGGCAAGCTGACAGCTCACAGAGATCTCTTCTCTTCCCAGCCCAGCTGCAAACCACTCCACTGCTCTCTGCAGTGAATTTAAGTCCCCACGCTCCAAATTAAAGGAACCAATAAGGTCTCTGGGTGTTTCCTTCCCACATACTGCCTAGGGAACTGCCTCGGGGGTTTGGGAGGGATCCCCCACTCAGTGTTGTCCATCCTACCAGCAGAAAGAAGCTCATCCTATTCATTTTATGCTCCACCTCACACAGAAAGCCCTTCCAGACCTGTACATGTGGCAAAAAACACCTCAGCACTGCTGTGAAGACCCACATGTTCAAAAGCAATTTTGAAGAACAAGAGGTGTGAAATTCATGTATAGTCAACACACCAAGAGCAAAAGCGTAACACTTTTAAAAAGCAGCAATACTCAAATAAAAATTACAGTTGTCATAGCATAACAGAAGGGTTGGAAGGGACATTAGAGATCACCTGCTTCTGCAATGGCCAGAACCACCTCCCACCAGACAAGGTAGCCCAAAGCCCCATCCAACCTGGCCTTAAACACTTTAGCCCCAGGGATGGGACATCCACAGCTTTTCTGGGCAGTCTGTGCCAGTGCCTCACTGCCCTTCGAGTGAAGAATTTCCCTTATTACTAAGGTGCCCAGAAGATAATCATAAGCACCTGTGTTATACAGACATGTTTTTAGATAAAAATCTATCCAAGGACTCTGACCAGTTACTTTACGTCTCTGTAAGCAGAAACTGTCTGTAAAAAACTCGAGATGGTAAGGACTATCTATACACATGAAGATTTTAGCCACGGATGGACAGGGTGTGAAGTAAGACACATTTTCTTGCATTAAAATAAAACACCATAAACTCTCCAGGAAGCTTTGCACTTTCTCCAAACCCTAACCCTAGGCAGTGAGTAGCTCCATTACACACCCCACACAGAAAGCCCACCAAAAAGACCCAAAACTACACAAAACCAAAAGGCTTTTGGTACACTTAATCCTTCTTTGGCAGACCCTTCCCCACCCCACTCACACAGCGGGTCTGCACTTTTCTCTCTCCAACCACTAACCCACATTCATGTTTGAACCATAACCCAGTCCCTAACCCTAGGCAGTGACCAGCTCCAACACACATCCCACCTAGTGATCCCACCAAAAGAGACCACAACTCAAAGCTTCTGCTATTCCTCAGCCTTCTTTGGCAGACCTTTCTCAACATGGTATTCTTTCAAGGGACCTCATTTTCCCACCTGCACAGCTTGTTAGGTGCTGATTGCACTGTTTGATGCTATAGAGAGACTTGAGAAAGGCTTTAGCTTTGGATGAAATAATAATTCTCCTTCTCCTGCTCTTCTTGCTTATCTGGACCATCTAACAAGCATGCAGACACCTGAGGGAAATATGACAAAATACTAAATAAGTAAATATGTGGTCTAATATGCAAATGTCCTTTGATCACATCTGCCCCCTTTATTAATTTTCACTGCCTATACACTACAGATTGATTTTACCATCTGGAAAGATGCAGAAATAGGAAATTATACACATTATAATCAGGGAATAAGTCTTGAATCTTTCTCCCTGCAAACACCAGAAACCTGTTTCCATGCCAGTCACACATCTTCCCTCTATGCCAGTTTCTCTGTGTAACATATATCAGTGGTATCAGCTGAGCACATTCACAGGGCAGAAACTTTCAGGTCAGTTAACAGGTTGGCTGTGTTATAAATGAAGTCTCAACTCAATCTGAATCTAGTAATATTTATACTTATAAACAGTATAAAAGCTATAAAAGGCAAGTAAACAGCGCTGAGTGTGTGGGGAGTCTACGCTCCACCAACACGCACACACGAATATCAAGCATTCTAAATATACAGAACATTGCTTTTACATACTAAACCCGAGTACACCTATACAATCATAAAAGGTAACAAACAATCCTTTAAGTTCCATGACTTAAGAGTCTCCGTTTTCCATTGCTTTTCTTGATTACAAACAACAGTCTCCATTTTCCATCCCTTTTGAACAATATGTCTTGCTTTAAGTTGTCAAGCAACTTGATCTTCGGGCCTTACATATCCCGTTCCTTCTGGATTGAAGAAGAGCGTATCCATCTCCTTTTCAAGGCCAATGGGGCCTGGGTCAAAAGGCGCGTCCAGGTCACCAGGAGATGTAACAGCAAAAGCCTTCGATGGCTGTAGCAGCAGAGGGGCCCATGGTGTAGCAGTCAGATCAGTAAAGGAGCCCGCAGCTTCTTCACTATCTGGCAAACCGCATGTTTCTGATTGTGGTCCCACAGGGCTCTTTAAGGCCTCAGAGACTGCTCGCCAGGTGCCGAGCAATCCCGGCACTACCTTGTCATTTTTCGTAGCAGTCCCACACCTTGACCTCAATTTGGTCCTATATTTCAGGATCATAAACTGTCTGATTGTTAGTAAGGAGAATAAGCTGTAAGGTTACCAGGACAGTCTTTGTTTCTAAGGTCGTATGATTTCCCATAATGCGCAACTGCTTACCAGCAAGAGGCAGTTGTGTGCGCGGGTCCGCTTCTCTCAGCTTGAGCTTCTTCCCAGCTCCGGTGCGCCCATTTCCAGCGACTGTCAGTACGAGCTTCTCTGAGCAGTTTGCTGAGTGTGGCCGAACCTATCTTCATGAGGCGATCAATGTGCCTGTTCCCGTCCTGGTCTCCGTTCTGCTAGCCTGTTCCTTTTCATTCCTTCTTTCTCCTTTATTGATGGCATAACTTCATTGTATTGTGTTGCCTTTTTTTTTATCTCGAGGACAGGCTTTCCTCTTATGCCCTTCTCCCCACAGCAGTCCTTTTCAAAACAACTTTTCATTGGTCAAACAACTTTGCATATAACAGCAACGGCAAACACCCAGAGACTTCCATGCCTTAACGGCTGGAGAACAAGCAACCCTGAGACTGCATGGAGTCTCCTGAATCACCCTTCCTTTGTTCCCTTTATATTCCTGATGGCCTCATCGTTAAGAGTCTGATGTCACCATCAACCACGGGGCTTTCCGACCCCCGTGGCCACACTCCCAAATCTCCCCCTTCTTTCTTAATAGCAACCACTTTCTCGACACGAATTACCGACACGAATTACTCCATATATAACAAAATGTTGGGGGTGCGGGTTTTTGAAGTGTTTCTGACACTATAAACGTTAGGTGTGGGGTTTTGAGTATTTTGAGTAGCTGTTTCTGTCCAAGCGTTGGCGGTGCGGGTGGGTGTTTCTGTCGCAGGATGCTGGGGGTGTCTCTACAAAATGGCGCCCGGGGGAGAGTAGTCTGAATTGGGTTGTGGGGCCGTGCCCCACCCCACCCATTGGACTCAGCGCGCCGGCCGTGAGTCTGTCTCAAGGCGCCGCGGGGCCACGGGCATCCGCCGGGGCGGGGGGAGGCCGAGGGAGCTTCCCCGCCCCCGCTTCTCCTGCCCAGGCCGGCCCTGCGCGGCGCCCCCCCTTGCTGGTGGCTCACCCGCCCGCGCGGGCGGGGCCCTGCTGGGGCCGCGGGCGGCCCTTCCCTCAGACCTTCCCCGAGGCGGGGCCGGCGGGTGACGGGCACCCCGTGGGTGGCCTCGGCGGTGAGCTTCCCCCGGACGGCACTATGGGTGCCAGGAGGGTATATAAAGCCCCGCGCTGCGGCTGCCTTTAGGTCAGGGCGAGGTGCCCAGCGTGCACCGCGCCGCATGCTAATGAGGGCACGCCCCTTTCCCGGCGAGCGGGGGGCTCGCAGTGCCGTGGGGCGCTGCCGGCTGCTGGGCACCGCCAGCGAGCCCTGTGGGGCCGGCACCCACCCGTGACCGGCTGCGGGGTATCGCTGCTCTCCTAAAACCCACAGAACCCACCAGGAGTGACACAAACCCAAGCACACCTGGCTCTGCCTCCGCCAGGGCCCCCTGCACCTCAGGTCTGCCTTACAGGGCAGAAGTGACCCGATGCTGGGATGGACCCCACACGTGTGTGGACCCCACAGGGGGCCCTGGGATGGGTGCTCGTTGAGCAGCCCTGCTGTGAGGTCCGTACCCCGCCTGCTTTGTGGCACTAAGCACTTTTTGCTGCCTTCCCCCCCCTTTTGGGTTGGTTTAAATGGGCTGAGCAGTAGGCAACGCTCACCTGGAGCCTTAAACATCCTACACCTTCTCGGGATTGTATGTCAGGGCTGTTATATATGAAGTCTCAACTTAATCGTAATTTAGTAATATTTATAAAAGGAATATTTATAAAAGGTATAAAAGGCAAGGAAACAGTGCTGGGTGTGCAGGGAGTCTATGCTCCACCAACACGCACACACGAACATTTTTTTTTTTATATTTCTGATGGCCTCATTGTTAAGAGTCTGATGTTACCATCAACCACAGGGCTTGCTGACCCCCATGGCCACACTCCCAAATCTCCCTCTTCTTTATTAGTATCAACCAACTTCTCGACTTGAATTACCACTCCATATATAACAACAGCTGCATTGCTTTTTTTTTCTTTTTCCTTGAAAATGTTCCCATAATGTGGTGAATGCTTTAATGTCACTGCATCACATTTTCCTGATGGAACTCTCCCCCATCATTTCTACAAACTTTCCTCTTCCAACCTCTGATCCTTTTGGACAGATCCAGAGGTTTTTGTGGAAGCTGCTCAGTCACCCTAATGAAGGAGGTATTACAGAGGCTGACATATAATACACAACCCTCTGAAGTGGTTCGGGTTCTTTACTTTTTCCAGCCACAAAAGCAGAGGAAATTGTTTCACTATAGCAGGAAAGACTGAGCACAGACCCCAGTTTTTAACTTCCTTCCCCTCCCAGGCACCCCTGAGGCCGTCGATGCGGGTGGGCAGCACCGCGTTTGGGGGCTGCGGGCGGGCTTCCAGTCAGGGCGAGGCCGGGCAGCGACCGCTGGTGGCGCTCGCGGGGGCCCAGGCGCGGTGCCGAGAAGATGGCGGCGGCCGCGCTGCGCTGGGCGCTGCGGGCGGCTGGGCAGGTCAGCGCCACCGGCAGCCCCTTCCAGCAACCCGGCCGCCTCAGGGCGCCGCGGCGGCGGGCACGGCCCCCGTGGGGCTCCGGGGGAGGCGCCTGAGAACAACTGGGGGGCTGGAGGGGGGTAAACTGTGAGGTTATTTGTGTCTGCTGGATGATAGATTAATTCCGCGCTGGCTTTTGCGAACTAAAATGCGAAATGTCTTAGGAGCTGCACTGCGGGAAGGGAATTAGGAAAAGCCCGGCAAATTCAAGTTTATGGGAGTAATTCGTACCTGAACTGGGCAAATAAGCAAAACGAGTGTGGGTGATTTTTTTTTTAATTAGGTTCTCCCCTCACCGTGCACAAGACAAGTGCGGAGCTACTTCGTGGACTGGAGGATGCTGCGCGATGTGAAGAGGAGGAAGCTGGCGTACGAGTATGCTGACGAGCGGCTGCGGATCAACGCCATCCGAAAGAACACCATCCTGCCCAAGGAGCTGCAGGTACTGGGCCGCTGCGCTCAGCTGGGCCCTGCGGGCACGCTGTGAGGGCTCCCGTGGCTGTTAGCACTGCTGCAGGCACTGCATTTAAAACTGACCAGCTGGGCCAGGTGATAACAACAGGGCACGCTCCTGGCTTTGTTGGCATCTTACACCAGTGCCTCTCCTGAAGTAGTAGCTGTAACACTACATACAGTGAAAACTCAGCTCCTTAGTTATCAGTTACATACCTTTGGAAAGCTGTTTTCCATGATGGCGTATTATATGGTTACTTTTATAGTTGCCTAAGTAAACTTAGGATTTTGGCTCTTGCGTTTATTTAGAAACTTGAAAGCCTGATCCTGCCAAAGTCACCTATTTGATTAAAAATAGGTAATTTTAACTTTTTGCGTGAGCTAGAAGCACATAAAATTTGCATCAGATCTGGGCATTAGGTGTTTTCTAAAGTATACATATTTGCTGCCCTGCAGTCAGCCTTTCTTAGTAAGCATTAAGAATATTTTCAAGTGTTTGAAATACTCTTAAAATATTCATGTATATATTTGGTCTGATCATGCCTAGTTGTGGGGATATACTTCCATTCTTGAAAGTCCTGGGAGAGAAAGTTTGTGAATCTGCTTTTATGTACTGATTTTACCATCTTCTTGGCAAGTCTAGTTTGTGTTGAATGTTCACGCAAGGGTGGGAGGGCAGATTGCACCTGGCTTTGTTTTTGGTATTCCTCAGCTGCTTTTGTCACCTTTTGAAGTCACAGTTGTAGCAGCAGTTAGAAACAAAAACTTAAGGAAAGTAACTTTTACCTCCTCTACAAAATGTTATTTGGACTCCAAATGTAACATCTTAAAAGAAGAAGCTGTGAGTTCTCTGAAAGTATAGGCTGCTTTCTTAATAAAAATCCTAGGAATTAAATAAGCTAAAAAAATACTGCGAGCGGTTGGCCCTGTTAGATAAATTGTAGGTATACAAGCACATACACAAGTAAGGTGCTTGATGGGACATCAAAAGCAGTAACTACAGAATGTTCCAAGACAAAAAGTCCCGCTGACCTTGCCTTTACTAAAGTTGAAAGTCACCTGGCTGCTCTCTTGATCCTGTCCTCTTTTGAAAGGGAGGATCCCCTTACAAGATAACCTGACATTATTGCTTTTCAGCACTCTGTAACAGGAGTATGCAACATAACGGGAGATTTTGTAGTCCAGCATCAGACCTTCATTTAACCACCAAGGTTTCCTACCATAGGATTCTTTAAGCCCTTCTTTCCTTAAAAATTTAGCATATTAAGAGTGCTACAGTTAGACGCTTACCTAACCTCAAGCATCTTCTTTTAGACTGCATTTCCTGGCTAAACATACTTGTTCTGAAATTCCAGTTGCTGCAACCTCATGCTTTTTGAAAACTGTTTTTGCTCTCTTGTACAGAAAAAGAACTTTCTTAAGCCTTCTCATTAGAGCAGAGACACTTTGACCTGTCCTTCTCTGCCTGTAGCACCTGTTGAAGGGTGAAATCCCTTTTACTGACATCAAAGTATATTACATAGGAAGACAGTTAACAAGAAATTGATTTAAATTCAATTCAACTTAAAGGACTAGCCCACTCTATTTTTACTTGGCTTGAGGTAGTTCTGTTTGTTTCAGCTTTTATTTTTAGCTTCAGGTTGTAAGTTTAAATTTGAGGCCTCCATGGAGGTCATCTTACATTCACTGTTAGGATGCCCAGAAGGAAGGGCAGGAGGAAGTTTACTATCAAAAGGTCAAGCATAATCATGAGGTAATGGTAGCTTGTGGTGATACCTATTTTACAGCTCTGCTGTGAGGTCTGGAAATAAGACTTCATATTCACAGGGAACATAGTTACGCTCTGTGCTGTGGTCTTCTGTTTTAGGAAGTGGCTGATAAAGAGATTGCTGCATTGCCTCGGGACAGCTGCCCTGTGAGAATCCGAAATAGGTGTGTTCTGACATCCCGCCCTCGGGGGGTGAAGAGGCGGTGGAGGCTGAGCAGAATTGTTTTCCGCCATTTTGCTGATCACGCTCAGATGTCTGGGATACAGAGGGCCATGTGGTAGATCGCTGAATGGATGTACGCTCAGGCAGAAAACACAAACTCCGTTTGTGCGTTCAAGACTGT
Organism: Aythya fuligula; assembly: GCF_009819795.1. Classification (NCBI taxonomy): domain Eukaryota; kingdom Metazoa; phylum Chordata; class Aves; order Anseriformes; family Anatidae; genus Aythya; species Aythya fuligula. The sequence continues at coordinate 19,870,083 of NC_045566.1, read as the reverse complement.
CCTGTGGATGAGCCCAGCATCAAACTGATACAGAAGGAAGAAGAGCCATGCTAATTCATTACATGCATTTACTAGATTGTGACTGGTATGTTGCTTTTTGTCAGTCAGCTGATAACTGCACTAAGCTGGTCTGTGTGAAAGGCGGTTTTATTATGAGAGGAGAAAAATCACTGATTGTTGCAGAACTAATCTGTGGTTTGTGATAAGGGCAACATCAGAAATAAAGACATACAGCATAGGCTCATTTAAGCACTTTTTTTTGTCACCATACGATTGCGTTCACGATGGTAATTTGGGTAAAAGCGTAAGTGAAACTGCAGAACAGGGCAAAGTAGTATTCCACCATGAACAAGGAACATGAACTGAAAAATAAAACATGGCCATAGGTTTAGATACTTTTGCTATGCAAACTTAATACATGTACAAACAGACAGAGTGGATAAAGGACCTATTAGAAACTACAACATGCTAATATTCCTCTCCTACTTACAGTGCAGAGCTTGGTCCAGTTCTTTAATTACAAGGTAGCGATTAAGTCCAGACCACAACAGGAGAGTAATGGCTTGATTAATTTGGCAGGTAACATCAAATAAATTTGTCCTCGGGAAAGACATGAGAAGGAAGCAGGAAGGAAACAGTAACCCCAACCAAGCCTGCTGCTAAGTTCATGTTTGCCATGTACTCTTCTTCAAAGCAGGGCAATAAAAGAGGAAATGGCTATTCTGTCCCTCACAGTAGCAGGGAGAGGCTGCAATTAAATAGGCCAAGTCGTACTGCCATCAGATGGAAGACACAGGCAGCACGTTAAGAGCAACCTATCACCTTCAATTTTGTCAAATTTTGGAGCATAAACTATCTTAATGTACTACTTACTCTGTTACCTTAAAACTCTTCAAAGTCGATAGGAGATAACGAAGCTTTTATCTTTTCATTATATACTGCTAGAGCCAGGGTGAACTCACTACCTAGCATCAGCAGCTCACTGTTCTCCTGTGACTGATGCCACCTCAAAGACACCCCAAGGAGGTCAGAATTAGCACAGAGGTTTATGAGCTGTTTTCATTTTCAAAAGCCGTAAAACGTTAAACAGGCAGTAGTTAATTTCTAAGTAATCATTCAATTTTAATACCACATCATAAACATCATTTTTTTTCTGCTCTAATAGCAAGTGCACTGTCTTGAGATAGTGGTTCTACTTTCTTCAGCATTTATCGTATTTACTCTTCAACATACTTTCCCACGTCATCAAAAAACCCACCCCAGCAGTTAGCATGACATTAGTCCCAGTAACCAGATGGGTACCATTGTCACTTGCAACAGAGAGGCTTTGACCCGTCTTAGTTTAGGATTCCTTTTCTTTTACATTCTGTTCTCAGTTTCAGAAAAGACTCCACTCAGCTGAGATGCTTTTTCAGGGAGGGGTAAGGATTTACCTACGCTCCACTCTTCAGGAGATGGTGAGCCACTTGACTGAAGGAAATGCTTTATAAGCTATTTTATTTAAATATTTTCTCCAACCTGAAATGGAAAATGACTGTCTTTGCTTGGAAGAAGGTTTTGTAAACAATGATCTTTGCAGCACAGTGAGTCTCACATGGAAGATCAATATTAAGGCGGCCCTTAGAGTACTTTCAAATATCCATTGGTATGTCCCCTTTGGATTGCTTTTCTCTGCTTTCAACCCAGGCCTTGTTGATGGTGCGCTTCATTTCATCATCTCCTTCTGCATACATCTTTTTTAAAAGGTTCATAAGCCCCTCACTAGGATCTGAGGTGTCATAGGCAGCCTTCCTGCAAGATGGATACATACAAGAATATGAGGCATATCTAACAATTCTCTGCAAAACCCAAACACTAATATTTGTTAGAAACATCTTGGTATCAAGATTTTGCTTTGGCAAAGTCTTAGATTGTGTAAGTCTTCAGTCACAACTGTCACCACATAAAGAGAGAAAATCCTTAAGGGTCTACTCAGAGTAAGTGCATGACCACTTTGAGCTGTCCTATTAAGGATAACAGGAAGCATTTTGCAATGAACATGATCCTTGAAGCACCACCCAGAATTAATCCTACAGAGCAGGACCCGAACATAACAGACCCAGAATGTGCCAACATAGGTAGTTACTAGCATAGCTGCAGGCTACCTGAAAAACATGCAGATGACAATAAAACAGCAGAGGGAGCAAGTTACCCAAGTACGGGGCTAGCTACCAGCCTCAAAGTCCCCAGCACTTTTAGAAAGTAACTTGTCATACTCCAAGCCTTTGAATATGGCAGCAGTATTAGTCCTGACAGGCTGGGCAGCGTATGGTACTTCTCTGCACAAGACATTAAATAAAATGACCCAGTCCCTCCAGCAATGTGTATCGGGAGTCAAATCGTCTTCTCCTGATCTCCAGTGCTGTTTGGGATGTTGTGGGATGGGAAAATAGTTTTGCTCTGGTTAGCTAGGACTAATCAGTCTAAGCAAGTCATCCTACAGAGATACACAAAGTGATCAGTCATTGGCAGGCCTAAGCATCTCAAAAGTGAGTGCTTCCACACTCCAAGGAAGAACACTTTTGGATGAAAATGTGTTTATTGTAAAACAATATCAGAGTATTATGTACAACATTTTCTATTTAGATATATTAAAAAAAAATCCTGCATGCAGGTGTCTCCTGCTGTAGTTTATCACCCTTTCATATCCAGCACCTAAGCTGCATGTAGGATTGCTCCCAAGCACTTGAAGCACAGTAATCTAAATTAGCTTGAAATTTTGTACAATAATCCAGGTAAGCAAAAACCTGTTTTGCCAGAAGGATACTGGGGTTTTGTGCAGGCACTTCAAACACACAAAAAAATTATATAATTATTTTGACCAGCATAGCTGCAGGAAATATATACTTAGCTTAAAAACAGTCAATCTCACTAGAGCAGTTCTTGAAAGGAATGCAGCCAGCAAGATGTAACTGACTCTTTATTTGGTTAATTATCTCCAGCACTTTCACTGCAGGCCTTATCTGTCACATTTCTAATGATGCAACATTCATCACTAGCAATAAATCAGTAGAAGAGAGGCTGACAGCTGCTCTAAGTGCACCTCCCTCCACAAAAAAAGTGCATTAAAAGTGCACCAAAAAAATAATAATATATATACTAACCTAATGATTTTCAAATACCTTATGGGCTTATCCCCCAGAGCAGCAGTTTTCAGTTTGACTACACAGGCAAGAGAAGAGTTGAAATGCACTGTTCCTAAAGCAATTTGGGAAACAATTAACAGAAGATGAGATAGAGGAGTACAGAAACACTTACTCTTTCTCTTTGCTTTCTTTTTCCACTTGAGTAAGACAATCCCACTTTTCCTCCCGCTTCTTCCTACACATCACAAGGACTGTGTCCGTCTTTATCTGTATGGAGAACAGCAAGACACGAATTTAGAATACTAAAGAATAATAGTTACAATCACAATGAATAAGATGAGCTTATGATGTAAGTGTCTTTCTATCCCTGCAAATTCCTGAAGCGTTTATTTCTGCTATTGATTTTAGGTAATATACAGAAGTTGCAATATCTATTCAGCCTCAGGGCACTAAGTCATAACCTCATTGTAGAGTAGCACAGTACTACCATACTGACACTATAGCATAGTACTAATTTTCTGGTAGAGAAGAGCATGCAGTGCTGTAAAAGCATCATTCAGTAATTTTTAGGATACTAAATGTATCCAGGATTGTCTGGTGACTATATTTACAGGAGTTTTTAGAATACCTTGTTTTGGTAGATGCTTTCCCAACTCATTTCTCCAAGGGTAAGAAACTAGTTTAAGGACATTGCTTAATCTTGCAGTATGTCTGCAAGTTAAAAGCAAAGCCTGTTTAATTGCAACCCTGACCTAAATTTTACAAAACCTCTACATGCCACAGCAAACAAAGTTCTGCTTGAGCTTTGGCTTAATTCAGAAAGCAAAACGACCATTGCTTGTTTCTGCATCATATTAAAAATCACTGGCACATCACTCTCACTTATTTGTTTTAATTTTGTACAAGTCTAGTTTTAGAGCAATTTCAAATTGAATTATTATTTAGTTCAATGATGTGCTTTGGTTCAAAGGTGCTACAAGTAGCAAAGTAAAGACAGTATTACTAGTTGCAGTCATCACCAGTGAAATGTCACTGGTATTCAATGCAGAGCAATGCACCCCTAAGAAAATCAGAGCAAGTTTTAGACACTGTTTTGGGCATTATACCTCTTTAAGCTACCCAGGGTTTCAGTCTGCTGTCAAGCCTCCTGTCTACTCTAAAATTGCAAATAATAGATGCTTAGTGGAATTTTCTGCTTAATTATTTCTGAAATCCTGTTGGAAAGCTATTTTAAAAAGTCTATAGTATCTATTCATGATCTTTTGGGGTAGAAGCCCATGGTCATGGTCTCCAGAGATTGATTCCACAATTGTGACAACTACAGATTATTACAGATCATGTTCACAGGGAAAACACTTTATCGATAAACTGTTAGACACTTTATAGACTGAAGGTTAGCACTGGACCTCTTAAACTAGTCAACAAACATGGTACTGTGTAAGGGGCCTAAAGATCTGTAACAGATGGGATGCACTGACCTTCCTAGAGCTGCCTTCCACAGAGATGGGTTTCAGGAGGTTGTTGAAGGTCATGGTGTAGTTCTTCCCATTCAGATTCTTAACTAGAAGATCAAACGACCTGGAACCAGAAGGTGGGGAGAGGGAAGGTATTAAAAAATATTCCAGCTGGTGGGAGACTGTTCTACCCTGCCACCAAAAATAGTGTCTGAAAGCCCTTTAGCAGGTTCATTTCTGGGGCACTTCACCTGGCTTGAATTACTTTCTACTCAAGGCTTCCAAATCTTCAATTGGATTTAATGCTGAGTACTGAAAAGGACCTACTCAGACTTCACAACAAATCTTTGGGGTTCTTTCTATCTCATTGGCCTCCTACAACCTTGGTAAAGCAGATTTATTTAATCAACATTTCAGTTCTATCACCATCAAAAAACAGGGCTAACACTACATACCCTGTCAACCACAATGAGGTATAACAAGCATTTTTAAATTAAAGTAAAAAAAAAAAAAAAAAAAAAAAACACTTTAAGGAGCACTATACTTAAGGGTATGTGCTAAGTAAATAAATAGAAGGGAGAAAAGGGGGGAAGCATTGGGCATGGCTGATGCAGAACAGCACTCAACAAAACACATTTCTGCATTGCAAATAACTTTCTTCAACAGTGCTCTCCTTGTGGCATGGTGCAACAAGATCAACTCACCTCTCTGTGAAATTCACCTGCACATTCTCTGCTGGGAGCTTCTGAACTCCATTTAAAGAGATGTAAATCTTAATAAACTTATCTGACTGATCCCAACCTGCAAGGGAAAAAGATCAAGATCTAGCTTCCATCCATAAACTTCACACATTCCATTCTAACATCCCCACAATGACCATGACCTATGCCTTATTAAAAAAATCTTCAGAGAAACAAGAGATAGATGTGAATTGGGCATAATTCAAGAGCAAAAGGAGATGCATACATAGCCGTGTTCCCTAACTTCTCTAAATTCTGTGAAAAGCCATGTATCAACTCAGGTAAAAGGACAGCAACCCCGTCTGCGTAGGGGGGAGTCAGAGGTAGAGGTCTGGTTTTGCTGCAGTTTCCATGACCCACTTTTCCCCTGCACAGCAAGTATCTTGAGCAATTCCTTCTCCTTTCACCTATATGGCAAGCAGAGAAACCAAAGCTCACTCTTTAATTCTTAGTAAGTATTAGGCAATGGAAAAATACTAGCTGGTACACCAGGGACCCTTAAGACACTCCACCAGTACTGAACAACTATCACCCAGACAGAATTAACCATGCCATGGTTGGGACAGCACAGTAAGCACACAGAAGCTTTTAAAGTAAGGTCTCTAGTATGAAATTAACATTTGTGAGAACTTCTCAATAGCACTAAATGGTACCTGTAACTCACACTAATGCCTCCCAGGCTCCTCTTCAGGGAGATGCCTAACCTGTAAAACGCATTAAGAAAAGTAAACCTACCATAATTGTTTATTTTCACCGTGTACCCTCCCAGCGATGACTTTTCTTCTTCTACCGCATCCTTTGGCTTTGGCAGAGGCTGATTCTTGATTTCTAGCTCCAGCTTGTGCTTTTCTGTCAGCAGCACATCGCGGAGCCGCTTCCTCGTGACTTTCACAAGCAATTCTTTAACCTCTTCCAAATCTTTCAGCAACTGGTTCGCAAACGAGAGATCGCAACGCGCGTGAGTTACGCCCTCCTTTTCAATGCAGGCTCACGGCTGAGCTCCTTCACTCACAGCGCCTCCGAGCCCGCCGGGTGCAGCACGCTCAGCCCCAGCAGCCGCCCGCCCACCCCTCCGTGCGCTGCGAAGCACGAGGCCGCCCGCTCCTCACCAGCATCCAACTCCCCACCCGGCTGCCCCCGCGGGTGCCCTCTCCCCGCGCTCGGAGCCGCTCCGCCCTCACGGCGGATGGAGGAGGGGGGGGATGAGGCTCCCGCTCACCTCCTCGCGCGCGGCGGCCATGTCGCGAGCGGTACTGCGCGGCGCTGCGCTGCGCCTCCCTAGCGGCGGCTCCGCGGCCCCTCTGGAACCTTCCGGCCTCCCGCCCCGCGGAAATGGCGTCGCTGCCTCCTCCTCTTCCTCCGGGAGCCCGCCGCCGCCTTCCGCCGGCCGAGCGGAACGGGAGGGGCACGGCGGCCGTTGGCGACCGTTGGAGGCGGTTAGCGACCGTTAGCTGCGCCCTGAGGCAGCGCCCCGGCAGTAGCTGAGGGAGCGGCTCCTGGCCCGTCCCGGCCGTGTCGGAGCGACCCAAACAGGCGTTTTCCGATCTTTCTTTGTACCCTGCCGTGGGCCAGGGGAGCTTTGATGACACACGGTGGTCCTGTGGAGAAGGCTTGGCATGGCTTTCCTCAGGTATTTCTACCGGAGGTGCTCAAAGGGAAAAGTACACCGAAATGTGTCTCACCAGTTACTGAGTCAGTGTACTAAAAAAAAAATAAAACGTGTGTATTCCCAGGTCTCATTCGAGCACTGAGATTTCCCAGAGGAGGAAAAATAAAATGCATTCGCAATCTTTCAGTGGTGGAAAGATTGTGAGTGAGACTCAGCGTCTTCCTCCAGGTGTCTTATGAAAGAGGGAGCCCGAGGCAGGATACAGCCACTCTGCGTTTGAAAAGCAACTTTCTTTAAATGAAAGGGTGCCAGATACTAACATCTAATTTATGAAATTGAGGAATGTCAGTTCACTTGTTGATTTGTGCACCTTTTTTTTTTTTTTTTTTTTTTCCCCTTTTTTAAAGTGGCCATCCAGGAGTTAGTTAATCTGTAGAGGGTTTTTTTTTTTGCAAAGGTATGGAGGGAAGAATAGATCCCAGTAAGATAAGAAAGTCATGGAAAACCAGAAGCCAAAGACTGGTTTTCAAGGCTGAGTTCCACAAATCAGTTTTAACAGACGTATTGAAGTGTTTGACATAACCCTCTGGTCCGGGGCTTCAGAAACTGTTAGTAACTAACTGACGAGCTGTAATAACCAACGCTGTGGTCATGTTTAAAGTTCCTAGTACTGAGCTTCAGCTTGCAGATTTTCAGCCACAGTGTTTGAAGCTGCACCAGTTGATTTTATCTGGAAATATGTAACATGGTCATGCTTATTTAATGGGTTTCTGTCTCTTGATGGCTCCTCCTGCTCCCTGCTTCTCTTCCTTCAGGCATGGTGCCCATTTCTCTTGCACACTGCTAGGGCAGCATGAAGTCCTTAGCCACTCCTGCTTCCCCACTGCTGTATACGAACAACTTTTCCTAAAAGTGTGTTTACTACTGTGTTCTCTATGCTGGAAACTCAGAGCAGTGTTTGGAGAGGAGTGCCCAGGTGACCAGTTAGCTTTCTAGCAGTGCCTATCCATCGGATTACTGTGGTATGGGTTACCCCTGTGCACAGGTACACTATACTGCCAGCTGGGAATTAGCTATGGGACATACACGTTTCAGGCAGCTAGTCTGCAGAGCCAGTGTCCTAGCACAACAGTGCTGCTTGAAAATAACCAAGTGGAATGAACTGTACCAGAAAACCCAACTCAGCAATTTGCTATTGCAAACAGATTTAAGCTGTTTAAGTGGCTTATGAAAATAAGCACCTTATTCCCATTTTGTTTGCATTTCCATTTATTTTACAAGGCATCGTTCACACAATGATAACAAGGTACTGATCCAAACAATTCTGTAACAATTAAAAAAGTAAACATTTGTTGTGACCATGTACATTAAATTGCACTTTTAATAACAAGCATTACACTTATATTTCTGTATTATACTTTATATAATACATGGATTTGTTACACAAGAACTGGCAGTACTAAGCTGTTCTCAGTTAAAAGTCTCACAGCACTATAATGTTCTTTTTCCCCACGTTTATCTAGTAAAGTGTATTTTATATACTAGGACCATAACCAGATAACAAATGCAACTACAAACCCGGAAAATGTCATTGTTCATCAGCATGATGAAGCTGCTCTCTATTTTCAGTGTGCTGAAGTGAAGCCACCTTGAATGGCAGACAAGAGTGCTCTGGTTCAGAATCATACTTGATTAGACCCTCTTCTGCCTTGCCATCTTTTCCCTGTTTAAATAAGCCAGAGAATCCTCTTACTTGGGAAAGCAATAGTTCCCAAAGCTCAAGAGAGCTCCTGGTAGTTTTGAAGATGGTATCAGTACCAGTGTGTCCCTAAGAGTTACTGGAAGGGGGGTATTGGAATCTGGAGAAAAAGCTGAGAACATCTGCTTTTGTTTGCATTGGTAGTAGCATCCATGTATCATATAAAATACAAAAATAAGAGAAACTGAAAGGAAATTAGTACAGCTCAAGATTCTGGTGGTATCAAATCACAAATGAAGTCTGTGATACCAAATCCTTTTGCTGTATTTATCCCTTTGTGATTCAGTTTCCTATATATTATTCTATATATAAGATATAGTTTTCCAAAGATACATATATATTCCTTTACAGGTTAAATAAAAGCAAGTCCCACTGAATAAGAAAATAAGAGGAAGTAATGTTCTAGTTCTCTACCCATATTTTTTTTTTTTCCCAGGTAAAAATAACATGAAATACATTCAGTCGCAAAGCAGCTGGATTCCAGGAGAAATGGAGAGCCCTGTATTCCTGGAGGATTAACCTGTACGTCTTAAGTTATGATCCTGAAACAAATTGTGTAGACTTCTGAGTTAGAAAAGTTAGGATCTTTATCAATGCTGATAATTAGTCATCCAGTTCCAAATTCTTTGAATTTCCCAAAACCAACTATGGATTAGCCCAGTTTTAATGGCTGCTGTGATGTATAATCTAACTTGAAAGGTCCAAAAATCAGTGCTTCGTTGTATCTCCCCTTAGTACTGTTACTTGGAAAGAGGTAACGGGACAGCTCCCAGTAGGATACTAGCATAATAGATGAAAATAGAATCTAGTTCAAGCCTTCACATTTGTGAGAACAATGTGATGCCTGGTGCTGTGTGCACCCACAGCCCTGGGCATGCACAGCATTGTGTGTTTTGTGCACCCAGCTGTTTGTACAACGGCCTTTTCTGCAGGGTTGAGCTGTAAAAGAGGCATGCTGGTCAACCAAAATGACATAGAGTAGGGTTTTCCCTACAGCAGCTGGGAGAAAACCAGCATTGTAAGACAACGGAGTTTCTGTTTTCAATGCCAAAGGTATTTAGATTTACTAGATTACATAGAAGTATGGCAATTATCCTCGTGTCTAACAGGAAATCAAAATAAGAGGTTCTTTGACACATACAAGCAGTTTCACAGATCTCACTGAAACTACTTGAAGGGAATGGACTTCCTTGTTTCCTGTGGAAAAAGCATTAATTTCTGATGTATTTTTTAAGTTTTTATGTCAATAAAGTTAGATTTGTATTGACTTCTAAGTGCCAAGTTCAGTCAGCAACTGATACCGGGACACTGAAGTCAATGGGCTCCTTTGTGCTTTGTCAAGGCCCTGAATTATTTCTGTTAGATGTTGGAGCTCCCTCTCCTGTTGTAAACAGCTGTCTTTATTCCGTGTTGTTTTTCACACAATGGCACAGGTGAAAGCATCTATTTAGAAGAAATTTTAAGGGCAAACCAGTTCTTTAAATTCAGTTCTTTAAAATGTCTAACAAGGAAAAAAAAAGTTTATCTAACATGTAAATTAACCGTAGCAAATTAGACAATATACTAATTAACAGGCAATACAAAGAAATGTTTGTCAGCTGGTAGTACTGATTACACAGCTGACTACCTCTCCTGATACAGGTTTTACTAATCATTCACTGGTATGGATCTCAGGGACTTTGCAGTTTCTCGGGCAGTTTCTTGGATTAAAGCCACCCATGATATTTTCTATGTTACTGTCTTTAATTATTTCTAGGTATGTTTAGAATTTGTTGAAGTAAGTGAAGTGCTATTACTTTAGTGTAGTAAGTTTGAGTCACAAAGATAATCCAAGACTAGTTCACAGATGTACTGCAGAACTAAATCAGCCTTGCTTCATTTATCCTGTAAAGTGTTACAGTCAAAGTAAATACTTTTTAAAGTGGAAAAAAGCAGTTGTGTATTTCCCCCTCACACCCCCCCCCTTTTTTTTTCATATTGTATTGGGCATCTCAGGAGAAGATTAGAATCTGACAAGATAAAGCAGTTGTACTAAAAATATTCTTTGGAGGTTTGTCCCTAATCAAAGTAAAGGCTTTATTTCAGAACTGTGCATTCTCAATAAAATTAAAAAATAGATTTAGTTCCATAAAGATATATTTATAACATTCAAATTATCTTCAATACAATTTTTATGTTGATACATAGTTCGATACCGACTAAGGAGAAGAAAAAAAAGAATCATTCGAATCTTAAGAAGTGGGTTCCAGTGCCACATGAAAATAAGTTTCAGCAAGACTTTGATGATGTTTCCCTCTGAAAATCTGAATATTGAACCAGCTATCCCTGACAGATCAGTTGGTCTGGGATATGATTATTTATAGCAAGTACTCCATCAACCACTGCTGAAAGGACTAATTAAAACAGATTTTTTTTTCTTACAAGAAACTGAGTATCTCAACAGCATGTACAGTCAGCAGGCAGCTTTAGCTTGCCTGGTTTAATCCTGCAGCTCTGCTGCTTTCCTTGTTTCTGCATTTAACTATGCTTGTTCATCAAGATAATAACATAGAGCTATTTTTCTCATTCCTTCAGTAATTTTGAGAAGATAGTTTCCACATAAATATTACTCTTCCAAGTGCCACTGCTACGAATGCTACCCGGGATGCACAGATGGAAGGTGAAAGTCGCTTACTGCCCTTACATCATTGCCAAAAATGTGTAATTCAGCCATTGCCTTCTGAAACTTTTTTGGTGCTGTGAGAGGCACAAGGTAAGCCAGTTCCTATCCTACAGGGTGTTGAAATCATCATGGCTAGCAGGTAGCAAACATGTATTTCTCACAGAAACTCAACTTCCACAGTCAGAGAGATATTACAATGAGAAGGATGATAGTGTGTCAAAGCTAGTTCTATGAAACATGGAAGCTTATTTAACACTTCCTTTTTGATGAACTGGGGAAGTACTGCTTCACTCATCCACTTACTCTCTCTCATTGGACCCTTTACATGATGTAACACATTGACTTGGCAAAAGACTAAATGGGGAAAAAAAAATCAAGACTTTTAATTTTTAATTTGAATCACCTCTAGTAAGTGCCATAAAAAGGATAGGGACATGACTGTACATCAGGGAGCTGGAGCAGGGAGCAGCAGTGAGCTGTTACATGAACTCAGCTGCTCAGGGAATCACAGTCTTAACATTTTTATTATTATTATTATTACTGCATTTTTCCAATCAAGGTTTTAAATCCACCTGTAAGTATGATTTAAGATAAATGACATGAGAAATGTGGACACTTGTCCAACCATTGGTGTCACTCATCAGCACAGTACTCTCACCATACCAATCAAGTGTTCTTAAGTGTCACTTCAAATTTATTTCACTGTTTATTTCAAGTGTGAAATGGTACTGATAAGTGAGTTAATAATGCTAGGTTTAGATAGCCTACAGAATGGAAGCATCTTTGCAAATATTATTAGAAGTGACCACAAAAAGGAAGATTTTTTTTTTTTCTCTTTGCAAAAGAGATCCCTTCTGCATTTTCCTATTTTTTTTTTCTTTTTTTTTTTTTTCCCTCACCCTGTTAAGGTTTCCAGATTATCACTTTTCTTGCAGGTACTTTAAAAAAATACCAACATTTTAAACTCCTTATTCTTAGAAGAGAGTTAGAAGTTCATCGCAGGATAGTTGTGTCAGGACAGTGATTATATTTTGATCTCTACTTCAAACAAGTGACTGCCTTTCAGAATTGTTCCTCTGGCACAAGTAAACATTAAACTTGTACCGCCCTGTTTGAAGTAATTCACAATTATGCTTGACAACAAAGCACAAGATGAGTATCATTAATTTTTATTGTACAAAACGGACAAGATATGGCATTCCTTTGAATTAAAAAAAGATCAAAAGAGAACAAATGTACTTGGAACAATTTTGTAAATGGAACAATTAATACACAACCTTTTGTCCAGCAATATTTATCTGCAAGACCACCTTATAGACATGACAAGTATAATTAAAAAAATATTCCATCAGTTCAAGCAATAGTTTAATTTTCCATGAAAGAAGTATTTCTATAAACACTTTATGTTCAGTCAAAACAAACACTTTTGAATTTTCTTACCTTAGAGATATAAAACAAACAGAGAGGTTTGGGAATCATCAGAGAAGTCTATCCCATGGGAAAAGTCTAAGCTTTGTATTAGAGTTGAAAATGTTTGTTTTTATAAAAATAAGTAATACCGATATAGCATTTCCTAGCCAAATATTTATGGCAAATTGATCTTGTTTTTGTGGTGATTTCTTCATCAGTGCAGCAAAAGCCTGTTGTTTGTTTTATTTGACACCTCACTTCCGTGTAAAACTCAAAAATTGAATATAGACCCAGGGAAAAGTTTTTGTTAATTTTATTCATAAAAGCTACCCTTTATTGCACAGGACTTACAAAAGGTCAAAACTATGCAAGGTTTTCAGTTGGCTTATCAGAAAAAACATCGAATAAATGTTGAACAGTTTTCCCTTTCTCCCAGTGGAAGGAATTCTTTCTTGGCATTCTTAGTATAAACATGAAATAAAAAAGGGGAACTAGGTAACTATGTTAAATTCCAGTTCAGTTGTAAATAAACAACAGTGCTACTCAGTGCTACAAAGAACTGCACTATTTGCATTTCTGAAGAAAAAAATGATCAAAACTATGAAATTATCCGGGAAGCTCACAAACAATTGTGCCAAGACAGTGCAAGACTATCTTTGCTTCTTTGCTATGGCCTAAGCTTTACAAAAAAGTGAAAAAGTGCTTTTCTGCAGGACGTAGTCACTGCGATAAACTTCTGAGATGGTCCCAGGGCATAAGTTATCCTAGACACTCACACACACACTAGTACTTGTTACACTGTGCTTTCTGTGAAGAGATTATGCTGCAGTACTTTACATTTTCCATTCTCTCTTCCTCCAGAAGAAAAAAAAACAACTTCTATGCAAGATAAAAATAATTTTGAATAATTAGTCATGTATTAAAGAGCTAGTTTTGAATTATTTATTCATTTTAACATCTAGTCATATAAAATAAAGTGTAAAAGTATGAAGGTATCAGAACGTGGCTTTCAGCAAGGCAGTTTGGGAAGTAAGAATTCAACATAAAACAGAATATTTTTTCCCCTTTGAAAAGGATCACATCAGAATGAATGAAAAACATTGAAGAATTTCACTTCAAGCCTGCACTCCTGCCTTTTGTCCTTTACCCAAGAGGAGAGACCACTGGAAGAATCCTCCAGGGTTTCAGTTGTGTTGTTCTTTGTGCTCTTGTATGAGGTCTGGCTGGAACTATGTACTGCCCTCTTTGGGTGGCAGGGGTTGCTGAGGCTGCTGTGGTGGCTGTGTGCCTGTGGCAGTTTTAATAGAGTTCAGAGTTTTGCTAAACCAAGAGTTCTTGGCAGCTTGGATTTCATTCATAAGGGCTCCTCTCTGATGCTCCAGCTCCTAAGAAAGCAAAATGGTCAGAATTGATCAAAAACAAACAAACAAACAAAAAAGAGCATCTTCAGACTCAGTTCCTTGCAACCTCCCAGGCACTGGGGAGAAAAACATTGAAATCACTGAAACAGTATTTAGACATACAAATGGAAATCTCTTTTCTTTTGTTCTTCTCTCTCTTTTTAAAAGCAAGCAAACAAACAACAACAACAACAAAAACAGACAATCCTAAGATTCTGGAAGTTCACAGGTATAGAGCAGGTACAGGCATATGCTCCCTTTAGCGCCATTTTTAACCCCATGATTCATAACTTGCACGGATCAACTTGGACAGAGTACGACAAGGCTAAGGAGACTGCCCTGCAGTACCTGCATTCCACGTACCTGAATTTTGCACTTGGCTTCCACAAGCTGCAGTTTGGTCTGTGCAAGTTCCAGCTCCATCTCTCTCAGTTGCTTCTTCAGTGCATCCTTCTCGTCATCTGTTTCTATGCCTTTATTCTCCATGCTTAGTGAAGGCAGCTTCAGTGTCCCCTCTTTACTGAAAATCTCACTGCAGTGTTTGCAGGCCATCACTTTACCCTGAAATAGCCAGAAAGCTCGTTTTTAATCCATGTTACAGGAGTCGCTCTGTTTCTTGGAAGAGCCATTTTTATGTTAGATTGCCTTTCTGTGCTGAAGTTTTCACACTTGACATTAAGAGAATTTGAGAATTTCTTGAACAACTTCCTGAATGCATGAAACAGTATAAAGAAATCCTAAAGCCTATTTAGCATGCTCTGATAATGCCTTTGCTCCTCTTCATTACTCAAACCTTCTTGCTACCAAAGCTGTTTCATATTTTGCAGTATTTATGTCAGCACAATTCAGAAGAATAAATTACATGCTGGGAACTTCCACAAAAGCACTTGACCAAATTTTCGTACAGATTTTGATATTTCCAAGAAACCCAGGTAACTTTTCCACATTTCCAGAAGCAAGCAGTCAGCCTGCGTTTGCTGCAAGGGACAATGCTACCTTCCTGATGCTTGTTTAGCTTCCTAGGGGACGGTCCTTTTTGCTAACAACATCTGACACACAGTAGTAAAGTTTTCATGCTACCTGGCAAGGTGAGCCAGCCGCTCATGGCTGAAGATATAGCACAGCTGGCCTGGGTCACAAACAAACACAGGATATTGAACTGTTCAGCAAATTATAGGAACATCTATACTAGTGTATTTTTGGATGAATAACAGATAAAAATTACCACTACAAAGCAACAAATCAGGTTCAGCTTGAGTACTAAGGAAAAAACTAGAAGTTACAGCAGAGAGAAAATGATTCTGCCTACTCAGTAGTGACACAGAAGAGGGATGGAATTATTACCTGATCAGGAAATATTTACCATCAGTGCAGATACTAGAAGGGAGAGGAGGAACTGCTATGGAAATTCTGGGTATGAACCAAGTTGTGCTAATTACTTAAAATTGTTCTGCTTAACTTACACAGTAGGCAAGTGTAGAAAGCCAAAGATAAACAGTGGCCTAATAGCAATGCTGATCCCCTCCAGCATGCATGCTGGAGTAGCAGCACGTTTTCTCCTCTAGAGAGACATCTTTTGTTTTCATTTAAATAAAAAATCTAAGTAAATACAGCCTCTGTACATTTTTGCCAAAAGTATACATTTCTACATGAAAATCTATATGCACTTCAGTTTGAGAGTTCCAGCCTGTATGATACAAGATAAAGAACACTGGAAGGAGATACACCCTTGAATCATTCACATTGTGTGAAAAATGCACATGGGGCTATCAGTGCAGCTGTTTGGATGTCACAGTTGTTGCAATAAATTTCACTTCCCCTTTTGTTTTGTGTCACTGACCACACTTGCGTTAGAGCCGTCCTGTATGTAGGGGCATCACTCTCACCTTCACAACTTCCAGTTCATCTTTACTGGCTGCCTGCTGTTTTTCCAGCCTGGTACTCAGCTGGGAACAAATCTGGAGCAGAGAAAGCAGTCTCTTAGATAAAGTTTATTTTATTAAAATATTACTTAATCTTTTTAGCTTTTTTTTTTTTTTTTTTTTTTTTTTTTTTTTTTTTTTATTAGAGCTAACATTTCTTAAATTCTGCCTCACTCAGGTAGGTACGTGTGTTCCCCCTCAACAAATCCACTGTTGGGGATAACGGAGACCAAAAAAAATGGCAGCATTCAACATAGAACCTGAACATGGACACCAGAACATTTTATTGATTAACGGGTTTATGATATTTCCACTGCATTATGTCACACAGCAAAGAAACATTCATCCTACAGTACACAAAATAGCTTAAAGAAGGGTTATTCTTCATTCCCCAAATTAGCAGACTATTAGGAAAATCAAAAAGATTTATCACAAATTATAATGCTTTTTGAAAGCCTAAAACATAACATATCTTATTTAAAGGATGAGATAAGCAACTCTAAAAGTTCAGCTCTCAGGACATGTTGAAAAGAGTTTACAAATAAATACAAGAGGGTGTCTTTAGAACCATTACCTGTTTATAGTCTGCAATAATGGCTGTGGTTTTCTTAATCTCAGATTCTGCCTTCTCTAGCTGCTTCCTGAAGACTTCCTTCAGCTAGGAGTTGAAGGAGAGAAGTTACACAGTACACTGAAAAAAGGTTTCAAAATGCATCATCAAATTGTTCTCTCAAAGTCTTGCTGTGTTTACAACAATTCTACATCTTTTTCTTACCAATTTCCAGTGCTTCAGAAGTAGAAAGTCTGATTTACTCAATATACAAACATCTACGATAACAAAAAAATGTCTATACTGTGATACAGTGTATCATTGTTCAGAGAACTGTCCTGTACAGGAATTTTCTTTCTCCGTGTGCAGCACGGTCCACAGTTACATGCTTTGTTGTTGGGTTGTTTGTTTGTTTGTTTTTCCTCTGCACACTGTCACAGGGGGTTTGGGCAGACAAATTGTTTGGAGATGGAACAAGGAGAAGAATCTCTCAGCACTATCACGCTCATCCCCAAAACAGAAGGAAAAAAATATTTTTAGTTGCCGACAAAGAGAAACAGAAGCAGGAATCTGTTTTAGTTGTGCCAGCTAACTCATTCCTCCACCATTAAGAACCACTAAACATGGAGAGCCATCTCAGCAGGATTAAGGCCTCCATTGCCTTTTATATACTAACCACAGAACTTGCAGAGAGAGGAAAAAAAAAGAAGAAAAAATATCAATTGTTATAGTCAGTGTTGTCAAATGGCAAAAATGAGAGCCCCTGTATCATTCTCAAAGCATGCTTACATGTACATCAGTATTCAGCACATAAGATATGCAGGATCAAAAGACTAAGACTAAACATTCTGCAATTGAGTGAAGCCAGGTCTGGGCAGCAAAATCACTCCAAACCTCAGTTCTGTCCTGTTGATTCTAGCTTCTGAGAGGAATGCCCATAGCTTTGTTTCAGTGAACCAGCAGCCTCTTAGAAGGCAACAATTCCTCCAGTAACCCTCTGTAGATAATTAAGAGACATCTAATCATGCCTCCTTAGTTGTGACTGCTTACCACCTATGAAAATGATTGTTATAATACTGGGAAGGGAGTAAGATACAGAAAATTGGACATTCAGGAAAACACTGAAACATATACTTAGAAAAAAAAATACCCTGGCACTTTGAACTTTTAATTGCCACTGCATTTTGAAGACAAAAATCCCTTCCGTAACCACAATACATTCATGCTTTTCAGATTATCCTTTTGCTTGCATTCAGCTTAGTAGGAAAGACTGGAGAATGCCTTACCTGAGCGGTTTCCTCTTCCTGCTTCCGTTTCTCTTCCTCCGTCTCCACTAGTTTCTGTTTGGTCAGGAGAAGTTCCTTGTTCAAAACATCAGCTTTGTCTTCAGCCTAGAATTAGAAACACTGGTGTAAATCATGTTATCTGTGCCAATATAAGTGTATCGGTGTGTATATATCTCACAAATACTGCAGCTTCATGATCTAGAGTTGCCTTTTCCTGCCCTCGATGGCTCACCCAACCTATTTTGTAAATGAAATTCCCTTTTCAAGTAGCTATTTTCTAAATTATTTCTTTGTGCTTCAACTGTGGAAAAGAACCCTTTTGTCAAGTGTTACCCACACCCAGGTGACAGGTGAGCATAGATCATATGTCGTAATACAAATGATATATAAAATATTTTTGTTGGGAATGATATTAATGTAAGAGAAGGAAGCATGATTCAGCTCCTGTGTAACTTTAGATAACATTTAATTTTTCTATCTTTCAGGCTAGTTGCCTGCAGTGTACCTTACAAAGCATCAGAGCTTAGACAAGTATAAGAGACAAAGAGAACCACCAGAAAAAAAGGTTTGTTAACAATTGTTTCCTGGAGAGCCTTGATACTGCGTGTGTACTGGAGAATACAAACTTTCTCCTTTCTTTAAGGGGCCAAGCTTATGTAGATATATACTGGGAATTTTTTGGATTCTGAGAGCACTGTCCTCACAGATCACCAGATTGAGCACCAGGAGAGAAATGTATTTTTCAACACCTGGATGTATTCTGTTGACTTCCCCAACTGGGAGATACATACTGCAACACATCACTTCCACCACCCAGTTACTGAGCAGAACAGGCAATGACTGTAGTCAAATATTACTTACTTGCTGGAAATACAAGAGGGAAAATGATATTACAAACAACAACAGCGCAGATATTATCTCTGACCTGCGCTTTGTTTTTTTCTACTACCAATGGTATTAGCTTATCTACTGCTACAGTGTTAATTATTAATGAGGGTGTTAGTGGTGACTGTGAGCAGCTGAAGCAGCTCCACCAAGACTTCGTCTGAAAAGATGGACTGAGGATTTCTGCATTGCTCACTGCATATACAAGGCTGTATGGGAGAAAGCAAAAATGAGAAGCAATAGAACAGACGAGGGATAAGGCTGACATCTCAAAACAAAAGAGCTCAGGGATAACAAAAGTATTTTTGACAAAAGACTTGTTTAGGACATACTTCGGAGAATCAACTAAAAATCTTTCCTCCTTTTATATGGTCATTCCAGGTTTTCCAAGCACCTGCCATGGTGTACAGTATCACCTCTCCTTGCGAGTGAGAAATGCAGCAGCACAAAGCTTTTCTTTCAGTGCCACTGAACTGAGGTGGGGTGTGGGAACACTTAATGGAGCCACTCATCTACAGAGAAACTGCTAAAATGCAGGAGAGCAAAGAATGGGGCTGGCAAAGGTATGTCTAACAGCTTTGTGATGATACTTCAGAACACAGCAGGGGCAGAAGCAGATATAAAGCTGCTTTACATACAGCTATTCCTGGGGAAGACAGAGCACCTCGATGCAGTGTTTTTGTCTTCTACACTGCAATGCCCACTCCAGCAGGCAAAGTGGTTATCTGCCCGTGCTTGCTCACCAAGGTGCCTCAGATTTTTAGAATCACACGAATCCACATCAGAAGTACCTAGCTGCCAAGGGTCTGACTAAATAGAAATACACTACTGTGGCCAATGATGTTTACAATTCTGAGGTTAGATAAAGAAGCCAAATAAATACAGAAAATCAAATTGAGAGACCCCTGCAGGAAAAGATTTTACATTGTAAGAGGCACTACAGCCTTCACTAAGCAAGATGCTAATCATGAGGGGTGGTGGAATATGGCCCTCCTGTATTTCATACCACACCACTTCATTCTCTTTAATGTAGTTGGCTATACTGAAATTGCTGTGAAAAAAATAGATCCACATAAGGTAGCAGACATTCTGCAAAGCAACTTCCCTTACAATCGCTCTTTTGAGGAATATATCATACCTTTTTCCAGTAAACGTTTGTTCTTTGGTACCTGCCTAAAAGATTATGGCTTACATTTTGTAAAATGAACTGCAACAGAGAAGGTACGGTCAGTGTTAATAATACACTGTGTATGCCTCTGCCTGCATCCACGTGGAGATACAGCAACTAGAATTAAGGCTGTCAGGAAAACAAAGGCACAAATACCAATGCTTTTAATTTTGTGTAAATGCTTTCACTTGAGCAAACAACAGGGCTACTAAAACTAGCATTGCGAAGCTGGAGTTTGGAGCCATCTCCTTCAGCATTACCTGGTCCAGGTCATTCCGTAAGGCAATTTTGCTTGTAACAAGCTCATGGGCAAGGTCATCGTTCTCCTGCTCCAGCCTCATGCTAGCTTCTTGGAGCCTGCGATTTTCCCTCTGCAGAAAGAAAGGAACAACCAAAAGAGGAAATTAACTCTTATCAATATTAAAGAGCAGTAAGCGAATATGTTGTATGTATAAAACACTGATAAGGCAAGAGTGCACATTAAGACAGGACTGCTGCTCTGGGAAACAACAGTGAATTAAGCCAGCAGTGCAAATGCAGCAATTCCACTTACATCCCAATGGTTATGTTTGAGTCACATAAGTGACACACTGATTGTAGGGTTTCTCTGTCAAAAGTAAACACAGTCCTCTCAATAAAAACATCTGCTTTCTTATTTCCTTTGATGAGGAGGAATCAGACAGATAAAATCCCACCCAGCAGCAGTGAACAGGGAGATAACTCGAAATAATGTTTCCATGCAGAAAGCTGTCCTCTGCCCCATTTTACAAAACCTAATCTGCAGGCAATCCATAAAAATAGTCCATTCTGGAGATGCTGTGGTACCAACCATTCGTCCTCTGTGGGACCAGTAAAGAACAGCATTTAGAAGGGAACTCCTTACAACTCATATAACATGTACATCCACCTGTATGCTTTCTCTGTAACTTGCACCAGTGACAACAGGTACGTTTTACAGGACACCTGCTGAGAAAAAGTGCCAGATGGAGAGGGGACATCAGTCCCTGAGCACAGGTCCAGAACCTGTTCTGCCCACGATGCACGACAACACGAAATGTAGACCTTCAAGACTGCAGGCACCTCCTACCTGCTCCATAAAGGCAGAAATGACTACATAGAGCACTAACTGGTGAAGGTAATGCATTGGAAAAAAAAGAAAACCAGCAATTCATGTTTCTTAAAAATCAATTTATGTGACTGTTATTTAGGGCTGAGAAGCATAATTATATTCAGAAGGTATCTGTGGGTTGGTGGACTTCCAGGAGTCCACATCAAATCCCCTGGCTTCAGAAGAACACAGTGAGGTGAGTCTGATACAGGTGCCCTTCTCAAACAGATTTTGAGAGAGCAAAAAAAATTGCTGACTTTCAGTCACATAGTGACTGCAAAAGAGACTGGAAATGGAATCTGTTTGCTGTGGAAACTCAAGAAAAATGCAAAGTTCACATGGAAGTTTATAGATGGAGAAACAGTAACCTACATGCTAACATCTCAAAAAGGCCACTTGAAAGGTTATGGTCTCCAAAGAAATACAGTAAAAGGGAATATATTAACAGCACTTAGAACAGCAAAAATATTTCAAGAGTTGCTCATTGAATGTTTTCCTACAAAATGTGATTTCTTTGCATAAGCATATTATTCACCAGTCTTCACTTCCTCTTGTTCACCAGCTATGCTCAAATAATTCTTTCCAAAGCTCACCACAGTGAAACAACTGCTTTTCATCTGTTTCAAAAAGTTTTTGCATGCCTGTCTTAAAAAAGGACAACTACAGTTCTAAGAGGATGCTAAAAAAGGTCTCTTCTTTGTCTTAGCTTCCTCTGTGGCAGGAAGCAGAACCTCTGCAAATACCTTCTTCTTACTGGGACATTATTGTGTAAGTGGATTGTGCACTACCCTTTACAGGAAAGTAAGTTCATTTCCTCCCCAAAAGACTGTACTTTAAATAACTTTGTTTTGTTATAGAAACCCTAAAATACTTGTGATTTCACACAATTAAAATAACCACTGCTAAAAGACACCTAACTTTGGGGATTTTTTTTTAATCGCATCATATTCTGTTTGAGACAAGGAATTTTTAAAGTAAAATTATCCTGTAGGGATGATATATACTTGGAAGCATAACAGCAAATTGCTATCTTCAGTAATAATAATAATAAACAACTCCAATGAAGCTTTATTTCTGTATTTTGTTCAGACCATCCAAGAAGTGTTGGTTTATATAGACACAGGTCTGTTAGTGAGCAGTTATCAAAAAGTCATAAGTTCACTTAGAAACTGGGACAAAATCAGGACTGTATTACTGTCAAGTGCTACAGCACCAATACCTTTTTGTAGGGATGTTGCTTAGAGCAAGAAATCAGCAAGTTCTTAGACTTCCACAAAATAACCCAGAAAGAAGTTTGCTTTAACATTTTTGCTATGCTTTTGCCAAAAGCTTCTGTGTCCGCAAAGCAAGCTGCACGGTGTGAAGTTCGGAGTTCCTGCTTTGCATTCGCAGACAAGTGGAAAGCAAGCTACGTGGTTGGAAATGCGCTATCCTCCTCTTAAACTGAAATTTACACAATACGTTTTTAATAAGTTAAATATCTCTTACCTTGGACATCCAGTCAATATCTAAGAGCTGAGTCTCTCATTGGGCCACCTTTACTCTTCCTCCACACAGGGCAGTATGTGCGATTAGATGGTTTGTCCTTTCCAGCTCCTCCCCCCAGATCTAGCAGTGAAAAACTGCCTCCTTCCTCAGGAGGAAACTCTTATCTGCTTACGTCTAAATAAAACCTAACGTTACACAATGAAGACAAAAATATCAAACAGTGCTTTTTGTATCTAGCAAATTACTTCCGATGCCTCTGAGATATACACAGGGTTTTTATAAAATACCAGTTGCAATGGAATGAAGCTCAATAGATGGAGCTGGTTCATTATAGCAGGACTCGCAAGCAGTATTTTGTAACCTGACATTAGCCAACTAGTCAGACCTGTTAGTTGTCCTCAGTGTAAACTGACAGCTCCCTGCCTTTTCTCCAGACACCACTAACAATTTACTGACTATACCAACAATTTCCTTCTCTTCAGTATCACCCAGTTTCTAGGTTTCTACAATCATTAAAACACAAGATTCCCTCTTTCCCAAATACCTCTTTCCTGTTACAAAAGGCATCTGGTGAACTCTTTTAAAAGGAGGATACTGCATTTCCAAAAGGGACAAACACCGCTGGTACGGACAAACACAAAAAAAACTTACCTCCAGTAAAGTCACAGACCAAATACTGCTTTCAACCATTGGTGTAAAGACAGTGAAAACAGGATATAAAATAATTTTTAATACCAACAAAAGTAGCCAAAATAAAATAAAATAGCCAAATCTTCAGTGGGTTTTTGGTTCCTATTTTTAAAGAGGATATTCTCCAACTTCCATTACGTACTTGACAGAAAGAAGACAAACTTGAGAGCAGCAGGCGAGCCTCAGCCCAGGAAGACCGAAAGGCTTAGACTCCACCCTTTGCTCCCATCCAGCCAGCATGAAGGAGCGATACCAGACATGACTAGTGATGATGAGGTATTCTCTCTATGCTGCTACTCAAGCTGGGTGTAATGAGTCACAAACCTTGTTAAGCAATTCAGTGTCACATTTGCTGATGAACAAACACCCAAACCACAGATCTTTGGGCAAGAACAGGTCCTCAGTGGCAGAATGACAGCATGAATTAAAATTCACTTTCCTAGATGCAAGCAAACTGAGGTCTTCGTAAGCCCATTGGAAAGACCTCTGGCTTGTGAAGGCAGCTCTGAAGGAAAATCCTGTAAAACGCCACCTAGAAAGCCAAAAGGCTTTTACAGCAAACTGTCCAGGAAAACCTTTCATGGGAAGCAAAACTCAAGCACCCGGAGGTGGTTTGTGTTTTTTGCTTGTTGACTCAAAAAATATTCCCAGAAGTGCCATAGCACTTTTTTTTTTTTTCCTTTCCTTTTTCTTAAAACCAGAAACAAACAAAAAATCTACATCAGGAGTTACCTTACATTTCTCCTCATGGCAGTTACCAGGACTCTGAATAAAAATGACCAGTGTATTAGTTTTTGCTTCCACTTCAAAGACACAAAAGGCTGTTATCTCCAAATTACCTTTATTCAGACAGACAACATCTCTGTCACGCAACAAAGTCCACAGATGAAAATGCATTCCTACCTTCAGAACAGAACCCTGGGCACAGGCAGGGTCTGACTGGAAAACTCCAGCCAACTTTGCATGAACATATCCTTTTTATTTAAACTCAAAGATTCCTAGATCCAACTTCAGCAATTTCTTATCAAATCAACCACAACCCTGTTACATGAGATGTTCTGTTCTCAAACACGGAAAAAAAAAATTATAGAAAAATATCAATCTGAATAATATTGCTGTTTTTTCTGCACATACAGGTCACTTTTTTATTGACTTCTATAGGCAATTTTTAATTTATTTTAACTAAAAATCATGAAAACTGGTGGCAAACAGGAATTTAGAACTTGTTTACTTTTACAACCTTTTAAAATCTGACAAAAATATGAGTGATAGCTTGTTATGTGTAATAGAAGATAAAATTAGTTGACTGTGAAAACATCCAAAAAAAGAAAAACACAAAAAAACAAAACACTTTTCCTACATAAAACTTGTAAATACAGGAGAAAAACACCAAACCTTATTGCTCTCTTTAATACCGTTCTTTTGGTAAATCAAATCTACTGCAATCAACATGTGAAACAGGAGCTGCACAGGAACTCCTGTGGCATGTAACACATCTTACTGTAGCACGTGAACTCAACCTCTCAAGAAAACGTGACTGGTGAACGGCAGGCCTGGCTTCACAAAACCAGTCCTCTTCTGGAGCTTACGGAGCACTCAGGTTGGTGGCTTTGGAGCAGCAGCTGCCAGCTGGCTGGATACACCCCTGCTGCCCTCAGCCCTCAGACACAGGGCATTTTTCCCGGGGCTCCTCAGCCCCAGCACTCCTGTGCCCAGAAGGTCATTTCACAGGGAGACGTCCTTCCTCACTGCAATTCCGAAGTGCCAACACACCCCCATTGCTGTGGTACACCTCTATAGTCCCAACAAATCTCTTTTGGCAACAAGAACTGTGATACGCTGCAAACAACAAATCTGTAAAAGCTATAACTAAAAACTGTCAACAAACTGAAAGCATGTTTCCTCCTCGACCTAGAAGAGGAATGTTCGGCGTGGATCTCCATGCATCTAAGGAACACCTCCTTCCTGGGTAGTAAATTAAAATAACATTTTGTTCTGGAAGAGAAGCTGTAAAAAGTTTAACAACGTGGGCCTTGGGGGCACAGCCCAGGCAGAGAGCACGCAAGGCCAGAGGGAGCTAGCAGCAATGCTGTGCTCAGAGGCAATACCAGCTCTTCAAAGCAGTGGAGACTCAGTCATTTCCCAAACCAAGCCCAGCTGGACAGCGTCTAGCACTGACGCTGCCAAAACAAAATGCATTTGTAAGCATACGGGCTGCTGTATGATCTTTTAAGGGAAGTGAAGCTGACTTTTTACTTTCTGCCCACTAGGAAACACTATGGAAATGTCCATTCCCACCAATCTCAGCCAGACACATAAATAAAATCAAGCAAGACAAGAAGCAGAGAACACTTACAAGCATTTCTCCATGACATCCGTCAGCTGAAAAATGAGTCCAAACTGTGCATTTAATGTGAAGCTAACCAGTTATGGAGCCTCTCTCTAATCACAGCCTCAGTAAGAAGAGCAGAACCAATCCAGTGAGTTACAAAAGTACAAGCCCAAACTTGGGCTGTGATCTTGACTGTGACAGTGACTCACACACGCAGGGGCCAAAGAGCTACTTTTTAATTATCCCCCAACTGCAAACGAGCATATATTCTTCACCATCAGTTGCCCAAGATTAACTAGTTAAGGTGCTCCTACAGAGCTTTAAAGAAGCCTTCTTTGGGTTTTAAGCATTATTTTAATTCCACAGTAGCATGAGTGAACCACTTAATTTTTATTTTATTTTTTTTTAATAGAAATTTTCTGGTTAACAACTCTTGGCTGCTACAGCAGTCCCGGTCCTCATGAACCATAAAACGTACACTCCTTAACATAAAAAACTATATTTAAAACATTGATGTTCACAGGTAAATACTTTAAAAAAATAAAAATTAAAAAAGTCAGTTTTACTTTCTCTGTAACTGTAACTCTATCTCATCCTATTTATGAAGCACGGCATAGTCTTTTGCCACAGGTTTTCACACTGTGGTTTTCTGAACATGGTGTACTTTCCTTACGTTCACATACTGTGTAAACCTTTGCACGCCCTATTATTTACTACTCCACATTCCAGGCATTCTCTATACCAACAGCATTGTCACTTCACATAATAAGGCACAATGAAGAACAGCAGGATAACAATACAGGTGTGTGTAAGCAACATCAATTCCCAGCAAAACTGGGCAATATGCAGTAAAGTGCTTCAATTCTGGCAGCTTCACCTAAGGAAATCTAACCTCTTTTTAAAATAAGCAAGTAATAAATGAATCCTGAACTCTATGTAAAGTGTAAACATAGAGGCAGAACCTCCATCACACAAAAATCTATGGCAACAGAATGTATCAGTAACAATAAAATAAATACACCAGAATGATAAGCAATACTGATCCAAAATTTAAAAACTATTATTTTTTTTTTGGTGAACTATCAAGTTATCATATGAATAACTGAAGCTCTACTCCTCTGCTGATCTAAAGCAGGATATTTATTACTATGAATTCTATTGCAGTAGTACATTAGGACTCCAGGCGAGCTCAGGATCCCACTGTACTAGGCATCATATTAGCAAAAAAAAATTACTAACATTTCCTACAAACAGATGAAAAACAAGGATCATATCAGTCAAGGAAGAGTTCATCTTCCAAAAGTCTCTGTGGATGTTACTGCATACAGCTTGTGCTAGAACAATATGTATTTTCTCCTTTTTGTGTCTGTAGCTGAGAATCACCCTTTGTTTCTGCGTCTCATGAAGATCTCCCGTAAAAGTGCAACAGCAGGAGAGTTACCTACAAACATATAAACTGAAAGAAGAAAAATATTATATGTGGCTATTTGAAGATGTCTTGAGAGTAACAAATTGTGATTCAAATACTCCTGTAAAACACTAAGTCCAAGCGTTCAAAGTGCTCTTTCAAGAAAGTTTCACCTGCCATTTTAATTCCCTAAAATCTGCATCAGCATATCCTAGAGAGGTGAGCGTGGTACACGTACCTCTGCTTAACTGCTAGAACTGGATCACTTCCCACAGAAAGTAGCCAACGAACCAAGTTCCCATACAGCATCTCCCATACCTTGTATCTGTCCATGGGATCTTCCTGTTGCAGCTGACTCTCTCGCATTGTTTGGTACTCTTTCTCATATTTCTTCAGCTTTTTTGTTGGCACCTGTGGAACACATTTGGAAGACGTGTATTTAGAGATTAGAGAAATGCTGGACAGGCTGCCTGAAAGCTCTGCCTGCAAACAGGAAGCAAAGCAAGTGCTGGAAAGCTGCTGATGAATGAAGTCGCTCCCCATTGCCCCCCCGTCCCTACTCAGCAAGCCATGTCAAACACTTACCAATACAGTTCACACTGGCAGAAATCCTTCTGCGCCTACTGTTGTTAATTTTTCAAATACTTAGCAGAAAATGAGAGTGAAGGAGAGACGTTTTAATGAGAGAAACAAGAAGGAAAGAACCACAAAAAACAGGATTGAGAGAACAGGGATGAGGAAAATATGCTTTGATATGTATGATTCACTAAAACAAAGTGCCTTAGCAAAAAAACTGCTACCACTGAGATTAGAAGAAAAGAGTGTGCATGCACAAGGACTGGACAGTTCCCTGGGGGAGATCAAAGTAATGGTTTTTATTGCTGAAAGAGTATTAATGTCTAAATTGCTAGCTTGTGACCAATGCCCTCATGCAGTCTGGCACCAGAATCCTAGGCTAAGGTGGAGATGCTGCAGCACTCGCTTCCAGCCGCAGCAGGGAAGCAGCAAAGCAACAACACAGAAATCACAAGCCGTTTGGTAAACAACGAGGCAGAAAGGTCAAGTCCCAGGGAGTTTGATTTCTGGGAAAGCACAGCTTTGAACATGAAACAAGGTACACAGAGAGCCCAAGTATGTTTTTAAACAACGCATGGAGATCCTTTGCTTTACTTTCACCTAATTGGTAACGCCATGCGTTACGAGCCATCCTGCCTCTCTCTGGAGACCAGTAATAGCATTACTGTACCTCTGCTGTACAATGAGAAGCTGCCCATTATCATATGCTGGCATCCAGAGAGATCACTAACACAACACACCATCAGGACTTGTAAATACATGCTCTTTCTGTTTTGTTATGTATTTCTGATCTGTTATGTATCTGTCTCTTCCTCTTGTATGTATTGATCTTGTCTAGCTAACTGCTGGTGCAAGGGCATGCCACTGTCACCTTGCCTGAGGGCACAAAATTACTGCCAATGAGCAGAGATACATTTTTACATGTGGTTTTGTTACTGGTTTTCAGTCCAATACCTCCTTCCTCTGTGATACGGGATGGGACCAGCAAGTTCTCAGCGTCACTGCAGAGAGGCCTCTGGGAGGTACAGGAGAAAACATGAAACCCGTGACCTGCACAGCAGAGTGTGCAAGGAGCTATCCTGGAGAAGCAGACAGTGCTAACAAAGCCATACTGATGCCCACAATCACAGATGAAATCTTACACAAGCCCCCCCCCCCCTTAAAAAAAAGCAAAGTAAAGGGGAAACAAAAACTTTCAGTGTTTCGGACGTACAGATGCAAATTTCACTTCTATCACTCAGTATTGCAAACCACAGTGAAATACAAATTATTTAATGAGAGGCGCTTTTTAACTTTTCAGCCGGGCAACACACGAGGTACACAACCAGCCCTTTTTGTCTTAGCTGCAACTTGAAACCACTGAGGCTATTTAGTAATCAAGAATAAGAAATCAGTTCGGCACAGCATTTTGAACTCCGTAAACCCATCACACATCCAAAGCCTCATCTATTCCCTCCTTCAAAAATGCTTACTTTAATCTTACCCAGAGAAACAGATCAAGGCTTCCAGGCTGGAGCATTACGAGGATCCTCCAGACCCAGCTCTCTTGTGTTATTTTGGCATTTTATGCTCCTGTGTGCTACCAGCACAAAATTAAGATAGGCATGAGGGAAACATCATGGGGCAGTATAGCAAAAAGGTGCAACATAGGTGAGACTTAGGAGATGATCTCTTCAACTAAATATTTTCCTGATTCTGGTGCTTTTAACTAAGCTTTTACAGTACAAATAAGAAGTAACTCTCACTACAGAGAGAGAGGGAGAGAAGCGTGCCACGCATGCAGCCACATGAATCCTTCAGCAGGAATCAAGCTCACGAATCAAGAGGGCACGTCTTAACACCCTGTAACTCTTCCCACCAACCACTCATCTCTTCTTTACATTCCTCAGTTTTGATTCACAGCTGTGAGTAGGACCATGCCTGGGTCCTCTGTGGCCACAGCAGGGGCAAGTTCACAACTCCTCCAAGAGCCACCCATGGACCAGCAGCTGTGTGCTGGGACCAAGCGCAGGGTCCGCACGCCTGGTCTGCTCTCCAGCAAGTGGCGTGCCAATGTTTCTTTACCAGTGTTAGCAGCAAATATACTAAACCCCGATCAAAGCATCAGGGTACATGAGAATATGCAGCGTTGTAGTTAGAAAATGGCTTCTGTGCTCATCAAAAGAATATCCTGGCTTTGGCATGGCAATGCCAATGTACACTACAACCTTGTCTTAATTGGAAAGCAGTACCTAAATACAGTGCAATTCTATCTTAAGGATTT
Organism: Aythya fuligula; assembly: GCF_009819795.1. NCBI lineage: Eukaryota > Metazoa > Chordata > Aves > Anseriformes > Anatidae > Aythya > Aythya fuligula. The sequence continues at coordinate 19,840,248 of NC_045566.1, read as the reverse complement.
TGTTGTGGTAGGAAAGTCCTATTAGAGAACCAGTTCATACTAATCCACTTATCCCATGAAATACAAACCCTAGCAGGTATGCTTCATAACTCTGGCAGAGACTAGGTTACTCTGTTATTGTCTATTCAGCCACAGTATTCAAAGAAGTTTTGTGATTTATTACAGCACTTTCTCCTTCTGCAAATACCCTGCTAAACTAAAACAACAACAACAACAAAATTAAAGCCTGTTTCCATATTTCCTAATTTAATGCCCTTAAACAATTTGTGAATTCAGCAAGGGACTTGTCTTTAAGCCCTTCTATAAGCACCTAGTGCTAGCTGTGCTTTGGTCTTCATGGATTGCTCCTGAACAAAGCGTGCTCATAAATTTTCTGTAAAAGCTTCTGTAATATTGATTTCTTCTTCCTTAAGCACCACGAGACATATTGGCTAGAACTGATGGTTATCAAATTTAGGAGACTCTCATGGTTTATAAATATTGTTCATCTGTTTATCTCAGTATCTTCTTGACTCACTTTATTTTATTGTCTTCATGCATAAAATCACATCACAACTAGTCATACATACAGAAAAAGCCACGCAGAGCATCTTAACAAAACGTCCATGCAGAAGAAATGAACAAACAAAAATTCTTTCTGGAAAAAATAATAGACAGGTGCATGGAGCATCCAAGGAGTCACTGCAGTGAGCTGATATGCCTCAGGTGAGAAAAAAATACTTGTTTTTTAGCTGGCTCCCTGTTCAGGCAAGACTTGAAAGATCTGCTTCACCTTCTCTGGCAATCTTGCTCACTGGCAGCGTGCCGAGCATCGGCATTCACTCAGCTCCAAGAGACCTCTCCCTCATTCTGCAATTTCTTTTGCTGTTTACAGGCAGTTCAGTCTGACCTTGCTGGATTAATAAATCACACATCTATGACTCCTTCCTCTGAAATGTTTTATTGCTCTAATGAAGCACGAGCACTCAGAAGAGGTAGTTATCATTATGTTCATTTGGCAGCCAAGGAAATGGAAGCAGAGATGTAAAGTGATTTCCTGAACATGCAGAAGACAGCCAGAGGCTGATCCAGATAGATCCCATTACCTGTTTTCCAATTTCCAGTATCATCAGAGTGCCACACAGGGCAGAGCATCTTTCCCACATTCCCCCTTCTCTTGCTTTCTAGCATTGCATAAAGCCTCCAAAAATACATAGTCTCATCAAGCGACCAGTACAGTCAGCATTCAGCTCTCTGCACACCTTCTGGTTCTGAGAAACGCACTGGGGACACGCAGCCAGCGCCCAAACTGTGTGATGCTTTCCTTTCCCATTTCTGAAGTCGTCAAAATTCTGCTGTTTCCCTGGCTACATATGCACTTGGCATTTAGGAGTGATGCCAGGGACTTGCATTCCCTCAAAGATGAGGTTATGTGACGTGCTGGTGACCAACACAGGAGATTAGGGTGCGCACCGACAGCAGCCACAGACACCCTACAGTCCCACTTCCCTTTTTTCCCCGTCTGTCACGTGCCTCAGCCTGCAGTGCCCCACTCTACCCACTGCTGTAAGCTGCGCTCCCCAGCACACATGGTGCTCGGAGAGGACAGGGCCAGCACCCCAGGACCAGCGTCCAGCCCTCGCTCTGCAAGTGAGCACTGGCTCCAAGTGGCTCTCACAAAACCACAGCTACATGCTCCCCTCGAGGGAATCCCAGTTACACTTGTGCATACTTAGTTTTCTTCACGTGATGGTTTAAAACAGTATTAAAAGCAAGCTAATTTTGACATGATGCTTGGTTCTCTGAGGTGTGTCCTGTGAAGATGGCAAGCTTTAAACAGAACTTCAGAAGGTGGATTAGTGGAATTAAACCAAACAGATTTCATGCATTGTCTTTGTTCACATCTGAAGTTGCTGTCTCACTTTTCTCTAATTAATACTTCATATTTAAAAGACAAATTAGATTCAAGGAAGGATAGTCCAGCTCAGCACTTCATTAAGCCAAATTAAGACTCAAATTTAATACATGAAGAAACTGACTTGATGCTTTACTATTCAGTCATTGATGTGGATAGATGTATCATCCTTCCTTCAAAGCATGGTTGGCAAAAGGTGTGAAGAAACACCTTGCAAGATCTGGCACTGGAAATAAGATGCAGAAGTAGATAAGCAATTTATTTTTCTTTTGGGAGGATACAGTAACAAAAAAGAAAAAACTCACAGAAACATGTTGACACAACAGACTTGTCTCTTGGATTAGATTTTAAAGGGGATGAGTGGGATGTCATATAGAGACATTATGCAAAACAATCAGAACAACTTTATCTCCAATGAAATATTAGCCACAAGCATGAAGTCTGAAAGGAAAAAGGCCAAATCAGAGTTTCTCACAAAACTCCATTCACACTGTCTGCAGAAAGAAATTCTGCAGCATTCATATGGAGAATGAATGTAGGGATTAAAATCAGCTCTTTCCTAAATAAAATGCACAAGCTGGAACACAGTTTGAAGGATTCCCGCCTCTCCTTTTGTCACTGTGCAGTGAAGGGCTTGCTGATAACAGGCTGATTTCAAACCTGCAGTGAAGCAAGTGGAACAACTGTCATCACTGTTTCTCCTTGCTGCAGTATCACTGCCAGGACCCTGACATCCCCATTCTAAAACACAGCCACAAATCTCATTGAATGTTGTATCACCCCTGGGTTTAGGGCAACATGGTCAAAAAGTTTTTGTGAAGAAGCCTCTTATCTGATTCTAGCATTATCCTCACTGCAGCCTGGCTTTGCGCAAATTTGCAGCACAAAACCTGCAGTCCCGTCGCAGCGGGTAAAGGTGGGTCCGCACTGCTGTTACTCTGCTCGCGCTCATGCATTGCCAGCAGCACGGTAAGAGCCCTGAATGTCAGATGTTACTTTGCCATCTACAGAGACAGGAAGGAGATGTTGCCTGGAATTCCTTGGAAAGGTCCACTATGCTGGAGAGATCGTCTGCTTCACGTGCGCCTGTCTGGCTGCCTGCTGCAGAGCAGCATCTCTCACTACCCTGTAGTTGTAAAAAAGAACTTACAGAGATGCTCTTTTCATATCAGCAAAGCAGCTTGCTCTGAAACAGCGCACCTAAGTGTGCCTTCATTGCAGGGTTGAGGTTTATTCCTTCTGTTCACGACCTCTTTGGCAGTTCTGTAGGTGTAAGACCTCCTGAAGAGAGCCTTCAGGATAACACAAATCCAGGCTGAATGCTGGCTGGGGGCAAAGCAAATCAGCTTTGCTTTGAACTTTTATTTTTATTCAACTCTTTCACATCACCCCACTATTAAAATATCTCAATTGCAGCTGAGACACGCATAGAAATTTATAAAAAGAGGAAAGGCAGGTTGCAAGCTTACAGCGTACCCGCACAATTTGCTGTGATTCAAAATGGCAGTAGCCATGATCAGCAACGCTGGATGATTTCCAAAAGCAGATCCTTTTGTCAGTCTTCAGTCTCTAGCGTATTTCCATTCATCTAAACCTGTGGAACCTGGCATAACACATTATTCTGCCATGGCCCTTCTGTTTACAGATCTGCTTAGTTAGGCTCAGTTAACAGTACAGTGAACTTAGTTAAGAGTTAGCTGAGGCCGAAAGATATTCGGGAAGCTTCTTTATACAGCAATCCACCAGCAACACAGGGAAAGAGAACAAGAAATTCAGATTCCCCAAGCTGTGGCTCTGAACACCGGAGCGTACTTTGGCACTCATTGCAGTACTTGTGTTTTGGAGGCACATATATGGACTACAGGGGAATCTGCATTAAAAAAAAAAAGGCTCCAGAAAAGCACGTTATGCCTTGTGGCAGAGATTCTTCAAAATATTCACCTCCAGATTCCCAAATTAGTTTTCAGCATTCAAAAATTCCTTTGCACTTTGAGCTATGGAGGGTTTATTATCCACTTTAACACTATGTTTCAGCAAGAACAAAACAACAAAAAACCCACACCCAACATCCTGAGTGGCTTAAAAGCAGTGCTTAGAAATGGCTGATTATTTTATATACTTGCAACGGATGTCTAGCTGCTCACAGACAAAAACTGCTTCCTCTCATATAGATAAGGGCTTTAGTACTGAGATGTACACGGTGAAGGGAAACAGCTACACCTGCTTTGTCAGCAAGCAACCATTTTGCATTTAAATCAGCTCTGGTCAACAGGAGCACTGTTGTGAAGGATGAAAATATTCCAAACGTTCTAGATGGAAGAGGTCTGTACACAGGTCATTTGTATTATCCGACATAATTTAAAGAATGTCCGAACGACAAGGTCTCTGCCACAGAAGACTACGTAAGCTAAATGGAAATCCTGATATATCCTGAGGACACGGGCTAGGAGTGGGTAGGTGGTGGAACTGATGCACTGACCAGACATTTGGGACAAAGTCCTGCTCTCCATAAGAGTTTTCTACCAACAGCAGCAGTTTTTCCATCACAGACCTTATCTGTTGGTTTGTACCTTGCAAAATAAGAGTTCTGTGTGATGTTATATGTCTTTCTTACACCTTTCAGTATAAAGCACTTGGTGCTAAAGGTTTTACTATGTATATACGTGTCTATACACACACACACTCACACACCTCCTTGGTGACTCTGCAGAACCAGACCCTCAGCTCTCCCCCATTTCGAGGTGCATCGTTCTTTGCTGTAGACCTAAGCCACGCCAATGAAAAGAAATGAGGACTGTTATGTTACACTACATGCAGCCCTAGAAAGCCCATGGAGAAATCCTGTCTCAATACAGAGAAAATGGTGAAATTCAGTAAATTTGAAAAACAAACCAAGTGGAATCATTTTGGCTTTTGGGAGAGAAGGGAATGCCATGGTGGTGCAACAAAACGCTCTCCGTTAGAACAGTGCTTTCCCTGGTGGTGCCCACGCGGCTCACCAATAAATCCCACCTCAAAGGCACGCTGCCTGACTGAGGGTCACCGTGCCAGGTTTGTCGCCTGTACACTCTAAGAGCTGACATGTCAGCCACTCCTCTCCCCCAGCCCCAAGGTGTTTTTTTCACGTTGCAGTGCCTAAAATCTCATGACTCGGATTCATGTGCAAAATACCACTACCACCCCTCTGCACTGCCCCCCACTTTTTCTGAAAGGGATGAAGTGTGACTTGAGCAGCAGTTTTCAAACTTTCTGCCATGACTCCCTCCCAGTTCAATCACCCTTGTCCTTGTCACTGCCACATGAGAGCCTGTGGCGGCATGAAGTGTTGAACATCTGGGATGAATAAAATCTAATCCCGTGGCCTGGGCTTCTTGACACATTTCTTCACACATCACAGTAATGAAACAGAAGGGATTGGGAAGAGAAGTGAAGTCTTCACCTGTGTCCCTGGGACAACAGAATCAGAAAATCAGGAAAAAGCCCACAGGAATTTTCTTGCGTGACTTCACAAAGAAACAACCTCTCCCCAGCTAGAGGAAGCAGCTGCACTGTATTTGGGTTCCCTTTCCAGCCCCGTCTGTAAGATCCTGACGCTAACACAGATCTATCTACTGGCACACTTACGGGAAACTGCCAACATGAGGCTAGCAACTGATCAGTAACCCGGTAAAAAATATTGCTATTATCGAGGCTGTAAAGCCGGTCCCATTGAACAGATTTAGCCCACAGAACCAACAGCTTGCAGCTTACACGCCCTCAGCTGAATGCACCCGAAGCCTGCCACGAGGCTGGTGCAACCAGCTGTCCACAGGACACTGCTGAACTATCACATCCCATCTTGCCTCCTGTCACACTGCCTGCACAGCACAGGGCTGATTGTTTAAAAAAAATAAAAATGATAATAATAATAATAAAATTAAAATATATATATATATATATATATATATATATATATAAGTCTTCTTCCTGAGCAGGAGGATTGCAAGTGTAAGCCATATGTCCAAGAGCTAGCTGTGTTCATTGCTGAGGAACCTGCTGGTGCTCTCTGAGCATGGATTATTTTGTTAATGTTGTTTTACATCAATCGTTTTGCGTCACAATATTAAGAAAGTCTTACTGCTGTCACACTTACATTTGCAAGTGTCCTTAAAATCGCAGTCAGATTTCTCTGATGTGTGGTGAGGTCCTTGATGCTAAGAACACCTTTCATTACTTTTATGAATAATTCAAGCCCCCAGGTTATTAAGAGCAATTACTTTCTAGTGCATTACTCCACAAGCAGAAAATACGTACCTCTTCTTTATTACGGCTGAATCATTATACACTTACACTCAGGGCTCCGCAGCCATTTCTGTTACATCAAATACTCTTACCTCCCTTTCAGTAATTAACACAACTTTTACCACATCTTCTCAAAAGCCATGCCTTCCTTCTACTTGCCCAACCCCATAAAAAAAACACCGCTAAAAGCCTCAAAATAAAAACCTCATTGTTTAAAGCAGCACAATAAATGAAGGCATTTTGAAAACGCACGTCAGACACCGCCCGGTTTCCCAGGTATTGGGAACACTCACTGATGGCAGTATTTTAGGCAGATAACTAATGCTTGCCCTGCTCTGATAGCTTTACAGTCCTTCATCTGCCGAGGTTTCCTCCGTGCCTTTAACGAGGCTTTGGGTTTTGCCGTATTTTGTGTATTTTTCAGCCTATATGGGACCTGCAAAGCCTCTTGTCACGGAGCCAGCAGGTCACTGGAGGCAGGGCAGGCTCGGAGAGTCTGAGAGCATCAGCTGCCCGGTGACAGGCTGTGAGTGCTGCTGGAGAGCACCTCTGGGGAAGGGAGCGCACAGCACCGCTGCTCACCAGCCCTGAGAGAGACGAGGTGGGCGTAGTGAGTGGTAAACACAACCTATAAACCCCCACACAGAAGACTTGCTCTCATCCATTGCAACTACATGAGACGCTGCTAGGTTAACCCACTGCTGATGGACCAGGACTCACCACCTCACCATCCAGCAGGTGGAAGCCCAGCAGCATCTCGGCACCGGCAGCAGCAGGAGGCATGCGTCAGGCAGGAGGGGCTGAAGGCCACACATGGCCACAATGCCAAGGCCAGCTGGAAACCCAGGCTGCCACCGCCTCTCAAGAAAGGACTCTACAAAAGAAAAAGTTCCCACAAAGCGAAAACACCCACTTTTTGTGGAAAAGGTCAGATAACGTTAGCAGCAACACCTAACTCCCACCTTTTTCACCCTCTGGTGCCATCCCCACCTCAGCAGCACAGCCCCATTTTCTTTCTGAGCTCTCCGTCCCAGGCCTGCCTCTTCCATCTCCCCTTCCTCTTGGCAGGGAAAGACCCAGGCACCCAGCTGGTGGGTAACTGAACTCCGTGCTGCCTCAACAGTGCTGACAGCTCAGCCTAAACCATCTGCGTGCGCTTGGTGTTGCCTACACGCTCTTGTGGCACCCGGGGTAAAGGCTGAACAAACTCCCTAATGCTGCAACTTGCAGCACCTTGTGACTTGGCAGGGATTGCCAGAACCACAGCGCTTTGTGCATATGCTGAACTCTGCCTTGACTTACCTAATATGCTACTCTGAAATCAAACCATTGGGATTTTTCTTAGCACAAAAGACAGCCTACAGCTTCACAACAACATGACCAGCATAACCAGCACTCCAGGTCTTTTTTTTTTTTTTGTGCTAAGTTCATATTGACACAGCTATAAGGAAGCAGAAAAACAAAGATGGGCATACAACAGTGCATGAAAGCGCAAACACCAGGGTAAGAGAAACTGGAATGTACATCCAGAGACAAGGTCGGGAGTTATATGTGTCAAATTCTCCCGAGAACGGGTTTCAAAGAGTGACAACAGTTGTAGATAACAAACACAGAATATTTTAACTAATACATCCACCTGTATGAACTTTTTATTCACATTCTAATACTTAAAAAGTTAGGCTTTTATAAAGAGATGAATTTCATTTTTATCTAGTTTCAGCACTCCTTTCAAATTGGATTAACCTCATGGAGGTATTAACAGAAAATGGATAAATGTGTACTCTGCATCTCTTATAACTGCACACACAAGTTTGGGTTTTGTGTATGGCTTTAAGTAAGTGGCAATGGATTACATTAATGGCAACCTACAGAAGTGAGAAGTGAGGTAAGAACGCTGGAGGGCTCAACTTCAGGAGCTTCCAACCTTTATTCTGACTTCACTTTCTCATCTTATGACAGCTCCTGTATCTAAGAGATTTGAAGTGGCCGTACCAATCTTACCTGACCTATCTCACCTGTGGGGAGAGAAGCAAATTGCATGCTGCCTCACATAGGACTTCTGATAAGCTGTTACTTTACTTCTGTACTTCAATTATGAAATGTGGCCTAGTACAAAGTAGCTCGCAACCTACACTTCTTCAGTTGCAGACATTTTTACTGATACCCAACACATTCCAGGTCAATGAACCTAAAGGCTTAGTGAACTGATCATGTTTGGAAACTTATTTCACTTCTCCCAAATGTGCTTGTAACAGTGGTGGATTTTCTAGAGTACCTAGAAAGCGTGTATCAATTTTCCTGGAATTATTTCTAAGAAGAAAATGAGGAAGCTCCAAAATACTGAAATATCCCACTCTTGAGTGCTTTATTAGAAAGATTGTTTGATTAAATCCTTCTTGATCCAATTACTGTATGAGGACAGCAAGAAGCAGCACATTTAATCATGAAGAAAACATGAATGGAAAATAATACAGGTTATTGAACAGGAACAAAGTTAGTGACAAAAAAACGTTAAAAGCAGAAGATAAAAAGTTTCAAGTTCAGCCTAATGAAGGCCAACACAGAATTTATTCTACAGCATATTGGAAACAATAGGATTCCTCTGCTGTTCACATATGTTAATAGAGCTCAAAAACATTATACAGAAGAGTCAGAAGTGTCCAGAAAATAGCATTACTCTGTTGGAAACCAGGCCGTACAGTTTCAGGCAGTAGAGAAGTACTGACAGAACTAGCAGAGGAGGTCTCTGGCCCACTGATGTTCATTTTTAGTAAATCCTTGAACACAGCAGAGATTCACTTAGACTAAAAGAGAATTCTGTTATTACCAATATTTGCAAGGCACAAATCAAATCACCTGGATCACTTCAGTTGGTTAGCTGAAACCCAGAAAACCACACACCCCAGCTCTGATAAACTGATAAGGATCCAGCTGATAATTGGCACAGGAACGTGGCCAGTTCCACATCAATGTGATTTTGTGAAGTGGAGATACCGTTCTGTTTTTTTTTTTCCTCTAATAAAAGTAACTTTACAGCTTTACTGGGCTTTTCTAGCACTGGGTTCACTACCACATGACAGATTTAAAAAACAAAACAAAAAAACCAACCAACCAACCAAAAAAAAAACAAACAGAAGAGTATATAATAGCATGAATTTGAAAGCTTAGGAGATGGGTCAAAAACAAACAAACAACAGAACACCATTACCAAAGGCAATTGCTACTCAGTGACACTTTTCATGTTTGGTTAATGATATTCAAAAGTGTTTCTTCTGGGACTCGTAAAGATCCGGCTCTGTTAGATGTTACATCAGTGACCAGGAAGTGAAAAATCCAATCCTGTTGATGAAATCTGCAGATGACACGTGGCTAGGAAGAGGAACCCTCAGAGGAACAAGCAGGGACCCAGCAGAGCTGCCAGCCAGCAGCACAGCAGGGAGCTGGCTGCTTTCTGCCCCTGCACCAAGGGCTGCAGCTTCGCCTCTGTCCACTTCTGCCCTGCAGCAGTAACGCACTGCTGCCAAGACATTTTGGTGCCACAAGCTGGAGGTCCAGGATGGCAGAAAGCAAATGGGATGCAATATAAAAACAAGCAGCCCGAGGTATTTCAGTACCAGTTACTCATTTTCATGTTTAATGAGTGAAGAAGGTCAGCTAGGCAGGAAGAAGAGTCAAACTACACGCCAGCTGCACAGTACCGTGCCGTAAAACATACGCTGCTCCACTGTTTATAAGACGCACATTTGGGGCTGGATTTATGTACATTAAACATGCACTTTGAGTGTTATCAGACAAGTGCCTGCTCCATAATTAAGGCTGTGTTATTAGCAGCAGAAAGGACCAGGAGCTTCCCCATTGCAGGGAGGTTAATGCCTCTCTGGCCTGAAAGGATTTCACATACAGGTGTTTCACGCTGTCGCTGTGGAAGCTGTGCCCGTTTTCCTAATTATGCTGGAATTTTAAAGTTTAAAACACCGGAAACAAGGCATTTTATTTTAAATGTGCTTAGTTTTAGCATCCAAATGTGTCAATCAAGTCTTGATGAGAAAAAAAGTTGCTAGCCAACTAATGTTTGTTAGTCACACTGTCAAATCTGAAGTAAGAGTTACCAAGCAAACCACAGGCTGACACTACTGCCCATTTCATCAGCTTCACACGAGCAGTTTCTTTACCTATTTCAAATCCTGATGAGCTTCAGTGGAAGAAGATAACATTGGAGAGCTGACGCCCTAAAGCATAATAGGTTGTATGTATTATTTTATAAATAAAAATTCAGATGATATTCGTTGTCTTTATTACTTCACATAAACAAGCCTCATTTGACTTTTTGGGAGACTGAAGATTTGTACTGGTAGAAGAAACTGCATCAAAGATATAGAAACAACAAGGGTGACAGGTTATGAGTGAAACACACGAAAGTTTAAAAAATCTTCAGATTTTTAAAGGGAACATAGCTGAGTGCTGCTATCATAGAGGACAAGGGACTTGAACGATGAAGAGAAGGGAAAGACAAAAATGATTAGATGTTTCTTTTTTTTCTTCTGGGATTACCTGATTATAACAAACTGTTATTGTATTTCTTATTATATATATATATATAAGAAAAATTATGCTTCTCCAAAGAAAAAGCGAGAGGATTAGGGCAGAATCTGACCCTGCCCTATGGAGGAGCAGGGGCAGAGATGAGAGCTCCTAGAGAGCTCCTGAAAGCTGGATCTCTGCTTCTTTTGGGAAGGGAAAAGAGAAAGGAAGGATAATGGGAAAGGCACAGATGAGGATTAAATCTGCTGGAAAGAGCCAGTCCTAGTAACAGTGACCACCCAAACTCTTTTTCTTCTTTTGGCAGCAGCAACAGCAGCAAGCTGGGGATAATACCACCCACAGAAATGTGGTTCTCATGTGCTGGCAGCTCCTCCTAACTGTGAGACCCCACAGGAGACGACAGAATTACAAACTCACAGACAAACGGAGATTGGAAGGGCTTTCCACTGGGCACGTGGTCCAGCCTCCTGCTTAGGCAGGACTAGCTTGAATTATTGAAAGCTTCAGTCATTGAAAGCTTCTAGCATGAGCTCAATTATTGAGCCTCTAAGGGTGGAGATGCTGGGGGCTCCCCCAGCAGAATTGCTTTCCCTTATATTAAACCAGAATTTGCTTTGCTGCCAATCATGACCATTCCTCTTGCATTTTCATTGTGAATCTCTGAGAAGAGTCTGTAGCCCCCTGCCGAACTCGCTCCGGTTGGGAATATCCCTTTCTGTCAGCAGCTCTCGATGGGTTTCAGTACTTGAGATGCACCCTTGTGGTTCTGCCACCTGAAAACCAAGTTTCTGCCAGCTGAAAATGAAGGCTCGTCCTCTGTTAGTGGCTAGGCCTGAAGATGTTAAACAGCACCAACCCTCAGCATTGAGCCCACTGGCAACCCCAAAACCAACTTTTAGCCAGGTGCCAGTGGTCCGGCCACAGACCCCTGCACCCTGGGCATTGACCCTCAGCTCTCCACCCGCTGTGCCATGAACCTGTCCCCTCTCACCTCCTCAGTTTGCCTCCACCGCCTCTATGGGAAACAGAGAAATCATTGTGGCAGGGTCTGCTGGTGTCTAACCACAAAGGATTTCTGTAAAATGCCTGATAATCCCCCTAAACAGAGGGGCAAGGCAGGCAGGCAAATGAGAATACAACGAAGCTTTCCAGAAGAATGTCCTTCAACCCTGGATTAAGAGGATTATACCACTTAGCACAGCACATTTGTAACTCCTCGGATCCAAGTTTTCTGCAGATAAGTTGAGAATTTAAATTCCCTAGAGGAAAGCTACTCGGTTCTTGCACAAAGTAACACAGCAGTCAACTTACATGCTTCTTTGCACTTCTGTGCAATGTAGCCTCGGAATAACATAAAGAAATGTTCCCTCAAGGACATAGCAAACTAAAGGAAGGTTATCCTGATCCCACACTTACTGACACTATTTGTCTGGTTCTGTGTGCTTCTTTCTCGCTATAGCCAGCTGCCCCTCCTCGAGACCATATCATGATGGTTAACAGTGCAAAATCCTTTTGCACAGGTGCAAGTGATTACCTAAGATGCAAACCGGCAGAGAAGCAAGACTACAGAGCAAATACCCCAGGTGCCATGGTCATGCTGCAACAGGACTAGGTTTATGAAAAGATACCTTACAGGACTGCTGTCATGCAGTGTTGCTTTGGGGCACATCTAACAAAACTTTATCTCAGATCACCTACCTTTATGGCATCCTCTATTTTAAATTATTTTTCATTATTCCCCCAAAACACTGAAATTGAATTAATACCAGCCGGAGTTAATTGCCATTGAAACACACAGCAAATACCTGCTGGTACTGTACGAGGTTTCTTACAGAGAGCAAGTACTCCCACTAACTTGTCTGGTATTGCATGAAAGCAACACTAAAAGCACTGCTACATGTTCCACCGAAATGCTCCCTTTTTCCATTTGGAAATACGACTGGAATCATATTTTAACTTTTCTCTGCAGCCAGAAAAGCATACTAGAAACACCTTGAAAAATAGCCAAGCCTTGATTTTGCAAACAAACAGATGAATTCCCAGGTACAAAAACACCCATGATGGTAACAAACTCTCAGAATAAAGGAAAACTCTGCAAATTCGTTCTGCAGAACCTTGCTTTACGGACAGCACATACTTTGGTGCAGACTGGTAAAGCGACCAGGATAGAGTCAGTAGGATTTGCCCCAACATATCCCCACTTGTCCCATGATTAAACGTAGCAACAGAGAACCGAAAGAAACTTTCTGAGTCATGCCATAGTAGCACAGGCTCCCACGCATCCTTTAATCCTATCACCATTTTGTTGAGCTTCATCTTAAACCTACTTAGGTTGACTGCACCACTGTTAGCATATCTTAAACATTTCAAAAACAATTTTAAAGACCGAATATTTCCTATGTAAATCCGGAAAAAAAAAAAACAACCACCTTCACTTAGTAACTGGCAGCATAATGCACTGAAATATGTTAATGCTCCTTAATTCAGGGGAGCAACAGAGCTGCTATGAACACACACTTGCAGGAAAGTCAACCACTCATATCTTATCAAAAACATTAATAATGATACTTTTTCCTCTCGTAATATTTGTTTGCTAGGAGGTAAGCAGTTACTTCACTGAGAAATCACTAAAATAAAAAAGTTATTTCATCGCCTCTTCAGCAGGGCAAGCACCTGGAGGAGCTGTTACGTGGTGCTCCTGACCCAGGGCAATCCACGCACCCCGAGCCAGGTCCATAAGGCAGCATCCTTTGTTTCTTCTCTGAAGCCATAGAGCACAGAGGCCACCACTGAAGCCATCTAAGCAGCACTTTTCAAAGGTCTAAATTATCGGGTAAGCCACCCATGACGTGCTTCCTTACCGCACGGATTCTTATCTAACCAACTAGGGTTAGCCCCAGAGCACAGCAGCATGCCAGCTCACCCGGGAGACCCCAGCACAGCAGGCAGCCCCTGGTACACTGGCTAAGATAAAAGCTATATGGAGCCTGGTCTCTAACCAAGGCACGTGGAAGTACACAGCTTGTCTGGATTGCCATGCTGATTAGCTACATACTGATAGCCAGCTGCTCCAGCACACCTCACGTCCGGGTGAGACAGCGAAGGGCATCCCAACCAAAGGGACCGGGCAAACCCTCATTCAGGTGTGAGGGTCTGGGGGAGATGCAGAAGATGAATTTGTGCACAGGCAGAAAAACCCAAGCAGGAAATACACGTAGGAAGGTTTTACACAGTGTGGCAAGAAAGCCAAATTATTCTCTTCTGAGAGCACCTCCTTTGTTGCAGTTTAACAAACCACCTCAGGTAGCTTTAGGATGTGCTTAGTGCGTGGATACATTCACAGACCAAAATCTGCAAACACAAATGCTTAATTGGATTGCTAAATAATTAGCCTGATTTGTATTCACAGTGAAATTTGAACAGTATCTGCTTTCAAGCTAGGCTCCACATCTAGACATTCATATATTTTCAAAGTCTTCTTTCAACTCATTCTGGGTTGATTGACTCACACAGGGGCTCAGCTGTACGATTTGAGACCAAAGATGAATTTTGGCACCAAATTTCAGAGTTCAAACCAGCGACTTCAGTGCAGCTCCCTAGAAGAGCTGGGATCTCCATGGGGGCAGCAGATGCTCACACTGCATGTAACTTACACAAATATGCTACTTATCAAAAAAGCAAGAGACAATTTGACTAAGAAGTTCCTACAGGTACTTAAGTTGATTTCAGAAGATCATAGAAAAGTGTTAAATCATCCTCAGAGACTCAGTGACTGAGGGTGACCTATATCACTGATCCCAGGCCTGAATCTTTAACTGACATGTTCAGACACAGGAAGAGCTTACAGCATTTAGTGCCAATTCCACTGTTGGAAGAGTTCAGTTTATTTCAGTAGGATTTCCAAAATATTACTTCAATTATTTTGCTACTAAGCAGGTTGTCCTCTTCTAAACTTAGCAACCCAGAAAGTTATTATTTTAATAATCTTATCTCCACTGAAATAAAGGGTTAATTTTAATTTTGTTGATAAAAGTAAATTGCTGAAAAGGTAATAAAAGAGAAAAAATAGATAAATAATACATAGTTTTCAGCAGAAGAACTGAACCACTGTAAAGAGTATAACCTTAAGCACTACTGACAAAGGAGCAAGAGGAACACCTACCACAGATTTGGGTTTGCTGACTGCCACCAGATTGGCTAGAAAGTCTTCATCACACAGCTGGCTAAAAACATGGGCATCGTAAGCCACCATTATGGAGATCTCTTCCATCATTTTGCCGGCAAGCTGCCGTTAGCAGCGAGAGCAGGTTCACGATCCGAGCCTGAACCTTGGCTCAGTTCTTTGTCAGTTGTTCACACCCACCTGAAGAAGCTAACGAGGAAGGAGTGTCACAAGAGAAAATATGACCTAGCAAACCAGCTCTCACACAGGCTTCCCTCTCGAGGGTGCCTTTTATTATTACAGGAAGCACATATGAAACACCTGCTCATATTCTCAACAGCCCACTTGCAAAAACATCTCCTGAAGTTTGAAAAAATCCCAGCAAGTAGTTTAAGTTCCAGTATTAGGCTGCAGGTGAAAAAGCAGTAGCCAAACCAGATCAGAATTAATCAAGAAATGATCCACCAGCACTTGGCAGCAGAACTGGAATCCCTTCTGTTGTTCTCAAACTTGGTAGTGATAGTTTTTTCTTTATATCTAGCTTTCCTCCAGAGAAAGCTGATATTCTTGTTCAGCAGAGGTTTGCTTCCCAGGGAGTTAGTTCTTTTGGCTTGTTTGTAAGTTCACAGAGAACAGTGTTATGATGATTTCTTTCAAACGTTCCCTGGAGATTTCCATGAGTTTCTAAATCTCTCCTTTGAAACTCTTAAGAAACATTCACCTTCTCTTGTAGGCAGAGCTGAACTGTGTTTTGTGCCACTTGGTTCCTTGCTTTTCGCAGGAAGATGACGGTCTCAAGTCACAACCCCCCCACAAAAGAGTCCTTCAGTTTCCATTCATAACACAGTAAAACAGTCGTGCAAAGCGCAAATGAAATGCGTAAAATCTTCCTTGAATCAGCTTGAACCTCCACAATTGAAATAAAATCAATTTATCCAATTGAAAATGTTCACAGCAGAAGGTTTTTAACCTGAATCCAGGACTGCTTTGCTTTCAGTTAAGCAATATGCTATCTTGTCTCAGAGCCCTAAGCAGCAAAGTTGTCTTTCAAATTACTTCTGACTTGCCAGTTCACTTATCATAACATCTGACAGAGAGAAAAAGCTAGTGTGAGGAAAAAAATGTGGAAAAAAAATTAAAAATCAATATTCTCAAAGCTATAAATGAAAATCTAGAAAATAATAAATAGTTTGGAAAACAAAACAAACACACATCCCCAGCAGAAACTCTTCTCAGGATACTTTGGCAAGGTAAAACTTCTAACTAAGCCAGCACTTTTGCTTAGATTCCTCTGCTACATTCTCCTCTCTGGAAGCCTTTTGTTCTTCCTGGAAAAAAATATATATATAAAAAATTGTACCTGCTCGAGAAGCATAAATCACTTCAGATGTGCATTTGTCCCAAAATAGAGTATGTGCTGGGTGCTGCAAACCTGGTAGAAGTATCCAGTTCAACTTGCCAGTAGCAGATGTTTAAGCTCTTGCTTTCCAGAGCTAGCAGGGCAAGACGCACCTCACTGCTCTCTTTTTCCCGTGCTCTTGAAGTATCCTTGTCAAAGATTACATGGATGTCTAAGTAGAACCAGGTGCTATTTGCATTTGAATAGGAAATTTGAGCAACAGCTGTAGCATTCAGGATTAAAAACTCAACATGTATTTCACTTAAATAGGGGGAGAAATTACATGTTATTGCTAGGAAACAGAGAGAATTCTAATAGGCTTATAGCAAACAAAAATGCAGTACTTGAGGTTAAATCCTGGAGTCTAAAGCAGCTTCTGATCATGCTTAACCCTTGCAGGACGAAGAAAGGTATTTTTTCCTTGAAATGCCTCTATATTTTTTTTTTAAATCTTTATCCTTCTTCAAAGGCTTACAGAGTTTTTCCAATTATTTCCCGCAGCAGGGACACTTCAGATTCAGATCCTGAAGCAACATCCAGCTCAGAGGTTTGCTCTTTGTGTCACCTATAAAAAAAAATCATACCTGATATGCTAAAATCTGCTCATGTTTTCAGAAGTACTTTAAATGACCGCTTCCTCTTTGGCTTCATCACCTTGTGTGGTGTTTTGTTTTTTTTTTCTGTTTTTGTAGGAGAAGTTAAAAGCGTAATGCTCCAAGGCGCTGCTCCTCGGCTCGCCCAGGCAGGAGCACGGGTGCCTACGCGGCGCACTGACAAAGGCACCTGTTGTGAGAGGTAAAGAAAATAACTTCCCACAGTGCCCCCGCCTCGCTGGCAATCGCTCAGAGGCTCTGAGCACGGCCTGAGATTACATTTGAATAGTCATGTATGCACAGGGGAGAGAGCGCGCAGTGTAACAACAAACACTGCCATGTTAATGAGGGACCAATTTAATTCTGCAATAAGGGCAGGAGGTGGGGAATGCAAATTATCAGACGTGCTCGGCAGCTGCAGCTACTCGGATCCCTCTGCTGATTTAGAGAACAGGCATTTTTATTTGTAAGGAATTAAGAGCCTGAATCTCTATTTCCTTTTTTCACCTTCAACAGAAGGGGTTTGATGACTTAACAGAGCTCGATCTACAGGCTTCTAATGTACCATTGCCTGAGTAATTCTCACATATCTCCTTAACAGAGGGCTGACAATTTTGGCATGTTCTAACTAGCAATCACGGGAACTAACAACTGATTTTGGATGTTGGCTAATGCGTATCTTCACTTTAAAAAGGATGTTTTTCAGCTGTTATTTCAAGCTAGGATGGCTGAGCTGCCTCCAGATCTCTGTGAACCTGCAGTCTGCATTCACATTAACAGTCTGTGCTGCATTCAACATGAAACAGAGCACAAAATTTTAATAAGTATTTCAATACGGTTAGACTAAAACTTGTGGGCTAAACTGGTGGAAGCAGCAAACACTGGAAAGGAAAAGGCAGCAAGCATGGAGATACCCGTGACTACCTCCCCAGGCCACACCACGCATTCTTGCCGGAATTTCAATACAGTCACCCCCCCCCCAATATTTCGGACTACTGAACTGATGAATAATCTGTCAAAAAAACTACAAAAACCACATAGTGCAGCTTTGAATCAAATAGCACTTCTCTGTGTAACACCAGCTCTACCTTGCAGCTGCCTTCCCCAAGGAGCAGGAGCAGTCCCTCACGCAACGTATTTTGAAAGCATACCTCCAAAGCAGCAGTTTTTGGAGAAACGGTTCACCCGAGCAGTCAAGATGACAGAGGAGAGCTCGCAGAAGGACAGGTGAGCTGCAGATAACCTTTAACTAATTAAGGTAAGTAGCCCTAATTACATTTGTTGGGATTTCTGTGCTGGTGGATAACAGAGGTGAATGGAAAATTCCTGAATTGAGCAAACCAGCTAGCTTAGCAAAGCAAAACCTGCTCACTCCCAAGATAAATTCACTCTCACTCCACCCCCAGGAATGTCTTACTGCTAGCTGACAGGGACGGGATCTTCTGATAGACGGGAAAGCGTTACTTAGGTGAGGTATGTGCCGTTTCTGGCTAAGCACTCATTACTGCCGCTGTGCTTCTGAAATGTCACTTGCTGCCATTTGCTTTTCTTGTATTAATGACGCTGGGAAGTTTACAGCAGCCTTCAGATAAGGAAACATAACACTCCTTTCATAGCACTTGAAATGGCATTCGGCAGCATTCAGGGTAAGCTTACAGGGTGTTTTTTTCACCCAAATGAGAATGAATAATGATAGTATCAAGCTCTCTCGGTACCTCCCTTACCCAGCAGTGACCAGTATCAACTGTTTCCAACACAACCGGCAGTGAAAAAGACTTCATACAGAGTCAAACACTGTGAATCCCAAAATGAAGCCACCTTCTCTCCTCACCCAAGGAGGGCCAGCTGACCATCGGAGCACAGCGAACACCCCAACTTTTCAGCATGCATGGAAGTTACCCGCGGTCCCACCTGAAGCCCCCTTGTCGCAGCTGATCAAGCACAGGTCGTGTTGCTGCCCCCAACAAGTCTCTGCTGTGCCCATCTAGCAGCCAGATGAAATCTCTGTGTTGGGACACAAGGTGGGGAGCAGCTGCCTGCCCTTCACAAAGGTGGCAATCCCCCGGATTAAGCAGCAAATCCTCTACTATTGTGCTGTGTAGCCCTCAGCAATGCTACAATGTTATTCATAACTCTGTTCCGGTTTTAGACATCAGGAATATCTCTAGGGGTGCTTTTGGATTCAAAGTGAGCTCTGAATACTAAGCCATTGCTCACGGAGAATGCTCTATGCCAGTTGATAAAAGCAGCCAGCAGGTTCAGGCTGATCAGGCTGGTTCAGCAATCGCATCTCCAAGTTTTATTTTTATTATTTAAAATGTCAAATAGCATGGCCTATTTTTTTTCCCAAGTAAGTGGGTGTGTGCACCTGTGTTTCTCCTAAAATAATCCTCCCAACGTGTGGAAAAATCTGGGCTCGACGTGCTTTAGCACATGTACTTCCACGGGTAAACCCGCAGCATCCGCAGCCATGCCACATTCTTAGGATACGAGAGCGGGTAGAACTGTAACCTCATTTTCACAGCTGAAAGCTGGCTGGAAGGAGTGAATATCCTCCCTCCAGCGGTGGCAGAGGTCAGCGGGGCTGCAATTGCTGAGGCAGGGGCTTTTCCACCCAGCCGGTGATGCTGCCGCGCTCTCCCCCTCCGTGTAAACATGTGGCCTGCTGCACACGTAGGAAAAGGGGCAAGGCCTTTGGTTCTTCAGTTATGTTGCCAGCTCTGCCTTTTGCATTATCAACTGGGAGCACAGATAATAAAAGATGCTGGTACCATCTCCCTCGTCTGCTTCAGTTGTACAGGAAAGCAAACTCACTGTAAAAGAGGCAGGGACCTTTACAAAATTAGGATTGAAGTGAACGTAGCAGAAAACGCTCGGGTACCCTCCTTCCAGCCTTTCCCAGTCACCTGTGTGCCCAACTAAGTGCTCATCCTGCACCCTCCATATCTGCCACGTAGGAATTGCCTTCCCCGCAGCGCCTAACTTATCCTCAAGGCTTGGGAAAAAAGTCCTCAAACCATCAGCCTCACCACCAAAATCACAACAGGCAGAACAAGCCAGCTGACAGCCCCACAAGCTTCTGAAGGTCACTCCCTGTATTTTTGAAAGTATATTCTCAATTAATTCTGCTCTGTGTATTGGCTCCGTTTCTCAGAGCCTGTTCTTAATGCCTGCAATTTTAAAGGGCTTGTGTCAAGTCTGCATTTCAAGTTTGACATTTACATGAAACTACAGCTTGAACTACAGCTAAACAAGGGTGTGAAGCTGGCTAAAACAAACCCACCCATCTGATTTCTAAAAATTGTATGAACTTGAAAAAGATTAAAAAGCAGCATAACTGGATGCTAGACTACAGGTACATACTCGCTATCAGTCAGCTCAGTCCATGACAGAATATTCTGCAGCCTTTTAAATTAACTTACGACTCTCTTTTTAATTTTAGTTAAATTCACATTTTTAATTTCTGTTTCCATATTTCTTTTCCATGCTGCCACTGTCACTTTTTAAGGGCACCAGCAGTGATTTCCTCTCTTCAGCTAAGTTCTCCTCAGATGCCAGCTGTCTGGCAAAACTACCTCTCTTCCTGAACTTCTTTCTCATCTGCCAAAAGCTTGTATGGGAGTTGGGGTGACTTTTGGCTTGTGTTTTTCAGAGGCAAAGCCAGCACAGGGCTCTCACCTGGCCTAATTCCTGCCGTGGTTTATTGTGTGGCCCTACAAAGAGCTGCGGTGTCACGGGAGGTGAACGCAGCAGGGCGCAGCACATGCAGTGCACCAGACATCCCTGAGCAGCTTTTGCTACCAAGTAAAAGTCACGCTGAAGCTTACTGTAAGCTTTCTGGAAGTCTTTGGCTTTTGAGAAAATGGATTTTACAGCACAGCCAGGGCATGCATCGAATGTAGAACCCAATACAACGTAGTGAGGCTTACAATAGATGAGCATTACTCTTTCCTAGCCATCCATTTATATTAGGAAAATAGGTGATTTTTTTTTTTCTGCTTGCAGAGGCAAGAGATGCTCCTAATGAGCTTCACGACACACAAACAGCCACTCTGATCCTAAGGCACTCCCAGTGGGGTCACACTGGTTTGCATCACAGATTTCCACACAGAAACCATTCAGAAGACAGAAATTCCTAACCTGACTTAGGGCATAATTTCCCCCGAGGCAGCACACTTCTGCCACTTGTTTTGTGTTTTGCCCCGTCTCTTTGCGGAATTATTTTTTACCTCCTCCCAGCTCAGTGGCAGTGGGCACCCACAACATACACAGGGAGGGAAGCTAGAGCAGGGCAGGAGTAGGGGAAGTCCCAGGGAACCTCAGATGTGCTCCAGGCCATGGCCAGCATCTCCTGAATCTGTGCCCTTGGGGCCAAATAAATGCAAACAGGTCCCTCCAGCTGCCGAAGGGACAAAGATAAATAATCTGATAAACGTCTCTTGTACATCTTCTCTGGGGCTATTAATCCAAGAAATGAACAATGGTTTGTATGACATTATGACCAGGCAAATGCCATTAAGAACTAAATTCTGTAATAAAGTGATCCCACACAGGAAATTTTATGTTAAAATTGTTGAATTTATTGCTACAACTAGTATTTAAAAGAAAAAAAAATGGGATCAAGTATTGTTCAAGAAAATTAGCATAAGAGTTGTAGTAGGAGTGCTTTGCACTTAACATTACTTACTGGCTTTCTGGACATATTTCGTATTTCAGTTCTGGGATTTCACCCAAACAGCAGGCAGGCTAATGCAAGCAGAGCCAATTTCATCAAGCAAAAAAAATCATCTGGATAAAAGAACCAGTTTTTCATACAGGCAATAATCATACAATAAGTATAGATTTGTACTGCTATCCTCATCCATGGTCAACTGGCTTTTTATTTCAAGTAAATGATCGACATTAATTAATGTCTCGTAGCACATTGAGAAGTGGTGTTCGTCACACGAAGAGACTCAAGGCTGAACCCCACTCCTGACTTTCTTTCTCCAGGTAGATACATACCCACAAATTTATCTTTACCTCCCTAAACAGGGATTAACAGTCATTATCTACCTCCTGGTGGTAGATTAATAATGGCAAAATCCAGGAAAAGTGCAAAACTATAGGTTATACTATCACTATTCTTGTTATTCTTGTTAGTAATTTGTCTGTCAAGTTTTCTCCAGAGTGCCCTGCCTGGTGTGCCCTGTATTACACAGTGATTTAGTATATTTAGTTACTGTAACTTTGCACCTGCCCTTTAGCCTGGGACAAGAAAAAACGAGAACGAACAAAAGACTGAGGAGCCAGGCACTATGAAAAATTCCTGTAGTCCAAATAATAAGAATAATAATAAAAGCAGGACTACAGTGCACCCTCCATCCATCACAACACGAGCTGGCTGGCACAAAACCACTGTAGCCCATCCTGCTCTGCAGTGGTTAGGCAGGGGCTGTGCTGGTACCTCTGTCTGAAGCCCCACATAAAACCCCTTTCTGGCGAAGCTCCAGAAAGGTTTGTGGCCATCTTCTACCGGGAGCCCCGATGAAAGCTGAATGGGAAAGGTGAGACATTTTGATGTGTACCTAACACAATAGTAATGGTATGTCCCCCAAACAAAAAATAAATCAGGACTATGATTGCTTAGAAGATGAGATAAAGAAATTATGTGGATGAGCAGGATATGGCACATGGTGTCAACCACACTGGATTAAACCAGACAGACTAGTCCGAGTATCTTGGTGGTTGAGGTTTAGAAGTCAGACAGCTTGACTGTGAGAGGCAGTCTAGACTGAGGAATGCTTGTAGACTCTGAAATGGGATCATTTCATGCATTATACATTAAAAGTATAAACTACTGCTGCTTTCCAGGAGAGCAGTGTGTCCCACTATGATGGAGTTAAAGATGAAAATATTAGCTTGGAGGTCAAAGGATGAAATGTAGCCAAAAAAGGTCCAGAAAACCATACTTGCTAGTACATATTCATACTGAAGGTGAGTAAGAGGGGTCAGATATAGAAAGCATTTGACATGAGATCTGTTTGCTGGGAAAGAAGTCTCAGTGGTCCTCCAGAGGAGAAGATGGAGGGATTTGTACAGGTCACATCCAGAGGAGGGAAGCAGCTCTGGACTGTGCAAACTGATCAGCCATAGAAGATACCTGCACCATCCACTAATCTAAGCCTGGCATTATCCTTTGCTGCTAAATCCTTATTCATCATCACTTAGTACAGTGAAAGGGAAATTCTGTTCTCAGAAGATGATTTGGGAGACAAACTATTTCAGTGCTTAACTGTGCTGATCTAGTCTCCTACTGTGAAAATCTGCATCTGTGTTTAATGCCTCAAAATACCACAATGGGAAAAGCTTCTGTATTTATATATGATTTAAAGATTAACTTGTCTCAATTTGACTGTTAATAAGCTTATTCGAAGAGCTCAAATGGTATGTGTGGAGGGGGGAGAGAAGGCAGATTCTTACACACTTTACTGGAACAGCATGATAATGAGGTATTTCAGCCAGCAGACAACCTGAAATATTTCAACACACCCTTCTTCCCTCCTCATTTGTCTTATTCCAAGTTTATTTTTTATTTAAACTTTGAACTACAGCTCTGGTATTATTGCTATTATTATACCTCCACGACTAAAAGAAATGAGACGCTCCCTTAAAAAAATAAAGACAAGAATTGGTCCAGCTTAGCACAGATGTCTGCAGGGCAAGGGAACATTTTCTCCTTGTACCCCTGTGTGAAGGCTGCACACAACGTACTGCTCAAGCTGATGTTGGCATTTCTGCCATGAGCGCGAGGGCTGCGCTCTCTTGGAAGCTTGCTCTGTTGCTGTTGACTCCCCTCAATGTTCAAAAAAAAAGAGCTATATTTAGAGAGAAAATTGAACCACAGCTTTTAACCTGTTCTTGATTTTCAACGTGCCTGGTATAGAGGGGAGGTGTTTAAGCGTAATTCCTTCTGCAAGGAATGCAAGGGAAGTACATGGAGTACATGAGAGGTAATTCCTGCTTGATTTGAAGGAAAAAACCCAAACCAACACAACAGCACAAAAACAAAGGTTGCAATAAAATTTAGGATGAGTTGCAAAAATAAGTTTTAAAAAAAGAGGTTTCTACTATAAATTTCCATAATGATTTTCTAAATTACACTTTTTATATGATCAGCATCATTGTTTTCACTGTCTGTCAAAGTCAATCCCTAAGACAAACAGAAAAAGCCTAAAAAATGGGAAAGTTGGGCATATAGCCGTGAATAACTATGAGAGATCATTCTTTGGCTTCTCTTACTTTCTGCTTCTCTCAGTTTTAATGTTGGTTATGATAAAAGGCAGCAGCTTCAGCCTGCCAACCACCAGTATTCAGAAAGGATCCCTTCCACCAGATTTCAACTCTGGGTTTACAGTTCAAATGAATAGGGGGAAAATCAGCGTCTTCATTAGTTCACTCATTTGGAAACAACAAGAAAAAGCCCTAGTGTTCCTTCTTTGGCCTACAGCAATAGTGAATCGTGCTAGTTTATCTGATAGTGTAAACATGATACTGATCTGAAAAGGAAGGAAAAAAGCTAATAAAAAATAATAAGCTAATTAATAACTAACATAAAAAGAAAAGCTATATTGCTGTCTCTACGTGGATACTATATGTAATGTAAATCCTAGTGATTTATGTAATGTTTTGAAAGGTTACAGATGTCCTAAGCTCCTCCTCTAATTATTCTGTAAAAGTAGTGATAGACTTGATCACCGTTCTTGATCACTTTCCTCAGCCCAAGGTGTTGATTTACTGGTATGTTACACTACTTTTTGCTTCTAGAGAAACACCTCACTGCAGAACTTTACAATAAGCTGGAGAACTACAGACTTAGCAACACTCCTGGCACTGGAAGAGTTGGCTGGGGACTGGCAACTGATTTAGTGGTACATAAAGTGGTCCCCTTGTGGTTATAAGGTGAGTGACGTGAATGAATTGCATAAGCAATTCTTGTGATACAGAGCATTCATTTTGTTGCATACTATTGACATTACTGAGATGGATGCTATCTCTGCTGAACCATGTTGGGATAAAAATAATAGTTTCATTATCCCCATTTAGGAATATACAATATATAGAGAAAGACAAGACAGGTCTGAGTCAAATTTTTCTTGTCTCTCACAATGGAGTAAAACAGCACCAAAAGAAAAAGCTTACTGTGAGCTAAAGATTGAGCACCTTATCTTAGGATCTCCACACTTTTGGCCATCTATCAGGAATGTATGAGCTGAGCTTCCTTTGTCAGTACTGTTTGCATTCCTGTGCCCTTCTTGAATCTTTCAGTTGCAGGATTCCAGGTTACAGGCAGCTGGCTGGGTGCAAGAACACTGACAATACTGATCCTGTAGCCTCAGAGCAGCTACATCTCCTGCAGTGTCTCTCTCAGCCAGGTATACTTCATCCTTTCTCATCACTGCAAATCACCCTGCATTTTGCCTTGACTTGAAAATTCAGGACTGAAATATAGGGGTATATATATTGGGGGGTTGGAACTAGATCATGAAGGTCCCTTCCAACCCAGGCCACTCTATGACTCTATGAAATATTAATTTGACACCCCGTGAATGTACAGAACAAAAGCCAAGTCCATCAGGTAGGGAGAGCAATGACAAGGGTAGGGATCCCCATCCACACTAGCCACTTGCCTCTTTCTGGGTATTACTCATGATTTTCCACTCCCTAAAACATCTGACTTCTTCCTATATGAAAGATCCTATTCTTTCTATCCTCATTTAATGAAATTAAGATCCATTAACTCAATCTTGCTAAAAGTACCTGAAACAAATTCTCAGGGCAGTAGAAGTTATTTTAGGGCATTTCAGATGGCTCTCAGCCTCCTCTGTTTTGCTCACAACTCAGCCTCAAGTACACCTGAGAAAAATACTTGATTGAGCCCCCAGGAAACTTCAGGGCTCTAAGTGAATAATGGCACCAAGACGTACACACTAATGCAAATAGCACAACATGATATCCCAGTGATAAACGTGTGTCATGAATGACAAAAAGGTCAAGAGTTCCTTTAGAAAATACCAGAATACAGCTAATACAAGAATGCCAAACCGCTCCCAGAAATATTTTAGTTTTCCAAACAGGTAACTGAATGCTTAAAGCAAGTACGGCCAAAATTCAATCTGGACATAAAACCTCAACTTTCTTATCTTACTTTGATGTTAAAAAAAAAATAAAAAAAAATTACACTAGGCATTGTACACAACCCCTGTTCTGCTGGAGTGCACATACAAAACAAAGCATTCATGTGCTTGTCTTTGTTCTTCTCCAGAGAGGGTCAGGTAATGGATGGATCACCAAAGCAGAAAAATGACTTTCTACCAAAAAGAAGTCTGTGATGAAAACTACAACACAGACAAAAAAGCTGTCAGTCTGTAGCAGACAAGGCAGTAAGGAGAGGACCACAAGGCAACAGCTGCCAGAGAAGCGTAGTCCAGACAATCAGCTCATTAATATCGTGTGTGCATGATGAAATGAAAAAGTAGAAAACATAAAAGGAAAAAAGGAAGAAAAAACATTTTGGTAGCTGTTTGTTCTAAATAAATCTCTACAGGATTCCTTCTCCTCTTTCTCAAGCTCTACAGCATGGAGTAAAGGTGCAAAATATTGGAGTTTGTGAGAGCATCTGAACAGATGCTCTTCAAGCCCTTACTGAAAAGCGCAGTAGTTCTGTCATCAAAGTTATCTCTGGAGTTGAACGATCACGCTGGCATGACCAATGCTACCATGACATATAAAGTTGGACTCTGTTATTCTGTTATTTCACTTAACACTTTCCTGGTTGTGAAAAGCCATGAAAACCAGTGGTGCTGACTTTTGCTTGGCAAGGAGATCCTCTGGGCGACACGGGATGCTGCACATAAACTATCTCTACCTTCCCCCAGTTTGGGAGCACGTCCAGAAAAAATGGCTTCGTTCCGCTTCTGCTCTCCTTTGTCCATCCAGGTGCAGCCACTGCAAACATGCTGCCGGTTGGTCTGTACAACAAATCCTCTAGCAGCAACCTGTTCCTCTAGCCGATACAACTGAAGGCAAACCTGTGCCCTGGCTGGTAGCCCAGCCGCACCCCACAAAAATGCAGCTCTTCCTGTGTAACTGCTTCTGCAGGAGGGCTATTCCCAGGTAAGGGATAACATCTTTTCATTCTTCACAGACCTACTTAGGCTACATGAAGCCTGCAACACAGATAAAGCTGAAATCAAAGCAGCCAGAAATAAACCAAACATAAAAATGGCTTAAAGCTGCCTCGCCTTTTTGTTTGTTTGTTTTTAATCCATCAAGAACTGTTGGGACCAAACAGATTCACACTGAGTACAGCGGTCCATGGCCAGCTACGCCTCTAAAATATACTTCCAGCCCCCTGGGGGCTGCTGCTGCAGCTTGGCAAACAGCATGAGGGTTTGCTCAGCTGCTGGCCAGGAAAAACAGCAGAAACAGGGCTGGTGCTGCTTGAGAAAAGACAGGCAGATAGGCAAGGTGCACTGCTGCGACTCGGAGGCCTTCAGCCCTGCTTCCGTGTTGTGGGAGAAATCTGTTTAGCTGAATAAGGAGGTGAAGAGCACAAATAAAGCCATAGAGTCGAGGGCCAGCTGCAGACAAGCAGAGGCCTGCGGCCTAGCCCGTACTTTGGAGGTTGCCTGGCAACAAGCGGGCTGCTGCAGGCTGAGGCTGCAGGGAATTGGCAGGTTTACCTGCAGTTTGTCTTCTGTGGGGCCGGGAAGGTGTCCCCAGAAAGGCAGGGGGAGAAGAGCAATACCTCAATGAGCTGACACAGCAGGCATCTTCTAAGGGTGCTTCCCGAGGGTGGGGGAGGCTGTAATTACAGTGGCAAAGGGGCTCTGTCCTGCCTGCATCCTGCTAAACTCCAAAGCACACCTGGCATGTTAATAATTCAGTCTTTATTCAAATGATGTCCATTCCAGTCACCTCGCGAGTTAATTACTTGTTAACAATCTTAAATCTCAAACCCAATCACATCAGACTACCCTTGCTATGTAAGTGACAGCTGACTGTACACTGCATTTTCAGAATCATCTAACACATCTCCCCATTACTTCAGCTCTGGGTTATCTCAATGCCATCTCAGCTTTCACTTAAGGAATTTGCTCCCTGTGAATCTTTCAAGTAACTGAATCTCAGCTTTACAGACCCACTTATTCTGGCCAAATAATTCTAAATCATGTTGCTTCTCCAGCCTTCTGCAACAACCCCATGTGGCCACTGAGGATCATTACATAGACAGCAGCGATTACAGAGAACAGAGTAATGAGAACAGCAAGAACAACGCTGGTAAACATTTCATGGAAATAGGAGCCTCGAATAGAGTTTTGAATGAAAGATTTCTCCAGGTCACTTACTCTGGAGCCAGATTGCAACAGCTAGATGGATTCCACTGCTAAATGCATATGAAGCTGGTCCCTCACAGCTGTGGATCCCCACTCCACCACCCATGGGACGGCGGTGCAAGAAGGCAGTCAGGTTAGGAAAGGAATGCTAAGTGGACCTTTCCCTTGCTTTTTACACATAAAAAGAACAGCGGAAACTTGTTTTACAAGCCATCATGTTTCATAGCAGTAAATTACAGATTGTAGAGTACATTGGCCATTTTCAAACTGCATAATTACGGGCATGATTTCTGGGTCCTTGGGGAGCTACACATGCTGAGGCACCTTTGGCAATGTTTTCTTTTCCTGTTTGGGGTTGGAAAGAAGGCAACTGAGGCTTCCTGATTTGGCAAACATTTAGGAGAGATGCCCTCCATTTCCTTAATGAGCCTATTAAGAGAATCTATCAAAGGTGTAAGGACGAGTCTCAGAGGAAAGAAACACGGAGAGAGAACAGATTGTCCTGAGATATTCACAGTCCATGAACACAAGAAAACAACCTATAGGCAACTATAATCAGTTGGGAACAATGTGATCACATTGCTGGAGAAGCACACTAATCTCATATACCTGGGTGCTTTTTCTTTTTGCTTGGCCAAAGAGCTATGTCTGAGCATACAGCTTCTGAACTTGAGCAAAATGAGTGACTTAAGAGAGATGTGCTTATTTCAGGTCATATGAACCAAACACTAACAAAACTCAAAAGGGAGTTCATTTTCCAACTTTCCTAAGTGAATCTTTGCCAGCATGCATTTCAGGTTTTAACCTCCCCAGAGAGTTTAAAAAAGGTTGCTATATTCATACAAATATCCTAGTTATAGGGCAAAGCAACGCACAGCAACTGGCTCACATCACTCTCTACCACACAGACTTTTATTTAAAAGATTAACTACGACCCAACACTGCTCATTTTCCACTGCTTAGCCCCAGTTTATGGGGAAGCAGTCTTCCTTGCATGGCAAACAGCTGCCTGCACTGCCTGCAGAAGCCACTTCAAGTATATGCAGGGTAGAGATTATATTAAGAGCAGAAGAGAAGGGGAAGCTGGAGGAGCAGACAGGATCAACAATGCTTAGGAGCTTGAAGGACAAGATGCATTAATACACATGCTTATTTCTCTTAAAATGTCATTCTGTCAATCGTCATGGTTTCCAGACTTTCAGAATTTAATTATGCTGTAATTACTTCCTACTTGGACAAGGCCACAAAACTAAAAGCTCGGTATCTTCTTGGACAAGGCACAAAACTAAAAGCTCAGTATCTTCCTACAGAAGTTTACTGTATGTTCTTTACACTTCTGTAGCAGCCAAGCTTCCTTTCTTTATGTCAACAAATTTGCCTTTAGAATAAAAATACCAGTTTAGGTCCATTAGTGTAGTGTAAGGCACATAAAAAGTTAAGAGCCATTATTGCTCTTATTTCCAAGAAGCATAGGCTTGTTTGTCCTCTTGTTAATCCTTAAAACTTGCTTTTTATCATAAAAGCAACACAAAGGAAACAAATACAAAACACAGACACACATAACCCTAAGGCAGGTGCTTTTTCAACACATGCCCTCCTGGATGAGTAAGGACCCATGAAATCCTTCACCTCACTGACTTGAAATCATTTTTCATTTTTTTCCTCCTCTCCCCTACCCCCAAATTCCCATGATGGTACAAGATCTTGCATAGCATTCTTATACTGCAGATCAAAGGCTGGAAACCTGTAAGGGATACAGGTAAATAGTTCACCTGTTTAAACAGGTAGTCTGTAAACATTGTTTGTGACACAGTACGTCTATCAGACATTATTCTTACTGAAATGTGGATGTTACAATAAAGAAAGCTGGAAGGAAAACAAAGAGGGACTCCTGGCCACTCCCAGCAGAGCAGGGTTCCTGATGAGTGCTGTGTGCGCTCTCAGCCCAGCACTCAATCTATAAATGTGCTGCTCGTTTCCTGCTCACTTAGGCCATTAGGGCCTCAGTCTGCTTCCGGAGGAGAAGCTGCCAGATGGAGAGAGATTGATGAGCGCAAGCAGAATGCAAGACGGATTTCTGGCTCGTCCCACAGCCACATGTCCTCCTAATTCACCTCGGAGTGAATCAGTGGTGTCTGTGATGATTCTTTTTCACTTCAGGTCAGGAGCTACTCTGCTGCCAGAGAACAAGAGGAGGAGGGTTTTTGAGGGTTACCTAATCCAGGCAGCACCTCGATCCCCAGCACACCCTCCTAGTGCCACTTCCTCCAGTCTTGCCCAGGCACCTCTTGGTTGAGTCCCAGAGTGGTCAGGATTGTCACAGCAGCAGGAGAGAAGGCTCTGGTGCATCTCAGGGCAGAACGACAAAACAGGTTGCAAAAAGAGATTCCACTGGGCTAGAGAGTCACTGCGTTGGCATGAGCCCATCATCAAAGCACCCTGCTGGGGGAGACGCAAACTGTCCCCGGCAAGATGTACTTTCTTGATCCATGTCCTTCCCCCTCAAAAAGGAACACACCCTGCTTCAAGCTGTGCTTGGAAAAGGAAAGAACAAATTATGTACACTTGAAGGAAGTTCATTACAACACACGCTTGAATTTAACCTTTTATTACAAGAGAAACAAAAGCCTAAAGTGCCTCTGAACATCCTGCTGCTATTAAAAGTGATGAGATTTATGTCCATATGGACCTATGTAAGAATGACTGTTTTCTCTTTTCTTCCTTGCAATGGGTTTGTTCGGATCTATATTCTGCAGGCATCGAACTGCAGCTCCTCACTGCAAGAAGCTCCCTTTCATTTTTACCTCACGAATAAAGAAATCACATGTACTGTTTTCAGGGCTACTTAAAATAATACAGCACCGAGAAGGTGATGATTTTTTATCTCATTTCTGACAGGTCACACAGATTGCAAAGTCATCAAAACTAACAGCCTGACAATAATTTTTTCTTGTGCCATTAACATTGGAAAAAGAGCCTCAAGTGAGGAAGGTAGCTTATCAGAAGATGCAGATGTTATTGAACACAGTATCTTGCAACCAGCTACCTCTGGGGAGAGAGGGAGCATGTCAGCGTGAGCAAGCAGGACGAAGCATTCTCGTTAGCCACTTAGGAATCAAAGCCTTGATCTGTTTCCAATTTCTTCCACAACTCTTGACTAGCTGAGATAATCGATATTCCCTACTGTGTAAGGATGAAGCATCCCATGAGGCACAATCAGGTGGCTTTCTCAGACTGCTGTAAAATTGTTCCTCAGGAGGATGGACGATAAGGTCATTGATCTTGTGCTCTAAGCTATGGGTTAACAAAAGGATTTCTGGGATTAGGAAAAAGCTGTTCAGACAATCACTTGACTCTGCTAAGAACTTTAGCTTTAGTTTTATTTTTCTCAGAGGTCAAGGCCTCCAAGCTGTATCAGCCACGTCATATTTCTGTTCATGGAAGCACACCTCTATTTCTTGTTTGGGAAAGGAGTGAAAAATATCCCCCTCCAGGGTGGTGAAATGTGCAGATGCAGCTGGGCTAAAGGTCTGTTGAAGCTGCCGGGTTTGCAGCTCTGTTGTCACAGTAACTGGGTGACTCAATGTGACATGCTGTCTTTGGGCCTGAGTCATGTACGCACACCGAGTGTACCCTACACTTCCCAATTTAAGAGAGTACGTATTATGCTGATTAATTACTCAGAGATGAGATTTTCTGTTGCTTGAATGTTTTTTGTTTGTTTTTGTTTGGTTTGTTTGTTTGTTTGTTGTCCCCCCCCAGCTTTTGACTAACTTCACTTGCAGAGTCAAATTTTGGTTAAGAATTATTGTGAAGGTAATTGTATTAAGTAAGTAAAGAAGTTGAAAGAATTATAAACAGATATGAAACCACTACGAGGACTGAATCTTCAACTGCTGCTTAAACAATTGAAGAGAAAAATCATTGATACGTTGGCAATGTTTTCCAGTGACCTGACCTACACTGATGCTTTTTAACTTTTTCCTCCCCTTTTACTTTTTGTTGTGGAGATGAGAAACTGGGGAAGTGTAAGCAAAGAGGAGTAGGAACCTGTTCCCAGCCTCCCAAGACCCCCAGGAGTTCTTCAAGTCCTCAACACACCTGCATTTACTTAAGCCCAAACACAAACAAATTAAATTATATGAACAATTGAACCCTATATTTACTACACGACTTACTCTCCACAAGAGAAACAAGCCTATAATATAGCAAAATTAAAATGAATTAACTTCAGGACACTAGAAAATCCTGAAGCAAAGCAACAAGGAAATCCTAAAAACGTGAATATTGCCTTACAAAGCACTCAGCTAAACTTCTACTCCAGTAGCTGCATATTGCTTAGATAACAATCAAGTAATCACTCACTGCATTTGACTTAGAACTGTATCAATAATGGCAAAAATAGTAGCCAGGGTTTGTAATGGGAAGTTATTAATAGGGACCTCAGTTCTAAAAGCTGCTGTCACTGCAGACCTTTGCATTTATAAAATGCATACTGCCACTTTTCTATACTTAGTTTTGTTTGTACACTTATTTTTAAAGTGCAGAACTTCATCTGCAGGTGCCTAAGAAACCAAACACCAGCAAAAAACTGCACAAAGACACTGTCCCCAGAGTCTTTTCTTTGTTTATTTGCAAAAGCTCTGGGGAAAAAAAAAAAAAAAAGAAGAACATTGTCAACCTTTGTCTTTTTTTTTTTTTTTCCTAACTTTATTTTTTATTGTTATTTTATTTTTAAAGTTTAGCTTTAGGTGTAAGTATGGCATAGTGCCTCAGAGTTCTGTTACTTCATTTAATTTCTCAGATAACAGACCAGACCCAACTGCCCTCTGCACTACGCTGAGAATGAATCATCCACTTTTTCCCCTAAGTCACCCCATGCAGTAGTAATTGACTCTGGATTACCTGAGGTTTGTGTAAGTCAAGACTCATTTCCAATAATTTAAGCTTTAAATTCTATAACATCTGTAGAAACAAAATAATCACAGTACTTCTGACAAAGATGCATATCAGAAAGGTTGATCAAATATGACACAAGGCAGCTTGAAACTTCTGCCAAGATGTAATCTCTTCCAAATGCAAATTTTCTAAGATTTCTAAGCATAGAAATAGATAATAACTCTCTTTGCTAGCAAGGAACTTCCAACAGACAACAGAGCTTTTTTCCCCACTGTTCAGAAGGGAGAATACAGAATTTATCTGTATTTACAGGAACTGAGTTTTAAAAGAATAAAGACACTATATTCTATGGGATCCTGCAGTTAAAAATAGGTTATCACAGACAAGACAAAGACTCAGGTTAGCAAAGGTTTCAGCAATTTGGCACCAGGGTCTTTTGTATATGAAGAAACAGATTTCTTCCAAGTTTCCTTGGAAGTAAGCTGTGCTGCTTACTGCTGAGGTGCTGCCTGTTTCCTCAGGTCTGACTGCCTGAATGAGCCCAAGAGAAGAAGAGATGAGTTTCCACCTCCAGGAAGGTTTCTGCCTTCTTAAGCCTGAGCAGTTTTGCTGCTGCTGAAGGAATGCTTGGCCAATACAAGCATAGGCCTCATTTCTAGAAATTTTCGAACCTGCACTTTTAACTACACCTTCCTCCACAGAACAGGAAAGCCTAGCTTTCTGTTTATCTTTCAGTCTGGTCATAAGTATCGATCCTGGGATACATTTGTTTTTCGTCTACAGCCTCTTGTGTGTCACAGAAGTGTCTAAAAGAAGAACACATCTTACTGTGAACAAGAGGTACTGCAAACCTGCTGGACTCCAACATCACAGTCTTTCTCCATATTCAGACTCAAGGCATCCCTCAGAAGAAACAGTTACAGGCAGCTCTTTCATTCGGGTGGTTTTTTTTTCTTCAAAGGATGAGAGAGTTTAGACTTTCTCATCTAAAGAACAACTAAGATGACCTTGAAGCTCACAGTGTTAACTGTGACTCTACATACTCTGCAACCACTTGTCCTTCAGACCACTGGATATAAAAAACTTTTTATACAATATCCTTACTCGTCACCATACAGGAGGTTAGTCAGGACCTAACAAAATCTCCCAGCCAACCTGCATATGGGATTCATGTGTCCTATCAAACTTGGGAAAAAATTTCGCTTTCATAGAACTGAGTTATTTTAGACAAATTGTATCAAAGATCACAGAAGACAGAAATGTCAGTGAGAGTCCATGCCACCTTTATCTATTGCTCTCTGTACTATTTTTGGCACCCCTTCACAAAGAGGGTGGAAGATTACACTTATTTTCCCCCTCCTCTCCAAAAAATCTGGAGTTTCTCCTAGAAAAAATCAACTTCAACTTAAAATTGTAGTAGTTTTGCACAATCCAAACGAGCTTTTTAGCAAATACAACATGCAATGAAATACATTTGCTAGGTTTGACATGCCTAGTCATTCTGAATTAAAGTCAGGTTAATTTAAGCTTACTCTGGAAGAAATCAATCTCTATAGACAATCTGCACCTTTGTGCTATCCATCTGACCCTATGACTGTGTCCTCCTCCCATGTGGGTAACAATGCAGGTTCAGAGAGAAATTATCACACACAGATATTCTGAGACATTACTAGAAGAAGCATGTAGGTTTTCTTGAAGAAACAGAGGAGCTATTCATACCAAGATCTGAGGAAGCAAAGGAGTTGTTATTCATGCAGATGGAAAGAGCCAGATTCAAGAAGCTTGAGCCAAAAGATCTTCTGAGCATGCTTTCCTTCTGTGGGTCTGAAAGGGGAAACATCTGTCCTCCTGGACAGCTGTGACTCCTGACAGCATGACGCTGAACAAAATGGAAGTTAAAATATATAGAATATATGCTACCTGTGGCCTGCTGGACCATGGAACAGTTTTCAAATGTCAACGCTTGGAATATATTCCAGATGTCAATACTGTACTCAACTAAACTTATACTATCTAGTGCAAATCTCTTAATGATATATACTGTCATACACTTGCTGGGAATCTGGACAATGGCTCTAACTTATACAGTACTTTAAAAACCCTTACCTTCAACACTCTTCTTGTTGATGGCATTACTCTGAGAAGTACAAGCACACATGCAGACAAATGGGTACTACAAGGACACCAACATTTGTATTCAATTTGTATTCAGTCTGGTTGCAAAGATACTTTAGATGGTTAAAATGTGATTATATGCAATTATTAATAAGAAAATCATATTCCTTCCCTGTTGATAAAAATTACCAATTGACCTGATTCAATTTACAATGCCAACTCAAAGCAAATGAAAAAAAAAAAAAAAGAGAGAGAGAAGTTTTCCTAATGCTTATACACCATGAAAATCTAACCTCACTACCAAACACAAGCATCATGTCTGCTCACTGGAAAAACAGATATGTAGAGTTCAAATAAATACTTCATAGCTGAAAGTGATTTTTAAATGCATGACTCTTCCTACATTGTTAACATTTATCAGCAAGGTGACGATAGTATTAAACATCTAAATCCACTGCACTACTGTTGCCACTTTAATATGATTTCCAGATGCCAGGCCATTGTGCTGCATTATACCACAAAGCCAAGCAGAAAGGAAGAAGCTAAAGTTGAAAACAGAGCAGGCATTAAAAAACATGACCCTCCTTACAGCAACAATAGGATCCTGCACTACGGAGATAACAGCGCAGGCATAAGTGGAATTGATCATTGGCTTTTAATAAGAAATCACATCCAGACACAGCAGGGTTTTCTATAGATCTAAACACAATTCTTTTCAGTTTAGTTTGGTGTTTTCTTGAGAAGTTGATAAATGAGCAATTTTTTTCCTGTCCTTTATATTGGAAGATGAATTAGATATATTGCTGGAAGAACCAAAGGAATAAAAACCTTGTGCAGTTTCAGAGCCTTTCCACAGTATCTCTTTTGCTTTCTGCTGCATGTGTTCTTTTACCATCTCTCACAATACCAAGGTGTTAGCTTCAAAACATCGGTTTGAATTTTCAAAACATTGAAACAGCGAAATCATTAAAGTTAATCTGTTTTAAAACTACACAAAGAACTACCCTGAAAGGAGAACTTTTGTACAGCTCCTGCTACCAACCTTTGGCTCTGCTCATGCAGTTTCCCCATGAGCCAAGACACAGCTTTTGTTGCAAGACCAGCTGTGGGGGTGCTCAGCTCTGGCAGGCAGCAGACCCCTTATCTAACATGGGGCAGCTTCTGCATTCTTCTCACAGAAGCCACCCCTATGGCCCCCCGCTACCAAAACACTGCCAAGTAAACCCACTACACACTGAAAAAGCCATTATTTTTTTCTCAAGGCCCTTTGCTTCTGAGGTGTTGAGAGCAGCAACCCCGTAGCACTGCTGGGTCTACTGAGCAGCTGCATTTCCTCCAGAGAGGGGAGACCACTACATGGCTAGGAAGTGGCTTCTCCTATAAGAACTTCTGCCAGGTCTTTCCAGCCACTCATGGTGATGACAGAGTAGAAAAGGTGACACTGCTATTCCTGGGCTACATGAAGGAAGGTGTCATTGCAGCAGCTGCCCTTCAATCACAAAATCTGTCCTGCAGGTTCTTTTACTCAGTGTTTGTAGAGCCTCTTCCATGGCTTCCCCCAACCTTCACAGGCCCCAAGAGATGGCTGCCTACAGTGATGTTCCCGGTAGCTCTCCACTTACCTGTCTGCTATGCTCAGCTGCGGGGCATCTCTCGGTCTGCAATGTAACATGGTTTGAATGCCAACTCCTCGTCTTTGAAAGACCGCAGGACAGAAATGAGCAGAACTCTCCAAGTTCACTCAAGTACTGTCAAACCGAGACATTTCCCTATGGAGAAAATCTCACAATGCCCCTTACTTTGTCCCAATCTACAGTTCAACTGACTGAAGTCAAGTGTAAGAATAGAGGTGGTAGGCTTCCTGTATTAAAGTGAAACAACATGACACTTTCCTTAGGACATACACAGATCTCTGCAAGAGAAATTGCATTAGGAGATGTAAAATGTAACTCAGACAGATTGAGCTAGTATGTCAAATGTGCTGTTGTTTTAATAAAACAGCAACATTAAGTTTAACCTTCGTTCATCTAGAATAAACACTTTCTTTCTTCATTCATTCATCACACTGAGTTTCCAGACACACAGAAAAAACTCTGAATTCCACCATCACCCCCAAGAGCATGAGCAAAAAAAGCACTGTTCATCATTCTAGGGTTACTTTTTATCACAGAGACATAATATGCAAGATGCTCTGGTCATGTAGGAAATTATCATCCTCGAGCCCATTTTTACTACTGTAAAGCTTGCTGGATGCTCTGGGAGGAATACGCCCCTCCTTCCATAAAGGCCATTGCAAAATGGAAGGTATGGTCATTAGAAGCAGAAGACCAACAGGAAACAAAGGAGGAATATCTCCCATTTATTAACTCCGAATTTAATCTTTTGTCATTTTCATCTTTTATTAAATTTTTATTAGCCCTTAAATTAGCATCTGACATCCTACTCAGAGGATTAATGTCTTTCTCCTCTGTTTGGCTGTTTCTGAGCTGGGAAATTTATGCAATGCAGGTCTCTATCTACCCTAAGAGTCTCAGCAGATACTTTCACAAATTCAGTCTCTTCCACCTGAACAAATCTTATATTCTGCAAATGATGGATATAATACATCAGCCGGGTATCAGTGGGACCCTACTCTCCAATTATGTAACACGCATATGTGGAAACTGACAGGAAGCTTCTTAGGCTATATTATTTCATAGTATGAATTACTACAGAACATTCCTAAGCCACGGAATTCTATCCAACAATCACATGCCAGGAAATACTGCCATTATTTCTAATTCCACTGACTTTGATCACAATGATTTCCTCAGTGGTAAGTTATGGAAATTCAGACCTGGTTGGTGATCACCATGGATAGTCCTTAATTGAATGAGACAGGCTCTAACGCATTTTAAATACAATTTTCAATTAATAGGATTTTTTTCTTTGTATTCGCAGAATTGTTCTCAAGGGAGAGTTTCATGCTAATTCTTTTAAATTTGTTTTTAAAATCAGATGACAAGACTACTATTTCCAGTACAGCACCTTTAAAATCTGAGGGTTAGCTCCTGAAATCATGAGTTAAACTTAAGTGTGAAACTAAGGGGAAAAAATGCCATGCCTTTTTTCTTTTGCCTTCTCTAGAACCATGACGGAGCTCATGGCAGAAAAAAAAAGCAAAAAAAGCAAAAAAAAAAGCAAAAGGTGGATAATTACTTGTTAAAGCACGCATTTTGTAGTAACTTGGAATTAAAAAAAAAAAAAAGAAAAGAAATATTGCAAAAGATATAGCACAAATATGAAGTCTGACTACACAATGACTCTGTTCTCAAGTTTTTATGCCTCAGTCATTAGTTTACAAACCTAAAACACTCCCTGGCACTTACTGTGTGATGCTTACCCTACAAACATCTGGTGTTTGGTCTACAAATACTAATACACTAGTGAGAAGCAGTGGAAGACACACAGTGCCTGACTTATACAACAGAAAATACACGTTTAATGGTTTTGTTTGTTGCCTTTTTTAACAGCACGGGTTTTGCTGCATTCAACAGTACAGCTAACTATTCTTCATGTAACCTCTGCAGTCCCTAGGACCTCTTGTAATGTAACTATCAAGACCGTAATTTCTTATTTGAGCATGTCAACTTGTGTAATTATTCGTTCCTGTTTGTAAATACAGACCATGTTATAACTAATTAAAGACTGACAGAAAAATTGAGGTTGGATGGGAACTTTGGAGATCATCTTGTCCAGCCCACCTACCCAAAGCAGGGTTAGGTAAAGCTGGCTGTTCAGGACCGGTTGTGTTTTCAGTATCTCCACAGATGGAGGCTCCACAACTCCCTTTGGACAACCTGTTACTGTGTCCGATCACCACTGAAGTTTAAAAAAAATAATCATCTGCAACTCTCTGAGGATTCTTTTTTCTCTGTCCTCCAAGTCATTAATGAAGAAGCTGAAGAATATGCCAGTATCAGCCCCTGGGGTACAACACCAGTGGCTGTCCTCCAGCAGTTCACCCTGCTAACCACAACCCATTAAACTGAGCAGTTCAGCCAGATTCCAGTCCACTTCTTCATCAGTTTGTTTGTGAGGATGTTATGGGAGACAGCATCACAAGCCTTTCTGTGCTTGAGATAAGCAACATCCTCAGCTCTCCCCTCATCCACCAAGCCAGACGTCTCGTCATGGAAGGCTATCAGCTTGGCTAAGTGTCATTTCCCATTCTTAAATCCATGTTGGTTACTCCTCATCACTTTCTTCCTCATGAGCTGATTTTCTTTACTGCCTATCAAACAGTTAATGTGCCATCTGCAGTCAGAGGTCATGCTCCCTTGATTCAGACTTGGCTCTCTAAAGACATTCTACTTGGCAAAAGTGAGAAAAATGATCCAAATAAATAAAAACTGTGAATGTGAAGTCAGTTCAACCCTTGTGTTTTAATTTAATGTGGGACATCAAGTTAACAGAGTCAAGGCACCACATAATCACTCAGTAGGGATGCGTAACAAATACTGAGAGCAGTCTGAAAGAAGTAGGAATGGCAGCATCTGCTTGCAAAAGCACCAGAAGAAACAATAGAGACAGGGCTAGGAGAAGGACAAGCACTGACACACAATGGGCAGAAGAGACAGCAGCCCAAGTGGCAGACGAGAAGCGTCCTGCCACACCTCAAGCAGAAGGCCGCACGCTGCTCAGGCCCCACGAGAGATGCCCAGCCAGCTGGAGAGGGCAGCAAAGCCACCACGCACCAGCCCTGCCACCAGGACAGGCCGCAAGCCTCCAACGCACCCGCAAGGAGGAAGCGGAGGCGAGGGGCAGCGACGTGACTGATCCAGAGGCTGAAGAAAGCAAGCTTTGAGGGAAAGGACTGTGCCGTAAGAAATGCCCCGCTCTTAAAGAGGGCAAAAAACTTGCCTAACAGTTTATTGACATTGGCCAAGAGGAACCCAAGAGACGTAGTGAGGATGTTACAGCCACTGGCCCTCCTCACCACACACGGGTGCACCTGGCCAAGCAGTAGGCCTGGTGGTGGTGAGTGCGTGGCCACCGGCGTGCATGAAATCCATGACAGAAGGAGCACAGGTGAGTGAAAACAGATGTAGTCCAAGTAACTACAACCCTCTCCTCCGATAAGATCTTGCACTGGGTTTTGTTGCATTACATTCATGTAAGTCTTCCACATTTTCTGCCACTTTTGATGAAAATGGGCACTGCATAACCCCACGTGCAGGCTGGTGACTCAGAAAGGCAGAGAGCTGCTGTAAGCAAACCTACATTCACTGAGCTAAGATGAGTCATGGCCCTACTTCAGACCACCTCAGTTCTCCATGAGAGTACCCACAAGCTACTCACTGATTACAACATCCCCCGATGTCCAGAGTTCCTCCCATTTAGATTAGTTTTCCAAACTATGCTATTAATCCTGATGACAAACTCAACTAAAAGTCTCTGAATCTCAGAACATGCCTCTCCACAGGCTTAGCTGTTCTGAGCCTAACTATCAGAACAGTTTTGCTCAGGACGGTTTTGATCCCCTGCTATTGCCTTACACTGCATGAAGGAATGCACTGCAAGCCCAGTGGGCAAGTAGAACCCAGCTAGGCTCCTTGCAAGGGTGGGCTGTTATTAACACAGCAGAAGGCAGCTTGAATCTTCTGCTATTTCCCATCTCTGCTAATCCCAGGTCATAATTCTTGACCCTGAATCCACCTAAAGAGGAGTCCAGAATTTCACTCTCTCCTTTTAAAAGGCCCCACGTGCTGAACCCATGCAGGGCACTGTGCACTTACCATCTGCCTCAAATGCATTTCAAAATACTTTCCAATAAAACACATCTTAGAAATACATACCCAGTACAAATTGAAAAAAATCATAAAAAATATCATATGGCTTGCAATGTATTGTACAAGAAGAAATTAGAAAGGGAAGCCCAAGAAAATCGATAAACATCTATTCCAAAAAGTACCATGAGAACTTCTATTTTAACCTCTCATCAGAAAAATATGGACTGAATAAACAACATAAAGATAATGTTACTGTACTTGATAAATCCTTAAATTACACAAACTATGAAATCAAGCAGCACAAAAGCAAGTGAATAAACACATTGAGAGAGATATAAAGCAAAGTGTTAGAGGAGCAATCTTTCTGTTCACATGGTCTTGGCCCATTATTGGACCACACTAAACACACATTTCCCATCAGTGCTCACACTTCAAGAAGTAACAAAACCACTTATTTCAAAATCAAATGTTAAAACCCATCCCATGGCTCTTTCTTGGGTCATCCTGTGGGTGTATAGCATGGTCTTGGTAGCATAGAACATAAAAAAGATGTTCTCTCTTGGTAAGCTTGATAGACAAACAAAACTAAGTTTCTACTCCACTTCAATTGTTTTATACAGAGAGCGGCGCTCTGCAAATAAATAGCTTTGGGGCGAAACAAACAATATACAACCATGATGATCATCAGATATTTGATTCATTGTTTAGTGCTGTCACTATTTATAAATCAATGAATTAGCAAGTTTTGACTGTGCCATTTTTCGATCATAAGTTTACTGTTTTAATTATTAAGAATGTGCCAAAGCAAAGAGGGTAAAGCTCTGTGCTGTACTTTCTTTAAATATAATAAGTGTGTACAGATATACATACATACACCAAAAATAATAAATTAATGATTTCATTGCTTTACTTTGCACGTGCTACTGTCATTCTTATACACAGTACCTTACTTTTTCTGTAAGAACTCTGGGTGAATGAGCGGAAATGAAAACTGCCCTTACCTTAATGTTGCAAGCTTGTTCCATCAGTCTCCTGGCGTTCTCCTCAGCTCTGTACCTCTTGGGCAGCTGAACCCTGAAGAATTTTAAAGCTCCTTCAAAATCAGCTTGTAGAAGGTCCTCTTTTGAGGTCTGCAATCAAACACAGAGAACTACGCTAAACACTGAGAACATGTAGTCGTGCACTTTTACTGGATTTGTCATTTACTGACTGCATTCCAAACCACCAACATTCACATTAGCCCAAAAAACATCCTCTTTAAAATCGGCTCTCTAATCCATTTCTCATAAAACAAGACAGAGGCTAAAACTTATCCCAGGAATCCCAGGCAGAGTAGCACAATCAGAGGACTACAACACATTAATGTATTTCATCCTTCTGTACCTGCAGGGTAAGAAAGGGATTCTGGCTAAGCCTGTCAAGATGAAACTGAGTAAGGGAAAAACAAAACAAAACAAAACCAAGCAAACAATAAAAACCTAGGAGAATCCATAATGTTTTTAGAGAGCTTATGCTTTAGAACATCGCTGATTTTTATAGTGCTACCCTAAAAAGATAATACATAGATACATAGATATGGTTGCAGACATGAACAGCAGAAGCAAAAATGCATATGACTCATAAGAGGCATCAGCAAGTCAATATGTAGAAGTCTGTGACACAATTTCTCAAAGAACACTCTGCCAGAAAATGTTTCACATGTTTATTTCGATATTTCTCATAAGACTGTACCTCTCACTGTGGTAGCAAGCCTAACAGGTCAGAAAATGTTAAACACTCAGCATTAATCCAGTTCTGCTACTGACGGAGTAATATGATTCATGGGTCAGGGACAAATGCATTAATTTTTGGAGATGCGAGAACTATACCAGAAGATTTTACAGATATGCAAAAGCAAGCCTTTAGGCTGTTCCTTAAAAAGGTTCACAGA
Organism: Aythya fuligula; assembly: GCF_009819795.1. Taxonomy (NCBI): domain Eukaryota; kingdom Metazoa; phylum Chordata; class Aves; order Anseriformes; family Anatidae; genus Aythya; species Aythya fuligula. The sequence continues at coordinate 19,797,284 of NC_045566.1, read as the reverse complement.
GACTGTACATCCAGACAAGACATTCAGGACATCACCTCAAAATGTGAATGTCTTTTAAGCCAGAAGGAACAAAGGAACATGTGTCAGCGTACAGAGCAGCACCACGGAGGCTGGAGCTGTGTACCACCACACTTCAGCCGACACCTCCAGAGAGACACAGGTGCCTTTGCTGAAGGGGCTCTCCTTTCCTAAGCTATCCTCTCACCCACCCAAAATCCGTTGCTGCTTCCACACAACCACTTTCCAGCAAACATGCTGCAGCCAAACACATGGGATCTGGCTCCACACTGGAAGAACTGGGAAAACAGCAGTCCTTGTCATGAAAGAGGTAAGACTAGATGATACTCTTCTTTCTCCTCGGTGTTAGATTTGTTTCAAATAAGTAGAAATAAATTTAATTCTCACTACAGAAAAAAAAAAAAAATACTAATGGGTTTTATTTACAAATTCTCCCTATGTATCATATTAACAAGTCTCAGTAGCTCATTTACATGAAACTAATTAAACCTACTATGTAAAACATTTTATTAAAAGTACAAGTATATTGCTTCCCAAAGCAAACTGAACTTCAATGTGGTACTGCAGATACTACGAGCATGCAACAGCAAGACTCCAACACGGCTTGACATATTCCATAGTCCTGCTAAAAATGCTACAGCTGGGTCCACTAAAACATAGCAGTTTGACCAAGCTTTATCTGATGGGGAAATGGAGAAGGGTTTTTGAATGGATTTTTAATGATGAACAAAACTGGGAACCACAGAATTTAAGAGGGCATTTTCATGGTTATCCAGCATTTCCGATAGCGGAGAACATGAGCTGACATCAGAGGTCTGCCACCCGAGCACCAATAATCATCACTGCTCAGTGTCCAACCTTCCACTTTGGGGACAGCACAGCAACCTGTCCTTTGGCTTCCTCAATCAAGACCAACAAAATATCCATTCTGTACATTTACCTATTACCCTACATATTTCTGGAGATGATCATACTGTACACCCTGCTGAAGACTTACTAGTAGTTTCTGCTACATTAATCTCAAGGTAAGAGTGAGAAAACTCTAAATGCAGCTGAAGTTGCTTTGGCAGATCTCTTTCCCTTTGACTTCAGCATTTTCTAACTTTGTCTTCAAGCTGCTCAGAGTTCCCTCAAGATCTCTTTGATCCTCCCTTCACTTGCAGCCAAGGTAGCTGCTGGGTCATCACTGCAAGGACACAACAAAAGCTGCTTTCAGGATGTGGATGAGAAATGCTCAGCTTTACCAACTCTCACATCTGATTCTGTCCACAAAACTTTGGCAGAAGGACTATCTGGCTGAGGCTCCATCTGACAAGACCAATGTCATGTGGACAGTGAGCTGGTGCACTTAGGCACCTAATGAATCAGACCCACTCGTGAACACAGCTACGGCCAACACATCCATTTCCTCCTCTGCACACTGTTTTTCTTCTGGACAAGGTTTAGTAAGGCTGTATACGCTTTTGCCATGCTTGAGGCTTGGTCAGTGCTTCGGACGCACAGCGGGCTGTATTTGGGGTGACCTGCTGGCAGCGAGCAGTGCTCTGTGCCAGAAGCCACGCTGACAACCAAGGCACTCTGGGCAAAGTTCAGCTGGATAACGGTGATAGAAAAGCAGTAATTGGTTTAACAACCAGCTGACTCCAAAGTGATTTCCCCCCCTCTCTCTCCACAATGCTGACTGCTGTTTTTGCCATACAGGTCAAACAGATTTCCCTACAACATTATACATTTGCCCTCTTTGGAGACAAGCTTGCTGCTGCATTTCCAGTCCAGAATATTATATATGTCAATAAAGTGAGAGGTAGGCCCCTAACATTCAGCTCTTTCTACTTGGCTGAGTATTTTCATTTCATTAAAATAATCTGTTGACCAGAAAGTTAGAGTTTCACTATTAAAATCAGAAGAAATCAAAGTAATCTTTTGAGAGCAATGTTAACTGGGTTTTGCATTTTGTATAGTTAATGCTTTTTTTGGCCTAAATTATGCAAACAAAGCTTTTCAGGTACTAATTAAAAACAGGAAACAACAAAAATCAGTATGTGTATATAAATACATACAAATATACATTTTTTATACATATACGATATATGCAGTACAAAAAAGTGTATAGCATTGTTGTTTTATTATTCACATTTCTTGACATTTTGTGATTTTAATCAATAAATCATAAAGACATTTCAGGCACCTTTTGGCAGCTGTTTGACAGGCAGAGATTTGTAAATTTGCTGGTTCATGTCACTCAGCTCATGGATCTCCTGAACAACTCATTTCAATAAACCATCTGTAAGTCTAATGAAGCAATAATTCACATTTGGCAGGTACATTGTATTTTGGGGCACATTGGGACTTCAGGGCATTTTTTAATATTCAAGATGTAATTCTTAAATAATCATATTTTTGTATAAAATATATAAAGAAAAACAACAGGCAAAAGATGAGCCTCACTGAGAACTATGAACATAACGTCAACTTCCAATGAACTTCTAAACTCTCAGCTTGCGTTTTAGGGTTTGGCTATACACGTTCCCTCACATGTCCTTCCCACATCACTTAAGTATTTCAATATGTTCATAAAATGATCTTAATTGGATTATTTGAAACTTAGGACAAGCCCCTTTGCAGAATTAATCAGCAAACTTTCAAGTCAATAGACAAAGTTCTGTGAAATTGCAAAGTTCTGAAAAACAGATCATCACAGCTCTTTTTTTTGAGACTTAAATGATGTTTTTTTTATTATTACTATTATCATCATCATCATTTTAAAGTAAATACTGTTACTACTGCCATCTCCAAAATACTTAGGGAAATGTGATTAAGACATAGGCTTGGCTTTTTTCTTTAATTTAATTTTTCTGTCTTCAATTATTAATTTTGCAGTCTCATTCCTTACTGACTGTACCAACTGAATCTCCTGTTCCCACCTGGGAACTTATAGAGCAGAAGAAATTTCAGATCAACCACATGGCACTTCCTTAATTTAATTCTTCCTCTTTTACACAAACAGATAAAAAAAAAAAAAAATCTGTAGTGTTCTATGCATACGGTATATACACACAGAATTTCTATAGAATGTGAGCGAACATAAAGTACGTGCTGTACAATCTTAGGAATATGAATCAGGAACAAGATGAAGTAAAAGGCAGAGAAGAATCCAGCCATACTCTACTCCACTATTAAATTTGCTGTCAGAAAATTCAAAATGCTCACATGTAATTTTACACTAATTTCACAGACTATAATATTTAATATTGATATTTAATATTAAAAATCCTTAACATGTACTGTGTGATTTTAAGTTCTTGTAGAAGCTGCAGTGTAACATGAAGGTATGGGAGGTGTTTTTTCTAACCTGATGGTTCCCTTCCCACTGGTAGCAGCAGACTGCAATGCTGCATGTTGCATGATTTTGTGCTGTGCTGCCCTTTGACCTGAGGACTGTGAAATGGCTCCAAGAGGAGGAAGTTGACCTGCTGAGCTTCCAAGGACTGCCAGGATGGGTGGACTTGGAATCCAGGCTGGGGACAGATGGACTGGCAAAGCTACCCTGCCACAGGTGCGCTGGCATGCACTTCCAACACGATCCATCAAAAGCCTCCTTTCATTGGCATCACTTCTACGCTCTTCTTTGCTGGGAAAGCTATACTGTCACAAAGACATATATTTTTTCCTGTTAAAATCTGTGTTCTCTGTTAAACACGGCTTGGTATAAAAGTGTCACGGCAAAAAAATATAACCTGACTATAGGCAAAAGCTTTCAGAAGGCCTAGTTGGGGTTTTGTGCACGATGAGTTGGCATCCAGCAGGGATCCTCTGCTTGCCCACTGCCTACATACAGCAGTGCACCTCTGCTCAAAATTACACAGGTGTTTGTGTGCAGATCCAGACTTATGAAAGGCAATGTTCATTCTGCCCTGTAAAATGCTGATGAATGTGTGGAAGAGCAAACAAAAAATCTCCTAGCTCTACCCACCCACAGATATCCCCAAGGGGAAAAATCCACACAGAATTAGTGCTGTTCCACTTGCTCATCATCACATATAACTGATGCCAGTGAGCAGGTGATCTGAATTTTTCTGAGGTTACAGATTATATTTTTCAAATAACACTATTATATAGTGTTATTATTATACCTATACCTATAGGTATAATATATATATATACAACTATATATATTATATAGGTATATATTCTGCCTGTCATAGGCATTTATTCCCCAAACCACAGCAGAGAATGATGCTTATATATGCACAAAAGAATCTACTTCTTAATTTTACAAAAGTCCAAGGTTTTGAAGTATCTTTAGTTCTGATTAAAGTACAAATTCTTGGTCCTCAGGCTTTTCTAATTTTTTTTTTTTTTAAATCATCAGAAACAGTCTCTAGTCCTCCATGGAATGGGTATATGTCAGAAGGGATATATGTCAAAAGAGGTATATTTAGCTAATAAAACCTGGCAGGAAATCACATTGACTTCACAAATCAAGGCTCTTTGATAACACAAGCATTGTGTGTATTGTTTTGCCTTTTTCCTTCCCCTCCCCTTTTTTTAAATAAATAAAATAATGTCATTCAGCAAAGCTCAGATGTCTGGCTGCTGAAGTACACTGAATTCCCTGGTATGCCCTATCAGGAGGGTCAGCTCCAAAGCCTGATTAAGTCAAGTGAAAAAGAGCTTTGTATTTTTGCCTCTGCTTCCTTAGAGGTCATCACAAAACAATTCAGAATGATTTGGTAGTCCTTGACCAGGAGACCAACAGCACTAAAGCAGCTGGATGGGATGGAAGAAGGTTTAGATGCACTTTGAGCTAGACTGGCATAATGCTTACAAACACAGCAGCTTCAGCCATGCATTATTAGCCATTACGGCAGGCACTACACCCAATTCTACAAGTGCCTGTAGGTATCCAAATTCATCTTCACTTTACTAGCAATTTAAGACTTTGTGAACATTGTCCCTACCATCTAACAACGTTTGGAACACAACACAGACTCAGCTACCTGCTTTTTTTTTTTTATTATTTTTTTTGAGCATCTTGCAATGCACAGATCACCATCATTTATCTGAGGGTACTGCAGAACACCAAGCAGAGGTTCAGCAGCACGATGAAAATGCAAGACATGTCACTCCATAACACCACAATACAGGACTACGCAGGGCGTGGAAATGAAGGAAAGGCACCAAGCCACAAGAACATGGTACAGGTCAGTAAAAGCACTCTTTTCCCAGGCATCCCATAAAAATGACATTCTGGTGTCACACCACTGAGCAGGCATGCCCCAGGGCTGTAGCTCAGTTTATGGCACCCCAGAGCAGACCCAGCTAGGGCTAGTTGCTGACTTTCAGATTCTCTGCTATTTCGTGGCTTTGGGTGTGTTTTGCACAGCAGCAGCAATGATGAAGGCGTACTTCTGTGTACCATAAGATGCCACACCGATTTCAGGCCATTTCACACACAGACATCAGTTGCTATGACAGATAAGAACATCTTTAACAATTTATTTCCCAGATAATTCCACACATGTATTTTAAACTTTTTTTTTTACATGGTGTCACCTGCCTTGTCAAAACCGAATATAGAAACAGCAGAAAACCAAAACACATCAACACAGCTTAAATGTTATGAATGCTTAAAACAAACCTTTGATGTCACAAGTGTAAGATTTGAACTGCAGAGAATTAACTCACTTTCCATCAGCACCTAGAAGTAGACAGGGCATGCTGCTTATCTGCAGTCATTGCAGAACTGAGAACAAAAGCATTCACAGCTTTAGAAAAGATTTTTCGGTGATGCAGACCTGGTTGCGACCCTTCAAGCTGCTGAAGGAGTGGCACTGGCTCCCAGCAGCAGGACCTGTGTTCAGCCCTCCCAGGATGCCAGGAAGAAGAAAGAGTCGGTGCTTAGGGTTGTAAGAAGCCAAGGAAAAAAAGAGGAGACATCTCACACCTCTGTTCAGCATAAAGAATCCTGGGGGGAAAGCAGGTTTGGGAGGAAAGATGGCAAATTCACAGAGAATTAATTTCAAGAAAACGTGATCTCACCGCAAGCAGCCGAGGCACAAACAGGCGATGCCCCATCCCCAGAAGTTCCAGCACCCGACATGCATACTCATTCACCAGCTTGCTTCTCTCGTCATGCATGTCCTGTGACTTTTTGACAGGTGGTGTGAGCTTGGCAGCTGGGGTTTTGCAAGGTACCCCTTCTTCCATGAGCAGTAAGTAGTAAGTATCCAGAGTGAGAAGAACAGGCTTTTAACCACAATTTCAAAAAGTGCAGTGCCAGAAGAGCCAGCCTGAGCTCTTTGCTATCGGTTCAGATGGGCGTCTACAGCACAGCAGACACTCTCAAAATGAGAAAAGCATCTTTGCTAAGAATCAAGGAAAAATATGATCCACTGTGCTGGCTCAGCCAGAGTCCGAAGTAGATTTGAAAAAGAAACCAAAGAAAACATGGATCTAAAATGTACCTAAAAGGCAGGAAAATGGCAGAAAATGAGTGCAGGAAAGCTCTGACAGAAGGAAAGCAATGGAGAGCTCTCAGGGCTCAGCGTGTCTGAGACTGTGTGTGTGAGCAGACAGCAGCAGCAATAAGAGCAATAAAGCCAGGGCAGTTAGGAAGCTGCAAAGAGAAAAGGATGAGCTCATTGCAAGCTCGGATCCGTGACAAGCGTGGCGGCTGCTGCTGCTGCCTCTTGCTGTGCATCAGTAATGAAGGGGTAGGAGAGGAGGGGGCTGGGAGGGGGTGAATGAGCATGCAGCGTGCGTCTCGGGGGAGAATGCCGTAATAAGAAGCCAATAGTGAGCGGCTGGACGGATGAGCTCCCCCTCCCCGTCTACCTTACATCAATTCAACTGTGACGGGTTTTGCTGCTGGATCCAAGGCTCGTGTACATGAACCGCATCCTCTAACGCTCGATGTTTAGGGAGAAATCAGCCTGCCAGGCAGTGGAATGACTTTTGGTCGATCTGCTTCTGCATAACGCAAGCACAGACAAAGTGCAATCTGGAGCCGGGCAGGTAGGGCAGGGACCCTCCTACCTCCCTCCCAGGCTGCCAAACTGGAGCGGGGCAAGGACACCGCCAGGGACTGCTGGCGAGGAGGGCAGCAGCCGGCTTCCGAAAAGCCAGGGAGATGTAGCCTAGCCTGCGCAGGATCGAGTTAAATAATTTAAATAACGATCATTTCCAGCACTGTCTTCTCCAGAGGCGTTTCTAAACCTGGATACAATCAGTAGAGAGGGGATGATGTCAGCATGTGCATTTCAATTGGTTCTAGAAATTAACTGCACGTTTGTAAGGAAATGCTGTGATGTCACACATTAAATTGCCTCGCATCTTCCCTGTGCGGGGAGCAGGCCAGGTGCCTCTGCCATCTGGTTAAGGACAACGCAGCAGGCTATTTCTGCGGTTCTGTATTTTAGAAAGCATGTTTTTATGCTGCTTCCCTTTTGCACTGCCTAATTATAACCTGGGCTCTGTAACAGAACAATACACTTTTCAATCACAGCGGTGATATTGCACAGATTCCAACACAGAGAAAGGCGATAATTTAAAATATCGCAAGGAGATCTGGAGATCTAAAGCAGAGCAATTGCAAACACTTCTGCAAATACATTATTTTTGATATAAAAGCCATTTGTCTATCATGTCAAGAAAAATCATTTAAAATACTAATGCAAAGTAAAAATCAGTAGCTTGGATTTGTTGAATTGAAATAAGAAAGATGTTCACAAGTAGTTCAAATATGAACACTAATTTTAATATGCCATGAACAAGCGTAAATAAAAACTGCAAATGGCAGAGAAAAATAAATTCATTTCGTACAGTCTGATACACCACCCATACCAGACTCCTTTCTAATACAAGCAAGTTTTCTTGGAAGAAGAAGAGATGAAAAAAAGGGACAGTATCATTGAAAATCTCCCCATGCACACAGGTCACCTTGGCTCACGGAGACACGTGAAGCAGGTGGGAGAACGGAAGCATCAGAAAGAGCAGAAGTCACAGGTCAGAGACAACAACTGACAACAATGAGGCCTCAGCGAACTCTCCTGGGGCAAAATGGGATTGAAGTTGACTTCACCACCAAATTCGCCAGCAAATTTTGTGCAGTATTGAATGAGCTCTTTTATACAGGTTATCACCTGAAAGCTGGCTGAAGCACCATGGGCTGTGAGATGCTGCTTTGCAGAGGAAACCCACCCAGATGGAGCAGAGCACAGAGCAGGACTGCGAAGAGAGAGGTGATGGCGCTTCTGCCCAGGCTGAGCTTGTGCTCTGTGCATAGGCAAGGACCACGATCAGTCATATATCACAGCTTGAAGTCTCACCTCAGTGAGCTATGTTTGTAGGGCAAGGGGTTTAAAGAAAAGAAAGTAGATCTTTTTTTGTGTGTGTGTGTGGAATTTTTCAAGTGCTTACATCTAGCTTAAACACCTGCGGGCACGCATGATATTCAAGGGACATTCAGGTTCTATTCTCAATATGGGAATGAAAATATTACTCAAAATATTAAAAGGAAGAAATAAGAGTGTTCTGTTGTGTGCTTTGGGAAACAAAGAAGATACAGACGTAACCGGAAGCATAGGGGTGAATGGGAAGAGTCAGTGGTGACCAAACACAACTTGTGGACAGAGAACTGAGTGCTGTCCATATAAAAAGCCTTATTTTTTTCCTTGCATAAACCAAACTTAAGCTACTAGCTCTCATCTTTACAGAGTTTTGCATTTGGTTCACTTTGGGTAATGTCTGGGCTTATGAATAATGGAACGAAGTGATTATTAATTAAAGTCTTTAATTCTAGAAAGTTGTAATAGGATCCAATAGTTAGAGGCTAAAACCAGATGAATTCAGGTTAGAAATAAGGTTCAAATTTTTAGGAATGAGGAAAATTAACTACAGGACTAGCATCCCAAGGGATGTGGTCTACTACCATCATTACAATTTTTACATCAGGCCTGGATTACTTGCTTTAAAAATAGGTCTCTAAAACCTGAAAAGTTCCAAAGCTTCACAAAAAAACCTGAATTATCAGCTAAAATCCAATGCCCAGTGTTTATTAGGTTTTTCAGCTCTCATTCTACAAAAACTTCGTGGCTTTCATTGTTGTTGTTATGCCTCTTCTTTGGAAGAAGAGCTGGGGGGAATATCAAAACAGTATGTGGGAGAAAATCATGCCAGTTCTTCACACAGCGTAACAGTGATCTGTCATTTAGATTTGCAGTTTAAGATATTTTATACTCCCTGCCATTCTCAGATACTCCACATCCTAACTGAACACTGCATCTTATTTTTACCCATGTCTGATGAGGAATTGTGATTTTCCTTTCACGTAGACTTCACTGCTCCTTTCTGTGCCTTCACCACTGCTCTTACCCTACCGTTAGCTTGCTGTCCTGTATTCTTGCACATGAAGTAGAATACCTTATGCTAAACACCTATTATTTGAGCTTTGATTTCCATATTGTAGGCTACCTGGGCTTTTAAATACAATTCTCTGTTTCTGGCCTTCCTATCCATGCAACAAACATCCGCACCGCTGGCACTGGGTTATACAAGCGTGTGAGTGCCGTGGATTCCTTTCTCCCTTTCTGCTTCCCCTGCCCACACATTCTCCACATTCTCCCATAGCCTAGCCAAGTGTATCTTCTCTCTGTCCCCATCTTCCCGGCAAAAGCATCACTAGTCCTACCTCCTATCCTGTGCTTTATGTTGACAAGAATATAAAATGTTTACGATAATGGGGCATGGTACTGAAAGGTCAGCACTGAGATACACTGAACATTTTCATAATTGCTATATCAATTGCTAATTGCCTATGTATGATAACATCTCTCTTTTCTATGTCAACTGTCCAAAAAAAAAAAAAAAAAAAAAAAGGAATTGGATTGCCTTTAACATTTTAGTGTTTAGTGTTTTACTGGCAAAAGTAACCGGCTTTGAAAAGCTAAATAGAATATAAAACTAGAAGAATAAAATAGAAAGCTCTCTTTCAAGTTTATTTCTACAAAGAATAAGACAAATTCTGCACCAGAACAACTCTGAAAATCCATACCAATTACATCATGCCCACAATGAGAGCTTCACCTCTTACCTTATCAGAAATTACTTTGTCCTTTGTGTTCTCTGGGTCTAATCACAACTGTGTAATCTGAATTGAGTGACGTTTACATCTTTAACATTATTAGAGAGAACACAACAAAATTAATTTTCAGAGCAGATTCCAACAGTGATCTGTGTTGGGGTCCGTGCTGGTTAGCCTGTTCTTAAATGGCTTGGAAAAGAGGGTGAATAGAGGGTGAATCTCAGGGTGACAATGTTGGCGAATGTTACTAAATTATTCAGGGTTTTAAAGACATGGGATTACAGTAAAGAATTGCTGGAGGACTGTAAGAGACTGAATGACTGGGAAATAGTACGGTAAATTACAAGTCAACGTAGAAAAGTGTAAATTGATGCAAATAGGAAAAAAAAACTATCAATTTTACATATAAGTGATAGCTGACAATTGCTACTCTGAATGAATATAGTGGCAAGTGAAGATGGCAAATAAAGATAGTGGCAAGTGGTAATTTCAGCACCGGGCATGTGTTGAGTGACAAAAGGCGGCTTTATTTTCAGGGATGTTACACCGGCTATTTGGGTTACAATGCAAGCCACATAGCTCCCTGAAGAAATAGGAGTAACTTACCCACAAACAACAGAATCCAGTGCCTATAAGACTGAATCACTACTCTAGCTATCTTTGGTATGTCTGCTTCACATGAGCATAAATTTTTGTGCTATGCCTTTAACACAGAACAAAATTTCAGATTTGGTTTTAAAGTTCTGGGTTGGCATTAAGTGGTAATGCAAGAGATAAATCACAGACAAAATCCAAGACAGATTAGGTCAAATGTCTGTTCAAAGAAATGAGTGCCTTGGAAGTGAAATAAAAAAATAAATATATAACCTGTAATCTGTTAATTAAGAAGTGAAACGTAAATGTCTATTTTGGTACAGAATAATTTTATTCATTTTTTTTGCCCTTACTGAAGTCCTCCATACCTAAAGTGGTGAAACAGGATTTGTGGATCACGCTGGTTAATCATGAATATTATTCCATACAAACATATGAGAACAATACAATCCTAATGGTAATCAGATAAAGTAGATTCTTCTAGAAATAAGGAATACAATGTCAACACAGGAAACACAACACAACCTCTCTCAAAGATCCAGTCATTCACATCCAAAAAGACAAACGCAGATTTGAGCAGATGCAGAAGGCCACTACTAAGATGTTCAAGGGTTCAAGAATACCAAGAATATTGATTTGTTTAGTAAAGAATATGATTGATAGTTATAAATACTTCAAGGTGAGAAACACCAGCATGTCTCTGCAAGAGGGCTATTTAAGATAAAGGACACAGTTGATCTAAGACCAGGGAAGTGTAGAAAGCTGAGTAGTAAGTTTAGACTGAAACAAGAGTAATGTTGCAGAAAAAAATATATATATGCAAAAAGCAAAAAATGGCCTTCCACCAACAATTTTGTTGCTGTTACTAGCTTATAAAATGGCTGCCACGTCACGTAATGGTGCGATTCAGCAGAGAAGCATTTCTTTGGCCCAGAAGTTCCTTTACAGTCCACATGCATAATAATATAAAAATATCAAATAATCCTCATAAGCTAGGGCAACTTTGCAAATTTTTTTATCATTATTATTATTTTTTAAACGAGCCTTTGTATCAACTAATCTATTAATTTAAGAATTAATAGAATCACCTGCTGTCCCTGCCAGTGTAACTGGTATTCTTCCTAATCTGTTAGGCACACACTGCCACAAACAGCACGGAGACTGAAAGGTGGCAACAGAAATAACCAACAACCACCACCGCCTTGTTCATGTAACACACAGTTACCATCAGAGAGCATAGCCTAGAGCAGGAGCCTAAGACCTCAGAGCCCCTATCAGAAATGCTGCTCCCATTTGCCTGAGTTCAAGGACCAACACATAGCAGTGCTGACTGTAAGACAACATACCTACTGAAGTGAAGCTCTAGATGATAAACAACAAATACTTTATTTGTTTCTTACTATTTTCTACCCATTTCAATTTGAGTATCATGTACTTTACCAATGAAAACCATAGCTTTTCTCTGGCATTAAGCTATGCATTTTTAATGGTTACACAGATGAAATAACTTTCAACAACCTAGCCGTTGAGTGGTGTTACAAACCACAAGCTAGGAGTAGAGCATCCCCTGGAAAGAAAATTAGGACGTAGACTTACCTTAAAAACCTGTGGTTACTTCTTATGTTTCCAGTTTATGAAACTTTCTTCCCTCGTCAGTAGGTAGTAACCTAACCTAGAACCTGATTTTTCCACATCACATATTTTAATACTTGCCTCATTTTGCTAATTCCAAACTAAAGCATGCATTTAGCTTTTTATTTTTTTCCCGAGGTAGCAAGATCAGAAACATAAGTTTACGGAAATAATTACAGAAATATGCAAATTTGAAACAAAGCTTATTGCTTTTTTTTTTCCTTTCTTTCTTTCTTGCCACATGTGAAGATTTTCATGTTTATTTTGTATTTTCTGACAAAGAAACTAACTAGCTGATGACAAAAGAGACCAGAAAATATGCTGGCACTGGAATGGTTCATTTTGCTCTGTCACTCTCAACTAAGTCTTACTGGAGATTTTGTAAGTGAAAACACCAATACAATGTTGTTTGCTGACTTGTTCTGAACCACACTGGTCTATGCTGCCTTTCTCAGCACTAGGGCTCTTCTCACACCCCAGTGCTGAATTCACCATGTTTTCCGATGCTCAGCAAATGAAAAGCAAGGAATGTCTATGCTATTAGCTCAGCTCACTGGATGTTAATTCAGGTGCAGTCTCAACATGACGTAACTGAATGATTAATGTCAAACTGCAAAATGCTGCCACCAGCTGGATAGCGTGACTGGTGAGCACACTGATGAGCAGTGCCTGCTGAAGCGACAGGCATTGGAAAGCTACACAAAAATAAGACTCTGTTTATACTTTGATAAATCAGATTAATGCCCTATTACAAATGATGGCCTCTGTGGCTGAAGAGCTTTAATCTGCTAGCTGCTCATTGCTGCAAACATGCTCAGTATGTGGGAGGTGGAAAGGGAAAGGATTCCTCTCGTGTCTTAAATGCGTGGTTTTTTTTTTGCATTGAGATGTCATGGGTAATTGGTCACAGAAGTAGTACTGTCGTTTCAAAACCAACAGCCACTCACTTTAAATACAAGCAGCTGGTTGCAACAGTGAGAAACTGCACTGAGTAAGAGGAAGATCAATCTAAAAGCTTTCTGTTGTTATTTAGTAAGGGACTGAGAAGCACACACTTCACAAAAATGTGAGAAAATTGGCATTTGCAGAGTAAAGACTCAGATATTCCTCTGATTTATGACTTCCTCCAAACTGAAACTAATATAAGAGATTGAGGATGAGAACATATAGCTCTGTTTTAACATAGAACAAATCCTTACTAATTGTTCTCATCTGTTTCAGAATCAGCAAGAAGCACGCCTTAGAAACTCACAGCTTTTAAAGCTGTTGTTCTGCAGCACTCGTATTCACTTTCTTCAATTTAAAAAGACCAGTAAAATAAAGCACATTGTCTTTAATGGTTAAGAGAGGTTATGAACACATCTGAACAGGAAAAAATTATTTCAGGTCTCCAGGTATGAAATTATTTTACCCCCTAACAGAACAGCAATTCCTGCTTGAGAGCAATTCATAATGCTAATTTGATGATAGACAATCACCAGCCCTGTGCTGGTAACACTTGGAAATGTGCTCTGATGTGAACGCTTCTGATTTAGAATCCTAGCCTACTTAGCTGTATCTTCTTCACAGTTGTTTTTGGCTATGATACAGAAATATTTTATCAGGATAATACTTCCCTTACCATTTAGAGCCCATTACTACCAAAGAGGCAGATAGAGAATCCTGCATAAGCACAAGAAGAATCACTACAAGCAGAATTAGAAAACAACTCTTAAAACTCCTTAGCCTAGAAAATAGTTTTATAATAACACTAACAAAATACTTCCTTGAATTTTCCTCTCCTGGAAAGGCCAAAGAGAAATGTTCAACTGGAAAAACAGTGTATTGTGGAATGTACATAAAATAAAAAGACTGAGCATTGTCTGTTAAAAGAAACTTGGCTTGAAAAATAAATTTGCGGTATAACTTGTCTGAATTAAGGATTTTAGTCCTTTCTAACGTTCATCACATTTTCTGAGGAGTTGTTCTGACCTCTGGGTGTACACCCACAGTCTCAAAGCCAGTTTATATAACTGCACAACTTGTGAACGTTGATATAAGTTACTTTTGAGCTGTCTCGCTGCCATCCAAAGGACCAGTGGTTTACCTAGAGGTCAGTGGGGTTTTTGTGCTTTAGGTAAATGCTGTTCACCTAAATGAAAGGTAGAAGTTACCCATTTCATAAAAGGCTTCCATTCCTCTCTTGGCATTACAAATACATTTAATACCAAATAATATTCAATTACTTTTCTTGCGTATTGATATGAAAGAATCCAGCCACAAAAGAAATACCCTGTGAAGTGAATCATAATTGTTTTCTAAATAGTAATTGCACGGAAGACACTTAAATCCTGAGACTGCACTCCTTGTTCCAGGAACATTGGAACATGATTAAGTTTAATAAAAACAAATTTACTGTAAGTGTAATTCCGAAGACACCTCTACCTATGATATTTCTCCTCTGCTCCCTCCCCCAGAAGTCCCACCGTTATCATTCCCTTTCAACACAATACATTCAGCTGGAGAAAACATTCCATACGGTTGAATAAAAAAGCTTCTAATCAATGGCTTACCTTTAAGAGAGCCAAGGCTACATGAAAGATTATGTTCATGCCCTGAAAAATAAGAAGAAAGAGATTTCAATCATTCCCCATATACAAATCTCTTTTCCCTATTACTTATCATTATGTAGCATATTTAACGAGATACTGCAAATCCCTAGGGAATGCCTCTTTTCTCTGCTATACTTCAAAGTTCATCATTAAAGCCCCAAGGCCCAGCTTCCAAACTCCTGGCTGGAGAAAATAAAGGCTCTTGGGAGCTTTAGGAATCTCACTGTCATTAGCCAGGTGCCCTGCATGTCACAGGACATCCCTCCAGATTTTTGGTTCCTCCCAATATTTTTCACAAACAGTGCAGAATATTGTCATAAGCAGGTCCTCAAGAAAATGATAAGATGATAAGATTTTTGCCTAGTAACCGAAAGCCAAGATTAATCATGTAAAATCTTTCACACACACCATTAAAGCAACAACAAAAAAACACAAGTACAAAATACACCTGGTAATAGCCTAAGTCAAAACCATTTCATAGGTCAGCAAATCGATATCTGCATCAAATAGTCTGATTTCTGGTTCACAAAAGCTGGAAACACATGTATACAGAAATCCATTCAGTAAATGATACAGTGACAATGTCTAATCACTTAAAAATCAAAGAAAGCACACAGCACTTCATTTACTGACTACAGAGGGGTGAAAAAGGCTACATTTCCACTTGTTTTATACAAAAATCTGGAATTCCATTCCTCCGCTATTTTTCAGCATCTTTTTGACAACTGAGAGCCTGAGATTTTCTCAGAAGCCAAGGAAGCACACACTGAAGGATGCCCCTTTAGAGCACCTTAGCTGAAAGTGCTCTTGGGGTCCTACTGTACAGCCAGCCAAGGGCCAGCAGCCCCACTGCTGTGTGCACCCCCCTCTGCCTGGCAGTGGCAACTGTGCCTACCTACCTGGGTAATTTAACTTTATAAATAGCTTCAAGATCATCCAAATATGAAAAATACCTTATGTAATTCTTATTTGCCGTGTTATCATAAAACCATAGAAACATTAAGGCTGGAAAAGCCCTCCCAGTTCATCTGGTCCAACCATTACCTTGCCAGCAACGTCACTCACTAACCCATGTCCCTAAGCACCAGGCCCAACCTTTCCTCAAACACCCCCAGGGACGGTGACTCCACCACTTCCGGGGGTAACCCGTCCCAGTGCCTGACTGCTCCTTCTGAGAGGAAATGTCTCCTCATTTCCAACCTGAAACTCCCCTGATGCAACTTGAGGCCATTTCCTCTAGTCCTATCACTGGTTACCTGTGAGAAGAGTCCAACCCCCAGCTCCCCACACCTTCCTTTCAGGGAATTGCAGAGAGCACTGAGGTCTCCCCTGAGCCTCCTCTTCTCCAGACTAAACACCCCCAGCTCCCTCAGCTGCCCCTCACAGGACTTGTGTTTCAGGCCCTTCACCAGCTTCGTAGCCCATCTCTGGACACGCTCCAGGGCCTCAATATCCTTCTTGTAGTGAGGGGCCCAAAGCTGAACACAGCACTCGAGGTGCAGCCTCACCAGAGAAGAGTACAGTGGGATGATCACCTCCCTGGTCCCGCTGGCTGCACTATTCCTGATACAATCCAGGACGCCGTTGGCCTTCTTGCCCACCTGGGCACCCTGCTGGCTCATGTTCAGGTAAGCATCCACCAACACCCCCAGATCCTTTTCCTCTGCACAGCTTTCCTGCCACTCTGCCCAAAGCCTGTAGCACTGCATGGGGTTGTTGTGGCCAAAGTGCAGGACCTGGCACTGAGCCATGTGGGCCTCATGTCCTTCGTGTTCAGAATGCCGTATATCCTGGATTATATTTAACATATCTTCTTATATGTTTCTTTAATGGAAAGATAAATCTTTCTTTGTAACATCTTTCAGAGCAGATACCTAAAAATGTCTTAACAGATTTGCACGCAAGTGACACTGACATTACATACATACAGTGCCTTGAAGGGATTTTACCATTAATTAGTCTTGGAAATGCTACTACATCAGCCATAATGAATATTGCAACACAATGAATTACTTTGCAATTTGATGCATCATCATTATGATAACAAACTGGCTTTTTCCACTAGAGGTCACAATTGCAGCAGGACTGAACCAAAAAAAAAGAAAACATTCATGGGAAACTCCTTTCCAAAGGGGATAACAAATATTTCAAATACAATAGTTATTTTGCTCTTTATACTTAATTTTAATAGAAAAAAAGTCTGGCTGTGAATTTCAGTCATGACACTTAACACCAGAGCACCAGCAGCAGTGAATTAAGTTCACAGCACTCCCACTTTTATTCCAAATATCCACTTGAAGCCATCACTTCATTGTGCACAGTCATGACACATTAACAACTATTATTTACTAACAGAGAGGATTCAGTATGAGCATTCAATGTATAAATGAGAGTCACAACTACAGGCTATGGCAAACATTCTGCTTTCTTTCTAACTGGTTGATCAGATTTAGTTATTTTATGACTAGGTAAAATGCATAACTGTTGGATTACTGAGGAATTCATGTCCTGTATATTTTCCGGCATTAGCAAGAAAAAAGAAAAAACAAAACAAAACCAGTCTTCGTTTATTTTTTAAATATTTTTTTTCTGACTTGCCTGAAACTCAAATTGTTCATGAATTCACACTAATCACACTCCTTCCTGTTTCTCCTCATCATAACTCTTTGTATGGAGAACAAATGTGGCAGAAATGGGTTTCCTCCTGCCTTGAGGATCCCCAGCTCTTTTTCCTGCCTCACCATGCCCAGGGTGGCTCACAGATTCCCTAACGTTACATTAGATGTGCAACCCACAAACACCCAAAAACGAGAAAGCCAAAAGACTTAAGACGTTTATACAGAACTGCATTGGCACCCCATTATTCCTGAGAACAGAAAGCAATTTGCACCTTTCCCTTTCCTCCACAGGAGAGGTAACTCCCACACCAAGGCAATACTGCAGAGCAGAGGCAGCAAGTGCTGCAGGCAACGGCAGCTCCATGCTGACCAGCTCGGACTTTCTGCACCTTAAGGATGAATACCCGTCGACAGCTGGGTGAATTGGAGGTGGCTTCTGCTCAGGTGCTTGGATTTCCAGCACAATGCTTTACATTTCCAGTGCAGCACCTTACCCACCCATTTTAACAACTCATTGTGTAACCACTGATCTGCATACTTGAATGACTTTTTCCTAGCGCATGGAAGACTGTTCTGATATAGCCAAGTTTAATGATTATGATTATGAAAAAGGAGGCTAGCTCAACTCTTTTTTTTTTTTTTCCCCCACAATCTCTTATTTAAAAGCCTACTTTATTTACAACACACTGATTTATAAGATTCAGCTTAAACTCCTCCATCTATTTTAGAAGCAGAAGTACCAAAAATACCAATGTGTACCAGACATATAAATCATTGCTAGCAATATCCCTCCAGCAATTTTATAATGGAAAAATGAAAGTACATACAAATCATCCACAACTGGGAAGAGGAGTGAGCCCATATTAAATAAGCTTTAGATAATTACTCTTTAAAACCAAAGTTCCTATGTTTAACCCATTTTGAAGCAAATGCTTTAATGTCATGAAGATCTGATCTTAATATTAAAAACATCCTTGCAAACATGAAAGTTGTCGATAATTACCTAAGCACTCACTTGTTTAACATGCAACAGCCAAAATTAAAAATATTCAGGATTCTAAACCAGAACTGTTATTAGAGCACAGGAATGGTTGGGGGCCTATCATTGTGTCATATCATTCCTCATGCAGCCATTCTCTTGTCTTGCACCCCAAGGGGTTCACTGATGCTGCACGCATGCTGGAGGGGTGTACAGTGTGCAGATTCAGACATGAAGCCCATGGGCAACAGCCCCAGGAACACAGTGTGTGGATATGCTCCTCCACAGCACTTTTAGTTAGCATTTTGCAGAAAGCCCAGCAGCTCCTACGACAGCCTGTCTAGAGGCTTATCTGTCCAGTCAAGCACCTGCACAGTATCTTCTTTCTTCCAGCAGGTGTTATTTATGAACCCTCTTAAGCTTGTGTAGAGGCCTCAAGGAGGTCTATGAAAGTGCTCGTGCTCAGGACTTCTGGAGAACGAACAAACCCATGTCAAAGCAGACAACTCTGCTATTCTGCAGTCAAGGAGGTAAGAGAAATGGAAATGTTCCCTTTCCCAACCTTTGTGCTACCTTACAACCTTCTAAGGCTCCTGCTTATCATGTACCCATTTGTCTAAATTTATGTTAAAAGACTGTACTTTCCATCAGGTTCTAGCTAATTCTCATGAGCAAAACCCTGAAACCATATCTCCTGAGACTCTAAAAATGTAATGCTTCAACCGCATGATACATGTACACTGACATCAAGGCTGGCTTAAAATAAGTGGAAATATTATTATGTTAACCTTCTTCTAGTGAGAGGTTTTCCCCGTTCCCTAACACCCTCTGCAGCTGTGACTCCCCATAAAGACAGAAGCCCTCCTTGAGGTGCCCTCAGTTCGACTTGCTGTGCGCTTTGAAACGAGATGACTTCCGCAAAGACCTCAAAGTGGATTGGGAACAAGGAATAACAAACAAAGATGACAAAGAGCCTATTAAAGTGGTCTTATTGGGTGTGATTTGCAACAGAAAGGGTGCTAGTGGCTTCCTGTAGAAGCGAGGAGGCACAGCTATCCATCTGACCTAGCAAATCTGCCAAGAGACAGGAAAAAAGGGTGTTGAGGAAGCAGTAAACTCATACAGGCCAAAGCTCACCAGCCTGGCGCAGAGAAGACAGAAGAGTTAGGCCAAACAATTTAATCATACAGTATCTGGACAACATTTGTCATGGGGACTTCTTTGGAGTTTATCACACATTTTAAAGCTTTGCTTAGCTGACAGAAGCCTGTTGGGAAGTTAGGCTACATTAAATACTAGCAATAATCCCTCTCCAGCCCAAACCATCTGACAGACCTTCCTCTGGTTACAGGGCAGCACCCCCGCATCATTTCCACAAATAAAAGGAAGTGAATCTCTTCAAAGAATGTATGAGAAATTCATTTAACATGAGCACCCTTATCTGTGGCTTTGTTCCTAGATATGAGTGACACATAGTGGGAAGTAGGGAAGATATCGATGCAACATTCCCTGAAGCTCCACACCAAGTGAAGAAGAATGTATAAGCACTTAAGGATGGGCTGAGAAGTCTCCAGACTCACATGACATGTCATCAAGAACCAGTTAACCTGTGCTAGTTTTCTAATAACTGAATTTTCCATTTTTTTTCCCCTTTAAAAAAGAGAGAGAGATTAGCTATTCCACTGAAGTTCATTTGACATTGTTTCATTATTTGAAAGTGTTTCATAATGATGTGTTTGACTGCACACTCTTTCAAAAGAGCTGTAGAGGGTAATTGGGGTTACAAACTCTAAAGGAGAATTAAAATTCTATTTATGTTTTGGATTGCTTTCAGCAAAACATTTGTTTGGCAACTGTAATATGTTGAGAATACACAACAAATTTTAGGGATGTCACAAATATATTTACTTTGCTGACACCACAAATACATGCTCTGAAGCTCAAATTTCTCTTTGTAAGTAATGCAAACTTGGAGCACACTCTGCAGGGATCTGCACGTTAATTTGGATCTTTTACTTAGATGCATAGGCTCATGTGTTTATGCAAGCTCAGCAACAGGACAACTAAAGGAAAGAAAGGCCAACTCACTCAAATAAGGCACCAGATAAAAGGTATAGTTCTTGCTACAAAAACTGTCTGCACTTGTACACAGCTCATCTACGTGCATTTGTGTTCAGTCATGGTTATTGCTTTAGCTACTAACATACCCTTTGAATTATTAGCTCTTGCTAACCTAGCAGATCATGGACACACACAAAAAGAATTGCTAAGTTCCACTGGAAAATTACTTCACAGCTCTTGCTCTAGTAGGTCAAAAGAAACTTAATTTTCAAATTCTGGTTTGACTTCATATAACTAAAAGCTACAAAAACATGATCTTATTATTGTGTAAAATATCAAGGTTTGTATAAGCAATGGACAGCCTTCTTACTAAACAGTTATCTTGGAGAAAAGAAATATTGCAAAAAGATCTTACTGCTAGAGTATGAGGTACAGCTGACTTTGCAAACTGGTTTTCCTGCAGTGCGCCCATATATATTGCTCCAACAAAAACTCACAGCAGGAAATGTTATAAACACGTAAAAGAAGCAAAGAAAATGCACATTTCTCCATCCTGATACTACAATGTGGTGGGTAATATACAGACCCAATTAAGACCAGTTGACTGAGTTATTAGATAAGCAGGTACCATGGAGATAATTAAAAATGGTACCATGGGATTCAGTATTCATTGTGCTATTTTTCTGTATTTTACAGCATGAAAAGGCATGTGAGTAATAGTACCAGGAAACCATGAAAATAAGATTTTGCATTACATTTTCTTTGGTTGTTTGCTTCTAACAGAAATGAATGTGATTTAGGAGTGCTAGTAAATATTTAGATGCTTTGGCTGACTTTCACGTAATTTGCTTCTAAGATGTTGCTAAGGCTGGATGAAGGTCAAGCGTGCTATGAGATTAGCCCTTTTTCTGTCCAGCTTCTGTGACTGTTTTCAAAGAACGAACATTACAGCCGTGGGATTTTAAGTCATTTCTACATATCAAATTGCTCCCTGACATCTGGCGTTTCTGCAGTGGCATGCTCCTAATTCACTGGCAGCTGGTTATGGGCTGGCAGCATGCCTTCTCCATTTGCTTGACCAAGCCATCTACTAACATCAGGTACTGGCTCTTCTGGTTTTCAGAGGTTTAAATCTGATGGCCTTTTGACATTCCTTTCCCTCTTTCTTAACCTGATTAATATAGGGACAGAGAAAAGAGTCTGAATCCACATCAGGGGATGGAAAAAGAGACCTCAGATCTCTGTAGACAGACAGGTCCTCCAACTCTCACAGGGAAATGGGATGACCATTAGACACATTGAGAGAAGCAGAAATCTTCCAGACCCCAAGTTTCTTCAGAAGAGACAAGATGAGGGGCTCAGAACACCTGTTGAGAGAGACGTGTCTCCTTCCCCTCTGCATGTTCCCCCAGTCACACAACACAAGGAAAATGCATGCCCCCACACCATCTGATCTCTTTCCCAACACTCGTTATTCATGATGTCCCTTTCCCAGTGACAACACAGCCTTGGCCCTTGCCTTTGCCTTCATTGCCCCTCTCCAACATGCACCTGAATGCAAAGTTCACTTTCTGATTTTACGTATTTTATCAAAAAATCCAGCACAACCTCAAGTTCCAAGTACAAAGTAACAGAATGTGTTTTGGCAGAGGCAGGCTGCACCACCCTGTCTTTTAAAAACAGTCCCCAAATTAGCTTAGCTTCCTGGATTTGTTCACAGAATATCACTCTCCTATTTGTGATCCTTTTCCTTCAGTTATTTCTGAAGTGTTTTTCAGTACTGCCAAAGCTGCCTAGACTATGCTGCTACTCAAATACAGCAGATGGCACTGGTGTTAAGCAAGCATTATGGAAATTAACTATATTCCTAGAAAAATCAACCAAGTGAACATCAACTAGTAAGTGGCTAAAATCTTTCAGTAGCGATGGAGAAAATAATTCAGAGACATATTGTGATACAACATGAGCTGTCTCACCCCAGCAAGGCACAACTAGGTCATTCGCTTGGATCCCTCATCTTCGGCAACTTTTCACCTGCATCTCAGAACAGAAGCAGCCCCAATGTTTTGGGATCACAACATTTATCAACATCACCAAAAAGGTACCTTCTGTTCACATAAGTTATCTTGAATTGCAGATTGCTGTGAAGCAGTTTTTTCTTTGCTCATGCTGAGCATTTATCACCAGCCTTGTTATTTTCGGGATAAACAAGCTGCAGCTATGAATGGAAGACACATAAATTATGGATGCTCACAGGAACAGCTGGACAACACAGTGTAAAGGGTTGTGTTAAATCTTGTGTCTCTCCAAGAACCTCTTGAATGTGCTCTATTAAAATACTCTTCTCCTCAATCCACACTTGAATTCTTATAAAATCTGTATAGCTTTAAAAGATAATAGAGCATCTCGTGTATCCCTGTGGCAATATAGAACATTTTGTTATATACCTCTAATATTTCTGCTTTTGATTGAAATTTTATATCCCAACACCCAATGCTTCTTATGGCCTTCAGTTAGAAAATAAATTTAAAATCTTAATTATAATAATCTGAACATTTCAAACACACACATACAACAACTTCAAAAAGTTGCTCATCCATAAAGCACCCAATCAAATACTACATCCTTTTTTCATTCTTTTTAGTTTATCTTCTAGTACTGAAAAATAACACGGCAGTAGTCATCAGACAAATTAAGCTAAACTTTCTTTTAGCATGGATTTACATAATTCACCTAAATACATAAAAGCAAAGCATCCAGGGCCAGAAAACCTGAGCTAACCCTACTGCACACCCTAGGTTTTTGCAATGAAGATGATGATAACAGCTGATATGTCAGCAGATGCTTCTCGATGCAGAAAAGTCATTTCTATTCCACAGATAATCAACTTAAAATTCCTTACCTTTTTCTAGGTTATGGATCACCTTAATTTTCTAGCTTTCTTTTGCCTCACAACATTTAAAGTAACATCTGTTTTAGGAGATAAGAGACTCTCCACACACTGTACGTATAGGTACATGTCATACTTTGATTTAAGAACACTGCACAAATGTAGCTATGCTTTTGTAACATTATTCTGGGACACGCTCCTTAATGACAACATTTCAGACCCTAACAGTCTTGATATATGCCATTTTAAAAATAAAGATTTTTATATAGCAACTTGTGCCTGACTGTGTGGAAGGCCTTAAACCAACTAACCCATGCATACTTTCTTCCTCAGCATAGCAAGCCCCAAAGGTAGCACACCAGTGTTACCCAAGTGGACACACATGTTCAAATCCGAGTCTCTTCCATCTGCAGCCTGAGACACAGCCCACTCTCCTTCATCTTAAGCCACTTAAAACCCAACTGTAACAGCCTCAGAAAGAAATCCTTTCCAGTCTCTTTGCAAGAAGGAGCAGTGGCTGATAAAGACTTCCAAAAGGAGACTTGGCTCCCGAGCAGCCATAATGCAAGGAGCACCGGGCAGGAGGAAGGACGCAGTCTGCACGCCAGTCACATTGCCTGCATTCATAAGAAGGAAAACAAACAACCCCCCCAGCCTTTTCCAGCTCACACATATGACATTGGCTTTACTTTTGTAAATAGCATGGGAATAATGAGAGAAGTTTCAGCACAGATCTATATCTACTCATTACTTCAGTCTTGTTTTTAATGTGTTTTTACTGAAATAGATTTGATTTTTAGCAAGCCCTGTCAGCTGTGTTGTAAGGTTTATTAAAACTGTCACAGCTTGAAGGGTTAACAAATGCAAACAATGTGACAACAATCATTAATTCCAAAAATTTTCCAAATCTTTCCCTGTGGCTCTACAGAAGATAAAAATCCAGGCACAATATTTTACTTAATTCACACTTCATCTGCATGTTGATTTACAGAGGAAGTGGGCTTGTTCCTGACTTGGTTCCTGAGGAAGTTTAATAAATTAAAACGTTAATCTGTTCTTTCTCAACTCTGCTGAAGGGATCACAGAAGTATCTGGCAGTGACAGACACAAACCAGCAGCCCGTTGGGGTACCCACTCTGCAGTTAGGACAAACGCTCAGCGATGGCTGGTCTTAGCGTCTGAGCGACTTCACACAGCTCAGGGGGTCCTGGGACACCCCTTCTTCAGTACGGCACATGTAAGACAGAAACCACAGCCTCAGCACTGATAGTTATACGCTGTCTAAGGTTTTCATTATTTCACTACAAAGCAGTGCTCCCAGGCACCACGCCTATATAACACAGGGCCACGGTTTCACCAGCGATAGGTGTTCATTTGCCAGCAAGAAGGCACACTTTAATTTCTATTTAAAATAAAATATAATGATAATAATAATAATAATAAAAGCCCACACCCATTAGCCTTCACCATCACAGGTAGTTTATCAAAACTGATTATAAAAGCCGCTTTATATGAAATTCAAAATGTGATACTTGATAAAGAAAGGCCAACATCTTCCCCCGTGCTGCTATGTAGTCCTGGGAAACGCAGTTTCACTTCTCTGATACTAGCTGTATAGAAAACATTGAATTATTTAATATTCAAAAGTGACAGATAACCAGTTGCTTCCTCTCCTATTTAGTTCTGATCATAAAATCGTAGCTCAGTAGTCAAACTATCAATTTTTGTAAGAAGACTATATAATTACTGACACTATAATATATAAATTTCTGTACCAGCCCCGAAAAGGCAGCATGAAGGGTTTTTTTATACTCCTTGAAAGCAAAGATGTACAATCTTGTGTATTTTGTATCTTCAGGAACTGCACACAAAAACAGCCAGACAAAGGCAGGTTACCAATAAAGCTTCAAAGTTCCAGGTTAATAACCATGTAATAACCAAATAAAACCTTGAGCTTCTGTGTGTGTGTGCGTGTGTCCACCCATCCCCCAACTGATTTGAGTATTTTCTTTTCATGAAATTTTAAAAAAATGCTTTTAAGTTGTCTGTCAACCATTTTTTTTCATTTCTCTTTTCTCCTTTTCTCCTTTTTTTCCCCCTTTTCTTAATGTCACTTATTTAGTACTTCTAAAACACATATTTTAATTCTGAATTGTAAATTTTAAAATGCAAAAGGAAGTTGAATGTTAAAAGTTAAACAAATAATTTAAAATTTGCAGTAAAAGAAGGCAGCAAAACAAAGCAGACTCACAAGGTGTTCAATACCATAATATCACATTGATGGATAAGACCAACAAGTCCACACAGCACTTGGATTTTTATCATAAAGTTACTCTTTAATGCAAATAGAAATAGCAAAAGGAGGCTAACGAAGTGTTGAAACAGGCAGCTAAAAGGAGCCTTGTAGAAAGATCTTCAGCTGATGTTGACATGTTCAAATTTATCTGCGTAGCCAAGCTCAAAAGCAAGCACTTTGCTGTAATCATATAAAAGCTTTCAACTGGATCTACAGGTTGTGTGTGTTTTTTTGTTTGTTTGTTTGTTTGTTTTTTTATTACAGTCAAACGTGAAGTATTAAGCCTTATAATATGTACCATGGCACTATGGATTACCAGCCTGCAAGCCCGAAATTTTCTTCAAGTTGCTGTCCAAGGAAAGACAAATCACTTCAATACATTTCCTTCTTGGATAACCCTGGGTGACAGACTCTGTCCTACAGTTATCAAGGCAGAATTCTAAGGCCACTGGAAATTTGGGTAATTTGGGGGTTGAATGACATCTTCAACAGTCTGCATATGGCTTAAAAAAAAAAAGGTCAGAGGAAGACAACAGGATGAAAGAATCATGTACAGGTCACAGCAAGTCCAAAATTCATACGAGTTTGGGCTATTTATTTATTTATTTATCTATCAAGTCATATTTAAGTTGAGAATGATGAAAAGACCTTCAATGTAATGGCACGCATTTTGATGTGATTTTAAAAGTTTCTCGATTATTCTCATATCCCAATGTAGCAAATAGTTCATGGGCTGCCACATCCCTGGATTTGGTCTTGCTCAGGAGGGCCACGTCCCAGCTGGGCTGCTGCCATCCCACAACACGAGCAAGGGAAGCAGATGTGCCCACTTACCCAGTCCTCTCTGGATTGAGAGTTAAAAGGTATCTGTAATGGTCAACGTCACTCTTCCAGCCAGAGTCAAAAACTAAAAAGACAAATCTCATCCAAGAATTCCTGCATGACCCAAACTGTCCATCCATAACTCAAGTACTTTTGTGGGCACCAGAGAACCTCCCTTGGGATGTCCAGTTTGCAGCACCCAGGCAGCAATGGTTTAAGTCTTTTTCTTCCCCCAATATTTTTCTTTCATAGGAGTCACATGTGATGTAAACAGTTTGTCAGTGACTGACAGAACAGAGATATGGAGAAAGCACAGCCAGGAAGGAAACTGAAGCTACTTAAAATTCATCTGTATTTATGAAAAATTAATGAGAAGGCTGGAAGCTTATTAAAAAAAAAAAAAAAAGCCTTCAAAGATTTTTTTTTTTTCCAGAAGAATATGCTCTGGTGTTAGCAGCTGCAACTGTTTTTTTCTCCTTCCAGTTGCTGGAATTACAGGCATGCTGTTTGTTCAGAGATAAAGTAAAGAGCAATTTAATGCAGACCAAAATTATTTTTTGACTGCTCCTTCTGGAGGCTGACTGGACGGACAGCTTCACAATATGATTTCAGTCCCTCATTAAGGAATGATTTCTTGCCTAGTCTGTCTAGTCACAGAATCACACAGAATCGCGGGGGTTGGAAGGTACCTCAAGAGATCATCAGGTCCAACCCCCTTGCCAAATCAGGTTCCCTAGAGCAAGTTGCCCAGGTAGGCATCCAGACGGGCCTTGAATATCTCCAGAGAAGGAGACTCCACAACCTCCCTGGGCAGCCTGTTCCAGTGCTCCGTCACCCTCACTGTGAAGAAGTTCTTTTGCACGTTGGCACAGAATTTTCCTGCGCTCTATCTTGTGACCATTACCCCTTATCCTGTCCCCACAAACCACTGAAAAGAGGTTGACCAAATCCCACTGTCT
Source organism: Aythya fuligula (assembly GCF_009819795.1). Taxonomy (NCBI): domain Eukaryota; kingdom Metazoa; phylum Chordata; class Aves; order Anseriformes; family Anatidae; genus Aythya; species Aythya fuligula. Next base: position 19,769,740 of record NC_045566.1, on the reverse strand, counting down.
CCCACGCCTCAGGTATTTATAAACATTGATGAGATCCTCTCTCAGTCTTCTTTTCTCCAGGCTGAACAGACCCAAGTCCTTTGATATCATTTTCCTTCTACAATGAGGGCCAACTAGATCTTCATTTTAATGTAATTTTAATCTATGCTTCTTTCACAGATTCTCAGAACTAATTGCCTGTTACACTCCAGACTGGTTGACTCATGAACATTAGGAGCAGTTTGATAGTCTACGCTGTTGCCTCAGTATGCTGTTTACGCATTGCCCCACTGTTTCTCAAGATGTCTGCATGCATCTTCCCATTTGAAATCAATTTTCTTACCAGTTCTGATTTATTTTTAACTGTTGTAAAAGATGTTTCTCTAGCTTTATGTGGTTACCCTTCACAGATGCTAACAAGTTTCTCTTTCCCTAGCAGACTCTACTGTTGATTCTATCACTTTCTTTTTGGATTCCTTCACCTTCCTTCCCAGAGAAATTCCTTCAGACCTTTTGAGATGAACACTGCCAGATGTGAGATATTTAATGGGGAAGGTTTTTTTTTTTTCACTGTAAACTTCAAATCTATATTAACAATGACTGAAATATTTCTTCAGCGTATTTTGTCATCAAACTTAATATAATAAGAAGTGCAAGAGCTTAAGTCAGGATGTAACTATACTGCTAGCAGAATGATCGCCACCAGGAAATGGTGTTCTGTACTTCTTGACAAACTATTTCTTAAAACTGTTATTTCTGAGATCAACTGTACACCAATATCAGAATGAAGAAATGAACTCAACTAGCAAAGAATGATCAAATCCACACCAGAAGTCCATTCGGAAAATGAGCTCACTAACAATTCAAAAGTGGTCAGGGTATTATGTTCATCTATTGCATAACCATCTCTGCAAAAAGGAGGGCAAAGATGAAACAAGACTAACAACTTCTGCTCTCTTTCTATTTGCTTACTTAAATAATCAAGGCGTAGTGAAAAATCAGAGCTCAGATAAGTCAAAAGCAAAACATACTTATATGGAAACATGGAATTGATTCCTGGAAGTATTAGCTCACCTCTTTTTGATAACCGAGCACCAATATGCGGAAGTAATACTCTTAAGGAAAAAGTATTGAGTTATGAGTAGTGGACAATATTTGTTTTGCAATTAATATTACCAACATGTGTGCAGCAAGACTGAAAATTCACAAGTAGAATACTTCACAGTAAGAAATGAACAGAAGAAACTAGAGCCAGCAGTGTTTCATACTTGTGAAGCCCTTTGCATCTGAAAATATCAATTATATATACATATTTTTCAAAATACACAAGTAGAATACGACCATCTCTATGCCCTGACTTCTCAGTGACAAAAAGAAGTACTAACACCTCACCAAAATTAACGTTCCTTTTTTTTTTTTTTCCCATTCCATTCTATTTTTTTAAACAAAGTTCACATGTCTACAATTCAGAAATGTACCATTCTGTACTTGCAGTAATGTATTCCTTAGTTGGAATATTAGAAAAAAAATAGGATGGAAAGAGCTTCATTCAATTGAGATGCTTACCAGTTCTCATTATTTGTTTAATACCAGGCCATCAAAGCAGCATGCAATATCCTTACAGTCTTTAGGCATTCTGAATCAGAAAATCTGGGGAGTTTTCCTACTAAAAGCCTACTAGGTATCTTCAAAAGATTAGAATTCCTAACTTTGAATAAATTATTAACAAATTAAATTAGAACAGATGTGTACATCAGATATTCTTAATTAGATCCCTTCACAAAGAATGAAGCGATCCACCATTCTAATTTGAAAACCAAACCAGCATTTCACTGAACATCTTTCTCGATATAACCATGGTTTCTAAAGAATTTAGTATACACATTTTGAAATTAAACAGTAAATTACTCCAATGAAATGAAACAAAGAAAGATGAAAGTTCTTAACACATTTGGGGGATGGAGAAAGGGATTCCTGATTCAAGGTATTTTTACCTCACAAAGTAGTAAGTCAATGATGTGGAAGACCATGCAGAGTGGAAACTTGGCAGTGAAAAGAGTGAGGAACCACTGGGATGCATACATATGAGCTTCCAAATTGAGGTCTGAGAAATGGCTATACAAGTCAGGTAACTGCTCCTAGAGTAAAAGAAAAAATAAATGTTTCAGTATTACTCATTACTTCAGGTTCATCATCTGCATTGCCAGCAAGTACCAGGTTGCTAAAGACTGAAAAACATAAAGTGAAATCCTGGCTTCTTTAGAGCAATGGTAATGTTTCTTTATAACTTTCAGTGGCCATGGTTACAATTTGTAGGAAAATATTCACTATGGATTCTGTCATGGCATCAAACAACATACTATTAGGTAATACTGAGAAATTACAAAATCTTCAACGGGAAAAAGGCAGAGCAGATGTGAAATCTATGTCATGCATGGTATATGTTTTTAAAAGTTACTTCTTAACTGTGTCTTCTTGCAAATTATTCTGCTAAACAAGTAATAGACCACCTTGCAGAGCATGAAAGCAGCACAGCACACTAATGTTCATGACTTCATCACACAATGTCTCTAACTAGGAACATATATAACCAACACAAAATAATCACCGATAATTATACTCTACACTGATGATATACTCATTTTCTGTCAATGGAGTAAAAAGCTTTATGCCCATAACATAAATATTGAAAAGACCATATACTAGTGTTAAGAATCAAATTAATTAGTATTAAATTGTACTTGATCAAGTAGGAAATATGCACAGTTTGAAATCTGAAAAAAGATCATTCAATTAATTGTGGTCTGTGAACGTTTTTGTTTGTTTTAACAAATCTCAGAGGTATGGATGTTCATTTATGGTAAATGACTCTAGCAGCTAGTTTTCACTATAATAACAGAAATCCAGGTCAAGGCTTAATGGACTGTTAGTAAGTGCTTATTAGTCAGAACACCAATGTGTAAAACCTGCAACCTTTTATTTAAATTGCTTTGAATATGATATAATTACATCTGAAAAAGAGCGATGTACTGAAATTACAGCAAAATCTGTAAAATAACCTACACTTGATTTGTATTTCATAAGCATCAGGATGTCCTGATTTGCCTGACCTCTTAACCATCAACACAATTCATAGAAAGTAGGACACTGATGGTGGGAGTCCAAAAGATTTGCTGGCCTTAACAGAACAGAAAAATTCTCTCTAAGTAGCATAACAAAACAGGGAGGAGAGACAGTAAGCAAACAGAGAGTGAAAAAAACACAGATACATACTCTGCTTCAATACAAAGATTAGCAGCAAGATTGGTATATGAAAGAAATCAAGAAATTATAAATAAATCTGACTCACAATGTTTGGATCCAGATATTAAACTTCCCTGCTTTGGTTCTATACTACCTTAAAGGAGAGGGGTTTTATCATACAGTAGGTTATGAAATCAAAACATTAGTCTCCTCACCAATATTTCCATTTACGAAAGTAGAATAATTTGTTACTCTGGCCCCACCTGCATTAACTTCTCCAGCTGGAAAAATTTGCAATGGAGATCTTCAAAGTTATTTCTGTAGAGGTCCCTCAAGCCATAGTCATACATTATTTTCACAAATACACAGAATGCCTGCTCCTCTGGCATCTGGAAAAATACACAAACATAATTTAGAAAACTGAGCTGAGGATGGAAATTCTTTATACAGATAGAAACACACACACACACACGTATGCTTAAATACCTCAGGAACAACGAATTCAAAAACTGGGATATATTAAAATTTTCAGCAAAGCACCCCGATACTGTCATCAGTATTCTTTCTGCCAATAGGTACGAGATCAACCAGCACACAACTCTCAGAATATGAGTTAAAAATAAATAAATAAATAAATAAATAAAAGGGAAGAAAAAGAAAAACAACATCCCAAGACACTGATTTCTATTGAGAGAAACTTGATTAAGTGAAAAAAGCAGGAGAGCTAAGATAAAGAACCCTTAGTGAGAATAATGCTTGTTTACTTTCATCCAAACCCCAAGACATGAAAATCTCTGAAGTCAGGTTTCAAACGATGAATAAGGAAATAACAAGTTTTGCCAACAGAACCTCCTTGGGAGCTTGGAGGGACCGCTCCCCCCTATTAACATTGTGATTTTTTTCGGAAGCCGTATCTCCATAAGCTCTCTATTCCAGTTTGACCAAAATTTCTCATCCAACAGAATTTCAGAAGGTGGTACTGATGGAAAAGCTATGTGGGCCACTCTGATTTATTGGCTTGAACTTATAAAGTGTCGAATTTGTGGGAAGCCCTGTGTCATCAAACCTCCAGTGCTGCCATTTCCCTTTTCCCCCATGCCTTCAGGTAACACAGGAAGGAGACATGCACAAGCAGAGTCCCTGCAGGCCACAGATCAGGTCTTTGAAAAAAACACCTTGCTTTTGCAGGCACCAGACTGTTACAAATGAAAACAATTACTGAGTATCAAGAATGGCAATTCTTGACCTTTTAGTATACTCCCTCATTCACTCTCGTGCCAGTCCCTTATCAAATATCAGCAATAGATAAAAGCTCAGTATTTTTTCAAAGAGAATTTTAGTCTGATGATATTTACCTTCCAGGTTTTATCTTTTGTAATTCAGCCTATGATTGTGCCCTGTCTCCAGGGCCATGTGTGGACATTTTCATTTTCAGACAGCATATATAAAAATAACTAGTTGGAATAAAGAACTGCCAAGTCAGCTGCTAGCTATCTGTGCAGGCTAGATTCACCTAGGACAAGCTCTTAGAAATCTGTGCTCTTTATCACCATTTTATCTGGTCAGAACAATCCCCACTGACAGCGGATAAAGGCTGCAGACAAAGAAAAGGGAAGAAAATGTTTTATCCTGACCAAAAAGCTTGAATCTGCTCTAGAATAAAATGAAAGCATGTACATTTTTTGTAAGGTAACAATTATTTCTAATAAAATGACAGATGCTCATGCACAAGCACACCTACCTTGCATGCTCAGACACACGTGCATTGACAGTCATTCCTCCCCCAGCACAGGGAGAGGGAACAGAGGTGAGTACTGGGCCAAAGGACATAAAGGCAGAGGCCATGGAGTCCTCACTCTGTGGACGTAGGTTCTCCAATATTACCAACCCCAAGAATTCAAAATCATAAAATGAAGTTTATCTTTTTTTTTAAAATTATTATTATTTTTAAGAAAATGCCTATTTTGGGCATTTCTGGTTTTAAACATTCAGCTATCTGTCCCTTATTATTTTTACTTGGAATCACAAAAGCCAGAAATTTACCTGCTTTTTTTTTTTTTTTAATGAATTTTTATTTTTTCACGTAGTAATGATTCCAAGAGTTAGACAGTGAGAAAAAAAATAATCAAATATTATGAGACTAACAGTAAAACTATCAGAGTTGGCAACACTGGTCTCCCATGACTAGAAATTACTTGCTCATCTTTGATGGGGATTTCACCAAAGCAGGAAAATCACAAAAAGCCAGGATGGAAGTTCAGGTTACCCAACCATCCCTGAAAGATATCTACACTGAAGGGAAATGATAGCCTGTCCCAGAAAAAAGGGGGAAAGGAAAGGGGATAGAATCCATGCAAAGACTGGAGAGTTAGAGAGGATCTCACAAGCTTTCACAGATACAGATTGGTTGGAAAATTTGAGAAAAACACAAGTTCAAGGACATCCTGGGAAGCTCCCAACTTACATGAGTGACACAGCTTCCCTTCCCCCCTTTCTCTGATTATTTCAGTTTAATATCCTATTATGAAAGCAAACATTACAAAGGGCAAATTAAAATGAGTGCAATTGCCATTTAGTATTCCCCACATAACAGGCCAATTTCTTCTAACTGCAGAAACACTGGAAACAAAGGTGAGTCTCTATCGTGATGACAGCACACTACCAAGAGAAAGGAGCTAAGTATTAGTTGAACATTAAGAATGTGACACCTACTCATTTCTAAAACCCTCCCGTATTGCAATTGGCTTATTCTTCCAGTGGAAATTAAACAACTTCTTTGGGTAAAAATTTACTCGCAAAATAACTGAGAGATGAGGTGATTTGCAGCATATGTGGGACTGCAATAACCTGACTAATTTCAGGTTTACTCTTGAGAAATCTAAAGCTTCTCTATAACACTTCCACTGTGTGTCATGCTCCATAAATATTCGAGGAGTCTTAGATCTCACTAGGAATTACAAATTATAGTTGAATTGATCAGAATTTGATTTCTTGATGCCTTAGGGAGAGTACATGTAGCATATATGCCACCAACGTCCTATCCAAAACCACAATCTAAAGCATATTTCAACCATGATTAATAATTTATTAATTAAAGCTTGATAGAAAAAGGTAATGGCCTGAATTAGAGTTGCTGTTGATGTCTGGGGAGTTTTATTCAGAAATTCTTTACAATATCCACCAATATCCATACTATTTGAATCTGTTTCTTTTCCACTGAAACATGATCAAAGTTAAAGCCAAATATAAAAACTGTTTATTTATCTCCCTATCACTATACACATACATGTACATACTCATATACAGGAGGTGACAGATCCAAGTTTCTACAGTTCTTGGTTACAGGCTAAAATACTAATGTTCAAATTCAGCTCTCATTCAAAAGATATTACAAAATGTCCTTAGGACACTGAAAATTAATGAGACTGCTTGCTCCTGTTGGCTACTCTGAGAATATCTCCCTTAAACCCAAAGGAAGTTTACCTACATAAGAATTAAATTCAAAGGAAAAATGTAACTCATCGGTGTCTGTTTTTGACACAGAAATGCTTGATAATTTATCAGATTTCTCCTAGATAAATGAAATCTACATCCGTAAAGATAGAAGCCATTATTCACTGTTTGCCAAAAAGCAACAACAGGAAAATGAACAGAGACAAATAAACAAGAGTAAGTATCTGTCAAACACTATGTTCCAGTACTACTGATTTTAAAGCTGCTTTGGCTTCAAATATCAAAGCTTTCATTTTGCAATTAACTCACATGGAGGAGTAGCACAGCTGCAAGGAAGGACTGTCCCTGGCAATATCCAATGTCTTCATCATAGACAGAGTATGCCTAGAAAAAATAAAAGTCAACATATACTCAGAATGTATTTACTCATTTGCTATTGATTGTATTACATTTTGATATTCAGAATACGTACAACCATGCAGGCTAAAATAATAAATGGAGTGAGATTGTAACCCACCTTGCATAGGTTTTCAGTGCACTTAGGAAAACCTGGGTATTTCGCCCTGAGTCTTCCATGAACATTGTATTTGTCTATTTTTATTTTTAAAACAGCATGAAAAGAGTTGGATGCAATTTCCCTTCACCTAAACTGGAGATAATTTCACTGAGGAATGGGAATTTCATTTCAGTAATGAAATAATGGGAATATAAAAAATGTAAGCTACGAACCAGGTGCCTTTGTGTGATGGGGAGCGTGCTTCTTTACTTCGTTCTGGAAAAACAAATCTTTACATCATGAAAGTTCAGGATCTGAGGCTGTTAGTTTGAAAATCACTGAGCACTACCCTACACTGAAAGTTTCATCAGAAACAGCTTTTCCATTTCCTTGCTATGCTGAAAAATGAAGACTCCTTCTCCTACAGTATGATGGCTGCGCCACTTTTTTCTTCCTATTAAAAATAACTGACCTTCCCTTCCTCTTTGCTTTTCAGAGACAAGATGATGAATACTGTTTTGAAAGAGATGTTAGAGGATGTTAAAAATCTGAGGAGACTTGAGAAAGTAAGCAGGAGCAGGACTGACAGCAGAAAGACAGCCATCCTGAGAGAAAAGCAAGGCGAAGCACAACAGCAGCACCAGGCCAGAGCTCCAGGAACAAGCCACGTGAACCAAGAAATGTGCTTTGCCCCCGGACTACCTCCAGCACCGCTTACAGCCAAGCGTGTTTCGAACTGGAACACTGTGCTTACCTGCAGGTTTTAAGTTTGCAATGGAATCAGATTGCAAATTCAGTAAGTGGAAGCAGGATGAACGACAAGAGTAGTGCTGGGGGAACCAAAGCCACAGGGGTCTGCCCCACTGGATTTTAGAAGTGCCTCAAAAGTCAAGAATTTTTTCTCAGAAAGACATTTGGTTCCTTTTAAGCCAAGTGCATTAATATAATTGCCAATAATTTCTGCCAGAACATTGAAATGGAGGCCAAAATGTATGTCAAGTCTTTAAACCACCTTTCTTTTTCACTCTGACTGGCAGAAACAAAGAAAGAAATATTTCTAAGAAATTATGCGCTGACTCCAGTAGAGAAGATTTCCATCAAGAATATTCACTGAGTATTCCGCTAAAGGTCACTGTTTGCAAACAACTCAGCCATACATCTCCTACTACAATTGCAGCACTGTGAAAAGCCAAAGCATGCCTTACCATCACTGGGCATTTGTCTGTGCTGCTGCTGGTCCCCAGCAGTTGGAACTGGGGTGACCTGGATTCCAACCCACTGCTCATTTTCATTTGTCAAGTAAATACAAGAAGACTAATCACACAAATTATTGCCAAAAATAAAAAATAAAAAATTAAGGAACCATTATAAGTTGCTTATTGGTTTCACCTATTCAAGCCATAAAAGCAAAATACACAAAATAACTCCAGAAGGATACAATAACAGGCACAGAACTTGGAACTAGAAATAAGGGTGCTGTCCTTGAAAAAGTGAATTTTAAATTACTCTTTAGCTTCCAAACATGGAATTAACAGAAATTACTTTCAACGCTTAAATTAATATTGCATAGGGCTTATTAAAACCATCTCTGGTTAATAATACACAGTAAATAGAGTCTTTATGTCTTTGTTCCCCAAATCTATCAGTTTATGGATGCCTATTAGTTTGTTTCCGTAGCACTCCTAAAAGATGCATTATTTCTGCTTTTGAAAGGCCAGCTCCAGATATGCCAAATTGCAAATAATAAATTTGATTTATGATTTCTTCATACTGCATAAAACACTTTTATTTTACTTAACAACAACAACAAAAAATCCAAGCTGAAAAATAGTAGATGATTGACCTTTTGGGGAGGCTCCCTTTGTCTTGAGAAGTAATAATACTGCAACAGTAATAATTTGCAGAAAATTCTCTTATCAGAAGCAATGTTAGCACAATAGCTAATAGTTTGCTGAAAACAGCATTGAACTAATGCAAACAATTTTTTTTTTTTTTTATAAAACAAAAAACAAAACAACAACAACAACAACAACAAAACTACTGGGAAATCAACACAGTGGAGCAAACAAACTGCCTCCAGAATTAGCATAGACAAAAAGTGAGGTAAGGAAAGCTGTCAGAAAGAAAAAGATATGCCTTGGAGATTGTGAAACAAAATGAAATTGTGGCAAAAGATAGAAAATGGGGGAAAAGCAGGAGGAAACAAACAACAAGAAAAGCCTCGCTCTGCATTTTAAGCATAAAAATATAAAGGAAGACCAAAGAACTTTCTCATGACCAACTTCCTGAGCACAATAAGACTAATAATAAATCGATTTTCAAACACATCCAGAGCAGGAAGGCAAAGTTTCTACTTGGAAAATACATGATGAAACATGATGTACAAAATTGTATTTTAACTCCAGCACAAAACCACAGGAACTTTCCTGGTGTCTGTTTTATTGCAGAATAATCACTGAGGTTGTCATCCTGCTGGAACCACTTCTAACAGGGAATGTGTTGAAGGGTCTTTCTCCAACTGAGTTTCAGAAAGAAATTATAAATTAAAATGATCAAAAAAATACTAAAAATTTATTAAGAACAGACAGTGTGGACACAAAGTTTCAAAGGAAAATAAACTGGTAAACCATTAATTGGCTTACTTAATCAGAAGAACAGACAACAAATGGGAGACATTTGTAAAAAAGAGGAAATCCATGGGACTACAAACAAGTAGTTTTGGATAATTTGGTTTTAAAAAATTGCAAGTTAATTAGTGGACATGTATATACATAGGACATAAGAGAAACACATCTGAGAGGTCCAGTAAATGGGACATATCTTGGAACATTTCTAACATGTCCTAGAAGAAACCATGAACTATTAAAGAAAATATATATGTATGTATTAACTGTTGAATCTGCTTGTTTTTTGTTTTGTTTTTAAATTAATTTCCACTAGGCCCCTCCCCACAACTCATCTTCAAAAGCAGCTGTTACAAGATACTTAGATCTGAACATGAGAATTAGATCAAACTGGAAAAAAATCTGCTGATAAGTCAAAGCAAAAGATTTTTATTTAAAAAAAAAATAGTCTGTAGAATCTACATGGTTTCATTTTATTTGCCCCAAGCAAATGCATTTTTGAAGCTTTATGCATATTTCCAATTATTATTATTATTATTTGGTTTTAAATAACCTATGGGACTTGTTATTGCTGAAATGTGATGTAATTAACCAAAATACCCTCAAAAATAAGGATGCTGCCTACAGATACCTCAATAATATTAAGTTCTTGATAAAAGATCTAAGATGAATTAAGATTTATCCTTTCAAGGAATTTAGGAGCATTAACTTTGTTTTTCTGTATGAAACATGAAAGCAAAGCAAAATCCCAAACCTCCTACTTCCACTGAAGTCACTGTTTACTTTGTAATTTCAAGAGAATGGGATTTTTCCCACGACAAGCTTTGATAATGTAGTAAACTTTCAGTTGTTATTTTCTTAAGCTCTTCAGGAACCTCCAGTCACAATGCATCAATTAACCAGGATCTGAAATATTCTCTTTCTCACAACTGAGATTTAATAACAATTCTGTCTCAAAGCCTATTTTAATTCCTTTTAACTTAACGAAGACCTCATCTACAGAATTAAAGTGTCTTTTTAATAACTGTCTGTCTTCTGCAGAGCTGAAGTGTGCAGTTATTAGCAAATCATCAGAAAGCGAACAGTTTGGAAGCAAAAGAGTCTCATCAAAAAAAGTCCATGGTAGAGAATCACAGAAGTAGACTTCTTTCTGGGAGTGATTTTTTTTTTTTTTTTTTAAACCACATGCATATTGGGAAAGTGGTTGAAGAATCCAGAGATGGACAGAAATTCTTCTTTAAAATAATTATTGGAGGAAAATCTTCCGAGATCAGAATCTTCCATGGATACAAAAATTCTAGGTATGTACTGCTGAAAAATGAAAGGTTGCTGATCTGAATGTAATAACTCAGCTTTGGGATTTCTGCAATTACTATGTATCAGTCCTAACGGTTTGAGAAAAGGAAGAGTAAGGAGCACATCTTGCATTCCAGACTGAACTTTGTTCACCATTTTGTCCTCATAAGCACGGAAAGTATTGCTTATACTTCCTGAAGGTTCACATGTACTTGAAATAGCAGCAAAATGCAAAACACTAACTAGTAAGTATCAGCTTACAGTCACACTGCCAATTTGCCTTTACCATAGTAACTCAATTCCATTAATTACAATTACATCAGAAATTAAGCAGATCTCTTGATAAATATTTCTATAGTGCCTGCCTCATAAAAAGATCTTTCTCTTGTTTGCCAGAGCTTTCATCCCCCCCCACCCATACAGACACGCTTCACAGCAATGCCGTGGAAAAGGTACAAGCAGAGGCCCTACAGATCTCCATTCCTCATCTGCAGTACCGGTGTCTCTCTTGTCAATAGTAAAGTTTTCTGGCACAGGGAACTCGCTTCTCTGAAATAGTGACAGGCGAACTGGCAAGCTGCTTGTTAACAGCCATGCTAGATATCTCTGTCCCTGGGAAAAAAAGCCAGAAAATGTAACAGAAATGCAAAATTTTTAGAATTATAAGCCTGATTTGCTCCCTTGACTTATTCTCTGTGTCACTACCGAAATGACAGAAACAATCCAGGACATCTTCTCGGTGTTTGATACAGAGATGACTCTGTGCTGGAGTCCATCTCAGTAGAGTTAAAAACCTGCATGGTGCCTGAAGAAGCTGTCAGTGAGAGCACAATTTAAAACGCCACACCTAATAGTACAATGTAAGGCTCCACATCTAAATTTATTACAGGGCCAACAGTCTGAAGGTAGGGATATTCCTACGACTGTCCCATCCTACAGGGAATTTCCATGTTAACTGAAAAGTGCATTTTTCAAAATTAGTTACTCATTTATTGAGTGTCCCTGAGGGGCAGCTGTACCATATGCACTATACCTCCTACAGAGCCACAGGCCTAGCAAAGGCCCAGGGAACAAAGATGGGTTCGCACTCACTCAGGCAAGCCCCTGAACACAGTAAAGTCTTTACTCCATTTCTAGCACTTGAGATTCACAACCCTGACCTTTTTACTAGTACAGTCTCAGCAGAAAATCCATATGCAGGAACAGTACTGCTGCTGCCTCGCTAAGCACAGATGCACAGAGGAGGAACCTTATTAATACAGAAATTGAAGAAGACAAGGCAACATTAAAAATCCTTTGCATGAAATAAGAAACAATATTTACTAAAACTGCTCTTCAATCCAGTAGTGAAGAAAATAAACAACTAAAAATAGATGAAAAATGATTCTTAACAGATTCTGTTTATGCTCCTATGTATATTCTAAAATACAATAGACTGCTATAGCAATGAAATAGACCTGCTCTTTGACAAGTAATTAAACCAAAGGGGACAAATACTTAAACCACTCATTTGTAAACTTGAAGAGATACTAAGAAAATATTGAGAAATGCAGAAGAACACGTGCATGCAGAAAAGAGGTCATAATATGAAAGAAGATGCTGCAACAACGTGAAAATGAAAACAAAACAAAACATACAAACAAACAAACAAAAAAAAAAAAACAGGATGGCATTCAGCAGCAGTTCTGCCATGCTGGAGGATGAGCCTAGAGTAATCCATCATTTGTTGCTTAGCACGATATAGAAGCTACTGGTCACAAAAGAGCAATTCAAAGACATTTTCGCATTTCAATTATACAGCAAAGAGAGTAAAGTATTAGCTTTACTAGAAAAACAGTTCATCATTCCCTCTACTAATCTGGGTATCAACAAACAGGCATTGTGACAACTGCTGAAATGCAGTGTCTCTTTTCAAGCCAAAAATCACACTGATCCCAGGCAAGTATGACTGGGTCTAAGAAAAAGCTCCGAATTTGATAAAGCAAGGAGATAAGTACTCAGTAACAAAAATACATCATGACACAAATGATTCATAGCTTTTCATAATGCCTTTTTCACTGGAAAACACTGACACCAACTCCAAATCTCTGAAAAATTATTCAACCACTTTCACAAAAACACAGAGATGTTGTATATAATTTTCTCAGTTTGTCCAGTAAGATTATTAACCTAGATAAACTGATTACCAGGCAACATATTCAGTTCCTGCTATTAACATCACAGTGGTTGTTTATCAAAGAGGAGTTACTTTAATCAAAAAATTAGAGAAAACATATCTCGCATTACATAGTGCACTGCGTACCCTCCAAAACTCAAGAGCCACACACCTTGATTCCCTGAAGGATAGAGCTGTTAACTACATATGCAAGCATGGAAGGAGGTCAAGAGTACTTTTCTGCTATGCTTTGTAACACAGCGAATTAACTCTTTAAATATAGCTTGAATTTTCATGTTATTTAAACAGAAAGGGTGCAAGAAATGTAAGTATTTCCTGAAGATGCTTGCTCTGGAAAATCTAGCTTATGCGATGTCCTCAAGTGAAATCTCCGATCTGGAACTTTTTTCATTCCTTATCACCACTGTCAGCCTTAAAGTTTATTTTTAGATACTTTACTTTGTCACATAAATGTTATGCAACTGAAGAAGTTTCCATCTTTCCTGATTTCCCACTGTTCTGAAGAAGAGATTAAGAGATTGAACTAGAACTGACAGACCTGTTCATATGAGGCAGTGAGCTTTTAATGCTTTTCCTTTTTATCTGACTGCTCAGATCAACTCTCTTTCCAGTAGGGCATGGAGAAAACGCTCCTCAGCTCTTTACCTTGAGGAGGGAGGGTAGTCCCTCTTCTGGCCTCATTCAGCAATCCCATTCTTCAAACATCCTGTTGCCATTTCAGAAGAAGGGTGTGAGTGCATTAGCACCTCTGATGGAAGTTATTCCAGTAACAGAGCAGCCAGTGGAATGGCAACTTTATAAGAAAATTAATTAGTTTTTAAGAGTATTCCTCTAAAACTCACCAAGTCAATAACAAACTCAAGGTCCAGCTAGACACAGCCATAGATGGGTCATTTGCAGAACAAAGCCATCACCATTTCAGAAAACTGTACAAGTATGAGGAAAAGGGGCTGCCTAGAAATACACTTTACAGTTAAGCTTCATCTCCATACTGGCAAGTAGGTAGAAACTGGCAAGAATAAAAGCAGTAAACTTATGAATAATTCAATGTTGAATATTCAATATGGCTGTTATACTAGGAAGCAATGCTTCACAAATCCTTCTTTGAAGGAACCACTGAGTACATAAAAGAATAAGGCAGTCAGTATAGTATACAGGGATTTTTAAAAGACATTCAACAAGATTCCTTCCCAAAGACTTTTTAGGAAACTCAGCTGCCACAGAAGAAGGCTCAAATAATTGATTAAATGATAGGAAATCAAGGGAAGGAATAAACAGTCGGTTTTCGCCCACAGAATGAAGGTGAAGTCTCTTGCAGAATCTTACAGAAATATATGCTAGGTCTGATGCTGCTGAAAATATCCATAAATCATACAGAACACAAAAAATAGCACAGAAACGAAGTCTGGTGATGATACAAAGCTGCTTAGAGTAGTAAATTAAAAGCTGATTGCAAAGATGCTATGCAGAACCTGTTCATATAAATAGAGTGGCAAAATGGCAGAGGTGATTCGACTGCAGATAGAGAATGTTTCAAGGGAAAAGCAGTCCTCAACCTGATGCACATGCTGGTGGACTCTCATCTAGGCTCTTCCAGAAACCTGAGGGTGAGAGAAGCAACATCTGCAGCTCCTTTCTCTGCAGAAGTAGAGGTCCAGAGGGCAGAAAAAGCCCTGGCTGTGGGAGAGAAGTGCAGTTCTTCACTTTTGCTACAGACAACCCAGAAAGGACTGAAATGTCTACCTCTCTGAAGCTGTCTGCTAGACAGAAAAGTCTGTTAAGTCATTTCTAGTTCAATCAGTTTCCTTCCTTTATCTTCTCTTTATTAAACAAAATAAGCTAAGATACCCATTCATGAGAATGAGATTTTCTTTCCAAAGAATGTTCTCAAATCAAGTTCATCCTTGGCATGGAACTTCTACAGATTCTTTCCAATTTAGCAGTAGTCATCTAATTCTGGACACTGTAATGAAAAGCAGCTGCAGCAACTGTAAAAGACTGAGTTGTTCAAGTGATTCTATTCCTACCTAAGCTTCATCTACATACACATCCTTCTACACTTCATTATTTACCATTCCCTTCTCCGTGTCCCCTACAAATTTTTATCAGAAATGACTTTTCTGTTTTCTTTTAGGTGACTAACAGGAGAACATCAAATAAACAAGAGATCTTCGTGACACCTTGTTTGAAATACATTTGATTCAATGCTGCTACCTTTAGCAACCTGTTAGACAGTTTTTAATTCTTTAAAGTGTATTTTATTCATATTCTAACTAGTCCAGTGATTATAATTTTCTTAGCATTGCATCAGACTACATGTTCTACAGAATTGTGATAAAATTGCCTTCACCAAAGAAAATCGTATTTCCTTTTTTTATGTTAGCTTGTCAAGATCTATTTTCAATAAACTTACAGGCATTCATTATAATATACTTCTCACATTTAATTCTTGATAAGCTGAATGCCATTCCATCATTTTTCACTTAACTGATAGCAAACTGACAAGTGAATAATTACCTACCCATCCTAGTTTTTCTTTTCAAAGCCCTCCAAGATTAGTGAGAAATCAATATAACTGGTCCGAAGTCCTCCCTGATCTTTTATTTTCCTATTATTAATTTTTATGTGGATTATTTAGGACAATGAACTTCAATATATGTAACCTAAGCAGCTATTTTTAACAGTTGTCCAAATTACTGTTTGAATAGCAGACTGTATCATCATAGAATTTATCTGAAGAACAGGAATACGTATCAATATACCCCAAAGGCAGGACACTCATGTCTACTTGTTATGACAACTCCATCATTTCTGTCTATAAATCAGCTGGAGGAGGAAACAGAGTAATAAGGAAAAGAAGAGCAGTAGAAATGTCTTTGTCATTTTTTCTACATGTAGAAAAAAATGTAAAACAAAAACTAACTGCCAAAAACACAATAAAATCTGACAGCAAGAGAATTACCTATCTAGCTGCAATGTTCTACCTTCCGGATCCCTCCTGAGCAACAAAACTCTATCTGTATAGCCCAGCCAAATCTGTTCACTTAGTACTTCACCTTCCCTATATATGTATTTAAATTGAAAAACATTAGACTTTTCCTTGATCAGAGGTGCTCTGAAGTTGTGAGTGAAAAGCTATACACAGAAATCAGTTGTGGAAAGGTCAGCTAACTTGTTCTCTAGATAATTATCTCAGAGATATTCCTGCTTAATCTAACTGCAAAGTTTGCTCTGTGGATTTCTCTTCCTCTGAAATCCTCTCTGCCAGGAGGGAGGAAAAAAGTTTTAATCCACCATTCTTCTACTGAAACGGCCCTCTGATAGCAAGCTGCCTGTCAGTAAAACTCACGTGAGCCTCAGCTCTTCTCACGTGCATCTTAGGAGATACAAAATGCTAAGTTACAAAAACTATTTCAGGATACCTAGTACTATTCTTCACATACATCCAAGTAAAGTGTTAAAAATGTATTGATTAGTGATTTGGATCAGAACAAGGTTAGCAGGGCAAAATACAATCACAGCAAAAACATGAACACTTGAAAATTCAGAGTACTGACTGTACCTTACAGATTTTGTATAGAGATTCCTGACCGTCTCCTTCTGTATCTTTGAAATAATCATGTGCTGGAAATGTACGATGAATATCTCGTGTGATGACACTCTCTTGAGCAGAATCCTGTAAAATGAGAGAAAAATCCCAAAATATTGGTTTGGTAACAGTGTAATTAAACAAACAGAACACAAAATTCTATGTGCAGTCGATGTGGTTACGTTAGATAACTGCTTTACTGACTGAGTCATACTCCAAAAATGCTTTGGGAAGAAACTGAAAAGCTTCTAGTTTTGAACACAGTAATAATTTGACAGTTTAACAAGAGCAACGTGGCATGTTTTCTGCCCTTCAGGCTTGCAGTTCAACTTCAGAACTCATAGAAAATGACTGGTTATTTAATTGTAGGTGCATTTTTCCTACAGAACATATGCTTACTGTATTTCTCTACAAGCAAAAAAAGAAAATCAGACCATCTCTCAAAGGCTCAGAGGTATTAATTTTAAATGTATATCAATCTACCATAAAAACCATGTTAATTACAAATTAGAGCTATTACTTAGAAATGTTCAAAGTCCATTGTTAAGTGGTCTTTAAGAGAACAAAATCAGAAATAGTACAAGAAAATGTTATACTTTCAGGTAAATCTCATATCCTCCTTGCTATTAGAACACCTTTGATAGCTTTTAATTTCATTTTTACATTGACAAGGAACTAGGGATAAGTTCAGGTGCCTAAACATGTGTGTCAAATGCCGTTTTAGAAGCCCTAAAATACCTTGCCTGATAAGCAGCTGCTACTGCAGAAGGATACAAGCCTCCTGTAAGTGCTGCATCATCTCTGCAAGCTCTACATGGACGATCTGCATACCCACATACATCTAAAATGACACCGAATGCCCCTGTTTAGTCAACTGAATTGATCTCTAGCCATACCTGCCTCTGTAGATAAAGAAGTAATTGCTTACAACACTGTATTGCTATGAAAAGCTGGAAATCGTTGCAAAAAGAGCTGAGAAATGCTACTGTGTGTATGAGGAAGTGATACCAAAGCGTCAGAGCTGGAACTGCAGCAGCTAATCCATTATCTTTGGGTTCCAGTTACTCTCAGTAGGAGATAGTACCTTTAGGTCAGTAAATAGCAAACACTGCTTTTAATTATTACCTTTGTAATCCTGAACGAAAAACCAACAGAAACTACACATGCAATTTAGGAAAGAAATCCTTTATAAACACTTTTATCTTGAGAACAAAATACATCTGTTTACCATAGAGAAGCCCTCAGATTACAGTTTGTAATCCAGGACGCTCCACAAAAAAAAAAAAAAAAAAAAAAAAAAAAAAAAAAAAAGTTTTAAACCCGCTGGAGTCAGCAACCAGGTAATCTCCCAGGTTTAGGTGGTTTCCTAATCCCATAAAGGCCCTACAGTGTACCTACGCTGTGCAATAAGGCAGCTGCCTGCAAGTACCCAAGGTCAGGCTGGTGGGGCCCTGGGCAACCTGCTCCAGCAGGAGGTGATCCTGCCCATGGCAGGGGGAGGATTAGGTGAGCTTCGAGGTCCCTTCCAACCCAAACCCTTCTGTGAGTCTGTGGCTCCATGAAACAAGCAGCTCCCAGCTACCCCAGAGATGGGAAACTGAAAACCCAAGAGATCAAAATCACAGAATCATCTAGGTTGGAAAAGACCTCCAAGATCACCTAGTCCAACCTCTGACCTAACACTAACCAGTCCTCCACTAAACCATATCACTGAGCTCTACATCTAAATGTCTTTTAAAGACCTCCAGGGATGGTGACTCCACCACTTCCCTGGGCAGCCTGTTCCAATGCCTCACAACCCTCTCAGTAAAGAAGTTCTTCCTAATACCCAACCTAAAACACCCCCGGTGCAACTTTAGCCCATTCCCCCTTGTTCTGTCACCAGGCATGTGGGAGAACAGACCAACCTCCACCTCGCTACAGCCTCCTTTAAGTTACCTGTGGAGAATGATAAGGTCACCCCTGAGCCTCCTTTTCTCCAGGCTGAACAAGCCCAGCTCCCTCAGCCGCTCCTCACAGGACTTGTTCTCCAGACCCCTCACAAGCTTCATTGCCCTTCTCTGGACTCGCTCGAGCACCTCGAGCGAGGGGCCCAAAACTGAACACAGTACTCGAGGTGCGGCCTCACCAGAGCCGAGTACAGGGGGACGATCACCTCCCTAGCCCTGCTGGCCACACTGTTCCTGATACAAGCCAGGATGCCGTTGGCCTTCTTGGCCACCTGAGCACACTGCTGGCTCATATTCGGCTGACTATCAACCATCACTCCCAGGTCCTTCTCTGCCTGGCAGCTCTCCAACCACTCATCTCCCAGCCTGTAGCTCTGCTTGGGGTTGTTGTGCCCCAGGTGCAGGACCCGGCACTTGGCCTTGTTGAACTTCATACAGTTGGCCTTACAACATCCTTACAGTCCTCCTGAGTGGCCTGCCCTCTTTTCCAAAGATCATAAACCTTTTTTTTCCTAAGCTCAAGGAAATCATGTGGTTTCTCCATTCACTCCCATTTGAGCTAAGACAATAGCTAGAGTTGCATCAAGTGCAAATGTGGCATTAACTTGTTTTCTACCAGCACTCCTTTGAGTAATCTTCTGTTCCCTTTGTTCTCAACTTGCCGTGTTACACCTCAGCTCCATCCTTCCTCCACACCCTCTGGACCCAGTCCAATCCTCCGGTGTTGCACACAGCAGTCTTCCTCTTTCCTCTCCCCACTTTCCCCCCAAAGTTCAGGTCTTCTGTGAATCTTTGCTATCCTGAATGTTCTGTTTCTGACGCCCTAATTTTCAGTGATCTCAACTGTTGCTCTCCCTTTGCTTGACAGTAACATCTTTAGTACAAGGCAACAACGCAATCTGTATTTTGTAAAATACCAGGCATGTTGTTATGTGCTGAGAAGAGGAAAGCTTGCAGAGAGGAGGTGTTTTTATTACACTTGCTGATACAGCTGGAGAAAATAAACATGCTTTTGTGCTTCCACCAGGTTACCATCAGGACTTGCAGGATCTCTAAGCATCACACAACTATTAGCGACTGAAACTAACCACGCAGTTTAAATCACATGCAACAAAACCAGGAATAATAATAAATGTTTAATAATGAGCAGCTCTCTAAACAGACTTCTTTAATGAGTATTTTCATTTACTTGGCTTCTAAACACAAGAGCAGCTAAATAATGGCAGTCTCCCCCTCTCCGACAGGTCTGACAGGTTGGTGACATTCCTAGGAATTGCCCTGAGCAGCATTTAAGACCCACCGGCACAGAACAGTTACCAAGCCTGCTGGGCTTCCCGTACCACACGGGGCCGCCTGGTCAGGCACAGCTGCAGCAAACAAAACTTCAGGGCCCACAGCGAGGACGGCAACTCAGTGCTCTCATATCAATGCCCCAAATATCAGTCTGGAAGCAGATTTATGCTAGAAATACTGCTGTGAGAACAATCCCACTACAGGCTGAAACCCTGACGTCTGATCCCTCTCTGACTGCCCATGAGCACCTCCCAGGACTGACCATCCTGCTGCAGGCATGCTCTCCAAAGAGAACGGGACCCTGGTGGTCTCACTCTGAATGAGGCCAACCCCAGCCTTTGAGAGATGCAGAAGCAAACAAAACTCCTGCGAAAGCACAGACCTCTGTAACAGTGCTGTGCTGTTGACCACTGCAAAGTAATTGTAATGCACTGCCTAAAATACCCTTTTTCAAGTGGCACAGTCTCGATTAGCCTTAAGAATGATGTTAAAAACTTCAATTCCTCCAGTTTCTAGGTGGTTCATGGTGACTGTTCGTGAAACTACCTGAAATATATAAGCTTCACAGCATGAACAGTGAAAGACGCCTGTGAAAACTCCCATAAAAATATGCATGATAAAGAATCAATATCTTGGTTCAGCATCTTCTCTTTTTCTTACAATTGGCAGTAAACAAGTCACTCTTTGAAAAACCCTTCTATTTTATACTTGTATCTTTATAATAATCACTTTTTCTCATATAAACAAATAATTTTCCTGTTCATTCTTCAGCACAAGTTTGGAAAGATGCAGGCATTTGAAAGAAAGTCAGAGGAGGGCCACTTTGTCCACCACACTCATCTTTCTCCTGTCCTACAGGCAGATGATGTTTGACTTCCCTGTACTTCTGTCTTTTCCTTAACTGTGAGCACATAAAAGCTGCCAGCGTAGATGTCCACAGGAGGACCACAAAATATCTGTGTAAGGGCCCAAATACAAATTCACTTTTACTGCCTTGGAAGGATTCTGAAGCAGAGGCTTCATTCATCAGTAAGAACAGGCACGTCTAAAAAGCTAGGGGAAAATAATTGGAAACTAAATGGACAGAAAAAGGAATTTAAAATAAAAGACAGAACAAACTTTTTCTCTAAAGACAACATCCATCTGAAATACTACAAAACCATGAGTTTAAAAAAAAAAAAAAAAGTCCAGAGAGATCAGTGTAGAACTACTACTAAAATATATATATCTACAAAAAAATGTTAAATTTTCTGCCTTTTTTCAAACAGAATTCATTTATAGCCCTGTTCTCAGGAGTACCACTGCAGATTAGTTTACCCTTATCCTAATTCAGGATTTCAGAGACAGTTTTTATTCTTCTGAAACTCATGATTAGTTAATTTCTTATGAAAAAAAAAAAAAAAAAAAAAGATAAGGTGAGATGGCTATCAAAGCATGACGAGTTCTAACGATCTTTCTCACTTCTAATAATTTCTGTGCTGCCAACTCAGAGAAACAATATTCTACTGAGGAAAAGAATTATCTTCATATGTCAACTTTATGACAGCTGACATCCTACTGAACAAGTTCTCTATTTTGAGTCGTCACACTTTAAAACAGCTGAAGTTCTGCAACTGTGAAGCAACTGTACTGGTATACTGACTTGTCGACACTGCTGTTGTTTTGCACTATTGAGACGCCACTGAATGTGGACGTAGGATGCCAGAAGGCAGACTGAAATAGAAATACAGAGAAAGAAAGCTATTTACATTAAAATAAACAGTAAAAGAAAATTAAGGCTATAGAGGCACTCAAAGTAAGAAATATAGGGCAATCACTGTGTATGTATATCAGGAATTATGTTTTAATTAGGAGCACTTCAGACACTTCAAATGAGATTCCTGCTCATGTATTGTCCTGAGAGTACCTATTCTGGAGATGGATTTTGGCTTATGCGGTAAAAGTGCCTCCTGCCTTGCTTTCCTTTGTTGTAAGAGCTGGAGGATATGGATGGTATGTGCCAGAAGAATGCAATGAAGACAGAAAAATCTCTCAGGGCACGGCCTCTTGATGCTGGTTGTTAAGACTCAGATCCTTTTCCAAACTAATACCCTTAAATTCTTTTGTGAAAACAGGCATACAGCTTCCACAAGAAAAATTGCAAGTCGTTGGTTGAGTTTTCCTTATTACATAGCTGCCTGTATTACCGCTGTGGACTCGGTATGGAGAAATGCAGAATCACTTACAACGCAAGGAAAGGAAGGAGAGTTGCTTCAAAAGTTTTATGTGAATACTAAGAAAAACAATAAACTAGGTCACAGGTGTCTCAAACCTGGCACTCAAACTGAGCAGTACTTCTGACCTCGATATCCTTGTGCTCCATTTCCCTGGTTAATAATAATTCCCCATCTCAGTGGGGTGTTGTGGAAATCAATTAACATCTGAAGTGCAGAAATACTGCAGTGATTGAGTCCTACAGAAATGCCAAATCGGAAAATAATAACTTCATCCTCAAATCCTGATTTGAATGGTTTATAGTAAGGCACAGGGTTACACAATGAAAAATAATAAGTGGGGAAGGAAAAACAAACAAACAAAACCCTGCCCATTAGATAAGTCCTATTCTTTCTGTATACAATACGGCAGGGATTCTGGGAAGAAGACACCAAAACCACAGAACTGTGGGTGATTGAGACTGAGTCAGAATGCATATGAGTAGACAATTTTATACCGCACCTCTTAAGTTCCAAAGGTTTATCTCTAATCTCATAAAAAACCTTTCTGGTTTGGTTTTATTCCATTACATGCAGAAACAAAATGATTTATATGTGCCAAAGAGTCAGCACAAGTTCACCTGAATGAACCCAATTACAAGGTCTGCATTTCTGGTGAGGTGTAAGCAGCTGATCTTTCATCAGATTGTCCCACCCGTGCTTTATCTCTTCACTACCCCAAAATAGCCAGGTACCGCAGTGTCAGGAAATAAGAAAAAATAAATAATCAAAATGTTTTCAGCATCTAATACTACAGTACATCGTAAGTCTGATGTGTCGTACTCCTTTGGGACTAGATACCAAAACTCTTGTGACCTATATGGAAAGCAACACTCCCAGGCTGCCACAGGTGTCTATCACTCTTTTAGCCAGAGATACATGATGTGGAAACGCATCATTCATGGTTCTTAATCCTGAAATGCTGTAAATGTAATTATTGACTGTCAAGTCCATGTTATTAGACATTGTTTCAGTACGCGACACATGTTGCTGAAGAAATAACTTTGTTTTTCATTTTGCTTATTTTGTTCCTTAAAGATTTTTTTGGTGTTCTTATACAGTTCCACACATACAACTAAGATGTGTGTTACTCTAATGGGAATAGGACTAATAGCTTTAAATTCTCCACCTTCACAAATAGGTAGCAAGCACAGAACACACAAATCAGTCAGTATTGGTCTGCAATGAGCCATGTACCTAGCATGCAGCTTTGCCCCTCCTTATTACTGACATGCTCCCAAACTCCTGCTTTCAATGAAACCTACCATCCCACTGTGCCAGCACATGCACACAAATCACAGAACCATAGAATCATTAAGGTTGGAAAAGACCTCCAAAATGATCTGGTCCAACCAGCACCATATTACCAATGTCATCCTCTAAACCATGTCCCTAAGCACCGTGTCCAACCTCTCCTTAAATACCCCCAGGGACGGTGACTCCACCACCTCCCTGGGCAACCCGTCCCAGTGCCTGACTGCTCTTCTGAGAAGAAATGTCTCCTCATTTCCAGCCTGAACCTCCCCTGGAGCAACTTGAGGCCGTTCCCTCTAGTCCTATCACTGGTTACCTGTGAGAAGAGGCCGACCCCCAGCTCCCCACACCTTCCTTTCAGGGAGTTGCAGAGAGCACTGAGGTCTCCCCTGAGCCTCCTCTTCTCCAGACTAAACACCCCCAGCTCCCTCAGCTGCCCCTCACAGGACTTATGCTGCATAATTGTCATCTGGGAACTCTCCAGATGACAATGACCTCTGATAGATGATACCTCTATGAAATATCATCAACCCCTTTCTCTCATCATTTTCCATACACATTATAGCCCTCTCAGTAGAAGTGTGATCCAACAAAATCCCAGGTTCTTTACCAATAAATATCTGGGAAAAAAAAATCAATAGCTCTTCCTTTTAAAAACAGTCAATAAAAGAGGTTTGGCTTATGTTCAGTTCTTCTATAGCATTTTTGTAATATACACCTTGTAGTTCAGCTCTTTTCTATAAATAGGTATTTCTATCATCATCAGCTTTTATTCAGCAGAGAGCAGAAAACACACAAGAGTACTAATTAACAAAGAAGCAAACTGAGAAAAAAGCAGTGGATTACTCTGTAGAGACTTTAAAAAAAAGGCACACATCAAGATATTTGACATGAACATAACACTTAGGTTAGCTCAGTAAATACATTGGTCAACTGCACTTTGCAAATTGTGACCGCTGCATTGCTTGGGCAAAACTGCTTTCCCCAAGCAGAAAGACCCCCCCATCAGTAGCTCCAACCTGAGCAGACCTGTGCTTCTGGCAGCTCAAACCTAGAACTGAATATAGCGTCAGTCTCTCTTCTCTCCTTGGCATAAATGCAACGATTATTCTACATGCAGCTATAAAAAACGACATGCTGTTGTAGCATTCTCACAGGTAAGGCAGAAGCAGCTCAGCTCTTATCAGGGTTGAGCCATCAATCAGTCACAAACCAGATGACATTTTTCTGTAGCAAATCACAGCAACATTAGATCAGCTACAAAATACTCATTCTGCATGTGCTCACTCATTCTCAAAAACAAAGACTTTCCATGACCTTTACTATCTTTGTGTTTTATTCTCCTTCCCTTGTTCTTTACACTGTCCCTCTCTGGTATGCGACTGATAGATAATTTATTCTATTTCCTCTGCCATATCCTTTATGAAAAATGTCAAAAGAAAAATGCTGTTTGTACTACCAGGCTAGAGATCAAATTTTGAATGCACCAGGCTCAAATTTTTGCCATTGGCATAGTAAGCTGTGAAGCCAGTTTCCCCTGAACACTTATCTTGAAAGCTCCCTGATCTCCCACAAGATATAAAGAACTCTGTACATAAGCAGATGGCTTTGGGTTTCTTTCTTTTCCATATGATGTACAGTTGGCATGACGGGCCATGTGCATCTATTTGTAGATATGACAGCATTTCAATTTTGATTTTATTGTGTTTGGGGCTTTACTTGTGTCAGACAATCTTAAGCAAAAATGATATCAAACATTTTTGTTAAAAGGTGGAGAGGAGAGAATTTTTTAAGCAGTGGATTTTATCTTTTTTTTTTTTTTTTTCTTGTTTTTAATAGCTATTACTTAGGAAGGTTCACCTCTGCAGAGGATACGAAGAACAGAACAATTAGACCAGGTGAAAGACATGTTGTCCAGGTTACTCACCAGTAGTTCACCTCTTATCTTAGAAAAGTGTATAGGCACTACCTCATTAACAGGCAAGAAAAAAATTTAATCCACTAACATATTTATGTAGCAAGTTAATTTTGTTCAAGTTCCTTCTGGTTTGCTTATTTTTAGATATGGTTTTTGCTTATGTCTCCTCTGTTAGAGATGCAATTCTATTTGTAAAGGCTAGAAAAAATGTTTTTGTGATTAATCTGTAATTTGAAATTCAAATATTCCCAACTCTACCACCAACTCACTGGGTAACTTCCAGAAGCAGGTAAGCCTGCTTCTAACAAGCAATACTGAACTGCACCCTTGGCAGATGGCTGTGAAAGACTATGTTGAAACTGTTTACATAAAATCAAAAAGGTAGTGCTACAAAACTTTGCTCAATTTTATTAAGTGTCTTGAAATCTTCACTACAAGAAAGATTTTTCTTTCTTACGTAAGAAAGAAAACTACAGTTACTAGCTAAAAAGACATTTAAAAAAAGTAAACTCATTTAAAAACCTAGTGCCTACAAGATTCATCTCCTGCAGCATCACTGACCAAGTAGATGTCTGTGTAGTCAGTATCTCTTTCAGCATGTTTTTACTAATTCTGAAATTAAATCTACTTTTGTCCATGTGTTTTTGTTTGTTCTTTATATAAGAAATACAAAACCTGATGGTTTCACTGGCAGCCCTTGGTATCACTCGGCATTCATATCGGACTTGAACACTGAAGAGCAAGGCTCTTTAGCTTGTTTGGAGTATTTAACACCAAAACCACTCTTCAATGATATCTTAAAGTCTTTATTGCAGCTTCAGGAATCAGTGCACTGCAGAAGATGAAGGCCAGCCAGATGGTTAGAGTAAAGGGCAGAAATACAAGCACATGGTTTTCATTTCTGCCTCTGAACCCGATTCAATTGTAGATATACTGAATTTTGTTTATTAATTTCTGAGCATCAAGTTCCTCATTTATAAATCTAGAGTGATAATATCCACAAATAAGCAATTAGTGTATGTCGAGCACTTTTATTCCTAACACAGAAGTGATTATGGAGGTGACACAACACTGTGCTAAAAGGAAAAGCTATGCAAGGCTAGTATATCATTTACATAAGATATTATTCTGTTTGTTACTGCTTTTTAAATAAAATTCTGGAAATAATGTTCTATTCATCTACTGTTTGGTCAACACTTGATGTACATTTCCTCACTGAATCTTTCTGAGTGTATCAGACACTAGAGACAGCTGCTGAAACCGCGCTTACCCAAGTCTCTGCTGAGCCACCACAGTCACCACAGGTGGCACGTACTGCGAACACAGCTCTGGAATTTGCTGCAAGATGGATCCTGGACATAAACAATCTAGAGATGCTGACACACAGGGGCTACAGTTCTGCTTTAACCCTTTCCTCAAATCCTCTCCTGTTTAATGTAGCATGAAGGGGCCTTCACCTGCTGATAATGCCCCGTATAGATAAAGTAGCTTTAAGCAGGTGCTCCCTAGGCTGATTGTCAATATCTGAGTGTATTACTAGAAATCTTTCATACAGTGGCAGATGAACCAATACTGCAATGAAGAGAATAACAGAATCCCAGACCGGCTGAGGCTGACAGGGCTCCTGGTTCCTCAGGCCCCAGGCCTGCCCCAGCAGGGTCCCCCCAGCTGGTGCCCAGCCCCACGTCCAGGCGGCTCTGGAAGCCCCTCAGGGAGGAGCCCCCCAGCCTCCATGGGCAGCCTGTGCCAGGCCCCAAGGTGCTGCCTGAGGGGCTGCGGGCTGAGCCCTGCCTCTGGGCCTGGCTCTGTCCTTTCCATACCCCTGTGGGGGTAGTTAGAGACATGGATGAGCTCCCCCAGACCTCCTCATGCAGCAGCAGGGTACCAGAGACCTCCTTTGCTCATGTTCAACTCGGTGCCACCTAGGACCCCCAGGTCATTTTCTGCCAAGCTGCTTTCCAGTTTGTTGGCCCCCAGAATGGGGGCTAGAAATGACCACATTAAGTAGCTCCTTCTAATTGCACCTGTAATTCACAAGCAGAAGCAGCGCTTTCAGGCTACCTCAATCCCTTAATTCAGCATAAACCCTGAAGTCCCCTAAATCCCACTCTTACCAGCAGAGCCAGCAGTGTGACAGCTGCAGATTACAAAGGAAGGACCACGCTATAGAGCTCTGCCAATAATTGGGACCTATGGGGCTGTGTGTGAATCACCAAAAGCAGCTCCATTTTTGCCTTTGTACTTTGGTCTGTTTTATTCCTATTGTTTGAAAATGAAATTCACTTTAGATTCAGTACCACCTAAGATTCAGATCAATACAGTACTGACATTAGAGAGCATTAATCTGGTCATATATGGGTCATAACAATAAAGACCAGACAGTACAAAGACAGCACAGTGCACTAAAATAACCCTAACTTAGTTTCAAATGATATCTGTTTTCTATATACTACTTCTCAGAGTGTACCTGCTGTATAGGCATAAGCCTATAGTCCAGGGATACTTCAGTTGTTCTTTCTTCTTGGAATCAGTCAACAGAGCCTACATCTACCTCTTATTTAATGATTAAGTTTAGTTTATTCCAATTATTCTGATTAAAATGGGGAGGTTTTCTGGGTTTACAGATAATGCTGTCACTTCACAAAGATCTCTTTCTGAATTCCTTAGTTTTCAAAAGTAACACATGAACAAAATTTCTGTCTGTGCATACATTCTTGAGGACAAAAAAAAAAGGGAATCTGTTTAAATATGCTAATTCTAATTGGATCAACACTGCCCTTCTTGGCAACTTTGACATTTGTGCCAATCTGCAAAACAAAAAGAAAATCAATGATTTCCCATCCCATCAGAAACAAGGAATAACCATGAGACGCAAGAAAATAGCTACTTTTATCATCAGAAGATGCAATGAGCCCACTTCAGTAAAAACCCTCAGGCATGGAGGAATAAAACAAAGTTACAGTGATAAAATGAAAACAAATCACAAAAACATGTTAATCCCTTCACACAAAGGATATTACTGGAAAAATACCATGAGACAGCACTTGCTTTTACAAAAGTGCCTTCCATGCATTTAAAGTCAAAACATGTCTCAGCTGTGTTACTCACTTACAGTAACGTCCATGTTGAAAACCACATGATATATAAGGCAAAGCTCAATGGGTAAAAATTAACAACACTCCCTTCCTTCCCCCCACACCTCCTTCCCCCCCCCCCCAAAAAAAAAAGTTCATTTCTCTGAAGTCAACTATATTTTTTTACAGTATTTTTCAACAGTAATCATCAATTGAACACAATTTTATAATTCTGGAGCCTTGTTTATTATGTTACTTGATCATTACATTTGACGCAAAGAAGATTATTTCCACACTTTTTAGAGATAAGGCTGCTTGCACACAAAATTAATTCTCATCCACCAGGATCTATACCGAGGTCTGCCAAAACTCAAAGCCCACCCATAAAACACCAGAAAATTAAGTAGGCTTAGTAACATCCACACCCTTAGCACCTCTGAGAGCACCTAAAAGGATCTTGGTGGTAGGCAGAAGCTGTAACAAGCAGGCATCCTCCAGTCAGGTATGACAGGAAACTGGAAAGACACAGAAGCATCCTCCCCTGGGGCTTGGCAGGGCTGGCTGGAAAGGCAATTTCTTGGGACTTCTGAAGTCTTCTCAAAACTGCCAGCAAAATGACTCCTCATAAATCAAGGAAACTCACATTAAGCTGCTGTCTGCAGAGGAATCGCCCAGAGCCATGGAACTGGGAGCACATTTTGGTTGTATAAAGAAGGATAACATACAGAGACAAGGTTACAGTGAAGAGGTAACCTTGTCTTCACTTCACTTCCTCCTTTATTTTATCCTCTTGGCTTTCCAGACTAAATACTTCACATGAATTGAGTTACTTCATTACGTGTGTATTTGCCTGAGGTGCAGGAAAGGTTCCAACCTGTGGCTGAATGACCTCGAGTGCTTCACAAACATGATTACGATGGGCTGGTCAGCAGCAGAATAAGATAACAAACACTGCCAGACTGTCACCATGCAAAGCAGTCACTGGGCAATGAGCAGCAAGGAGGGAGTGAAGTACAGGGCAGGGGAGAAGCAGACTGAGACTGAAGGGACAGAAGTGAAGCCAAGAAGTGATGGCAAAATGGAGAGGAACAAGAAGAAATCATGGGATATAAAACAAAACAAGACAAAAGAGAAGTACCAGAGAGATTGTATTTAGTTCTTCTTGCATAAAAGGAAGCTGTAAATCAAATACCTTATCTTCATTTAAATAAATAAAAATCAGTTTTAAAGAAAATCCAAATTGCTTTTGCACTATGCAAACTACAGAATTTTGTAAAATCTGGTTATAGCTATTAGATCGATGAAAAGGCTTTCTTTTCTTATTTTAAATATATACTACACTATTGAAACAATCCTACCGTCAAGAATTCTGTAACTCCTATAAAGCTGATGCACATTGAACTTTAGACTTCCTGAAGTTGCTTCTCTGCTTTGGGATTATTTAAGTGCATTTTGCCATTTTTTGATACTGATGCTCACTTCTTGCACTTTATCACTGATAGAAGCCAAGACTGAAGAACACATGGAATACGCGGCATTACTGACATTAGCCTGGGTACTTACAGGTACTACTGAAAACAACACAGATCACAAGTGCTCATTCCTGTTCCTATTACTCCTTCTGACAAGCATTACTGTAGCTTCAGTGCATTTCTTAACAGACACTTCCCTATCTTATTTTGTTATCTTGTGTGATTCCTTATCTATCTGATCATGGCTCATCTAAACCTAATTCAAGGAGTTTTACTAGGCTGTTTGCAACTTTCACCATCAGGTACAACTGTTAATTTGCCAACTGAAGGAAATAGTAATTGAAAGATCGACTTACAGATGTATAGATGTGTATCAGAAACTATTGAAAAAAAGATAGCTTCTCACTACTTCTGAGTTTACATTTCTCTCTCATCACGCATTCATATCTACATCCATTTCCAGCCATTTCTGCCTCCCATCTGTATTTCTATGTAGGTAAAATCTATCAGTCACATAATGTTTCTATTATATTTTCAGGGGTTGTTCCTTCTGAAATACTTGGTAGCCTTTGAGGTTTACAGATAATAGCCTACATTACTTCTGATCATTTGGCACATAGAAGTGAGATCCATCCAAGTTTTGGGTTGTTAGAATTTTTAATCCAGAAGGAATTTTAATCTAGAAGGTCAAAAGCAATTTATGAAGCTGCTTTCTGTAAACTGGTATTTAGTTCTATTTTAAAACAGAATGTCATATAGGTTTATAAGAATGTGTGTATTATCACTTTGAAGCTGTGCAGAACAAGGTCGGAGGATGAAATGAGTCCCACAGAACACACTACACGCTTCTCACACTCATTCTTTTCCTGACTGCAAAGTAAGGAATAAACTAGACGGACAAAACTATTTTACAGAAGTTATTTGTGTTGCCAGCAAATGTAAACAAGCTAACAATGCCAAAAGCAAAAAGTACCACCAACAAACACAAAGTATGACTAAACTCACACAGAAACAACAAACTCTACCAAATTTGCGAAATCTGGGCTCTTCTCACACAGATTACAGCAGAATGGCCAAACTTTCCTTTGTAAGTGCTTTCGGTTGAGGCCCAGCAAAACCTGCAGAGCTGCTCAGTCCAGCAGAGGAGGACATCTCACTCAAGGAGTCTCAGATTTAATAGCAGCTTGCTGAAAACTGCACATGCTGCTAGCAGTTGCTGAAACTACTTCGTATTCAAGAGAAAGTGGGGGAGCGGATAAACCTTATTAAGTAATTAAAGGAACTTTACCACAGCTATCCAGTTACATTGTTGTAATAAAATCTCATATCCGGAGCAGAACGATACAGCTGCACAACCCATTGTGAAAAGCATCTCATTTTGCTGCCCCACGCAGGTATCTAAAGCTTTCAGTGGTAAAGCTTCCAGGGTACAGCCCTTGCCTCTCCACTCACCCTCTGGCCTTACAATCCCTGTCTAAGAGCACAGAGCAGAGACTTGCAAATCCCAGGAGGCAATGTGAGGCGACACAGCCCGTACAAGCTCAAAAGACATACCTCTGCGAGGATCAGCAGAAAGACCAGCTTAGTAGCACACCAACAACCCCGTTTAGAAAAGCAAAGGGCACATTTCTTTTGTGCCATGCCACCTAGCATGGGACAGCATTATGGCGTACATTCCCATGAGGATTTTTGCATTGGAAAACTCCCCAGGCTGCTTTATAACTATGATCCAAAAGGACTTCATTCTCACTAAAACCAACTAATTATCTTAATGATGATAACTACTGATAACCACTGATCTGTTGACCAGGGCATCGCAGATCCTGAACCTTACCAGCACTTGCACCTTCTCAGGACCAAGACAGAAACCTAAACCTGCTGTCACAGCAAAGTGGGTTGCAGGCTCTCATGGAGAGATTAAGCAGAGGCAAAAGATTAAAATCCCACTATATAAATGCCTGTCAATATCCAATATAAAAGATAGAAAACACCAAAAGTACTGTATAAAACCACATTTGATTCTAAACAGAATATGGTACCAAAGTTTTCTGTTGAATATCAGCAGCTTTTTATGCAACGAATAAGTAAGTGTAAACGTAGATTGCTATTTATAGGCAAAACAGAATGTGCATCTAGTAAACACCTGGAGTTTCTCCTGCTTTGATATTGCATAGTACTCTTCTCCATGACAGCCACCTCTTTCCCAAGCTGTCCCTAAACTGGAAAAGACATGATCTCCAGAGACTGTAGAAGTATTTGACTTGAGGCCTAATTTATTGCAAAGCTATCAGAAAACATTATCCTATTAATAATGAAAATTTAAATAAACAAATTGCAATGCTTGTCTCAGAGTAAGGTAGGGAGCTATT
The DNA here is from genome assembly GCF_009819795.1 of Aythya fuligula. Lineage (NCBI taxonomy): Eukaryota > Metazoa > Chordata > Aves > Anseriformes > Anatidae > Aythya > Aythya fuligula. The sequence goes on along the minus strand of NC_045566.1, from coordinate 19,737,303 downwards.
TATTTAACAGATAATGCTAGCTTTGTAATTGGAAAAGCTTTTATCTAATTTTTAACCCTATTAAATCTCTCTGCACATTGCTGCTCTTAAAAACGAAGTGTGACAGTGGCTTAATCAGCAGTTAACTATATTAAAGTTCATAGCCTATTTTTAGTTCAGCTCTGCTTTATGTCACATAAAGAAGAGACAAAATATGGAAGATCAGCCTGAAGACAGATTTTGGAATTATCACTACAGATTTCCTCCTGCTAAACTTATCATTTCAAAGAAAGCAGTAGAAAAATGACCTAAAAGTTCTGCCTAATTTGAGAACCACTGTCAGCCAGAAATGGCAAACAAATAAAGTAAAAATAAATAAATAAATAAAGGACATTTAAATTACATTGAAAAAAAAAAAAAAAGCAGTGTGGAGAAATTAAGGTTCTGGGTTTAAAACTCTAGAGAGCTATCAAATCTTGTATACTATGATTGTGATTTTTCCAGTTACCTTGTATTACTTCATATACTCTGCTGCTTAAAGAGCTCATCACAAGTCAAATTGGTGGCGAGAAGGGGTGAAAGGTACCCCGTACATTCAGCACTGCTGAGTTCAGTCTCAAAGATGACTCAGACTGAGCAGGGCTGATGGTGTTTCCTCCTGCCCGCTGGGGTGCCCTGAAGAAGGTAAGGATTCAGCTGTGCTGAATAACACACACAAAGATCGCAGGCTCCTAGTGGCCAGGGGACACGTTAACTCAGCTGCTTCCCAGCTGCCCTAATGATATCGCTTCCTCCAGCAAGACATTTTGGGTTGGGCTACAAAGAGGAAAAGAAGAACACATGATGATAAAGCCACAGATCAAGCCTTCATTTACAAGAAAACGCCATGCAATCTGATAGCACTGATTGTCCCTGATTTCCAGACCCAGCACGGAATTAATTAATCCACATTTTAGATTGTAGGCTGGATGGGGCTGGGGGCAGCCTGTGCTGGTGGAGGGGCCCTGCCCATGGCTGGGGGCTGGAGCCAGGTAGTCTTTGAGGTCCCTTCCAACCCAAAGCATTCTATGATTCTATATAAAAACAAAATACTAATATACAAAATGCTAACTTAAAAGGAAGATTTGTCATACCATTTGCAAATCACACTGCTGCCTGTCATTTTCAGTCATCCCAAATACATGTATGCCAGGGACTGTAGCTTTGTAAAAGAAACATACATAATGCATTCAACTTCCAACAAAGTAGCTTGTGCTTCGGATTGGTTTTCCCAATGTGCCCTTCCAAGAAAATGATATAAAACACTACAAGAGGGTACTACACTTAATTTGCTGAGGGGAAAATTTATTTGTCTTTGAAATCATTCATTATGAACAAATGCTCCGAGGGAAGGCCTCATCAATAATTGAGAGAATGATTGGAGGAAACTACTAAGAGAAATAAACAGTACTGGGAAACCTCTGAAGACAAAAGAGGTGGAAAACGCTCACAAACGACACCGTTAATAGCACGCCCCCTTACATTGACACTGCAATGAGTGCACCTCAGAGCAGTACCCAGCAGCAGTGTTTCTAGGCTGGAAAGGACTTATCTCCATGGAACAACACCAAAGTAATATGTGATACCGCTACCTTACATTCAAAGTACGCTCAACTCACACTTTAAATACTACATTACTCTCACCATAGGAGCAAACTAAATGTATTTTTCATCAACGTTTTTTTCCACACTTCTTCCCTAGAGGATTCTCTGGAAATACTTCAACGCTGTGGGGTTGTTCTTTACTTTTTGAGAAAACAAGCACAGATGTCTGGGTCTTAGAAAAAAAAAATAAAATAAATAAACCCAAAGTACTTAACTGTTAATTTGCAGGCCAATAATTCATCATGCTTCATTAGGCTTACTACTTATTTTACAGCTGCCTCCCAGAGAGGAGAGAGTCTCCTAGAGCAGCACAGGCGGCGACTGCAGCTCGAGCACTGCAAGCACGCGGGCAAGCACGGCAGAGAGCACGTCACTTCAGAGGTGAAGGCAGCAAGCCAGATAGGGGATTTCTTCAGGCTTGCCAAATAAAATGGAAGTAACAGTGGGAAATGGCACTGTGAATCCAGGACTTGTCTAAAATTCACACCACTTACTGTAACATCGAACCACACAAGCTGTTTTAAGACACAGTCACAACACTAGAAAGCACTGGTGGATGCCTCGAGTCACTAAAGACACTGCCTGGGCTCTGCTGCTACGTGTAGGCAGCAAAGCCACTCTGTTTTGTTTTGTTTTTTTTTTTTTGAGATCTTAGGGTGAGTGTGCTACACGAATGCTAAAAAGTCATCTTGTCCCTTATAAAGACAGCTACCCGAACCATGCTGCCTGTGGACTACACGTCCCCGCACACTCCCTTAAGCTGGGGCCGGCACTGAACTAACCATATGCTGAACTGAAGGAGGCCACAGCTACCACAGAGGAAAGGCAGCGGTCATTTCCAGCTGGGCCAACTGCCTGGTGTGTGCCCCGGCTGCCTGTAGGAGCCACAGAGGCAACAGAGCAGCAGAGGAGGTTGGGGTGTCCGCGGGGAAGTTGGAAGGCAGGCTGCAGCCCCAGTTCAGACCCACATAAGCTGCCAAGGAACTCTCCATGTCCCAGCTTTCGAACAGCTGCAGCCTTGGGCCAGACAATATTTCTTATAGGACAAAGTGTAAAGATCCTTTTCAGCTGAAAGCAGTAGACAGAACAGATCAAGAGAAGCTGCTTCATGAAATGAGAGCTCGGGTAGTACCTGGCACGATTCATTAGCTCCCAGATTATCTGCACACCTGCTACATTCCTTCTAGCCCTTAAAAAATAAATAAATCTGAAGAATTCCATCTCACAAAGCACCGTAGGAATGGCCATGTGCAAAGAACAGCCCCAAAAGCGCTGTAACCTTGCCTTTGAGGGCAAGGTTAAAGTTGGACCAGATGATCTTAGAGGTCTTCTCCAACTTAAATGATTCTGTGATTCTGTTTTAAAAAGAGATCAGGTTTGGCTGACTTGGTAGCGGACTCCTAGAAGCTGGTAAATGAACTCCAAGTGCTTGTTCCACTCATGGGTGATCCCACAAGAACTCTTCTGCCAGGCAGGACCTAGCTCTCTGCACCTCGTTACTGCAGCCTGTACAGCTCTGAATGCTTCATAAATACTTCTAAAGATACTCCCGTATTATCTCAGGCAACTTTTTCTCTACTGCTTTTTATAAAAACGGTGATATCACACCACTGTATTTCTCAGTTTTGAAAATACATTGAAACCAACAAACTTGAAGCACGGAAAAAAAAAATCAGGGTAACCATTCAGGCACACAAGATCAAAACTTGGCCCAAAGATTGCTGCTGGGTACCTGAAGCCAAAAATAAAAAGCTCAGCTACAAAGAAATGGAATCCAGCCAAGTTAATTTTGTACAAAACCACACAAAGTAAGAGGGCAATACACCATGAGAGAATTGGATTTCAGATCTCTCATCTTTTCTGTGAAAGATGTACAATACTGACAGCACAGATGGCACCGGCTCAGTCCTAATCAAAACTAATGAAGTTGAACTTGATACACAACCCTTTAATGAGCAGAATGTATTTTTGTTTTCCCATCCATTTGAAAGCTATCACACAGCAATGAAAATCATTAAGCCAGCACATTAAATGCACAATGTATCGTAACAGAGGTAGTATTTTGTGAACACCTGAGAAAGTCGGTAACAAGTGGTGATGCATACACACATAATTGAATTGGAGTTGGCTTTCCTGTCCCAAAAGAAAGTCTCACTGATACCACATACTACTAATCTTTAAAGGAAGAAGTCTTGTTCAGTTTCCTTATTTTTAAGAGAAACTTCACAAGGCACCACACCTCAAAAAAAAAAATCTACTCATTAGCATTTAAATTCATATATTGTATGTACCCAGCAAAAAATGTGGTAACGAGCTAGATGACATTTCACTTTACTAGCAGCTACGGCATAAAAATCTTCATGCCTGAGGGACAGGGAGAAATGCGGAGAACGTGTGGAGAAACTAAGCAGACTTGCCATATTGAGAGCACTAGGTCAGTGCCTCATTCAGTTCATAACTAACCAGTCAGGTCATCTTTAATTCTTTTTAAAATAAAAATATAAAATATTTCATCATAATAACCAAAATTAGCTATTCACGAGCAGACAGGGCTAGTGTGTGGCTTACAGTCAGAACCCACAGTTGGTACCAAAAACAGACTTGGACTGTTGAATGAGATGCAATAAGGAAATTCACCTCCTGCAAGGATTACACCCAGTGCACCCTGCCTCCATTTCAAGTTACTGACAGCGCTGTTTCTCCAGTTTGGGTTTATTCTGTGCAAACATGGCTGTCCTACACAGCACACAGGGGGAGAAGAGGGATCTGTCTCACACGCTCTGCTGGCACGGCAGCAGCAGGTCAGATGCTGGGCTGAGCACCTGCCAAACACTTACAGAACACAAAAAAAGGCGACAGTAACTGGAAAGCAATAGAAGTTTGCTTGACTAATACAAAACTTAAATACTATCTCTTCATTCTGCCTTCTCACACAGGGTCCTATCAGCCCAAAGCCTGGATCTGAAGGATTGTGTGCATCTGCTTGCACAAAATTGACTGCTCCGGTACAAAAATTAGTTACAGCATTTGATATGACATTTGAAAGACATTGACCATACATGCCTGGGTTAAACACTGAGAAAACAATGTTTCACTGGACCTTTCAAAAAAAAAAAAAAGAAAAAGAAAAAAAAAAGGTTAAGGTGAAAACGGCAAAATTAGTCATTTAAAAAAATTCTGCCCCAGTGCATCCTTTTTCAGCAAAATAGCAAGAGTGAGAAAGACAGGAGAAAATATACCACAGGAGAAAAGATACCACTAAGGTAATAAAATCATCCCTGTTAGCATTTTTATTAATTATTTTCATAAACATATATTGTGCCTTGCAATTAAAATTCAGTGTGCCTGAGTTGCCATGGCAGCACAACTTCCACAGAACAATAAATTCTTCAAGCTCAGCCATGAAGAGTGCTAGGGAGCTGCAAGGGAGGCTTCTGCGGAAGGCTTGCAGGGTGCCTGGAGGAGACAGGGCAGAAATCAAAAGCAAAAATAGCTTCCACTGTTTACAAAATGCAGAAATCAATACTAAAGGAGACTTCCACATTTCCAAGGTGGCTTCTGCAGAATGCAAATGCTGACTTTTTTTTTTCCCTCCTCCAATTGTCTTCTCGGTCTCCTAATAGCTGCAAACAATCCTGGTAGACTGTTTGGGCAGCGCTCACCTCGGGCAGCTTGGCCGGAGCTATAAATAGTGCCTGCACCATCTGCCAGCCGGCTCCTGTGCCGAAGGCGCTGCTGGCGCGCTCACCCCGCGCTCTGCCAGGCCCGCGGCTGGGAGCCGGCAGCCACGCAGGGCCCGGGTGTGAGCCGGAGATAATGAGGTGAGGAGCGAAGGCGGCATCGCTGTAATTAACTGCTGGTTCGAGACTGTGTGCTGTAAAGAAATCATATGGAGGCTAAGAGAACCTTAAAAGGATAATTAATAATACCGTGTGGAGTCTGCAGGCACTTTTCTTACTGTAGCGATTCTTCACAATGACACCATTTTTACTTCCAGTTACAGAGAAATTAGTAATAGATAAAAATAAACCTCAAATATCAACCGCAGTAGCCAAAAATAATCCGGCTGGGGAGCCAGACCTAACCTGAATGAGTCAGCATCAGGACTCGGGAGTGAGGTAGGAGACGAGGGTTTGCCGTCCACCACCCAAGCCCTCAGTGCTGTCCAGCATCGTGGCCCAGTGCTGGACACTGGGGACAGACCCTGTGAGTGTTGCTTCGACTCAGAGTGACCAGAAGGTAGCTGTTTGCTTCCAATGTAACCCAGGCAGTTCAGATGTCCAGCAGTCCCCGACCTTTCAAGCAATCCCCAGCCCAAGGATGGAGGTGACCCCTAGGAGCACACACGACCAACAGGGCTGATAACCGTGTCATTTCCCTAGGAAATAAATTGAAAGAAAGTTGACCACAAAATTACTGTCTGCCAAATAACACAGTTAATTTGGGAAAAAAAAAAAGAAGACAGGCCATTTGATTTCTCTTTTCTCCTCTCTCTCACAATTCAATCCTTCAGGGCTCGTTTCTGCTCTCATTGTGGACGGGATCAGAACTGCCGAGCAGCAGCACTGCTGTGGCTTTTCTGTTGTAAAGCAAAAGCTCTCTCTACATAAAGATTTTGGCCACACCATTCAGAAATGACACAAAATTCAGCAGTACTTCTTACATTTATAAATCTGTATTTGTAGAATTATCAGTAGATCGAGCAAGCACATTTTGCTTCTTTTTCAAACACTCATTTTCTTTGAGTACTTTTGTCACATTGCACACATTTTGTTCTTCAATATTGTCAATGCTTTCTAAACGAAGCTCTCATTTCTCTGCTAGTTCATTTATACATTCCCTACAGTGGCTCGAGGGAAGCAGTTATTCTTCTGCACCTGGCACCTGTGACACAGCATCCCGAAGGTGCTGTGCACTGACCCGGCGCTAGGAAGGCAGTGCCCCAGCACAACAGGTTACATGGAGCACATTCAGCGCCCCCCTTGGAGGTCTCAAGGCCTCACTAGACCAAGCTGCAGCTTCCTACTTTTAGGGATAGTGGCCGTCCAGCTCCGGGAAGCAGGTTGGACTAGGCGACCTCCAGACTAGTCTTCCTCTCCCCATCTCTGGTTGTGTCTCCGGGCTGGACCCCTCGGACACACTGCAGCTTCTCCTGGCTCCGTTTCTATTTAGGACATGCTGTATGGACTAGAACTCTCCAACAAGATCTGGAGAAGGGAAGATGAAATTCTGAGGCGATAAATAAGATCCCACTCCAGAGTCAGGCTCCCAACTTTGCTCTAAAGTCACTTGCAGTGGTAAGAACTTGTCCCAGCTCAGTTGTCTGGTTCAGGACGACAGCAGCTGGTGGTCACTATTATTTCCCCCAACAGCAGCAAGCATCTGCCAAAGTTTTTGTATTTCTGTTGTGAGCATGCACAAAGCCTGTCTTCATGCTCAGCAGCTCAGTGTGAGGAGTGAAGTACCGAGCACGTAGTAGACACTTTAGTAGCTACAGAACAAGTCAGTAGGAGGAGATAGCAAATACTCACATTTACTTTTTAGAAGGTAATCTTTCTGACAAGGTAATCTTTAACATACTTTAACCCACGTATTGTTAACTTGCACAATCTTGACACTTTAAACATCCACTTTTCCTTCACCTGAGAATTCGTCTCAGTGGAGGAGCTAGTGTAACAGGAGCATTCATTATCTCTTCCAAGGTAGCTGGCAGAATTTTAGTTTCTCATAAGTGACTATCAAAGATTTTTTTTTCAATTATATGTTCAGATTGCCAAATGGGGTAAGACACATCCTTTGTAAAACTTTCATCTCATTCTTGAAAAGATAAATTCATCTGTCTGAATAAGCAAAAAAGCACACAGGAGGTTTCTCCTGAGCACAAAGAAACACTAATACATGGAGAGCTTAAGCTAATAATCAACACAGCTTCAAAAAATCCTTATCACAACAGAAATACACGGCCAAATTCCTGCAATTTTAGAGTTCCTCAACCAGTAGTGAATTACAGAGTTGTTGAGGCTGGAAGGCATCTCTGGAGACTGCCTGGCAGGGACAGCTGGAACAAGTTGCTCAGGACCACATTCAGCAATGGTCAAGTATCTCCAGCAACCATGGCCCTGTCCTGCAGTGACTTCAACGTGCTCACATCCCCCTGCCCTGGGAGGCAGCCCTGAACCAGGAGGAGAACCAGGAGGATGGGGGAGGAGGAGAAAGAAAAGGAGGGGGACGATGCACAAGGAGGAGAAAGAGGGGGAGGACACGCACCCACTTACTGTACACCTTGTGGACCCTCATGGGCACAGCTGGTCACCACGCCTTCACACAAGAATATCCACCTAGCGAGCTATGCTAGCCAGCATCATGTGAGTTTTAATGGATTTGCAACTCATATTAAAATAATACACATGAGAAATTAATAAAAGACCTTTTTTTTTTTTTTTTTTTTTTTTCTTTTAACACATCACTCTCTCTGGATGGTATTTCTGTGAAAAAATGCAGCCCCGAATGAATGGTTAAAACACAACAAGCTCCCATGTCAATACCTTTGGAAACAGTCTATTTCTTTAGAGATGTGTATATTTAGTGGAGGCTAACAAGCATTTCAGCAGCAGACAAGGAGTTTCCATCTCCGTGAGGTTTCCAGGCCAGAAACAAGTGCTTTGATTGTTAAACATTAAGCCTGAAGCACTACAGGTGAGCAGCAGAACAAACGATTTTTATCATTACTCTTCATGCTTTAATTACCTTTATCAAATGCCATCTGAGACTACCTATTTTTAAATCCCTCCACTTAATCTGTGATTAAACTAATTTAGCACAGATTTTATTCTTCCCTACTTCTACAGCTCTATCCTGAATCAAGTCCATATTTTCGCACAGAACATTCCTTAGGACATTTACACAGCCAGCATGATGAAAAAAACAACTTCCAGAAACAAGTCTGGGATACCGTTGTTGGTGAAACCCCAAAAAAATCTATCAAAGGGATACAAAAGCAATATACTGAAATAATTTAGCACCACAAAACACTTTCATAGCAGGTGAAAGATTTGCTTTTAAGCAGTGGAAATACAATTAGCGATTGTTTAAATACGAATTGACACAGTGTCTTTTAATATGAATTATGTGCTGTCATTCTTATGTATCCATTTGGACAATGAAAACCAAAATGCCAGTATCTCTTTTATTTATAATCACCTTTGGTCATTTCCATTGCAGTTAATATCTGTCACTAAAAACTATAATATTTGGAAAGAAGAAAATGAGAGATAATTAAATATTTTATTGAATCTTAATGACTAATGTTAAAAACTGTTGCAATTACTTATCAATTCCTTACACAGGCTTCTTTTCCTTAGGAAAAAAATAAGTTCTGAGTTCAATATAAGACAGAAAAGCCTCAGAGAAAAGGTGTCCAGCACTGAAACCATCTTCCTCACTTAACTGCTAAATGAAATTTAGAAGAAAAAAAGCCACCAACCCAAAAAAAGCAGGATAGACAGGCAAACTGTGTGCGTGGAAACTGAGAAAAGGCAGGAAAACAGCCCACTGGGAGGAAGGGGAAAGTTGCCCACTGACAAGTGTAAGGAGATGCAGCCCAGCAAAATCTGACACATCAATTGCATCAAAACACTTCAAAAATTAAAGCACAGTAACTAGGCACAGAGGGGGAAAATGAGCGAACTGCCATGGGACTGAGACACACGAGCTATACTCGGAACTGTAACTTAAGTCAGAAACTTCTTTTGAAAATCTCCTTTTCCGAGAAAGCATCCCAAATTATGAGGCTTCAGAGCTCAGCTTCGCTTGCTTTCTCTGGCCTAACAAATCCTAAATTCTTCCAATGCGCAGAGCACATCCATCTCACTTCTGCTGTTCACCTCAAAGCTAGGACCTTGAGACATTAGAAATATCTATTTAAATCCTTCTTAAACCAAGGACAGAATTTAATCCAATTCATCTGTATCCAGCCCAGTGAGCAGTCAGAGGCAGCCCCCTCCAAGCTCTTTCCCAAATCCCCAAAGAAAGCAGACTACTGCCATGCGAGGGGCAAATGACTGACAGGGTAGGGAGCACTTGTCTACCAGAAGAGAAGACAAATCTAAATATTACCATGAAAAACTGCATGTAATAAATGAAAATCTTGGTAGAGAGTCTTCACACAAGTTTAAAAGGTTGTGAATAGTAAAGAGAAGATCCCAACACATAAAAAATTCACGCTGTTTGATTTAAAAGCTTCTCTCTTTTATATGCGTTGAGCTGCATCAATACTTGCTTTTGAGGAATATTCTTAGTATCATGCAATTTGCAAATATGTGTTAACTCAAAATATAACGCACATCTCCATTCTTCTGCCATGCTAAAGGAGTGCTAAATATAGCTCAGAATTTGACAATATTTTAAAAAATATCTAATTTGTTCATTCTGTGTTCTTCTGCTTTGATAATTATTTCTTTTCATCTCTCCCTGACTCACACACAGAGGTAACCAAAGGAGAATGAAAAAATAGAGGTGGGAGGAGAGTCGAGAAGTGGCACGGACTTGAAAAGCTTTGAATGCCTTCAATCATCTGGAAAATCACAAGTACCAACCTTTTAACTTCTCTAATTAAACACTCACGACATGTACTGCTGAACAGCTTTTAGTAGTTCACTACTACATACAATTACATTTTCAAGGCTTTTCCTAATTTTTATGCTTCTTTTAGTTTCTAATACAGTATTTCAACAACTGCACTTCAAATTTCGTGCTGAAAAATAGAGCCTGACTTGCAGTCATGAAGGACAAAACAAAACTGGAGGGGCGGAACTGGAAAGGTGCTTGAGCTCTGCCATTCTTCAGTCGTACTGCCTCGAGACATTCCTCCATACCTCCTGGTGGAAAATCATACATGAGCTTAAAGGGAGAAGGAAATGACAGCACAAACAAAGTTGAAACTTTTAGCCAAAATAGAGTGGAAGCTGTATTTCACTCAAAGATGTTATATATGGAGTGGTAATTCGTGTCGAGAAAATGGTTGATATTAATAAAGAAGGGGGAGATGTGGGAGTGTGGCCATGGAGGTCAGCAAGCCCCATCATTGATGATAACATCAGACTCTTAACGATGAGGCCATCAGGAATGTAAAAGAGTTTAGAGGGAACTAAGAAGGGTGATTCAGGAGACTCCATGCAGTCTCGGGTGGCTTGTTCTCCAGCTGTTAAGGCATGGAAGTTTTTGGGTGTTTGCCGTTGCTGTTATATGCAAAGTTGTTGACCAATGAAAAGTTGTTTTGAAGAGAACTGCTGTGGGGAGAAGGATATAAGAGGGGTGCCTGTCCTCAAGATAAAAAATAAAATAAAATAAAAATAAAAATAGAAATTCATCACATCGAGCTGCCTTATGTCATCAATAAAGAAGCAGAAAGAAGGAATGAAAAGGAACAGGCTAGTGGAACGGAGACCAGGACGGGAACAGGCACATCGATCGCCTCATGAAGATGGGTTCGGCCAGACTCAGCAAACCACTCAGAGAAGCTCATACTGAAAGTTGCTGGAAATGGGCGCACCGGAGCTGGAGAGAAGCTCAAGCTGAGAGAAGCATGGAGGCCTGTGGGGCCACAATCACAAATGTGTGGTTTACCAGACAGTGAGGGAGCTGCAGGCTGGCTCCTTTACTGATCCAACTGCTATGCCTCTGCTGCTACAGCCATCAAAGTCTTTTGCTGTTCCGCCCCCTGGTGACCTGGACATGCCTTTTGACCCAGGCCTATTGGCCTTGAAAAGGAGATGGATATGCTTTTCTTCGATCCAGGAAGAACGGGATACATAAGGCCTGAAGGCCAAGTTGCTTGACAACTTAAAGCAAGAGATATTGTTCAAAAGCAATGGAAAATGGAGACTTGTTTGTAGTCAAGAAAAGGAATAGAAAGTGGAGACTGTTAAGTCATGGAACTTAAAGGATTGTTTGCTAGCTTTCCTGACTGTACGTATGTATAGGCGTATTTGGGTTTAGCAATGTTCTGTATATTTAGAATGTTTGATGTTTGTGTGTGCGTGTTGGTGGAGTGTAAACTCCCTGCACACCCAGCGCTGTTTACTTGCCTTTTATACCTTTTATAAATATTCTTTTATAAATATTACTAAATTCAGATTGAGATGAGACTTCATTTATAACAAAGAGAAGCAAGATGCAGCAGCAGTGCCGCACGCCTCTTTCTGCACTGCCGCTATGGCTGCCAATATCTAGATCATCTTTCCCCAAAAAGTTGTTCCTTACCTTTTGGAAACATCGCTGCGCTCACATGGAGATTAACCATATGAATGTGTCTTTGAAAGCGCCATCAAAAAATATGCCTTTTTATTTCTAAGTTTTAGAACTATGTCCAACTAAAACAAAACACAGCCTGAGTACATACAGACTCTTAAAATATTGCTAGATGCCGCAGTGATATGGGATATAAAACAAGAACAGATACAGTCATAGAAGTAGGAAAACTGAATATGCATGGTTGAGTTCATGAAATTAAGATATTAGTCAATACACAGTTACAAACCTGTGGCATGTCAGATATTAGGTTCATGCTTCTAATACCTTCTTAATCTAATTTTTCTGCCTAATTCTGGCAGCGCTTGTCAGCAGGTATTTTAAAAATACAATACATATTCCTCAAAAGAGAGCTTACACGTCACTGCTTGCTGTGCCATGTTCCATGCAAACCCACAGTCACAAAGGATTGTATTAGATAATTGGTCACATTTTAAGAATAAGAATCTTATTTTGTAAGACCTAAAAATGGTTCTGCACTCCCTACAATTAAAAGACAATGGCATGTACAGTATGCTGTATTTCAACCCTAAATTTAGATACGTATAAATCAATATCTCCCAATCAAACACAGGAAGTCTTGAAGAAATTATATGCATTGAAGTTAGAAATAACATTTTAAGAAAAATAAGTGATATAGAAATTGAAAAAAGAAAAATTGCATTTTCAATCAAGTTGAAATGCATGAAAATAACATAATGCAGACAGAAAGCGAGGCTGTAAAATAATGTGATTACAGGCTCCTCTTCTTCAAGGATCTTTTTCTTCAAGGAAAAACGGCAGTAATTATACCACTGATCAGGCCCAGGAGATGGGAATCAGAACGACCAGAATGAATTTGAAAGCAATCCATGTCAGACCTGTTAGTACCACAACATACATCTCTTTGACATTTACAGAGACCAACAGCCAAAAACAGAGTGCAGACAGCAGCTAATCTGCTCGTATTTGGGTCCTGCTTTTTAGATAAGAATGGATTTTGTGAAATTAAAGTTTTTTTTTTCAGTAATTATTTAAGAATCATTGCAATTAGAAGGTTAAAACTAGTGGCTGGTTATTTCTCCTGAACAAGAAAGTGTCCGTGTTGCTATGAGCAAGGCTCTCCATCACTAAATGTTTAATCTTGTTTATCCTATGTGGATGAGTTTAAGATAATCTAATAACTACTCATTTTTAACTCCAGAAATACAAATTTTATCAAAGGCCTTACCAATAAAAGCATTACAAGTCCTGGGACCTTGTGGATTCCAGTTCCTCTGCTTTTCAGTAATAGAATCATTTCCACAATTGGTTTCGTGTGCTGATGTAGCACATGTTCACAGTCAGTTTATATACATTGAAATGGGCATGCAAACAAATCTATCCCTTTTCACAGTATTTTTCAGCAGTGAGGATGCTTCTACGTCCTGCACGTAGACACACGCACCTCTGTAGAGATGTGTGGAGCAGAACCAGCAGCAAGCACTGGCCAAGGCACCGCTGGCCGCCACCAAAGCAGCTCAGCCCGGCGGGCCCAGTTCCCTCACACTGCGCTGGGGATAATGCAGGCAAGGGAGTTGAGTGCTTTTGTCACGGAGGTGAGGAGAGAGGAGAGAAGACATGTATTTTTCCAAAGACCGAAGAAACAAAGCTGAGGTTAGCTTGTTATTCATCTCAACTCCCACCTGCAAACACCTCCTCCTGTTTTATTATTTTTATTTTTTTAACTGTTGTGTGCGTTGGGTGGTTTTTCAACTTTAAACCTCAAGAATTTCTACTGAAGTTTCCTTGCAGCAAACACAACACCTACGAAATCCAAAGGAACCGGGAGGGAGGCACGGACATGGGCTGGGGGGGCAGCAGCTTGAAGGAAATGAATCATGTTTCCTGCATAGGCTGGGGCCGTGCTATTTGTCCCCAGCCAGCAGAGTCTCCTTACCGCAGAAACCACAACAAAGGGCTGGGACTGACCATAACCAGGTTTGCCCGGCAACGCTGTTGGCTTTGCCAAGCGTCCAGCATAAATTAAAAAGCAAATCATATTAGTATTTCACTTTTAAGAAGAAAATGACTGACCATAATTAAGACAAATGCCTACTCCACACACCTGTTTAGCACCCAGAACGTTACACACTGTCCCTGGGTTGGAATATTTTATACCAAAACCTTTCTTAAAGCAGGGAAGCGTCACTTCCACTTAACTGTTGCTAAATCCCCCTGCAAAATATGTGTGTGTTAAACACAACCAACATGAGCTTCAATGTCATTTCTTTTGGCAGCAGCACTCCCAAGAAGCGACGTTCCCCAGCGTGCTTCTGCCTACTGGCAGCTACCCTGCTGAAGGCAGAGGCAGGCCGCTGCTGCTCGTAATGGGGACCGAAGACAACAGGCATTGCAGTCTTCTGATGCTCCTCACTGCAAATTGCAAACGAATTTCTGAGGAAAAGTGATCTCATTTTAATCAATTACTAATGTAAAGACATAAAATTGAGCGAAATCGAAAGTGGGAGATTATACTTCCCTTTCTCTCCTTAAGGAAAGTAACTCTATAATAAAGTTTGACATGTTATTATGAAAACTGCTCAGCACAGATCAGCAAGGGAAGCTCCTCTTGCTGCCTGAAGCACACAGTCTCAATTTCCCTTTAGCTGCTTACAGGTAGCCTGAGAGGGTGCAGGGCTCCCTACCCTGCAGCCCCTCACTTGCATTTTCCTGGCCAAGCCCACGGAGCAGCTCGGAAGGAGAACAGCCACCCACAGCCCCGTCAGCCAGCCCCCAGCACCCGCAGCAAGGCACAGAGCAGAGCGCCTGGCACAGCCTCTCCATCGCTCACCACTCTGTACAAAGGGATGAGTGCAGGACAAGCGAGACACCGAAGGCCAGGTCACCCCGCGGAACTCCTGGGGCCCTGCAGCCTGCCCCATGTTTCCCCTGCAGCAGAGCCATACACACAGGCTTTGTAATATAAGGAACCATCGGACTACTGAAATTCTCACCTATGGCTTCAGACAGAGCAGTGTGTTAGACACTCCACTTCAAAATATATTTCTTATCCATTCTCTTCTTTTTCTCAAGTATCGTTTCATTGATCGAGTGGAGCAGGCTCTATAAAACTTTGTCTGCATCCTGAGAACATGTTCTGTTACAATAACTTTAACACTGCTGACTATACAGTAGCACTGATACCATTCATGCACTATCTCATAATTGGAAGTGTTCGCTTATATTGTTTCTATTTTAAATCTTTTTTAAAGGCTTCATCATCATTCCATGACCTCACTTCTTTATCTTGTCATTTCTGTGGCATTTGTTGAAACAAATAACAAGGCCTGCTTTCAGTGCCCAATTACAGGAACAATGTTATCCTGTAAACGCATAAGACAGCTTTTCATTAAACTTGCTCTCACCAATACATCGATACCAGTGATGCATTAAGATGTATTTTTAGTCTTGTTTCATATGGAAATGAATCTTCCCCAACCACTGTGGGATTCCTGCTTTCCCTCACTTGGCATCACCTCTGCTTGCCCCCGGTGAGTGGCAGGAGGAGAGGATTTTCACTGGCACGTAGCACAAAGCCGCTTGACACCTCCAGGTCTTAGCTTCTTACCCATAGACAAAATGTATACAACCATCAATAAAGACAGAGGAAATTAATGATTTCAAACACAATATTCTCACTAGATCACATTCTTCCTTGTCTCTGTAGTCACTGTTGGGCAGTGTACACTTTTAAAGGCGCTCAGTTATAGCATCTGTGAATAACAAGCAAGTTAAAAGCACACGTGGATACCACCTTCATGTTTCTTAAAGCCTGGAATGTTTGGTGAGCTAGGGAGCTGAGGTTTTGTTTGTTTGTTTGCTTGTTTGTCTTTGAGGGCTCAAGTAGGGAATGTAAGTGCAATGTCCTTCACAAAAATCTCCCGTCGCTTGTTTAAATTTTGGGTAAAACATTCTTCTTCCTCATGACACAGATTTTGTTTGACTCAGGTAACTCTGAATAAGCTGTACTCATATCCCTTTCTTCTATGTTGTTGATTTTTAGAAAAAAATATGCAATTTTATAATTCAAATTAATTGCTCCCATAGACAACAGCTCAATTTCATCCACAAAGGGCACCACAACTTAACAATCCCACTTGCTCCCCTGTCTAAAGACTTGTATTTTTTCTTTACTTTTGGGGGTAGGCTGGGGTTTTATCATTATTAAAAGAAACGCACACTGCTATCTCCTTGATACCATGAAGAATTTAGTTGTTTTGGGAGGACAGAACGGCTGAGCCATTTGCATCTACCCAGGCAGGGGGAAGTGAGAGGCGTATGATAAAAACCTGTCAGCAGCAGCATCTGCAAAACGAAGAGGATGAGGAGCACCACTATGGTGCCTGCAGTTACCTAGTCACAGTGCTAACAGCTTTTCTCAGCTGCCTACTTAGAATACAGCCTCGTGACCTATAGGGCTGACAACAGCACTTCAAAACTATCCATTTATTTACACCCTGTTAATAATTCATCCCGAGACACATTGCCCATAAATACCAATACAATTTATCACTGATGCGACCTCCCCATAAGTAATGCTACAACAATCCCATAAACCTGTGATTGAAGACTCCATACACAGCAGCATCCATGCAAGTATTAGAATTATCCTGCTATTTTACTCAGGCGTTAGAAAATCAACTACAGTGGAGAACCATTAATGCCTGCGCATGGGGTTTTCTGCACTAACAACCCAGACTCTTACGAGAATTTTAATGCTCTGTCCATGTGGCTCAGGTATTTTTCCTGTATAACCGCATCCACTTTGGAATAGTATGAGCATGAATGAGTAACTGTACTTGCAAGCAGGGGATGCGTGAAAAGGTTGGTATTAAAAAGGTATTTTTTCACTGTACAGTATCCCTTATACAATGGCAATAGAATGAAACAGTACAGACAGGACACACAGTTAGTGCTGTGCCAGGATGCAGTACCCTTCAGATGCTGTTAACACACTGTCTGTAACAGAAGTCATTACTAAATGTCTTTCTACTTTACACAGAAATAACAGAGGTGTTTGAAGTGTGTTGACCCTCTGGGATTAAGTTTTCTAAAATACTACACCGCTCGTCAAATTATTTAATGGAGACAAACTTATCACTAACACCAGTATAATTTTTTTTTCCTGTTTTCATTGTGAAGTATGTGTAAGCTGTTTTGGTTTTGATCTCTAGCAAATGCAACCTCTGCAGAAGCAGAGATTTTCTTCACACTTTAACCAAGAAATACCTCCAAACTCCAGAAAACTGTCCTAACCATGCTGCAAGGTGCACCTGCAGCTTTCCTGAAAAGCCTCTGCGGAGCTCTGGCTTCCAGCTCTGTTTCAGCAGCACCGGTTCTGGCACAGCCCTGCTCCGCACAGTGCCCCAGGACAGGAGGCACAGCTCCCAGAGCTCACACATAGGATTTGAAAACATGCAGCTGGCAGGGAGAATTGTAAGCACTAAAAGCAGTTTTTCTAAAACACGTCATTCACCTCAACAAAACTGCGCTACTGCCTCAGAAAAGATGTTATTTTATTTCTTAGCCAGGGATGCTGCAAAGCTCTCCAGTGCAAATTGCCTCACACCAAGAATTACCAGGGGCAAACAAACAAGGTGTTCCCAAACGTTACATTGCTAATCCTGTTTCATGATTATTAACGCTCAGGATCAAGATAGCAAATACAAATGTAACAGTGCCAACTTCTAGGAAACCTCTCATTGCTAAGGTAATTATTTTGTTATGCACACCGTGGAACTGGAAAAAAAAAAGAGCGTGAAGGAGTGGGTGCTGTCTGCTTCTTGGCATCAACAAGAAGCTTAAAAAATTCTCTACTCGTTGATGGAAAGAGATAGAGAAAATGAACAGTGTTGGTTCCAACAGAGCCAAAACATGACTTATTCTTACCCACCTGCCACCACCTAGCAGAAACAACTTCATATGTATTTGATGAAGAACAACAGTACGTCGCCCATCCTATCACCAGTCCTAGACACCAGACAGAAGTATGACCACTGAATTTGTTAAAAGAGTAGCCTACTTCATAAATTTCATTACAATGGAGCCCAGCAAAACCAAGCTCTCTGTTAAGGATACAATGGATACAACCCATCATGAAAGCAATGGACAACAGCTTACAACAAGCCCTTGTTTCATCTGGCTTTGTTTTCCCCTACACTGTCCAAGCTCTCATCTAAGTCTTTTACCCAGTTAAAATGCTCACAACTTGGAATACAACTCTGTATCTTTGAAATATGTTTTGCTCAACAAAAACTTGCTTACTTTGCAAGTGCTCTTTATTAAGTATTAACTGTTCATGCCCTAGAGATTTCCAGTTCCCAACTTAAACTGGAAGTAGTAGTATAAAAACACTTGATACCAATACCATAATTATAACTTGTATTCAGAAAGGTAGCCTAACTTTTCTGCTCCCTTCTGATCTCAACCAAATGCTAGACAACTGCCAGATCCAAAAGGCAGAATCAGAGCATCCTAAGGCATGTGCTGGCTGGCATGCAGCCACGTAGCTGGATTCAGCTGCACTCATCCTTCAGGAGGAACCACCTAGACACGGTCTCGGAAAGGACTCAAATCATCCAGTTACTTTCAGTTCCCTTGTGGAGCAGCTCTTTCTCCTCTGCATTTGCAGCCACAGTGCTTCCACTCACAGTGCCCTCAGAACAATGCAACAGAGATAATTTTCAGAGCACCATTTGTTGGAAAAGGCAGAAAGCGCTTGCCTGTAACTACAAGGAAAAAGGAGAATCGGAAAAAAAAACAGAAGACTGACAAAATAAATGGTATTTAAAAATACATAAATGAATGAAAAACAGGAAAAATGGAAACAGGATTCATTCTGATGGTGTATCCATTACGTTTAACTCCTAACAGTATTTACATCAGTGACAAAACTTTCAACTCCTGGAAGCCAACAATCAAAAATAAAAGATTAAGTATTCATAATCCCTAACCAGGCTGAAAACAATCACCATGCAAACTTAGTTAGAAGAAAATGACCAAATTCCAAATCTCAGGAAGTTTATAAGTTACCTGTGAGGATTCCTTACTTGTTTTACTAACAAATCCACAGTTGCTGAGTGATTTGACTTGGATTTTGGGTTGCTCAGTAACCCTGAAAAATCAGGCCAGGACTACTCAGTAGCCCCGCATGTGTATTTGGGAACTTAACTTTAAATCCCCAAGTTTCAAAGCGCAGTCCATAGAATCACAGAATCATTAAGGTTGGAAAAGACCTCTAAGATCATCTGGTCCAACCCTACCACCAATGTCACCCACTAACCGATGTCCCTAAGCACCAGGTCCAACCTTTCCTCAAACACCCCCAGGGACGGTGACTCCACCACTTCCGGGGGCAACCTGTCCCAGTGCCTGACTGCTCCTTCTGAGAGGAAATGTCTCCTCATTTCCAACCTGAACCTCCCCTGGAGCAACTTGAGGCCGTTCCCTCTAGTCCTATCACTGGTTACCTGTGAGAAGAGGCCGACCCCCAGCTCCCCACACCTTCCTTTCAGGGAGTTGCAGAGAGCACTGAGGTCTCCCCTGAGCCTCCTCTTCTCCAGACGAAACAACCCCAATTCTCTCTACTGCCCCTCACAGGACTTGTGTTTCAGGCCCTTCAGCAGCTCTGTAGCCCTTCTCTGGACACGCTCCAGGGCCTCGATGTGCTTCGTGTAGTGAGGGGCCCAAAGCTGAACGCAGCACTTGAGGTGCAGCCTCACCTACCTCTATCTATTACACCATCAAAAAAGATCACAATACACAAAGCTCTCTGAGCCATGTGATTTATTTTTTGCCTCACAAAATGCTACCTTTCTTGATTATTCATTGCCTCTCTGATAACCACTTAAGAATGACCTTTAAATTTGCAGACCATATCCTGTGGGTATCTGCCCTGTAATAGCGAGTACGGTGTGAGCAGGAGCAGATGACAAAGAAACCCTGCCTGACTTGTGTCTGAATAGGACCTGAGGATTTCAATTCAGATCACCAAGCTCCCTCTGACACCTTCTCAGAGCAGTAAGATCTTTTAAACCGAAAGACAAACCCCAAGTAGAGATCTGGAGCAGCTGTGGACCCAGCACATGAGAAATTGAGAACTGGGGTTACCAATCAACTACCAAAGGGAAACCTTGGCAAGAGAAACATGGATGATCTGAAAGTGCAAAATTAGTTAGAAGCTGAGCTCTTGCACGATCTGAATAAGTTAGTTTCTGTTTTGTTTTAAACAGAATTATTACTGGATAGATTATACCTGATGACAGAATTAAAATATTATTACTTAAAGTTTAGGTAATATAAGCTGAATATAAACTAAGAGACTGTGAATGCCCCAGATCAGATCAAATTTGGACTTACGGGTATATTTTGAAATCAAAAAATGATGTATAACAATAAGAAAAAACAGCAATTTAAAACCATCCAAAGGAAAAAAAAAATAGTTTTTGCTTTTCTAAGGAAGATTTTACTTCACAGGTCTGAGAAAATGACTTTTCACAGAAACAAATACCAAAATGTTAGAAATATAATCTAGGATAGGTAAGGATGGCTGTGTAGGCTTCTCTTTTCTCTCATGCTCAGTCCTACTAGGAGAAATAAATTAACTAGAGAATAAAAAGAGCATTGCTCCAGAAGCCTGTATTTGACAGTACCACAAGAAGAAACACCCTCCAAAACAAGGCATAAGGTTTCAGCCAAAACATTCTTGAAACCCCTAAAACTTGCCCCTTTCCCAAACTTCCCACACTGGCTGGAGGGAATTAACACTTTGTAGCCTCCTGCACACGAAAAAACCCTTGCATCACCGAAAAGCTTTGCTTGGTTCTGTTTTGTTGTGCTTGCTTCAAGGTTTCTGTACCATCTCCTGGGTGCATTCCAAGCCCTATCTGGAGTTCATCCCATGCCCCAGATGGGATCTCTGCGTGTGGCAGGCTGAGAGGGAAGGATGTCCTCCTCCAGCCTCACATTTTACATAAGCCCTAACAGCAAACCTACACACAATTCTTTGCTCACACCAATAAAATAATAATAATAATAATAATAATAATAATAATAATAATAATAATAATAATAATAATAATAATAATAATAATAATGATGATAATGATAATAATAATTTCCATCAGAATTCCAGTGTCGCTTGGCCTGTTCTCTGATAGAGGAAAAGTTTTAAGAGTTTTTAAGGGAAGACAGTCATCGGAGCACAAAAACACATCTGGAACATAACACATCTAGCTTCTGCCTTGTGTGTATGAAATTCAATGCATGTGCTCGCACATGAGGCTGACATAAGCCTGCTCGTAGGCCTATGTGGCCTGACTAGGTCCTGGCTTCAGGAATTCATTTTGTGAGTTTGAGGTGGGTTTTAGGTTTGGTATCTTTAAAGCCAGAATTGCAGAACACAAGGTCAAAGAGACCTTAGCATAGATTTGTGTCTATTCCTACACACCATTTTATGTCTTATGAATGACCTTACTACTAATAAAATGAGTGTTAATCGAAGGCTGCCTGTTTTACAACCTATAACTACATGGTTGATGAGGATCCAAGTTACCAATCTTCCAAAATACTTGTAAAAGATTGTGGCAGTGAGCAAGACAGGATACAAATTTACTGGCACCAAATTCTAAATTCAGGCTCTAAATCTATCCAAATCAATGAAATTTTAAGAACAATTAAATACAAATGTAACACAATGTATGCAAATATTGCCCTAATTTTAAAGGAAAATGATTAATAAGAAAGCAGGCCCACTCAAATACAGCTAGGGATGCTGCTGCAAAGACCCAGAAAGAGCTGAGAAGACTGAACCGAGATGAAACATTTTCTCCAGCTGTAACAGCAAAAGATATGACCTGAACTTGATTTATATGCATGAGATTATTTTCCTGTGGACAATAAAGAAGGCACAAATAATAAACTGAGGTAAGACCAACAGTCTTCTGTTATGTGGAAAACTCTCACAGAAAAAAAGCTCCTTGTAGCAGTGGTCAAGGAACCATGTTAAATATCTAACAAAAATTCTACACAACAGTAAACAATTAAATAAGATTGTTTTGTGAGGATCACAGTCTAAATCATAAATAGAAAACTGTGTTTTTGATTTCAAAATGTATATATATTTCCTAGAGGATTTGAGGTTTCAACACTATTTTTGAATGTTCAAGTATTCTGCCAAGTAAAATGGACAGTATCAGATGGCAATAATAAAAAATAAGACTTGATCTTGAATGAATGAATTTATTATAAAATACTTAAAGCCTTTTTGTTCATATGGCATTACTTCACTTAAAGAAAAGCTGTCGATATGCCTATTAAACTACAAAATAAGAGCAATGCAATACGGTTTTCAGAATAGATTGGGTTGGGAGGGCTCAACAAAGAAACTACAACAAAATTTAGCTAAACTCTTTGGAATTCAGACACAGTCATTCCAAAGCAATATTCTGCAGTTATACTTTTTAAACTGTCATGTGTTTACCGCAACGAACTATATCTACATTTATTTATTTATTTATTTATTTACTAATCTTATAAAATAGAGTTTAATACCCTTAAATTATTAGCATGTTTACATACATGGAAAATTAATATTGTTTTGCAATCCTGCTGGTCAATTTGCTTGTTCTGGAAATGGACTGAAAATATGAAGTGCAATGTAGCAAACCAGACTGAAACATTCGCTCCTTTTTTTTTTTTCTTTTATGGTCTAGCATTTTAGCAGTTTTTCTTAACAGAGATGAAAAATGTGATTTTTTTTTTGGACATAAGTTAACTTTATTTTCAGTTTAGCATACACACACACACGGATGCACACTTTTTTCTGTGAGACTTCTGTTCTCATTAGTAATGCTGCTGATGCATTCCCTCCTACTGCAATGGAGCCAATCATGAGTCACGTCATGCACTTGCCTAAAAATCACAAGTTTAAGGCTTTCCATATCACTGGTAGACTGAATGTAGAGAACTGAGCCAAGGCTCCTTAAAATTCAAGATTTCTCCAAAAGTCAATGGGAATTTTACTTGAAGAAAGGATGAAGTGTTGAACCAAATTACCTACAATTAATCATTGGAACAAGCTGCGACATGTAAAAGCTACAAAAAGGCATCTTGCTGAAAATATTGTAAAGTTCTGCTGACTTCTAGACCGAAATTTTTCTGTGCATGAATGTAAATACTGTTGAGAGGCATGTTTGAAGTGCTTGTTAGTACCTATACCTTAATTTTTCAGTGTTTTAAATGAGTAGTAACAAGAATGTTTCCCAAACACAAAGCTATAGTATAAACCAAATATCTGCCTGAAATTTCAAGGTCAACTGCACAAGTATATCTGTTATTATTTGAGAAACACTTCATACAGAAGAAAACTAAAAGTTCCCATCATCTTGCTGGCTTCTGCAAGCCTGCTTAAATTCTGTAAGAACACAAACCAGACAAGGCGCTAATGTTTATATGAGGCATCTAAGTGGGGAAAGGATCTGAACGTACATCAAACATCACATTTTATTCACAGAACACCACTACTGATGCTGGTTTTAAAAGAAAATGAGAACTTGTTATTAGGGACAAGCCATATTTAACTTATCTAATTGCAGAATGAAAGGAGTGGGATGAAATAGCTCTCCTCTACAAAAAGCTGGTGAGAACATACAGTTACGGAGATACACTGACGGGCAGAGCAAACTAGATGCTGCTTCCAACTCCATAAATATATCAGCCCCAGTTTCACAGAATTCTGGTTTGAATTTTGGTTTTATTTCTGAATGGATGATGCGTTGTTTCTGAAAATAAATGACATGCTGCTAATTACTAGTTGAACAACACAGTCATACTCCATCCTTACTATGGCTCATCAAGGCACTTGCCTTGTTCACTGTGGGACTTTCTTAGTTTCCCTGTTAACTTCAGTCAACTCTATATTTTAAAACAAACAACAAAAAAGATGTTTAGAAAGGGCTAAGAAGCCCTTTTTGCTGTGGACTGCCAGTAACACTTGCTGAAAATGGCTCCTAGCTACTATGATTACTGGGGGAAAAAAGGAGAAGTTTACCCCCTACCACTTGATATCAGAACTACTGCTTTGATGGTGCTCTTCCAACAGATATTCTGCTTCAGCAGGCAGAAACGATGGGGACACTTGATCATCCTGACACTTCTATTCTCACAGCCATGTTCCACAGACACACAAAGATGCACAGCCACAGATGTCCATGTTTCACTCACAATTTTATTCATAAAAAACAGATGCAGTAAATTGTGCATTCTCTTCCTGACAGAAAAACTATGAAAAGGAGTATTCAAGGTTAGTATAAGAAAAGTATTAAAGATGCAACAATGCGACAGCAGGAATTATGAGCAGACCGTTCAGGCTGACCCTCAGCTCTGGCATCATGCCACCTGCACCAGCAGGTGCCAACAGTGGCTATGGAAAAGTGTCTTTTGTCAATGCATCCCCCAGTTTCATCACTCCGCAGGCTTTGCTTTCATTCCACTACCTCAATCTTCATTTATTCCACTGGAAGGGAGACAGCGAGCAACTGTGAGCCGCCCTCCTGCCCAGGGCACTCAGGCCTCATGCAGGCCTCTCACTGCCCTGTGCCTCCTTCTCCTGTCCCAGGCCCAAGCCCCCAGACCAAGTCCTGGGCCCAAGCCCTGGACCCAAACCCCAGGCCCAAACCCCCAGCCCCTCCACTCTGCCTTAGGGCCAAGCAGGTCCCCACCACTCCTCCAGCTGGAACACCACAGCCCAGGCTTGCACACAATATTCAAGACCCTGGCATGCCATGCTGATGGTAGCGATGCTTTCAAATAGTTTTCTTTATTTTAACTACTACTATCCCAGAGCTTTGGGGTTGGCTGCTGCTTGTTAAACTAATGTTTCCACACGATGACTTCTGGTAACCCAGAACCTCTTGCTGACAGGAGACGGACACAACTCATTTCATTACCAGCTGAAAAACGAGGGCTGCTTTACTTCAGGATCAGCATTTACATTTCTTTCTTGAATCTCAGCTGCCATTTGAAATTCAAATCTTTCCCCAAATAAATTATCAGCAGGTGTTCCTCACCTACATCACATTTGAAATCTTCTTTTACCAATGAAAATTGTCTTGCTATAAATTTATTTTCGACCACAAACAAAATCAATACCATTATTACAAGAGCACTTTGCCATGACTTTTATTTTTAAAATACAGGCATCGCTAATGCAGTGAAATTCATAAAATAAAATGACCATCAAAGCACAATTGTATCAACGACCAACCATCACAAACACACTTCCCCCCACGCCCCCCCCAAACGAGCTTTCCAAGGCAGAAGAAAGGCAAACCAGAAGAAAGGAGCCACAAATTCACAGGGATAACATGGACGCAACTTCTAGCTGCACGTAAGCAATAACCCTCATATGCTCTCATCAAAATCAAAGGAAATACATACCATAGCGATAGAAATTTCTATAGAATAGAATGTTGATTCACCACCAGAACAGAGTTTCTTTAGTCAGTAACATTTACAAAAAAAATCAGTGGCAAACATTATTCTAGCTCAACAGAAGAAGTTGGAGAACTTGGCACCCAGAGCTGAGGCTTATTGCCAAGACACCTGAAATCTGGTAAAAAAGGTACAACAGCAGCTCCTTTTAGGTACAATGGAATACATCCTAAGTAGATTTAAGGCTCAATAGTGTTCCCGTGAAGGACGAGATCTTTCTAATATTCTCATAAAGGCTTTTACATGAGTCAAGTGAAGAACATCTAAGTAACAGCAAAATTGAATTTAAAATTCAAATTCAAATTTAAGATTGAATTAAAAAAAAAAGCAACACATGCCAGAGGTCAACATAAAGCACAGCCAGCAAAGGAAAATAATTAATTGGATCCCAAGATACCGAATATCAGAAAATATGGTCTCCTAAAGTCCTGAGTTGAAAAATTAAAAATCTTAAAACTAATTTTATTATATTATGTAATTATATTTATTAGATTTCTTAGTGTTTTACGTCATCTTCATACGCCAATATGAAGTGTGGCCTGGAAAACATTTAAGTAGCCAGTATTATGGAGAAAGCAGTTTTGGATAAAGGTCTTTCACCGATAGCCAGCGTTGACTGTTTTGGCTTTGGTTGTTTTAGCATATGCTTGGTGCTCATCTGACTCTAGCCACAAAGTGGTCCCCAAAGCCCTTGAAATGAAGAAGAAGCTGCCACTGGAACCTTGCCATTATATGACTGTTTACAAGCCTTAAGGACGTATAGTTGCACAATAATCATTACAAAAACTGAAGTGTCCACAATCCACCTGGTTATACTGAAACTCTCTGATGAAGATCCTGTTTACCTTGTGAGGGCACAGGTTAAAAAGAGATCCATCAGTTCCTGACCCAGTAATTCATTACTCTCAGCATACGAAGCTCTCTTTTTCCCCTTTTTTCAATAAAACTTTCTACTAATTTCCTTACTATTCTAAACCCTGCAAAAACCTTGTAGAAGCCATTTAAGGCACTGCTGCCTTCAGCTGTCTCCCACAGCCCTTTTCTGGCTGCTGAACCCCACTCAGCGTGGGTACGAGAGCACATGAGGGCTTGGCGGCCACACCAGCGCACTGGATGTCATAGCCCTGCCCCTGAAACGTGGCTCTGCTCGGAGCTGCCAGCCTGACCTGGGAGCGCCAAGGTAAAAGGAGGCGAGGCACAGGCATGTTTCGTTCTGCTGCCTCTGCTGCTGCAACTGGAACCATTTAAACCACGGCCGGTTTAGTCAGTGAGCATGAATCAGAGGTTTAAATGGCACGTGGTACTGAAAGGGATCTACAGGAATCTCAGCAGGAAAGACGAGAGAATGCATCTTCCAAAATGACACAAACGCCTTGTATTTGACAGCTGGCGTTTAAGCGCAGATGTGAGCACAGACGTACAGTAACACAACGGTATTAATACAAAGTACTCAGCCAGAGGTCACCCGCTGCCGTGCCCCAGAGCCACGGAGAGGCTCATCCAGCAGCTCTCCTGCCTCAGTCTGCACATCCTGGCCTTGTGCCCCCCACAACAGCACAGCTCACGAGAACCTGTGCGCTGCCATCACTCCGGGAGCCTTAACAGCCTGTGGGTTCAGCAGGCATCTTTCATAGGTCAGAACGAGTCTGCCTGATCGCTGGAAATACCACTTGTCCATTTGCAATTATAAATTCAAATGTCACGCAAGAACAGCTTTTAAATAATACATGCACAAGCATAAATATCACTTGAGAGACACATTCAAGGACCAGAAACTTTCACTGCATACAGACATCTGAAGACTTCCCTAACTGAAGTGTATGAAATTCAAAGCACTTGTATGTTTTGCTAGGAACACATTGCACTTTCTCCCAGGGAGCACTCGATCATACTTCCCCAAGGCACTATCCAATTTTTCACGAAAATATTTCATAAAACAGACCTCTTCCATGATGAAAAGAATTTGTGCTTATTCAAATAATTTACAAAAGAAGAGAAACAAGCCAACAGGCATATGCATTTCAGTTAAAGAAAACAAAGACCGAAAAAGCAGTATCACCAAGATGCAGAAACACCCTCACGTGATTAATGCTGACATCTCTGAGCTTCCTCTTCACAAAAAACTTTGTGTTTTGTCACTTTTTCTGATATTGCTGATTGTAAAATTTAGATTACAAGCTTTGAGGCCTGAGTGAATATCATATGCAAAACGTACAACTTTTTTGCCTGGTAATGACTGCATTTATAGAAGCTGCATTTCGATCAGAATCGCCTTCGCTTTGCTCAAATCGAGTCACAGGGTGATTAACAGTAAAATGAAAAGCCTGTAGCACTTCTATCACCTTCTTCTCAAGAGGGTTATGTTTGGCAGGAGTCAGCATAAGACTGTGATAAAATCCCAAAATCTCCAGGCATTTTTACTGCCTGAAATTGCTTTTCCCAGCCTCCTGTCAGCACAGCTGACAGCACTAAGGTTTCCTTATATTCGACCTATCCTTCACAGTACTTTCACAGTACTTTTTACACAGTACAGACAAAGGAAAAGTCCACAGAAATCATATATGTTAAAGGGAGATTAGATTTTGTTGATGTTTTCTTGAGGTTGTGCTGGGGAACAGAGCCATTAACAGCTTCTCCTCCACTCACGTACTGTTCCTTTAGCACTTAAAGCTTGTTGAGCTCACATCATATTTTCTGGAAGGATTTTCCTAACATCAGATGGAGAAAGGAGTCATGCCTTTTAAGCTTGACTAGAAAAATCTGTGAGTAGGAAGCTACCTTAAATATCCTTCTGAATCGCTTTCATCCCACTGATCTACAATAATGACATAGTCCATTGTTAACAATTAAAAACACTTAATGACTGCAGAGATCTACATATGAATTCAGTATCAACTAAAAAAAAATAAACACGTATAGGATAAATGGGAAAAAAAAACAGATTTTACTTTAACTTGGTATTTGGTTTAGCAAAAATCACGCAGTCTTTGGAAAATGCCGTCTTTAAGCAACATTCCAGACAGTCTGCAAGCGACAAGAAAATGCTACCTCCAGGATGCTTCCTTTTCTGGAAAGGCCTAAAAATTAATCATCACCTAGATAACAAAGCGATGCCAGGTTTCGCCAGTCAAGTGACACGCAAAATATTTTACCTAATTCAGTGAATTTGTTGAACGATGTAGACCCTGCACTTAAAACAGCCCAAAGAGAAAGGGCAAGGGTACAGGGGGCAGTAAGTCAAAGGCTTAAACCGATCCTTCTGGTGACAGTGACAGCAGAACTGAAAGCCCTGCAGAAGAGGCGATCCTAGAGGCTAGCTGAGGAGGCTGCTGCCACCTCCGCTGACTGGCCTCCCCCGGCACCCATGGCCTGATGAACCTCTGGCACGTCCCCTTGGCAGGGCCAGCTCCAGGACTGAGCCAGACCTTTGGTTAAGGCGCATTCGCAGCAGCTCGGACGTTGGCGTACAGAGCCTCAACACTCCAGCAGCAGCACAAAACAATCCATATGGTTATTTGCTGGGCTACCGCCGCCATACGGAAAGATGAAACAGTTCCATGCTGAAAACCAGCTTTGGGAGAGCAGAAACCCTGATGCATTTCCCAGCAACTTGATACCCTGTTGCAGCAACTATCTGTTGTTTATATTTCAGCTCCATTTGTCATGCACAGGATAAGAAGCTAATGAAATTGCAAATTGTTATATCGACCCACTTTTTCTCAATAGCCAATTTCTAATACTGACTAGTAAGTTACTTTACTAAAAAAAAAAAAAAAAAAAAAAAAAAAAAAAGACATTTTTATTAATTTTGGAGAGGATAAAAACTGAGCATCACTACAGATATTCAGTTGCCAAACACTAATAACATAAAAATATTTGTAAAAATGAAATAAATGCTATTTTCAAAAGTCTTCGTAAAATGTACCTGGGAAAGGTGGCTCAGTAAAGCAGAACACAACTTTTCAACAAAGGATGCACAAAGATTTTGCATAAAAATAAGCCTGGTATGAGACCTCATGCTTTACCAAGTACAATCACAAGATGGGTTTGTAAGTGGAAAAAAAAATCTTCCTATAAGAAAAACAGTAATTAAACATTTAAAAGACAGCCTTGTGCTTTTCATTACTACAGTTGTTTTTCCCTTTAAAGACTATTTTGAAGAGGAATTCACTCAGCTATTCCAGAAAAGAAGGAAGCAAATAGTAGTTGGAGAAGAAAATAATACTTTTCTGGTAGCATTTTTTCTGCCATTACAGGATTTATTTTTTTTTTTCCTTTTCCTTAGGCTGGAGACATGAGTTTCTAAACACAGTAACACAGTTGACCTTTACCTTGCCTCCTACAAGCAGAAGTATTCCAGAGAAACCTAACGGCACAAAAGAAATCCACGCATGTTTGTTTTGCTTACCTATTAGATGTCTCTCTTCACTTTAACCTTTTTATTTACTATTTTACATATAAGTAGCTGTTAGCTCCCCCCCCCCCTTTTTTTTTTTTAAGGAACCTAAAGCTTTAGCAATTACCTTATTACCTATAATATCAGTAATGGTGCGATCAGATCTATTTATTTGGTTAGCATTATGTGATCTTATTACTTGCAACTTTATACCTCATGAAGAACTTTAGGCACATGAAACTGGGATAACATACTCTTAAAACATTTTTGTGTACGAGATGCCAGCTTTAGAAGTCCCATTCCTTAATCAGATTTTCATACAACATCATGGAACTTTATACAGATTGAAAATTAAAAGTGACAGATTGAGTGACTGAAATTTCTGTTGGACTTTTTTTTTTTATCCATCGAAACGTCTGCCTTTATCATTTTTGGAAGAGAAGTCAGCACCAGCTGGAATCCTCAGATAGCATTAGTAAAACAATAACAAACCTCCCTTAAAAAAAAAATAAATACATTATGAGTTTAGAAAGCACTTTTGAAAAATGAAACACTAAACTTAAAAATTCGCATGACTAACCACTGGGTCAAATCCCATCACCTTGAAAGCAGCAATAGGAAATGCGGTATTTAACTCTGTTGAAGATGTTTAATTTGACACTTTCCAGGAAAGTAGGAGACTCAGGTTTACAGACAACAGAATGAATTCTGATTTTAGAGAAAGTGAAATAGTGAAATTCAGGCTCCCAACAAGCAAATTAGTGCTCTTCCACCAATGTTATGTTGATGGTTAAGGAAGAAAAAAAAAAAAAAAAAAAAAAAAAAAAAAAAAAGGTGAGGAGTATAGAAAACTAGGATTTGTGTGCAGGGCAGTGGACTTCTGCTATATCTTCTCCCTTCAAAGCCTGCCTAAGGAAAAGAGAAATCTTCACTCCCTCCTGATAACTCAACAAGCTCAGCACGATGAGAGGGATGTATTGCTAACTCTGCCCTGTGGGGCAAGGGGCCAGCAGCTGGTGAGTAACCTTGTGCTGCAGCCTCTGCAGAGAGGGAGCCTCCCGGCCTGGCCTCCCGCTTGCAGGCAGTAAAGCTCCGAGTTGATGTGTGTCAACTCTGTTGAGGTTTTACAAGCAGGGTTCAACTAAGGCACTACCAATATGAACGAGTTAGCTTGTGTATTTCTACATGTTTGTAGTTACAGTACCATGCTAAATAGATATTCTACTGCCTTCAAGACGTGTTTCTTGTTTTTAATAAAAGGTTTGTCCAACTTCAAGGATTTTCTAGAGCCTTTCTTGAATTTCTGGAGGTCACACAGAAACCCGTTACCAGGACTGCCAACAAAACCAGAAGCAGGAAGCACCCAGCTCTGGAGCACAGCTGTAGAACTACGTTATCAGTATGGCACCAGCCGCGTGAGCTGGGAGAGATGAGATATTTCACTGTTCCTTGACTAAGTCTTGCACACTGAGAACCTAACTAAGCAGGAAACAATACAGATAATCACAGAACTAAACAAATCCAAGTCTTGTTTGAGAGAAGAAACAGGCTTACACAACCTTCTGGAGCAGCCCAAAATAATCTTTGGAAATAAACGGCAACTTTTCAAAAGAAGGCGACAGGCCCATTCCCATAGACGTGGAGGAATACGAGGTCCACAGAAGGAGAGCTACTCATTTTTCCATAATAGGTCAGGGCTAATTGTCAGCAACAGCTCAGCTTAGCCAGAGGAATGTTTCAAGATGTATTTCAATCTGCTTTAAAGGTTGTGCAATGTTAGGAACCAGCATACAAATACTTAAGACAGAAAGCAAACAGCTTTGAGTTTGGGATTTTAAATAGTTAACTTGTAAGTCCTTCATGAGTTCCTTTGTAAGGTGATCGGAGCCCAGAGGAACTTTCACAGAGAACAGAGTGTAACAGCAGGGAACTAAAGCCAAGGCTGGGTTTGATATACATAATACTACTTTATTCCATTGTTTCAACTTTCTTACACGTTTAAAAATGTACAGGGGTTCAGAACCACCTCAACAAAACAGAGTACATAATTAAGGGAGATCTAGAGTCAAACCACAGGTGTGCAAACGTGGCTAGCTTCTGGTACAAAAAGTAATAGGCACGGTCTTTACATATGCATTTTGGTGAAAGAAGGAATAATAGTGCAGTGTTAAAAGGCACCAATAATCAATAATTGGGCCTTCTTTAAAAGCCAATAACCATCTAAGAAAATTACATTTGGTTCAAAATAATAATTTAAGTATTTTATTGATTGGCATGCATCTGAACCCCTGGCAGTTTATTACACAAACCTAACGTGCGCCCTTGCAAAATAAAAAAGTTTCAATCAGTGGACCTGAAAGTCAGTTCACTACAAAAGGAAATACTGAAGCTCTTTGCCTGTATTTAATACTAGACTGTCTTGTTCACCTTCTCCAAAAGCACTTGTCCAACAAACATCGATTCAACAACTGCACAGAAGTAGTTCTCTTAAAATGAGTTTTTTTTTTTTTTAATCCTGTAGCATTGACCTATTCCATGTGCTATGAAAACATTAGGCACAGACCACAATTTACATTTTCTCTAAAAAAATTTTTGATAAAAAAGAATACAGTATGTGCAAGCTAGGTTCACACAAAGGATTGACAGCTACAACAGTAAGCTATTCAGACTTCCCAAATAAAAGGTTCTGTTATTTATTTTTAATTTTCTAAGCAGAATAGCACACTGCTGTGTGTGATTATCATATTTGCATTAGGATTATCTGTGTAGCCAATAAAGAAAAAGCTTTAGTACACCCTAAAGGACACTACATCAATACTGTGTGCTAATTTAACAGGACTGAGAGAATGAAAGACTGAAAAAGTCATTGTACACGGGCAGCTGCAGATACTCAGCTGGCCAGGAAAGGGTATTGCTTTCTCCAGGAAGAGTGATTTGAAACTCATTTTACCTTGTAGGTGTCCTCAAACTGAAGCACTGCAACTTGATGGAATTTAGAGATGCACAGAATGGAGGGAAAATAGTTAAATAGTTAAATAAATAAATAAATAAATAAATAATAGGGGAAATGAGGGCAAGGGTCTGTGAAAGTTGTACCAGAATGTGCCATTTTATCCAAAAGCATCATGCCCGGTGTAGGTTTTACGCGTTGCGGACTGTTTGTAAAACTGAAAATTGTACAAGATCTGAGCAGAGACAGAGCTGGTTATTAATCTGCAACATCTACTGTAAGTCCTCAGGAATATAATTTACAGATAGCCACTTACTGTGTAGTTGATTGTTGCCTCTTAAATATATTTAAATTCAGAAGGCTACAGTATATTC
Source organism: Aythya fuligula (assembly GCF_009819795.1). Classification (NCBI taxonomy): domain Eukaryota; kingdom Metazoa; phylum Chordata; class Aves; order Anseriformes; family Anatidae; genus Aythya; species Aythya fuligula. Next base: position 19,704,140 of record NC_045566.1, on the reverse strand, counting down.
TGACACAAAGATAGTAAGACAACTTTTCTACAAGGGCAAAAATGTAAGGTAGTAACTAACTTATTTATTTTATGAGGAACCTCCTTTGATGTGGTAGGTATAACATGCCCTTTGGAAGATTTTAGTTCTGACTTTCTTCATCACCTCTGTTGAACGGCTCTCCTCACAATTGCACAAGAGCTATATGCAAAGTTCAGTGACCCCTCTTAGAGCAGCTTTTCTCTTTTCCAAAAGCACTTTTAAACTCAGCTCTAACAGCATAGCACACTAATCACGTAAACATTCCTCTTCTGGTAAGTTCCCAGATACAGCAAATACTATCAAAACTCCGTGTTTGACGACACACACCAGTTCTCTTTAAATGGAGCAGGAATTAGCCCGTTTCCTTGGTTTAGGGTCCCGTACATCCCTGTCTTTTAAACACATACAAGATGAACATATTGTCTCTGACAGTCTCCGCAGTCCCAGCCTGAAGACACTGTTGGAGAGGCTATAGATCACACAGTTGCAGAAACTATTGCTTATAGCAAGCCACGTTGTTAAGAAGGAAAGTGCTGGGTTTTCCAACACCCTAGAGCTCTCCAGCAGAAAGTATATGATATAAGGGAGCCACAGCATGTAGAACACGCTGGTTATCCGAAACAACACCATGGCATAGCGGCGGTCAGGGCTGTGCCCAGTCTCCCCAGCAGCATCCACTTCGTGGCTAGGAAATCGAGCTCTCCGATCATTGATCTCTTTGGTGTGCTGCCGGCAGATTTTAAAGATGTGGAAATATGTGAAACAAATGACAAAGGCAGCGGGAGCGTACAGTAAGCACACAATAAAGCCAGTAAAATAGGCATTAGTTAGCCAGGAGGTAGCACACCATTCAAAAATATCTCCATGGTAACCAGGTTTTCCCCAACCAAAAAAGGAAGGCAAGAAGATCAGACAAGAGTATATCCAGATCAAAATGATGCAGATTCTCAAGCGACAAGGTGTGACCAGTTGGTTATAGGAGAGAGGCTTTGTTATAGCGAGATAGCGATCCACACTGATGCAAGCAAGACACGCCATAGACACGCTTTTTAGCACAGAGATGATATATCCGAAAACTTGACAGGTCAAGGACTCGTGGACACCTGTTGAATAGTGAAGCAGTGACAAGGTAGGAACCAAGCAGCTAACTCCAACAAGAAGATCAGCGTAGGCCATGGTCTGGATAAAATAGCTGGTGGTATAATGGTGCAGAAGTGGAGCACAGTGGAAAACAAATATCACAGTTAAGTTACCCGCAATAATTAAAAAAGTTAGCAAGATAATAACAACCGTCTCAAGGATACAGATGTCAACTGCATTGTAGTGACCAAATCCAAGAGGGCAGGAGAGGTGCTCAGATATGTTCGTAACACTACTGCTCAGATTCAGAGTCCTCCATTCAATCCATCGGGACTGGTTCATGTTTTGTGATTAGGGAACACTGCGCTCTGAGTGTTAGCGAGCAGATGACATGCTTAACAGCAGCTAAGCTCTGCTTCAGCGTCTCACGATCTCTCTGTAGACACTGCCAGTGCTTACATTTGAGAGGGTTCTACAGTTCCAGAGCTGTTGATGCCTCCTCAGCATCAGTGCATCACCTCTGGCACACCTTAGCTTTAAGGAAAGAAAGTAAGAAAGAAAAAAAGAGAGAAAGAAAAGAAAGAAGGAAAGGAAAACAAATGAAAAAAAAAAAAAAAAAAAAGCAAAGAAAAAAAAGCCAGAAAGAGAAAGGCCACTGATCAGCTCCTCCAGTGCTCTTGAGCAATCTTTACAAACACAAGGCACTTCTAAAACAAACAGGTACCGTGAAATACGGAAATAAAAACTGAAGAGCCACCTTCATTTCCCAGGGTATGACAGGGAAATCTGTTTATTTTCCTGAGAAAGTCATTTACTTTGGAATACAGGGGGGTGAGGGGAAGGAAAGGAAGGAGGAATCTTGGTACAGCTCAGGTTTCCTGGTCCAGCGGTTGCTGGAGGCAATCTTTTTAATGTCTCAATTTAAATCACAGAGTGACTTGAGAGTAAATGAAAAAGTTCATCATCTAATGCTGTCTGTTCTGGCTCTGTTCAGGAGATGGTACTCTGTCTCCATGCTATTCATTAGAAAGGTAAAGGAAAACACTTTTGTCAAGGTTAATTCCAATAGACTCACCACTGTTTGGGTATGAATAATGAATTTTATTTGGAGGGAGACAGGTGAGGGACAAGGCAGATGTGTCCTCTGACTCCCAAGAAAGAAAACATACAGCTCACATACAATGAGGAAGATCGTGTCTACTCATTTAAAAATCCAAAGGGTTTAAGAATAGAATTTGGAGACTTGTGTCAATATTCATAATTCCTTTAAACAGTTATAGTCCATTACAATTATTAATGCCAGGAGCATAATTCAAGGTCCCCACAGACAAAATAAATCCTCTTGAATTTAATTTCAGCAATGGCAATTTAAAATAATCATCTTTAGAAACTCTGCTGTATCTGCTAGAGTGGGTCGGCACACAGGAGTTTATAGCTATATCCATGATATTGCTCACCTCTGTAGCAACACCTGAATCATTTCACAAACCCCCACACTACACGAACAGAAACTTCCATCTGCATTCTGCTGTGAGGCTAATGAAATGCTGATTTGACTAGAAAAGCTGCCATTGTTTACTACTCCATTATTCTGTTATTCTGCTGCTTCTTCTAGGTAGTTTTAGAATTGCTAGATTTATTAGATGACCGGCATAATAACAATTGTGTAAACAAAATTGTTCTTCTAATTGCAGGACATTACCTTGCTCATTTTATTCGCAGTTGTGGAGAAAGCAAACATTACAAGAAAGCATCTTCTGCGTTCAGTTTAAAGTAAATGCTTGATTAGTTCAGGAATCATTAGGCAGGTAATTAATAGCATACAATCTTGCTTTTTGAAAGGCCCCTAGCAGGTTAAAACCATCTTTAATCCTGGAGTTCCTGAGACCAGAAGACTGGCGGTGAGAATTAATGAATCCACATAAAATGATTTCCAAGGTCATTGAGATATTCCGCTGGCGTTCGCTTCAAGTCTCTGCAAAAGTACCGGAACCTCTCTGGAGCTTTCGGCAGTCCTTGCCGGGTCTTCGAGAGGAATTTCAGCTACCAGAAAAGAAAAATCGTCTTCGATTCCCTTGCAGCAGCTCGACGGCAAGCTCGCTTTCCCGGAGTTCGCCTCCCGCCGCGCACCGCCACGCCGCGCACCAAGTCCTTCGGCTTTTATCGGCTTTTATCACATCCCCCAACGGTTCCGGTCCTTCAGCCCTCCGGCTGCCGGCACGTCCCAGCCCGCCGCTCCCCGGCCCCGTGTGCGGGCAGCAGGACGAGCCCCCCCCGAGCGCATCCTCCTCGCCCTGCGCCGGGCGGCTGGGCAGGGCGCTGCGCTCCCCGCCGGGCGGCCGGGGCCGCTGCCGCCGCTCCCCTCCGGCCCCCCCCGGGCACCCGAGCTCCTGCTCCTGCTCCTCCTCCTCCTCCTCCACCACCTCCTCCTCCTCCTCCCAGCCGAGGAGCCGATGGCCGCGGCTGGGCGCCCCCCGCAGCGCGGCGGGGGAACGGCGGCGGGGTGCGGGACGCGGCCCGGGGGCTGCCGGCAGGGCGCCCCGAAAGCGGGCGGAGCTGTGGGGAAGGGGTCGCAGTAACGCCCCGCGGCAAGTGCAGAGCCCGCCGTCGAAGGACTGAAGAGAAGACAAAAAGCGCTCCGGTACCTCAAAATGGTGAACGGCTAGGACAAATTTGCGGACCACATTTACAGTCTGCATGTAGGGCTCTAAGCAAGACCTATGGGGAGCAGAGGTGGAGCAGGGAGCAGTTCTCCTTCCTCCTGTGCAGCAGCAGAACAAAGCACCACACACACCGAGGGCACAGGCAGGGCTTCTCCCTCCCCTCCTCAGGCCAGGCTGGGGTTAGCACTAGAGAAACAAAGGGCCTGTTAGAAAGAGACCCACGGGCAAGGCAGATGAGCAACGGCAAAGCCTAAAACTAAGCAGACCGCAGACATGACAATCCCAGTCCCTTGTGCTGGATATGGATTTGAGCAGTGCTAACTCCTAAGACTCCCCCGTTACAGCCACCACTGCAACCAAATCACCTTCGTGGGGTCACCCCCGGGTGATGGACAACCCTGCAGCACCTGATAGTGCATGCACAGGCCCGAGCTCTGACAACAAGCCCTCACATCACCCAAATACTGCAGGTCTTGTACAAGAAGGCCTAGAGCTGCTCAGCAGGTAAGAGGGAACAGAAAAATCAATGGCAACCTCTGCTGGTTGGTTTTCGCTGCAGGTAGAACGCTTGTTGCCTGAATTGTAATGAAAGGGACAGAGTGATTGAAGAGTAAGGACATCTCAATTCTTTCTTTACGACCAGAGTTCCTCTGCTACAGAAACAAAGGGCCTGCTGTGAGCTGCCAGCGGCTGCAGCACCCGCTGCTGCTCCCGGGGCAAACTGCAGCGGAGTGGCTGCACCAACCTGTACGGGATTTTACTTGCATTTGGAGGCGAGTGAAAATTAAAGCACAAATCAGCTAGTCCTGGTGAGACTACACGATTGCAGCCAGAAGTTTACAAGATTACTGGAACAGTTCATCAGAAGCAGCATGTTAAAAAGCTGTACAGAAAAAGTTTTCACTGGGGAAAGACACATCAGGGATGCTGGCACAGTTCTAAACAAAACGCGCTTCACAATTTCATTTGCATCTAAAGAAAAGGAAGTGAGAAAGAGTAGTTATAGTGGCAGAATCTAATAGGTGTCCCTAGGTAGGTATTTTGCATGCAGCATAAATCCCACAGATGGTGCTGTCCAGGAGGACGAAGCACTCTTCCTTCAAGCTGAATGGAAGCAGTGATTCCACACCTTCTTTGGGAATCATCTAGAAACAACAGAAGTTACCATCCAAAACAGGAGACTCACACCAAAGCACCCTGCTAAAATCAGGAGATGTGAAAGGAACTCGAGCTTCATGTCTGAAAAGAAAGAAAGCCTGTGATAGTTGTAGGGATGGGCATGGCCCTGCAAGGAAGCAAGGGAAAGCTCTGACAGAAACAGCCTGTCCAGAAGTTGACTTAGGAGCTCCGAGCAAGGAAGCAACCTATTTCTCATTTCTCTTATCTGAAAATGAATCCGAATATTGCCATTTTCCAAATCCTTCTCCCCCCTCTTCTTTTTTTTTTTTTTTCATAAGAAAACAGGACTAATGCAAGCAGATCCTGCAATGCACAAAGCAACATCTCTCTCATTGCATCACTCATTTATCCTTTGAAGGCTTCCAAGACTCTGTTAAAATATTGGATTGTCAGCTGGACTAAATGGACTAAATTTCTCTAAAATCTTTTTTAAAGAAAGCCATTGATCAGAGCAGGGAGATGCAGCTGAGAGCATGGGATGCAGAACACAGCAGTTACTTCACAGCTCTCTACCAACTCCTTTTCTTTTGCCCAAGTCTTTGATATTTTCTTCCACCCACCTTCTTCTCAGCCTATAGAACAAAGGTGTCTCTTCAGGTTGCTTTTCTGTGTTGTGGTGGATCAGGAGAGAAAGCTGGGCATGCACGTTTGCAACTATTGTGCAGCCCTTTGTGCTGTTAGTAAACATTTAACACCCCTGAAGTTTGTAGCTTCAGAACTAGCTACAAATGTTATTCATGTATTTAGAAAGTATTAAAAAAATTCTTAAACTGCTACAATTTCCCTTAAAACATTACTACTTATGATCTCATGAATTTTCTGAATTTTACGTTAAAGAACATTTTTGTTCAGGAGAGGGTTCTCAGGATTATGCCATAGCTCCTAGGACAAATGGAACTCACTTCACATGCATTATTTGGAGTGACATATCCCACCAATCTTCCATGCCTCCAACAATATAAATAAAACACCCTGGAATAAGCTATCTATCAAGAAGTGAATTTTCTTCAGGGAATTGCTGTGAAGTGTAATGAATGGTGATAATTAACATTTGTCGAGAATTACACATAGCACCTGCTTGAAAAAACAGTGTTTAGGATTAATGCTGTGTAAGGATGCTATTTACTAACTGACCACATATGATTAAAAAAAAGCCCTAAAATGAACAAAAAATGAAAATGGAAACATGAAAAAAGGTCTTAGGAATGGTATGAAAAGCAAAAAATTATAGAGGTGCCCACAGACAGGATCATGTGGCTGCCATTAAAACTAATCCAACTGTCCTTAAACCAGACATAGCTTTAAAAAAGTTCAGTGGCAAAAGCATGCAGACTCACTAAGCACCAGTGCTCCAGGCAGCCCGATGAAGAGCCCCGACTTTTCCTTTAACTCTTGCTTTTGATTACGTGACTCATGCTTAGTTAGCGGTTTGTGAAAGCATACTTACATTCTAAAAGAGCATGCTTTTCATTCCAAATCGTCCTTCTGCCTTTCAAGCACCATAACAAACCCATGTGCTGTGCAGCTATCCTAGCATAAAACAGTCTGTGTGTGTGGAAATACACTAGAGCAAACAAAATTGAATTAGCTATTAATTACATTGAGCTGCTTTCAAGAGACAATTAAAAGTTACACCTGTTAAATGTATCACAGGGCAAAAGATAGCAATTAAGAGAACTGTAAATAAAGAAATGATGAAACCTAGAGAATAGTCTGAATAGCACAGTATTACCCTTGTCCTATGGGAATCATTCCTCGTGTATTAAAATAATACTGATTTTTTTTTAATAATACTGATTTTAATATCACATTCCTTTAAACTTTTTAGAGGCACATTTTGACCTAGCTGTGCTTTTACTAATACTTTTGTCTGTGTCAAGCCAGGCAGTACATCCTACAGATATGTTCATAACAGTATTCTAAAAATGTATCACAACTGTGCACCATGAGAGAGTATGTTCAAAAGGATTCCAGCTGACTTCACAAAAGCATAAACTCGGTCAGTATTATAATTCCATTTCAGCATACCTATTAAAAAATCACAAACATTATGCTCACCTACTTTGTCTTTCCACATAACGCAAGATAAGTAGTTGTTTTAAACTACAGCATGACCTTTTAAAGGTGATTTTGATTTAAAATGAGTTCAAATGATGAATAATCATTTGCAGTGTTGATTAGGAAGCCAAGCTTTGAGGCTTGCCCAAAAGCAACTACCAAGATGTAAACACAAGGATCAAAACCATATACATGTGTCAGTCTTTCGGAATCACAAGTTTGGATGCAACAAAGAATAAAGTTGAAATACATGCACATATAACTTGCATTCTTCATTGCCTTTAAAAAAAAAAGAAAAGAAAAGAAAAAAAAGAAAAATTGTGCCCAATATTAATTCTTGAAGTTCTTCCAAGAGCACCATCTCTATTTTATCCCTGAAACATACCACTGAGCTCAATGCCAGTGCCACACATCTGCAAACTACTAATGGCCACCACTGCATGTGCTTCCGAATTCTTTTCCATCTCAGTACAATATTATTAACCTTCACAATGACAAACCCATCCTATAAAAGCTCCCAGCGCAACACTGTCAGCTTACTTTTAACAAAAATAGGTGTGTACACAGTATACGGGCTTAGAAGGATGGTGGAAAATACGCTGCATTAATGTGCTACGCATGATTACTGAGAATCTGTGCTGAAAGTTACAACGCACACTGCGTTTGCATGCATAATTTATTTTCTTCTCAAAAATAGTTTTAAATCCTTCAGAATTATCCGCTTCACTCCAGTTCTCTTTTCTAACTAATTGTTAACTGGCAGCTAGCATTGGGTGACGAATTCACAGATGCATGCCAGAAATGGCTTCAATTCCTCTTTTTATGGCCGCAGGCTATATTAAACGGTCCTGGTGCATTTTCCCAGAGCACCCAGCCTAATAAGAAGATGGGCTGGCTGGAAACGCGTGTCTAGTTACACAGACAATTCAGTTTTGATTTGCTTATACAATGGTCATGTTCCACCCTAAACTTTTCTTTTAACAGATTATTTTAAATAGAGCTTCCTCAAGGATAAAAGAGGCGGCTCTAGCTCAGAAAAACACTGCACAAACAGGACAATTAGGAGCAAAAATGACAGCTTTACCTGTTGGTATAGGCAAAATCAGTTAAGAGCTAAAAGATTCAGAATTTGTTTTAGTGCAAAATCTGCCGAGGAACACATGGTACCAATCCCAAATGTGGACTCACTGTTTCCCAAGAAGAAAAAGGTGAAAACCACCCAAGTAAATCTGTGATTTTTAGACAACTATCTTTAAACAATGTGCTACTCGGTATTACTATTCCACCAGTTTTGTGAAGAAATGGAAAAGAGGAGCATGGAAAGAATATGGCATAAAAACTATTTATAAACCGTAATGTGGTACGATTTCTTTTTATGGGTTTTAAGCTCAGCTTCATTTAGACTGAATTTTCCTCCCAGCTGGAACTGCTGAAGAGGTATCACTTAGAGACTCCACACTGCAAGAGAAATATCAGCACACACTTACATCAATACCACGCAGGAGAAAGGATCAGGAACAGTCCTACACCAAGAAGTCTGGAGGGAAAATTTAGCATACAATAGCATCTGAAGTAGACTCACAGATATGGAACCTGGCAGTGACAGATGTTTGAAAATGCCCCTGAAAGCAAGAATTACTGACCTATTTTTTCCTTCCAGAGTTAAAAGTTAGCTAATTCAAGTTTATAAAATCATCTCTCAGCTGGTAACTACATTACAAGTTTAATAACATCTAAATACATTCAACTTCCAGTATCTAGTGAATTTTGTCTTAAACTAGTTTGATTGTATTATATAATGAGGACGTTTATATATAAGTCTAGAAATTGGCACACACAAAATGTTATGTGAGCTGCGAAATTAGTTCTGATATTTTTTTTGAATAAAAATTGGCGTTATTTGCCATATTAGCAAAAGAAAAAAATTAAATTGAACACATACTTTGTCAGTACCGTTAATAGCTTAAATATCCCTTTAATAAAAAAAAAAACAGTAGCAGCAAACTGAAGAACAGAATTTTCCAATTCATGCACTCTGTGTACAGGCCTCTCTTGTTATTATGTCCAAGCAGAGACAATTCAATGAGTTTGCTTTTTAATGCATGTATTCCCCCTCTAAGATTTTCCAAGTATATTTTATCCCATTACCTCATAAAACTTACCACTTATATACATTTAAAAACAGAGGGCTTGTTTATAAATTGATTTTAGGTCTTGCAAAAAGTATTACAAATCTTTTCAGGTCCAAGTATCTGATAAATCTATGCAGCCAAAAAAGGAATACGTGTATCTACATAAGCTTTGCTTCCATGAAACCTCAAAACAAAACAAAACAAAAAAACGATACAATTTCTGTAGGTAAATTACTAAGTACTTCATATTCACTTCGTTTTTAATTTTACCTTACATCTGCACATCAGATGTAGATGTCTTTAATACTAGCATTGAGACATTCCATGTGCACGCATGCCTTAACAACACTCACTGGGCAAATGATGTTGTGGATTGCTAAATCCCAGGCAAAAGACAGCATTTTTGAGAGAATCTAGAAATGTTTTTGGAAAGGACTCTATCAGGGAATACAGAGATCAAGTCTATAGATCAAGTTCAAGTCCAGCTTCTATCACTAATATTAAATTAACTAATAAACCTTTTCCCTTCTGCTCAAAATTGAGCTTTGAAGCTAAACATGAATCTCACAGGGTTTGAAGAGGTATCACATCACACAAGTGCCCCAGCTTGGTAGATAAATACACTGCGCGACATACTGGACTCCAACTAATTGACATTATGCCTGGGAAGGCCACGTGGGAAGAAATGGAAGCAGTGGGTGCTACCTGTTTTATTTGCATAGTATGCCAGTGGCAGTTATTTTTACATGGCCACTGGAATTAATTTGGCTTGAAAAGGCACACAGAATGTTTACTGAACACCCTTCTTCCCAACACGTCTCTTATGTTTGCTGCAAGAGCAAACTGAGCATAATTTGTCCTCATATTTTTAATGAAAGATAGATAAAGAATGACATGACAAAAATGGAGTTATTGGCTGCAAAACAATCTTCCAGTAAGAAAACAAACAAACAAACAGAAAGGACAGCTTTCAACAGAGTAAAGAAAAACACTCCCTATTTCAGCAGCAGTTGCTACATCTTATTTATAGCTATTCTATACAGTGAAATAAAGAGATTGGAAATTACTCAGTTACAGTACTGTAATACACTATATACAATGCATAAAAATAAAATCTCAGTGGTCATTTTCTACAAAAGAAGAGACTACACGCTAATATCTGCATTATTTTTGATGCACAATTTATGAAAACAATCATTAGTCAAAAAACTCCATAAGAAATCAGATAAAGTAGATTAAAAAAAAAAAAAAAATTCAGCTCATGTTCTAACCAAAGTGCTCACAGGGGAAGAGCTTTGCTACATTCCCCTCCCCACCCCCCCCAAAAGGTTATTTGTAAAACAAAGCAAAATAAAAAGTGAGGAAAAAATGGTTACATTCAAAAAGCTATATTTTATTGTTATGGCAACTGATGTGCTAAAAATAAAGAAATAAAGTTGTTATGGCAACTAGAATTTTAAAGGCAGTCAAAAGTAGAATAATCAAACATTCTCTTGGCTTAAAATGTAACGTCTATGACTCAATTTTCAGAACGAGCTTCAGAGACAAGTAGTGTTCCTTTTTTTGACTCTGCTTGGGAGACCACAATTAGCGCAGGTTTCAGATTGCTCTGCAGAGCACAAGGCAGGATGTGAAGGCAAACAGAAAATTGGGCTTTCTGAGTCCCCACACCTCGTGCTCCCTTCTTAATGCCCTGGCAGCCTTAGTGAGCCCTGCATCACACAGCAGCTCATTACCACCATAAACTGCGACTGGACACTATGTCAGCACAGCAATCAGAGAACAATATATAACTGAAAGTTACTTGATGGTTTTAAATCAAGCATTGAAAAGTTCAGGAACACCAGAAGTCCTCTGTCTGAGCAAGCAGAGTTCTGCCCCTTTATATAGATGGGATTATAGACATGGCTATAATTACAAGATAGTACTATACTTAAATTTCTGATACTTGGTTGACCATCTTTACAGGGCTCTTAGCTTACGCAAGGGCTTCGACAGTGCAGCAAAGGCACAGAGAACTCACTCTCCGACAGCCAGCTCTTGACAGGTGCCAAAATTGCCACTTCAATTAAAAAGTTAATAGAACCTTGCACTGTGAAACTTTCCAAGGCTCATAGCCAGATAAGCCTTAATTAATATTAAGCAAAGTATTTAACTGATGTTTCAGAGACTTACGATTTTGAAGAGTAACTTATAATGGAAATCCTTCCACTGGAACCACGCACGTAGCATTTGCTTGCGTTCTCCATGAGGGCTAACATTTTAGCACGGTACCTGCCTTGCACTTGGTCTTCCCTGCTGTTCACCAAGGTTCCTAGTAGCATTACTCAACTCTTCTCTGACCCACATGAAAGCCTTGGCTCTGTCCACCAGAGCTTTCAATGTGCACAGGGTGCATGGCCAAGAATTCTGGTTTGGGCTAAAAGAATCAGATCAAATCCTGCACAGAAATCAAGAGCTGCACCTCGTAAATCAAGCAACGCATAAGGAAGTGCAGCAAGGGTAACAAATTTTTGTGCAGTTTTGCTTCCCCAACCTCCATATTAATCCACAAGATTAGGTGCACAGGAAACTCATTCCCTCTTAGGCATCCCACGAAGCTACAAGTATTTCTAAAGTGCAAATAACAATGCAGGAAAATACATTAATTACAGAAGCTCTTGACTTTGTCACAGATTCACCAAAGGAAACTCCATGTACTAGAGTCGCTATACATAAATTTTCATCAGCAAAGATAAACCTTAGACATAAGAATATCAAAGTTTAAATAAAAATTTCAGAAAGTGTTCTCTGTAATGCCTAGGCGCAAGGAGTCAGGCTGCGTATTCTCAAGGCTTGCTGCTGACTCAACCAGTTACTGAAGACAGAAAACATGCTGTTCTGAGCTTTCTATGAAATTAGTTTCCTCATTGTATAATTTTCTAAAATTAATCAACTGCATGTTTGCCTGAAGTGCAAGTCTTTCAGTTCAAAGAAAATGTGCAGCAGTCCAAATATCATGCCACTTAACTGACAGCTACATTAATCCATCCGGAGGGCACATTTCTTTTTATATCAGATATAGCCATTCTGCACCAAACATATAATATATATAAGCATCCCAAAAGAATATTTATTCTAATTTGTGCAGGCCCATTTTATCCCTAACGCATGTTTTTATATTTGTAATTTTCCATAAAAGAAGAATTTGAGAGCAAGTGATTTTCATAGAAAGGCAAAGGAAATGCTGCAAGGTGTGACAACAGAGACCAAAAGCAGTTTCTGAAATTACAGTTATGAGTTCATTTATTTTTTTTTTTTTTTAAAGGCAGCATCATTCCAAAAGGTGCCACTAATTCCTTTGCCACACAGGTAGTATAACACTTGCCATAACAAGAAGTATAGCTCAAGTGCAGTTTTCCATTAACCCAAAGCTATCTGAAGGCTGCCAGAAGACAGCCCCTTGCTCCTCCTGCCCTGTCCCAGCTGCATGCTCCCATCTCAGCCCATACACCACAGCTACCCGCAGAGGCAGCCTCACTGCCCTGACAGGGAAATGTGGGGAAGGAAGTTTTCTAAATAAAAATCTACAAGCGACCATGATGCAACAGCCTTGTAACTGAAGTAGAAGAAACCTCTTCTGGCAAGCTGACAGCCTGGATAAGGCATAGTCTGAAACTGCACCCCCAAATGAGAAGCTTTAGTTTTAGATTCAGACTGTATATATTGTACTACCTGGTCAGAAAAAGGTTGTATTTTGACACAGGATCACTTCTGAGACCAGCTGGCCACACAAACATGGCTTTATCAAATATGGTATCTGATTAAAAGTGATACAGCTCCATATCACTAATATTCAATTGTCAGCTCGAAAAACATCTGATGAAAATTCACAACCAGAAAAAATTCTTAGCTGCCAAAATATTTGTGTATGTTCACAGAAACCTACATAAAAGATTACTAGGAAGAGTAAATGCACTAGCAGACAGCAATTGTCTCCTTTTAGTTAGTTTACCTCAGCAGCTGTGAATTTGGTACTGATAGGGAAATTACTCTTAATTGGTATGAGTATACTCATCACTACAAAGGGAAAACGTTTATGGGATACAGGCAGTAAATAAGATCTATAGGTCTCTCATTGCCTTCCAAGTGATTGCTGTGAAATGTAGTTAATACTAGCTCATCCCCTTAGAAGAATATCACAGAAAAAGAAAAAATGAGTAGTGATAAAATCCCAAAGTACAATATAAAGAAGTCATACATAAGTTAAGCTTGAAATAGGTATCTGCATTCTCCCCTATATTAAATTCCAGTTGGAATTTAAATGTTGTGTTCATCACGTACGTATGCTTTAATTTTTCTACATGTGCATGTCAAGCCTTTTTTTGGTTGCTGTTGTTGTTACAATTTTAATGTTTGTGAACTGTCCACCGCTGTAGTAAAACGTGCTTTACTAAAGCATTGACCACCACTGTTAGCCTTGATAACAAAGGTATTTTAAGAGACTTCAAACTGTGGTTCCTAAAGAGAAATAGGGGCTACAAAGACAGGGAAGGGCCTAGAGGGGAAGACTTATGAGGAGTGGCTGAGGTCACTTGGCCTGTTCAGCCTGGAGAAGAGGAGGCTGAGGGGAGTCCTCATCACAGCCTACAGCTTCCTCACGAGGGGGAGCAGGCGCTGATCTCTTCTCTTTAGTGACTGGTGATAGGACCCGAGGGAAAGGTGTCAATCTGCGACAGGGGAGGGTCAGGCTGGACATCAGGAAAAGGTTCTTCACTGAGTGAGTGGCTGTGCACTGGAACAGGCTCGCCAGGGACACAGTCACAGCACCAAGCCTGTTGGAGTTTAAGCAGCGTTTGGACTGTGCTCTTAGTAATATGGTCTGATTTTCTTGGGTAGACCTGTGTGGTGCCAGGAGTTGTATTCGATGATTCTTACAGGTCCCTTCCAGTTCGGGATATTCTATGATGCTATGAAATAAAAAGCTAGACATGAAGAGTACTTCGGGATCCTTTGATTCTTAGTGTTCTTTTCTGAGCATCCAGGGCTCTCTAACTCCCATCACATCAAACACTGACACATTGAAACCAGCAATTAGGTAGTCAGCTCTCTTAAAAAGGATTTAGAAACAATAGCTTTCATCAAGCAGGCACAGGAAATACCGCTTATTTTACGAACTGTATTTTGCACCCTTTTCTACGTGAGGAAGTTCAGGACCTCAGATTGGGCTGGTACTCTTATTCCTAAGAATTTAAACAACCTTTCAAAATCATACAACAGAACTTACAGCTTGAATTCAGGCAAAAACCATTCAAACGCAATTCAGATTTTCAAGAAAATCCTTTTTAGATGGAATCACCGCACTGGGATCCACTGTGGCAGTTCTGCATGCAGCTGACACACAAATGGCCTTCCAATTCACATGTCAGATTCAGGCTGTCCCAGATTTCTCCCAAAGACTAATGCCACTATTAATTTATACACGCAATAACAGAAATTAGTCAGCCTTATAAACAAGGCATTTAAAATACAATTACTGCGTTTTTCAGTGCAGTCTTCCAACTCCTAGACTGCAGATCCTATATATATCGCTGAACTCCTCTCAAACTAACTGCTCCGTTACAGTAACATATGCAAAATGATGCTTCGTCTCCTCCAGTCACCGTCAGATAACTCCAGCCCTTGAGTAACGCAGCCTCCCGAACTCCAGATACCCAACCTCTGTTTGAGAGCAAGGCATGGTTAAGAAGTTGGCATACAAAGAATTTCAAATGAAAGGTGATACCCTGAGGAGGCTGACTTAAAAAGAAAAAAAATATGTATATTGTCAGGAATTGCAGTGCTCTTGCAATTGTCCACACACAACTATTTGATATGGTGTAGGGCACTGTTCAGATTAAGCAGAAAGATGCAGGCACAGGATACATATGCATTGCAGAAAGACAACACGCTGCAGAGAACTTCAGAAAGGAGCAGCACAGAACACTGACACCTCTACCGAATTCTGCTGTGGCTGCTCTCTCAGCATCAACATCATTACTGCTACAGGAAAACTGAACACCTCTTAACAAACCAGTATGCAAGTTAACCCAGGATATCTAGTAGCATTTTATCTACAGAGGGGCATCAGGGATTTTAGGAACAAGCTCTGAGGCGCAAAGAATTTACCAGAACTACCAGCTCTTATTGCTCGCTACATTGTAAAGATACAGCAAGACACTGAGACATCCCTGCTTCATCTTGCCCAACAAAATGCTATTATCAGCATATATATACTATACATATATTGCATATATGCTATACACACACACAGAGTTGATGAGAATATCAATTTAAGTATCAATTCTTCCAGTAACCATCATTTAAACCCACTCAGGCCATAATACTGTTACTATCATTCTATTTTAAGTGATGAACAACTGCGCTCCCCTACTTCTGCAGATAACAGATTATAAAGTCACAGAGACCACAGCAGAACATGGTCTCCAAGAGGACAAATGCAAATCTCATTTGCACTCTACCCTTCAGAACAAATGTGTTAATTTATAGCATTTTAGAGCTAGTAGGTCGTACAGTGTCCCAAGAGCCCGGAATTGCATTGTGTCGTTTTAATGCTATCATAAGTGGTTATGTACAAAAAAATTGCAAGAGAATTCTTTATGTTTTATACCTCAAATATCATGCATAAAGGTTAAAATTATTATTAAATAAAAATTATTAATGGATGCTATTCCTTTTTTTCCTGAAAAGAGCTGTCATTAAACATAAGAATTTCTTTTAACATGAAGAGTGAACACAAGATTTTCATTTTGCGCACACAAAAATTGAAAGATTTTCTCCAGATGAGCTATAAATGAATCAAAACTTGACAAATTAAATTCACCTTAGGGACACTTTATTCCTGAATTTGTAACAGAAGTATTAACATTTACTATGAAACTAGGTACCTTGGTACATTCGTAATAAACTAAACCTTTTATCTGAAGTCTGAATTTAAATGAAGCTATTTAAAGAATTAAAACTTCTGTCAACCTCTGCTCTTCAGAGGCAATACTTCCTTATTAATTTCTGTAAGTATTTTCAGTTCATCTCTAATTTATTATTCCACAACATGCAGCACCACTAAAATAATTCAAACAAGCAGAAAACCAACCACAAGGAATAACAGCTCAGCTTATACCAAAAATGAGGCGTCCTATCAATCCAACCACCATATGGTCTTATCCTTCTCTACAAAACACATAAAATTAACAAAATGTCAAGAATCTACATGCCACAAAATGAACAATGTAAGTTTAACAAAATTGGTAAGTAAAAGTTATCCTAGCCCTCCCCTTTTTCAGGGAAGGTAGGGGTAAGTAAAGCTTGTGAATCTGCCTATACATATTGAATAAATTGAATTTAAAACAAACATGAAACTGGAAATGTTACATACACATCTCTCAGTGATCCGTTCCTCTACAGTTATTTTACTTCATATCTAAGCATCTAATTAAAAAAGCAATAAAACAAGTAGTATTCATTCTGGTCAAATAAAAAATGTTTTTCTTAATACCTGATCCTCATAACGCTTATTTTTAAATAACTGAGAAGCATATAACTATACCATTCTTGATACCTAATCTCTTTAGAAGTGAAGCAAAACCTTTTCTAGTTAGCATAAAAAAAAATAAGATAAAAAATGCTAGAACAACAAAAATATTACAGCTTGGCATTTTCCAAAGTATTACCATTGAAATTTCCCACTGATTGTTAAAAAGACAACATGGAGACGGGCATGCTGTGTCTGTAGTATCTGTAACCACATGCAGAGCTCAGAGGATACTGGATGCTCCCCACTGAACAGGGCAGAAAACGCAGATTAGAATTATAGAAGTATTAAGGTTGGAAAAGACCTCCAAGATCATCAACCATCACCCCACCACCAATGCTACCCCCTAAACCATGTCCCTAAGCACCATGTCCAACCTCTCCTTCAATACTCCCAGGCTGTTATTGCTTTTAAAACCTTTGCTTTTAATACTAGGAACAGTCAAAAAACAGCTGGCATCTAAAACACTCATTACGTAAATTACAGTGGCAAACTTACCAACAGGTCAATAGCCACGGCCCCTATCAGCGTGGACAAGCTTCTCAGAAGTCTGTCATCTCTGTCATCCACACCAGCCCTGGAGCTGGCCTTTCACTGGATGCCCTTTGGCATGCTTTACACACTCAGCACATTTTAATTACTCTTGTGAAAGTTTTTCAAACGTACTATGAAAAGTACAAGCAAGAGCTGTTCTACTTCATTATTTCCAAAGTAATACAGAACACTGTCACTGTAAAACATTACTTCAGGTTTCCATGGCTGCTGGCTTGTGTCTCTTCTGCTCCCGATTACACTCTATTTTTGTTCCGCTCTTTTTCCAGACACCATTACCTTTTCCTCTTGCATCTACCCAGAACAAAGTAGCTGTTCCACAGCATATGCAAACCATACTTACACTATCACTTGTCTATGCAGCTCTCAAGAGCAGCCTTTATAATACCCTAAAAGTGAGTTATGAAATTACTTTTTCGTAATTGAATGTTAGCAAGGCTGAACAGGCAGCAATGAGGCCTAAAGGCCTTTAGTGTAAACACCAGAAATTTACTTTGTCCTCTCAGCTCTGATGCAATGCATATTCTTTTTGTTGCCTTTTTATCAGGGGCTGTGTCCTGTACGCATTTCTGATCCTTCGGTTCTGTTTTGAAATCTCCATCACTGCACAAAACTGCCTCATCATAACTAGTTACCCGGGAGGACAACTCCAACTCACATGCTTTGTCAAGATCTTGGTGTGCTCATATGTTTTCATCAGTCTCCAGGCAATCATTTATAGTGTTTGTAGACAAAGTAGCTACCTCCTTCATGCATTTGAGAAATGGTACCGTTTCTTTGTTGCTACCAACAGTAAGGCCCTAGCATCTGCAGCCTTAACACTAAACGCTTCCTGGATTTTAAGTGCCAAATGAAGATATCAGACTGTGGAAACAGGTTAGTGCATTTTTCATCAGGAATTTTATGTTCTTCCTATTCTAATGGACACGTATTTGAATCAGGGTCACACAAAGCATAGATATGTACTCTTTTTTTTTTTTTTAAACCACTTGTAGAACACTCTTGATTTACAAAAGTCGGTGATTCAAAGAAAATAATTTTTAAGACCTCCAGGTTTTAAAGCTTGTCTGCCTACTCTTGGGCTGCATTGTCTTTCATTATTATTTACTGCTTTAGAGAATTTGGAGATGCGTTAAGGAAGGCTGCAGTATAAGTGCAAATTGATTGGACTAAATATAATATAGTGAATAAGCTGCATTTAATAACACATCAGAAAATGCTTAAGCAGTCATTTATTATTATTATTATTATTATTATTTATTTATTTATTTTTACAAATGCATTAAGTTGTTGCACTTTGCGCAGAAGCATAAACTCACCCATTTTCACTGAGGACAAAGATACAGAATTCTAAACACAAATATTTGCCACAAAAATACTCTAATGTTTCAGTCCATTAACCAACCTGCTGTGGCAGCTGGTGAACAGTCATCTTTTTAATTAGCCTCCCTTACTGATTAATTAGTCTCAGAACACTGAGCAGTGGAACCCTGCACGATGCCATTGGGACAAAAGATATTCCCCTTCCTACTGCTAACCTAATAACCTTTGGTATAGCTGCAAATAACAAGCTTGATTAATTTTCTACTCCAAGCAAAACAGTCTTCCTAAATAAGTAATCCTCTCAAACCATGGCTAAACTATTTCACACAAATAAAAAAGCAGTGACATCACAGCACCAGTTTCCAAGTCAACTACATTTACATGGACAGAATGGTTCATTTGTAATCTCCTCCACATTCTATTTCTACCTATGCTAACAAGCAAGCACTAAAAGAAAATAAAGCAAATATTACATATGAAACAAAGAAGCAAATACCCTTTTTACTTTGGAACAGTGTCAGTAATTTCAAAGTGTTAAAGGGAAACATTTCTGTATTGAGTTTACATGAAAGTTCATCTTCAATCCTTTGAGATCTTTTTGGAGACAGATGCACCAAGAAAAACAGTTTAATGAAGTTAATTCAATGGCTATGCTTAAGCAGATGATGAAACTTCAACAACACTACTTGCTAATTTTACCTATCCCATTTTTAACTTTTACTTTTGGACAAGAGATTACCATTACACTTCTGGGATAAGATGCTGACACCCGTTCTTCAGACGTCCCACAGCCCTACTACAATGAAAACACTTGTGTTCTGAGAAGGTGCTTAGAACAATGAAACTGGGCTTATTCAAATGTTTTTCTCTACTGTAACTCTTAGAGATTTGTAACAGAAGTCTTAAGATCGATCTGAAAGAAGCACGAATGGCAGCATCTGCTTGCAAAAGCACCAGAAGAAACAATAGAGACAGGGCTAGGAGAAGGACAAGCGCTGACACACAATGGGCAGAAGAAACAGCAGCCCAAGTGGCAGACGAGAAGCGTCCTGCCACACCTCAAGCAGAAGGCCGCACGCTGCTCAGGCCCCACGAGAGATGCCCAGCCAGCTGGAGAGGGCAGCAAAGCCACCACGCACCAGCCCTGCCACCAGGACAGGCCGCAAGCCTCCAACGCACCCGCAAGGAGGAAGCGGAGGCGAGGGGCAGCGACGTGACTGATCCAGAGGCTGAAGAAAGCAAGCTTTGTGGGAAAGGACTGTGCCATAAGAAATGCCCCGCTCTTAAAGAGGGCAAAAAACTTGTTAAAAATAAAAGTTTGTTGAGAATAACCAAGATAAACCCAGGAGATGTAGGGAGCACTTCACAGCCAGCATCCCTTGTCCTCCACGCATCACACAGCTGACCCTGGCCAATGCAGCCAGGCGCACACACCTCAGGGCTTCTGAGTACATGGGTACGAGAAATTTAGTATATTAGTATAAGCAATATGTAAAGTGCAATTTCATTCTTGAATGCAGACTGCTTCTATTTGCCATAAGTTACTATTCTTTCCAGCAAACAAGTGTTAATCTTTAATTTTGTACCTGGACCTGCAGAACTTAATTTGAAAGGTATACAGACGTAGGAAATCATACCGTTGTTTTTGTTTGGTTTGGGTTTTGGTGTTTATTTTTTATTTATTCACTCCTTTAAAATGAGAGGATGTGTCTTGTAGGAGTCAGAAATTCCAGTACTGGTCAGAAAAGAAATAATAAACTATGTATATTAGCTCTAAATCAGCTAGATGCCCTAACAAACTTCCATATAGCTGGTCCTTACTGCAAGAGAATTTTACTTCAGTGTGATTAGTACTGATTTAAAATAACCACATTACTGACATAAATTATTTTCATGATTCGACAATATATAATCCCCAAATCAAAACATCTCATATTTGCTTTGAGATTTGGGAAAATTCTCCAGATTTTCACTCTACTGTAGAATGACTTGGTATGTTATTGGCCCAGACAGAAACCAACATTACACAGTCAGCACACAAAGCTATTTTTTGGCCAGCTCTTCTCAAGCTTGACCTTTTAATTAGTTATTATCTCTAACTGTTCTGGGCACATGCTCATATTGCCAAAGGTAATTATGACAACAAACAATCTTATTTTTGGTTCTCTTGAAAGTCATTTGGAAGGACAGACATATAGTCTTTCTTTAAGCCTTTTGACTCAAAATCATCAGCCATTTCAAAAATTGGCATTCACATTCATACGTCAACTTTCGTTGCTCTTGAGTAACGCATTACTACCAAAGCCTAGTTCATCTGAAACCAGGCTTCTTGCTCTGATTCTAGTGAGGGAAAAGAAAAATGAGAATTGAAGAGAGATTTTGTTTTCTTAATCCAGAGAATCAGCAGCATTTCAAACTTCTCTGCATATGCTGTTAAATTAACTTTATACATACTGCTCGTTTCTTAGTGGAAATCAGATTGTAAATGGAAGATCTCTTACTGAGGAATTATACTATTAACCAAATCATAAATCTTGGCTCAGAAGGATCCATCCCAAAGTTTTCAAACTACAGAACGTGAGTGGCTGTTTTCTTTTTCCGTTTTCTTTATTTTACATAAGCAACTCCATATAGCCCTGACACGTGTTGCTTTCTAAACTTAAGAAAAAGGACCTGAAAGAAGGTAGTTTCAACAGTAACAGTGCTAAGGAATAGGAACCCAGTAACCCATAACACTGAAAAGGTGAATAGAAGCCTTGCCCTACAAACTCAACAGGGAAAACACATGCAAGAAGGAAAACATCTAAAATACAAAAGCAAAACATTATTAATGGGCAGCATAAATGTAAGAAATAAAACATCTGTTCCATTTCAAATGTAACAAGTGCACTTTAGTAAGTTGCTTTATTACCACCATCAAGTGGCAACAGATTTCTAGTAATTTAGCATCAACAATGCCTGACACCCATTCTGACAGGGACAGAGCCTTCAACTGTAATGAGGCAGACAAACTGTGGCTTGCTGGTGGTTAGTTTATGGGAGTTCAAAATATATCTCATCATTGGAGCAGTCCACCTAAGCATCTTGAGAGGGACCACAAAGGTGAACGTGAAACACTGCCAAGGTAAGCAGGAGAAAAAACTCCCTCAACAAAGTGACCCTCACTTGTGCATCTGTTCTTCTATCTGCCTTCATCTAACAAATGGGCCTGACATGCTTTTACAAAAGCTCTATATACCAGCATTACCCCTTCATTATCATCACATATATTACCCCTTCATTATCATCACATAAGCAGTGCTGTCACACTGTTTTGCCTTCGTTTTTCCCCTTAAGAGAGAGAAATACATATTTCTCTCTTCTAACGTATGTTTTCTTTTCCCCTCTCTGTGCTGTACCACATGCAGCAGGGTCAAAAGCCTATGGCACGCATACCAGAAAGGTAACTAAGGAAGATTCTGTCATACAGTGCAGATTTACATATATGCCAGAAGGGAAACAGCTGCCAAATCACAACTCCTACTCTCTAAAATTGTATGCAAGGCCTGCTATTGTGCTCCAGTAAAGATTTCTAAGAGGCCCAGAGAAATCACCAAGCTGGAACTCAGCAGGAGATGTAAGAAATGTTTCTGTGAGCAGAAGTATTTCTGTATCCCTGCCCTCCTAGAACTCCAAACTCAGCCAGAAATGGGGAACGTATCAGCGTGTGAAGACCCTGGTATGAGAATGGAAACTCAGTTCACTAGGACGTTCTTGACTGTCAGCCTCCAGTGCACAAGATGAACATGGGACGTGCCTCTTGGAGATGGTATGGCACTCATTTTTCTTACAGGACGGAGATTTTGTTTTCCTTTGTGCTGAAGTGAAACACTAAAACAAATCCCAAATTACTCACTCTCTTACACAACACACTGAAAAAAGCAGTTTTCTAACAGAAAAACTCTGCAGTAGATTTCAGAGCTCTGCACAGTGATGAATACATATATATAATATATATATATACACGCACACACGCATGCTGTAACATGCACACCAGATTTGTCAAGTGATGTGAATAATAGTTGGCCAATCTAACATATCACTTCTGCACAAACTGCATGCAATTGGCATAAAACAACAAATGTCTATATCACAATCTCTGAAGTAAATTTAAATGTTGAGACTCTGCTATCATTCAGTTCATCACAAGGGACACATTTTCAGCCTGCCAACAACACTGTTTTCCTCCATTAGTAAGCAGTTTTACCAGAACTTAACCAGCAACACTGGAGTAGTTTTAAAGTTCCTTTAAAGTCCCAGCATTTAACATAGTTCTCTCTGATCCCCAGAAACTGAAGTCACAAATTAGGCATCATATGTTCAATACTGGTAATTCCAGCTACTGGGTTTAACATTCAACTCGTGACAGTGAAATGACAGTTTTCAAGACTTGTTCCTCAAGTTAGGCCTCTAAAATTTACTTTAGAAAAAAAATTTACATCTCATATAAACAAAGATGCTTTTAAAGTCAAGCCTCACTCAACAAAACTGTCCAGTATTCCTTACCTTACTAGTAACAGCTAATGTGTTAATGACCACAGTGCTCTATACCCTTTCACTACGAATGACACAATTTAGCTGTGTTATTTTGATCACCAGGCCAAAAACAAACAAACAAACAAAAAACCCTGCACCTGTATAAATGTACTTTCTTACAAATCTCCAGGCACAGAGATTTTTCCACCAGGGCGTTCAGAGAGGGCTCTGCTGGAAGAGCTGTTACAAAGAGCTAGAAAATTGAGCAGCATGGGACACGGCATCAAACTTCCAAGGCAAGCCAGCTGTAGCAGGGAGCTGTCAAAGGAAGAGCCATACAAGGAGGGAAGCAGGCAGTGGGTTCAGGTTCAGCTGTTGATCCTGCTTCTTATATCTCAGTGCACTCGATCCTCAGGACTGCCCAGTGCAGAACCCTGCCATCTCTTACCGCCTTGGGCTGTCTTACAGAAATGTGCTCAAGGATGCCCACGCTTACAGAATACTGAATGGTCAAGACACACGCAAAAACATCAGAAGTGAGCCTAATTAAGACAGAGACAATATAGCAGAATGACCAAAATACAAGGAGACAATGAATCTGTCCAGACTCATGAGTAAACCGAAAGAATCAAAATTAAAGCTATGCATTTGATGGGAAGAATAGTTAATTATGGAAAAAATCAAGTACACATTTGTATATTGGGATGGTAGCATACAATGAAGAAAAAAATCAGTTCTGCTTTTTCATACAGAAGTGAACAATGAATACTCAATAAATCTGTTTAACATGCATCTCATTATTGATACACTTAAGATCTACTACTACACTATTACAAAAATTTTAGTCGGATTCAGAGAATATATATATGCCTATTTATTTATAAAGAGCCTAATTCACATTATAAGCACACCAAAATGAAACAGACAAGTGTTTCCAACACACCTAACGTTAGCTATTCCTCAAAACATACCTTATTTTTGCTTTGGCATAGTATTTCTCTTGTTCATTTCTTTTCATGAATCCTTTAATCTAATGTATGCCAAATGGTGTAGGCACCAGCAATTACATACAGTCAGACAATCCAAGAAAGTTGGATTTCAGAATAAAAGTGTTTTACTTTAGAAGAAAACTGAGTTTGCACAAATGCTTCAGAATAGAATTTAATTTTATAATCCATACCAGTGTATTTTTTTTTTTTATATTAAATACTATATGCAATATCGTCTTCCAACATAACGTCACTGAAATATTTCTGCCATGAAAAGGACAAATGTAGCAAGGTATTTTTAAGGCATGAGGCCCTAGCTTCAAGATCAGGATTGTATTTTAGAAGTTTTCCACTCCCTCCTCCGCTGTGCAACAAACATCTTCCCCACTTTTGGAAAGCAAGGGCAAAATAATGGAGGTGGTTTTGATGCAACATGCAGCTGACAGATGTCCTGTGAATGGTTCCTAAGGAAAATATAACCTAGCTACCACGTCAAAAAGAAAGGTTTACACTATCAAAATACCTTTATTAGTAAAGGAAAAAGAAGCCATGATGACAAATCTCACTCCAGGGACACTCTTAAACTTTAGTAAGAAAGCTGGTAGATCAGATTAGGAGGGCAAGCATCAAAAAGATGTCACAACATTATGAAACGAAGTGTTTACTGTACCCCAGAACTTGCGCATGGACAGATGGTCCCTTCTCCAGCTAACAAATCCAACACTTTCTTTGAGCAACATGTAGAGAGTATCTTCATCTCTTTGTGTCATTATGACCATTTTTGATACCACTTTTTTCCTCAGAGTGCGTAAGCACCCTGCCTTGCAAGAATTTTAGGACTACAGTGAGGGTACTTCCTGAAACTGAACAGAGTTTTTGCTAGTACAGTGGTTCTCAATCTTTAAATCACAGCTATAAGCACTTTGGAACAGGCTACAGACAACTTGAAGTGGTTATTAACTGCACTGGCAGCATTAGCATACAGAACAGGAGATTCCTGACAAGATTCTCTTCTCAAGCTGCCTGTACAGCAAGGAGAGTAGCTCCTGCTAAGTAAAATACCTCTAAATTTCTTTTATAAATAAACAACAAAATAAAAACCCCACAAGCTTGCTTTCTTATTTGTTACTAAAGCAAAACCAAAATGAAACAGTAAACTGAAGTATGCAGTGAACAGAAATTGCTGAAAAAAACATGAAGTTAAAAAACAACACCACCAAACAACAAGCTGATGTGCTTATTATCATCACAGCAAGTGCATAGAAAGCTAAATGTCAAGTATTACTACAGATATAGGTCAGCAATTTCCATTGTTAATGCCATTCAGCAGGTACCCATGGCAGGAGGTAAAGTCACCTAATCACAACTTCAGTTGCTTCAAACAAGTCAAACTGTTTCACTCTTCTGCTGCTTTGCCACTGAAAAAAATTGCTGCCAGTGTAATTCATTTTAACTGAGTAAAATGCCAAAAAAAAAAAAAAAAAAAAAAAAAAAAAACAAGAAAAAAAGTCACTTACCATTGTGATGAGAATTCTGTATTTGTCCAGCATCGCCTGGTTGTCATGGCATCCTGCCAGCAACTGCCAAACCTCTGCCCTCAGCGCTTCGGGAACACCTCTTTTCACCAGTGCAGATAATCCATTAGGTCTCACGACAAGGTTATTGTGCCTAAGAAACAGACAATCATTCATCTATTACTCTACAGAAACAGATATCAAGATACAAATATGAGAAGTTTTCCAACTTTCCAATGTTACTCCGAAAATTAAGAGTGATCAACTGACAAATAAATAATTCTTGTACTGCTCATACTAAACTAGTATTCTTCAGATGGGAAGAAAAATTGCTGCAAGGATTTACAATAACCACCAGCAGCAGAACATAGCGATTTCCAAAATTAATCCTGGGAGGATTAGAGATATTAATTAGAACAATAAACAATTGCAGAAATTGATCTAAACTGGCTAATAAAGAACAATTTGAATTGAAAGAGAGGACTATGCTATCTGTGAAAACAGTTCGATCTAAATATTTCTTCAATGTATATGTTTAGCATAGGTTAAAAAAATGAAAGGAAAAATAATCCGTACAGGGGAAAAAAATTTGGAAAACAACTAAAAGGTGATTTTAAGAGTACTAATGCAAAGGTTCAAGTTGAAGTTTTTACACTTAATGCCAAGAGGATATTGCAAGCCCCACAAAGCAGTAGCCCTTGCACACAGCTTTGCGAAATCCCAGCTCTCCAAACACACCTGCTAGTGGGCTGCGCTGGCATTTTACTACCTGCTTGTACACACCAAACAACGCTGGAGCACACTTCCAGGCTGACTCCCCAGCAGCACATAATTCGTCCTACAAAAATCGGGTGTATACAGCCACCAGAAGGCTGTAATCAGACCCGTTGGATACTGAAGATCACGTATTTTCCAAACATAAACTAGTTACTGAGCCCATACCTTTAGGAGATGATTACTGCACACGATATTGCTGAGCTTTCAGTCACAGATATTTAAAAAGTCTTTTTGAGATAATGGTGTTTACTGACGTAGATTAAACCTGGCTTTGACTGGTTATGGCAATTTTCATAACAATGCAGCAGGAAGAATGCATGCATTGGCTCTATCTTGTCTAATGTAGGAAATGCTGACAACAATTTGCTTCGTTATTGTTTTGACCATTGTTATGTTTCTCATTTTTACTGGTAGGAGAACAGTGAGAATGGCAGTTTAGCCAAATTCTACCAAGCTGCCACTGAATTACATAAACTACATAACCCATAATTTGACCCTCAATTTTCTGTAAATGTTTAGAGTACTCATTCTTTGAAACAGGTCATTAGTATGTGAACAGTTTACCACTATAGTTTAAATTTAAAATGTGCTCTAAATAATTTCCTTTTTCCCATGCTCAGAGGACGATATCCATGATATACTCGTCCCAAATCACTGGGAAATGGGGGTGGAGGGAGAAACTTGTTCTATAATGCCCTTACTCTGTTCAGCACAGTAACTATCTGTATTTGTAAGCGTGTAGTGCAACACAAATCATTTCAAAGTTTATTATTTACTCAGCCTAACTGAAGGCCATTACGTAGCCCCTCTTCTCTTTTTCAGTATGTTTTGTAGCACGTCACGTTAGTACTCTTGTGATGGGAAAAAGATAGAAACAAAAAACAATGTCCCATCCACAGGACTATTAAGAGAACAAGACACTCTAAACAGTTACAAAGTGATGGAATTTAGGAATAAATAAATAAAAGACACTAGAAACTTAAAACACAAGTTGTGCAAATAAGAACCATTCACAAGACACTGCATATTAAATTAATTTGGTCATATGCATTACATATGAAATACAGAAGGCATTCTCTAAGGACTCAACAAGTAGGTAACACAAAATCAACACCTAAAAAGGTACATTCCCATATAAATGTTACAGAGCTTTTTCAGTGACACTAAGAAACAATACAAATAGCTTATGGCAACAACTAACAGAGATGCTCCTTCCATGTTACACCACCATCCTTACTCCTAACCATATTTGGAACTAAGAATGAAGCATTCTACAGCACACAATATTTTAATGTATTTGCCAAACATTTACAAAGCTTTACAGTAGAGGCAATGTTTTTGCAATGCTAGTGCCTGCTGTAGAGCAGAACTAGCTTTAAAAAGCAACCTCTCTGTTTCCGAATATCTGTCTGGGAAAGAGTCTGATCATTAATAACCCTCACTCTCGTGTTCTGCAATATTGAACAAATATACTTTTTTTCCCTCCCTGGTATAGAGGCCCAGGCACATTACATTGCTAGAGATTTTCTGGCCAGACTGTAACAGAAAAGAGCTTTAAATAAAAGCCTGCCTTACACCCAGTCTTATCCTTTAGCATGTGGGTCATTCATGGATGCTGACATGTTTAATTTGTAACAAAGTGCTATAATTTTCTTGCGTAAAGTTCAAATGCATCATTTTAAAAGGTCAAAGAGCAAGGACATAGAACAGCAATGCTAACTATGCTCCACCTTGACAAGTACTCAGCTAAACTAGTCCAGCTTGCAAGAAAATCTTTAGTGCTGAGGATGCAGTAAGTGGTATGCTTTGTGAAATAAATTAATAGGTATTCCACTAATTTCCAACTGTTTATCATACCTTGTTGTGAAATTATTCTTATTCCTTGTTATATGGTACCCTTTGAAGGAGACTTAGAGCAATGTTTCTGCTGAGTCAGCCCATTAGGTTACAGTGACATTTTAATTAAATGACAGGAAGCATCTAAAATGCAAGAAATTTTTCATCTAAGAGACAAATCAGCACACCAGTTCTCCAAGTGGAAATGTTAATTTTTGTTTATTTATGGTTTCTGCAAGTGCACAGATATT
The DNA here is from genome assembly GCF_009819795.1 of Aythya fuligula. Lineage (NCBI taxonomy): Eukaryota > Metazoa > Chordata > Aves > Anseriformes > Anatidae > Aythya > Aythya fuligula. The sequence continues at coordinate 19,675,680 of NC_045566.1, read as the reverse complement.
CCTTTAGCATATGGTGCAACGTTTAAAACGCTAGAAGATTTCAATCTATTTTTAGTTTTCAAATTGTTACCGTTTTTCATCTGTTACGCTTTCCAGGTTTTGTTCTTAAGATATAACATAACACTGTTCAAGAACCCAAGTATTTTATATGCTTGAATTTATCTCAAAAAGTAACATTATGTGAAACACTCCTAAAGAAGATATTTGCTACTGCTAGTCTTCAAGCTGGCTGGGATATCCCACTTCTCTTCCTTTAACTCACTTTAGCTGGGCTAAAAATTATTTAGTGTTTTGGCTACTAAATAATCCTCTGCGTTAAGTCTCTATACTTATGTTAGGGCTACAAAATAGTTTCCTACAAAAGTGTTTTTGTTTTTTTTTTTCTTGTTGAATAATGTACTTGACTAAGATGAAGAAATTATTGGCTACGTGAAACTGGAGAGAATGAGCTGTGGGCAGTCAACCAGTTCTTTACTTCAGCATGTTTACCTACACGAGTCCAGATATTTGTCACAGGCAAAACTTAAAACTAACTGAATCAATGGACAGTCAAGTTTATGCAAGAAAAAAAAAAAAAAAAAAAAAAGGTAACATCTTTCCATGCAAATGCAATGGAGACTGAAACAGACCTGCCACACAGCTCTTCTAAGGGCTCAAAATGGCTTCGCTAATTAGTCTTGTAGAATGTACAAACAAAATTTTAGACAGATGTAAAATTCCAAGCAATTTATAAACTCACTTGGGATGCCCTTTAGAACAGGCCTTGGAGAGTTCTAAATAGCCCCAGAGCAAATCCGTTTACAGCCACTGCAGATGAGGAAAACATACTTCTGTGTAGGGATCAACTCACTTCCACACATTTCCTCAATATTTTCTTAATCATTCAGAGGGCCCATAGTGGGAATATTCATACAATCATTGTATTAAATATTTGTGCATCCCCCCAAAAATCTTTCACCAGAAATTTGAATAACAACATAATAAAACGACAACAAGAAGGAAGGGTCCTTTTAAGAATCTGGTGGTCTCATTTGAGGAAACTTTTCCATGAGATGTCCATTAAAGATCAGCTCTGCAGCAAAAAGCTGGTTTTCTCTAAAACTACAAGGTGGCCAAGCATACGGGAAAAACATCTGAATAAGTCCTAAAAATGTTTTTCTGCTCTTTTTGGTGTTCGGAAAAAACGACTTTGGCAATTTCAAATTAAGAACCTCTGATTATATTTGTCCCAGACAGCAGGAGCTATTACTTAAAAAGGGAAAAACCAAATAAGTGGTTCTGGCATTTGCTAGTAGCATAAGGTCTTGCAGAGGTAGCAAATAGAGACTTTTTCTCTCTTGGCAAAATATATGCTGCTGCTGAAGCATTTAATTAAACCACAGAAATAACACTGCTAAGAATACACTTTAGGCTTTCAAATAATCCTCATCTTACTCTTCACCAGAAAGAGTTTAAGTGAGGGTCAGAGTCTTCCTGGAATCTCTTTTTAAGTGATTACATGCAGCACATCAAAGGAAAAAAAGTGTTCCTAAACAAATCAGTTAGTTAAATGCATATCAGCTAGCACAATGGCAGACTAGATTTACTCCGTCTTTTATATCCTAGCACTAAGAGGCACTGAGATTCAGGAGGGTTCAACATCCAACCTCAAGGAAGCCAAGTGGCCAGAAATTCTTTATTTGAAAACTCGTTCAAGCAGTGAGAGCATAAAGAGACATACTCCAAAACACTGAAAGAAATAAGACTTGCACAGAAACTGGAGAAAACATTTGTCAAACAGCTAAGTTAAAATAAAGGGATTTACCAGCACCTTTCACCTTTCAAACCAAATTTATAAATACACTTCAGTGTTTTGCATTTTAGTTTTTAAACTACATAAATTGAAGTTTCAAACCTCCTGCACAAGAGCATACAGGTCTCAAAACAAAGACAAGGTTAGTATTTAAAGTCTAAATTGAAAAACAAGCAAAAAAACAGCATTACCATCTCACTAGTAATTCTCCCCAGGAATACAAAATCTTCTCAGGACAATCCTTTGACACATCACCAGTGCCACTGGAGAGTTCATTATCACTCTCTGCAAAATAAAAACAAAGACACAAACAAGAAAACAAAAGCATGCACAGATTTACCAAAAAGAACAGACAATAAAGATGCATACATATATGTACCAGACAAAGTCTTCTCACTTATCAGTTTTAAAACCAAGGGGACATAGAAAGTATTAGTGGAAATCTGAAGAAAGTATAGTAGATTTGATTTAATAAAAAAAAAAAAAAGTGTATTAGTAAAGTTACCATAAACTTTAAGAGAAGTCTAGGGAACAATTCACAATGTTGTTATGGGGAAAAGGGTTGAGATGTAGAAAAGCATTACAAGAGAAAGGATTCAAGGCAGTCAACTCTCCGTTCAATGATATTTCACAATGAAAAATGATCTAAAAGTCACATCCACTCTGTATTTCACACAAAGAGAAGTCTCTTGTAAAACACAGCAGCTAACAGTGCTCCAGTACACTTCAACCATTACACAGCACTCTGCTCTCACGTGGCACACCATTCTCAGCCTCCATGGAGCAATGAATGAAAGAACTTTGTACTGAAATAAGTTCACAGAAGAGCAGCAAAAATGACACTGTGACATTAGAGGTCATATTGCATGGGACAGAAAACAATGCTTAAAATGGATAAGAAACCTCAAAAATATTAAGAACAAATTACTTACGTAGGAATATAGGGCATTATATATGACAAACACACAGAACTAGAAGAGATAACATGAGCCTGTGACTGTGGGCTCAAATAAGCAGTAACCATATCCTGTTTAAAAGTGTCTTAGAACTCCGTACAGCTGTTCAGAGTAAGTGGAACAGTAACTTTTAAGAATGGCTCATCACATGAACATGTCTTTGCAGTTATTCCAGTTTTATCTGAATAAAGTATTGCTAAAAACTAAACAAGAAACCCAACCCAAAAGGAGACACTGAAGTAGTCCCTTTACCCTTGGAGGCCTCTGGGACCATGATGATTTAGATGATAGAAGGTCTCTAAGGTTGTTCTTTGCTATGAACCGAGTTATCTTAAGAAGCTAAAATAAAACAAAAGAAGGATTAAAGCCATATCTGCTCCCAGAATCCCTTAACTAGTCAATCAGTCCAGTCACATCGGTTGCTGACCTAGTATTTTTAATTCCTCAGGTACATTAAACACTTCGTATCTGACTTCTTGTTGACAACTGGAGTTCAGGTACAGAAGGACCATCAATACTTACACAGTTATCCCCTTAAGTCTTCATCTTTGTCATTCTGTTTTCAACTACACCTTTCGAATTAATAGTTTTGCCAAGTGCAAGTCATTAATAACAACATCACAGATTTCTTATTTTGATAACAAAACATGAGGACAAATGATGGCAGATACTGTATTTCAAAGACAAATAACAGCAAAAATGCTGTCCTGAGAGAAAAGGAAAAGAAATGAAAAGATTTCTCACGTGCTTTAAATTACAGTGGGAAGTATTTAAGTGCAGGTTGGTTTTATATTTTTGGGTCTGTAAAGCTGTATTGTTTAATTTGAAATAGAAGTTGAAAACATTCATCATAAATCTACAGGAAAATTATGATTCTAAGGATTTGCAAGCCTTTGCATATATTCCCTATATTTAAAGATGGAAACATGAAGATCCTAAAAAAAAAAAAAAAAAAACAACAACAACAACAAAAAACACACAACACAATTTTCACTAAAATCTGATATCACTCTAAAAGGTCTTCCAATAACCATTAAGCTCCAGTGGGGGAAAAAATATATATATATATGTATATATATATATAATTTGAAGACTAAACTTTCCTTTAATTTTAAAATTACCTAAAGTATTCTACAAGGAAATCTCACTTTATATCGATGTTGGTAATATATATATATAAAAAGTTAAAATGTTTAAATGCATTGCATTCTTTAAATCCTCTCCTCTCCTGATTTGTGCCTAACTGGATAAAAGAGATCAATTATAAATGCTGCCCTACTACCTCCCCTAGAAACTGAGAAAAAGAATTTGAGGAAACCTTCTCTAGATTGTAAGAGTATCCTGGCAATTCAGAGACATAAGATGAACATATGGTACATATTAAGAATCTCAAGAAACCTGACTCACATTAGAAATTTGTCATAAACCACTATTTCAAAAAGGTTTCACACATTCAAGGTAGAGCAAGACAATCTGGCACAGAGGTCTCAAGAGATCTGAATTACTTTGGAGAGACTGAAGAGTTACAACATCTCTACCAGGGGGACTGGTAAAACAAACAAATCTAGCAATCTGAAACAAAACCTGATAAAGATGAATGTATTAAATTTCAATCTGACCAAAACATTTAAAAACAAAGCTACAAGGAATACTTTCAGGAACAAAGCACATTGATTGTTATCTGATCCAAACTTAGCTTGCCAATAGCATCAGACAAAACAGAAACAAAACCCTTCTTTCCTTGCTGCTCTGGTATTGTACATCAAATTCTTCAAAGTTATTAAGGAGATCAGTGTTACACAGCATATATATTCCAGCAAGATGGATTATAAAGCTACTGTGCTTCAGCCCTGAAAATTATTTCATCTGGAAGGCTTAACAGTATTTGGAATGTATTATTCAGTTGTATGTCAGAAAATCACAGGCCTTAATTAGAACTACCATATGCTCCCTTTCAAAAGACACTAATGTCAAACTTCAAAATAGAGCGGGGCAAAAGGTAGAGAATAAACAGCTTTAAAAAAAATCTCTGCTTTGTTTCCATCCTGAAGATTATTTACATATTCTGATCTGTTTAAGAAATCAAGTATAAATGGAGGGGGGAGGGGTATCTTCGGAGGGATATTTAACTGCAGATATTCTTCCCTGAAGTGTGCTTTCGCACATTTTCCCCACATTCTGTAGTATCTATAAGCCAGCAGCATTAGCCAGAGCATGATTACATCCTGTCTGATTCTGCAGGGAATGCAACAGATCCCTTCCTCTAGCCATACTGTGTATTTTTCCCTTCCTCTTTTATACGCCCTGCTCTCAGTGCCTCTAACCTGCAAAATTAAACCTATGCCTCATCAGAACAGGAAGAGGCTAGGTGACATTTGCAAAGAAGCAAACCTGAAGGGCTGGGTTGTGAACGTGTGGACACACAAATAGCCTTTAAGAATACTTACAGATAACATCAAGCCTCTCTGCCTTTTTGCTTAACCGTATTACTTATTCTTACCTTGTGGATGGATAATTCATGGGTGCCCCATGAAACAATTCTCTAAATTCAGAGTCTTTTTAAAGCAAGGCTGAAGGACTGCACTTCCACAGCCAGCATCACTCCATACAGCTTCAGCACAGAATCCTAGAATAATTTGGGCTGGAAGAGACCTCTGGAGGTCATCTAGTCCAACCTCCTACTCCAAACAGCTTGAATTAGATCAGGTCACCCAGGGACCTGAAAGCAAGGGTAGTCTTGAAGACCTTCAAGAAAGAAGATTCTTGAATCTCTGCAGACAACCCATTCTGCTACTGGACCAGGATCGTGGTTTAAAACAAGTCCTCTTATCTGATCAGATCCTGTTCCAACTTGTGTCTGATGCCTGCAGCCCCTCGGCACATCATTGTACACCTCTGAGAAAAGTCTCGGTCCACCCCTGAGTCCTCTGATGTATTAGCTGATAACAACAAGGCTCTCCTCCGTGCAAGCTTTCTTTTCCAGCCTGAATGAACGCAATTCCTTAACTCTTTAAGATATGGCATGTGCTCCTGCCCTCTGGCCAGCTTGGTGCCATCCACTGGACTTGCTCCAGTGTGTCTGTCTGTCTTGTACTGGGGGGGCCAGCGTTGGATGCAGTGCTCCAGTGCAGTCTCACAAGCTCTGAGGAGAGGGGATAGAGCTCTCCTTGGACCTGTGGACTGCTGGGCTCAGCCTTCTTTGCTGCGAGGCCACCCTGCTGGCTCCTTGCAGGTTTTTTTCCACTCAGGTGAAAAGATCTCCAGGTACTTTTTACAGAGATGCCTCCCAGATAGTTAGCCCCCAGCCTGTATTGTCACACAGTTCTTCTATCACAGATACAGGATTTACATTTGCCTTTCTTGGAGCTCCATGAGGTTCCCAGCAGCTCTTTTCTCCAGTGTGTCCCTCAGTCACTCTGAGCAGCAGCCCTGCCCTCCAGCACACCGACCCGGTGGTTGGTGTTGTCCACAAACCTGCTGAGACTGTGCCCAGCCCCACTGTCCAGGTCATTATTAAAGACCTTGAATATCACTGATCCCGACACCAACCCCTGAAATATACCACTTCTTACTGACTGCCAGTTGGACTTTGCATCACTGAGCAATCCCTTCAGCCCAACAGTCCAGCCAACTTTTCAACCACATTACTTTTCACTTTTCCAGTCCCTATCTCATCAATTTAATGGTATGGACACTGTGATGCTGTGTTGAAGTCCCTGCTAAAGTCAAGGTACACAGCACCCACTGCTCTTTTCTCATCCACAGCACTGGTCACCTTGTCACAGGAAAGCGATGGTTTGCCCTTCATCCATCGATGTAGTCTGTTCCTAATCACGTTGCTATCCTTCAGGTGGTTAGAACCAACTTGCAGGAGGACTTCTTCCCTAACTGTCCCACAGACTGAGGTTAGACTGACCAGCCCATAACCTTACTCCTGGCCCAGTGTACTTGCTTTTCTTCTTGTATTTTGTTTTAGACATTGGCCATTTGCATGAGATAAATACTGAAGCACATACAGATGCTACTGGGGTTGGGGGGAAGATCTGCAGATGACAGATTTTGCATATAGGCTGCTTTTGTTAGTATGCCTATAGACAAACACAAGTGGCCTCTTTGAAAAATCTGCAGGAACATTCAAGAACAAACTATAATTAATGACTAACTAAAAAGAAGACTGGCAGCCTATTGGATGTATGTAATTTTGTGCCTACTCTGCTTAGAAACACTCATTACATAAGTTATTCATTATATGAGCAGACTATTTTGAATAGGGGACAGGGAGTTGTATTTTAAGTGGCCCAGCACTAACATTTGTTATGTTACAATACTCCACTTACCAGGCTCAATTACAACTTTTTTGCCCCTTTAAAAACAGACTCCATCCTGTAGAAATATGACTGCTCATATGAAAGACCTTTTACCACTTTGTAGAAAAACAAACTTTGGCTCATTATTCTTGGTAACAAATAATTTGCAAAATGCATCCTCATGTGGCCTGTCATCCACACAGCAGAGGCACCTCTTTGGATCTAGTCTAACCCAGAACACCCTGAAAGGCTAATTTTAATGGAAAACAACTTGAACTTTCACAATTATTCCACTTGATATCCAGTGGCAGTAAGGTTAGAGGGGTTGTTTCTTTTTCTACTACAACATTCACAAATGATGAACTGCCACAGCAGGCCACCCTATGGTTGTCCACATCTGCAGTACTGTAAAACCAGAAGAGGCTTTGACTATCTCCTAGGAAACCCACAGAGTAATAAAGTCAAGCCTTATGAGACAGCTCCGGTAGGTTATCCAAGTTGGCACTTTTTGAACTAGGCTAAAGACAACACAGGTCTTGATCATTTAGACCCTTGAAGATACTGTTCTAAGCTAACGCTACAACCCTCCAGTCATCTTCCTGAGCAGTTCACTCCAAGGACTTCATTACTGTAACTCGTGGACTGTATCTCTCACTGCTAATCTAATTCTTTCTTTCTGCAACTTATGCCAATGTTACTTTGTCTTAAACAGAGTTGCCACAGAAAACAATATTAGCACATCTTGCAACAAAAAGAAAAATCTTCTGTATTCTTATTTCTCTCGAAAACTCCACTTCTTTCCACATGAGGCTTCTGCTCATTTCTGCCTTCTCCCTTCAACTAGTCTGTATTTGCTTGATGAGCCATGTTCAAACAAAATATTGAGACATCAAGTGTTCAAAACAGAAGAATTACACAGACAGTAGCTCTTTACTGTAAGCAAATACCCCACAGAAATTAACACACACACACAAATGTTGGCTTTTCCTTCCCCCTTGTTCATTTTGGTAACACAATGCTTTTGAGCCCACAAATGCAGAACATGGAGAACCCCTAGATGAAACCAGATACAGAGCTAGATACAAAGATACATTATCTAGATATAGAGCTACCTTTTGGGAAGGTAGGTCTGCTCTGCTTCAAGAAGTCTACAAGATTACCTGAAATACAGCAGTGCCTTAGGAGTCAAACTAATTTGTCTGTTAACAAAAAATACAAATAAAGTACAGAACTATATTGTTCATTCCAAGAGTTCAAGCATAAAAGCAAAGAAGCAAAATACATCCTAAAATGACGGGAAATGCATGAAGATAGCAGGAAAAAAAAAATGAACAGGTGGGGTTTGAGCACTGAGATGAAGAAGAAAGAAGGATTTTTAATGAGTTTTAATTGAGAAGCTGTTGCAAGTGAAATAAAGAGTAGGTGGAACTGAAAAATAATATAGTTGGAGCAACCTGAGCAGGGCAGCCTGTAGGAGAAGGAAATTAGGTTGTGAAGATAGGTGTGAATAGAATTGGAATAATTCAAAAATGAGAAGCTTGATTTTTATGTAGGAGAAGAACAAAAATGAAGGGGGAGCTGAAGTTGGCAGCATATTATCAGGGCAACAAGATATAGACGTTACTGACATGGAATCATTCTGTACGTATGAAATGAAAGAGGATCGTGAGAAAGGCCACAAAAAAAGCAAGCTTCCATTTATAAGGTAACAGGAAATTATAGAGCACGAGCTACAGAAAAGACAAGAGTGAAACAAAGTTTAAGCCATGAAATTCACTGTATTATCAAATAAGGTAGATTTGCAGAATGATTCAACTTTTTAATGCATTACAAAGTATTTTGATGAAGACAAAATATTTCAAAATGCCTTTCGAGTGATATATTTACACAATGATGATCCTCAGTAAATTCTGCTCAGTAAAGTGAGCAAATACAGCATATTTCCCAATTTGTCTGAAAGAAAATTAATCAGAACCAGAAAAAAAAAGTTTTATGAATATGAACAAAGAAAACTTGCACTGAATTCTGCTCACAATAAACTTCCGTTAATACTTAAGTTACACAATAAACTTGAAGAAAAATAATTTAGCAGCTACTGAAGTACATATAAAGAGACCAAAACCAAAAAGGATTCTAAGTTTTCCCCTAAAAGTTAACCAGTAATAGCAAAAGGTATTTTTATTCCTATTCCTTTTTATGAACTATAAATGTATACATTTGTTACTTAGTGTCACTCAAACATAAGTTAATGTTGATGAATTCCAAAATTTTCATTACTTTGCAAGAAACCTACAAACTTAATTACTTCTCTCTGCAACTGGAAACCCAGACTGAAAACACCTACAGCTGATAAGCATTGAAAGAAGGTGGAAGAGATGATGCCGTATTTCACTCCCTGTTATATTCACACTGCAAACAATAATGCTTTTTGCACAGGTTATGAAGTCTGTGCAATACCTCTCGAACGACCTAACCTTCCCCTTAGAAATCACTCCCATTGGCAAAGCTGTCGTTTCCTTTTTAATAAAAATTTCTGCATTTAAGCATATATCTCAGTTCCAAATCATATAGTTGCTACATAGGCACTGCACTGCTGTCACATTAAAAAAGATTGATTTAAAACTCACAAAAATAAGCCTGAGCTGTTCAGCCAAATCTGAGTGTAGAAACGTGCAAAGTGATGCTCCTACCCTCCTGTAGTGAACATACAAGTGTGCCACCATGACTTCTCTATGTTGGATGTAAAAATGCTTAAAGCTGAATAAAAAGTGGAGGAAATTATCACTTCAGTTGAGTAGTTCTGCTCCCACACAAATGACAAAGCCAACTAAATGCTGCACAGTGGAGGTATTCTTGTAAACATAAACATCTTCCCCATGTTCTATGCTGTCTGAAAAATGACAGCTTTGAGAACACGCAAGAAAAAATCAAGTTTGAGATGCTGTCACAATTCTAAGACAATGCCATTTGTTATTCTGTATTTGCCATATTATGAATTTTAAAATTTATAGATTAATGTCTAATGCCACATTTGATATATCTATGTTTAAAAAAAAAATCAATGTTACAAAAACATTAGAATTGTATATTGCCCATGGTTTATTTAAAGTGCCAGGGCAGTATTTAAGCCACTTATGAAATACAAAGGCTGAACAAAACAGCTAAAGTTAATTACCAAACCCAAAAAGAGACAAGAACCTCCCAATTATTAGTAACAAGCTGTGGGGAACTGTTTGTTGAGAAGTCTTTGTAATCACCTCTATATAAAGGCACTTGTTTTTTTTGTTTTTTGTTTTTTTGTTTTTTAACTGATATGAAACGTGAATTTGTATGAGCATAATGGTGGCACTCTGAGGCACACAAAGCCATGGCACTCATGACTGACACCTGGGAAGATCCTCTAGCAATAGGAAGCTCTAATTCGTAAGAAGCCAACAGCAATCCAAAAAGCAGCAAATCCTTTTTCAAACAACTTTTACGCTACCATACTGCTTGTAGGCAGACAAGGAAAAGACCACTACAGAAATAAAGCATCGAAACATTCAAAATAATCTGTTATTGCTTCTGGACAAGATGCAAATTTAATCTCACTTATTGTGAGAAAAATGTCTGTTTTATACCACAATCTGAAGTTATTTTATGTAAATTAATACAAAAAAAAGGTTGAAATCAAAGAACCAGATTTCACCTGTGCACTCAAAGAATAAACCCCAAAAGCTGAAAGATTCCCCTCCACTATTCATGAACAACAGGACAGAGTTCTGGAATGATATTTTGCCTTGAGCTTCACAAAGCGAAACAAGGTATTTTACCAGGGAAAGAATCCCTTACAAAACCATGTTCCCACAAGCACCTTGCAGGTATGTCCTCTGGAACACAATACTCCAGAGAAAGTCACACATGGCTCTAGATGGCCTAGCCTGGAAACCCAGTTCACAGATGAACTCTGAGATCTGGATTAAATGACAGGAAAGAACACAAGTCCCTGCCAGGTGACTGTCCCTTTGTATCCATTTACCTGTAAAACTGCAATTGAGAGAATTTTCATGTTGCTGGAGAATTTTCAGGTTGTTTCCATTTCATATATAACCCTGCAATTTCATCACAATGAAATTGACTTGAAAGCCACAAAATTGCTTCAAATTGAAAACATTTGAAATTCTTGCTTTTTTAACAGAAAGGCCATACTTGCATGAGTAAAACTGAATATGCACAAATAGATCTGAACACAGCTGTAACTATCAATAACACCTTCCAGAGCAAACTAAAAAAAAAAAGTATTCTGCCTTTTTCTTTTTTCTTTTTCTTTTTTTTTAATTTATAATAACAAAGTGATCACATTCTTTTTGGCAGCACAAAAATAGCTGGAGAAGTCAATCAAGTACATTTTTAATTACAGATGTTAACCTGTAAGGCATGAAAATCCAAGACAACGGATACTACAGCCCATAAAATGACATCAAGAATATTTTTTTTTTCCCACTTGGAAGCTACAGATTCATATTCCTCCAAAGCACTTTAAAAATCAGACACTTCACCTTTGCTGAAGTTCCGTAAGAGATGAAGATAAACACTAGCCAAATGGCCTAATGGATTTACGATTTTTTAAATTTTAGTTCATTTTTATTGTAAGAATAAGACTTCAATATAGATTTATCTTGTTTAGTACCTAGCAACATTATTCTGCGTTGAGCTATTCTAAGAAACGTTTCTTATGAATTACATAAAGCTATTTTTAAATAGGATAAAAATGCAGAGTTCATTATTTCCATAGTGCTAATGGCATTTGTCTCACTCAGTCATCCTCGTGTGTTCATACTCTCCCTGGTCACAAGCCCCTGTTTTATCAGAAAATACTCTCAATAGCTTTATTGACTCCTAAAACACCACCTCCTCTACTCTTTTGCTTTTTTGATTCCTGAAAACAGCCTCTACCCACCCACAACGTTTGACCCAGGATCTTAATTTAGTCTTGCCGATCATCTCTAATCATTTACTATTGCCCACCTCTGAATTATTGTACCCACCCTGTCTTTTTGTGCTCTTCCAAAACATTACTATCTCAATTTCTTTGAAGCTTTCAGGATTCTCTACCCTTTTAATCTACTTTCATTGTCAAATTTCACTGAATTTCCACATCTTATATATTAATTTTTCTATTGTAGAATACTTCTCTTTGTACGTAGAGCCAAGATAACTAGAGGGAACAGACAGAAAGCATTACCCTATTATGTTTGTTATTTCTTCTCTTCTGCCCTTTCTTACTCCTACAGCTTGATATTTATATATAATTTCTCCTTATTAAAAGCCAATTGCTAAGCTCTGAACACATTTCAATAGGATCCTTCTTGGTCTAAGCCAACTGTTTATGGATCAGTATCCCCTGTGCTGTCAGCTAGATCTCTGCTCAATTCCCAGCTGTCAGAAATGTAATATTTTAAAAGATCAAGAAATTTAATGTTGCAGGAGAAAAAAATAATTAAAAAAAAAAATCAAAAAACACAAGCACAGATAGTACTGCATTCCTGGAAGTCATTTCAGACTGTTCTAGAGGCAATCTACAACTCATTTTTAGGAGCTTCTTTTGGAGACTTGGTAGGCATGTTACCTTTTACCTAGCATGAATTACCTGCTTTGGGATGTCTACTAAACATAACATGCAGTGTTTACCCTGCAATTAATGGCCTGGGACAAGAGCTAGAAACCAGACACTTGGGACCACATAAAACTGAAAAGTAAAAATTAAAAAAATCCTCAGCTTAATTACAATCAGTTTAAAGACTTTGGAAACACAGAGTATTTTGTGTTTTCAAACAGAATTGCTCTTATTTACAATGATCTTTACGATCCTAACAATATTTGATTTAAAATGAATCTCAAATAGTTATCTGGTATTCTCCTGAAAAGTTAGACCACTTAAAAAATAATAATTAAAATATTAGAACAAAAGGTCATGATTTCATCTATTGTCTAACCAGCACTTCTGCTAAAATAAGCAGAATTATTCTTCCCCTTTGTCACTTAAATGTTTCCAGGACTACATTCTCCTTGCAAATGCTTTTGTCAGAAACCAGTTTTCTCCAGTCCTTAGGCTCACACATGCAGCCACTTCACCCTGCCTCAGAATGACATGACAGTAAAAGTGGTCCATGCAGCTTTGACTTTTCTGAATAATGCAAGATGCAATCAAGCTTTCTGTATGTGTTCTCACTCATTCTTAACACACCAAAAAGCAGAAAGGTTAGTTCACTCAATAGTGCTCTGCACCTTTTTACAAGGTTCTACTCATAATTCAATATTAAAAAGTATCCTTTTCAGCTCATTGGTAATAAATCTATTTTATTTGAAGCTTTTTTTTTTTTTAAAAAAAAAAAAGATTAGAGCCTGAATTTAAGAGAAAACTTCTTACCAAGGAGAAAAAAAAAAAATCCACAAGAAATAAACATAAAAAAAAAAAAAGCAAAACATTATTTCCAAAGCAGGAAACCTTACGAGTCTAGGTTGCCAGAAATATCTATTATGATATTAATAATTTTATTAAAAACTCCACGTTGACCTGAAAGATCTCTTAAGTAGCTATCTCAAAGTCTTTGCAAAGATCATTTTTCAGCTGAAAAGCTACATAAAAGAGAGGCTAAAATTAAAAAAAAAAAAAAAAAAAAAAAAAAAGCAAACAGTCTTGTTTTGGGAAAATACATTTGGCTTTTCATTAAAGCAAAAAAGAACAAGAATACTGAAAAAAATGCTTTCTTAAAAACATCTTTATTCACATACTACTAACATAAGGCATCTTACTAAGTAAGATGCACAGCGTACACAGAAATCAGGTAAGGTGCACATGAAACATGCATTCTTACAGCATTATACAAATGAAACTGCAGTATGTAGTGTTTCTGGACTAAATTAAGTAATGTTCTGTGGGGATATAGGATGTAGCTAAAGATATAGCAAAAAAAAAAAAAAAAAAGAGAGAAGAAAAGAGATGATAATCCTCAATATCTCTAAATGGGAATACCAGCCTCTGGCCTATCTAATATTCCTTATAATGCACACTTGCCATGATAGCAAGCAGAAAAATCTATATGGCCTTAACATTAGACAAAAGAAAAAGCCTTCTTCCAAGGCTAAGACAAGACATTGTAAACTCAAGTTCTTTTTCCATCATCATAATTAGTACCCTGAAAAGAAAAAGAAAGAAAAAGAATGAAGAGATTTATTTAGAACAACTGGCAGTGACTCATTTAACCTGCATATCCACTAGGATAGATAACTTCTAGGCAGATAGCTCTAAATGCAGTTTCCATGAGAACAGAGTCACATCATGATATTTTTAATGTCTTCTCTTAGGAAGTAATCTACATTTAAAATATGGAAACTAGCATTAGGAAGCTAAACCAAAGTTAAACTCAGGTTCCTCAGTGGAATACTTTTACCCTATAATAAAGTAAAACAGCTTTATAATAGCACCAAGAGGATAATATCTACATTATTGCTAATTGTGCTACATTCATCAAACTCAAGAACAGCACTTTGCTCTTCTTGGTGAGAAGCAATATTAAAAACAAGCAAAAAAAGCGTTCAAGTAATTACTTAAACTCTGTCCTACCAGACAAGCTACAGAAAACATTCTCTTACAGCTCTAACATCCAGCAAACAAAAGAACACCCACAGATGTTGAACTTCACTACACTGAACTACAAGACTCAAAGGTCAATCTGAAATAATTCCTGCTATAATCAAAGTAATCCCAAGTACCCATTTAATACAAAAGCTCTGTTAGAGACAACAGCATTTTTACTATTTAGAATTGATAGTGGAATGTCAGTGATAGTCAATAGCTATCCTGTTCCCTCCCATGGAAGGGGTGGAAGGTTTCCAATTCTGCAAAGACCAGCTCTGTTAGCTCTGTTCTTCTAAGCCTAGTGTCACCTGGGATTTGCGTTTGTTGCTGCTGTTGTTTGTAAACAGTAGGGAGTAACCAGATCTGTCTGCTCCCGCATTAGTGACAGAGTTTATGCAATGTGAATCAGAACCAATATCCAACCATTTACAATCAACTAAGAATCAAAATGGATTTTTTCCACTTATTTTTCCAATAAGAAAAACTTTTTACAGTACTGACAGAACAGTGCCAGAAATCTGAAGAATAACTGTAGAACTATCATGAGTTCTGGTAGGTCAAATATTCAAATCAAAGCTGGCACTAAAAGCCTATTCTGAAGGCTATGAGCTAGCCCTCGGGGTACACATGGACTACAGTTGGCCAAGGGCTCCAAAAAACATGTGGCAATACCCTGAGGAACCATAAGCTTTGGGATGAGAAGGCAAATACTCTGGTTCCAGAAACATCAGCAATCCCCAACATGATCACCAACTGAACCTAGAAGTATTCTGATAAGCCCCATTTAGAAGTGAGAAAAACTCACATGCTAGGCCCACAGTTTGGGGGCAGAGGAATTGTCTTTGAGCCCATTTCCACATCAATTTTGTTTGGTTTTCCTGTACATAGGCGTTTACAGCCAGCCATTTCAATGTCATTCTTTAGCAGCACACTGAAGGCAAATGCTTTCTGGTCAGATGAAAAAACACTCCAGAAAATGTTTTCTATCTTATTAGCAGAGCACAAGTGCAGCAGTAACCAATTCTGAAGTGCACAGAAAAATGGACATGCACCGTCTACTGCTGGTATTGAAAGAACTACAAATAATGGTGCAGGGAAAAATGCTAATGCTAAAGAACTGCTGCTAGAAGGAAATTGTGTGTGATCTTACTGTCCAGCTGTACTTCTAATAGACACAAACAGGAAGAATTAAATGAGTAAATTAACAGGAGAAATGTAATAGTCTTATCTATGGAAACTGTGAGTGCTCACTTATTCTTACCTTCGTCTGCCTCATCCTCCTGGGATGATATGGGTCCTCCTCCACTTGTTGGGCTGACCAGTTCTTCCTCTCTTGCAGATTCTCTTTGTAGACTGACAACCTCATAAATTGGATCCCCAGTACTCGTGTGGCTTTTTCCTTCGGACTAAAACAAAATACACACATGTATAGGACCCCACTATTGACTAATACAGTTCTAATGGTCTGCCAAAACCAAACCAAAACACAGACAAAAAAAAAATCATATCATGGCTAAAGAATAGTTTGGGGAAGACTCCCTCAGATTCCTTTGTAATGGCATATGTAGGCTGGCAGCAAAACATAACTGTGCTTCTCTTTTAAGGATTACAGTCAGAAGTTGCAAATAAACCAGCATTACTTCCAAAGCTGCCTCCTAGACACCATCTTAATTATCATTCAGAACTATGACAGAAAGGCTTTTCCATTTAAGCACAGATACAATGAGATGAGGTCAAAGAGAAACTGCAGCAAAAGAAAATAGGGGAGAATAGGAAAAAAAATGGAATAACTGACATCACCACTTAAACAGGAATCAAATGACTTAGAGAAAAAAAAGTTTAAGGGTTTTATTAGGTAAAGACAAGACTAAAGAAACAACAGAACGTTAAGTCATAAATCATGAAAAACTCCTTAGTGTTTCACCACCAACCCCAGAAAAGAAAACAAAACAAAACAAAACAGACCAACTCATCTTTATTCCAGAGAGTATAACTTATACTATATTCCTCTCAATAGGGATATGTATCTGCTGTATCTAGCTACAAAATTTGTGTTTGTAGCCTAAGTTTGATTATATATATAAAAATATGCTCATATGACTGTGTACATGTGTAGAGGTCATGTATATACATTAATTTATCACATAATTTAACTTGGAAACTTTGGAATTTTGAGTGTGGTGTCTGCAGCTATGGATTTGGGGGCAGAACATTTTCAACAGAAAACACTTTGTTCTGTAAGAGCAGCTTTTCTTCCAAATCTGCCTCTGGTAGTGCAATAACTTCCAAGGCAAACTACCTCAAAAGTTGGGGGGCAGGGGAAAATTGTTTTATTTTTACTTAAAACTGGAGAAGGTCAGAGTTTAATCTTTGTCTTTCACATTCAGTGAACTTCGACGTGAAAACAGTTAGTTAACCATACCCCACTGGATACAACGCTGCAAGTTTTTAAAGTAAAGTCAACTCTAGTTTTTCCTCTGAGTTAAAGTTCTGAACACAATTATTATTCAGTTACATGCAGTGGTTAATATACGTGCAGAGAATTGTACAAAATGCAAACTAATGACTATATTAAATGGACTAGAACCAGCACAAAATTTTGTTCTGTTTTGTTCTTTGTGCTCTTGTCTAATAAGACAATTTTTGAGCATATTAAAAACATCAAATTAACCATGAAAAAGAAAAAGAATATAATCACAGAGTGTATTCAATTTAATTCAAAAGCAAAACTATGAAGGAGTTGGAAGACGACTCCATGACACCTTTTGCTGGAAACGACTAAACAGAACTAGCAATTTCGACAAGCTGTTGACATTATGCAGATAGGTAGCTTAAATAAGGACTGCTTGTACTAAAACAACATGAGTAATTTTATATTGAGAAAATCTATACTATTTCAGAGATATTAATCATTCAGATCTGCTTCCTTTAAAGCTGATACACCCTGGAAGAAGACAGTCATGTGGTTCCTACTATCAATCAGTTTTGCTGACTGAGCTTCTCAAAGTGTTTAATGAACTTTGGGACGGAGGCATAAAGGCGCTTGTTTTTTTTTTTTGTTTTGTTCTGTCTTTTAAATATTTAGCAAGCTATTACATTATTACATTCTACTTGTTTTATTCTCACAGAACACCTTTATCATATAATTACAAAGTACTTGGCTAAATCAATCAGATATTGATGCCTGTAGCATTATTCACCATCACTATCTGTAGCTTTTATTTTTCATGGAGTAAGGCATGAGAGGTACTATGAATTCTTCTGCAACATACAAGAATCATGCGTCTTCAGGTCCTTGCACATGTTCTGCTTAACTGCAAGACCATCTGTACACAATGCAAGTAACTTGGTTAGTTGTTTTTCTGAAGCCTGAATTTGTTATCTACAACAACCTTTCCAAAGGTCGTGTTTTGATGATGAGAATGTGTATCAGCAGCATGGCAGTATGTTTATAGCAGTCCTAAACCTCACGGCAACCTGCATTTATGTCGTTTCTCATACCTGACTGCCCCTCACAAATTTGGGTTCAGACTAGCAGGTGTACAGGATTCTTTCCTCACCAGAATTTTGATTTTTCTCTCCTTATGGGCAAGTCTCACCCTGGGAAATGATACTCCATTACTTCCTTTCTTTCTGAACCTCCGTAATGAATGCTTCTTTACTGGGAAGGGCACCTTGCTCAGACAGCCCAAGTCAAAAGCTTCTTGCCAAGGACTCTGCACACTGGAACTCAGAACTGGGCAGACAGCATGCCTGAATTTCTCAGCTACAGTCAAACAGGCTACGCTTGTACAATAATGGATTGCACTGCTGTCATGATTTTACATCAGCAGGCAAACTATACCACAGCATTCACTGTCCTGCACAGAGGAAAACACCTATCCTACAACTGAGGCTACTGATAACAGCTTTCTGGTTCGCTAAAATGCACTTAAATTCAACTACTTTCCAAAATGGTCCGCAAGTGGCTGATCTCAATGCCATCTGCAAAGTTATTTTTAAAGAAGAAAGCGTCCTTATATATAGCTTCTTTCAGCGTTACCTGCAAGTTATTTACTGAGTTTTACTGAGTTATCTATCAACAGCTCTTGTAATACAAATTACCCAACAGATAATTGGTTGAGTAACGACTTGCTACAGGTCGACCAGAGATCCTGTCTTCCATCACCAGGGCCTAATCTTGGAGTAAAATTGCCAGGATTAAAAATGCTCCTTCCCTGAAAGTCTGCAGAACAGCTCCTCGGAATTTTACAGCCGGAAGAAAAGCTTGTGTTTCTTCAGGGAAGGGAGGCATGTGTGTGTTGTCACATTATAAGGGGTGAGAAAGCAAAAGGAAAGCATCCGTAGTACTCAAAACTAAAACTGGTAGGGTTTTAACTGATTTAAGCGGAAAGGTTAATTGATTATAGCTATGTATCCAACAGTTGAAAAAGTAATATCTTCGAATGTGATTTCCTTAAATTGAAAATGTAGATATCCTCAACATTTGCATGTAACACTTGGTTTTCTCACATTTTCTTGAATTCCAAGTTACTATGCTAATCTGCAGAAGAATTACATAAACAGCATTTCATGCTATTTATTTACTTTAAGTGTTAAACACAGCTGCACTTTTGCTACATAGCATGAACACAGCTTGTTTTGCCAGACCCATTACTACACCCCATAGGATGATGACAATTAAAACATTCACACTAGGCTCAGTAGAATTAAATCACTCCTATTTGGTTTCATTAGTCAAAGATAATAGATCATGATTCCAGTGCAAATGATACAGCTAGCCTCTGTTGTTCCCTTTTTGAACCAAGAACCCCACATTCTATGATTCAATGGTAAATCTTTGGAGAAAGCAGGTCAAAACTCTCTGCACGAGGATGCGTTGTATATCATCGTATATTGATAACAGGAAGGCATACACTTTATGTACCTTACCCAATGCCAGAATGAAGGAGTCCTTAGCAGTCTACTCAGTAGGTAACTATTGAACAAACGTGACCAGATGAGATGGATGGATATATCATCTCTTAGTGCTTGAGGAAGAAATAAATGCACCCTTCCAAGATACTTTGAAAAAAAAAGTAGTAATGGCCTAACTCAAACCACTGCATAAGGTTCCTCTGCCTTTAATTGATTACATCCTTTCAGCCACCTATCTTGGTATTTTGAATCTTAACACCCAGGATTTCCATGTTACGTATTAGTTGATTTTACAGTGAACAATTAATGTCATTTCCTGATTTTTACCAAACAGACTTGTTTTAGATGTCTGTGCCTACATCTGATTATATGAAGTTATAGAGAATTCAATAGACAGATTCAAAATTGTTTAAGCCCACAAAGCCAATGACTTATGACGTATATAATAATTCAGTTTACAAAGGCATCGAACACTTCTATATGCTACTTAACCGTAAGGTATTTAAACATTTCAACAAGTTAAAAAACCCTAAGGTGCAGTGCCATACTAACTTTTGTAAAGGACAAATTAAAACAGACAAAACAAATGCTCCCAGCATCAAATTTTCTTAAAAAAAAAAAAAAAAAAAAAAAAAAAACCACGGTACCTGTTTTAGCTTCATATAAAATGTTTCTGTGAAGGTTTTTCTGCTGAAGTACCAGAAGCGTTCATTAGCAGGATACACACGCACAACAGTCTCCAGCAAAAACCGCACTGGTTCTACTACTTCAGTGACAACCATATCCACTGCCACCGTCATGTACACACGCTTATCTAAAACACAAGAAGTCACGTACAGAAAAAGTGTCAAAAATTAAAACAATAAATGACAAACTGTTGTTCAAACTGAAACCATTTTCTATAAATTACTCATTCTATTGCATCTGATTTATTAATCTGATGATAACTCCGATGACTTTTTTTTTTGGAAAAAAAAAATATCTGTGCAAACAGATTCAAAGCGTCATGCATGGAAAACAGCATTAGGATACTTTTTATCCATCCCTGTCCCATTCTTTGTGCTTGGCTATCTTCATAGCAGCAGTATGCAATGCTATTTTTTTCCTCATACTTAAGCCTAACTCAAACTTTTTTAAGTAGAGCAGAACACGGGATAAACTGACCAGAAGATGACACAGAAATAGTCCAAGTTTATCTTGCAGGTTTACAAAGCAAGAAAAGGATTGGTGGTTCTGGAAACTTATATCATCACAGAGAAGGTTAGCAATCATCATTTTGTAATACAACTGGTATCTATCATCCAAGAAGCACAGCTTTTTAAAACAAATATTGAGAATCATACATAATGGATCCCCAGGCCCTTTTGTCTTCTCAGACTGTGAGAGACAAAGTTGTGTTTTAGCAGCGGAAAATTTCACTAACCTTGCATATTCTAAAGTGATTGTGCAGGCCTGACAGTGGCATAGCAGTGGGGAGTATGTGAAGCAGATAAGGGGAAGGTCCCACTGTCCCAAAATAAGGAGGATAGCTAAGAAAAACAGGAGGAGCAGTGCAAAATCAGTGAAAACAAAAAGTAACAGGCCCTCTAGTCACAAGAGAAGAAGGAAAGAAAACAAAGGAAAAGGAGAAATTAATGGTTGGTCAAATAAAATTGTACATATAAAGTATAGTAATAAGCATCAAGTAGTTTGTGAACCCGTAGTACTCAGTCAATGAGGAAACAGGAGGAATCAAGCATTAGGTAATAGAGAAGAAAAGGTTATGATACACTTTTGCTGGGCACTCCTGGCTGGCAGGACACCCGCCACTGCAATCGCAAATAAAATAGCTTTACAGAAGACCCTGTCGGAGAAAACTATTGAGGTATTTCTCACAAGACCAAAGAAGCAAGTGGGAATTTCAAAAACAACAAAAGCCACATGCAAACACAAAGTCGTATCTTAAAATGGAAACCATGTCAAGCTTCACAGCAAGTAGTTTCACACAGTAGCCTACACACTACTAGAAATAACGTGATTTGAAAATTGAGCAGCAAGAACACCACCACTAACCGTATATACTTAGATATGCCTTTACACAACTGATACAAACTCTGCCTTGGGACAGGAAACAAACTCCAGGTTTGCAGTCAAACTTCACATCACATCAGAGAACATCAATTCTAAGGATAAGGAACTATGCTATATATTAAAGCACTTCCATGCATTGCTTCCACCTTCCCAATGCTCTATGATGCTCAATGCTCTATGAACATCACATTTTTATGTCACATACATTTATATACACAAGTTCTGCTTTTAGCCATGGATGCTTGGAACATGGTGGTATATGTAGTCAGACATATACACCATGATTCCCAGGAAAACATGCATACATCAAACTCATGTCACATAAAAAACAAATTTAAGAATTAAACTACCTTTAGGTGTTTCCTCATTAAGTACTAGAAACATTGGTGCATTAGGATTCCATATTCCAGTAATTATGTAAGCCTTCCCATCAGAACTCTTTCCCATGGATTCCTAAAAGTGAAAACATACAGGATTTTACTAGAGTCATGACTGTAGATCAAAGAGACTGGGAGTGGGGAAAACAGTTCTGGGAAGCTCAGAGTAACATTGTGTTCAATCAAGAAAACACAACCTAAATAAAGAATATAATGGATTATAATGGAGCAGATATAATGGATTGAAAAAGGGTATAGGGAAGAGAAAAAAGAAATATTATGTATAATGGAAAAAAAAATATTTTATATAAGAAACTGAAGGCAAGACAGCTTACCAACATACTTTTTAAATATTTATTTTAAAAGACAAGCGACTACTTCAAGTTCTGAACAAGAATTTAAATTCAAATGAAGCAAATAATGGCAAAATTTTCAGCAATGGAAATGTTATTTTTGGAAATATGGAAAATGTATTTTTTTCAGAAAAAAAATAACACCACTTCCTTAATGCCCAAGTGTGTGTGTGTGTGTATATATATATATATATATATATATATATATATATATATAAGAAAAAAAAACTCAATTACTTGCTCTATATTTTTAGGCAACGTGCTTAACACAATACAGAAAGCTTGGTTATATGTAATAACCAGCTATCAACTGACCTCATTGTTGTCTCCATCAATTTAACAAAAACAGATGCCACAGGTTTTGAAATTAATTGAAATATTTTGTCCATTACACATACCATCTGTTTCTAGTTCTAAGATATAAAATCCAGGATTTAAGAAAACAGAAGCAAACAAATACAAACAATGGGAGATTTATTTTTGGGGGGTGCTTTTATTTGGTTGTGTTTTTTCTGCTTGTTTTTCATTTGGTTTTTAAATCACCTGTATCTAAGTGGACTATTAGAACTAAGCATTACCATGTCTAGTAAATGCATGTCACTGTTCTTCACATTTCGTCCAGGGCTTAGTAGCATCCCAAAGCATCTGTGAAGTTTTATTAAAAAAAAATTATCATTTCAAAGATAAAAATACTTTATTGAACATAATGACACAGCTACCCACTGCCTCAAATATAAAAACAAATCTTAGTCATTTTTTGCTAGAATTATGGTAATGCTCAGGAAATACCACAACACAGATTACAGAAATGACAATGAAATTATTTTCCAAAATAAAGACAACAGAAATTGGTGTCTAACCTATGAAGAAACAATTATTCTTAAAGACAACTTAAAATATTAGGTTTAAGGATACCAACAATTCATGTACGTTATAAAGAGATTGAACAGAAGAAATTCACTCAGTCCCTAGCAAAAATGAATTTAGGAATTATTTTTAAAATTGCTTTCATACAACTAAATGAATGTAACAATTTCACATACTGTATCACTCATAACCTTACTAGTGCAGCATCACCTAGCCTCACAGACCCTTAAAATAAGAATTTGCTCTATTTTTAGACTTTTGTTCTCTTTCTTAAGACCAAAGTTCTGTATTTTGCAGACACAAGGGCTCTTCATGATTGCAACTTATGGCCTTCATCTTTTACATTGTTGACCTCTTGTGACAACACACGTGATTAACGTGATTAGGATGAGATCAAAAACACCATAGCCCTACAACACAGTATTAATCCAGCACAAACAGCTAGGTTTAATTTTGCTCAAATAGATTCTATACCAATCCCACTATCTTCACTGCATGCCAGAAGTGATCTGATAAACCAGAGCAAGTAGGCTCATACCTTCCTCGCACCCTTTCCATTTGCTAAGAGCAAAAATCACCTCCTTAAGTATCCTGGGATAGTTCCATGTGCCAATAACCACTTCTGTATGTATGCCTATTCTCTACTGTCTCCTTCTCTTTAGACAAAAGGTCATGTTTTCTTCTTGGGTTTTAATGGCATTTTAACAACCAGCAGCTATCTCAAGATGTACCTCTTGTTTATTTATACTTACTGATCACATAATAGGAATTGTTATCACAGTATCATAGAATGTTACAAATTGGAAGGGACCTTGAAAAGTCATCTAGTCCAATCCCCCTGCCAGAGCAGGAACACCTAGATCAGGTCATGCAGGAACGTGTCCAGGCAGGTTTTAAAAGTCTCCAGAGAAGACTCCACAACCCCCCTGGGCAGCCTGTTCTAGCGTTCTGTTACCCTCAGTGTAAAAAAGTTTCTTCTCATATTCAAGCAGAACCTCCTGCGTTCCAGCTTGCACCCATTGCCCCTTGTCCTATCTTTGGGTGTCACCAAGAAGAGCCTGGCTCCATCCTCCTGACACTCACACTTCACGTATTTAAAAACATTGATGAAGTCACCCCTGTCTCCTCTTCTCCAAGCTAAAGAGACCCATCTCCCTCAGCCTTCCCTCGTAAAGGAGATGCCCCACTCCCTTAATCGTCCTCGGGGCTCTGTGCTGGGCTCTCTCAAGCAGTTCTGTGTCCTCGAACCCGAAGCAAGGGGCCCAGAACTGTATGCAATATTCCATACTGTAGCCCTCATAGTGCTTTATTGTTGGCATCCTTCTAAGGAAATCAAGACAACAAGACTTTGAGGAATCCTACCATTACCCACAATTTAAAATGTGCATACATAAAAGAGTAGGAAGCAGCTTCTGCCTTAAAGAGTTTGCAACCTAAGCAGAAAAGACAAAGGAAGTTTTATGCCCATTTAGCAACTCTATGAGATTACTCCACCACGGAGATAGTAAATAAGCCAGGGTTTTGAATTCCAGAATTCCAGTGGAGTCATTTAAAAGTATCAAAAAAGATTTGTAGTTAAAAGGAAAAAAATGATTTAAATGATTTGTGAACAATCATTTAAACTTTTGAACTTCCTGACTATTGAAAGCACAAATTCAGTTCTGAAGTTTCTGCAAATCACATTTGTATCTCTCCTTTGAGCATACTCCATGATGAATGAAAAATATTGAACCAAATTATGTATTTATAACATAAGGTGCAAGCTGGTTTGCACAGACTTTTTAATGTTAGATCTCAAATAAGAAAAAAAAAAAAAAAAAAAAAAAACAAAGTAAATAACCTTTCTGGGCAATCCGTTCCAGTGCTCAACTCCCTTCATATTGACAACAACTGGCCTAACTCAGAGGAGTTTCCAGGGAGGTAACTTGTGTCCATTGACTCTAATCCTACCACTCCGCATTCCCAAGAAGAGACTGGCTCCCTCTCCTCTGTACCCCACAAGCTATGGGAAAGCACTATGAGGAGCTCCCACTCCCACCTTCTCTAAGGCTCAACAAAAACTCTTCTGTCATCTGGGCCAGTTATCCAAAGGAAAATTTTGATTTCTCAGCAAGCAGAAATTGTAAGGCATCATTTAAACAGTCATAGGAAAGTAGAGAAGACAGAATAGTTTCACAGCTTTCAGGCAAGAACACTATCATCAACAGAGATAGAATAGCAATTACTGTTTCAATAATGCTATATGAACTGTAAAAGATAGTCTTAACATAAGCTATTATTACACCATCTATTACTTTTGGCCCTAGCACATTTGGATATATGATTTTTGTTTTCTACCTCATTACTTTTATACATTAACTTACATCCATAATGGTATTTTTTCTTACCCATGCTCCTGCACTACAAAAGTCCTAAAAAGTGAAGTGGTAAATGAAATATTAGGCAGCAATGCAGATGTATCTACACAGCCTATGGCAGTGCCATGTAAAACAATGGTAGCTAGGATGCCAGGACTTGTACTTAACCACATGTGCAGACTTCTCTGGAGGACTAATTAGACCAGGCAGAATGTTACAGTAGACCAACTGCACTATTTTTAGTTCCTGAGGTGGAAATAGCTAAGAATAATCTATAACTTATAACAGAGGAGTCACCAGCTTCTGGCACATCTACTAAAGAAAACACTGAGGCTGAGATTCAGATGTAGGCAAAATAACCATGCTTTTCAAAGGCAACAGCTCACAGATCCCAGCTCTTGCTGTGCTTCTCTCAGAGGCACACAAAAATTCTGGCGTGTGCCAGCCAAAATGTTTGAGAAGTATGCTTCTAAAAGACTGAGTCGGCAACAAGCAACCCCTGCCTCTCACAGAAATAGGTACTTACGATGACTGGTGACATCCTGCTACAGGAAGAGTCAGGGCTTCTCTTTGAAGTTCAAAAGACTAAACTGAGTTTAACTGAACTAAAGGAGCTCAAGACCTCTGCTTGCAGAGGAGCTTGATTTTACACAAACAGTTGTCACTGTGCTCAGCCACCAATTTTAGAAGTGAAAATGACAGCTACGAACATCACCTTCAGAAGAATGATAACAACCTACCACACACCTCAGTTTCAGAAAGACCTGTAAAGACCATGGGCTTCAGTCCTGCCATTTCTGAGCTGTGGCTTTTCTGCACTTAGAGCTGGCTATCAAGTGACTACACACAGGTACACTACTCTGTTTAAACTCAGCTAGTTTCTACACCTGTAAAAAGAAAAAGAATTTAAGCTATTCCTCACTAATATAGATTTTCATTTGTATAAATACAAATGCTACCCACCAATAAAGCCAGTGGTATTACATTAACATGATAACATGATCTATGAGTTTCCAGTAACACTCAGCAAACAGCCAATATTCTGCATATCACTTCTAAGGACATCAAGTCTAGACCTTAACCTAAGGAATATCTGTATAACTTGCAAGTAACTCTCCTGTATGAATGGTAGCACAGTATATTTAAACACCACTATTTTAAAACCAACAGAGTCAGTTCTAGAACTTCTCCAAATAAAAGGCTGTTCACTCTCAAAAAAAAAAAAAAAAAAAAAATCAACTCTTAAAGCCCCCTAATTAGTAACTAGAATTTTCTTCCTGAACCCCATAAACAGAGACTTGATATCCCACACTGGGGGAACGAACCAATGCAGTGCCACCATGACTCAAACCTGGGAGACAGGAGTGAACGTTGCTTCTTCACCTGCTCCAACCAAGATAAAAATAGGCAAGCTCCACAGGGCTTGTTCAAGAACAGGCCACAAAGGTAGGAAGGGACAGAGTATCTTGGCTGTGGGTAACCTGTGCTATCCAACCCAGCCAGGGGCCCAGCCTGAACGCCAGGAAGTGGCATCAGCAGAGGTTCTGCCAGTGGTATCAGGTTGATTTTCTGAGACTGCCAATAAAGATTCTGGAACTCCTTAGACCAGAGAACATATTTCTTTAGCAACCTCCTTTTTGCATTATAATTTCACTTAAAAATATTTCCGAGACTTTTGGTGTTCTCTTAGGCAAGCTCAATTGATCTTTTACACCAGTTTTATTGTATTATTATATAGTGTAACACACGCATATATATTATGCTCCAAGAGTATATAAAATGACTTACAAGCTTGTGTGTGTCATATCTATTACACGACTTTTATCAGCAAGTTTGTGGTGATAAAAATAACATCTAAATTGAGTCGTTCTAAATAACACCAAAATAAACGTTCAATTCTAATGAAGGTAGTTTTAGGAGAAAAACAAAAAAAAAAGCAGACTCCTCAAGGTCCCCCACAAAGAAAATTATGTATAGAGATTCAATGTTATTCAGAAATGCTTAAAATAGTTCATCAGTCATGAACTGAAATTTCAAGCCAACATTATTTAAATTAAAAATTTAATCCTATTGAAAATAGATTGTTTAAACTGATGAATAGCAAAAGCACAGTTTTACAATAGAAAAGCATTATCGTTAAAAATCTCTGCTCTATATCCCTCGTCTAAATGTTTTGTTTCATTTTTGAAAAAAATACCTTGAAAGCACACAGATCAATCAGGTTTTATGAGTTGTTGTTGTTTTTTTTTTTTTGATACTCCTGTTATCCTGAATTCCCTTTTCAATAAACTCGAATTCTCCTATTGTTACTTTTATGATAAGATTGCCATCTGGTGGCATTTGCTCTTTTTAAAAATAGAGATATCAAGAAGGAATTTTCTAATTTAAGCTAATACAATACCCACTATCGTAGCAGCAAGTGTCTACTGTTAACGAACCCATTAACTAATTGTTATTCTTCACGTGCATGGTCTGCTTCTTGTGCAAATGTCTTGCACAAAGATCAAATTATTCATTCTAAAAGAGTTCCCCTCATTTAATTTCCAGTAAATATAATATTTACTTTATTATAACTTTACTAATAACTTTACTAAATAACATGGATTATCAACCAGTCCCAAGATCTTCACCACTACTTAAAGATAAACATTAGAAACATACTTTTAAAAAAACAAACTACAATGAAATCCTACTGGTCTTGGAAGATTCCAACAAGAGATTGCTTCTAACCACTGGATTGAGTCCAAATTTGTACTATTCTAGTACATTGATCTAATGGAAAAATATTCTCCAGAGTTTAACATAGCCCAGACAATCTAATTTGGTCACTTTCTCTAAACAGTGAGATGCTGATAATACAGCCTTACAATAAACGTGTGTTTCTGCTTTACTTAAGAACAACAAAAAGTAAAATCAAAAGCATTTGAATGCCATAAGTATCCTAATAGCACATTCAAAAAATACATTTAAAATGCAAAAAGAGAAGTTTGACTATTACATACTATGTTTCCAAGACATCTTGTTTCCATCTTAACAATCACACAAATTACTTCAAGAGAACTTTGAAACTGAACTGTGCACCTAGAAATTAATTATATTATTCAATAATACTATGCTACTGTTGTTTTTCTTTCTTTTTCCAGGGAAAAGTAGATTAAATACTTTCCTCACAAAAACTTAATCCGCATTATCTTATTACTCTTACCTTTCAATGGCCAGTTCTTTGTTCGAGAGTTGTTGAACTGTAATAACCACTTTCTTCTCAATTCCCTGTTTAAGTTTGAAATACAATTTATCTCTATCCTTTGGTACTGGGCTAAAAGAATAATAATAAAGAAGCTCCTTTAGTACAGATAGAGAAGATTAACTGTTAAATACAGAAGAGACAGTAGTAACCAACTTAAATGGTAAGTTAATTTGAGAGAACCTCTCATAATATAGTCATAAATTAATAAACAGCCACTGAAGTTTCACTTTGGTTCGTATGTAGCATCGTAACTGCCCACAGGATTTATCAGGCCCACATAGCCAATAATTCATGGGGTATTTTGTGTTTTGAAATAATAGCAAGTATAATACATATGAAGCAAAAAATAAAGAGGACATTTTCACATCATCAACTCTCTCGTCCATTCCAAAATTTATGTAATTAACTGTTAAGCAAAAATTATTTTGTTCCCCTGTAATGCTCAGAGTAGTTTACAATTTTCCAAACTTACAATGAATTTGGAATTAGTTAGCTTACAAAAATCTCAATTAAAAGAGTACTAACTTTTATTTATTCAGAAAAACTGTTTTAACAGAAGTTTGTACAGACTTCCTGTCTTTTCCATATGCACAGATGTATCTTGAGCATCTCTACCAAAAAATGTCTTCAAAAGAAGCTAATTTGAAAAATGGATGCTGATTTTTTAACCTTTATATAGAAAACATGTGGGGGAAAAAAAAAAAAAAAAGTAAAAAAAAAAAAGTAA
The DNA here is from genome assembly GCF_009819795.1 of Aythya fuligula. Taxonomy (NCBI): domain Eukaryota; kingdom Metazoa; phylum Chordata; class Aves; order Anseriformes; family Anatidae; genus Aythya; species Aythya fuligula. The sequence goes on along the minus strand of NC_045566.1, from coordinate 19,646,089 downwards.
AAACAGAGCAACAGCTTTCTACTTATAGCAAGTCTACTAATGGAAAGAAGTCAAATGAGTTTCACCGCAACATAGGAGTTGTGAATTTTGCAAGCATGCATGATTCAGAACAATTTCTACTTTTCCATTCAGCTTACCTAAAATTTCCTTTTCCATCATCTTCTTTGACTTCTAAGGAAACACTGAAAGTGTACACATCACTATCTGGAGTGGGAAGAACAAAGTCCTTAACATGATCAGATGCTTGTTTGGAAGAACGTTTGAATGCTGTTGAAAAGCTATATAAAATTCGGCTGACCTGCAGAAAAGCAAAAGAAATAGTGGTATTATAAAAAACCACAGTATATTTTAATGTGGTATTATGATATGTTATCTTAAGGAACAAATCCCAATATACAACAGTTTCTGAAGTCAATCCCAAATTCAGTCAATTCTAGAATTACTGTCACTTGCCTTTTATACCAAAGAAAAACAAAAAACAACAAAAACAATACAAAAAACACCACCAATCACATCTGGTGTTTAATAGCCAAGCAAATTCAATAGTAATATTACCTATTTCTATTCATATCATATTCACTTCTGCTGTAATACTCAGTAAGTTAATACACATTACAAGATTGGGAATGCAAACCATTAGAGGACACTTAACAATTTATATTTCAAGTAATGCATTTGAAAATACATCTCACAGCTTGCTCATGCAAACATTAAAAAATAAGATTCTTCTTTTCCATCCTTTATTTTTCTACCCTAGAAAATCCTTCTCTCAAGCTATCATGCAATTCTTGCCAAAATAAATAGGGCAACCATAGTACTGTAAGATGATTCTTTGTAAATCTCAAAGATCTACACTATAAAATGAGTCTGAAACCTACCCAAATGATGCCTGAAAAACAAAATACCTTAAATCTAGGCTTTCTAGAGTATAACTTTTAATTTTTATTAATATTCACATATGACCACCTGCACGTTCTGTAAAATCCATTACGTGTTAATATCCATGTATTTTTCACGGCAATATATAAGTTTCCACATCAAGAATAACTTTTTCAGATATGCCTTCCATCCTTTATATGAGTCACTATAGAGCACTTAATACTCACTGCCTCTTTAATCTCACAGGAGAAAACATGAATCTGGAACTCCTCTGTTCCACAACTGCTTTCAGTGAATGCAAAACAGTCACTCTCTGAAGTTCCAGTTTGTCCACGCACACAAAACAACACCTTATAGATCGGAAAAGAAGCTATCTCCACATTGCTCGATTGATCTATTATTCTGTTGAGAGAAGGAACAGGGAAGATCAAGTAAAAAGGTCAGTAAAACAGACATACCTAAAAGATTTTCCTGCAATTAAAAAAATATCTAAACTGTAATTACTATTAAATTCAAGCATACAAGATGCAGAGTAGGTACAGGTATGTCAGGTTCCAGCTTTAAGAGATAAATATTTTGGGTTTTAAAACAAGTTAAGCCCCTATTACACTCCGTAAGACAAATATAGTACCTCTATCTCATGCAATAATACTGACCACCATTGCTCTGCAATCATTTATGAGAAACAAAAGCAGAAATGTAGAAACCACCACAGCTGTGAAAACATAATTTGCATACAAAGACCAAAGAAAAATCCATTTAAGGAAGCATTGTTTATGCAGAACATGTAAAACTATTTATCTTAGTAAACAATTCCTGCAGTGTTAAGTGATCATGAATCACAACAGCTTTAAAAACACCAAAAATGTAAAATCCAGTCTGCCGTGAACATCTGAATTTATTATACTGCCCTACCCTTTGAGCTAATTAGGTATTTATAGAAAATTAATAATTTATATGTGTTTGTCAAACAGGCTTGTGCTCAAAAACAAAAACCATTTCCAGTGGAATTAGGCTTTTCACCCTCCTCATCTTTGTAATCTCAGAAAACTTCAGTGGACCGATACATCTATGACAAATATAGTAACTCCCTTGAAATACTTCCAAGGTGCCACTTTAAAAAAAAAAAAAAACAAAAACAAAAAAAGATGTTTATCATACTAGAAAACAACCTTAGCACTGAAAAAAAATAATCAATGTAAATGAAAGTTTTGTGTTTGCTTCTCTAAAAGAAAAAAAAACTGCATGAAAATTGCATTAACAACTATGAAAATAAATGCAGAAAACAAATGATAATAAGAAAAGATCACAGCAACAACACTCTGTATGTAGGTCCATCAAGAAGAAATTGCTGTGTAATGCTCTGGCTTATCAGTATGCTGGCTGCAGATCTAATCACACTCTCAGGCAGGATAACTTCTGCTTCAGCAGCACCAGAAGGGTATACGTGCCTTCCCATCCAGTCCTTCCCTCTAACTGCTACTTACACTGCTCTAAGGGCTCACACAAAGCTTTAAACTCATTTCAAACTCCTAAAACAATCCAAAGAGTATTTGAGAAACTTTAAAGAGAACAGTGTGCTCACAATGGACAACTGCACAATGAATTTCAAGCACTAACAGAGCAACACAGACTTCCTCTGTCTCCTCACTCTTTATGCATATGCACATTCACACCAAGGCTGACTAAGCATTAGTTACATGAACAGAATCCCAAGTCAGAAACAATAAAGAAGTATTCTTCCAATGGCAAGAAAAGCCCAGAGAGGATTCAGCATACTGTAATACTGGAGCGACATGTGACATAGAACTTCAGATAAGTTGCCAGGTATTAGGAATGGAAACACTCAAAAATGGCACTGGTGTCACTTGAACTTCGATGGAGCATATTATACCACACACGGATTCAACTTTACAGTTCTGCACAGATTCTTATGCTGTCTTTACCTTACAGGTGGCCTTCTACAATTAAAGATAAAAGAAACCTGTTTTTACTTGCAAGAAAACAACCTTCTTGAATGGCCACACAGCATCTGTGAAAATAAGTACAGCAAACCTAACTTCTAACGCCCATGTGACAGCTGCCATACTTAAAGCATGCAGTGCAATTTCCTAATTCAAATGAAGTATTGCCATAACCTCAAATCCTCAAATGAAATCTTAAATCGAGTTCAAAGACCAAAATGGAAGAAAATAATTTATATGCCTAAAGCTCTCTCTGTCTAGGGAAGATTATAGTCAACACAGTTTTCACAAGAAGATGAAGAAAGAAGGTCAAGAAGCTCAGACATTTAATTTATCAAGAAACTAAGGACAAGAGTTAAATTAGACCAAGAACCCATGTCTCTTACCAGAGGAAGACAGGAAATGAAGGAAATCTAACCAGATTCTTTAGAAATCTCAACTTCAGAGTTAAAATAAATAAGTAAAAACCCCTGAATATTAAGATGCTCCCTATTTCTGGATGTGGGGCCGCTGCAGATAAAACCTTTATTGTATTCTGATTAACAGGACATTTTCATCACTAATTAAAAGATCCTTCTCACAGGAAACAAAAAAATGTTTTCTACTATCTGGAGATAATCGACGCATGCATTGTGAGACAGGCACAGGTGAGACCTCGCTTTACCATAGCTATGTCTTGAAGTAGAGTCTAACATCTCAATCCCTCAAGAAGAATGAAAGAATAAAACAAACTCCCTCAGCTAACCCAAGACCTGCAGGACTACCACTACCTCAACGTATTTACCTTGCAGGTGATTACACAATAGAAAAAAATGGGAGAAAACAGGCATCATCAGCTCTCCCTTTCCAAAATACCAGTAATCGTTGAACAAGATGCTTATGTGGCTCTACAGCTAACAAGTGGGCAGTTACTGATAATTAGTACAGAGAATTTGACCCTCAGAGTAATCCCACACTGAAAAGATCCAGCTTCACATTTCATTTTCATGATTCATTGGTTTGAAAAGGCTGAAATCAACCTTCATAGGCTTTAGGGAAAATAACCACAAAGCAGTGAATGGGTTCACAAATGCAGCGCTTCCACAGATAAATCGCTTCCCTTTCAAAGACAAAGTTTTCCACTGTAGCGTACAAGAATCCTAGCCCCAAATCCAACAACTCTACTTCCCCACGTGAGCAACAAAGAACTCGTCTTTTACACGTCTGTGCAAGTAACAAAAGGAACATTTGTACATTACCTTACAGAGCCTTCTGGAACATTTGGAACATAAAGCGTTACGGGTAAAGGGGCCTGACATGAGTATTTCATGTTTGCCATGGCACGTAGAGCTTCTGGCTCGTTCCGAGGGGCAGACACCTTCATGCAACCTAAATAAGTCAGTTTGTTAAACAATACACTGTCCTCTTCCAGGGGTTCAGTAGGAGAAGATGGCCTTGGTGCAGACACTTCTGAAAATGAAGAAAACGTTTGTTTGTTTTTTTTTTTTAACTATTTGGTTTTATTTTTCACGTATGGTTTTCTGAATAAGTTTAAGAGCAAAATCTCCAGTTGCTTCTGAGAAGCATGGGAGTAAGAAGTCCAACTCCAACAGTAAGAAATCCACTCAGCAGCTTAATATTAATATTGACCAAAACTGAATAGCAAGGGGTATTGATCCAAGCACGATCTGTACAGGCTATTCTCCAGAACAGTTACCAAATGAAGTTCCAGAAAGCATTATATTCGTTTTAACTTCAAACTTTAAAGGAAAGAACTGCCATATATGATTGGGAACAGGATATAAGATGAGGAAGCATTTTGTCAATACCTGTAGCAGAAGGGTCTAAAACAAGGTGCAAAGATGGCTGATTTGTTTGATCTGCTGACCCATTTCCAGCTGCCTGGCTGCAGGCATCACTGGAACCTTCTTGGAGAGCATTGTTCTGGTCTTTTTCAGAATCCCTCAGTATCTCTTCCATTGCCTTCTCCAGCTGATCATCTCCATTCGAAAATACCTGTAAGTAGAAGGGTATGACAGTTTTTATAGCTACTTGTAGTTTGACTATTACATTTTACAATCTTTACAATCTGGGAAAACAAGTAACCTGGCCACAGCTGCATTCTTCCTCCTGAGTCACACAACACACCAGAAGTGGAGCCAGCTACTTCCGTTCTATTTTCACCTGGCAGACTGCTACACTACCCACTCACCAGTCAAAATTGGCAATAAGTTTCTAGTTTCAGAGGACACTAATGTATACCTCAAAGCTTAGTACTAAATTGCACTGAAACCAAAGATCTCAGAATCAAGAAAATTAAATCAAATATAACCCAGTGTATCCTCCCATTATGTACACTGCACATATTCACACTGCTAGTCCAACAACCATCTAAAACCTACAGACACCTCTTCAATTAACGGGTTTGTGTGCTTAGATTCTCCATTCAAAGAATATAACAGACTTTGTTGCAGATTTTTCCTTATAGAAAAATCTTATAGAAATCTTATAGAATCTTTTCTTATAGAAAAATCTTATTTTCTTAGCCATATCCAATCCATTTCAATTGTTTCATCAATTGTCCCACACCTACAAGGGGTGCAAGTATATGGAAACAGCAGGAATCTTAATACTTATTTAAAATAAAGCAGTAGTAAACCTTTAGCTGAGGTTTTTCATCTTTTCCAGAGTCCTCAGACTGCTGATTAACCAGGACAAAATCTTCATTAATTAACGAGGATACAGTTTCAGGAATTCTACTGGCTTTACTAAATGATGTTTTGACTTCCATCTCAGGTCAGTAGTCTTCTCCTGCCAAAATAACCTAAAGAAGAAGGAAAATGTTAAGGAATGAGTTTCCAAGCTGTAAATAATATGATAATAGTTGTAATAGGAAGTTTCTGTACGATAATATCATACTTAAAGTCACACAAATTCATTATAATGTGCTTGATGACATTTCTCAAACTGATTTCATTGATATACAAGTTCATTTTTAATAGGAAGTGTGATTTTTAGGGTGTCTAATTAAAAATTCTATGATTCAACAGCAGAAACTGTTATCTATGTGTATGGGTAACACAAAAACAAGCCTACTTTGGAGCTTACACTTCTGTTTATAATCCTCCAGAGCCTGCTCCCTCTATCTCCCAAATTCCCACCTTTTTCCTTTCTCCCTCATAAAGATCTGTTTCTTAACTAGAGTGGCATACAGGTTATGTGAAGATGCAGATAATCTGATAACTCGTTTTCCAGAAATTATGTATCGAAGTGTATACTATACAAATTAAAACATATTTAACAGGCTATTATGTTAGTTGTTTTTTCATTATTATATCTACTGATGAAGTCAAAGATGATACTAAACCACAATCACATCCTTCTCAGCAAGTTTCTCTGAAATTGTCTACAATAGAGTTAATTCTGTTACTTGCACAAACAAAGCAAAGAAATAGCCTGTAAATACTTGAACAAGTTTTCTCCTGTCCACAAAGGGGAAAAAAATAACAAAAAATAGCAATTTATTGGTATTTCTTTACATAGCAAGTTCATTAAAAAACAAAAGCAAACAAACACAAAAGCCCTGCACAATCAAGACCAATACCAGAACTTCAGAATGTCGACAGCTACTGTAGGTATCCAACACAAAGAAATCATCACCTACATCAATTCAGAACATCTTTCCTGGTCCCTTAGGGAACAACATCCTAGAATGAAGAACACTGGACAATACATGCTATTTTCAAAATAAAGTATATCTGTGATTTTTTTCTCTTTAAAATGTGTGTGTGTGTATATATATATATATATATATATATATACACACACACACAAATATACATACACACACACATATAATTACTTTTTTTTTCCCCAGATACTTTTGATAAATAGCAGATACCTGCAGACATGGTATGCTTCCATATCAATTTCCCGAAAAATCCTAGTCTGGCTAAGCACTGGGCATTGGTGTGCGTAAGCCACAGAGTTCTGAAGGATCACTTAGAGCAGTGGGGGACAAAAACTGCTCCCTACTGCCATATTTGCAAGGCCGAACACAATTTTTACCTTGATGTAGAGACCTAAAACACTGCTTGGGCCCTGCCTCCTTCTGAGCTACAGTTTCAAAACAAGAAGTGATCACGAAAAGAACGCAAATTTAGGTCTACCTAGAGGGAACTACAAAAACATCACTTAAGAAAAGCCATGAAAGCCCTCTTCCTTTCTCAGCAAGCGTTATTTAAACCTGCTAGCTACAAGAAGCAGTTCAGTAATTTGGAATCAAAAGACAAACGTGGGAACTACGCTTTCAATACAAAAATATTTTGTATCACTTTTGAAACCACAGTCAATATGCTTTTGGTCTTTTAAAGACTTGGTTTGTCAAAACCATGTACACACAGCTCCACCAAAATATTTTCCCTCTCCCTAACGCAGTCACAATTTTACCTTTCAAGGCAGCGAGGGCATTATACCCAGAAGTCTCAGAGCAACTAAAGAACTCAAATTCTTCAAATAACTAACTTGTATTATAGCACAAAAATTTGCTAGGAGACTCACGTTAGAAAAAGGCCACCAAGCAATGGCTAAAATACTGAGAGAGAGATTAGAAATTTGGATCAGCAGTGAGTTGAACTCACAAGCAGGAATTTTTTGCAGACAAATGATGTAAGGTGAGCTCTGCCCAAGCCTCAGTAATGGATTCACCACTGCTGTCAGTTTTGTTTCAGTGTTTTGAAGTATCTTTGCTTTAAAGGTCTTTCTGGCAAGAGACAAAACCAAATCTATATATACGACACTGAGTACATTATGAGCAGTTTATTAACCCCATCTAGTTGCTTTTTAACAAATGTAATCTTGGAAAAATGTTACTGAAGAACCTATCTATTATTTGCAATAAAGAGCCAGTCCAACTGAAAATGAGTATTAATTTCAAAGCCAATCCTCAATACAATAGCAGAACGTCACTTTATGGAATTCTTTGAAGGCGATGAAAAAACAAATACAGGTAAAGCCAGAGAAAATGATAACAAAACAAGGAAGGCATACTGAGGTTTTTTCTTGCCTTATGTGGATAAAGATAGTTTAAGGGAAGTCCTACTTCCTAAATAAGGAAGACGAAGGAAGTATTATAAACAGCAGATGACTGCAGGGAGTTTCTAATTCTGTGCAAATTTGCTAAAAGCATACCATACGCATTCTTGCAATTACATTCAATTTGCAAAGCACTTAATGTATTTTAGAGCATAGTTCAAGCTTGAACCACCACACTGAGTGCAGACACATACCTTTTTCCAGACACAGCTATACTAGCTGAATAAATTACCACCCCGACCTTTTCATTCCAGCCTACTCCAAGCTGCCATCAGCATTATTCACCCGATGCTCTTTACCCCAACTCAGTTAAAACCCCGGCAGTCTCCACTTGACAGCCAAAGATGAACACGCACAGGTCAGCCGTTCAGGAGGTGAGTTCCTTGACCAGAAGAATGCTTCTCTACACTCCTCATCCCACACAAGCACAGTTACAAGTCTACAAACCACACAGGTCTTCTGCTAAGACCACCTCTTGATGCCCATGATAGACATCATGCCAGGTGACAAATTAAAAATAATGGAAACTATGGAAAACGTGGATATTATAAGGATGAACATCTCGCTGTGAACAGATTGCTCGTTTCCTCCCCCTTTCAAGTCACATGCCATTCAGAAAGCAAAAGCTTTCCATACAATATTGCATGACCAATCTGTGATCAAAAATAATTTTTAATGCCTGAAAATATACCAAGAATCGTGATCAAGTTGTACTCAAAATTAAACCATTTTACTTAAGTTCATGAGCGTTTAATAATTTGACTAGGAGTCTCAAGAAGATTACTGAGATTTATAGCATTTTAAGAAGTAAGCTAGATAGAGGGAAAATGATGTTTGTTTATTTTTTCCACATCATAAATACACGGGTTCTAATACTTCGGCTAAGCACTTTTGAAGAAAAGCAATGAAGAGAATAAAAACCTCATTTGAATGAATCAAGGTTATTTGGGGAACAGAAGGAATAGAACACCTGAGAGGGTTTTTTATACTGTATTAACAAGAAAAAAGGCAAACGACTTCTGGACATCAGTAGATCATTATGTTATTTCCCTTTCTTCATTAGCTTCACCCCATATTAAGGACTTTCAGTCCTTAGTCATTGCAGAGTTATAAACCTGAACTCCCCTTTTCCTTACAAAAGTCAAAAAACAAATGACAGTATCACAAGTAGGCATATGCAAAGAACAGGCCCCCTACTAAACTCAGAAATATTTTTTTTTATATTTTTTTTTAATTATTGTTGATTGCATTAATCAGAAGGTATAGACGGCTATACAGCCTACAGTCCTGTTCAGTTTATTCCCTGAAATTACCAGCAGATGATCCTGGAGCTGAAGGCTCTCTCAGAATACTCAATGAAAGAGGTTTAGCATTTGTATTCAGTTACTTCTCAAACTGCACTTGACAGTCAGGGACAGGAAAGTCCATAGAAGTAACACACCTCACCTGCTTTTGCATGAAGTCCAGTGGCTTTGTTTAAGCTGCTAATGCAGTTTCAAATGGTGTGAATACACCTTCGGGTCTGGCAACAGCACTCAAAGGATAAAAACCACAGGCTAGACGGTCACTACCCAAACCAGCAGGGCGAAGAGTCAGAAGGGCTCGTCCAACAATGCCTTCAAAAAGATGACAATAAATTGTGCTTTCAAAGTTCTCTTGACAGTAATACTGGAAGTATGTACTACTACCGCAAGGAAGTAATTTCTACAAAAGAAGTATCTTGAGCAGTCACATTCTTTCCTGTAGAGAAGATAATTCTTCCTCCACACTGATGAGCAATACCACAAAGAAAACAATTCAGAAACTCAGCAACAATTACTCAGGAAGAAATTATCCCAAAACTCTGCTAAATAAAGCAACTGTATGATGAAACGACTGCAATTCTAAAAGAGGAACAATCTCAGAAAGGGCTTTCTGACAAACAGCTTTTCAAAACAAAATATATTGGACATAGAAAGTAATCAGATTTACCTAAAAGAGGGGGGCGGGGGGGAAGAACTTCCTCTGCAAAATATTTTAAGTTCTAGTGGTACTATGACAAACGAAGAAAAGCTGTTGCTTTTCTCCATGAGCTTTACACCGCTCATTTTGTCTTTCTGTACTTCAGTTCCCAACGCCTTGCTTATACAAAGTCCTAGACAAAAGCTAAGCCACTCCTGTTGGACTACGAGTGTTTTGTGGCCAGAGACCAGAACTCACTGCATATGCGTACAGTGCTAAGCGTTAGAAGGCCCAAACCTAGGAGCTTCTCTGCTTCATTCCAATAAGGCACCATGGGTTCATCGCAACTGCCAAAGCCAGCCTCAGTGGCAGAAGAGCAAGAGAAGCTGAAGAACAGCAGCTCTGGAGGACTCATGTCTTCCACAGGAAAGAGAGAATCAAAGGAAGGGTCAGCGACTTTCCAGAAGGGACTTGCTTTGCAGACCTGACTAAATTCAGAAAGTTCCTCAGACTGGTCCCCATTAGCAAATGCCAACTTTAACAGGAACTAATCTTCTGAAGCAGTTACCTGACATTTTTGTGTTTACTTTCAGTTCACGTTCGAGTATTTCAAAGTTACTGCTGATGTTCACTGTAGGTTTGGCCTATATTTCATTTTCTTTCAGTATTACATTCAACATACCAGTAAACAAATCCTACTTCTTTTCAGAACTGATATTCTTCAAGGGACTCTGTGGGAGCTTTCCGAATTGGAAAGTCTCATAAAACTATGCAGTGATTCACCTTCTGCTAACAGATGTTTGAAGTGCAAATGTACACCGAGAAGCGTAACTTGTTCCCTTTTTGAGCCACACAATGCAACGCACGTGTGCGAAAAGAGCATTTAGCCAACTTCACTTGAAAGCACAGATGTGACTTAGAGTTGCAGTTTGCTGAAGTGGTGGGCATTATATTTTAATTTGCTGCTAAGGAAGCTGGAAACCAGACAGACGTGGACAGTCCTACACACACACACACACAAATAACCGAGTATCTTTACCATTACTTTGTATTTTAAGCAGCATGTCAAAACACTGCTACCAGAAGTCTCACCCAGTGAGGTAGCTACCACTAGAGAGGCATACCTTCTTCAGAAAGCCAACAAACACTTCACAAAGCTTTAGCTTTTCAATGCTTTTTCACTCAAAGACTGAATAGCTTTCTAAAATTCCTTACTACATTGTACGTTTAAGCAGCGCAGCTAACCATCTCCCACAAAATCCTTTTCTTTCCTATTGACCGAGTACATGCATATGCAGCTGAAAACTCTACGTTTCATAAAACCAGTGCATAAATCTCACCAAAATCAACAGCACTGTAATTTTACTCTTAATGCCAAATTCTCTCTGTGTAATGTTCTTATAAGAAGCTAAGTCCCTATGTTCACACTACTACTGGTCCATGATCCATCAATTGTTTCCCAAAATCCTAGTTCTGGCTGTGAAAGGCATTGTAAAGAACATCTGGAAAAAACAAAATTAGCATTTACTTGGCTTACCAATAGTGTTTCCTGAAATTAAAATCAACCTAACACAAAGAGATTGCTGCTGTATAAAACATTAAAACATATCATATTAAAATATTAATACGTATAGATATGTATATGTATAAAAGCATCTTCTAATTTCCATTAAAGCAATGTTAAGAGCTCAAAACAACAACAGGAAAAAAAACAACCACACACACACACACACAAGAAAAGAAAAATCAACCATATAACTGAAAAGTAACCACAGAGCTTATTTTGGCAACACTGCCTCCTCTGTGAAAGCAAACTCCTATTTAATACACAACAGCAAATAATGAGGCTGTTCACAGACAGCAGACTGTTTTGAGTTGTTGTACCGGGTGCCTAGATACAGAGAAACAAGAGGCCTAGATACAGACTGGTCTTATGTCAATTTTGTAGCCAAGGAATAACTCTTAAAGGAAGACAGAAACAAAAGAAAACTACATAAACAAGAAAATGTATATTTTCCTTCAAAAGCATACTGCACACAGATCTTACAAAATAAATTTTAGCACAACCTTTTAAACAGATCCTATTTTGAATGCCATGCTCTTTATTCTAAAGGAGAGAAACTGCTTTGCTGAGCTGAAACTGGATTATGCATAAGCCACTGAACCACTCAAAGATTGCAGAGATGAATAGTTTGGGAGTCATTCTGGGAAAACTGCTGGTCTTATTCACCTTAACTCTAAGACGACCAGTGTGAAGAACCCTTCCAGAACGATGGTAGGCATGTGCTTGGCATATCAGCGGAGTGTGACTCAGGCAAGGAAGCAGCTGACATTTACAGCCCAGCAGAGAAGGGCCATCTCTTCTCTTCAGCAGAGATCAGCCACCGCTGCAAATCAAAGGCAAGAGGGAAGATGAGGAGCAGATGTAAAACAAACCCAATCCACCAATCCAAACCCCCTACAATTTAGGGGCAGAGGGAAGGGTATCATAAATGCTAGATGAAAGATCAGTCCAGGTGAATGAAAAAACATCAGGTAAGCTGCTAGCCACAGAGGTAGCCGCCAGTAAGCTGGATACTTTCATTTGCACAAACTCCACAAACCAAGAAAAAAGCATTGCAGTGAACAAGCTACACGCTAGACAAAACAGAGTTACAAATAAGGTTGAGGGGGGTGTTTTTAGGAAGAGAGAAACAATTATTCAGGCCTAAGATTTGTCCACACGCACAAGTGAGTGGCAGGAGAAAGGAGCTAACAAACAGACGACACCAGCATACCTGCTTCTTACTGACGCATGCTACTTTATGCTGTTTACAAGTATAACCAGTAGCAGCTAATCCAATTAGTATTGAACCAATTTAAAGAATTTTTTGATATTCTGCCAATTAAAAGCAAAGCTATTGTCCTCTCTATCCACCTTTCAAAATATATACTTCAGAAATAAGTGTAAATATGGCAGCTTCCACTACCCTACAGAGGTTACTCTTTTTGTGTCTTATGGCAGAAACACACACAAATACAGTAAATCTGCACATCAAGTGTTCTGGTACCCAGGCTTACTCGGTAGCCTCCCAGGATTTCAGACAACTTGCTTAAGCACAGCAGCTCGTTGTACCTCAAGGACAGAGCAACCAACGTAAATGAGCCCTGAAGTACTTCTTCACACTGCTTCCCTGCCATCAGCTAAGCACTAACACTTGGCTTCTTGGGCCGGTAAGTCATTTCTTACTTTGGAAAATATAAGGTAGCAGCAAAGAGTGCCCGATTTTTCTCAGCTACAGTCTGCCTGGGCAGCACGTCGGTTTCCTCTGCTCTTCATTGCAAGATGATGCTTCCAGGCAGCATTCAAACTGAACCCAAGCACTAGCTAATTTACTAAACCATATGGCCACTCACTCCAAAAATCTCATGACCTATATTCCAGAGGGTGGCAGTAGCATAGGACAACCAGTGTTTTAAAAGGGTGTTAATGTTTTATTCCCTGATAGTAAAAATAACAGCATCAGTTCAATTTAGCCTATGGGACAACCTCTCTCCATTAAATACACTGAAAGTTTTAACCAGGTATTTTCTCCACAAGCTATTATTTCCAAATTAAAGAAAAAAAAAAAAAAAAAAAAAAGACACCCCATGATGTAATGCAAAGCAGACCATATGGAAGAGCAGGCTGATCTAAGGCAGTAGAGATCCTGGGTGCCAATCTTTCCCCGTGCCAAACGAGTGCCTTATGAATTGTCTCTTCCAGACACCTCGATTCACTGCCTGCCTCCTGAGCTACTACACCCCTTGTTCCTCAGAGGAATCTGTGCCATACATTACAATTGTGATCTTAAGTTTGCAGAATAAATTTGGGGAATATTAAGTTTCACAGATTCAAGATGAAATTACAGTGTTTTGTTCACAACCCCAGGAACTACCTTTGTGCTCTCTGACCACAGGAAGTGAGATTCCCACTTCTCAGATGCTGTTAAACTGCAGCTGGTCAAACGCTACCACCGCAGGCTGAACAAATGATACTTCCTAGCCTATTTTAATGTTATTTTCCTTAGTCTTGTGTCTTTCGTTCTAGCAGATGTCACAGCAATCATAAGCTGTAAATGAGCAGCCACTCCAGACTTTTTTTTTTTCCAACACTACTCATTTATGGATTTTCCAAAATGGCAAGACCTATGAGTTTTAGTTAGACAGCCACCAAAAGTTCTCCTGCTTTTGCAGCAAGACTGTCCAGTCTCAACAGTGCACCCAAAAATAGATAAGAAAAACATTTTCTTTATAACATAAAGCAAAACAAAGCTTCCCATTAAAAACAAATACTTTCTACAGAAGTAACACACTTAAAATCTTTTAGAATCCAAGCTAAGATCTTAAATCATCACTTGAAAAATTAAATATTTAGATAGAGCATGAAAAGATGGAGACAACAGTTCTTTTAAGGGCTGAGACTAACTGAAAGTGAAACCTCCTGAAAGTCAGGTTAACTGCTTCACATTGGGAAACCTGACTGTAGTAAGTACATAACGGTGTACACAACTAAAAGCTACAGTACGTGGCTTTAACTATTGCCTCCCTTAGTCCTGTGCATGTTGAACTGTAGAGGTGTAAACAGTATTTAGTTTTGATTTGACCAGTAAATTCTTAATACCTCTGCATGCCAGCAGTCATCTGCTGATATCCCACATTCCCCGGGCAAGTTTTTATAACGATATTCTGCGACGCCGCTCTAGAACTAGTTTCAAAGGTCATGACAGGTTTTAGAAGAATTGAGAAAATGAAAGTGGTTCTCTCCCAGAAAAACAGACTTCACTGGTAAGAACAGGGCACTACGTAACCAGATACACCTGGTACTAATAAACTGCTCTGTCCATCTAATCACATAATAATAACAATAAATTTCTATTTCTGCTTTTTCCATGTTAAGTCTGAAGGATCAATACAATTTGCTCATGTCATCAATCAAGATGAGAAGAAAGTGGTTTGGTCTCAACATGCAGGTCACTTCGTATTTTCCAAAGTCCCCAAACTCTTTTAGAAACTGGTAAGAGGCGCACATGAAACTTTCTGAAAGACACATGCCAAGGAATACCACATACCTTCCTTGACTAAAACAAAGCATTATGTATTTATTAAGAACTGTGCATTCTTTGGGAAGATTTTGGTTGTGTGATCTTTTTAACTAAACAAACCCATTCCAAAAAATCCTGAGCCAAAAAGATGCAGTTGGATTGGTTTTGGCTGTTGTTTTGTTTGTTTTTTTAAAAAACACAGTCTCAATCTCTCAAAGGCTAAGTTAACTTCCCCCCAAAAAAGCACGCTGTGCTGTGGGTTTCAGCACAATCTATGTGTGGTTGTCATTAAACATAGATATAAAACTCACTATCGATATTTACATACTACACTACTCCAATTAAACATTTTTACTTCACGAAACAAGAGGAGGGTATTACAGTCAACTAATGCAAAATATAAAATTCACAGAACTACTAATGACAGAAGTTCACCTTCTAATAATTACACAAGGATTTACTTTCCATAACAGCATTTTCAACATGCTACCTTGAGCACCACTATGGGAACATCCCATTATCAAGCCCCTAAGCTCAGGACAAGGCAGCAAAATGGCAGACATTCAGCTGAGAGACTGCAGGAGTGCAACAGGTAATGAGGGGGGGGCCCACAATAACCTCAAAGCCGGCGTTACAATGGATAAAGCTGACACCACCAGGAAAAAGCTGGAGTGAAGTGCCTGACTGACGCCTCACTGTTTTGGTGCTGAAATTTATACTCCACATTATCATTTGGATTTTTAAATCCTGCTATACTGCCAAGAACAACAGAGTCAAAATTAGAAAGGAGCCACAGCCATGAACCTCTCAGATGCATCCCAGCAATACACTTCTAAAGTTTCGACACAATCAACTCTTACAACTCGTATTCACCTACCCAACGAAAGGACAGTAATTATTCTGATACCCATAAACTCGTTTAGCAGGATGTGCTGTAGGACATAATCATAGGGATCACTCATCTCCTTTCACACTCACAAAAGCCATTAATCCATGGGACAAGCAAACGATTTACAATGCAAGGAATCCAAACCCCAAACACAAAGTACAACCTAGATGAGCTCCAGCATTCTGCCACGCGTTCAAGTCGAACTTCAGTCTTCAACAAATCCAACAAAGTGTTCAAGCTCTGTGTGTAGCAGGGAACAAAAATTCACCTGTTCGCAAGTCCCAGCAAAGCAGATGGTATTCACTGCACTCCTACAGAGTGTAAGAACGGAACGTTACTGCGGCGCTTCCTGGGAGTTTCGTAGAAAATATATAAAATAACGCAGCTGCTTTTTCCATGTTCCACAATACCACCTCAGAAAGCATACAGCTACCAGAAGGAACAAGAAGCAGGATCACAGAGGCCGGGGTGGAAACTGGGAGGATACACTGGAAGGAGCAGCACCTGTCTTTGTCTTACTACGTACCCTTTGTCCTTATCTCTCTGGCTACCACCAGAAGTTAGATACTCATCTACGCTGTCCCTCAGTTTGACCCCTTCATAGGGGGGTCTCAGTTTCTGATGTCTCAATAAAACAAAAAAAGAATCAAAATAGAGAAATTGTAATAGTCAAAGGCAAGTATAGAAGCCGTAACAAGGAACTTCCAACTTCATGTTAGTCTTTTGGGGCTTGACAACTGATTTCCTTGGACGTTTTCATCAACCATCTCCTCTCTCCTAACAGTTTTTATACATACCTGCAGCAACGAACAGTTAACAATTAATGTTCAAAACAATGTGCAATCAGTTACTGAGTTTTCTGTGCCCTTAATCACTTTTTTTTTTTTTTGACTTAAAAACACTGAAC
This sequence comes from Aythya fuligula, assembly GCF_009819795.1. Classification (NCBI taxonomy): domain Eukaryota; kingdom Metazoa; phylum Chordata; class Aves; order Anseriformes; family Anatidae; genus Aythya; species Aythya fuligula. The sequence goes on along the minus strand of NC_045566.1, from coordinate 19,629,373 downwards.
AGTTATTCCCCCCCCCCCAAAAAAAAAAAAAAATCTAGCTAACAGTTGCCAGTTTCTTGAAATTTTGTAAAGCCAAAACAAATGATTAAAGTATTAACAATTAGGATCAAGTATAACATGGATAAAAAAAAACATTTTATGGTAAAGCTGTCCAGGAACAAACACAAACTGCACACAAACAGAAAGGACTGATATTTCCACAGGCTCATCTTCATTGCACTGCCCAGTCGGAGCTCTAATTCAGGTTTTACTCCCAGACCTACTACTGGCATGCACATCAAGCTCTCTTTCATCTCTTTCAACTTAATTGCTGTTTTGTACTCAGATGCTTACACACATGCCGATTCAAGCTGAAAACATCAATACTTACAAGCTACAGATAGTTCATTAATACCTTGAAGACACAGGAGGTGACGAACTGCCTAAAAAAGCTGCTTCCCCTCCCACCATCTGCTCCCACTGCGAGTGTCCAGGCAGTACTGCGCTGAAAGAGGCTGGACAACTTACGTGACTGACAAAGAACCCCAGGGAAAGAAAGGAGGATTAGAGCACTCCTTCAGCCACTGCAATGCTTGGCTCAGCAAGCCCCCGTGTTCACACAGCCACTGCACAGAACAGACAAAACCAGGCAGCAAGGACTGGGGACAACCGTTACTTAGGCAGCACTGCCACCAAGAAGTAACTTGTGAGATGTGAGTTCAAAATAACAGGAAATAATGAAAGCATACGCCAGAGAACAAAATAAAGCATCGGGTTTGTAGAATGGAGGGGAAAGAAACCACGTCTCTGCCACAGGCACTTCAAATGGCCCAGCCTAAGGTTCTTGTTTTCCTTTCTTTTTTTTTCTCCTTCCAGAAGACCAGCCAAAAACTGTCTCCTGTGGAAAAAAAAATCAATTTGCAGTGTTCAAACATTCTTAATGAAGAGAAATATACCAGCACGTTCCTTAAGTGTAAATAAATATAAATAAAAACCTGCAAATTATTTTTGCAAGCCTATTTTAAAAGTTTAGCCAGCTATTAAATTTCTACACCTATTTCTAACTTAAAGTTACGGATTTGGTTTTGTATATAAACAACCACATGATGACAATGCACCAACTAAGGCATTCCTTATATAATAATGGTACTGAACAGAAAAGCAATTCAATGCAGCAGTTGTTTATATTTATTGGTTTCTTAACGAGAAATATTTATAATAAAAAGTGTTATCTCCCTAATAATAATGAATATTATTAAAATTAACTAAACACTACTAAACGTACTAAACATATTGACATACTAAAAGTCAATCTTTAAGATTCTCAGAGAAAGCCCTCGCTCATTTTTTCTTCCAAAAGGAAAATGAGAGCATTAGCTTACCAAACGCATGGACAGCTGCAACAGATCGCTGCCCAGTGCACAATTCCCACCAGGGAAAACTTGGTGCGTGTCTTAGGGTGCACATGACGGACCTAAGTTAGCCAGAACCAGCAGCTGTGCTCTACTAAACAGTGCCACTGTTGAACTCATCTCTGCACCCTGAAAGCACGGAGGTTTAAGAAGGGCTGTTCACTGCCAAAAGGGTACCTTTGGGACTTGGCCATGACTACGCAGTAACTCTCCTCTGGCAGCTCACACAGTTACGTCCTGCAGTAGGAAACCTGCCCTATAGAAGCTGTGCAAAGGAAAGACTATAAAGAGAGAAAGTAGCAAATATTCTCACAACTGCATTTACCTGCAAGAAAAAGAAAACATCAGGGATTGGTCATAAATAAGCTCCTCAAAACAGGTTTTTTATGTTAAAAGGATTACCACCACGCAAGCTTTACAGCAAGTACCAAGAAAGGGCTTTGCTGCCCATTGCCTCCATGTCTGCTCCATGCCTCACCCAGGTCACCACCGTGCTACACCTCACTCCTCAGCCCAACAGCAAAGAGGAAATCTTGCTCAGCCACCTACCAAACAGCTTTCGGGATCTGTTCTTAGATTCAGACACTGACTGAAATTCTATTCTGAGAATTTGCTGGTACTTAAAAAACACCTCTTTTTTCTTCTGCCCCTTGGCCTCTTCTTTCCTATTCCGGAATCATGTGAGAGACCCTGAAAAGCAGTTGAACCATTAAGTCACAGAGTTATCGGCCACCACGAGGGACAAGCTTCACCGTAACAAGAGTTTACCAGCATCCGAACATAAAACAAACGATCACGTTTGAAAGGCAAACATCCAGGCTGCAATTTTACCATTACTACAGGGTTTATTGAGCACAGTACTGCATGGAAACGTAACTCCTCTCAAATACCTTCCACCAGCAATCAATTCTGAATTCCCAGCCATGCTACAAATCGTATTGCAAGACTGAATCAATGCCAGAGACCTACTCAGACCCCCACAGCTATGCTATAATTGACATACCCAGCCAAAAACAGTACCAAGATAAACCTGTGGTTAAGTCAACATCAACACAAACCCAAACACTTACACCCATTCAGAAGTCACAGGCAACGTCAAGCACACACAGAGAGTTCAAACCACACAAGAACTTTCTTTTCAAACACTCTGCAGACTACAGCTCACCGACTTCCAGAACTACTTTGTTTGTCCTTGAATTGCTAAGACATAAACACAAGAATAACATGTGCAGGGTTGAACAAGAGCATGAAACAAATTATCCCCTCCACACAAATAAAATGGTACAATTTCAAAGTTTTATTCCAGTGATTTCTAAAATGGGTTTATGCAGCAACAAAGAGATGTAAAATGAACTCCAATTGAAAGCACTTGTGTATGGATTGCATTGAGTATTAATTCAACCAGCTTGCTCCTAAGTATAAACAACTTGTTATTTACAGTGCACAACAGGGAAGGACACACACTGAAGCTGTAAATTTCTACCTGGAATTTATTATTTTTAGTTGTGCCAAAAATTAAGGTCTAGTTCATTTTTTCAACTTGCTTTGTCTCTTTGGCACCAGAGTACACGCTGCCCTCTGCTTTTCAGACAGGACACAGAAAAGGTTGACATGCTTGGTGCCTGTTTTGCCCCAGTTTTCACTTGTAGGGCCTGCACTCAAGCCTCCCGCACCCCTGCGCTTGGTAGCACAGTCTGCTGGAATGAAGAATGACCTCCAAAAGAAGAAGATGGAGTTTGGAAGCACTTGAGCAAGACAGAAGCACACAACTCTGTGTGCTTCCAGGTGGGTGCAACTTGGAGCCCAGAGGGAGCTGGCCAATGTCACAGAGACCACACTCCGCAAGTTTTTAAAAGGCTGTAAGCCTGGGGAAGGTTCCTTACGACTGGAAGAAAAGCAAATATCACATCCAGCTTCAAGAGGGGTGGAAGAGGAAGACCTGGGTAGCTACAGACCAGCCTAAGTCCATGAGAGGACGATGGAGCAAACCGTCCTGCCCAGATGGACAAGAAGGTGACTGGGAACAGCTAGTGTGGATTTACCAAGGGCAAATGACACCTGACCAACACACCAGCTTTCTGCAAGATGGCCCGTTTAGGGGATGATGGAAGAGCACTTCACACAGCAGGCAATCAACACGGTCTCTCATGGTATCCTCAGAGCCAGACTGGTGAGGCAGGCACTGGGTAAACAAGCAACATTTTTTTTCAGGAAATGGAAAGGACGTGGACATGCTCCTTTCAAAAGGATGGGGACAAGCTAGAGAAATGTGCTGGCAGGAGCCTCATGAAGTTCAACAGAGACAAGTGCAAAGTCCTGTATCCAAGACAGAATAAGCTAGTTATGTATTTAAGAATTGCAGCTGTCCTGTACATATAGGAAGCACTCATCTGATGCAGTACGCACAAACGTAAACATCCCTCGGCCACTTGCCCTTTAAACTTTTTTCCATTTTACCACTGTGCTTCCCTGTAACTCATACAGAAACATGTTTCTAGTGTTAATTTTGCACTTTTAAGCTCATTTGACCTAGAAAGAAAACACACCATCTTTGGTATTCTGATTCAAGTCTCAGGGATGACAAGACCAGGAAAGCAGAGGGCTGTGACCTGTCTTGCTTTGTGGCAGAAACTTTAATTTTTCTTCGGTCTGCTTAAAAACATTAGGAAGACCTTTGTTCCTGCTGCTCTTGCCAAAGAACAGGAAACATCTCCGCAAAGCAACAATATAACTGAGTTTTCCCACAATGGCCTTACTCATCTTTCAGAGTAATCTACTTAGCAGGTTTTAGAAACTTATTTAGGTATCACTTATAAGCAGTCACACACACACACACCAAACAAACCTTAAAAATCCATGGAGGTATTTTTTTTAATACTTTGTAACACAACTTCTGTTTCTTGTTGAAGTTAAGAACACATGAAAAGGTGAAATAAATCAATTTCAATCTCTTTTCAAAAATTTCAAGCTTTGCCTCTCAAGCAGGATTCTATCAAAGCAAAGAGAAACCCCTAAGTGATTCAGGTTACAATAATGGCTCCTTTAAAAGCTGTACCATTAGAACAAACTAAGATTGAGGCTGGAACAAGCTGTCATAAATTTTAGTCTTATGAAAATATACTTTAAAACATCTTAGTCTTCTTTAAAAGAATACTTCTACAAAGCTTATGTTAATATTTGAAAGGTATGGTTCAATTTTCACTTAGGTCAACATTAAAATTCATGGGGAGAAAAAGCAATTACAGGAAAGATTAGTACAGCCAGTGGCCAGAAGGGAAAAAAGCTTCAGTGTTGCAATTTGACACATTTTTGCATCCATTTGTTTCAGAGTCCTGCTACACCAAAATTAAGAGTGCTGATACGGTGTATCAGTCCATTGGGTACACAGAATGGATATAACCTAATGACGAATTAATTCAAACTGGAAATCAGAAGGTTAGCAATTACTGAAGTCAGTCAAGTTTGAAATAACCTTCCTGTTATAACAGAAATAACAAAAATATATGGATGATTATTTTTAAATTTGAGCGGAATAACTGCACAAACACCCCTGTCTAAAAACACCCAGATCGTTCTTCACAATTAATGAATCAACGGCAGGTTTAGCGAGAAGAAAGGGTATGCAAAGGAGAGAGCAAACTGCTACTGGGGACAAGCAGAATTAAAATACAGAACCAGAGGTGGCTCTGCTGCTAAGAGAGAAGAGAAAAAAAAAGACAAATGACACCAGGGTTTCATGACCAAGGGATGGCAGCACACAGGAGCTCCTACACCCTTAATATCACCTGCTACCTTCAACACAAGCACCATATACCAATCATACACTCAGGGCAGCTTCTTTTAGTAGCGGTGCCTTCTTAGATTAACTTACCGGCCATAAAAGCACGACCCAGATACCCATCACAGGCTGCGACTGCACCAGGACCGCAGCTGTTCCTTCCTCCCTACCAAAACACACTTCCTCCTCCTTCAGCTGGAGACAATATCCATAAGACCAGGCAAGTGAACTAGTTCAGGAAGTTGTTCTAACCAAAAAGTAACTTGGGAAGGGAAAAAAAATAAATTAAGAAGTACTACTTTTTGCCCAGATTAGTTCTCTTGACTAACTCACTTCTTGGTTGCATGAGTCCCATTCATGACACAGGGAAGGAGTAACCACAACTCAGATTGTCTTCACTTGCCCTTGAGAACACACCAGCAACTTGGTTTCCCCAGAAAGCCACATTATGGCCTGGATGTTTTTGAAATTCCATTACTAACATCACCGAATCTTGATCACTTTTCAAAGGACTGAATGCTGTTTTTAACTGAGCAGTACTACATTTTGCTGTAACTACCTTAAAGAGAACGTTGCAGAGTACTTCAAAAAACCACATTCTGAGTTAGCTTCAATTCCTACAACAGCGAGTCAATTTGTGCTTCCTGTGTGTAACTGCAGCAGTAGTCCCTTCAAGCTTAGCCTGCCAACTAACCTCGCAAGTAGCACCATCAATACCACAAAACCCACACAAACAAACAGCATTGCCTACAGTGCTACCTAGATGCAGGCAGAGCTTGCAGAACCTATCCCATACCCCCCATAAGCCTTCAGAAGACACGGCACATGATGACTTATGACAGTCACCTGGGATCCTCACCTACACCTTCAGGCTCAGTCAAACAAGGCTACGCTGCCTGCCCGAGCATGCAGGGAGATGGTGTCACTGAGAAGTCCCTTTGGGGACAGAAAAGCCAGCTGCCCTTCTGCAGAGCTCTGTCTGAAAAGTCACCAACAAGATCGTGGGAGTACAGCCTGACTGAGAAAGAGAGAAGCAATGCTTACCTAAGCAGGCTACTTCTTATTTCTTACCAGACCTGTTACTGTCTTCAAAAACCATAACGTTGCCATTTTACATCTTTTTTTCCACCCTCTCACAGAAAAGAAGGGATGCCCACTAGCACGCGGGTAGGAGACGCAGTAAGTTATTTACTCAAGGCAATCACAACCAAGCAGTCTTCACAGAGCTCGCAGAGTGACAGCAGGACCAAAGTACGCGCCACACTTCACAAACTTGCAGACAGGCAGAGCTGCCGAGCCCAGCTCATTCAGAGCGCCATACCCACTTCAGATGCTCTCAGCTGCTTTTTCAAGTACTTTACCTCAAGACAGGGATTTTTGTGCCAAGCCACGACCAGGGAGGGCCTAACTGTGGAAGGGAGCTGGTGAGAAGTAGAAGACGGAGGAAGAAAAGAACCACAGCAAGGTGGGTGAGCCCGAGCGACGCAGACGAGGCGGATTTAGGCCAGCGGCTCGCTGACTCCTGGGAAGGGGCTCCCCTTGCCCTACGCGGGAGCAGGGCGGCAGCGCAGCGCTCCCGGCCCCGCACCAAGTTTCTCTCCCGGCTGCCCCCCTCCCACCTCCCCTTTCCTGGGGCCGGGGCGGCGGCTCGGAGGCAGCCCCGCGGTGCCGGGACGGCCGCCGGCCCCCGGTGCCCTCCCGCCCCCCGCCGCTTCCCCTCAGGGAGCCGCCCCCTCCCCTTCCCTCCCCGAGCCCCCCGGCGGCGGCGCCTCCCGCTTACCGCCCTGCGGCCCGTCCCAGCCCGCCTCCGCCTCAGGCCGCCTCCGGCCGCAGGGCAGCGGCAGCGGCAGGCCGGGCCGCCGGGGCTCGGCGGGGCTCAGCGGGCCGCGCAGCCGCCTCAGGGCCGAGCCAGCGCCGGCCACGTTCCGGCAGCGCCGCTTCCTTCCCCTCCTTCCCCGCTCTGCCCTCCCCTTCCCTCCCGTCCCCGCCCCGCTCCGAGCCGTTACCCGCCGCTACCGCCGCCCCCTCGGCGCCTCAGCGGCCCGGGTGCCCCCGGGGGCAGCGCGTCCCTCGCCTCGCCCGGCGGCCAGGAGCAGCGGCTCGGGCGCGGCCCGCCCACGGCAAAGACGTCGCCCTCCGGCCCCCGGGAAGCGGCGCGGCTCGCAGGGAGGCTGCTGAGCGCCCAGGGGCTCCGGTGATCCAGCTACGGCACGACAGGACCGGCGTGGGATAACCAAACTTTTCCGCCGGCGGATCCCAGCTGTGGGTTGTTTATCAGCAGTGTTTTTGTACGGCTAAATAAATATTTAATGTGTAAACGGTAAATAGACGTGTATGTTTAAGTAAATATCCGCAGTGTTTATGTGTAAATAATGAAAGGTTGTCCCGTTGCTTTCTTTTCTTTTGCCTTTTGTGTGAAACAAATTGCATTTAAATGAACCCCACAGCTTACGCAGCTCACTGGCGCCCTTTCCATGTCAGACAGGGAGCCTCGGAGCCTCGAGGAACATCAGGCCCCAGCACTAAACAACCGTCAGTGCCACCAACAGCGAGCCTGGGACACGCAGACTGCCCTGCGGGCGCTGGGTGTACGCGGGTGTCTTGTCGCTGGACAGCCAGGACAGACGGACAGACAGCAGCGCAGCAGGCAGCTCGTGTCCTGCATGATGCAGGGCTGCAGCACGTCCCGCTTCTGCTGCCTGCTGCAGGGCTGCGCGGCTGGGGACAGGGGAAAGGCTGAAGCACAACCACTTGCAGCAGCAGTAACGCCGAAGTGCAATTTTTAGATCTCTTTTTAAATCACTTTAAGAGTGCAGCTACTTAAAGTTGATATATCCAAGCATTTAATTCTCATGTAAGAAAAGCAGACACATTTTGAATATGCAAAAAGGCCCAGAGCTGGCTTATTTGTTACTCAGCCGTTTTGCATTGCGGTGCTGCAGCAAACTGCTCTCAAGACTGGCAAAGCAAGCAGACGGGTGAGCATTCCCACAGAGCTATTTGGCCCACTGTATGCGGGACTATTTGGTCAGTTGTGTGCATTATTAGTGTTTCTCTGTTGGTATTACTATTATGCACTCTTAGAGCTATCTGTCCTAGTTGTCTGCAGCTGGTGTAAAATAATCTTCAGACTGTTTTTATCGCACCACAGGGTTCAGATAAACCACAACAGTGTGAAGAATTAAGAAAGATTAAGGGGGAAGAATATTAGAGGAGAGGAACACGATTAAACAAATTAACTGTCATTATCCTCAGATGCGACACACTTCTGTGAGAATATGGGTAATAAACATGAAGAACTGAAAGTCATGTTTTTAATATTAATAAGTGTTAAAAAAAATCATCAAGAACACGTCAAAAATAAATCATGGGATCTTGGCTTCAGCGAGGATTCCCATGCTATATCATCCACCCTTCTCATAAGAAGGCTAGAGGAACGTGGCCTATGTGAAACTTACATGACATGGTTAGAAAATGACACTCAGAAGTAACTCAGTTACAGTCAGAAGTAACTAGGTTATTTCTGAGTGTCATTTTGTAACCATGTCATGTAAGTTTCACATAGGTAAGTAGCTGAGTTACTTCTGAGTGTCACATATTCTAAACGAGAAGTTGTGTCACACATTCAAAACCAGAAGTTTGTAGCATGTGAGATTTCCAAATATTTATGTCCTGAATCTCAAACTGCCTAATGTTACCTGGTGCCGTATGACAGAGAATATTTTTATTATCCTTGTGAAGGATATCCTGTTCAGGTGAGAGCTGCAAGCATTTTGGAAGACAGAACTGAACAAATCACGGCAAGTTGAAACAAAGTTCTAAAGTAAATAGGATGTAATTCCATGAGGCAAGAAACTCAAGTAGAGCTGGGAATAACTGACTGCAAAACTGTAAGCTGGAGACAAACTGGCTAAGTAGTTAATTTACAAAAAGAAGTCTTGGTTCAGAGCAGTTCACAAAAGAAAATGAGTCAACAGTGATTCAGGGTTGTAAAAAAAAACTGTGACGACTTTACTGGAAGAAAAAGACTGTCAAGCACAAGAAAAGTGAAGTAATGTTTCCACTCCACTGAGCTCAAAAAGGCTTTTAGTGAAGAAAAGTTCTCTGTTTTGGGCACCTCCTTCAATCAGGGAGAGTTCTGCGGAGAATGTGAAAAGCTACCAGAAGTCTGGAAAACCTGAGCGTGACTGAAAGAAGTTCAGATAGATACTTGAAAAGCCAGCAAAGACATATGAAATGTCCAGCCTGGGCAATATGAGAATTTGAAATGAAGAAAGCAGATTGTTTATGAGAAAAGTAAATACACACACCAGCTCAACTGTTTAGTAATGGAAATAACTTTTTGCTGCATAATAAACTCTCAGGCTAAAGCACTGATTATCACAAATAATCACCTGTAATGTCCTGAGAGGTATGAGAAAAACCCTGAAGACATAGAGCATCCACAAGCTGAGAAGAAAATCTTTTATTTTAAAATCCACTGAAGTAAAAAAAATAAAAATAAAAAAAATAAATCAATGCCAGGCCTCTCCTGTAGTATCCACTATGGGGAGCTGAAGGCTAATATTGCTGGACAGATGGTGATTAAGGAATCCAGCTGCATTCTAAATTGGAGCTATAAAGTCCATTTGCATTATTTTCACAACCTGAATGCTGCAAAGGTCACATATAAGTACTTGTTTTGACAGGAATGCCATTTAACCTTCTCTAAAGGATAATGGAGAGCCAAAGCCAAGGTCATCCAGCATTTGCCCAGAAGGGGCATTGCCAGCACCCGCTCCTGCCACCACTAGAGACTTGTCTGAATCAGAATCCAGGACACTGTGAGGGACTGCCTGAAATGTCTGAAAATAGGCTCGAGGCAGGATTCCTATTCAGGAGGTAATCTATCTTATCCACGTAAATAATTGGAGAAAGTTACATAGTTTGGAACAAAACCAACAATTTTGGGGCAGGTAAGCTGGAAAAATATATTCTATTTTCAGATATACCTGTGTGTAACTTGTATGGACAGAACGGTTCCAGAAACTTTTGGTCTTTGTATGTGCTTTTGTATATTGTTTTAAACCAGAAGCTCAAAAATAAAAATAAAACCTTAAAGTGTTTAGAACTGATCCCGCCATGCTGTTTTTCCCACACAGCTAAGACCCTAGCATCATCACAGGGACACTGCCTCGGGTCTTTACAGTACCTCTGAGCACACTAGCCTAATATATTGATTTTATTGCTGGAACATGCTTTAGAACTCAGAAAACGGAGTGACTTCTTACACGTTTAGAACAGCACTGGAAATACTTAGGAACAGCTCATGAAGTGGCTTTTCTCCAGGGAGATTTGATACCCTTAAAACCATAGGGCTGGTGCCAAACATCACATGCCAGAGATAAAATCGAGTCAAATCCTCTTCAACAAGTAATTAATTAATATTTGAAGTTTATGGGAAATATTTCACAGTTTAAATACTTGTTGAGACTTTCTAGATACAAGATGTGTTAAAGATGTCCAACACATTGTCTAATTCTAATTAAACTTGACACAGCACTAAATAAACACACTGTTGAATTCTGTCCACATAACGAGGATCAGAATATAGACTATTTGTTTTATAATGTGATTGTTGGTTTCCTATATTTGGTAGTTCAATAGTACAGAAGTGAGTCTACAAGTTATTTCTGACAGAACAAATCAGTATGAATCTGACAGCATTTGGAACTTAAGAAGTAGCTTATTTTCAGCAGTAATTACGTGGCAGAAAATACAGAAAACATTGCTACCACTTTTAAGATGAAGATGTGGCCTTTGAACAGTTACAGATGTAGGCTGAATCCACAAACTTCACCTGTCTCAAAAAACAGCGTTACTCTATTTTACAGAGAATAAATTGATATACACTGCTTTTAATTAGAAGTGTAAAATTATTTTCATGAAATTAGAACATTAAAAAAGAACAGCAACCCTTTTGTTAACTACACACTTTTTAGAGCTGTGATCTGTACCCAAAGACATCCATATAACATCATGAACCTAAAAATCCTTTTGCTACCTATCAACATGTCCTGTGCCTGGCTGACGAGAAACAATGTCCCTGTCTCTCACCAGGCTCAGCAGAAGACTTTTCTAGCTGCAAGTTTCCTGATATGAGTAAGGTTTCACAGAATCATTAAGGTTGGAAAAGACCTTCAAGATCATCTGGTCCAACCATTAAGTTTTTCAAATAATTTTCTACTGTCTCACAGCCATTTGTAACAGTGTATGACCTTACACAGGAATGCAAGCACGAGGTCATTGTGCTAGAGTGACTGGGCTGTTAGTGGCCTTCCTGGTGCTGCTCTGTAACACCTGAATCAAGTGTCAGGTTCCAAATGGCCTTGCTAAACCAGGGGGCTCTACTAAATAACTGGTCAGTAGAATGAAGGGAGAAGCCTTTTTCCTTTTGGGGGATGGGAGATGGAATAGAATACATAACAAAGAAGCTGCCTCCTTCTGAGAAACGTAGGTTTGATAATGTAATTAGTATCAAGCTCAGATTTGGCAGAAGAGTGTTTTTTTTTTAAAAAAGGCTATTTTAACACATTAAGTACCTAGGAATAGAATTTTTACATGAAATGGGGCTGGAAAAACAGGTCACTTTCCTGCAAAAACTGACAAGGATTATATCCATTTTCAGAAGACCCATGGAGATAAAGCTGTGTCATGTAAGCTGTCACTTCACTGTGCATGTAATATAGATCCACTTGACAATAATATGTTTTACGGAAGTCTTATCGTCATGACATTTCATGCTTACATTAGATGCTGCTGAGTTAGAAGATCGCTATCTTGTTTAAGAAACAAAGTAAGCGCAAAGATGTGTGATAGGAAATGTTATCACCACATCACCAAGTGCTTTGCTGTTGATATATATGCACACAAAGAATATCCACAACTATTCGTATTATATAAACATACAAACATACACCCATACCCACATGAACATTGTGTGTATTACACACATTCTCTGATCTAAATATCTGTAACTGTTGCCACATCTATATACTCTTCTGCCTTTAAAGCCAAGGGTCTTATTTCCATAAATCCCCATCTGTTGATCTCATTCAAAAATGCAAGACGTGCCTAAAAGTTGCTGTAAAAATGTGCTTCTGAATCTTAACAGCAGAAAAGCTGATATAACTTCAGGCCCGTCTGTGGTAAACCACAATTGGTAGGTTCCATTAGTGATGCCCTACAAAGGTGTAAGGACTAAGACAAAATGTCAGTCTTAACGGGGTACAAAATGACAGGGGGCAAAAAAGCTTCTGTATTGTCAGTGTGTCTCTGCTCATCAGCATATGTATCTAGTATGAGAATCCCTGACCTCCAAAGCAATCCCTTCATCTGAAAAGTTCAGAAGAATAGGAAAATCGGAGTGCGATTAACTGTTTTCTGAGGAAAATATCTATCAGTTGGTTGTTAACAAGATCTAATCCCTGAACAGACGGCTGAGCGGCAATGGCTATAAGATACAAGATTAACAGAGTACATATTTCCTTCATGTTGCAGAGAAAAAATGAAAAATGCAGAGCAACCCAGCACTTATAGTCTCAGGAAGTAGCAGATTCCTGTGACAAGACTTCCAAAAACTTGAGAAGCAATAATTTACCATGCTACGCTGCAGCTCAGTATTTGCTAATAATATCGTTTAAAATTACAGTTTATTTCTCAATGGTTTCTGTTTTTGTTGTTGTTTGTTTGGGTTTGTTGTTTGTTTTTTCTTTTAGCAGGTAAATGTAAAGGTAGATGGAGGGTCAGATTTTTAGAATTTTTATGTTGCATTCCAATGATTCTCCTTTAGATTTGTGAGCTTGAGAAGTACAATAAATACAAAGCAAGTTAATTGCCTCCTGACACTTGTGGGTTGTGGCTGTTAGATCTGATAAATCAGTGAATAGGTCTGTGTACACTCTCATGTGCTTTTCAATGTTTGACTCACCTATGTGGAGTAGAAACAGTTTTATCTTGTCTCTTTAATACACAAATAAGCATATATATGCATGTGCATTTCCTGTGGAAGAAAATCTAAGGAGAGGGACTTTTATTGTGTATGAAAAAGAGGACACTCCTTTTTTTTATTGCAAAGCATTATGTGCTAATGGAAATGCTGATAAGAAAAGCTGCCGCTTAGGCGAGACAGTGATAAACTGCAGCATAAACAACCTTTCCATATCAAACTGCTGAAATGAAGTTCAACTACAGCCAAGTTATAAAAACTGCAATGACAGCAAGACGAGTCTCTCTTTCTTTCTTACTCCTAATTTCCAAGCAGACCCACTGGAACACCAGAAGTATTGGAGACAACTAGACTTGAGATACTGTGGCCTTATGTATGAGAATGAGAAACATACCTAACAGGCCAGAAAGAACGCTTCTCAAAATACTTTAACTTTGTTAACAGGCTAAAACTTTTACCCATGTTGTAGCCTTCTGGGTACCTCAATGAATATGAAATTAGTTTTCATTTATCTCCAATAAACTGAAGTCACTTATACTAAAATTATTTGAATGTCTTAAAAATGTATATACAAGCCACATCTGTAATCACATTTGCAGAGTATTTTCCGATTCTTGCACTGTTGTTATTTTTTGTTTGTTTGTGTTTTTTGTTGTTGTTGTTTTGTTTTTTTCTTCATTTGGTTGTGTTTTTTTTTGTTGTTTTGTTCTGTAGCAATTATATCAGTAGTTTACTAGCCAAACCACAATTACTATTTCTTCCTGTCTAGTGATGTGAGCTAATTCCACTACTTAGTTACTATTGTTCAATCAACTCACGGATTCGCTTTGGTGAAATCTCTTTTTTCTTCTTCTGTAAATGCCTCCTCCTTCACCTGCTGGAATTAAAGAAGAGTAGACAGCATCACTTGACACATCAGATTACTAACAATAAAAACAAATCATACTTGTGTGTTTCCTGCTCAAATTGAACTCCTAGGATGTTATGTAACAGTGTTTTACCAGTAATGAGAGAAAGAATAAAATGAAAATATTCTATTGAAAATAAATTTAAAAGCAGGGGAGGAAATTTGTAGCAAAGAGGTAGGGTTTTGTGTGTGATAGAATTTGCTTGTGAAAGTAGAATGCGATATGTAGACTCTGGTAAAAGAATTACGGAAATAACCATACAGCTACAATCTCACAAAAACAATCTCAGCCTACCTAAAAAAAAATGACATGTTCCTTCTGAAAAAAAATATTTTTGTAATCTGTTTATCAAGCATGTGGTGTAGCTATATCTTACTAAATTTATAGTACTCTTTTCAAGAAACAGTGAGGGATGATATATTATTTCCCCCTGCAATTACTTGAAAAAACATACTTTTAAAAAAGTGCTAGAATTGAGATCTGAAAAAGTAGAAGCTACTAGATATCCACAGTAGCTAAATGATAATAATAATCCAAATTTATGTATTCATTCATGTGTTAAAATTAGCTAAAGCTTGTTTCCTCCTTTACTTTTATTTTCCTACAACAACTGATAGTCATGATTGCTGGAAGATGCACTGGGGAAGTCCTGTATCAGATGTTCTTAAAGCAAACCAGTACAAAACTTGAGTCTTTACATGGGACACAAAGCAAGGATAACTCCTGGAATAGGCAGCATGTTTTATTTTACTGCAGAAATGTCATGCCACCATGGAGAATTAAGACAGTCCCACTTTTTACTTGTACTCTAACTTGGAAATTTGATTGGAAAAATTACTCAGACAGCAGTTTAGTCATAATGCAATTACTGTAATTTGCATAGGTGTGGAGGATGTAGTGAGGTCTAGTGGTTGGAACAGGAGACCAGACCGTGAGATCTGGGTTTTATTCCACATCTTGCCACTGCTTGTGATGTGAACCTGAGCAGTTACTTAACCTCTATAGCTTCCCCTTCAAAGTGAGAGTAAGGCTGTGGTTTTACGTGCAGCTAAACAAACACATTGACTTGCTGTAGAAAAACCGTGCTGACTGTATCATCCTACTCGTCTTTCATTTTCCCCCCAGTTTTACAGAACATGAGGAAGCTGCCAGAAAGGAACAAAAATAATGTGGCTACTTTAGGTGGTTCTTGGTTTTATACATGAGATGGAATTCTTATAAAATGTTATTTTCTTAATTTTCATCATCACAACTCATGTTGTTTTCCTGAAACCAGTGAAAGGCTGTTGCAGGCTGCAATGCAACAACTTTATGAAGGAAGAAAAGATAAATTTCAACAGAAGTACTAGGGAGGAAGGGAAGGAAAGGCTTGTGCTTCTGTTTTTTGTTGAGACAGAGAGAAAAGGAACTAAATCAAGGAACTAAAATGCAAGATAAAGAGGTGGCAGCATATGGCACTTGGCACATAGGACTCCTGGCTCTCCCTGGGGGATTCAGAAGCCAAACAGATGGTTATTTCAGCAGAGGGCACCAGAACAACAAATACATTGTAGTGCCTTTGACTTGCTCTGCCCAGTGAACATTAAATCTCTGATATCCCCACAGCCTCAGAGTGGGTCTGTGTTCTTGTCATGTTGTTACTTCTTATATTTTATAATGCTTCAAGGTGTTTTTTTTTTTCCCTTATGCCTAGAAAGAAATGTTGCTGAATGACACTCGAAGCTGTGGGATCAAAGCAAACAAGGCAATGGCATGTAAGCAAAAAGGAGTACCATGAGCATCTGTGCCACTCACTATGAAGTGATCCCTGTCAGTGGGACAGGGAGGCTAATGAGATGGTACCTCTAATGAGAAATCAGAGTGGAACCTCTAATGAGAAATCAGAGGGAATTTTCTTACCTTCCTCGTTCCTTCTTTTCCTTCATACTGGAAATGTTATTTTTTCATTCCTAGTAGTCTGAAAATGCAAATGTGAACTGCATTGATATTCTGCAAATCTATTTTGCATACCATCAAGTAACTGTAGTTACTTTGTAGTTACTAAGTTTTACAATTTTTTAAAGAAATCTGATAACAGTTGCTGAGTTACATACTATTATCTTGCTTGTATGAATTGAATGATTGAAAGTGAAAGTACATTCATGGAATTACTTTTCATCTTACACTTGTGCCTTTCACATCCCATTACATCATTAAGGCTTCTGTTGTATAAATTAAATCTAAACTTCGTATGTTATGGTTTAGATACTGAGCTAAAAAGTGCTAAAGATTTTCTTTTTTATTTTGTTTTACATCACAAATGCAATAATTTTGGATGTGTGATTTTTTTTATTTCTACAGCAATGACGTTTTTTAATGATTGCAGCCCTTTGGGAAAATATTTAAATCTTGCCTTTCATTTTGATATCACAGGTTTCAAAATGAGAAATTTTCCATTATTATCAGCTTTAGTGGTCATGTAGATAACTGAAATAGCAAACTGAAACACTGCCAACGCATTAAAAGTCTTTCTTTTTATGAAGACAGCTATTGTATTACTGCATTGAAGCTTATATGGAAACAGTAATACAAAAATTGAATAATCAAAATGATACCACCTGACAGCTGCACTGATATTTTACCTTTTTCCTTTCGGTAATACACTCTAATGGAGGGATAGATTTTGAATGTATAATCTGAAGGTTACTAGGTTGTCCACAAATATAACATCCTAGAATTGTGCCTACATTAGCACCTCTTTGGTGAGGAAAAAAAAAAAGTCATGGAAAATTGACACATGTCGTTCTAGAATCTAAACTAATTCCTGTGGATTTTTCAGGACAATAAAGAACAATTTGAATAATTAGAGATAAATGACAGCAGAATTAATAACAAGCTGCAATGAGATATGAAAACAGTAATCCTAAAAGCAAATGTTTTGTGTTTCATATGTGAAAGCAGTGTATCATGAAGGAAGAAATGCGGGATAACTGCAGAGGGTAGACATTAAAATAATCTAGCTATTTAGTGAGATCAGTTCTTGAAAAAAAGAGGGAACAATCGCATCTACAAATTTCTGAATGTTTTAAATTCAGAATTAAGAATAATCAGCTAGAAAAGCGTTAATCAGATGAAGTTCTAAAATGGGTTTTGAAATTTAGAGCATGCATGCATCTTTGCATGGTCATAGTTACATAGGTCATTCCAGATCGCACTTCTCTAAACAATGCAGTACTGTGGTAAACTGTGCTGTAATACTGAAAATTGTTGTTAGCAAGTAAATACTGGATAGAATTTACTAAGTGGTCATAGAATTAAATGCTAGGGCAAACATAAGCTACCTGAAAATGAAAACCTTTCAATAAACAGGAACCATATATAGGAACTGACTATAGGAAGTGGTAAGGTCTCCAGACTGGAGTATTAAAAACTCGACTGAAGAAAACACCGGGATGATATGATGTGCAGTGTACAACCACTTGATATACACTAGGAAGTAAGAGGATGTCCTGAGGCCTTGACCATTTATAGTTTCTGTAACTTTAAACAAAGGTTGCAGTGAACACCTAGCATTTTAGTTCCTCGTGCTGGCTTCTGTGTCTGAACAGGATACTAATAACTTCAGTAAGGTTCACATTTCTAGTGTAACATTTAGGAAAGCAGGCTGCAAAAGATGACAAATGCTGGTTCAAAATTTTCTGTGTTATGTAAAGTTTTAAATTAGAGTAAAAGGATGAAGCGGATATTTAAACTGATCTAGGATAATATGCAGTGATATCACTTCTTGATTCGTTCACAAGAAGAAGGACTAATTAGATATGAATATGATGATTCTGTTGTTGTTTTTTTTTAATAAACCATGCTGTGATTTGCCAATTGGTTATATGAAAGACTATACTTCAAGACAAAGACTCTTACATAATTTATACAGTCATTAGGAATAAGTGATCTCAATGTTTCATTTGGGCATTGTAGGAAGTATTTGTATGCCAACATAATGGTAAAAATGTAATAACACACTAACCTGTGGTCATCTCCAGCTTCTGAATCTGGTAAACTTTGGTACTCTCAATTAAATCATTTATTAAGATATTTAATTTTGTAACAATGGTACTAAAGGTTCTGATGCTTGCAAACATCCCTTTAGATTTGTTTAAGTCATTTGTTAAGCTCTTTGATATAACAAGAGAACAGCCATAATGCTTAAGACTCACACTTCCATGTTAAACTGTCAAAGTTGCACTTCTGTTTGTAATTCACACTAACTCATTATTGCTGAAGGAAGGGTCCAATTCACAAAGCTGTCTCAATTCTCTAGCCAACAGAGGAAAACAGGCCAAGGAACATCGCTAATGGGTAATTTAGAACACACAACTTAGAACCTAGGTTGCAATTTCATTTAGAATTGAGTCTAGCTAATTTAAAGGTGGTCTTTGGAAAGATCTTAATCTTCTCTGTTCATAAAACCTCAAATGCCTGTGACTATGGCAAGAAAACTTTGTTTTCAGAAACTAAAGTTGTTCTTAATATTATTTTATTCAAGCACCGATCCTTGAAAAACGTTAAGCTTAACTGTTTTGGTGAAAGTCTGTCATAGACAATTTCTTTTTTAAAAGTGACAGAATTCATGTTTAGCTACCATCACCACAGTTCTTGTAAAATTAATGTGAAAATCACAGCAGTCTGCAATCAATACAAAAGCCAGAAATGTGAGCTGAATATTAAATTCTACCATGTAAATTTTACCTTTTGTCTAGGAATCTAGCTCTGCTAATTGTTTCCGGGTTTGTGTCTGCATGTCATGATCCAGCTTCCTTTTGCAGGTTGCTGTCTCAAGACCCTGGCTCTGGGCCTGGTTATTTCCGACCTGACATTGCATCGTTTCAATGGTGTCTCAAGGTCATGCAGTCCTCTGCAGCTGGGATGTTGAACTGATAATGCAGCGCATGCTCCCTACAGTAGGGTAAAGCCTTTAGAAATGCAGTGATTCCACACACAGTATCCTGCACAGGCCTTCACTTTGGGTTAGCACATCAAAGCCTTTCATAAAAGGGGAATGAGAGGGAAAAAAAAATCAGGATGAGATTACGTAACACCTTATAGAAAGGGCAAAGCATAGAATTAGCTATTAGTGGTTTTTATAGCACTGAATTTTCTTAAGTAACAAGGTGCAAGAGAAGCCATACAAAACAAATCATGTGCCAAGCTTTGCCTCTGACTGATGTTACTTCACCTGGGTGCTGGTGCCAGAGAGCCCACTACAGACATTTAGGCCTCCTGCTAGGCACAGACATAATAACATATCTGGGGAACAGGATGGGACCATTGAACCCAGTATTTGTTATCAAAACAAAATTTTGTTTTGTCATTTTGTTGGCAAAATTCCTTAGCATCTTATATATCAGTTCATGTTTTCTTCAAACGTGAATCAAATTGATGCTACCTTGAAATATCCCGATGTCAGTTTCAAAATGCTTTGAGAACTAAATAGCAATCCGTATGTGCTAACTCAGTGCAGCAAGTTGTCATGAATATATGGAAAAATCCTTCAAGACTTCATTTCAAAACTTCTTAAGTAGACGAAATGTAGAAACATAGTTCCAGATAGTACGTGATGCAGTAGGGCTTGCTGGGTCCCCATCACCTCTTACCTTTATATTTGTTGAGGATGATGATGAAACAAATGTATCCTGCAGCAAAGCAAGCTAAGGAAGGACCTTCTTCAGCAGCAAGCCAAGCTCTGCGCCTTCCAGGGGGCCTGGTGAATAAAGAAATGAGGCCTCTGAACTGCACGGATACGCAGGATGGGGAGCAGCATTAATTTCCCCACACACACACATGCAAACGCACACACACCACCCTTTAAAGTAAGAAACCAACCCCAAACTCTAAGGTTTGGTGGCGTGAGGCAGTCCCGGGGGGCAGAGCAGGGCAGAGCAGCGCGCCCCGCTGAGGCAGGGCTCCCTCGGCTGCGGGCGCTGAGGTAAAATGGCGGGCTGCGGGGGGCTGCGGGGGGCTGCGGGACCGCACCCGGCTCCTCGGGACACACGTAACGTAACCGAGAGCTACAACCTCGGCCCTACAGCCTCGCTGCAGCCGCGGTGAACGCTAGGGAGGAGGAAACAAGGTGGATGAAAGAAGGAAAAAAAAAAGCTACAACAACCCAAAAGGCACGAAGGGGAGAGGGGAGCGCCTGCTGCTCCTGACAGGAACTCGCGATGCCCGCCCCGCGGCGGGTGACAGCACCCCCGCCCGGCAGCGCCGGCCCCTCGCCCCGCAGGGCTGTCCCCGGGCTCCAGCCCGTGACTCGGCTCTTTCTGCCGGTTCCTCCCCACCTGCCGGGGGGGGGCCGGGCGCAGGAAGGGGCGGGCGGCAGCGGCGAGGCGGTGCGGGCAGGCAGGCGAGGCGGAGCGGAGCGGAGCGGGGAGGCAGCCGACGCACAAGATGGCCGCTGCTGCAGCGGCGGTGGCGGCGGGGCGACGGGAGGCGGCGGCGGCGCCCCGGAGCCAGTGGGTGCTGGAGGCGCAGGACGCTGCGGCCACCCCCGTGTGCCGCAGCTGAGGGGGCCGGTGGCCGCTGCGGGGGGAGCCCGGCCCGTGTGGTGAGTGCGCTGCTTCCCCGGAGGGGAACGGAGCCGGGGGTGCGGGGAACAATGGGGTGAGGGCGAGAGGGCTGCGCCCCCGTCCCAGAGAGGGGTCGAGGCGGAGGGGTGGGGGCTGTGCTTGGCGCTGGGGCCCCTGCTGCTGCTGCTGCTCGCCTCGCTAGGCCTCGGGCTTCTGCCGGGCTCGATTTCTGAGCGCCCCGGGGAGGGAGCTGCTGAGGCCGGCGGAGGCAAAGGGGGGCGGGGAGGGCCCAGCGGTTGGGCCCGGCCGGGTGGGGGCGAAGCAGCATTGCCTCAGGCTACGGCGGGGGAGCGACAGGCGGCTTTTGTGCGCGGCCTGCGCCTGCTGCTGTTTTTCCAGGGGCCGTGTGTGCCTGGAAAGAAGAGAAAAGCAAATCCCCGCACGGTTCAACCAGCACCAGGCGCAGCAGCAGCAGCAGAGGGAAGGCCGGAGCCCCCTTCTCCGCGCCGCCCTCCCCCCGCCGGTTGTCGCCCTTTTGTCTGTGGCGCCTGAGGGAAGAGCGAGGTGGCCCCGGCCGTGACAGAACACAACAGAAACTCCGCTCGCTTTCACTAGTTTTTGGCGTTATTTTAGCTGTCGGATGACAGGGCGAGGATGGGTAAGGTTTCGTGCCGGGAGTGCGGCATTGGCACAGCCGCGTTTTAATGTGTTTTGGTGGTTGGGAATGCCCTGGTGTCGGTTTTTGTCCTCAAAAGCCATTGTGGAGTCTGTGCCATTTTATGAAGAGCAAACCGATGTGCTTATTTTTTCCTCAGAAGTGGGAATATTTAATTTTCTCCACACGGATGTATGTCTTTTACCTAAGAATAGCTCTCTTACTTTTAATTTTTGGTCAAGTATGACTGAAAAATCTTCTGCCCCTCCCTCCCCACATAGTAGGTACTGTTTTCACTGTGGTTTTTATTATACTGAAAATGGCCAAGTAAAAAATGATTCAAATAATCAAAAGGGACAAGGCAACCTCGGCTGTAGCGGAGCTGCTTTAATCACTGTAACTGTTTCAGCAGTGCTATCTTTTAATGATCCTGCTTGTAAGAGAAATGCCACTGTTAAGTTCTTTGTTTATGCTCTACTCTCGTTATATACCTACACAGAATTGTTAGGCAACTCTCGGATACTACAAGACGGAAATGTGCATTCCTAAACTTTTTATTTTTATTTTTTTTTACCCCTTTAGTTTTACGAGGGTAGCAGGGTTGGTGCTCTATCAACTGTAAATATCTCTATTTTCTATATCTCTATTTGGAGTCCATGAAGCTAATAGGAGCCTTCCTGGTTGTACAAGTAGCCTGGTGTTCTTAGGAAAAGTGTGCGCATCACTGGCAGTTTCTAAGCTTCACCAGTAGACCCATGGACCATGGCTTTCTTTCATCTGTTAATACCTAATGTGGATATGAACTTATGGTTTCCACTAACATAAATAGAGACAGACTTTATCAGTAAGGCACGTTTCTTTTTCTCTGCAGCTGCTTATAGCTTTACCTTCCTGTCCTAGAAAAGGTTCTGTCAAAGCAGACAGCTTGATGGGTTGGGTTGAGGGAGGTTTGGAAATGCAGGTGCTGTCAACATACTCTGTTTTGACAACCGGAGTCTTGAGTGCCATGCTCATCTGTCACTTTTGTGCAGCATTAATGTTAATGGAGATGGGTGGGAAGTTGTTTGTATGTTTTCTGGGTTTTGTGAGTGTTGCATCCAAATTATTTTAGTTTAAAACAAAAATATTCTGGAGACTTGTAATATTATTGTATGCTGTTAAGAATTTTAAAATCTAATGTTCCGATGAACAGGTGAATGTATGAGTCCAGTAATTGCATTCAGTAATATGTCAAGATTTAATATAAGAGCATCTTAGGACACATATTGCTATATAATACTACTTGGTCATGTTAAAGCAGATGACAGAAATGAACAGGATTGTTTTTAGAAACCTCTGCCAGTGATTGACCAGCAATCTGGGTGGAAACCTTTGTCTATCTTGTTCAATTAAGCACTGCAGATGCTAAGATTCAATGAGCAAGTATATTAAAAAATATTGACCTAAATTATTTATATTTAATTCAGAGGTCTTGCAGGTGATGATAGTGATCACCTCTGGTGATGGTGAAGTGTGATATCCAACTTCACCATCATCTAGTGTCTGTATCTCCTAACTAACCACTGCGGTAAAAGGGTGTCTGATACTTAAAAACAGGAAATTGACCCTTCCTGTTTTGTACTATTTAATAATATGAAAGATAATTACCTTTTTTACTCCACCTGAGAAATCATAGCTTACACGCTGGATACCTGGAAAAAATATTTCATCCCTGTGGAAGAACTTGTGAAGTTGTAGCTTTCAAATAACATGAAGTGTAAAACTGCACGAAAAGGAAAGTGCTCATCTGCATTTAGACTCAAACATGCATCCCCAGTGTCTCAAAATAGCTATGCAGCAGACTGCCGCAGCTGTACAATACCTTTTAAGCAGACAATCCTTTGTAGAACTTGCAAAGTCCATGCATCATGTAAAATTCTTTTCCCCATTAGATTCACTGAATCATCTGACAGATAAAACTGTGTGGTTTTGCTCCCCAGTAAGTTGGAGAATAGTTGTTTGCTGGAGCATACCAAGTAATATGGTCTGCTAGGCCAAAAAAGAAATCTGGCTCAAAGTACATGAGAGATAAGCCACGGGAGAATTTGTACTTTGAAGTTAATGCCTTGGACTGCACTTGGTAATGAATATGCAGCTATTATCATACCGAATAAATATATAATGTGTTTCTGTTTTGAAAGGTTATTATATAAACATTCAGCACCAGCTGAAATTGGTGTGACCTTCAAGGTTACTTCAGTGTAGGCTATATTACAGTAAAGCAATCTGAAGTCTTACAGACTCACGATAACTGAAAAGGAAAACCACAAATATTTACTCTTGTTACTTTCCTCTCTGTACGTAGATATTGGGTGCAGTTCCCATCACTTACTTCGGTCACTTGTTTTTCTCAAGAAGTACTTCTGATGACATTATCTTGCATCGGTTTCATTTTCTTCATTACCGGTACGGTAAAAGCTGCAATGGTATTAGATTTCAAAGACCTATATGATTTCTAATGCTTTTTTTTATTTGTGGAAATACGTAACTGGGAAGAAGGTGAAGCCCTATTAGGTTGTTAAAATAGTCCTTCTGACATAAAACGCTGTCTGGTTAGAGTGTTTTTGGAAATAACTTTCCTGTTACTGCATGATAACAACTCGTTGTGTGGTACCAGGTGAAGGGGGAACTAGCTCTTCTGATTGAAATATCAAGATTCCTAGATCTTTTGCTGGAAGTTTGTGTGGCCAGGAGCAATACCAGTAGTACAGTGCTCTGTGCTGGAATTGTTAGATAAATGTTTTGTGCAAGATTTATTTATTTATTTTTCCCAGGAGGTTCGTCTTTAATGTAGTTTGAAAGAAGGTGTGTACGTGTGGTCTGGCAGGTGCAAATGGCTTGTTATGTACATCAGCAACATGTTACAGAAATGTTACGCAGGCAGACTTGGAATAATTTGCAGTAAGACTGGCAGAATAACAAGAGCAGGTTACCATTGAGAAGGTAGCTCTTGGCTCTGGGCCAAGCTTTAACTTGTTGTGAGCAAGAGACTGATGCCTTATTTAGATGAGAAATGTCACCTCATCTGGTTAGCAGCACTTCCTGAGCACCAACCATTGACATTTGAAAAATCTAAAGACTTGAATTCACACAGATAAAGGACCTAGACATCCTTTGCAGATTTCTACATGGAAGCTATTACTCAGCATACTCTTCTTGGAAAAAAGAAAACAGGATCTTAGGAAGCATAAAGGCTACATGTAGAAAAACAAAAAATCTGTGTCACTTGATTGTGTGCCTTTACCTACGCTATTTTGTACAATGTTACCTATATGATTAAAAAAGAGGAATTAATGGGAACGTAGAAAAAATCTTCACCTGAGAGGTGGTTGGGAGGAAGATGACAGGAATTAAGGGAAGAGGATTGTTTTGACAATTAAATATATTTTTTTCCTGTTTTGCAATATAAGAAATGGAAGATACCCAGTGAAACTGAGGAGTATTGCAAGTGTAGCAGAAGGAAAGGAACCAATCTTTCCTTTGCTTCACACAGATAGTGGCACTCTGGTTGCTCTGTATTTTGAGACAGTGCAGTAAAGGGTGTTTGCTTCAGTGATGGGTAATACAGTGGTAAGGCGAGTTGAATTCAGCATTCCAGAAGCTGCAGGGTTTATTGACAATTATTCATCCCAACCTCTATGTCACTAAAATAGCCATAAGTGACAACATTCTTGCTATACAGAGCCATCCCACCACTGATTCCTTGCAAAAAAATCTTGCAAAATCAGTGTGGGTTTTTTTTTGTAATTCTTCTCAGAAAGCACCATTCGTCAATTACACAAATGTTTAGAACTACAATGGGGTGCACGTTGTGTTAATCTGGGACTTCTGTGCTATGATTGCACTTCGGCTGCAAGCCTGCTGAAGAAACAAAGCATGTGGAATAGCTGTAGTAACTGAAATCCATGCTGCTCTGGGAGGTTCCTGATTCCTTTTGGTTTGTTTATTGTTTTAACGAAGCCTGGTTACTCTCATCCCTTCACTATTCTGTTTAAGTATGTGTTTTTAAAATCATGCTTTTTAACTACTGTTTAAAAGCAGGCAGTTAGGTTTAACATATGATCCAGGCATTCCAAGTATCGTTTTTCAGAACGCTTCCCTGTTTACCAAACCCTGTCAGGACAAGCTTTGAAGGTTGAGGTCTGGTTGTTTTAAAATTTGTTGTTCGTTACAAACTTCTGGTTGATCAGCTGATGAAACAATAGTGCTGTTAGCCTGGTTCTAAAGGCCTTCTCAGAATTTCCTCTTCAAGTCATTTATAGCAATTACTTCAGTTAAAATGGTGAACAAGCTGGAAGGTTTTTCAATTAAAACTTCTAACTTCCCTTCTGTTTTGAAAGGAAACTTCTGGTAGAGAAGCAGGAATCCTGTCTGTTTAGTATGCACTGAAGGTCTTCAGGGACCTGCAAGCTAATTATTTTTGATAAATTGTTGCAGGCAGTGTTGGTCTCCAACTCAAATTTAAGAGCTGTCTTTTGAGGCAAAAGGAGTCAGGTTCAGGGGAGGTATTGCAATGAGAATGAATTGAAATTCATGCTGAGGGGGGTGGTTTTAATTACCCACTTATTAGTAAACCAGCTTCTTTGGAACACTCCCACTGTTCAGTAGCATTTTACATTCTCTGTGCTTTGTTTTTAGAGTAAACGTTATTCATACTGACTTAATCCTCTTCAGTTGTTTGTAGCAGTTGTATGTGAATCAGTAACTCTTCCATGTTTTACTACAATGATTGTGTAATATAAATGCCTGCTTTCCTGCAAAAATGAGAATTAAATACAACTTTTAACTACTGGCTCCTGCTTGTCTTGTAAGTCACATGTTTTTTGCTTGTTCTTTTTTTTTCCCCTTCCTTTTGTTATCAGTTTGGAATGGAAGTTCTTCAGGTACTATTTGACATTTGGAACTGTACAAACAAATGAAAGTGGTGAGTTCCTTCAGTGTTTGTATCTGTTGCATCTGGTAATCACAGCACAGCAAGGCTAAAGTGGTTTGTATCTAAAAAAAAAACAAACAAAAACAAAACAACAACAACAACAACAAAAAAAAAGACCTTGGAAATTATCAGCCAATTTAAAAGAAATAGAAAGTGAGTTTGATTAGCTTACATGGCACTCTGAACTTGTGACATGCTGTGTAAACATTATTTTATGACTATTCCTAACTCTGGCAGTTATGATCAGACCTAATGATGAGTAAATCTCATGTTTCAGGGTGTAGGCTGTTCTCTGAGAGACTCAGTAGAAGCCCTCTCTTTACAAGTGAACATCATGTTAATGAAATTTTGAAAATATCTGTTTGTGCTCATGAGTCCAGTGAAGCAATCGTCTCTGTTTGAGATGGTTTGTATTTCAGCCTGTTTTACAAAATCAAGCCTGAATTTTGTGCCACAGTCAGGTGTTCTGGGTGTTTTGTGGAACTATGAAAGAGCAAAATGTCCTGCTTCACAGAGGAGGTATAGAAGAAAGAGCAGTGTGTAACGTGCTGGGAAGCAAGTCTCAACCTCCCCCTCCTTACATAGAACACCTGCACAGTACTTGTGGTGTGCGTTCTAGCTGACTTAGGGCTTGAAGAGGTAGGCATTTTTTGAGCTCTCCTAGAGCAACTAAAAAGTCCTTTACGTGGCAGTTGAGTGATTTATTTTTTTTCTTTTTAAGACTTGTCTGGCGAACTCAGGTGTTCTCAAGTAACATACCAAATTGACAAAGTACTGTGTTGTAAACAACAGAAACAATCAAATTCAAAAGATCGTGATTAAATAGTTGTTCCTTACAACAACATAGGTGAACAATGACAGTTTCAATATTAATAACTATTGTGTGGTTAGATGTTAACATTCAAAAATATTTATATTTTTTGAAAGCTAGAAAATGACCAGCTTGTACTCAGCAGCTTTTATTCAGCAGTTCCAAAAGAACACGAATTCTTAGCTTTACTTGCTTTGTAAAGGGAACGTGGATTTTGTCTCAAGAATAGATCAGGACAAAAACAAAAATGATAAAGAACAAATGAAAGAAAATATCACTTTCCCATGTGTCTTTTCAGACTTCAAATGACTTTATTATAAGGGTCTTTGCTTGTGTGCTACAATGCTCTGGTTTTTGCGGGTTATTTTCTCCTCAATGCATTGATGTCTTTAATGATCTTTCTGTGGTATTAGCTACTTTTCTTCTAAGTATTCTGTTGGGTTGGTTTGTTTGTTTTTTTAAAAGCTTTGTTCTGATCTGAGCCACTATTCAATTCATCTAGATAAGGTAACAGAGATGGCATATTGCTTATTAATTTTGTTGCTTTGATAATCCAGGATGGGCTGCTTGGGTAATGGAGCGGCTGTGGGACTCTTTGTTCTTGGACTTTGCTGTCAACTCTCAAAATGTCACTGCTTCCTCTGGAACTGATGAGAAGTTTGGAAGCATTGTTCGTGGCACACTCCCTCGTGACTACTTTGGCTGTTGCTGTAAATTTGAAAGATAAAAATAAGTTAGGTTAAACTGGCTTGTTGAAATGGATTGGTAAGTTAAACCAGAGGCTGCAATTCAGGCTGTCCTTCCTGTTTATGAGTCATTCTCCTGTTTAATTGCGTGAAAAGGCCTCCTGTAGAATTAATTAAAGGAGAGATCTTAGTAGTGCTGCAAAAACCTTGCAGTTTAGTTAAAATGGTGATTTATTTTTTTAATTTTTATCTTCTTTGTTTAACGGCTCAGGCCTTAAAAATGGAAGCCTGGATACTGTGACTTCTTTGTAGGTGATGTGTGCAACAAGTAGAAGGAAAATGTTATCAGGAAAGTGAGAATTCCTTTTTTAAACTTTCTTTGGTTGGAAAAGTCCAGGCTATTAATCCTTTAAATTTAAACTTCGGTTGGAATAATCCAGACTATTTTAAATGACTGCTTTGTAGCCAGCAGTTGTTGGACTCTACAGAAAAGTGTGAGCCATCAGGGATGTTTTCTGATGTTGCTAATGCTTGTGTGCGTTGTTAGTTTCTTGTATTTGTGTTCACGTGACTGCTGTCTGAAGGCATGGCTTGTACAATACCTTTTGTATGCTGCTTAGCTATTGTGTTGTACTTTGCAAAGAGCCTTTTCCTGACTTGCAGACAGCTTACTACATGTTTTCCTCTGTTTTTCTCTTCTGAATCATCTATTCCGTTTGTCAGGTTTAAGGATGTGTTTGTGTCGAGGAGCTGCAAAGAGATGAATAACTTATCTCACGTTCATAATTGTGCCTTAGTGCAGAAGAATGGTGCTGTGGACAATGCTCTCTGAAACACTTGACCAGAAAGCAAAAAGGCGTGGTTCAGTTGGTACTTCTCAAGTTAAGGACTTACAGTAAGTCACCTTTGGTTGCCTGAGTGAATTTGGAGAATGGCATTTTTGTTTTGGCTTTGTTGTTTCAGAGCTGCTGATAAAGTCTGACTGGGTTAGAATAAGAGAGCTCTCGTAGGGGAAGCTTGGCAGCTTTGTGGCCACAAATGAAAACACATTCCATAGGTTATACTTGTACGAGATGTATCCTCTTTTTCCTATTACCAGAGCTGTTGAGACTTATTCTCTCTCGAAGCACTGTAATTTTTGCAGAGTATGTTCCAGAGGGGTGGGGGAACGCTTGGCAACACTTTCACGTCTCCGTAACGTGTGATGTTCTGTCTCAGTTCTATAGCATTTGCAAAAAGGAATGAATAAAAACAGGACTATTCAGATGGCATTAAAAAGGGCAAGCTACCTTAAGTGTGTTTTTTTTAGCTATTTTTTTCTGTACCAGGTGTGTCAGAAACAAACCAGTTGGATTATTCTACATTAAGCATCAATGTCTCTGCGTTGCAACTAATAGAAACTAAGTATTCCCCCGCCCTGTTTTCAAAGCCTGAGCGAGGATTTCCATGGCTTTAGCAAGCAGAAATCTGTAGTTAGCATTTCAGTCACTCCTTTCTCAGTGGAACTTCTCGGTCAAATGTTTCTAACAAAATTGCACACAAGGACTGGGCGGGGATGTCTCTGGGTGTGTTTCTAAGGAGGAATTACATGGTCACAGCCATTTTTATGTGGGTTTTTAGCTTTGCTAGACCAGTTCAGAATAGAATAACTTGATCACTGTCAAGCTGAAGCTTGGGTATGATTTAGATGATTTCAGGACATACGTGGAAGAAGGCACCCACAGGAGTAAATGGTAAAGTAAATTGCATGCGTTGGTATTTGAGGACGTAATGGCGTGGCTATCGCATTAGGCACTGCACGATGAGAGCGGGGTGTGGTGTTGGTATTACTCACTAGGCATTAAAATGATCACATGCATAGTTTCTCTTATGTAAAATCTGAAGAAAAAAATACGTACCATTGTGTTTGCCTTTGAGTAATGTATGCATTCACCTGCAAAATAAAAATGGTAGTTGTCTTGTCCCACTGCCCTTTCCCAGGAGAGGGGAAGAAAAAACCCTCAGACCATTTCATGTGACAGCAATGGGGAGCCTTAAGGAAAGGGAAGTGAGTGACAGCAATCCTTTCCTCCAAGCCCAGCTGATAAGTCCTGAAATTGCATTAATGAATTAGTGTAGCTTTTGAGAAGTGGGAATAAAATCAGTCAGGTTGCTGCAGTGGGCTGATATATGAGCTGTCACTATGGAATGAAAATTGTCAGTAAGCCTGTGAAAATCCAATGACTGCAGTATGCTAATAAATACATTTAAATGCTTTGTTCCTGTTAGGCTTGGTATATCAAAGAAAATAATTCTCAGACCAACTGCAAGGGCTTCACAGTAGTTTTGTTTTATGGATTTTGAGAATTTTCCTTTGGATTGTTTGTCTTTTGGTTTTAGCTTACAGTCATAGCTTTTATTCCCAAGCCACTAAAGAGGCATTGGTATAGAGAGGCGTTGACGACATGGGTGGTAAGATGGTTTCGATGTCTGGTTTTCCCTTCTTCTGCCTTACAATATATTTAGATACCTGCTGTCTAACTGGGGCCTTACACAGCACAGGACAGAGGGTTTAAATGATCTACTCATGCAAATACTGTCAGTGTGAGGCTTACTTAGTGCTTACTCTGTCTTGGTTTGCAGCAAAGGAAGTGTGATTGGCAGCTAAACGCATGCGCTCCATTTTAAGACTCTAAAAGAAGGAAACTTCAAAAACCCAAGTAGCTTTCAGTGTGGTCAATGTGTACAGTAACTGCAATATTTATTACCAGATTCTCTCTCAAAGTACTGGAACAAGTAATGCTGCAGTCAGAGGGCGTGTGAGGGCCCAAACGCGTGTAGTCTTGCTGCAGCCTGTGGTGGTGTGCCTGGTACCAGCTCCTGCTGGGCTGGGGCTGCTTCCATAAGAAAATCCTTAGCAGGGGTCAGAACACCCAAGTGAAGTACAAAGACATTTCACTGAGGAGCTACTCCAGTTTTCTTTCTGGATGCCTTCTAGTCCTTTCCTTAATGAATGAGGTTCTTTAGCAGAAGTTTACCCTTTGCTTTTAAAAACATAGACTAGTTAGCATGCCGTGAGGAGTTCTGTGCTTTATACTGATAAAATTCTGGCAATAGGACACGTGAGGTGAAGTATCCTCTGTATTTTTATTTTACTTGGTTCCAGTTGCTGATACTGCTAAAACATGGTGGTAATATGTTTTTGGAGATGAGTAAATCTTGTAATACTTAACTGTATAAACTGTGTAAACAGCGCTCTGCTAAGTCAGCAGCAAATAAGAGCGCTCTGTTCTGAAAGAAGTACATTTCTGTAATAGATCTCCTATTACAAGGCTCAAGTAGCAAAATTCAGCAAGTTGGCAGTGGATTTTAACAGGTAACTTCCTGGGATTGTATTTTACCCTTTTGCTTCGATCATGTTCAAGTTATGTAACTTGAAACTTTTAAAAGGATTTTATAATTCAAAATCCCCTATTAAGAGATTATCCGATAGTCCTTTTTCTTATTTGAAGTCAGGCTTCTGCCAAAGATAATTATAATTCTCATCCATTACTGATAGGAGGATCAATGGGAGGTTCAAGGCTTTCCTTTTTTCCTTTTTACAGAACTGTCTTGCATTGTTAGGTGTATTTAAAAAAGTATATATCAAAAACTGTGTAGTATTCTTTTTTGTGGTTAAGCTCTGAAATGTCTGTTATTGGATAAGGGTAGGTGGTTAATGGAAACCTTGAGACTTAAGCCCTTAGTTTCCATTCACTAAAACCACATGAGTATTGTTTTTTAATGATTTTACGAAGTTGTAAAGAAAAGATGCTATTTATAAATCTGGAAGGTGAGATTAATACCAAAATACCAGAGCAGTGCTTTTTTTTTTTTTTTTTTTTTTTTTTTTTTTTTTTTTTTTTTTTTTTTTTTTTTTTTAATTGAAGGGTTAAGTTGAAAAATCCCATTCAGGCATAGCAGCTTGCCCCAGGCTATTTCTGGCCTCTGGGACTGCTCTTTTTAGCAATTCTACAAATTGAATCACCATGCCAGTAGCATTTAAAGCAAATGAGGCTCAATTACCTTCTGAGTCAGAAGTACCTGAATTAACCTGCTTTCCAGCAAAGGTGGTGTGACCTCTGGTACTGATATTCAAAGACTTTTGAGCCATGTGTGAGTGGTAATTTAAAACTACTTAGAATTGTTGAGCAGGTTTGTCTGTGTTGCTTTGTGTTTGACTTTTTGTAACAAAACTGTGCTCAGAGGTGTGGAGAAAATCTTGGAACAGTATGTTTGAGTAGCTTCATTTTTTTTGTGCAACAGTTGCAACAGAGCTGAAACTCTCCAGGCTTGGTGCCATTACTGCAACAATCTGCCTCTTAACCTTGGATGACTCCAGAGCTTTAGCTAGGTTGGTTATTAAAACACAGCTGCAGCCTCTGTCATGGAAACAAGCAGAATAGTCATCTGTGAAACTTATGTTCTTTGTCTTAATATTCCTACTATTATAATCAGTGAGGCTGCTGCAGGGGTTGCCAGAGGGGCATATGTGGCTTAGTTTGGTCCCCTTGAGCTATTTTTGTTAGCTACTGTAGCATTTACATGATGGCCTCTGCATTTGCAACTCTGGTTCTAGGAGCAGTGGAAAACTTGAAGAGGTACAAGCTGCTACAGCATTTGCTCATATTCAGAGAGCACTTTGCTCCCCGTGGTGAGCCAAAAGGATGGTTTGACTGTATTTGCATGAATTGCACTGTTGAGAAACATTGGTTAAACCTAGATGTGGAGCATTACTTCTGAAGCATAGATGCCTTTGTAGGCGCACTTAGCATAAAGGAGCAATTCGATCGATTGTGGTCGTTTGAGTTGCATGTTCCATTTCACCTGCTCTTGTCATGCCTGACTGTTATTCTAGTCATCCTCGTTGGTAGGGTTGCTTAGTAGGGTTTGAAAATTTAGCTGCTACATCAGAGATGGATTCTATTAGTGAAAATGTACTTTAAAAGTCTGTTGCTCTAGTTGTTGCACAAGAAGCTGCTCGTGGAACTGCATCTAAAAACCTGGTGAGCACGTGTTGATGCTATAAGCAGCTCTCTCGCAGTTTCCCCTTTCTGTGCTTCCTCCCTCTTTCCCTAGTGTTCCCAAGACTGCTTGACCAGCTGACAGAGCTGGAGCAGCTCCTGGAGCCTGTAAAGAGCTAACGTGGGAAGGAGAGGGATTTGGTTGTGGCGGTTTGTGGCCCAGATACAGATGACACAGATGTGTCTGATCTAGAGCTGGCACGTGCGAGGCCATGCTGTCTCTCCAAGAAATGGTTCTGATTTGCTCCAGTGTAAGCCCCGCACAAACCTGCACTGCAAACCCCAAATATGTTTGTTTAATACATTTGTTTAACTGTCTTCATTGGGCATGCAGTTAAAACACAAGTCTGGATGCTTCAGTCTTCAAGGTTAAAATGGTTAGCCCATGTTAGCGTGTGGTGAGCAGTATGGGTCTGTCTGGTGCCTTAGTGAGGTAGGTTTCTGTTGCTGTGGTGTTAAGCCACCTTTAGATTGTCCCGCTTGTAGGTAGAGGTATTTCCAGTAAAAAAACTTCTAACAATACTGGTTTTAGTTCTTCATGAGACAAGCACAGCAAGTCTTAAACTGTGAGCTGGGAGAAGAATGGGGAAAATTTAGATTATCCTCTGATAGCAGCTCCTCACCTCTGCTGCTTGAAAGTGGCTGTGGCTGCAGTGTGGTGGTAGGCAAAGCAGTGTTCTGACAAATGTTTACAAACCTGTGCCTTTTCTGCAAAGCTGATGATATCATACAATTTTGTACTAATGTAGAAGTGATATCACGTGGTTGGCTGAATAGGTTCCCAAAGAAGAGCAGTTGAGTTCTTGAAGCTGATGTAGTTTAATAATTCTTTCTCAAAACATTTGAGAATGGAGAACATAATGGAGTAGAATTAAAATGGGGTTGGGGGTGCAAAATGTTGTTCTGAATGCCTGCTATCATGAATGCTGTACCAATAACCTAGATACTCTATTACCTTTTGAAATAATATCCCAGTGGTCTACAGATTATTTTGTATACAACATAAAATAGGAGATCCCTTCTTTTGATTACAGTACATTTAATAAAATGAACTCCTGAATTAAGAAACAGGCAGGCATGCAATGCTTCGGTAGGTTTCTGTGGCTTAAAAATTCATTACTGCTCTTTGATGACTTTGTGCTTTTATTAAAAGATCTTTTTGATGTTTAAATGCAGTCTTCCAAAATAAACTGCAGTTGAAGGTAAATAGAGTAACTGAAGCTTTATTAGAGACTACTGTTATGTAAACAGCTATTAACGTAAAGCCTTTAAATGGAGGCAGCATCTACTCAGTGACAAGAAAAACCAACTCCTAGTCAAAGCAAGTAGAAGGAAGAGGAACTCCTGAGTCAAAATTTTCAAATGAACACGTAGAATACTTGTTTCCTGAATCCCTGTGAAGTTCTGTGTAAAGTGGAATTTTTACATTTGCGTTTTACTCTTTTAATGATTCAGTGAAATTGATGCTGCAGCTTTTTTTCCTCTGCTTGGCAGTAGCCAGGTTTATTCACTTAATTCTACACTTGCAGCATGTTTCAGCCTTTCCTTTCTGTGTCACCTGTAACGTTGGACATGTGAGGGTTTTTTGTTGGTGGTGGTTGCTTGGTTTGTTTTCAGTCTACTAGGTAACTTTAAGTCAAAACCTCTTTGGTAGAGTCAATAATGCAATGCGATCCATTGAACAGAGGGGGAAGGAGCTGGGTGGGAAGTTCAAACTTATTACCTGATTATCCTGTAACTCTAGGCCTGTAAATCTAGACTTATGTTCATTAAAGTTGTAACTGTAAACTTCTTTGTTTTGTTTTATTTTTTGTTAGTTTTGTTTTGAGACAAACTAACAGAAACACCTACACAGCTCCCAGAATTCCAGCTTTGGTAATTTCTGATATTTTTTTTTCTTTTCAGAAAGAGTGGCTGAGATGCTTTTGTAAAAGTTTGCAGGTGGTGGTGGCAATTATTAGAGACTGTGTTATTGGAGGCTGGGGAAGGCTGCTTTTTATTTTTGGACAGTTTTTGGTAAGTCACTAGGCAAACTTTAATTCTACCCTTCTCCATCTCACAGCTACCTATTGCAGTGGTAGCATTATTGTAGCTGTAGAATTACTGGCATCAAAGCAGTACTACAGCTGCTGAATCAAGCTGGGACAGAAATCTTAGTAGAGAGTAGGTGACAAACAACACTTTCTATTTTTTTATTTTTTTATGTTTTGTTGTTAGATTGTTTTTTGTTTTTGTTTTTTTGCCATCTATGTCAGTGAATCATCCTGGATCTTCACAAAATGATTCATGTCTACTTATCTCAGTCTAAGACATGATGAAGGCCTTGCAGTGGCAATAAGGTCTTGATTTTCCCCTTTTCCTAAACTTACTTCTCAGCTCTGGAACACCTCTAGTAGTAGTCAGGTAGCCATAGCTTTTTCCTGCATGGGAAAGAACAATACTGGCCTTTGTGATTTTGATATTTAATCTAGATTGCCTCATTAGCAAATGCCCATCTCGTTATTGGCATGCTGCTTTTGATACTTCACGTCACTAGAAGATGGATAGAAAAAATGTTTCACTGAAGCAAGCACATCAGATGCCTGTGCATCGAAAGTGTTCACCGTCTCTAGTTGGCTGCCTAGTTCCTGTAGCTTTCTCTTTTTGAAGTTCACTGCTGTTTAGGTTGCTTTGTTTGGTGAGGTGTTTATGTGGCTGGTGTGCTGCCCAATTTCAGACTCAGTTGTGTCAGCATGTAGCTGTCTGGGGGCACATCAATTGCTTGATAATTAGCTCTCATTCTCAAATTAGCTGTTCTAATTCTTAGGTGTTCAGAAAGCAGCCCTTCGATTGGCGTCTGCTTCCGGGAGAAAGAGAGGGGTTTGCTTCCATCACTTCTTACGAGCAAGGCTGGTAGCTCCCAAGTCTTCGACCTGTGGGACCAAAGCCACTCCTCTGAAAACCGCAGTGGATATTTCAGATGCTATCTGCTGCTAATCTGTTTGGTTCGTCCCTGATTTTTAATTCAGGTTTACTCATTGTGCTGCTGTTATAAGAGTTTGTGCATTTTCCATGCAGGTGATTAAACTGCAATGAAAATACAGTGTTCTGGCCCTGCTTGTCTGCTGCTCACTCCCCAGCCTGAATCAGCTGTGGGTTTAGTTGTCCCTATGGTTGTTGGTAAAAAATTTTTCCTAGGTAATAGACCATGAAGCCATTTGTTATTAGGGGTTGGTCACTTCCCCTTTCTTTTAAACAAGCTGTAAGGGCTGTCTGATATCAACCAGAAAAGATGAAGTTAGTCACGTCTGTCTTCCATGAACACTTTTACTGTCCCAGCCAAGCGCAGGCTGTGCTGTCAGGGAGTATGAGCAGGGAGGTCTCAGCTGCCTTTCCACATGTGTTGCCTTTTCCTGTTCTTGATCCCAATACTGTAAGTGATCAAATACTGAAGGAAAGTTAAGAAGTCAAGAAAAAGACACATTAAGCTTCGTTCTTTTTTTGTTTGTTTTGTTTTGTTTTTCCCCCTCACGAAATGCTGAGTAAATAACTTTATTCATCAGTTTTTTGGTCTGTAGGAGACTTCAGCTCTTGCCTTATGGGATGTTGTGAAACTCAAATTGTTCTCAATTGCTTTTAGATCCTCTGTTGGGGAGATACTAGAGCAGAGTTATGATACTCCCTCCCTGCCCCTCGTGGTGTTACAAGCCAGGAAGTTTCAAATGAGGGATTATAACATTTTGTCCTTAATTGGCCCCATTTTCCGAAGGAACTTTACAGATTGCCAAAACAAGAGACTTGCATGACAGTAGATCCATTTCTTCATCTGTTTTCATAGCTCAGATACGTTACTGAGGAAGACAAAGCAAACCTTGAACCTGATTTACCTGAGCTTCAGGGGGTTGGGACAGAAGCTTGGTGACATTTGTAACTTTTCTTTTTCTTTTTTTTTTTTTTTTAAAGATTCTTCTGGTCACCAGAGCCTGATGGTTTTTACATGGCTTTGAAAAAAGGGTGGGAACATGTTACACACAGACTTCCAGGATTTGCTGTTGGGTGGGAATTTCTTTTGTTACTGAGGTCTGTCTTCTGGGCGAGTGCTCAGCTGCCGGGGGGCGGGCATGCGCGGCAGGGGAGGAATGAGGAAGCGCTGCACTTGCCGCCAGCCTGGGGTGCACGGCAAAGTTTCAGAGAGCAAACGGGAGAGGGGTGGAAAAGCTCAACCTGTCAGAAATACTATTCTGGGCTTGTCGTGGTAGCGGTGTTCATGGAGCTCCCCGGGTGGAGGTAAGAAGATTTTTCTTCTGCCTACTCTTGTCTGGTCAGACATGGGCTTTCTTTCTCTTTTTCTCTCTTCTCTCCTTTTTTTCTTCCTTTTCTTTTTCTCTTTCTTTCTTTTTTCTACCCCTGTCCCCAGAAACTTTTCTGTGGAACTAGATAGGGAAAACGCTGGCTGGTATTTGTCCTGTTCTGCAGACTAGGAGGTTGGCTTTGGGGTGTGTGTGTGTGTGGCTTCAGCATGCCTTTTGAGAACAGTGTGTTTGCTAGGCCTATAAACAACCGATTACTTCTGGCTGCTCAGAGTTTCACACTCTTGAACAATGGTTAGCTTGCCGGTTTTTCCCAAAAATTAAAATTGGATACTTTAAGTATCATGTGCTGTGCTTCCCATCAGGAAACAGAAGCTATTTGTGTACGCAGAAATGATCTGCGCTACCTAGAGTGCAGTAGATTGGGAGGCTTATTTACTTAAATATTGCTTGTGAAGCACCAGTGAAAATCGGTCATGTCTGTGTGGTAGCAGAGGGGTCTGGTTGTTGGGCAGGGCTGTGCTGTGTGCATCAGGTAGTCCTCGTTAGCCGGGAATTGTTTTACTGTTACCTGCTTGCTTTGTTTAGGCTGTTGAGTTGTTTTTCATCTCAAGAGTCAGAGGGGTTTTGAAGTAATTCGTGCCTCACCACATCAGTCCAGTATGAGAGAGGATCCCATCTTTGGGCAGGTTACTCTTTCTCAGAAATCTTTATGGTACTACCAAGGAGTAAGAGTCTTGAAAATAATGAACTGGTGTTTTCCTTAGTAGATTACATTATAGATTAGCTAAGAGCTGTATTTGCATGAGCAGGTTGGTTGGCAAGGCTCAGTTTGTTTTGGCAATGAGGAACTGCTTTTGCATTAAGCTTTGCACTAAGTAGGCTTGCTTGTGTGCTCGCTGTTGGAGGAAGTTCTGCTGGGTTTATTTCTGAGTAAGACAAAGTAAAAATAATACAGCTTCAGGACAAAATGAAAAGCAGGTGGGTAAAAATTACCATTACCCAGAATTTTGGTCTTCAAACGTCCAAAAAAAGCTGATACTGCTTGGGTGAGAAAAGCTGAGTGAACTACCGTAAGGAGCCCTGTACAGCCAGGGCAGCAGGCAGTGCTTTTAAGAGATGGGTGTCCTGAAACTGCAGAGGGAGCAGGGCTGCCCTGGAGGTGTGCTGAGTCATCTGCCTGAGTGTAACGTGACTGCGGCCGGCCTGCCCCGTGGAGAGCGGCTGTGACGAAGGGACACATGATAGGGACTGCTGGGCTCGGAGCTAGGTCCGAGTACTGCGGCTGGGAGGAAGTCGGCTGATACCTGGGGCTTGTACCCAGGGGCTCGGGGAGCGCAGTGAACTCGGAGGGAGTTGAATTTTAACCGAAAGCAGAAGGGAGTCTGCCTGGGTGTCATTACATGCAGAGCTTGGTGCCAGCAGGTACTGGCACAAGGCAGTGTGGATTTTAAAAGCATTTTCATCTCCAAGGGCGAAGCTGCAGAAGCTTTCCAGTTGTGCCTGAGAGGCTCTGGCCCTGAGGCAGAACACGGCTGGGGCAGGAGGCAGCTCCACCTCTGTGGCCTCGGCCTGAGCAGGGAACATGAGACAGCGTCGTGCCGCTGTGCCGAGGCTTGGCTGTCTGAAGCACCGGCAGAGCTCTCCGGTGGCATCCCAGGGGAGACAGGTCACTGATCTGATCGCAGTGTGACATTTCCAGTCTGGGTTAAGGATGGAATCTCAAGGATTTTGGGGGGATGGGGGAGGATCCAGAAGAGAAGAGACCTCAGTGATTTTTTTCCAAATTCTAACTGGAAAAATAAAGCCTGTACAGCGCTAAGCATAAGCAGGAGACTTGCATGCAGACATTTCATATGTTCAGACTGTCTCTGGTCCCAGTGCAGTGTCCAAGGTACGTCTTCTTCATTCCTAGTCTTCATTGGGTCTTCTTCATTCCTAGTTACAGGTCCGTATTTTCCAGTTCTTGCACCATGGATGTCTTGTAGCTTTTTTTTTCTTGTGTTCTTCCCCACACCACAGTGTGTGAGTAGAAAGCTGAAGGCAAACCAGTGGTAGTAAAGCTTGCTTGCAAAACAGAACAAAAAAAAGCCTATTACCTCCATTTAGAGTAGGCTAGGTGCGTGGTATAGCATAAAATGACACTAGCAACTGAAATATTGGTAACTAATTTCTAGGCAAGTGTGTTGACTCCTCCTTGTCCTGAGATCTGTGGCCTATTACTTGAGCAAATGGTGGGCCCTGTTCAAAATGCTAGCAATTCAAATAATGTCCCTAACCTCTTATTCACTACACGCCTGTATATGACAGCACCTGTGTAGTTTCTGGTCTTCTTTTCTAGCGTGTATTTATCTTCAGTCATGCATGAAGATGTATGTGTAAATGTTTAAAATATTGGGAGTTAACGTGTGAAAGAGAAGGCAGAGTGGGCTAAGAAGTCATAATGTCCTGGGGAGGGGGATCTTACCCAAATTGGTATGGTTTGCTTGCAGGCTTTACATTGTGCTCACCAGACTCCGTACTTCTGGCATAATCCTGGAGAGGCATATTTAAAAAGTGTTGTCCCATGAAGGCATGCATGTGCTTTTTCTACCTTATCTGTTCTGGGAATTGTTCCCTCTTCCAGCAGTGGTGGTTCTGATAGCTGTCTGTGGCAATGAAACACTGTTTGCCATTGTCTCCTTGCAGCTTGTAATGTCTCCTGTGTTTAAAGCAGTTCTTGGAAACTAAGTGTTTTCTGACTTACAAGGTCATGGCAAGTCACAGACCTTGTACAAATGATGCATCTTCCCCAGTTTCACTTCTTACCTACCCCACCCGTCCGTACGCTTTGTGTCTGGGTAAGGTTTCTATTGGATCTCGGTGCACGACCGCTTCCAAGCCCAAAGACTGAGGACCCAGCTGGGAAACTGAAGCCGTGGATGTGGAGAGCTGCGTGGCAGCGGCAGTGCTTGGGGCAGTGCCAGCCCTGGGAGCTGTCGGTCCCTGCCGTGCCATTCCCACTGGCCACGGGACCAGAGGAGTTCCTGGTTCTGTGCTGTTCTGTTTGGGAGATTTATTGGCGGAACAGGTTTTGGTGCTCCAACAGCTATTTTCCTCTGTGGGGAAAAGGTTGGCTGGATCGAGCCAGTTAGCCATCTGTTTCGGCAGTTAGACTGCTCTGAAATGGATGGATGGCTTCCTGAGGTTGCTCCCAGACGTATTTTCTATTGTCAGCGCTATCAGCGGCCTTCCTCTGGTGTTTAGGCACCAGGACTTGTCCCCAGGTGCTGCAGAGCGAAAAGCTCAGCGCAGTGAGGGGCGGCAGGGAACTCTGTGAGGCAGAAGGGGAGCTTTCACCCCCAGTGAGATGTGCCTCTGTAGCCATCTCACCCCTGCTTGGGTGGGAGTGCCCTTCTGGCCTGGCTGCTCAGCGCCAGGCTGGGGCTGCTGAGGACCCTCCTGCAGTGTGCTTGTGTGTAAGCCTGCCTTCCTTTGCTTCCTAGCGTTTTGGAACCTGCCTTGCTGTCCTTCAACACTTGCTAAGGGACCAGTGATGCTACGAATTACTCCCTCCCCCGACTGGAAAACAGAAACTTCTCTCTCTAACATTAAGACTAAATAAATGTGACCTACTTCATTGTGCTGGTATGAGCAGGAACAACATGTCTCTGTTTTTTTAATTAGTTAACTCCTGTGTTAATGTGTGCTGAAGTCTCCTCTTTCCACTTCTGAGTCTGGGCTGGTGAAGTCTCTGTGCTCCCCCACTCGCTCTGTTGGCAGGGTAGCTTCGTGTTAGTGTCTGCTTTTAGATTTTCTCAGTAAGAAATTGCTCCTCTTGTTAATGCTTGGTTTAACACGGTGGTTAATAATCAATGTTTCAAATAGACTGTTCCAATTACTTCTGAATTGCAGATGAGTCTGGGAAATTGTTTCTGGCTATTTTAATGCCAGCAGGGTAGGAAGGAAGCAATGTGATTCAGCTCTTAAACTGTGAACCTCGGATGGTGTACGGCAGGATGCACGCTCCTTGTGAAGCTGTGTACTGACACTCTTTGCAGAGAGGATTGTAGTGTTTCAAGGTAGTTCCTATTACAGATTGGCTCACAAAGAGTGATTCTAGATGAGATGCTGAATGCCAAGGCTTATTAATAAAGGGAATCAATAAAGGAAGGGGAGGCTTGCAAGTAAATTCCCTAAATGTTTTAGGCAGTTAGCTC
This sequence comes from Aythya fuligula, assembly GCF_009819795.1. NCBI lineage: Eukaryota > Metazoa > Chordata > Aves > Anseriformes > Anatidae > Aythya > Aythya fuligula. Next base: position 19,588,113 of record NC_045566.1, on the reverse strand, counting down.
ATTCAAGTAACTGACCAGTGTACATGTTTTCCTTTGGAATATAATGAGGCACTAGTAATGGGTTTGATGTGGCGGTCTGCTGACAAGATGAAAAATACTGGTTTTCTAATAAAGAGGTCATTTAGGGAAAAACACCATTCAGCACGCGCTGCAGGATACTGGTATGTTGGGGTTAGCACCTGCAGTGCCTCTATCCACACAGGGTGCTGCCGAGGAAACGGACTTGCAGCGGGTACCTCGTTATGTGGCTGTATGGTGCTGTGCATCTTGTGATGATATAGGTAGCCTCTTATTTTTATTAGCTTTAGAACTAAGCTTTGGATGTGCTGTTGAAACACGGCTAAAAGCTTAACTAGTGACTGTTCATTGTTTGCCTTGGCAAAATGATGTTAACTGTGAACAACATCGCGCTGCACTCTGGAACAAAAGCCTGGGGCTTTTCAGCCTGTTTTAGCATCCCATTTTTGTTGCTGTTTTAAAATGCTTTGATTCTTAATTATGCAATTCTAACTTGAAGTTTCTCTTGGCCTTTACTTGGTGTTGAGATTTTTCTTGTTTTCACGTTTTTCTCCTTTTTGTTATAGCTAAGATTTGGTGAAAGGTTGCTGGCTTTGCTTCTGTTTAAACAGATTATAGCAAGCGAGTGCTCTCTCCTTGGTGTAAAGCCTAAGCCAATGCGGTGTGGGAAAGTGAGAGATGGAGAAAAACCTGGCACTAATTCTGTGTTACCTGAGCTGGTTTTTGCTGACTTCACAGGTTATAGAGAGCGGGACAGACACTGAGTTTGTTCATTATTGATTTTGCTTCTGATAATGATTCTATTCACATCAATTCATGTCTCCTGTGTGCTGTTTTTTAACGTTCATCGTGTGCATTAAGTAGTCTTGCATTTCTTTATCGTCCCAGAGAGGTGTCTTATCTTCCCACTCCCTCACAGGTAGTAACATTCGCTTCCTCTGTGTGTTGATACGAAAGTGGCAAATAACAGACTGCCTCCGGGTTCTCGTCTGTTATGGTGTTTGTGTCATCTGTCAATGCATTAGAGAAAATTTGACTTTCTCTGCCTATAAAATCTCTAGATAGGGAATTAATGATATAAATCAGGCTTAGAAAGGGTTTTCTTGAGAGACAGTTCTTGCTCTTAGAGTCAGAAATGACTTGTGGAAGTTCTTCCTTCTTTTGAGGAACGGCGCTGCTTGGTGGACAGGCTGAGGGCAAGTTTGCAGTGCTGACTTACACCCTGTAACACGTGGGGATTCCCAGGATAATTGAGATGTGCCCAGATAAGTCCCTGTGGCATAATGCAGGTCTATGGGAATCCGCTTGAGCCTGGGACTGGTGCTGTAGTAGCAGCAGGGGGTGTTACCTGGCACTGTGTGTGAGCTGTGCTGATGCAGGTGGTATCTGGCTGCACCCCAGCCATTCACCCCGCACTGCTGAGGCTGTGGCAGCCCAGATGTGTCTGCAGAGTCACTGTGTGCCAGCCTGGAGCCCCTGAAGGCGGGGGAAACTTGCTCGTGATACGGGTTTTGGATGAAGCCTTGTCAAAGTAAAATTTTAATCAATACTTTAAATAAATAAATATTGTTTTAGTAGAATCAGTACAATAATGCTTTTAAAAATGTCTTGTTTTGTTTCAAATCTAGTTGAAGCTAATTAGCTTGCCTGTAAAGAAGAAAACATTAAAATGGAAAATTAATCCAGCCTCATAACTTCAGGTGGATACCTACCTTGCTTTTTTTTTAAGGATGCCTAACAGCAGAAACAGTTCTAAGTGGCTTTTCCAGTGCCATAGAGTAGCTGGAATTAAAACAGGTTGTGACTCAGTCTATTTAATGTTAGAACTACCCTCCTAGCTGAGCTATACGTCTGTGAGTGGCGTTTGCATAGCACAAAGGATTTGAAATGCCTGTTCCAGCAGAGAATGCTAACTGTGTTTCTCTTCTCTTTTAGGTTATGTTTCACACTATGTGCTGACCGTCTGTACTTACAGAAGATATTTAAAAACAAACAGACTTTTTTTTCAAAGATTTTGATTCCAGTGGAATCTGTGCTTTAGATTTTTGTCCTGTCAATTAACTCCTGAAGCAATGCCTGTACAAGCTCCACAATGGACAGATTTTCTCTCCTGCCCAATTTGCACACAGACTTTCGACGAAACGATCCGAAAGCCCATCAGCTTGGGTTGCGGCCACACTGTCTGCAAGATGTGCCTCAACAAGCTCCACCGGAAGGCGTGCCCCTTTGACCAGACCACTATCAACACCGACATTGAACTCCTTCCTGTGAACTCGGCCTTGCTGCAGCTAGTGGGTGCTCAGGTAGCAATGCTTTTTTTTTTTTTTTTTTATCTCTTTCTGTGTTGTCCTCCAAAAGCAAAGGAGTAAAAAGACTCATGAATAAAGAATGTTACAGTGTAGAAGAGACATCTACCTTTCTGTAGGCTGACTGTGGTGATTATAGGTTTTAGATCTCTGACCTGCTCTAGTGGAACAGCAGGTCAGATCTTGCTTCTACTGGTCACTGACTGATTTGGTGTTAGGTTTGTCGACAGCTCACAACTACACTAAATCAAAAGGGCTGGTTCTGTTCCCTTCCTTCTTCTCTAAGGTGTGACCATCTGTGCTCTGCTGAAAGCACGAGATAGATAACTTTGTGAGCTGATGTTAATCTAAACCCCCTCAGGAGAATGGGAGAGCCTGCCCCTTTCTGCTGGCAGGGGTGCACTGAGGCCAGATGAAGGATGTTCTGACCAGAATGAGTACTCCACTGGTGCTACTGGCAGCCTAGGGAGAGGGGCCAGGGGAAAGAAGGACTGTCCTGTTCAGTTGCAGCACAGGCTTAAATTGATATAAGCGTATCGTGGTTAGAGCATCAGCAGTTTCTTGCAGCCCATACCTCCCAAGGCTGGACAGGGTCATGATCTTGGGGAGAGAAGGGATGATTGTGTCAAACTTACGGGTAAGAAGCAGAAATGTAGAAGGAATGCAGTTCCCTTGTAGTGGCCGTTGTTTTCCCATTTCCTGCTTCCCTGTCTGGGTTCAGCAGAGTTTCAGCAGAAAGTTCAGGGAGATGTGTAGGTCAGGGAAAAGAGATAACCTGTGTTGTGGAAAAACTGTAAAAGGAGAATGTGTTCTTAAGATATTTTTCACAAGGTACTATGACAAAGATCCAGGTGTGGTTTTACGACTTCCTTTTTTGTTCTGTGTTTTTGTTTATCAAGGAATGCTTATTTCTCTTCTTCATGCGGTGTATTGGTATGGAACTTGTATCAGAAGATTTAAAATTGCCTTGTGTTTCTGGCTGTACTGGTGATTCATCCTGCTCTGCAGGAGAGGATAATGAGCTTCTGTGCTTCCATTTCTGTAATGTGCATATGCTGCCACCCTTGAAGGGCTTCCAAGCAGTGTGAGATCTGTGGGTGATGCCATAAATATTACCATTCTCTTCTTCCCCTCTTGCTCCTTTGTATCTTTCTTCCTTCCTCTTTGGAGTTTCTAGAGTAGTTCCGACTATAGCCAAATGTCCACATTTATGATAAAGGTCTTTGCTTCTGCATTTGTTTGGTGGTTTTGTGTACCTTTGTTATACTTTGTCTATGTAGGAAGCTATGGGATAGCTTAAATTAGAATTTCCACAAAAAGAAGATCCTGTGGAATGAGATGGAAAATCACCCAGCCCCTGTTACAATTAATTGTGAGTTTTATTCTGGTTTTGCTAGTTAGCTAGTCAGAACTTCCTCATCTGTATGTGTGAAGAAGGGTATGGCAGTGCTGTATGTGTCCTGAGAGCCCTCTGAGCTCTAGGTTCAGATTTTGACCTAATGGCATATTTTTTTGTGCTCCTTTTCATATCTTAAATTTTCCACAATCCAGATTCATAGAACCTTGTTTCATGGTGACCTTAAAACCTGCAAATGTCACCAAAAGAGACTGTACTCTCTTGCCTCTTGTTTGTCACCCATTCCTGCATGCATGCTTGCTCACTGCAGTGTGTGACGTGAGCAGTAATTGGTGGGCTTAGTGGGGCTTTTATTTCTGTCCCCACGTTCCCCTTAAGAGAAACTTGTACACACACACACCCTCAGCTCTCCTAGTTTCAGTGAGCATGTTGCAGTGCTGTGAATGAAATTAGCATTCAGTGTAAGTCACCATCCTTTCTCCTCTTCTCCTTCCCTTCCTGGCACCTCTTGCAGTGTTTACCAGACTCTGGAGTACTAGAGCATAATTAGACTGCTCTGCTGGGAAGGACAGGGAAACAGTGGCTTTTTTCCTCGAGTCTCTTTAAGAATGGCCAGGCTTGACATCTTTTGCAGAGGAAGGCTTCGCTGATGGACAAAAAAACAGTGCTGCAGAGAAACTATACCTACTTCGAGCTCTGTCTCATGAAGAAGATGGGCTCTCTTTGGTACACATCAACAAAAACGATCTGAGAGCAGCAAGCCAGAGCACGAAACAAGCGGTATCATCAATTTCCGTAACAAAACAAAGCCCACGTTATTGTTCCACTTCTTGTCTTAGTTTCAGGAGGCTGTGTGTGTCTTTAAACTCCCCTAATCTCCAACAAACCCGTGTGTACCTTAACCTGAGTCCGTAGAGACCTGTAATGCTTTATTTTTAAATGATGAATCCCAAAAAGCGGGCTTCCTTTTAGATGGAAATACAGTAGAACACAATTATAGCTTTTATCCGGGGGAGAAAAGAACAGTTTGTTCTTCTCCCTTTGGGGAGGTTTCTGAAAAGTTCACACGTTTATAAGCGTTGTGTGCTTTTTGCTGGAGGCAGAGGAGGAGAACAGGCAGTTCATGAAACAAATCTCTTCTGCTGTGACTGGCAGCATCGACAGGATTCCAGGGCAAGTCACATCGGCTGGCTTTCACACAGAGCCACGGGGTGAAGCAAGCAGGACTGTATTTCTGCAGAAAATGTGCTGAACTTGTCACACAGGCACCTGAGGAGCAGTAACCTATTTTCTTAATAAGAGCATTATCTTTGTGAAGGTTTTGTTGCTCTCGTGGTGAAGAGTGTTGGTTTCCTGCTTGAATTATTGTCTGCTCATGAATTTTCCCTCTTCCCACCCCTTTCCAAGGAGTAAAATTGTTTCCCAATTTAAAACCATACTTGATACAAAAACTGTTGCAGAGTTTCAAATTTCTGCTTCCCTGCCATAGTGTGGGGCACACCGAGCATGGACACAGGGTCTGTTCAGTGGGAATGTAGCTGGGTAGTTTGGCACGCACGTAGATAGGATCAGCCTCTGAAGGCCAGGGGAGAAGGGCTTGGAAGGAGGGGGTGAGAGTTGTTATTCCTGGGAGGGCTGGAACTAGCTGAGCACTTCAGAGAGAGCTAAGAACAGTGTGAGGGAAGGGAGGCACAGTGCCTCTAATACAAATCGGAAAGGCTTTATTAGATCATCCCTGGGATAGCTTGCTTTTTAAACTTCTTAGGTAGAGGAAAAAAATCCCTTAAGCCAATTTCTAAGGGAACGAGGTTTTGCATGTTAACTATTCAAGCATCCCTGTATTACTCACGGTACGTAAATATTTTAAACATGACCAGGGCAGTGTTTTGAAGGTGCTAGTCATGGACCTGTCATCTAATCTCTTCCCTCCTGTTTTCTGCGGCACCTGAAACTGCATTGTGTGCACTCCAAACAGGTGACATCAAGTGGCAGTAATTCCTGTGGTGGTTTAATTTCTTCCGTAGTTTCCTGTGGACATGATAAATGCAATTCCAGGCAGCAGGCAGCGGAATCATGTGCACAATGAGAGAACGTGCTGAGTGATCTTAACTCATAGCCCTTTGAAAAGGGGAAGACTGCGGCTGCAAAGCTTGAATTACCGCTTGGTGATGTGGTGGTGTAGCTTCTGGTGAAGCGAGCGCCATGACAGGAATTTTCTGTGAAGAAGTTATCCTTGGTGAAGGCTCCTTCAGGAACTGGGCAGTGGGCTGTGGCCTTGGTTTGTTTTTTTTTTGGTTGTTTCTTAGCAGGAAACAAGACATCCATCCGTGGGGATGGAGGATGGTGCATTAGCATTCTTTTCGGCGCCCCCCCCCCCCCCCCCTCGCACCGAGCAACCTGCCTCATCCTGCAGCCGCGTGCAGCCACGCTGATGGGCAGCATTCCACCGCGCGGTACCTGCCCCTGTCACTCAGGCAGATGTGCACAGAATGAGCAAGGCTTAAATAAAGCATCTGAGGTTATTTTTCTGGTCTTGTTCGAGCCTCCCTTGGGAGGCATTCGTTGTGTTATGTAAATGTACTTGCAGTGAAAACTAAAACTGTGAAGGGTGTGGTGTCTGAGAAAATGGAATATTGAATGAGGATGAAAATCATGAACTCATTCTGCGGGGCATCTATTTTGAGGTTCTCAAGAGGCATTGTAAACAGACATGCCGGACACTTTGGTCATGCTCTCAGAGATATTTTGAGAAGGGGAAGTGAAAATGCTTTGAACTTGAATGATTTCTCACTTGTCCCCCAGCGATTGTTTGATAGAGCCAACATTAAAATACAGCTCTTATGTGACTTTTGTGAATCATGGCTTTTTGTTCTTTTTTTTTTTTTTTTTTTTTTCTTGGTCAGTGCTGTTCCCCTAATCTGAAATAGTAGGGGGGGAAGCCTTGGAACTGTGTATAGTAGTACCAGCAAAAGGATAAATTACTCGTAAGCTTTTCTGGGAGTTATTTCATCCTCAGTGGTGTGATCCATGTGGGGAGAAATGTATTCTCTTCTGAAGGCTCCTGAAGCCACAAAATAAGCCTCTTGTGTTATCATTCCATGTGACGCTTGCTTCAGCTTAAGATGGAAGTTAAATCTCTGTCGAGCTGTTGTTTTACCAGAAGTACAGCTGTGCAGGACCTTCGGATTTTATGTTAAAGCTTCCCTTGCAAAGAGGAGAAAAGGGACTGACGTGCAGAGGCACAGTGTTGAATAGTTTCTTCAACTCTTGGCAGTTTTCCTGTGCCAGCTTTTTCCTGGGCCAGGGGAGGCTTTCTGTGAGCTGGCCAGACAGCCCGTGTGCTGCCAGCTGTGTTGTGCTGTGTCCGGCATTCCAGGCCACTGCCGTGAATGCACACTAACCCAGCACCGATTCCAGACAGAAATCCCAGGCTGAGTGCTGCTTCCTGCCCTGTCTGCTCCCAGCCCGCTCTGTCTGCTGCCTGTCGTGGTGCTGTGCTTGCATTTCAAGTCGGTGCTGTTGGCGGACTGCACGCTTGCAGGAGCAAGAGGGAATTTCCCCCAAATACATTACAGCTGGAGATAGGGCAGAGACTGCGCAGTGCCTGTCTCGGCACAAATGCATGAGATGCACACTGTGGGATCAGTGAGCCAGTTGTGCTGGTAGGACTTCCCAGACAGCAGCCTGGGAAAATGGCAGTGGCTTTGAAAAGGAGGTGGGGTGTTCTGTTAGCATGGAAGGGAATGCCAGAGTGTTAATTAATGCCTGGTGCCCAAGTCACAAGAAGCCAGCAGGGCTGAGGTTGGTGTTGGTGAAACAGTTACACTTCACCTCTGTAAGATCGGGCTACAAAAATCTACTTTTGCGAAATCTTTCTTGTTTAGAAACAGGAAAACAAATCCCTCATAAGTTAACTGTAGTCTGTGGAAAGCATCCAGGCTACCCTTCCTGTCTTGGTGTGATTAAACTCATGTTTTCCCCTGTAGGAGGAGTAAAAGTGTCTGATCCAGGCTGTTTTGATTATCTTGTTTCTGGAGTGGTATCAACTCTTGTAATTGTTGCAGCTTGTGTTTTGCACTGGGAGGCTTTTTTTGTTGCTGACTTTCAAAGCAGGAGTTATGCAAGTAGTAACCCTGCTTTCTCTGAGGCCTGTCAGAATGAGAATTTCCCCCCAACTCAGCATGTAGGCCTGTAGAAGCGTGATCATGTCACTGGAACATGATTTCTGTTAAAATTAATAGGAAAACTCCTGTCCACGGTTGTGGTGAGGTACGTTTATATCAGTTCACGGCTTCTATTCACTGCTGCCATTGTAATGTTACTCTTGACATGGCTGGGGTACTTATGTGTGAAGGTTAACGGGTCCGTAGCAGTCTGCAGCTCAAGCATTGAAGACTTGTGCTTCCAGGTTGAGGCTCGGGTGAGCAGCTGCATAGGATTAGCATTATGTTGTAGTGATTGACTTGGAAATGGTGGAAGTCAGTCTGAGATCTATTTGCACTTCAGTAGCATACGCAAAAAGTGCCTGTGTTTAGTCTTCTGAAAAATTCCTGTTCTTTATGCTACCCTGTAGTTGTTGAGTTGATTGCTGAGTAGTAGTGTTTGTCTACGGTGCTGTGCTGCACCCCCAGATTTGTTAAAGCTGTAGGAATTGAAATTGGAGGAGGAAAAAAAAACACCTGCAGGGGGTGGGATTCAACATCCCTTCAAAAATGATTGTTTTCTGGTGAATGCCTGGATGAAGGAATAAATGCCATAGCCAAAACATAATAAAAATAAAATCAAGCCTGTAACTGTCCTGTGCTGCCAGATTGGTACCTGCAGTTTGTATTCCTTCGTACTATGCAGGGTAACGTGGTCTTTTTGCTTGCTTGACTGGGCCTGGGCAGAATACACTGCAAGGGTGGCCTAGTGCATCTGCTGCTTGGTATTTCTCCCACCTACACAGCTCAGATCACTTAGCCCTGGATGGTATCAGAGCTGTGAGGCCCTAGATGTGAATCTGCATGTTCTTGCAAGCTAGAGTTTGTCTGATCTGTTCTATATTTGGTCAGCCAGCTCTAGAGATGTCTCAATATTCATGTGACTTTAACAAAAATTTATAGTAGCAAAGAATGCTAAGTTTCTCATGCTAATATATCTCTTGTTATGCTTCTATTTCCTGTCAGCCACTAAATAAAAAGTCTGATACAACCATAAATTTTCTGCCTAGTTTAATCTTCCGTTTAACTGATAGTTTTTTTTTGCCATTTGTTCACTAAACAAGCTGGAAAAAAATGCTTACTAATGTAGAAAAACACTGAGAAGAAGAACAAAACAGGAAATGCTTGATATTAACTAGTTTCATGTGGCATTTGTAAGTATGACTGCCTGTTATTTATGCATATTTGTCATAAACGTACGTCATCTCTTCTCAGGTTCCTGAGCAGCAGCCAATTACTTTATGTAGTGGAGCTGAAGATACCAAGCATTATGAGGAGGGCAAGAAATGTGTGGAAGAATTAGCATTGTACCTCAAACCACTCAGCAGCGCAAGAGGTAATTCCTACATGGTTTCCTTTCAAAATGAAATATGGAAACACGTAACGTGCATAGCAAACTGTCCAAATGACTAGTTAGTCTATTAGGGGAAAAATTGATACAGATCTAGTTTAAAAATGACTGGTGGTTGAAAACACTTTCCTAGGCATTAGGGTTATGTCTTCATTTGGGGAAAATAAATTCTAAGTCCTTAAGTCAAAAATAACGCCTAGAAAATGCTGAGGCACATTTGGCCATGGTACAGTAAGTTGAGACAAACTTAGTTGAATTCACCTCAGTAAACTAGATAAAGCTAAAAATCATGGTTTGACTTCTGCTTTGCTTTGAGATAACTGTAGTGCAGCATGTTTGTAGCAGAAGAATCAACTGAAACAAGAGAACTACTGGATATAGGACCTACAAGAGAAACAAGTAATACTTTGATATATAAGATTATATACAAGTGCAGGATTGTCTGAGTAATTCTAAAGTAACAAAATTGAACTGAGTTCCAGAGTATGTATTTTACCTACCTTGCGTATGGTGGACTTGGAAAACCTGCCAACCCTTCCTAGATGTAGAAGCCAATGAAATAGGAGAGGTGAGCAATATGGGTGTCAGGTTTCCAAAACTAGACTTTTACAAAAAGTTCTCTCAAGCTTTTCTAACTTGTACAGCACAACAGTAGTACCGTAACCACTCTTGAGTAGTAGTGCCCTAATGAACGTGGCCCGTGCTGCAGAACAAGCTCAGCGAGGTAGCTCTGTGTCTGGTGACTTGTTTCTTACCCTGCTCTCAGTGGTTCCCAGAACATCTGTGAATGTATTTGTTCACGTGAGCTCAAAAGTGTTTGGGTCATACCAGTTTAGTTTGGGTAGGTCAAAGCAGCATCGATCTCAAATATAGGTAAGATACTCTACGTCTGAAAATGGACAGGTGGTTAAAGAAGACAGTGATCCCTGAAGCCCACAAATAAGGGAAGGGCTACAGCATGATCCTGTCCTTGAGGAGACACCTGAGAATCCATCGGGGAAGGTTCAGAGCAGACTTCCTACATGGGGGGAGAATTTGTAACATCTTAGACAGCCAAAGCAGTCACAGAGACAAAAACATCAATCTGTGGGAAGGCTGACTGCATGGAGCTGTCAGCTTGTAATGCTGGGTGAAACAAACTGACAAAAACGAAGTGATGATATCCCTTCTCTGAGGTGTTCTGTTTAACAAGTGGACATCAGGAGAACTAGTTTTGCATTTCTCCAGCACGGCAGCTGAAGGCTGGCACAAGAGGAGGAGTTAAGAGGTAGCTGATATTTTTTCTGCTTTGTTTTATTTTGAAGGTGTGGGTCTTAACAGTACTACTCAGAGCGTTCTAAGTCGTCCTATGCAAAGGAAACTTGTGACACTAGTTCACTGCCAGCTAGTGGAGGAAGAAGGACGGATCAGAGCTATGCGTGCTGCACGGTCACTTGGTGAAAGAACAGTCACAGAGCTCATTCTTCAGCATCAAAATCCTCAGCAACTTTCTTCTAACCTTTGGGCTGCAGTGAGAGCCAGGGGGTGCCAGTTTCTTGGCCCAGGTAGGTAACACACATGTAGTACTGCTTGTGTACTAGAAGCAATTCAGAATTAGGAAGGACTAAGAAACTGTGACTGAAATTGTCCGAGTGATTTTTATTGGGCACTGGCCTGATTTTATAATAGTAGGTCTTCAGAATTAATGATATAGCTATTAGGATGTTGTCATGGACTTTTCGCTTTTTTAGTGCTTTTGCAAATCTGTAAAATTCTGACTGCTCTGTGTTCTTTTGTTCTTGTGATAAAATAAAATAGAAAATAGTCTCTCAGCTGTCCTTTGGAGAGGCAAGACCCTTCTAGAGTTGTGTAGAAGAGATCTGGTACCCATAGAGTATGGGTGTGTCAAGTCTTTTTTTTTTTTTTTTTTTTTTTAAGTTACGTATTTAGAAATCTAAATTCTTTTCCATAGAACACTAAATCAAATTTGCTTTAAAAAAAAAAGTCTGGTTACTGAACATGTAGAGTTAACTTTCTGAGTACCAACAAAAAAGAATGCTGTGAAATAGGAAGCCAGTTGCTTAAAACAGAAGTGTTTGTTGTTTTTTTTTTTAACCACTGAAATAGATAAAGGAAGAGTAACCTTGGGATGCTAACTTATGCACTGCTGCAAGGATCAAAGAGGCTTGTTATCTAGTCAAATACTTAGTGGTACATCGCCTAATATATTTGTGGGGACACTAATTACTTTTACCTGCCCAGGAAGCAGCCTTGTTGTGCCTCAGTATGGCAGCATTCTGTGCTGGGAAAGGTGTGGGGATAATGCACTTCAAAAACTTATACTAGAACAGAGATACAGACAGGAATGAAGAAGTCTTCCTATCATCTGATACCCAAAAAAGAATAAAGCAAAAAAAAAAAAAAAAAAGTAATAATAATAAAAGAAAATATTTCTGCAGTCACAGTCTGGTAATCTGGAAGTACACGTGTGTGGCTTGTACCTGGTCTCCCACCCTTACTTGTAGGGAAACATGAAACAATGCTGATATCTTCCTTGGTCTTCTCTCATCTTTCTCTTCTCATTGTTTTCCCTCCAGCCATGCAAGAGGAGGCTTTAAAGCTGGTTCTGCTAGCTCTGGAAGATGGATCTGCGTTGTCACGGAAGGTCTTGGTTCTCTTTGTGGTTCAGAGACTGGAGCCACGATTTCCTCAGGCTTCTAAAACTAGCATTGGGCACGTTGTCCAGCTTCTTTACAGAGCCTCATGCTTCAAGGTATGAAGAAGATCCTGCCTGGAGACTTCATAATGCAGGGAAATATTTCTTTATATAGCAAAAAGATGTCTCAATTTAAAATTCATTTCAGTACACATTTAAACATACAAAAATGTGTACAAATGCACATTTTTGTTCTTCATTTTCAGTTTTCGTTGTCCTGTACTATTGATTGTGTCTAAAAATATGTATGGTTATAAGAAGTATTCCTAATCAAGTCCGGAATGTGTTTAGAGAGTTCTTTCTCCTACATCTGTGGTGGCAGTGTAGGCTGAAATTGGAAGTTTAAGCTGTAAATCTAAGTTTGGGTGTTGTCCAGGCTTAATAGATGCACAGTAACAAAACCTGTATGTAAGTCGGTGTGGCTTATCTCCTTAGAAGAGTCTTAAAGCTGGAAAATCTCCAGTTCTGTTAATTGAATGGTGATATGGATAGAAAGAAATGCAAGGCACTGGAGTACCAGAATTGTAATAAAGTGAATTTAAGCTGTTTATGGTGCTTTACACTATTTAATGGTCCATTCCTAGGTGCTCTACTTCAATGTCTTTCACTCTTGTTAAATTAGAAAAATGCTTTGTTGCTGGTACTGATACCCTAAAACAAAAATGTGCAATACAAACAAAATACCCTGGTTTGAGAAGTAAAGTCTAGAGGCTGTCAAGTTGTTTATGAAGTCTGATACTGCCACCAATGTTTGGGTCAGATTCTGAGTAAACTATATTTGATATTAACCGCAACCACCGAGAAGTGGACAAGTGTTATTTTAGTAGGAACCACTGGTGGTGTTGGCTGCATACTATCGTAGTTCGGTTTCATTTGGGAGGAAGAATTTACTTGCTGGCTAACAATTTCTCTTGCCTTGGACTTTACATCTTCTTACCCTGTTTAATTGTATTTGGCTTGTTTCTCCCCACTAGGTGACAAAGCGTGATGAGGATTCCTCCCTGATGCAATTGAAGGAGGAATTTCGGACTTACGAAGCTCTGAGAAGGGAACATGATTCCCAGATTGTTCAAATTGCTATGGAAGCAGGTTTACGCATTGCACCAGATCAGTGGTCCTCCCTGTTATACGGAGACCAATCTCACAAATCCCACATGCAGTCTATCATTGATAAGGTAAAGCCACCTAAGACCAGCCCACTTTATCTTCCTTGCAACTGTTTTAGGTTTATATGCTTGTAATTTGAATGCTTGATATATACACGCATTGTACCCAGGTGTACTCACCCATTAATCATTTGCTGTATTATTTCAAAACCTGTTATGGCTTGAATAATTATAACTGTAACCTAGTGAATCTTGCTCCCTCTGCCATCTTGCTATCTCTTTCTTCTTTACCTCTGTCAGCAAGTGAGAAGCCACAGGGGTTAGCTGCACCGGGGCTAGCTGGGAGGTGTCCTTTGTGAACATATGATAACTGTGAACGTGGCAGGAGAGGTTAATGGTTCACGTTTTCAGGCAGGGAGCTAGCCAATAAGTTGGAAGAAAATCAGTCTCCTAGTCTGTACGTGAATGAAATAAGAGATGTTGAAACATGTTTCTTAAATACAATGACTTAGCATTTGGAAATGCTCATACCTCATTTTGGTTAGAGGGAACATTTGTCCTGTGTTCCCTAAAACGTTTAAAATGTTCCCTAAACGTTTAAATTAGGGGATTTCCCCCCAGATGTTAGGCAACACGTAAAAGTGCCTAAATTAGCTGGGAAGAACTGAACTGTAATGCTTTGAACAGTTACAAAAGCTGTGAAATGATCGCTTTGGGTTGCCATTCAGGAGGATTGGCTCCAAGGACTGCTACGTATTCATATATTTGCCCACATTTTCAGGTGTTCTGACAGAGGACATATGAAGGCTCTAGGTAGAGTTACGATATTTTTCAATACTTAATATGCGGGGATGCTAGTAATCTTTTTCCTTCTACCATCTTGCTCTTTACTGTCATCTGCATTTGGTGTAAACCAGGATGCAGTGCTGTTGGTTCAGGGATTGGAGATACCAGACTGTTCAGAAATCTTACTTAAATGTTTTCTAATATCTGCATTTCTTTCTGGGTGCTAGTACAACACAGAAAAGACAGGTTACATTGCTAGAAGTAATGCCAGCTTGTTTTGTCTATTTAGGACTGCGTTTCAATATCTAATGTCAAAAAAGGGTGTGTTCATAATACCATAGAAGGAATTTAATACAAGGTGCTGAAGTCAGCTTGTGTGAGTTAAAAAATAGTCCAGTTTTGTAAGGCAGCTCTGTGATCTTGTGGAGCAACCATTAGAAACGCTGAGGATTGCTTTGCCTGTAGAAAGTTAATTATTATAATTTTTTTAAGTTGCAGACCCCAGCCTCGTTTGCACAGAGTGTTCAGGAATTAACTATTGCTCTTCAGAGGACTGGAGATCCAGCTAACCTGAATCGTCTTCGACCTCACCTTGAGCTCCTGGCAAATATTGATCCCAGTCCAGGTCAGTCTAGATGTTTTGCAGGGCTGGGGGACCAAAAGAAACCACCACGTTTGGTTTAGCAAGAAGAGCCTTTAAAGTGTTAACGGTTTAAAAAATTGTTTCTCAAGTGGTAGGAGACATCTTCTGTAACTCAAACTTAAGATTCTCAAATGGTATTTATAACCAGCCTGGGAACAGCAGTGATTTGTGTGAAAAAACTATTTTGAAGCTAAAATAAATTCAAGAGTGTCAGGAATAATTTTACAACTTCTCAGAAGGTATCTTCTTTGTTTGACAGCACTAGGTGAGCATGAATGAGGATATTGGATACATACAATTCTGTGAGATTACATGGTGTGTGCCTTATATTAGGCAATTCTAACTGGAGAGACTGGCAGCAGTCTTACTCTTATCCTTTTCCCTGTTTATTACACATGCTGCTGTTGGAAACCAGATTTGCAAAGCAACAGGATTATCATTAGAGCCCGTAATGCAAAGCCTTAGCTACCAGTCTGAGTTTTTTTCCTCTCCAGTTCTTTACCAGAGCAAATTTATTTACAAACTGGGGATATTCCTTAAGAAAGGAATTACAGAAAAGACAGAAGCTGGGCAAGAATTGGTCTTAATGAGACAGGTGTGTTATGCTAAGGAATTTATTGTTTTCCTTGTTGATTTAGAATTCTGTAGAAGTGTGAACAATGGTCTGGGAAGGGGAAATTAAGCTGGAAAGAGCATAAAGGGTAAATAAAATCCAAGACGTTGACAGAAGAGAGATGGAAAGTGTTGGAAAAGTCAGTAGCAATATGAGTATGGACCCCCTGAGGGAGTAGGGATGGAAGGGATAGTGCTGTAGTTGAAGTTTTATACCCATTAATTTTTGTTAAAACCAAAACTAATCAAGTGTGTTAATGCCTAAACTGTGACATCAGGAGTCATAGTTCTTAGTTTCTGTCTGTTTAAGCAAATAAACTGACCTTTCAAATGAGGACCAGTTATGTGAGAAACAAAGTTTTCTCACAGTTGTACTTCACAGTTAAAGGCAAGGCAGTACTTTCTTCCCAAATCGTTCATATTGTAACTAGCCAGAGACAAAACAGTGCGTACTAGCAATTTGTTAGCCAAAGAGTGGTAAGGAAAGTGGAATCACTAATAGCCTTGCCGGAAGTTTCAGTAGGGAAGTCTGATTTTGAAGTCATTGCTCTGCTGTGCTATTGAGTTGCTTCCCTGCTGTTCTATAGGTACATTGCAGCTCCTCTGCAAGTGTCATGTACTTGTGAGCGGAACATAATTCTGTTAAAGATCTTGAAAGGCGCTTAGAGAAACACTTGGAGGTCCTGTGTATTGCAGCAGAGTGTGTCAGCACCCAGTGGGAGTGTCACCTGCTGGAACAGATTAAATGGTTAGACAAGTGTGTCAGTCAGCTAGATAGAGCAAGTACCCCTCTAGAATTAAGCCTGAAATTTATTTGCACTGCTTTGTGTTAGATGCTCTGCTGCATATACTAGCCTTGTGACATGTTTCCATGTGGGATACAACAATTTTGGTTGCTGTTCAGTGACTGCATGATCTAGGCAAGTGATGATGGCATTTATACAGAATAATCTTGCCTAATTTGTGAAGTGGGATTTTGAGACAGATTATCCATTACATGGAGATTTTGTACAAGGCATTTTCTCTGGAGGTCTTTGGAATATGAAAGCTCTTGTAAAAGGAGATTTGACATGGTAATAAATGGCTGATAGAGTGGCCCGTTTGATATTATGTGTGGTTCAATCTTGACTCTATACATACCTTTATTCATTACGTGGTACGTATCTCTGAATTAAAGTGCTTAATCCTTGTTCAATGACGTTTGTGAAGCTTTATCAGAAGCAACAAAAAAAATATGATATTGGTGGTTTCTTAGTAAACCTGGTTTTAGAAAATCCTTCTGACTTTCTTTTTCTTCCTATATATATATTCTCTGTTTCCTGTCGATGCTATAGATGCTCCACCTCCAACATGGGAACAACTGGAAAATGGACTGGTTGCCGTGAGGACGGTTGTTCATGGCTTAGTTGATTATATCCAGAATCACAGCAAGAAAGGAACAGATCAGCAACAGGTAAAAGCCAAATCATACAAGAAAAGCTTACTCGTAAATCTTATCTGGCTCTTTCTAATAGCAGATGTTTGTTAGTGCCACCTGGAGAGATTTGGTTTCACAGGGAGCAGGTTGAGAATGTTGCTACTCTTTCATATTTAAAAAAAAAAAAAAAAAAAAAACATGGATTTGCACAGCTCACTAAGACGAAAAGAAAACAATCTGATCAAGCTACAAGAATAGGGATATGAATTAACACTCCTCATTAGAGGGTGGGGAGGAGGAGCTGGGGTGCCTCACACTGTGATCTGTGGGAATTTTCTTGTTTTTAATGACACATTTCAGCCAAGTCGCTCTGTTAATGAAAAGAATCTTACACCTGTATTTAATGGTGTATAAAGTTTAAAGATTTAGGAAGACTTCATGTGAAGGAACCATCTGGGTTTCTAAACCATTTTTTTGCTATTGTTTCAGAAATTGATGTTGCCAAATACATACTAGCTTATCTCACAATTACATCTTACCACATGTTCCTTTGATCTCATTTTGTTGTATAGCTAAGTTGATCTAAATGCTAGATGCTGCAGAAAGACAAAGCTGCTTGTCATATGTTCCCATTCCCTCTCTGTCTTGGCACTCAGCCTCCTGGAGAGCTGGTTCAGGGAGCTGAACAGGTAGAAAGATTCTCTTAGGACAAGGGGGAAGAAAAATCAAAGTAAATTATTTCAGCTCTTCTACCTTTTTGCATTCACTCAGATGTCTAATGAGCACAGTTACTGGCAAGAGGAAAGGCAGTAGGAATACACAAGTGGAAATCAGGGTGGGAAAAACAATGAAGGTTTTTGTTCTGGAGGGGCCATTGCCTAGACCTGGCATATGCTCGTAAAGGAACACACAACCTCCAGGTGGGAAGGGGGATGTATGCTGAGTTTGGGGCAGAGTTTTGCTGGCTAGCAACAGTGGCCAGCAGAGGGCTGTGCAGCTCACATACATTCTGCCTAAATCCTTTTTCACTGTAGTAGATAGCAAGAGAAAAAAAAAAAGAACAGTCTGCAGATGACTTCTTACAGATTTGCATCTTCTGGCTGAGTTTCTCACAAAGCAAGAGTCTACTTTTACAGACCTTTTCCTTGGTGAGAAGTCTGATATGGAATATTTCTGCCTCCAACTGATTTAATTTTGTGCATTTCAATAACTTCAAGACCACCTCAGGCCTTCTGTCAAAATTGATTTAAAGATTGGAAAACAGGCATACATGCAGATGGTGAGATTGCAGCGAGGCACTGTATATTTTTAAACTAACAGGAATCTATAAGACAGCCTATATCCTGATGATCTGTGTAGGAGTAAGACTGAATCCTCAACATTTATTACTAAAAATAATTATTAGAGGTAATCAAGAGACTTCTAGTCCGAAGGAGGACACAAAGTGTCTTGGTGAAGTTTAACTCTTAGAGATCAAAGGGATAATTCAGTGCTGTTTTTGAGCTAACAGAAAGCAATGGAAAAGTAACTGACCAAAGTGCGTTTATTTTCCGTCTACTACAAAGCCTGATCAATATTTGGCAATTTCTGATTAAGCATGGTATTATCTTTCTCCAGTCTGTATCAGTTTTGTTCACTGAACTGTTTCCAGAAACTTAAAACTATGTTCCAGTCAAGATCCAGGAATGAATAAACAAGTTTTAAAAGTGTGATAGTGCCTTAGTTGTCAAAACAACTATTCTTTTAATGTTCTGTTGAACAACCAAACATCAATACTGCTCCAGTTGCTTCACATTAGATACCCTTTGGAATGTTTAAATTGAAGGAATATTCAGCAGTTGTGCCTCTCTCTTAATAAAAGGATGTCTTGAGTTCTTGGTTAAGTGCTGTTACATCTGGTATATTCCTTGTGTTTTTTTAACCTTGCCAGCCTCCTCAGCACAGCAAGTACAAGACATACATGTGCCGAGACATGAAACAGAGAGGAGGATGCCCCCGAGGAGCCAGCTGCACCTTTGCACATTCACAGGAAGAGCTAGAAAAGTAAGTGTACAAATCATTTGCTTCGCCTTATCCTTAGGAGTTTTTTTTTTTTTTTAATCATATCTAGGAATGAGGAGAGGAAGCATTGCTTATCTATTACATTGGCAAGAAATAACATGAAAATTTTACAACAGTCACCTGTTAGGTTTTGGAGCTGTTTATTCTCAAATATGAAATATTTTGCTTTATACAACAGCAGCTTGAAAATTTGACATTTCCACAAGAAGTGTTAGAGATGTTGGGGGTAGGCTTTCTTTGTTCATTATCTCATAAGTGTGGCTTAAAATACTACTAGATTGCATCTATTGTGGTCAGTCCTTTATGATTTTCATCCTGGCTTTTTAATTGGGTGTGAGAGAGAGGATGATACTGGTAGATTTCTTAAAGTCTAAAACTGGAAATACTGATACAGCAGTTCACTAGCTGTATAGCATGTAATGCATAGGCAAAATAGGAAGAAAAAAGAGCAGCGCACATGGTTTTAGAATGACAAAAGCGGTTATTCAAAATCTCAGAGAATAGGACTTTGATACATGTGCAGAAACAGTTGTTTTATTTATTTATTTTATTTAATTTTTCCCTTTTGTCATAGTATTAAGAAAATGGAGAATGGTAGTGCCGTTTTGGGTGGTTATCAAGGGTGGTGAGTCAGTATTCTCACCACCAAACTAGTCGCGTATGTCAAGAAAGACAGTTCATCAGGTTTGCGGGTGGAGGAGGCCTAATTTATCCAGACTGGATTGTTTGCTGTAGTAGTAATGTTGTCCTGGGGTGAAGCAAGGTGAATGTTCTGCTTCAGGTTGTGGTGGTTTCTGTAGGTGGTTGGAGTACTTTGAGTTCTGATTCTTCCTTGTGTCTCTTATCTATGCTTAATTCCTTTGAGCAAATATTACATTAATTGTTTTCCTTTTAGAAATACTTGGTATGTACAATATGCATGGGAGAAAATCTGAAATGCTTTTTTGGGGGAGAAAATTGCTGTTGCTATGTAGATCCTATATATATATAATATAACATATATATGTATTATATATATATGTTATATATATATTAGCTTTAATTTTACAAGAGATGTTATAGGGTAGTATGTGGTAATGCCTTAGATTGCAAATTATAATCTAGACCTGCTTAAAAAGCAGCTGATTCCCCTTCTTGGCAAGGGATGAAGACCCTGTTTGCATAGGTTAATTTTTTGGTGTTACAAGAAATTTGTCCCTCACACACTGCAGCAAACATTCATAAATTTGTTCAAAAGAATCCAGAGGGCAGCACTGTACAACTTGGTTTCTTTCAAAGCATTTTATTATATAAAATACTGTATGAGCTCTTCCTGTCACTTTTGATCTGAATGTGTGTTATACATGTTTGTCTCTCTTTTGAGCATGCTGTTGTGCTCTAGATGAATGAGCAGGGGCGTCTAGTCATCATCCTCTTGCAAGTTGCTTGCAAACCTTCACAGAAGAAGGGTCAGGAGCTATCAAATACTGCATCTCTAAGAGACCTAATAGAAGGGAGATGACCAGAAGTAATTGCCAGGCAGAACATAACAGTGGTTTCCCAACATCCTGTTGCTGCTTTTCAGTAGAGAACTGGTTTGGGCATTGAGCAGGATGCCCAGGTGAAGCAGTAAGTTCACCTGGGGAGTTCACTTCAGCTTGCCTCTGTGTCTCCCTCCAGCTGATTCACTTGTCTGACAGGAGATGCCAGAATAAGTTCGGAGCAGCAAATGATTAGAAAGCCACAGGTGGTCTGGCCCTACTCAGGTGCTGACAGCGTGGTGATATCCCTGTTTGTTTACTCCTTTTTCCACATTCTGAATGATGTCCACTGTCAGTACTGTGCAGCGTGAACTGACAGTTCGGGTACGTGGGTGACCCAGCCAGGAAAGAGGGGTGCTGCTGGAGAGTTACAGAGTTAGCTACAAGATAGTTAACATGTCTTGCCACTGAACTCTTACAGGTGAACAGCCCAGATATATATGGTAAGAATTGTCTGCCTCTATACAGTCAGTCACATATTTAAAAAATATAAAATACTTTTTTTCCTACTGGCTGCATTGCTGATAATCCTGTTTATGTGGCCAAACCTGAAGATTATCCAAGGATTGAGTGCTAGAGTATAATGGCCCACTTTCTTCCTTGTCTGCAGCAATGTGTGTACTCTCCTAGTCTGTGTTATCTCACTTTGTTTGCTAGATACGATTTGGAAGTGTTGGCTTCAACCCATTCAACCCCTTTGAAGGCTTCCTAGATAGGGAACAGCCCCTTGTTCTGCAGTTATAACCACTGGGAACGCTCAGGCTGACAGATACGCCATCCCACCTGCATTCTGGTATCTGTCTAATGGCAGGAGGTTTAGTGGAGGACCTTCAACTCTGGAATTTGCTCTGTTAGTCCAGTACCATCAGTCTGCTGATTTTTGTCAAACCTTAAAAGGCTCGTGTTTGTTTAGACTTATCAGAAGCAGTTAGATTTTTGGAATTACACTGTGTTTAGAAATACTATCTCTGAAATCACTTCATTTATCAAGCCGTGCAAGTGGTAAAGCTGCATATGACTATAGCAGCATAAATCTTGGCAAACTGCTTTAATATATGATATCATATTGCACTAAAGACTTAGGTTGTCTTGTTGTCAGACAAATGGTGTAACGGAATCTTTTCATCTTCTTTGATCCCTTTAATTGTTTGCTATCATTTTATTCTCTAAATAAAATGACTTGAATAGCCTGTAATTCTTATTTCTAAGTTTCCATTATTATGGGTAGTATTTTGTGATATTTGGTTTTGTTTGGTTTTGCTACAGTTGTAATGGATGTATGTACAGGAGGTAAGATTTTAAACTTGCTGTGGGAACCTGAGCTCTGAATAGTTGGTATACTTGTCATGACAAATCCATCCTTAGTGTGACTGATACTAGTTCTTCTGATTAAAGTTGCTATGAACAGGTCAGATATATGGTAGAATTTCATTGCTATGAAAAACATATCTCTCACTAGCCCCTAGGAAATTTGAATTACAACTTCAAGCTTTGAGTAGCACCTGTATTTGGGGGGAAAAAAAACAACAGCTTGAAATTCCTTTCAGCGTTTTGTTTCAATTTTTGATGTATGATCTCTTTTTCTCAAGATTTCGTAAAATGAACAAGCGTCTGGTTCCAAGAAGACCCCTGAGTGCCTCCCTGGGCCAGCTGAACGAAGTGGGCCTACCTTCAGGAGCTATCCTCTCGGATGAAGGGGGAGTGGACTTGCCCAACAGGAAAACCTCTGCTCTGCCAAATGGAATTGTGTCATCAGGCAGCACAGTGACGCAACTTATTTCTCGAGGGACTGACTCCGGTTATGAAACTGCTCTGAAGCCAGGGAAGATGGACCATCTGAGTAGCAGTGCCCCTGGATCCCCTCCTGACTTGTACGGGTCTTCCTAACTTGTTGAAAGTGTCATGTGTGTAAATATGCAGTAGAACCAAGTAAACCCATTCTCTAGGAGAAAAAAAAAAAAAGAACTTTTTTTTTGTTGTTCTTTAGTCTGGGGGCTGGTGTTGATGTTTTGTAGTGGTAGAGTGCAGTAGAAAACTAAAGCTAAAGCTGTAAACTGCTTAATGTCCCTGGTTGCTTGTATTTTAATTGGAAAACATGATTAAAGTCTTCACAAGGTGGAATATAGACAAGGAACCAGTGAGCTATATCAGGCCTTAATGTGCAATGTCATCTTTCTACTTTTTAGGTTGGAATCTGTCCCCAAGAACTCTATTTCTGCCTTACCAGTGAACCCTCATCCTGTGCCTGCTCGGGCACCAACAGATCTGCCTTCAGTGTCTGTCACAAAGCAGTTGCAAATGGTACCGCGTGGGTCTCAGTTGTATAGTACTCAGCAAGCAGATATGTTTTATCAGGATCACAGAGGAGCTGCCCCCCCGTTTGAGCCAGCACCATACCAACAAGGTGAGTTTGAGACCAAGTTCTGTCTCGTTTTTGAGTTTCGTGCTGATTTTATTCTTCTTTCCCTCCCTGGTGTTTACTTAAGTTACTAAGTTAGAGTTTTCTTATGTTACATGAGCCGTGGGAATTAATGTGGTTATGGTATAAATACAATGGAAATTGACATGTCTGACATACAGATGTATTAAGCATGTAAATGCAGTTACTGAGCTGCCTCTCAGCAGGCTTTTTATGTCTTGACTGAAGACTCTGTTCCTGAGAAGGGTTTATGCTTGCGGGGTAAAAGTACTCATTGAAAAGTGTATGGGTATTTCAGAACTGTCTTCACGTGTGTGAGATAGTTAGAGACAAGTGATATTAGAAAAGTGCTGGGCACAAAAGAAAACAGTATAAAAAGGAAATAAAGGGAAAAGAAAAGGAAATAAGGGGAGAAGTTGCAAGTATGTAGAGGCCAAATGGAGAAAGAAAATAATGAAGGGGATTTTTAAAAGAAAAGACACAATTATAAAGGTAGGGAATGATGTTTGTCATGTAATGTAAGATTGGAGACAAAGTGAAGATAAGCTAACATGAAAGGAAAAGAAGGAATGAAAAACTAAAAGTGGGAAGAAAAAAAAAGTTGCAGAGCATTTTTGGGGAACAAAGCTTATATTTGACTTCTGCGTGCCAAAGAAGATCTCGGTTGTCCACTAAATTGAATGTGCTCATTGTTAGTGGTGTGCATGTGTCCATGTATGTATTTGAATTATCCAGAAGTGCCAGATAAATTACTGTACCTTCTGGTTATCTGAAGGTTTCAATCTTAGAAGTCATTGGTGGTTCAGAGTATTAAAATTTGCATCTGCTGTCCAGGAGGCAGAACAAATCTTTACTTTCTATGAACGGTTGTCATAATTACATTCTGTATCTTGTTTGTCTCTTCTTGTTGCCTAATTTCAGGAGTTTACTATCCTCAGACCATGTCTCGCTTTGTGCGACCTCCTCCATCAGCTCCTGAACCTGGTCCACCTTATCTAGACCATTACCCACCCTACCTGCAGGATCGTGTGGTGAGCTCACAGTACACACAGCCGCAGCAGTATCCTCCTATGGGACAACCCATTTACCCACCACACTATGACAGCCGTCGTGTGTACCCCCCTGTGCAGCCATATCAACGAGAGGAGATGGTCCGAGGAAGCCCTGTGCCTATTGAAATTCCCCAAGCGGCTGTACCCTCCTATGTACCTGAATCCAGGGACAGATACCAGCAAACAGAGGGTTATTGCCCAGTGGCTCCACATCTCAGTCAGATCAGACCTTCATGCCACAGGGTATGGTTTTTAAACGGCATTTTTGTAGCTGTGTCTGTGAGAAGAAAAAATGAATTACTTGAGAAATTGAATATTTTTGCAGTGAGGTGATGGGTTTTATGAGGAATTACAAGCTTGAAGTTTCAGAAGGGGGTGCATTTGATAAAGCTGATCAAAAACTGGGAGGCAATCTACTCACTGGTTAACTCAGTAATTGTAATCAACTCGGTAACTGTAATGATGTTAACGTGCAAAAAAAAAGCAGGATCCAGTTTAGTGTTCGAAGTAGATAAGTATAATTTTCCTCTTCTTGCAGCATATAGCAGTTATGCTTTGTTTGGATAAACAGCATTTTCTAAAGTAGTAATTTTGTATATTAGTACCTCATAAGTTTTGTAATGTATTTCTGTCTTTGTTTCAGCCTCATCCCAGTCTGGATGAACTTCACCGACGAAGGAAGGAGATCATGGCCCAGCTAGAGGAGAGGAAAGTGATTTCTCCACCTCCTTTTGCACCTTCACCAACCTTGCCCCATCCTTTTCATTCGGAGGAGGTAAGCATATTTTGACAAAACTGATTCAAAAACATGTTTAGAAAACACTGAGTTTGTGTGTGGTGAGGAGTGAAGATAACAAGAAAATTTTAACAGCACAACATTGGAAAACTTATGGTGGAGAGATTTTGTGTTGTGGGTGGGAAGTCCTTATAGTGCAGCCTTCAATCTGGCTGGCTGTTCTGTGATCTACCACTGATCCTACATGATCTACTTCTGGAGCAACCAAGAGAATGAGGTCAAGCCACTATTAATTGGAGTCGGCCTTTACAGCCACTGGACTTTGCATCGTTTACTCCTGACATGTTTAGAATTAAGTAACAGCTTGCTAGAAGTGTTTTTTTGTTTGTTTTTATCCAAGGTTAAAATACCACTTTCATACTGGCCAAGTGAGCAGTCAGCACTGGGAGTGTAGCCAGGTGATTGGAATTTTGTGCTTGTTGTGGTCCAACTCCAAATGGATCAAATTTTAAAAATAAATAAAAATCCTTGTGGTATTTTTCTTCAAGTTCCCTGCTGTTGAACTAAGTAGCTGTGGCTGTGAACGTGCTTCTTCCCCTCACTGACAGAACCAGATTTTTGTTTTTGTACAGTACTTGGATGAAGACCTGAAGGTAGCTGGGAAGTACAAAGGAAATGACTACAGCCAGTATTCTCCCTGGTCCTGTGACACCATCGGCTCCTACATTGGAACCAAAGATGCAAAACCCAAAGATGTTGTGGCAGCAAGGAGCGTGGAGATGGCGGTATGTAGGGATTAGGGGAACACAGGAGGAAAATTTATACCTCTGAGTTGGGAAGGCCTCTTCCATTTACTTTCCAGGATGATGGCAGTGATTGTGTTTAAGCTCAAAAATGCGTTGTGGTCAAAGAATGTGTACAGAGTGATGATTGTGGTAGCAGTGCTACTAGCTTCTACTTAAATGTTTCTTTTGTGATTTTTGTGACCACAAGAATACCCTAAACTTGCTTGGAACTTTTCAAGAGAAGTGTAATCGTAACATAACACTAGACTGATTCTTCCTGAAAATTATTTCAAACTGTAGGTTCTGCATATTCTATCCTTCGCTAAAACTCTGAGTGTCTATAATCTTATTTTGTGCAGCTGCTATTTTCCTAGTGCAAAAAGAAAGAGGCAGGGCTGCTAGGGTGTTATTACTGGGGATCTTGAATGGAGGAAACAAACAAAAACCACTGACTGAAATACCAATGCTATTTTATTTCTTTTTTGGTTTCTGCTGAATAGCTTTCTTTGAAAGCCTTGAAGGAACTGTGGGAACTGGGAACAAAAAGAAGGCTTTCTCCTGGAGAAAAAATAAAAAAAAAATCTAGAAAAGTAATTTCATATACAGCTTTGGTTCAGTTTTACTTGGCCTCTACTGCTCTGTACTACAGAACGTATTTGGCTTGAGTCATAACACTGTCACAGTTAGCTTGAGGAAGAGCTGAGGTTATGCTCAGTATTTTCATATTGCTGTTGAAGTGGCAGCCTTCAAGGAAACCAACAGAAAATTCTTGTATTTCACTCTTACTGCTAGAAAACTGCAAACAGACTAACTTAGTTGAGAAGAAGCAGCCTCCTTTTTCATTGCTAACATTCTGCCCCAGAGCTGTATCCCAGGAAAACAAATGGGATCTTTGCTGCTTTTCAGGTTTTTGTCTCTTCACAGGGAAAAAAAATTCTCAGGAGACCTTCTCTACAGGTGGCAAATGAATTAATTCTTTCTCTATTTATTGTTGTTCATGTGAGATTCCTTTTCTTAAGGATAAGAGTAGTATCATCTGGGACTGTATTATGTTGGATTTCATGCAGGTGGCACTTTAAATGGCGCTACTTTCTTTCCTCCCCACTCAGTAAAAAGAAACAAATTAGAAATGGTGCTAGCATCTGACAGGCTCAAGATTAAAATGGCACAAGTTTTTTTTAGAATTCTGAAGTAGATGTTGTCTAACGGTTCTTTCAGTTTTAGCATGTTGAGTTTCTTTAGTTTCCAGCTCAGTAGTGATTTCTTTTTACACCCCCTTTACTCCTAATTAGCTATGCTACTTTGTTTCCACCAGTCCTTGTACCCAATGAAAACTTGTAGAGTTTTAATTTAATTTTGCACTGTAGCAAAGTTGTTTTTAACCCTTAACTGTTGGGTTTATCTGTTCATTTGTGACCCATGAGTGTGTAACTCTGACTTTGAGTTAGAAAGCTGGACATTCCAAGCAGTACTACTCCTTAAAGAAAAATCTGACTATGGAAAGATGTACTGGATGTGTCCAATACAAGTGTTCTACTGAGTAATTCTCATTTTGAGTCATCTGCAGTCTGTTAGATGATACGGGCCTTAAGGCTGGGCTTCAGAGGAATTTCTTTTGAACTATGAAAGGAATGTATATTCCTCCACGATGCCTACTGATCTCTTTGACTTCGTTCTGGAGTTCTTTCTCTCTTGTGCAAGTAAACTTTCTCTCTTTACTTCCTT
Source organism: Aythya fuligula (assembly GCF_009819795.1). Taxonomy (NCBI): domain Eukaryota; kingdom Metazoa; phylum Chordata; class Aves; order Anseriformes; family Anatidae; genus Aythya; species Aythya fuligula. The sequence continues at coordinate 19,561,322 of NC_045566.1, read as the reverse complement.
TTGCTGCTGCTCCTTTCTATTGGTTTGATCAGAATTAATCCTGCAGCTTTCACGGTGGTGGTACTAACGGTTGGCTCAAGTTAGGCTGTTACAGAGGTGCGAACTCTTAACAATGGAGTTACAAACTGCAGAACAGGAAGTGTAGTTGAAGGGTGAAAGGAATCAAGAATATGAGAGAGATTGCTATACCGGTGTCAGCTTGTTATAAAAGCAATGTGTTTTTGTTCTCTTCTGGTCAAGTTCTTGACTGCCTTTCCCATCTCTTGTAGAATGTAGATAGTAAAGCCATGCGTGACCAACGCTTGGACATGCAGAGAAGAGCAGCAGAGACTGGCGATGATGACCTCATTCCATTTGGAGACCGACCAACTGTGTCGAGATTTGGGGCTATCTCTCGTACTTCCAAAGCAATGTACCAGAATTCTGGTCCCATGCAGGCCATGGCGGTTCAGGGAGCTTCCACCAAATCGATTATTTCAGGTAGGATGTGTGCTCTGGGATTTTGCAGGTTGTTGCTATTTTCTTCAGTGCTACAGTATAGTGCAAGTTGGAGGCAGCCCTTATCAGCTTGTTTCTTGTCTAAGAAATATAAATCAGATGTATGTTAAGACACTAAAATAACTGTAGATAGGGCTACGGGAGACTGACAAGCCCAAAGAAAAAGGCTGCACGACTTCCTGTTCCAAGGACGAGTTTGTGCACAGGTAATGCAATGGTAATCTGGTGTCACTGTTCTGGAAAAATTACTTTGTTCTGTTGGTCCCTCTCAGATGAAGCTTCTTTTAAATTTAAATTTAAAGCTTTCTAGAAACCTACTGCTTTCTCAGATATGTAATGGAAAACCATCGTAACATAAAGTACTGTACTGCGCTCATAGGTGGTTGCAGCTGCAGGCTTAATGCAGCTATAGTTTTGAGTACTGTTAGGAAAAACCAATAAACTAGGAAGTTCTTTCTATCTTTCTATGCATCTGTTTTCTAAACATATGTATAGTATGGCTGTATATCGTACTCCTAAAGCTGCTCTCTTTTTTGAGGTGTACTGAATAATCTTTACTTTTTTTTTTTTTTTTTTTTTTTTTAATGATATTTCCCCAAAACTTCCTTCTAGATTTTTCAGGTGTTAACTGCAGGATACAAAAACAAAACTCTTTTGATTAATTCAAGAAACAACTTTCTAGACTTTATCACAGATAGAACTCAGCTTTCTATGAAGGCTTAATCTGCAAACTGGTATTAACTAAGTATTGCAGAATTATCAATCAACACTCAGGCCTTTTAGAGACTTGGGTAATAAAAATGATTGTTCTTACAGTGGCTGTCAGATATTTTCCCCTAGTGACCTGAATGTCTGAAGTCCTTCACAAACTTGTAGACTCTGGAGATGCTGAAGCTGTTTTTCCACTGAGAAAGTCCATAGCAACTCTCGTTGCACATACAGGAAGAGTCCTGCCTTACGCATGTGTGACTTCTCATGCTGTATTTTTGTGTTAATTTCAGAAATGGAAATATTAGACTTCTGTACTCTTAGAGAGCTGGCCTTCCTGATTATTTTCTAATGTCTGTCTTGCTCTGTGTGTTGAAGGACAGTTTTGCAGGATTGCAACATGATTTTTTCTGTTCACTTGCAGACTACAGTCCTTATGGAACTCATGGTGGCTGGGGAGGCTCTCCTTATTCTCCCCATCAAAATATACCTTCTCAGGGACGTTTCAATGACAGGTAGGAGTGTTTTGTTTGTGTTTTTTTTTTTTTTTCTTTGCCATTGTCTAGATCTTCATTTTATCTCTTCCTGTGGCAGCTGAGGAAATATTTTTTGAAATCTCCTTACTTTTGAATATTTTTCTGATCCCAAAGGGAGAGACTGTCCATGTCAGATGTGGCTGGTCATGGAAAACAGTTGCCTTCAGCTGAGCGGGAGCAGCAGCTGCGCATGGAGCTGCAGCAAGTGGACCACCAGATTAGCCAGCAGACACAAATGCGAGGACTAGAGGTTGGTACCATCTGTAAGGGTGTTAAGGAGTGGAAGAGAGAGATGAAGCTAGCAAAGCTACTTTACATACGCTGATAATCCTTCTCCGACTCTAATAACACTCTGTAGCGATATTTAATCCTCTGATGCCAGTCATCAGACCTGTGGTACAAGTGTAAACTTGTCTGCTTAGCAGCAGAAACTTCCCTACTCTTCGCATTATGGAAATCAACACCATATTTGAAGCTGCACTCTGTGCTCATTCATGTTTGCTTTCATTATCTCTCTCGCTCCCCCTCTGTTCACCTGTTAACTCAGAGGCACACTTTTTTGATGTATCTGTTCCTCTTGGCTTCACTGCCATTGAAAATGTCTGATTTTATGTACAGAAAGCTTTGACCTTCATCTGTTCAGTGTTTGGCTTTGTGTTGTGCCTGTTTCTTCCTAAATGGCTTAAGACACATGAGTAAAGAAAATAGATATTAAAGATGTTTAGCTTGAAAACTTAAAACTCAATATTTTGTCTCCTTGTTTAGAACAAATGTAGTCACTTGAAAAACAAGGAAAGATGGGAGTCTGCATTTGTAAAAGAATTAATGAGCTGATACTTCTGTTCCTATTTTGTGAGAAATAGGAGAAATGTCAAGGCATTGTGAAACAATGGATGTACTAAAGCTTTAGTTGCATTTTTTTTTCCTTTCCTAGGAAAAAAAAATCAGTACATGTTCTGTCTACAAAAAACCACATGTATTCTAGATGCCTCAGCCACTAGTCATATTAGTGTTTTCCTGGAAGGAACTGCTATAAATGGTGGACTGCAGTTCCCACTGAAGCTACCGTTACCTGATAACTTCTGTTATGGCTGAGGGGTTATTGCAAATTTGTCTTAATAGCTAACAAATTTGAAGTGGCAACAACAGTTAAAAGTAGTAGTTACTTGGAGTATAACTTGTGTTCGTGTTTGGGAACCAGAGGAGGAATTGTTTTAAATTTTGCATGACTGCCTTTGCCACAACAGAAGAGTATTGGAAAGTTTCAACAACCCGAAGTGGCCTGCCTCTCCTCCTCATTATTATTGCAAATGTGTCAGCGATAAATCCTCCGTAGTCAGGTTTGAACTTTGGTTTGCCATAATTTGGATTTGTTGGAACTTGTCAGTTATTTTGAGTAACAACAGATTTGTCCCTTGTGTTCAAAGATGCAACTAGGTATTTGAAATCCAGAAGGCTTTATTAATTTACCTGTTAGAAGGTTGTCACAATCACCAAAATCAGTCTGAGCATAAAGAACTAGATTATCTTGCTTTCTTATCAAACAAATGAGCATTTCCACTTGTTAGCCCAGCCAGACGTTTGGCTGCATGGAGTAGTAGATAGTGTTTTCTGTGTTTAAACGCAGAGCACAAACATAAGGAACTGATTCCCAGATGTTTCCAGATTTTTTTTTTTTAAGTGCCTGACATGGTTACTGCCTTTACTTGGCTGCTGGTAGCTTGCAAGGGATTGTAGTCATCTGACCTTCTTTGTTCCTGTGCTTCTTTATCTGGGTCAGTCGAGAGCTACGTATTGATGTCCACCTCTTACAACATTTTATGTGACTTGTACTAATACTGAACTCTAACGTAGAGCTTTGAAAAATTCTACTAGTATAAACAAAGCAGCAAGTTTGCTTATCTGTTACCTTTTATTCAACAAGTAGCTTACAAAAGAGTATTGGTTTTGCTCATGTGCTTCACCTTAATTTCAATAAGGAAAGGGTATGCAGGGAAAATCCGTGTAAATTCATTACAGTAGACGCTATTTCACGTTGCTTGTTTAAAAAGGAAAAGACTTGGCTGCATGGAAAAAGAAATGTTTAAACTTGCCTTGGAAGTGATTTCAACTGGGACCTTTTTAAGCATGCAGAGAGAGTACTCGGTTTTGCAAATAAGCAATACTCCAGAGTTATGGCCTAGTGCCCTTTCTGTGCTCAGCGTGCTGTGTGCTCAGTTGTGTATGTGCTTGGCTTTATGTATTTAGGCTGGTAGTAACAGGCTGCTGTTGCAGAGGGAGGCGACTACCCTGGCAGGCCAACCACAGCCCCCACCCCCACCTCCCAAGTGGCCTGGGATGATCTCAAGTGAGCAGCTGAGCTTGGAGCTACACCAGGTGGAAAGGGAAATTGGGAAGAGAACCCGTGAGCTGAGCATGGTGAGTGCTGTGGGGCTGGGAGGCAGAGAGGTGGAGCAGAGGGCCGTGCAGATGGCTGCAGCCCTTCCACCCTGGCAAAAGGCTCTCTGCTGGATGACCATAGGTGGAGTCCCCCATCTCCCTCATCACTTCTCTCCTCTTCAAAACTTCTAGAGATGTTTCTTGTTTCTTCTTTGTGAAGAACTTGAATTGGAGACACTTTAAAATACTTTGCTGTTATTTTGTTGCTGTTTGAAAATGTGTGGCATTGAGTTTGTTGAAAGCCTTGAGTTGTCTCCGAGGTCACTGTGCCATGAGATTTGTAAACTGCTCTAATACAGAAAACATTTTCTGCAGGTACAGGCTAGCATTCAGTAGTCTGTGTGCTGTTACAGTCTGTGGTCTTTGCTTGTTGTTACAAGAATTATCCCTTCCTTTCAGGAAATACTGTGTCCTGAGAGGATAAATGTGTCTTAGCAAGTCTCTCGTCTCATGGCTTTTGTGGGCTACACTGTACAACTCCAATTTACAGGCTTTCATCATTGGTCCCAAAGAAAAAAGTCTCAATTTTTTTAACACTGTGTTAAAGATTTTTTTTCTTCTATCCTTTTTTTTTTCTAAAGGAGAGCCAGTCTTCACTGGATATAAAAAACAAACTGGGCACCACTAAACAGACAGAAAATGGACAATTAGAACCACAAAGCAAGGTTCCAGCTGAGGACCTCGCACTAACATTCAGGTTAGTGAACATGGGTCTTCAGTCTCCCTTTGCGCAACAAGAGAGTGATTTAACCAGAGGCAATCTCTGATTTATAAATAATACACCTTGCTAAATCATCTCTGATATGCAAGCATCTACTAGAAAAAGATCACACCCATTAAGGTTTTATAGCGCTTGTTTGAATTGCAGCTGGCAGGTAGCTGTATATCAATTAATGTAGCAGAAACAATGACGTATTTGCCAGACCAGAAGTCCATCTACTCCGTATTGGATGTTTAGTAGGGTGAAGTAGGAGAAGCACAACAACTATAAAAGAAATTTTTATCTGCTGTTTTAGTTTCAAGGAAAAGAAATGTTCCAAATGCAGCGGGAAGTTATTCCACCCAGTTAAGGTTAGTAATATGAATGTTTTCTAGGAAGGTATATTGTAACTTTGAAATGAAGTTTACTTTTATTAGTAGGCAGCAACTTTTTACCACAAATGCTGGGATTACTTTAATCTTTTTATTTCATACTTACGTGAAGTAAGTTGTTGGCTAGCAATGCTGGGAGTCCATGTAGCAGCTGTTTTCTGTTAGCTACCTCAGTCATACTTAAACAGAAATGCTCAAGTGCTGCAGATACTTCGTTAAGTCAAGTTTATAAAACTTCACATGAGCGGTTTGGAATCTGCATATTTATTCAGAAAGTGTATTTATTCAGGAAATGTATCCATCTCAATAGCTTATGAAGTCCACACTTCTTATAACCAATCCTTGAGTTCTGATCTGCAATTAGCCTTATTTTTTTTCTCTCTGATACTTATCTGAAGCATAGGAGGCGACCTGTTGATTGGACAAGGCTTGTCTTTACATGCCTACATGTGTTCAGAACTGTTTATTGAGGTGCTACAGCAGCAAGTATTGAACTCCTTTTGCTTTTTTTTTTTTAAACAAACAAACAAACAAACAAACAAAAAAAAACCTTGAGTAATTACTTCTCTCTACCCCCACCCCCTTTCTCCTTGCAACTTTCTTTCAGCAGTGATGTTCCAAATGGATCTGCCTTGACACAGGAGAACATCGGCCTCCTGTCAAACAAGACAGCATCTCTCAGCCTGTCAGAGGACCCAGAGGGAGGAGGAGACAACCACGACTCCCAGAGAGTGGGAGTTACACCCACATCTGCTCCATGAAGTGAGGCCAGCATACCCCAGAGTTTCTTTTGCTGGGGTGTTGTTAGCTTCCATCACGTTTTTTTCCAGGGGTGATTGGAGAAACCCAGGAGTAACAGCAGTAGCAGAGCAGCAGGTCCAGAGGCAATGTGCACAAACACAACTACTAGAAACAAATCCTGCACATAGTTCACATTAACGCATTTTTTAATTAAAAAAAAAATGAAAATTAGCAGTATCTGCAAGCGATTCAAATTAAATTTGTTTTTGTTCTGTGAATGAACTTTATTTTAATAACTTTGGACGCCTTGGGTCCCAGGGCTTAAAAAAAAAGATATTATATATATACTCTGTTTGATTAATTGTATGATCTTAATGAAGTAGGTTTTTCTTTTATTTTGGTATTATTACATAGCCAGTGCATAGTTCCTTATCACTTTAATTTCTTGACAAATAAAACAACCTGGCCACTTCCTTGTGTGATCTAAGAGTAAACAAGGAATGAGGGTTGGAGAGTAGCTGTGAATTGCAGTGTCAAAAGATGTGCAGCAAGTTTAATTCTTAAAATAAATCTTTCCCTTGTAGCTAGGAACTGAACCTTAGGTTTTGCAAGACTTATTCTTCTTTAAATAATTTAAATTTAAAGTACAAATGACAGAATCTTTTCAATGCAACCAGTGCAGTCCATAGCATAAGCCCTATCACAGCACGTGTGATTAAAACAAGAACAAAAGAAGTGTCCAATACACATTTTATTTAAAGGTTGCTGGCGTATTGTTTTCTGTTGGGGCTAAGGCGATCAGCTGTATGCAGACTGATCTACTACAACATGGGTATTTCCGAAGCTGGTTAGCTGGGGCCTGGGGTAAAGAGGCTTGAGTACCCAGTGAAGGCTGTGCAGCACAAGCAAGGCAGAAATAGCAAACAAGGAAAACATAAGGCTGTGCAGTTGCTGGAAGGATGTTAACGGCAAATGGGTTGCTCAACTGTGCTGGGTCATCCAGCATTTGTTGCTTTGTTGTTTTTGTTGTTTTGTTTTGTTTCCAATTTTCATTGGGCCTTTAAAATAAGCATACCCGAAGTCTGTACAATTAGGTTAATGCTAAGGGTCTTTCTGACCTCTGCTTTTTGAAGCAGATCTTTAAAGTGTGCCACCCTCTCAGCAACTCTTGCCTTTGTTATTTCTTCACTGCTATTTAATTACTATCAAAACATCATAACTTCTATGACCTGATTGTTTTCTTATTTCTGTTCAATGGTACACCAGTTAATTAGTGGTAATGCTGTTGTGAGAGCCTTTTTCTGAGAAGAAAGTCGTCTTTGATTTGTGCATGTAAGTGATAGTAATCTTTCAAAAACATTTTTTTCTCTTTTAAGGTTCCCATTGTTTAGGGTCTGTATGCATCAATATCAGATGCCTCAGAATCAATTTGCAGGTTATCTGTCACCGCTGCACTGAGTCTTTCCTAGATTCATGTTTCACAGGAGGAAAGTTGCATCAAAAATGCCATGTAAGCTTCAGCATTGATTCTGTCAATAATAGTGAAAAGCAACTTTGGCTTTTTAAGCATAACTTGGAAAAAACATAAGCCTTTCTAGATCTGTTTTCTTTAAAAGTTTTAGAAAAAAAAGTTGTTCTTGCTGCACATTTTTTTTGACTTATCTGCATGCACTGGGGTGAGACCCTGTATACAAAGAACTCTGTGGAGATTAATTTTCAAGTGCTGCTCCCTCTGCATCTTCTTGGCCCATTCTCATTTTTTTCTTTCTGGGTTAGACTACTAAATCAGAAAGCACTGGTTATGTAATAAATTACTGCATTGCTTTGGTTGGGTAAAGCAAGAGTTAATAATTTTCTTGGTTTTTAGTTTTTTCCTTAACCTTAACTCCTGCTGAGGTCATAGCTACCTTGGGCTAAGCTTTGCATTCATCATACTGTTAAATAAAACAAAATGGGGGGTGGGAGGGGATACAGTCCCACTATTGCCTACCAGTAGGAGAGTCCAAACAGAAGACTCTTTTGAGTAGCAATTATTTAATTTGCCCAGTCAAGGCACCGCGTTTGTATACTATTTCACATTGAATTTGATTATGCCCTACAGACCTGGCTGGTCAAAGGATTTGATACACATATTGGCTTGGGATTCGAGCTTTCTTTTTTATTTAAATAAAAATTTATATATAAATATATATATACATATATACATAGTTATATCTGTATATATATTGGGTATGTTTTAAGAATTTTTTCGCATGAGCGCAGCTGTTGTGATCAAATGTCTGGGAGGTAGAAGCACTGAATGAAAATAAAGGCATTTTTCAGCACACACCCACCTTCTCCATATGTCTTTACACAGGTTTATTTCTCTCTTAGTTGAACTATGGCCTCTTAACTGCTAAGAGTAGTTTTGAAGCTTGCTTTTTTTTTTTTTTTTTTTTTTTTTAAAATCCCTCTAACTTTCAGCAAAGAATCGTCTTTGCACTAGAACAGCTTCGCCCGCCCCCATACATCCATATCTCCTACCTGAAGCCTGGCATTCCAGCTTCTCCCTTAGGAGCTGAGCAGAACTGGGCTAATGCAGTTTTGAGCCTGTCAGGTCTGTTCCTCCCTCCTCTGCCCTGGGCTTGGTGATGAGTAGAGGGTTCCCCTGGCAGCATGCTCACCACTCAGCTGCCACAGGCACCTTGCTGCATTCTCCCATCCCTAAGCGCAGAGCACCACCGTCAGGTCAGCCACCTCCTGGCTGATTTTAACTCTTCTTCCTGCTGTGTCTTCATTAACACAGGGAGCTTGTTTTAGCTGAGATAATGAGTGCAATATTCGCATCTAGGAGGACAAGCCCAGAATGTACCTTTTCTTTGATAGCAGTGGTTTTTTATGTAAACTGAATTCAGTTTATGTAAACTGAATTGTCAAAAATGGTTATGATGAATTTGAAACTACAGATTCATTTTCAACACTAGGAAGAAAAATGTGGAGGGGCAAAATACTTTTCACCTTTTATTACTTGTGCCAGCTATTTTCCTTTCCTGATTGATTTACCTTCCTCCCCTCCCCTTCTCTCCACTTCTGCTCTTGGGAGGTGTTCTATTAATAGTGAAGCTATTCAGATTGCCTTTACTGGCCTACGTATGGTGAATGCTTCCAAAACCCGTGGATTAGAAGGGAGACCTTACTGTTTTTTTTTCTTTGTCCAGCTCTCCATGCTGTACTTTGTGCATAGTGTCCTTGTTGTGATCAATGTGTCCAGGTGAAAGGCCTGTTTGCCCAGTATTATAGTTCGGCTTGTTAAACAGTTTGTTTAATATCTACCAACAATATTGATTTTTGGCTTTGGGTTTTTTCCCCTCTCCTGCCTTTTCCCTGCTTCCCTGGAAAAGTTGAGTTGACTGAAGTCAAACAGCAAAAATACAGTGCATGCTTTTAAGTCTTTTTGAAAGCTGCACGTAAAATTTTCACTTTTTCTGAAAAAGCATGCTAATAGCACTGATAGTACATGTAAGGGAAGCAATTGTGGTTACAGCACCCCTGGAGCAACTCTATATTGCTTGGTCCTATCATGGCCCGGGCTGTACAGAAATACTGTTAGCTGAGTGAAACTGGTCTCACCTAGGCAGTGGCTCAGTCCCTCCTACTGGGGCAAGTAGTAACAATGCTACAATACCATTAGGGCACTACTGCGTTATTTAGTAGGTAGGCTGAATTTTGTACTGCAGTAGACATCTTTGAACACTTGTTGATACGGGAGTTTCAGCCCCAGCATGGACAAACCCCTCAGAATGGGAAGCTTCAGGTGTTAGGTTAAGCTTTAGTATGTCGAACAGTGATTCGGTCATTGTAGAAGTGGTTTGTTTTATGCTGTAGTGTTATTTTCCTTCTTCCCTTGTAACCATCTCTGCTTCTTCTCTTATGTCCTAGTTCTCTAAATAAGAGAAACCTCCACGTCTTCATCTGCTCCTTTTGTGCACTGGTGTATCCTGTCCCATTTTAGAGCAGCCCTTTTTTTCTTTAGATCAGAGTACCTTTCAAAACTTGCAGCACTGTTGTCCTCTTTCTTCTCAACTCCTTTTGTCTAGTTTCCTCTGAGCTTTATTCTCTCCCTTTTGTCTGTACCTTCCTTTCTTTCCTTCTGTGGCTTTCCCATTCACCCTCCCTGATTGTGTAACAGTGACAGCTTGCTGCCTCAAAACAGAGCATTCAAATGAATTCGCTTAGCCAATAACTTCTGTGAAGTTGCCTTTTCTAATGGTGTTATTACTCAGTGATGCACAAATGTGATATTGCCCCTACTGGTAGGCAAACGGGGGATCTGTATAAACATGGTAAACTGCTGTTTTTCTTTAAAGGAGAGCCAAAGACTTGTGCTTTACACTTTTTTTTTTCCTGGTGTAGCCATTTGATTGTCAAATCTTTGTAGGGTTTTGTGAGTTGACTGTATTATCCTAATAGAAATTTTTTAAAGTTCCTGATTGTTAAGCCTTATCCATGCATTGAATTGTGGAAAATCATTCCATGTAGTCACGCGATTTGCAATGTACTGAGATGTATCTGGGGTATTCTGACATGTTTTTAGTCTCACGTGCACTCCCCCAGCTGATGGAGTGGCTCATTTAGAGAGGGAGAAGGAACAGAAGTTTTATATTGTCAAAGAAGCCTTGTCTTAGTTTCAATCTAAATTGACTTGAATACTGATTTTAAATCTCTTCAGTTACGGGAAAGGATAATGTGTGGTGCAGATGTGACTGTTAAGCCCATTGGAACTGAAAAGATATGTCAAACTACCATTACATTAAATTAGATGTGGAAGAAGCAAACTTGTATGATGACATTGTCTCATGATGGCAAGAATTGAGTAAGGTGGGGGCAAATTCTTCTTTAGAAAAGATTAGGAATGAAGCTTTTCATTGATAATACAGTAAGTCACTTGCATTTCCCTTCCTTGATCTAACTTAAACTCTTGCAGACTGCTATTAAGGTTTTGGGGTTCAGAGAGGAATCTGAGTAGCATAATTGCTGATTTCCATTTATAATCTGGACTATAATGAAGCAGGTTAGAAGGTGGTGTCCTGAAGAACCCTAGTACAAACTAGCTGTTTCAGAGCCGCTTGTATGGTCCAAGAAATTCAGTACTAATAATCAGGAGGCTCAACAGCAGGAGTGCCAACTCATCTTCTCTGTTCTAAAGTGGGAAACAAACAAAAAACACATCAGCAGTATGCAAGTTTGGTATATGTCTGTGTGTTTGAAGACGTATTTGTAGTCTTAGAATACCTAGAAGGAACATCACAAGGCTGACTGTGGCATGATCTTACTGTCATACTCAATTTTTGTCATGTTTAGAAAACACACGCTTCCAATGCTGTTAGCACTGACTTTTTTTTAACAAAGTGTGTCAGCAACTTAATGTTTTGTATGATAATAGATCAATTTCCTTGGACAAAAAAAAAAAAGGAAACAAAATTCTTGAGTTGTCTAAATAGGAATTTAGAAATGAACTGGAAGAACATCTGCCTTCTTTGCGTGTAAACTCTGAATTTGAGGAAAGTGAAACAGCTCTTCTGAGCCACCTCTTAAGGTATGGCCTTGGTGCTAGAAGTCAGGTGGCTGGTACTTGCAGGATGTGAGCACACAGGCTACGTAGCTCAAATTGATCTTTCTCAGATCAAATGTAATCTAAAATGTTAAACCTCATTGGGGATTCTCTTTTTCATACTCAACTGTTATCAACTGCATTATTTCCTACTGAAAGGAGGATGAAAGAGGCTGAAGAGCGAGTTCAAGTTACATAAGTAAGTGATTTAGGGAAATGTTATCCCAGTCAAGCCTGTTTACACAGTTAACATGTGGTCTTTATTCTTGTGTAGGAAGAAGAATGTAGCTGTTCAGTGTTGTCACAGTCTTCAAGGCACTTATTGTCATGCAGGTAGAGCCTTGATTAGCAGGGAAAGAAGAGCAAACTTAATTTAATAATGATTTTTATTTTTTTAAATGGCAAGTGTAATATCATTCTGCAGAAACTCTCTGAACACTATGGTAAGTGAAGAGGGTGCAGCTTTTTACATCCCAGCAGCATGTGGGAATTTGGATTTGTCTGTATCCTCTTCTTTCTGCATCAGGAACATCCCAGTCATTTGAAGCTTAGAATATGTGACCACAGTAATGAAAATTGGATGTCTGTAGCTTAGTAACCTAAATAATTGTTTTTTTTCCCAGGTAATCTTTGCAATTTCAGTGAGTTTATGTAAGATGTTAGTGCAGATTGCCAGGTGTTCAACATTTTGGAACATTCAGGTACCTAACTTCATCCAACAAAGTGAGTATCTTTGGACATACAGGTTGGAAGTTTTCATACTCCAGGAAACAAATGAAAGTTTTAGAAACACACGTTATCAGTTTCAATTTAACAAAACGCAATCTTGGGAAAGGTAGAAACAACAGGTGGTGCAGTGTCTCTGAAAAGAAGAAGAATAAAAAAAGATGATGTGATTACATATGAAATGTATGTGGGCAAAATATATATCTGTAAGGAAAAAAATCTTGTGGAGTATTTGATGTTTAAGAAATTATTTGCTTCTTTGTAATGTTAAATGGATTTACTAACTCTGTGGCAGACAGTACTCACAAGTCTTTGGCATCCAAACCAGGTTGTGTACTGGATGGATCCCACAACTGGACGTGTGCACTGACCTCTTTATTTCTAGCTTTTTAAAACGAAACTTGGCAGCAGTACTTCATAAATGTATAAAGCAACTAGAGACAGAAGAGAACACTGTTCGCATTGCAGCTGCTGCACAGTTTACCAATTGGTACCTTCAATCCACAGCCTCTCCTAAGGGAAGCTGCTCTAACATGGGCAAATCTAGCACACCAAATGACTTTGGTTTTGTGATTTTAAGAAGTTCCCCTTACCCCTTTTGGCCTCTGCTTGCTGTGTAAACAGCCTCTATGCTAAGAGAAGCTTTCCCTGAAGTCAGCTTAGCAACTGTACTGGAGCTTGATTATTTTCCCTGTTTTCTATAACCGGTAGCATAGTGTCGAGAGCTCCTTCCCCATTGTGTTTGTTGCTATGGGGAAGAAGAGGTGAGGCAAGGCATGCGTGGGAGGAGGGAGGAAGAGTTGCGGGATCTGTTCTGTGACAGTTCCCCCCCCCTTCTTTGAAATCGTCTGCTTCCAGTTGTGGGATTTCTCTATAGATGACATTTTTTTCTCCTGTTTTTGTAAGCCTAGTTTTCTTTGATCTTATTAGTTCTGTACAAGTCTCCCCGAGACATTCTGCAGTCATTATCACCTTTTTGGGTGGAGTTTATTTTTTGTTTGTTTGGTTGGTTTTTTAAATAACTTTTTAACATTGGTGCATATATGCTTGGGATAGAGCTCATGTAATTTTCCAATCGTATTGATTGTATGTGATTGTGCCCTGCAGAGGTATATTTAACAAAAAAATAAAAAGGATAGTCTAGGTAATAAAGGAGACCGTGAGATTTGTTGAGTCAGGTTATGAACTATTTCTTGAATTTATTTAGGACATTGGATAAGTGAAATTCCCTGTCTGCTGTTCTCAAAAGTCAATGCTAAACAAAATGTCATTATTTCTGTTTATTGAACTGGTTCTTTAGTTGCTTTTCTCCTCCTCCTGCTGTTTTCTTCCTTTCCTGCTTTTCTTCCCCATCCAAAAAAAAAAAATCTTGAGCCTTATGGGGATGGCTGACTGTTGGAGTGCTGTTGTGAATATGTATTGTTTGTAACTACCAGAACACTTTTACTAGGAGTAGAGATTAAGTAGGATGTACGAGAAGAATTCCATAAACTGAATTCTTTGCAAATTCAGGGGAAATTTGAAGCTTTTTACATACAGGTCTAGTCGTGGGGAGACACTGAGGCCTGTAAGGCATTGAGATGTCTTCCCTTGAAATGTTAGAGGCTTTGCTGCCTGTTGGAAAGTCTCTGAGATGACAAAAAGAGCAGAGGAGTTCACTCTGACTCCCTGTGTCTTTACTCCTGCAACAGACTTTTTTAAATGTGAAAGAAAAGCCTTTAGGTATTGTGCTGAAGTGGAACAGAGCAGATTGAAGGAGGCAAAAGGCAAGAGGATCCAGAGATCCAAAAAGCAGAGTTTGTCTCTTTTTTAACCTGTAGAGCCAACAGTGTTACTTCTTACTAAAGAATGGGGAGGCGGAGACCTGTTGTGTGTGCATGGTGGTTATGTAGAAAAAGCCATATGTCAAAATGCGATTTCTTTCTTCACCTTGTTTTTCTCCCTCCTAAAGCTGACTCAGCCTCTCCCTGCTTCCACATAGTGTGTAAGGGTCCTTTGAGCTGCAGATTCAACAAACAAATACTTTATTGAGTGGAAAGGTGGTGATTCGCTACTTGGTTTGTAAATAGATGAAAGTGTCTACAAGGTCGTATCTGCTTTTCTGTCAGCATTTATATTAAATGATAAATTAATGGTGAACACTTTGAAATATCTCTCATTTTCTGTCTCGGATGAGTGTACCTTCTCTGAAGTGGGATGTGATGTCCTGACAATTGAAGGCTTCCTTCAGACCAAGGCAAGTTTATTCTCCGCTGTGCTGGAGCACAAGCGATGCTGAACAGCAGAGAAGCCGTGCCCCTCTCTTAGGGTCTGGTCTGTGCTCTGGTGGCTCTGCTGGTGTAAGCCAAGCAGCTCCTTTGAACAAGGAAGGATATTCAGAATAATCTCCTTTGCTACTTGGAGAGATCCAGCATGAGGTGCTCACTTGGCTAACCCAAAGCCCATCATCGCCGTTAGGGCCCCTCACGCATCACACAGCTGAGCTTCCTCACTGGAGGGCTCGAAACATTCAGTTCCTGTAAAGGGAGGTGTGTTTAGCTAGCAATCCAGCAGAAAAATAGGCGTTGCTACTGGTGAAGGCTTTCTTTCCCATTCTCCCACTGGTCTGAGAGTTGCAGGACGCTCAGGGGCTTTAATAAAAAGCTGCAGAGTTTCTGTCAAGCAGTTGGTTTCTAAAAAAAAAAAACATCTGCAGTGCTGTGGAGGGTCTGATCCCATTGGAAAGGAGCGGCTTTAACTCAGGAGCTTTGGGGAAACTGCATGGCAAGGAGGGGAGGCTGGTCCGAGTGGATGGCAGCTGCTGGAAAAACTTCTCACCTTTGGGTGGGGATACCAGGAGAGGAGTGAGCTGCAAAGCCTGGCCCAGAACTTGAGATTCCCTCGTCCCACCTTGCTCAGTGTGTCTTCCCTGAGCACCACCACAGAACAGCATTGAGCACTCAAAGCACGAACCGAAATCGATGTGAATTTGCTTACCTCTCAGGTATGTTTAATGGCTGTCTCTTTCTAGGTTCTTTCCAGGTTCTCCAAAACGAGGGCCATGCAAGCACATTCAGAAAACATGACTCGCCTCTCCCTGCTGCTCTCAGTCGCTCTCAGTAGCTCAGGGCTCTTTTTTGCGAAAAGCAGAGCCTGTGATGCTCCCGCAGAGCTGGCAGGGAGCCGTGTGCTGTGCTGAGGGGGCTCAGGGAAGGCAGCAGCACCCTGACACGACATCCCTGGCTGGGCCATCGTTGTCTTGTGCTTTCCCTGACCCGTGAGTGCAGCTCTGACTCCCCAGCTCTTGCCTGTGAGTGCAGCAGAGGCTGCAGGTGCCTGATCCCCTTTGCCCCAGGCTGCCCGTGCTGTAGTTGGGTTGGGTTGGGGCAGCTGGTGGCTGCTCGGTGTGAGCTGGGACCCCTCTGCAGCTTTGGGAGAACAAGTCTCTGCCCTAGCACCATCAGGCAGCCAGGGACTTGCTGTAAAGCACTTGGCATTTTGGATGCTTCCTTAGGTACAGCCCAGGCACCGCTGCTGAGTTGTTGCTTTGAACTGAACCCATAATTAACTGGCACTGAAGTGCTGCACCTAGATGCTTTTGTCAGCCACCCTTTAGGGCACAGCTCGGGCAGCTTAAAGATCCTGTCAGCCCTTCCCCAAGGGTTGGGATACCTCGAGGAAGCAGCTGGCTTGCCTGCAGTGTGGATGCCGGCAGTTGCCTCAGTTTGCAAGGAACGTGAAGTCGCAGTGCTCCTGTGCCTTGTCACACTGCTGGCGGTTCATTCACGTTAGCCCCAGCTGTATGGGGTGTGCAGAGTATGGAGATGTTTGCTCGTGGGTTGTTTTTTTACTGCCTTGAACTGCCTCAGTGTGGGATGAATGGAAGCCTGTGCGTGGGTATCTGCCTGCTGGGAGTGGAGACTCTCTGATTCCCTCTGAAGGCTCTGGGATCTGTGAGCCCGTGTGTCGCCTCAGCACATGGAAACCAGCCGCCTCATGGAGCACCCCAAGCAGGTACAGCGTGCAAGCCTGTCCTCACAGAGCACATTTTACCTCCTGTGCTACCACGTGGCCAAAAACACTGCAGTGAATCCCCGCCTTGCATCACAGATCTGCTCTGCTGGGTGCTTCCTGCCCCGGCCTGCATCAGGCAGAAAGCAAACATGAGGGGCTTGTGGGTTTGGGTGTGCTGCTGGGCACTGTTTGGAGGGGATCCTGTAGCTTCTGTGCTTGTTCTTGGTGAAGATCCCCCCAGTTTGTGGAAGAGATGAGAGCAAGCACGAAGGCACAGCAGGTACGGTGCTCGTGTTGTACAAAGCCACTGTGAGAGCGGCACTTGTGGCCACGGGCTGTGGGGGAGAACCCCTAAAGCAAAGCTGGGTGCAGAGCATGCCATCCTCTTTGGCACTTACTTCCCCAATCTTTGTCCCATTTAATTCCAGTCTGCAGCTGTGTTGTCCGCTGAGACCTTGGCTCTTACTGGGCCAGTAGCGGTTGGCTTTGGTGCCTGCAGAGCCAGCCAGCTCCTGCGCTGCCATGTTCGGAGGCAGCGCCGCTCCCTTTGTGGGGCAGCTGTGTCCTAGACCTGAAATCTGTTGCTCAATGCTGCCCCCAGCACTGCTTGGGCCAGGGTGGAGGCTGTTAACCCGCAGCTGCCCAGCTGTGCAAGTGGAAAGGTGAGGGGATTTAGGAGGGCGTGTGTTGGAAACCACGGGGCAGGAAGCGGGGTGGATTGTCCTACATTGTGCCCATTTGTTTGGGAAACGGACTGATGGGACAGTGATAGGGCTCGGGGCAGAAAGAAGCATTTTGCTGAGTTATGAGATGCTAATGTGAGGTTTACAAATACCTTAGGATGATCAGGTTTTTATTTGCCCTCCTGAAAGTTTTTTCATGAGCAGATAATTTTCTTATTGGCAAGAAATGGGCAGCTGGCATTGGTGTGCGATGGGTGGTCAAACTTTCCCTTGTCAGATTGAACTTTAAAACCTCTTTCAAACCAAACACTGTTTTTTTCTGCTCTTTGCTTAACCTTCTGCAGCTGGTCATCAGCCTTTGGCCTCAGCATCCTACTCCCCTCCCACCCTCTGCTTTCGTCTGTGCTCTGCTCAAGCACAGAAACCCAGTGGGGAAACTGCTTTGGACTGATTTGGGCACCCTCAGGTCTCGAGCAAGACTGCCTGTCTTCTCAACAACTTGTCTTTACATCCCAAAAGCAGAAGGCTGGAGGCAGCGGGCCAGGTAAGAGAAACCAATTCCACTCTTCTTTCATTTTTAATTAACTCCTTGTCACAGGTTCATTTCCCTTTGTAGGAGCCTGTGAACCCAGGCTGCTGCCAGCCTGCTCTCTTGTTCCGGGCATGGGCCAGAGGAGCTGTTTGGAGAAGGCTCTGCCAGCCCGGCTCTCACACGGGCCTGCTGGTGCTTGTGCTGTGCTTGGGTCTTGTCCCTTGTGTGCACCAGTCCCTGAGCTGGCTGGAAAGGAGCAGTGCTGATTTGCTCTCTGCTCCATTTGGGGGCTCTCAGGGGATCAGGGAAAGCTCTTTTTGAGCGCATAAGTCATCTTCAAGTGGTGTGAGCTGCTGGACTGCCTGGTACTCCCTGCGAGTGCTGCAGGACGTTTGTGCCACAGCAGAGAGCGATGGCAGTTTCAGCCCGGCGTGTCTGGGGGAGCTCCCCAAGCTGGGGGCTCTGAGCCCCATTTGTGGCTGCCCTTCCCTGTAGAGCCGAGCGGCGGCAGGGTGGGGATGTGCTGTGCTGGCTGCAGCCCGGCTGTGTCACACGGCAGGCGTGGGCTGGGGGCTTCTCTGCCTTTGCCTGGAGTCTTCTGGTTTCAAGCTGATTCAGCAACTTGCTTCTTGGCTTTCTACACTTCTCCCAGAAAAAATGAGCCCTTCCCAGTTTGTACATTCTTCCCTGCCAGTAACCCTTTTTAGACAGCGATGTTGCTGTAATGCTTTTGGGATCCTTCCAGGATGAGAGCGGTTGCCATATGGATGCGTGGCAGTGCTGCAGGGGGAAAGGGGAAGGCGAAGAGCTGCGGAGGGAGGCGGGCCGCTTCTCAGCAGAGTGACACGGCACTGAGCTGGCCTCAGCTAGGGAGGGCTCCTGCTCTAACGGGCAGCCCTCCCTTCTTGTAGAGGGCGTTCTCTGCAGGCCTTGTGTTTCCCCTCGTCCTGAAAATGCTGTGTACGTGCACTGGGTGGGCTGAGCTGGCCAAAGTGGCTGATAAATCTGAATTAAGGCGTTAAGTGTAAAATTCTGTATCACCTCCTAACTTACGGAGTCGGGACTGTACCATGCAGTCTACACGTGCTCCCTTCCCCTGTGTGCTGGGTTTTATGCATAGCGCGAGGCGCCAACATCTGCCTTTGCCTTGAAAGAAGCAGGCAATCGTGCTCCTTGTGACCATACCTCTCCCAAAAGCATCTGAACAGCTTTCCTTTCTCTTCCCCTCCTGCCCTGGGTGGTTTTGGTGTCAGGGCGGCTGACTTCCTGCCTGGTTTAGGTTTTGCTCTTCGTGGTGTTGCAGCTGCTCTGCACACCCGTACTAAACCTTTTGAAAGATAATCTGTTTGTTTTTACCACCAAGAGTGGCCATGGCCTGAGCAAGAACATCTTGTTTTGGCATGTTTTCTTGCAGTGCTTGTTGCTATGCTATTAGCTGGAGAGGGCCCCTCAGGGCTCAACGCAGCCTTGGTGCCAAATGAGGTAATCGCTGCTTTTGCAGAAGAACTGGAGCCCAGATGAAGTTGTTGCTCAAGAGCCCGGTGAGGGGACTGTGAAAGAAGGCAGAGGTCTCCCACATCCCAGATCACCAGGTGCTGCAGAGACAGGCAGCACCGGTGGTGAACGCAGCTTGTCCTTGCTCTGGTTCCTCACACGGCAGCGCGGTTACTGCAGCGCTGAGCGCACGGGGGCAGGCGGAGACCCAAGCTGGATGCTTCTCTTCCACAGCGGGCACGTCCTGGGCAAGCTGCCAGCCCTTTCCAGCAGTTGTTTCCCAAGCTGCTGTGGCTGTGGTCTGTGAGCTTCCTCCCGCAGGACACGTGAATAAACCCGACAGAGTCACGTAAAGGGCATCTCCAAACCACTCCGTGCAGAAGGCCTTGCGTGCTGCTTCATCAGCCCCTGCATGGCCAGCAAGGGTTTGCTGCCAGTGCTGGTGGGAGGGGCATCCCTTGCTTTAGCAGAGGTGGAAATGTAAATGATCTCTGGCTTTCTAGGAGACTTTTCAAGACCTGTTTTTGCTGGAATGTGGTCACTGATGTTAGTCTCACCTCCTCAGGTAACAGGGACAGTCAGTTTTTATCGCAGCATGGATGGGAATAGCTGCAATACCCTGGCTACACCATATGATTGTATGTAGTGCGCTTTTTAGGGACTGAAGATGCTCAGCGCTTGGAAGGACTGGAAGAGGGGAAGGAAACGGTCAAACATTTTGTCTAAGGCTGGCTTGTCTGCCAAGCTTGTGGCACCTAGGGGCCCTCCACACGAGGAAGCTGGGTAGGAGCTGTACAGAAGCATAAATGCAACTGAACTGCAGACCCAGCTCTG
This sequence comes from Aythya fuligula, assembly GCF_009819795.1. Lineage (NCBI taxonomy): Eukaryota > Metazoa > Chordata > Aves > Anseriformes > Anatidae > Aythya > Aythya fuligula. Next base: position 19,541,456 of record NC_045566.1, on the reverse strand, counting down.
GCAGCTGTACAGTGGGGGAGGCTCAGACCTTTGATCCACATGTCCTTGCACCAATTTGCCAGGGCTGCTTAAAAACAGGCACCCGGGGCTGTAGGAAAGCACTGTTCTCATTATGTCATGTGTAAAAGCAGAGTGTGCTCCGAGGCATTCCTGCTCCTGCTTCGTCCTGCAGCTGCAATATGAAAGGGCAATGGGAGGGGGGTACAGTGGCGGTCCTGCTGCTCGGGTGCTGTGACAATACTGGGGATTTCTTGGGCAGGCGGGTGCCTAGTGAGCTCTCTCTCTGGTTCCAGGACAATGCATCTCTTTGTGGTGTGTCTCTTCAGCGTCTGGGGCCTGGCTGCCCCTAAGCCCTATGTTGTGGAAGATATTTGCACTGCGAAGCCCCGCGACATCCCGGTGAACCCCATGTGCATCTATCGCAACCCTGAGAAGAAGTTCCAGGAGGGCGAGGGGCAAGAGCCAGGGAAGGGCAAGAGCAAGATCCCGGAGTCCACTAACCCCCGGGTCTGGGAGCTGTCAAATGCCAACTCGCGCTTCGCCATCGTCTTCTACAAGTACCTGGCCGACTCCAAGGACAATGGAGAAAACATCTTCATGTCGCCCCTCAGCATTTCTACAGCCTTCGCCATGACCAAGCTCGGAGCGTGTGGTGACACCCTGCAGCAGCTCATGGAGGTCGGTGGTGTTTCCTCAGCCCTTCCCTGTAGCCGTCACCAAGGGCTGAAAGGCTGCAGAGGTGACGGTGGCCAACAGCTGCCGAGAGCCATCCGTGTCAGGGTGGCTCTCTGGCTTGAGAAGCACCATTGGGTTAAACAGCCCCTGGGGAGGAAGACGTGAGGCTGCTCGTGCCTCGTTGTGTTCAGATCCCAGCTCTGCAGGGACCACCTGTGGTCATCTGCAGTCTGGGGGCAGACCAGCAAAATGCTGAAATCCTTCCCCTCTTGGCCAGCCCCCCCTGCTGAGGGGACCCTTCTCTCGCTGAGCCAGTGCCCTCCCATAGGAGGTGGTGCCAGGGATCCCAGATGTCTGTGAGCGCTGTGCTGTGGGATTTTCTGTGCCTAAAGCCTTGAGCTGGAGACTAGCTGACAAATTCGAATTGTTCTTCCAGTTGGCAGCTAGGAACAGATTAGGGAGAAAAAAATGCGCTGCAGAAACCTACCCTCAAAGCAATTGCTACATCCTAGAAAACAGATAACAAGTACCAGAATTACTCAGCAGACCATGAGAATTGCTCCTGGGAAGGAGCAGCCTTCGGCCTTCTCATGGGAGGGCTTAGCCCAAACCTCCTGTGGCCTGTGCTGACCCAGGAGCTGCCTCCAGGCCCCTGCCATGCTGCCCGCCTTGTGTGAGGCCCCCTGGGGCTGGGGCAGGGGGGTTGAATCCCTGAGCATGGACTGTGCTGGTTGTAACAGCGCTGGGGAAAGCCTGGTGGCTCACATGTTGGGCTGGAACTGGTTCCCTGACAGAGGTTGGGGGCACAGAGGAAAAACTTGGGGGGCAAAAGCTCTGAAGGCCTGTAGAGCTCTCAGTTCTGTGGCTTAGGCTGGTGAGGGAGGGCAAAGGCTGCTGGTGGGATCCTGGAGCTGTGGGGGAGTACAGGAGCTGGCTGGTGAATCTCTTCTCGCTGCTTGGCCCCTCCAGGTCTTCCAGTTTGATACTATTTCAGAAAAGACGTCCGACCAGGTCCACTTCTTCTTTGCCAAGCTCAACTGCCGGCTTTACAAGAAAGCCAACAAATCGTCGGAGCTAATATCAGCCAACCGCCTCTTTGGAGAGAAATCTTTGGTCTTTAACGAGACCTACCAGAACATCAGCGAAATAGTGTATGGAGCCAAACTCTGGCCGTTGAACTTCAAAGTGAGTGTGAACTTCTGTTGTTTGTGTGTGTCTTTTTTTTCTGTGTGGGTTTTTTTTTTTTTTTTTTTGGTTTGTGGCAGAGGGAGGGGAGTGTTTTTTTCCTCCCTGCCCTTCTGCTTTTGCTGCGTCCTCACCTCCTGCCCGCAGGCAGTGCCACGCTCTGGGCATGCAGGACACAAGTGAAGGCAGGCGGGAGGACAGGACACAGCTCCTCCTGTCCCAGCTCCTTAACCACAATCACTTCGCAGCTCCTAATTTCTAAACACTGCAGCACTGTGCGGTGTCCTTCCTCAGCGTGCACCCTGTAATGCCTCCTACAGAAGGGTTACAAAGAAGTTTTTTATAACCCTTGACTTAACCTATTTTGGTCTCGTCCTTCAGGAGAAGCCAGAGCTTTCCAGGAAGATCATAAATGAGTGGGTGGCTAATAAGACAGAGAGGCGCATTACAGAAGTGATCCCAGAGGGAAGCATCAATGATCTCACTGTCCTGGTCCTGGTCAACACCATTTATTTTAAGGTACAGCTAACAAAACTTGGTGGAGCAGCCAACTTCCCTGGGGGGAGTAATGATGCTCATGTTTGTCTCTGTGCTCCTCAATCTCCCTTGTAGGGGCACTGGAAATCACAGTTCCCGACTCCGAACACAAGACTGGATTTGTTTCATAAAGCCAACGGGGAGACCTGTCAAGTCCCAATCATGTACCAAGAGTCCAAATTCCACCACGCATCCGTTCCCCAGGACAAAGTGCAGGTGATGGAGCTGCCTTACAAGGGGAACGATATCACAATGGTGCTGGTCCTGCCCTATGCTGGGACGCCGCTGGTGGAGGTAGAGCGAGACCTGACATCGGAGAAGCTGCAGGACTGGATAGACTCCATGCGGGAGGTCTCTCTCACAGTCTCTCTCCCTCGCTTCCGCATTGAGGACAGCTTCAGTGTCAAGGAGAAGCTGAGAAAAATGGGGCTGGAAGATCTCTTCAGTCCAGAAAATGCGAGACTCCCAGGTCAGATGTGGAAATGGGGTGGTGGAGGTGGAGGTATAACCGCTCCTCTGCAGGTGCCAGGGCAACACGTGAGGAAAAAGACTGTGCCCACATTGAAGTGATGCTACACCCATGAGGGACTCAGTGCTCTGTCCTCATCGAGGACGCACAGCCCTGCTCAGCACCAAGGGCATGGGAGTTGAGTAATCAATTACAGTTGATGGAGGATATCCTTGTTTTAGGGCAAATGTGCCTTCTGTTTTGAACACAGGTCATGAAAGGTCATGAAGGATGGAGGTGTTTTGTATCTTGAGCTGCTCTCTCCATACATTGTTGTAACTCTCCCCATTCTGTTATTCTGGGTTTCAGGCATAGTTGCAGAGGGCCGTACAGACCTGTACGTATCTGAGGCTTTCCACAAAGCCTTCCTTGAGGTAAGCCTTCTTTTGTCCCAGGATATGTTTTGCTCTTTCTTTTAAAAACTTGAAGCATAAAGGGAAAAAAGTAGCTCTGGACCAGTGGTGGTCACTTCCTCAGTGATTTGGGGCTCTGGGGTAAGGTAGAACCTCAGTACCTTGAGCGTGTAAAGGTGCTCAGCCCCCAGTGATGCTGCAGGTGTTGGGAGCACAAGTAGGACACGATGGGAGCCTGAGGCCTGATCCAAAGCTTTGTGACAAGACTCAAGTGCTCTTTCCTGCTTATTTCATGGCAGGTGTGTGCCGGGTGGGTGGCACAGCTTGGCACGGTTGGGCTGGCAGTGCTATCCTCCTGCCTTCCTTGGGTAGAGATCTCCTCTTTACCAATGTAAAAGAATGTGCTCTGACCTGTGCTGTCATCTTGTGCTCCAAACTGGTGGGGTAGGAGGGAGAGCCCTCCAACTGCTGCATAATGCCTGTATTTTAAACCCATCTTCTCTTTTGGTTGGTAGGTGAATGAAGAAGGCAGCGAGGCATCAGCGGCCACAGCCGTCCTTGTCTCCGGCCGCTCCTTCCCTATGAACAGAATTATCTTTGAAGCCAACAGGCCCTTCTTGCTTTTCATCCGGGAAGCCGCCCTCAACACCATCATCTTCATGGGCAGAATATCTGATCCTTGCTCCTAAATGGGCTGTCAGGGCCTCACTTCTCCCTTTCTGCCCTTGAAAAAGGGGCAGTAGGGTATCGGCACGCAGCCCACATCGCTGCCGGGGGTTTTGGGTCATCAGGTGAGGGGGTCTCAGAGGGCACCTCTCCTTCTTGCTCAGAGGAAACTGAATTTTTTGTGGCATCCAGGACTGAGTCCAGCATCGCTGTTGTTCTTGTATCCAACCCCTCCTCCCTTTCAGGCATCAAACTGTAACTCTGATCCCCCAGTACATTAAAAGCCTATACGTCTGTCTGTAACAAACTGATCTCTGAATGGACGCTTTTCACTAAGTTGCTTCCGAGACTTGTCAAGGAACGCGCCCTTACCTACGCTCCTCAGTCCCGGCAGAACAGCTGGCAAGGCCAGTGGAACTGCCACAGCCAGAGGGCACGTGCTTGCTGGGCCAGAAACATCTTTCTGAAGTTTGGCACTGAACAGATGCTGGGTGGAAGAGCTGCCGAGCAGCAGAGTCCTCCTTGCCAGCAGCTTTGGTGTGTCTGATGTGTCCAAGTGCTGTACAGGCGCTGGTGAAAGCCTCATGTAGCCAAGGCTCCTGAATCTGTTGTTTTGAGAAGTAAGCTTCAAACTAGCTCCACATTCAAGTTACTGTAGCGGGGGTGGCTCTGGACAGTGGTGATGTCCTACTAAGGTGATAGCTGCAACTAATGCAACTGCCATCTCCAGCTGTGTGTGAGTTTGCTATTTCACCTGAGTGTACTCCTAGAGCTGAGGCTTGCTGGCCTGCTGCCACGCCATGTGTGTGATTTGAATTCTGGTCTACCCGAGGTGGTTATGCTGCAGTGGGACCTCTGGCAGGGTTGCCTTTGAGATGCAGAAGTGAAGTGTGATGAGCTTTTCTCTCTGAGTTCTGTGTTCAAGGCAGCTGGTTAAAACGAGCAAAAAAGGCAGTGAAAGCATGGTCCGGTCCTGCTCGTGGTACGTGTTCCAGATGTGCTGTGTGCAGGCAGCTGCTTCTGTGCAGGCAGATGGCACTCCCCAGAGTGCAACTTCACCTGGATTTTGTAGGACCAGTAAAACTTGTTTCTAGAAAGGTTTCCTCTTAGCAGCAGGTGCCTCGGCACGCCAACAGTGAGGTAGTTCACAGATGTGAATAGTCTGTGGGAAGACTAGCACGGGAGGATGTGTGGTCGTGGCTGGGGCCATCGTAGTTTTGGGAGTGGTTTTGGGAGCAGTTGGGCTTTGCAGCACTCCTGTAGGAGGAAGGTTTGAGCACCTGTATTGCACAGTTCAGACATGGAGAGTTGTCTTCTCTGCTGCATCTCATGGCTGTTGCAGTCAGTGCCCTACGCAGAGAAGAGGCCTACGAGGCACTGACATTTGTGATGCTGAGGGTCTTAAATCCTCCTGTTGGTGTGCTTATCTGGAGTAATGCCTCTGAAAGAAACTGCATGCAGCAACTTTAACACAGAGGCTGGAACTCTGGGAGACAAGGGGGAGCATTTTGGAAATAACAAAGGGGTCAGAAAGCTCACTTTCCCTTACCACACCCACCTCTGCTGCTTTTCTTGCTGGGTGCTGCCTTCTGCTTGCTTACCTCGTTTCACAGCTCCAGCTGTGTACGATCTCTGCCTGTAACCTTTGCCTTTCTTGTTGTGATCGTTCTACACTGCAGACATTGAAGATGGTGGGGGGAAAAAGAAAAGGAAGGTTGAGGATACGCCTGGATCTCCCTAACATGGCACTGAACCAAAATGCTTCCTCTGGTATCAGCAGCTGGGGAAGCCCTCTTGCTGCAACAGGAATCGGGTGTGAGAGCAGTGGCTTCCCCAGCCCAAGGGACTGCAAAGGGCTGAGCCTGCAGAAGTGGTAGACAAAGCTCAAAACCCAGGACCAGAAGGCATCTAAGGTGACAGGAAAAGCAGCCTGGGACAGTTCAGGCTCTGCCACGCTGGTAAGCTGAGGGCAGCAGGGTTGGGGTGCTCTCAGCACTGCTGATCAGAAGGGTTGGGTGCCCGTCCTGCCTGGGCAGCCCAGAGAAAGCCAACATCAGCCAGGACTGGGTGGCTACAAGAGACAGACCAGGATCTGAGTATTAAACCATTTAATTCTCAAACCACTCACATGCATAATGTTCTTTTACACAGTGTTAAAAGAAAGAAGAAAATGCAATTTGTTTTAATACAAACAGAATTTCAAGTATACATTTATAGAATTTTCAAAGATTCCTACCCAAGTTGCTAAGTTCTCATTCACATTGTTCTTAAAGCTGTCTGATGAGAGCGCTTTTTGTTAAACTGCTTTAAATGCAATTGTACAATCCCTCTACCTTTTTTTTTTTTTTTTTCCCCCCTTCCCCAACTCTGGTTCTCGCGCTGCCTTTGCCTGGCCCCTTCCAGCAGCAGCGGCTGTTGCTGTATGTGACCAGCCTGCGAGCAGGCAGCCCCGCTGGGGCATCTGCTTCTGCCAGCTGCCACTGGACGAGGAAAAGAAAAGCCAGGGCAGAGGACCAGCTTGGGCACAGCTTGTAAAATCATTTTAAGAACAGTCTGATATCCACAAGTTACACACAGCAGGATCACACTTCAACCTACTGCAGACTAAGTGTGAACACTGACTTTTTTTTTTTTTTTTGAAACAAGGATTGCAACCAAAAATAAAATTGAAAAAATAATAGCACAGCAGGAAATTTCTGAACTGTGAAAATAAGTCTTGAGTCTTAGGACACTTGTCCTAAAAAGTTGGATTTCTAGGCCAACAGCTGATGGTGACAGCACAATTTTTCTTATTAATGGTTACTCTGCAAAGCAGCTTAGAGCGGAATCAATGTGGGACACACCAACTTGGATTTTAATTATTATTTTTAAATACTGAACTGACTAGGGCTCCATATCTACAGTACGGACTCCCCCCCAACCTCAGTAACAGCTTCACCATGGCTTTGCTCAGCCTGGTGCCCACGGATAGGCCGCCTGCTGTGTCACAACTGGGTGCAACTTCTGACCTACCACAAATGGGGTTTCAAGAGTCTTTACAGGCAAGGGTGTTTTTTTTGTTGTTGTTTTTTTGATCACGTTACGAAAGTATTCCAACAGGTCAACGCATGCCAGTCCTGTTAGTGCTACAGCACGGCTGAGCTGCGACCAGCTTTGCGGTCGGGGTGGAAAATCCTGTCCATAACATTGGCAGGGGCAGCACCGGGCCCGGAGGGGTGCGGGAGCGGGAGGTAGAGCTGCGGTAGTTTTGGGGCTGCCGGTGGCAGCCGAGGGTCTGGCACCATCGCTCCCTCCCGGGCTGTGGCTGGCGGCGAGCCCCCTGCCTGTACGGCTGTCTCGAAAGCCTGCAACAGCCATACTCATCTTACCATTTAAAGTGCATTTCTTCAGTAAAGGGTTTTTCTTTTTTTTTTTTTTTTTCTTTTTTATTTATTTTTTTTATTTAAGAGGAACCTTTTTAAAGTGCTGTTCTAGTTTGGAAAGGGACTCTGCTTAGAAAAAAATGGCACCTTTTTGTGACAGATCTGCTCCCTGTATGCTTGTATAATATATATAAATTTGCAGAGTCAGATCTGCTGACTAATGACCGACGTATAAAAGTGTTATTTTTATTTAAGTTTATTGCTTTTTCACTGCTCTTGCTCCCTTGGAGGCGGAAGGGAGAGGGATTCTCCTCTCCCCCTCCGTGCTGCTAGCTCGGGTCCTGGTTAGCAGTTCAGCCTGCGGCCCCCGGCCAGCTTGCTGCGACGCAGGACACGCGAAGGAACGCACGCACCCTGCACGCTCACAGCCCCGCAGCTCGTCCCCAGGGGTTGCATGGCGAGGAACCAGCGTCAGGGGGACTGTGGCACCTGAAAGGCTCTCCCCGCTCCTGCCCGATGCCATTTTCATAGAGTCACTTTACAGAGCAGACCTGCGTTTCTGAAACGGAGGTAAGGAAAACAAATCTGTTTGAAGTGAAAGCTTTGCTGATAGTGTGTAGCATGGCAACCTCAGCACTCCGAGAGAGAGAGGTAGTTACTGTCCTGCGAATCTTCTGCTGCTTAATGCAACTCAATTTCTGGAGTGATTGCTCAAAATCAAAAAGGAAAAAAACTCCTGTGCTCTTCATTAGAAGTTAGCCCAGTTAAATCTTTCTGTTGAAGACATACTCAACTATTCCCTCCAAGAGGCTTTTTCTATTTTAGAAATTGATTGTCAGTTTAGCTTGTTACGAAATCAAATTTGATTAGCAAATTGCTATATAAAGCCACTTAGGTTGTTAACTCCTGTTACAATGCTCTTCTCTTCCACTGTTCCACGTGGAAGCGCTAAATCAGCGGTGTCCCTGTTTGGGGGTTATTGTTGGGCTGAACAGGGCTCTCAGTCACAGCTCATCTTCTGCAGTGTCACCACGTGACAGCATCAGACAGCATTTCATGCTCTGAGCAAGTTCAATGGAAATGTTAAAAAGAGCTACTGGTGTCCTATTCACAGTGTTGTACAGGAAAGGGGGGTGAGGCTGGGGAAAGGAGGGGGCAGAGGGCACCTTCAGCAACAACTGGGGCACAGCTCACGAGAGCTTTAGCTAGTGTTTAAGAGACCAGAGGCTTAGGGGAAAACGACGTACATTCCCTTCCCTTTTTCAGACAAAAGCACTATTTTGAATAGCTTGCTTTCGTTTCTGTCAACTAGCCTCTGATACAGTCTGCCCTTGTCCTTCACTGGCCCTCCTTGTAAGCACGGGGCCCAAGGTGAGGAATAAATTACCACAAGAACATAGAGCTGCATATTATTCTCTTCCTAACTCAACTTTTAAAAGAGCTTATTCAGCAAAGTCCCTGTTCTGCCAGCAAGGATTACTCTGTCCTTGGCCTGTCTTCTCCTACCTGTCAGCAATATTATGTACACAATCACAAAAGAAACATGCCTTATTTGAGTGACAACGCTCCCCTTGCGCTTCAACATCTTTCTCATAGTTGCTTGCTCTGTGACAACACAGCCCTGGAAAGTGGCGCAGGGCTTTTTTCCAGGCAAGAACTTCAGGGGAGCTGAAGGGCTTTCATCTTGGGCAGAGGGCAGGACAAATTCTGCCCTCCATCCCCAAATGGATGTGATCCATCTGGATCCTGCGATCCAGATCTGCTGCTTCACCTAACAGCAGAACCCTGGCTTTGGAAACTCTCAAACCCCTAAGGAAAGTACCTGCACCATGCACAAAATGAGTCCCTGACCACATTTGCCCTCAGCCTCTAACCACGCACACGGGACAGCCTGTGCTGACAGCAACCCCGTCCCTGTATTTTCACAGAGCAAATGTGAGACTGCTTCACTTTGACTTTTGGTCACGTTGGTGCATCCAGCAAAGCACCCCAGGGCCAGGGACCAGCCGCAGGGGTGATGCGAGGCACGTTTCACGCTTTTAGCCAGACTCGAAGCTGTAATCCAGAGAATTGCACTGTCCCTGTTGTGTTAGTGTAACTCACAGCTACCTGCCTCAACACCGGCATGGCACCTTCCTTCTCCACACCAGCCCGTGCCTCTGTTAAGCCAACAGTTGCTCAGTTACCACCTTAATGCAATAAAGTATTAAATAAAAGCTTCACAGTAATCCATAGTTTCCTTAGACGTGTAAGATGTCTAAGAAAATAGCATCATGGGAGCATCCAGACCAAACCAATGCCCTAAACGCATCAATAAAAAAAAAAAAAAGGACCCCAGAAAAACCTCTCGATCTCAAGACAGCTTCTGACCTTGCCCAAATGGGGAACCAGTGAAAGATCATCAGGTTGTAGCTCATTTCCAAGTGAAGTTTCTTGTCTGAGGCTTCATGATTCCTCCCCCAGACTCAGTAATTTATTTTTTTTTAATGCTGCTACTTTCTGTATTTTATGACCAGTAGTAAAATTAACCAATTTAGCTTCATTTTTACTTTCTAGTGAGTTTCACAGTTTTTGTGGGCCTTAGTGAATGGTATTGGTTCAGACTGCAAATGTAATGGGAAGGTTTAAATAAATAAGTTCACTGCAATTAATAATAAAAATAATGAAGACATTTAACCATAAAGCTGAGGAGGATTAAGCACATTTACAAAATCTAAGTAAAGCTGGAGGCTTAACATAACTGACAGTTGGCAAAAAATTAATGCACTTATTTTCTTAAAGTACTGCCTTAGACAACTGCAGAAAAATAATAACTCAGAATATGTCAGATTAAACAAGGAAGTTACACAGCAGTATTTAAAAGACACCTGAATATATTTCAAAAGCTTAACTGATAGGAACTAGGAAGCCCATTAAAGCTGCCCATTTTTATATGATAATTCTATAAAAAATATATATATAGCTTGGCTTAGTCTGATGAAAAAAAGGAGGCTGCACTCACACTTGGGCGCAGCTGGACTTCTCCACAGACCTTTGTAGACAAGATGCTCTGTCATGGATTAATCCTTGACAAATTGAAAAAAAAACACAATGTGACATGGAAATGCAGTGGTGGGGTAAGGCTCTACCCCTCGCTTCACAGCATGTGGCGGGGCAGTGCCTCACACCCCTGTGGGGTGACAGAGGAGCCCCACATACCCGAGGGAGGGGCAGACCCTTGGGTCCAAGCCTCCCACCTTGAAGCAGGGCTTGCTTCAAGCAGGTTGCTCAGGGTTTTACCTGCCAGGTCTTGAGTATCTCCAAGGCTGGAGAGCTCACAGGCTCTTTGGACAACCTGTTCCAATGTTTGGCTATGTTCATGGTGAAAAAGTTTCTCATTATACCTAACCTGAACTTCCCGTGTACAAACTTCTGCCTACTGCTGCTGCTCCTTCCACCACGCGCCTCTGAGAGGTTTGGCTCTGTCTTCTCTACACCCTCTCCTTGGCTGCGGAGTTTAAGTAGAAGGAATGGCATGAAGGAAAGAGTACTGAAATGAAAGCAAACTTCTGTCTTCAACAGCTTTAACACATGCTAGAAAGCATAATATTCAGAAAACAGCACTTTGCAATCTGCCTGGTGCTACCTGTTCTCAACTGTCACTTGCCACCCTTGAGGTTCTCCCAAGGGAGTTTCCAAAATCTGCAGGGCAAAGTTTCCTGCACTACAACCTGGCTCATTTCCTTAGGTTCCATTCTCAGATCCCTTGAAGAGCTCTGCAGATCCCAGAGCAGAGAACACCGGCGATGTTCAGCTCCAATGCTTCTGAACTGGGCATGAGCATCTCTTGTCTTCCAAGACCACGAGGCTTCCCGCACGCTCCTGCACACAGGCAGGTTCCAAAACAGCCCTTTCCCTGCCCGCAACATCCACACACGCTTCTCCCCAGGGATGCTGTGCTGTCGTTTCACCTACCCCCATTCCACTCAACACCTCCTGTTGCCTTCCAGTGGCAACAGCCACAGCTGGTGCTGAGAGCAGATGAGCCCGCCTCGTATTTCAGAGGACACGTGCCTTTTCTCCCTCCTTGCCAACCTACTTTCCTTGCCAGCTCACCATCACCCAATTAGAATACTTTTTTTTTTTTTTAAATAAAACTGATGGTGACGATTTACCTGGGGCACCTCTGGCACGGGGCTGCCTCTCCCCCTGCAGCGTGCCAGCTCCACGCTCCCGGCCGGGTACTGGGGCTCCCTTCCCTCCCACCCTGGCGGCGACACGGACATACCTGCTGTGGGTCTCGGTGGCCGCCTGGAGTGAGAAGGCAGGGCTCAAATGCTACCACTGTTCCTGTCCCAGATTTCTGAAATGGCTCATCTCACCCTGAAAAAACAAGTAGCTGAACATATGTTACCAGCCAGTACCCCCAGGTCTGCTCTACCACCCTGCCAAAAGCAGTTTTTATTCTTCATTCGCAGAAGCGCTTGGCACATCCTGCTGCTTCTGGTTCTGAAGCTACGGGATCCCCTGCCCAGATCCCCCCAGCATATCCTCGGTGCTGACAGTCCTGCAGCTGAAGGCAGCAGTCTGTGGGAAGTCACGAGGCAAACTTCAGGAGAAAGCCCAGCCCACGTCCCTCACATCACGGACCCCAACAAGTGGGCACCAGCACCCGGTGACTTGGTCCAGGCTGCGGCACAGCCCCCAGCTCTGGTCCCCCAGCTAACCCAGCCCCTCGGCAGCAGGGAAGCCCTGCTACGAGCATCAGATCCTACAGCCCCGGACTTGAACCGATTGTCTGTGAAGTCCGACAAGTTTCCTAGTGCAGGTGCCTGAACAGCAGAGGTAAACCCGTTGGCAGCGGGCTGGCTCTTCTGGGCTAGTTCACGGAGAAGTTGCATGTAGATGACAAAGTGAAAGCCGTCATGCCACATCAAGATTACCTAAACAGCTTAAAAGTAATCAGGGAGGAGGGGACCTGTGATTTTTCAGCATTTCCATGATAGGAATTAAAGCTTTAAAAACAAAAAGCAGCTTTGTGGGCAGTGTCCCAAAGCCATCAGAGCAATTACAAGGGAAGGAAATTCCAACACCCTTGCCCAAAGCCTCAGGCACACCCCTGCAGCAACCCCCTAAGCACCGAGGAGCCGCCCCGTGCAGCACACTGCTGCTACTCAATGTTCAGTTTGGGGCATTTTCAGCGAAAAGGGCTATCTTTCTGTAAAACTAATGCTATGCATGTACGGATATATATTACTGAAAGTTATTTAAAGAGAAGTGGCAGAAATTTCACATACGGCTGTCTCAGTAACTGTTCTGCCCAGTTAGCAGCCAGAGCTCAGTCTAAGGTACTTCTCCTCCCTGCCAGCAGAGCAGAGAAGTGTCCTCCTGCCCCAAGAAGGGTTACGGGATGCCTCAGCCTGATGGAATCTCTTTCCTCACAAAACCCAAGCAAAGCAGAGGCCGTGACGCTTTGCTAGGCACTGGTGCAGCACAGAAGGGCTCTTGTACTCAGCCCGCAGTCCCCAGTGACTACAATTAGAAATAGATTAGCTTACAGGCTTTTTATATTTGCCAGATCTGAACTCAGGAGCTATAAATTGTATTGCGTGTACACCAGGAGCTGCGAGTACGCACTAATCCTGCTGGAGAGTATTAAATGAACTTAATCAACAAGGGTGGGTGGGTATCACACTGCTCGATAGGAGGGATGCAGGGAAGCTTGCCATAAAAAGAGCCTCTGGCATGCGGGCTTAGCAGGAGAGCAAGAGGAAGCACGGCTGCTGCTAAGCCTGCAGGAGACTTTTTGTGGTCAAGTTGTAGCATTTGTAAGTTCCTCGGAAAGGCAATTACTCCCCTCATAGAGAAAAAAATAGCCAGATTTCACTGTTGAACCCATTTCCTCTTTCCATTGCTGACAACAAAACATGCATCTCTTCAGAGGTTACTACAAAATACCTGCACCTCTAGACATCACTAAATAGCAAGTGCCTGTTTTCTAAAAGACTAAGCTAGAGACTGAACACACTGGCAGTTGTTTTTGTGGCCTCCTCTCTCCAGCACCCAGTTGTGCCAGACCACGGTCTGATTTGCCACCTTCTCCCTTTTTACTTCTGGGCTTGCCAGAATGTGCTCGTTTTCCTACAGAACACTTAAGTGCCATGGAGAACACTGCATCTTTAAGCCTTGATTTTGTTTAACAAAACCACTTCTCTGTACGTCAAAGATGTCCAGAAGCCTTCAGAAGGCCCTGGAAACTCCCTCGGGGCTGGCTTTAATCACTGTGACAGCACAGAGGAGCCAAAGCCCTGGAGCATTGGGTCCAGTGGCAGCTCTACTCCACCTCAACATGAACCTCCTGCCTCCAACCCTGGTTAGACACCACAGCTTGAAACAGCAAGCCACTGGGGACAGAGGCAGAACCAGTGCCAGAACCGAGTCAGTCTGTCCCATCGGTATCAAAAAATCACCCTAATCCCGCGCTGACCAGGACAGGGTCAGGCAGAGGATCACTTCAGATCCATCTTACAGCATAAGGCAAAGCCACTCTCAAGTTCCCTTGCAGGAAAATCCTTGAGGCATTCCAGCAGGGAAGTCCTTATTCTTCTTTAAAGTACCCCAAATCACCAGGCGGGGCAGAGGCACGGTGCTTTGTGGCCAACAGGCACAGCGGGGCGGCTCGGGCTCCGGAGCAGTTCTGCTGGGGCAGTCCAGCAGCAGAAGCGCTGCCGAGACCTGGTCAAAGCACAAACTCAAACCGCCTCCAGCAGAGGCAAGTGCCTCGTCTCTGCCAGGCCACACTGCTCCTGTAGCAGTTCCTCCAGCACCAAGTTAAACTGTGTGAGACAAAAACCAACAGCATTTCACGTGGTCACCCATGCTGTCTCCCCACAATCCAACCTTACTAGCACGCCTTAAATCCACCCGAGGTTTCCAGTCTCTAGCATTCAAAAGAACAAGTTCTTCCATCTTACCTGCATTTTTGTCAACAACGATCTTTCCAAGAAGCATCATTTCACAAGCTGTAATACTTTGGTTTATAACTGGATTAAAATATAAATTAAACAATAATGCTAAATGAGTTTATACTGAAATACTTTATATATGTATACATATATATGCATATACTGGTACGTGTGTGTGCACTCCCTAACGACAGCTAGAGGAAGCAAAAGCTACTCTCCAAAGGCTTCTACTCTTCCAACTAGCTTCATCACCTTATCCATTGCAACAATTCCCTGTGCATAAAAGCTAATGGAGCACTGCAAGGTGGCACTGGTAATCAGCCAGATGACACAGACGTTCAGGAACAGAAAGACAATAAATTAGAAGCAGTAGTAACTTGTTCACAGTTGGGATGAGGATAATGTTATAAGAAACCTGAATTTTCTACAGTCCCTAAGAACAAAAAGTCAAACGGGTCAGTGAAGATTCCAGACGGATATGTTTTAGCTAAACCTAAAAGCAAAGATCGGATCCGGCACAAAGAAATGGTAGAAACCCCATGAAATTTCTCCCAGCACTCTGAACTCTGGCACCATCAGTCTCAACAGGAAGATTTCCAGTACCTCCCTGGGACCAGAACTCAGCCCAGTCCTGCTTTGATCACAGCCTCCGTCCCAAGGACGGAGATGTTCACAATGAAGATGCCTTGTAGCCAACTCAGTCCTATGTCTGGAAAGAAAATGCTCCCAGGCCTTCCTCTTCAAACACCCGCATTATTGACTCTACCTCTTCTCTACCTACCATCCCTAACACCACAGTTCCATCTCTCCCAGTCCCAGCCTCTGAATTTTCCTATGTTTTGCAAACAAAAGCTTTTCAGCAATAATACTAACGCAGCTGGATATATTTTAGAGTTTGGAGGACTCTTCAGATACTTTTATAACCCACTTATGAGCAGATTCCAGATTCAGAATGATCTAAGCTTCTATTGAGACTAACTGCAGCAAAACTTTGGCCCCTGCTGCATTTTTTATTTAAAAGAAAAAAAAGAAAAAAAAAAAAAGGCAACAAATATACTCCAAAGTATTCCAAAATATTCTGGTAGGTGTTAGTTTCAAGCAGCAGCCAGTAGTGTTTGCATAGTTCTAGCTTTTATTTGGTTACAAATATATCTCTCTATATAAACCTACATACAGATGTATGTATGCATTTTATATTAAAATATCCTTTGAGTGACAATGATTAAAATAAAGATATTTAGCTGCTCTTTAGGACCTTCCGCTGACGATGTCAAAGCCCTGTGCATGATCTCAGCCCCTGGTGTGGGTAGTGCTCACCACTGGAGCGCCACCTTACAGAATAATAGCAGTCAGCTCCACCCAAAGGCTCCGGGTTTCTGACTGCAGAAACTCAGAGCCCAAGCCTAGAAGAAACACCAGAAGTTTTCTGAATCACAGCCCCCTGACCTCTCCCATCCCCCAAACTTTTCTGGGAAGAACAGCATCGGTGTCACTTAGCTGCAGGAACACTCGGATGCCTGAATGGCACAGCGACGTTGGCACGTCAAGTATCAAACAGAAGGTTATTATGAAGATTAAATAATAAGTTTAAGGGGTGCTAATTTTCCTCGGCGTTAAAGGTGCATGACTCAGTCTCTCTTGCAAGCTACCTTCCTCCCAAACCAACTGCACCTGTTCAGTTGTCTTTTTGTACACTGGCTTCTGCTGGGAAGAGGAAGGGCCAAGCAAATAAAAGCTACAACGTTGCTCTTGCAAACCCACAACATGGGTTCCATCACCCAACGAAGGACTGTCCTCAAGGACCAGACTGCTTAGAAGTATTTAAAGAACTGCGCGTCAAACTTTTATGTGACATTATTAAGTGAAATCATCGCGGCGGAGAGGCGTGGGACTAACTGCCCTGGCTAAAAAGTCACTGAGTTGTCACAAAGCAGGAGCAGGCCGAGCACAGAGATCGGTCTCACTGATGTGTTTTGGCCTCAGTTTGAAGAGGGCTGAGCTCCTGGCCCTGTGCCTGCCCCGCTGTGCCTTCCCACGAGGCCGCAGCTTGCTCCAAGCACCATTCCAGCCCCGGCGGCTGGCCAGTGCCCACGGTCAGCCCCTGCCGACCTCGGCCAGGTTTGAAACAGCCGCAGAGGCACTACATGCTTTCTATTCTTCCTGCCTTCAGCCACCCAACCTTCGGCAAGCTCGGTTAAACAGATCACAGCTTAAAAGTATTTCAGAGGAGACATCGGTGAAGCAAAGGGCCACGACCTGGCGGCAGCAGCCTGACAAGGAGCTGCACCGGGAAGCCAGCGGCGGGTGGCATGGCCGTGCCACAGGACTGCTCTGCACAGGCCGGTGTTCCCGGCCAGCGTTAGGTGGCCAAGCATGTTCTCTGCCTCCCGTTAGAAATTCACATTTCACAACCCCCTCTCTGTAGCTGCTGCAAGTAAGCAGCCTCGGCCTGTTCTGCTTCTTTCTCTCTTCCAGCCCTACGCCAGTCATCCTCCCGAGAGGAAGGCTGTTAGCTTTTCCCCCAAGCAGCAGCACAGTATTAATACAATTCCTGTTATTTTCACAGCTATTCACAGGGAGCCCAGCAGCAGCAGGGAACGTCCGCAGCACCGCGCTTTGCCCTGCTGTGCCTTGGCACTGGGGCTTTCTGCAGGCTCACGGGGAGAACCGCAACACTTCACATCGGGAAGGTTTCCTTGCCGCTGCAAAGACCTACGGAATGCGTTCCCCCTCCAAAAAGGAAGGCTGCAGAAACAGAGCACGTTCCCTCTGCTGCCTGAGGCGAGCAAACAAACGGGTTAGCAAGCCCTAGCTCTGAAGCTGACAGAAATGTTAAGTTACAGAGGTATTAAAACACGACAGTTCGCTTCACATCCTCCTTGAATCACAGTTGAAATCACAGTTTTGGCAAAGGGGAAAAAGCTGAAGCTAGATGTGGAAATGCCAAGCCGTGCCTCAACCCATCGCAGAAGCACTGGCACTTGGAAAGCCGGCACCTGTTTCTCCACAGCTTCAGTGGAGCTACAAGATGGAGATGCAACAAAAGATGTTACCACGCCACTACGGGAAGCGACCCCAAGCAGCTGCAGCGCTGCTGGAAAACTCACACGAGGTCTTTCCAGCCTGCACACAGCCTCCAAGCCCTGATCCTGCAGTTGCAGCCGCATCTGCGCTGAGGAAGCCAATCGCTGAAAGAAAAGTTGAACAAACAACTCCTCCTGAACTGGTTCCCTCTCCTAGCGCAGCTGGCCTCGACGGCTTTCAGCACGGCTCACAAAAGCATTAGAGACACCATGATTTCCACACATACGTACACATACATGTCCATTAAATGTACAGAAATAATATTAAAATGATTCCCACTACCATTCCTTATACTGACTCTAGTTACAAGCTTATAAACTTCACCTCAATGAGGCCTGGGCAAGAATATTGGCTCTTTTGCATGCAATCAGAAATGATCATTTGTACAGTGGCAACCTCTGCACCAAAAAAAAAAAAAAGAAAAAAGAAAAAAAGAAAACCTTTCACAAGCTTTGTTTTCAGGCTAGCCTAGAACAATATGAAGGAACAATTTCACGACTTTCACCAGGCCAATTAAAAGTAGCAAATCAGCCAAACAGGATGCACCAATCTCACCCCGGGCTGCTAGGATGCTCCTCCATTCACAGTATCAATACAGTAAAACAAAAACAAAAACCTGCTCAAGAAACTCACAGCTATGCCATACAAATAAGGCATTCACCATTTTATGTCAGCCCTTCATCACTAAGCTTTGATGGATCAGTTGCCATCTGTTTCTGAAAAATGTTGCTTGTATAGCAGTTACTGCACCTTCACCCTTCTCTTCACAGCAAGCTTAGCAGGGAAACTTTCCCACTATATTTATATATAATATATGTATATAAATAATCTTATGTTTTTATAGTTTGGTAGTATTATTTTAAAAGTTCTATTTTAAAACACTTAAAAAAATCTTTGAAGCAACTAAAAGTAACTTTTGACACTCTCTAGTGTGAACGGGATAGGACTTCAAAGTTTTTAACTTTTTTTCTTAATGATTTTTGGTAACTTCAAAAGCTATGACTAAAGCAGCATATTCTGCGTATCTCCGCTCCTCCCCGCACCTCGATTGCAACGAAACCTACCTTAGCCACCCTCTTACCTCTCATCTTCTGCGACTACTCTCTGGCAACCTTACTCTTTGACCTTTGACAGGAAACTGAACAGGGCTGGTCCCTTGGTTGGCTGCTCAGAACATCATCCCCTGCGTGTCGATGCACTTGACAGGAGAGGAAGAAGAAGGGACAGAAGGAAAACGGAAGGGGAGATGTCAGTTGTCCTGTTCGAAACGGTCAAGGAACTTGCGCTGGGCAGGTGCCCTGCTCAGAACACCTGCCAAGGCTCCTCTCTTAGGAGCACGTCCCTGGTGCACCTGATCCTGGCACCAAGCCCTTCCCCTCCCCACACACCACAGCATCAGAGCCATGTCTGCCTTTTGAGAGACGTGGGAGGAACAGTGAGACCCTTTGCCTCTTCAAAGTGGAGGGCGGGCAAGACCACTTCGCCCTTCTCCAAATTCTTGCCTCTAACAGGGCAGGAAAATGATCACGAGTCCCAATTTGCAGGTGGGGAAAGCGAGGCCAGGAAATATTCCCTGTGCCCAAAGCTGTGCAGGCAGGCAGCAGGAGAAGCTTTGTTTGCACTCAGAAAGCCTCCTGCCTGCCAAGACCACGCTGTAACCACTTGTCCAGCTTTCTTTGCAAAAGCAAGCTGGAATGTGTTTCTTTTTCAATGTCTCATTGTTCCTCCCATCGTCCTAAGGATCAGAACTTCATCCTTCCCTAAGACACACTTTAAAAATCCTAAAGAGAATCCCTTCAACCAAATGTCCTCTCCCAAACCCGATCTGCGCAACCTGTCGTGCATTTTCCCCTTCCATCACCAACAACTCAGCAACAGAACCAAAGAAAACTCTTAAAGTATTGCATATTTTTAAAAAGACTTCTTCAGAAGATGTCAAGATATTTGCACTTATCTACCTGTCCCATGCTTTTCTGTTTAGGAAACACGTAAGCACGTGCAAACACCTACAATACACAACACAGGCATGTCTCTCCAGGTTTGCTAAACTTGCTCTAAACATCAGAGCTTCTTAGAATACAAAAGTTTAAGTCCATGCAACGGGACAGAGTTGTGATTGCTCTAGGAACCACTGATATTAAGTTTCCTGAACCATTACGAGGAAATAAAGTAGGGTTTTCTTTTTTCATTTCAGCAATAAAAAAGTTATCAAACTAGTTTGTAGAAACATGTTCAAAAGCAACCACCCATGATTGCTTGGCTGGGATTACAGTATCTCAGTAAACCATATTGCTGTTATAAAAGATCAAGTGCGTGTCAAGGGGGGAGCTGGGGTGAAGGACGACTTTGGTAGCCAGCCTCTAACTCCTCCATTCAGCCAGCAAACAAACCTCTTCCTAAAGCCTGGCAGCACCTGAAGCATGGCAGCGCAGCGCTCAGGACGTCGGAGCGCTCCGAACCCTCCAGATCAGCACCAGCAGAGGACAACCCTCTCCGAAAGACCCCTCCAAACCTTCTCCCCACACATTAGAGTGACGCAAACCTCACAGCTGCTAAATTTCTCTTTCAGTAGCCTAAGCGCTTCAAATTTTGCTGACCTCTAGAATGCTGCTTCATAGCCCTGCCCGCTTTTAACAAGGGGCAGGAGGCCACACGCCTGGAACGGGCAAGCCAAAAGCCCTAAAATAATAGTTTACGTAAAAATGTAAAAAGAGACACACCAAAAATAAGACAGGGATAAATATAGTCAGGCAAGGCAGGTTCCACTAGGACAGTCTGTTTGTTTTTTTTAACGTGGCCACTACCTGGGAAAGGGAGAAAGGCAAGTGCCCCTCGCCCCTGCTTGCCCCTCTGATGCGGGCCAGAAGACACAGCGAGGAGCAGCCAGGCTCACTGGCTCTGCGCTGGCAGGAATTGGCAGCTGGGCCACAATCTTTTGAGAAATAAAAAGGACTGCTTGTCCCGAATGATCGCTATCGAACATTACAAAAATTTTAAATCCTGTCGATCCCTGAATAAGAAGAAGTTGATTGACACAGTTGTCTTGTTTTTCCTCAGGAAGATGAGGAATAAGGGAGAAAAACCTTTAACACTATGTTTGTGGGGTGTTGTGAGAGAAAGAGAGAGAGAGAGAAAGATTTTTCTATTTTGGCAACATCTTGGGAGCTTCTTTCTGTCCAATGGTGGCATTGCACTAATTACAGTACCAGCCTGCCAGGTTGGTGCTGACTCTCTAGAGCCAAAACGGGAAGGTGGTCCTTCCTCCCCACACCCTGCCGCTGCCTTTCAGTCTGGCCCAGTGGTGGACACAGATCCCTGTGCCGTCTCCCCCACGGCAACAGCTTCCTCCTGCGGGGGAGACTCTTCCTCCGCCTGCCCCCGAGACGTGACGGTGGTCTCGGGGGAAATGCTGTGAGGCCCCTCCAGAGGCACGCAGCCAGGGTGGTTCTTGCGAAAGTGCTGGTTGAGGATGGCCTGGAAAGGGAAGCTTTTGCCACAGACGTGGCAGTGAAAGGGCTTGTTGCCTGTGTGCTTGCGGATGTGATACTCCAGCTGATCCTTGCGGGTGTACTTCTTCCCACACATGCGGCAGACAAAAGGTGTGATGCCCATGTGGAGCCGCATGTGCCGGTCCAGGCTGCCCTTCTGGTTGAAGGATTTGGCGCAGTAAATGCAGGTGAGCCGTGGGTTGTACCGGAACCAGCGCTCCGAAACTTCCTGCTCCCGGAGATATTCCACGTAACCACTCACTCCAATCATGGCTGATTCTTCCCCCTGCGAAGGAAAAAACAGATTAAAACCAAACCAAAACAAAAAACAAGCAGCTTAAAAAGAAAAAAAAAAAAAACTATGCGGAAAAGATCTGCTGTTTCTTCCTCTAGGCCCCAGTCCAGTTAAGCACTGGAGCATGTGCCAAACCTAGAAATCAACAGCACTAATGCCTGCAACCTCAAGCACACATTTAAGTGCTTAACTGGAGCCTTGGGGCTGGAGACAAATGAGCAATCAATTAGAAACCTCTGCTAGCGGCCCCCTCTGCCAAGCCATTCACTGGGTCTGGGGAAGAAAATACAGCCTTTGTCAGGAGGGCAGTTAGCCACTGACTGAGCTGTGGATCAAAGGTGTCAATACAAGCTACTCCGTTTTTTTTCCCCAAAAAATCTTGGAGCAGTTTGACTAAAATACTGTATACCGTATTCTGCTATACTTATTAAATGTTAGAAAAAAGCCAATTAATAAGCTTACAGTAACAAGAAGGTGGAATAAACTCCAGCTCACGTCTGAAACTCTCCGGGTGTCATTTCACGTGGGTATTTGTTCAGGTGTCCCTCAGGCTTCATTTTATAATGGCTCACGTTTGACTAAAGGCTTACGCAATCCATCCACCCCCGCGATATTGCAGGGGAGAGGCTGAGCAGAGCGAGCTGCGACCGGCTCCAAGACGCACAGCAAGGAGCAGCAGCTCTTCGCCGCCTGCTGCAAGCCAAAGAGCCACGGGCATCCCTCAGCCACACGGCTCGAGGACAGCCGCAGGCACTGCTTTCTGGAGCTGCTGTACCCGGAGGCAGCACACCTAGACAGCCCCTGAAGGCCTACGTGTTTGTACTCCAAGCCTCACGCCTTTTCCTGAGGATGCCAAGCATGGAGGAGCAACCAGTGTGAACGCACAAGAGCCTCTGCCCCGACAGCTGGGGCTGGGCACACACAAGGAGCAGTGTAACCGTGCCAGGCACCGCCGAGTGCAGCTGCACAAGCAGTGGCAAGCTGCTCGGAACTAAAGGAGATGCACACAGCTGTGGTGCCTCCCTCGCACGCTGCCACCAGGCAGGGATTGCAGGCAGGCTGTTTATAACATTGACGTGGGAACAGCAGAAGTGTGAAAGGTGACAGCACTTCCCTGCATGTGTTGAAGCCCACGGTTCTAAGATTGCGGCTGTCTCACTACAGAGAAGTAACAGCATCTTTTCCATACTTAGAGCTGAAATTGCTTTCTGTTGCATTTGCCCTGGAGGGTTAGTTTGACCTGAAATTTTCTAGACATATTCTGAGGACCCAAAACAGGCCTTTGGCAAAATAAGAGCAAAAAGGTATCGTTTTATCGAAGGGCATCCGGAAGCTAGCAGACAGAAATCATGGTTTTTATTCTTCACTTCACTCAGTCTTACTCAAGGTCAAAGCAGCCTGGTAACTCCTCACATGCTTCCAGCAAAGTCATTTGATTACAAACTAACACATTACTTATGTGTCAGGAACACGAGATGTCCTTCCACAGGGTGCTGGGTGATGTCCTTGCGCTACTGTCACTGCAACACTGACTGCATGCAACAGAAGAATTAGACAAGGGACAAAAGACAAGAGACCTCTGTACAAACCCCCAGTCCTCCGATACTCCACCCAAAAGCTTTACTGGTGTAGTACTTGGAGTGCTTTTTGGAATGGTTTTGGTACCAGTAGGAAAAGGTTTGCATGTTGTCACCCCCCAGCCCCCTACAGAAGCCAGCTAACGCCTCTTCCTTCAGCTCGGGCACTTGCTGGCAGTGTTTTAGCACAGATCCAGGTGAACAGGGTTTCTCCTCAGGAGTTGGTGCCCTGCCCAGAATGAGGGTTGACATTTACGCCCTCAGACAACAAGAGAAACTCCTCATGTTTTCCAGGTATCTGGACGAAATCCCAACCAACAGACAGAATCAGCTATACACCATACACTGACGGCATGCATTCTGAGGATGGGCAACCAAACCCTTGCCACTAGTAAATATTTGGTCCTCGTTTTACAAACAGCATTGCTTGCAAATATAAAAGGTTACATGCTACACCGCAACGTAGTCCCCTTAACCTTCAACACCAACGTTTACTTGCAAACTGCTGGAACTGCCTACCTGGGAACTGGGCTGCTTGGGCTCATCCATCCGCCCGGGAGACTCGCTTTTTGATCTGTACCGCTCAGTCACAGCAACCATGCTGCCAGAAGGGCTAAATCTGTGGGGTGGGGGAAGAGTGTAAATGGAGTTTTTAATGGGCATCAGGTCACTATGGTGTGTAGAACAACGGGTGAGCAATAGAGGCACCTGTATAGCATCTCTTCATCCTCACCAGCTAACACACAGGAGGCGGAACAGCGCAAGTATAAAGGAAAAACCAAGTCATACTGGTCTGTGGTTTCAGTCTTAACATCTGAAAAATAAAACTGAGTCATTTGGCTTCCAGTTCAGTCACAGAGAGCTTTTGGGTTGCTATTGCAAGCAAGTAAATTGATATGGGCCCAGTGACTCAGGAACTCTCCAACAGGAGGAGAAACTGGTTCTCTAAGGGCACCTCTCACATACCACCCTCGTGCTTATCCCCCTTGTGAGTGTGAAACTACGGCATATCACAAAAGTGATGCCAGGGACTCCAAGTAGGAAACAGTGGATACTGAGTGCAGTGTAAAAAAGAGATGCTTGGGGCCCGCTGACCCATGGTGAAGAGTCGAGAGGCTAGGAAAGGCTTGCTCTCCCAAGGGCCAGCTCAACATAACTCCCACGGACTGGTTTATTAAATGGTAAGTGATGGAATATCCACTGTTTCCGGGGAGCTGTTCCCCCGGAGGACCAGAGGGACTGAGCTGGAAGAGGAGGAGTGTGAAGGGAACCTCCCGCCATCAAATGCAAGCCCTCTCAGACACACAAGATCCGCTCTTTATCAGATCCATTCTTTGGTCTGAGCTAAGGGCAAGGAAACAAATGCTGCAGTGCCGGGGAAGCAAATGGACGAAGAAACAAAACACAGCATATTTCACCCCCTATTCCCAGTATAGGCTTTTTGCTGTTTCATATAAATCCAAACAACAGCAGAGGCCAATGGGCTCCCCACCACAACTGCTTCAACAGATGCAACCCCAGGACCCACTGCTATCCTGGACCACCAGGAAGAAAGCTTCCTCTTGACCTACAGCTGGTAGCCAGCTTGTTCCTAGAACAGAACAACTCCCAGATTTTCAGGCCAGAAGGCATCATTACAATGGTACTTTGCGTAACGTATTGTATACGACCTTGTTAATTCCAGTGCTGAGCATGGCATCTACTGAGGCTTCACGGCAACTTCTTTTTTAGACAAAAACCCTGCGTCAGCTGAAACGCTGAGAGGCAGAGATTCCACTCTATACATCTGTGAGCACTAACGATCCCAAGCTAGCCTACACCTGGAGATCCTGGGCTGATGGCTGTCCAGCCAAAACATTATGACCCAAACCAGATACACTCTGTAACGCGAGGAAAAAAATCCTCCAGTGCTTAGGCTTAAGAAGGACACGTGAAATATTAGGGGGAAACGTTCAAAAGCACCAACCCAACCAAGTGAAAATCATCTCAGTCTCCTCTTACAGCCAAGGTCAGGACATAAGCTGAAGAGAACTCACCTGTCAATCTCACTGCTGGTCGGCCTGACCACTTTGGCCCCTGAGGACCCTAACGCGTAAGTCTCTTGGCTCATTGATCCGTGGCCTGTGGTGTCAATCACCATCGCTGTGACCTCCTCAGCACTGCTCCCGTCTTCTCCTGACGGCTGATTCTCTGCCCCTAGCCACTCCTCCAGGTTCTCCATTTTAATGCGCACTCCTCCCAGCACTCGGACGTCATCGTCGCTCCGTCCGCCGCGGTCTCCTGCTCCCGTCTCGACATACCACTGTCCCGCTCTGTTGATCCGCAGGATGGGTTCCCTGCTTTCCACATCTGAGCTCTGTTCGATGATCTGGGGGCTGGTAGACTCCTCTGGTGGGCTGAGTTCCCGGATGTCCAGCACTGTGCTAACCTGGCCCAGGCGGCTCCCTTTCGGGGCGTTGTGACGAGGGCTCAGGGAACGGTTGAGATTTGGCGTCACCCGGTGAGACTCTGGGGGTCTCTCCTGATGCTTTGTCCTGGTCTGGCTCAACTCCGCTTCTACCTCTGCCACGTTAATTTTGAAGTGAATTCCCTCGAGAATCTGCGTGCATTTGTCTATGATGTGCTGCATCTGCAAGAAACTGGCAGCCGTTAGGTAACTGATGATGTCAGCCAGCTGCAGGCATATCCTACCGGTGTAACAAAAGGAAAGGAGCTGCTCAAAAACAGACGGGTTCTTGATGACAGAAATGGAAACTGTGCTCATTTCGTTCAAGGACATATGGTCGCGGAAGTAGGGCGAGCTGGCAGCCAGCACCACCTTGTGAGCGCGGAAAGCTTGCCCCTGCACGTTGACCACGATGTCACACAGGCGGCCCTGCATGCGCAGCTGGTTCAGGTGGCTCAGGACAGAGTTACTGAAGTCAGGAATCTCCAGCTGAATGTTCCCGCTCTTCTCCATGGCTGTCCCGCTTGCAGGTGTAACCCGATCGAGAAAGAAAAAAAAACAAACAAGCTGTCATTAACAAAGCTGCTCTGTCCTCTGCATTTAGAGCCTTCTTCATCTACATCTATTCAGTTTGAAATATCGGGATTTTTAGAGAGCTTTCAGTGCTTAATTTACAAGTGGCTCACAGCAGATCTTTATGTTCTGTACATTGCCTTTTACAAACATTATGTTAAAACAGTCCCTGACAGATCCCCGTTCCCTGTGGCTTAAGTGCTCGAAACAGTTCATTCTGCAAGCCTCAATAAAAGCGCATTTGCATTGTAAAAAGAACACTGAAAATGGTTCAGGTTCTAAAAATAGGTAATGATTGCATAAGGGATTAAAATACTTAACACTTGTACCTTCTAAGCATTTTGGAAGTGGAAATAAATATTGTTACAAGATTGTCCTTTACAGAGCAGGAATCATGAAGGAGAGACAGGGGCCTAAGTCTTCCCCAGTGACTTTTCAAAAGCTGACCAGCACGTGTTTGCACTCAAGACCTCTTAATCGCGTCATTAAAACAAAGATTTTCATCAATTGTGGCACTTCCGACACAGGGCAGAAAACAGACACCAGGCCAGTGAAAGCAAAAGAGCAGTAACCAGCTCCAGCCACCAACACATCGACCATCCAGCCGGCTCAAACGACTCCACGAGAAAAGCAGCCAACGACTGTGTAGTTTGAGGTGCTGCGCACAGCAGAATATGCCTTGTGAACAATGGGGATTAGCACACGAGCTCTCCTACTTTCCTTTCCGTAATTTCTCTCTTTTTTTTTTTTTTTTTTTTTTATAATCATCACATTTCATTTTGGCAAAGTTTGAAAAGAAGTCCTGACCATATATGGTCAAAATTCAGAATGGTCCAAAATTAGCCGTAAACTCACCCCCCCACACACACACACCAGAAAAAAAAAAAAAAAAAAAAGGAAAATAAATACCTTCATTAAAGACCTCTCGTGGCACGAGCTGCTCCCCAGTTGGATGGCATCTGAAGTGTTGATTAGGCAGAGTGCTGCAGATATCTAAACAATTTCGGGCAGTCCAGGAATACTGAGGCTGACAGTGCCTACTCTGAGAAATCTCCGAATAAAAGGGCCCAGCGCATGCCTCAGCTCACGCACATGTGCCTTCGGAGGGCAGGGGCCTAGAGCTTCGGCACGTTTTTTCGTTCTCAGCTACGGGCGCTGCAGGATAGTGCATGTTCGTGTGCCAGAACTGCCTTTGTGCAAACTTGGCAAAATATGTTACTAAACCTGAAGCTGCAGAGCAGCCTGTCAATCTCCCGAGGTCGCGCACGGGGATTGCTAAACCAGGGGACGGCTGCCGGGCGGATGAGCTCAGGGCTGCATCCAACTTCCCAAGGTGCAGCTCAACAGTGCCACATCTGAAGGCTGCTGCTCCCCTCGCCCTATCTTCGGGAGGAAGCGACAAAACCCACAAAGGACGAGGAAGCGGCTTGTAGCACGCAGAGCCGCGCCGGCACAGGGCTCGGAGCAGCGCTTCAGGCGCGGCCAGGCCGATGCCACCCCGCTGCCACCCCGCTGCCCTACCTGTCACGTTAACGGCACCATGCACCGGGGGGGCGTGCGGTCGGTGTCTTCGCTCTCTGCTCGTCTTTTGAGGCTGCGGCGTCTGGAAGCTTTCTGCCCCCTTCCCCTGCGGGAGGACGAAGCACAGGGAGGCAGGAGGAATGCAGCCGCGCCGCGGGGCTCTCCCCGGCAGAGCCGACACAGCCCTGGCGCTCCCCGCTGCGCTGGGGGTCGCGGCGGCGGCGCTGGGCGACCCCGCTCCCCGCACCCCCGGCACCACAACCCCGCGGGACCAGGGCCGGGACCGGGTCCGCGACCTCCCCGCGCCCTGCCCCCGGAGCGCTGCCCGCAGCGGGGGGCACGAGCCCAGCCCCGCGGGGCTGCGGGGCGCTGGCGGCGGCCGCGGGCGGCCTCAGCCGGGAGCGCGCTGAGTCCCGGGGGAGCCCCGTGCGCCGGGGCCGGGCGCTGCCCCCCCCGCCCCCCGCTCCCCTCGGGGCCGCCCCGCGCGGCTCGGATCCCCCCGGCCCCCCCCGCCCGCCCCGCACTCACCTCCCGGGGCTGGGATCGGCCCCGGCGCCGGCCCGGAAGCGCAACGCTGCCCCCCCCCTCATCCCCCCCCCGCCCAGGAAGAAAATCCCCCCTCCCGCCCCGCCCCGCCCCGCCCCGCCCCGCCCCGCCCCGCCCTGCTCAGGGGGCGGGGCTCGGCGCGCTGACGTCACCGCGGCGCGGCTATATAAGGGGCGCGCGGGGGGCGCGCGGCCTTTCGAGGCGAGGCGCGGCGGCGGAGCGGATCGGGGGCTCTGCGACGCTCCCGGTGCGGCTCGGCAGCACGCGGCGTTGTGCCCCCCTCCCGGCCTTTTGACGGTACCGGCGGGCGGTGCGGAGGCGCGGCGGGGCGCGGTGGGTCCGCGGCGGGCGCTGGCGGAGGAGGATGGAGGCGGATTGGGGCCGCGGGGACTAGGCCGCGGCCTAGGCCTCGGGGTGCGCCCTGAAGGGAGCCGGGCCTCGTGCCGGGAGGCGGGGGGGGGGGGGGTAGGTGGGATCCTGCAGCCCGCCGCGTGCCTGCGCATGATGAGAACCGTGTTGGTAGGGACATCTGAGGGGCTGATGAATGCCAACACCGCTGAGCTGGGCGCGGAGCGGGGCGCTGCGGCACCCAGGGCAGCTCGTGGCCGCAGGGCTGGCCGGGCGCGCACTGCAGTGGGGGCGGGAGAGAAGGTTAAAAGTTAAAGGAAAAAAGATCCTGTGATTTTTGCCTAAATTAAAAAAAAAGGATTAGAAGTTACTTTTGCAGGCTTGTTTCTATTGTATCAGGGAAGGCTTCTACTGTAAAGCTCAGGGCTTTGCTTTGAGTTTTACTTAAATATTGTGAAGGGAATGGGTGACTGCAATGACATTAATCTCTTAAAAAGTAATGCTTGTTCTTTTGATTTCAGTGTAAGATGCATCAAGTACACTCTTGCCTCTTTGGTGGCTTTAAAAAAGGTAAGTACAGCTGCTGAAATGCAGATTTTAATTTGGGAAATAAACTGTTGTGTAGGTGTACTTGCAGATACTAGCCTGGGGTACTCCTGTGTCCCAGAACATTGCAGGACCAGCATTTGTAATGCAGCAGTTGACTGATGTCTCTGAGTAGTTTTCATGCTACTAGTAAGAGTCATGTGCTCTTTGTGCTGAGGATGGGATGTGAGGCTTCTGTTCAAAAACACTATTGCAGCTTCTAATTGGACTACAGGAGTATAATGGATACCTCTGTTTCCTTTGTTACTGCTATTTCATCATGCACAGCAACAGACTAGAGAAAAGTGCTTGTAGCTATCAGGATTGATAACTAAATTGGAGAGCCTGTGATGTTTTCAGTTATTAGAGTAGTGGACAGAAGTGATTTCTGAAAACTCTGCACTGAGGCTTTTTTCTGTTATTAGTGTCACAGTCAGAGATACTGCACCTGGTTCTACACACACTTCAAACTATCCTGTTTCCTCTAGGTCTGCTGCTCAATATGAAGACTTGATGCTACTTCACAAGGTAAATATAAAACTGAAAATTTAACATAAAATGGTGTTTAAGGATTTGCTGTTTGTCTATAGTACATTTCTTATTTTAGTGACCAGTAGGCAAACTGTATTCCCTATGCTAAGTTTTCCCTCTTGTGCCACAATGATGACTAATATAGTTTGCTACTCTTGACCAAGACAATGATGAGAGCTCATACCACCATGATTTCCATCTGAGGCACAACAGCTTAGAATTCACCTGGATATTTTGACTTTAGACAAACTTCTCATAAGCTTTTTTTCTTTCAGGTTTTGAATCATGCACTTACAGAAAAAACATCACCTGGTAAGAAAAAAAACCATTATGGAGTCTGCTGAGGGTTCCTCAATGGAGCTGCTGCCACATGGCAGTGGGGTGTGTAAAATGGATAAGAAATGTTCTGGGATTATTTTCTGCTAATGCACAGAAATAATAGATGCTTCATAGTATTCAAAATACTCCTGAATATTTCTTTAATTTTTTTCTTTGGGGAATTCAATTTTCCAAAGCTATCACAGGAGATTGGTCAATACTATTACTCCACAGCAGATACAGTGATGATAGCATAGTTCAGCAGAGATTATTGTGATGAACACAGTTTTGTCTTTCGCTCCTATCTGATGTATCTTGCTGTTGTGGTATATTGCTTGGAAATTGTAGACTTGGCCAAGAAAGCTGAGGGAATCTGATTTTTCTCTTGTTGCAGGCACTGGGAGAAGCAGCTACAAGCTATGCAAGGTAAATATTATATTGCCTGTGTCTGTGAAAACCAGCTTTCTGTCCATGAAAAGGCTGCGTATGATGATAGCATAGTTCAGCAGATGATCAGTGGTGATCACTTGTTCAGTCTTTCGCTCCTATCTGATGCAGCCTCCTGTACCTTAGGATAAGTTGACAGAGAACTGAAATGGAAAGCTTACAGTGAAATGCTACCCTCTGTTGCATTTTGTCAAGCCCTTCAGAAGATCAGGAAAGGAGACAGACAAATGCTGAAATGTAGGATGAAGAGGGTTTGCTATGTAGTTTTTAGTGAAAACTTGGCTCATCTGGTGTTCATGCTCTAAGTCTTGTAAGTGTTGCTTTGCAGAATGCCCTGGACAGAGACAGAATGCCTGTGCTGGGTGTGAGAAGCTTTCACCTGTCAGTGATTTTGGCAAAGACGAGACTTCTCAAACTGAAGGTAATAGAAGATGTTTTAGTTGGATGCTATGTTTGGCTGTGCTGCTCTTGTGAAGTAATAGGTCAGCTACTGGGCTGCATTTCAGCCTGGGAACTTCTGTTTATAGATGAGTCTGCAAATACATTCTGTTCCTGGAAAATGTGAAGCAAAGATATAACTGCCCTAAGTGTGCCTTATGTTTCACAATAGAAATATGAAGTAATTATTTTGGAGGGTTAAAATTTCACAGAACACTTCTGTAAATAAATGTGGTACTGCTACATTTATGTTTAGGAAATTATGAGTTCAGTATCCAAAATGCTTTTCCTGGTTGGACCAGTCTGAATGTCAGGTGTTCCCACTTTAGAGGTGTGCTGATTTCTGCAGTCTCAGCAGTGATATCTCATGTTGAGAGCTGGGAGATTGGTTTGGGCCCCCTTGTGGAAGGGAATGGGAGCGCTGCAGTTTGCTGTATGTGATGTTGAATCAGGTCTCTGATCCCAGTGAGGATAAAACTTGACTAAACACTGATACAGCCTTTGGAGTTGTTATGCTAAAACTTTCTCCTGGACCACAACTAACAGTGACTTTTCCTTTGCAGACTCCTGAGTTGTTTCTTGTCATGATGTAAGTACTTATTTCAACTTTGCAAGTTTATTAGTGTAGAAAGCCTAGAATATACATGTGAAGTGAAGTATTTGGTGTGGGCAAAGGGGGTGGTGTTGGCTGCTTGCTTTTCAGCCAAACCAGGTGGATGCATAAGGGAAGAACTGCTGGATAAGACCCATACTTGGCAGACTGGTTTTGCTAAACTTAGTGCATCTGTGAGCTCCTGAAGTTGCTCTGATTGCACTGTTTGCCTTCTTCCTAAAGCAGATAGCAGTCCACAGACTGATAGTATAAGCTGCCTGTATGATGAAATGCAAACACACTGACTTCAATTGTGGAGGTCTGCAATTAGCTCTATCTGACTTCAGGCATCTGACTGGATTTCATTCCTGTGTCTGTTTATGTGCTGTCCTGATTCTGTGTTTTTTTCTAGTGCTGTTGTGGTAGAGCTGTGAGGTGGTACCAGCTGGTAGTGCTCAAGGAAAAAGTAAGTTCCCAGTGAATTTGTATAACTGCTTATAGCTGTGCTGTGGGATGGGGAAGTTGTGAGGTGCTGGCCCCTAATTGTAGTGCCATCTTTTGGTGCCTGTTTACGTAGTAGGCTCCTTCAAGATTTTCACAAGTTATTAGCAGCCAGCAAACCTCACTTACCAAGGTGCTGGGGATTGAATCTTATGTGGAAGACTGAAATTATTTGAGAAGTTTTTAAATAATCTGGTAATTTTGCAGACAGGCGTGGCATGTCTTACAGGGTTGTAATGATGTTGTCAAATGTCTGACCTGAAACTACTAATGTAGACTGCTCTTTACTGAAAGACCCTGTAACTGACAGTAGCTGTAAAAATAGTGGCAATAGTACTAATAATGTTGATGTGCAGTTGGTATAAAATGCCACTGATATGAACTGTAATTTAGGGAACTGTAATTGAGGATCTCTTCTAGAGCAGAATGCTTTGAGATAGTTTACCTGGCTTTTTCTGGGGTGGTGTTGATGTAACATGCGTGCTTCTGGCTGCCATCAGATGAATGACAGGTTAGTCTGAGGGCATTTGTGAGCACCAGTAAGTAGTTTCAACCTGTGTGTGGAACCCCTAAAGACAGTGCAAAGAGGTGGTGATGGTTGCAACAAGAATGGAAGTTCGTTGAAGTCTGATGGTTGGAATATAACATTAGCATTGCACTGAAACTTTTATTTTGTTTTTTTTTATTTTAGTTTTGAGAATGGAAGAACTACCAGATACTCTGTGACAGATGTTAGGTAAGCTGTTTGCTTCTCAATTGCCATAAGATAACATTTTGTACTGAAATGCTAACTGCTTTCCTGACCTGGCAATAAATAGTGTAGACCAATTGAAATATGTGACTGCTTTGCACAATTTGACTTTCTAGTTGATCAGAAAGAACGTGCCTTTACTCAGCAGCGCAGAGCTTGCATCAGTGAGTTCTGCTGATTGAAAACAGTATGCCTATTTGCTGTTCAATGCATGCAGTGGGCTTTGGCAGACAGTACTGATCTTATATTCAGAGTAATCTGGTAAATTCCCTGTCTCAGGCAAGATGAGAGTTATGTGGTATGAGTGAAGAGGTAGATGTTAAGCTACTCTAAGCATGTACTGTTTGTGATGATGAATTTTAAGCAATGGGAATCTCTCTGAAGAAGACTGAGGAGGACTCTTGATCTGAAACAGTACACACATTCAGATTAACTGTTCAAGCATGGCCAAGTAGAGTGTTAATAAAAATGCACTTGTTACAGAGTGAAGCTGAGAAGGAAGGAGTGTGTGAGAACCAAGATTTTGCTTTTTTGAGGTAAGTGTAAAATAGAACATTTTATTGATCGTGGTGGTCCAGTAATTTCTGCAATATTTCTGTTATGTTAAGTGCATAAGATTAGTGCATAATTAGATATATTTTTTATTGTGCATCTTCCACTCCGAGCCATTGTGGGAATAAAAATGATGTGCATGGAGCAAGAATGAACTTCACTATAGGAGGTTTTCCAGCAGCTTTGGTACCCTGACAATTTCTTAACTATAGTCACTGACAAACTTAATGTAGAGTTCAGTTTGTATGAGCAAAAGATGTGGCCTCCATGACTCAAGCTTCTTATTTTGTCTTTACACAGTGGAAATAGTAAAAAAAAAAAAAAATAAAAAATAAAATAAAATAAAATAAAAATAAAAATAAAAAATAAAAAAATAAAAAAATTGTGGAAACTACTTAAGCTGATACAATATTGTTAATGTAATACAGCAGCAAGCATACAATTCCCATCATAACTCTTACCTGATGTACCTGGCTGTTTTATGAACTGACAGTGTAACACTGCTGCACTCCTGAAATAATTAAAAAAAAAAATCTAATATCCTGTAGTTGGCAAAAATCACCTGAGTGGTAGCAATTGTGGTTTTGTTCAATGTACACACATCAAATTGAAGTTCCAGACTGTACAAACTTTTCTCAACTAGACCCAGTCTCACCTACAATAAATTGCCTATTTAAGTTCATCTCAAAAACATGTCCTTCATGGGACTTGTATTTTAGGTATCATAACTTACTCCAACTGTCTCTCTGGGGAGGGACAGTATCATAAAGCAAATATAACCAACTACTTTTTTGTGGTTCTTCTGATATTAGTAATTCTGTATTGCTAATTCAATTAAGATTAAGTTTTTGTATTCTATTTGAATGTTAAATGTTGAAGTTGTCACTTGGTGGCCAAAATGCAGCCTTGTTATAGGTTAAAATTAATTTGTATAGAATTTCATAGCTTTATGAAGTTGCGTATAGCGATACCTTATTTTGAAACAATTTCTCTCTTCCTTAGGAATGAACTATTGTCAGCTGCCTCACTGGGTAAGATCACACAGATTCTTTCTTAAATGTACGGAATTTCTGTAGCCACTGATGAAACTTGATTCTGCCAGATGAGTTACTGTGATATCACCACTTCCGTTCCATTCTTTCTGAGGCTACACAACTGCTGAGAGGAACTTCTAGTAGTTGTGCTACTGTGTGCTAACTGCATTTTCTTTCTTTAGGTGAGGAGGCAACTTTGAAACTAATATGAGGAATGAGAAAGGTGAGTGTAACTGTAGTAATAAAAACTTATTTGCTGGAACCAAATGATGATTAAAACCTTAGCTTGAACTCTCTCACTGAACAGAGATGAAAATCTAAGGTCTGAGCTGTTCCAGTCAGCTTCTTGTGCTGGTTTGGTGCCTTATAATGGTTCTTATGCTGTACTTAATAGGTGGAAGATCCCAGAATAATGGGCTACACTTGCATGAACAGCATTAGGAAGCCAAGACTTTGCGGTGGTAACATTTACCTCATACACTAATTGGAGCCAATAAAATTTTGTAAACTCTGCCTTTTGTTGTCAACTGCTTTCTGACTTGAAGGGCTTGCTGTAAGCTAGCTCTAGGCTATTTTGTAAAAGCTTCAAATGTTTGACTTTAGGGCAGGGAGCAAACTAGGTAATGCTAGTCCTGCAAGTGTTCTTCACTGTAGAGGATGTGTGGCTATTGCCAGTGTCAGAGTTCATGTCAACTCCAGTCTGCTCTGTCTGGATTTAGGCAAACCTACAAAGAAGTACATTCAGTGTTTCATAGGTGGGAGCTAAACATGATTTGCCTATTTGGTTCTAAACTTGTATGTCTGGTAATACATGACTTAATTATGCTAATTTCAGCAATAATTTCAGTAAGAAGATCTGGTGCTTTATTGGACTGCAACTACTTGGAGAGCTTTGTTTTTGTTGAGACTGAAGCCTGCTGAAGTGCTGATACTAGCTCATTCCAAGACCCATAGCGGCTGATGCAACTTCTCTTAAGAGCTTTTTAGTCAGATAATTCCAAAAGATAAAATATTGCTCAAAAACACCAACTATGGAAACAGTATAGAGACAGTCTATAATGGAGCAACAATATATAGCTTGTATTCTGACATGCTTCCCCTGGATTGAGTATAATTTTTCTGGGGCAAGATAGCATTCAGCCTTCAGGAGACAAAGCTATAAGCAGAGGAGGGAGGTTTTGATAATCCTGTTAAATATAAACATTTGGGTGGCACTGGGGCCTGTTAAGATTTGCTTTATTCCCAAAGCTAATTAGTGCCAGGTTTCTTTATTTAAAAAAAAAAAAAGATTTAATGTACTTCCCCATATTTCTGTGGTGCTTCAGGTGTAATATCAATAGGGGAAAAGTTTTATGAAGAACTTAATCTGTAACACTTGAACTATTACTGTGGCAATTCTACCAAGAAGTAGAATCAGACATACAAATGCTTGTGCAGGAATGTTTTCAGATAATTAGTGCTACCAAGAGATTTTCAGTATGAGGAACAGAATTAAGTTTCATCTCCCTCATAACCCAGCCTCTGTGAACTACTTAAACTTCAATGACGTCTCTGTAGAACAGAACTGAAATCTTCTTAGGCTGAACAGTTTTTCATCCTAGATAAAGTGAATTAGAGATGTTGCTGTGTTCATGTGCAAATTAAATCTCTTCTGCACTAAAGCAAAAGCCATTAATAAGGTCTATTTTCATTCAGAACTGGTTAGTAGCCTCTTAGTATTCCTCCCCTGCATTACTTCTTAAAATACCACACTTCATTGTGCCTGTTGAAGAGTTTGAAGGGACTGTCATAGCCTGCAGTGTAGAAGAAATCTTCGTGGAATAGTTGGCCTCTGTTTCTTAAGATTCTGGCCAAGACTTCAGCTTCCTCAGCATATTTCTCTGTTGAGGCAAATCCACTGAAGGACCTGGTTGAAGTTTAAAAAAAAAAAAAGGGGGGGGGGGGGTTATACAATTTGTAGAAGGCCAAAATATCTGCTCCCTGCTTTGCATTGCCGAAGAGATGACAGGGTGGGGAAGCAATGCAGTATTTGAGCAGTTCTCACGCAGTTTGTAGTTACTAAATGGCACATCAGAAGTTGTCAGGGTGAATGACTGCTGCATCTAAACTCCAGGCTCTAAATAGTGTGTATTCACTATGCACAGTTAAAAATCAGATGCAAGTAAGAATGTAGACCTGCTAGGTGAGCCCCAACCCTCTGTGAGCTTACCGGACAAAGACAGCTGCTGCCTTCCGCTCCTCAATAAACACATCTGAGTCTGTGGGCTGGGGGGGGGAGTCCTGGTGTTCAAATGGCACAAAGAAAGAGACCTTGAAGTCTGCACAGCCACGCTTTACCAGACATGTCACTGGCACAGTCATATCAATCTTCATCTCTAAAGGAGGGTAGAAAGTGTAATGAGCTGAAAGCAAAGACAGTGTCTGAATGCAACTCTAAGGGATGATGCAGGCTGCCTAAAACCACGTGCCAAAACAACTTCCCAGCATTACTGTTCTTTTGCACATTGATGCAAAGGAATGTACTGCCACATTCTGTTTTCATTTCTAACTGTAGAGCAATTTCTCACTGTCCAGGCTGCAGCTCCTTCAATCCTATGTGGTCCTTGGAACAGAGTTTTCAGCATCCCTCTAGGTGTAATCCCTGAGGGCCTTGGAAGAGGTATGGTGGCCTAGTGTAGGCAGGTGGGTGTTAGACTAGGAAAAGTCTCTGTGTCCAAGGTTATCTACTGCTGTAAGCTACTTGGCATCATCTAATTTGTGCTTGTAGCAGTTCAAACCCAGCATGTTCTACCTTTCTCATTCTTCCCTTGGATGTAGTGGAAGAGTTTCCAGAAGCCCTGGCGCAATGCTTCTTTCTGGGTCTCTCCTCTGATGACTGTGCTGACCCACTTAGCTGTTTCGTACTGGCGCAGTTCATAATCCTTTGCCTGGAAGGTAGCAAAAGTCACAGTAACCACAAGATGAATACTAATGACACAAAGGGCTACTCTTTCCAAATCAGCCTGGAAGGATTGTGATTAAATAACCCCTGGCAGCCTCATAGCTGCAGTTACAGGTGTACCCCCAGGGTCAAATTCTGACACTTCCATTGCAAAACCATGCTATTCTGCCTTAGATGGAGCTCTTCAGAGCTTAGGAGTAGGTGTGCTTGTTGCCCCCTTTGCAATTAGGCATGAACAGTGTAGGAACACTTCCTTCATGCTCGTTCTCAGACTGGGAATCCTAAATCCACACTGACAATGGAAAACTCTGTTCTCCTGGCCTTTAGGAGTTACCGTTGTCTCTGCTGTGTTCCACCGAGGGGACTGCAGATCCAGGGACAGAAATGTTTGCTTGAAGGATTTGATCATCGTGGTGGAGCTGAAAGGTAGACACAGTTCATTGGCCTCCACTCAATGCAGTATGAATGGGATATGAGAAAACATTAGGGCTTCTCTGCTAAATTTAAGAGGCTTTTCTCAGCCTCTGGTCTCCGACCTATCAGTAACATATGCACCAAAGACTAAGTTCAGGCAAAGACCAGACGCCTTCTGAAAGGTAATTGTCCCAGAAATTACCCTTATCCTAAGGGTTTCAACGAAAAGACCTGAAATCTTTTTAGCTGTGAGGGAACAGAGAAACAAGATCATGAAACAAGATCGTGAAACCATGGCTAGGCTGCTGTTGGAGTGTTCATCATTCAGTGTAAGCTGCCTTCCCTGTGAAGTGAGGGCATTTCCTGGCTGCAAAACAGAAGGTGGAAATCATCCTGCAAGTGAAATGGACCCGAGCAGTTAAACCACTTTGCACCTGGATGAGAAGGTGCACTGTTGGTGGCTGCTGTAGTACTGATGGCGTACGTAACGTTATTGGAAATCTCATAGTAGTTGATGCCTTGAAGACCTTCCGGAGTCTGGTGACTGGGTGAGATTTTTGTTATTTATGAATATGTTGCTGCTTTCCTATCTAGCCTTCACATGGAAGGAGAATGCTGAAAACATGAAAACACTCAACTTCACCTCATTGTTCCAAAATAATCAGAACCACTACTGAAATATTGAGAGCTCTTTAAGTCTTACCTTGAAATATTTGGAGCCTTGGTTTATCATTTTTGTCAACACCAGGCAGATAGCACTACACAACTACATCCAGAGAAAGTCTCTGCTTTCTGTTACAATATCCTTATTACAATACCCTTAGCATGCACCTCAATTTGCAATGGCAGCATGCCATTAATTCAGCAAGATTCGTGATACTTCGATCATAATGCATTGTCTTCTCAGAACATGACTTTATTGTGTATTTCTTGGGCAGCAGTAGCAGCTTTGGGGTTAATTTTAATTTCTCTGCCTCCTCAGCTGTTCATAGCTGCCCACACAAGAAGCTGTTGATTGCTCTGTGACTCGTGACCACTTCTTTCACGGGCTTTCGTAAACACTGAATTCAAGGTGCTATAACTGACAGCATCCCCCACTTCCAGCAGCAGGTATACAGCATTGCTCTGAGAGCCACGGTGAAATCATGCCACCTCAGATCACTGACACTTGATTCCTGAAGTCCACAAGTGTTTCAGTTTGCTGAATGATGGTGGTATCTAACACAACGGATAGACCGTGTGCAATCTGTGATCAGCATTTTTTAAAGTCTTCAAGGTATGCTGTCTTAAACATGATGGTCCTGTTATCTCTTGAGATATTCTGGTAGCTGCAGTAGTACGTATTCACTGTAACCATACACTGCTGCAGACTGCTGTTCAGTTCTGATCTCCTTTACCCTGGTTTTGAGGTGGCTACAGCGAGTTTTCTGTTTGGGATCTATGAATTTTATTGAAAAAAAAAAAAAAAACAACCCAACCTGTTGGCACTGATTTCACATATAATCCTTTAAGGAGCACACATACATGCACAAGTTGAAAAGTGTTTTCTAGTAGCTCCCGTTGTTGTGGAGTAGTGGTGTGAATACCAGAACAATGCAGCTGGATACTGATTACAAAAAAAAAAAAAAGCAGGCACTGTTCCCCTCCCTGTCCCATCCTGAAGAAAGGTACCTGCATGAAGTTCAGCAGTCAGACTGGAATGGACTGTTATACGTCCATTACGTTTCACTTTTTATCAATAGTATATACGTACATGTATCATCCAAACATAACAAGAAGGCACAAATCCAACTGTGTTATTGGAAGTAAATGTGAACAATCTATATGGAAATTTACTGTGTGAATATGTTTTATACGCTACCATTTCAAAAAAAATTGATAACGCTTTGCTGGCACTTCACTTTATTTCTCATTGCTACACCTCGATAGAAAACATGCTTGGTTTGTGCTCCCTGGGTATCTTAGAAAGCAGAGAAGTAAATGTTCCTCTGCTTAAATGTGCTTTGGTGGCTTTAAAAAAGGTAAGTACAGCTGCTGAAATGCAGATTTTAATTTGGGAAATAAACTGTTGTGTAGGTGTACTTGCAGATACTAGCCTGGGGTACTCCTGTGTCCCAGAACATTGCAGGACCAGCATTTGTAATGCAGCAGTTGACTGATGTCTCTGAGTAGTTTTCATGCTACTAGTAAGAGTCATGTGCTCTTTGTGCTGAGGATGGGATGTGAGGCTTCTGTTCAAAAACACTATTGCAGCTTCTAATTGGACTACAGGAGTATAATGGATACCTCTGTTTCCTTTGTTACTGCTATTTCATCATGCACAGCAACAGACTAGAGAAAAGTGCTTGTAGCTATCAGGATTGATAACTAAATTGGAGAGCCTGTGATGTTTTCAGTTATTAGAGTAGTGGACAGAAGTGATTTCTGAAAACTCTGCACTGAGGCTTTTTTCTGTTATTAGTGTCACAGTCAGAGATACTGCACCTGGTTCTACACACACTTCAAACTATCCTGTTTCCTCTAGGTCTGCTGCTCAATATGAAGACTTGATGCTACTTCACAAGGTAAATATAAAACTGAAAATTTAACATAAAATGGTGTTTAAGGATTTGCTGTTTGTCTATAGTACATTTCTTATTTTAGTGACCAGTAGGCAAACTGTATTCCCTATGCTAAGTTTTCCCTCTTGTGCCACAATGATGACTAATATAGTTTGCTACTCTTGACCAAGACAATGATGAGAGCTCATACCACCATGATTTCCATCTGAGGCACAACAGCTTAGAATTCACCTGGATATTTTGACTTTAGACAAACTTCTCATAAGCTTTTTTTCTTTCAGGTTTTGAATCATGCACTTACAGAAAAAACATCACCTGGTAAGAAAAAAAACCATTATGGAGTCTGCTGAGGGTTCCTCAATGGAGCTGCTGCCACATGGCAGTGGGGTGTGTAAAATGGATAAGAAATGTTCTGGGATTATTTTCTGCTAATGCACAGAAATAATAGATGCTTCATAGTATTCAAAATACTCCTGAATATTTCTTTAATTTTTTTCTTTGGGGAATTCAATTTTCCAAAGCTATCACAGGAGATTGGTCAATACTATTACTCCACAGCAGATACAGTGATGATAGCATAGTTCAGCAGAGATTATTGTGATGAACACAGTTTTGTCTTTCGCTCCTATCTGATGTATCTTGCTGTTGTGGTATATTGCTTGGAAATTGTAGACTTGGCCAAGAAAGCTGAGGGAATCTGATTTTTCTCTTGTTGCAGGCACTGGGAGAAGCAGCTACAAGCTATGCAAGGTAAATATTATATTGCCTGTGTCTGTGAAAACCAGCTTTCTGTCCATGAAAAGGCTGCGTATGATGATAGCATAGTTCAGCAGATGATCAGTGGTGATCACTTGTTCAGTCTTTCGCTCCTATCTGATGCAGCCTCCTGTACCTTAGGATAAGTTGACAGAGAACTGAAATGGAAAGCTTACAGTGAAATGCTACCCTCTGTTGCATTTTGTCAAGCCCTTCAGAAGATCAGGAAAGGAGACAGACAAATGCTGAAATGTAGGATGAAGAGGGTTTGCTATGTAGTTTTTAGTGAAAACTTGGCTCATCTGGTGTTCATGCTCTAAGTCTTGTAAGTGTTGCTTTGCAGAATGCCCTGGACAGAGACAGAATGCCTGTGCTGGGTGTGAGAAGCTTTCACCTGTCAGTGATTTTGGCAAAGACGAGACTTCTCAAACTGAAGGTAATAGAAGATGTTTTAGTTGGATGCTATGTTTGGCTGTGCTGCTCTTGTGAAGTAATAGGTCAGCTACTGGGCTGCATTTCAGCCTGGGAACTTCTGTTTATAGATGAGTCTGCAAATACATTCTGTTCCTGGAAAATGTGAAGCAAAGATATAACTGCCCTAAGTGTGCCTTATGTTTCACAATAGAAATATGAAGTAATTATTTTGGAGGGTTAAAATTTCACAGAACACTTCTGTAAATAAATGTGGTACTGCTACATTTATGTTTAGGAAATTATGAGTTCAGTATCCAAAATGCTTTTCCTGGTTGGACCAGTCTGAATGTCAGGTGTTCCCACTTTAGAGGTGTGCTGATTTCTGCAGTCTCAGCAGTGATATCTCATGTTGAGAGCTGGGAGATTGGTTTGGGCCCCCTTGTGGAAGGGAATGGGAGCGCTGCAGTTTGCTGTATGTGATGTTGAATCAGGTCTCTGATCCCAGTGAGGATAAAACTTGACTAAACACTGATACAGCCTTTGGAGTTGTTATGCTAAAACTTTCTCCTGGACCACAACTAACAGTGACTTTTCCTTTGCAGACTCCTGAGTTGTTTCTTGTCATGATGTAAGTACTTATTTCAACTTTGCAAGTTTATTAGTGTAGAAAGCCTAGAATATACATGTGAAGTGAAGTATTTGGTGTGGGCAAAGGGGGTGGTGTTGGCTGCTTGCTTTTCAGCCAAACCAGGTGGATGCATAAGGGAAGAACTGCTGGATAAGACCCATACTTGGCAGACTGGTTTTGCTAAACTTAGTGCATCTGTGAGCTCCTGAAGTTGCTCTGATTGCACTGTTTGCCTTCTTCCTAAAGCAGATAGCAGTCCACAGACTGATAGTATAAGCTGCCTGTATGATGAAATGCAAACACACTGACTTCAATTGTGGAGGTCTGCAATTAGCTCTATCTGACTTCAGGCATCTGACTGGATTTCATTCCTGTGTCTGTTTATGTGCTGTCCTGATTCTGTGTTTTTTTCTAGTGCTGTTGTGGTAGAGCTGTGAGGTGGTACCAGCTGGTAGTGCTCAAGGAAAAAGTAAGTTCCCAGTGAATTTGTATAACTGCTTATAGCTGTGCTGTGGGATGGGGAAGTTGTGAGGTGCTGGCCCCTAATTGTAGTGCCATCTTTTGGTGCCTGTTTACGTAGTAGGCTCCTTCAAGATTTTCACAAGTTATTAGCAGCCAGCAAACCTCACTTACCAAGGTGCTGGGGATTGAATCTTATGTGGAAGACTGAAATTATTTGAGAAGTTTTTAAATAATCTGGTAATTTTGCAGACAGGCGTGGCATGTCTTACAGGGTTGTAATGATGTTGTCAAATGTCTGACCTGAAACTACTAATGTAGACTGCTCTTTACTGAAAGACCCTGTAACTGACAGTAGCTGTAAAAATAGTGGCAATAGTACTAATAATGTTGATGTGCAGTTGGTATAAAATGCCACTGATATGAACTGTAATTTAGGGAACTGTAATTGAGGATCTCTTCTAGAGCAGAATGCTTTGAGATAGTTTACCTGGCTTTTTCTGGGGTGGTGTTGATGTAACATGCGTGCTTCTGGCTGCCATCAGATGAATGACAGGTTAGTCTGAGGGCATTTGTGAGCACCAGTAAGTAGTTTCAACCTGTGTGTGGAACCCCTAAAGACAGTGCAAAGAGGTGGTGATGGTTGCAACAAGAATGGAAGTTCGTTGAAGTCTGATGGTTGGAATATAACATTAGCATTGCACTGAAACTTTTATTTTGTTTTTTTTTATTTTAGTTTTGAGAATGGAAGAACTACCAGATACTCTGTGACAGATGTTAGGTAAGCTGTTTGCTTCTCAATTGCCATAAGATAACATTTTGTACTGAAATGCTAACTGCTTTCCTGACCTGGCAATAAATAGTGTAGACCAATTGAAATATGTGACTGCTTTGCACAATTTGACTTTCTAGTTGATCAGAAAGAACGTGCCTTTACTCAGCAGCGCAGAGCTTGCATCAGTGAGTTCTGCTGATTGAAAACAGTATGCCTATTTGCTGTTCAATGCATGCAGTGGGCTTTGGCAGACAGTACTGATCTTATATTCAGAGTAATCTGGTAAATTCCCTGTCTCAGGCAAGATGAGAGTTATGTGGTATGAGTGAAGAGGTAGATGTTAAGCTACTCTAAGCATGTACTGTTTGTGATGATGAATTTTAAGCAATGGGAATCTCTCTGAAGAAGACTGAGGAGGACTCTTGATCTGAAACAGTACACACATTCAGATTAACTGTTCAAGCATG
This sequence comes from Aythya fuligula, assembly GCF_009819795.1. Lineage (NCBI taxonomy): Eukaryota > Metazoa > Chordata > Aves > Anseriformes > Anatidae > Aythya > Aythya fuligula. Next base: position 19,498,184 of record NC_045566.1, on the reverse strand, counting down.
GCCAAGTAGAGTGTTAATAAAAATGCACTTGTTACAGAGTGAAGCTGAGAAGGAAGGAGTGTGTGAGAACCAAGATTTTGCTTTTTTGAGGTAAGTGTAAAATAGAACATTTTATTGATCGTGGTGGTCCAGTAATTTCTGCAATATTTCTGTTATGTTAAGTGCATAAGATTAGTGCATAATTAGATATATTTTTTATTGTGCATCTTCCACTCCGAGCCATTGTGGGAATAAAAATGATGTGCATGGAGCAAGAATGAACTTCACTATAGGAGGTTTTCCAGCAGCTTTGGTACCCTGACAATTTCTTAACTATAGTCACTGACAAACTTAATGTAGAGTTCAGTTTGTATGAGCAAAAGATGTGGCCTCCATGACTCAAGCTTCTTATTTTGTCTTTACACAGTGGAAATAGTAAAAAAAAAAAAAAAAATAAAAAATAAATAAAATAAAATAAAAATAAAAATAAAAAATAAAAAAATAAAAAAATTGTGGAAACTACTTAAGCTGATACAATATTGTTAATGTAATACAGCAGCAAGCATACAATTCCCATCATAACTCTTACCTGATGTACCTGGCTGTTTTATGAACTGACAGTGTAACACTGCTGCACTCCTGAAATAATTAAAAAAAAAAATCTAATATCCTGTAGTTGGCAAAAATCACCTGAGTGGTAGCAATTGTGGTTTTGTTCAATGTACACACATCAAATTGAAGTTCCAGACTGTACAAACTTTTCTCAACTAGACCCAGTCTCACCTACAATAAATTGCCTATTTAAGTTCATCTCAAAAACATGTCCTTCATGGGACTTGTATTTTAGGTATCATAACTTACTCCAACTGTCTCTCTGGGGAGGGACAGTATCATAAAGCAAATCTAACCAACTACTTTTTTGTGGTTCTTCTGATATTAGTAATTCTGTATTGCTAATTCAATTAAGATTAAGTTTTTGTATTCTATTTGAATGTTAAATGTTGAAGTTGTCACTTGGTGGCCAAAATGCAGCCTTGTTATAGGTTAAAATTAATTTGTATAGAATTTCATAGCTTTATGAAGTTGCGTATAGCGATACCTTATTTTGAAACAATTTCTCTCTTCCTTAGGAATGAACTATTGTCAGCTGCCTCACTGGGTAAGATCACACAGATTCTTTCTTAAATGTACGGAATTTCTGTAGCCACTGATGAAACTTGATTCTGCCAGATGAGTTACTGTGATATCACCACTTCCGTTCCATTCTTTCTGAGGCTACACAACTGCTGAGAGGAACTTCTAGTAGTTGTGCTACTGTGTGCTAACTGCATTTTCTTTCTTTAGGTGAGGAGGCAACTTTGAAACTAATATGAGGAATGAGAAAGGTGAGTGTAACTGTAGTAATAAAAACTTATTTGCTGGAACCAAATGATGATTAAAACCTTAGCTTGAACTCTCTCACTGAACAGAGATGAAAATCTAAGGTCTGAGCTGTTCCAGTCAGCTTCTTGTGCTGGTTTGGTGCCTTATAATGGTTCTTATGCTGTACTTAATAGGTGGAAGATCCCAGAATAATGGGCTACACTTGCATGAACAGCATTAGGAAGCCAAGACTTTGCGGTGGTAACATTTACCTCATACACTAATTGGAGCCAATAAAATTTTGTAAACTCTGCCTTTTGTTGTCAACTGCTTTCTGACTTGAAGGGCTTGCTGTAAGCTAGCTCTAGGCTATTTTGTAAAAGCTTCAAATGTTTGACTTTAGGGCAGGGAGCAAACTAGGTAATGCTAGTCCTGCAAGTGTTCTTCACTGTAGAGGATGTGTGGCTATTGCCAGTGTCAGAGTTCATGTCAACTCCAGTCTGCTCTGTCTGGATTTAGGCAAACCTACAAAGAAGTACATTCAGTGTTTCATAGGTGGGAGCTAAACATGATTTGCCTATTTGGTTCTAAACTTGTATGTCTGGTAATACATGACTTAATTATGCTAATTTCAGCAATAATTTCAGTAAGAAGATCTGGTGCTTTATTGGACTGCAACTACTTGGAGAGCTTTGTTTTTGTTGAGACTGAAGCCTGCTGAAGTGCTGATACTAGCTCATTCCAAGACCCATAGCGGCTGATGCAACTTCTCTTAAGAGCTTTTTAGTCAGATAATTCCAAAAGATAAAATATTGCTCAAAAACACCAACTATGGAAACAGTATAGAGACAGTCTATAATGGAGCAACAATATATAGCTTGTATTCTGACATGCTTCCCCTGGATTGAGTATAATTTTTCTGGGGCAAGATAGCATTCAGCCTTCAGGAGACAAAGCTATAAGCAGAGGAGGGAGGTTTTGATAATCCTGTTAAATATAAACATTTGGGTGGCACTGGGGCCTGTTAAGATTTGCTTTATTCCCAAAGCTAATTAGTGCCAGGTTTCTTTATTTAAAAAAAAAAAAAGATTTAATGTACTTCCCCATATTTCTGTGGTGCTTCAGGTGTAATATCAATAGGGTAAAAGTTTTATGAAGAACTTAATCTGTAACACTTGAACTATTACTGTGGCAATTCTACCAAGAAGTAGAATCAGACATACAAATGCTTGTGCAGGAATGTTTTCAGATAATTAGTGCTACCAAGAGATTTTCAGTATGAGGAACAGAATTAAGTTTCATCTCCCTCATAACCCAGCCTCTGTGAACTACTTAAACTTCAATGACGTCTCTGTAGAACAGAACTGAAATCTTCTTAGGCTGAACAGTTTTTCATCCTAGATAAAGTGAATTAGAGATGTTGCTGTGTTCATGTGCAAATTAAATCTCTTCTGCACTAAAGCAAAAGCCATTAATAAGGTCTATTTTCATTCAGAACTGGTTAGTAGCCTCTTAGTATTCCTCCCCTGCATTACTTCTTAAAATACCACACTTCATTGTGCCTGTTGAAGAGTTTGAAGGGACTGTCATAGCCTGCAGTGTAGAAGAAATCTTCGTGGAATAGTTGGCCTCTGTTTCTTAAGATTCTGGCCAAGACTTCAGCTTCCTCAGCATATTTCTCTGTTGAGGCAAATCCACTGAAGGACCTGGTTGAAGTTTAAAAAAAAAAAAGGGGGGGGGGGGGTTATACAATTTGTAGAAGGCCAAAATATCTGCTCCCTGCTTTGCATTGCCGAAGAGATGACAGGGTGGGGAAGCAATGCAGTATTTGAGCAGTTCTCACGCAGTTTGTAGTTACTAAATGGCACATCAGAAGTTGTCAGGGTGAATGACTGCTGCATCTAAACTCCAGGCTCTAAATAGTGTGTATTCACTATGCACAGTTAAAAATCAGATGCAAGTAAGAATGTAGACCTGCTAGGTGAGCCCCAACCCTCTGTGAGCTTACCGGACAAAGACAGCTGCTGCCTTCCGCTCCTCAATAAACACATCTGAGTCTGTGGGCTGGGGGGGGGAGTCCTGGTGTTCAAATGGCACAAAGAAAGAGACCTTGAAGTCTGCACAGCCACGCTTTACCAGACATGTCACTGGCACAGTCATATCAATCTTCATCTCTAAAGGAGGGTAGAAAGTGTAATGAGCTGAAAGCAAAGACAGTGTCTGAATGCAACTCTAAGGGATGATGCAGGCTGCCTAAAACCACGTGCCAAAACAACTTCCCAGCATTACTGTTCTTTTGCACATTGATGCAAAGGAATGTACTGCCACATTCTGTTTTCATTTCTAACTGTAGAGCAATTTCTCACTGTCCAGGCTGCAGCTCCTTCAATCCTATGTGGTCCTTGGAACAGAGTTTTCAGCATCCCTCTAAGGTGTAATCCCTGAGGGCCTTGGAAGAGGTATGGTGGCCTAGTGTAGGCAGGTGGGTGTTAGACTAGGAAAAGTCTCTGTGTCCAAGGTTATCTACTGCTGTAAGCTACTTGGCATCATCTAATTTGTGCTTGTAGCAGTTCAAACCCAGCATGTTCTACCTTTCTCATTCTTCCCTTGGATGTAGTGGAAGAGTTTCCAGAAGCCCTGGCGCAATGCTTCTTTCTGGGTCTCTCCTCTGATGACTGTGCTGACCCACTTAGCTGTTTCGTACTGGCGCAGTTCATAATCCTTTGCCTGGAAGGTAGCAAAAGTCACAGTAACCACAAGATGAATACTAATGACACAAAGGGCTACTCTTTCCAAATCAGCCTGGAAGGATTGTGATTAAATAACCCCTGGCAGCCTCATAGCATGCAGTTACAGGTGTACCCCCAGGGTCAAATTCTGACACTTCCATTGCAAAACCATGCTATTCTGCCTTAGATGGAGCTCTTCAGAGCTTAGGAGTAGGTGTGCTTGTTGCCCCCTTTGCAATTAGGCATGAACAGTGTAGGAACACTTCCTTCATGCTCGTTCTCAGACTGGGAATCCTAAATCCACACTGACAATGGAAAACTCTGTTCTCCTGGCCTTTAGGAGTTACCGTTGTCTCTGCTGTGTTCCACCGAGGGGACTGCAGATCCAGGGACAGAAATGTTTGCTTGAAGGATTTGATCATCGTGGTGGAGCTGAAAGGTAGACACAGTTCATTGGCCTCCACTCAATGCAGTATGAATGGGATATGAGAAAACATTAGGGCTTCTCTGCTAAATTTAAGAGGCTTTTCTCAGCCTCTGGTCTCCGACCTATCAGTAACATATGCACCAAAGACTAAGTTCAGGCAAAGACCAGACGCCTTCTGAAAGGTAATTGTCCCAGAAATTACCCTTATCCTAAGGGTTTCAACGAAAAGACCTGAAATCTTTTTAGCTGTGAGGGAACAGAGAAACAAGATCATGAAACAAGATCGTGAAACCATGGCTAGGCTGCTGTTGGAGTGTTCATCATTCAGTGTAAGCTGCCTTCCCTGTGAAGTGAGGGCATTTCCTGGCTGCAAAACAGAAGGTGGAAATCATCCTGCAAGTGAAATGGACCCGAGCAGTTAAACCACTTTGCACCTGGATGAGAAGGTGCACTGTTGGTGGCTGCTGTAGTACTGATGGCGTACGTAACGTTATTGGAAATCTCATAGTAGTTGATGCCTTGAAGACCTTCCGGAGTCTGGTGACTGGGTGAGATTTTTGTTATTTATGAATATGTTGCTGCTTTCCTATCTAGCCTTCACATGGAAGGAGAATGCTGAAAACATGAAAACACTCAACTTCACCTCATTGTTCCAAAATAATCAGAACCACTACTGAAATATTGAGAGCTCTTTAAGTCTTACCTTGAAATATTTGGAGCCTTGGTTTATCATTTTTGTCAACACCAGGCAGATAGCACTACACAACTACATCCAGAGAAAGTCTCTGCTTTCTGTTACAATATCCTTATTACAATACCCTTAGCATGCACCTCAATTTGCAATGGCAGCATGCCATTAATTCAGCAAGATTCGTGATACTTCGATCATAATGCATTGTCTTCTCAGAACATGACTTTATTGTGTATTTCTTGGGCAGCAGTAGCAGCTTTGGGGTTAATTTTAATTTCTCTGCCTCCTCAGCTGTTCATAGCTGCCCACACAAGAAGCTGTTGATTGCTCTGTGACTCGTGACCACTTCTTTCACGGGCTTTCGTAAACACTGAATTCAAGGTGCTATAACTGACAGCATCCCCCACTTCCAGCAGCAGGTATACAGCATTGCTCTGAGAGCCACGGTGAAATCATGCCACCTCAGATCACTGACACTTGATTCCTGAAGTCCACAAGTGTTTCAGTTTGCTGAATGATGGTGGTATCTAACACAACGGATAGACCGTGTGCAATCTGTGATCAGCATTTTTTAAAGTCTTCAAGGTATGCTGTCTTAAACATGATGGTCCTGTTATCTCTTGAGATATTCTGGTAGCTGCAGTAGTACGTATTCACTGTAACCATACACTGCTGCAGACTGCTGTTCAGTTCTGATCTCCTTTACCCTGGTTTTGAGGTGGCTACAGCGAGTTTTCTGTTTGGGATCTATGAATTTTATTGAAAAAAAAAAAAAAACAACCCAACCTGTTGGCACTGATTTCACATATAATCCTTTAAGGAGCACACATACATGCACAAGTTGAAAAGTGTTTTCTAGTAGCTCCCGTTGTTGTGGAGTAGTGGTGTGAATACCAGAACAATGCAGCTGGATACTGATTACAAAAAAAAAAAAAAGCAGGCACTGTTCCCCTCCCTGTCCCATCCTGAAGAAAGGTACCTGCATGAAGTTCAGCAGTCAGACTGGAATGGACTGTTATACGTCCATTACGTTTCACTTTTTATCAATAGTATATACGTACATGTATCATCCAAACATAACAAGAAGGCACAAATCCAACTGTGTTATTGGAAGTAAATGTGAACAATCTATATGGAAATTTACTGTGTGAATATGTTTTATACGCTACCATTTCAAAAAAAATTGATAACGCTTTGCTGGCACTTCACTTTATTTCTCATTGCTACACCTCGATAGAAAACATGCTTGGTTTGTGCTCCCTGGGTATCTTAGAAAGCAGAGAAGTAAATGTTCCTCTGCTTAAATGTGCTGCTGTATTAGCTGGCTTGTTTCTGTGTGCCAATCCCAACCCCTCCTTAAACCTCTTCTTAGCTGCTGCTCACAGAACTTCTGTAACTGCAGCCAATACTGTCGTGGCTGCGTGTAAGAAATAATTGAGTTACATAAGGCAATTATATGGAGAACACCAAGAACCCTCCAAATATTTATACTTGAATTCCTTGCAAGCACCTCCAGAGACTGTGAGTAAACACAGCCAGAATACGATATTCCATAGAGCTGCTAATTATATTTTTAAAGTGCAGAAAGTGGACATACTTACATTTTGGTGAATAAGCTGTCGTCTTAACTATTAGGCTGTCCTTCTGAGGCTGCACGTAGCAGATGCTGCATGTCGGTGTTTATTTTAGTTCGATCAAACCCCGCCCATGCCTCAGCCCTACTGGAGGGAGATGCTCTTATGAAAACCAGATGTTGTAGCCTGACCCCTCTGGGTCTCATTGGAGAGCTCCCACACAAATGCCGAAAGCCCCACCTACAGCCCACGAGCCAACATTGGGTCCAGTGTGTGATCTGGCTCCACAAACCGTTTCACACCCTTGTGTAACTTCCACCAGCTTCCATGGCACTGTGCCTACTTATGTTGAGGTCAGCGGTAGGTTTTGTGCTCTCGGGAGAAAGAAATGTACAAAAAAGTAATGTCATACGCCCCCTGCTCAGATTGCAAGGGGATGTTAGAAAATGAAAGCTTTTCCTTTTTAACTCTGGGGTGAAATGGTGGGTACAGATCTGGCTGCAAACAGCTAAGACCATCCTCACAAGATTTCTGCTGACCCGGTATGAAAGACAGACAGTGTTCTGTAATGACTGGCTGTTTTGAACAGCGTTCAAGACTGATCAGACCCCTTAGCCCTTGGATATCTGCACAAAGGGATTGTACAAAGCTATTGTGAAAATCTGTTGTGCTTCACACAAAGTTAAGCTGGACTCTTCATTTAACCAGCAGCAGCTCCAGGTGCATTTAGGTACCAGCACAGGAAAGCAGATTGAATTTTGCAGTTCGATTTCTGAGAACACTTCATGTGGAATGTTGTTTGATACACGCCTGTTCTGAAAGGGAAATTAAAAAAAAAAAAAAAAAGCCAAATAGCTCTTGCACACTGCTCCCTAATGCCACAAAAGTGGGCTGGTGTGAAGTGGGGTTTACTAGTTGAGCCTGGTAGAATGTGCTAAGGCCTCAGAACAGTTCCCTGCAGGTTTAGCACTTTTATGGAGTAAACGGTCTCTGTTTCACCTGTGTTCTGTTTGGATCAAACAGGAAATTCAGCAGGGCATTTTGGAGAAGAAGAAGCTGCTACATGGCAGGCACTGCATCGGAGCTAAAGGCATGCAGAGGCATTTGCTTGTGTCAGGTTAGCTGTTATGTTACTCTCTCAACCTAATTTTACTGTAAAGTGTGTGCTGGTAATTACTTTCTTCAGAGCAGAGAAGTAGTAGTAAAGTAGTAAAAAACCTACACCCTGCCACCGCAGTTTGGTCCATCTCAACACAGTTAACCTTGATCTTTTGTACAGAGGAGTATTGCCTTGAAAGGGGGTGGCAACTAAAATGTAGATAAACACAAGCCCACTGTGAATTCTTGTTTTGTTCTGGAGAGACCCACAACAAATCCCCAGTCAGTATGTATGTGTCCAGCTGACATTTCTGTCCCCAACAAACAGCCAACTGTTCCTGGTGGAGTAGCCCGAAGTTTGAGAACAATCGCCAGTGTTTCCCAAGAGGTTGTTTTTCAACACTCCATTGTTTTCCACATATGCACTGTGAGGACATGCCAACAGTAGTAAGAGACAGCAGGGCAGGTGTGAGGCCATGTGTCTGGTACCTAACTATATATGCACCCTTACCCTATATAACTGGGGAGGAGGAGCTGGGATATGTATGGCACGTGGCTGGTATTCTCTAGATTAGCTGACAAAGCAATATTTTTTTGCACTGTTGTAAACAAAAGAAGCAGAAATGAGAGTACAAGCTCACAGGCACTACAGAAGCTTGCAGTTTCTGGCTGTAACTGTACTGTTTGAGCAGATACTCCTGTGCACAGTTTGTGTTTAGGTACCAGTGTTTCAGGCTAGAAGCGCATGGTGGGTAAGTATAGGAAGAAGCCTTTGATACAATCAGTTGAGATTTCCATTTTTCTTCTCTATAGACTCTACCTACACTTACCATTAACAAGCCCAAACAATACGTTAAATAACATGCTGTAAAGCAAAAATGCTTCTGTCTGTTCTATGGCAACATTACAGCCGCTGCTGTCAGATTTAGGCAAGGCATTTTAGGTCACCTGTATGCACAGAGGCAGGCACACATGGCTTGCACAAAGGGATGAATCTTCACTGAATTCTTGTGTCAGTATTGGACATGGAGCTCATGAAAAAGCTACGGTACATTTCATGATATTTTTAAGTTATGTTCTTATGACTGACAAATCTGTATTCTAATACAAAAAAATAGCGTGTAAGGGACAGAGAGGAACGTGTGCTGTGCACATGCTCCAGGCAGTTTTGCTTTTTTGCCTAAGCTGCTCACAGCATCAACCTTGCTCTTGGTAATGATTATGGTTTAACAGAAATGAGAATCTTAAGGTATAAATTGCATTTGCTTTTGCAAACAGCAGGTGATGCAGAAGCTCCTACTTCACAACAGAGAAGTAAACCATGTGATGTTTATTTCTACTATAAATAATAGTCTGGGCAGAAAAAATGTCTTTACACGTGGTTAGATAATCCGTGTCTTTCTGCTAATTCATCTCCCTAAAGAAGTTTCCTGGTTTCAGCTAGGATAGAGTTAATTTTCCTCCTAGGAGCTGGTAGGGTGTTGTGTTTGGGATTTAGGATAAAAATAACGTTGATGCCACACTGATGTTTTAATTGTTGCAGAGCAGTGCCTACACTAAGCCAAGGACTTTCCAGCTTCTTGCTCTGTCCTGCCAGCAGGCAGGCTGGTTGTGCTGCAGGAGCTGGGAGGGGACAGACCCAGGACAGCTGACCCCAACTGGCCACAGGGCTATTCCATACCTTATGGGGTCATGCAGAGCAATTAATATGGGGGGCTGGCTGGGGTCTGGGGGACCGGCTGCTCAGGGATAGACCAGGCATCGCAGTCTACTGCATTGTGCATCACTTGTACACATCATTATTATTATTATTATTATTATTTTCTGTCCTAATAAACTGTCTTTATCTCAACCCACAGGCTTTCACCTTTTTTTGATTCTCCCCCCCATCCCAAGTAGGGTGATGGGGGGGGGTGGGGAGCAATCGGCTGTGCGGTTCTGAGCTGCCAGCCAGGTTAAACCGCAGGTCTCTAAACTTCTTGCTCTAAAGAAAGAGGAAACTTTCTAGCAAATTCTTTTATTTTCACTTCTGGTAGGGAAATAGAAGTAAGACAAATCTACCATCTTTTAAAGAAGCAGTCGAATGTACTAAAGTAGACCCCATGTTAACCCTTGCAAAAAAGTGCAATCTCTCCTCTAACTCCAATGAGCTGCTGTTTAGACCTTGTGCTGTAGCATACATATTTTATGTCAGCACACCAATTTGTTGCCATTTGATTGCCCTTCAGCCAGTAATCACTTGCTTCCTGGAGAAGCCTCTGTGGATTTTGTCCATGTGCTTTTTGTATATTTCAAGGGACACACAAAGCTAAGGCATCTCCCTACTACCTTGAAGAGCTGACATCAAGATAGTTTGTGTGAATGAGACAACAGCTCTCAATGAGAGCAAAACCTAAAATCGTTCCAAACGAATGACTCCTTGCTAGTAGATCACTTAGTCAGAGATTGCATGGAACTGACTCATTTTGTCCAAATAAAAAGCATTCTACATGTAACGCCACTCTGGATCACTGCTGCATTAGCATTTTCCAAGATTCTCTTGCTGAAGGTTGCATTTCTGAATCATTCTAGATTTGAAGAATTATTCTTTATTAATCCCTCTGGCTGTCATGAAAAACATCCCTAAACCTTCCTCTCCTCTATCTTGAAAGAGCCCAGGGAGAAATTGGAAGCTTTTTCTGCTTTATTCACTTGTCTTATTTCCAAAATAAGGGTTATTTTTAATATGAATCTGTTTAGGGATCTAGCTATCAGCTGAACTCCACAAGCAATTAAGCCAGTAAACTTCTTTAGCCAGCATTAATAATTACCTAAATCCACAGAAAACATGCACTCCCCATTCAGTTCTAGAAGGATATGAAGTGAGTTCAGCTTCCCATGCAAATTAATCCTCTTTCTGAAGTCCAGTGTTTGAAGTCACCAACCATCCGTACAACAAATACTGCTCTCAAGCCATAATGAGAAGGAGATAGTTAAAAACCACAATGGCAGCCCAAAGCTTCTGTCTCTCAGCTACTAGATGGGCTCTCTGGATGAAGGTAGGTATTCACTTTCACCTCCAGCAAGACTCATTTCTCTACATGCATCTTCCAGCAGTCCTTCAAGCAACTGCTTGTTGCCCGGTCCTTAAGGGCAGGAGCAGAATGGTGCTGCATTTTCTTTATTTGCTGCACCTTTCTAGTCTTTAAGGTGACTTCTTCCTTCTCTTCTTCACCTGGTTTGGCCTCCCCTCCCCTCCATCTCATTCTCAGCTTTCTCCCATCTTTATGATGCATGGGGTGAGACCACCTGGCAGCTCCTCTGCTTGGGGTCTGGGATAAGCTCCTGACTGCTGAAGGCAATGATGATGGGAACAGCCCCAAGAGTCTGAGAAAAAGATCAAGGTATACAGAAATTGCTCTAGAGATCCCAGGGTTTCTTTTTGGAGTCCCATGGACCTGAGAACATGTCCAGAGTTGCTGGAAACAGGTCCAGAGCATAAAAGAAATATTAAATAACTGCTCTCCTAAAATATTGTTTTCCACTTTCTCCAAAACAGATGTGAAAAAGTGGTGAGCTTCTGGGGGACTTTTTTATTTATTTATTTTTTACTTAGATTATGCAGGCCTCCAGAGATGCTTTCACTAAGAATCTGGTCTCTATCTCTCCTTATAAAATAGGCTGATGTGGTTTCCTGCAGCAGATGGCACTGTTGTTTGTGTTCTGAGGTGAGTTTTACTCCCTCAAACCATCTTGGTTGTAAAGAGTGCCTTTAGTTCACAAAGGGAGCCATTAGATAGTCACAGTTCTTTGTACCTCTAAAGCTTTACACTTGAATACTCTCTAGTATCTGTTTCTGGTAATATTAAAAGTTTATTCATCCTGACATCTTAGTAATATTTTGGCATGCCAAGCGTTTTCTGCAGCAGACACACAAGTGAGTATCTGTCAGGAAAATTAACAAAAGTCCTAAATTAGGAAAATCTTCCAGGTTATGTTCAATTCAAGAAGAGTTAAACTGGTAACTGGTGGTATTCCAGACAGTACTGATATCCAACTTACCAGTTTCAAACTCAAATTTAAAATCTGAGAACTTCTGCACCTTCAGATTCAGAGCAGAGAAAGCAAGGTGGACACTATACATGTAATGACGTCACGCCAGCTGCTTGGATGATGCATTTCTGAGTGTCAAAAGACAAGATGAGAATCAGCAGCCAAATGGTATTTAACCAAATTTCTTCGCTTTCATGGATGTTACCTTTTTGAATTTCTGCCACCATTTAGGCTTTTGTACTTCCTCTTAGTTCTAAAAATAGACTTGAGTAAGTGTATCATCTTTAAAGGAAAATGGTATCCAGATACATTTATTTACTTCAAAGACAAATGGAAGCAAACCTCTGTTTTAATTATGCCCAAACAAAACTCCAGCCAGACCCAGTACAACTTGATAGCTTAAGAAATGGGAAAATGCAGATGTCAGGACTGTGTAGGTGTACAGAATTGTGGTGTGGGCAAAGTAAAAGTACAGGACAGGGGTGGTACTTATAGTTAGCGTTGCAAATGTTGGAAATGTTAGCAGAGCAACAACAACAAAAGCCATACCCCAACCTAACAGACTCCAGAGGAAACTTAGAGGACCTTTGGCTTTAGTAGTTAACCAGCCTTAGCGAAGCAGTGATTTGAATAATGGAGCACTTTTGATGGGCATGTCAATCGGTTATGTTGGCACATGGCAAGTTTAGCCTCTTGGCACAAAACCTCTGGTGTTTATAAATTCCCTACTTGAAATTACCTTATGTGGTAATTTAGATAAGCTTTTGACATTAATGTTTGTTTATTTCCCATAGAGAAAAAATGCTTAAATCTATAAAACCATGCTTTTATTCCTCTAATTGGTTTGGAAAAATACCAATTGATTTTTGTTGGTGGTGTCCTTATCCTCTGAGTTTTGGCACCGCTAACACTTTCCTGCTTATTTCTGTGGCAACTGGGGAAACACTTTTCCGGTCGTTGCACAGCACGCTGCAGCTGCAGCCAGCCTAAACCTTTCTTCTGCTTTTCCCAAAATTTACAGTGCAAATTTTACGTTCTCCCCTGAATTTATATTTTCCTGAATATAAATTTCCACAGCCATTTAAATTTTTCTAAACTTGTTTTTACATATTAAAAAAAAAAAAAAAAAGACATTAAACACACACTTAAAATGAGTATAAAGGAGAGGAAGTATTTTAAATGGCCACAGTAAACTCCTTTTCTTCTTTCCTTCAGGGGAAGGATCATCCGTAGAATGCTGTATTCCCATACATGTCACTGCTGATTGCTCTGTAGTGGACCCTGAACTGGTGCATTGGGATGGCAGGATTTTACAAGATAGAGAAAAGTAAAGCATGGGTGTGAGTTTCAGCCTAGTGCAACTCTTGCATTTTCAGGGAGAATTCTCATTCTGTGCAGGTGGTTATTTGCTGGTGCCTGGAGGAGGTTTAGTAATTATCCACTGTATTGTATAGTGCTGCTGAACTGAACCCATGCTGCCCTTCAAACCACTGTGAAATAACTTGCACACCAGCTTGGGCTAAAGCACATTCTTTTTCTTGTCTTCTGGTAATTGCAAGGGGCTTTATCAGTGTAAATATCTGCGAGCCTTACAGTCTTTACGATCATTTTCTTAATTACATTCCTTCTGAGATAAGCAAAGGCTGCCCTGAAATAGCAAACCTGCACCCAAGGGCTAGGTAAGAGGGACAGAGGCAGTGTGGGGTGTCTGAAACAGTCATCGTGGCTATGAAAGATGCAGGAAGACAGTCGCAGCCCTGGGCTGGGCTCTGGGCTGACAGACCTCAGCTCTGAACTGGGGAGGTAATGGGCTAGGGCAACTCCAAAATTTCTCAAAATGTCTCTAATCTACTGTAAGACTACTGTAAGACTTTAACCCCCTCTAGGCAGCTCTAAACCAGTATATATCACTTCTAAATTGCTCTAAAAGTCCTCTAATCAGCTCTGAGAAGTGGTGAGGACCTCCATATTGCTGCAGTGAGGCCATTGCTTCAAAACAGATGTAATTTATACAACTCTAAATGGCCTCTAAACCACTCTAAAACTCTTCTAATCAGCTATAAACAGCCACTAAATAGTTCTGAATATCTCAAATTATTACCACCTTTAAGATGCCTTAAAACTTCATGTAAACAGTTCTAAAGATCTCAAAACCTCCTCAAGTTCTTCTAAAACTCCTCAAAAGCACTCTAAGAGGTTCTGAGGAACTGTAATACCCCTTAAAGAGTGCTGTGGTCCTCTGAACTGCACCAATATCCTCCTAAACATGCTCCAAGGAGCTTTCAGGTTGATCTGATCTTATCTAGAATTCCTCTATATTGATCTGAAAACCTCTGAATTTCATTTGGGACTCTACAACTCCACCAAAAACCTTTAAAACTGCTTGGAGATGTTTTGAGGTGCTCTAAACCCCTCTGAAATAGCACTAGAGAGCTATGCAACACAGGCTCTTAAAGAGCTGTATTACAGCCCTTAATTGCTACAGCCAACTTTTAAAAATCATTTAAGCGGTTCTAAAATACTCTAGAGCACCTCTAAACCAGTCTGGACTTCTTTACACAGTTCCAGAATCAGCTATAAACAAGGGTGAGCAGCTATAAACTCCAAAAGCTCCGTTTTACCACTCTGAAAACAGCACTACTCTCATCTAAGCTCCTTTACACTGCTTTGAGCAATACTAACATACCACAAAATACGTCTCAAAACCCTCTCTATCTCTATGCAACTGCTCTAAAACTCTTCCACAGTTTTGAAACTGTTTTTTAGAGAAACCATGCTAAAACCTCTCTTCGATCCTTTAAAACTCGATCATGCTGATGAGTGCAGAGAAGCTCCAAGCCTGTCTGAACTGATCTAACACATCTAAAAACAGTTAGCAGCTCTAAACCTATCTAGTGAAAGATCCCTGACATGGTGAGGGGTTGGACTAGCTTTAAGGTCCCTTCCAACCCAAACCATTCGATGTTTCTAATGTCTTGTAAAGCGTGCAGAAACTGCTGTAAAGTACTCTAAACAACTGAAAACTCTTGTGCCTCTTCTAAAACAGTCGGAGTTCCTCTAAACTAAAGCTCCTGTGTCTTGCTGTAAGCAGCAATAATATACCTTTAAATACTTCTAAAATATCTTTAATTTTCTACTATGCAATTCTAAACTCTTACGCAGCTCTAAAATTCCTCTGAAGTGCACTAAGCAGCTCTAAAATCCCTCTAGACCAATCTGTAACTCCTACAGACTGTTCTAAGCAGGTCTAACCTGACTTGTGGAAAACAGACTATAACCTTGGAATAGTTACGAAGCAGGTATGTTTATATGGCGCTGTGCACACATGCTGGACGCAAGGGGGATAGCTCCACCTAACTTGCACCCCAACAGTTAATGGCAGTGTGCTTATATTAGTGGGACAAATACATATTCATTTAATTTCCCATAAGTCTCTTGTATATTCATCAGGCCTCAGAAGAATCAAATCCACTTCAACCCATTATAAAAGTTTCATATGCTGTCAATGCATTGAGCTTATGTGGCCAGATTTTGCCAGCAGCACTGAGTAGCTCTAAAATTCTGTTAATATACTCAAAAAATCTTCAAAACTTCCTCTAAATGTCTCTATGCAGCACTGAACTGCCTCTGAACCTTGCTAGAGATACTGTTCTGGGGCAAATACAGCTTAAGCTCTTCAGTAGTGACCCAGATGATGTGTAAGAGAACACCCTCAACAAGTCTGCAGATGGAAACACAAAGCTGGGAAGAGAGGTTGGCAGACCAGGCGGCTGTGCAGGCATCCGGAGGGACCTGGGCAGGCTGGAGACCTGGGCTGACAGGAACCTCATGGAGTTCAACCAAGTGCTTGCTGGGGGCTCACCAGGTGGAAAGCAGCTTGGCAGGAGAGGACCTGGGGGTCCTGCTGCGAAGCTGAACATGAGCCAGCAGTATCATGCTCTGCGTTAAGGCAGTGCTTTGCCAGCAGGTTGAGGGGGAGGCAATCCTTCCCCTCTGGTCAGCACCAGAGAGACACAGCTGGTGCTGGGCTTCTCTGTTGCATGGAATACATGGACTTACTACAGCCCATCCCCTGAAGAGCCTTGAAGATGGTTATGGAGTTGGAGAATCTATTACAAGGAGAGGCTGATGGAGCTGGGATGGTTCAGTTTGGAGAAAGAGATTCCACATTACCCATATGGATGGAAAGAGCACAGAGAAGAGGGGATGTCTCAAAGAATGAGAAAGGCTCTTCTCAGAGCCTCAAAGAAAGGAAAAATACATGTGCTTTGTGAGAACCTGCTAGTGAAGCCAAATCCCAGAGAAAGTGATCACAGTGTGAATAGCCCACAGCGTGCATATTTTGGAATGGAGGAGGAATACCAGAATCCCAACCTCTGAGATTATTATGTGACTACATGAAAAATGTGCTCCCAGAGCACACAACAACAGGGGATTGTTTTTGTAGATACTAGGTAGTCAGAAAAAGCGTTATAATGGAAGATCTGGAAGTGCATGCTGAAGGCAGAATGTCTCCCTGCACCTGCTTTAGGGATGAGGAACAGGTGTAGAAAACCCAGCTGATTTTCCCCAGGAAGGATGGGGAGAGTTGTGCTGTGCAGGAGCTTCATTTCTCCATGGGGCCCAGACTGCGCTGCCTGTGCTACACATCTGGCAAAACCACACGTGGGAGAAGAAAACAAAAGCCACATGGGCTGCGTGTGGGCAGCGGTTTTAGCAGCCCATTAGCCATTGTCTTCTGCTTGTTTGTTCAGTGCCATAACTCATGGAATTATTTAGGTTGGAGAAGACCCATAAGAACATCGAGTCCAACCATCACCTAATGCTGCCAAGGCCACCGTTAAACCATGTCACCAAGTGATACATCCACGTCTCCTAAGTAAGTCCAGGGTAAGCGACTGCACCACTGTCCTGAGCAGCCTGTTAAGTGCCTAAGCACCCCTGCTGTGAAGAAGTTCTTCTCCACATCCTTGGCACAAGGAGAGACCAACACCCTCCTCACTGCAGCCTCCTGTCAGGGAGTTGCAGGGCACGATGTGGTCTTCCCTCGGTCACTTCTGCTCCAGAGTAAGCAGCCCCGGTTCCTTCAGTCCTCCCAACTCCTGCTGTTTGTCCTTCTGGTAGAGAGGGGCTCAAAACCGCACACAGGGCTGGAGGTGCGGGCTCACTGCACAGAGGGGCACTCGCTTCCCAACCCTGCTGGCTGCACTGCTCTTGGTACAAGCCACTCGGCCCTCTTGGCCACCTGGGCACGCTGCTGGCTCATAGTTGACCCAAGGGCTGGTATGACCCAAGCGCAGCCCCCCGCTGCATGCCAGGCGATTGCACTTTGCTATTTCACGAGAAATTCGCCCCGAGTCCCCTCCACGCCTCAGCGCGAGGGGCAGCCCGCGGCCTCCGCCTCACGCCGGCAGGCCCGGCCCCGCGGCGGGGCGGGGTGAGGCGGAGCGGGGCCGAGCGGGGCCCCCCACTGCCGCCGCCGAGCCGCCGGGGAGGTGAGGGGAGAGGAGGGGAAGGGAGCCGGGGGGAGCTGGGGGGTCTGGGGGCGGCCTGGGCGCGGTCCCCGCTCGGCGCTCAGCCCGCCCCGCTGCATTGCTGCAGCGCGTACCGAGCCCGTTCCTCTCCCGGGATGGTGCTGCCCGCAGCAAGCTGTCAAAATGGTCTCCAAGTGCCGTTCTCAGCTCAAAATAATGCCAACGCAAAGTCCACTTCTTCTGAACTTTGCCTGTCCGGTTTTGTTGTGAACTGCAGTGAGCCGAAACAAAGCTTAAAGGTGGGAATCACTTTTCTCTCTTCCTTTCCCCAACAGCTCAATGACACCCGGAAAGAAGCTGGAGGGTCTCGTGGCAGCTGCCATCACTCCCATGACTCCCGATGGGTAAGCCTTACCTCGCACCATGGCACGGAGTGTTGTCAAACTGCTCTGGCAACTATTCCCTTAATCCACCGCTCTCCTCCTTTCCTACTGGGAACAGATCAGATCTGGTTCGTTTCTAAATCAGGTCTCTGATGAGGGAGGAGACGTCTAGGTGAGAAACTGCTCTCCAGGTTCCCCTAGCCCCTGTGTCCTCCTGTTCCCCAGCAAGTGCTGTAGGTCGGGGTTTGGAGAGTTTGGATCAGTCTTTCACCTGCTTTTCTATTGTTTTGGTAGATGCAAATTAAATCACAGTAAGGTCATATGAATAGAGTACTTTCAAACTTGTTAAGGCAAATCACAGTCCTGATTAGAAGAGCTCTTGTGAACTGGGCAATGATTCTTTAAATCCGATGTCTGTATACCCGTTTCTTACCCCTGGCTATCTTTTGCAAATTTTTAAGTTTATACATGTGTGCACAGAATTAGTTTAAACCGGAAGAAAATATTGCAGGGATTGCACAGTTCCAAAAATAACATCAAATCAAGAGCTGAAATTCTGCCTTTCTCAAAGAAATGACGATAAACAGATGCGTCATTACTGTATTTTGATGTTGCAAGACAGACTTGTTTGGAATCAGGAAAGGACCCTGAGCTTCTCAGATTTGTCAAGATCCACGTGTGTTTCTGAGGGACAAGGTTGAGAGTTGCTAATACATTCTTCTAAATATTAGCCTTTAGTTTTGAAAAATACTGTAAAGCAGAGTACTATCACAGTAAGGGAACTCATTTGCATCACAGTCACTGCTTAATTTCTTAATTTAAAGGAAACTTGATTCTGATTTCATTTGTTATTACTTCTTGAATTTATTGCAACATAGTATGTGGAGAGTGGAAACGTATGGAAACAGCAAAGGAAAATTACACACTGATAAACAAAATAAATTTGCTCTGGAGAGAAGATAAATCTAGAATTCAGTTTCCATTGTTTGTCAGGGAAGTCTGCTTCCCTCATTCTTTAATGAGAGAGAGAGAGAGAGAGAGAGAGAGAGAGAGAGAGAGAGAGGTCAAAGTCACATGCAACAGACACCATTACACGGTCTGTGTCCAGCAGTTACAAGTATAGTTTAACTGTTTGCCAGCATGTGCACAAATATATTTGTGGTCTTAAGGAACTCTTGGTTTCCCTAACAGTCCAAAAGGTTTGAGTCTACCTAATTTCTTGTGGAATGTAGCATGTGCTGAAGGTGTCATACCTTGGGGTATTTGTGTGTGTACAAATCCAAGACATCAGAAATACATGTCTTTATTTTTGGTTACTTTATCACTAAGTTTAAAATTTCTGTAAATAGAGACTTAGAGTTGCTAAGGCTCCTAAGGTTGCTGCGGTTCCTTTCATTTCAGACAAATCAATCTTTCAGTGATTCGCCAATATGTGGATTATCTGGTAAGGGAGCAGAATGTGAAGAACATCTTTGGTAAGTTTTTTGTTTTGTTTTGTTTTCCCACAGAAAGTGTGTTATGTTCCTTTTACCTGGATAGCAAACCTATGATATCTTGCCTGATAAGAGCTGTAATGGGAGGGACTGTGGATGTGGGATCCTCAGTGATAATTATATTCATCAGTGGAAAGAGTGTAAGCAATACTTAAGAGATCTTTTGCCTACACACCATTTCTGTGCGGGGTGAAATAAGCATTGCCTTCATACAGTAACTGGATGAAGCAATGAATGGATAATGCTGTGCTGGCAGACAAGACTTAATTGAATGATACTTCCCGTTGACCAAGCAGGACATAATCATCTGACTTAAATAACATCCGCTCAGCATTGCAGAGAATCCTATGGGCTCATCAAAGCCACGTGAGCTTCTCTAGGAGCCCTCCAATGCACTGGGTGATACTGGAGTGGTCACTGCTCTCATCCTTCTCTTCTGCCTCCATCTAAGAGGCTGCTGCCAGGGCTTAGGGGTGTCTGGATAGATAATACAGCATCTGCTAAACCACATTTGTTCACAGCCTTGTGTACTTTACTAAGCTGAAGCCAGCGCTGAGAATTCTGTTCGAAATTTCAGTTAAGAGTGGCAGAATGAAAAATGGAGCGTGCTAATAACTTCAGCTGTTTGTTTAATCTGTTGTTTTGTGACTGAGCATACTGACATTTCCTTCTTTTCAAGAGGTGCTTTAGCCTCAGATACATGGTTTCACTCACCAAATGTCAGACCTTTTCCTGGGCATGGAGGAATGAAAGTCCCTCTACCTGGCTAGCTGCTTGTCACTTCGTGCATTTGTCTCATTGCTGGGGGAAGAAGGTTTAACAGTTTCATCAGCTGAAATACCCAGGTTTTGGATGCAGGCATTTAGCAATGATAACGCTGTAATCCCCTTGCAGATGCTGGTGCAGACCACTGTTATCTTAAAATGAATTGGAGGAAATATAATTCTGCTTAATTTCATCAAAATTGTCAGTACTTACCTTCAGGAAAAGCAATGCCTGTAGGCCAGGCCTCAGCAGCTGTATTGTATTGTGTTGAAACAGTGAATGGCACCACAGGAGAAGGCCTGTCCCTTAGCATCCAGGAAAGGAAGCAGCTGGCAGAAGAATGGGTGCGCCAAGGAAAAGACAAGTGAGTAGCTGAGAGGAAACGGGAATTCTAAATCTCGTGTTATTATATAGGCTTGCCTAAGACATGTATAGCCATGAAAAGAAACATTTGATGATAGCTTTTTTTTTTTTTTTTTCCTTTGAGTATTTTGTTGTTGGGCTTTATTCCCCAGCTCCTTTTTCAGAGAAGCTTGCTTTTTTGTCGCTGCCAGTTAGCTGGTATCCATTCCTACTCCTTGGGGAGCTTGTAAGAGTGCTCCTCTTTGGTAGACTGAAGGATGGAGGGAAGGAAAGGGCTATTTAAAGCCCTGTGAGCATTTCTTAACCTTTTAATATATTCATTAAATTATTTGGTATGGGGGAAGCTGTGGTGTAAAGTATGCAAAGTCAGTGGCAAAAGAAGGAATTCAACCTATATCTTCAGTCATGTGTCTAAGTGCAAGTCTCTTCTCTGTCTCCTGCACCTATTGTAGTCTTCTATCACTTGCCTCTGTCTTCTCCTTAGTTGCTGTCAGAAGATGTGGAGAGAAGGGGGTGTTTTGGAGTAGGAGGGAGATAGTGAGCAGTAATAAACTGATGTGAAGGCTTACGGTCTGTGTGGATATAAAGGTGAAACACAGAAACAGGACTGATGGACTGGAACCTGGAAAATGCTCTTGGCAGGATCAGACAGGCTGTCTTTTAATTTAGCCCAGTGAAGTTCTTGTTCTGTGGCTTCCTGGTCTGAACTGATTCATTTAGGCAGACTGGTATTTTTCACCATCACTAAAACCTTCTGAATTTGTTCTTATGCAGACTAGATCATGTGATCATTCATGTGGGAGCACTAAGTCTACCAGAGTCCCAAGACCTGGTGCGTATATAATACGATTCCTTTTCACTATGTGTGTAATAAAAAAAAAAAAAAGTAGATGTACCTTCAGGTATTTTCTGTTCTCTCTTTCATAGGCAAGACACGCAGCAGCCATAGGTGCTAGCGGTATTGCTGTAATAGCCCCCTTCTTCTTCAAACCCACAAACAAAGGTGAGTAGATGTGATTGCCAGACCTCCTGAGGCCCTATTCTATTGCCTTCAAGCCACTAGCCGTATTTTCTGGTAAAAGAGAGCTCAAGAACTCTTGAGGACCACTGATGATAATACTGCTTCTTGTGGAGGAAGTGTGGCTTTCCTCTGAGAAATAGAAGAGTTTCCAGCTGCTTGCAAGATTTCTCTTCCAAATTCCACATCTTGAAGAATATTCTGAAAGGATGGGCATTTCAGCAGTGCAATAATCCTTTATCATAGCTCTCGCATGTGCTCTCTTCCTTCTTTGGAAACTATTCTGGTGGTAATGTTTGTACACCTGTGCCGAGTCTGGCATCAAGAGAAAACAAAACCTAAAAGGAGAATGTTTTTTTCAAGGATGGTCTTCAAGAAGTCTCACAATAAAAAGTGTGATGAATGCCATTTGGGATATATCTTGTTAGCATGTTGTGAAATGAGGAGTTGCTCATTGAAAGAGTAGTTAACTACCCTGTCTTCTGAACAGAGAGCACTGAGTTTGTGCTTGATCTGGGCTGCTCTAGAAAGCAGTCAGTTCTGTGCTGACTAACTCAATAAGCTGTTGATACAGCAGTGTCCCTTGTTATTGAGGTGATGGTTGTGACTTTGAGGCATACCTTTGCCCCAGCAGGGTTATCCATCTCTTGGTTCTGTGCACCTAGGGTTACCTCAAAACTTACAAACTGAGTGGTTTTGCTTTCAACATGATGACCATAATGTAAAAGAACCACATGATGTGAAGATTTGTAATAGAAATATTAAATTTTGTCTGAACTAATTATGACTGGAATTGTTTATATGAAAGTACCAGAAGAAACAGGAGTGGATTGCCAGAATGGCTGGAATTGATAGCCAAGGACACAGTCAGTGGCAATCAAACTGGTAAGCACAGAGGAACAGCACAAACATTAGCTGAAGGTCTTTGCTGTGATTGTAGTAGGATGACAGCAAGGTTTTAGCACATGGCTCTTTGACATTATTCTTCCTGCTGTGCCAATACAAAGATTGTCTAAGATTTATGTATGATGCAGTGAAAAGATTCTCGGGAAGAATATAAACTGTAATAACTCTCTGATTCCTAAAATGATGCAAAAAAAAGTTGTTGAGGGACCTGTTTGCTATCACCAGTTGAGCAGAACCCTAATAAGGCGGATGTAAACTTCATCCCTTGTCCTCTGTGTTGTGCACAGGTAGGAGAGACCACTTGGTCTGGTGTTTGAGGTCCTGAGGCTTGGATGTGTGAGGGTATGTATTTCTGTAAGAGAATGAGTGTGAAATACTGAAATCAGTTTGGTTTGCAATAAATACCTTTGCCTTCCCTAGGGTCTTCCACTGAGCTGTGTTACAGTTGATTTTTGTGATGTGTGCAGGTTTTTATATTATTGGCTGTACAGGGTATGCAAACTGTGGATGGCCTATCCCCAGACCCTGTCTGCTGTGCATCTGAACTCTGTCACTGCGGCTGGTCTCCTTGTCTTACGGGGGTACTTGGTTGTTTTCTTCCAGATGAACTGGTTGCTTTCTTACAGAAAGTTGCATCTGAAGCCCCTGGGGTTCCATTTTATTACTATCACATTCCTCCTCTGACGGGTGTAAAGAGTAAGTACTTCTTAGTCAGCTCTTCCTGAGCCCCTAGACATGTAGCATCCTGAGAAACCCTAGCAGCTGGTGTGACTGGCCTACCAGCAGTATGGGGCTTCTGCTTAGCATCCTTCCCCAAAATATTTAGCAGAGGAATAAGGAATAGAATACAGATCATAAGTTGTTTGCCCTAGGCACCAGGTTATGTGGTGTTTCTGGGTGTATGAATTTATATTTATTCTTTGTTGCCAGTTCGTTGCTCAGTTTTCACTTATCCATGGTTTTTATTTCTAATCTGGCAAAAGGAATGTTTCAGAGAAAATGCCTTTGTTGTAACTTTGGGAAGTAATGACACTGACGTTGTCTGATGGGTCGGTTTAGAACTATGTAGTTTACCAAGCTTAGGCCAAAAGTGATTAACTTGTAAATATTAAGTGGGGAGGAAACAGGGAAATCTCCCAGAGCAGGGATGTGTTTCTTCATGTGAGGCTGCTGTTATGCACAGTTCGTGTTGAAGAGTTGCTGGATGGAATAAGAGAGCAGATCCCCACCTTCCAGGGTGTGAAGTTTAGCGACACAGACCTCTTGGACCTTGCACAGTGTATAAACAAGAATGGGAGCGAACAGTTTGCATTTCTCTACGGGGTGGATGAGGTAAGAGGCTCCCTTGAGGAAAAAAATAATCCTGGACATTCAGTACCAGCTAGTTTTGCTATGCTTCCCCCCCCCCCCCTTTTTTTTTTCCCTCTTTCTTTTGTTAAATAAAGTAAAAATGTTCTCTTTCTCCCCACATGCCAAACTAGCAACTGTTGGGTGCACTGGCAGTAGGGGTAAACGGAGCAGTTGGAAGGTCAGTATGGCTTGGACTCCCGTCCCCCTCCCACACACACCTTACTGGTGTATCTTCCACTGTCTGCATGGTGCTTCTGTGACCGTCCTCCGTCACGGTGCTGGGGGATTCTCTAGGGTAAAGCTGCACGGTACAGAACAGACAGACAAGCTAGCTCCAGTGCTTATGATGCTTGACTACCATCTGGGACCTCAGAGTGGGTTAGTTTAGGTGGTTATTGTTGCAGTCTGTGAGCTGACCACAGAATCATGGAATCATTCAGGTGGGAAAAGGTCTCTCATCTTGTCCAACCTTTAACCTAGTACTAAAGTCCACCACTAAACCATGCTACTAAGTCTACCCTTAGGTTTCAGCATATTTCTTTATGCTCATGGCAACTTTTCAAAGTAGGAAATTGCTTTTATCTTCATTATATGGATAAGGAACCAAAACCCAGAAAGGTAAAAATGATTTACTTTAGTTCACATGAGAAGTCTGTGAGGAAATGGGCTCTGCAACAATGCGTGCTGAGTTTTTCTGGTTTGACTTCTGCCCCTTGTACTAGGCTGTGAGATTGCTTAAATGAATTCCTCTATGCCACCTTAGCTTTTAGTAGATGATCCATTAAAAGAACAAATAACTGGGAAGTTTGTATTCTGAATTTAGTACAGTTAGCATGCTGAACTTCAGTATTGTCCAATTATTTCTTTTTATTCGTAAGTTTGAAAAATAATCCTGTTTGGAAAGAAATGGGGAGAGAAATCTGATCTCATAAACTCTTCCATAGGGCTCGCATACTTCTGATGCTTGACTTTTAACCATTCATAAACTGCAGGAAGGTAACAATGGCATTCTGATAATGTCAACAGGCAATACTTACGGCTACTTTGTTTCAGTGGTTCTAAGCTCCCCCTTTGCATTTACTGATTGGCTTGTTTGTTTGTTTGTCTTTGGCAGCACATACAACTATTTGGGTAGAAAAACCAAGCTGATGTTGCAAGCTTTTGCAAAGCCAGACCTTGCATTAGCACAAAAGTATCAGGTACAGTATTTTCGCTGTCCCCACTAGGCTTCTTTCTCCTTTAACTGTGCTGGGAGTGTTTTTTTCTATGTGGTTTTGTCACCCATACACTGAGATACCTTTATTAGAGTAAATTTCTTTTAGTTCCAACCCTCTGCTTATTATTCACTCTCCTTGCATTTTGACCAGTCTTTACTGACTTACTTCTAACCAAGACTTCTTTATTTATCCTTCAACACTTAGATCTCATCTATGCAGAGCGGGCAATGGCCTGGCCTTTTTTTCTTGAACAAGTTCACAGTGGCCAAGCCCCTTGGCTAGGACTATTCCGGTGATAGTTTACCTGAGGTAATGCAGAAAGCTTTCCGAAATCAGCTCAGCTCTGACCCCTCCTGGTCTTGGGCTGCTTGAAGGTTTTTGAGGAGTTCTGAGCAATCAGTATCCAAACTATACTCAGCATTTTAATGTCCTGTTGGGACATTTGATGCATCCTTCTTTTGCCTTAAAATACATGTAGAAATGACTGCAAGATGAACGTCTAAAGGACATCTGATCTGTTCAGATTTAAAATCTTTAGAGCCTGATGTGAGACTTGCCAGTATTCTCAGACTGCTTGCAGCAAGAGACAGCCTGAGCATTAGTAAAGAGACTGAGACTGATGGCTTTCTAATAGCCACCCCTACCTTCCCTGTTCCACTGGAGTAGAGTTAGTATTTCACACAGGCTGGCTAGGTGGCCAAGGGCTTTTCTTAAAGCTGTGCACCAATTGCATGTATGTAAATAACATAACAGCTCTAGGTGCTTTTACATCTTAAAATGTGAAGGGGTGAATAAGCTGCTGTTTGTCTATTCTAGTTTCTCATTGGGGAATTTCTCAACTTTGTCATCAAACTAGGTAA
The DNA here is from genome assembly GCF_009819795.1 of Aythya fuligula. Classification (NCBI taxonomy): domain Eukaryota; kingdom Metazoa; phylum Chordata; class Aves; order Anseriformes; family Anatidae; genus Aythya; species Aythya fuligula. The sequence continues at coordinate 19,472,463 of NC_045566.1, read as the reverse complement.
GTTATACACTGCCCTTGTCCCTTTCTATATCTTAAAATGCAGACTCAATGCTCCAGAAATTCTCCTGTTGCTGTACCCTCAGAATTTCCTTCCTGAAAGATTTCACAATGAGAAACTGTTGCTTATGCAGTTTCCTGAGTTGATAGCAGCTGGGAGCTCAAAGGGAGCTGACCAAGCATCCCTGAGAGAACCCACTGTCACTTCCTTCCTTCTGCTGCAAAAAGAGGTTCAAAGCTGTGACTCTCTGTGATTCTCTCTGTGATTTTCCTTTTTTCTTATACTATTTCTGTGGTTTTTGTTTTGTTTTTTTTTGTTAGTTTTTCTTTTTCTGCCTCCAAAAGCCCATTTTAACATAATTTCTGGAGAGCCATTTTTCTGAGATTGTGATGCCTAAGTAGGATAACACAGCTCTGATGCTTGTCTCCCCTTCCTTACTGTAATTAAAGATTAATCCAGTTCCAGGCTGTATAAGGCCAAAGTATTCTGAAATGGAATGATTTTTAAAAACAAAACCAAGTTGTAATTTAAAAAGCAATTTAAAGCAACCAAGCCAGAGTATTGGAGGGAGACTGGGATGTTTCATGGTTTTCACATAATGAATAGAATGGTCCGATGTGTTTTTGCTACACATACTGTATATAAACCCTGATGAATCTGGCTAAACTTTCAGGTTAAAAGTCAGAGCAAGAGCTCAGAGATGCATAAGAAGACTTGAGATATGGACAGGTAGGTCCCCTGAAGTTTCTCGTAGAGGTGTAAGCAGGTGCCTAGTGTCACTGCCACACGCCAGTAGGATGTTGCTACTCCCAAGACTTTATTCTATGTGAGTACTCTGTAGGTTGCATCAGGGGTGGCTGCAAATGTTGGGTTGCAAAAAGTAAAGTGGACATCTGAGAAAATACTTTGCCTCTCTATCTGTAGAAGGGAAACAATAGTAGTATCAATATATTAAATAAATAAGTGTAATAAGTAGGTCTGATTTTTACTGTAATGTCTTTCCTGCCTCCAAACATGATCATCTCTTCTTCATTGCACTGTTCTCACTTCCGAGAAGCGCTTAAAGCCTGGACGATGGCAGGTCACACTGTTCCTGCTTTTTGACACCTACACAGAGACTGGTTTGAGTGAAATGATCTGTAAGTGACCTGATTGTTGCTTTCATCTGCCCAGGTTTTGGTGTTGCACAGACGAAAGCTGTAATGACTTTTGTTTCTGGCATCCCCATGGGACCTCCCCGGCCTCCACTTGTTAATGCCTCTGAGGAGTTCATTGCCAAGGCCAAAGCCAAGCTGGATAGCATTGTGTGGCCCAATAGTGACTGACTTCATCCCCTGTTGGTCTGGAAGTAGAGGCTCCTTTTCTGGGATTCACCATCACTCGGCACATTCCCCAGGAGATGGTTTGGCTGTGATTTCTTTCAGGGAGTTGGCAGTGTGCCTGAGCCTCATCCGGGCACAGCTGGCACATGCATAGTCACCTTCTCGTGTAACTCTGCTCTGCTGCTGTGGAGCTCTTCACTGCCCAGGACCAGCTGGTGTCTTAAAAAAAAAAAAAAAAAGGCCTGCACCTCCTTCCACTTAGACCATGTTTTGTCTTCCCTTGCTGAGCGTCTCCAGCACTAGTGTGTTTTTAAACACTACTCTGTTTTAAACACTGCTCTTTTAAACATCTGCTTGCTCAGGCTGGTGTTTCCTTGTTTGTCACAAAGTCATTGGGACACCGATTGTGCCTCCTCTCGTTGCCTTTGCACACCTTCACTTAACACACAATTTAAAACAAAACTTTTCTAACAGCCTTTGGCTCTCTAATGAGTGGGTGCCACTGCAGCTTTTTCCTCACAGCACACCAGTGGCCCTGCCCCCTTGTGTCCCTCAGCCTCACACTGCTCCTGCTTCTCCCTCCGGCTGCCCAGCTGCAGCTGGGAGGCACGGGGTGATGCTGTGGGGTGGCTGTCCGGTGCTTGCAGCTGGCAGTGGGTGGGATGCCTGGGGAGCCCCTGCTCTGACCCGTGGTAGCTCGGTGTGGGCAACTGGGTGCTCAGAGGGTGCCTGGAGACACCCAGCTGGCTGCAAGCTTGGCGGTGTGACAGCCAGAACATCCCTGCTTCCTGCCTGTGAGTGCGAAGTGCACTGATCTACTTTGTCAGGGGAAAGTAGCATGGAAAAACGCTCTTATTTTAAAACATCAGCTGTAAAGAACTATGGTCATGTGCTGAACCTGTGTTGAAATGCATTAAAAAAAATTTGTTGAATTGCCATCTGGTGTGTGTGGTGTTACAATACTGCTCTGTGCTTGGCTCCAGGAGTCATGACTGTGGCAGCAGAAGCTTGGAATTCAGGTTGGCTTTGGGAAGGAGCTGACTGGCACGAGGTACTTGTACTGTGGGTTAGTTGTAAGAAATACCAGATTTGCAATGAGCGTTGAATCTGTCCTTGTACCCTTCCTCCTCCTTCATCTTCCCCACCAAAAACCCAGTAACAAGTCTGGGAAGCACAGTGATACTGAACGAGGCTTAAGGTACTGAGGCTGAGGTTGCACGTTATTCCAGAGGAGGCTGTGTGCTCACTTAGCTCGTTGAACCATTAGGTTTTTTGTGTGTTGAGGGCTAGTGACTGCTCACAGACACTTAACGGATGAATGGAGGGTGCTCCCTAAAACATTCCCTTTTATAATTTTTGTGATATGGGGCAATGGTTTTAAACCCAGTTTCATTGGTGTTACCGTTTTCCTGGCAAACTGATAGTGCTGGAAGTCAAAACCCGTTATTTGGAACCTCTTAAGCAGAATCCCAGAAAAGTGTGTTTGGTGGTGAGGAAATGAGTGTTAGCTACCTGTGTGACAACACCAAAGAATGGATGCAATCTACTGGTAATGCTGTTGTACAAAACTGTGGTTGAGGCTGGCTGGACTGTTGCAAATCTGCCTGTTTTGGGGTGTTGTTTTGTTTTGTTATGTTTTTTCCCAGAAGAAGAAATTGTATTTTAGTTAAAACCGTTCACATGCTCAGCAGAACAAAGAGCAGAAGTCAGAAGTGCATAAACGATCTATGCATGTGAAGCTGAGATGAAATAGAGTTACTGACTACGGATGTAAAAGGGAAGAAAACGATTTAAAATGAGGGGCAGTGGTCGCAGAAAAAACAGGTAGAAAATGTCTGGTTGGTCTGAATTTTAAATAAGCTTCCTATGTTCAAGCTTTGTAGCAGCCTCTCAGTCAAGCTAGCAGGGTGTAAGGCTGCTATTCCAAAGCATGGCTCTGTTTCTGACAGCCTTGCTCGCTGTCATCATGAGGAACAACAGCAGAGGACGCACAAGCTCGCTCCTGGTGTTTTCGTCCGGGGCTTTGGGGTTAAGGCCGAGGAAGGTGAAGCTGTGCAAAGTTCGCTGCTGTGTTTCGGCAGTATCCCTCCCTGCACTGATTCATTTTCTTCAACGAGATTTCGGGAAACACTCACACTCCCTGGGAATGGACTGCAGGCGTTTTCTTTAATAGGTATATTTTCTGGCCACAAGCTATATGTTCAAAACCTATGGGAACGTTTGTGTCTATCTATGTAGATAGCTATAGATATATACAATGATATGTAATAATGCTTGGTAATATTTATTCTGTGCTTATTAGCAAGTCGAATTTCGTATTTCTGTATTACTTACTGATTTTCAAGACACTTTAACTTGTATGTGCAGCAAGTCTCTTTATTTACAGGCTCAGGTGGAAGGCTTTAACTATGTTGTCACAGGCAATTCCACAAAGAACGATGTTTGAGATTTTGTCACTTAGTTCAGGTGAATGAAATGAAAAGGGACAAAATTCCTGCTTTTGGTGTAAGCCTCTCTTTCTTCTTCCCAAAGGTTAATCTTTGATTGCAGTGCTGTGCATCCAGGTGCATTTAATTTCAGGAGTTCAGTTTGGCTCCCGTGTGCAGTGAAGAGAAGTGAACCTGCAGAGCTTCTGCTTGCAGTGCTGGAAGCCTGGAATATAGACGGTGAATGATGGAGGATGATCTGGTAAAAACACCTGTGTTTTGCTCTGCCTAACTGGTGAATCTGGGGGAGAATTCACAGTTCCTGGAAAGTGCATTTCACGGGTGAATATAAAAATGTTTAATACCAATACTGACACTGGGAATTGTTTTAAATGGCACATTGTGATATATAATATTGTATATATTAAATACAAACACACAGAAACAGCACCATCACGGACATTTCAAACCAGACATTGAAAATGTGATGATTTTTCTAAACCACAGATGCCTTCTGCTGTAGCTCCTCCTGTGTAGTGGGATCACTGCTTGTTATGATGTTTGACATAAAAGCTGAGGAGGAAGGTGCCTCTTATCTTTACAACAGTTTTGGAGTACAGTAACTAAAGCATGAAGCTATGTATTGAATGTTGGGAGGGGAAGGAAGAGTCCTTTTGCAGTGTCCTGTTAAAGATGTATCTAAGTTACATAGTTTGGGTAGTGGAAGCAGTGTCCATGCCTCATTAGCCTGGGTGAAGCCCTTTGTTAATAGGAGCTGTGTTATTTCTGATGGACCAGTTAGTTTCATGGCAATGCCGTGTGCTGCACGGCTAGATCCTAAGCAGTGATGGCATGCTCTGTATCTTGAATGGAGTGGAGGTGGTTTGATCTGTTAGCTTCAAAATGGGAAGAATTCAAAGTGTAATCATAGACCATGGTTTTGTCACTTCCTAAGGGCGTTAGTGTTTTATTTTTTTTTCGTTTGTTTGTTGGTTTGTGTGTTTGTATTCATATAGAATATTTTGAATTGTCTTGGATGTAAGATATGGAACAGTATTTGTTAGCTTGCCGTGGGTGCTGAAGCAGTTGGTTTTGTAATTGCTGAAATTCAGTAGGTCAGGGCTACCTTTTGGGGTAGAAATGCTTTTATAGAATGCTGTATGGAACTTTCTTTTTTCCATACTAGACCTTCAGAAGTAGAGGACTTAAATGATGAGCTGTGTTAGAACTGGACCTTGGAAAATGCCAATGCGTGTCTGAACCATGTTTTTCCAAAAGGAGATTTGAGAAGAATATAAATAGACTCGAATTGGGCCTGACCACAGCGAGTTTGGTAGTTTTAGTCACCTGCTATGTATCAAGGGTTAGAAATAATTTTGGTGACAGTGGCTACACACACTTATTTGCAGTGCTCCACAGCGCCACTTGTTAAAGCAGAATTCTTTACCAGAACCACTAACATTTAAAAGAGAGCAATTAAAGTCCTTGAGAGAAAAATATGGTGTCTCCACATTCCTTTCTGAAGTTTCTTCCTTCTCTCTTCATTTTGCTGCCCTTGACTTGGTTTGTACACCATTTTATCCAGAGTGGTAACATCCCTAAATCTTGAAATGAGGGTGATGAGCCTTGGTTCTGAGATGTGAGTGACTTCTTCATGGACGTGCAAGGTTTACAATTGCTATGATCTAGCTAAGTGTTGACGTACCACTGCGAATTGAAAGAGTGCTGAACTGCTTGCAGTGGTTGGTTGGGTGACTGTAGGTGCCTGTGTGCAAATAAATCTTAAATATACTTATATTTGCTTCTATAGAAATGTGCTTTGAGGACGTTTTATTTATCTTTTCATTACAACTAACTTTGTTTGTAGCAGAATCTCCTATAGGAAAAATGAGTTTGGCAGAATCTTCCTGAAGGCATTTGGAGGGTGTTAAATTTCAGTTGGACCCAGGTGGGTGTTACCCTTTTTTGGTTTTCTGCCTGTTCCACCAGAAAATTCACATGTGCTCCTCCTCCTAAATAAAAATCACGCATAACAGATTGTGCATAAATAATTGATGTTTTTGGATTTTTACACATTTGGAATAGTCAAAAAAATCATCAGAGCTTACATTGTTTCTAGTGAAACAATTGCGTGTTGTGGCCAGAAATAATGCATGCTGCTGCTGCTGCTAGATTTTGTTGTGGTTTCCATTTTTTCAGTTTTATAAACTTATATTTTTTATGAATAAATATGTTTGGGATGGTTTTTTGTTTTTTTGTTTGGTTGGTTCTTTTTTAAGGAATACAAGAAAATGTCCTTACTGCAGTCTTCCATGAGTCTCACTTGCAACATTTCTGGTATTCTCTTGATTCTAAAGAAGAAAAAACATTTAAAATAATGTGATCTGTGTCAGAAAGTTCTAAATTTTCATATACAATTGTATTTTAATTTGTAGATCTGAAACTACTCCAAAGCTCAATTATTTGGAATTTTTAAAAATCATTTTTTTTGAGAGAAGTCTTGAATTTTCTTATTTAAACATTATACTCGTTCATCTGAACTGAAGTTAAATTAGTTTGCTAGCTTCCTGCTGCAAAATTGTATTGAGTTACAAGTTAATGCAATGGAAATGCAACACCATTCTTGTAATAGAAAGCTGGGGAGGCAGAATTTGAACTGCTCATTGTGAGTCATTCTGTGAGCAGTGCCTGAGATTGTCTTTATTTCCATTTTCCTGTTTGTCTGGCCAGCCAGTCTTCACAGGTTGAGTAAATTAAATTTATATTGTTTCCCTTCCCTTCCCTTCCCTTCCCTTCCCTTCCCTTCCCTTCCCTTCCCTTCCCTTCCCTTCCCTTCCCTTCCCTTCCCTTCCCTTCCCTTCCCTTCCCTTCCCTTCCCTTCCCTTCCCTTCCCTTCCCTTCCCTTCCCTTCCCTTCCCTTCCCTTCCCTTCCCTTCCCTTCCCTTCCCTTCCCTTCCCTTCCCTTCCCTTCCCTTCCCTTCCCTTCCCTTCCCTTCCCTTTTATTTTTTTGTCGGGCAATTGGAGCCTTATTTGCAGTGATGAATGTGGTCCATAAGTACACAGTTTCTTCTCTCAGCTGAATGAGAAAGAAACTTCTTTTGAACTCATTGAGGCTCTGCTAATGTACATCAGGACTCTGAATGTCTTGGGAGTTGTACTTGCTTCCTTGCCTGGCTGGAACTTGATGTATATATACAATGCAGAAGCCTATAGAAATGAATCCAGGCTTTGGTACAAGCCACTGTGTTTATTGTATTTAATCTTCTTTTCCAAAGGAAACATCTGTCTGTGTGTAAAGACAAGAGTTGCATAAGTGACTTGGAGAATTGGATTGATTTGGCATGAAAATGAATGGGTAGAAATAATTATGTTAGGCAAAGAAGAAAGGAGATTTACACAGTAACAGACTTTCTTGTTTTCATGTTGTAGAAAGCTGCCAGTATAGAATTTCACTTCTTCATTCACAGATTCCTTTGGAGGAACAGTGTTGAGTGTTTCATCCCATGCCTCCTGGAGTATGAGAGCCTTTTCTGTGTTGACATTAACATACTTTGTGCTGTTGCAGAATATATTGTTGAATTTTTTGACAAGAGGTTATGTAGTTTATCTGGCAGAAGATCCTTAACTTTTTCAGACCAACTATTTCAGTACACATTTCCTGTTTGTACAGGCTATTTTATCTATCGCTCTGGCGGAGACCAGCATTACCATCAATGATGTGCTCTATCTTATAGACTGCTGCAAATGAAACAGCTTTTTGTTTTGTAAATGCTGTTCTTTGGAATGCAAAAAAGGTTTTCTGAACACACAAAACTGCCTTGTGTTCCCATAGTCACAGAGCTGAATTTAGGACTCTAGCTCCCTGAAGACAAATGTGCATTGTCTTTAGCCATTCCATACAGTTACAAACCACGCTGGCATTTCAGTAGGCTGCTTTTGGTCATCTGCATTCATGTGAGGTGTCACTGGGTCTCCATGCGAATTTGAAATATGTGAGCTGCCAAATGAGTATTAAAAACACAGAGCATATAGCCAGTGGAAAATAGGAAGAATTTTGTAGTCTATTATGGCTCCTGTCTTGCTATGCATGTTCTCTGAGCAAATTACGCATAGGGATCTCACTAATTGCATTAGAATTTTAAGCTTTTAAGACAGCTCTGAGAATCTCATTCTGTGTATAGCCCAGAGCACTGCTTTATAAATAGTGTGGTGCTTTAGTTTCAGACAGATGGCTAAGTAGCCAAAGCTTAGCTAGTCCAACAGGGGCGGTTTGCTTCTTAGAAGCAGTGTGGCTGCAAGGAAGAAAATAAGAGCTGATTTGGCAGGACTTAAGATGAGGGACATCTGATATTTTGCTCTTTTTGAAACAGACAAAAAGTGAAGCTGTTCACTGCTCACAATAACATAACAAACTGCGCCATGGTCTGGGCATAAAAAACTAATTTGGAGTAGTGGAAAGGAAGAGCTGGACACGTGTGTGTGTTTTCTGTGCAGTAGAACTCTCTTTGAAGGGTGAGGCTTTGTCCTTCAGAAATACAATAACTTCGGAGAGCTCTCTAAAAACTGTTCCATGCTACTTCTGATCAAACATGGGAAGTAAATTGAGGAAACAAAGGAGATGCATGAATTCTTGGACATCTCAGTTATTTTGCTTAGGTGGGAAAAATAAGGCAAGACAGTTGTTACTTTTCTCTCCATCCTCGTTCTGTGGCCTGGAAGACCCTTCTTGCTGCTGAACTGCTCCACCTTCCCTGCTGCTGAAACTTGGGATCTTCTATTGGTTAAACTGTTTCTCGTTTACTAGAGCCATGGAAATTTTTTGCCAGTTGCAGAAGTCTGCACAGCTGTTACACTCACTGGTCTCCCTCGGGAAACCTACAGTGCCCCTTTCAGGTAGCAGTTGGAGCATAGCTGCTCTATCTGCTCTCCAGTTTCTGAACATGCAACCATAATTCAACTTTTTGTAACCTCTAAAAGTATCAGTTGATCAAAAACCTCCCCTAAATTGACCAGATTTTTTAGATCTAGTCTAGTAGATATTATTCTAGCACAATGCAGTGATTTTAAAAAATAATATTTGACCTTAAACTGATATTAGGCTACTGAAGCCATCATGGGTCTTCATGCCTTGAAGGTTACTTTCCTGTGGGGAATGTAGAAACAAAACCTGCTAGATCCATGGTGTCTAATAAGGAAAGTGTGTGTTTTGTGGACTTATGCAGAGAGAGATACCAACTAAATCTGATGCTATCAGAATGTGAAATCTGTGGTGTTCTGAAACATTTTCTACTGTCTGTTGCTCAGTACATTGAGCAACATTGTTGAACAGCCATTCCTGGGAGTTCATAATTTCAACCAGCAAGCTAAATGATCACTAACAATGCTGTGCCACAGATAGAGACTTAAGAGCTCTCTCTCTTTCTAACAGATCTTTTTGCTACCAGAAAAACAATCTTGGAAAGTACGCAGCAAAAAAATACTTACTCTTAGTGATCAAAGCAGAAAGATGCAGGTGGAGTTGGTATGGAGCTGAGAGAAGAACAAATATGGAAGTGCTAATATGAGGCCATCAGAAAGCAGATTGTTTTCTCAGAAATGGAAGTCCTTCCTTAGCCATGTAGGAGACAAGTGGAAAGGGACGTGTTTGGGGCTGGACACAAACATGCTGCAAGCTGACTCTTTGCATGGTCAACTCATGCTAGAAACCAGACTGGGTACTGGCGATGTGAGGGCTGTACCCTCTGTGCATTTACATTTTACATTTTCCCTGAGATAAGAATAGAGAAGAATGGAAAACAAATACTCTTAGAAGAGTACAGTAAGTGTGGATGGATTGACTAGGAAACAGTATTTGCTTGGGGGGCTGAGGAGGTGATACTTCATGCTGATGGAATGACCCATGATGGTGATCAAAGTGCATGTTCAAAAAAATGCATGCTTTTTGTTGTCTTCTCATTCCAGACTTCAAACTCATATGACACCTGAAAGGTTCTGAACACCATTTTGTGAAATAGCTTTGAGCATCAAATTGCTGCAGTTGGGAGGAATGTAACATTTTTTGGCCAAAGCAATAAAACCACCACCTTTGGGTGCAGTGATGGAAGCAGAATGCACACTAAGAGGTACCACCGTTTGTCCACAAGGTAGTGTGTTAACAAAGGTGAGTCCAAGTGATTTCCCATGCAGGGTGGTCATTTACAAACTGCTTTAACATCTCTCTTGCTAGATTGTGTAGTAGCTTTTTGTAGTAGATTGTGTGGGTGGCAATGTCTTTTTCCAGCTGAAGAAATATTTGAATTCCCAAGTGGATTTTCTTTCCTTTAATAAATTTGAGCCTTTAAACTTAAGGCTTGTTTTGTTATTTTACCAGTGACTGATGCTGGCTTCCAGCTTCCTGTTTTCCAGCTGTGGCACTGTTGTGTATGACATAGATTCAGTCTAGTGCCTAAGGCATTAACAGAGCTACTATAAAACTAATAAAAAGGAGAGATTAACTGTTGTGTATTTTTTTTTTTTTTGTATAATTACTACTTTCCACAGTTTGCTAACCTGAGTTTTCAGTATTATGTGAAGTAGTTAAATCTCCAGTTTCTGAATATGCAAACATCAATCAATATCCTCCTAAAAAAGAAACTGAAGTGGGGGTTAAGCAGTCTCCCCAGTTTCTTCAAGGAACTAGCCAGAATACGAGTAAAAAGAAGCAAGGTTTAAAACAGTGATCTCAAACCTAAGCATGCTTTGTAAATATCACTAAATAAGCATTTCTTAACATTTCCAATAACTGAAATATCTATTTGATGACTTTTGTGTTAAAAAAAAAGTGTAAAGAGACTACAATGCTTGTACATAGAGGGGAGACCAGAATAAAAACTGAAGGGATATGCATTCAAATTTAATGATCTGAAAATGGTTAGTGCTTTTTTACTTTGCTGATAAGAAATGCATTTCTTTAGGATTTTGAGATCAGTAGGTACTAAAAAATGGATTTGATGGTGGCTAAGGAGTTCTTTGTTTGCTTGCTTTCCCATTTTATTGCTGAGGCAAGAAATGTAAATGGTCTAATTAGGCTGATGTTTTCCAGAGTATTTGATGCCTGAGTCTGTAGAGCATGTAAACAGTAAGTCTGCATTTTTCCTTGGTTTCTTAAGAGTTTTTAGAGATTATATTTGTGCTGGTTTTCTTTGGCATGCAAATTTGAGAGAGAGAGGGCAAGAGAGCGCAAGAGAACATGAAATTATGAAGCAGAGTTAATGCTTATGGTCAAATGGCCAGAAAGTTAGGGACACCCATGAGACCCTTCGATCTGTAAACAGCCACTGCACTTCTTTGACTTTATTGTTGCCAAGGGTTTGATAAACCCCATTCTGATGCCTTTTGAGGTTTCTTTCAATGTGGGACATGCTGTTTGTACTGCCTCTAGCCACCTGCTCCCCAAACCTACCATCAGTGAATGCAAATGGCCGGATTGTGTCCATAGGAATTGTGCTGGGAGCAGGTTTTCAGATCGCCTAACTTCGCTCTCAGTCTTCCAAGCCTGGGATGATGCAAGGTACAAAATCTGTTTAGAAGTTATGGTGAGCAGTTGTGTGACTGCACTAGATATGTCATTGGCTGCTTTAACAGCCAGATTGTCAATCCTTTTCTTGCATGGACCGCTAATTCAATCTGTGTTCTAGAATGGGTGGTGAAGAAGCAGGAAAAAGATTTTGTGAACACAAAAGACTGAGCATGGCTATGCTTACGAATGACTTGGAAAGCAATAGTCCAGCTGAAAGGTACAAGTTCTGTCTTCCTAGAGAATGAGATTCTACGTGGACATAGCAATTTATGATCGTGTTTTTCATTCTGATATGAGGGATAAATAAACAAGATAATCTCTGATGAACACACAACCATAGAGGCATGCCCTAAATATCTTCTGCCTTTACAGCTGTGTTCAGATGAAATTTTAGTGCTGTCTCATTTTCTTATAGTTGCCTAACAGACAGAAAAACGGATGTTGTGATGGCTGAGGTGTGATATAGGGCGATTTTGGAGGCTGGCATTAGGGCTTCATGATTAAAATTATGTTTGACTAATTCTCCTTAGAGAGTTACCTCTCTGGTTTTCTTTGTTCTTCACTCGTTGCATCCATAAAACGTGTTCTGTAAGCACTGTGCTTCTCACTCCTTTTTATTAGCCTGAGGGAGTCTGTGTGATCTAAACATCGTGCTATGTGTCCTTTGGTTTTCTGGGTTTGTGCAGCAGGAAAGATGTGCAATAATGTGACATATTATTCAATTTTCCAAAATTGCTATTTTAAAACTGATGACCAGGTTCTGAATTTGCCACATGTCCTTGAGGAGCTTGTTTAGTCAATATGGCATGGCTGGCAGGATTCTGCAAATGATCCTCTCCCTTTGTTATTTTTTCTCTCTTTTTTTTTTTTCCTAAATTATTTTTTTTTTTCTCCTCATGCTGTTAGAATCATTGCTGCATTTATCTTTAACTTTATTTCTGGGCAAGATGACCTGAAAACAAGCCACCAGAGACTCTGGGGAAGTTTGTAACAAATAAGCTAATGAAAACATCCATTCTGACCTCCCCCAAAAGATCTGTCTCCAAAACAAATGACAGGAAACATACTGTGGTACAGCACATTCTGGGCAAACCTCTCGCTCCTTGTTTTTGAAGAGCTTGGGAGAGAAAAATACCTCTTTGTAGTAGTATTTTTTAGCTTTTTGCTATCCATGAATTAATTGGAAACTAAATGTAGAACTGAAATGCTTTGAGTGCAGAGGTCGTTTGAGAGCAGATGCCCATCTGCCAGTTGATTGAATCAGAAAATGCATTGATCCAGGATCCTAAACAATTGCTGTACATGACCCATGGATGCTAGCCAGTCTTCTGTTCTCTGTCAACAGAATGTTTGATGACTCAACCGTTTAACAGCACTGGACCAGATAATAATCTAGATGTTGTAATCTCCTTGCTTGCTTTTGGGTCTACCCCAATGTCTGCTGCCACAAGGAGAAGAGGAAAATTCTTAACACTGAGGGGCACAATGCCTTCCACAAGTCATCTGTCAGCTGCCCTCTCAGCACCCAGAACATCAAGTATTTACCACCTTTTTTGTGTGTGTGTTTGGAAAAAAAGTAGCCTACAAGCCTGGTTGTGGTGCCTGTGCAGTTACTTGAGGTGCCATGATGGCAATACCCTGATGTGCGCCGCCTCCTCTTGAAACCAGCTGTGTGCAACACTAGGGTTCACTCTGCCTGGGAAGTGCCCTGAAGAGATTTTTGTGAATAACCCTTGTATTAGCAAGGTTTCTTGCAGTAAGGACAGCCTCTTAAGAAGTGTCTCTTTTTTGAGCATGTGTAGTGGTTTCTGCTTAAACTGAAAACATGACACTAGGTAATTGCCATGAAAATCTACGTTAATTGGAACTTGAATAAGAGATACTATGTATTTTGCACCTTCCCTCAAGCGAGAGGCTGGGAAAACTTTATTTTTAAGTGTCAGAAACATGGCTGGAGGAGAGAAATGCTAAAGATTTGTCATTTGGCTCTGGCAGCATGCATTTTATGCCCATGACCAAATACCATCTGGATGTCTTTTTTTTTTTTTTTTTTTTTAACTTCCCAGCCTGTAAAACAAAGGTGAAGAATTGCTTAAGTCTAGTTCACTGGTATGTTTGACTGTGGCCTGTTCCTTTCAAGATCTTAAGGAGCCACGTAGTTTTAGTTTGCTTTGTTTCTGTATCTTTCTGTTTTGGCAATAAGGATTATGTATTAAGTGTTACCTAAGTATGTTAAATCTGAAGAGCAAATTTAATTTTATCTTTAATTTGAACCATAACAGGTTCTCCCCTGGAAGTTGTGATATGTCTAATGTAATTGTTTCTGCTCTAGGATCAAGCTGAAAATGCCCCACAGCGTGGCTGCCTGCATCCCTGCTGTGCATGCTGCAATGGAGGCTCTCCATTTAGGTGACTAAAAATCTGGGGATCATTTAGCAGCTGGACCCACCAAACGAGCAAATGCGATCCATCAGCTCTCCAGGCCATCAGGTGCAGGCATCAGCCTGATGGCTGCTGATGCAAGGTTAGCTTGCCTCTGCTGGCTCATGCCGTCAGAGCTCAGGACACAGGGAGCACTCACCGCCTCTGCCCCCAGGGACACCAAGTGCCCAAACAGCAGCTTCAAGCTGTCAGCTCACTGCTCATAGAGGCTGCAGAAGCCCAGAGCTAGTATCACCAGGAGAATTGTGGCTGGTGTGGAAAGGAGCTTTAGGCTTTTGCTGCAAGGTCAATAGTCTGAGCATATGTAAAATTGTCATGTTCAGGGTCTGATGGAGACAAATCACTGCCTGTTTCCACAGGAAGGACAAACAGCTCTCATGAATAAAAGCTCTGTCATCGCCTGTTCCAAACCACAATGACTTTCATAGACAAGATAATCCAACTTTATTTTGGGCAAACTTCTTCATCGCTTTCTCTAGAAACAAAACAAACATTCAGCTGTGCTTGCACCCATTTATTGCCCCTTATTCAAGTCTTCTTAGGCAGAGGAAAATGAACACACTTGTGAGCCATTACTAGTTTAGAATCAAAACAAAGGGCACCTTAGACATGCACTTCAGTGTATTTTGTGAGGAACAAAGTAAATATCCCTATGATCATATAAGCAGGTATAGGATTTGGATTTAGATTTTGAAGCCATCTGTTGTTAGTTTTGGTTGTAGGAAGTACAAGGCATTCTGAAGAAATCTCAGCATTGTCTAAAACCATTCTCTGCTAAACAAATTTCAAGTTACAGAACCTGGACTCAGTGGGGATTTTTCTTTGTTGTCTAATAAACTGTGCAAATAGGCCTTGCTGTAGTGGTTTTCTGTCTATGCCAGGCAGTACTTTGTTCCTTTGCAGCCAGCCACTGTCGTAGTGCATGCTGTGTTGCACTTCATGGCCCAGCAGCTGAGGAGTTCTTTTGCTTATTCAGATGATGCGGGAACATGGAATACCTTTTCCAAGACTGCTGTATGTGATGGTTCTCGTGTCTGCAGAACCTGACGTGAACTGTGCCCTTAATCTGAGGCAGTGTTTGTTTACATTCCTATTCCAAAATAGTCACGCTTCATTATTCCAAAAACATGTGAGAGTGCCTTTTTAATTAGAATTCATTGAAATTATAGCCTGTGGATTCCAGACATCCAGAGCTTTGCTGGCTGACTTGTGTTTGCAGAAGTATACCAGTGCAAAAGGGATAAAAAGCCCCACAAAACTCCAGTGAGGTATGGTTTCCTCCTCACCTCTCAGACTAGGACCAGAGAAGTGACCTGGAACAGGAGTGGAGGCACAGATTACTGGTAAGGGTGTCCTACAGTCAGGCTGTTTTTACTGTTGTGCAGGAACTCTTGTATGAACAAGATGAGCAAAGTGCTCCAGTTCACACTAAATGTGTACGTAAATGATTTTGTTTTGGCCCAAACTGGCTGGGCTCCCTTACCTCATGTATACCTGACCACAGGAAGAGCTACGCTGGCCGGGCGCAGCAGCAGGCAGGGACTGACTGCTTCTGTGCACACACTTGGTACTGCAGGGCTTCAGGAGACCACGAGGCATCTGTGGGAGCAGCTCTGTACAAAATTTCTGCTACCATGCCTGATGAAATTAACCCCCCCCGATAACCCAGCAGGCATTGGATTATTCAGAACCAATAATTGGTTGTATTTACAGGGGCATGGGGGTACCGGTGTTTGAGTAAAGTACAGCATTTCCTGTATTTCTAATGAAGAGTTCTTAAAAACTGTATAAAGCTCAAGCATTAAACTCCCCAGTGCCATCTGCTGATGTAAGTGTTTGTGTAGGTTGGAGAATGGTTTCTCCATGGCTGTTGTTACTGAAAATCTCCAGCTTGGGAACTGGTACAACCTATTAGGGAAGCAGAAGAGATGGACATTGAAAGATGTGCTGTAGCGTTAGCCACGTTCCCTTTTTGCATCTGTATTTATTGCGCCCAGACAAAACTGGCTTTCCTTTGCTTGTCCCCCCAACTTCGTCTTATTCCGGTTGTGTTACTAACACAAGACTGGAAACCTGAAGCAGATGTCCAATGATTTTAAAGAGAATTATTCTTAAAAATTTCAGTATCAAGCCTCCAGGTCTTAAAGATGATCTATTATCTGTTAAAGCTTTCTGTCTTTCTCTCTAGCTATTCCTGGTCTTCAAAAGAAGTCAGCATTTAAAGGGGAGATGAATGCAAGGTGAGCACAAAACAGAGGTTAAGGGGATGGCCCTACAGCAACAGGCTGTTCAGCTGCTCAGCACTGCCTCAGCCTTGGCATGGGCAGAAACAGAACTGGAATACTGGGAAGAGTTCGGATGAACTCTAGTGAATTGGCCATGCTTTTGACAGCAGTTTTACTGTTTTTTCCATTACTCAGTCCTGCTACTCTGGTTAAGATTTTGTTGATCTGTTCAGGTCTTTGTGTGGGTACTAGGGATTATGAAGTATGTGTACAATAAATATTGTATGATGCTGGCTGAAAACAGTTTTACTGGGTGTACTTTGATGTTAAGTCCTAGCTAAAGAAATTCCCTCTTTAGAGTAAATATGATTGTTCTCAGCTCTATTAAAAAAAAAAAAAGTTCTAATTTGCAACAGTAAAGTTATTATCTACTATTATCTACTATCTACTATTATCTATCTGTTATCTACTATTGTTTATTATCTATCTACTATTGCTGGAAAAAGACTGTAAAACATTACCTTAATGCCACCAAGGCTGTGATGTGAGATCTCACTGGTTCTGATACTTTTGCAGTGATGGATTTTGTTACTCCCTAAGATGGCTATGCTTCTGGAGTACAGCTTGGCACCAGTCATTGACAAAAAGATTAAATCTGTCTTAATATTGCTTGTAGGAATTGTTTTAAAAATTGACGTTTGACATTTAAAAGTATAGTCAAGTAACAATAGTGTATGAAATTCTGCAGGTCATGTTCCTGTGTTGCAAGTTGCTGCTGAGATGGAGCTTCCAAGAGTACAGAGACCTGAGAATGACACAGAATGCAGGTTGAAGCGGAGGTGACACGGACTATTTAGCATCTAGAAATTACAGTATAGTTGATCTTTTTTTCTGTGCTAGTGTTTTATGTTTTAAGGAATGTCCAGCATGAAAGTTGTGCTTAACAATGTTGTCTGTTTTTTTACATCTAGTCCATCAGGGCAAATTAATTGGGAAAGCTTTAATCCCTGGCAACATTTCCTGTGCCAGAAATTAATAGAGTGGTCTAAACGAGGATTGACATCCTTAAACAACCTGGGTACATAAATTTGAAAATTAACTTGACATGACATGTGTGTTTTCACAGTAAAAATTGAGGTTGAGATGAGTTTACTGTGTCAGTAAATTAAGCTGTGCTTTGTTTCAAAAAGCCAGCTTGTCAGAACACTCACATTGTTTTGTGCAACAAATTCAGTCATTTGAAATACAAGGCAAATGAAGCACCTGAGCCCCAGTAACTGAGCTATCTGTGATGGTCAGAGAAGCCCGTGAGCACATACTCCAATTCCCTCAGACCTTAATACACAATTTACTTTTAGTCAACTGGTCAGATCAGCAACCACGGCACCACTGGCTGTTCCTAGCTGTACCAATGTAAGGTGCATTAGCTTTGTACCTTAGGCTTTTGATACTGCTAAACTCTCATGAGTGGCTTTTGAAACAGTTGCATTTTTTTTCTGTTTTTCCAGTTCCAAATGGAAAAGGAGAAGAGTAAGAGAAATATTGTCAATAGTGTCAAAACAATAATATGGAGGATAATACTTGTCAGTTGTTTACTTGAATTTTTATCTTGCTAGTTTGAAAGCTTCACAGAAATACTAAAAATGCTACCAACAAATTGCAAAGTTGCCATTAAGCCAACTTTTATCTTAATTTCTTCAAGCTGGACGTCATGCTTGCCTTCCTGTTTGTATGCACCATGCTGCATTAAACAGAAAACACAAACACTGTTCTTGTAAACTGCTCGATTTCAAAAGTCTGGTAATCAGAACAGAAAACACAAAGGCATAGAGAGAGATGAGAAATACACCATGTTAACTTTTGTCTTTGAGGTCCCGTCGCTTGGGAACAGCCTGTCAGAGTCAGGCACAGAGGAAATACGAGAATCTGTCTTTTATTGTACTGTTAGAGTAAATATGCAGAAAATTCATTTCCTCTACGTGGTATTACTCAGGCAGCACTTCGCATAATGTATCTCAGGGTAAGAATGGAAAAACTCTAGACATAGAGAGATTTCCACCAATGGAGAGAAATTCAACAGAACTTCTACAAGATCTTTACCTGGAGAAAGCTTAAAGGGAAAGTAGGTGGAGGATGAGGCCTTCTCTCGAAATCTTTTCTGTGAGCAATATCTTTATAGTAAAGATTCTTTCTGTGGATTTATTCAAAACATTTGTACTTGAGCTATATAGCAAGTGTTAAAAGTGTCCAGATACTGTTCTTGAGAAAACTGACCAAGTTAGCTTTACAGTTAGGTAATTGATCTCTTTTCCTGTCTGCAAATCAAAAATGCTGTGAGGAATACCAGCCAGGGGAAAGCTGGTATCACTGATACAATTTTATAAAAGTGTGAGGCTTAGCAGGCAAGTCAATGATGCCTTAGCTGTCTCTGAAAAAGATGCAGTTAGTGTTTAAAAACAGGAAAAAAAGATGAAGGTGTGAACACTTCTAATCTGGAACATGTCTGTTCATCCTGAGCTTTGACAAGAAAATTACCTGAAAGTGGCTGCCTGAAAACAGTTTGGCGGTTCAAGCATCATCAGCTTGGTAGTGTTTGTTATATGCAACAAAGAGACACACACAAGCTCTGAGATTTTCTCTTGCCTTGTTCAAAATCTCCCTTAAAAAAAAAAAAAAGAAAAAAAGAAAAAAAATGCATCTATCTACATGAGCAGTTTACATTCAGGTAACTGCAACAAATTAAAGCTGGAGAACTGCTGGGAATAAACAAATAAATAAATAAATCAGCAAACACACCAGGAGTTCCAGGGATGGGAAGGCAAATGAAGCAAAAGAAGCTTCAAGCAATTAATGTCAGCATGGCACTTCATTGCCTATGTCCCAGCCTCCTGCTGATCTTCTTGACACTGTCAAGAGCTCTGAAAATCTGTTTGATATTCTTTGTGCTCAGCAGTAACAGGAAGCTGCATTAAAGCATCCTTAAAATAAACAAGCACTGAACAAACAATCCACGCCAGAGGCTTTGCGTGAAGCACTGTTTTTTCAAAGTGACCAAACCCATACACATTGGTTCCAGGAGGATAAGAAAATCTTTTAAAGAAGCATCGGGTGCTGCCTTAGTGTTTGCTATCACTGACAGTTGTTGGCCTTGGTGAAGCACATGCATTGTGTGTCTGGGCAGAGAAGTGGAGGATAAAAGACCGAGGTGTGAGGAATGCCTTCAGTTTATCTATACCACTGCTGGGATTTCTGCTCTTCCAGTTAGCACAAGCCTTTGCAGCACACAAGAGCCAACTTTTACAGGAGGCATTCCAGTAAACTTTCTCACCTGGAGGTAGGATGGCACACAGGAATTGGAGGAGTATTTTTGCATTGTTTTTGGGATACTAAAAAGAATTTAGAAATGATGAAGTAAAAGATAAACTCAGAACCTGATGCTGTATTTTACAAGGTGTGAGACCAGCTAACATCAAGCTGAACAAGGCAATGTATGCAAGTGAAGCACCAGTTAGGTGCTTGCAGGCTTCAAATCTGCAAGGTGTGATAAGTAGGGCTGGAAAGTTTGTTGGTGCTAATTTATAATTAAACCTGTCACCTTATGAAAGTGTTAAATACAGTGCTGATGTTGACCTTCTTTTGAAAAATAAACAAAACCCCCACACCTTTAAAGTTTCATTAGGAAAGAGGGACTGCCTACTTTATAGGTGCCATTACTGATGAATTTTATGCTGATTTAAGATAAGTTTTGTTAAACCTCATTTTCACCAAGTCCTGCTATACTGCATTCCAGCTGCACAGCATTTCTCCCTTGGTAGTAATTAACTAATTGTACTCTGCTGTTTATTCTCACACTTAAAGTTTTAAATCCGATTAAAAGCTCTGGTAAACTTTTTTTCTAACATTTGTTAAGAACCATTGATCAGGACTGCCTCAGAGCTCCAGTTCATAAAGACCAAAAAGACCAGTAAGTTATAAAAGACCACAATGCTAAGATCTAATATTAATGTCTTTAGTTGACATGGATAACTTTACAGCCATGTTTTGTCCTGGGAAAAATGACCATGTGGCCTCCACGGTGCCAACTTCCATAAGCCATATTCAAGTTTTCATGTTGCTGAGGTGGGGCATCTGTAGGAAAGTCTTTCACCTGTGCAGAAACGAATGAGTACCACTTCCTAGATCAGAGTGAACTAAAGAAGTGAAAGTAAAATTGTAAATTCAAATACAATTTAAAAATCAACTGCACCATACTTTTTGTTAGCTCTTTGCAAAAGCAACTGATTCTTTATGTACCAGGACTGTATTCTGGGAGAGGAATTTCAAGTTTTCCTCCAATGCTTTGGCTTGAAAAAAAAGAAAAGGCAGAAAGACTATACGTAGAGACTATAAATGAAGAATTGCCCCCTTTTTTTTTTCCTAACTACTGCTTTTGTGCATAACTAAGCTCCTGACCTATAGTCCTATAGTCAGTGTCTGCTATGTAGTTATCCATTTTTCCTCTTACCTTCTCTTAAATGAATTAGTTGCTCATTGTAGCCAACTTTTTTTTTTTTTTTTTTTTTTTTTTTTTAAGGGATGGAAGAGAGTAAGAGTTGTCTTCCTGGAAAATATGCTGATGCAGTTGCGACATGTTGAAAGGAACACATTGCAAGAAAAAAGAAAATTTTCAACCACGGTAAGCACAAATAATAATAGTATGATTGGTCGTGTAGCTCTGTGCTGACTGCCACTACTGCTGTGATCATTGGCACAAATTCTCACCTAAGGATGGAGAACAAACAGCTGAAAGTCTAGTCCTACCTCTGTAAAAAGATAAGCGGTAGGTGGCACGTAGGAGTCTTAGACAGACATGCAGTTTCTTTACAGATTCTGAAGTTAATGCAGATACACAGGGAGGTGGATCTGTTACAGTTTTATTTAGTTTTAATTATATGTATGTTTACATACTCTACTTCATTCAGTGCAAGAAATGACATTCCTGAAAATGTTCTTCTACATCTGTTTTATACTTATCCTCTACCTCTTTGAATTTTTGGGTAGACCTGTGTGGTGCCAGGAGTTGCACTCGATGATCCTTATGGGTCCCTTCCAACTGGGGATATTCTATGATTCTATACCTTTCATCCCATCACACTGCCAGCCTGATCAGTTCTGGGATTTAGTGGCAAGAAAGAATTTGAGGATTTACAATCATCCAAACCCTGCAGTGAGGGAACTATATGGATATGGTCTGCAGGGGAGAAAACTTCTGTGAGAAACTCCCCGTGGTGTAGTATTTTCCATGGCAGTATTATAAGGTTTAATTTTGTAAAAATCTTTGCGTGACTCAGAATCTGGCACTGGCCAAAGCACAAGCTTTGTTCATACATCTGTAGTGGCTGAAAGAGTAGAGTTCGACATTACAAGTTCTTCTAGTCCAACAGAAGATTTTTCTGAAAATGAATTTAAGGAACCAGTGTAGAAGAAAGAATCCATAGATACCAGGTGCTCATCAGATCTCAAAAGTCTCAGGACAACTAAAGACCATGGCTATAAATGTTAGAATCAAAACACACTATGTTATCTATTAATACAAAGATACATTATGGTAAAGACTAATATATATATATGTATGTGTGTATATATATGTATCTTTATTCTTTACTATTTTTACTATTCTGTGCCAGATACTAAATAGAACATTTTGCCTAATAAGTTTCTGCCCACTATCCCTCTTAAAATGCGAAGTATTTTTATATCTGAGTCCTTCTGATATATACTCAAGTAATAATTAAGGGATTTATATGCTTATTTACATCAGAAAAAAAATAATTCTCCCTGACACTGTCAGATTTCCCATGCAATTCCAAACAGAAGATTTAATCCACTTTCATATGTGAAACATACGTTCTTTAGATTGTGTGCTGTGTGTAGCCACATATCAGCTGATGGATATGCAAGCAGTGAAAGCTACTTTATTTATAGTAAGATGGATTAAATGTGAATTTTAATAAATCATTTGTGCATTCAGCGGGTACCACTCAAGCTCTGCATTAACAAAAGTAGACATTTGATTAAAAAATATAATTGTTCTACGGACAACAGAAACAATTGTTTGCTAGAGAACTGCATTTAAAGTATGTGAGCTTACTGCATGTAATTGTCTGCGTATTTGTACTATTTGAACTCATTGAAAATTATCTATGAAGGTCAGCCCTTGAGACGGTTTTACTGAAGTCTGACAGGACTTTCAGAAGCATATGAAGGAAAGTGATCGACAGGCAGTCCCAGGAGCTGTTTTCTTAGGAGAGTGTGGAAAAGTAGCATGTGATCATGCCTGTTCACGGCTACTGCAGTGCCTTATGGCATATCTAGAGCTGTGGCACTTCTAGTTTTTAAATGGTTTATTTTACAATATTAACATCATTTAAAGTTGCCTGTTTAGAGTGTGGATGTACAAATGTGTTCTTGAAATGAGCTATTGTCCTGAAGCCACTAATTTGTTAGCATCATCCTGGCCCTTCCAAATGAAGTCACAAAGGAAATATTCATGTTACAATCTGTAAGTGAATAGAGCAGCAATATGGAATGTATGCATGTACCAGTGTAGCAGGAAGATTTAAGAAAATTTAAAATGCTAAAATGTAAAAGCTTGTAATAATTTTCCTAATATGGAAAGACTGCAGATAATATAGTTAAATGAGAGTAAATTCTGGCATACCTATCATTTGTGGGTAGGTAGAGTAGGGAGCACTCTGGTACAATAAAACTTAGTTGTTTTTCTGCAGAATATAATTGGTAGCATACAAAAAAAGCAAAATTTTCTTAGTTTCTCACGATTTTGAGATTAGTAACATTATTAGAAGTTTCAAGCAGTATCCCAAGTAAATCCCTGTGAAGACATAAAACTTAAGGAAATGTGAAAATGTGAAACATGTTGTTGCAAAAACTATGGAAGCAGAAGGAAAGGGCTACTAAACTTATAACATGAAAACCAATCACAATAATGAAAACAGTTTGATTCTGTATTTAAGAAAAGCCGAATTAGAAGATTTGTAGTAAGCCTCTGATAGTGAAACAACATTGAGTTTTTAGATATTTATAGAATCTAATAATGTCTTCTAGTGCTTCTGCCCTTATAAACAAAAACAAACTCCAGACCATGCATGAATTTTTGTATAATAGGCAAAATGTGTATTTCAGGACACGGGTTTTCAAGTCTTTTTCAAGTTTTGAGGTTTACCTCATTTGAACAACCATTTCAAGATAGGTAGAACAACCCCAAATTGATCAGCCAAGTTTTTCCAGTTCTCTAGCTTGTAACCTGAATCGTGAAGAGCCAGGAAAGAGCTTTGAACAGCTCGCTCGCATGCACACCACACCCCCTCTCCCCAAACTGTATCGGCTGGGACAACAGATGAGCAGTAGCACTGGTATTTACTATATGACCTTTTACAGCTGCCATAAAATGGTTCATCCTCCTCCCTTAGGGCTATCACAGACATTTAGTTTGGCTGGTGGAGTTGTCAGGCTGCTTGCATGAATAGCCAGAAACTCTGCAATAGCCTTGGACTGGAGTTTGGTTTAGCTCATCTTTGGGCAAGGCAGCAGTCTACCACAAAAGGACAGAAGGAGAAGGGAAAAATATTCCTGCAGCTTTATCTGTAGAGGCTTCATCTGTTTTTTGCACTTGAGTGGTGCACTTGGGTACAAGAGGTGTGCTTTTATATGCTGGCCTGTGCCAGTAGAAGCTGGGTGGCTCTACTGTGCTGATAAAAAGAGCAAGGGTGGTGAAACAGCAGGTGGGTTAAGCCACACCAACCACAAAGAACTGAACAAAACCAGTCACCAGTGGTGGATCAACATCCTGCAGAAATCCTTCCCACAGCTGAGAGACAAAGTGCCTGCCGAACTGAAGAACTTCCAGCTTTTTCAGGCAAGGCACCAGTGTACGAGAGGCACTCGGCCTTGCGAGCATCCCTGACGTGATGGCACTGCGGTGGGAAGCAGCAGCCTGCCCTGAAGCGCAGTTATCACAGAAGTTCAGAAGGGCTTTTCTCCTTTTCCATAGCAGCTTCTGGATCACAAAGCATCTGGCACCCATAAGAGGACGGGAATTTGGGTCAGAATTTGAGTTCTGAATTTTTGAGTGCTTTGAGTGAATGTGAGTGGTTTTTTTTTGTTTTGTTTTTATAAATTAGGGCAAGTCATGCAGAAATATGTTCATCTGCATATGCTTATGACCACTAAAAATCAGCATCAGTCGGTGGAAGAGTCAGAGCTAAACTCCAGTTTTCATACCAGCACGTTCCCAACCCTTGGAGCGAAGAGCAGCAACCAACCATCTGACTACCATTAAACATCACTAATGAAGCTGAAGGAAGTGATCTTGTGTTGGACTGAAAACAAAAGGTTTTGCATTTGCTTGGAAGCAGATCCTGCATGCTCACTCTTGGCAAGAACATGATAATCTTTCAACATTCTGAGGACTATTTACATATATGATACTTTTACTACTATTAACAAGAAAGACTAAGAGAAGCAAAACCCACCGTGGGAATAACTGTTGCTGTTCTCTTCTGGGAGTCATGTATGCATTGTCTTCATGAGCTGCATGCTCAAGGCACCCTCACCTCCTCCCCTGCTAAGAGGCTTTGCAATTTTTGAAATAGGTTACGGTACATAAAGTGAGAAAAAACAAGTCAAATGATTATGAGAAAATTCTTTTACAAACTATACACTGCCATTCTATAATCTTTATTCTAAGTGGGAGGCACCAAAAATGAAGCGAAGCAGCTAAATTTGAAAGTATTTTCACGTTTTCAAAGCCTGAAGAGTTTCAGATGGAGATTACTCTTTCTTCCCCAACTCAGAACAAAGTCCAAAATTATTGGTTTTGAAACTTAGGAAAAGAGTTTTATCTTTTAGTCTTCCAGACTGTATTTGCTTGACAGAAATTTTAAACAATTCAGTCTTTAGGTCAGCATGTTGGGCCAGAATATCTTTCTAGCTATGGGGAGTGGATTTACTCAAAATGCATTTTGAGTTTTATTGCACTTAAGATTCAAGTTTTCTATGTCATTCCTCTTGTGCTATTATCAAGCTGAAGTAAGCTTTCCAATATTTCTGCTACAGATACAGTTCCTTTTTAAAATTGCATCATCTGTGAATGATAAAATAGTGCAAAAAGTGCCAAATACTTCACAATTTCCAAAGCCTGGGCAACTCAAATCCAGCATTGTCCTGTCCATTGACAAGGTAAGCTTCCAGTAAAGTTATGCAATAGTCCAGTTCCTCCAAACTGTTACCAACCAGGTGTCTTGTATATTTTCTAAATTAAAAGAAAATGGTTCAGCAAAAGGTGAGGCGACTTTGAGCTGAGATGATAAACTCAGAGGTTGCTTGCAAGGAGCCTATTTTAGACAACAGGCTACATATCTAAGTACCTCTTTGCATTTGTATCATCGTACACACACGGAACTACAGAGACATGGTTGTATGATCTTGTGATTCAATTCACAAAGCTTCTTATGATTCCTGAAAATTCCGTAAAAATAAATGGTCTATAACATTAAACTAAAAAATCAGTATTTGTGAGAGTAGTATCTTAGCTTTCTGTAATTCTTTCCAGGCAGAATATTTTTGAGTCCATGTGCAATACACATTAAAAGTAGTGGCTACATCAGATAACTATAGTAACCAGCATCAACAAGTAAGTAACAGAAGTGTATTTAAGTGTCCCAAGTGCTAGTTTCTGAATTTACATTTTACAAGATAGTTATTTCACTCATTGCACATGACATATATTCAAAGTTGTCTAAACACCGCAAATAGCTTATTTAACTTTCCCACACTATATACCTTACTTTGAGTTGCTTCCAGCTTCACTGAGCCTTCAGTTCTCTGAAACTTTCAAAGTTCAGTCTGTACAAGGGTGATCTTCAAAGTCTGAATGGAGACTTTCCAAAACAGATGAAAGCAAGAGAAGTTACTGTAAACTTAAATATAGATACAGGACTATTTATTTATTTATTTATTGTTCTCAATGTATTCTGAGTCTGGGTCAGAAAAGCACGTTTAGTAAAACCAGAGCTGCCCAGCTGGCTATGTAGAATGCTGTCTCTGAGGTGGGCTTATAAATCACCATTGATAAGTGAGCAAAAAGATTTGAGCACACAGTGACTGACAAGGCGTACATGCATAAAAACATTAATATTACTTCAGCATATGATAGTGGAAAATTTACTTTTAAAATATGCCCAACTGTCACATCCGACATTGTCATAGTGTTAAAAATTTGGAGAGTGCTTGAAGTGATCACAAAATATCCAAGGCCAAAAATAGGTCTAAGGAAAAGCCTTCAGTCTAGTTGACTTATCCAAGAGACGGCTGGGAACTTAATCTGGAGATGAAAGTGTTTACATAACCGAAGTCTTAAAAGAGAACATGAATTTTCTTTCTAAGTAAAAAAAATAAAAAAATCTCTAATGACAACATACTATGCTTAGTAATGTTCATTTTATCCCACGGAAAGATAACTCCTTTCACTGTGAGAGACCCCTGGTGAAATGCTGCTATATTAAATAGACTATATAGGTCATTTGCCTCTCATGAGTTTTCATGGGTCAACAAGATAGATATCATGGATATCATTGGTATAGAATATAGGCAAAGAAGCTACCTCAACAGCTTTTCCAACAGAAGAGTAATTAAATCTTCAGAATTGATAATGATATGCTCTTGTTTAGTCTTTCAAATTCCAAGCCAGTTCTTTTCTTTCATCTTCAGTTTTTCCAAAAGGTATTTGCCATTGCATTGCTGGCACCCTCTGCCTGGTTTTAAGTGTTCAGAACAAAAGATGTACCTTCCCCATGTATTACCTTGCACTATTCTGTAAAACTACCCGTGTAGTTCTGTCTGTGGGCCCAGATTAAGAGGAAAGCCACTGAAAAAGAGGAGAGAATACGCTAAAGAAACATGACAGTAGTTAATAGACAAAGTAAAAAACCAAACAAGGCAATCTGCATCTAAATAATGTATTGTCACATGAGAAATGTTGCAGCGTTCACTTTGCTGGATTCACACCTAGGCTGCATCTCATAATGCTCGTGTGTCTGTGTCAGACTAACCAGAGTACCTGGTTAGTCTGCCAGCTGCCTCCCAGCTCACACGCTATCTGATGCTGCTCTGCTGTTGTACTAACCCGCTGCTATCTCACTGTTTCAGGACTGCTCTGCCTCTTGTGTGCTCCCGGACTGCACATACCTAACAAGCCCACTTGATTTCTGCCATTCCTGGTAATCATTCTTCAAACCAGCCATTTACTGGAGATTTCAAACTCCTCAAGTTTCAGGAAATGTGAAGAATTCAGGAAATGTGAAAAATGCTGCCCAGCTACAGAAACAATAATGTAGTCGGAAGAGTCATGATGGCCTTATGCAATGCCACAATTTGAAAGTGAGTGACAGTTCAGGTTGGGACAACAACAAAATAAACTACTGGCTCTCTGTCCTTCTTGTGAAGACTGGGAATCCTTCTGACCAGTTCAAAGCAGCATGATGCTGGTAAGCACTCTTTGAAATAGCCCATCTGGCAGCTCATCTCCTTTTTCAAAGTTGCTGTATCCTACACCCCCTACTAACTTGATTACTCAAGATATTCAGCTGAGTGAGAGTTGTTATCAGTACATTTCATGATTTTTTCTTTTTATTACAACCCTGAGCCAATAACATGGCTCTGAATAAATCTGTAAGTGTCTTATCTACCAAAGAACATCGAATTTGTATGTTGCTGTTGATCACACAAATCATTTTATAGAGAACTAGCATTGATGATTCCTTAAATTCCCAAAATATATAGCAAAAAAAAAATAATGGTGCATTAATGACTTAACAATGAGTATAACGTTTTGTCCAGCGTTCTTCCAGATGCACAAGACAGCAAGAAGCATTCTTACTGAGAGCAACCACAAGCTACCTCTTACCACCTTACCTGGTGCCATCAGGTCTTCTCATCACCCCTTCACATACTAGCTTCCCTGAAGGAGGAATTCAACAGAAGCTTGCAGAATTATCATACATAATTTGTAGTGGGATGAACAATTGCTTCATTGAGCGAAGTCCTGTTTGTACTCTGGAACCTGAAATAATTGGCAATCCTGACTGCATGATGTGAGGGGAATAACACACTGGGAGAACATCTGCTGTCCCAACTGAGACTTGGAAGGAAATTTGACAGTGAGTACTTGGGATCAGTATGAGAAAAATGCTAACTGTCTGTTGTACACTTCAGGGGACTAATAAAGCTATCTGCCATCTATTTGTGCGCTGTTATTCATTCTTTTTTCTCTGTTTAGAAATCCAGATGTTGCTAAACTGAGATTTGGCCATGTGGCTTCCAGTGACTGAATAGTTTTTACTGCCTCTTGTTCAGAAAGACAGAATTCGTTAAAAATGTGGACTCCTGTATTGGAGATAAATACTTGTAAAAGCTTTCAAGCCTGATTCCTTCTAAAGGTGGAAACCAGGGAATTCTCCTGCAGCTTGGCTCCTTTGGGACTTTGGGACAGTCTCATATGCAGGCAGGGCATGAAATGGCTGGAAAACATAAAGAAAAGGTGGGGGGAAAAAAAGAAAGGAAGGAAGGAAGGAGGGAGGGAAGGAGGGAAAGAGAGAAGGAGGGAAGGAACTTTAAGTATTTTCCCAAATTGAGACAAGTTAAAAGGAACTCTTAGTGATTATCTGGAAGCTTATTGTGCTTTCAGCTACAGCGTGGGGAAGTAGCTTTATGTTTGCTTAAATGAGCTAGAAGGGAGTAACCTGGAGGGATTCCTATCTGGCCAAAATTATTAAATGCAACTCACCCGTTTTGCAACCAATATCATTTTAAGAAGAAAGGTAGGTGATTTGGTAAAATGAAAGGGAAGCTTAATGTGTCTATTCTGTCTGGGTTTGTAAGAGCCTTTAAATGAAGTGTACAAAATCCAGGAAGTGTTATCTGGTGATGACTGATAAATCAATAGCATTCAGTAAGGCACACTTCCCTACTAATATGCATATGCAGTAACACTTAATTGTTTTAAATTTGCGAAAATGTGAACACGAACAAACACATATAACATTTCAGATACTATTATAGACCTTTTGAACTGCACTGAAGTGTTGATGAAAATGGTATGCTAGGTATGTGTTACTACATAAAGATGTTTATATTCTGGAGGCTTTTTGTTTTCTTAACCTTTGGAGTTAAACAGTTTGGGTAGCAAAAACTTGGTTGCCACAAGCTAGTGGTTGAAAGGAAGTGTGAAATGTGCTTTGAGAATGACACAAGCCAAAAGTGGACCAACGAAAAGCACATTCTAGGTTAAAAAAACAATGAGAAGTGACAATGAGGTGCTATGTTAAAGAGTATCCTGTGATTTAAAATCATGTAGGAAATAACTTTTAAGAAGCATGTTCTGGTATCTATCTGTATCTATGTCATTTCAATGCTAATTGAAATACAACTGTCTTCAACCAACAGGCATCTGAGATGAATCTTTGCCAGAAAACCGAAGTGGGAGAGATTGACATGATCACCGTGTAAAGCTGTAGCCTATCCTCTGTACACTCTCCTGGTGCTTACTGTAAGTTAACCCCATGACAGATGATTGCAGTTCATTTTTTAATAAATCAATGCAATAAATATTGATTTTAACTTTTTCATATGATTTTAAAAAGACATGACAATAGGTGAGGGTAATAGCTGAGGGTAAATTAACATACCTAAAATGAATTATTAGATAAATACTGCAGTTAAGGGCTTTTAATTGAATTAAGTTCTCTGATGTAATGATTGTATTGAGCTCCAAAACGAAAGAAATTATTACCAGTTGAAGAGAGTACAGATTTCCTATTTAAAGATCGGACAAGTAAAAGAGCAGGACACATGTTTTAGAATTAACCATCCCTTTGCAATCACGGCATTTTTCTGAACACCTGTCTTTGTCTTTCTTATGTTTCCATGCTGCACTGAGTAGGAGAAATTAAAATGTGGGCAGTATGTTGACGTTCACAGCAAGCAAAAGACAACTACGAAAAGTTATTTTAATACATTTTCAAATCTTTTCCTTAAGTACTTTGCTCGGGGTACATCAAAAGCCAAAACAGGAGACATTTATCAGTAAACAATGTTTATAAAGCATTTTAGACATTTTCCTATTGTTTATGATGATCACTTATGAGTTTAAAAATGTCATTTCCTTCCCTGACAGCTCCTAATTTTTCACTTTGCTTAATAATCCATAATTAGTAGTGTGGGTTTACATAGCGATTTGAATGCCTAAAAGTAGGAGACTAAATTCTCTTATTATTCAAATAATTACGGACACAGGAAAAAAAAAAAAAGGAAAAAGGAATTTGCTCCAACATGTGTTTTCCTGTGAAGGATTTGCATAGCTGTGCCAGTGAAGAAGAGGACTCAAGATGTCATCTAATGAGGTTTCAACACTCTGCTTTATGGATCAGAATTAATTCCTAGTGCCTGCAAAATTAGCATGTCTTCCAGTCCTGTGGTAGCTATCGATGACAACTACCAGAGAACGGGTCTTGCACGTTTACATTTTTCATAGTTCCTCTTATGATTGCGAGACTGGAAGACTTAACAATCCCAAGAGATGTGACTTCCCTCCTCTTTAGCCGATGACTGAGAGGGTAGACACAGCCCTAGCTACAGCCTCTAGCCTCCACAGATGGTATCCTCTTTCCCACAAGACCCAGCCTGATTGGTCTTTGGACAAGCTTTTGTTGGCTCTAAGACAAGGGAAGAAAGGGTAGGATATCAGAGTGTTGGCACTTCTCCCAGCTTTTTGCAGCAGGAGTTGTGGGTGCTGTTCAGAAGCTCACTAGACCTATATCTGACTGCTGTTAACTTACTTAGAAGGCTTAGCAATGGTTCACAATACAGAAGAGCCATAAATCCTGGCAGGCTGGAGTCAGAGGAAGAAAAACCAGGAGATATAAAATAATATTAAGGCAGTAATGGTACTGTGTTATCCCACCACGACGGTCCTTTCTGGTGACTTACCGTGCAGAGTTCAGTTTAAAAAGATGTGATGGACCAGAGAGGATGGCACATTGCCCAAGAGCACACAGCGGGTGCAGCATTGTGTTAATGGATAGGTGTCAGATGCTTTTATAGACAGGAAGGAATGA
Source organism: Aythya fuligula (assembly GCF_009819795.1). Lineage (NCBI taxonomy): Eukaryota > Metazoa > Chordata > Aves > Anseriformes > Anatidae > Aythya > Aythya fuligula. Next base: position 19,441,322 of record NC_045566.1, on the reverse strand, counting down.
GGATACAATGTTTACGTGATCTGACAAGGAACATGAAAAAAGTCAACAGTACAATTGCGATGCTGCTAGGAAGGTCAAACCCCTCGCCTATGCCCTCTTTTCTGCTAAAACAAAATTAGCCTTCCTTATTGTGCTGTAAACAAAACTGGTAGCATTGTTAGACCTGTAGCGTTTTTGACCTTGACCTTTCAGTTGTTTGTAATTTTGCCAGACTTACTATTTATTTCACTGAAACTGCATGTAGTATGCAGAGTGATTTGGATCAGATGGAAATGTCGGTGCGTACTACAGCGTGCAACTTATGTCAAAGCCACTGTGCGTACTGCACTGGGACACTGCTCCTTCTGAATTCTAGATCAAGGGATTGGTGTTTGATAGTAGAATGATCTTGATGTCAAAAATAAACTTTGAGTGTTCTTGCAAATGTCTGTCTAAAGATGTCTGTGTCACAAACTTCTGAAAACTGTAGTTCATGTTTGTTCTGTAGCTTTGCAGTGACTTTGTAGGGTTTAACAGCTGTGTATTCAGAAGATTGTGTTCATTCTGAGTATTGTATTTTCATTTTTTGCTCCTTGGCTACAGGAGCTGAACAGATTTTCCCTGAATTGCTTCTTTTGACTATTTAGTCCTTTGCAGTAGTAGTTTTTTCCAATGCAGAGAATGTGTCTTCTGTCCTCTCAGCTGGTCACTGTCTGACTGCCAGCAGGCATGCAGGCAGTGCAGGGGAGAATGGAGTGAGCTGGGGAGAACCAAGACTAGAGATGGGGCACGCCAGATACACGGCCAGGAACAGGCATGGGTGTGTATCGCAGAGACAGCTCTGTAGGGTCAAACTCCTTGCAGGTCCTCACCGTTCACTGTATGCTCCAAGTCATGTAAAGGAGAAACAACTCTGCTTCAGTTCACTTCCACACAGGAGCAGAGACAGGTTGCTGAGAAGCTTTAAAAGGAGGAACAAGCAGTAGGGGTGACCAGAGAATCTACAGATCCCCAAGTTATGTGTTATTGTTATCATTGTCCAGCAGGGCACCCAAGTTTTAACTCTTCAGGAATAACAACAAATCAAACTGCAGCTTGCTTGGCAAGACAAACTGTTTATTTAGCGGGAGAAACGTGAGCTCTGCTCATCTAAAATCAGTCATCTGAAAGATGATGACTTCTCAACTGACTGCCCCCTCCGTTAGATGGTTGATCTGACTTTGGAAGTTTAGGAATCCTGGATTTCCAGTGATGAGTTTTCCTTCTAGAAACAGTCAAAATGAATCAGCATCTGTTACAACTTTTGTCCACAGTTCTTTACAGGACTGTCTCCGTTGCTTGGTCTGTCTTCTGGGCTAATCAGCAAGTATCTTTTTTGATCTTTTTTGATTTCTTACCAATTATTTTCTGCACCTAACTTTCTTAGAGGCTGTGCTATTTTGGTTTGTTTGTTTTTGGAGATCTTAAGAACTATGCTAAAAGAGCATTAAGCTTATAAATGAGAGTTCTTAAAATGAGGGGTATGCTTGATTTAGGGTTGCTCTCAACAGCCATTTCTATGAGGAAAAGAAGGGTTTCACAAGTGATGAGACAGCAACCAGTTTTATTATTAATAAAACAATGATCATGAGAAGACAACTAGCAGATCATGCTATGAAAAAAACAGTTTGTGACCATACACAATAGTTAACAATTAACTGGGAAGAAAATGTCAGCCTGGAGACATTGGGCAAAAGGAGTTACCCAGCTGTGTATTGCAAAAGATCTTGGGATTTTTGCTGGAAGTTCAGGAAGGATATTTGTTAAACAATTTGACTGTGGTCACATAGGTCAACATCCTTTATGGTGAGATACTCATGACCACCCCCAGAACACGCGCTACTTTCTGGGATAGCATTTTATCAGCCTTGGAAGATAATTCTACTGGGAATGCTCTACAGTTAGTGTAAACAGCTCCAGCTCATGCACGTGAAGGATATGCATTGCTGGGCACATCAATGAAGAACAGGACTCAGACATTATTCGAATGGGTCTGGGTAAATGATTCCTGCTCTTTACAGCATGTTGGAAAGCTAAGCATTGCTGTAACTTCTTGGTGGCAGAGCATACATCAGTCGACAAAGGTGACACAGCTTGAGACTGTTCTTGGTGAATTTGCTGGCTATATTTTAGAGATGTAATAGCATACAGAGATAAGTTTAACCAGTTCCTTTCACACACTTCCATCCTTGCAGTGCACTGCATGTGCATTGATTGAGATTGGGAGAGCTACAAGGGGAGAAGAGGAGCGTTGAGGAATATCTCATCTCTAAGAAGTTCACTGGATGTTTCAAGGTTGAACTCACCCATCCATGTGTGCCCCTTTCGCAGTCGTCAGTGAGCTTTACAAAGGCAGGAGCTCATTGTGGTCAGGCAAGTAGAGGTCTTGGAGAAGGGAATGGAAAGAGAGGATAAAGATAGAAGATAATTCTCACTTGCTAGAAAACAGAGATTACTAATTAATTTCATACACACCACCAAACAGCTATTAAGCAAAAGTGTTTTTTGTTTAAAGGATGGGATGTGTTTGAATCCACAATATGAAGATGAAAAACTGCACAGTCCTTTCATCTTTAATTTTCATTTTAGTTTTTTTTTTTGCCACATTACAGTCTTACAAGAGAAGGTTAGGATACATCCCAGACCCACTCCAGAATAGATATGCTTCTCTCTCCATTTCTCCCGGGTTTGCAGAAACTTGTAAGAAGCAGATTACTTTTCATTAATGCATTTAGAGATTTTTTTATTCACCTACCGATAGTTGCTGCATGGGCTTATTTAGGATAATCTGCAAAAGAGTGACTAGAAAGTCAGACTTCAATAAAACACTTTATGAAACGCCTTCTGCTTTCACAGCTATCAGTTTCTATTCCAGATTTATTTATAAATGCTGTAACTCTCTGCTTCCATAAAACCATGATATATATAACTATTTAGTAACTAGCACAGTTATCTGGTTTATTCTTTACTTTTACTGCTGTTGATAGTGGACAAAGATTATACTGAAACCTCAGACATTTACCAGAATAATTCACATTTTCTGCAGACCCATTGTTGATTGCAGGACTTCTCTAAGCAGGATGGCCTTAAACCATATCGTAATACAGAATTGCATTTCTTGTGCACTTCTAGCATTAGTTCTAAGTTGCATTTGTTGCATTACATGTGGAAAGATATCCTTAGATCCTTAAAGTAGTTCCCCATCTGCAGTTCCTGCAATCCTTGTTGTAATAAACTGTGAGGTACATTAACTCTGGCAAAACTTTTCTCTTCAGTTTCAGCTATGCCTGTAGGTTGTTGCCTGGAGAAATCAAGCTTTTTTGTTGTTGCAGTTGATGCCAAGACTGAAGCAGTGCTGAGCTGGCAGGGATGGAATTGAAATCACACCTTGTACTTCGATTGTTTCACTTCGGACACTAGAAAGATATGATGGATCAGCTGATTAAAATTTGCAGCATTTTGTATGCTTCAGTGTAATTATACAGATTATCCCAGCTGGAATTGTCAGTCAAAATATTTAAGCCAACTTTTTAAAATAAAGATTTCAACTTTATACAGAAAATCAAGAGTGCCTAAAACTTTGCTTTTATCTTAATAAAATCAAAGTGCTTAGAGCAGGTTTTCTCTGTGTTTGCTGATACCTTACAGAAAACTGCAGTGTGGTTTCTTTTCACATATACCTGTAAAGCCACCTGAATTTTGTCACCCAGCGTTTCTGAATTTATTTTATTTATTTTATTTTATTTTTTTGTACTGACCCTGTGGCAAATCTGCTGACTTGCTTTCTTTTAAGTGTTTTTGTTTATTTGGTGGACGGGGAGTGTATGTCTGCTGTAATTACTGTTGTTTGGATTGTGTCCACTGAGAAAAGTAGACGGGCCTGTGGGAAGCCTCTGCGTTATGGGGGTCACGGCAGGGCAGAGCCAAGTGTGCTTCATCTCCCACCACTGCACACACTTCCTCTGCTGGCTGTGCCAGCCTGAGAGGCAAATTGTTCAAATGCAGCTGCTGGAAACTTCTTCCTACATCTCCCAGAACAGGCAGATTGTGAAAAGTAACATCAGGTCGCTTGGGTGCCTTCTCCGGTGGCTGATAACTCTATAAGACTGATAGCACAGGGCTTTTCTGTCATTTGTTTTTTCGTGTAAACTGACATAAAAGTATGCAGTGAAATGTTTAGGTGTTGAGCAGTTTTCATGCTTGTTGTTTTTCTTTGTGGGAATAACTTCTAACAACCTGTTTTAAAAATTGAGACCCATGGAGCAACCAGGCTCAGCTTTGACAGTCTAAAACTTGTGAACAGTTTTCCTTAGCATGTGCATTGAAATTTTTTGTATGAACAACTAATGAAGATAAATGAGTATGGGAAGACCAAAACTTAAAATGTGTGTTGTCCTGTGATGCTTACTAGAAACATTCTGGACTTTATAACCCCAAGTGGGTCAAATGTATCTACTTAATTTAATTCTGCAAGACAAGCATGTCTCATCTGTTCCTTGCAGAAAAGTAAAAAGGCTCTTTATGTAGGTGTGTTAGTGTTTTCCTTGAGCTGCTGTGGAAGGAGAGAGATTAACTGTGCTTGTACTTTCTTTCAAACTGCTTGTGGATGTACAATACCTTGTTGCAATTTTGTTGTTGTTGTTGATCACATGGAAAGAAAATAGCCATTTTCTTCTTCTATTTCCTGTAAGTGGTGCTACTGTAATAAAGGCTGTTTCCTCTCAGGTTTTTATGGTGCTTTTGCTTTTTCGCATTTCATCTCTTTGTTCTGACTCTCTCCCCTCTTGCTCTCATTCATTTAATTTAATCTGAGTACCTCAAAGAAGAATTAAAGTAACAAAGTGCCATTTTTTACAGTCATCTTTATATATTTTTTCCTGACCACCTCTTGGCTAAATACAGAGCATGTTTTTCTGAGCCTTGGTATCATTGCAGTTAGCGCAGTTTGGGGCAATAAGTGCTTGAATACTTGAACCTGCTTTCAAAGAAGTTGCCATGTCATTTTTTCACTATTCTTTCATTTATCCCCATGCTGTCTAAGCCCAGCACAGTTACCAACATTATCCACAAATATTATTTGCTCTTTTTTGGTGGTTACCCGTAAGTTTTGTTGTTGTGCCCAGACTAAAGTCCTATCTATTTAGCAGTCCTTCCTTCCTTTCAGGCAACTCCTCCCACACAGCTTGACTCACTCTACTTCGTGGGATTTTCCAGTCACAAGAATTTATTGACCCAGGTACTGTTACTGTTATTCGCCCTGTAAGCACTGGAAAGTTAGAGAGGTTACCTGGCTGTCCTGCTCTATCAGCACCAGATAAATACTGACCCCAGAATTATTACTTGTGACACCTTCCCTTTCAGATTCGAGTCCGGGTCAGTAACCTGGCAGCAGTGAAGGGTTTCCCAGTGCCTAAATGAAACAGATTTGGGCTGTAAGCCCTGACAACATGGAGCCTTTTCCATGGAAAAGGAATTGTGCACTTTCATACATGAAGATGGCAATTGGTAACTGCTTAAAACCTGCTTCATTTATGTGAGCTCAAATAGCTAAGTGGGAAAAGAATATTTTATTTATTTTTGTGTGTTGCAAAAGCAATGTATTTACGGGGAATACGCTGGGATGCTTTGCTAGGCTCCAAGCTTTGACGGACTGTTTCAGCAGGTAAGGCGCTGAAGAGCGAGCACAGCTCAGGCTCGCGGAGGTGTAATTCTGATTTTGGCGAGATCAGCGCGAGCTGGGTGAGCAAAGCGTGGCCGCATCGCTCCGCCGCAGCGTTACAAACACGCGTGGCAGGGGAGAAACCGCGGCCAAGGGAACGAAGCGGGTTCTGGTGGGCAGAACCGAGCGCGGGGACTCGGTGCTCTCCGGTGCTCCCAGCCCAGCCGCCCGCTCCTCCTGTCAGCAGCACCCCTCCGGCTCGGGACCCGCAGCCTGCAGCCAGCCCCGGAGCCCCCCGGGCGGCGCCGCGCCGCGGGTCCCCGCCCTCCGCCTCCCCTCCGCGGCCGCCCCCGTCCCCCCCTCCCCGCATTCCAGCGGCGGGGCCGGGCCGGGCCATGGCGGCCGGGGGCAGCTCCCGGCCTGCCCCGCGCCGCCCGCCCGCCCCTCGGCAGCTCGCCCGGCTCCGCCCGGCGGCGCGGCGCGGCCCGGCCCAGCCCGCAGCGGGAGCAGGGCGCGAGTCGGCGGCTCGGAGCTGCGCGGCGGCCCCAGGCAGCCCCCGCCGCCCCCCGGCCCCCTCGGCCCGAGCCCCGCCGCCATGCGCGGCGGCGGGCGCCGGGCGCTGCCGCTGGTGCTGGCGGCGCTGGCGGCCCTGGCGCTGCCCCGCGGCTGCGGCGCCGCCATGGACGAGTGCGCGGAGGAGCGGAGCGGGCGGCCGCAGCGCTGCATGCCCGAGTTCGTCAACGCCGCCTTCAACGCCACGGTGGTGGCCACCAACACGTGCGGGTCGCCGGCCGAGGAGTACTGCGTGCAGACCGGCGTCACCGGCGTCACCCAGTCGTGCCACCTCTGCGACGCCGCCCAGCCCCACCTGCGGCACGGCGCCGCCTTCCTCACCGACTACAACAGCCAGGCCGACACCACCTGGTGGCAGAGCCAGAGCATGCTGGCCGGCGTGCAGCACCCCGCCGCCGTCAACCTCACCCTGCACCTGGGTAAGGCGGCGCGGGGTCAGCAGCCCCTCGGGGGGGGAGTCGCCGAGGGGTCGCTAATTAACCGGGGTAACCGCACGGCCCCGGCGTGCCGCCCGCAGCCCCCGCCCCGGAGCCCAGCGACGCGCCTCGTCCTGCAGACAGCCCCGCTTGGGGTCGGGGAGGTGGGCGTTGGGCTTCGGGACCTTTGGGTGGGATGCGCCCGTGTCTCATGTGATGGAGGCGAGCCGTGGGCTCCCCTGGCAGCAGCGCCTGCCGGCTGCACCCACCTGCAGAGCCCCTCGTGTTGGGAGCGCTGCGATGAGCACACCGGCGTTACCGGGGCTAGGGGAGCGCGTTTGGGTTAGGGCGGGCAGTAACATCTCTTTTTCTGCTTTAGTTTTTACTTCTTGTACATCGGGAATTGTTATTCTCGTCATTGGAGAAAGCAGTAAGCTAAGAGTTGATTTAATTTATTAATAGAACATCATCATAATCCTTTATATTAAGGTAAACCTTAGATCATCATCATAACCCTTTATATCAAGGTAAACCTTAGTTTATAGGCTTATCTGCATTACTGCTGCATTTGATCCTGTGCAGCTCTGTGTGTGTGTATCATTTGAAAAACAATCCACTTTTCTAACATACTGGAACAAATGATGTGCTGTGTCCCAGGCTTTGAAGAAGTGTGCTTGTGTCTTTCATGAAAACACCATCTTTAAAACATCGCTGGCAAATCAATATTGTGGCACTGCAATGTGGTGTCTGTCAATCACATGGGTTTCGGGTTTGTCTTAAGGGAAAGCTGCCTTCCCAACTATGAGGTACTTGCTCTAGGCTTGATGGTGGCAGGAGTTAATTTTAAGAAGACTTAATAGCGAAGTGTTAAGCTACTTATGCAGGTGGTGTTGTATGGTTTTGTGAGGCGTTTGGGGGCATGAAGCCCTTCTACACAGCTGGTTCTGCATGATCTCCAAGGACCCACTTGATGCTGCAGCTGCCTTTACTTTTAAAGTGCTGCTATCCTGGCTGCTCAGCACTGCTGTGTGCCCCTTCAGGGCTGGCAGCATCCCCTCTGTGCCTCCAGCTTGCAAATGCTGTCCTGCGCTGAGTTTCTGCCAGCTTGGGATGTCTTGATTAACGTACAATGATGTTCGGCCTGTGCAGAGCAGGGTAATGTTTTCCTGCCACAGCAGAAGGCAAATAAGAGTTGCAAGGCTGTTGTCAACATGTGAAAGCAGGCTGTTGGGCCTTGTAACTTCTTTGGAAATTCTAAGAATTTACACGTCAAGTTTAAAAACCTTAGCTTGGGAATTGGATGCTAGCAGGCAGCTTGGTATAGAGAATAGCGTGGATCAGCATTATGAAGTTGCAGGTGTGTGTGGACAGGAGGTCTCAGCCCAAAAATTATGATGCTCACAGAAGAGAGGGGAAATTACCACCCCTTCTAGAAATGGCTATCAGCAGTCATAAATGCTTCTTATCTTCGTATGAAAGAGCACCAAGGCCCTCCAAGTAAGAGCCTTTCCCCGAGAGCTCTGGAGAAGTGAGCGTGTCTCTGGTTCGCATGTAAGCGAGCTGATGGGTGAGAGCAGGAGCGCACCGCCATGACCTTCCCTTCCACTTTCTTAAAAGCATCCCCTTGCTTCCTCCAGCTGCCAGCTCCTGAGGCTGAGTACTTTCTATCTGAGCCTTGCCCAAAGTAATCTTCCTTTTTTCCAGTGCCACCCTACCCCCTTATTCCCATGCATTCCAAGAATCAGGGACTTCAGGGAAGTGATGACGTCTTTTAAGCTGAGTGTGGAAGCTGAGACGCTGCGATGTGTAGGTAGTTGTCTTTGCTTGTTTCTGAAGTCAGAGTCCCATCGTTTTTACAGCCTGTGCCGTTCACTTCTGCTTGCAGCACTGGGACAGTCCTGGCATCTCCCCAGCACTTTGTGTGCACGTTTTAGTACGGCTTTGCTAGTTAGACCCCTCATGCAGCAAAACAAAGCCTTGGGGTAAAGCTTTAAACACTGGAAGAAGAGGACAAGAAGAAGTGTGGACTATTCCCGGTGCTGGCAAAGGCTTGGTTCCAGCTGTTGGGATCCCAGCATTTCCTTCCTTGGATGAAGGGGCAGCATCCATCCTCGGCACACCGGCAGCTTTGCTGCAAGCAGTCCTGCTTCTGTCCAATCTTCCTCTGCACTGTCTGTTGTAACAAACATGTCAGCTGTGTTTGTGGGGCTGGGTCACAATTAGAGCTGAGCCCTGCTGCTCGTGGCTTCTTCTGAAATCCGTGCTGCAGGCTGGTCTGTAAGCACCCCTCTCCATGACGGTCGGCATCTTGTCAATGTAAGATAAAGAAAACTCATTAAAGCCCCTGGCTGTTAGGAGAAATGGGTTGTGAGGCTCCTTCACCTCCCCCTTTTCTAACCGCTCAGTCCTTTATTTGGCTTTGAGGAGAGTACCGATGCTTGGTTATATATACTCTGCCTGCGAAGTGTACTTTGGGGCATGACTGCCATTTGAAGGCATTTGCAAGGAAACCTAGGCAAGATGCCAGCTTTTATGTTCAGCTTCAGTTTGATTTGCCAGTTGTTTGTAGCAGAAGAGATTTTTTTTTTTTTTTTTAAGCACAGAAAGGCAGCTTTTTTTTTTTTTTTTTTTTAAAGGAAGGGCCACAAAACGTGCCCTAACTCAAGTATTCAGTTATGCAGCTGGGAAGCAAGCAGTCACCGCAGGTTGTCCTGGTGAAACCTTGCAGGCTGGCCGGGCGCTGCCTTCCTAGGAAACAGGCATGGAACTAAATCAAGCAAGTGGGTTGTTTGCACGTAAAGGTTTGCATAAGGAGTTAAAACTAAACCCTGAGAAAAGGTGATTGATTCATTGGCAGAGTGTTCCTAGCACTTACGTAGGCACTCCAGGTTTGTGAGTGCCCAAGTACACTGTGACTCCAGCCTAAGATCCTCCTCAGTTACTAGTTTGGCTTTCAAATTAGGGCTTTTAGGGGATGCTCTCACTACCTACTCAGGTGAGAGCCTACTCAGCAAGCGGGCTCACCCAGCATGGTGCTGGTTATTCCCAAACAGCAGAGCATGGAGGGGGCAGGCTGAGGAGCTCAGTTCCTGACCCGCATTACCTTCTGCAGGGGCTTTATCCTGCATCTATAATCTTTCTTCAGTAAAGGTTTTTTATTGTGCAAGCCATTTAATTTGGAAGAGTCCTCTGTGCCGAACACAGCACCTTAGCAGTGCAATTTGTTGGGAAGTCCTCGGGAGACGTTGTTGGACCTGGGCTGGGAATGGCTTGCCCAGTGCTCCAGTGCCTTCTCTGTGGTATTTGCAGAGCCCTGAGGGGACTCTATTTTAGTTGGCCTCACAAAGGCTTGATTTACATTTTGCAGGTTTCAACATGAGTAGTTAAGAGATCAGTTTTTTTAGTGGCCAGCAGTTGTTCGGTGCAGTTATATAAAGTAGCTCTAAAGCTGTTTATCGCTACTCACATACTCCTTAAATTCCAAAGTTTTCTCCAATTCCTCTGTCCTGCGTCCTTCTTGGGATGCTGATGGCAGTGAGGCATTTGGGAATACTATACATGGCAGAGCACTTATTTTAGGGGATGGAGCGAGCTGCGATTGGGTGGTGTTTCTGCAGCAGAAATAGCTGCTATTTGTGGTGCTTGCCCTGAATTGCTGGAAGGATTAATCACCAGTTTTGACACAGACACATAGCTGTTTTTGTAGTTTTAAATCTTGGAAACTATTGTTTGCTGAGCTTACTGAAAAATTTCTGGTTTGCTCAGTAGCATTTGATTTGCAGCCCAAAGCTCCAGGGGGCTGGCTTGGCCTTGGCAAGGCTGCAAGCAAAAATCTCGGGCCGCTGCTTTTCATGGAAATGAAGAATGACACTGATCTGCAGCCTCTGGTTTACCATAATACTTAAACTGCAGCATAAAGAGCATAGCGTTGATGTCCTTCATTATGCAGCTCTTGCCAGGGCAGTGCTGGTACCGCTCATGTCCTTGGGGCCCCGGTGCTCTGATTGCTGCTGCTGGTAGTGCTGTGGTAGCTCCCGCGCGGGCTGGCTGCTGTCTACCTGTGCCTTAGCTGGCATGTGGGATAAAATCAGGTCAGCCTACGCTTATGTGTCTCTTCTTCATCGAGTCTTGCTTATTAGTGGCTAGCACAATGCATTTTAAAGTTGGTTCAGAAAATAACATGAGTTCTGTAACTGCCCCGTAGGCTGCAGGAGCTGTGTGGCCTCAGCTGTCCTGTGGCATAAGCCTGGTTTTGGCCCAGGCACGGTGAGCCCAGGGAAATTCACTGGCTGTAGGTGAAGGACAAGCATGGGTGGGTGCCTGTGTCGAGGACCTGTGGCAATGCTAGCTCTGTTCCAAACTCGCTGTGATGTTTCAGCAGCTTAAGGCAAAGGCCTTCCCTGAGGATGGACTTGGGGTTGGTTTGTCGGCCCGTGGCAGCCTGTGAGCGGCGTGAGATTGAGGGCGCGTTGGTGGTGGTCTGCCCTGCGTGCCTGTGAAAGCAGGTGCATTATTAGACCGTGTTTGCCGTGTCTTGTCTGCACGCTGGATGCGACCGACTGCTCTTGGGTGTGTGAGAGGGGCCCGTCCCTGTTCTGCTGCCGTCACAGCGACTTCTTTCTAGAAACGTGCTCGTGCGAGGGCGGCGTTGGCCATCCCATCGGCACCGACGAGTGCTCTGGCTGGGTGCTCAGCACACCCTTTGTGCTGTGAGATTAGAAAGCTGCTGCCCGCAGAAGCGTACGGCTGTCAAGCGGGGCCGTGGGGGTGAGGCTACCTCCCACAGCCTGCCAGGCCACAGGTACGGGCTGGTACCGTGCTGTGAGCCTTCACAGGGGGCACTGCGTACTTCTGAGGGAGCACATCGCAAGTTCTCAGACTCTCCCCTCTACAGAAGCTCCTACAGTGGTGGAGATTTCAGCTGCAAAAAGGAACAGAAATGGTAAGGAAACTTTATTTAAGTTAAATGCAAACCACCCAGCCTCAGTCTTTAATCTCTTTTCTGCTGGTCCAGCCCTATTTGAGAGATGACTTAAAAAACAAAAACCCCCAAGCCCCCTATGTATTATTCAGTAATCTTCAGCATTTTGTTTTGAAACTGGGTGGCAAAGCTCTCCTGGTTTCCATGCTTCTACTTGTTGCAGATATTCCAATGTGATAGTCATCAAAGAGAAGTTTCCAGTGGTAATCATGCCTGCAGTTCTGACACAACACAGCTGTGTTCACTAATGGAGAATTTCAAAATTTCCTCTTTCAGAAATAGTATCCAAAAACTATTATAGGATTTTTTTGTGTGTAGGTAAGCCAGTATTATCTTGTTATATAGGAGGCAGAATTCCAGATAGCTTTAGGGTTTATCTGTGCATTTGTTTTGGGGCATGGTTGTTTTGTGGGGGAAGGGGAAGGTTTGTGAGCTTTTTGGTGAGGTGGTGTAGTGAGATCTTGCAAAGACATGGGGTTTGTGGATTTGTGGATCAGCTCTCGGTAGTGTTCTTGTCTTTGTTGCAGAGAGAAGTACTTGGAGAACAGTTTATCTGGCCTTGCTTTGCATTGCGTGCCACATCTTCTGGGAGGGCAGCAAGGGAATCCCCCAGTTCAGCGTCAGGGGCGTGGGATGCTCTTGAGGGAAGGCTGGGTGCAGAGTTGGTCCCAACGCTGGGCAGGCTGAGCTGGAAGGGGGGCTCGGCCCTTCCTGACAGAAAGGCCAGCTACATCTTGGGAATCTTCTAAAAACAAAACACCTAAATTCCATGACACATCAAGATCTGCTTGATGACAGGGCTTGTTGTTCCTTGGCCCCTCCATGTCTAAGTGGACGGTGTGCGCGCGGCCGCATGGTTTCTCCGTGGCACTTCTTCTCTCCCCTGTTCCAGGGCCGAGTGAACTCGGCAAAGTCTCAAGTTGGCAGCAGTCCAGTTCTCAGCAAATTGCTTTCATCTTGTGATTTATCTTTTCAAGGTCTGCTTTATAGCTCAGCCTCCTTGGGCACCAGAAAAGGCCTGGTTCTGCCGTGGTGAGCACCTGGCACGTGGGCTGAGTAATTTCTGAGGGGGGAAAAGTGCCAGGGATCCTGAGCAGATTTGTTGGTAAAAAGGATTTTCTTTCCTTTCCTTGTATATTTTGCTTCAATGTATATAGTTTTGGAAAGCAGCTCTTTTAATTCAAAGATAACGTCTCTCTTGGGGCTTTAAGGAAATGGTTGTATCGAACCTCTGTCTTCAAGAGGGATAAGCAGTCCCTTTTTGTGATACTTTCTTATGCTGTAAACTAAATGCTCCGTTTGTGTTGGTACTATCTCTTACTGGGATTAATGGGATGAAAAATCATTCCCTTCTGGAAAAATGCTTCTTGGCATCATAGCGTTAAGTAAAATTGCTTAACTAAGTGAAAAGAAATCTTTCTTGTCCAGGGACTTCTGTGGTTCGTTTCCAATTATGTTGGTTATTTATGGTCCTTTCATGTGCAGTCCTCTGCATGTCCCATCCTATGGGATTTTGTGTGGGATGTTCTTCCCGACAGTCCCCTGCAGTGAGCTAGGCTGCACAGCCAGTCCCGGGGGATGAGCCCTAGAGAGGCCACACTGCTGCCTGTGAGCTCCCGAGCATAGTTTATTTGTGGGTATCCTGCATATCTGCATCTGCTGGAGCCGGTACTGCCTCCTTGCTGTGCTGTGCACGGTGTGGTCCAGCTCTCCCTGCTCTGGTTCTGGTGCTGATGCCTCCCTGCCACTGCTTTGGTGTCTCCTGTGCTTCAGGACCTTCTCTGGGTTCCTTGGTGGGTCGGTCTCCTGGCTCCCACTAGCCTGGCTTGAGGAGCGTACTGCGTGCAGTTTTGCAGTGCTGAGTCACTTGCTTGATGGAAGTTGTGAATGATCTGGTGATTCAACCACATATGGTTTCTCTCATCTTCTTGCTGACCCCCTGTTGGCTTCACTCTTGTGTTTTCTGGCCCCTCTCCTCTATCTGCCCCTGGCTTTCTGTTCCTTTCCTCAGCTCCTTGCAGTGTGCCTGGGCTTTGCTTCCCTCCTGCTCCCATTTCCCTGGTGCTGATGTTCATGAGCTGTGTAATTTGAGGGGATTCCTCACACCTAGGACACTCTGAGTGCACCGTAGTTGGATGCCCTAATGTTCTTTAGTCATCATTTCATCATAAAACCTCAGCTCTTCTCGCTGTTGATTCTTAATGTGTGGAGGGTTAGGAAGAAGATGTGAAAAGCATGAAGTGAGGAGATGCTGGGCCACTCACTGCAGGAAGATCATTGAGGTGCTTGAGCGAGTCCAGAGAAAGGCAACGAAGCTGGTGAGGGGTCTGGAGAACAAGTCTTCCGACGAGAGGTTGAGGGAGCTGGGATTGTTCAGTCTGGAGAAGAGGAGGCTCAGGGGCGACCTTATTGCTCCCTATAGGTACCTTAAAGGAGGCTGTAGCGAGGTGGGGGTTGGTCTGTTCTCCCACGTGCCTGGTGACAGGACGAGGGAGAACGGGCTGAAGTTGCGCTAAGGGAGGTTTAGGTTGGATATTAAGAAAAACCTCTTTACTGAGAAGGGTTGTTAAGTTGCCCACGGAAGTGGTTGAGTCACCATCCCTGGAGGTCTTTAAAAGATGTTTAGATGTAGAGCTCAGTGATATGGTTTAGTGGAGGACTGGTTAGTGTTAGGTCAGAGGTTGGACTTGATGATCTTGGAGGTGTCTTCCAACCTAGATGATTCTGTGAGACTTGGAAAACCCTGAGCAAGCCTCAAGACAGGGAGGCTGAGCTTACTTACCTGGGCACTCGGACAGTTGGGCGTCTGTGGGAGCTGACCAGGCGTAGGCTTGCAAGCGTTTCTTGCTAGCCATGCAAATGCTTGAACTCTGAATAAACCAAACTCCCGTGATCATTCCCTACTGAATGAAATGCAGCTTTCTGCCTGCTTTACCTCCCAGCCTGCTCCCTGCCCCCCAGCTCCTCCTCTCCAGAGATTTCACGCTGCACTGGGAAGGGATGGATGTTCAGTGGAGGTCGACCGGCACTCTGCAGGCATGAGTTAACTGGTTAAATTACTGGCATTGCACATCACTGCTCTTCTGCTCTCTGAGCAGAGTGACTCTGCATACGTCTGTACGTACACGCTGCCACTTTCTCACACGGAATGGCTTTTATCCATTGGTAATTTGTCTGAAAACATTGAAGTCGGTTGTCGTGGTGCCAGTCCTTGACTTCTGGTTGGGAATGGAAGCTTGTGGTTTTCGTGAGGGATTGATATTTCATATGGTAGTAAATGCCTCTAGGAAACAATGAAATGACTTGCAGAGCTACTGATCTGAAACTAGAGCTCTCTTGCAAGTAATTGGTGTCGTTTATTATCCTAAAAGGGCAGTTATAAACAATGCATTTTTCTTTTCATGGGTAAATTTCTAAACACTGGAGATTTGAGGCTACTGGATGAGGAAAAAATTACTAGAAGCTGTCTGAGTAGATGAGTTTAAAAGAAACATTTATTGACCCCATCATTGGCGTTCCCCATCATTGGCATCCTGTGTGGAAGGTTTGATGTGTCACTGTGAGTCACCATAGACCTTCCCAGTCCTGCTGCTGTGAACTGTGTGTGAACTGCAAACATCTGGCTGAAAGCCTCGGGGAGGAGACCATATCACTCATCTACCCAGGGCAAACAGGCAGGAGTACTGCTTACAACACAGCTGCTTTGGTCAGTTTGAGGGGTATTTTCTCTGCTGCAGATTTCTTCCTGACCTTACTTTCCTGTACTTCCATCCCTCATAAGGTGCAGGAGCTGTGTAAGAATAAGTCCATATCAGCTTGGGAGGTGCTGGAAGGCCAGAAATCCCAAACTCAGAGCATCCCAAGTTGGTGTGCTCTGTTGGCACTGCTGCCAGCCTTTATTTGGGTGAGGATTGCACAACTTCATGAACTGTCCCCCAGAAGGGACTATTAAAAGGTATTTAATTTGGTATCCACTGATACATTTAGAGAGATCTGGGAAAATGTGTTCAACTCTCTATGTAGGTAGTGTTGGGGAAGATCATCAGAAGATTCCCCAAATTGGGTTTCTTGCCTTGATTCTCTGTGAGTACAAGCCTGGCAATAAAAATCCTGCTTTTTGATGACAAATCATATTTTGCTCCTAATTCGTAGCACCCAACAGTAGTGTCTGAAAACGGTCTGGAGAAGCTGTGATGCGGCTGCAGCTCTGGCTGTTGAGGAACATTGCAGTCACCAGCAGAGGTGAAATTTTTGGTCACACCAGGGAAGGAACTGGTTTGTTTTTTGGGTGTGCTTGAGTAGCTGGCTCTGGTCTCTCCATACGTTTTAACCAAGTTAATGTTTATTACTGCCCAGGATTTGGATGCGCTGCTGCAGCCGTGGTGTGGTCTGGGCTGGTGACATTGATTTCTGTGCACACAGTGTCAGTAGCTATTGCATGGAAGAGGCCAGAAGTGTTCATAGGAAGGGAAGCTTGGTTCTTCCTATTGCAAACCTTGTACCAACTGTCTCCTCGTTAATTTGTCTGCGAATTAATAGCCTTTTTCATGTCATCCAAGCCGTCTGTTTTGCAACCTCAGGGGCTGTGGCATTGTTCTGTTGTGGAACGCTTGGTAGAAAATTAACATGCTGCTCTGGCAGATGGGAGGGACCCTGTTCCCCAGCCTTTCTGTCACACAAATCCAGCTTTTCTGTTTCTTCCCCACCCCTAAAAAATCTACGTTAACTTGAAAACAGTGGGAGGGAATTAAATGTGTTTTGAAAGGGTGATCCCATGGGCAGGAGTGGTATTGAGTGCTTACACAGTGTATAGAAAGGGTTTGTGGGAAGAGAGGTTGTTCAGCAAAATGAATGCAGTTTAGAGTTGTTAATCTGTGTCATTAGCACTGTGTACCAGAAAGTTTAAACTCTGCCTGACTAAATAGCACGACTCTTTGAAATTCACAGCAGTGCTGGCAGCCCCCTGGCTTTTGTCGAGCCCAGCAGTCCTGTGCCCCATCCCACCGCAGGAAGCCATTGGTGGCTCTGGGGAAACCATGAGAGCCCGGCTCCAAGAAACCTCAAGCAAATGAGTCGGTGTCGCCACCGGACCCACAGAAGGTGCAGATGTGAAATGAACCAACCCTCGGCTCCCTCTCAAGCTCACTTTCACGTCTGTGCTCCCTGTGTGTAATTAGCACAGCGCAGGAAAGCTTTCTTCATCGCCCCCTCTGAGGGTTGGTGCGTGTCCCGACTTGTCCAAGAAATCTATTGGTAATAGTCCAAAGCACAAAGGGAGCATGAAGCACGTCCGTCTGTGGACGTGTGCCATCTCCAGAAGCCTTCGCCTTGTGCAGGTAGTTGTGCTGGCTGCCCGCGGTGCTTCGAGGCAAGCTTGTCTTGAAACACGTGGTTGTGGTCTGTCAGCTTTTGCTCTTCTCGTGCTGACTTCTGAAAGCCATTTTTTTTTGTCACAGGAAACTCAGCAGAAAAGTTAATTGATTGCTAAAATGTTTTGCTTGGCAAGCGGGCGCAATGCCTGTGAAGGGCGTTTTAAATACAGTGGCAGCTCATCAGGTACGTGATGCTTGGCCACCCCTTGGGTGAGAAGTGGCTCTTGCTTCAGGTGGTAGCACAAGGTGTCTTGTCAGGTCTGAAATAATGACTGCCTCACCGTGCATTTTTAAAAGAGAAACAAAAAATACGTGCCTGTGTAGTGGGTTTATGTGGCAAGGTTTCGGTAGTGGGGAGCCATTGGGGTGGCTTCTGTGAGAAGAATCCAGAGGCCCCTGGTGGAGCAGGCTGTCCCCCTGCAGCCCATGGGTCCCACATGGAGCAGATCTCCACGCTGCAGCCCGTGGAGGAGCCCCCAGTGGAGCAGGTGGATGTGGCCTGGAGGAGGCTGCGGCCCATGGAGAGCCCCTGCAGGAGCAGGCCCCGGGCTGGAGCTTCAGCTTGTGGAGAGGAGCCCACGCAGGAGCAGAGGGTCTCGGGGGAGCTGCCGCCCACCTGTGGGGGACTTGTCAGGAGCAAACTGCTCCAGCACGGATGGACCCTGTGGTATGGAGCTGTGTGGGAGCAATTCTTGAAGAGCTGCTGCCTGTGGGCAGCCCCCGCAGGCTCAGTTCAGGAAGGACGGCATCCCGTGGGAGGGATCCCACGGGGAGCAGGGGCAGAGAGTGACCGTGAAGGAGCGGCGGAGATGAAGTGCTACGGACTGACTGCAGACCCTGTTCCCCTGCACCGCTTGGGGAGAGGAGGTGGAAGAGGGTGGATGGGTGAAAGGTTGTTTTTTTTTTTTTTCTTTGTTTTTCAGTTCTCTAGCTTGTTAGTAATAGCCAATAAATTTTACTATCTCCCTACTCTGAGTCTGTTTTGCCCATCATGATACTTGTTGAGTGATCTCCCTGTCCTTATCTCAACCCTTGAGTCCTTTGCTTCATATTTTCTCCCCCTTCCTCTTTGAGGAGCAGTTGAGGTGGAGTTCAGCTGCCCACCTGAGTAAAACCACCACATCTTGGTAAATTTTCCAAGTGTCCGGCCCTTCAAGATAGCTGTGAAGACCACTTCTGCCTTCTCAGATGTAAGCTGAGTGGTGGGGTATACCTTGAGCCTCCAGGACAAGCAGTGATGGTTTGAGGTATTTTAGAGTCGAACATCAAAAGCTATCACACAGTTAATGATAAACTAGTTAAACTCTAGTAGCAGAGACCATTGCTTTGAAGTAGAAGTGAGCATTTGTAGTTGAAAGAACGTTTAAGTCCTAGCTTAGTGTACTTTTTTTTACATCCCTGAGAAAAGTATGTTTAAAGACTTAAAGAGTAGGTTTCTTAAGCTGTTGGAAAAGATGACTTGTCATTCCGAACTGGCAATTAAAAATGAATCAATAAATAGTTGGTACATCATTCCAGGAATGCCTTCCATCCTCATGCCTAAAGGACATACACCGCTTCTTCTTTGAAGAGCATTTGCAAGGTAAAAAACAAACAAATCATCGTTAAGCTCCTCCAAAATTAAGTACGAGCAATAAGGATGCTCTGTAGGAAGCCTGGGCTTTCACTTCTGGCTTGAATAATGGACAACGTTCATGAGTTGCTCAACTCCTCGCCCAGGCTGTACCATTTTGTGTTGTGCACCTACTTCTTTCCCTTCCTTCTTCCCCAACTCCCGCAGTTTTTATGCTGTCTCTGCACTCAGTTACTGTGACAGCACATTGCAGAGCAGAAACACTGCGCAGTGTTCCCGCAGTGGCCTTGTGCTTTGTTTTGGAGGCAGGAGGTGAAGGTGCAGTGTCCCTGTGCCACCAAGGTACTCCTGCTGCTCTGCTGGGGCTGGGGGCACGGATCTGCAGCCCTGGGTTGAGCCTCTCAGCTTGTTTCATCAAGTCCTAGTGGCTTCCTTGATCGAAAGATAACCTTTTTGGTGGGTTTGGAGATAAGGGGATCACTGCTGCAATGTGCCTGGGGCCATGCAAGTGCTGGCTGAAGGGGAAGAAGTGCTGGGAATGCACAGCCTGCGGCAGGGACTGGACACAACTTACACAAGTTTCAGCCGATTTTGGAAACACCCTAAAGTGTGGTGGATTTTTTTTTTTTTTTTTACAAAGAGCCTTGCAGTAATTCTAATCAGAAGTGAGCACTTTGGTTTATGTAAAGCTACTCAGAGTTTTTGATGCTCAGACTTCAGTAAAAGAAAGAAATGAGCAAGCTAAAATTTCTCTTTTGGGCCTTGCCACAGGGATGCAGATCATTCAGCTGACAAACCTAGGAAAAAGGTTGAGATATTATAGGGCCTTTCTGGGGAAGGGTTTTCATAAATAAAATACGCATGTTTGTGTTCTGACTTAAACACAGAATTCTTACATAGTTTTACTTTATGTAAAACATCTTCATTTTAGTTTGAGATTCAGCTGTCCTAGCTTGTTCTAGCTGACTTTGCATAAGCAAACTTTTAAAAATTAATAATCCATTAAAATAAGTGGACAAAGTGATATTTATGCAGCTGTTTGATGCTCTGGAAAGCAGATTCAGGGGCGAAGGATTGATCAATAGTGTCTCTTTTAAATCTGTTCATCATAATTAAGATGAATTGATGTGAAGACTAAACCTAATTTTCATAAATAATGCTGAAGTATCAGCTGGTGCATCCAAATACAATTACATTTATACACTCATTTTAATATTAATAAGGTAATGACTTTTTTTTTTTATGGGCTAAGAGCTTCTGTAGTGATGGATGAGATAAAGCCCATAAAAGCCTCCTGTGCTGCTGCTTGACAACACCCATCCCAGAGCCAATCAAACTACTGAATGACAGACAGAGCCTGGAGATGTCTGTTGTGTCTCAGTGCCTTGGGTTAGCTGCTTAAACAGCTCCTGCAGAATTACTGTCAGGCTGGCCAGGTTGGTGCTGTGTCAGCATTTCTTTTATTGAAAACCTTCCCCAGGGATGCACGGCTGGCAAACCCATCTTGGAGGACACAGCCCTGCAAGTCTTTGTAGAATACAGATGCAAAACCAATGGCCGAAAACATGCTTTTTGGGCCAGAAAATGAGCGGGATTCATTAGTCTTAAGGAGAGTATTTTTTTTTCTTTTTTTCTGATGCAACTTTCACCTACTTAATTTGTGGCTGCCTGGAGGGATGGAAAAGGAGCTTAGCATACCTTAGGGCTTTACTTAGAGTTCTCCATTTATGTGTCCTACCCACACAGCGATGAGCAAGAAAACCCTTAGAGCTATGAATTTTTGTGCAGGTATGCAGCAGCTCCTGCCCAGGCCACTGCAGAGGATCCAGTGGCGCTGAGGGGCAGGCCCTGGCTCTGTGACCAGAGGCGCTGTGCCGGGAGCAGGAGCCACCTGCCCGCTTGGGTTCCTGGGTTGTGAGGGGCTTGGATGGAGCACACACCCCGACAGCTTTCATTTCTGCACATAAGGGTTGTATATGTGTAGTGGTGCCTGAATCATGGGAGCAAGTGCTCTTCATTCAGGTTACCAAAGACTTCTTTGTAAGTGCGGGCAGAGTTTTGTAGTGCAGCTTTTTTTTTTTTTCTCCTTTCTTCTCACTGCTGTGGATGGAGGTGAGCTGTCAACTGTCTCCTGTCTGAATAACACTTGAAAGCTGCCCCAAACGGCCTTGGTTTGAAAAACAGTGCGAAGGTGTTGGGGCATTCAAGCCGTGGGGCCACTGTCATGCTGCTGCTGGGGGTCCTGGGCCCTTCCTCCCTGCTAACGGGAGAAACCTCTGCATAAACTTTGTTTTTAGATGTGCAATGCGTAGTTTCTTTCCACTGCAGCAGGCTTGTGACCGTTTTAGGGCAAAGTGTCCTCAGTCTGAGCGTGAGCTGAGTTCAAGCTAACGCTTGTTCGCTAAGGGTAGTCTGTGCATCCATGGGGGCTTCCAGGTGTTCTTGTACTGCTTGCATTTACAGCACAGTCCTCAGCATCCTAAAGAAAATTCAAGGCATTAGGTGCATCTATGGAATAACAAGCTGTTTAGGATCACCCTGCTCCCTTACAACACCCATTCTCTGTGGCAGCCATGCCAGGTGACGTTTGCTCCATGGCACAAGCATATTACACAGGAAACTTTGTGTTAGGCTCAACTCTGTCACCTGCTGTTGTGCTCCCAGATGATCAGGCATCAGTTTTCAGCATCTGTCCTGTCTCCGAGGCTGCCATGTGATGCTTGTTCAGGAATCCCTGTGATGCATTTGGGCTGCTGGAGGTTACAGCTTGTGTTCATGTTAATTGGGTTTGCTCTGAAAAAGTTCCTTCAACTCCTTCAGTTCTGTTTCCCTTAGATTTATTAAATAGTTGTCCTGTGCACAGATGGAAAATGTTAAAAATAGAAGTGCTCAAGGCAGGGCTATTGTTTTGGTGTTGACAGGCTTGCTGGAAGCTGATGCATACTGTGTATTTTAAGAAGTGCTGCGTTTTTAAGATCTCTCTGATGTCATCTTGACCCAGCACCGAGGAGCTGCTTTTCTGCGCTAAGAGGAGACCATCTTTTGGATTCGCTACCCTCTCAGTGTGCTGCCACCCATTATGTAGGCCAAATAGTCCAAATAACAGACAGCTCAGGATTTCTGAATTACTTCTGCCTTTTGTGATGAAGAGGACACCAGCTGTAAAGATAGTCAGAAGAAGAACCTGAGATAGTATCTGAGGCACCAACTGCTTTTTGGTAACTTCTTCCTCTGCTGAAATCCTTTTTTCCTTGTTTAATCACTCCGCAGGCAAGACTATAAATATAAATAAATAAAATACAAGTAATGATAAGACGTGGCAGCAGCTTGGGTGAAGACCTCCCAACTTAGTCCTTCCCAGTAAAGTCAGCTGCAGAGGATTGAGACAAGGTTGGATCACCTTGTATCCATCCTAGAGTAGAACAAAATGGAAGGAAACCAAAGCAAATAAGTGAGTTTCTATGATTCCCACCCCTCCACCACCTGTCAAAGTAGCTGTATGCACTAGAAAAAATTAATTTTTCAGGACCCCAAACTTTACCAAGCATGCCCCAAAGGGAAGGTGAGCATTTCAGAAGGGAAGGAAAGGCAGGCAGGGCTGCTGCTTGGGACTCAGTCACTATGGAGCTGTGTCCCCAAATACAAACTGAAGCCACAGGCAGCCTCGCCTTGGCTGTTGCTACTGCAGAGAAGAGCTTCCAAATGTAAACAGCGCCCGAAATGATGGAGGAAGTTTCCTGTTCCTCCAGTCTGAAATTGCCTTCTTCATAGTAGCTGTCAGCTGTTGGTATCTGCCTTTTGTCATCGCTGAAATCTAAGGGTGACCACACAGATTTTATTGTGCTGTTGCTGATTGCTTCAGCAGATATATAGGCTTATCTCAAGCCTGCACAGCACTTGCCAGATATTATTCTGTACCCAGCTGTCTCCTCCACAGCTGTGAAAGTCATCTGTAACTCGTGTGGAACCACACTTCTGCGAGAAATTAGGACATACGGCAAACGTAAGGGAAACGTAAAAAGCTGCTTTTTTTTTTTTTTTTAGCTTGCCTAAAATGGTCAAAGAAAATCCAGTCTGGTGAATGTATAGTTGTGGGAATAAGGGAGGCTTTTTGCTGACATTCAGGTTTTTGCAGTGTAGCAATTGCTCCTTTCGTTCTTTGCATTGCAAGGGGTTTTATACCCCTCGCCCCTATTGTTAAGATTCCCTCTATGTTCAGTCTGATTTAATAGGATCTGCTGACTTTCAAGATGCAGTCCAGCAGAATGTGTGTTGACAAGGAACAGTTAATTTTGCTTCCTTACCCAAACTCTGCATTACATGTTAGGACTAGGATACTCTTTTCCATATGGCTCAGTAGCACCCTATTCAGTGGATGATTGTAGTAACATAAAGAGATCCTAAAGAAGCATGTGTAAAAAAATGACCTTATAAAAATAAATAACTGGGTCAATGTCATTTACTGGTTGTGCTTTATTCCAAATGTGGGAAAGTTCTTTATTTTCTTGGACGCAGCAGGTCCGTGACGGCACAGCAGCCTGGTGGGATTGCCCCCATCCTGACTTCACAAGGTGCGTAGCCAAAGTGGGCTTATGTTCGGATGGAGCGCACATGCTTACTTTCTATCTTCAACAATTAATTGCAAATGCTGGCGAATTATCTTAACGTTTCTGGAGGCTAATGGAGACTAGATTTTTTTTTTTTGGTGAGAAAACACTGTTTCTTTTTTTGGAGTTCAAGTGAGTATCATGCTTCTGTAAGACTTTTTTAAAAGTTTCTATTTCTCCTTGTGGAGAAATAACTTCCAAAATGTTCACTGTCATAGGTCACAGAATTTCTGTGCTAAATTGGGAATATAGCTGGCAGCTGGCTTATTCTCAGGGAATTTTTCATGCCTGGTTGGTGTAGAAAGCTTCAGATACTTAGCTCTGGGGGGGATAAAAGCTTCTTAGTTGTGTTTTTTTTTTTTTTTTTCCAGTTACTTGGTTTTTACTTTTTAAGTATTTTTTCATGGCCTTTTCCACTTCTGTGGAATAAATTGAGACTTGAAGTGGTTGAACTTTAGCAACGACTTGGTATTCAGTTTCATGTTTGCATTGCCTCTTGCGTACAAGACTCCATTTCCTCTTTGTGTTTTTTTTTTTTTTTTCTTTTTTCCCTGCCAAACCCCCTTGTTTCAGATCTGCTTCCTGCTTGCAGCTTTATACCAGCTTGGGAATCTTTTCACAACCATTCGTTGCTTTTGGTGTGCAGCAGAGGCACAACCGCACTGGGTATGACTTTTTTTTTTTTTTTTTTAAAAAAAAGATGAAACTCTGTCAGTTGGATATAGCCAAGTTTTTTCAATGTTTTCCCCCAGCATTTTGCACGTAATTATTTTGTGTGGTTGGAAAGAAAAAAAAAAAAAGAGAGAAAAAGATTTCAGAATTTTTTTTTCTATGGCATTGTGGCTAATCAAACTTTTTTAAGAAAAAAAAAGGCAGAATCAGAGATGAGTGGTCTTCACCTGGCTGCTTGCACTTGCATGCGTCCTCCAGAGCTGGATGGCCACATAAGGGGATGTGGCTTCTGTTGTAGAATTGGTAGTAGGAAAAGTCAAGCTGCTTGTCATGCCTTCCTCTCTTGCTCACCAGTGATGGGTGTCACCCACTAGTTCTGTAGATTGTGTTTTGACTTCCAGTTTTTAGTTCTTGTCCCCAGTTATTAAATGGATACCTCATGTAAGACTTTCCCAAGGTGTCCTTCAGTGGTGGTGCTGGGATCCCCAGCCAAACAAAGCACTCTTAGGCACATACATGTTAAACTTCTCCAGTCTCTGCAAAAGTACAGGCAAACAATTGGTGGCAAAACCCAGAAAGGTGACCTGGCTGATCCTATTGTTTTCAGGGACTGCGGCTTTCCTGTTTGTGCATCCTGGCTTTCAGATGTTCATCCTGCTCTTTATGAATGAAGTGCTTTTGCATGTATCTCAGGGTTCTTGCATGTTGCTCTCTGTGCAGTTTTTGATTGCTCTCCTGGTTTTGGAAATGATCACATCAATCTGTAAGTGGCAGAGAGAAACCTCCCCTTGTCTTTGAACATGTAAAAATACAGCCCTGGCAAACTTTTTTTTTTTTTTTATTTTCCTTTCTGGAACAGGAGGCCATTAGAGAAATGAAAATGGTATTTAGTTGCTTTTCCTATTTTTTTTTCCAATGATTTATATCCTGAGTGCAGCACAGCCCCTTGAAATGAGGGTTTGCAGAGCTAGGAATTGCCAGAAGCTGATGGTCATCCTGTTTTTCTGATTGAGGCATTTACCTTGGAGATGAATTCAGATGTTTCCAAACTCTGTGCTGAATTATCAAACAGTGATAGGAGTAAGTAGTAATTGGTAATTGAGACAAACCTCTCTGCTGTTACAATGTGATACAGCTGGAGGTTGCATGAGAGTGAGGAGAATGTAAGCAGTAGTCTATAAACCACTCTTGGAAGGCGGTTATATTAAAAAAAAAAAAAAAAAAAAAAAAAAAAAAAAAAGCTTTGATACGTGTATTTCAGGAATTGACCTACAGATTCATTACCTTTCTATGCCATTGAGAGGCTTCATGGCATGGTAGAGAAGTAGAAGATTAAACTGATGGATGCACTGGTTGTGAATCAAAGGAGGAAACTGGTGGTTCCTGAGTTTGTGTTCTAGCTCTAGGGATGCCCTTAGGACTGTCTAGTGACCTGACATCCAGATGGTGTTTCACCTTCAGATCCACTCAGGGTTTTGGTGAAGGAAAGTTCGTGATTTGTTGGCAGAGCTGGGCACGACAGAGAGCTTTGTTCTAGGACAGAGATGCTCAAATTTCTGTTACGGGGACTCCATCCTGCAGCTTTACCAGAGCCACCCATGAGTGCTGCTCTGCTTGAGGGCTTCTATCTGGAGCTACTGCTCCTGGGCAGACTTTCAAACCTCAGGCATGCTACAGGTGTGTACTCTTTAAAGGAAAACTTCATTTTCCACTGAAAATAGCGCATGCGGTTTCATTTGCAGAACTGTTTGCTCCAAAACTGATTTTTTTTTCCAGAGAGCAGAGATAGCAGTGGGCTCTCAGCTGGATGCTTCCTTTTTTACTGTCCAAAGAGCAGGCCGGAGTACTTTCAACTAAGTGAAGTTTTGCCAAAATACACATTTTTGCTTAAAGCAATATATCACTAGGAACACTTCTGGCTTTCATGCTTTAGGGAAAGAAGTTGGTCTGGACACTGTAGCCTGGTTTCTGTTTATTTTAGCACTGGTCTGGAGCCTAGGAACAGAGTTTCAGGTTCCTGATCTAGATAGAACTAGTAGGGAAGATGCCAAGTGATTTTTCTTGAATGTGAAATATTTTGTATCTCTACCCAGCCTGCTTATGGGGTGATGCCACTGGTGTGCTGGCTGGTCGGCTACATGCGAAGTGATCTCCACATCGGTAACTCCTTACAGCTTTGCTCCTGAAAAATGCCTGAAACATTTTGTTTCTGCCTGTCCTCTGGTGCTGGTATGGAACAGGCTTGTGTTCTACTTCTGTCTGGTGCAGGCAGAGGAAAATGTTTATAGTGTTTTAATTCTTCAAAACTTTTGAAAATATACCTATTTTAGAACATCCAACTCTGTTGCATGCAATGTTTTTTTCTCTGGCTTGGTTCCTTCCCGAAGAAAAGGCTTTTTGATTTCTTAGTAAGTTCGCTACAGAAGTGCCAATGCTGCTTGCAGGCAGGGCCACAGACCTCCCTGCATCCATTTCCTGCGAGGTCTGTGGTTCCTCAGTGCTGCTCTCGCCTCTGCCATGTTTGCTACACACGATGCAGAATTTATTTTACTGCAGGTGCAGAATTTATCTGAGAGATGTGGAGCCAGCATGGAGGGCGGCAGCATCTGTTTCCATCTGTGGAGTTCAGCAATAGTCCTGTTCATGTGGGATAATTTGTGTAAAAAAAAAAAAAAAAAATCAGACTTGGACAAGTCTGTGCTATGAAGAAAAACAGCCTAAGTGAGGATGCATCTCTGTCCAAAATTAACTGGAAAACTGGAAAAAGGAGACTGGCTCACCCATTTTCTGTATCTGACAACATGGGAACATCACACTCAGTGGTTATACCAAGTGTGCAGGGTAGGATCAAGGGATGTCTCCTCGTCTCTGTTCCTCTTATTGGACATCCTTGTGTTTAAAGTCTGTGGACTTGATGCTTCCCTACATCTAGAATTTCCTGATTTGCAGAACTTCATACTTTCAGTTGGTGAAGTGACAAAGCCCCATTAAGAAATGAGAAGTGCTCATCTGAGTAGGTAATTGGCAAACATTTTGCTTGAAATTTAAAGGAAGTAGGAAGGAAAAAAATCTCAAATGAAGTTTTGTCTTAGGGCAGATGTGAAGCCCTTTCCTCATCATCTCTCACCAGGACAAGTTTTTACTGCTGTCAATTGCAAGCTGATCTCTTAATTTGTGTGTGTTTTTTTTTTTTTTTACTGTTTTATAAAGCAGAAATTGTAATGGAAGTGTGTCTCAGGAGCAGTCTGGAGGGGGCTACACGTGTGTCTGGGGTGGGGGGGATTATAGAAATAGGTGTGTCTTTTTTTTTTTTTTTGGTCTTGTTCCTTAGTGACCTCATGGCTACAGGTTTCAGTTGTGATCGACATCTGAGTACTACTAGATGTATTTGTTTTAATCTGATAGTTCAGGATGTCATTTATTGAAAAACAAGAAATCTTCTAATACATAACTGAGGTTTCTCTAGCTGGAGTTTTGAATATGCTTTTTTTTAAGCATGGGAACACGTGCTGCAGCATTACTCAAACAACCTATAGGTTTTCCATTGAATGGGACTTTAACACAGTAAATCCAGAGGGGTTTGGTGTTCTGCCATGTTTCCTTGCTATTGTGGTGGTGTTGCTCGCACACCACTGGTGAGCTGTAGGCTGTAACTGCATGCGTCACTGACTTTACTGGTGTGGTGAATATATAGCTATTATGCTTCCAGCTTCAGGTCTGGTTGTTCTTTGTGGCCACACTTTACGTCTTGGTTACTCTCAGCTGTTTTGGGAGGGGAGACCCCAGGTCTGTCCCAGCAGGGCCCCCCAGCTGGTGCCCAGCCCCACGTCCAGGCGGCTCTGGAAGCCCCTCAGGGAAGAGCCCCCCAGCCTCCGTGGGCAGCCTGTGCCAGGCCCCGAGGTGCTGCCTGAGGGGCTGCGGGCTGAGTCCTGCCTCTGGGCTTGGCCCTGGGCACCGCTGGCAGCTGCCTGGCTCCATCCAGAGCAGGGCTCCATCCAGACAGTTGGATGCTTGTGCCTGTTTTTAACATTTACCCCTGCAGATAGGGTTACAGTAAGCTGTTATTTTCTGGAAGCGTGTGAAGATCAGGGTGATGGCAGAAGACATCTCTTTGCCCTGCTGAAGCCCACTCCAGAGAATTCACCCAAGCTGGAAGGGTGGACAGGGGCTGTCAGGAGGAACAGATGGTTCTTATTTCTAATTTTACAGCGTTTTCTCCCCTTCCCGCACCCCCTGTGGTCAGATTAAATGATTTCTTTTATTAATTCCAGTGACTTCTGTAAACAGACTGTGTAAATATACATAAACAAATGCCAGATCTGCCTTGGTTTGTACATTTGAGAGCAAATCTCTGGCCAGGGGAGGAAGGAGGATAGAAGCGCGGATCGCCTTTTATCTTTGCTGGAGTAAACCTGTCCCCTGGGCTGGGGGTGTGTGCTGGCTCTAAAGGGCAGGGGCCCCAGCATTGCAACGTCTGGGAGGCTTGAAGCCTGCAGTTGTTGTTCCAGATGTTGTATGGTCTTTTAAAATTAAAGAATAAACAAGAAGCTATTAGTATTCCTGATGTGCAGCTGAGAGGATGTGCTGGTGACTGGCAGGGAGGGAAGAAGCTCTGTGGCCGCGTTGGGCTGGGGATAGAGGAATAAGCTGTCGGAGGTACATTCCTGGCATGAAAAAAGAGAGTATTTGCTAGAGTATGGGAGAGGCTTTAGCAGGTTTTTACTCTTCAAGATTTCCTTGTGGCGAGGGGTTTAAAAAAAAATGCAGTCAGTTTTCATCAGAGGTTAGCAGTGGGATTTCTCAAGAACCTCTGTTGGCATCTGTGGTTTTTAATCTCTTTAAAAGGTGAAGAGGTAATATTTGCAGATGACACAGCTCCTGAAGCCAGTACTAATGAAGCTGGTTAGGTGGTTTCAGAGGCGTTTCAGAAGGCTGCAGCAATGTTAGGTTATTCTGTAGCACAGCAAATAGAATGCTCCATGGATGTGTGGAAGATCGCCTGATGGAGGGAGGTGTTTGACACATTCACTTCCACTGATCTGCGTTAATTCTTGGCTACACTGGGCAAAACACTCAGCCATACATTACTGGATGAGTCTTCATTGGCAGGTGGGATTAATTGAATCATTAATTGGTTTTAGTAATGGAAGATATAGTGAAGGGAGAATGGGAATGCCCAGTGGGGTCCAAATCTCTGTGGTAACATCACTGAAGACAAGGTTAAAAAAAAATCTGCTGAACGTATACTCAGGGATTTTTCACTGCTGTCATTAGGAAGTGATTATCTGCAATTTACAATGGTGCTTGTTTTACATTTGATTTTAGCAGCTCCAGCAGGAAAAGGAGAGTCTGAGGGGAGGACAAATGACAAGCTTGTTCTCCTGGAGCAGTGCAGCTCAGATAGGCTTCTTGCCCTTGGCATCTTCTTCACTCCACACCTTGCAAAATAGTTCCAAGATCGTCTGTCCCCTTTATGAACTTGGAGAAGGGAGGAAAAATTCTAGATATGAGAAGACTTGGGACTGAAAAGCTGCTATGGGAAATGGCACTCTTGGATGTACATGCAGCAGTGCTGGATGTGTTTTGGGAAAACCAGTGAAGTTGGCTGTCTGTCTGCAGATGGAGGTTGATGGGCTTCAGTGGGAACACCTACCTTCTACTCTGGTGCAAAATAAATCCCATTCAGTGCAAACTGCTGTGGTACATCATTTAAGCTCTTCTGTCTTTATGCTGAATATCAATTAAAGCTCCTTGGATTGGTTTTGAGAGTGTATGAGTGTAGCGTCTCAAAGCCCTACCTACCTTTTTCCGAAGTAGGGATAACCTCAATACTTAAAGGAGCAAAATTTTGTAAAACACTGAAAAGCTCTTTTAAGCCAGCAACACAATGCTTTAATTTCCTGTTGGATAAAGCCTCGGCAAATGTAAAATATTAAGTGGTCAGATGAATACAGGGATTATCCTTTTTTGGGAAGGGTGGAGGTGGGGATGCCAGCTCAGCCACTCTGTCCAACCCATTGTCCATCAAAGCAGTTGATGCCATTCCTCTGCTGCCAGGATGGATGCTGGAGCCTTCTGCTTGAAGCTTGTGACATTGCAGCTCGGTGGGTGGAGGAGCTGGATTTGTTTTACGTGCTGTTCTGCAGTTGGGGCCCGGTGGGGCTTCTGCGATGGGAAGGGGAGGCTTCTCTGCAGCTGCAAGTTAAAGGATAAACAAGAGGAAAAACAAAGATGTTAGCACAGTTTGTGCTTGGTTGGGCTGTCCAGACACTGAGCAATGAAAACAGACCAGATGTGGCGTATCTGGTGTGAGTGGTTTTGGCAGTCCTCTGTGGAGCACCATCCTTCCCAGGCCTGCACACTCAGCTGGGTGCAGGACGCGATGGGCTTTCCCTCTGGAGACTTCACTGTAGACCTGAGTTTTTTAATTTCTTCTTCCTTTCTTAATGCATTCCCTTGAGGAGAAGGAGAGTTGAGCAATGGTTGTGGCTCATCTTAACAGCTTCCATACTTGCATGGAACCAAAAAAAAAGCACTTTTGCCAAAGCTGTGCAGGTACCAATGCAATGTAAGATGATGATCACCTGTCCTCCCATCTGTAGTAGTGCCGGAGGACTGCAGAGTTAGTGCAAATATTAATATTTCTCTCTTTTTGCATTATTTCAAATATACAAAACCTACACCTACCTACAAAACCTAAACCTACCTTCCAAACCTACAAAAGTTGAACATGTCCATGATCATGCAGTTTGTAAAGGGGGAGTCATGCAAAAATGTTATAAGGGGTGTGTTGATGTCCTGTTCTGGAAAACAAATCTAGAGTTTAATTTTGACTTTAAAATGAATTGAACGTTGTATATGTATAGCATAACCACAGACACACTGTTGAAGATGCCATGCATAGAAAAATCACTAAATAAAGGATTCTTTGGAAAAATTTAAATACCTTGACTTTGGCTGGGAGATTTCCATATTTTTTTCATTCAGTGTTCTGAAAAATAAATAGATTAGATCAGGAGTTAAGTCAGCTCTTTAGCTACAGGTTTCTTATCAACCTTTCATTATTTCATCTTTTTTTTTTTTTTAAATAGTCTTGAAGTTTTGTTTTTGTTCTTTTTTTCTTCTGAATGATGTTTTGTTTGAATACACTTCCAAGATTCACTGTTAATGGTGGGTATTAGGATTGAGGGATTATCCCAACATCGTAGTGCCTCATTGTTTGACAGGGAAGTGGGAACTGGGGGCGATTAGCTGCTTCTAAAGGGATTTCAAAGGGGTGTGGGAAAAGGAAGAGCTGCAAGCCTCCTGTGTGCTGACAGTGAGTGTCCATCGAAGCCTGGAACATAACCTCAAAGGTCTCATACCTAGAAATTAGTGGTGGTGGTGGTTTTTTTCTACTTTTTTTTTTTTTTTTTTTTCCTCCCTCTGGTGCTCCTTTAAACCCTAGGTAGAGACTATTCAATGCAGATAGGATCAGCACAGCTTCATGTTTGTTTGCTATGGAGATGCAAATATTTAGGGAAACTTTGCTTAGCAAATACATGAGTAAATCCACCTTTTTTCAGCTCTAAAGATATTTATGTCAGAGGGACCTTGAAATATTTGAGTGCTCTGTCTAGAGGGAAACAGTTGGCTCTTGAGAAGAACTGTTAAAAAAAAAATCAGAAAAAAAACCACGTTATTTTTGGTGTGACAATGTAATATATGAATGCAATTAAACAGCATCCTGATTTTCCTCTTTTGCATCTCATCTTCATGCTTACAGCTTTACTAGTGAAGTTCATCTTGTTTCCAAAGCTCATTGGCATGTCCCTGAAAGGGCTGGGAACAGCCTGGCTTTGTTTTCCCATGAGTTGGGGGGAAATGATTTCTCTTCAGCCAGTGAGTCTGGGGGAGGATATGGCCGTGTTAGGCAATGTGCTTTAAATCGCGGGACCATTACTACTTGGTCACTTGGTTAATGAAGCTTTACATAGTTTGTGTACTTAATGTTCCTGGGAGATTGAAACGCTCTTAAAAAGCAAATCTGTCCAACAGCCCTATCCTTCTACAACATAAATTAAAATATGAAGTAACCCGATCTGGCTAGGTGATAAGCTGAGTGTTACTGGAGAAAACAAAGCCGCATCTGCTCAGTGTACTGATGTGATTTTGTGCTCCGTTCTGGAGCAGAGACCTTTGTCTGGATAAAAAGTACTTGGCTTACACAGATTTTTAACTGAAGTCTCTCAAATTTTATTTCTGTTATTGCTCACATTGACTTACCTTCAGCAAGTAGGGTTTTTGGATAGAGGAAGACTGAGAGGAGGAAACTGCATGCTTACAGCTGAAGTAAGGGGTAGGAGTTCAAGCATGAATGCATCCAAAAACTTCCTAAAGGTCCTTTTCCCATAGGTGTTTTCCAAAGTAAGCTCTGCTTACTCTAGCAGTACTTTACCACCGTATATACTGCACTTTAAATTATAGGACTGCCTTTTTCTCAGCAAAACCAGCTATTCCAGGAAAACAACCCGCATCTTCCCCCAGGCTGTCAATTTTTTTGTTCAGGTTTGTACCTTTTTTCCTACTGTTCTCACCACGTTTCAAAAATTAGCAGCACTCATCTGGATTTCTTTATACGCCTATAACAATAAAAAGTAATAACAATAAAAAGTAATAACAAAAAAGTAATAACAATAAAAAAGTAATAACAGTAAAAGTCCATTGCTGTTTTTAATCAACTGAAAATTAACTTTTTTCTTCTGTCTTTTGCTTTGCAAAGAGCAATTGAGTTAAAATGCTCAAACAACTTCTTGCAGAAGTAGCCCAGGTCTGGAAATGATTAATGCTATTGTTAGTATTGATTTAAGTCTCTCCTGTTGTCATCTGTGTAAAATCTGGCATGTCTAATCACAGGCTGATAGCTTTTTATAGCAACCCTTTCCTTTGCCTTGGTTTATGTGAGGAGACCTGAAATTAAACTATATTGGGTGCACTGAAAAACTTTTTCTTAAGAAAATTTCCTCACGTCTGAGCAGGCAGCTGGTAGTAGAAGCTGTTGAATGAGCTTAGATGTGACTCTGACTTTTTATGAAATACAAATTTTATCTCCTTTAAAGTTTTTTTTTTTTTTTTTCCAGATAAAAATAATATTATTGTATTCATGCAAGTAATTTACAGCAAAATACAGGGTTATTAGACCATGGTGAAAGGAAATCTGAGCATGCGCTCAACTTGTCCATAAATTTGAAGTTCTCTGAGGTTTGTTCTGCTTTTGGAGTAGGCTGTGAATGAAACCATTTCCCAAATCCACCCACCAAGTCTTCAGAGCAGTGAGACATCCAAGAAGGTTGTTGCTGTCCGTTTGCTCATGCAGAGGGAGGCTGTTCCATCCGGTATCATTCCATTTACTTTGTGTGCTAAAGCCTCTTTATGACAGTGTGACAGGAGGCTCATGGAAATTTTCAGTGTGACTCAGGAAACCGTAGCCATTAGTTTACTCTTTGCAAACATGAGGCAGTTGTGCTTCTGGTTCTGGAATGCATCTTAGGAAGTAACTCACCCAAGAATTTGGTCTGTGCCCTGTCGTGCCCCGCATAGTTTCTGAACACTTTCCTCTCTTTCTGCTTGGCTGGATAGAAGAAGGAAGCTCTCTGCGGTAATGACAGTTCTTGTTAGCGTTATCAAAAAAGTCAGCCAGAGGGAACCAGGATTCAAACACTCATCTTCACCTCTTGTGGGTTTTGGCTTCTGCAGTCAGGTGTGAGGTATCCCTGTCAAGGAGATCAGAAGATGCAGGACTTCCCTTCCATAACTCAGGAGGCTTGTATGTAGGAAGCCATATGTTATTAATTCCTCTATTCACTGGGCTGCTTCCGTCCCACCCTTCCTGTTGTATTGCTAAAATATTGGGAACTGTGCAGGTCTCGATTGCCTGCTTTGAATGTCTCACTTCACCTGAGAAGATCTCAACAGCCGCTGAGTTGTCCTACTGCCTCTCCTGTTCATCTGCTGATCTACAGTAACAAAACACCTTGATTTAAGACAAGAGATGAAGTCCTTGGAAAGCTTTCCATTTCTGGCACTCGTTATTTTCAAGCTAGAAACACTCAAGTAAGGTTTTTCACTTATATTCTGGTGTGAGGGTCTATAATGAGAAGTCCAAGTGGGTTTGAAGGTTAGAAGGCAGTGTTGATGGTATGTGCATTTTTGATGAGTGAAAATCCTTCCCCCATTTCTCCAGCATGTTTATAGTGTTTCCTTAATGTGGACAGATCCTGGGTTTGCCTTTTTTTCTTCCTTCAGAGGCTTGTGCTACTGCTGAATCTCATTCACTAAAATGTTTTGTTCATGAATTTGTGGGGAGACCCACGAGGGTGTGCATTGTGCCACAAGATTTCTGTGTCATTGTGGCTGATGTGTGCTGCTGCTGAGGGCTTAAAATTAATCGGTTTTATTTTTTGGTCTATGACTGAACCTATTAATTACTTTGACAATATATATCGATGCCTTCATTTGATATCAGAAGTTTAGTGGGAAATGGTAGGCTTTAAAAAATATTTATCTGATCAGGCTATCAAATAAGCAAATCTAGAATTTGTATGATTTGGTATCTTCGTTTTTTTGTCATTTCTGTTGCACTGAGTTACACAAATCCATCTGGGAGTGATAAATGTATTGATGGCTTTAGCTAGCTCCTTGCTCAGGAGGGAGTGGTGACAGTATTTAGGAAGGTAGAAGTAAGAAGCTTATCTTCCTGGGCGGTGTCAAGCAGATTAAATTATTCCATTTTCCAACTGCTGGCTTCCCATGAGCTGCCCACACTTTTCCAGTTTTTTACGTTTAGACACCCTGATGTTTTACTAATGGTGAAATCTGAAGACTGACATTTGGGGTTGGTGTGGTGGTAGTTTCCCTTGACCTCTGAATGAGGAACCCATCTGGGGAACAAGGAGACACGGTTATACTGCAGTGAGCTTTTGGAGAAGCAAAGCCCTTGATGCTCTAGGCCACCAGCAGACTGAAGAGCATGATGCTCTTCAGCTCTGATGGAGTGTTTGTAGGTTGAAGGAGCCTTAGGTTTGGATTTGACTATCACTGAAGGTGATGGAAGCAAAGGCTGGAGAGTGCCTTTGGGATTTGACTGGGCGCGGGGTGCTGCTCGGGCAGTTGCTGAAGGCTGCTGGCAGGGGGTTCTGCAGTGACCTCCCTGCAGCGTCCTGCACAGTAACCCTGGGGCTGGTGAACCTACTCCTTGTGAAGTGAGTGGGTTTTCTTTTGCCTTGTCTGGACTTTGTTCTGTGTTTCTGCAGCTGTTCCTAATCCACAGTTCTTTCCTTAAAGGCAGCTCTGACTTCTTGAGTGTCGTGACCCCTGACCATCTGGGAAATAAAACGTATTTCTTTGAGTAGCTTCCACCAGCCTGCTCAGCCTGTTCTTTACGATATAACTGCCACCCTGTTCAACTCCTAACAAGGTGAATTAATTGGGGAGTTATTAGGGTTTGCTTGCATTCCTGTCATCAGGAACAAGTCACTACCATTTGGCTTTATATGGAGTGGTAGTACAGCCTTTGTGTCAGACCAGCAGATAAGCTCTAGAAATGAACGTCCCTGTGAATGGTCTTTTCTTTTGTTAACATCTAATGTTTTGTTTCCACCAGGGCTCTTCTCGGAAAACATAGTTTGTAGGAAACTTGTTTGATGTTACATTGCCTCAGCAATATCCCAGGTGGTGTTTAGTCTCACTTCCAGCTGCGAGGTCGGTAGCTTTTGAAATCTTTCCTTTATAAAGTAGCAGCAAAGTGATGTTCTTTGTCTGGAGATCTCCCTCTGACACAAAATGGTAAGGAAAGGTTGTGCACACGTGCATTTTTTTAATATATATATATATATAAATAAATCCAGCCTGTAGCCTAGTTAGGGAGGAGTTTTGATGTACAGATAACTTTCCAAATCTAGGTTTGGTGTTGATTTTTTTTTTTTTTTTGAGCCTGACACAAAGCAGATTTGTCTCTATTGTAGTCTGTCCTTGCATTAACCAAGGATGTCAGATCTTGAAGCTGACTGTACTCAGAAGCCTGGAGTTAGCATCCCCTTTGAAGTGTCAATAGAGAGCACCCAGTTTCATTTTTTTGTTAGTGGTTTTCTGACATAATCCTATTGAGCTGTTTCTGTGGGAAAATGGTCGAGCTAAGCCATGCTTCCTTCTCAAGTATGCTTTCTGGTTTTGCTGAATTCTCTCTCCTTAAAATAATCACTGTGTCTAGAGATTTGGTGCCTTTCCAGAAAGGATGTGTAGATGTACATGAACTTGGGTGTTTTAATGTACCTTTGTAACCTTCACGAGTGTTTTCGGTGTGTGCATTTCATTCTCCAGGTGCGGGTTTGAAGGCACTCACTAGCTGCTGTCGTGAGTGGAGAACTTAAGTGCAGTTCCCTCTCTGCTTCGAGAAAGAACATAAAAATGAGAGAAACTTTGCTTCTGACTTTCCAAAACATATTTGAAACATAAGTCAGCGGCAAGCTTTGTTTTGGAAATGGCCTCGCTCCAGCAATGGCTTTGCCAAGCCTGTTTATCCCAATTCCTTCCTCAGCTTAATAGGCTGAGAAAGTAAAACTATTGTGTGGGTGGCTGGTTGAAAACGGTCCTTATGGATATTGCTGTAATTTGTTTCACAAATAGTGATAGCTTGTACATAAGCCTGTAATTCACATAAAATGCATTAAGGAATAGTGTGAAGGCATGGGAACTGCTACTTGAGATCCAGGCAGGGCTCTGGCAGGAGGAGAGACAGGCTGGTGGAAAAGGCAGAGGTTTCTCAGTGTGATGGAGAGATGGAAGGTGTGGAAGCTCTGGGCTGTGCTGAATGATGCCATTCAGATGTGCTAGAAGTTAATTCTCTCAAACAGTTATTGAAGAATGCAAAACTTGCTAAGTACTGGAGAAAAAAGAAAGCTGTCCTGGCTGCCCTGAGCCAGGTGATGGATGCGAACAGCAGCAGCGCTCTTTCCAACTAGCTGCAGCGTTAGTTATGGCCTGTGTCTGAAAAAAATCTTTGCCTGGTGAGTGGGAGGTGGAAGGGCAGGGGCAGGAGGGAGATAAACCACCGAATTCTCTGGAATTTGGATGGTTTCAGGCTAGGAAGATGTTATCGCCTCCTGCTGGTTGTGAAGACAGCACTGGTCTGGACAACTTGTCTCACTCCTAGAGCAGCTGCTGGATTTGCTGCTCTGTATAGTCGTTTAATTTAACATGTTTATAATTAGGCTCAACAGCACAAGTTGTGTATTTTTGATGTCTGATTCAGATAGGAGCAAAGTTAGGCATTAGAGCTGCTGCGGGTTATGAGCACATGGAGGCGAGGGGACAGCCCAAAGACCCTCATGTAACAGGAGCTGGGGGCTGCGTTGTTGGGCTGGGTCTAGAGATGGGAGCGCAGGGGCTGCTCGGTGTCCCGCCAGCCCAGGCAGGCCTGACCCACGTCCCCTCTGCTGCCTGTGGCCGGGTGCTTGGGCTTGTCACTCGGGTTTGCTGGCCTTGCAGAGCCCTGGCACTGCACGTGCAGGACATGTGCAGGTTGAAAGAGCGAGGGGCCAGAGCACAGCGCTTCTGGGGGAGCTCGCGCTGCCCCCGCACAGAAGAAGAGCGGACCTCAGGAAAGCCCTGCACTGCCTTCCCTCCCTGCTAAAAGGCTTCTCTGGTTCAACTTTTTTTTTTTTTTTTTTTCCATGGCAAGTGAGTAAAATCTGCATGTCCTTTACATACATGGCTTTGCCGTTCTCAGCAGATCACCTGGTACTCACACAGCCTGTTTGCAAGGCACTGCAGCACAATCTGATGAAGCTTGTTCTTCTTGCAAGAAGTTACATTTCACAGTTGGCCAAACATCACATACAAGTAGCTACACCTTCATTTTGTTGCTATTTAAACTTCTGCTTCTTTTGTGACTTATTTTGTCACTTTAACTTGAATCCTATGAGAAAAACATGACAGTGGGTCAGGTTTGGTTTGGTTCCTCCCAAGATACTTTACCCAAGAACCAGCTGTAAGAGAGGCATCTTACCCCATTGCCAGGGATGGGAAGTGCTGCCTATACACGGCTCAGCTGAATGCTCTTCGGTGGATCTCTGACCTCCTGGTGCCACCAGTTCTGCTCTGTTGTGTGGGCTGTGCTGGTGGCTGCTTGCTTCAGTTCCTACTGGGTGGTAGCTGCATCTCCTGCAGGAGGCACTTGGTTGGAAAACTGAACCTCGCTGTGGCTCCAGGGTCCCTTGGGATGGGGATCGGGTGGGAGCTGCCACATTTAAGGGATTGCAACTGCTGAAGTCACTGGTGGTGGGGTCATTACAGTGAATCAGTGGTGAAATGATTGCTTCTTGGCAGTTGCCTTGCCTTCTGCTGGGAATAAAGGGCAAAAAACAGCTTGCTCTCGTTTGGGGGAGAGGTAGGCAGTAAACCCCAACTCTACAATACCTCTTGAGTCGAAAGAGCAACTTGGTTTGACCCATAGCTGTTGAGCACAGGCCATGGAGCAGTTTCTGGCCACTTCATACCAGCAGATGAACTTGTCAAGGATCCCAATCTGCTGTCACCCAGATCTTCTTGCCTTGGTGCTGATGCTGGTAGCAGGAGGTAGCTTTGCAGTCTGGGTACATGAACAAAATAGAGCCCCTCCCAAAATGGCACATGGAGCCCTCGATCATCTGTGATCCGTCTGTACTTGCCTTTTTAAAACAAGCTTTTATCATTTGTGCTGAAAAAGGGCTTTGAGGCTGCTTGTGCAGATAGGACTTCCGTGTTGTACATGGTATCTGTCTTTCCAGTCCCTAATGAATAAACACAGCTGGCTTTTTTGGGAAGTCAACTTAACATCTTTGCATCAAAGCTGTACAAATAAAGCAGCAAGCCTTACTGAATTATTGGACAACATTTTCTGATTTTTATGCTGATCCACACGCTGACTTCTCAACATCAGATGAAAAAAATGTGTTTTTTCTTTTTCTTTTCTTTTTTTTTTTTTTTTTAATTATTTCCTGAGGCTGCCTGCAGCCCATGCAGGGGAAAGCAACTTTCCCCTCCTCCCCCTTTGGAAACATGACTGGAACAAGCAGCCTTGATGACTTATCAATGTTGGATTATTATGCAATAATTTACTAGGCAGCCTTTTGCTGTCCGGACCGCCTACACTCCCAAGTCAATTGTGCCTTTGTTCAGGAGTGCTTGGAAGAATGCATGACCTCATGGGGTGGTGGGAGTTCATGTTCGTTCCAGTGTGCTAAAGGCTGCACCAGTTCCACCGAGTGTCCCAAACGCATTTCCTTCCTCCTGCCCTGTTTTGGTACGAATGCCTAGAAAAAGCAATCTGTACTTGTTTCTCCAGGGACTTTCTTAAAAATGCAAACACGCAACTCTGTGGAGCTCTGCGTGCCGAAATCTCATTTGGTAGAATGTGGTTTGTAATTAGGTTATGTTAAAATCCTTCAGACCTTTCTTGTTCACGACACACCTGCCTGAATCCCTGGGTCCTTCAGGAGAAGACAAGAAAATCAACCGAAGCTTTCTCATTACCACTTTTCACATGTGCTCCCAGGAAGGCCAGGAAGGTTCAGAATGAGATCTGTCGTCCATGATGCTGCATGGTGTTGTTTTTCTAAGGAAGATCATCGGAAAAGGAGAAACCCTGCATTTTCTTTTCTTTTTTTTTTTTTTTTTTCTTCATTCTCTGGCTATTCCATTTTATGTGCAACACCAGTGCTGTAATCTTCCTCCTCCACAAATTTTCCCAGAAAAGCTAGGGTGTAGTTACAACAGATATTTGCTCTAGAACTATAATAATTTCTTGCTTTTTGTCATAAGTTTGGCCATTTCATGTGTATGTGATGCAAGCGACATAACTTACCAGTTATGTGTCTTGCAGGTGTTGGGCTGATGTTTACTAAACCTATTTTATTCCAAAAGAGCAAGTTGCTCTGGAAGTTTCTCATTCTCCTATCCTTCCAACTACTGTCCTGCTTTCATTGCTTGTCTGCATGCTGGAAAACCCTTTCCCATTCTGCAGGATGGGATAACTCCTTCTTAAATACTGCCTTTGCACCAGTGGTCCCTGTGCCTGTGCTCTAGGGAGGGTTTCTAGCATGGAAGGCTGCCCAAAATCATGGCAGTAGCTGAGTCTGGAGTAGTGGACTCAGGAAGCAGCAATCAGTCTTAAATAAGAGCTCGCTAACTTGCCAGCATCAGTGTGTGTGTTCCTTGCAGCTTCCTGCTCGTGTAGGGTCGCAGTACCTCTGCTACGCCCTGTACGTGGTGGGGGCTGCTGCCTCCTGCTATTGCTGGTAGTTCTTCATTCCTCAGAGAGGAGCAGATAAGTGTTTCGCTGCCCTCGAGTCTTTTGCTGGTTCAACACTGTGCTGGATGATGGGTGGTGGTTCAGGAAGGCAGAATGGAGTTAGGAGGGAGAACAAGAAGGGTGCATGGCTGTGAGTGCCTTCCAGTTCTGTGGGCTGGCAAACCTGGCCTTTTGTCCTGGGGCTGAGAGTGGGACGGGTCAGACGGGTCAAAAAGCAAAAGGAAATGCCAGGGGTATTGAGAGCTGCTCGCTCTGTCTCGTCATTGTGAATTGGAAATGAAATCTAGTAACAAAGTAATAAATATGCTACCGTGTTGTCTTCAGGTCTTTTAAATTTTACATGGAATTGTCGTCAGCAGGTGTCTCTAAGAAAAACGCTGCTTGAAACCAGAGCTAACCAAAAGAGAAACATTCAGAGCAAAGCTGAGCTGTTCCATTACTATTCAGGGAATTTTGCTGAAAATACTTGTGCAGAAGTTTGACTCTGCCTGACGTGGTCTTCTCGGACAGACTTTTATCCTCAGCAGCAAAACTTAACAGCTGCATTTTAAAGCTTACTGCTCTGGGGCTGTACTGAGTTGCAGAGAATAAAGGAGAGGGAGCGTGAGCTCTTTCTGAAGCCATGCAGAGGATGTGAGCGGACCGATAATGAAGGAGGCAAGTGTCGGTCGGGGCTTATCTCAAAGGCATCTGCTCACAATCCAGTGCTTGTAGTCAGAGTGCCAGCTGGCGGGATGCTTTCCTGATGTAAATTATCCATCCCTTCTGAGGGGCCTGAGCACAAGGAGGCCTTTTGTGTCTAGGGATGAATTCCTAACTTGGGGGGAAAGGGAAGAGTTTCTTGTAAAGATCTAAATAGCATTTACTTAAATTTTCCAGGCTATCCTTATGGTTTTCAGCATAGTATGTGTCCTGCTAGACCTTGGGACGCAGAAGTGGGAGATGACCCTGCTGACATCCATCAGCTTGCCTGGAGGTTGTGGCCAGCTTGACAACACGGTCAGGTTGCTGGGGGTAGTGTTTAGCAGCTTTCGGCACAGGGAACATCTCTGACACCATCTTCGCCCCCTCTCCCCCTTCACCACACAGGCTTGCTAAAATCTGGAACTGAAGTGCTTCCTTGAAGGCTTATCCGTGTGCCTGCTTTAAGAGACTGCTCGTATGTGAGACCAAGTGGACCAAACCGTGATTAAAAAAATGATCAACGTCTAGGAACAGAAGAGCAATAACTTCTTGTCTTCCAAATTAAACGTTTAGAACTGCCTTTCACCTAGTTATTGCTGTTGCCATGTCTCAGGGTAATAGTAGCATGTATTTATTCAGCCCTGCAAGACTCGAAGGCAGCCTGGAAGGCTTAGCTTTGCTAGCAAAAAGGCTCTGCAACCTTGAAGAGCCCTGCTAGTGGCCAGGCTGCTAAGCACAGCTTTTGCACTCAGTATAAACAGGGGGAAAACGTATTTCAACACTGTCAGCTGTCTTGGGTAAACGCTATTGTTCCAGCAGTATTTACCCGTGGCGAGCTGATACAGTGCTGGAGCACAGCCCTGCTGCGTGCACTAACTGCATTCCTGTGTCACGCCATCAGCAAGGCCTCTCAAGGAGTTCCAGTGCCAGCTGAAATGAATTTATTTTCACCTGGGCAAACCCGTGCAGTTTCCAGTGTGTTTTTGTTGGCCCATGGTGTAAAACTGCAGGCGGAGAAGGGGAGGGTTCTTTCCATTTAGCATGGGAGATTTCTGTGGAAAAATGGTTTTGTGCTGCCGAGAGTGCATTCTGCACGTGTTGTACCTTTAGCTTAGCTGTTTTTTGTTTTGTTTTGTTTTGCAGGGATCTGTAGGAGACCTGATTGGGGAACAGAGCTATAATCTAGTAGTAGAGAAGGGGAAAAAAAACGGGGTTGTTTGCGTGCTGTGGAGGTGGCATGGTTGTTTTTGTTGGGACAGCCCTGCAAACCTGACAATCTGTTTCTTTTTTTTGGGACATGCAGGCTGTGAGCTGCCCTTCCTGCTAGAGCATTTTGTGTTTGCAGAGTGTAAGCACAAGCCCGCTTCTCCTCTTCATTCGCTGGGTTCTTTCACCGCATTTCCTCCTTGAAGTCATCTTGATGAAGCCTGAACTTGTGTTTTGCTTCTATCTAGAGAGGCTGTCCTAGCTGAAGAAAACCAAGCTATTTGTGCACGTCTGGCTATCGGTTTGTGTCTGTGCTTGCCTTGAAGTTCTGCTTACCTGCTCTTCACCTTTTAGCACTCTTTGCCTTCGGTGAGGGGTTGTTCTTGAGAAGAGACCACATAGCAGGAGAAATGGGAAGCCTGTGAGGGTCTGATTTAAACACCTGATATATGCTGCTTCCTCCTCGCTTTGTGCTGAGACTCATACAAAAAATGCTTCTAAATAGAAAGGGGTTGCTCATCTCCTGCTTGAACTGGGCAGCAATTGGAGGCTTATCCCAAGTTGTGTTATGATGTTGAGTGTTCACACTTAGAATTTCTGGCTTCTGTGGAATCAATTTGTCGTCAACAGTGTGATTGCTTCTCACTTGTTGCCTTCTGAGTGTGAGGAGCTCGTGTCAAGTGGCTTGACCCCAAACCAACAGTGAGCTGGTATTGAGCAAGAGCCACAGATCGTGAATATCTGGCTTCCAGTCTTGTGCTTCGGTCATCATCAGCTTGTACACTATATAAATAGTAGTGAGTCTTTTGTAGGAAGTGCCGGGGAGAGAGATTGTGTCTGTACAATGCCCCAGTTGTCTTCCACGGCATACCCTAAAATAGCCCTTCTGGTAGGCAGGAGTATTGTCAGATTTAGCCTTTAAACATGAGCTTGGTCTTTTGTGTGTGTGTGTGTCCTTGCTACATGCCAGCATCAATTTGTCACGTGCTGTATGTACGTGTGTGTGCTGATGTGCTGAGTTCTGGATCCTTTAGCACGCTTTTCTTCCTGCTTCTGTGTTCCCAGTGGTCAGAAAGGACAGCGAGTCATCTGCACCGGCCATGCAGTGAGCGTGCCTAGCACGGACTGCTCCTGGTGTCCTGCACACGGGAGCTGCGGCCACCGACCCAAGCCTGACCACTTGGTGTCTCCAGCCCGAGTATCGTGTGTGCATCTTGCAGCCGGTGTGACCACAAGAAGGGGCTTCAGCACAACCCTGGGGCAAGGCTCCCACCTGCAGAGCGGCACCTGCAAACCCCACGTCTCACGGAGAGATGGGGAGATAGAACATCTTGTCTGGAGTCGCTCATTAACTCCAGTTCAAAGCCTACCTTGCATGAAGCTGAGCTGATTTAAGTCAGGCTAGGTATGGAAGGACTTCAGTTGCAGGTGGATTTTCATTGCAGTCAGGTTTTTGCATATGTGCTTAGAGGCGCACACTGTTCCCATTGCCTTGTGCTGCCTGGTTTGTTTTAACTTGTGCAGTGAACCACTCTTCAGCAGGTGCAAAGCCTTGTGTTAAACTTTAACACAGTGTAGTTAGCTCATTTTTACAAATTGAGGTTAAATCTGCATGACCTCCAGGCAGAGAGAGCCTGAGTCTTGATCAGTTGAAACTCTTCTGGTGGCTTTTTTTTTGTAAGTGAAGAGCAGCGGCTGCTGCAGGCTGTGCTCCGAGCAGTGTTTTTCTCGGAGGTGGTGGGAGGGTAGAAGAGCGCGGCAGAGATGAAACTCCTGATGATTTGTCCTAGACAAACCTCGCCTTGTCCTTGCGTGCTCCCAGCTGCGTGCTGGTGGCTGTGCCTCTCACGTTTCCATACGGCTGTTGGCTGCCCGCGGCAAATCCAAAATCTAGCATGCATTTAGCTCCGGGATGGGGTGATCGCCCACAGCCTGCTGGCCAAGGTGCAGCAGTAACAGCTAGCAAGCAGCTTGGCCAGTGCAACATGCCTGCTCCTGGTGCAGGAATGCCAAGGTGAAGAATGCAGCAATGTGAAGAGGCTAAAGGTTTTCTTGTGGGTGTGAAGCCCCTCATGGCTGGCTTAGTGCTCAGGGGTGGGCACTCAAGTCAGCAGAGAGAATCTCAACAGACACAAACTGTTAATGTATCTGTTGTAATCTGTCATCCTTTGGGCATACGGACATTATCAGTGATGCCTGTAGAAACGAATTAGAGCTCACGAGCTGTGTGTTTGGTTGCACTGAAATCCATAGATCTGTTTATTTATCTACTCAGTCTTCCTGTTGACTTTCTCCATTGGTATCTTCACCTTGTCTTTG
Organism: Aythya fuligula; assembly: GCF_009819795.1. Taxonomy (NCBI): domain Eukaryota; kingdom Metazoa; phylum Chordata; class Aves; order Anseriformes; family Anatidae; genus Aythya; species Aythya fuligula. Next base: position 19,396,915 of record NC_045566.1, on the reverse strand, counting down.
CTGGGAAATACAGTGCTGGTGCTACTGGGCACTGCTCATCCTACTGGATGGTCCTAGAGGAGATGTTCTAAACAGAACTGTGGTGCAGTCTCCTCAGTCTTTGTTTTAAGTTGAGTCTTTCTCATGACTTTCTCCTCTCACCCGCAGGAAAGGCCTTCGACATCACATACGTGCGTCTGAAGTTCCACACCAGCCGGCCGGAGAGCTTTGCAATCTACAAACGCACCAGGGAAGATGGCCCGTGGGTGCCCTACCAGTACTACAGCGGGTCCTGTGAGAGCACCTATAACAAAGTCAATCGGGGTTTTATTCGGACTGGAGAGGATGAGCAGCAGGCACTCTGCACGGATGAGTTCAGTGACATCTCCCCTCTCACTGGGGGCAACGTGGCTTTCTCAACGCTGGAGGGGCGACCCAGTGCCTACAACTTTGACAACAGCCCTGTGCTACAGGTACGCGAGCGGGAGCATATCAGATGGTCTGGGCTGAGTTCTTTTGCTTAGCTGTCATGGGTGGCAGCTTTGTGTGAACTGTGGGCTGCACTTACAGCCCTTATTCAGCCTGAAGGACCGTTGGACAGGTAAGTTGGGTTGAACGATCCGAAGAAATGCATTTGAAGAAAGAGTAAACTCTAGACTCTATCAAAAGTAAGTTTATGGTAAAAACAACAACAAAAAAAAAAAATTAGTGGCATGAAAGATGACTTTTAAGAGGCTTAACGGAAATTATTGGATACTTACCTCTGCCAACTTAGAAGGCAGTTGTGTGCATCTTGCTGTTTCAAAAAGACCAGGAGATGGTAGTGCCTGTATCAGATTGATATTTGAGGCATTTGCATGTAGATTTTGAGCATGAAAGTTTAAGAAATGTGGTATTCTTCTAAACAATTAAAGGATTATTTGAAACTCTAACTTGTTCTATCTCGTGTGCTGTGGTGGGGGGAGCTTGGTTTTATCTACAGCATTTAGTTTCTCTTACAAAAGGCTTGGATAAGGGGTTTAGTGGGGGGTCTTTTGTTCTTACCATTCACAGCACTGGCTGGGTAGTGGTCTGGAGCATACCAGTAGCACCAGTTTATCCAGTTTACTCGCAATTTTCTCTGTGCTGCTTGATGACTTTTCCAGATTACATTGCAACAAAGAGCTCAAGCTGTGGAATTTGCCCCATCGGGGCTTGTCTCCTTCCTCTGGAGCTGTGACCGGCACGCCCTCGCGTCAGCCGTCCTTCCCTGTTCTCATAGATTAGCAAGAGCACACTGAGCTGTGGGCGCCCAGCAGGTACGGGGCTCGCCTGCCTCTGATCTGCAGCCAGAGGGCAGAAAAGCAGGGTCTGGTAAGGCTCAATTATATAAAGGAAAATAAAGATTAATGGAAAAGAGAAAAACACACAAAATGGAAAAGAGCCAATTTGGCCACCTTGTTCATGCAGCTAGACCTTGCTGTGAGCAGAGTCCGGTCATTAAGGGTGAACAGAGATCCCAAGTTAGTGGTACGATGCGTGATCTTCCCATAAACTCCCATAGGAATGGAGACCTGACCACTGGTTTCCTAAAATACATGCAAACCTCTGGCATTGCTTTTCAGAACTGAAGTCAGTGTGTGTTTTGTGCTCAGCATTTCCCTGTGTTTATGCCAGTGTTTGTAATTCAGCAAATCTTCTTATTGTGCTGGTTAATCAGCATCATTGCTGCAGTGCAGTTGTACATGCATGGATGTTTTTCCCATATTCTTTATGGTGTTTGAAGGAAAGAAGTATTGCAAAAGCTGTAACAAGAACAGTGTGGTGCTAATAGTAGTCACAGGCTGAAGATGACATGGAATTTGGGGACAAGCTACGTTTGCTGGCTGTTGCTGGAGGAGGGTAGGGTACTGTGCTGAAGATGCTGTGTAAATATTATGAAAAGCTCTTGTGTTGCAAGTCAGATCTGCCTGCCTGTTTTTCTTCCCACCCTCACTCATCTGTCTGTGTCTTTTTGTCTGGAGGTGTGTGGCTGCAGACGAGCATACCCTAAAGCTTTTTCCATTCTTGCTTTGCAAGAAAGCTGTTGTCAGCCGGTGAGGTATGTGAGGGCAGCACACAGGCCCCCCGCTCTGTTTGCTGAAGATGTTGCCCACGGCTTCCCGGCTGAGAGCAGCCAGCACCCGGGGAGGCACGGGGAAGGGGAGGCAGGGACAGGAGGGGTGTCTGGAAAACTTATCTGAACCGAGAGGATATGATGCGAGGCTTCCTGGGCAGGGACGCGTGAGCCTCAGAGGTACAGAGGGGGAAATGATGAGGCAGGAGCGTGCTGACTGATGAATGACTGCTGGCGTGACTTACTGAGTGTAAATACAGCTGCTAACGATACGGTGCTGACGTGCACTGGAGGGCTACGTCTGATGTGTATGTACTCTGATGGGATTTTTGTCTGCTCTAGGAATGGGTGACGGCTACTGACATCAGGGTGAGCCTCAACCGTCTGAACACCTTTGGAGATGAAGTTTTCAACGACCCCAAAGTTCTCAAGTCATATTACTATGCTATTTCTGATTTTGCCGTGGGTGGTAGGTGAGTAAACAACAAACCTATGTATTTGTTTGAAGCTTTTTGTCAGGATTACTGAAGTGCTTTAAAGTTTTTGATTATACTCACGTGGACCGTTAGGTTCCAGTCTTTATTGACTGTCCTAAGTCAAAAATGCAGTAGAATGCGTCTTGTGAAGCTTGCAAACACTACGTATTACCTATTGAGGCTATAAATTTCAGGGACATGCAGATTGAATATTTTATTTTCCTGATTAGATCAAATGTTAAGCAATCAGGGAAGGGGTACAAAAAGAGTGACAAGAATGTAAAATGAAAGGGAAAAAAACCTTTTTCTACCCAATGCTTTTTGTGGTTTTGCTTTACGTGTAGCCTAGAATAAAAGCAGAGATGTTGAGATTTTTGACATGCTACACCTAAATATTGGGGGACAAATCCTGCAAAGATCTGAAGCACTGTACAGTGCCATGGTTCTCTGTGGCCGTTTCCTTTTGCTAAAGCATATTGCAAAATGCTTTAATCTTAACTTTCTGACAGTAAAATGTTTTCATAAATAGAGTTGGGACCAATGGAGTGTCTCAGGTTGTTTGTAGAGAGCAGTCCTGAGACTGGGCTTTGGTATCAGTCACCTTGTGCTAATTTATTTCTTACCCTTACGAACGGTAGCATGTGGCCAGTGTGCGCATCTCTTCTTGGACTTTCATGAGAGAGATGCATACTAGTCTAAACCCAACATTTTTACTTCTCCTGCTCAGTTTATTCTACTTCAGTGTTGGACTTCAGAGGAGGCAGGTTAGCCTTCTTGCTCTTTAAATGCTTGCCTTGAGCATGCTACACCTGCTTGTTTCATAGTAACTGTGTTAGCAGTTTTGCCAGAGTCTTACACGTTCAAATATGTCTTGTCTCAGACTTTGAGATCTGGGCGTTGTTTTCTGGATTGCTCTGTGGGTGACCTGGATTGTTGAAGTTTAAATACCTGTTCCTTGTCTTGTTACCCAGATGCAAATGCAACGGTCATGCAAGTGAGTGCGTGAGGAATGAGCTTGGGAAGCTGGTCTGCAACTGCAAGCACAACACCTTTGGGGTCGACTGTGAAAAGTGCCTTCCTTTCTTCAATGACCGGCCGTGGAGGAGAGCGACAGCAGAGAGTGCCAATGAATGCTTGCGTATGTGTGAACGTGCCTTGCACGGAAATTGCTCATGGTTTTGGTCCCCTGCCTCTGTTGTCGTGCTGGTCTTGCATGGTTTTAAGGCTCAGCTCCAGTTAGCCAGTGCTAAGGGTCTTGAATACAGTTTCCCCAGTGGTTTAGGAATACATGTCCAATAAACTGCTTGTAGGATTTGTGCTCTCAAGATGGAGATGCTTTAAATCCCTCTTAATGCCTCTGGAAGTATCTCAGGTTACAGAGAGCCTTCAGTGTGAGTTTAGATAATGTAATAATCTAAGTTCAAATGCCTGCCCACATTTTCAGAGGAAGAAGACCAGAGCTTCCCTTAGAGGCAGACCTTGAACTGAAACAACCAAATGCTGTATTTTATCTGGCATTTAGACAGAATGTCCTGCTTGTTCTCTGATGAAGCGCATGGCTGCAGATGGGCTGTTACTGTTATCGTGTCAGCATTCAGATTCTCCTCAGGGATTTGCACACATAAGGCACTCTCAAAATGAGCTCAGATTCCTGTCCCAGAGTATAAGCTGATGAGAAAATAGAGCAAAGTCCATTTCCTTGTGCTACTCTGAGCACATCCAGGTCTTTTGAAGAATGTTGCCTTGGGTTTGTCATTCCTGTCCTGTAGGACCTTTCTGGAAGATTTGTACAAAGGGGTATCTCCTTTCTGGAGGATTGGAGTGACCTTTAGGAAAGATTTGCCACAAAAACTTAACAGCTTGTACTAGAAAAAAAGCCTGCATTTAGTATGCTGGAGTGTAAATGTCCTTTACAAAGCTCATTTGGTATTCTGACTTCCTCTTCCATTTGGATTATTGTTTTTTAGTTACTTGCAAACTGTTTCATCCAGTTTCAAGACTTGCAACAGTTCTGGGCTGCAAATGTGAATCTCCAGGACCAAATTTTTCTCAGTTTTGTGTCACAGACCAAAGCTCCTGCTAGTTTACTTTATGGGGAGCTTTTTCAGACAGAAAAGCTTTCTTCCTGTCTGACCTCTGTGTGTGCTGATAGTTCCCAGCTGTCTGGTGGAGACCTGTGGCTTCCCTTGACAGGCCACCGAAACCCAGCTCTCCTGCTCCCCAAACAGATGAAATCCATGATCTGCCTGCTCCCAGAGCAGAAACTCTTCGTGCAGCATGGGGTCAGCCCTTACTGATATCTTCTGGTGCTTGTTTGCACAGCTGAGATCAGTGTTGCTGTGTGGGAGGCAGCGTGTTGGCTGGAAGTGGCAGCCTGGCCCGAGGGTGCGATGCCGGGTATCTTCCAGCCCTGCCTGTCCATGGTCTCGGGTGCTTGGTGGCACTGCCAGTCATTTCCCTCCCCTAGGGGATGGACGGGATGAAGTGCTCGAGGTCTGTGCTGACAGCTGGTGTAGCCATGTGCTGGTTTGGCACATCAAGCCCATTTCATCATTGCAGCCTTGTACCTGCAACTGCTGCAAAAACACATTTTTTCCTCTTTCTTCTCACTGCTGCACAAATGTCTCAGGATGGTTAAAGGTTCTTTCTCCAAGCTGAATATTCAGCTGTGTGTAGTGGGTCTTGTGATGGCTGGGCTCTGGACAGCCACACACACACCACTCATGGATGATACCCTTTTTCTGCAGCTTGCGACTGCAATGGGAGGTCCCAAGAGTGCTACTTCGATCCCGAGCTGTACCGCTCAACAGGCCACGGTGGCCACTGCGTGGGCTGCCAGGATAACACTGATGGTGCCCACTGCGAGAGGTGCAGGGACAGCTTCTACCGCCTTGGGAGTGAGGAGGGATGTCTGCCCTGCAACTGCAACCCAGTTGGTAAGTAGAGGCAGCAAATATTTATGCACGGAAGTTCATGCAAGCTCTTCTCTGTTTTTCAGCTCTTGGCAAACTGTAGGGGTAAAAAGAGATTTTTTTTTTCTTTTGGCCTACACAGGAAATGTTTATTGGGTTGTATTATGGTTAAAATTATCCTTGGATCTAACTGGGGATGGGGTGGCAGGGGCAGATGGATCACCACTGCATCATTTCCTCCTTCAAATGTGCTCTAAAGTAGTTGTCTTTTTTTTTTCACAACTGTGTATGTGTTACCCTGGACACACCCAGCACTGAAGTGCTCGTTTAAATTCTTAATAAACAAGATTATGCGGGTGGATATTTCTGGAAGTTATTCATACTGAAGAATGGTAGAGAGCATTAGCAGCATCAATTTCTCCTACTGAGTATCTAAGCACTGTAAATATAAACTTCTGAAACCTTAAACACAAAAGGGGGTGAGAAAAAAACAAAGTTGACTCAAAATATGTAGTCAGACTCATTTTTTTTTAAAATGATTGGAAAAAATTCTGGCAGGAGAACCAACCTGTTGTAGCCAAGGGAACCACTTGACCTGTATGGAGCAATCCCATAACTACACCAGTCCCATGACAAATACGGGTGAAGGAAACAAAGGGTAACAGATAGTAAGATATGATGTTAGGTTCCAAAATAGAGTAGCTGGAATAAGTAATTGCTTGTGGCATGCCCTAAAAGCAGCCAGCAAGAGGTCTGGCAGGGTATGTCTCCTATCTAATTTGGTCAGAGAGTTGCACAGTTGTGAAACGTATGACCAAGAAAGGCCTCTTTCTTCTCCCTCTGCTCTCCCTGGTTCTTGTGCCTGACCTTATTTTACGGCGTGTTTGTGCACAGGGTTTGTGTCAGGGAGTGGGAGAAGGAGTGAGGTGATGTCTCAGGTATTTAAGGATGAATTTCAAAGGGCATTATAACTTTAGCCATCAGCTTGTATGCCATGGCACACTGTCACCCCATGAGTATTTGAAGCCCCTGAATCAGTTTAGATGTTAGTTTTCCATCTGATTAGTGTTTTTTCCTAAGTATTCAATAGTGGGACTGCAATGGATATTTAAACTCTGCATATGGTGAAGGCTTTGTGAGTTCTTCTCTCTCTTCTGTCTGACCTCATCATATCACAACTTTCTGCTTTGCTATAATCTTCCAGTGTGGATCAAAGTGGAAAGAAGCAACTATTCCTGTATTTTTATATACTTTTATTCTGGTAGTTAACTCTCACAATGCTGACAAATTGTAGTCTGCTGGCTGCATTGGTGCTTGGGAAAACAGTATTTTGTCTGCCTCAGATTAAAGAAACCTGTGCTACTGTTTGTGCAAGTCCCTTTCTACTTGTGAGCAGTACTTTTGAGGAATGTGTCCTGTCAAAAAAGATTTTTGCTATAGAATTTATTAAGGTTAATAGTGTCACATGCAGACTCTCTCTGAGGAGACAATTCAGTATTTAAATTCAACTCGGGAGTCAATGGAGAAAATTGTAACATGAGGGGGAGAAGAGGTCAGAATATCTCCTGGCAACGGGTAAATGATAATTAGAAAGAACACAGGATTTAGGGTATAAAATCTCAGAAAGGATGTGTTGCAGGGAAAGAAAAGGCAGGGAATTAGGCAGGCAAAGACAGCATTGAGGACAGAAGAGGAATAAGGAGGAGCATGCAATGAAAGGGTAAAGGTACATATAAAAAGGGTAGTTGGAAAGAATACTTAAAGCTGACAACAGTTTTGTTTTTGGAAAAGTAGGTAAAGGTTTGTCTCTTTAGAGTTGCAATGGAAAAACAGGGACCTGTAAGGCATCACTCACCAGCTTGAAGCTATGCCTCAGACTTTTTCTTGTGTATCTTTCATGCTTCAAGAGCTGAAGAAAATCACGAGCTCATACAGTTCCGTGGGTCTGTTAAGGTCCCTGTCCCTTGATTCCCCACAGGCTCCCTCAGCACGCAGTGCGATAGCTACGGCCAGTGCAGCTGCAAACCTGGTGTGATGGGTGATAAATGTGACCGGTGCCAGCCAGGTTTCCACTCCCTCTCTGAGGCTGGGTGCAGGTAAGGGGGAACTGCTGCTCTTTGGTGGAGGAACCTCTGTCTAAAAGAAAAAGCAGATACATTTTCAGGGCTGTGCGGCTTTAATGAATTATCCTCTCTCTTGTCTCTCTCAGGCCCTGTTCTTGCAATCCTGCTGGTAGCACAGGTGAATGCAATGTCGAAACAGGACGATGTACTTGCAAGGACAATGTTGAAGGCTTCCACTGTGAGAGGTGAGTTTCTCTTCCTGTGGCTTTGTTTCAAGAATGAGAAATATTTGAGCAATGGCCTGGAGTAAACATCAAGGAAATTAATTCTTTTTCCATTGCATATGCAGATGCAAACCTGGGTTTTTCCATCTGGATCCCTCAAATCCAAGAGGCTGTACCCCCTGCTTCTGTTTTGGACACTCCTCAGTTTGCACCAATGCTGTTGGCTACAGCATCTACAGCATCACCTCCAGCTTCCAGTTCGGTAAAATCGAGTCCGTCTTTGTATCTCAGGTTGGGCTGTAGACCAAAGCATGAGAAGCGATTAAAATCGTGCTCTTTCCTCCCTGTGTGGGATAGCAAACTTTGGGCAGGCAGGTACAGGATCCCTTTCTCGGAAGTGCTGAGTTACTGAAGTCAATGGGAGCTTCCCCGTCTTCAGGTTGTTTGTTCAGTTGGGGTGGAAGGAATTCGCTGCTTTGGCCTCAGGCACCCACTGTGCTTAACGTACACCTCACGGTTTTAAGTAAGTGTTGTAAAATTTTATAACAGAGAGTATCTGAGAAGGGGCATTTTCTCAATTTTAGAGCCGAATGAGGAGTTTGAGAGTATTATAATCATTTTAGATCCTGGGTTAAATGGCTCTGAATAAAACAGGTGGGTTTCTGATGGATGTGTAAGCTGTGCACAAATCTTTTTTCATACAGTTTCCTGCATAGAAATGTTTTCATTCTGCATAGTCTAAAAAGAACATATTTTTAGTTAAAATTCCAATGGAGAACAGCTCTTATGAAGGCTGAAATTTGCATCAAGTCATAGATGACTTCAGGTTTTCCAGTTCTTTACTGAGGTCTTTAGAAATGAAGATGTTGAAAAGTATTTTTTATAGGGCTCAAAATTCAGAGGGTTCAGGTCAGCATTCCAATAACTGACTCAGGTCAGTTAGTACCAGTGTATAAAATGCAAATTAGTTATATATAAGCAGCTTGCAGTATGATGTGAGTAGTCTGTGCAAAGCTGCTCCTTCAAAGGGTGTTGATCCTTGTACATTTGGTTTTCAGGAGAGGATGAGTGGCGTGCTGAACAACGTGACGGCTCAGAAGTCCCCCTCCAGTGGAGTGCAGAGACCCAGGATATCTCTGTCATCTCAGACAGCTACTTCCCCATGTATTTTGTTGCACCACGTAGGTCATTCAAGAAGCGAGGTTTTCTGCACTGCCTGTGATCTTCCCATTCTCTATCCCCTGACTGTAAAGATTTCTTCCCATTTCAGGCAAGTTCTTGGGCAACCAAGTTTTGAGTTATGGTCAGAACCTGACCTTCTCCTTCCGTGTGGACAGACGAGACACACGCCTTTCTGCAGAGGACCTGGTGCTGGAAGGGGCTGGGCTGAGAGTGTCAGTGCCTCTCATTGCCCAGGGCAACTCCTACCCCAGTGAGAGCCCACTGACCTACACCTTCAGGTGAGTGTGGTCCCAGCCCAGCAAGAGGCTGGAGCAGCTGGGACCTAGCCTGCTGTGCACCCTGCCCTATCAGCTCTTGAGAACACAAACAGCATTAATTTAAGCTCGCAAGAGCAGTCTTATCAGGTTAATTTGAAACTCGCTGTTCATCAGTGTTGCATAAATGTATGCAAAGTATGTGGCAATCGCATACCATTGTTGGAAATGGTGCTTTAAAAGAGCACAGCTGTTAGTATCTGAAAGCTTTGCAAATGATACACAGTTCTTCTCCCTAGGCTCCATGAGGCCACCGATTACCCGTGGAGGCCTGCTCTGTCTGCGTTCGACTTTCAGAAGCTTCTCCACAATTTGACTGCCATCAAGATCCGTGGGACATACAGCGAGAGAAGTGAGTCACTGAGCAGAGCATCACAGAAAAGAGGGGCAGACAGACCCTTTTGTCCAGTGCTCTAGTTGTTTTATTACAAGACCTGGTCATAAATAGCTGTGGAGAGTTAATTTGGCAGAGCCATGTGGAATTGCTTTCTACCTGGCCTTGCAGTGCAAGAGCTTCTCTCGGGCTTTCTGGAGAGGGGATGGGGAAGCAAAGTGCTGCCTGTGAGAGTCTCAAAATGAGCACTCATTACCTGCTGATGCTGCTCTGGGGAGCAGATGTGGTTCTGTGCTTCTAAATGTGGAGTTCTGCTGTGTTGTGCAGCCAGCGTCTTCCAGATTGGTGGTAATATGTAATGCAGAGTCCTGAAGGACACAGTAAAGGAGATGTAGGGAGTCTAAAATAATTTCTCCAGGAACAGTTAACTTCCCCTGTTTTCTAATCGTGCCTTGGCAGGACAAGTGTGGAGGACAAGGTATTGAAAGCACAGCATGTGCTGAACATGTTCAAAAGTACCCCATGACGAGGATTTATGAAAATCAGGCACTAATTAGAGGCAAAAATATTTGAATCTTTGGATACTGCCATGTGAAGGATTTTCTGAGTTTAAAAACAAGTATGTACAAAGGACAAATCTGCGTTTGGGGAAGATGAGGAAGCTGCAAGTGTTTTGAGTAGAGGTTGTTCATAAAGCAGAATGCAGGGTGGTGAAGAGGAGGGGGGCAAAGGTGTGGAGCAAGCTGTCCCTATGGCACCATAGCAGTTGCTAATAACACAGAAGCTGGGGGCTCTGCTCAGTGCTTAAGAGCCACTACAGCAGTACAAGCCTAGTGCTGTAACACACACTGGCTATTGTATTATTGTGTGTCCAGGCACAGTTCTGCTCCAGGGAAGGGGTGGGTTGGGGTGGGGGGGGAAGCTTTCAAATGCTGAAGAGTTTGCCCTGAGGCATGGTTTACAGACACTGCTTGAGGAAGGTGTATTTAAATTGCTGGAGAGATGGTCTGTCCTCCCTAGAAAGGCAGAAATTGTTTTCGGTATTTGATTTGGAAATGGAAACCGTATGCGTGTAAAGCATAACTTCTTTTCGCTGACAGTACTTGCTTGTACTCAGCATCCTCCTCTGGCTTGTTGTTCTCGACTTTCTAGCCCTGCACATGCCCTGTGTGATCTATATTGCATCTTTGCTCATCTATCTAAACTTCCCTGGAGGATTTTGCTTCTTGATTCACCTTATCAGCTGCAGACCTATCTCTTGTGCAGTTCTGATGCACTAGGTGAAATGCTGATGAAGTATTTCCCCTCTCTGGTTCTCAGGTGCTGGCCACCTGGATGATGTTACCATCACAAGTGCTCTCCCCGGGCCCGGCGTGCCTGCAGCATGGGTGGAGAGCTGCTCCTGTCCAGCAGGCTACGAGGGGCAGTTCTGTGAGCGCTGCTCCTCTGGGTACCGCCGAGAAACACCCGGTCTCGGGCCCTACAGCCCCTGCGTGCCTTGCACTTGCAACGGGCACAGCGAGACGTGTGATCCTGAGACAGGTAAGAAGGGGTGATGGGAAAGGGAGCAGCCAGGGGGCTGTTCTCCTTCCTGTGTTGGATGAAGAATAAAAAAATGTGTTCTCTGTTCCAGGTGTGTGCAACTGTAGGGATAACACAGCGGGGTCTCACTGTGAGAAGTGCAGCGATGGGTATTACGGGGATGCAACGGCAGGCACGGCCTCAGACTGCCAGCCCTGCCCGTGCCCTGGTGGCTCCAGCTGTGCCATCGTGCCCCGCACAAGGGAGGTTGTGTGCACCAGCTGCCAGGCTGGCACAACAGGTGAGTCCTTACCAGAAAGGGCTTTGTTCTACACCCCATGTGCCCGTGGACATGTCTTGTACCAGTTCTGCTGCTGTGACCCACAGTGAGTGGCACTGACAACTGCTGTGTCTCCAGGTTCAAATGCAATTTATTTCTCCCTTCTTCTAGACCTATTTTCTCTCTCTTGTAAGGCTCAGGGATGCAGAACTGTTCTTTGTGCCCTTCTCTTAAGATCAAAAGGGTAACAAAGATTTAATCTGTACAAAGCCCAGATGTTTCTCTGCTATGTATCTGAGCCATGCTAGCTTCTGGTACAGAGTCTAGTACACATAATTGTGTGGCATTGGGCTGAAAGTTTGATAGATCTAAAAGAGCCAGGAAGGATGGGTCAGACTGAAACAAAATTAGAAGATGAGCCTCCTATTTGCCAGCCAGAGGCACCTTGGGATGCTTGCAGCAAGAGCGCCAGTGTCCTGCATGGATAAAGTAGGAAGGCTGCGTTGACTCATGCATACCAATCGAAAAGTACAAGGCCAAATTTATACTCAACAGTTCTAAAGAGAAATATGTGAACAGGTGCTGCTCTTTTTTCTTAATGATAAACCGTGAAGGCTGAGCATGTACTTGAGTTGTTAAGTGGAGCTTTTTGTTCTGCTTGCCAACAGCAAATAAGACGTAAAATGGTTGGCAGCCTCAGTGCTTCTCTGTTGATTTTATGCTTGGCATGAAAGAGTCCAAAGTACAGACTACCTGTAAATGCCTTAAATGCTTAGGAAAGCCCCTGATCAAGCACACAGACACACTATTTAGAGCAGCTCCTGGGAGTTGCCATGGGTGCCACCACTTTGTGAACTAAAGCAGAGCCTGGGGGCCTGAGTTCGAAGTCCCCTGCAGCTCAGGCATGAGTATGAGCTCAGCTTTACTTGTAGCTGACAGGGTCACACAAGGGTCCCTCTTGACTCCCATCTTTCTGTATGTGGTTGTGATGTGGTGGGAAAGGTGAAGGGAAAGATGGATGGTGTATGTAAGAGCTGCCAAAGAAACAGCTTTTAGCTGGCTGGCAATGATGTGTCTGCAATGAGCTTTGGGAACTGCTGGCTTGGATGCTTTGTGGCTGCCTGTGGAGGTTCAGCAGGTCTCCTTGGCCATGTGGCTTCCTGAAGCAGTGGTGTCCAGCTGAGTTCTACCTACTAACAACAAATTACAGCAAATATGGCTTGAGGTGATAGGAGGGAAGGGGGAAGCTGAAATAATTCATAACACGAAGTTCCAGTGAAAAAGGGTTAAATTTAGAGATAGAGAGGGATTCTTGTGTAGTCTTGTGCACCTTTCTGGTTCCTTCACAAGGAGAAAAAGGGAAGAAGCTGAGGAGTGTACTTCTTGGGGGGCTGCAGAAGGAGGCCAGGTGAGACTGCAGCAGTGGGCTCTCTGCTGTAGCACGTGTGCTTCTGTCCTGCCCCAGGCAAAAGATGCGAGCTGTGTGACGATGCCTATTTTGGGGACCCACTTGGTGAGAACGGCGCTGTGAGGCCTTGCCGCCTATGCCAGTGCAATGACAACATCGATCCTAACGCTGTGGGGAACTGCAACCGCCAGACAGGGGAGTGCCTCAAGTGCATCTACAACACAGCCGGCTTCTACTGCGACCGCTGCAAAGACGGCTTCTTCGGGAACCCCCTGGCCCCCAACCCTGCTGACAAGTGCCGGGGTAAGAGTCTTTTCCTCTTGCATTTAAAAGCAGTTTTGTCCCTTAGAACTGCCTTTGGGTGATGCTTCCCATTCTTTTTCTTTTTGCAGCATGTCACTGTAATCCCTATGGCACTGTGAATCAACAGACAAGCTGCAATCAAGTGACGGGGCAGTGCGAGTGCCTCTCGCATGTCACCGAGAGGGACTGCAGTGCTTGCGAGCCTGGCTTCTTCAACCTCCAGAGCGGACGTGGCTGTGAGAGGTAAGTCACCTTGGCATGGGGCAATGAGCCTGGTTTTGGAGGATCTGTGTTTAGCAGGTGGAGGAATGTGGTATTTCTCACAAGTAACTGGTGTTTTGTGTTGATGCTGCCAAGGGCAGGGAGGAGCAGGAGTTAAGGAGCAGCTCCGAAGGCTGTACAAAAAGCTTGACTTATAAATAGCTTTATAAATAGCTTTAAATCAGAGTTTTAAATAGAAACATGTCACGTGGCTGCGTGATCGTTGGTAGCCGGGGCTCGTGGGTTCCTTTTTTAGTGCAACCACCAAGTGACCTTGCATGGTTCAAAGGCTCAGTGCCTTGTCCCATATCTGCACTGCAAAGTCACTCCACAGGCATGGAAACTTCCAGCTGTGCTCACTAGGGCTCCTTCAGAGGTGCTTCACTCATGCCTGCTGTCTGTTGTCACCACCTAACCTGTGGCTGTGTCCTCCAGGTGTGACTGCCATGCACTGGGCTCCACCAACGGCCAGTGCGACATACGAACAGGGCAGTGCGAGTGCCAGCCTGGCGTCACCGGGCAGCGTTGTGACAGATGCGAGGCCAACCACTTCGGATTTGGCCCTGAAGGCTGCAAACGTAAGTGAGATTCCCTGCAAGTGGTCTCAGTTCACAGATCCAGTGTTGAGGAGCAACATACCTTGTAAACATAATTGCAAAAGAGTATGGTCCAAACTTTTCTCCTCATATCCCCACCTCTCAAGAGAGGGGGGGGGAAAAAAAAAAAGTGAAGTTGGTTACAATGCAATGGGGTAAGAAATTAAAATGTTTTGTGGAAGAGGCAATGGCAAAACTATTAATACAGTTTGACATGAAATGAGCTGTGTCCAGCTACACGGTGTGCCTTCCCATGTGTGGCAGCACTCTGCTGGGGAGCAGAGCTCTGTCTGTGTTTTGGTGGGTCCCCTGTTGGTTCGCAGGGAATGGTCTGTAGCTGTAGGGTATTTCTGCGTCCTCTCAGATCTGACTGAGGTTTGACTTCCCTGCAGCGTGCGATTGTGACCCTGAGGGTTCACGTTCCCTGCAGTGCCGGGAGGACGGTCGCTGCGAGTGCAAGGAAGGCTTTGTGGGGACCCGCTGCGACCAGTGTGAGGAGAACTATTTCTATAACCGGTCGTGGCCAGGCTGTCAGGAGTGTCCTGCATGTTACCGACTAGTGAAAGATAAGGTAAGGCCACAAATGTAACTGTTTGGTTTCCAGAGTCAGTGCCACGCACCATAACTATTTGCCCATCAGCAAATATATTGACTGCTCCTCGCTCCATGCTGTAGCTCTGCTCCATCCCTCTCGTGCAGGTGGCAGAGCAGCGAGAGAGGCTTCAGGAGCTGGAAAATCTTATAGCGAATCTGGGTACGGGAGAAGAAACTGTAACTGACCAAGCCTTTGAGGAGAGGTTGAAGCAGGCAGAAAGAGATGTCATGGAGCTGCTCCGAGAAGCACAAAACAGCAAAGGTGAGTTGAGCCGATCAGGCATGGACTAAGGAGAAATGAGGTCTTTGCTTGACGTGCACATTCCCTTAGGATGCAAAGCTTTTAATTTCAGGCCTGTACTGTGCGTTAGGATAGACAACTATTTTGGGTAGTGCTGAGACTGTACGTGTTATCACTGAAACAACGAGGGCTGTGATTTTATCCCTGGTGTTCCCCATGGTCTTTATTTAAGCAAAGAAAGATCTGCCTTTGTATAATAGATAGAAGTCTTACCCTCTCCTCCATGTGCAAAGGAAGATTACTTGCTTTGTAAAGAAGCAGAAGACTTTCCAGTACGCGGATGGGTACATCTGTGTTTCTGCAGCTTTCACCAGTAAGAAATGGTGAAAATGTTCACAAATTTGCTCAGATACCTTGGGATAAAGCATTTCTTGTTGGGTTATCATCAGTGATTAGAACGAAAGCTTCAAAATCCTACTGGCAGGTTTTATTATCCCACCATAAAGTGTATAATGGTCTGAAAAGTGCTGTTACGGTGGCCTGTAGGTGTTTTTCCTGTTAAACACTGCTTCAAAGAGGTTCTTTACTGTAGGATGTCTGTGAGCAGGGCATTTAGGAATTTGAATTTTTGCTGAGAGGTTTTTAACACGTAAGTTGATGTGTATTCTGGAGAAGAGCAACTTGAAGAAGATTCTTAATTTGAAACCACTTCTGAAAAAATTTGTCCCCTTTTTGCGAAACTGGGAAAAGCTGGCAAAAATCTGACATCACGTGTCATTTGCTTGGAAAGATTCCTGCTGGTAGCGGGAATGATTCATGAAACTCTTCTGAGTTCTAACTGGGGTAGCTTTATGTTCCCTGCCTAGCATCCACACCTAGATAACAGTAGTCCTGAGTAGGAGGTGAGAGAGTGGGCATTGTGGTAAGGTTAGGGCATGGATTGGGTTTTGTGGTGGTGTTTTTTGTCTTTCTTTCCACATCCTCACTCAAGAAAAGACAAGTTAAATGCAAGTCCTACCCTTGCAAAAAGCCCATGTGACATTTATTTGTGCTTTTCTACTTGATGCATTTTTTTTAAAGACATTAAATGTGCACATTCAATACATAGGATGTGCTACAAGGTGAGGACACAATGTATTTGTAAAAAATCATAAGTTTGGATGTGTGTGGGCTTCTTTTACTTTATTTCTTAACAGTGCTCTCACCTTTTCACAAATAATTCTTTCTGGTCCTGAGGCATGCATCTGTGTTTTATGGCTCCATTATTATGACATTTTTCTGAGGAGTTACCTGGTGGTCAAGAATTTGGGTATTTTGGGTGGTCATAGGTTCTACAGATAGAAGAACCAAGGCTGGGTTGTTTGTCCTCCCCAGTCCAGAGGGATGCTGAAAGCTGGGAAGAGTTGGGGTGGATTTGCTGTTCTGCAGATCTTGCAGCTGCTCTGTCTGGAGGTTCTCGGGGGGGAGCCACCATTGGCCAAAGAGAAGGGCTGTACTGCCCTTGTAGTAATTAAGATAAAAAAGAATTAGCAAAGCAGATGTTTCATACCTAATGAGGAGCAGCTCTGTTGTCTTTTTTTTTTTTTTTTTTTAATCAATGTAGAGGTGAAAAATGATTCTGAACACAAATCTCCTGTTAGAGCCAGTTCAGACACCCAGCAGACTGTCTCATTAGTAGTTAATGACTCTTATGCACATTCTGGTGATGGCTTCGATCTCAAGTGAACTGATTCATGAAACAGCTTTGCTAAGTCCCCTTTCAATAGGGGGTTAATCTGCCAACCTGTTGCCTGCAAAGGTAAGCTGCTGCTCCAACTTCTCTTCCTGCTGTAATCAATTTTGCTTCCTCTTTTGTATCGTGTCTTTCAGATGTAGATCAGGGCCTGATGGATCGTCTCAAAAACATCAACAGCACACTAGTGAGTCAGCTCAACAGGCTGAGGAACATCCAGAACACTGTGCAGGAGACGGAGGACTTAGCAGAGAAAGCCCGGAAACGGGTGGAAGCCACAGAAGACCTGATCACGACAGCTTCTGATATGCTAGAGAAAGCAAAGATGGCAGCTGACAATGTGGTGAGTGTGCAGTGGAGATCCGGTGGGGCAAGGAGAGGACAGGGCCTTTCCTTGCTGTGCTGTCTGGGTGTGTTTCTCTGCTCTTTCTCTCTCTTGTAGCAAACTTGCTATGGAAGCATCTTCTCCTTTACTCAGTAATGTGGAAAACAAAGGAAAATCTCAATTATCTGTCATAAATCGTATCTTAGCCCCCTGCTCAAAGAAAAATATTAAAATAAATAAATACCAAAACATTTGCTTTTAAGGGGTAACTGCTAGTATAAACTGCATGAACTTAAGAAAAAATAGAGAGGCCAAAAGTAGGTTAGACACATCTCAAAGCATTTAGATCATGACAATAAATGTTTAAAGCATTGATGAATAAAATATGGTAGTAGAGCTTCAAGGTATTTTTTCTTCCTTTTTTTCCAGTCCATTACACCTCCGGAGTCAACTGGCGACCCTAACAACATGACTCTGTTGGCAGAAGAGGCCCGTAAGCTGGCTGAAAGGTAGCCTGTGGTGCTGCATGCTCCCCAGCCCACATCAGTGCCCTACAGCCACCTAGAAGAGGGGGGGAAATGAGGTTTGGTCTGGGTGCACACCTGTGTGTTTGGGCAAACGCTGTGTCTGTGCACCAGGGACATGTGTGGCCGTAGTGGGTGCTCATAGACTGGTCTCATGGGTGCTGCTGGAGTAACGTTTGTGGTTGCAGAGATGTTCCCAAACAGCATCTTCCATTGCAAATGTTGCAGCTGTGCAAATCTGGGTGAAGGAAGGAAAAATAGGAGAAAATAAAAACTTAGAGTTGAGGATAGAAACTGCTGCTTAACAATTCCAATGGCGTTATTTTTCTTCTGTAATCTTGTCCAGACACAAGCAAGAAGCGGATGAGATTGTTCGTGTAGCCAAGGCAGCAAATGATACTTCCACAGAAGCGTATCAGCTACTGCTGAAGACCTTGGCTGGGGAAAACCAAACAGCGAATGATATTGATGAGCTCAACCAGAAGTGAGTCAGCAACAGAAAATTGTTTTTATTTCCTGGCTTTAGAGCAGTACTTAAGTTTAAGATGCCTTTTTAGCATTTTATGCTTTAGATCTTACGACAGTTGCCTCTGTTTTAGCCTCTCTACTTGTTCAGTAAGTTTGAGTCTACCAAAAGAATTATAGAGTAACTGGATCTGTGGTTTGCTCTTTTTTTGTTGTTTTGTTTTTTTTTTAATTAGATATAATCAAGCAAGGAACATTTCTCGGGACCTAGAGAAACAGGCTGACAAGGTGCTTACAGAGGCAGAGGAAGCTGGAAACAAGGCCCTTCAAATCTATGCTAATCTCACCAGTCTGCCCACCGTGGATTCCACAGGGCTAGAGGTACATGAATGAAGCATCATACATAGTATTTTGTAAAGACAGGTGTGGATGATCATTAAGGCAGCACGCTAGGTTGCAGGCACATGTTGTATGTGCTCTGCTAATGTTACTCTACATCTGTCTGTGGAATTTTCATCCATCAAGGTATCACTGAGACTTCTATATTGCTCTTTATGCAAGAGATTAACAAGCAGGAAACTGCAAACATAGACCCTCCCACAGTCTCTGAAGGACAAAAAAAAAGAGTGAAATGTTATTTGTCAGACATCATGGCTTGAATCAAAAAGTGCAAAGAATCCGGTCCCCGCTGAAGTCTGCAGAGCTGCTCCGTTTCCTTCACTCACTGTAGTAGTGCAGACTTTCTTACGCACAAAAGTGTTGGCATCCCCTGTCCTGCACTGCACAGACCATTGTATTTGGAACTTTGAAGGAGCAAAGTTACAGCTATAACTTGTCATCACTTCTGCCTGTTTCAACATTAGAAATTATACTATGTTTTGTCACCTGTTCAGAATTTCTTTAATGTTCGGAGAATCTGCATTTGTTTCTGATTTCTACACGCAGAATGAAGCAAATAAGATCAAGAAGGAAGCAGAGGAGTTAGATCAACTAATAGCAAGGAAGCTGAAAGACTATGAAGACTTGAGAGAAGACATGAAAGGAAAGGAGCAGGAAGTAAAGAACCTTTTGGAGAAAGGGAAGACGGAGCAGCAGGTCAGTTCTGTTTTGTGCAGGCTTTTGTTCCCTGAAAGGAAGAAGAAAAAAACAAACAAATAACTGCCCAGATGTGAAAGACTTGGCCTTACTCAGTCATATCTCAGCAGTGTTTGTTACTTACACAAATATTGAGGAATGGTCCTGTGAAGGAAATGCTAAAGCCACTTCATTGTGGAGAGTTGGGATATTTGGAGAGTTGGTACATTGGTACATTTTGGTACATTGGAGAGTTGGTATATTTGGCAGGTGTGTATTCAGGATGGTGTTCCAAAGTACCAGAATTTACTATGATTTCAGAGGAAGTATTGCCATTCACTTAGGGGATCACTGCAGTTCCGTATTGCAGTGGTGTTTCATGCTAAATGATACTTTCTGAGAGGCCTACATGGTCATCCATCAAATGGTAAGAGTATGTTGATGGATGTCTTGTCTCCTTAGACTGCAGACCAGCTCCTGGCTCGAGCAGATGCAGCAAAAGCCCTGGCTGAGGAAGCTGCTCGGAAAGGCAACGGCACACTGCAGGAGGCTAATACCATTCTCAGCAACCTGAAAGGTAAAGAGAAAACACTTGCAGGGAATCCCTTAATTCTTAGAGAGGTAACTCTGCAGTATAGCCATCTCAGTTAAATGAGTCATGCTGTTGCCAGTACCCAAGTGTTGGACAGATTCTTCTGGCTTTTTTAAAGGAAAATGGAAGTCTTTCCAATGACTAGAAATCTCCTTTTTGGCCAGCTTACTTATTTAGCCTGAGATGATGTGTAACAGTGTGAACTGCAAGTGTGTGCACCCCCAGACCCCAGTTTGCTGTTCTTCCCTCTAATTTCAAGGAGGTAGTTTGGTCAGAGAAGCATCCCAAAGCTCTTCTGGAGCAGATGATGAGAATCTGTTTTGCCCTTTCTTAGATTTTGATAAGCGAGTGAACGACAACAAGACAGCAGCTGAGGAGGCACTGAAGAAGATTCCTGCCATCACCCGGACCATTGCTGAAGCCAACAATAAGACACGCCAGGCAGAGATGGCACTTGGCAATGCTGCTGCTGATGCCCGCGAAGCCAAGGCTAAAGCAGATGATGCTGAGAAGATCGCCAGTTCTGTTCAGAAGGTGAGTCCCTTGCAGTTCTGGAGCCAACCTTCCGGAGGTATTGGCGTGTATTTGCATAAACTCTGTTCCAGAATGTTCGACGCCTTCACTGCCTGTTTCCATCCTCTTCCCATGTTGGCTGTAGAGTGCTGCTGCTACCAGAGCTGAAGCTGACAAGACTTTCTCTGATGTGACGGGGCTGGCCAAAGAAGTGGATGACATGATGAAGCAACTCCAGGAAGCAGAAAAAGAGCTGAAGCGAAAGCAAGATGATGCTGATCAGGACATGATGATGGCAGGCATGGTAAGTGACGCTGACAGCAGAGGCAAGAAGATGTATTCTCCCTGCTGTCCTGCCAGTGCAAGCCTTCTTCTGCTCACTGGGTGCAGTTAGTATTCTCTATCTGCCAAATTTTAAGTGGAATTGAATGCATGAGACTAATGAAGGAGCTCCTATAGTAACCTTACCATAGGTTCATTACTCAACTTTGAGAGCCAGTTTCCTTAACATAGTACTTTTATTTTAACAGAAACCTGACTCTGTTCTAACTTCTCATGCATAACTCTTCTTAGTTACCAGGGATCCACATCCTTTCTTGTAGAAAACTGAGTATTTGAAGGTTGTCTTTGCCAACGCTGTGACAGGTATCTCAGCACAGAGATCATTTTGGAGAGAGGAAACGGATATGTGCAACTGCTTGGGCAAATGCATGAAAAGGAGAGGCAGTGGTTTCATAAACCCTACAGAGTTTATTGTGCTCTTGTTTTTTTTTCACCCTGCAGGCTTCACAGGCAGCCCAGGAGGCAGAAGACAATGCAAGAAAAGCGAAGAACTCTGTGAACAGCTTGCTTACTGTCATTAACGATCTTTTAGATCAACTAGGTAAGGCTCTCTTTATATGTGCTATATTCCTTTGAGTGTTTTCCTGTCTCCTGTTTGGGAAGTGCTGGCAGCCAGTGTTGTGTGGTGCTGTGCCATGAATCAAATAGCTCTTTTTTTTTCTTTTTTCTTTTTTTAGAAATTGGGTTTATGTGCTTTTGGCAAGTGTTTTTTTCTTTTTTTTCTTTTTCTCTGCGTTAGCTTCAAAGCTCACTGTGCAGTGTTCAGTACTGCTTTCCTGCAAGCTGAGGACTATTTTTGAGGCACTGGAGTGTGCAGCCAATTCACGTGGTCCTATTTTAATGCAGAGATGGACAGTCTGATGGAGATCTTGGTTCACTCGTTCAGAGCAGGGGCTCTGCTGTGTGTAAGCACCCGAAAGCAGTGCTTCAAAACCTTTTTAATGGTCTATTTCCTTCTGGCTTCTCAGGGCAACTGGAGACGGTGGACTTGAACAAACTGAACGAGATTGAGGGTACCCTGAATAGTGCCAAAGACCAGATGAGAAGTAGCGACCTGGACCAGAAAGTGTCTTTGCTTGAGAGAGAAGCCAGGAAGCAAGATGATGCAATACAGGCCTACAACAGGGACATTGAGGAAATCCTGAAAGACATTAGCAACCTGGAAGACATCAAGAAGACCTTGCCATCTGGCTGTTTTAACACCCCGTCCATTGAGAAACCCTAAGGGAGCGCTGGGGGTGGAGGGTATTCCCCGGGTGACTGGTGGAGCAATGGTTTGGCTATGGAGTGCCTTAACACACCTTACCTTCTTCAAATCCCCAACTCTTCGTGGCTCGTAGCCACTGTTCTCTTTTCAAATCAGGATAAGTTGAAAAGTTTTTTTTTTTTAATTTTTTTTTTTAAGAGAGGCGAATTAAATATCCGTCGTTGGGCATCAAAGGGTTTTTTATATAAATTGTCTTCCTGAGCACTCCACCTTCACCCCTTTCTCAGACAGTTTCCCTTTAATTAGTGCAAGGATGAGAGATGCTCTGGACTCTTTATTCTGTGGTTCAGAAATAACCATGTGAGCTGTATACAGCAAGGCAAAACTAACTCTACTTTCTCTCCTTTCTTCTCCCCTTGACTGTAAAATCCTTGGTCCCAGAGCTCTGTCCCTATGAAGGAAGGAGGTTGGCTACCAAAGTATTACTGTAATGGCCAGTATAGCTGCACTCATTCAGATCCCTGTTCCCAACTTCTAACCCTGTGATTTTTTTTTATTTTGTTTCGTTACGTTGACTAGTGGCCAATCAAAACCATTGGTAGCCTTTTATGAAATATCCTAAGCCTCTTTCTGAAATGCTTTCTGTGATGATGCATCGCTCTGAGAATAATGCAGCCTCTGAGAGGAGCTTTTTGGGAAGATGGGATGCTAGGGGAGTGGTAGGTCTTGCCAGCACTGCTGCGGGCCTGTGGAGCAGAAGTTTTGTGTGCAGTCTGCAAGCAGCTGCCGGTTGGGTAGTCCAGGCTGGGGAGTCTGGAAGTGATGAGCTGAGTTCCCATCTGGAGGTGTTGCCCTCAGATCACCAGAGGATCTTTGTTTTAGGCTACAGGTGTCTGACTGACAGATTCATTTGTTCAAGCAGCAGAAATCTTGCTGAAGAGGAGAGCTGCCATCCAGAGAGCTCTGACAGCTGGTCTGAACTTCAACCTGAATGTGTTTGGGTAGGGAAGGAAGAGGGCTTGAAGATGTAAATGAGAAGGTCTTTCTCCCCATCGTCTTCCTGAAGGAGGCTAGTAGTATTTTTACACTTTTTGGTATTGCTCTCACCGTACTTTCCCCCCCCCCCCCCCAACCTGGCTGAAAGAGCAGCTTTCAGGTTCCTCCTGAGGCAGTGCTTCCCACTGCCAGCTGCTTGGTGGTGCTGGGAGGCAGCAGTGGGAGCCCTTCACTCCTCCCTCAGCCCTCCTCTGATACGAGAGCACCCTCTGCAGCTTCCTCCATGGCTCCAGCCCAGCACCCCCTCTCTCTCTTCCTTAAGATCCAGCATATATCTATCCTTAAACACTATGCAACTTTGTACGTTTGCGTAGCGGGGAAGAAATTATTATCTGACACACACTGGTGCTATTAATTATTTCAAATTTATATTTTTTGTGTGAATGTGATATTTTTTTTCCGTTTTTATCATGATTATAGTGTGAGGAAGTCTCTCGTGTGCATGTGTATGCGTGTGTAAATATACTCAGCCATATTTCCAGAGTGGCACAGCCTGGCCTCCTCTACGTGCTTTCCCCTGTAACCATCAAGGCACGTGCACCACGTATCGCTTCTGTCCATATAACCCCCTTGGAGCCCGCTGTTTCCTCTAGCAGGGCTCCCACCCTCTTCCCCCAGTGCGTGTTCTCAGCATCCGCATGGCATGGGGCCAGCAGTGACCCACGCCTGCTGCTGCAGCCGGGGGACGGGCGCTTTGGGCCCTCCAGGTTCTGGCCGCGATGCTCTGGGAGTGGCGGCAGTTTCGCAGCTGGACTGTGAGGAGCTGGAGCGCTGTCGGGACCCGGTGTTGAGGTGGTCAGAGCTGGGTTTGGGGTTCAGACCTCTGTGCAAGGAGTGAGGACGTAACTGGAGGCTGAGCGCATCCTCAAACTGCTGCGGGGAGAGGGGATGTTTCTAGCAAACCCTGCCTCTCTCTTATACCCATCTTCCTAGAGTTCTTGCAATTTACCAAAAACTGCCTTGGGGTTTGCCCCCACCTGTGAACATACCAATCCCACCCCTGGAGGAGAGTTTCCCTATGCTTGCCCACGCCCGTGGGACCTTCACATCAGTGTTTTCTGGCTGGCTGCTCTGGTCAGATGGCTGTCTAACCACGTCACCTCTCTGCCAAGGCTGTGAGAAGAGCAGATGTGAAGATGCGCGCATGCCCTGGCTGACCTCAGGCCTAAGGTTTCCTGCTTTCTCTTCTATTTTTTTTTTGTTGTTGTTAAGCTGTTTTTAACAGAATTTTATTTTTAAATAAAAAAAAAAAAATCTTTATAAGCGATCTCTTAATCACTACTGCATTACAGCCATTACTCATTGTATAAGTCCAGTTATTTCTTTGTGTAAGGTGATGTTGGGACAGCTGCTGGTGGGGTGCTGGGTGTCGCGGGCAGCGCATGGCGGTCCCTTCATCACTTGATTCCTGACTGTGGCCCCCTCAGTATGTGCCTTCACTTCAGCTTTTTTGCCTTAATCTGTGGTCTCGCTGTCTGGGGCGGTGAACAAAATGCAACACTTGCAGTTTTTATGTATAAAACAGTATTTCTTATTTATAATAAAGTCTGAATATTTGTAACCCCCTATACACTGGGATTCCTTTGAGTTTTGCTTTTTTGGCGCTGGTTGATGTGGGTCTGTCTCTGTTACGGGGTTCTTCTCTTGCTCAGTGAGCTGGAAGAGCAGGGTGAGGGGCAGGGAAGGGAGGAGAAAAGTAATTTGCAAATTCCTGCAGCGGGCTGCAAATGGACACACTGAACACAGGTTTCTCTCTGTGTCCAGAGCTGAGTTGCACTGACTGCAATGAATTTTACACTGCTGTTTTTCCAATCCTTTGGAAATAAGAGTGTGTCCCGTCTGTGCAACGCTGTTGGATCTGAGCTCTTCTTGAAGGAACAGGAGGTTGGAGGGGTGGCTCTTTGCACTTCAGGGGTACGATCTTGTATGCTTAAAGCTGGCTTGCTGAAAAGCAAGGGCCTCTGGGGTGAAAGGACTGAAAGGGAAATGGAAACCCTACATAAAGGACCTGGGTTTTCTTCAACAGGAACTGCTGACAACCTGGGTGTTCTCTGTTGTTCCTGTGTCCTGTCAGCAAGAGCGAAGAGATTTCATTCCTGAATTAAGTTTTGAATGTTAGGAAAGATGACTGTGATAACAGATCACGGGCTGGAGTGCCTGACCCTGGCAGGAGATGCCACCATGGCCAGTGAGGAGCTGCAGGGATGTGGGGACCCGAGGGACCTGCTCCCCAGCAGCCTCTCTCCAGGCTTGTTCGCTGCTGTGACCTGGGAAACAAGGCAGTGTGAAAGGAAGTGGGCTGAGGAAGCTTGTCAAGTATTTGAGCCCAGGAGTCCACCCAGGATCTGAGGGGGATGTTTCTGCCCAGCAGGGGCTGAGCTTGGCTTTGAGGTGGACATCAAGAGGAGGGACCTTGCTCATGGGGGATGCAACATGCTTTGCTGGCTTTTCTCTAATTTCTGGGGACTTTTTCCACTCTCAGAGGTCAAACTCCATGCCTGTGCTCTCTGGAGGAAGGTGGGGCTGCCCCAGGGGTCAGCTGGCAATGGCGAGGAGCTGGGCAGTGGAGGGGTCTTCACAGCTAGGGTGAAAAGCAGCCGGGTGCTTGTCCTAGCGAAAGTGGGAGCTCTGCGGGGCTTCGTGGAGCTTGGGGCCCTTCCCAGGCTGCTCTGTGGAGGCAAAGGGGAGAGCACAGCAGGACAGAAATGCCAGAGTCCCTGCCTGTCTGCCTGCCTACCTGTCTGTGTCTCATCCCCTCGTGTACAGGCAGGGCGGTGGCGAGGCGAGGCCAGACGTGACGGCGTTTCCTCACTGCACCCTGCCCCGCTTGCTCAGCGCCGTGGCCCCGCAGGCAGGGCCTGGGTCCCAGCCAGAGAAAGGCGGCCCCGAGGCTGTGATCTTTGCGGGGTCACTCCTGTCACTAGGGGTGGCTCTCAGCTCAGCCCGCCCCGTAATCCAGGGGGAATTTTTAGCATATGAGACATGGCTTCCCTGAGCCAAAGGCTGTGTATTTTTTATGCCTTGCTGGAGTAAAATGTGGAGGTGGTGGGACTGCTGCTGGGGTCCGGCTGGGTTCTTGTTCTTCTGCCCCCCCGTGACCCGAGGGGCCACTGGCTCTGGTGAGCACGGCTGGGTCCTGGGGGTCCCACCAAGCTCTTGCCCAAATTCTCCATCTCTTTTCTGCTCTGTGTAGCTGAAGTTAGAGGCTTTGCCTTTCCTGAACATGGGCTGTCCCAGCTGCCAAGCTGTGCCTCCAGGTACGCCAGAAGTGTACATAAAAACCACAGAAGTGCCAAAGGATGTCTTCTGAAGGATGTTCCTGAGCAAGGGGCTGTGTTTAAAGGATTAACCAACTGGTGTTCTGCTTTAGGCACTGTGGGACTGGGAGGAAGCTCCTTATGCTGACAGGTTTTGCAGTACGTGGACACATGTAGGTGAGCACGTGCACGTGGGGCAACAGTGGCTGGAAGGAAAGCAAGCCAGCAAGCACCTGAGGAGAACCCACTTCTGCACAGGCCCCAAGGGAGCAGCAACGTTTGTGTAAGGCCTTCTCCAGCCAGCGCTGCCATCACAGTGGGTGACAATTCTCCTGCAGTGGGTGGTGGGCACCAGTTTTTTTCAGGTCTAGTGTGTTTTGAAAATCACGGCCTTGAAACTCTGCTTTGGGCAGTGTCTGAGTGCATTAATGCAGCTTTTAGAGGTGACTTTGAGTGCTGGTGGAGGATGACGAAGTCAGAGTAACCAAAGCAAATATGCAGAAATGACTAGAGAGCGAGCTGTGTCAGTGCTTGTTTGCAGAAGTGAGGTCAGAGGCTGAGTGCAAATGGCGAGACAGAAGGAATAACAAGAAAGAGCCAAATAAGGAAAAATCGCAATTCTTGTGAAAAGCTTCCTGATGGCAAGATCTGGTCTAATAGAGAACTCGGTCAAGAATTTGAGTTTTGGAGCAGAACGGATTAAGTGCATTTCACTAAAGGAATAAACAGGCCTATAGGAACTCTGCCAAGTAGGTGGGAATGCGGTGTTTTTGTCTCACTACTTAAAAAATAATGAAAGAATCAGACAAGACAATCTTGGTTGTCAAATGTCAACATGCCACTACTGCATTTGTGAAGCTAGTTTCCTTGTTGTGAGCTATATTAAGACACAGTGTATGCAATTAAAAGGGAGCAGCCTGTTTGTAAAAGAGAGTTGAATCAGTCGGCAGAGGCAAGTTAAACTTGGCAAACGGAGTCACCAAAAGGCAGTGCATTCGGGCTGGTTGTACGAGAAGGTCACCACGGCATGAGGAGGCGGTGAGGGAAGCCCTGAGTCACCGCTGGGTCCATCAGTGTGCAGAGGCTGTTGGGCACCTTCAAAGGTTCAGGAGGCGACCTGAGTGTTAATTAGCCCAGATCTGTTAGCTCTGGAAGGAGCAGAGTGTTAGCCTAATTTGGGCTGGGCTCCAGTCCCTGAGGCAGAAAGGTAACTGCAGCGTTGGTCTGGGGGTGAACTTGTTGGGCACCTTCATCTGCAGGTGTTGGTGTCTGTGACCCACTCGTGGTCACAAATCGAGGCAATAAGCAGTGCTGAGCTGCAGCATGAGGACCATCCTTCCCTGAGATCAGCCTCGGGGCTGCTTTTGGGGGGTCATAGGGATGTGCCAGCGTCCCATTTCTCCTGTGTGTTTGGCTATGGGCCGGGCTGGGAGGCCCTGGTGTGGAGGTTTCACACTGATAGCAAAATTAATGCCACTGCTGTGCTCTCTCATTCCCACTCCTCAAAGATAGGTGGGGAAAAAATACAGTGAGAATAGGCTCAAGGGTTGAGATAAGGACAGGGAGATGGTTCCCTGGACCCCTCCCATGGGATGCTGTCCTTCCCAAACTGGTCCTCAGTGGGCTTCCCCCAGGCTGCAGCTCTTAGAGAAGAACTCCCCTCCTTCACTGACCTCGGTGTCTGCAGAGCTGTTTCCTCTACATTTTCTCTCTCCCCACTGCTGTCCTGCAGCAGTTTTTCCCGTTCTTCAAAACGTGCTCACTGGCTTGGCTTGGCCAACGGTGGGTCCTTCTGGAGCCAGTCAGCTCCAGAGCGGACTTGGTTGTGGCTGCCTCAGACGTGCAGGTGAGGAGCAAGGCAGATCTGCCTTCAGGTCTCATGCAGCAAGTCTGCAGCCCTTGGGACCAAAACGCCGATGGGCACGGGGCTCTGGGGTGTCTGCTCCTCAGCCTTTTCCAGCACAAACGCAGTTGTACTGGGCCAGGCCAATGGCCTGTTTAACCTTATTTTCTGTCTCAGGTGTAAAAGCATGACACGCATGACAGTCGCTGATAATTCCCAGCCTTTCTCCCATCTCTAGGTCTGGGGATTTCCTGTTCCAAATGCCTGTAGATCCTGATAGATTTATTTTTTTTTTTGTTAGCATGTGTCCAAGCTGACTTCAGGGGCTTTTTGCATCCCCAGCAGCCTTTGGCTGTGGGTCCTGCTGGGCTTCTCTTCCTGCCTTCCTCCAGCCCTGCTCTGGCAGGGTGGCTCAGCAGCCGGGAGGCTGTGCAGGCAGCCCCTGTCCCCCCTCCTCGGGCTCCCCATGATCTCATCCCGTCTCACTCCGCTACTTCTTGCGCCGCCTGCATGCCCGGGCAGCCCCGCTCCTATGTGCAGACCTGCCTGGAGGGTGGTGGAAAAGCCCATATGGAGGAGGGTGGACAGGACAGAGCTGGGCAGCCACC
This sequence comes from Aythya fuligula, assembly GCF_009819795.1. Classification (NCBI taxonomy): domain Eukaryota; kingdom Metazoa; phylum Chordata; class Aves; order Anseriformes; family Anatidae; genus Aythya; species Aythya fuligula. The sequence continues at coordinate 19,368,594 of NC_045566.1, read as the reverse complement.
ATTGAATTCATGTTGTCCCAGCAGCCCTTTTCCCTGGGATGGTGCCACCAGGAGGCCCTCGGGGTGCTGCGTCCCGTTGTTGGCAATGCCTTCGGCTGGCGGCAGGCGCATGTGCGCCTGGCTGCGCTGCTGGGCTGGGCTCCCCTGTTCCCGGTGAGTCAGAGCAAGGCACCCGTGCTCTTCCTGCTGGGAGTGACTCAGGTGGAGGAGCTGATAAAAACCACCAGGGTGTGTGTGGGGGGGGGGATCGCAAATAAGAACAGAGCTTGAGTGCAGCAGCCTGGAACTGGGGCTTTGCGTGCCCAGCGCCTGCCACAGGGCTGTGGCGATGGCCAGGTGCTGGCTCGTGGTCCTGGCAGTGTCCCCACTGCTCGCAGCCCTCAGCACTGAAGGAGGAGAAGGTGAGGCTTTCAGGGGGCTGGGGAGGTCCGCTCTGAGGCTGGAAAGCTGTCCTGCTGGCAGCTTTGCTGCCAGCCCCGCGAATGTGGAGCTCTTAGGGTCCAGCAGTGCTCTTCTGCCGGGCCACGCTCTCCCCTCCTGCTGCTGGGGTTAAGCCCACACCTGACGGTGCTTCTCCTCAGGCTTTCTCTGGAGCTAAATTCCTGTGACCACCTAGACCGGTTTTTACCAGCATCCCTTTTGAGAAACGTGTTTGGGTGTAATTACTTTATTGCTTTCTGAGGAAAGCTTGGCTGCCTGGGTGGGATTTGGGTGTGAGCACGAGGATTGCACAGGGAAGGGGTTTGTTTGCCTGCCGCTGCTGATAACCAGCATGTGTGCTGAGCCTGAGGAAGAGCTGGAAGTGTCCAGGATCCAGCAGCAACACGTGCAGAGTTTGTGTTTTGTGCAAGTTGGAGCCTCACGGGATGCATGCAGTCCTCAAGACCAAAATTGGCTCTTTACATAGTCTTCATAAATGCTGAGCAGCCTCAGTTTTTGTTTGATTCTCTGTAGTACTGCTGCTTGGAAGTAGGCTTGCAGGGTTTGAAGCAGGTCCCTTGGTACCAGATTTCATTTAAGTGCAGTGGAACATGACAGGGGAAAAAAGTGCTGAATGAGTGCGTTTTTAAAGGACAGACCTAATTTGGTTTGCTTGCTAATTGGGTAATTACTACAGCAGCCATAATTGTGTTCTAAAATACCGATGGAGATTTTTATTTTCTGCCTCTGCTCGCTGCCTTGGCTGCAGCACACACATCCCTGGGTGTTGGTTGGGGCTGTTTAAGATTCTCCAGGGTACAGGGATGAGCTAGGGTGGAGGGGGCTCACAGCTCTCCAACCCTTGGACTGGGAAATGAGGGAGGAAAAAAGGGCTTTGGTTGTCTGAGTGGAGGTGGGCTGGGGTGTACAAGGAAGGTGAGGGGCTTACAGCACTGAGCTCCTCTGGGTGGCAATGGATGTTTGAAGACTTCAGCGAAGACTTGGAGGCTCCTGGCTGCGATTCTTGGCTTGGGGAGATCCAATGGAAGCTTACTGGGCTGCAGAGCACCTACAACAGCAAGCATGCAGACAAGCTGACATCTCTGGCCTGGTGCTGGCTGCTGTGGTACATGTATGCATCTCAAAGTCGGCAGCACAGTGTCTGTAGCCAAGGCACAGCGTGCTTATTCGCTGCGTTGGAAAGAACTGTCTCCTTCTCCAAGCCTTTCCCATGTTGGGGTTTACGTCAGCACAGCAACCAAACATTTTTCATGTTTTTTTTTTTTCTGCTGGGTGGAAGCTTGGGGAGCGAGGTCCTACTGGATGCATGCCCCAGACCTCCCTCATCCCAATGCGGCACTGAAGAAATCTGTGGGTAGAGCCTTGGGGCAGCCGGCTGCAGAGCAGCTCCTGTCCTTGGCTTCAAGCCCGCTCCATCTTGCTTTGCCTGTGGTAACGCTCGGCCTGCCAAAGCCCGCCAGGCCCCAGGAGAAGACCAGCAGCAGCGGTGAGGCCATGGCACCGACCTGCAGTAGCATTGTGAACAGCTTCTTGTTAGCCAGCCCTGAATCCGTGCCAAGGCTGGGAGTCAGTTCTCAACATGCTTCAGCCTTGGAGCAAGACCTGAGAACAGGCTTTCCTTCCCTGGGGAGCTGTGATTTGGCACGCTGGTAAATCCTCTGGATTGTTAAATCCTCTGGATTGTGCAGGGCGAGGTGTGGGTGGGGTTAAATGCTTTAATATGGAGGGGAGGGGACGGGCACCAAGCAGTCACAGCCTGCAGGTGAGTGCAAATACCTTGGGAAACAGAATACCACGGTGCTTCTTTTGGAGATTTTTTTTTTTTTTAATCATTTCTGCCCTTTGGTCACTGGAGGTTGTTTACTGAGGCTTTGGGCGTTTCTTCCACACCGACCAAGGCAGGACTCGGGCTCCTGCAGGTGTCCCCAGCAGGCTGGGCAGTGGAACTGCTGCTGGGTGTTGGGCTCCCAGTGGCAGGGCTGGACCAAGAGCCACACTTGCTGGAGCTAGGAAAGCTCTGTCCCTGTTTGCGTTCCTCTCAGTATCAGGCTGGGCTGAACGTGCTGCTCAGGTACACGAGTGCTGATGGGCATCCGAGGGCATCTGTCAGCACTGGCAGTGGGCCTGAAGGCTCAGCCTTGGCCCAGGAATGGCAGGGGCCCCGGGGTGGGGGGGACAGAGGTCTTCAGTTGCTGAGGGCACTAGGTGGAAGCCAGCTTGGGACGGACCTTTGTGGGCAGCACCAGGGCATCTTGGAGCAGCTCCTCAGCAGGCTTTGCATCCTTGAGCATCCTGCTTCATCCCTCAGGTCATGTCCTTCTGCTGCCTGTCTTTGCCAGGGAGAATTCCCAACCTCAGCTGCTCTAGTTGGTGATGCTGCTGAACTGAGACACTCTGCAGTAAGACGGCTGGGGGCTGGGGGCAAGGCTGGGGCCAGGCTGTGCTGCAGGGGCTTGGGTCCTGCTGGAGGTGACCTGGGTGGCCCCACTTTCCCTCGGAGCAAGCGGACAGATGGGAAGACAGCACTGCCTTGGCCACAAGTCCCTTTTCAGCAAGGTTGCATTGTCCACAGCAGCTCTCATCCCACCTGCCTCCCCCTTTCGGAGCCTTGAATGTGGTGCACCAATAAACGTTCAGCTGTCGAGCAAGCATAAAACATTGCTTGATGCCCTCCCATATTTGCCCTGGAAATAACTGGCAGCAAAGCATGCCTTGTGCTGGTGGCACAGCTCTCCACCGTGGAGCATGGCCTCCCATGGCCGTGGCTGGTAACTCTCTAGGATGGGACTGAGAGCATCGCCGAGCCCATTTTGGGAGATTTGTGTGGCCTGGACTTGTTCCTCAGGTCACAGGCAAGCTTCACAGTCAGTGCCCTTCCCTCTAACCTCCTCTTTTCTTCTCCCCAGCCTGCGACTGCAATGGGATGTCCAGGCAGTGCGTCTTTGACTGGCACCTGCTGATGGAGACGGGGAACGGGTACCGCTGCCTCGGCTGCCTGGGCAACACCGAGGGCCCCCGCTGTGAGCGCTGCAAGGAGGGATACTTCCGCCAGCACAACGGGGACTGCTGCCTGCCCTGCCGCTGCCACCCCCAGGGTACGGGGCCACCACCGGGGCTGACAGGGCGGTGGGGTTAGGGAGGCCTAAAGAGTTTGCTTATTGAGCTTCTGCTACATTTTCCAGCCCTAAAGAACCCGAGGTTGGTGCCCCTTGCTGGTTGTGGAGCATGGTGCTCACAGGGCAGTCCTTGGAGGGGAATCAGGGACATTGGATCCCACTCCTTGTCCCTGAAGAAGGGGGAGATGGAGAGGTCCCAGCAAAACACCCTGATGCCTCTCTGGGTCTTACTCCCTATTCTTCTCCGCGTGGTCCCCAGGAGGTTCCTCTGGTGATGCCCAACTCCATCGAGTGCATTCGCACTTGTGCAAGGCTTGGCTCAGTAGCCCTGGCAGAGCTTGTGGATGGTGGGAGGAGGGAAAGAGAACAGAGAGGAAGAATGGCCCACCAACAAGCCCCCAAAAAGGCTGCGCTGTGGCCAGGTCTGCCCTGTGCCTCCCACTTGTAAAAGTGAAAGGCTAATTCCTGAGCTCAGAGCATCACACCTGGGGACAGGACATGTTGCAAAGGGCCACCAGCTGTGGGGTGGGTGGAAAGCTTCAGTCCCCCCGGCCCCAGTTCCTCTGCCTGCTTTTCACATTGCTGCAGTTTTAAGGAGAAATGATGCCCGGGGCACTCCCACAAACACAAAAAATAGGTGGCAAGCAGAGAGAGCAGGGGGGACACCCCATACTTTGGGTTGCTTTGAGTGGAAAAATCCAACTCAGCTCCTCCATCCAGGCTCCCTCAGCCCTCAGTGCAACAGTGACGGCCGCTGCAGCTGCAAACCCGGTGTGATGGGCGAGAAGTGCGACCGCTGCCAGCCGGGCTTCCACTCCTTCTCCGAGGCCGGGTGCCAGAGACACGGGCAGTAAGTGCTGGCGGCTGGCCATGTGTGGGGACAGCCATGGGGACCACCTCCAGGGCCAGACCCCTCCAGGACCAGCCCCCTTCACGTGTTAAGCACCTTTGGAAGTGCCTCTTGGTCAGTGCTGCACCATCAGTGCTGCAGCCTCCTCCTACTCGTTGTGCCCCACCCTGGTCCAGCTGGGGGGAGAGGGGGGATTCTCTGGTGTCTTGTATGACCAGTGCTCTGCGGCACCGAGCCTCCTGTGGATCTGGAGGTAATTGTGGTGTCCCTGCTGTCCCCGTTGCAGGAGCCTGCAGTGTGCCTGTGACCCAGCTGGCAGCACAGGGGAGTGCAGCTCGGGCCGCTGCATCTGCAAGGCCGGCACTGCTGGTGAGCGCTGCGACAGGTGGGTGATAGGGGGCTCATCCCCGCTCCCAGCTGCTCACCAAGCCCCCCTGCGGGAGGGGAGATGCCTGCCCTGCTGCCCTGGCCTGGGGGCAGCCCTGAAAGGCAGCAGTGGGTGCACATGGCTGTCTTCAGAGGGTTGGTTGAGTTTGCTGTGTGCAGGTTTGTGCCCTACAGCAGGCTGAGCGTGGGAGGGAGAGGAAGAAAACCACGCGAGCATTGTAGCCTTTCTTTTCCAGGTGCAAACCAAACTTCTATAACTTGGATGCCAGAAACCCAGCAGGATGCTCACCGTGTTTCTGCTACGGACACTCGTCCTCATGTGTCAGCGCTGAGAATTACAGTGTCCACAGGATCACCTCCAGCTTCCAGCAAGGTGAGGCCATCCCTGCAGCCCCAGGGCTGTTGTGCGGGGGGGGGGGGGGGTCATTGCCACCCTCCTGCCCTTTAGTCACCGGAGGAGCCCTGGAGTTCCCAGCTGCTGTCAAAGAGGTTGCTGGTGTGGGTACAAGCAGGGTGTGGACGCAAGCAGGTCAAGACAAACCAGAGTTGTTTTTTTTTTGAAAGATGCAGCTTGCAGAAGATGCTGGAGAGCTGGAAGCACCCTTCCCTGTCTCTGACTGGGGGTGCTTCCTCTGTGCTTGCCCTCCAGGTGCAGAAGGCTGGACAGGGGTCCACGAGAATGGGTACCCAGCTGAGCTCCAGTGGTCTCCGCGCCACCAGGACGTGTTCATAGCAGCGAGGACGTGGGAAGCGCTCTACTTTGTGGCACCTGGTATGCACGGAGCCCAGCTGATCGAGGCAGAAAGGGGTGACCCACGGGGGTCTGTGGGGCTGGGGAAGGAGGTGGCATGGGCAGAGTGAAGGGACCATCCTGGGGCAGGGAGGTGACATCCCCAGTGCTTCCCCACCCTGAGAGGTGATGCTGGGGTCAGCCATTGCAGTGCTGCTTGGTCTGACCCTGCAGAGTGTGCCTTCCAGAGGAAAGCAAAACTTTAAGCCTGTAATTCCTTCCCTCCTGTCCTCTTCCCTGCTTCCATTTGCAGCCAAATTCCTTGGGAACCAGCAGCTGAGCTACGGTCAGGTGCTCTCCTTTGATTACCGCCTGGACCGAGGGGGACAGCAGCCCTCCCCACACGACGTGGTCCTGGAAGGAGCTGGCCTGCGAGTCACTGCCCCCTTCTTGCCTCCCGGGAAGATCCTGCCCTGTGGCGTCAGCCAGACGTACACCTTCAGGTGAAGCTCAGGATTTGGGCAGGGTGAGCTTGGGGAGCTCAGGGACCTAGCTAAGGTCCCTCAGAGGTGGCCAGGCTTACGTGGTTTGGGTTGGTGCTCCGTGCATCTCTCCTCGTGGACAAGGATGAGGGTGAGAGGGTGGTAGGATCTGTCCTGAGTCGGGATGGGGGCTTCGCTTGGTGCCAGTTGTGCCAGTGGAGGTTGTCCCCTGGTGCTTTGGGCACAGGAGGGAGATGGGAAAGAGCAGCTGGGACAGCTCATGGTATTCAACACAGCTTCTACCTGGTCCCGTGCACAGGTTGGATGAGCACCCCAGCAGCAAGTGGAGCCCCAGGCTGAATTACTTTGAATATCGCAGGCTGCTGGGGAACCTGACGGCCCTCTGGATCCGAGCCACCTTTGGGGAGTACAGTAAGTGGAGGGAGCCACAAGGCTTAGCTCTCCTTGCTGCAGACAAGTCTCCAGCTGGAGACAGCCATGTTAAATGGTGTTTAACAAAGAAAAACATGTCATAACACAGGCCAAATGAAATCATGAAGGGCTTTAGCAGGATGCCAACAACCATGGGGCGGGGAAAACAAGACCTTAGCTCTGGTCCACCTGCCCCTGCTCATTGTGTCTGGCAGCACAGCCTGTGTGCAGATGGATGCAGAGACGCGGGGGCTTGCAGAGCAAGCTAGGATCTTGCAGGTGAGCTGCTGCATTTCCCACCAGGCACCGGCTACATCGACAACATCACCCTGGTGTCAGCACAGCCTGCTGCTGGCATCCTCGCACCCTGGGTGGAGCGGTGCCAGTGTCCTGACGGGTACCAGGGGCAGTTCTGTGAGAGCTGTGCTGCTGGCTACCGAAGAGACGCTCCTAGCATGGGGCCGTTCAGCATCTGCGTGCCCTGCAGCTGCCAAGGGGGAGGAATTTGTGACCCAGACACTGGTAAGAGGAGTCATGAGCACGTTGTGTGTGCTTGGATTCACAGAGGGTGTCCTGCTGGGCGGGGTGACAGCAAAAGGCTTGTCCCATACCCTGTCCTTCCTCCCTCAGGTGAATGCTACTCGGGAGATGAAAATGTGGGCAACAGCATCAGCTGCCCATTCGGCTTCTACCGAGACCGCCGGCCCCCTCACGGCTGCAGGGCATGTCCCTGCAACAACGGCCAGGGCTGCTCGGTGGTGCTGGGCAGAGAAGAAGTCGTCTGTGACCACTGCCCTCCTGGAGCTGCAGGTAATGCCCTTGCTCTGGTCTGTTAGTCCATCCCCAGGGGTTTTCGTGTGCTTTAGGTGGAGGTGTGGGTGTCCATGGGCTGGGTGGGCAATCATGTCTTCTCGTCAAGGCTTCCCCACCCGTGTACCCCACTGCTGCTCTTGCTGGTAACCTGGTGTTCAGGCAAAGCACCAGCACCCATCGTGCCAAGGGCTGTGCAAATGTGCGTGCCCTGCCCTGGAGCTGCATGTGCTGTACATAAACAGAGCTGTTCCTGCAGTCACCTGGGCAAGTTACTGTACAAACAGATAAAATACATGGGGAAAAGGATTGATGGGGATGGAGGGGATCAGGAGGACATGACTCGCCAAGGAAAATCATTGCACCCAGCTTTTAGGAGCTCATTGGGCACTCGGCATATGGGAGGTGGCAGCCTTCAGGCACAGCGTCCCCGTCCCATGGGCCGAGGGAGGCTGGGGGCCTCCAGTTTGTGGCCAACACCCTGAGCTTTTCTCGCCCTGCCTTTCTCAGGGCCCAACTGCGAGTACTGTGCTGACGGCTACTTTGGAGACCCTGCAGCCTCCCGGCCATGCCAGCCCTGCCAGTGCAATGGCAACGTGGAGCCCAATGCCGTGGGGAACTGCGACCGCCGGACGGGCGAGTGCCTCAAGTGCATCTACAACACAGCCGGCTTCTACTGCGACCGCTGCAAGGACGGCTTCTTTGGGAACCCCCTGGCCCCCAACCCTGCCGACAAGTGCCAGGGTACGAGGACAGGGATGGGTGGGGGGCTGTGCTCGAGGACACTGCCTGGGTGCAGGAGGTTTCATCAAGCTGGAGCCCATGGCTGCAGGGGGCTGTACGTGCGGCACCCAAAAACCACACAGCAGCACCCTGGGGCCAAGTAGGAGTGAACCTGTGGTGGACATGGTCTGAGCACCACCACCGGGGATGAATAAGAAAGTCCATGCTGGCATGCAAGAAGGTTTAATGGACCCTGTGCATTTGCACTTTGGCCTCGTGGCTTTTGGTGTTTGTTCTGTGCTCCAAGCCCTTGGCAGAGGTGACAAGGGGTGTTTGCTCGCAGTGCTTACCCAAGGCAAGCTGCCTTACCCAAGGCAGATCTCCCTCTCCAGCACGGGCAGGAGGTGCATGCTCCCCAGTGGTGGCAGGGCCCTGGGGACAGAGCATGGGGTGCCTTGAGGGGGCTGATGTGTGTCCTAGGGGCTTCCCTAGGACACTTCCCACCTGTGGACAAGCGGTGGGAAAGCGAGGTTAGAGGGAAGCAGGGAGAGGCAGTGGGTGGAAAGATGTGCCCAGAGCAAGGAGCAGGGAAGGTCCTGGTCCTTGGCCACTCTAACCTGTCGCCATGCTCCACAGCCTGCAACTGCAACTTGGTGGGGGCCGAGCCCCTGACATGCCGGAGTGATGGGAGCTGCATCTGCAAGCCTGGCTTTGAGGGCCCTGACTGCGAGCAGAGCGAGTGCCCAGCTTGCTATAGCCAGGTGAAAGCCCAGGTGGGTGTCCCTGTGTCCATCCGTCTGTCCCTCTGGGCAGGCCACTCTCTGCGCAGAGTCAGGCAGCAGATTTGCAGCCAGCCCTGAGGTGCAGAGCCCAGTCGTTGTCTCAGTCTAGCTGTTAGCAGGTGAAGCCCTGATGCTGTGGTCCTTCTGGCTCTTCACGGTGGCCCTTGTTATGTCTGTGATCAGCAAGGCAGCAGCTGAGCAGAAATGAGAGGCTTTGCACTGGAATGAATGCAAAGATACAGTTACCCTCAAGCATCTTGTCCCTGGGTTCCCCACAAGAGGGAAAGGTGGTTCTGCAGGCTGTGCCTGAAGTTTGTGCTTGCATCTGACTCAACTGATGAAAAAAACGATGACCTAGAGCTGCTGGCCTGCTGTGCCCACAGCAAGCAGTGTTCACCTAATAAAACAACTCCTCACTCCATATTTCTATGCCGTGGGTCTGGCTCATGCCCTGGCCTCTCCACCACAGGTTTGGTGGCCATGCACTGATGACCTTCTGTGTTTTGCAGGTGGACCTGTACCTGCAGCAGCTGCAGGAACTGGAGCTGCTTTTCTCAGAGGCACAAGCTGGCGGCGGGGTCATGGATAAGGAGCTGGAGAGGAAGATGCAGCTGGCTGAGGAGACGTTGCAGGCCATCCTTGGAGAAGCTCTCAGCCTGCAAGGTACCACACAAGGGTTGCCATCAGACAGGGCTGGAGGAGTAGGCCGGGAGGGAGCAGCTTCTGGGGGTGCCTCCGTGGAGAGGACATTTGTCTCTTGAGAGAAATCGTTCAGGAGATGACGGTCTGGGGCAGCTCTGTGTGCTTCCCTGAGCATGTCCATCGCATGGGACCACTGAGAGTCCAAGGGAAGGGGCAACCTGTGTCGTATCACATTGTGGTTTTGCTGTCCCTGCCTTTTTGCACTTCATTTAAGCCACTGCCTCCCTCTTTCCTCTTCCCAGCCTCCGACAGATCTCTGGAAAGCCGTGTAACCAGGATGAAGGGACAAGGGTCCAGTTGCCAGAGCCAGTTGGATGATACCAAGGCGACGGTGGAGAGGCTGAGGTCTCTCAGCAGGCAGTATGAGAGGCAGGTGGAGGACACCAGGCAGCTGCTGGAGAGAGCCAGGCTGGACCTGGACCGAAGTGGAGCCACCCTGGGTCGAGTGGTAAGAGCACCTTGGTGTGACACACTCTTAGTTCAGACCAGCCACCAGGTGAAAAAGTCCATGGAGAGAGCAAGAATTTGATGTGTTACAGTTATGGTGTTTTTTTTGTGAGCAGAGAAGAAATTGTGGTGGATAGGACTGGCTCTTTCTGTAGGGCTGGGATCTGGAGAGCTGCAGGCAAGGGTCTTTGGGTGACTCTGGAGGTTTAGCATGCTACAGCTGCTTTTCTCCCTGGTGAATTGGATGCAAGGCCAGGAAAGAGCGATCACACCTCTCTCCCTCTCTCCTCAGACTATTCCAGTTTCACACTTCCCTGGAGGCTCAAACAAGTTCTTGATCCTGGCCCAAGAGGCTCTGAGGTTAGCCAACAGGTGAGTCCCTCCTTGCGGTGCTGGCAGTGGACCGAGAGCCTGCTGGGGACATGGGAGGACCCAGTTTGGTGGCCTTGCCTAGCCCTGATGCTGCAGCTCCCATGGGCTCCATACAAGTCCAGGAGCAGGGGAGACATGTCTGCTGGGTTGCCTTTGGTGTCCTCCATGAGAGTGATGTTGGGCAGTGTGTCTTACAAGCATCTTGGTTGATGTCAAACTCCTGGTCAGAGCTTGGTTGATGTCAAACTCCTGGTCAGAGTTTGGCCCATGGGCATCCAGCTGGAACAGGCAGCATCTATCTGTTCATCTGGTGCTCCTCTGCCCTGGGGAGATGCAAGAGAGACAAGCGAAGCAGCTGATCCCAAGGTGCAGGTCCCCTTCTCAAATGACATTTCCTGGGAGAGCCTGATCCAGCACCTCTGGATAAAACCGCAAAGGAAATCTATGGAAGAAACTTGGGGGGGGAAGCTCTTCTCACAAGGCTCCTCCTGTGCTTTTCAGCCACATGCAAGCAGCCAACATCATCGAGCAAGCCACGAAGGCGGCGCAGGACGACTCGCAGCAGGCGCTGGAGCTGGTGCGCATGGCTGTGAGTGGGGAGGCAGCAGCCTCTGGCTCCCTGCAAGGGCTGCTCCAGAAGTAAGTTGCTGGCTGTGTCTCAGCGGGGGGAGAGGGGCTGTGGGATGGAGGAGAGGGGTGTCCAACCCTCTGTGTCCCCACCTCTGCCTCCTCAGCTATGTTTCAGAAACATGCAGCTGGAGGCAGGACGGTAGGACTTGACTTCAGTCCTTGGGTTTAGTCTTACACATTGTATCTGCGCAGGTATGAGAAGCTGAAGTCACTGGCTGGAGGTCTGGATGCTGAGGCTGACAGGACAGCCTCTGAGGCAGACAAGGCTTATCAGAGCAGCCTGATGCTCCTCAGCTCCCTCTCCCGCCTGATGAAGACCAGTTTTGGGTCCTTTGAGGTGAGGGCTTTGATCCTGACGTGCCAAGCCATCCCCTTTCATCCTGCCCCTCCACCAGCTCATCCCGTTCCAGGACCCCATCTCAGCTGGGCCCTGGTTGTCCCACTCCTCACCCTTTTGCTCCTGCAGCTGGCTGTGGTACAAGCATCCATTGCTGCTTGCCACAGCTCCCTGTGAGCAACAGGGTGACATTGAGCCCCCCCAAGGCAGTGATTCCATCTTTGTGTTTCAGGGGGAGGCAACCCAGCTGAAGAAGGATGCAAATGCTTTCCTGAGCATGGTGGACATGTATATGGCACAGTACAGGCAGCTGCAGAGTCGCACGGGCCACTGGGAAGAAGAAATCAAGCAGCTGCTGCAGAGAGGAGAAGGCGAGAGAGCAGTAAGGCACTGACTGAGTCACCTTGAGCTTGAGCTGCAGGTGGCATGTCCCTTGTGTTGCAGTTACTACGTGCTGTCCTCCCCTGTGCTCCAAAGGGGCTGGATGTCACTCTGCCGTGCTGCAGGTGGCACATTTCCCCAAACACAGCCCATTGGGGTTGGTCCCACCTTCTTCTGGTTCTGCCAGAGCTGGAGTGAGATGCCACCATGTGCTCAGAGCTGCTGCTGCAGGCTCTCCTTAGCACACCTCCTCCACGTGAGGCAGGTTAGGGACCTGCTCCAGGACAAACCGGAGCTAAGGTGGCTCACGGTGGCTTGAGCCGGGTGAGGAGCACTCACGCAAGCCTCTGCTGATAGATCAGGCTGTGGTAACCTGGGTTCAGGGGAAACAGCAGGCATTTGGGAATGGGCTTGCAGTCTTCTCTCTCAGCACAGCTCCTTGCAGGCTGCTGCTGTGGTTCCTGTGACTGCCCTGGGACCATCTGATGCTCCTGTGCCATGTCCTTCACCTCACTGTGTCCCCTCGGTCTGTCACAGATGCTGACCCAGTTGCTGTCCCGAGCCAACCTCGCCAGGACTACAGCCCTGCAAGCCGTGAGTGCCGGCAACGCCACCTTTTATGAAGTGGAGCAGATCCTGAAGAGCCTGCGGGGTAACCTTGTGCTCCTGACCTCTTCCTCCCCCCAAGTTCCATGTTACAGCTGAACACGCTCAGTGGGCTGCAGGTGGCCTCTGCCAGAAATGTCCTCAGAGACGTCCTCAGAGCACCATGTGCTGCTCTGCACCGTGTCTGTGGTGGGGACATGATGCCCAGTGCCTGGTGACTGTCCCAGTGCCCCCACCAGACCAGCAGCTCATGAGAAGGAGCAAACACCTGTAGCAGATCCTCTCTGGCAATTGCTTCTCTCCTCCTTTCTTACCTGTGCTGTTGCCATTGTGGGCAGACTTTGTGGAAGATGAGAGAAGTCTAAACCAGGCCAAGCCAGGAGGAAAACCTTTCCTTTTCTCCCCCTCATGAGTTCTCACGTAGGTAATGCCACTTCATGCTGATGTGCATTTCCTTTAGAGTTTAACCTGCAAGCAGATGACAAGAGAAGGGAAGCTGAAGATGCTATGAGGAGGCTTCCAGTTATCAGCAGCATGGTAGCAAGTGCCAGGGAGAAGACAGACCGAGCCGAAACCATCCTGGGCAATGCTGCTTCTGAATCCAAAGCAGCCAGCAGTGTAGCAGGAGAAGCGAAGGAAATCACCATGGGGATCCAGCAGGTGAGGACAAGCCCTGGTGCTATTGTTGACAAAAAGAGGTTTGGAAGGACAAACCGTGGAGGAGGAGATGGCTGGTGACCCCTGTGGTCTGTGTGGTGGATGTGATGCATTGGCTTTTTTGTTGACTTTTGTCTATAGTGGATTGTGCAGAGATACCTGAGGTAGCTGGAAAAGAGTGGGTGCATGGGGATCTCCGCAGGCAAATTTGTCCCATGGGGATCTCTGTAGCATCTTTCTGTAGCCACCTCTTGGTGACCAAGGGGATTTTTCACCCTGAGCCCTTGCCTGTCACTGCCACGGCCGGAGTTGCTGACAGGCTAATGAGATCCCAGGTTTGGTGCTTTTGGGTCTGACACCCAAACTGCGTGTTGTAATTCCCCAGGGACTCACCAGCGTGTGCCAGATGGGCTGAGCCCTTATCATACAAACAACTGTCTGCACCAGCTGGTGAGAGCACATGAAGGACGCAGGAGAACCTGTGATAATTTGGGTCCCAGGGTCCCTGGAAGGACCCAGTTCCCACCAGCTCCACGCCTGGGTACACCCAGAGTGATTCCAGCCATGCTCTGCCCCTGAGCAAAATGCCTTTCCCTTCTGTAGGAGCTCACACGGCTGAAGCTGGAGGCCAACAAAACGGCTGACGGTGTTCTTGCCCTGGAGAAGGCAGTGGCAGCCCTGCAGCACGAGGCCAAAGAAGTGGATGGAGAATTCAAGGGCAAGATGTCAGAGGTTGAGGCGGATACCGCTATGATACGCGAGGTGGGTCCCTGGCTCCCACACCTTGTCCCCTTCCCTGCTGACATTTGGGCAAGACTGCTTTACAGCTTCCACCTTGCATTCTTCAGACAGCTCAGGAAGCTCAAAGCGTCCATTATGAGGCTGACCAGGCAGAGGTGGCTGTGCAGGAGACACTAAGCGCCCTGGAGGAGCTGCTGCATCTGATGAGTAGGTTTTGCAATGTTGCTGTAACCGTGTAGTTCAAATCAGGCCACCACTGAGCTCTGCATAGGGGTGCCGAGTGTTTTGTGGGAAGTTGCCTCAGATGGCACCTGTAAATTGGCTGGAGAGCAGGGTAAAGCTGAAGTATCTAGGAGGAGCTAGTCCTCAGCCTCCACCCATGGTTACTTATTCCTTGTTTCCCTCCCGTGCAACAGACCAGCCTGGTGCTGTGGATGAAGAAGGCCTGAAGCAGCTTGAGCTGAATTTTGGTAAAGCCAAAACCAAAACCAACCGGCTGAAGATACAGATGTCAGAGCTGGAGCAAAGAGCCACGCTGCAGAAGGTCCGGGTACAGAAACTGGACATGAGCATTGATGAGATCCTAGCAGATATTAAGAACCTGGAGGACATCCAGAGAAGTCTTCCTCCTGGCTGCTACAACACAAAAGCCATTGAATTACCTTGAGCCAGCTCCAGGAAGGCTGTAGCCTGAGCCCGGCTGAAGGTGGGAGAGCCTGGCCCAGCTGCTCTCCCCAGGCCTGGCAGGATCAGCTGTGTCGGACTTGTGTCAAACTAAGCTTTACACTTGAGTTTAGCATAGCAGCTGAAGTTCGTCTTGTCACACTGGCCCGGGAGAGTCCCTGATTTTCAAAATAATCCGTCCCTCAATTTCAGGAGGAAGGAGACACCTGCTTGTGTGAAGGTGCTGCTGACCAAGAAGCCCATTCCTTCCACAGTTCTCTGAGGTGCAGGGGGGGGGGTTGCTTGGTGCCAGCCTGGGGAGTTTGCATGGTCATGTTCTGAGCCTGAAGCTCAGGGCTGAGAGGTTCTCCAACCCCTTTGGATCCCCTCTCCTTGTCTGGTACACACAGAAGGACTGAAGGCCCTTTCCTTGCTTTTCACACCGCTGCCACCTCCTTGTGCTCTTTGTGGGACTTTTCCTCACTTTCTGGAGCTCAGCAGGTAGGGACTGAGCAGTGTGAAGTGGAAGCTGGGATGAGGTTTGAGCCACGGCACTGGTGATGCTTCTCATGGCTCTCTCCTCCCAGCTTGCCCAGTACTGGCCTTGCTGGAAATAGTCCTGGTGTGTTTTTTTAGTGTGTCTTAGAGATTCAGCATCAGATGCTGCTGCTGACCCCTTTCATAAAGTTGCAGGTCTTCCACCATGCATTGCAGGCAGGCAGAACAGAGGGGAAAGAAAATGATGCCAGTTGGCTTGGAGCTCGGGGTGATATGCTAGATGGAGGAAGGAGGGGATCCTGTACTAGCAGGTCAGTGGAGGAGGGGACTGCTGGGGCTTCTGAAGTGGAAAGTCTTTCCTCTGCTCCACCTGTCCCCTTCAGCAAAGAGGAAAGGACACCCTTTCTTTTTGGGTCCCAAAGTCCTTGAGGAATGGGCTTTTGTCAAAGCTCCTTCTGGGCAAACATGGGTCTCCCTAGCAGCCCATCACACACAGGCACACGAGCACAACTTTCCCTTCTGTGACCGGTCAGTTTGGTACCAGGCAGCTCCCTGGATGTGCCCAGGAAAAGCAAGGTTGTTTCCCCTCTGCACAGGCACTCAGGAGCTGAGGCACTTGTCCCAGGAACAGGAGCTTTCTCTGGGGGAATCAGCCAAAACGTTGGCATCTGAGAGCCCAGTCCCATCCTTGCTGCAGTGCCAGCACTTTAATTTGATCTGTTTTAGAATACTGAAAATGGCTTGAATGTTTCTCCACCTCTGGTTTGGTGCTGCCCGATCCCTCCCCTTCCTCAAGTGTGGTGTGGGATGTTTCCCAAAGGGCACTAGTCCTGAGTGCACAGGTTGTTTCTGCCATAAGTCTTTTCTGAGCAGAGCGTGGAGTAGCAGAAGCCTGCGATCCTCCCTTCAGCCACCTGCTGCTTTCCTGTGGGCCCACCTCCTTCTGCCACTATTTCCAGCTTCCTTTAGAGGCCATTTGGGGGAGCTCTCAGGTGCTGGTCAGCCCTGCTGAAGACCCCTGACCTGCATAGTGGTGAAGGAGGCGGCTCTGGGCAGAGGAGGACGTGCTGGGGGACTCACCCACCCCGTTAGCTCTGATTCTCTGGTAAAGCAGTGCCTGTGCTTTTGCTTGATAAAGGTATACTGAGTAATTGTCTGTGTTGTCTTTGTATTTAAGCAATATTCTTGCCTTTGGCATGTTTTCCTTCTCCTGTTGTACAGGATAGGACAGGTATTACAGAGCCAACTTTATTCTTTTATGAGTTGGGTTTTTGAAAGGGAGGAGGCCAATAAATAATGAATACTTTTGGCTGGCTCTAGCCTACTGGTTTATCTTCTCCAGTGCCATGCTTTGGCGAGGATGTCCATGAGTTCTCCCAGCAGCGTGCACTCCTTGTACTGACTCTGTCTTGGCACTGGTTTAAAAAGACACAGCAGTGGTGAAAGACGACACCAGCAGCATCTGTTTTTTCTTTTCTTTTGTTTATTACATAATTTAAACATTTTGCTGATAAAGACTTTTCTTTTGTCAATGACCAATTTCTTCATATAGCAACAGAAGAAAAAAAAATTAGGCTCCAAAACCTTTCACAAAAGTGATATTGGTGGCATGGCAACTTCAACACCCCCCTCCCCCCACATTTTATTTTTTTTTCCAAAAGGCATTTGAAGTTCATTTCTCTTTCAGCAAACCACACTTTAAAATTGGAGATTCAAAGACCCAAACACAAGAGCTTCCTCCCACCCCACCCATGTGCTGGACACCCCCTTCCTCGCCTCCCCACCGTCTACGTGGATCTCGAGGGATGATCTTTCCCATACCCACCCAGAGCCGTTTTCAAAACCAATCCCAGCATTGACTGACCTGTTACAAACCCCCCTCCCACCCCATTCTCGCCCCGTACTGTGAGTTTTACTGAGCAGATACATGAAGGCGTAGATAAGACTAGTAAGACAGAATATATTCATCATCCCTATCACAACGCTATGTCTCTAAGGCATGCCATCCTAAACACGATGAGATTGAAAGCCAGCTGGCTTCCCGCACGTCCCATCTCGTGTACCTGAGGGAGGGAGGGAGAAGGGGATCTGAGTTTGCTCTCAGACGTGCCACCTTCACTCCTTAGTGTCTCCTCTTTTGTTTTCCCATTTCCACCATTAAAATCCACCATCCTTCCTCCCTCTTCAAAGCTGCTTCACTTTTCCTAGAGGTTAAAATCCCTTTGTGTTTGTGTGTGTTGGAGGCTGGCTTCTAACATTATTTTTTCTCCTCCAGCTTGGAGCTAAAAACTGAGCGTGATGTCTGAGGCTGTTGTCTAGAATAACTTCTGTGCTGGGTTTGAAAGGATGGAGAGGCTGAAAAACTGACCACACAGGACAGTGAGGACGATGGATTTAGAGGAATCTAGCCACTGGCTTACAGACATTGGGTATTTATGGACAAGAAACAAAGCTAGGGGTACCTGCCCAATGCATTAGCTAAGGGGCTCGGTAGGATGTTAGTTAGCAGCTCAAACTAGCAGAAGGACATCTCAGGAGCAGAGGCATCCCTGCGGGCTGATTCCTGCATGCTCTGGCCACTCTCTCTGGTTTGGTCCTTCTCTGCAGAGCTGCTAGCTGCTGCTCATGAAACCCTGTGCGCTGTGAGGACCTGGAGTTTGCAGGCAATGTTGTCTTGCCCGAGGTCACTTGCTGTTGCAGAGATGCCAGCTGCCTTCTCTGGAGCGGGCTGCGGCAGATTTACAGCACAGAGGACTGCAGTGTCCAGCAGGTCACCACGCTTAGTGCAGTGTCTCATCTTTGAAGCTTCCGTCTTTGAAGCTTCCAGCTCATGACTCTTTGTAGAGTTTAAGGAAGAAGTAAATTCAGCTCTTTCCCTGAAACACCCTGGAGGAGTCTCAGCCTTCGTGTGTGACAGCACAGTACTGGCCCTTGCTGGGGAGCAGCAGCTGGTCACAGTGCTGCCCTGGGGATCATGGAGAGCAGGTGTGCTGTGGCAGGGGGTTCCCTAGGCCTCGTCAGCCCGGGTCTTTGGGGAATGGGTCCAGGAGCTATAGACACTAGAGATACAAGGTTAGAAGGAGCAAAGGGAGGGGAGAAGGTGAGGAGTAGAGCAGGACTGTACCTTCCTCCTTGCGGCTGTCGTCCTTCCATGAGGCTGAGCAATCAGGGGAAGCAGATTCCTTTCATCCTGGGCATACCCAGCAGGAGGGTGTCCCACTTCAGTAACCTTTGTCTCCGCAGGACTTAATTTCTTTTGCTCCATGTTACCTGCCCTGGTTTGGGGCATTTGGCTGAGCAGGTTACACAGGGCATATCACAGGCGTGAAAGTAGGAGACTGGCTTGTCCCAGGGGATGTGTGGAGTATCCAAAGCCAGTTTTGGGAGGGCAAAAATATCATGAATTTAATAAACTCTTCAAGGATTGGAGTGAAGAGAAAAGGGGGGAGTTTACAGGTAGAAACAGAGAGCTGGAGGCTAGAGGATGAGGCAAGACCTGGTCTCCATGAAGCTCATCCAGGCCTGAGGCAATTCTCATCAGTGGCTTTGGGTTGCCTCCTGCTTCATCCCTCTTCTTTCTCCCACACTTCTTGGCCTTGGAAATGGCAGGTCCCTGTCTAGGTGCTGTGGGCCATCCGCTCTGATGTGGGCTGGAGTATAGCCTCACCCCAGCTCTGCTTGCCTTGGGATGGGCTGGGCTCACTGGCAGCCAAGGAAAGGTGAGACGTGACATACTCTCCAGCAAGTAATGCTTTGGCAATAGTGTTTACTCCTTCAGAAATACCATCTCCTTAATTTTTAGGGTCAAGAGAAGGATTTTGGGTTGTCCTACTGCTGGCCTGAGGAGGTCCACCTGTGGTGGGGCACCGAACCAGCTGTGTTACACCTGTCCACTACCCACCAGGATTCATTTGGACATTTGGAAGCAGGGCACTGGGGCAAGAGCTCCACGGGGCTGACATTGCAACTAATTAAAAAAAAAAAAAAAAAAAGTCCACCTAGATGTATTGAGCTTAAGTAGGGTAAGATGATGCCAAAGAGGAAGCCCCTGCTCTGAGCATGCTGGGAGGTTGGACTGGGGGGACCATTTCCCAGTGACATGTGTGGGGGAGGTGTGCCAGAGCTGCCTCCTTCCCCGAGCACACTGAGCACATCTCTGTCCCCCTCCCTCCCCACACATGATGGGGAGGGCAGTTCCCAAAAAAAAGGAGACCAAACCTTTCCCCGCGGGGCTGTGCCGCTAGATGTTGCTGCACTATGGAGCGTCGGCGCCGGGAGTGAGAGGCTGTGGGGTGGGGAGAGATGGAGACACAGAAAGAGAGAGAAAAGTGTGATGGAGAGCTGTAGGGACGTGGGGCAACAGGGTTGTCTTGCTGCAGGGCCTCAGGTGCTTAGCCAGAGGCATTGATGTAGAGCTGGCTCTTGAGGATGTAGTCAATTACGGGCTGGCAGAGGTAATCCACGACATGTCCATCCCCATGCTGCAGGGCCAGTCTGGGGGAGTGGGAGAAGAGGATGGGTCAGAGGGGTTGGGTGGCCCCTTTCCAGGGCTGACCAGGGCTGGGAACACCGTGGTGTCCCCATGGATGGAGGGTTTGGCTGGGGACACCCTGATTCCCCCCCATAGCAGGAGGCCCTCAGCATCACCCACCTGCTTTTGGTGGAGCTGATGACTGACATGGGGTGGTTCGAGTCATCCTTCACCACCAGGATGTTGCTCTGTGGAGGGAGGAAGAAGAAAGAAGCAAAGGGATGGCCTGAAAGTTGGTGTCAGCCAGTGCCCAGTTGATGACAGGGAGCTGGGCAGGGCTTGGTGGCCCCATTGCTGATCCCTGTAAGCAGCAGGGGCAAAACCAAGGTGGAATTGTCTGCCACTCCCCCAAGCCCTGTGTGATGTTGGTGGGGCCGGGTGGCACTTTGAGGCTCTCATTTGGGCTCACAAGAAAGTTTCATCTCATGGAAGTAGTGCAGCAAAGGGCAACAGTGAGGGCAACAAAGATAATGAAGTGTCTGGAGGGAAAGATGTGTGAGGAATGGATGAAGCCCCTTGGTTTGTTCAGCCCACATAGAGCAGGCTGAGGGCAGACCTCATGGCGGCCTGCAGCTCCATCATGAGGGGAGTGGAGGGGCAGGCGCTGAGCTCTGCTCTCTGGGGACAGCGACAGGACCCGAGGGAACGGCATGGAGCTGGGACAGGGCAGGGTCAGGCTGGGGGTTAGGGAAAGGTTCTGCACCCAGAGGTGGTAGGGCACTGGGACAGGTTTCCCAGGGTAGTGGGCACAGCACCGAGCTGCTGGAGTTCAAGGAGCATTTGGACAATGCTCTGAGACACAGGGTCTGATTTTTGGGTGGTCCTTGGACTTAATGATCCTCTAGTTCCAGCTTGGGGTATTCTCTGATTCCCTGACTGTGTGTGAATCCCCTTACCTTGTACTTGCGGAGTATTGAGGAGTGGTTCATGATCCGATCAGGGTCTGCTCCATCCCGGGGGACCACCACAATCCCGAACTCCCCAACGATCACCTCCATCTAGAATCAATCCAAAGAGAGTTTTCATAACCCCAGTGCAAAAACTGCTACCATCTCCCATCCCACCCTACCCCCCCACCCCCCCAAAATGGAGCTGCACACACCATGAATGCTTAGCAAAGGTCTGGATGGAGCTAGTCTCAAATTTCCTCCCTTTCTGGGCAACCTTTGAGAGAAACTTGGATTTATTAAGGAGTGCTGCTGGTGACATGTTGAGTGGTCTGTGGTAGATGAAATAAAAAGGAACAGGGTTAAATTCTATTAATGGAGGTCAAAGTTAGGCTTTAGGGAGGACCTGTCATGGTGGAAAGGCTAGCAGCAGCAGATGTTGCCTGAGGAGCACATGAACTCTGCCTCACTGGAGATTTGAGTGGAAGAGGCTGCAGCTGCACTGCTGGGTCAGGCACGTTGTCTGCACAGCCCTTCATCCCTGGCCCTCTTTGTGTTTACATTATTATTTACTGTTCTCCCTGAGATGGTGCTCCAAGGCTGTCTCACCATGGCTGGGTTCAGGACGGAAGGGAAGAGGTTTGGAGGCACTGATCCCAGCACCATGCAGCTTGCTCCCACCAGCCTGGGGCAAAGTGACTTGCCCAGAGCTGGCTGAAGCATTTTTTATTTCCAGCAGTCACCAGCTGTGATTCAGCGCACAGAAGGGGATGAGCAGGTCAGTAATCCAGCCCCTCTCCCTCGGGCTGGTGTTTGAGATGGGTTCGTGTCTCAGAGCACTGAACCGTGCCAGAATCCTAGCAGTTCACTGTAAAAGCACCAACATCTGAGCAAAACGCAGAGCTAGGCATCTCTATAGGGGTAATTTGCCATCTGCAGGTCGGATCTGCTTTTGCAAGGGAGAAGAGACTTTTCCATCTCTCGCCTTGCATTCTGCAATCTGGATGTAGTTTCAGATGCCTGCTCTCCCCACCAACTCCACCACAGCCATTATTGCAGCTGGCTCGCTCCCTGCCCCACCGTGAGATGGTGTCAGACAACATCTGGCTGAGGATTCAAGATGATTTTTCTTCTTAGTCTTAATTCCTTTTTTCTTTCTTCCTTTATTATTATTATTTTTTCTCCTTTAATCGTTGTTGTTATTATTATTACTCATGCTTCTTTCATTGAGTGTAAGCTGTTGATATTGTTTCAAATGTCTTCAATTTCTAATGTCAGGACAATGCTTCTCTTACAGCAGTTTTGTAAAACTCTACTTTCCCACCTTGTCACCTTACTCTGTTGGGGCACGCACCTACTTGATCCTGTCTCCTTCCAAGAGAAAATAAATGGGAGTGCATTCTTCAAAATCCCCTAGGAGAGGGTTATCCTGCAGCAGCTGTCCCTTGGGTGACCCTGTGCAAGCAGGCACAGGTTTGGAGGCCAGGAAAGCTGTGCAGGGTTGCTGACGTGGTTACTTGTGCAGGGGAGGAATGGGCTGGGGGCAGTGGGGACAGCACGGGTAGCTCCTATGAGCCTGGAGGACCTGGGCAGCTCCCAGCAGCGCTGGGTACAGGGGAGGCAGCAGCGGAGGAGGGATGGAGCCTGGGGAAGGTGCACGGGGGGGTCCCAGCGGTGACTCACGTCAGACTCATTCCAGAGGCCAGGGATGCAGAAGGACTCCAGCAGGTCACTGCCACAGAGCAGGAGGATGCGGAGTTCTGAAGGAAGGAAGTGGAAGAGCTCAGAGGTGGGGCAAACAGGGCTGGGCAGACCTCCCCTCCTTGCTGTCATCCCATTGCTCTGCTTGAGTGAGTCCTTCCACCAAAAAAAATCCCCTCCCCCCTGCCAAAACATGTCCTGCTAAAGATCCCACGGTCCTTCTTGCATCCCCAGTGGTGCCAAACAGAAAGTTCACCCCGAACTACCCCATACACTATCTCATCTCCTCTTGTGTGCTGCTGTGTCAGTGCTGTCTGCCCCTAGGTAGCTGCTGTGCCCTGGAGGTGAGATATACCATGGGACAGGGGTCATTTCTGCATTTTATGGACGCGCATAAGTGCTCTGTGATCCGCTGTGGGGGCTTGATCCACAGAGAAATCTGGAAGGCCCTTGGGAGCTGATGGTCCCAGGTCCCTTGCCACCAGGGTTCCTGCACTGCTGAGCACCGGCACGGCATGGCGAGGGGCTGGGTACTCACCAATCTCCTCGTATCTCATCACTGTCCCCAGGTTGGCGTTTTCATCTGGGGGGAGGCAGAAGAGAAGTGCTAGTGCCTGGCAAGGGTGCTGGGGAGGGAAAGAGGGCCTGGAGGTGGTGCTGGGTGTCTCCTGTACCTACCCACAAAGGTGAAGCGCTCCATGGGCGGACGAACACAGCAAATCCGACTCAGGCTTTCTCCCACCTTCCCCAGGATCTTTGCTAAAGGCAGAGAAGAAAAGAGGTAAGATGGGCTGACCACTTGCACAGAGTACGGGAGGCTCCCACACATGGGTACTACAGCTCCTGCCACCTCCTCTGGCAGATGGCTCAGCCTCAAATAACCAAATATCCATTAGGTGCAATGGATCCTGTTGAGAGACCTGACCCAGGCCAGCCGAAAAACGATTTTTTTTTTTCAGATGGAGCAGAGAAGGGCAGAAATATGCAGCCAGGAGAGTAGAGGGAGCTGGGCTGGTTTTCATCAGGAGCATGGACATGGGGCAGCTTAACATGGAGGTATAGAAATCTTTTGTTTGATTTAGGAAAGACAACCAAAAATAAGTATGAGTCATGAGGCAGGTGCCTCCGGTCAATCTTGGGGATCCCAGGGCTGCAAAGAGTTCAAGCACCCTGCCGTTCCCTATCTCCAGTGGTGCCAGCACACCAAATAACTGTGAGAAGGATGAGAGAAATCTCTGCTCCACCATTAGCGGTGGAGGAGGATGAGCTGGAGGAACTTGGGAGAGCTCAACCCAAAGAGGCATGTGTTTGGTAGCTTGGGCTCGGATGTGAGGACCGGGTGGCCAGCTCCTCCTCTCTACCCCCAGTGCCACCTACCTGCGGTGGGCTTGTTGGAAACGTTGTTGTTCTGGTAGATGGGCTGCGGAGACTCATTCTGGGGCTGTCCGATCACAGGGGTCATGGAGGGGGTGTTGACGTTGGAGAGGATGCAGCCAGTCACTCTCTGCAGCAAGGAAGAAGTTTAATTGAAAGGGTGGCTTCCCCAGGACTGGAGGTGCCTCCCAAAACTTTTACCACCCTGGTAGCAAGCCCCTGTACCCAGAGATGAAGGTCATCACTAGTGACAGACACATCCAGACTCATTTTAGGATTCCTGTTGCTATGTGACCCCCACCAGATGGGTCTTGGGCCCAACGAGTTGTGACTAGGACAGTGAGGTTGGGTTTTTGCACTGGCCCTTAAGGCTGGCAAAGTTGCTGTTGTCTTGTGCACAGGCAGGTGCAACCTCTGTCACTTGGAGGTGCTCATAAGTTCTGAGAAGTTTTGCCTGGGCATTTGGACAGTTCTGCTTTAGAGGAAGTGTTCCTTGTTATCTACTGCTCCTTGCTTGGCCCCTGCTTACTGGTGACAACACGAGTAGCTGATCTGAAGGGCTCCGTTTGCTTTTGTGTGCAGGGAGGAGGAGCAATACAATAGCTGTGGCAAGGGGCCTCACACACTCCTCCAGCTCAGCCAATTGTCTGCATCTTCTCTGTTTTGGTCTTTGGTGCCCACCTCTGGGTTCAGGAGCACCAGCTGGGTGGAGGATGGCTGCCTGATCCTGGCATGGGATTAGGTCGCAGGGTGCCCACAGCAGAAGGGCACTCACCTTCATCAGGTCACGGTGGTGCTCCAGCACGCTGCAGGTGGTCTGCCAGGTGTCCTGATAGCACTCCCAGGGGTCCACCCTGCAGGAGCAACAGCATGGGCTGATGTCCTCATGTGGCCTTCCTCCAGCCCTTCCACCCAGCTCTCCCTGATGGCTTCATCCCCACTTGTCCCTTCCTTGCACAGTTCCCTGTGCGGGACAGGACCCGAACACGTGTGTCCGTGCCCAGGCTCCTTCCTGCTCAAGGTACCCAAATTCCACTTGGCTCGGACGCGTCTATGTGTGCTATGACCCTCCCTCCTGAAGGCAGCTGAGATGCTGGTCCCATCTCAGATGTGGGCCTCCTGCGGGCCAGTGCTTGCCGGCCCGTTGGTCCTAGTGCCTGTTCCCAGGGTGGCTCTGACTCTGTCACCCACAGACTATTCAGGCTGGAAGGGACCACGAGGACCATGAGGACCATCGGGGCCACTCACCGGATCCAGTCGGAGGACTGCACGGCCAGCTGGCACATGGTCAGGCGGTGCCGGCTGGAGACCAGGCCCTGCAGGAGAGGAGTGAAGGAGCGATCAAAATGAAGATTAAAAGATGGCCCATAAACACAGCTGCAAAAAGCAATTTAAACTCCTCATTCCTGGGTGAGGGGGAGTCCTGCCTCTCAGAGCTGCGGCAGTCCGCGAGGCTGAGGTATGGTGGCTGCAGACCCAGGATGCTGGGCAAGGCAGAACATCTCCACTCCTATGCTGTTTGCTTTTTTTTCTTGTTTGTTTTTCTCTAGAACACACTTCTAAAGCTCACTTATATTGCTGTTCTCCTCAAAATAAAACTAGGTTTTAAAATCATTTAGACAACCCAACCCAAGCAGAATGACCACCATCTCTTTGCTCTCTAGTTTTAGCTGGTTACAGGCTCTCACTGCAAGTTTTACCTAAAGCCTGTGTGGTTTTATCCCTCTCCATCTTCTTGGAGGCATTCCCGTGGCTCCAGCACGCTCAACATGGCGCATACAGAGAGGAAAGAGATCACGGGGACAACTCACCATCTTCCCATAGGAGTCATGCACAGGTGAGACGATGCCACCAATGACGATGAACCGCCCAGTCTTGTGCAGGTAATCGCGGGCCCTCTCTGGAGGGGAAGAACAAGAGGGGGTCAATGCACCAGCCCAACCCACCAAGCTCTGCAAAACCATATTTTTGGTTTTGCCAAAAGCCCTTTGAGGGGTTCACCTCCAGCTTCATATAGCCACCACCTGCCTTGCCCTAAAAGCTGCACCCTCAGCTCCCAGCTGTGAATCTGGTACCTCTTGCACCCCCCAAAATTAGTAATTTCCATCATTTAGGCAAGGGTTCTAACATCTTCATCCTCCGCTGCCTTTTATTGTCTTCTGCAGGGCTGATTAAAAAATTATTTTGTTCCTCCAAGTTTTGACATGCAGAAAAAGGAATATTTTTCATTAAAACCGCTTTTGGGACATATAGAATTCAAGAAAGGTATTGTGATTGCCATGCCCCTGGGACAGCCAGTGAGACATTTGTCAGCCTTAGTGCGCCTCTTAGACTCCCCCTAAATCCTCTCTCTGGCTTTCTTCCCAGTCCTTGTGCCCTGTACATGCTGGTGTCTGAAGGAATTAAAATGGGGTTGAATAATTTGATTTGTGCAGAGGAGTGGGGAGGACATCTTGGCTTGCTCAGCCCTGTGATAACCAAGGGAGAGAAAATGGGTTGGAAAGGGGTTTTGAGAGGAGTAGGGGCGTTGGGTGAAGGTGGCTGTCCCCTTTGGGGCAGGTTGCTAAAATCAGTGCTCCTGCATGATTATTGCTATGTGTGGTATAAGTTATGTACATAAAAAGACCCTATGCAGAAACTTGAGAGCCCCTTGTGCATGCTCAGGACCTCCACAAACACTGAACCAGTCCCCAGAAAAGCCTAAAATCTTGCTCTGACCCCAGACTCCTATGTGCATTCAATGGAGGAGTGTTGGAGAAAGGGAGCTTTGTTCCCATTTATAGCTGCGGGATGAGGATTATGTGGTGACTTCCCTGGGACTTCCCTTTGTAGCCTACTGTCATGAAAAAAAAAAGCCTTTCTTCTCCATTTTGTGTTTTAAAAAGAGGAATTGTAGGGAAAGAGTGGCAGCTTCTGCCTCTTGGATGCTCCTTGCATGCTGTTATTGATGTTGATAGAATCACAGAATGGCTCGGGTTGGAAGAGACCTCACGGATCAGCTGGTTCCAACCCCCTGCCATGGGCAGGGACACCCTGACTTGCCGAGGCGATCGGATCTGGGTCAGACGTGTTCTGCAGCGGAGAGGGGGATCGGACTGGCAGGGCTAATTTTTCTGGCACCAAGCCCACTCGAGGGAGCCACCAGGACCCGGCAGCCCTCACGAGGGAGGGGAACGAGGCGAGGAGGCGTAGGCGGAGCCAGCAGCGCCCCCTCCTCGACGGTTCATAAACTGCCCCAAGGGAGCGCGAACAACCAGGAGAGCGGCGAAGAGGACGGGCAAACGGGGCGTGGCGCGGCAGTTCGCACATGCAGGGCGAGCAGGAAGGGCAGAGCGCTCCCCCCTGCCCATACAAACACCTCCTCTAACGCCTACCGCTAGCTCAGCTGCAATGGTGTACACCAGGCACAGTGCGCTCTCCAGGAAGTCTGTACACACCCAGACCGACTGCCCGCTCAAAACTGTGGCAGTTCAGGTCTCCGGGTGCAGGGAGTGCCTGAGCCTGTTGCTACCACCTGTGGGGGGCAAAGAGACTGTGTGCGTGAGGTGCAAGCAGGTGGACGACCTGGTCTGCCTCATGGCAGAACTCAAGGAGGAGGTCGAGAGGTTGAGGGATATCAGAGAGTGTGAGCATGAGATAGACTCGTGAAGCAACTCCCTGCGTGGCCTGAAGGACAGGTACCAGGGTGAGACACCCCAAATGGGGATGGACCCCCTGCCCTGTTGCTGTCAGGCAGAGGAAGGTGACCTAGGAGTTGAGGAGGAATGGAAAGAGGTCCCTGCTCGACATCGCAGGCAATGCTCTCCCCCATGTGGCTTTTAGGCTGCAGCCAAAGTGTTCCTGTAGATTTGGAAGTCTGAAGATGGTTGAGTGGTTAGAAAGCTGCCTGGCAGAGAAGGACCTGGGAGTATTGGTTGATAGTCAGCTGAATATGAGCCAGCAGTGTGCTCAGCTGGCCAAGAAGGCCAACAGCATCCTGGCTTGCATAATAAGCAGCGTGGCCAGCAGGTCTAGGGAAGTGATTGTCCCCCCTGTACTTGGCTCTGGTGAGGCTGCACCTCGAGTACTGTGTTCAGTTTTGGGCCCCTTGCTACAAGAAGGACATGGAGGTGCTCGAAAGAGTCCAGAGAAGGGTGACAAAGCTGGTGAAGGGTCTGGAGAACAAGTCCTATGAGGAGTGGCTGAGGGAGCTGGGTTTGTTCAGCCTGGAGAAAATGAGGCTCAGGGGCGACCTTATTGCTCTTTATAAGTACATTAAAGGAGGCTATAGAGAAGTGGGGGTTGGTCTATTCTCCCACGTGCCTGGTGACAGGACCAGGGGGAATGGGCTAAAGTTGTGCCAGGGGTGTTTTAGGTTGGATATTAGGAAGAACTTCTCTACTGAGAGGGTTCTGAAGCATTGGAATGGGCTGCCCAGGGAAGTGGTGGAGTCACCATCCCTGGAGGTCTTTAAAAGACATTTAGATGTTGAACTTAGCGATATGGTTTAGTGGAGGATTTGTTAGTGTTAGTTCAGAGGTTGAACTCGATGATCTTGAGGTCTTTTCCAACCTAGACAATTCTGTGATTCTGTGACCACCCACTAGATCAGGCTGCCCAGGGCCTCATCTAACCTGGTCTTGGACACCTCCAGGGATGGGGCAGCCACAACCTCTCTGGACAAGCTGTTCCAGTGCCTCACCACCCTCTGAGTGAAGAATTTCCTTCTAACCTCGAATGCAAATCTCCCCTCTTTTAGTTTAAAACCATTCCCCCTAGTCCTGTCATTATCTACCTGAGTACAGAGTCCTTCTCCGTCCTTTTTATAAGACCCCTTTATATTGCAAGGTTGCAATGGGGTTACCCCAAAGCCTTCTCTTCTTTAAGCTGAACAGCCCCAGCTCTCTCAGCCTTTCTTCATAGGAGAGGTGCTCCAGCCCCTCGATCATCTTTGTGCCCTCCTCTGGACCCACTCTAACAGCCCCACATCCTTCATGTTAACGGCTTTCCCAGGAGTACCTCTAAAGTTAGTCAGTTGTGAAGGGGGAAATTGTATTTTTTTTTTCCTGAACCTGCCCTGAGATCTCTAACAGACTAGGAAAATAAATAAATAAATAAAAAAGACAGCATAGAATATAAGTTTTGCATTTAAAATACTAAGACAAAAAAAAATCTAACAAAAATGCTCATGGACTTCTAAATTAACACATCCTCTCATTAGTTCCTGATTTGCCCTGGACTGATTTTACTTGCCATGAGAAGACTGAAAACAGCAACCCGTTCACCTCCAAGCTTCCTGTTTGTGTGCATCATCTTTGTCAAATTAACTCTAAGGAAGGCAGAATGGCTTCATGGTTGTGAAGGTGACCTATACTCTTAGTTGGGCCCAAGTTTTTGGTGGCCAGAACCAAAAAATTGAGCCAGATACACACTTACTGAGGGCTGTGTGAGTGTGAGCTAGCCCAGCTCTGATCCCACACCCCTGGGCACTGACCCCAACCTGCGCCACATCCTCTCCACAGCAGCTCTCAGGAGAGACTGGACGTGAGTGCCCTTTGGAAAAACCTCTGGGCACCTGCAAGCAAAGGAGTGGAAGCCCAAGAGATCCTGTATAATTCCAGCAGCTGTAGGCAGAGAAAGTGCTTGCCTGTTTCTATAGCAAGTCCAACAGCCTCGGGAGGACAAATCCTTTCAGATGCCCAGGTGCCCCGGTGGTGCAGCTCACGGGAGGGAGGAGGTGGATGTTTTTGCTCTGAATTGTTAACTTGCTATCTCACTGCACATCAGCCTTTTGAGAAACCTGAAAGAATTCTGTTGCTCTACAAAATATATATTTAAAAGTTGGGATTTGCGTTTGCAAGAGTTTGACATCTGTGACAGAAATACCAAACACCAGGAGACAGAAGATAAATGCTGGGACAGTGGCAGAGGACCTGGGGCAGGTGGCACCATGGCTTTGGGATGTCACAAGATGGTGGTGTGAGTTTGTGGCACATCAGTGCTGTAATCACAAAACTGCATTAAAGCCTTTTTTTTTTTTTCACAGATTTAATTTTCTTGGACTGAATTACTCTTCAATGTAGAGATAAAGAAAGCTACAGGCAGCTGTAGCCATGCCTGTCCAAACACATAAGCTTATCCAGCCTTGAGTGTCGTTCTCTATACGAGGCAAGAGAAAATTGCTTTAGGTCTTCTAAGAGGGGATGGTGGTGCCCACAGCGTGGATGGTGGAAAGTGGTGGAGGTCACAACTCGTGTTGAAAGAGCTGAGGGTGAGTCTTCGTCTGCCTTTGGGTCTTCCAGCCCAAAAGCACGGTGCTGTGCACATGGTGGGGTTAAGCTGAGTTGCTCCATGCCAAAGTATGACCTGTGGGTTTACTTGTTTGGTTTGGTTGTTTTTTCTTGGTTTCTGGAGCTGGAAGCAGGATGCTGGATTTGTTGGATCGTTGCTTTGAGCAGTCATGGCTGCTCCGACACTGTGGTGCTCAGTGCTTCCTCCAAAACCCTGGGCCATTATGCCCTCTCAGAAAATGCCTATTTAAATAAAACTTTTATCTTTCATGCAAAGTATGCTGCTTGTGAGGAGCAGGTTGAAGACTCCCTGCAGACATAGGGGTGCCAAAGATAATGCAAAGGTGTCGCATTGCTCTTCTCATCTGTATTCCTTATGGTCAGCCATCAGTGCAGCTCCTGGCCTTATCTCCCTGCTTATGCAAAGATTGCTGCTTGGAAAAAAACTAACAAACAAACAAGCAAAAAAAAAAAAAAAAAAACACGAGATTTTGTCAGTAAAGCCATTGGTCTCAGGAGTCTGGGTCCCAGGTTTGTTGGGTTCCTGGCCTGTTTGTCACTGCGCTCAGCCTGGTGACAAGGTTTCCAAACCGATGGCTCTTGAGGCTGGCCTGAGAGAGCAGGGCTGGACTGAAATGAAACAGCTTCTTGGTGAGGAAAATGTCGGTGGTGGGAGCTGACATGCTTCTCTGCATCCTCTGAAGTCTCCCCTCCACCAGTGCTGGTACCTGGTGGGACGGGGCAGCAGCTGGGCACGTCACACGGAGCAGCAGGAGGGCTGGTGTTGAGCATCCCAGTGCCAGCGGTGGGCTTTCCTCCAGCGTTGTGGCCAGAAGAGCAGGACTGAGCTGCCCTCCTTGTGCCCCAACCTCCAGGCCCTTCCTCAGCCTGGTTTTGCCCAGCACCATGTGACAAACACTACCACGTCCACGCCGTCAGGCATCAACCATTACCGAGCCAGGGAAGGACAGAAGGAGCCCGCTGGGGGGACACGGGTCCTGCTGACACCTCCCTGCTGGCAGGGGTTGTGTCCCCAGCCCAGCCTTCCTCCCCTCTGCCACCAGTGGATTTTGTATGGGTTTGGCACTGCCGCCCCCTCTGAGACAATGGTGAGGCAAGGACTGATCACAGGGCATGCTCCAGGGCTAGAGAAACGATAAATGATTGTTTTGTGTCCAGATCGCTCCAGAAATAGCATCCTGCTCCCCTGCTAGGAAGTCGATGCTTATTTAAGAGACATTTCTTTTTGGAGATTTTCACCAACTATATTTAATCATAACACTTCTGCCCCACTGGCACCACTCCATTGCCTCAATTGATGTTAATGAAATCAAATATTCCTTGTGCTTAATCTTTCAAGGTGGGATTTCAAATGTTTTGCCTTTGTCCCCGATCCATCCCCGCCCCTCCGAGTTCCTCTCTCCTTTGTTTTCTCCCAGGCAAGGAGATGCAGCCTGGGGGATGCTGCGGAGCCCCTGCTACAAACCTGCACAGGCACTGAGGGCAGGGTGGATGCCTTCCCCCCAAGCCAAAATTCCTGCTCCTGCGGGGACCAGTGACCCAG
The DNA here is from genome assembly GCF_009819795.1 of Aythya fuligula. Taxonomy (NCBI): domain Eukaryota; kingdom Metazoa; phylum Chordata; class Aves; order Anseriformes; family Anatidae; genus Aythya; species Aythya fuligula. The sequence continues at coordinate 19,337,481 of NC_045566.1, read as the reverse complement.
ATACGCAAGCACAATGCTTTATCCTTTAGCCGGCAGCACTTTTGAGTCTAAATCTTGTTCCATACCCTCTGCCTAAGTCAGGCAAGGAGCCAGTAGGTATTCTTGGCCTAATTGAGTGATGTATACAAATACATATATATATGATTCCGAATGCCAAATCGGGGATGTATTTGTAGCTGCATCCACTTGGGCCTTCAAATAATGCTGAAAAATGAATTCGGGCACCGGGCTGGGACAGCTCTCGAGGCTGACCTGTGTGACAAATCTGTCGTTTCTCTGTCCCCCAGCACCCCTTGCCCGCCCGCCTGGCTTCAGCAGCCCTGCTCTCCAGGGCTCACGGCGATGTCCCTGCTGCAGAAACAAGCCCTGGCTGCTCTCCAAGGAGAGCTTCACTTTCCAAAGAAGCGGGAGGAGGGGGTAGAGCTATCCCATTAAGCCCCGTTAATGCTTAATGATTTTTCATCTCCAAGCTAATTGCTCCGTTACACTTTCCCCCCACTCCTTTAGTCCCGAGCTGCACCCAGGCATTGGATAAAGAAGATCGGGAGGGACTTCCATGCTAAATGGCTTCAGTTGTTGCTGCACTCTTCTTTTAATGGCTTCTCACAGGCACAAAAAAGAACCAGCCAGCAGGATACCTTGATACTAGAGGTGGAAGCCGAGGTTCTAAAGCCTCCAGAGATGCAGCGCCTGCATATCCTCCCTGCAACCCCCCTGGGCCCTGGAGAGCCGCCTGAAGGATGAGTAAGGATGCTCAGGCCATTGCCATCTGTGGCCCACTCATGGCATCATGACTTTAAAAAAAAAATAAAAGAGAGAGAGAAGGTTGAAGGCTGAGTCAGTTCCCAGTGAGCTGACCTACAAAGAGACCTGGCCAGATGGGGCCTTGGAAGGGATCAGGCCAGTGCCAGTCTGTCTGGGTCCGGGTCACGGAGCCTGAGAGGACACATCGCAGGGACAGCCTTACCCAGGCCAGGGTGCTTTTCCCCTCTGGGTGATCCCACCTGGAGCTGAGGAGCAGTGTGTGCAGGGGCATTGTTATGGCAGCTGCTTCCTGGCACCAGAGCTGCACTGGTGCCTGTGGGTGGGCACTGACTCTGCAGGTGCGACTTGCTGTGGGAGAAAGGTGCTGAGCTCCTTCCTCTTCCAGTGCAGTGTTTAGAGAGAAACGGGCCAAAATGATTACAGGTGAGCATTTGAGGAAAAAATGCCCCAAGCCCACTGAACTGCAGCAGGGAATGGTGCAGAGCTGTGCCCTCCTGAGCAGGAAGGAAGGAAAGAAGGTGCTGCAGAGACAAAGTGGTCTGGTTTTGCCACGAACCCCTGGGGATGTGAGTACACCTCCGCTGGCTGCTTTTTTCCTTGCCCATCTCCCCAAGGAACCCACCGGCCGTTTTTTTGGGGAAACACCAGCCCACAGCAAAGATCCTCCCATTCCCCCCAGGGTCTGACCCCAAACTTGCATCACATGGCTGTGTCTCTACTTTGATTAGAGCCCAAATATCAGTAACCAAAGTAAACCCTTTGGCAAACAAAGGTGAGTGTGTTCCAGCTATTCCCAACTGCTCACTTTTATTGCCTCGGGCCTGTGGATAGAGTCAAGTAGGACAAACTCAGCAGCAGAAGGCACATGGCAAATATTTTCACTATCCTGCCGTGGAAATGGTCCCATTCTTCTTCTGCCAGGATGCTGGTGGATGTAGGACAGGTGCCTCGCTGTTCATCCCCAGAGAGGTGCCGCTCCCCACTGCAGCCAGCTGCAGGCTGGTACATCCTTGTCACCAAGAGCATTTTTTTTTGTTTTAAAGGAGAAAAAAGAGGATTTTTTTCACTTGTTTTCCACCAGCTTCCTTTCTTGTGCAATCAAATGGGGTTTGTCTTGCATATCCAAACTGTGGCAGCACATCCCAGTGAGCACGCTGCCTGGGCACAGCCCTGGGGGGGGCAGGGACGGGCACTGCCCCTGCTGGGGTGCAGTTGCATGGTGGCTCCTGAGACCCCCATCACCCTCCTGATGCCCCCAGGCATCAAGCAAAGAAGCTGCAAGCAAAGCTGCTCCGTCTGGGTTCCCCATGCTCCATGGGAGCTCTTCTGCATCTTCTCAAAATCTCAATAATCCTGCTGTATTAGAGGCACCAGCTGGGAGAGCTGAAGCAACGTGCCCAAGGATGCAGGAGAGATGTGAGCACAGCACGCAGCTAGGCGATGTCCTCAACATTGCACGGGCTGCTGCTCAAAAGTAACAGGGCAGACCATGCCGGAGGTGTGAGCATCTTAGTGTGAGCCTCTGGTTTTGAAATGGAAGTAGAGCCCCTGGTTCTTGCTTGAATGAGGTTGTAGGAGTGAATTTCTGGGTTTGCTTGCATTTGATTGAAGCAGAAGGTAGCACGTGGCACGTTTCAGCAGGGGGTGTTGTTTTAGAGACAATGCAGAGCCTCACCAGCTGTAACAAATACTGCTAAATATTTAAGAGCTTATAAATAGTTTAGAAGACTCCTTGAGCAGTTATTGATGGAGTTTCAGTTGGTGCTAGGGAAGCTCCTCTGCTCTGGGGATCAGAAGGATGGGATGAGATACTGGAGATGATGGAAGCTGGGGGGCAGTGGGTCCTCCTCTGGGTGCTTCAGAGCCCAGCCCAAGTTAACGTAAAGGATGCTAAGATGTGAGCACGGAGGAGTGGAGTTTGCCCTACTATGACTTCCGATGTCCGATAACTCACCTGGAGGGTTACAAATAACATCTCTCCTGTTTCTGCTGATCCCTCTGCTGCCAGCACTCCCCAAGCCCAGCCACGCTCTGGCACCTCAGCGGGGAGCAAAACCAGGCCCAAATGCGCACCTCACCATCTGCGATGTCCTCCAGCCCACCCTGGGCCCCCTCGCCCACCTTGATCGTCAATCACTGGACCTAAGGGCATGGCTAGATCTCTGCAGGGATGAAATGGCAGCATGAGGCAGCCTTCGCTTCCTGCTCATGGTGCTGGCTGCAGAGGCAAAGCCTCTCTCACATCCCTGATGAGCTTTTGCTAGAGGGGGAATTTTGCTTCTGGTCATCTGCAGATATTTTTGCACTTAAGGAAGAGGGGACAGGACGAGCTGTCCCTCTGCTCACCCGTCTCTCCCAGCCCTGTTCCAGGCAGTGCAGAGCTCATTAAGCTGCCTTGCACTTCAGCTGTCTCAACTAGTAAGACAACGTGACTCCTGAAATTCAGGCTACTGAAACAACACAAGAGTGACAAAAGCCTCAGCCCCTGCTTTTTCCTTCCCCTTTCCTTCCCAGGCTTGGTCCTTTTGGCTCCAAAGCCCACTGATGTAGCGCAGAGGAGCTCCAGGGGCTGCTTTGAACAAGCAGCGAGCGGCTCAGCCTGCTGGGATTTTTAATAGCTCAAATTCTCTTAAGAAGCAAAGCACCGGAGAGTTTTACTTTTAATGGCGGAGCCCTCTGCCATTGTTTGCCGAAGTATTGTATTTCAGACTGCTGCCTTGTATTTCATGGTGTCAGAGAGATTTTTTACCCATCTTAATGGCTGGGATACAAGCTCACCTCAACGACAGATGCACGTCGAATATGGGGAAAGTTCAGTTCTAGTTAGACAAAAAGGGTGGGGAAGGGAAGGTAGTGGAGATTTGCTGAATTTCAGGGCTTGAGATTCCCCCAACGCACAAGCTCTGCTTCTCTACACGTGCCCAGGGCTCGGAGCTGTGTGAAATGAAGTGTGTGGGCATATCCATGGCCAAACAGATGTAAAGTGCGTAGGGTGCTGAGAGCCCCTGCTCAGCAACCTAGGGCTCGATAAACCAAGCTGCAGCAGATGAGGAAGTCTGGATGCAGGCAGACACCATAGATTTAATTAAAATCACCCATTTGCTATCAGTGCTTGATAGTGCAGAAAAAAAAATGGTGTAAATAAAACCAGACACCTCTGACAGAGTGAAATAAGAGCACTGTGTCCCTTTTGGGGTTTGCCCAAAGTGCTGCCTTCAAATCCAGCTCTGAGCATCCCCCGTGACCCAGCCTCCAGGATCCCATGAGCACTGCACCACCAGGGCTTGAAACCATCCTCTGCCAGGGCAGAGGGGCCAGGAAACGCTCCACTAACCAAAGCCTGATGAACAGAGGGGGAAATAGGGGTGGAGGAGTGCACAGGTCAGGTTTGACATGTGTCAGAAGTGCCAAAATGGGAAATATTGCATTTGGAGAGTAACCTTTTGTTCTATAATTTAAGAAAAACAAATAAACAAAAAATCAATATTAAAGCACTGCCTTTTGATTGACCTGATACGCCTCCTTCCAGTCCCTGAGGTTCGGCTGCAGGAATTATCGGGACAACCCCACAGATCTTGTACATTTATGGGATGGGACAAGCCCTTTCCCATGCAGTGCTACAAAGCAGCTCCCCCAACAGAAACTCTTCCCCTCAGCTCCAGCACTTCATTACCTCCCTCTCCAACCCTGAAACACCCTGAGAGGGAACCACACCGACCCTGCAGCCTGTGACCTTGCACAGGGACACCTTTAATCCCATACTATGCCCAAGACTACCTTCAAAGTGAACTACATTTTTTTTTTTTTTTTTTAGTTTAAGCTATGCTTTCCATCTTGCTCTGGAGGCTGCCCTGTGGTTTTGTGCTCTGCAGGAGACACAGCTGTGCTGGGGTTCCCTGTGCTGGGACGTGGCAGGGAAACGCTTTACTTGTCAAAGCTGGCAGAGCGCCGGCACAGGCTCCAGTCCGTTTGCATCACCATGCAGATAGTATTTTGCTTTTGACATTGGCCCGTTGGCTCTTGTCCTTTGGGTGGCATTGCTCACATGGGGAGAACTGCAGTGAGGCCAGGATGGGTGCTTCTCACCGCAGGCTGAAGCCCACCAGTGATCATGTTAAAGCCTCATTAAACCACCTCTGCCTTCTTCTTTCCTCCCAGCTTTCCTTCCCCCCCACCACATCCTAGGCTGAGTTTCTTGTTGCCACATAAATATAGAAAATACAACTTAAAGTTGTGACTCAGAATACACGTACATCTCAAAGCACATCTAACACCACAAATAACTCAGAGTGTTTTCAGGGCTATGTGGGTGTTGTCGCAAGCCCTTAAAGCGGACAGCTGTACAGCAAAGCATCTCACCTCCTTTTCCTTATATGCAATATTTATGTTTTGTGTTAATTATTAGCTTTTATGTAAGATGTTTATTGTATATGCACAGACACAGATCAGGCTCGCTTGGTGAGCCCCACTGACCCAGCCATGGAACTGGTGGAGAGGGAAGGAGCCCGGCTGCAGTACCTTCATGGATGCCAGGGTCAGCCACGGACTGCAGCTGGAGGTCTGGGGCTGGGACAAGTTCCCAGCTTCCTCGAAACCTGAGCATCATGATAATGAGTCTTAAATTTACATTCAGGGGAAATTAGGGAAACATTTCCCCCATTAGAAGAGCCTTTCAAATAACTAACAAATAACACCTCTCATTCAGGAAAAAATCCTGAATTTGGGGTTTGGCCTGAATAAAACACGGTAAGATCCAGACTGAGACATGTGATGGGCATACAGTGGTATGTCTATAGTGACATGCCAGTGCAAGTTTTATATGTTCTCTCAGCTTAATTGGTGCCACGAATTAAATAGATAAATGGTATCTCTTTATGGTAGGCAACTAACTGTAACAGGCCAATGAAGCCGAAATATTTATCTGAAAAAATAAAGACAGTCATTTTGCACAAATTCAGCTCTTGGAAATACAGCATTTACAGGACAGGACACTCTTTCTGTTGGGCTCTCATAGCACAGAGCTCAAGGATCAATACAAGTTTTGGTCATGATTTCCCTGCCCTCATACGATTCCTCTTTTAAAAAGGGAGTGAGGGAGTCCTCAAACAAAAATGGACAGGGATTTAGGAACTAATTTCCATGTCCTTTAGTTGTAGAAGACTCTCATGTCCCTGTCCCGGTTTCTCAGGACCTTACAGTCCAGGATCTCTCCAGGACATACAGACAGAAAATTTCCACATCAAGCCATCCTCTCTGAGCTAAAACATGTCTTCCTAGAAAACTGCTGAGTTCTGATTTAAAGCCTTCCAGTGATGGAAAATCCACCAGGTGCCTGAATGTCTTTTTCTACTCTTTGATTAATTTCACTCAACAGCACACACCAGATTTCTAGTCTGAACTTGTGTGGCATCCCAACCTGCTCCTGGCATGTCATCAGTCCCTCCTCTGCCAAGAGAAGCAGCCCCCCCCCGGTCCCACATCCCTCCCTCGTGCAGACACCCCTAGGCCATGATCTCGTTTCTCCTTTGTGGCTTTTGTAAATCTAGACCGAGCCTCTCTCCGCTCTCACCATAAAGCCTGGTTTCCGGAGCTAATGCAATTCTCGTTACTGTTCTTCCAGGAAGGGTTTGCTAATGCAGTATGTAAAAACGAGGCAACCTCTCTTCTTCTGCTTGATACTCCCCTGCTCGCATGCACAAGGATTGCACTAGCTGTTTTTTCTACAGCATCGCACTGTTTGTATGCAGTGCACTCCGTACGATTGTTCCTCAGTCCTTGACAACATCACGGTTTGGCAGAAGACATTTGTTTGCCTGTTGTTTATATGTGACGTGCATTCCTCCTCGCTGGACACATGACTTTGCATTTGACTTCACTGTTCAAGTAAGGCATTTCTATCAAACAGACCACGTCGGGCAGCACAACTGACTCGTTATCATCATTAATTCCTGTTCTATCCACTTTGGAGTCATTGGCGCTTTTTACCAGCGGGGATTATATATTTTCTTCCAGGTCATTGATAAAAGATACTGAACAGCACTGAGCCAAAAAAAAAGAAAAAAAATCTCGTGTGTCAACTGCAAAACAATATTTTACTGATCCTTATTTTCTAAATGTTGTTACTGTTTTTTAGTCCATTGAATATGGGCCACATTGATATTTTTAGTTTTACCTTTCTTAATCAGAACGTCATCTCTAATAATATGGATTACAGGAATCCGTTTTATCAATGGTCACAACCAAGACCCTGTAATTTCATTTAATTATGTTTTGATTTTTAAATAGTTCCTCTTGTTCCTTTTTGTTTGCAATTGGTTTTAGCTTATGGAATGGGTTTTTTGAAGTTTTGGGTATATTGGTGTCCAGAAAATCTGCTGGCACTTAGGAAAAGAAATTACAATGTAATCATTTGCATCCAGAAAGCCGTTATTTTCTGGCCTGCTGACCATCTCATGATAATCTACAAAAACAAGGTCTGATGCAGAAATACCCCAAGCTGATTTCAATTATTATTATTATTATTATTTGTTCTTAGAAACCTGCGTACAGCTGATAGAAACCCCAGGGATGCTTCCCCAGCTGTAGCACAAGCCCTTCAGCACCTGCTCTCCAGCCTGAAATCCCCCACCAGCCATCGGGGATGGATCCTCTCTGCGTGCCCTGGGCAGGCGTGTGCGAGGAGCCGGCCGATCTCTGCACTTCCATGCCGTGGGGCGGTGTGCCGTGGATGCAGAACCCTCGCAGCACCCACGTTCTCAGGCGAGCGGCTGATGTACGGGGATCTCCAGGCAGCCCGAGCTTTATCCGGGCAGTCAGTATTTATGGCACGCCAGACTGTCTTTGACAGCGACTGCCCTTCCTCCCTGCCTCCATCCCTGCCTCCCTCCATCCCTGCCTTTCCCCTGAGCAGGCTGGAGCAGTGCTTTCGGCATCCCCGCCACCCGGCGCTCCCCTCGGGCGCTCGGTGACACCGACCACCGGCGTGTCCGACCCCTGCGGCTGACGATCGGACACACACGGCTGGGCAGCCCGATCCCTCCAGCAGCTGCCCGTATTTTCCTTCCCTTACGCCATACCTGGCTGTAGCTGCTTGGCCCGCTCCCTCCCTCCTCCCTCCCCAGCCAGGGGGAAAATAAAAGCGCTGCGGAGACCGCAGGCTGGCGGACACTGCCGGGACGGCCCCGGGGGTCTTAGGGGCAGGGGCGCGACAAGGGGAGCGCAAACGGGGCCCCCCCTGCGCCTTGTGCCGCTCCCCACAGCGGAGCCGTCTTCCTCGGCGGCCTCCGGCTGCTGGCGAGGCCGGGACCTCGCCTCCTCCTCTTCTTCCTCCTCCTCCTCCTCCTCCTCCTGCTGCTGCTGCTCCCCCCCGGCCTTCAGCACCACACGGCCGCGGACAGCCCCGGCCCCGCCGCCCCGGCCCCGCCGCCCCCGGTGTCGCCCCCCCCGGGCCGCTCCCCCGCGGAGCCTCACCGAACATCTGGATGTGGCCCTTGGTGATGGGGTTGAAGCTGCCGCAGGCCAGCAGGATAACGTGGGTCTTGGTGGTCTCCGTCATGGCCCCGGCCCGGCCCCAGCCGCTTTTTTTGTGTCTCGGTGCGGTTGCGGCGGAGGCGGAGCGGGGGGGAGCGGGGCCGGGGCGGGGCCGGGGCCGGGGCCGCCTCCCGCAGCCTCCCCCCGGTGGCCGGGAGGGGAGAAGGGCGCTGGGAGAATGGCCCTACATCTGCTGCCGGGGGACGGGGGTGCTGCTTTCCCACTGCAGATGCTTCGGCGCCTTTAGCAGAGGCAGCAGCTGCAGCCCGGGCACAGCGCAGGCAGCGATGCTCCCAGGGCTCCTCGCCTCACTCCACTGCGCCTTGCCTCCTTTTGCAGGAAAGAAACTAAAGCTCAGGCGAGGTGCTCCAAGCACAATTTTTTCTTAATCCAAAGCATAAGGGAGACAGCCAAGCTGAGCCAGTTGGTGACAGTGACCACACAGCGCACAAACTAGAAGCGCAGGGGCAGCTGCTGTGGCACAAGCGTGGCTGAGCTGGAGGGAGCTGCCAGAGCTATGGTAGGTTTGAGGCCACACAGGATGGGACAGCCTGCGGGATGTCCCTTTCTGGTGCCCCAAGTCATACACGGCCATCCAAACAAGGAAGGAGAGAGCAGGGCCCTTGTCCAGTGAACAGAGTGACTTCCAGCCGAGGTGTGAAGGTTCCCGAGCAGAACCACTGAGCACCTCCTCCAGCTCAACAGCTTTTGCTCCCTGCATGGCTCGTGGCCTGGACAAAGCTGCCACAGGGTGCTGTGGGGTGAAGCTGCTGGGGGCCCTTGGGGGCATTGAGATCGTGGACCTAAGAGCCTGGTGTAGCCACCTCTGCAAACATCCCCAGCACTCCTGGGATGTGACACTGCCTCGTCAGGCTATCTCTGGGGGAAGGTCAGCTTGGTAGCAGATTTCTCTCCTGCTTATATGCAGCAGCTGAGCATTGGCCACAGATGCAATCAGCTCTGCTGGCACTTTTCCGTCCCCGATTCTGTCTGAGGTTACAGCTCGGCCGTGCAGGATTGATCTGCACAGTTATGCTCTGAGCTGGGCAGGCAGGGGCTGCGAGATGGAGGCTTTGTCCTTCCCTTCCAAGAGGGATTTGGCTTTTATTTAGTGTGTAAGTACTTCTGTCAAGAACGTGCAGCACACACTGTCAGAATTAAGAGTAAATCCATTAGATACTTTCTGAATTACAAGGATTAAAAGGGATTTCTTTAAGGAATGCAGCATTTTTACATTTTTTTTTCTTTGTCTCACATTTTTTCTTTGTCTGGAATGGTATTTGCAAGGGAACAATGAAGACTTTACACACCCATATAGACTCAAATTTTCTAAAGTTTTGCATATAGACTGTATTTGGAGCCACAAGGCTATAATTAGGATAAGACAAGGCTTTTGTCACTAACATGTCACTGATTAAAAACCCATGTAATAAAATCTGGGATGACAACAAATACATTTTAATAACAGCAACATAATTACTGAGAGAGACTGATACAGGGCAAAATTAAGATTGTTTAGGTATCTTCATACTTTGTTTCTTCCTTCAAGTTCTTCAATTGCTTCAAGTGCTCATTTCCCAGATTCAGAATACTGAGATTGAAATAATCACCAAATCGGCAGAGGATCTGGGGTTTTCTCATCTGGTTGTTGCACTCTGTACTCTCAGCTTTCCATGATCCCAGGTTTTCACCTGGAATGGCAGCCCGGTGTGATGTCTCACAGATCCACAAGTCAAGGTCTGATACTGAGGTGGGGAGTCAGCAGGTGGCCTTTGTGAAAACGGGGAGAGTTTACACGCACAAAAAGGACACCTTGGGCTCTGCAGTGTTTTAGGCTGCTGAAGGATGCCAAGCAGATTCACTTTTGGGATCAGGATCCCTTCACTCCTCAGCATTTTGACTGTGTTGCAGAGCCAGGATACATTGCTATTCACTGCGTTCTTGGGCTATCTGGTCAACCGGGCTCATCTGTGGATCAAATCCTTCCCAGTACCATGTAATTAATAAAATGGTAGACCACAATTATTGACTCATTAGCAATAAAAATTATAATACGCTCTGACCTCTCTGAGAAATCTGCTTCTTTGAAGATAAGACCTTTATCACAACTCTCTTTGAATAAAACTAAATGGAGATAGACTTGTGACTCCTCCTTAAATGGAAGGAGCCTTGACTCCAAAAAGGTTTGGAGTAGAAATTAATAAGAAACACCAGGGCTGTTCGTTCCCCAGTGTGGCAAGCTGCCCAAGACTCAGGAATCAGTTCTGCCCCATGCAACTCTCTCGGGGCTTTTGAGGTGAACTGGACTCGAACAAGACTAAAGACAGCCACTGAGTCAATGCAGCCCACTCCTTGCTTCTTCCCAACGCTGCATGAGGGATGAGATCCATGTGCGTGGGATGGACAGATGTTGCAGGAAGCCAGAATGTGCCACCCTGGATGTGCCACACAGCCAAAACACCCCAAATTAAGCTTCTGTCTTTGAATCCACATGCAGAAGCTGAGTTTAGGGTGAGGCAGCACTGAAAATTCCTGTTTGGACAGACCCAACCTGTTCTGCTCAGAAGTGCACTCAGAGTCACAGAGACAAGCCAGTGCTCCAGTTGCATTGTATAAAGTCCATCACGGTGTTAATGCTGGCTAAAAAAATAATATATATCAAATTGTCCTTGCAGCCACCTTTTAATTTACATAATAACAGTGCAGGTAGCACCAAGGCCTTGCTGCCATGGGGTACAGGAAGCAGAGGACATTCCAGAGTACCCTTTGCAGTTTGGTGGCTGTGCTATAGTCATGCTGTACAGTGTTGTTCTGCCTCAGAGGAAGCCTCTGGCAGGGGCTCCTGTCTAGCTAAAGAGGTAGAAAAAGGTGGAAAGGTTTGGCTGAGGCAGACGAAGGGATGAGGCGCAGACCCTGGACCCCAGAGTAAGCTCTGGGCAGGTGAGAGCAGCCCCAGTTTGCCCAGTGCTGCCCAGTTTGTTCCCACTCTGCAGGGAAGAGCCCACGCAGAGGAGGGATGGAGGCAGAGCCCCAAGCCCTGCCCAGGGTGCTGCACTGGGAGCTGCCAGGAAACCAGGAAACCGATCCCGTCATCTCAGGAGGCTTCTGTTCCAACACGAACACCACTTCCCCGAGGGTGTTCTCCTTTCAACCTGGAAAACAAAACAAAACACGAGGGGTTCGTTTTCAAAACACAGTTTGTGCTTTGTCCTCAGGGGCCTTGCCAAGGCCCCATCCAGCCGGGCCTCCAGCACCGGCCGGGACGGGGCATCCACAGCTCCTGCGGGCAGCCCGTGCCGGCCCCTCAGCGCCCTGCCCCTGCGGGTGCCCCGGTGACTGCGCTGTGGCTTCGTGCTCCCCCCTCACATTCCTGCCCCGCTGCCTCAGGCGGGCCCAGGCGGCCAAATGGCTGCTGCGCTGGGGGTGGTGGTGGTGAGGGGGGTGCTTTCTCAGCGCAAAGCCCAGTTTGGGCCCGAACCCAGTGGCGAGGCGGCTGTAGGCAAGCCCCGTCCGTGTGCGCACACACACTGAGTCGCGATATGTCGGCGTGGGGCAGGGCCTCGAGCTGCCCGCCCGCCCGCCCGCCCGCTCGCTGAGGAGATCGGGGGCCGCGCTGGGCCGGCGCCGCGGTTGCCATGGCGACAGCCCGCTCGGCCCCCTCCCCTCCGGGGGTTGCCATAGCAGCGGGGCAGCCAATCGGCGGCCGCCATTCAGGGGAAGGGGGGGGCAAGGCGCGGGGAAGGCTTTGCCGGTGGCGCCGCCGGAAGTGGCGGCGGGGCCGGGCCCGGAAGTGCGGCCGGCGGGGCGGGAGGGCCCGGAGGGGCGGCGGGGACGGGACGGGACGGGACGGGACGGAGCCGTGCGGCGGCTGCACCCGCACCCGCACCTGAAGCGGCGGCGGCTCCGGCTCCAGCTCCTCCTCCCGGTGCGGCCCGTGCCCGGCCGGAGCGCGGCCCCCGGCCCCTCCCCTCCCGCCCCTCCCCGCGGCCCTGCACGGGAAGATGGCGGCGGCGGCCGGAGGCGGCGGTGGCAGCGGCGGCGGCCTGGGGGCGTGGGGCCGGCCCGGCCTGTGAGAGCCGCGGCGGGGCGGCGCGGCGGCGGCGGCTGAGCGGCGGAGGATGAGCCTGCTGTGCGCGCAGTATCTCCGGTGAGAGCCCTGCCGGGGGCGGGGGGGCGCCTCCTGCCGCCGGGCGAGGCCGCGGGGGGCTCGGGGGGCTCCGGGCCCAGCCCCGCCACGGGGCCGGGGAGGCTCGGGCCGGGGCAGCCTCGGCGCAGAGCAGAGCGGGGACGGCCCTCGGCCCCCGGCCCTCCTTGCCCCGGCCCCGGCCCCGCCGCAAGGTCACGCCGTGCCCCGGGGCGGCGGGGAGCTGCCGGGCCCTGCGGGGCGGCCCTGCCGTGCCCCCGCCGGCTGGAGCTGGGCGGCTGGGAGTGCCGGCCGGGACGCGGGCCCCGGGTCTTGCTGGGGGCTGGCACCGCCTGGCTTCCTGCAGGCTCCCTCGGCGGGCACGAAATGCTTTTTTTGTCTTACAGTTGTGGAAAGGAGAGTTGTGAGACGCCGGTGGCCTTTCGGTGTCTGTAACGTGCTGAAGGAGGGGGTGTTGTGCACCTCCCAGCCTTCCGGGGCGCCTCGTGGGAAAGGTGTAGTGCTACCAGAAAGACATGCTGGCTCTTTCTGGAGACTTAAAGGCCTGGGCAGGTTTCTAGAGCGGGTTCCAGGAGGTTCTTGTATTTCCCAAACAATTCTTGACTACCGTTGTGAAGCACCTCAGCTGTGCCTCTGTACTGATTCTTCAGATCCATCTGTTCTTCTTAATCTTATCTGCGCCTGCCTCCCTGGTGGTCCAGATCCCAACTCAAGCCTTCGCCCCCTAGAAGTAGCTGATCTTTTCTCTAGTAACAAGTTCACAAGGTTTTTTTTCTTCCCAATTAGATCTATAACCTGCGCTGTCTTAGCTGCTTCTTCCATTTTTCCAGACACTTCATGAATGCAAGGTCTAAAACGTCTGTTGTCAGCTCTCCTCTGCTGGTACAAGAGTCACTTTAATATCTGTCTTAATCATGTTGCAGCTCCCCCCCCGTGGCTATGAGCCTGTGACTGCCTTGTGTTCCTGCAAGGCAGCGCTGCCCCAGCCGCGTGTGTCCTGCCCAAGGCACCTTCCTGCACCCCCAGGCCTTTTCTTGGCACTCCTTGTTCTGTGCCAAGCTGGAGATCCTCCTCGCCTGCAGCACGTGGGCAGTAGTCACCTCTCTCTGCTAACTTTGCTCCTCTGATGGTGTAGCTCAGCCTGTAGTGTATTTTCAGACCGCTCTGTTTTGTGTAGTGCCTAATGTGACAGGACTGAGCACTGGGTGCTAATACCTTATATCTGGTGATTCCTGGGTTTGCCACCACAAACCTGATCTCCTTCAGAAAAAGGAAAAAAGAAAGGGGGGGAAGCCCCCAAAACTTTCCAAGCAGTCTGTAGCCAGCAACGTGCACGTTTTCCCTCTGCACAGTGTTTGTTTCAGTTCTCTGTGGAGAGGGTAGGCTTGGGGGCAGTTTCCTTAAATCTGCAAGATGCCTTTTATGTCCACAGCGGTGTTACTGTGTATGTTTAGTTCTTTCATTTGCATAGGGCAGAAATTGAGCTGCTGGGAACTGGATGCTGCAGCCCAGGCTAATGAGGGAAGAAGGCCTCAAGCTCTCAGAGCCAGGTCTGTTAGTCCTTTTACGGAGGAGGGCATCCTCCTGGCGCCAGCATCATAAGCTCTATCCACATGGAATGGTGAAGGAACAGACAGATAAAGGGTAATGATACAAAAAGGTAGCTTAAAAAATGTTGAGCTGGGTAAAGGTGCAGGGCAGTTTGTCTCTGCTAGTCTTTTGCTTCATAAAGCTAATGAGGGACAGAAAAGTTTGTGTGAAAAACCTTTCTCTGTGTGTTTGAAGTTTAGGTAGGAGAGAGCTGAATTTCTGAGGTGACCGTGTAATGCTTGAATAACTAGTGAAATAATGACTCTGCAAGAATCAAGAGACAGTGAAGAGAATGAGCAGGGAAGAAAGGGACTCTTGGCCAGAGTGCCTTAACTCCTCCCCTACCAGCCTCTCGTTGTCTATATATATATGTGTGTGTGTGTGTGTATATGTACACGAATCAGTTGTTCTAAAATGCTGTTCTTAAAAGATCCTGACCCTTCAGTAAGAGTGCAAGAGCTGAGAAGCAGCTGGTGCTCCTACAGAAGTTTTCCAGAAAGAACAGAGAAGGTCAGACTTAATGTACCCAGTCTCTCTGAAGTCCTTTTTCAAGTCATCTTCATATATCGTGATAGTGTTGGAGGTCTTCGCTTTCCTGCATGCAATATCCTTTTCAAGGTCACCTCTCAGGAGGACCAGGTTGCATTCTGTCTCTTCTGAGTTAAGTTTCCTAGGTACTTCTCTTGGGTCTGTCTTTGAGACACTTTACCAAGATCCCTCAATCTAGTCAGGTGAGTAAAAACATCAGAAAGTTCTTTTAAAGAGCTCTGAGGAGGGCGGCAGAGTTTGCACCTCTCTGTTCAGGTGAATGCATTCTCAGCCTGGTGTGTCTGATCTGGCCAAATTCATGCTGCTTGGGGAGTCTTCAGGTATTCCCCATACATCAAATTGATCTTGTGGGACAGGCATCTTAAACATTTCATGTATCCTGCTAGCTACAGAAGGCACTTAGAAGCAAATTATACTGCCGATGGGATCTCTAACATAATACCACTGAAAATTCCTTTTTAAAGACAGTACTAAGCTTGAACCCACCTACTCCTCTTGTCTTTGCTCTAAGGAAAGAGCTTCACTGCCAATTCTGCATGCTAACGTTCCAAGTGTAGTCAACGTGGACTCAGAAGTGTCGCAGTTTGGCGGAGACGTGACCGTCTGGATTGTGTTTTACAGAGCTGTGAACTCCAGTTTCAAGTTACATGTGGCATTACTCCGGTAAATTGTGGCTTTTAGCACTATGTAAACGTAGCATAAAAAGTGCCTGAATTACAGGGCTCAAACACTGCTTAGAAATCCTGGTGCTGACGAACCGGGAGGTAGTTT
Source organism: Aythya fuligula (assembly GCF_009819795.1). NCBI lineage: Eukaryota > Metazoa > Chordata > Aves > Anseriformes > Anatidae > Aythya > Aythya fuligula. The sequence continues at coordinate 19,322,132 of NC_045566.1, read as the reverse complement.
CCTTTAGTCTTAGGATGAGGCTATAACCAACTTCATTAAAGGTTTGACTGCTTTAATAATTTAAATCGTGGCTCTCTTTTCAAAGACTCATCAGTAGCTCCATTAACCTCTGCATCTGCCGTGTCTGTGCGGTTGCTCCGTTGCTGTCTGCCAGGCCGTGACACACCTCTCACCAGGTTTCTTCCTTGTTAGTGGAGGAGGGCAGGAGCAGAGGTGATTTAGTGCTGCAGCCTTCGCGTGTGAACGTGTCCTGGTACCGATCCCTGAGGAGGAGGATGTAAAACCGATGTGTGTCGGTGCCCGAAAGGCACAAACCAGTACTGCTTGAAGCCCAGAGCAGAGCCAGCTAACTACCTTGAGAGTATATGGAAGGAAAAAGGTTAGTAAATGTCAGCTCAGGGTTAAGAGTCCAGCAGTGCATGGCTGGAGCAAACTGCCTGGAGCTGATGGGGTCACTGGGGCTGGAGGTGACCTCAGCAGTCCCTGTCTTAACCCCCTCTCCAGGAGGGGCAGCCCCCCGGTGTCGCAGCAGGTTGTTCAGGGCTTGACAGCCCCTAAGGAAGGAGACAGCCCGTGCTGCTCCTCCTTTGTGTTGTCTGAACCTTGTGCTCGCCTTCCTGCCATGTGCCACTGCTGGCGGCCTGGCTTCATCTTTTTATCCCAGCCCATGGGCTTGTGGCTGCTGCCCCTTGCCCCAAGCTGGGTGAGTGCAACCTGGGGCTTTAGAGAGTTCGCTCTGGCTGGTCTGCAGTCCTTTGTGGCTTGTCTTCACATCCACTGGGTCTGGGAAAGCTTTCCCTCTGTTTTTTTAAAATGTTCTGCAATGATTAATGCTACTTTCATGCATTGTTTACTCTTGGATTTTAAACAGGAGAGGAGTAGTAGAGAGGTCAGAAAGCTGCGCTGGCCTTTTGGGAGGCACTTCTTAGCAAGGTGTTTTCTCTGGGGAGAAGTAAAGGGAAGAGCGTTCCTTCTTTGTTGTCTATACGAGCTGTTCCTGGCACTTGGTAACTAGACTTACTGCCGTTATTTAACACGAGCAGCTATTCTTCAAGGCAGAGGGCCGTGGTTTTAAAGGCAAATAAGATTGATGATGAGTACTGCTTACTGCAGATCTACAAGCTTTGTGTGGTGACCTATGGAGTAAAAAGAATTAAAATAAAAAAAAAGGACAAAAAGACATTAAGCAATTCCCCCAGAGCTACCTGCTGGAATAAATGCTTCCTGCTGCAAGCCCCCAGACACACGCTGTGTCCCTTGGGTCTGTCCTCTCAGTGTGTGCCAGGCAGCTGTAGCCAAGCAGCTCCCCCTTTTTTTTTTTCTCATGGACTTTTTGGGGCTTTTTACATCCTTCTGCCACCCAGGGGCAACTTGCACTAAGGTCACATCATCTCTCGTAGACCTTACGCTGTGTTTTGCCCAAGGAAGCAAGGCTCCTGTGAACATCCTGCTTGCCAGCTGTCGCTCCACTTCCTCCAGTGCTTCTGATGCAGTTGACCCATCTGCAGAGGGACAGGAGTCTCGGTGCTGACAGTTCCCATCGGCATGGTGGTAGCTGTGTGGTTGGAGCAGCCATCCAAGCGGCACTCCTGCTGGAGAGCGGTGGGCAGAGCTCACTGGGCTCAGTAGGCACATGCAGGGCTTCATGCTAGCCGAAGTGTGTGGGGTTTGAGCCTGCGCCGCTGCAAGGTCCTGTTGGGGCAGACGGGGAGGCTGGGCCCAAGTCCTGTGGGCATTCAGGGACTGATGGGCATGTTTTGGCTGGCAGGGAGGTGGCTCGGTGTGGATGCAGGCAGGGGGAGAAGGCTGCAGCGAGCAGGTGACTTGGCCCTTCTTCCTTAATGCCTTGCCAAGGGCTTGCCATCTGGAGAGCTGCTGCTGCTTGCAAGAGCACCCCACTCTTCCTCTCACCCTCTCCCCTCGGCCCTGATTTGATAGTGTACGTTTTGGGCCAGGTCTCCAGAGAACTGCTTTATTTCCTCTTTTTTAGCTTCCTCCATTTAACTGGAACACGTTCCCCAGTGCCATTCATTGAGGTACTGCTGATGGACGGGGGAGCTTTGTGCACGGCAGGAGCGAGGTGCTAACAGCAAGGGGCTGCTGCTCCTGGCGATGTAGTGCTTGCTGTCTTGAAGCACTCACTGACCTGTAGCAGTAAGAAATAATGCCCCATTTGCTGGGATCCGTGAACCCCTGCGTGCCCGTGCATCAGTGGTGTGGCTGTCGCAGTGGTACCCCAGCTTTCAGGCTGGGCTGCGACCCCTCCTTTTGCTGCCTTAGTGCATGGCCTGTGGCGGCTGCTGTTACTGCGCCGTGCTTGGGGTTATTGCAAAGCAGTGTTCCAGTGACCTACAAGTGCAGTTGGTGTAAGTAAAGCTGCAGCTGTGTTTATTTATTCGTTTCTGGTTAGAGGGATGACTCTTGCAGCGGGTATTGTTCTAACCGGTGTATTCCTGCACGGTGTGACCTGTGTTGAAGAGGAGGGGGCCCTGTTGTGGCAGCGTAACCCAGTGGTGTTTCACTGGAGCTAGGAGCGGGGTTCTTGAGCTGAACACAGCACTTTGAACAGGCTGTCCCTTTCCCTGAGTGCAGGCTTGCAGAGGCTTTGGGTTAAGTTTCTTTATTTTAGAGCATGGTGAGAAGATACACTTGCCTGTTAACATCCACTTGATGATGGTTTAGCTTGTTTTATTTCAGTACTGAATGTAACGCATACTGTGATATTCAAGCTACCCATAAAATCCACGTCTTCTGTCTAAAGAGTATTGTCCTTGCAGGAGCTTCATAACGAGTAACCCTAGGCTTCTCCGATGAGGTGTGTGGTGGCCTCTGAATAAGCTGATTTGGGTGCCGAATTGTATCGTTCCCTTCTACAGTAGGCAACCTAAAGCTTCGTGTCATTCCATCTGCCTGGAAGGTGGAGCTGCTGGGTTTGCAGCTCTGGCTGTTGCAGGCATCGTGATGCTTCCCGCTGGAGAAGAGGCTGGAGCTGCTGCTGGGCGCCCCTTGGGCTGGTAGGGAGGATGGCGGCTTTGGATGCCTTCAGTCCTCCCTGCCCCGCCTGGTGAAGGAGAGGAGGGATCATGGGGTGTGTGTTTTGGTCGGGGAAGGAGGAGAGGGGGCCTGGAGTTGCTGGGGGCTGAGGGCCCTTCATCGCTGCTCTCGGGCCTCCCAGCAGAGATCCGCTTGTGTGAGCAGACGCGTTGGAGCGAGGGGTGGTAGTAAGGAGTGGTGCTGTGGGGTGACCTGGGGCCGTGGCTCTGCCCTCAGGCCCTGGTTTCTCACTGGTCCCTACAGGAGGGAGCACTGCTGGCCCTTCTGTCTGCGCCTTGGCCGCTCGGGCTGCGGGCAGCATCTTGTGGGATGCAGTCTTACGGTTAGCCCGGGTTCGTCACCACTGCTCACAGTGCTGCCTTCAGGCCCTGTTTCCAGGCTTGTGTGGCCGCTGCTGCTCTTCCCACTTAAACTTAAGAGCTGGAGGAGCAGTTCAGGTTGTAGGCTTGGTGTCTTCCTAGACAACCAAATGCGGGGGAAATTGCTCAAGCAGTGTCTGGATATTGCATGTTTCTATTCCTCCAAGCTGTATTTGCAGCCACGCGTTCAGATCAACATCATGCTGTGAGGTATGATGGAACAAGAGCTTTTGGAGTAATGTGAGGTCTGCTTTCTTTTCTTTCTGTATTCCAGTAGGAATTTCTCAGGTTATTCACACTGGCTTCTGCACTCAAGGGGTTATTATAAGGAACCAGAAGGCTGAGGGGTCTCTTGGGATTGTTACCCTGCTGTGGGCCACAGACCAAATTTCACTGGTGGGACTCAAATCAGAGATACCCTTGAGGTACTTAGGAGTCCTGCTAGAGTTAATTTTGTCTTCCACCTGTAGGGGGAAAAAGTCACTTTCCTGAAAGTACTTAGAATGTCCCTAATAAGTCAGAGGTCTGTTTCCCATATTTTAATTTCATTGTGTTGTTGAAAGTATCTCCTAATGCTCAGCCTTAGTGAACACTTTTCTGCTTCATCTAATGCTGGTATGTGTAAGTTGACTTTGTATATTTTTTCCCCTTTCTTTGAAGGAGCTAATTAGCTTTCTTACAGCTAATGTCAGAAGGGGAGGGGAATGAATATGTGACAAATCAGTTGGGAAGACCATCTTTCAGCCCTTTGGTCTACGATAATCCTAGAAATTCTGCTATTGTGTTCTCTGCTGCACAGCCAGCCTCCTGGAGTTTGCTTTGCCGTGTCCTGCCTTGGTCGCTCCGATTTAACAAAAGCACGTGGGTGTTGCTTTGTGGCAGGCAGCTGTGCCATGTCATCCTGTTTTAAACCAGGGTTTCTCGGAGCCAGTAAGAAACCTTTGACAGACTCCAGCTTCGGTTCCTTCTGCAGTCAGTGGATGTTTGTACCAGGGCCTTTGAGCATTTGTACTCCTAGTTTGAGGTACATTTGAGCAATTGAGAGGGGTCTCTAGGGCAGTCTTTGTAGAACAGCCTCCTAATAACTAAAAATAGAAAAGTTAATCATCTGTCCCTGTGAAGAGGGGGAGAAAGAGGGATACTTGCTTGGCTCTTGCCTAGATGCTAGTTGTCTTGAAGCAGTATAAATGCTGGTAGAGGACAATGCAGTGACAAAAGTGCTGAGGAGAGAGGCTTGATCTAACCGGCTGTTCCTCGGGAGGCAGGGGGCAAGCAGGTCTGCTTTTATGAATGTCACTAAGAGTAGTCTTAAAGAATTTGTCACTTAAGAAGTGTATGAAAACAGAAGCAACTCTTTGAGCTTCAACATTCATCCGCAGTTGCTAGCAAAAAAGGGAATGTGATTTCATTTTGGATGGAAATGTGAGATTCAAGGAAGGCTATTTTTGGTATGGGTTACTGAATATAAAAAATGATTGAAAGATACAGGGTAAACCTGTTGTAAAAATCTAGGAGGGATGTTAGTTCGTGTTAATACCATCAATACGCATGAAGTTGAACCTATATGTAAAATCTTTAACTAGAAAAGAAGTGATGAAGTGCTTACTATGGATCCTTACTACTAATCCAAATTAATACAGAATACCTTAATTTAGGAGCATATCACACAGGGTATGTAAGGGGATGAACTTCTGGAGATTTTCCCACCTGGTGCTATGTCTCCGTACTACCTTGTTGTCGAGATGTTTTTAGTTTTGAAGCATGCTGCAGGAGTGACAGGGCTTGGGGCAAAGTCAGGTGTAGGGAATTATGGCTTGCGGGGTGAGCTGAAACACCCATCTTCCTGGGTTTGACCTCAAAGACTGCAGTGACCTCTACAGCTTTAGGCTATCCCAAAAGGTATGTCCAGTATCTTTCTCATGAAGATACCAAATGCGTGCTGATGCTGTCTGGGCAACTACAGGCTATTTTGGTAGCTTCCATTGTAGCCTGCTGGGTAGAAGCGAGCATTAAAGGTGCTTGGTGTCTACCTGTAACATTTTGTTATGTATGCAGAGTTTTGGGATACTGTCTCAAAATCAGGTAAAATTCTGCCTGCTTTGCATTGAAGATAGTTATAAAGATGTGCCTTGTGTGTAACTGTTTCTGTTAACTCCTGAAATAATTCTTTGAGGACTATGAAACTGGCAACTGCTATGCTGGAGTTGTGTTTTTCGGATGCAGCCCAGGAGTAGCTTGTGTTTGAAGAAGACCTCTGAGCCTTGAAGGACTTGGCTGCAGGAAGCCTTCTCTGCAGGGCTGATAGCACCGCTGAGCATATGGAGCTCAGATCTTGAGGCTGAAGCGGCATGATTCATGTAGTTTCCATGCTTTTCTGTCAAATGCCAAAATGCAGTGCCAAACCATTCTATTTTCCAATTTGTTCTGGGTGTGCTAGAATACTCCATGAAGCGTTTGTGTGGTGACAAGGTCCAAGCTATTGTGGCTGTGGAGTGAAATGCCAGAGCTGAGCTGGCTTCTGTGAGCGGAGCACGCGCGGGCGTTGAGCTAATGGCCTTTAATTACGCACTCACGCCGGATCTTTTCCCGGCACGATCAGTTCTTACTCAGTCTGCAGCAGAGATGCAGAAAACGCTGTCTCGGTGTAAGGCATGGCTCGGTTTAAGGCAGGCCGCAGTTCTGTGGGGCCGGCGGTGTGGCTGGGGTGGGCTGGGAAGCATGCGGTATGGTGTTTTGTGGGAATGATGGGGTGAGGGAATCGCATACCTTGTCTCTGGATGTCCTTTCCAGCCTTGCCATTTTTTCCCTTGGGCTGGGGGTTGTAGCCCAGTGCTGTGGAGCCTTTTTTGCAGCCGTTGCAGCGGGTGGAGGGAGCATGGTGAGCAGCTCTGCTCTGCATGAGCTGCTCAGAGACGATCCTTTTTGAGTCTGTATCTGAGGGGTTGAGATGTATGTTTGAAATACAATGATTTTTGTAAAAATGGGCAATCCCCCAAAGCAGGACTAGCCGTAGAAGTTACAGACTTGCTCAGAAGCTTGATCCTAGCTGGTTGGTGAGTTATGGAGGCTGGAGGGGTGCGTTACAGGTTACCGAGCAGCTTGCTTCAGAGTTGGTCCCAACCTGCTGTGAGCAGAACTTCTGGGGTTTGCTGGGCTCTGCAGCTGAGCCACACCGCCAAGCAGGCCAAGGGTTATTTATACATGTTGGTTTTCCTCGGGAACCACTTGGCTCCAGTTTGCGCTCAGAAACTTCAAGCTGCTCAGTTTCTAGAGAGGGGCAGCTCTCTCAGTAGTGTCATCTGTGCTGCTCCAGTCCTGAGCTCATGAAATGCTCCAGCCCCAAGCTGCTGGGGTCGGCTTCTCTTCCAGCTGAACGCAGACAAGAGAGCAGCTCCTACATGTCCCAGAGCACGTGAATTTTGCTGGTGGACTCTCAAGTTTTGCAGCCCATCCGGATGAAGAGCTGCATGGCTCAGCCAGGAGCTGAGTGTGGCAAGGTGACAAAGCCTCCTTCCCCTAGCTCCCTGCTGCTCACGCAGGTACTGCAAGACCTCAGGCCATCTGTGTGGATTTGTCCAGCTCTGTAGGAAATAGTGCTGGTTGTGTGGCCTGAGGTGAGAATTTAATGTCTGCATCCTTTTTTTATTTGAAATTGCTGCGTGTTAGTGCCAGAAGTATTACAAGTGCCATTTGTCCATTCAATCTTTTATCATCGTGCCTTTTTGTAGTTATGCTTGGTTTTAATCCCTGGGTAATAGGTTCCTAATTTTTCTGTAGTGCGAGCACTGCCATGGTTAGCTGAAGAGCTCTGCTGTCAGCTCCTGCAGGAAGGTGAACACAGGGAGGGCTTGTGCTTTTCTTCTTTCCTCTCAACCACGAGCAACAACCAGGTAGAGTTTATTTTTTTCCCATGTCTCTGGTAAAACAGTGTTCCAGGTAACCAGTAGGCTGAGGTGGAAAGTTAACAAGCAGTGTAGGTGAGATTTCAGAGCAAACTTTAGAAAACTCAGGTGAGTGTACCAGAGCTGGTCATAATGTGTTTGCTATTCCTTGTGGGAGCATTCTCTCTCCCTTGCTTTTGTCTCTCCTCTAATAGAGCCTGAACTAGGAGAAAGGGAGTAAATAAGATTTAAAAAAAAAAAATAAAATAATGCTATTCTGTGTCCCCTTTCTCCGCTCCCTTCTCTCAGCTGTTGATTCAGCCCCAAATTGACAACAGCATACTTTAAAACAAAACAAAAACCAAAACCCAACCAAAACCAAGACACCAATATTCAGGTACTAAACCATTGTAATTCTTTTTTGTTGAAATTAACTTTTCTTTGGAGGAAAATTGAAGAGTGGTTGCTCGGTGTTGTTTTGGAATTGCTTCTTTGTGAGCATTTCCACCTGTTGGAGTGGTTAAACATTTAATGATAACTTGTGTTAAGTGTATTTGGCTTTCTTGTTAATCTATTATTGAAAAGTGACCTTTTCTTCCCCAAATGAAGAATCCCCTATACTCCCTTTGTTGCTTCCTTATCAGTGTGTGTAGGGGGATCTGGGATTTGATAGGGGAACTGAAATAGTTGCTGATGCTTCAGAGCTGCCAGGGGAAAACCAAATGGAGTTCCCCTTCAGGCATGGTGGAAAACAGCATGCTGTGCTGTGTGTTTCTGCAAGGTTGGGAGTTTTCATGGGTTTTGTAGGACTTGGGCCATCACAGATTTCACCCAGCTCCTCCTTGCTGTGTAAGAGAAAGGAGTGTGGGGTAAATGAATCTTGGCTCTGGCTGTTGTGCCCCTTGGAAGCAGTGTGTGGCAGCGAGGCAGCCCAGGACAGCTGCTTTGAAAACCTGGGCTTCGTTTTGTGCTCAGTGGTGAAGCTGGTTAACAAAACTGTGCTTCCCTCAAACTGCTGTGGCCTCTAATAGTTACAGCATGGTGCGTACGGGACTGATTTTCTTAAGAGTGTGTTGAATTATAATAAAGCCAAGGAATTTGTATTGCAACAAAGTGAGCTGGTTTGGGGCAACAATAAAATGGATTCTTTACTTTAGAGATACGTGAAGGGTCTGAAGGCAGGTGGCAATGAGACAGTTGGAAAGCTTGGTCCATAAATGCCAACATTTGAGTTCGTAAGAGAGAAGTGATGGTCTGGGGTATGGATTTAAGGTGTCTAACCACCTGTTACACAAAGGCAGTGCCTAACAGGTGCTTAGGGATTGAACAGAAGGCTTTTGTCTTTGGGCTTCAAGCTAAAACACCAGGCAGAGTGTAACTGAACAGCTAGCACAGCGCATCAAGCTGTACGTTCTGACAAAGATGCCTGAAATACATTTGAACTATGTTTTGTGTTTTTTGGCTTTGGACTTACAAACTGGTCAGGAAGACGTGGCCTGAAGACAACTGCTGAGACAAGCCAAGCAAGGAGCTGCTTCAGAATAGTCTTGAGGTGATAAAAGGCAAGCTGCGCTGAGTTTGCTGACAGGCAACACGTTTTTGCAGCAGAGTGAGTCATTCTAATGCAAATTCAACATGAGCTGGTTCAGGAAAAGATAGGGATAAAAAGAGCTTATTGCCAGATGCCTGATGAGACTTGCAAATGAAGAGCCATTCGTGATCCTCTCGCAGGTATCAGTGGCCACGGTGTGCGCCCACTGGGAGTCCACAGGCACCAGCAAAGGCACTTCAGTGAAGGCAGTGCATCTTTTCTCTCAAATACTGGTATTTGGGCAGCAAGGCAGAGCAGGTTTGGTGCCCAGTGTGTCCTCTCTTGCCCTATCTCAGCCACCGTGGGTGCAGGTGTTTTATTTGGAGGTTATCTTTAGGTGGAAACAAGAAGCAGCATGCAAGTGTGAGACCAGCCTGACTAATCCCTTTGGCCTCGAGGAAGTATTGAAATAACTCCTATGCATTTTATTAAAAAATATAGTGATAATCCCTTTAGCGTGTCACAAGCTTATGAAATACAAAAGGCAGTTTGCTTTGCAGCTGCTGTTGAGATTAGCATTAAAGGTATTTGAAGACTGACTTCCAAAACAGATTGAAAAAAATTTTGGTGTAAGTTCCAGCAAAGATCTCTTTCAGCAGAAGCTCTGGGGAACTACTCAGTAGTAACAGGAATATTGAAGGCTAAGGCATCAGCATCTTCCTTCACAGTCGGCCAGGGCCAGCCACGCTGGTGGGGTGGTGTGTTTGCAGAGCATCTCTCAGCAGTGGCACTGACTTGGTGCAAAGTAATTCTCCAGGAAACAGCTGGGCCAAACTTTTTTGGGGGGGAGGGAGGAGAAGCCTTTATAATGGTGGTGTTTGCATTTCTCCTTTACCAGGCTGGTAGTTGCAGGTGGTCCCATGTGGGCAGAGCAGCGGCTGGGCAGAGCCCGTTCCTGGGAGGGGAGCGTGGGGGTGGTGGTGGCGGTGCTGGGTGTCCTGCTCTGCGGGAGCTGCGGCTGCCTCAGCTCAAAGGAAAGAAGCCTGCAGAACCGGCGGGTGTTCCTGGGTGAGCCAAGCTGTGTTATTGCCTTGGCTGGCTGCTCAGAACAGCAAAAAAGATAGCTGTGCACCTGGCAGGGCCAGCTCTGTCTTGCTGCTGTTCCTAACCTGTGAACTGAAGCATCACCGGGCTGCCTCAGCTGGTGAGGCAAGTCCAGCTTTCCTTTTGGCACCAGTGAAGATATTCTTGATGAAAGCCCTCAGAGCATCCCATTGCTTTCTGGGTGGTGCTCTGGTGCCTCGTGGCCAGTTGCTGGAGGTGATCCTGCATTTAATGCAGTCAGGTTTGGTGAAGGGGCCACACAGTGTGTGTCTTCCCGGTGAAGCACTGAGACTCATGTGATAACTTCTTAATCCTAATGTGGATCTCAAAACCTTTCCTCGTTTGTGGTGAGGAGGTGGGACCCAGAACAACCTGAGAAACTGCTATTTTTATAGTCACCACCACTTGACATTGAGAGAGTGCATGCTTGTTTGTGCAGCCTCCCCGGCAGGGGCAAGGAGGGGCTTTCTCCTGGCTCCAGTACTTCCCGAGCCTCCATGCCAAACCCATCACAACTCTCCTCTCCAAATGCGTTTCACATGTGGCAGGGTGAATTTCAGATCCCTGCTTACAGGTAAGCAGGTATTGCTTATGTGGCAGGACACTGCTGCCAGGCAAAGTTTAAAATGCAGTGACAGGTTCTGTGTGTGTGTGTGTATATATATATATATATAATATTTTTTTTTTTTTTCTGAAAGACTTAATCGAAGCAGGAGAAAGTGAACTGTTGACTTTTTTTATGGTATGAAAGTAGAAGAAATGCTGTTTAGCAACAGTAATTTAAATCCATAATTCAGGGGATAAACTATATGGCATTTTAGGCTGTAGGCAGCCCTTAGAGGAGCTGGCCCCACTTTCTCTACTCACTGGTGCATGAATGTGCTTTAGCATAACTTGATTATTTTGATCAGTCTATTTCTAATTTACTGTTTTATTGCTTTCTTACAGGCAGGCAGAAGTCCTGAAGGCTGACATGACAGGTAATTGTCTTTGTTAGATGGTTGATCTAGCTAATAATACTTGATTTTTGCTTGCTTTCTTTTTATATGTTCCTTATGCTTACCATTCCTAAGAATCCTCTGGAAAGTAAAGGTTTATATGCAAATAAATACAGTCTTAACAATTGTGCCAATCTCTTTGTCTAAAATACCTGTATTGTTAAAGTTGACTTTTGAGTGCGCTAAAAAGTGTTTAGAGACAGATCGTGACCCTGTTACTCTCTGTTTGGGGATGAGAGACTCCTGTCTAGACTGCCACAGGATTTGCTGTACTTTGGATTAGCAGCAGGGAAAGGATCTTGCTGGTTTTGAGGGAATTTACACTAACACGTGCCTTACAAAGTGCAGCCCGTGACTGCTACAAAATGCTATGAGCTGACTTTTAAACCATCTGTAGTTACGGCAATTGGGGATGGTTTACATTAAGGTACCAACCACGCCGTGCAAGCAGCTTGCACGATGAACCCCTGCTCCGAGTGTAGCACCTCGGCGTAGCGCATCTCGTGGCTCGGTGTGGGCCCTGTGGGAGCACGGCCTGCCTGCACCCAGCAGGCGCTGTCAGCAGAATGGTTTCCCTGGGATGATTAGCTTGTCCCTTGTGCTCCAGCAGCCCCAGCACAGGTGATTTTATAAAGCATGGGAAACTGGACTGTGTAACTCTGATAGCTTGGGACAGTGTTTGCACTCACCCTGAAGTGATGAACTGCAGAAGGGGAGTTAGAAAATGGCAAGCATGCAGCTCTACTTCTCCACTGTGCTCTCCTCAACAGCAGCAGCACTGGCTCATGGACTCTCCTGTTTAGTTTTACGTGATTATTTTTTTCCGCTATTTTTCCAGGTTCCTCTTTTTTTTTTTTTTTTTAAATTTATCCACTGTCAAAAAGTTCTTCTGCATGTTGAGCTGGGGAGAATCACCCCCTTCTGTCTCTTTTTTTTTTTTTTTTTGAGCTTTCCCACTGCTGACTTTGCTCTTACCTAGTTCTTGTGTTGCAGGAGACCAATGAGTCAATCCCCAATCCCTCTGTAGTTTTTCTATTTCAAAATTGTGATGAATCTGAGGAAAAGTGGGTGTTTGGCATTGCCTGTCTTACACTGCGCTGCATTCTTTAATTTGGTAGGTCAGTGAAAAATCAGCTGTAATGACTGTAAATTCAAGTGTTACAAAAACCTTTTGTCTGTTTTTTTTTTTTTTTTTTTTTTTTTTTGCTTAGATTCAAAGCTGGGTCCAGCAGAAGTCTGGACATCCAGACAGGCTTTACAGGACTTATACCAGAAAATGCTAGTGACCGATTTGGAGTATGCTTTAGATAAAAAAGTGGAGCAGGACCTGTAAGTACTGCAATAAACCTCTCTGTGTGTATGTGTGTAACCTGGGCTGATGAGCAGGAAATCCCAAGGCTCACAAAGTGATTTGTATCCTATGAAATAGTTGCCTTATCTCCTTTAACGTGAGAGCTGTGCTGAGGGTGAAACATAAAAATACAGTAGATTAAGAGAGTTCAATAGATGAGTATTTTACCTTTGGCAATTAGAGTGGGGTTTGGTGAGCAAGATGGAAGGGAATGAGGAAAGAAACATCAGTCTTCTGTGCTGTCAAGGAAGGGCTGAAGCTGTAAGTTTCCAGAAAGGAGGAAAACTGCCTGCTGCAGTCGCCAGGAGCTTTGAACAAGATCTAGCAGAGGCTGAATAGCAGTTAGAGCCCCTCGCTGTAAGCTCTCTGAGGTGTATTTGGGCGAAAGGGGAAGGAAGAGGGAGGAGCATCAAGAGAGGACTTTACCAGACACTCATGAGAAGCACTTTATGGATCCAGGGAAGATTGTGCTGGGTTTTCTCCATGCTCCAAGTCCAGTCCTTGTTATCGAAGAGGCAGACATAGGCTGTAACAGGTAGCTGAGAAAGGCCCGTGGTTCTTCCAGGGCTCTGAGGCTGGCAGGATGAGTAGACTGTCAAAAATTGTCTTGTCCATGCCTGTATCTGCTGCGTGATTTCTACCTCAGATTTCTACACCTCACATTTTGTTTTAAGAGGAGAGAGCTGTGCTGCCTAAAACAAAGCAATTACAAGCAAATATTTATGGTGTTGCAGTGTTAGCTATACAGTATCAGGATTGGTTTCTGTAGTAATGAGAGGTGGGAAATGGTAATTCTTCCATATTTAACATTATTTATTATCTGAATGATGTCTGAATTTGAATATACTCCATTTTCGTGTTTGATGCTATGTGATTAAACAGTTTTCCAGTTTCTTACACTTGCGAAACAACAAGGAAAATGATTCTTTTGTTTGCAGTTGGAATCATGCCTTTAAAAATCAGATCACGACGCTACAGGGTCAGGCGAAAAATAGAGCAAATCCAAATCGGAGCGAAGTTCAGGCAAACCTTTCTCTGTTCTTAGAGGCAGCTAGTGGCTTCTACACACAGGTGAGTTGCAAAAAATCTGTTGGTTGTGGTACATTCATGTAGTCTGTAGGCAAGCATACTTCAGCCTATGCTAAAGTGCATGTGGGTCCTTCACAAAGCTTTGACTGTCCTCTGTTGGTCTCCTGTGCTGCTCCAGCAACTGCTAGTTCCAAAATGTGGATGCACTGTGAGGATTTGTGTGATGGTGTAATGTTTTGTGCTTTGTTCTGTGTCCCTTCCTTGTTACGCACCAATCATAAGCATTGAGTTCATGGTTCCCAAGAGCTATCTACAATAAATACAGCTTTTCTTTTTTATTTTGAATTATATTGCAACCTAACTTAATGCCTTCCACAGCTGTGGATTTAAGTAGGGTGGTTATCCCCAAGAATATTGCTTTGCATTTAACAACATGTAATGTCTTGCTGTTCTTCTGATCAGGGCTTCTAAGCTTACAAGCACATCTTCAGTCTCAATTTTGTTTTTATCAAAAATAATCTGGAAGTGCAAACTTCAGATATAGGAGCTCTTCTTCCCATTATGCAAAGATGTATTGATGAGTGCTCTTCAGCTAAGTATCTTCTGTGAGTTTTCAGTTCACTTCAAAATCACGTTCATGTACTTACTCTTTACTGCTGTTTCTTTGTCTGTAGTCTTTCCAATGCTCGATTTCAGTTTGCACTGGATTTAGGTTACATGTGCAATAAGTCATTCTTCATCAGTTCTGAGTTTCATTCTGAACGTGTACAAGTCAACACTTTTTTTTTTTTTTTAGAATCTGTGATTTTATTTCTTTTTTTCCCTTGGGCATTGCTTTTTGGAATGCTTCTGATTTAAAGCAGCCAGTTTGACAGGCTGTGGTGTGACTGCCAAGGGTTTTCTGCCATCTACGCCATTTGTCTTGCACAAGTCTTTCTTCCCTGCATTGTTTCAGGAAACTTTGCTCTTGTGCGTGACACCACAGTCTAGGTTGTCTTTCTCCATTTGTGATGTTAATCGTTCCATTTTTAGTCTAAAGACTTTCCTCAGCCATTATACCCGCTCTCCAACAGCGAGGCCTTTGTAAATGACAGTTTTGAAGGAGAACACAAATTCTTGTGATTCAGCGTGTTGGAAGATGTCAAGTTTCTCTTTTATCCCACTTTTATCTGTGACGTCCCTCTTGCTTGGAGATTTTTATCTACTGTATAAAAGACGGAGTAGAAGGGGAAGGAGATCTAACACAAATCTTTTTCTGCAGCAAACAAGAACCCTGTGTTGAGTCTTTAGCTGTTGGTAGTGCACATCTCAGCCCTGGGTTTTCTGAGAGCCTTTATCTAGAAGTGGGACTCTGCCACAGGTCTATTTCATGTAGAGATTGAGTGTGTTCCCAGCGGCAAAAGTCTGTCAATTTTTACTTGAAGTTTTAACCCTGTAACACAGTAGAACAAACTTTTCATTTCTAGACTGGAGTCCATTAGGAAGAACTTCAAAAGTGCTAATTAGAATGGCAAAGTTCAGCTTTTCCTTGAATCAGCTTTTGAGATATTTGATTAAGTAGCTGCTGCCTAGTTCTCTGAGCCTCAGCATTAGCTTCACACAAATGATTACTGATTTGGCAGCCCATCCAGTGGGACAACTCAGTCACTTTTGCCTTGTATTGCCTATAAACTTGGTTTTGTTCACACTTCTCCCTGAAGCTGAAGTCAGGGTAGTGCTATTTCTGATGTTGAAACAAACTACAGAAGAAGAACGGCATTTCTTTCTGTTATTTCCAGAGAATGGTGTGTCTTCATGTAGGTATAAAGATTGTTTTCCCCTGAAGTGACCTATTTTAAAAATATATTCAAGATTTTGAGACCTCTGATAATCAATCTCCCCTGATGCTTGGTAATTTGAATAGTGTGGGGATTGAGATGCCTACTGATCTGAGATGCACAGCTTCAGTAAAAAAATATCTTCAGGGTTCTGGGAAGAATAAAGCAATATGAAACTTCATGTCTTCCATATAGATAATGTAATTCTTAAGTCTCTCTTTCAGTAACATAGGCTTGTTCACTTCAAATATGTTTAACTAATCCATGTCTCTGAGTGATCTGTGCTGGTTTTGTCTGCTGTTTCAATGCTTTTCTGATTACTGTCTCTAACTGCTACTAAACTAGACCCGCTTTTCTAGTTATTACAGGAATTGTGCACAGTTTTTAATGTAGACTTGCCATGTCGCGTGAAGTCTTCCCAGCTGGGAATCATTAGCAATAAACAGACGCACACCAGCGCCATAGTGAAGCCGCAGTCCAGCTCCTGCTCTTACATCTGCCAGCACTGCCTTGTCCACCTTGGAGATATTGGTGAGTTTCTTAAGCAAAAGGAGTTGGAGCATTGAATTCTACCTCAGTGTTCAGCCTTCACAAGGAAGAGTATGTACGTTCCCTGTGCAACTGCTAGACCAACTGTGCTCCAAATTAGCAGCTGATGGTGTATTTGGTTGCTGCAGGGGGAAAGTCTGGAAAGCAATGCTGTTAGACTTTTCTGATGTGTTACACAGTAATGCATGGAGACAGTTAAGCGTAGCTTTCTAGTGATTTGCTGGAATCTTGTGTTTCAGCATACTAATCACATAGTCATGTTATA
The DNA here is from genome assembly GCF_009819795.1 of Aythya fuligula. Lineage (NCBI taxonomy): Eukaryota > Metazoa > Chordata > Aves > Anseriformes > Anatidae > Aythya > Aythya fuligula. The sequence goes on along the minus strand of NC_045566.1, from coordinate 19,306,194 downwards.
GCTGGTAGGCACAGTGAAATGTTGAAACCAGTAACTATTACAAAAACTTGTTGCAGCAGGCTAGCATACTTCTCCATTTCAGAACGATACTTTTAAATCTCTTGTATATAAAGAAGATAGTTAGATCCAGCCTTTTACAAGTGAGACTTTGATTTTTACATTAATTTCAACAGGCTTATTCCTTTAGAGTAAAGCTATGTGTTGTTGTAGGAAGTGCTATTTTTGCAGTAACCTCCAATTATTTATGTAGTAACCTAAAAGTAGATCTAGTTGTTGATTGTGTGGAGAAGTAGGAAAAAATATTTGAAGCTCTCTGGATGTGTTGCTGCTGGCACAGCAACTTTCTGAATAAAAAATAATGAGCCATGACAAGAGGAAAGACCTGAGGAAAAATGATCGCCTTAAAATTCTACCTGTTGAATCTTTGTGCTGCTCAGTCTAATTGTATGTTCTTGTGCTCATTTCCGAAATGATAGCAAAATGCTCTTCGGGTAAAACTGGTTTGTATTAAAGTAATTGCAAGAAAGTTGCTTTTTTGGTCTCAATTTCAATTGTTGTTGCTGTTTTTAGCTCGATATAGGAATCAGACCAGCCAGGCAGAGTCTTACTACAGACATGCAGCTCAGCTTGTCCCTTCTAATGGTAAGTCTGGGATACCATTTAGGTTTATAATTCAAAAGGAAGATTTGGAGTATCTGCTTCTCTTATGTGGTGATTTGGAACTTGACAGGTTGTATAAGACCTTCCCCTAATACCCAAAGCAATTGAGTAACAAAGCCCGATCCACCAGGAAGTCATTTAAATAATAGCTGTTTGTCTGATCTTTGTGAATTTTCTCCTTTATGAGTATTTAATAACAAAGAAGGTAATGTGCAGCTTCACTCCAAGACTTCTACTGCTACGTTACACTGTTTAACACGTATATTCTATAAGGGACAGTTAATGAATACTTGTCTACCAGTGGCATACTTTTCTTTCATTGCTTGTTCACACTCCCATTTGTAAAGTTGGGGAGCTAAAATTGTACTTCTCAAGTTACTCATGCAAGTTAAGAGCTTCATTAGTTTTGGAATGAAGCTTTTTAGTTATTGGGTTATGGTGGCCTGAAACTTAGGGATGGCGTGAAGGATGAATTATTTTTGAGCCAGGCTGGTGAAACCAGTACTTAATTTTTTTAGCAGTGTTTTAACCAAACAGTTCTCCATATTCTAACTAGCAAAAATTTTACACCATAGGTGGAAAAAAACAACTCTTGATTTGCCTCAAGAGGTAAAACTGGATTAGATCTTTTCCAGATAGGGGATGATAAATATGGTTATGGGAAAAGTCTAGTTTGAAAGTATCTTGTTTAGACAAAAGTCTTGCAGCATGATTGTTGCCTTGTTTTAATGATATGCTTAAAAATCTGTATCACGAGTTTCAAAGCTTTTTCTTTTGATTGGTACTGATAATGAGGCTGGAGTAAAAGGGTTAGTAGATAAATCTGAATGTTGTCTACTAAAGATCTTATGGCTTTGTGTTCCCTTTTTAAAGTGAGCAGACTTCAGCTTAAACCTAGCACATTCCACTCAATAACAGCTTGTTGGAGGACAAATTTCCTTTCTCTCCTTTAGGTCAGCCTTATAATCAGTTGGCTATTCTAGCCTCTTCCAAAGGAGACCACTTGACCACGATTTTCTACTACTGCAGAAGTATTGCTGTGAAGTTTCCTTTCCCAGCTGCCTCCACTAACCTACAAAAAGCACTTTCTAAAGCACTGGAAAGGTAAGACTAGGCATGAGGTAATTCTACTCAGATAGGATGGAGGAGATTGCCTCTAAATGTAACTCCCTTGCCAGAAATTGTTTTTATTGTTGTTTTATTTGGAAGTGGAGACTGAGCACAAGTTCCTTAACCCTTTTCCTCATCAGAGTATCCTTATGCATGTTTAGAACAATTTGTCTGGGATGCACTTGAGTGTGAATAGTGAGTGCAGGAAAAAGGCGTTGTGCCAATATGAAAAAGCAGTCTTGCACGGGCATTCCTCCTTTCTTAAACTTCACAGAGAAAGTTTATAATGTTATGTGCAGTTGTCTAATTCCAAAGACTAAAGCCAGGTCCTTATTTTCTGAATGTAGTCGTGATGAGGTGAAGACCCGATGGAGTGTGTCTGACTTCATCAAGGCATTTATTAAATTCCATGGCCATGTGTACCTGAGTAAGAGTTTGGAGAAGCTGAGCCCTCTTCGAGAGAAGCTGGAAGAACAGTTCAAGGTTAGTTCTAACAATGTTTTAATTGGTATATTGAAGAGAATGTTTTTAGCAGCAGAGTTCTGAAATTACAGTCCAGTGATAACTTTTTCACATGCTAAAATATGGAAAATTCAAGTAGTCAGTTAGGGAAGGTTTGTATCACAGCTAATAACAGATGGTTCTGTTGACTTCTTCAAATAGTAGTTTTTTTTCCCTTTTGAGACGTGGCGTGTTGTTGGTGGAGATACAGGAGAAATCAATGACCACAACTGCTCTTTACTTTTTAACCTGGATGATTCTTTGATGCCTGTGAAAAGCCCTCAGTTCATCTGGAAAGTCTTGGCTTAGTTGCCTGAAGACTTCTGAGTGCTTGATTTCTGGATGGTGTTCCATCACTCCCACTGGTTATTAAGATGGCTTTTAATCTTCCTCACACAACTTGCCTCTCCTACCAGTGGTTTGCCTCTAAAAGCAGTGTACTAGTACAACCTTAATTTGTGTGTAGACTAGAACTATTCAGAACATGTTTCCTCTGGAAAATCCAGGAGTATCCATTAATTATGCAGCCAGCTCATTAAGTTGGACAGTATAGCAAAGACTGCAACAAAGCGAACTTAAGGTATTTATCCAAGGTAGTACAATTTCAAAGTGGACATAATATTAACTGTTAGTCGCCTCCTGGAAGCAGTTTCTTCAATGTCATTCATTGTGGAGAATGAGCAGATATTATGGATAGGTTTGACAGAGCAAATAGAGTATGCTTTTAGAAGTTAAGAAAGAGGGAGCAGATTTTAGCAATGTAAGGAAATACAGATAGTCTTTACAGTGTCAATTTACATTGAATTTTTGCATTTAATTGGGCTGCTAGAGCTAGGTCCAAACAGTCACTGAAATAAAAACAGAGAAATGGAACTTGTGAATTGTATGAGCTTTGAATGTGAACTGCTTGAATGCTGGGAATTTTCTAAATTAAATAATTGTATCTCTTTGTGTGTTGTGTTGGCTGTTGAGCAAGTATTGCTTTTTCCATAATGCCTATAATCAATAATTATGAGCATTGCTCAGGCATGTGGAATAGCCTTTTCTTTAACTGATCCACAGTGTTAAAATAGAACCCTGCTCTAATTGAGACCTGCTTTGTTGCTTAGATTACTTTTATTTACATTGTGCAACAGAGAGCTTAATTTACTAGAGAGCAACTCTTCTGACTTAGATGTGTTGAATGTGGATGTGAAATTGCCTGTGTGGTGGATAACCACTTCAGCTGCGTGGCTGATGGCAACTTTGAATGAGGAGACAGGTCCTAGGTAGGAGAGTTCAGCCAGGCCCCCAGCTCTGCTCCTGGTGGCACTGGCAGTTGTTGACTGCTGTGTGCTTCAGGCCTGTAACTGAAAGTGGAGGTTGAAAAGGAAGCTCAGACCTCTTTCTGATGCTTACGCTGGTTGGTCAATTTGCCTGCCTGCCTGTGTATCTGAACAGAATGCCTAGGTTGTGGTTTAGGATATCTCTTTTTCCTGCTTTGAGAAAGATGTCTTACAATGTAGCTGCTAAAGTGCATCAGTAAATAGCTTGTGCTATTTCAGTTAACCACAGCACTCCATGACCCATAAAGTTAGATGTGGAATTAGTCTTTAATATATAACCACAGTGTAGTTAAATTTTCCTGGGGTGTTTTTTCTTCTGAAATGTCACCCTATCTCTGCTTTTTCATGGAAAGGCTGAAAACCGCAGTGGACGTGCATGCCCTTGCAATTCTTGCAGTTGCATTGCAATGCTGTAATTGCACGTTAAAGGCACGCGTTCTCTGAGAGAGAGCCATTCCCAAGGGAGTGCTGATTTGTTGTGTGTATGACTTGGTGTACCAGCAAAAACCTTGGGTTTAACAGCAGGCATCTGCCTGTGTCCTGCTGGGAAAGCTGAGTGCTGAGCTATTAGGGATGACCTGAAAGCAATCTAGAACGGGTGTTGCCTTGAGGGCAGGAACATTAATCTAGCAGTGCAGTAGAGGCTACTAATCCTTCTAAGGGTGTGCTTTGCCATGTAAAAATGCATGCTCTGTATGTATGTCTTTGTTGCAGAGGTTGTTATTCCAAAAGGCCTTCAATTCTCAGCAGTTGGTACATATTACTGTTATCAATCTGTTCCAACTGCATCACCTGCGAGACTTCAGCAATGAAACAGAGCAGCACAGTTACAGCCAGGATGAGCAGCTCTGCTGGACACAGTTGCTGGCTCTCTTCAGTAAGTATGAGAATTTATTTATTCTTATATTTCTAGATTGGTTTTACGTGGAATCCGTTAGTGATTTGCTATCATATGTTAAGACAAGATGGTTGTGCAGTCATTTATGTCTAGCAGTGTTAATGACCACTGGATTTGTGCCCCCCCCTGTTTGAAACCTTACAGAGCTCTATATATTTTCCCTGTTTCTGAAGTACCAATATATGTCCATTGAAGGTCCATTCTGAAGGACCTGGGTGCTCAGTTGGATCTGACTTGTCTGTGGGTAGTACCATGTTTGTAGGGCTGCTCTGCAGCTGTCTGCAGTGTGGTGTGAGTTGTTTCTCACACTTTGATGGGAGGCAGTTCTAACTTGCCAGGACTGAGGGTGAAATGGTGCCGATAGGCTCTGGGCCTTGGCTGCTTCTGTGCCCTTGATAATATCAGGTAGGAGTGCAGAGCATTTTAGGCTTCCTATAATGTTGATTCCCTTGATCTGAAAGGGATTATGCTTAGCTTGGCTTTGCTCATAAATACCTAAATTTCTGCATACCAGAACTTCACGAACTCCAGACTGGAATCTGGAGAAAGCACTGTGTTCATACTTGCCTGGTACTGTTTCTCAGCGTGTGTGCTCTAACGGGCCTGCCTGCAGAGCTAACTCCATTTGTGTGCCTCCTGACCTAGGGAAGTGAATAAAATGCAGACAAATGGTTGACCACTTAAAAATAAATAAATAAATAAATAAATAGTATTTTCTGATCTGATTGTTATGGGCTTGTGTCACTAGGTTTTGTTAGTTTGTCAAAAGGATTTACCATAATGCTTAGAGGAAGAAAAAGGGGGAAAAAATGTTTAATTGTAGAAAAATATATAGTGAGGGGGGGGGAAGAAGGAAGATGCTCTGATCTGGCAGAGGATTTGTTAAGATGAAGTAATTGTACTACTTAAAGAACTAGCGCTTTAAGTATGCTTTTTTTCTGGGACCTGGATTTGTTTGAGGTTATTTGGCCAATTTTAAAGTATTGCTCCTGCACTGATTTTTGTTTTCCCTGTGCTCTGTTTCCAGTGTCCTTTCTCGGAGTTCTGTGCAAGTGCCCTTTACAAAATGACTATCAGGAAGACTCTGGGGCTGCATATCCTCTTCCAGCTGTGAAGGTTTCAATGGACTGGCTGAAACTTAGGCCCAGTGTTTTCCAGGAGGCAGTAGTTGATGAAAGACGGTAGTGAGTGTTAATCTTTCTTTTGATACATTTAATTGCATAAGGTAATAATGACTGATGATACACAAATTGGTAGTAGGAAAGCTGATCACATAACTGATCAAAAATCCCAGAGAATGTGCATGTGCTAAAACGTTCATAAATGTGATCGTGAAACTTTTTTGTGCTATATCAGCAAATTCACTGCTTTAATTGGCCTTAGGTTTGCTTGTAACTTTTAAGTTAATAAGATCAGAGGATCCACTTTAATGTCTGACTTGAGTGTAACTACTTAGTAGAGCCTTAGTCAAGTCTGTTGTAATGATTTCTCAGATTTATTGAGGTGGCAGGAAAAAACTTGCCTTAATTTCTTGCAGTAAGTCATCAGCTTGGGCAGAGCTGGAATCCAAAATTTTACTGGCTCATGATCCTGGAATTAAGTTGAATTTTGTAGGGAAGAAATGTCAGTACAGACATTTCTGTTCTGGGTTGTTGCTCTGATTTTTCACTTCTACCTCTAATCTCATAAATTTATGCTTAAACAGTTGAAAATGAGTTCAATTTATAGCTAGCCTGTTAACTTTTCATGAATTGTAGCAGTTCAGTAAAGTATTTCTGGCCTGTTAGGTATTTCTTCAGATTGGAACAACTGCTACTGACACAGCTGGATGGGTATTTTTCCTAGGATGGCCACTGTAAGGAAAATAGTGTGAAAGCAGCTTAGCTGATCTTGTGTGATTTGCCACGGTGCTTCCAGCTCTCTCAAGGTGGTCTGTGCTATAAGATGTGATTCTGGCCATGGCTTGTGCTTCCTGTACATTGATGTCTGGGGAGCAGGGGTACCTGTAAACTTGGTTTGTGGAAATGCTGAACAAGTGTTGAGACTTGGTGGTCATGTACAGAACGTTAAGTCCTAGAGCTTCAGGAGCTTCTGCAGTTCGCAAAGGCAACACTAAGGAAAATAAAAGTTAACAAATTGTTATCAGAAGGTAATAAGGTAGTAAGTATTGCTGTATGTGTATTCTAAAGGAAGGCTTTATCCCACTATTTTAATGGTGAAGATTATTCAAGACTCTTCAATGTAAAGTAGTCCTTGCAGATTGATGCATGTAGTATTTTATGGAGCACCAAAATGAATACTCATGTGTAAACATGTTTTGAGTTAGCCAGAGTAGATCCCTCTACCCAGAGCGGTAACAGGTTCTCTTTAAAGATGCCACTTGTATTTATCACATCACAGATTTAAAAATCAATATTTTATATTGTACAATATTATAAATAACAATATTCTCTAGTAATGCCAGGTACATGTTGTTTAAAGGAGCTGTGAAGTGGGCAACAAATAGCTGTAATGTGTACAGCTGAACTTAAAGTGAAGTACTGCTAAGATTCGTCAAAATGGGCTCTAGTTAGTAGTCATTCCATTCATTGGCCCCAAAAGTTAAGATGACATCTGTCTTCCCCATTATTGGTGAGAATTAGTTTTCCTTCTAGTTCCATTGTAAAATCCTTATGAAAGGCATTGTTTGGCTGCAGGTCACACAAGCACGCGTGCCATTATTGGCCTCTGAATAAACTGATGTCTGTTTTATATTACTTGAAGTCTTCCTTACTCCGAGTTCATAGGTAGTTGTGTTCTCAGACCAAGAAATAATCCTTACTCCTTTCTAAACTTTCAGTTGTCCCTGTTCTGTGCTTATTGTTCTCCTGTGGAGAACTAACCCTACTCCATACAGACTGAGCATCTGAAATGGGAAAGAAAGGTGCTTATCTAGAATGGCAGATGAATCTGAAAGCAAGAACTGAGGACAGAAGTCAAAATATCAACACTAGTGTGTGTGTTGGAAATGAATTTTCCAAACTTTCCCTGGGGCAGCCACACTGGATCTAGATTTTTTTTTTTTACATGTGTTACTACATCACTCTACTTTAGAGATCTTTTACTGCAAAAATCTTTTTTTCAAATGTACTAGAAGATTAGAATTTACTGTAGATTGCAACAGACTTGTACTCTCCCTTTTTTCGTTTTGTTTTTTGTCAGTCACAGGGAGGAAGGAGTTATTGCTTATTTTAGCATACAGAATATACAGTATATAAACATTGTGTTTACTGTCCCTGCAGCTGTGCAGGGAAGTGGCTAACCTCAGGCTCTCAGGTGCATGCTGCATTCTTCGGTCCAGGTGTTAGATGATGGCTGAAAGCCTGGCTGAGGGAAGACAAAGATTCATTTTGCTAATAAGGAGCACAGTGGACACCTGTGCCTGCTATTTCCACTTTAAGAAATAGTTAATTTGTTGCCTTCAGTGACTTGATGCCCAACACTAAAGCAGAGAAGGATGCTTAGAGTTTTAGGCTGTAGCTTTAAAAAAAAAAAAAAAAAAAAAAGCAGCCTGTTGGTGGTAGTTAAATGTTAACTGCCTATACAGTGATTATTGTGATTTTTAAATGATTTGCTCCAGGGCCTTTGTAAAGGATTTCTAGTCATTGTTTGCACTGCTATTGCTGGTGCAAGACTGGGTTACTGCCAGCTAACCTTCACTTTAATCTCCTTACTCAGTGCAACTATTACTTAGACCTTCTTGTCTTTCTGGTGTCTGTTCCAGTGCCACAGAGCTTTGCTAATGTCAGTGGAACCAGAAGTACATCTGTATCTCGGTGATTTGTTTTGCTTCCAAACTGTTTCCTTTACTTTGTCACTGAGAGTAGGCAGCTTTAGACTGAAAAACATTGATTGCAAACGACTTCAGAGTGTTCTCAACTTCTGCTCATGCAATGTTTTTGTCTAGTAAAATTCATGGTAAATTTCCTGAGTTGCTGGATTATAAGCAACTCATACTGTGACTGTCTGGCTTCATGGGTAACTTTGCAATGGCTTCTTAAAAATACTAGGTTCTTCAAGTCAGTCTTATTTTCCCTGATGCTTGAGGGAAAAACCTTTTATTGGGAATCAAAGGACTAATGCAAGCTGTGGCTGTGTAGTAGATTTCAGTGTTTTCTTGGTAAGGTGAGTAAGTTTCGGGTTTTGTGGTTTTCACTTAGTTTCTTTTCTGATTGCAGCATATGGCCATGGCTGATTTCTCTTCTAAACAGCTTCCAGCCTCATGAAGAAGATCTGTCCAATAATAATGGTAAGGATGCTTCTGGTCTGTGCTGTGAGAAGGGCTGGCTCATTTGGAAAGCTTTAAACTAGATCCGAAGGGGGATGTGGCTGTAGCTGGGCTTGCACTGGCGGGGCAGCTCTCTAGCACTGATGCAGACTTGAAGGCTTCCCTCCCCCCTGGGGTGAAATTGGTGTGCTCAGCTTGCTCCCTGAAGTGCCTGGACACCAATGCATGCAGCATGGGGAATAAGCAGGAGGAGTTAGAAATCCACGTTTGGTCAGGAGGTCTGGTGGCAATTACAGAGTAATTCAGATACATTGCAGGTAAAACTAACACTAGAGACAATGGAGACCCACTGATGAATGAGATGGGTGCCTTGGTGACAGAAGATGAAGAGAAGGCAGAGTTACTTCTTTGTCTCTGTCTGTAATGCTGGAGGCTGTCCTGAGGAGCCCCCTGTACCTCTGGGGTCCCAGAGGAAGTCAGGATAAAGGAGGAGTTTGCCTTAGTTGATGAGGACTGGGTTAAGGACTGATTAAGCAAGCTGGACATCCGTAAGTCCATGGGTCCTGATAGGATGCACCCGTGGGTACTGAGGGAGCTGGTAGAAGTCATTGCTAGGCCACTCTCCATCATATTTGGTAAGTCATGGGGAACAGGAGAGGTGTCGGGACAGGAGGAAAGCAAACATCACTCTAGCCTTCAAAAAGGGCAACAAGGAGGACCCAGGTAACTATAGACCAGTCAGCCTCACCTCCACCCCTGGAAAGGTGATGGAATGACTTATCCTTGGGGTTGTCTCTAGGTATATCAAGGATAAGAGGGGTCATTAGGAGCAGTCAGCATGGCTTCACCAAGGGAGAGTTGTGCTTGACCAACCTGATAGCCTTTTATGAGGATATAACCAGGTACATAAATGACGGGAAAGCTGTGAACATGGTCTAGCTTGATTTCAGTAAAGCTTTTGACATCATCACCCATAGCATCCTTGCAGCTAAACGAGGAAGTGTGGTCTAAGGTAGCGAGGTGGGCTGTGAACTGGCTGAAGGGAAGAAGCCAGAGAGTTGTGGTCAATGGGACAGAGTCTAGTTGGAGGCCTGGATCTAGTGGAACCCCTGAAGTGTCGGTAATGGGACCAGTATTATTTAATACATTCATCAACAGCTTAGATGAGGAAATAGTGTGCTGTCAGCAAGTTTGCTGATGACACTAAACTGGGAGGAGTGGATGACACACCAGAAGGCTGTGCTGTCATCCAGTGGGACCTAGACAGGCTGGAGAGTTGGGCGGGGAGAAATTTAATGAAATATAACAAGAGCAAGTATAGAGTCCCGCATCAGGGCAAGAACAGCTCCAGGCACCAGTATAAGCTGGGGACTGGACTGCTGGAGAGCAGCACAGGGGAGAGGGACCTGGGTGTCCTGGTGGACAGCGGGATGACCATGAGCCAGCACTGTGACCTTGTGGCCAAGAAGGCCAATGGCATCCTGGGGTGTATCAGAAGTGGGGGGGGTGGTTAGCAGTGGGGAGGAGAACCTCTCTCAGCCTCTACTCTGCCCTGGTGAGACTGCATTTGGAGTATTGTGTCCAGTTCTGGGCCCCTCAGTTCAAGAAGGACAGGGAACTGCTTGAGAGAGTCCAGTGCAGAGCCCTGAGGAAGATGGAGTGGAGCATCTCCCTTATAAGAAAAGGCTGAGGGAGCTGGGTCTCTTTAGATTGGAGGAGACCGAGGGGTGACTTCATTAATGTTTATAAATATGTTAAGTGTGAGTGTCAGGAGGATGGAGCCAGGTGCTTCTCTGTGACACCCAATGATAGGACAAGGTGCAATGGGTGCAAGATGGAACACAGGAGGGTCCTCTTAAATATGAGATGAAAATTCTTCACGGTGAGGGTGACAGAACGCTGGAACAGACTGCCCACATGGGTTGTGGAGTCTCATTCTTTGGAGACACTCAAAACCTGCCTGGACACGTTCCTGTGTGACCTGATCTAGGTGTTCCTGCTCGGGCAGGGGGATTGGACTTAGATGATCTTTCAAGGTCCCTTCCAATCCCTGACTTTCTGTGATTCTGTGACTGGGAATGATACGTGCTTTTTGTGATGTTGTGGGAAATTGCAGTTGAAAGGCAAACATGCAATAAGTTGTCTTCTAGTATTAGTGCACACTAATGCTTTGCAAATGCTTCTTTCTTGTGCTGAGCGGACTTGCTCTGCTTTCTCCTTCTTGAGCTCCTCAGCTTGTAGGGCAGACAAGTATAGTGGACATGTTAGTTGAAGGCTTTACTGTATATAGTTACCTTGCTGGGGTGTGAATTTGTGTCTGTAATTAGTGTTAATGCTGTTTTTATTTTTATTGTCTATTCACCAGCAACCCCCCTTCCAGAAGAATTTGAGTTGCAGGGATTCTTGGCTCTGAGACCCTCATTCAGGTAGGTGACAGCTGAAGGAAACTGCCTCCTTGCTAGTGTCACTGCTTTGATAGCCACTCCCCTGTTGTGGTTACTTTCTTTATGAACACGTGCTGCTATACTTTCTTTATGAACACGTGCTGCTATATGGATTGATGCAGCTATCATCTTGGGACTGTAATAGGTAACGTAGGATTTCATCTGCATTCTGAAGAGGAAAACAGATCCTATGCCAATCCTCAATAAAACTCTGAGGAATGCCATGAGCCAATGACATTGCTCAGTTTTCTTCTGCAGTCTTCAGACTAATAAAATAAAAGAGAAATAATTTAAGAAATGAGGAAAGGAATATTTTTTCCCTTGAAAATTGTGTTTTTACTTTTTCTGTTTTTAACTATGTCCCTGTACCTAATAACATGCACACACACACACACAAAAGACCCTCTTCAATGTAGATACATGTTATGAGAAGAAAATTGAATCTAAATCAGACAGCATACTTTGAATAGAATCTGGTGAAATATCACAACCTATGACAAAATAATGCCGACCAGTTGTATTTCTAAAGAAACATGCTTTTGCTGAGGGTAACTGTAATTAATATTATTCCCTGTGCTATTTCAATGTTAGGAACTTGGATTTTTCCAAAGGTCACCAGGCGATTACAGGAGATAAGGAAGGGCAACAACGTCGGATACGGCAACAGCGACTCATCTTCACAGGCAAATGGATTGCTGATAATCAGCCAAGGTAACTGCAAATAGCTTCTGGGAGTTTCAGTTGCTTCTGTAAGCTTAAGCAGTACAGGTGCCAGAGGTGAACTTTATTTTTCTCGTTATTTTACCAAGCAATTCAAAATAACGTGAGTTCAGGATACTGACAGTGCTAGTAACATGTTCTGTGTGTCAGCATGCCACTGTTCCCTAAGCTAATTCTGATAAGGAATGCATTCGGATGTGATGCTTCACTCCAGTGAGGCGCTTTAGTGATACCGAAGCACAGCTGGGATGAGTGGAAACAGTATTTGAAGTTGTAGCAAGAGTGTTAGGTTACCCTGTGGAAAAAAAAGCCACCAACTATTCATATTTGCTTTTCAATTTCTGTCTTTTTAGGTTGATTCAGTGTGAAAATGAGGTAGGAAAGCTGTTGTTTCTGACGGAAATCCCGGAATTATTACTAGAGGATTCTAGCGAAGCCAAAGAGAGTCTCACCTTGCAGGAAACATCTATCGCAGAACCACTATCCACAGATGGCAGCCCTGGACTCAAATCAGTTCTGTCCTCTGGCAGAAGTCTAAACAACAACTGTGATGCGGGAGAAAAACCAATGGTCACGTTCAAAGAAAATATTAAGCCACGAGAAATGAACAGAGATCAAGGGCGGATCTATCCACCTAAAGATGTAGGTAGGGAAAGACGGGACTATAGCAAAGGAATAGTAGCCAATAAGAACGATGGGAAGAAGGATAACAATAAAAGAAAGAATGAGACCAAGAAATGCGGCTTGGATAAAATGCAGGAAGCAGGAAAGCAGAATGTGGCAGTTCAGGTAAGCCTTTAGATCAAAGGGATACTGCATCTTAGCAGTATGTTTGTGTCAGGGCCATCACTGCTTGCACAGAAATCAGTAGAGCCAAGGTCTTTCTGCGGGCCTGCAGGTACCCTTAATGCATAAGGGGAAAAAAAAAATCTGTCTCAGAGACCAGGTATTAGTAAACTTTGGGTCTCTGCCCTTTTCCGTGATGCTGTCTCAGTTTATTGGGGAGGAAAAGGTAGGGAGCAATGAAAGGCGATTTTTTTTGTATGTTCAGTATTTAAAAAACAAACTCAAACAACAAAGCCTTCTAGCTTTTGTTCCACAAACAGTTCAAGGGGCAGCGTGCATGGCCAGGTCTTAGTCATGCTATTACCCATGCTGTGGTTGTTGTGAAGGAGCTGGGCATTTTCTGTTCAGTTGGCTTGTGCGCTTGCAATAAATCGAACACACCACAAAAGCACTGAGTTGTTTACTTGGAGGAGGATCCTCTGTACTGCGTGTGCAGTAAGGAGGCCCTCGGTGGTTGTAAGAAAAGCCACGCAGCTTTTAACCTGTAATTCTGCACTGAGATGCTTGTTGAGAATTGTTGGTTTTCACATCAGCTGTTCTTTTCTCTTTTGTATTTTTTAAAGGCATGCTCTTTTCCCCCATTTATGTAGCGCTATGTACAAAAATGCTCACCTCGTGTGTAGGGAGTGAATTTACTGTTCTGGCTTCCACAGAGTTGTAGTGAATAAGGGTGGAGAATTTCAGGGTCGATGTAATCTGTACCTGGATTGTTTTGGCTGTATCTCATCCATTGACAGGTGTTGTCTAGAGGCATTTAATGATAATGGAGATTCAGTTATTTCCCTTGAGAAACAGGGTGAGTTCTTCACTGTTCTTACAAGCAGAAATCATTTCTTAACGCACTTCATCTCCCTTGCTACTGCGTAAACCTACTGCTTCCCAGGACAGGTCTAGAGAATAACTCATGTTGGTCTAGAGAATAACTCAAGTCTTCTCTTTGCAAGTGCTCTGAGGACCTGTTACTGAAATTTTGTTTTCCCTAGGCTAGACAAAGCAGCTCCATGTCTTTCTGGTGTGTGTTGGTAGGACCCTTGGATCGTTCTTCTCCTTCTGATCATTTCTTATTAGGCAATGTTAGTACGAAAGGGAAGGTCTGCATGGGCAGTCCTGCGTTGGGTTTGCATGGGGTCTGTGCAGGGGTGGGAAGGGGAAGAGGAGTAACCCACAGAAACTGTGACAGTTGTTTGAGTCACTGACACCGGCCTGGTACCTGAAAAACAGTCTAGATAGGGGAGTTGGAGTGGCAGGTGTTTAGGCTTTATTTGCTGAACATGTCTGGAATGTGGCTGCAGGCCTGAGCATAACTCCTGTGCCGGGGTTTGTGACCCTGCCTTGCAAAAGAAGGGCTTGAGGCTGAAAAACCAATATGCTCGAAGAAGTAGTGTAGGTCTCTTGTGTAGGGAAGGTAATTTTAACCCAGTCAATTTATCAGAAACTTGTTTGTTTTTTTGGTCTTAAGACTTACCATTGGGTTTGAAATGCATTTTTCCTGGATAGGGTGCTGTGTTGGATCTGGTTGGTCACACTTCATCTTTTGTTGAAGAGAAACTAATTTGGAGTTTTTAATTCTATCAGCTTTATTTAGTTTAACTATCACAACACCGTTTGCTGAACTTATTTACCCACACCTACTCCAGGACGTGGGGAGGGTTTGCTCCCTGCCCTGCTAAGATGCCTGCTTAGGCTTTGTACCAATTCATGGTCTGCTAGTGCTTTGCTTTGGCTTTCCCTGAAATTTCAAACTTTGTCTACTCTGTAGCTCTTTGTTTTCAAAAGCCTAAACTCTATAAAGCTGCAGCTCCTACTTTAGCAAAAATGTCAAGAATGTTGTAGGGGAAGTAGTTGGTCCTGTTTCACAGATAGGCGGAAAACTTGCGTGCTCAGACAGGATCATGCGAGCGTGGCGTAGGTTGAACCTGGCCTCGAGGGGAGATGCTGTTGGGCGCAAAGGAAGGCGTAATGCAGACCTGCTCAAGGTAATGTAAAGGCCACCGGGATGAAGCGATGCTCTTCCCAGGCACCAAGTGGGAACTCTTGAGACCGCTGGGGATGTAAAGATGTGGGAGTATTGATGCTTTTGAGGTGAGGTCGAGGAGAAACAAATGAAGTGATTGAAATTAAGCTTTCTTGATTAACCAATTTCAGTTATTTAGCTTTTAAAAGCCCACTATAAATTGTATGAGGGGAGTCTTTTGGAAGCCACCTTTGGAAATGTTTGATTGCAGCTTTGAGTTTATGGTGGACTAGAGCTCGTGTTTTGAAATCCCTGTGCAAGAAGAGCATCTTTGAATTTGGACATTGCTATGAAAGAATGAATGCAGTATGGGTTGTAACAATGTTTGGCTTCTTGTGGAGAGAGGAAAAAAAGGTACAGCATGATATAATTTGAACATACAGAATGTGATAAAGGGTACAGGTGGGCAGCAAACAGCTGTGGCATGAGAGGGGGAGCAGGGGCTGCTCCATCATTTGTGACATTTAGCATCAGCCAGACTCTGAGGTGGAGTTTCCTCCCAGCTTTTTCTAGTGGGAGATGAAAAATACAGCCAAACCTCTGTCTCAAAAGCTACTTTTTTAATGAAACAAAAACCAAACTACACTCCCATAATTTAAAAATGGGGAAATTCAGAGTTATTTAAGAAAGACTTAAGAGAAAGATTGAATGCATTTTCACCCCATCACTGATTTTGGAAGGAAGTGCCTACCCTCCTAGTCCTTTCAAATCAGTAGCTCTAAATGTTGAAAGAAGTCCCACGCAGCTGGTTTTTTTTTTATTATTGTTTGGGTTTTTTATTTGATCACTGATAAAAACCCCTTTCAGTCACCTCTGAGGCTTGGCATCAGGTCTGCTCCTGGGCCCTTTCTATATTGCCCGGGTTCTTTGCTTGCTGTCTTTTTCCTGCCTGCTCCATCTTGCATTCCAGGCAGTTCTGCCGAGCTGAACAGAAAGGGAAAGTAGTCTTCCCCTCTGTCTTCCTCTCCAGGAAGACCCAGCCCGCAACAGACTCAGAATCAGGTAAACATTACATTACATTCTTCTCTCTGCCTTTAACTGGTGCAGCTCTTTTAACAGAACATACAGCAATTTCACGGTAAACTGAAAGAGGTTACCACCTCAGCTATGTGTCGTGTATGCTCTTATTTGAAAGAATTTCATGATATGCAGGAGTTTGTGCATATGCTGCACTGTGTAGATGAGGCTGGAAAAGTTCCCTAGGAAGAAGGTGGCAGAGTTTGTTTTCTAAGGTGCTGCATGTAAGTAGCTTGAAGTAGGTCGACGCAGTGCCCTAGGAGAAGCGTAATAGCATTTGCATCTTCTGTTTTTGTTCTTAAGGCATTGCAGGTGAGCAGCATGGTAAGTCCTTTGTGTATGGTCTGAGGATGTTATGCCTGCTTCCCACTCTCTTGCTAGAGGATGAGCCTGTTGCAGTCTTCTGGGTGGGCATCTGTCCAGTGCTTTTGTGAGGCAAGGAGTGTCTGAGGAGAGGCAAAGTCACCTGCCTGAGGCCAGAGAAGAAGGAACTGGATTCTGATGTTCCAAACCTCCTCCAGTAACTTAGGGCAAAAGAAAATTCTCTGACTATTTGAGTTTGTTTTTTGGCTTGAGACATTTGGTTAATTACAGGAAAAGTTACCTAATTTCTTCTTGCTTTATTTTGTATTAGGTGAAATCCCAGACAGAGATGAGGAAGACTCCAGTGTCTGAAGCCAGGAAAACACCTGTAACTCAGACTCCGAGTCAGGCCAGCAGTTCCCAGTTCATCCCCATTCATCACCCAGGAGCTTTCCCTCCCCTTCCTAGCCGGCCAGGTAACTTGTGTTCTTTCAATGTGTGGTTTTACAGTTGTCTGCAAAGAAAAGTCTGTGCTCTTAGCTGTTACAGCCTCTGAAGGTAGTGGCTGTTCTAATGAACGTGCATTCTCATGGTGAGAGTCTTAGTGTTGTAAAGAAGGGGCATAGCAGAACTGAAATGAGATGAATAGGATTCCTTATGTTTTGTTATCAGTGTCTGCCATGAAATCTGCCACCTTCCTTCTTGATTAGCACAAGATCAAGAGATTTCACAGGAGGCTGTTTCTGTAGTAAGTCAAAACATGACAAAGTCTTCTGCTAGCCCAGGAGAAAGCGTTCCCTGTATGTACGACTATTACAAAAGATCAGTCACGCTGCTTTCTTTCTAGCTTGGTTTCTTTTGTAGTGATGCTCATGTTTTAAGCTGTAATTTGTGTGGTGTCATTTGCTGTTGCTGTGTTGTGTGTTCCCATTTTGTTGCGGAGCATTCCTGTCATGCCTTACTGTCCATCTTTGCTCGCAAAATAGCTGGGAGCTGTATCTTTCCTGTAGCTCCTCTGCATAGTTCCTCAATATAAGAGAGAGGGACCTCTTCTCTGTTTTAATGCCAGCAGGAAATATGGCCTGTCATAGAATTAAATCGTGCCTTCCAAACTTGGCTTTTCAGTGTGAGCTACAGGAAATAAATTGATCTTGTAGATGTGAGGATTGGTTAGCTTGCCATTTATCTCCTTACCTAAATTAATCCTAGGACTGGTGATGCTCTGGCGGGAGGCAGGAGACTTATCGATTTCTTCTGTGTCCAGTGCTGCAGAAATTGTCTGGAAATGTGTGTTTGAAGGGGTGGGAACTTTGGGGGTAACACGTCAAAAAAAACATGATGGGGAGTGAAAAAGGGGAGGAGGAGCAGGGAGGTGGAGGTATGGGGACAATCCTGCAACTCTCCTAGATGCTGCTCTGACAGACTGTTGCCAGTGCCTGGAATATTGGAAGAAAACTGAAGAATGCTCCGAATCCCTCTGTGATCATAGCTGTGTACTTGCAAAGGTGGAAAAGGACATGATAGTGCCTGTCTGCAAACTGTGCTTGGTGTTTCCTGTTCTGATGCTCTAAATGTACAAAATAAAAAAAAATAAAAAATAAAAATAAAATAAAAAAAAAACCAGAATGTTTTCTTGAGGAAGCTGCTTTCTGCTGGGAAACTACAGTTACGGCTCTTTGTTTTGCAGGGTTCCCACCTCCGACCTATGTTGTTCCTCCCCCTGTGGCTTTCTCCATGAGTACGGGATACACCTTCCCGGGAGGCGTTTCTGTCCCAGGAACCTTCCTCCAGCCCACGGCTCACTCACCTGCAGGAAACCAGGTGCAAGGTGGGAAACAGTCCCACATTCCTTACAGCCAGCAGCGGCCCTCTGGACCGGGGCCAATGACCCAGGGAGCTCAGCAAACACCACCTCCCTCCCAGCAACCCCTCTCATCTCTACCAGCTCAGGCAACAGCACAGTCAGCAGGCCAGTTACAGGTCCAAGCGCTGGCCCAGCAGCAGCAGCAACAGTCCCCAACAAAAGCTGTGCAGGGCCTGGGGAAGAGCCCGCCACACCACTCTGGGTTCCAGCAGGTAAGCCTGGCTAGTACAGTGTGCCTAAGCTGTGTTTAAAAATAACTGGCGATGTTGGAGACTTCTGTTCCCGGTCTACCTCATGCTGTTGTTGTTAAAGACCTCGCTGTGGAATTTTGATCTGTCAACTTCTGGGCAAATTTGAAAAACAGCTGAATTTTAGTGGTCATGAACCTGCTATTCTGTAACTAAGAGGAAGGTATCTACTGGGCTGAGAAGATGGTAATCTTTGTAAGTGTTTCTGTGTGTAGACAAGGTATGAAGGTGATGATTCTGAGATATTTCTGTCCTAGGCCTCTGTAAATAAGTCTTGTTTGAGCAATGAGGATGGGCTCTGAATCTTCACCCTACTCGCTCTTTCCTGTGTGCTTACTGGGTTCCGCTGTCAGTTCCTTCCTCTTGGTTTCGTGCTTGTGTACTTGACAAAACCTCCTTTCTGGCATGTCTGGCCTTGATGGCAAGCGAGGCCCTCCTGTTGCTCTGGGCAGCAGTTCAGTACCTTAATAAAGGTGTCTGTAAGGTGCCGAACTGGAGTAGGGATTATGCTTGGCTGGTGGCTTTGAGCTTGATGAGGCTGTATGCCTACTGAGACTGAATTTTGGTGAATAATGTAGTCGATGAGAATGTTTGCAGAGTATCTGCTATGAGTCAGCTAGAATGACAGCTTGAAGTTAGAAAACCAGTTGATGTTAATTGTTCCTACCTGCTGACAAAAGCATGCATCTCTGCCTCAGTACCCACAGACAGACTCGTCAAAGCAGCTCTGGAACCCGCCGCAAGTCCAAGGTTCTCTGGGGAAGATCATGCCTGTAAAGCAGTCCTATTACCTGCAGGCCCAGGACCCTCTAAAATTGTTTGAACAGTCATTACAGCCTCCTGTGATGCAACAGCAACCTCTGGAGAAAAAAATGAAGCCTTTCCCAATGGAGCCATATAACCAGAACCCCTCAGAAGTCAAGGTGCCAGAATATTACTGGGACTCTTCCTACGGCATGGCCGACAACAGGGTGATGGCACAGCAGTCCAACATGGACCGCAGGGGGAAACGGCAAGGAGTCTTCCGCCCAGAGCAGGATGCTGTCTCCAGGATGACTTTTGAGGTAAAGATCCATGTAAAAGTGGTGAAATCTAGCGAGGCTCTGATATTGCTCAGGCAATTTGCCCAGTGTAGTAATGCCCTGTAGACCCAAGTGCATCAATGAAAACATTTGCAAGGGAGCTGGATGTTCGGAAACGGGATCCCAGCGTACAGTACTGGATTTGCTGCTTCAGTGGACTGTGGAGGGGGATCAGGCTCTTGAAGACCTGTTTTCACATAGGTGTAAGTCATGCTCAGTGTAGACATGACGCTGGTCTCTGCACTGCATCTGCTGGGCCAAGACACATGGCAGCTGACAGGGAAAATACTTGTCTGGCAACTGATGAAAACCATGAGTGCATCTAAATAACTGTAATTGAATTCTTACCCTTTAGATAAACTCTTGCCACCCACAGAGTATCTTGAGTGTGTTGAATAGGTGAGGCTGCAAGAGCCAAACTGGGGATAGAAATTGAGGATAGTAGGAGCAACCCCATTTTGATTTTGTTTTTTTTTTTCCTCCTGCAAATCCCACCACGTAGCAAGAGTGCTGAACTCCATCCCTTAGCTGTTGGTTGCACTAATGGAATACTTTACTTCTGTTTGCTTTGGTGCAGTTCTGCTTTGTGCTGCAGTTTATAAAAAGCCTGCAATCTTTGTTATGTATTAAGTCCTGGATTGTCTGGAAGTGCTTCTGGTGATGGTTATAAGGAAACTTAAACAGAGGCCTTTTTAAACCTTTGGTCAGATATGCCTCTGTAAATGCACTCAGGAATTTCAAAAGGTCAGCTGAGATCACATAGCTTATCCTTTGGGGAGAAAAGACAGACAATATTCAGGAGACTGCCTCTCCTCTGATGTCAGGCTGTGATTTTTAGATGGAGGCTGGGCCAAAGCCTTGTTCTCATCCCTAAATCGGAAACCGCCTTGGTGTAAGCACAACACAGTACAAACAGAGGCTGTGCCAGCGATGCTTGTGTTTTAAGCATCCCTCTCAAAATTCAAGACGTAGCACTTAAAAGTTTATTTTTTCTATACCATTGTGCAGTAGCTGTTAACAGTGGCAGTGTCTCAGGGGGTTTAAATTCTGCAAACAGATGAGGGAAGATGCAAATGTAATTTCAGCTGAAACCTGAATTACAGCTGTAGAATAATTTAAGATCTTTCTTCTCAGGAAGAATCATGTTTATTGTCCTCTAATATGAAAATGGGTTCAGTATTTGTCAGTAATGCTGTGGGAAGCACGTGCTGCATTGATTGCAATTAGTTGCCCATCGTTTTGGCTGCACCACTTACCAGGGAGGTGCAGGACCTCTCCCGCTACACCTTAGGCCATGAGGCTGGTTTGTTTTTTGCTCAGCGTTTTTCTGTGTGCTTCCACCCACTTCTGTTGCACTGTTTTCATCTCACACTCGTGCATGCTGCGCTCCTTGCCACAGCCTGCTGTTCTCCTGTTGGTTTCTCTCTCCTGCTTTGGTTTAGTCTCTCCCCACTTGGCTCTTGCTCTTCCCTTTCTGTCTTCTGTTGTCTCACTGTGCTCATTTCTGTCACTAGGACCCCAAGAGCTCCCCTTTGCTTCCTCCGGACCTGTTAAAGAGTCTGGCTGCCTTGGAGGAGGAGGAAGAGCTGATTTTCTCTAATCCTCCTGATCTTTACCCAGCTCTGCTGGGGCCTCTCGCCTCTCTTCCTGGACGAAGCCTCTTTGTATGTATTTGACTTAATACTGCTGCTTCTCATTCAAACTGGCATCTCTTTCTTCTGTGAAATTATAAGAAATGGGAAATTTCTTTCTCTTCCCCATCCCTCCTCTGCACTTCCCTCCTGCTGCTGAGCCAGTCTCCGTGCGAGAGCTCAGCCCAAGGCCCCTGGCTCTGGAGAGCTGGGGAGGTGCTGTAGCATCCCACATAGCTCTTGGTCCACAGCCAGACCTGCCAGTTTGTTCAGAAAGCAGGATAATTGTGGGGTGTTCTTGTAAGCACGGTTCACAGGATTTGAACCTTTGGTTCACATTGATGCACCCTTTAAGATACTTCCTGTTCCCCAGTTGTTTGGGCGTGGTAACAGGGGCAAGGGTGTGTGCAGTGAAAGGAAGTCATCAGAACAAGTGCCTTTGGTACAGTTGCATGTAGGAAACACATAAAGGCAGGGGGAAACTACCCTAGTAAATGCAGAAGAGATTGCAAATGAGCCAGATGGTTTTAGAAGAACCCTGCAAGCAACTGACTAAATAATCACTGACTCCTATAGAAGTGCAGGGAGTTTGACAGCCTGAGAGATTTGTCTGCATTTCTGTGTTCCTAGCTTGATAGCTGGAGGTCCTGTGAGCTGCTGAAGTCTTAACTTAGCTCTAAAAACACAGTGCGCTTCTTGTGTGGCTCCAGGCACGCTCAGTGAGTACTTGTGTTTCAGATCTGTGGCTGTAACAGTGAGGGGTATTTTGTGACTCTGTGTAAAATCCCTGGTTAATAAATCTATTCCTCCGTTAATTTGCATGTTGTCCCGAGGAGCCAGTAGCAAAGCAGACACCCATTGCTGTCTTCTTCAATACCTTTGCTAAGGAACTAACAGCTGCTGCTTCAGCAGCCTCCTTTGAAGCTCCTGCAGTTGCTGTCTGCTGGCAAATGGACAGAAACACTTCTCTGTGCAGGCTGTGTGGATGTGCTGAGTACAAATTGTGTCTGCTTTTTACAACGTGCTTTCAAAGTAATGAGTTGTCAGTTGGAAAATCTAACAAGCTAGGAGCTGCTTGCCAAGAAAATGGGGCTGTTTGTCTCAAGCTTGCAGGATAAAAGCAAAGTTATTCCAGGTATTAAGACCATGTTAGGGAGGGGCTTTTCTTATTATTTGAACTATAAATTTTAAAATACCTGATGTGCTGAGCTGGTCTGGGGGCAAGAGGGAACAAAACTACAGACGTAATTTTGGATCACACACAGCTTTACTTGTGACTTCACTAATTCTGTGAATTTTTGATCCTGACCCTAAGGTCAGGGGTGTTCAATTCTCTACCAGCCAAGCTTTACAGTTTTTCTGTCCTTTATGTCTCAGTGATAACTAATTCTGTCTCTTCCCTAAATAGGCTTGGTTCATACTGTTATAATTCATATCAGTATTTTTCATTGCTTAATCATAATAAGAACTGAAAACAAAAACTGAGAAATACTAGGCTGCAGATAATAGCTGTATGGGAGGAGGTGCAGAGATGGAAAAGGTCATGGAAAAGGCCATAATATTTCAACATGGAGCCCATGGGAGTTTTGGAACCTCTGCTGCAAACACTTTTCTTCTTCTGTAGTCATTTATAATGAAAATGAGGGAGAAATAAATGCAACTTTAACTGTTTAACCCAATTAGTCAGTAAGACAAGCTGTGATTCTTCTGAGTGTCTATACAGCAGGAGTACTCGAAAGTAACAAACAATCCATCAATGAATAGCAATGTCCAAGGGTCTTGTCAGGCATGACTGAGCACTCTGCTCACTGGAAAGGATCCTGTCTCATTTGTGCAAGGTTTTTATACATCCACAGGGTTGGTGCGTTTGGCAGGAACATCCCCTCTAGACGTGTCAGACTGTGGAAGCAGCCAGAGGCGCTTGAGAACTGGGAAACTGCTGTCAGTGGGGTTTCTTGGGACTCTCAGCTGTCATGACTGTTGATTTTTAGTTATTAATTACAATTAATGGGAAAACTTCTGATTTTCTGCATTTGTTAGTTTGTTCCCCCCTGCCCTCCACGGTGCTGAGGTCAAAAATGCAATAAAAGTTTAAAACAAAAATACCTGGGCAGTTTTTTGTAGCTTACTTTCCTCCTGCTGACCACACTGAAAACCAACTGCTTGTTTTCCTTTTCTGGTTTTTCAAAGAAGTCCCTGCTGGAAAAACCGTCAGAATTGATGTCTCAGTCATCATCTTTCCTATCTCTCAGTGGCTTTTCTCTTAATCAGGTATGTGATGGCCAAAGCTGGTAGCATTTTGCTGTTCTGACTTACTGTTTAGCTAGACAATGGCAGAAGTATGGGCACATCCTTTAGTGCAAACTAATGGCAAACTGGAAAGGAGATCCACGGGCCTAATTTCAGTCTGTATTAACAAGGTTATTTTGTTTGCCTTTTCCCATTGTTGAAAATCAGTTGTCTTCCCAAACTCACCCTAGGTACTGTTCTGCAGAGGTACTGTTGAGTCTTGTTGAGTTCCTGGGATGTTTGCTTTCAGTGGGATTGTAGAGTTGAGTGAAAAGGTGAATCCCCACATTTTGTGGTGTGGGAGTATTTTTATTCCTAACCAGTGGAACACCCCTTCTCTTCCAAGGAGCAGAGCAGGGTCTCTTGAGCAGAAATTTTAAAATTTCATGAAGGCTTTGCAATTCAGCCAGGAGAAATGGGCCCCGATTCAGGATGTGAAGGACTTGGTTAAATAAAGCATTCAGAGAAGATTCTGAGGAGTGACAAATCAAAACACTTTTTCCTTTTCAATAATTTCCTTCATATGTTCTCCGTGTTTCAAATAAATCCTGTACTCATACTCTCTTTATTCCAGGAAAGATATCCAAATAACAGCATGTTTAATGAGGTATATGGGAAAAACATGAATACCAGCACAAAAACAGAAGTCACCCCTTCAGTTGCCCATCAGGAGACTTCACTATATTCTCTCTTTGAAGGGACTCCATGGTCTCCATCCCTTCCAGCCAGCTCAGGTAATCCTGGTACAATTTTTCTTGTGTGTATTTTAAGAGGATTGGAGTTAATTCTGAGCCTACTGCAAGTTAAATGTAACTGGAAATTAAAAAAAATCTTCTTTACAATGTCTGAAGGTTTCTGTGTTCCTTTATATATAATCCTTGGAAATGCGATGGGGTTCTGTCACTAATATAGGGTAAGAACCTAGATTTTTAGTTGAAGTAGCTGAGCAGGATAAAAGTTGTAGGAAGTGTTGAATACTGAAATCTCTTTAACTTAAATTCCTGACAAGCATTTGAGAGTAGGACTTTATGCATTTTAAAAATTATTGTACTTCTAATGTTGCTTCTTTGGAAGAACCAGGAAGATTTGGATTTTATAAAGCAGATATTTGAAAGAGGAAAAACTCTATGATTGAAGAGTGAGGAGGAAAGTATGACACTATTTCTTTTAATGGTAAAGCAGCCTACAAAGCAAACCAGCTTTTTCTTTAACAATTTTCTTGAGGGCATAAAACACATTAGAGTTGTCATAACCTTGCCATCCCAAAAAAGTCCACAAGAATGTGAGGGGAGGGAAGGAATGTAAAAAGAGGACTTTAAATAACTTAGCCATTGGAGATGTTCTTTGGTCATATCAAGACTTTCGCAGCCAATCAGAAGGAACTGTTGTTGATGAAATGAAGGGAGCTTCAAAGTGCTTTTATTCTAGCAGGATTTATGACACTACATGGGTTTTAGTTTTCACTTCACCTCCTCATACAAGAATACATCCTGGCACCCTGCTCTGCTTTGTTCTCTTCAGGCATCGCGCTCTCCTGCTCACAGAGAGACTCTTCCATGCCTGCACTCCTGCTTTGCTCAGTATTCAGTTCTGGTCTGAATTGCTTTAAGACCCAAAGAAGTGTAAAACATTCAAATTGAAGTTGTAAACTTGCAAACTCCTTGGTCTAAAGTTATTCTTTATTAGCTTGTCAAGCTTGGAGATAGGTTTGTTTGTTTGAGAGAAGTTATTCAAGAAACAAGGGGAAAGCTCACTGTTCACTAGCCAGCCCTCTTGAGGTTTCCTGGATTTTTGCTTTCTGGTAGGCATGTATGTGCACTTAAACACAGTCATTCTATTATTGTATATGTGCAAATGCTTTCGCTCAGAATTTATGAATTTACTCATGCAATAGAGGGAATAAAAACTGACCTTCAGTACTGGAGAAAACTGAGTGATGGCAGAAATTGCAGCAGCACTATGAAATTCAAAATCAGGAGGCTCCTGCTGTTTCTCTTCACTTTTTCCCTCTTGCCTTGTAATCACTAGATCATTCGACACCAGCCAGCCAGTCTCCTCACTCCTCCAACCCCAGCAGCTTGCCAAGCTCCCCTCCAACCCATAACCACAATTCTGTTCCCTTCTCCAACTTCGGACCTATTGGGACTCCAGACAACAGAGACAGGAGAATCGCAGACCGCTGGAAAACAGATAAGCCAGGCAAGTGCTGTGTTCCAGGCCTGGATGAAGCCAGCTGTTGACGTTTGTTTTTGCAATGGTTTTGCTAGATTCCTTTGAATTTGTCTCTCTTCCCCATTTTAGCAATGGGAGGGTTTGGTCTGGACTATCTCCCAGCAACGTCGTCATCAGAGAGCAGCTGGCACCAGCCCAGCACTCCCAGTGGCACCTGGGCAGCCCAAGGCCCTGCCATAGAGGACTCCTCAGCTGTGCTCATGGAGAGTCTGAAGGTATAGTTAACTATAAGGCTTATAACTATAAAGCTGTGCTTGGGAACAGGCACTTGCCTATGGGGCCAGGGTCTGGTGGCTATAGGCAGCTCACGCTGCTGTTCCAGGTGTCGGGGTTCAGGGTCAAACCTTGGAGGCTTTTCATGCAAATTCCTTGCTTACGTAGGCAATGTGGGAGGCATGACCAGTTCTGGAAGATGTCACAGTTTCTCAGTTCTTGCTGTTCTAGAATATTTTGTGGAACAAGACCAGGCTGGCAGAACTGGAAGAAATAACATTTGCTTTGACTGGTCTAAAATTAGTAATTGTGAATGTGGGATATATTTATATGGTAATGAGGATTCTGGTGGGGAGGGTAAGCTGCTTCAAGGGGAGCTCCCTTTAGAAGGCCACCTTTTGAAGTCTGACTTTCATGGTAAGACAGGTATGAGTGACGAAGGGAAGAGGGGAAAATGAGTAAAGTCTCCTCATCTGTAAGAAAACAAGGAGATGCTAGTGTTGACTGTTTACTTTTAGTCCATCTGGTCCAGTTCCATGATGCACCCAGGACCCTCAGCCCTGGAGCAGCTGTTAATGCAGCAGAAGCAGAAACAGCAACGTGGACAAGGCACCATGAACCCACCGCATTGAGAACGAGGTGGCAACCCGTGCAAACAAAGGCTCCATAAACCATGGCATGTTGGGTTTGCAGGACTGGCCCACACAGTCCTGTGCAGGTGGCAGCCCTCTCTTCTGTTCCTCGCTGTCAGGAGGGCGTAAGTGCTCCACC
This sequence comes from Aythya fuligula, assembly GCF_009819795.1. NCBI lineage: Eukaryota > Metazoa > Chordata > Aves > Anseriformes > Anatidae > Aythya > Aythya fuligula. Next base: position 19,279,759 of record NC_045566.1, on the reverse strand, counting down.
AACCCACTGAGTGTGCACAAAACGTCTGCAGTGCAAGAAAACAACATCAGGAACTCTCCCATCCCTGGGCCCTCTGAAGGGAGAGAGGAACTGCTGTTTGTCTCACTCAGTAACCCGATATCACCGCCTCTCACCTTCTCCATTGTGCATGTCCCCAGCCACATGGGAAGTAAAAGCTGAGAACGAAGGGCAGATGGGAGAAGCCAATGAGAACTTCTCAATCCTTTTCCTCTCTTTGGGGAGATAAAATAGGAATCCATTAATGATTGCTTCGCTGACTGAGAATGTAGTTGAAATTACTCCTAAACATCTTTATGACTATCTCAGTAGTAAGATCACACTGAATTCTTCCATACAGAGACATGCGTTTTAGTCAGTGTAGAGCAACAGAAGCCCCAGTTGCTGCTCTGGTCAGAGGAGGTTGGTGGCAAGGTGGGCTTTATCTCCTGGGCTACTGAAGGAGTTTCATGAAGGAGAATCTGGCACTTGACACCACTTCCTTTCACTCAAAGGCTTTAGCCAGCCTGTGGGTGGGTTAGAGACTCCAGCATGAAATGCCCTCCTCTCAGTAGGTGTTTGAGCTATTATCAGTGATGTGGGGCATTGCAGCACCCTGCTGGACAAGCAAGTTTAACTGCTATGGGGTTTTAAATTAATGTTTGATTCCTGTACATTTTACTGTAGCATAGTGGCTAGCCCCACAAAGGGCAGGCTAGTCTGTGCATTCACAGCCTGACTCATTTTAATAGGTAGGTAGAAAGCTTTCAATGTTTTTTTTTTTTTTTTTTTTTCCCCATCCTCCCATTTTCGCTGGATGCTAGTAGTTTTATTGCCAATGTGCAACATCTTGCAGAAAGTAATCAGGGGTCCAGCAGGACTGGGTAAAGACGACAGTCAGCCTGGACAATGTGGAGTGTACGAGCCCCCATAGGCACACACCAGCTCTGCAGAAACCCGTCCCCTGCCCTCCCAGATGCAGCCCCCAGGCTTTCAGTTCTAGAAAGGAATCTGAGGCACCGTGGACACACATGTGCAACCCACATGTAGAAGAAAGCATAGTGCTGTTCACATGTGAAAAGGTGCAGAAGGGAAAGAAAAACGTTTTATTTGCTATTTATTAGGGGGAAGGAAGACTGGAAACTTCATTAAAGGAAAGGACAGCGTTTTTGTTAGGCTTCCCAGGGAAGTTACGGAAACAATCTCAATGTCCATTTGCTGTGTTTAGCAGTAGGGGTTTGTGTGATGGTTCAGGATCTCTGAGCTGGAAGTCAGCTGCAGAGCAAAGCACATGCAGGAGCCTAAGTGACACTGGAGTCTGGGCAGCCCCGACAGAATACAAAAAGGGAAGATGGAGACCCAATACCCATCCGAGGGTATGAGCAGCTCCCCCACGTTCTCCACGTTAGCAACATCACTGTTCTTTGTTGCATTTTGAAGATGTATTTCCTTTAACAAGTCCAAAAAGTGAAGTTCCCACCCAGTGCTAATATGAACCAAACCCCTCTGTACCTATCCCCAGCCTTCCCCGTTTGTGTATTGAGCTGTGCGCCCCGGCAGCTGCGACATTCCAGTGTTTGAACTGTCACTGACTCTTGCACCCTAAACGAGCTAACCAGGTTCACCATCTCACTCCCGGCCGTGCCAGGGTCCCAGCCACACCGCTCCACTTGTGCATGAGAATCCGGTGTCAGGAACGCGTCTGACGCTTGGCTGGGACTCCCCTCCTGTCTTCCGGAGTCCAGGGGAGCAAGGGAAGGGGCCCCCAACAGAAACTGGTTTGTGTCGTAAGCTTTTTTTGTGTTTTTTGTCTGTCTGTGCAAGATCTGCAGCTGCTGAAATCAGCTTTGCCTTTAATTAAACCATGTTCTCTCCATCCAGGTCTGTGTGTAGCATTCATTTCCTGTGTAACTCAGCAGTCTTTCAAAAATGCGTATTTCTCTGGATAAGTCAGATGAAGGTTTGGAGTTGATTTTCTTTTTTTTTCCTGAAAGAGAACTAAATAAATCACAGATTCTGGCTTGGGCTCAGTGCAGATAATCGGATTGTGGTTTTGTGCTGCCTGTGTACAATATGTTTTTATGTACTCAATCATAAATCTGGGCTGGGAGTAGCTTACAAAGCTCTGTCACTTGCAGGCTGGATTACCTGAATCTGGTAGAGCACAGGCACCAGGAGCTGGAGGACGTGGATTCTTCTGCTGTTGACCTGCCTGTAAATCAGGATGGCACTTGCACTTGTTGGTTGTTTCTAAACAGCATGCTTCCAGACATGTCAAAGGGAGGTTAAGAAAGCTGTAGAGCTGCTCCATTTTTGAGAGGTCAGGTGTTTGTTTTATCCATGCAACTCTCCAGAATGAGTTCCTTTTCAATTTAAATGTGAGATGCAAGTCAATGGGAGGGTGGGGTTGTACAGAACCTGGGTGATAGGGTGAGAACTGGGGAAACCTCCCTGAAGCAGAGGGCTTGCTGTGCCTCCAGCTCTCACATTCTGAGGACAGGGCAGCATAGCTATTTTTAAAACGCCAGAAGGAGCAGCTCTCAGCAGCCAGGGAAGGTTAAATATGGTGAAAGCAGAGTCATGGCACCCAATGGCAGAAGGGGGACAAACCTGTTTAAAACCTGTTTAATTTGGATATGGAAGAAGTTATGGAAGTTACAGTTATGCAGACTAATGTGTAGGGAGCAACTTTACTACCAGGTGACCTGCTGAGATCTGTGGCAGTGTCATCTTAAATTACTGTCTCTTGTGACTGCTGAGAAAAAGCTCCCAGAAACGACCCCTAGAGCTGAAAATGTGTACGTGTGTGAAGGGTTGTCAGTGGAGCAGGGCAAGGCTGTGCAGTGGCTTTTGATTAAGCTCTTGCAGTGAGCAATAATGTTTGAAGGAAGTAAATTCTGTTCGAGTACAGCCTTTCATGGTCCATAGCTTCTCAAGGAGCAGCTCCCCAGGTCAGTGGGCCTGTAAAAGCAACTGGCACCACCCTGCCATGGATTTTCCCAGGCAAAGGGCTGGTTGGTGGGGCAGAGCTGGTGCTGCAGAGTCTGCTGGTGAGCACAGCCTTAGCACTGCATGTATCCCTAGCAGGAAGATAACTACCCGCTTCAGACAGAGCAATGCAAAAGTTAAAACAAAAATAAAGCTTTTAATATATGTAGCAATAATATTTTCAGTCCATTTTCAGATGCAGTGATTAATGTGGAAACTTGATTGCAACAGTTGAATTCTTAATTTTCTTTGGTGTCCAAGACTCCTTTAGCTCTTTAGAAATCAGATTTCTGGGTCTTTAGTGTTACAATCTTGAACGAAAGCAGATGGGAAGATGCCTATCTTCCCGTTGCACTGGCCTTCTAACCAGTCTTCATTCACTGGAAGATAAAATTTACACAATTTTTGTCACTCCAGGGATGTGCAGGAGCATGATAATAACATACCTTTGTGTGCTGCAGACAGGCCTTAGTTCACCATTTTAAGATAAAATAGCCACCTGAGAGCCTGATAGAGAGGTGACTGTGGAAACAGGGAGAAGGTCTGAGGAAGAAAGGCAGACAGCAAGGTCTAGAGATAGGAATCACAGAATTATTAGGGTTGGAAGAAACCTTCAAGATCATCTGTTCCAAACACCCCCCTACCACCAACCACCAATGTCACCCACTAAATCACATCCTTAAGCACCATGTCCAACCTTCCCTTAAACGCTCCCAGGGACGGTGACTCCACCACCTCCCTGGGCAACCCGTTCCAATGCCTGACTGCTCCTGAGAGGAAATATCTCCTAATTTCCAACCTGAACCTCCCCTGGCACAACTTGAGGCCATTCCCTCTAGTCCTATCACCAGCTATCTGTGAGAAGACTGCCAGCTCCCCCCACCTTCCTTTCAGGGAGTTGTACAGAGCAATACACTACTGAACAAAGTGGGAAAATAGATCATTATAGAAGTTTTTTTGTTTTGTTTTGTTTTGTTTTGTTTTTTGTTTTTTTTTTGTTTTGTTTTGTTTTTTTTTTTTGTTTTGTTTTGTTTTTGAGATATAGCAGCTAAGTTTCCGAAAAGATAAAACTATGTATGTTCCTGGAAATGTTGCAAGTTTTTTCTGTTGAGAAACCATGCAATTTATGTAGGCAAATAAGCCTGTAAGTATTAAAGACTTTGTATCGCTGCCTTTCCTCACTCTGCCTGCATTCACGTGAATTACAACCACAATAAAGTATGTAGTGGTTTTATTTGCTGAACATCCAACTTTTAATCTAAAACTATCATCAACAGCAGGCGGGGATGGTGAAGGCAGTAGAGGGTGCTTTCCAAGGTTGTATTTCTGCTAAGAATTTGAGAATTGGGGTCTTAAAGCCAGATGTGGGCTCAGAAATTGCCTTGAATAACAGCAGAAACAAGATGAGAGTGCAGAAGTGATTAGAGACCTGGGACTGCCCCCTTCAAGATAAGAACTAAAGCGTAGTTTCACCTGCTGTTCGACGTTCATCTCAAACAAAAAGATTCTGCTACCCCAGGGTGATTAAAGCTGGGAGCTCTGAAAACTCTTGCTGTCAGAAACCCAACAAGGGAAAAAACTTAATGGGAAATAGTATAGCTAGCTCAGTGATGACTTCCCCCTCTTCATGACACTACTTCATCAGTGTTGCAACGTGTAAAACTTCATCTGTGCAACTGGAGGAGGAACTGGTGTACAGCTGCCTAACCCTGCTCCACAACTTAGTGGTAGTGCTGCGTGTAGCAAGGTATCGTAATTTTGTGGTGGTGTTTTTTTTTTTTTTTTCCTCATTTAAAACCATTTCTGCTGTCATGGCTTTATTCAGAGGCTCAGGGGAGGAAGAAACAGTTGCCCTGTGCAAGCAGCTCTCGCTGTAGCTAATTTTTCACTCAAGCTGGGCTCACCTGCAGCCTTTGCTACAGCACAGCCAGCTTGTCCTCCCTGCTTGGCTGTTGGGCATAAGTGAGAGGATCAAAGTCAAAAATGTAGACTAGCTCTTGCTGAGATTCCTGGCTTGTATTTAAACATCAGTTCTCATGCAATCACTAAAGAAGACTGAGGCTAACTTAAGAATCCAAGCAGCCGGTTTTCCATCTGAAGGTGGCCAACTGCAATTTGCAGGAGAAGCAGCCTCCTCTTGGTGCAGGCTGCCTGGGCCAGGCTGCTGCTTTGCAGATCCCAACTGTGAAACAGTTTACTTTAGAGAAGTGGAGATCTTGGGGCAAGAGATCAATGTCTCTAATGAAGCTTGTAGGTTGCCCTGAGGAGCTGGCTAAAGCACTGCTGGCACCTGTCCTCTGTGCCACCAGGTACCCGAGGGATTTGGGCCTGACTGGCAGGTGCTGGGAGCCTGCAGCTTAACAGGAGCTGCTGCAGGTGCTTGGCATCTTGGAGTCAGGCCCATGCCCTCACCGCAGCTGGAAGGTCCCTCCCTTCCCCTGTCACGGCAGGAGCATAGTTACCTTTGGATAAAACAAGTATCACATCTCCTGCCTGAAACTCCAGGTCTTCGGGCTGGGTGGCTTCATAATTGTACTGTGCTACCACTTGGGTTGCTCCCATCTCCTCCGGCATTGCCTTCTGTGGCTCCTCTGGTAAAAATCCCTCTCCCTAGGGCAGGAAATAAGCTGGTAAAGACATGTCTTGGCTTTTCTCTTTTTGTCCCAGAATAAGACAGACAAGCTCTGCTTAGGTTTCAGCCCCAGGCCCTGCCACCAGAAGAGGCGGCTGCCACCAGCAGCTGTCACTGACCTCTGTGATGTCGCACCACACTGTCAGGCAGTTGTCCTTGCTGTGGCTCCAAGCTGCCTCCATATTCTCCGTGCTCAGAGTCACCAGCTCCTCGCTGCCCACAGGCTTGTACCTGGGCACGTAGAGGATTTGGGTAAGGGTGGGAGACAAAAACACAGCCCCTTCAGCAGGCAGCACCTCACCTCAGCTGTGTGTGCTCAGGCTGGAGCTCCAGTTTCTTGCAAATGAGGTTCAGGAGCTCTTTGTAGGAGAGGCCTGGCTGGACTTGCATTGCAACTGTGTATTTGTAATGCACCTTGAGAATGCAAGGTGCTGTTTTGGTTTCCTGCAAGTGGAAAATGGGGGTGTCAGAGGCTTCTCCCCACGGGGCTGTGCCTGCTTGCAGCGCAGGGGCTTGCTGTGGGCAGGGAGAGGAACTGGGACACAGAAAATGCTGTCACCTCAGTAAAAGCTGAGCTGTGTGCCATCAGCTGTCTGGGAGCCATCCCTGTTACCATTGGCAGCCTTTAATACTTCTGAGCTAGGCCACCAAAGCTATGTAGCATGTGTGGCTGCTTGGCTGCCCTGGGCTTGGCCCAGGAGAGAGCACAGGAGTGCACTAGGTATCTAGTGACCATGTGTGGCTTCCTAGGTGTCCAAATTCAAGGTGTCCCCACTCCCTTCCCCTCTGTTCTTGTCTTCAGTTGGGATTGTTGCTTCTGGAGGAGACCTCCCAGACCCTGATATCTTGCTAGTCCCTGTGTTACGCTTTGGAGAAGCTCCTGAGTGACAAAAAGCTGAAGCACTCCCAGGGCTATGGTGCTTGCAAAGCATGCCAGCACCTCTCGACGTGCAATAGGTGTTGGTTTGTAGTGTAGACCCTGGCTCTACCTTCCCGTGATGCCCACCACACACATCTTACCGCTGTAGCTTCTCTGGGCTGCGTTGTAGCAACAGGAACATAGTCTGAGGAAGAAGAAAACAGTGCCTCAGCATGTGGAACAGCGTAAGTGTTACTGCTCTGGGCATAAATGTTTTCAGTATTTCTGTAGCCCTTCTCTTTGACACCCATCATTATCTAGCTTAGTGATATGGTTTAGTGGAGGACGTGTTAGTGTTAGGTTGGACTCGATGATCTTGAGGTCTCTTCCAACCTAGAAATTCTGTGATTCTGTGATCTGCAGTGACACCAACCAACCTTGGAGCCACCTGTAGTCACTCAAATGGAAGTGGTGCCAGCTGTGGTGGGATCCTTACATGGGGTTTATCAGTAACCACTGGAAAGAGGTTTGGGCTCTGTCTTCCCTGCCTTGATTCAGGTCTGTGCTGTTCTTGCTTTCTCCCTGTGGAGCCTGTCCTGCATTCGTGGGGTAGGAGCTTTAGGGCTGGGATGTTACTCCTGGGTGGACTTCTTTAAAATATGAATGCATTTGCAAGCACAAATAATGATGTATCTTGTGCTCTGACAGCTGAATGACCTCCAGTACTGGACTTTGTGGACAAAGCGAGAGCTGGCCTGTGCTGTAACATAGGCCTCTCCCAGCTGTCTTTCTCTGGGGCTGGAAATTTGCAAAGATGGTGCAAATCCCAGTGCTGACACTGACCTGGTGCTAGTGATTGATTGTTGGGGGCTGGAGTGGGCTGCTCTGGGGTGAAAGAGAAGCCCTGTTCCCTGCAGCAAGAGCCTGTGTTTGGGCTGCAGTCTTGTTTCCTGCTTGCCCTCCCTGCCTGGGGAGGGGGCCCTGGAGGTAGTTAGCTGGGTTTGGAGTGGGACTCCAGTGCTGCCTCAGCTCATTTATGTGGCTGGGAGGAGGGGAACTGACTTTTGAGGTGCTGGGCATCAGTTTCACAGCATCACAGAATCACAGAATTTTCTAGGTTGGAAGAGACCTCAAGGTCATCGAGTCCAACCTCCAACCTAACACTAACAGCCCTCCACTAAACCATATCCCTAAGCTCTACATCTAAGCGTCTTTTGAAGACTTCCAGGGATGGTGACTCCACCACTTCCCTGGGCAGCCTGTTCCAGTGCCTCACAACCCTTTCAGTGAAGAAGTTCTTCCTAACATCTAACCTAAAACTCCCCTGGCTCAACTTAAGCCCATTCCCCCTCGTCCTGTCACCAGGCACGTGGGAGAACAGGCCAACCCCCACCTCGCTACAGCCTCCCTTGAGGTACCTAAAAAAAACGATAAGGTCACCCCTGAGCCTCCTCTCCTCCAGGCTGTGCTTGGGGCAAATTGGTGTCTCAGCACCCACAGCCCCAGCCTGGGATGTGGTTGCTGAGCAGCATCAGCCAGAAGTCCCCAGGGCACTGGCAGAGCCTCCAAAACTAGCTCAGCACTCTGATAATCCCAGATGCCCTGCTTTAAGGAGAAGCCTGCAATGATCTTCCTGCTCTGGGACTTGCACAAGCTGGGTCACTTGCCCTGTTCCTATCTCCAGGCCCTTTTTTCCATTAGCTGCTGTGCTAATTAGGAGCACAGAGGGGCCTACATGCTCTGGTTTGCTCCATCCTCAACAGTGCAGTTGCAGCGTTGTCTCCTGCCTTAATGCTTCCCCATCCTTGGTGTCAAAAGGGGCCAGAGGATCTGGAGAACAGAAGAAGCTGGCCCCCAGCCCTGGTCTTGACAGATGGCACCGGCTGTGAGAACACAGCACCGAGAAGGCTGTCCCCAGGCTTGTCCCCAAAGTCCTCCCACCCCTTCCATTCCCCACACTGACCTGGTGCTGGCCGACGGGCCTTTGCTGGAGCAATGGAGCTGGGAGGCTCGGGGATCTCAGGTTCAGGAGGGATTTCGTCCTGTGCCAGGTGGGAAGAGGACAGTGCTGTCACTCGGAGCCCTCCTGAGGGAGCGGGCACAGCCCTGGGGTGCTCCTGTCTTAGGGACCCACTCCAGCCCACCGAGCCAGGGGTTTGGGGCTGAGCTCTGCCATGCCACCTATCATTTTGGGGTGGAACCAGGCAGTTCTAGCCTCAGTGAGAGTAACAAGATGACCGTGAGCCAGAAGCCCCACAGTGTTACAAGAGGGAAGGAGTTGCAGTTTTGAGTTTTGCTAGAGCAAGTGCTGGGTGATCTGTGTGGGGATCTGTCTCCAACCCCCAGGATGCCAGCTCCTCCTGGGCTCCTTACCTGGCTGTGCAGCTTGTTCTGGAGTTCCACGGGCTCGAGGTAGTTGCAGGGGACGATCCCTTTCTGCAGGGGTACAGAGACAAAGGAGGATTGCTTTGTGGGAAGGAACCTGCTGCTGGAGGAAGCGACTGAGTTGTCCCAGCCCTGAACATGGGAGAATCCCTGGGACTTGAATCCCTCCTGGTGCCAGCCCCATCATCTACCCCCTTGTGCCAAGCCTGCCCCTGGTACCTTGCCATTGAACATCACTGTGGCCCAGTTGTCCTTCTCTTTCTTCAGGACAAAGACGATGTTTCCTGGCAGGACCTGCAGCTCCTCAGTGGTCTCTGGGATGAACTCGTACAGGACACGGTGCGGCTGCCCTTCGAGGGCCCTAGATTTGGAAGCCATGTCAGGAGGGGAGGTGATACTGCTGTTTTGCATAGGGGACCTGAACTCTGCTTCCTTGTTTCTCTGGTCCATTCTCTTTCCCCCCTGTTAGTTCTGGGTGCTAGCTGGGCACTCAGCTGTGGTGGCGTGGGACGGGAGCAGACCTGGCTGTGTCTGTTAGCAACACTGCTAACGTTTCCTCACCTTTCCTCCAACTTACTTGAGGATTTCTGGTGTCTTGGGCCTGGGTGGAGGACCAGAGGCCTGTGAACAAAAAGAAAGTTGTCTGTAATCTGGCAAATTCTGGTTAGTCTGCAGAAATGGCCTGCAGTCTCCTCCCATTCTTGTCATCCCTACACGGGTCCGTGTTGGGTTGGTCCGTTTGCTCCTTCAGATAAGCAGTTTCCAAATCTTCCCCCTCATGATTTCCAGAGGCATGATCCTGGTTTGGTTTTGTGTTCTTAGCTTCACATACTCACAGAGGGTTGGAATCATGAGTTAGAGATCAGCTGGCTTAAACAGTGCGTTGTGCTGCTGTGTATCATCCCGTTACTATAAAACGCCCAGCTGCTGTCACAGAGCTTTACAGTCCCTCCTGCCTCTGTAATGTAAAGTCAGGTGGATGTTATGAACTCTCTGAAGAAGCTCCTTTTGTACTGAAATAGTAAGGCATGTCTGGCTCCTGGAGCAAGGAGCTCTGTTGCGTTGAAAGCAGTGTATTTTATCTCACGTAACAGCACTGTAGGCCTGCAGTGGTTGTGCTTCCTCGTATCCTCTCAAAAGACCCTTGAAAAAACTCTGGTGACTTTAACCATGGAAAATTGTTGTTACTTCATCAGGAAAATATCGAGGCAAATGTGAAGAGCTGACAGACCCAGAAAGGAAGACAAGGAACAAAACCAGAACTGCTCTTGATCCTCTGGTGTTTTGAGCTTAGACAGAGCAGCCCTGAGGAGGCTTGTGGGGCAGGTTCGTGACCTCCCTGTGGGCCCTGCTGAAATCAGTCATCCCACGGTGGGGGCAGAGGATGTGTGACCAGGCCACTACTTCTCCATTCAGGGAGCCAGCGTAACTACAGATGTGAGTGGGCTGCACCTTCTGATGAAGAAGAAAGCAGCTGAGATGTGGGGGCAGCTTCCACCTCATCCTCCCCCAGCAGTAGCAGAAAGTTCATGGTGGTCTTAGAATCATAGGATCATAGAATGTCCTGAGTTGGAAGGGATCCACAAGGATCATCAAATCCAACTTGTCTCCACACAGGACCACCCAAAAGTCAGACACTGTATCTGAGAATGTTGTCCAAATGCTTCTTGAACTCTGGCAGTCTTAATGCCATGACTGCTTCCCTTGGGAGCTGTTCCAATGTCTGACCAACCTCTGGGTGCAGAACCTTTCCCTAGCACCCAGCCTGACTCTCCCCTGTCCCAGCTCCATGCTGTTCCCTCAGGTCCTGTCGCTGTCACCAGAGAGCAGAGCTCAGTGCCTGCCCCTCTCTGCTCCTTTAGCGAGGAAGCTGCAGGCAGCCATGAGGCCTCCCCTCAGCCTGCTCTGCTCTGGGCTGAACAAACCAAGTGTCTTCGCTCGCTGGAGCCCTGGGCAAGGTGTGGGATGGCCATCGCCATCCCCACGTACACTCAAAGCTACCCACACCACATGGGCTGCGGTGCTGCGGGCACCATGAGTGGGTGGCCAGAGCTTTACCTGTGGTTGAAGTGGAGCAAATCCAGAAAAATCATCCTTGTCCACAACAGATGCCACCACCTACAGCCAAAGGAAGACACACGGTGACTTAAACCTGTATCTGCTCTTAGACCTCTCATCTCTGACACCCGCCCTCCTCTGCTGTTGTCCAAGCCAAATTCTGTGGGTGTGAATGCTCCAGGTTTGCTTTCTGCAGCAGTACTGGCACCTGGGTGGCTGTTCTGCCTTGCCAGGATTTGAGCCCAAGGGTGCACCCCACTGCTTGGATTTTGCTCATTAGTGCAAGAGAAGTCCTGTTGGATTGTCTGAGCTGAAAAAACTGCTTCAGTGTGAGCAGGGGGAGAACTGGAGTTCACTTGTTGGTGTCAGAGTTTAAATAGCTTCATTTCCTCCCCAACCCCGGTACCCCAAACAAGATTTTGGCCCAGGTAGAAGCTCCAGTGGGGCCTTCCTGTCTCACTGCTGAGTGACTGTCCCTAATCTCCCGCTAAGGAAACTGAAAATAGGACTTGCAGAGCTGCACAGATAAAAGTGTATTTCTGCAGAGCTTATCTCTTCTGCTCCTGCAGGGTGCTGTCCCCAGGGTGCAAACTGGTTCCCTGTCACAGTGCCTCACTGCGCATCAGCTCAGCGCCTGGTGGCTCTGAGGTAGCGGGTGGTCAGCAGCTCTCTTCAGCCCACAGCCTTGGCTTGAATAAAGAAGATGCTTCTTTCTTACCATGGCTTTTCCCAGGTAGTCTTTCTTCTCCAGCTGAGCCACTTGCTTTTCATTTGGTCGAAATAGCTTCCCTGGGGGAATTGCCACCAGCTCATAGAGCTTCTGCTTCTGTAGCATAGAAAAGTTGCAGTGCTCTTCAGGGGTGCGATCAGGGACTGTCACACTGCCACCTTCCTTCCTTCTATCTCTGTGGTGAAGGTCTCACTCCGTAAAGCCAAACCATCACTGTGCCAATCTCACCCAAGCCCTTCCAGCATCTCTTTAGCCCCGTCTTACCAACACAGTGCCTGAAAGCTCTTCCCACCATTCCCCCTCCTTGTGACACCCATGTCTTGTGCAGCCATCCACAGTTTTCTCCTGCACAGCTAAAGCTGTAGCTAAAAGGTGTTTTCCCTGTTCCTGGGACTTTCTCTCTCCTTCCTGTCAGAACACCATGAGCAAGCACCCCCCTGTAAGGCCTGCTCCTTACCAGGATAGCTTCCATTGCCCTGTCAATCTTGTTGTGCTGGGGCTCACTCTTCATGGAGGCTGCCAGCGTCAGGTGCTCCTCAGCTTTCTTCCAGTCCTCCATCGTGGCGTACACCAGTGCGATGTTGTAAAGTATCTGCCACAGGGATGGGAGCAAGAACTCAGCTCTTAGAGGCACTGAACCCTTGCTATTTGGATTTTCTGCCACCTTAATAAAATCCCTAGGTAGCACCTAGGTTCCCCATCCCTGTGCCAGCGTGCTTGTTTTTTTGCAAGGCAGGGTGTTTTTCCCCTGTTTTTTTTTTTTTTTTTTTTTTCTTTTGTCTTTTTTGCTAATGAACAGGCCAAAAATGCTGGTCAGGCTTTCTCACCTCACAAGCAAAGAGCCTGTACCGCAGCCCCAGGATCTTGTAGTCGATGAGCTGGTTGCCTCGCAGCTGGGCCAGTGCCTCCTTAAAATCCTTGACGGCCATTTCGTGGCTGTGAAGGAGAGGACAAGGTAATGTCAGAGGGCTTCCCCACCTCATACACCACCTGGGCCCCCATGAGTCTTTAATTCAACTTGACTGAGTTTGGTTGGGTCTCTCCCATGGCCTCGTGGTGTCTTCAGATGCCCCATGGGGAAGTTCCCTGCCTCCTGGGGCTGTGTTTTAGCTCCTGGTCCACCAACCTACCCACAGCGGCTTTCAGCCAAAGGCTGGCATTACTGCAGGGGGCAAAACCACAGCATGAACCCCATCCACTTACTTCTGCCTCCTGTAAAAGATGGTTCCCCGCTGGAAATAGGCCACAGCCAGGTGCTTGTCACAGCTGATGCTCTGGGTGAATGCCTGCAAAACGAGGGGTAAGAAGGGAAGGTCTTGAAGGAAAACTGAAGCTGTAGAGTGGCTCTGCCTGTCCTGTCTGCTTTAGCCACCTGTCCTAAGCTGGGCTTTGTGGGCAAAGCCTCCCTGCAGCACCGGGGGGTAGAGCCTGCACCAGGCTCCTTGTTCTTGGAGCTGGAAGCATCTGGCACCAGGCACTTGGGTCTGCGGCTGCCTCCAGGAGGGAGAGCGCTGTCAGAAAGCTCTGTGCCTCAGCTGCTGCCTCCATCCATGACTCACTGAGTAAACCAGCTCAGCGAGAACAGAGAACAGCCTGGGGCTGTCACAGCTCCATCCCAGCCCTCCCACCGTGGCGCTCACCTCCTCTGCCTCAGCCAGCTTCCCCAGGACGAGGTGGATGCAGCCGATGTTGTAGCAGATTTTGGCCGGGGGGCTCTGCACGGCTGTGAAGGCATCCAGGGCTGCCCTCCACTCCTTCCTGTCTGCAGCACACACCCCTTCTTGCCACAGCCGGATCGTCTCGACCAGAGACATGGTGCGGTGGGAGCAGGACACGGGGTACCCGGCCACGCTGGGGGACTCACTGCCCGTCTTCCTCGTTCAACCTCTCCCTGCTCCCTTTTAGCTGTGCTTCTGCCTTTCTGCAGCCCGTGTCGCAAACCTGCCAGGAAGTGGCCTCACTGCTGTCAGTGCAACACGGCCCAAGATGGGGAAGTGGAAGAGAGGCTGCCCCTGCCGCAGTGGGTTTCCACGCAGAGCTCAGCATGTGTCATGCTGAGCCCTCCGGGGGCTCCACTTCTGTGGGAGGGCTACATCAAAAGCCCTGCTTGGTGGCAGCTGAGCGCTCTATCAGGTTGGGCTCACAAAACTGTGTGGTGAGCACTACAGCCCAGAGTGGCCTTTGGGGGCTGCTGAGCCCCAGCAGCACTGTCACCTTGTCGTCACCCCAGTGACACTTCTTTCTGGTTGTTCCATGGACTATGGAGCACAGCCTGGCCCTGGAGTGTTGCTGGGTGGAGAAGAGATGCTCAGCATGTGACAGTCCCAGAGGGAGAACAGGGCTCTGACCTCCTGGCCCAGAAGGGTTGGGGTTCAGTGCTCTCATACAGCATCTAATCCTGGTGCTTTGCCTCTGCCTCATCTTGCGGTGACGCGACGCGCATTTCATAAGAAAATGAAACACGTCAGCAAGACTTTGCCCTCATGTGTTTACTCAGACTTCCCCAACAAACTAGATAATGCCTACAACAGGAGGAAGATTGAGTAGGAGACTTGCTCAACTTCTGCTCAGGGCTGGAAAGAACCCGAGCTGCTGAACAATGAGGCCTGGCTTTGAAATGTGTGACAGAACCCATCCCTGAACCTCCGTTCTCCAGTTGCAAGCTGAGTGTCTCCTCAGCATCCCACTACACCCAGCCAGCTCCCATGGGCTTCCTAAAACAACTATGGGCAGCACAGAGCAGGCTCCATGACCTCCAAAAGAGCAGAGGGAAATGCAACCAGCCAATGTGGTGGAAGAGAGGGAGGGGAGTACCTGGGTAGGGGGTGTGAAAACGCTCCCAGAAGCCTTTTGTCCTTCCCATGAGGAAGACCTGCTCAGAAGCCTTGTACATCTCATTTTGAAGAGCTATTTCAATGCTCAGGGGCAGCAAACCTGACCTCTCTTCTACCCTCCAGGGTTTAGATAGTGGGAAGAGGATGCACTCTGTAGTTGAAGATTTTGCATTGAATTACAGCACTCACCACTCCAGAGATCTGACTCTTTTCCTGTCCCTAACAAACAGTTTTTTTCACAATCCATTTTCCCTACTCTTGGCTCCATTTCCCCATCCAATGTTGTCCTCCTGCTGTTGAGCTCCATGGGGCAGAGGCTGACCCCAGTTAGAGCAGACTTCCACAGTTTTGTTAAACCACTGTTGGCTCCTGCAAGGCTCTGACTCTCTCTCCCATCTCCTGTGGCTGGGAGATGCCATCTAGCAGGAAATGGTTCACCTGCTGCAGGAATAATTGTCTTCTGGTTTAGTTATCTGCCTCAGTGCACTGGTGGGTCAGGCTGATCCCAGAAACAGTGCAAGGGGGCTGGAGGAGGATACAAGATCACCCATGTGGCAAGTGCCATTTTCCCTCCTGTTTCACAGAAAAATGGAATCTGAAAGATGCAGGCACAGCAAATGCACGTAGCAACTCCTCCTCTTCTTGATTTTTATTTTTTTTTAGTGTAACATACAAAGTCCGATGTCAAAACTGTGGTAAACACAACCTTTCTAGTAACAGAATGTGTCTCTTGTTCCCCTTTCTTTTACCAACTCTATGTAGAAGAAGAAACTAATTTCTTGTCCAAGAGGAAGTGAATAATGGGGATGGTAACATATCAAAGCCCGGACTCAGCAAGGCTGCACCTCTCAGCAGCACAAGGGCAGCAGTTTCCCTCCTAACGTGCTCAGCTGTTGCAAAAGCGGGAAGGTGCTGTTACCACACACTTCTGCCAAAGCTAAAAGCAGTAGTGAGATGCTCACAAAGAAGGCTTGGCAGCACAAAGCTTTCCTAGAGAAGCTCTCCAAATACCATTCCCCTTGGAGTGGGACCCATTTGTATGTAGAGTATTTTTCAGTGAAGGTTTCCTTCTTGAAATAGGGATTTTTTCTTCTGTGTCTTTCAGTTTTCCTCGTTTCCTGTGGGTCCCCAGTGCCGCTGTGCAATGTACAACTTGCTGTTTCCTTCTCCTGACCCATGTGTCTCCATATCCAGGTGTATATGGGCATAAATGGGTTTCTTCAAGCTGAGAAGTCCTCACTGCTGGCCTGGAAGATGCTTTTCTCCCTGCCAGGAACCTGCCCATACGTCATGCTGCAGTTCTTCTCCAAACAGCTGTGGCCAAGGCAGCCCAGAGTCATCTGGGTAGGGCTCAGCTTCCAACATCATTGGTTCATGAACCAACAAAGCTGATGGAGTGTCTCCAGTACTGGGGAGTCCAAGCTTGCACTTCAGGCTCCACTTTGTAAGCAGGCAGTGGCAGCGCGTGCCCGAGGATCTGGGCTCTCACCTGGAGGCAGCCACACCAGACAGGAGCAACGGGAGTGCTCCTTGGTAAGCTGCCTTCTCCTGTTTCAGTTAATAGCAGTTAACAGAAGCAGCTTTCATGCAAACCTTGTACTCCTACCTCCACAGCAGTGCTTGTCAAGTCATCCTCTTTTAGCACGCCCCTGAAAATATAGGTGGAATAAGCATGCATATTATTAAAAATGCTTCTAAATCCTTCATCGGATACTTTGATGGGGAATCCAGGAAATGTTAAGATCATTCTTCTCGTTGCCTTTGTTTATCTAATACCCCCTAGAGGTAGCTGGCCTGCTTTGACATTGGTTGTTTTTGAAAATAGTTTCTTCTCTCCACCCCAAATTTGGACTAGTTTGCAGAGAAACCAGTCTCCAGAGCTGAATGACAGAGGTACCCACGCTGGCTCTTCTACAAAGGAAGCGGAGGAGGTGGGACAGGAGGAAAACATCTGAAACTGCCTTCTTACCAACTCCTACGCAAATGTGGTGCATCAGGACACTTTGGTTTGGGTATTCCGAAGGTACTAGCTCTGGTTTTCCAAAGCAATCACTTGAGTAACAAATATGAGCTGCCCTTCAGATGTCAGAGTGCTCACCAATAGTTTTCTCTGTATGCTTCAAGAGTTCAAGGTGAATACGTGTACCATTAGCAATGACACACACACAGTCATCCTGCCCACTGGACAAGCCCAGGACTTTATATTTGCTTAAATTATTAAAACTAACAATTAAACATTTAATCTCTTGGAGCTGGGGTCAGCAGAAAGACAAACAAAAGCCCAGCCATGGTATCAGGAGTTTCACCCACACAACAACCCTGCTAAGCCATCAGTTTTTCCTCTCTTGAGGAAGCACCTACCATTCATGGTTGTGATGGTCTCACTCCCTTGGTAAGATTTTAGCGTAGGCAGCGACATCTCTGGTAGTCCTGGTTTGGAACATTTTGGGGTGTTTAATATATTCAAATAACTTAAGATTTTTATAGTGGGATGAAGCTGCGCACATGTATTGATGTTATTTAAAGGGACAAGTAACTGCTATAAAGCAAGCTTAGCCAGAAAAATAAGGGAGGGCTTACTTTTTAACTTCTTTTTTTTTTGTCAGTCCTTGAGTAGCCAGCCACCTGCTGAATTAAAAATTAAGTTAGTTGAACAGTTAACTCCAAGGTATTTCAGACTCCAGGTAAATATTCAGTGACAATTTATTTGTCTGGTCTTTATTGTTATTAAAAAAAAAAACAAAAAAAACAACCAAACAACAAAAAAGCAGATATCAAAAAACAGCAAAGGTTTCACAAATTCCCCAATAGTTTTACACAACTGAATTTCTGTAAAATGGTGAACATAAAACGTGTTTACATCAGTCCTGGCCCTGACCTTCAGTGGTGATCTGTGGTCTGGGATACCCTGGGCTTTCTTAATTCTTTCTAAAATACTCCTCTTTATTTTAGAACTTAATTTGCCCACTAGCTAACGCACTGTGGTACAACAGGAATGTTAACTGTCTGGTACCCTTAAAATTGTATCTAGAAAACAAAATATGGGAGCTTTGCAAGGTTGGTGTGGACACCAGTGTTTGCTTCTCAGATTACCAGAGGCAGCCACCACGTTGTGCTTGAGAGAATCAAATCACATTCAAGTTGCTGAAAGGTGATTTGCTGTGTGAAAGCTCCTTGTCTTCTCCTGTTTAGGATCTTTACTCCCCAAAATAGAGAGTTCACTGGATTGGGCTCCAGTGTAAATGGACCATCAACCCTTTAAATTCTACCATCCAAACTGCAGGACAGGCACCTTTATCCTGTGTGACTTCCCCACTGGGGGCCTGGCATCTGATGACAAGACTTCAGAACTGGCCATGAGATGTGAGGTTAAAGAAAATACTCAGCTTTTTGGAATGATGATCGGTCAGAAGCAAGCCATTGTATTCTGTCCTGTTCACTGCTGTAGGTTCAGAGGCTGACCAAAGAAAACGTGGTCCCGTTACCTACAGGAATAGCTGCTCCACTTCTCAAATATTTATCTTATGTCAAGCCGCTGCTTGGCTAGTAAAAAAGAATTAAGACATTGCCCTATGTCCCTCAGCTTTTGTTTGGAAAGTCAGGTCCAAATCTGCCACAATTATACACAAATGCAAATCATCCTAAACACGAAGTTTTATATGTAGCTCCATACATGCCACTGAAATGCTTGAGTACCAAATATTCCTGTTAGAAATAAAATTGCACCTTCATAATTTTCCAGAGTTTAACAAGAAGAGATCATGATATGCATTACTTGTCAGGTATGAAAGAAGCAGTGAGAAGACAAGCTGAGAGACAGACACTGCCCACAGGGCAGCAATGGCATTGAGTTGGTTGGGTTTTGCACCAGCATCTCCCCCGCCACAGATGGCAGACAGTTGCTCCCTGCTGGAGTTAAACCGTTTTCCTGGCAGTCAAAACGCGGACAATGGACCCCACTCCTCCTGCAGCCAGGGCCTGAGAAGAGAAAAGAGGCAGTTCTGGGTCAAGGTGGCTACAGACTGAAACAACTGCTGCCAGGAAAGACCTCCTGACTGTATTTCAAAGGAGCATCTCCCAGCACTTTACATCAAAAGCAAAAGACTAGCACCCAGTGTAGCAGGGAAACATAACCACACTTGTTTTAAAAGCTTATTAAATAACTGTCTTTATCTCCCTCCATAACTAAATTGCAAATTTTGCTTCCCTCTAGGAAGGAAATTCTACTTCCATCTGCCTGAATCACTAGGTTGAACTATTTTGTTTGCATCAGTCTAACAAAAATCAAATTTTAAAGGTAGAATATTTACCCAAGGAATCAGAACTATGAAAACGAATGACACAGTTCTGAGTGTGCAGGACAGCACCTGTGCAAAATGGGGCATTTCAGTTTCACCAGGCAGAAAGAAGGTTCTTGCCAGGCTCAGGGAGCATGCCCAGGACCAAGAATTTACTAGCAAGAAGGACCTGGGTGGGAGCATGCCCTAGACACGCACCTTCTCATGCCACTGCAGCAGCACAGCACTGCTGTTGTCAGAAGGGCTCTCAAAGCCTTTGTAGATGTACTTCATCAGCAGATCGACGCCATTCTTATCCAGCGACTGCACTGCCTTCTCAATATCATTGGCTTTGAAAGAGATGAGAACCTTCAGGACAATGCTTTCTGCACGATCCTGTCAACAAGTAGGAAAAGCAGAGATATATTTATTTGCACATAAAGTACATCCAAGCACCAGTCACCTCCAGAACAAGTGGAACTAGAATTCTTCTCTTTAGCAATTTTAAAATATGTTTGAATAGAGCAGCTTGTACAAAAGATTGTGATACTGTCGTGTAACAGATATAGCCTCCCAGTGCTGAAGAGCGCAACAGAGTACGAGTTTGTTCTGCTTCACGTTCTTCTGCCCCTCTGCTCATTTTGCAATTTTCTACCTATTAAGTGAAGCTAGGACTAAATATTAAATTTTTGTATTGAAATTCAAGGTCTGGCAAGTTCCAAAAAAAAAAAAAAAAAAGGATTAAGTACTTGACTGGCCTCCCCTGTTACCAGAGCCTTTTCCACACCTTTGTACTGTTTAATGAGATGCAATTATCATATTCCATGGAACTGGTATTGGCCAACCTGGAAGTGGTGACTGCTGGAAGCCACACAAATAAAACTTTCAAAACAGCCAACTGCTGTCCCAGGCATGCAGGATGCAACCCGGCAGCATTAACAATATCCTGCATCAGTAACCATTTGCAAATCGGTCTGGGTATCGTTTCAGGCCCAGGAATTTGTGTAGCATGATTACAGCTGCATCTATCTAATCAGCATAAATCATGTCTTCCTGCCCACCCATCACTGAGGGAGTATGAAAGAAAAATGGTCTCAATTTTGTTAGACTTTTAAGTAATTCAATTATATGAATGCTTCCAGCAGCTTCCTCCTGCAGAAATTACAGATGTAAGTTTTCTTGTTTATGTCCTACAGCTACTTAGAAAGACTTCTCACAGCAAGAACTATGAGCAAAACTTAAATTCCACAAGCACAACTAAAAATGAAGCCAAACATGAAAATTGAGTTGCTCTGACCTCTCCAATTCCATTGCCTTCACACTGTATTCTTAAATACATGAACGCATATCTAAAGAAAACAAGTCCTCCATGTGAAAACAAACACGGTCACTCTCTTAGACAGCAGGATCTGTAAGAAACACCAGCTGTTTCTCTGTAAAAGCCCTCAGGTAAGGGATAGAGCTCAGTGAAAAACCTCCTGTGCCAGAAAAGCCCAGCACCATGGCTGTAGGGCTCCCCTCACACTGGGAGGACAGTCCTTCACAGGCACTCCACATCTGGGCAGTTCCTCATCTTATTTGTCTGTTGCTCTCGCCGCTGCAATCCTGAGCCACTTGAGGTTTATTCTGGGGAGATTCAGAAGTACATACAGGCAGCATGCTCCTATATTCTGTCTCAGGGGGCGTGCTTGCAATTTCTGAGGTTTTAATGGCTTAATTTTGATTGGGCGCAATAACCACCAGTTCTTCCTTTTTTGTAGGTGCGCGGTCTGGCTGTGCTAGCAGCGTCATTAGTCAGAGGCTGTGGTTCCTTGGTGGCTCAGTACTGGCTATGGCTACGTGCTGCCAGGTGAACTTGCTGTACTGAGCTTGACTGAAGGACCCAATAAACCTGACCTAGCATCGAGTTACAGGAACACAGACAGATGACATCTGAGCTTTTTGATTAAAACAGCAGAGGCCAAAGGTGTTTGGACACCGGGCAATACCCTAACGCTGCCTTCCCCGACCCTCCCCCCCCAGGCAGCTGTGGGCTGGCGCTGCAGAAGCAGGGAGGCACCGGTAAGGCGTAACCTCGCGAGCCGCCCGCCTCACCTTCACCGCCTGGTTCTTCGTGTTGATCGGGGGGTTCTTCAGAGCCGCCTGCAGCGCGGCCAGCATGTTCCCTGTGCCGGGCGGATAAGGACGGGCAAACAGCGGGACCACAGCGGCCCTTCCGAACGGCCCTTCCCCTCCCTCGGCCTGGGCCTGGGCCTGGGCCCGGGCCGGGCCCGTCCCGTCCCGGTCCCTCCCGCCCCCCCGGGCCTTGCCCCCCGTCTCGGGCCCTGCCCTTCCCTCCGTCCCGTCCCGTCCCGTCGCGCCCCGCTGCGGAAGGATATTGCCTGAGGCACGAGTCCACCTCCCCCTCGTCGGGCCCCGCCTGCCCGTCTCCCCCTTCCTCCTCGTCCACGAACTTGTTCTCGTCGTACTCGTCCACGTCCACCCTCCGGAAGCGGGCCGACGACACCGTGTGCTTCGCCATGGCCGCCCCGCTGCCCGCCGCCACAGCCCTGCCCGGCCCCGCCCGCCTCACGGCGCAGGCGCCCCCCGGCCGCGCCCCGCGCGTGCGCGCTGAGGGCGGAGGCGGGGCGGGGCGAGGCCGGCTTCCGGCCCCCGGGCGCTTCCGCCCCGGTCGTGGGGGGTGTTGCGGAGGCCCGGTGGGTGGCGGCCCTGCCTGGGCAGGGTGGTTGGAACCAGGTGGTCCCTGAGGTCCCTTCCAGCCCAGACCACTCTGTGGTTCTGTGAGCGATACATTCTTCTTTGTTATGTTACACCCAGTTCTTGGAATTCCACCGCTACTGTCCAGCAAGAGTGAAGTGTTGGAAAATTCTGCAGTCCCCCCCCCCAGCTACACTAAAGCTTGACATACCTTGGAGCCTCCATCCAGATCACTTCCATTTTGATCTCCAGCTTTATTTAAAGTTTCACTTTATTATTCTGTTAAAAAGATAACACATGCATAAGGGAAGCGTTTTCTTCTCCCTTCACTAGAATCTCTGAGATAAAAGAAAACCGCTTTGAAAAGAAACACGTTATAATACATTCTTATTCAGGAGCTCAGCAAACTGTAAAAAGCCCATACACCTCCAGACTGGTGAGAGAAGCCTCTAGCACACATTTGTTTCCTCAGCATGCACTACAGCCAGCACTTCATCGATCCAGTCTGCATTACCTTTCTGTGTGCAACATTCCTGGTGCAAACGAATCCATTCACTGCCATGGAGTCATGATTCTTTCCACCAGGAATCTAACAGAGCAAAAGAAGTCAAACACTTAAAACTGTTACACATTCCCATAACTTCTAAATGCTGTAAACCTAACAGAATAGCTATTGTGACTACTGTTCAAGCTTCCTCTACACCCTCAATTATCAGATGAAAGATCAGATGCTGTCATGCTGGACACACAACTCTTTTCCTTAAAGTCTGGCAAATTAGAGACAACAACGTGAAAGCAAGTATTAAGTTCCAGGATCTCCAAGCTCCTGCCAACAAATACAGATTTGCAAATTCAAGTACACACTGGAAGACAACAAAGGAACAGAAGTTCTGCAGGCCATCGGGAGCATATGCCTTTGCACATACTGTTTTCACTAAAAATGAACAAGAGTTGGAATGACAAAAACTAATAAACAAACCTCTACTTACTATTTGAACACAAAAAGTTGACTGCTCTTCCTAGAATCACAATCAGTCACATGAGGAACAAACATTAATCAGATTCCTAATGACATATTTCAGGGTGTGTTTGTGTTACTGACGTATAAAATCCCTATGAGAGTTTTCACATCTGAACACCTACTTTTCAAAGCTAGGCTTCAGGACATGAAACATCAGTTACTGGTGCTTCAAGAGATGCTACGGAACTGTCATAAGTAACGTAAGGCTCTGCTCAGACCTTAACTTGCTTACAAACGAAAGAAGCCTCCCAAGACAAACTTCTGCCAAGCAAAAATAAGCCTGAGCCTGTGAACCTCAGTGACACTGCTTCCTTAGAGGTCTCAGAAGAGCTGCATGCTACAGCTCCAGCCTTACAGCTGCTTACAGTTCAGCAGTGTCATCTCTGGGACATCTAGTAGACCTGAAAGTACCATCCCATAACAATCAAGTTTTCCTCCAAAAAAAAAGTAGTTGTAATTAGCATGGGAAGAGTTAAATCCTCTATAGCAGGGAGTTACAGGGCAATAGATTGATACACAGAGTCCTGAAAGTTACTTATCCAGCGTATCTCTCCAATCCAAGCATAAAACACACAGAAGCTAAAAAAGAAAACGAGTCATTACAGAAGTGTTGCTCTTCCCTACCTTCTCCATCCTACAGCCTGAAAGAAGAGGTCAGCTCCAGAGCATTATATAAAGCACTTAAATCCTTTCCCAGGATACAAAGTTATTTCTTTACAACTTTTCCTAAAAATCCACATTATCCAAAGGCCACTGAACATGCTGAGGGTAGTGGGGATGACCCTTCTCTTCAAATAGCAGGTGCTGCCAGCACATGCATTCTTTGTCTTTCCTTACAACCCCGTCTGAAGCTTATTCTTTTGATGTGGCTGGTGGATATCTATGTCATCATCTCTGTTCTTCACATCAGGACGTACAGTTTGAGCTACCTGACAGACCACAGATACAAGGATATCCCTCCATGACAGGGACAGAGAATCATTGTATAGAAGTTGCTGAAACAGTGCCATCAGGTGGTTGTGATTAGCAGAGCTGTAAAAAAACAACCACTGCAACAACAAATTGTGGTGAGAAAGATACAGAGCAGTGTTTAATTGAAGTCACCTCTCCAAAGTTAATTTCAGAGAGTCACCTCTCTGGTTCTCTGTTTCAACATATAAAACAACAGGCAAGAAAGCAATCAAAATATACTGTAAAAACCTTTTCTTAATGCAAATTACTTCTTTGTGTTGCCCACAGATCAAGTCCCACTGAAAGCTGGTGGAACAGGAAGGCTTCAGGAATTGTTACTTAAGATACGCACATTTCTTTTTCTATAATTTTCTTACAGCAGCCTTTCCATGGCTTGCGTCTCCCCATTCTCTTCTCTCAGCAGACCCAAATTGCAGTGGTGCCAGCCTAGGGTTGTAAAAAAGAGTTCTTTGGACTTCTCCTCCATTGTCCTGTTGAACAATGACTTTGCAAGACAAACCTTGTTAATACAGAGTTTGCAGTTGAATACCTGCATCTTTCTGAAAGGCTACTTAGAAAATGAAAGAATTTACTAAGACAAGTCTGAGCCTCTTAAAAGACTGAGTTTGAGCTAGAAGTAATGGTAACAGGACACTGCAAACAATACCAAGTATAACAGTTCAGAGTACACAAAGGAAAAAGCAAATTACTGAAATTCTTGTACTGGCACTACACAGCAGATATTACTTCCAGAAGAACAAACTAAGACATGAGACAAAACAAAAGTTATATCCCAGTTTTGCCTGGGATATTCAAATATATTTTATCTATATCCATAATCATAATACCTTTTAGATTTGAAACATTAGTCAAAGGCACTAATATGCTCCACAGAAAGCTGCTGCTTTGAAGACCTACCCATGTAAGTGGTAGTAGAAAGATCAAGTTATTCCATACAGGCTGTAGCACAAGTAGCCAAAATATCTTGGTAAAGGCCTTATTTAGCATGTGTCCCAAATGTTGTTTTAAAAAAATGCTATGTTTTAAAAGGTTTTAAAAAAACCTTTACATAACTTGTGTTCCTGAACCCAAGCACCACCCCCTTGCTAGTTGGGTGCAGAGTGAGATGCAAGCAGACTGGCTCAACTAGCCTGTCACAGTATTTAATACTACAGAATTCTATTTTCTCTTTGAAGTTTAAGAATTTTTTGTAAAGAAAGTGGCACAAGTTTTCCAAAAATCTCAGCACAACATCTCACACCCTTTCACCTATCAGACACACAGGTATCTCTTCATTATTTTAAATGGGATGCCAATGAAGGCTGTATCCACTGGATAGGATACTTTTTTTTTTTTTTTTTTTTTTTTTTTTTTTTTCAATTCTAAATGTCAGCATAAACTGTAGTCATTTCTGTGTCATCCCCCCACATGGTCAAGCATCACTCGGTGGTGGGAAGTAGAGAGTAATTTCTTTCCTCTCTCTCTGTGCTTCCACATGACTTTTTTTTTTCCCTTTTCCTTTTCCCTTTAGTTAATTTATTTAATTATTAATAATTTTCCATTAATTATTTTTCCTTTAATTAAATTACCCTTATTTCAATGAGTGAGTTGTTTTTTTCCTTTTCTTTTTCCCCTCCTCTTCTGAGGAGGGTGAGTAATAGTGTGGTTGTGATGGAGTTCAACTGCCTAGCAAGGTAAAACCACTATGAAAGGATGAAAGCTAAACAACAAGAAGGAAAAAAATCAGACTGACCTATGATAACCTTTTGCTCATCAAGGGTCATTAACATATTAAAAATCGTACCCACCAAGATGCTAGTGTATACGAATATGGGATTTATTATGTCCCTGTCCCCTCCCCACTGGTCATCTGTAATGCACAAACTCAGTAGAGATAAGTTGGGTGAGCCAAGACAGCCAATCAAAAGTCGCCAGAGAGGTAGTTTCACAAATTTGCTTTGTATAAATAATGGTGATACAAGTCAGAGGTGTGCTCGCTTTGTGAAAGATTGCCAAGTACCTGCAGCATTACGTAATTAAATATTTAATTAAAAGACCTTTGTGTGGATTCTGATTCCGTGTGTATATTGGTGAGGCGCACCGGGCATGAACCTATGGATAAGAAATTTGTGTAAAGGTTGTAAAAGGAGGTTGAGGGCTACCAGTATTTCATGGGAGCCCTAGCTAGGGTGTACTTTTGACCTGGAGTGTTCTCCATGTTTAAGCTTAGGCAGAAGTTAGAATCATAGAATCATAGAACCATTAAGGTTGGAAAAGACCTTAAAGATCATCAGGTCCAACCTTGAGAAAGGACCAAGTTTTCCTCTTCTTTTTCTTGCAGGGAGAAGAGGAAAGAAACCAATCTCCACCTGTCAAGCGTGTCTGTGTTATCAGGACACATGCTGATGGTTAGCCTTTGTTTAGCATTTGTTTGTTGGTTTGCTAGTAGTTTTAGGATGCACGTGTCATTTCTATATTGGACAATCCTCTTTTTCCTGCCCCCTATCAGTTAAGGGGAGAAGAGAGGTAGTAGACACAATAATTCTCCAATCTTTGCAGAAGAACTAATCAAGGGATTTGTGAGAGTTTACATCCATGCTGACCAGGGAATATGTATAGTCCTTCCCCAGTCTGATAACCAAGGAGTGAGATTTTTTATTCCTTTGCTGAACACATCTCTTGATGTAACACAAGGTCAGATTTTGGAGATTTTGGATATAGAAGTCACATCACAGAAGAATTCATTTTCTAAGCAAAACAATGTGAAAATAGGAAGGAGGAAGCAGTTGTGACCTCTGTTATAGTTGATACTGAGCCAAAAGGACACGTGGTTTTCTCCCTGATAGAGCAATGGAGTCAAATCTAAAATGTTTTACGAGCAGATAGGTCAAACCTTTACTATGTTTAGTTAGACAGAAGGAAGTTTAGAAACTTCGTATCCCTGATGCTGCCGTATTCCTGATGTTATCTTAATCACTAATTAGTCAGCTTTATTTTTAAGAACATACAGACTTCTATCTCAAAGTGAGGGGTAGATGATCCAGGCCTGGAGGATGTGTCAGAACATTGGGCGAGGAACTCATGGTATGCATATTTCCTTGGATGTGTACATGTAAATGACTTAGATTAGAAAGCACGCCTAAGTTGAAACAACAAGATAGGAAAGAACAAGTTGGCCTGAGCATGCACAAGAACTGGGTTCAACCACAGTGAGGAAGACGGCCTCCAGAAGACCCCAAAAGACCACCAGTAGAAACAAATGAGCATGTGTCACAGACATTTACAAATTTTAAGGAGTTTTGGAAAATGGTATGAAAGTATTAATTGTTTTTTGGAAATCTAATGAAAGTGTATCTTCTGCTTGCATATAACCCCCATAGCTTGAACAATTTGGCATGCACACTATGTACAGTGATCCCCTGTGTGTCTGGCACAATGATTAAAGAATGCCTGCTTTCTAAGACTCCAAATTTAGTCTTAGTTTGACTGGCTTTTATGGTATCACAAGTCCTAAGTCAATACAAAGAAGCAATGAAAACATGACGGCAAGTAAAGCGAGGGTTGATAAGGAGAGCACACAGAACTTCTGGTTCAATACACTAGTAAGATACATTTGAGGAAAATTCAGAGGGAATTGAAAAAATCATGAGCATCTGCAAAGCCAGATACCTGAAACTGGCCTATCAGACACCCTGCAACGACTGAACTCAAAGTAACGTCCACAAGCAATGGACCTGGTGCTGCTGTATCAGCTACTCAGCCAGAAGTGACTGACAGACATCTGAGGGGAGTTTAAGGCCCAAGAGCCACCTGATAGGACCACTTGGATGAATGTCCATCTGTGACCCTTCCTTTGCTGGCTTCCCTAAGGCTACCCTTTCCTATCCCAGGAGCCAAACTTTCTCCTCTGATCATAGTGCCAGTGGCCTTGCCAGGAGAGATGGAAATATTCTGTGAGTGTGGCTGGACATCCCCTGGGTGATGCTGAGATGAGCCACAGGGGAAGTGGGATCATGAGTGCAGTTTCTGGGCCAGCCAGGCAATCACAGCCTCCCCACTTCTCCACGGGGCAGCTCCAGGGAAGGGAAGGGGTTTGTTGCCCTCATCTCCCTGCAGAGGAGGCACGCTGGTCTGCATTGTGTTTGAAGGTTATCAGGGTGTCCTGCCTCAGACTTCCCCTCAGCTGAGATTTCAGTTCTGCCTTCTGCACCAATGTGGGCACCCCCAGGGAAGGGGAAAAGAAACCATGGGTGAAGGGATGTGCCAGGGGACAGCCAGAGAGGAGCAGTGGCTAGGGGACATGTTGATGAGGCCGGGCGTGCTTTCCCTGTTCTAAGTGTACCCAGTGGGTGATTTTAGCACTGGTGCCTGATCTGAGTGGGGACCCTCTTCCAGTTTGCCCCAGTGCTGCCCTACCCATCCTACTACCATCCTCCCTAGGGCCAGGCCACCCTGCTGAGCCACAGCTGGATGCTGATTACAATGGCATCCAGGAGGGTAAACTGCATTTTAGGACACATTAAGCATAGCATAGCGAGCCAGGCAAAAGAGGTGATTTTCCCACTCTTTTTAGAGTTGGCGTGGCCTCACAGTGAGTATTGTGTGCTGTTCTGGTCTCCACAATATCAAAGGAATATTAAGATCCTAGAAAGCATCCAGAGGAGGGCAAGAAAGATGGTAAAAGGGATGAAAGGTAGGTCTTATGGGGAGAGGCTGGGGACACTTTGTCTAGTCTGGAGAAGAAAAGGCTAAAGAGGTGATCTATAATTTTGTGAAGAGGGGAATCTGAGAGGTAGGTGTTCCACACAGGAATGGCACAAAGCCCTGCTAGAAGAGGGTTCAGACTAGATCTAAGCAAAAATTCCACGTGACAACAGGGAGATGGAATGAGGGCTGTGGCTCCTGCAACTCCCATTTCTATGGCTTGGAGGCACTTGGAGAGGGGAGACAGTGGGTGACACCGAAGATGGTGGGAAGAGAAGGGGAGCACCAGGTTGCAGCCCAACCCCAAGCTGACAGAGCTCAGGTGGCAGGGGGAATGGTGTCAGGACAGCAAGTGGGGACCATTGTCCCCTCCACACCCCTCATGGGGTACCTCTGCACCGGGTCTCAGTCTCCAGGATCCATGGACAGTGACAAACAGGCATGGGGCCAGTGCCCATCTTGAGAGAATGGAGAGCCAAGGCACGATGCTAGGCTGTTGAAATGGAGTTTGTGTCCCCCATGGGAAAGATGGTCATGTCATGGCAAAACTTCGTTTCCAGGGGTGGCAGCGCAGGTGGGATAGAGATTTCTGTGCCATGCAGGGTCAATAGCTCCAGAGGCAAATGGCAGCTAGAGACATTCCCATCACTGACAGTGAACATGGCCCACAGCCAGGCTGGACCCCAACCCTCACCAGCAGTGGTATAGAGGAGCTAGCCACCTGCACCTTCTAGGTGTTGGGGTGTCACCATGTCCATAGGGAACCCTACTTACAGCAAGTGGAACAGCCTTACATCCACATTCCCCCCAGGGCCAGGGTGTCAGAACCTAGCCCCGCCTTGGAAGGAACCTTGGGGCCCTCCCCAAAACCTCAGTGCTTGTCCTATTGGGTGCTAGGCACACACTGGCACAGCGGGAGCTTCCCGGGTAGAGCTGCCTTGGCGAGAAGTGTGCGACCCTGGCTCCTTCACTCCTTTCTTCCTCCTGCAGTAACTGCAAGCTTAGGGTCTCACCACTTTCACCATGCAGCACCCTCTCTTCTTCCTCCTCCTCCTCCTCCTGCCTGGCACATGGGCAGATCCAGAAGGTAAGTGGGAGTCCTTCCTCACCCATTTTATCCTTCTGTGGACCTCACAGGCAAGCTTCTCCTTTTTCCCTGCCCACCTGCCCATTCCATGTGTTTGCCACTGCAGCCCTGCTTGTCCTCTGGGTACACACCTCCTCCCTGACTGGAATGCATCCACCTCTAAGGGTTGTGGAGGGTGGGAGATGGGGCTGCCAAGGCCACAGTGTGCTGGGGGGGCGGGGAGGCAGGGGAGCACAGGTTCCTATGACCTTGAGAATCCATCCCTCTATCCCTTTGCTTTCCCCAGGCCTCTCCCTGTGTCCCCCTCTCCCCTTGCTGACTCATAGGGTCTCCCATAGGGTCCTTCACCGTCCGGCTGCTCCAGATTTCCACTTTCCAAAACACCTCCTTTGTGGACACAGAGGGATTTGGCCTGCTGGAAGACATAGAGCTTGGGGCTCTGGACAAGCGCACCTGGAGTATCCACTTCTATCAGCCCTGGGTGCGCCCAGCCCTGCCCCGCAGTGACTGGGACACCATTGAGAACATGATAAAAATCTACCTGCAGAAGTTCAGCCACCTGATCAATGATGGTGCTAGTGCGAGGGATGTGCCCTGTGAGTATCTGGTGTTCTCAGCATCTCCACTCTGAACTGGAGTCCAGGAGGTGGGGAAGGACCCGGTGCTGTGCCTGAGACACTGACCACAACCCCATCCCCTCACACCGTATCTCTCTCCTCTCTTCCTTTCCAGACCCTTTTGTGGTCCAGTGCATGGCAGGCTGTGAGCTATACCCCAACAGGACCTCCCGTGCCTTTGCCTATGTTGGCTACAATGGCCAGGACTTCCTCAGCTATGATGTGGACCATGGCAAGTGGATCCTCTATGAAGACACCGATCTGTCACGGTATGTCCAGGCCACTCTCCAGAACTACACCGCCTTCAGTGAGCTGGTACAAGTCCTCTTCAACGATACCTGTGTCGATGACATGGAGTTGTTACTCCGGTATGGGAAGGCAGCTCTGGCAAGACAAGGTGAGACCGCCCCAACTCAGACACAGCCCACCTCAAAGCCCCCCATCACAGGGACCAAGTGATATCCCTGCTGGGGTTCTCCCTAACCCTTGCTTTTACCCTTACCCAGAGCCACCCGTGGCCACCGTCTTCGCTCGTGCACCTAGTCCAGCCCAGCTCCTGTTGGTTTGCCATGTCACTGGCTTCTACCCGCGGCCCATCAGTGTGGCCTGGCTGCGGGATGGCCAGGAGGTGCTGCCAGGCCCAGCGCTCACCACTAGTGCCATCTTGCCCAACTCTGACCTCACCTACCAGCTCCGCATCGTGCTGGCCATGAGCCCTGGCGATGGGCATAGCTACACCTGCCGTATACGCCACCGCAGCTTGGGTACTCGCAGCCTCCTTATCCCCTGGGGTATGTTCTAGGGATGGGGATGATGCACCATCCTACACCACCAGACAGGCACTGGTAATGGATGGAAGATATAAAGCACATGGTCACCTGCTCTGTGTGTTTCTCAGGAAACTCGAAGGCTGTGCTGATCTCGGGGCTTGTGGCTGCTCTTTCAGCAGGTGTGACTGTGGCTGCCATCGTGGTGCTTTGGGTCTGGAGACGTAGGTGAGGCTCTTTCTGCCCTGCTGTGTGGCACTGGGAGAGGAGGGGAAGAAATGGCCCGGGGGGTCACTGCATTCAGCAACATAGCTCCTGCTCCAGCCTCATTGGCTGCTGGCTATGTGTCCAGGAGGCCTCTGAAATGTAGCACCAAAGAACTTGGTCTCTCAAGAGGTTTGTCCCCCTCTCATTTCAGAAAATACCAGAAGATGGAGCAATCAGAGCCCACGAGCTCCATCGTGAGTAATGAAGCTTAGCCCAGGAGACAGCAAACAATTGCCTTTTGATTCCACCACCCTCATGAAGATAAAATCTCTACCTTGTTCTGCTGCAGCAAACCTCTGGGCACTGCCAGAAGTGAGATTGACTTGACTTGGAGCTCCAGTGGGAAAACCTGGTCAGGTCCTGACCTATTTCAGTTTACTAAATAGACAGGCATACAGGTCTAAGACCTTATATATAAGGTCTTATATATAAAGATATATATATATAAAGATCCCTTACCTCATGGATCTGCCTGTGCACCTGCTGAAGCTTTTTAAGGTACACCAATCCCCAGTGGCAATTTCTACTAGTTCTAGTATAACAATATGTTTAGGCAGTAAGTTGTGTCCTTCTGTTGTCACTTTCTATTACCTTTTTTTTTTTTTTTCTCCCCAAAACTGCCTTTATTAACAATATTCCAGAAATATTTATGCTGAACCTGAATTATGGCATGCAGACTAACACCACTTGGCCACAAACCATGTTTGAAAGCATTGAGTAACACTGAAACTGATGTAATTTGTGGGAGTAGCAGATGTGTATAAAATGAAATTAAACATTGGTATTTTCATCAAGAACACTTCTTTCCTCTGGGTTTTGGTGGGCTCATGGAAGTTTTGGCCAGCTACAAATGGAAACAGGAGTGTGGCACCACTGAATTATCAGTGCTAATTGCAGGAAATACCAGAGCAATAATAATAAGAATTAGAAATTATTTGTGCATATACTAAGAAGTTCTTAAGTATTTCTGGAAAAAGTAAGTATTCTTAAGTATCTTAAATCTTAAGTATTTCATGGAAAAAAGCAACTGTGCATACAGGGGGAAAGTGTCCCCAAGCCTCCTGAACGAGGGGAAAAAGGAAGTCAACCTCTCATCAGACAGTGGAGTTTAGGCATATGTAGGAAGAAATGTAGTTTATGCTCCCAGCCACACACTTGAACATGAAGCTTCAAAAGGTTTTGTTTCACAAGGAAGCTTCCTCAGAAAGTTTCACAGCAAAGGTTTCTGGCACCCATGTGTGAGTCAATCAGGTGAGTCACAAGAAAATACCACTGGCTTGTGGCCACATTCACCACAGCTATGCTAATGCCTATGAACCATAATGCTGTGGGCAGGACTGAATTTCCATGACAGCCAAAGTCATCTGCTGGTGTTGCAGGGTTGAGGGGCCTTGATGCAGAAGATTATATTGAAACTCACCTGATAGCTTGCTGGGCTAGGACAGATAGATGAAACTTTCAGCTTTGGCAAGGGCTCGTCTCAGGGCTGGGAGGCTGCAGTCTCAGCACCAACAGGACATATGGGCTATTTGTTCCCTGAGCACAGAGCAAGCCTGGAGCAAAACATTCCACAGTGCTTGGAAGATGCTGCAGGCTGAAGTCTGAACCTGAAGAACAGGAAGCCAAACTTTCTCCTCTGATCATAGTGCCAGTGGCCCTGCCAGGAGAGATGGAAATATTCTGTGAGTGTGGCTGGACATCCCCTGGGTGATGCTGAGATGAGCCACAGGGGAAGTGGGATCATGAGTGCAGTTTCTGGGCCAGCCAGGCAATCACAGCCTCCCCACTTCTCCACGGGGCAGCTCCAGGGAAGGGAAGGGGTTTGTTGCCCTCATCTCCCTGTGTCTGACTGTGTCTGAGCTGGGTGCACGGGCTCAGCCTGCAGCAGCCCTGTATGGGCCTTCCCTATGACCCTGTCAGATGCAGACATGGAGCGAGGAACCGTGGTCCTGGTTGTGCTTTGGGGGGGGGGGTAATGAGCACCCCACTAAAGGCAGAGGAGGCACGCTGGTCTGCATTGTGTTTGAAGGTTATCAGGGTGTCCTGCCTCAGACTTCCCCTCAGCTGAGATTTCAGTTCTGCCTTCTGCACCGATGTGGGCACCCCCAGGGAAGGGGAAAAGAAACCGTGTGTGAAGGGATGTGCCAGGGGACAGCCAGAGAGGAGCAGTGGCTAGGGGACATGTTGATGAGGCCGGGTGTGCTTTCTCTGTTCTACGTGTACCCAGTGGGTGATTTTAGCACTGGTGCCTGATTTGAGTTGGAACCCTCTTCCAGTTTACCCCAGTGCTGCCCTACCCATCCTACTACCATCCTCCCTAGGGCCAGGCCACCCTGCTGAGCCACAGCTGGATGCTGATTACAATGGCATCCAGGAGGGTAAACTGCATTTTAGGACACATTAAGCACAGCATAGCCAGCCAGGCAAAAGAGGTGATTCTCTTTTGAAAAAAGAAGGGGAGAACCTTTTTAATTACATGATTTTAAAACTACATAGCTTGAAATGTTTTTACTATAGTCCTTCATCGGTGTATGTACATTTGTAACATGTAAATACATAGAACTATGAGAGCTTGTAAATGTTTGAAGGATTGTTCTTTATGTTTTTATAGATTAAGAATCAGATTCTTAGCTGCTGGAAATAAACTTAATTGGATCAAGCTGGTATCCTTTTTTTTTGAAATAAAGTTTATTTCTCTTTTCATCCATTTCAGTCCAGACTGACCCAAAATTCCTCTTTCAGAATTCTGCCAATAGATGTCAGTGTCAGGCTAATTTTATTGAACCTGAGTTAAAAATTGTTCTAGTTAATTCTTGCTACATAGCAGATGTCGTGGTTCTGCTCGAGTGGGCAGCCGAGCTCCACCACAGCCGCTCTCTCACTCCCCCTCCTCAAAGAAGAATGGGGAGAAAATATGTAAAAAGGGCTCAAGGGTTGAGATAAGGGCGAGAAAATCACACAATAATTATTGTAATGGGCAAAACAGACTCAGCATAAGAAGATAGTAAGATTTATTGCTCATTACTAACAAGCAAGAGAAGTGAGAAACAAAGGAAAAAAAAAAAACGAAAACAAAAGCACCTTCCCCCCCATCCACCCTCTTCCACCTCCTCCCCCCGAGCGGCGCAGGGGAACGGGGGAATGGGGGTTATGGTCAGTCTACAGCACTTCTTCTCTGCTGCTCCTTCTCGGTCACTCTCGTCCCCTGTACTGTGGGGTCCCACCCACGGGATGCAGTCCTTGATGAACTGATCCAGCGTGGGCTTCCCACAGGCAGCAGCTCTTCCAGAACTGCTCCAGATATGGGTCCGTACCACGGGGTCCATCCCTCAGGAGAAAACTGCTCCAACCTGGCTCCCCTATGGGCAGCAGCTCCTGCCAGGTCACCTGCTCCTGCGTGGTCTCCTCTCCATGGGCTACAGGTCCAGCCCAGAATCTGCTCCGGCAGGGGTCTTCCACAGGCGGCAGCCTCCATCGGTGCAGGGCCATCTGCTCCACCGTGGTCTCCTCCACGGGCTGCAGCGTAGAACCCTGCTCCACCGTGGTACTCCATGGGCTGCAGGGGGACATCCTGCTTCACCATGGTCCTCACCACAGGCCGCAGGGGACTTCTGCTCCGGCGCCTGGAGCACCTCTCCCCCTCCCTCTACACTGACCTTGGCACCTGCAAGGCTGTTCCTCACTCCCTTCACTCTCCCAGCTGCTGTGTGGCACAGCGTTTTTTTTCCCTGTCTTAAATATGCTCTCACAGAGGCTCAAAACAACATCGCTTATTGGCTCAGCTCTGGAAAACAATGGGGCCCTTCCCAAACATGGGGCAGCTTCTAGATCTTTCTCACAGAAACCAACCCTATGGCCCCCTGCTACCAAAACCTTGCCACGTAAACCCACTACAGCAGGTAACTTGACTTTCACTCAGTGCAGAGCTCACATTTGTCACTGTTTACACACATCTGTGACTTAGTTTAAATCCCTTACTTGCTCTTCCCTTTCCGGGTCAAATCAAAGATATCTGGATCCCACTAACAGATTGTAGTGATGAAAACTTTGTACCTTCCTCACTTCTCCCCTTCATCATTTACCAGCAAGAAATTGTATTTCACTGCCTTAGGGAGGTAGTTGTATAAAATAGAAATAGTGTCACAAGAAGTAAGGGGTAGAACAAGGAACTTCTGAAACAAAGCTTGAGAAGGGGATTAAGAGTAACACAAAAATTGATAACAGCAGAAAAGTGATTTTGGAGTGGAAACACCAACAGCAAAAATGTGGTTGGAAACCGACAAATGTCATCCTACTAGCTTTGCTCTTTCTACTGGACACGGTAAGCAGGCAGCAGCCAGCTGTTGGTGTGACAGTATGTAGGGCAGCACACACTGGGACCCAACCTGTGTGCAGGTGTGATTGCTGGGAGACTTTGTCACCAATGTGTGGGGAGTGGCAGGGGTACACATGGAGCTGGTGCATTGAATTCTCCCAAAGAGGATGTGCAAGGAGAACACACCATGCCAGTGTGTGATGGTTAACAGGCAAGTATTTAACACACTCTCTGTGTACTCGCATATGATTAGAGGTTTTAGCAGTAGCTGTAGTGCTCGGAAATTGGCAGGAGCTTATGAACATTTTGCAAGTGTTTAATACTGTAGTTTACCTCTTGCTTATATTGATCTGGAAAGTATAATTCACTGATTGCATGTCATTAAGAAATCAGTAGACCAATCTGACCCTGACTTACTTTAAAATAAATGAACTGAGCAGATTTCTTCTGCTACAGTCCCCACCCCAAGGTCTCTGTTTCTGTTGTTGATTCATTCCACCTTGCAGCTGATGCAACATTTGGCACAACAGAAGAGATTAAATCTTAGATAGGTACACAGTGATAGAGTTGTGAGAAAAAGTCCTTCTGAAACTGGACAAGACACCAGCATTTCTCCTGTGTTGGATTTACTTTGAGGCCTGATCTGCTTTACATTTACTGTTAATGATTGGTCTATTTTCTAGGTACCAAGAAAAACTGTGTGCTGTGTTGTATTTTAGGAGTAGAAGCCTCTCTGTAGTAGGAAAGTTCTCCTGTTATTTTCCTGCCCTTCAGTATAAAAGGCATAATAGAATGTTACCAGCTAAAATTTCTGGATTTCTCCAGTGGTTTTGTGACAATCTTGTGCTCTTCCAAGCTTTATAGTAAAAGGTTAAAGTTGCGGAATGTAGCATATTCTTCGTGAGGCCAAAGTGTTCTTTCAGCCTTTTATCTTTCTATCCCCTAAACTGACAAAGTATAGCCTTCCCAGTTAATGATGCTGGTATAGGAAGCTTTCCAGGACCTGGAGATGGCCACACTCTTAACATCCCTTAACAAAAAACACGTTGTTATTTTATTTTACTCTTCCAGAACATACATTTAAACGAATTAAGTAAGATTTACAAGGAGATTATTTTATTCAACTCCTTCTCACTGTAAATCCTTGTTTTGATTCCTGTATGTTTCCTCACTTTTATGTTATGGTTCTGGGACACCCAGAACAGCATCATGGTGGAATAGTTCTTACTAATATCAGAATCCCAAATGGAAGTATAACTGATGAAAAGGTGATTTTGATCACTATTTCAGAACAGGAAGGTTCTGGAGAACTAGTAACATGTTCAAAGATAAAGCAAAGATGAAGAACAACTCCATGAGGTCTAATTTTATAACTGAATCTAACAGGAGAAGTATAGAAACTGATGCTAACTGCATTTTTTTTTTTATGACTTAATTTTTAAAAGCTAACGAATATTCAGAAATATAACAATCAACACCATATAGCAAACTATTGTTACAAGGATTTCCCAGTCATAGATGAGAAACAAAAATAATAATAATGGGGGCAAAGAGAAAAATCCTTGCCTGTATGGTCTCATGACATGATTAAAAATATTATGGGTGAATATGTGAAAGCAATTTGTCTTTTAAATGAAATCTGTTAAAAAAAACAGAAACCTCTCATTTTATTTAATTTATTAGATGAGGTACCTT
This sequence comes from Aythya fuligula, assembly GCF_009819795.1. Lineage (NCBI taxonomy): Eukaryota > Metazoa > Chordata > Aves > Anseriformes > Anatidae > Aythya > Aythya fuligula. The sequence goes on along the minus strand of NC_045566.1, from coordinate 19,242,878 downwards.
GTGTTTTAATTTGCATTATTCCAAGCCTGCTGAGATGACAGAGATAATACAGGGCCCTTTTGACTTGTACCATGATTTCTTTAGGTTTCTAATTAACATTTAGGGGATTAACCAGAATAAGTTGATGTGAAGAGAAGTTGATGTGAAGAGAAGTTGATGTGAAGAACACTTTTTTTTTTTTTTTAATGGTCTTTTAAAGTAGCTTTGACAAGTCAAAAATAAGACAGGAAATACAATTTAGAATTTGAACTGACCAACTCCCTTCAATGTAATTTTCTATAAATTGCTTTAAATGTTCACAAAGATTTATTATCTTGAATATATTTGAATATATTCATTCTTGAATATATTTTTTAATTTTTTCTTTCCCCATGAATGTTAATCAATAAGCACTGTGTAGCCAAGCAAGCAGTGTATTACACACACAAATAAAAAACCTATAAACCAGTGTCTTATGATCTGATCATGAAGAAATGCCAGGATACAAAAGGGTCTATTTTAATTATACTGTAGATTCTTTAGATTTTATTTATTTATTTATTTATTTATTTTTTGCTTTAAATGTGGATTACAGTTGGTCATCAGCTCACCAGTGTAAGGCTGCAAGTTTTGCTGATGTCGTCATGCCTTTAGAGGAATAGCTTAATATAAGAAGGTAGAACATCATATAGACTTGTTTGTCACATTCCTTGTGGCGGCAAGACAGTGTTGATGAGAGTACTGGTGGAATGAAAGAGGAATACTGCTCTTTGGCTCAGTGTAGACAGTTTACAACTGCTATGTTGAATCGTGATATTTGCCAGCAACTAACAAGTTAAATCTATCTTGTGGAAAATTCCTTATCCAGTACAGGTTAGGAACAGGACTTTGTAAATAATTTATTTACTGTATATTTCCAGGCCTGTTTGTAACAGGAAAATTGATACAGCTAAAGTAGTTATTAACTAATCAATTAACTTCAGTGTCTGAGTTTTACTGTGCATATGAGTTCCATGACTTGTTTTACGTGACAATCTTTATTTGTAAAAAATGGAGGAAGAGAAATTGCTTAGACTACAAGTGAATCTTTTCCTCTATTGCAGTTGTAGCAAGGTTAAAATCAGCTATAAAGCATGAAATGAATACTAGAATTTTTTCACGTTCTGCAGTCTACAGTTATGCATATGCAGTTTAGCTGTAACACCAAATGCACATACCCAGCGGGTTCAAGATTTTTCTATTAGACAAAGAAAACAGCATTGGTATATCTACCTTACAAAGTGTTCAGCTAATAAAATGTATGCTTTGCAGTATATATTTTCTGTCCTTATGATTATGTCTTCCCATTGACAATGGATGCAGACTATCTGGGAGAGTGCTGCTAACAGCAATGCCACTCTGGGATGCTTTGGTATTCTTCTCACTATCTTTTTGCTAGCTGAGACACACTGTTTCTTTCATAAACTTCTGTCCTTTCAGCCACTGCTATTAATGTGAGGTGGTGGCAGCCAGTGCATCTTAAGCGCATTTACCTCTTTTATTTCTCCTTCCTGTAATTGGTTTGTGTATTGTAGGATACACTTCAAGAAATTTTGTGGTGAAGAACTGTGATAGAGGGAGCTAATAAGTGTAGAGGAATCTTTCATCTTTACCTGCCTGACTGCTGAATTTAGATATTAATGTAGATTATCAATACTACATGGTTATTAAGTAGGCTTGGTGTGAACAGGCAGCCAGTATATGCAAATACGATAAGACCAACATAATGTATGTATTTGCTGTGGTTTTAAAAATGAAACCAAAGACGGTATGAGCTATGGAAAAGTATTTCAATCTACTTCAAGGTGAGTCATGTTCATTGACCTTGAAGATAAATACAAAACTTTGCTGCTCAAGTCTTTAAAGGCCTCCATGAGCACTGAAACATCTTGTTATTGCCTGCTAAGAGCTGTTCTGTAAAAAACATTCCCACAGGCTTTCAGAATAAATTGGATAGTATCTCACACTGTATAAAAGAAACTGCTGAATGTCATATAGCTCTCTAACATGAAAGGCCACCATACCTGTCAGCTGGTCTAAATTATCAAAGGTCCATTAAGTTTGATTAAGTTATAAGAAGAAATGTCAAAGAAGCAATGAGGCATGCACAAACAGTAAGTTGTAGAGGTAACTTTTCAGTATTGAAAGCAATTTTTTTTTTTTTTCCTAGAGCAATGGGAGACTGGGCTTGATGCCCAAACAGGGCAATGGTAAAGCACTCATACTGCATGTCTAGGTAGTTTTACTGAACCACTTATTGTACCTTTGTTGACAAGAACTGCACAACCCAATGAATTCAGTAGATTTCAAAGCCTAAATTTACAGCTGGCTCTATGAACCAGTCAGCATGTGTCGTGGGCTGTATGTTTCTCACACTAAGCAAAATGACCTTGAGCTGTATATCTGAAACAAAGCAGGCTAGCCTGGCTTTTAGTATTCATGAAAAAGAGTAAATATGTGCTTAAAAGAGAGTGTTTCCATGGTTGAATGAGACAATATATTTAGAAGAGTTCAGTTTTGGCAGAATATGTATCTCGTAATTGAAGTGAAGGAAAACATTTAGAAATACATTTATTGCTCACTCTCTGTTATGGTCACTGAACAATTACAAGTAACTTCTACTTATGACAAATTAATTTTCATTCAGCATAATCTATTTGTCCACAGTCTTTCACATCTAAGTCTTCCTGAGAAGATTTTGGTTACTGATTTCATCAAGCATTCTCTTTGGGCATTGAAGCACACACCCTGTCTGAAAATAACATGCCCTGTAATATGAGGAATAGATTTGCATCTGTTATTGAAAATTCACATGCCTTACGACAATAATAGAATAAATGGTTAAAAGTAAATGCAGAAGGTCTGTCATCAAGATTATTTGATGTGTTAACAGCCAGGAGAATTGAACGTTAGAAGTAACTCTTCATTCTGCTTGTGGACAATATTTTATTTTGTTTGATAAATTGCACATACTAGAACCCAAGTTATACAGAAATGTGGTTTGTGGCAGTGCATCCACACTGCATGACAAAGAAATATGTACTTAGCTAGAACTAATAGGGAGAGTATGGGCTGTAATTCCTCTAACATGGTATAATCCTGTCGGGGTAGCCTTAGGATCTCTCTCCCACGTGGGTTAACAAAGAGGTGTTGTTGATGTACTACAAATGTACTACATTTTTTGACTGAGTTTTAAGCTTTTTGCATTGCAAAATGATGGAGTAGTTGGGCAAATAACCTGCAAAGTAAGTTTGGGCTTCTTCTTCCAAGACAAAGAAGATAAAAACATTTGGGACAGTGGTGATCATGAGTGCTGCATTCTGCTGGGACAGACATTGACTTCTTTCAGGAGGAACCGTTAAGTTTATTTTTCAAAAATAAAAGCAGGGTAAAGAACTTTAGCAGAATACGTAATCTTTTTATTTCTTTGATCCTTTTTCATTGAGATAGGAATATGGTAAAAAGATACATTTTTGTTCTGTGAATAAAATTTTTTGCATTATCCCTCAAAAAATGATGAAGCAATTATGGAAGTTTTTTTACAGCCAAAAACTTATTCAGCCTTTATTTTCTTTCACTGGGATAATGAAAAGATGGAATTAGTAATTAGGTATCTGCTATGAAGGTTTTCTTGTGAATGTGCACTTACCCTTTTCAATAGGTATGTGTAACAGTGGTAAAAAGTTTCTTGGTACTATTCTGTTGAATCGTATCTGCTCCCCTTTGATGGGCTCTGGGTAGCACAGAGTATCAGCTTTAATAGTGCTTAACTGAGGAGGGTAGAAACTTATCTGGGAATGAGTTAAAGATAAGTAACACTGATCACTAGAGGAATGAACATGCTTATTCATTGGATCAGGATTGTATTCTTGTTCTCTCTGCAATGATCCTCATGCTGTAGCAGAGAAGCTGTGAGTTTGCAGTGAGAGTCCAATGTGCTGTAAATTTTTTTATAATCCTTGAAAAGTCAGAAAACGAAATTATTAAATGTTATTTTCTAAAGGGCCATCCTGAAGCCTGTCATCTACTGCTCATCAGATACATTCTAGCTTGCTGTTAAGAAGAGAAAAACTGCAGATGTGGTTTCTCCTCACCAGTTTTGGCTTAACGGGGGATCTGTGTTGTGATATAACCCCAGCAGACAGCTAAGCCACACAGCTGCTCACTCACTCGCCGTCCCCAGTTGGGATGGGGCAAAGAATCAGAAGGGGAAAAGTGAGGAAACTTGTTTTGAGACAAATGTGGTTTGGTAGTGTATGGGGTTTACGTGGCAAGGATTTCATTGGGGGAGGAAGGGAGGGGTTGCAGGTGTGGCCTCTGTGAGAGGCTCTCCCTATGCTCTCCCTATGTTGGGTAAGACCCAGTTCCAGATGGCTCCAAAGGGACCAGCCACTGGCCAAAGCTCAGCTGATGAGCAATGCTGGTTGTGCCTCTGGTAGAGCACATTGAAGAAAGGGAAAACCTGCTGCACAGCAGCAGCTGGGAGGGGGGATTGAGAAAATGTAGAGAGAAACAACCTTGCGTACGCCAAGGTCAGTGAAGCAGGAGGGGGAAGAGGTGCTCTAGGTGTCAGCACAGAGGTTCCTCCACCGCCTGTGGAGAGGACCATGGTGTAGTTGGCTCTCCCCCTGCAGACCTTGGTGTACTACATGGTGGCAGATACCCACCATACAGCCTGCAGAAGGCTCCACACCAAAGCAGGTGGATATGGTCAGAAGCAAGATGCATCCTGCTGAGGGCCCATGCAGGAGCTCGTCTGTTATTAACTGACAAAAAATCATATTTATCTTCCCTATGTTGAGTCTATTTTGCCTATGACTGTAATCAATGAATAATCATTACCTCGATCCATGAGCTTTTTGTTTGTATTTTCTCCCCTTGTTCTTCTGAGGGGGAATGAGAGAGAGCAGCTGTGTGGTTCTTAGCTGACTGTTGGTGTGAAATCACAACATCTCCACTTACAGTGATGTTTTCTGCTCTGCCAGAGTCTCAGATATACCTATATAGCTTCACATCCTGTCCCTTTAAAGCACAGGATACACTGAAGCATGTCCCTACACTTTTCTAGTCCTACTGAAGTGTAAACGGGGGCAAAAATGTCAGAAAGAGGAATCTTCAATGAATCCAGAGGGGAAAAAGATATACGGAAAAAAACATACCTTAGAGCTTATCCTTATTACCCCAACTGTGTAACTTGCAGCTCTAATTAAGCCTCCTAAGCCCATAAGACCATAGTTATTTCATGGATGTTTACTGATTACCCTGATTAAGTGAGAGGAAACTGGGCCCAAATCATAAAAAGTCTTAGTGTGAACAAAATTGTTACATTAAAATTAGAACCAGACATTGAGAAAGGCCAAAAAGACAGCTGATATAATATGAACTTATATGTAAATATAATGTATTCTACTTCAGCTACACAAGTCAATACATTTGGATCCTGCTTGATGACAATACATGTGGCATTTTTGAATTAAATCTGTACACAATCTCCCCAAAAATCGCACAAAAGAAATTTTCTGAGGTGAATTCTATGTCTTTCATTCTATGTTTTAAAAAGGTGTCCTTATGGAAGGAAAAATTATCAGTTATGACAACAACCTTGGAAGTGTCAAAGGCAGGAAAGCAATGAAAGCATTTGCAACAGTTGGCAGAATTTTTATGAATCGGCATGTTACAAAACAAAACAAGGTCTCTTATAGTCTATAAAAATGAAATCTGAGGATGAAAGTCAAAGCAATACATTAATATTCTTCATTAATTAGAGTCATTAACTGTGAGTCATTTGGGTGATTTACTAATTCCAAAAAAGTATATGCATCACACAGATCACAACATAGAAACTTAGTTATGAATATGCATTTCCTTCTTCTATTGCTGTAGGATTTTTAACTTCATCAATAGGCTTATTAGATTGTAAATGAGTTTCCCAATCTCTCTTTCATGTCTTATCTGTTAAATGGGTCTGCCTTGTTTTGTTCTGTGAACTTAAGACTTGTCAATACATGAGATTTTATGTAACATATTTGAATGGCTTCTTAAATTGTATAAAACTCTACAATGGAGCTGCCAATCTGCAAACTGCCAACCTCTAGATTTCCAATTAATAGTTTTTGTACTACAAAAAGAATGCCACTTTACAGAATGTTTGCATTCCTTAGGATCTTATGAATCCATTTGATTTCATTTAATATTTTAAAAACAATTATCAAAGGCCTTTTCAAATATTTTCATAGACAATCACTTTCTAGATTATATATATATATTTTCAATTTTTTAATATTGTCATAGTTCAATGCTTGAATGCTATAAAGCAATGAGTTCCCACTGCATTTAATGGAGAAAGGTCACCTTGTGTTGAAGAACTCATCTATATTTCTTTGCTCCATCCTGTCTTGCATTTAATATGGAGAATCAACACATTACCAGTTTGGATAACCTTAATCTGTCCTGGCTATTTTTCCAAAGTGTAACAGTACCAGTGTGTGCTAAGAGTCTCCATCAGTTAAGTACTATTCAAATTTATGGCAGAGCAAGTGATTTGAAAAGCAGGCCAGTCATACCAAAGACCAGAGTTTTTCAGGCTTTACTGAGTGTCTGAGGAATACTGGGGAATGATCTAGTTTTAATGCATCAATAATCCATTTTCATTCACAAGAACTTGCTCTTAAGCAAGATTCAAGAGATTCATAGTTTGATCTTTAGTTATGGTCAAAAAAATTTAGAATATCTGTGTACAAATTTAGTCCTGAGATAACTGTGTATTCCTCCAATCCTGGTATTTCAGCAGAAGCTACAGTGGCCCCTGTGCTGGCTGAATGGCAGCTCCTAACTCACTGTTTTCCCTCGCTCATCTGTTACCCAAGTGTAGTGTTGGCTGATGAGGAACTCAGAACTAGGAACTCTCTCAAAAAGTTAATCTCTGGCAGCTGAGCCTGAGCTATGCAGGAGTCCCATTGGGCAAAAGAGGACAAAGAGAAGATATCCACACAGAAAAGTGCTCAGTGTCTCCACTTATATCTTCGGTGGTAAAAACAGCCTTCAGGAATCCCAGCCACCTGACACCAGAGGGAAAGTCTGGATCAAGGAAGAGTTAGACTTGGTAGAAGAGGTTCAGTTTGGAAACATTTAAACATTTAAAACAATTAAAACATTTATTTCCAAAGACTGTTCCACTAGAGTAAACAGGAATAATTTTAGTGTGTATACAAAAACTTTGCTTCTGTGTAAGAATTTTTCAAAACATCTTTAAAATTCTGAGCTTTAGCTTTTTCTGTTCATTGTTTGAGATGCCCCATTTTTTCCATTACATGTTAAAAAGCACTGATGTATTAACAGACAAGCCTTCTTTCCGTTAATCTGTCAACTTGTCTATCATTTTTATTAGAAAGGGTAGTAATTTAAAGCATGCTTAAGAAAGAGATTGGTACTTCTTTATAACTGTTAGAGTGGTGACTACTGCCTCTATAAGTGGGGAATTTGTTTAAGCACTGCCAGATATCTAATCAATTGAGCAAGTAATAGCTAAATATGCTATTGTAGCAGTTAGTAATAATGCTAATGATCTTGGTAACTGATTTATTTTTTTCATTAAACATTGTAGATCTTGAACAGCTAGGGCTTCAGGGAATTATTCTGTGAAGCTGTCATTGAAATATAAAGACAGTTTGCAAAATAACATTGTATAGCACTTCAGAACATTTCAAGACTTAACAAAGGTTTGATTCATAACATTACTAACATTGTTATTTTTATTAAAGTTTTAAAATGATTTGGCTTCAGTAAATGTTCTAAAAAAAATAAAAATAAAAATAAAAATAAATAGAAGAGCTCCAGAAGACATAACAGTAATTCATGCTAAAATACTGAACATTAAGCACTTCAGCTACTCCTTTGGAAATGTGACCAAATCAAGTATTATTTACTTGAAAAAGAAATTGTTATATTTCAGTAGTGTTTATGATCTGGTAGGCTGCTGGCCTAATATGACATCATTGTGGGACATCTACTCACTAAGAAAAAAAATCTTACAAATCTGACTGTAGAGTTGCCTTTCAAAAATTAGTTTTAGTTGCTACAAATGTCATGGATTCTCAAAATGACCATTAGACCGTTTCTCTCTTCCATGGAAACATTGCCATTTTTAGAACTGCACTTTTGATCCAATTAAAAACAAAACAAATAAACTAAAAATAATAGCAGGAAAGACAGCAAGGACTGAGAAATTCCCCAAAACTATGTTTTCAGAATTTACACTTATGGGAAGTGTTTTTGGACTTAAAATATAAAAACAAAACTAAACAACAAGCTCAGTAGCATATTTGCCTAAAAGTGAGCTCATTAAATTATTTACTTAAATAGAGTAAATGAGAAATATGTACTGCTCTTGGGATGAACATTTGTTAAAAAGTTCACATTCCAAAGAAGTTTTGTGTTCTTTTCTGGCTCTCGGTCATTTTCAATCCCCTGTAACTATTCTCTCTCTCACCTTCCCATTTTTTGTTTGCTTGTTTGTTTCTGTTTTTACTTTCTTATGTCTTTCTTTTTCCAAGCTTCTGTCCCTGTGGACTTCTCCCCATATGCTTCTGCACATTCAGATCTGTTCCTTATGGCAATATATTTTTTTTTCTTTTTGTTGTTATTTAGTTATTTATTAGCAAACTGGACAACAATAAATATCTCAAAATAAATTCTATTTTTTTCATTAATATTAATGACCAAAAGAAGGTAACATATTTTGAAATACCATAAATAAAACAGTGTTTAGGAGCAGGCACATTAATATTTTATAGCTACTCTTTTTTTTTTATTATTTCCTTTTTATATTCTTGTCATATTTGTCTTTCATATTTTTTTCAGTCATTTTTATTGATTTTTCTACTTTTTTGTTTTTTCGTTTATGTCATCTTCAGGTTCTTTAACTTCCCATTTTGCATTTCTTCTGCTACTTGTTTCCACCTCTTATTTCTTTCATGAGAATATTTCATTTTCCCTATTTCTTTTAAACATGCAGTTTTTTAACAGTTCTCTCCATCTTAGAATCATAAAATTGTTTGGGATGGAAGGGATGGGGCATGTTGCAATCCCCGCCATAGGCAGGGATACCTTCTGCTATACCAGGTTGCACCAAACCTCATTCAACATGTCTCCAAACACTTACAGGGATGGGGCATCCACAACTTCTCTGGTTAACCTGTTCTGATACCTCACTACTTGCACCATGAAGCATTTCTCCTGAATATCTAATCTAAATCTACCATCTTTTAGTTTAAAGAGATTACTCCTGTCACTACACTCCCTGACAAACAGTCCCTCCCTATCTTTCCCCATCTTTCCTGAAGGCCCACTTTAAGTATTGAAAGAACATTATAAGATCTTCCCAGAGCCTTCTCTTCTCCAGGCCAAAAACAAAACCAGAAAACTTCTCCTCAGCCTATCTTTATAGGAGCCTATCTTTGTGACCCTCCTCTGTGTCTGCTCTAAGAAGTCTATGTCTTTCTTGTGTTGGGGTTCAAAGACCTGGATGCAATAGTCCAGGTGTAGTCTCATGGCAGCGGAGTAGACGGAGAGATTCACCTCCCTCAACCTGCTGGTCATGCTTGTTTTGATGTATCCCAGGATATGACTGGGTTTCTGGGCTTCAAGCACACATTGTCAGCTTGTGTGCAGTTATTCATCCACCTCTACCTCCAAAGTCCTTCTCTCTAGGGCTACACTCTATCCACTCATTTCCCAGCCTGTATTCCTGCTTGGGATTGCCTTGGCTCAGTTGCAGTAAAGACCTTCTCCTTGGCCTTGTTGAACTTCATGATGTTCATAAGCACCCAACTCCCAGGGCTGTCAAGGTCCATCTGAATGGCATTCTGTCCCTCCATTTTGTTGAGTTTGGAGAAATTCTTTCTAGACTGAGATGAGAGATTAAGAATAAGAGATTGTTTCTAGGAGAGAAAGAAGTAAAAATGTTCTAACACAAAGACATTTCATGACACAACTATGTCTGTTTGGGACAATTAATGTATTGTTATCTTCTGAAAGCAACCTATAATGATATGGATAAAAACATTACTTTTTTTTTTTTTTAGTTAATTCTTCTTGCTCAATTTTATTCCATCCTTTCAAAGTAGCGTGATGCAAACTGCGTAAACATGACATCCTACATTCACAAATTCACATGCAGTTTTTGTTAAAAGATGAAGTATAGAGAGGATGATGAAGTGTAGCAAATTCTAATGAATTTCAGATTTTCTTATGAAATGCAGCTCCACTGAATTTTGCTGACATAGCATAGTGCATTTATTCTGTTCTCCTTGGGAATGGACTACAGGATAAATTAATGAAACCAATATAGCAAATCAAGCAAATTACAGCTTCACAAGGGAACTGAGTAAACTGCAGGTCTTCTTGCCTCTGATGACTACTCGGTCGCTTTAGTACTAAATTCTTTTTACTTTTCTCTGTCTCTCTCTCTCTTTTTTTTTTTTTTTTTTTTTTTTTTTCCTGGAAGCATATTAAAAAAAAAAAAAGGAAAGTAAGTACAGAAAAAGGTATCCTTAAGGTGGAGTATCTCTACACATTGTTTAACGTTTCATAATATTTTCTATTAGCTGAGCTCAGCCAATGAATTTACTGCCTACAAAAATAAAGTCAAAGGGTGCTCCCATCCTTTAGTGTTCCTTTCTCTTTAGCTGTGCGGTAGAATTATACTCATAGATGAAAATGCCAGATTTTTATTAGCAAACTGCTTAGAAATTGTTTTAGATTTCTTATGTAATCTCATATTTATCTCATCATATTTATCGTATGAGATATATATCATATATCTCATATATATATATATCATATATATATCATATTTATCTCATCTCATATGTAGTCTCACTACTAGAGTAGTCTCACTACTAGAACCGTGTCCAACAGCATGTTATTTTTGGCGAGCTTTGAAGTTTGTTATCCTGACTGAGCCTAAAATCCCACTATGCTCATAATAATGCTTTTTGATGGCTGTGTTTGTAGTAAAACTCATCTCTTACTTCCCCACCAATCAAGCAAAATGCAGAGGTCATAGATCATAGAATCATAGAATATCCCAAATAGGAAGGGACCCATAAAGATCATCAAGTCCAACTCCTGGTTCCACACAGGGCAATCCAAAACTCAAACTCTATGTCTGAGAGCCTTGTCCAAATTTTTCTTGAATTCAGACAGGCTTGGTGCTTTGACCACTTCCCTGGGAGGAACCTTTTCCAGTGCTTGACCACTCTTTCTGTGAAGGACTTTTTCCTAATATCCAGCCTAACTCTACCATGACACAGCCATTCCCACGGGTCCTATTGCTGGTCACCAGAGAGGAGATCAATGCCTTCCTCTCCACTACCCCTTGTGAAGATGCTGCAGACCACATTGAGGTTGCACCTTAGTCTTTTCTTCTCTAAGCTGAACAAACCAAGTGATTTCAGCCATACCTCCTAAGTCTTGCCCTCAAGACCCTTCACCATCTTTGTAGTTCTCCTTTGGATGATCTCTAATAGTTTTATGTCCTTCTTATACTGTGGTGCCCAAATTTGTACATATTACTCAAGCTGAGGCTACACCAGTGCAGAGTGAAGAGGGAAAATCATTTCCCTCAACCAGTTGGCAATGCTGGGCTTAATGTACCCCAGGATACAGTTTTCCCTTTTGGCTGCCGGGGCACACTCTTGACTCATATTCAACTTGCTATCAACTTGCTCCCCACCTTCTTGTCCCCTAGTCAGAACATTTATCCATGGTTGCAATGTCCCAGGTGCAATATCCAGTACTTACTCTTGTAGAACTTCATGTTTGGTGATTTCCCAGTGCTCAGATTGGTCAAGATCTCTTTCAAAGTCTCTGTACCCTCAAGGGAGTCAACAGCTGGTCCTTGTTTAGTAACTTCCACAAACTGACAATGTTGAAGAGAAGTGCCTCCAAAACGGTGCCCTGGGGAACCTCATTAGTGTTGATGGGTAGACAGAAGTCCAGGTATAGATGTAGCTGCAGCTGAGAACTTCTACCACACTGGCTGTGTTTGCTCTGTATATCATTTGATATGATTTTAGTGGAAGTCCATATTTCTAAAGTAACACAATCAGATTTTTTCCAACCACAGTTAAGACAGGATTTTATTATCAAATTATATCTTCTTATAGGAAGAATATAGGACTTTTGCAGTCATTTAGGGCTACAGTTCAATAAAGAACTTAAGTCCATGCAAAAAATAGTCTCTATTCAACAAAGCATGTGGGCATATATGTAAAGATTGACATTAATCCTTAATGTATACACTTAGATATTTTTATGTGCATGGATGATTCCCAGAGCACTTTTTGGTAGACTGAGGCCTTAACTTTGAATGTTGTCATAATACAGAATTTGAGCAACTGTTACAAAAGTTCACTCGAGTACATAATTTTGTCAAAAGCATGACAGGTCATTGGCTCAATGTAACAAATGTGCAGCTTATTGGTCTTTGTGTGTACAAGATCAGTCGAGTCCCGCTCTTGTCACAGAGCCTAGCTGCGGTGTCTCCACTCTGTTCTACACTCTGTGCTGTTCCTTAGAGTCAGCACACCAGATTCCCCAAGTGTGATTAACATCTAAGGTTGGATGCCTCGGGAACTTCTGTGTAGTGCAGCTATACTCCAGCTGGAAAGCTTCTTCAATGCTGTACATTTTCTTTAAAATGTGAATATCAGTTTAATTTCCAAGTCACGTCATGTGACTTCCACACAACATGTTCACCTGGACATAGATCCATTGACCACCACTCACTGATTGTAACCTTCAAGCCGATTCTTTATCCACTGAATGGTCCACCCTTCGAATCCAGATCTCTCCAATTTGGAGATCAGGATGCCATATAGGACCATGTCAAAGGCTTTACCAAAACTGAGGTAGAAAAGTCCTTGCTTTCATTTATGTTGGACTGATTTTTTTTTTTTTTTGTCATTATTTTTACACAGCATGTGATCCACTGCAACAGATGCACTGGAAATGACTCTTCAAAAAATAAAAATGAATTATTTTTTTAAGTCTTCCATTTTTAGTCTCTCTACATCTGTCATGGCTACAAAGGTAAGAAATGAAGGTGGCATACTATAGAACATGTATATAAATTATCACTATAAGGAAACAATCTCTGGCCTTTTCAGCCAATTTTTACTTTTCATGTTAGTCACTTTTTTTTTTTTTTTTTTTGGTTAGATTATTTTTATGAGATAATTAAGTTCCTGGATCAGCAATCATGCAAGAATTGTGTATGTGTGTGAGTTTCTCTCATTCTCTTCCACTTCCTAGGTAATTCAGCATGTAAGAGTGAAATGAAAATGTGTCAGTGCATTTGGGGAGAGAATGATGAGGTAGTACAAAGCTATAATAAGTCAATTTAAAATGAACATGCATTGATATATACTTCCTTGCTTCCACTTCAATTTCAAAATATTAAATGTTTCTTATTAGCAATAAGCAGAAAAAAAATGATGAATTTAAAATATTGTTAATACTTTCAATATACTGTTGACAAAAGAACTTAGCCCCACAGGATCATTCTTTATTGCCACCTGTTTACTTTGATGTTAAAAAAGATGTCTTAATAATTTCCAGGTTCTATTCTGACTTTGCTTTTTAAAATAGTAAAAGAAAAATATCAACTGCAGGAATTGATATGTTGTTTCTAAATTCTTCAAGAGCTGTTATGGATCTAAAGAAAAATTGACTTTAAGCTAGTCTTTTCCTGGATCTAGAAACTTCAGTTCATTTTAATAATACCATAGCAGTCAAAAATATGTTGTCCCCATGTTAGAGAATATAAATCTTGTTCCACCTCAAAAATAAATAAGTAAGGCTTTGTTTTTCTAGATTAATTGGAGATAAAAGTATTGATGTCTCCAACACTGTAGATTTCAACTTACAGTTAATGGCTTGTTTCCATCCTTTTAAATGGAGGCAATCAAATTCTAAGCTAATTAGGTATGGAAAAACCATACTTTATGTCTCAAGTTTAGGGAAACGTTTGACTTGAAGTAAAAGGGTTTCAGAAGCTTCAGAAGAAAATATATTAATGAAACTATGCCACATGCAAAGGCTATTTTAATACTATTTTTCTTTTTCTTTTTTTTTTTTTTTTTTTTCTTTTCTTTTCTCTCTCTTTTTTTTTTTTTTTTTCAAGCCAGCATATTTTAGATGCCATGATTTAGCTGCAGTAAGAACTGCTCTTCTGTAACTGCAGTATTTTCTCAAAAGGCCTGAATCAGTTACAGTGAATTGTTTTTTATGTCCCTGTTCACAACATAGAACTGAGAAAGTAGTGCATTATCTGCCTTTATTAAAATGTAATGTTTCATTGCACTGACATCATAAAGGATGTTTTCCTCAATTTGCTGCAACCAGAATTAACTAATTTCTCACTTCCTTGGAAAAGTTTAGCAAACAGTCAGCATATTCTTTTTTATTATTATTTATTTATTGGTCAGTGCTGTGCTGCTCTATAGAAGGGAATTCTGTGTTTAAATTAAATGATTCAAAAGATACTGAGTAAGTACTATAGCAAAAATAAAAAAGTGCTGAAGTCCTGATATTAATGATAATTGGCAGATTTTTTATGATTCTGTACAATAGTCTTAAAAGATGGAATGATCCATTGATATTTACATTTTATTTCATTTTTTTACCATAATGCTCATGGAATTTACATGCTCCCATTTCCCCACAGATAACTGTAGAAGACATAAAAAGGAACTCTAAACAAGGGAGATCGGGGGAAAAGGTGGATAAACTGAGTTACCAAAAAATGAAATGCTTTTCCAAATATTATGCTATTGTTTCACTGTAAGTCAAATCTCAGAATGTTGATGCCATTTTCATCACTTTGCCATCAGTTATTCTTAACAAAATAAAGCTTCTTGTTCTCATTAGGGTTCATGGAAAAAAATGCAAAATTTTACACTAGCTGCCCATTTCTTGGTAGAGAGGGCTAAGAGTTTTTCTTTCCTAACTACAACCATAACAGAATGAAAAATGAAGTAAACTGTGTCCTGGGCTGCATTCTGAGGGCCCTTTGTGGCCCTCCTCTGTGTCTGCTCTAAGTCTATGTCTTTCTTGTGTTGGGGTTCAAAGACCTGGATGCAATAGTCCAGGTGTAGTCTCATGGCAGCGGAGTAGACGGAGAGATTCACCTCCCTCAACCTGCTGGTCATGCTTGTTTTGATGTATCCCAGGATATGACTGGGTTTCTGGGCTTCAAGCACACATTGTCAGCTTGTGTGCAGTTATTCATCCACCTTGTGAAATATGTTCATCTGATTCGTGTCAATATGGAACAATGCTAGGGCCTCATGATGAAATGTGACCTTCTGTCTTACATACCCTTGTATAACCACAAGTCCAAGAGAAACAGAGTGGTTAGTGTATATAGTTCTTGTATGTTGCAAAAGAATGGTCTAGCAGTTTATGTTGACAGAGGGTTTGAAGGGTAAACATTGAGACTCAGGTCTGGGAGATAAGAGAATAGGGGGGAATTTTTTGAGATAACTGCTGAGTATTGCATGAGACACAAATTTCTGACATCCAGCCCAGAGACTACTAAATAAGGAGAGGGGGGAAGCTGAAGAACGACTGAAGGACAAAGCCTAGGAGGAAGACTATGAACCTTCAGTACGAGCGACCCCCAGACGGACCACCAGAGACTCATATGCATGCGTCCGTGGGATGGTTCGGGTCCTGGGAAACTAATTATAATAACCCTACCTTTTCCAAAAGTGGTGATGAATATGTATTAGCTGAGGAGCATGAAAAACAGCCGCCTGATGTAACTTGGGTGCGTCTTGGTGGAGCAGAGATTCCCGGTGCATCCAGTGCTGTTTGCTTGCCTCTATTCGTTTAATAAATTGTAAATTTAATTTCAATCCTATCTGGGACTCGGTCATTTATTAAAACCTCTACCTCCAAAGTCCTTCTCTCTAGGGCTGCACTCTATCCACTCATTTCCCAGCCTGTATTCCTGTTTGGGATTGCCTTGACTCAGACACAGGACTTCACAATTGGCTTTGTTGAACTTCGTGAGGTTTGCACAGGCTCACTTCTAAAGCCTGTCAAGGTCCATCTGGATGGCATCCCTTTCTCCAGCTTGTAAACTGCACCTCTCAGTTTTGTGTCTTCCACAAACTTACTATGGTTGCATATGATCCTGCTGTAATATGTAATATTGATCCCAGTACAGGCTCCAGAGGAAAGCTACATTTCTGGTCTCCACCTGGACTTCAAGCCATTGACCACAGCTTTTGGAGTGTGACCATGCAGCCAATTCCTAGTCTACTGAGAGATCTATCCATCAAATCCCTGTCTCTCCAATCTAGAGACAAGTATGTTTTATCAAATGCTTAGCAAAAGTCCAGGTTGATGATGACAGTTGCTCTTCCCTTATCCAGCAATTCTGCAACACCATTGTAAAAGTCCACCAGATTTGTCAGGGACAATCTACCCTTAGTGAAGCAATTTTGGCTGTCACCAATCACCTTATTTTCCACGTGCCTTAGCAGAGTTTCCAGGAGGAAACTGCTCCATGCTCTTGCCAGACACAGAGGTGAGACTAAGTGACCTGTATTTCCTTGGTTCTTATTTTTTTTTCCTTGTTAAAAATGGGATTTATTTTTCCCCTCTTCCAGTCATTGGGAACTTCAATGGACTGTTACAACTTCTCAAATATGATGGACAGTGACCTTTTTCAGCAGATATCAGGGTGGTCGCTGTCACCTGGAAGGATAAGGATCTGCAACTGAAGAGAGACCTCTTCATTAGCATGCTCTTCTTGGTCAGGTGGCCTCTAGTGAACACCAACCACAAAGTTTCCTTTATTGTCTTGGTGTCTAATTTTCACCCAGAAGCTCTCAATCTGTGCATTTCTGTTCTTCAAAGATAACTGTTCAATCAATCCTTTTTTTTTTTTTTTTTTTTTTTTTTTCATAGAGGGCAGCCCCCAGCATTCCTTCCTTGCTTTTCCCATCTGACCATTTTATAACCATCAATTGCAGTAATTCGGTGGTGTGATTCATCCTACCAAGTTTCCATGACTGCACTTAAAAATCTTAGTTTTCCATCTGGATGGTGGTTATCAGGTCCTTCTGTTAACCCATGCTGTGTGTGCATGTTTATAGAGGCAGCTCATTTGGTTCTTTGACTGACTAACCTTTTTCACTGAACCTTTTTGATGGTTGTGGGACATTACTCACTGTGATAGGTGCTCAAGAGCACCCTGTTGTTGCTTGTGAGTGAATGAGTTTTACGGGTTAGCTCCACCCCAATCCAGTTCATTCTGCTATAATAATTTAGTAATTTAAGATAATGTGAACAGAATTGTGGAGTGTTCTGAACATGCATCAGCCAAAGATTCATGCAACAGAATGCTGATGTGCTCTTGTTTTATTTATATATCATTTTATTCCTTTCACAATAGTTGTATTTCTAACAACTGCTAACATTTTATTTGCTTCTGGGCTAATGCCAAATGCAGAGCTGATTGCTTTAGCTGCAGTGTCTCAATCCTGAGTAGCAATGAGCAGCCTAGGGCCTATCATTTTGAATGCAATTTGTTTTCTTCTCTGGACATCACTTTACATTTAGTCAAAGTGAATTTCATTTATCAGTCTATTAGTTATAAATTCTCATAGGAACATTTTTCAGTTCTTCATAAGATCCTTTCATCATTATCCATTTTTAAATTTCATATAGTCTGAAAAACATAACAAGCTCACCAGGATTTGTGATTTTGTGAATGATGATAACAGTGGGTCTGAGTAAGAGACTATGGAATTATAAGGATATTAACCATTCATGTGAGGAGTTATGAAGATGTAGAAAGACAGGTTTCAGCATAAAGTCCTGCCAAAATTCCTAGTTTTGAGAAATTATTATTTGTTTTCATCCTCTACTTTCTCTATTTGTCCTGGTTTCAGTTAGAACAGAGTTAATTTTCTTCCTAGTAGCTGGTAGAATGCTATGTTTTGGCTTAGGATGAGAAGAGTGCTGATAACACCCCGATGTTTTAATTGTTGCAGAGCAGTGCTTATACCAAGCCAAGGACATCTCAGCTTCTTGCTCTGTCCTGCCAACAGGCAGGCTGGGGGTGCAGTAAGAGCTGGGAGGGGACAGACCCAGGACAGGTGACCCAAACTAGCCAAAGGGGTATTCCATACCATCTGACATCATGCTAAACAATATATAGGGGTGGCTAGCCGGGGGAGGGAGCCGGACTGCTCGGGGTTAGGCTGGGCATCGGTCAGCGGGTGGTGAGCAATTGCATTGTGCATCACTTGTTTGTACACATTATTAGTAGTAGTACTATTATCAT
Source organism: Aythya fuligula (assembly GCF_009819795.1). Classification (NCBI taxonomy): domain Eukaryota; kingdom Metazoa; phylum Chordata; class Aves; order Anseriformes; family Anatidae; genus Aythya; species Aythya fuligula. The sequence continues at coordinate 19,224,499 of NC_045566.1, read as the reverse complement.
CATTGTATTATTATTATTATTATTACTATTATTATTATTATTATTATTATTATTATTATTATTATTATTATTATTATTATTATTATTTTGTCTTATTAAACTGTCTTTATCTCAACTCATGGGCTTCACTTTCAATCTCTCTCCCCCGTCCCAGAGAGGGAGGGGGGAGGGTGAGTGAACGGCTGCGTGGTGTTTAGCTGCCGGCCGGGTTAAACCACGACACTATTTTAACTGATTATTTTTATTATTTTATCCAGGCATGGAGCTTCTTCTTAGTTTCCCTAGAAGATTTTCATAATGAATTTTCCACAAACTTTCTGAAATCCAAACAATATAGGTTAACTACATCTCCCTTATCCATATGTTCTTCATCTCTACAAAGCAAAGAAGATTCTGCTAAGACTGCAATGAAGCTTGCAATAGAAATTTGTTATTTTTTCAGGACCATTTTCTTTTTTTTCCAGAAAAGTAAATGTTTGTTTGTTTCAGAAAAGTAAATGTTCATCCAAACCATGGATGAATTTCAGTTTGAACTAACAGTTCAACCATGAGATTATAAGCATTTGGAATCTCATTTTCTATAGTTCTGAAATAATCTATAGTGAAGTAGAGATCAGGTTCTCCTCCCAAGGACCAAATGATAAGATGAGGGGAACCAGCCTCAAGTTGTGCCATAGGAGGATAAGTTGGAGAATAGGAGAAATTTCTTTACTGAAAGGTTTGTATGGCTTTGGAATAAGCGTCCCAGGGAATTGGTTGAATCACCATCCCTGGAGGTCTTCAAGAAGTGTGTAGATTTAGAATTTAGTAGCATGGTTTAGTGGTGGTCTTTAGTACTAAGTTAAAGGTTGCAATAGATGATCTTAGAGGTCTTTTCCAACCTGAATGATTCTATGCTTCTGTGATTCTACATATTTTTACTGAACCGTGCTCTGAGTTCATCTAGAATGATGAATTGTATCCTCAGATCTGCGACTGAGGTGAAAAAAGATATAAATCTTCAAAATTTTAATTTTTGTTTTCCACTCCATAATGCAGAAAACACTGAATGGCTTTTATTCAGCTTTTTCAAAAAGCCAAGGGATATTTTGGACATCAGGACATTCACTTTTTATTCCAGGTACAAGCATAAGAAACCATACACAGCAAAAAATAAAATAGAGGTGGGAAAGAGATGTGGAGCATACACGGAGATGAAAAAAAGGGGTGAGCAGAAATACTACTGTTAATGGAAAATATTATTGAAGAGAACAGATAAGGAAATAGGTGAAAGGAAAACATAAAGTTTTAAGGAAAACAGACTCATAAACAAATTCTTAGATTTATAGACTACTGAATGTTAGTCCTTTTTTGCCTTGTAGTTTTGGAACTGGAGGATTGTTAAAGTATTTGGGTCCAATTTTGTAAATGTAAATAAAAAAGTAGAAAAATAAAATGTTGTCTGAACTTTTAAAAGCTTCTTTGAATTAATCCTCAAGCTGATGGAGATGTTAAGCAAATAGAATAACATGCAAATAGTATTACAATATTTGTAAAATTATATTCTCTGTCAGTTGCAATGACTAGCTTTTCTACCTTGAATTCATACATTACTTAAAATTCCTTTGCATTGATGTACCATAGCATATTACTGGTTTGTAGATCAGTATTATTTGTCAGGGGAAAATATGGTGTGACAGCAATGATTTTCATATTTAGTGTACTCACTCAGACAGTAATGGGACACACAACCATTGCCCTATAATTATTATTGATTGCAGAAGTTGATATTCTGTGATCATACACAAGTTAATTAATTTCAGTTGGCAAACTACTGTCTAGAAAAGGCCTTGGGCTGAGGTTGTTGTTTAATCAAAACCATGTTTTTAATAAAAGAGCTTGGAAAGATGAGGATGGATGCTAGATTTCTATGGAATTAGAATTTAACTCTTTGTCTGTGAGCTAACTAAAAGATTGACAAAATATGTAAGTTTTGGTTTTCTTTCTAAAACTGAAATCTTTCCCAGTCCTTTGTACTTCTCATAACTTGTGCTAATAGGTATGAAATAGTTTTGAGTTAGGAAGGCTTTTTCTAAGTTGTGGATTGGTTTTATTGTTTCCTGTTGTAAGTTATAAGCTACAAGTTACTCTTTGGTTATACACTTTGATTGCTTCTACATGAGACTCACTATCTACTGACTTTTTAATTAATCTTAAAACTTGATCTTAAGCATCACTGTTCATTTCTACAATAACATTCATAAACCTAACAAAATACTAAATTCATGGGAGAATTTTATTGATTGCTTCTGCATGAGACTCTCTATCTACTGACTCTTTAATTAATCTTAAAACTTGATCTTAAGCATCACTGTTCATTTCTACAATAACATTCATAAACCTAACAAAATACTAAATTCATGGGAGAATTTTATTGATTTAATAATACATGCTAACTCTGCAGGAAATTTGCCTGTGAAGAAAAAAAATATTGAATATATTTAGGTTAGCTGTCTGTCACAGAGAAACGAAGTTAAGAATCTTCTTTTCTGTCAGTCCCCCTTTCTTCTTTCTGTGTGTGTCCATTCTGATGATCTCAGTCGGATCTAGGAAGATGCCTGTGAAGCTATTGCTGCTACCGTGCGGTGAACAGATTTTGACAGTAAAAATTTAACTTCTTAAGGTCTTTAATATTAATGTAGAAAATGAATCTTCAAGTAAGGATTTCTGGAAGTGAATGTGTGGTATTTTAGATCTTGTGTAACACTTTTGTTGTTTTGTAAATACTTCTAGTAGCCTCCATAATACTTCATGTAACCTCCATATTTCTGGTTAGAGTTTCTTCAGGATTCATTATATCCTCTTAAATATTGTTAATAAAGCTATTTTTAAGAGTTACAGAAATTCTCAACAAGATTAGTTAGTGGTACCAGAGAATTGTATTAGGTGGCATGATATTATCGTAGAGATACAACAGTAGAAATGTAAAACAAAGTGGTAGAAGTAAAGAGAAATTCTCTTTTATAAGCCACAGATAATGCAAACTAACATGTTTTGTTATTATCCTGAACCAATAACTCACAAAAATGTAAGCCATCCTATGGTAAGGATTTTTTTTTTTGTTGAAACATTTTTAATGTGATGATTTTTTTTCCTAATTTTTACTATAAGTAATATTCATTCTCACAGAATATTTGGCATACTAAATTATCCAGTGAAACAGAAGGTTTAGAATTTTGCTTTTGTTTTCCTCTCAGTTCCAAATTATTTTGAGATCCTAATTAATTATCTTTGTTTCTCTTACATTGCTACTAATTGTATTTAAACTGTAAATCTTTGGAACTGTCTAGGCAGTGTTTAGCCATGCATGAATGGCATAATATACTGCCTCTCTTAAAGTCTATATCAATTTTCCCAGTATAATTGGCACAATTCTTGATCTAGGCTTATATTTTCAATGTAGAAAAGTGGTGGGTATGTTGAACTTTTAGTCTTTTTTTTTTTTTTTTTTTTGTCAGATCTGTGTAAGTTTCTCTAAAGTGGCACTATGAATCTTTATTCCTTCTGTTCAAAAGTCTGCATGACCACCAGTGGAAACATAAAATGTGATAAAACTCTTTTGCTGATAAGTGTGAAATTTAGAAAGCTCTTTCAGCTTTGTATGACACCAAAATTCAAAATGTTAGATATCAAAGGAATCAGTCACACACTTTGATATTTGATCTCAGTCTGTAGTTAATTCAGTAGTTAATTTAGAGCAAGTTCAATATGAACTAAATCAGTTGCTGCTGCTGTAGTGAATGAGCCCTCCCACTCTGATTATCAAAGGCAAGATTGTTGGGAGAGTCTTTAACCTTCCTTCCCTGCACAGTGACAGAGTGGTGATGCTTTTACTTTTAGTCTTTTTATTATCTTGGAGTGCAAGGGAACATGAAGTGAGGCCATGAAAATGTAATGTGACCCATCACATGTGCCTACAAGATTATGTCATTCTTCAGAGGCAGAATCTTTAAGGATCCCTAGGAAGGTCTCTGGAATTTATAGATTTTTCTCAGTGATACTCAAGAGTTATGTTACCAGGCTCAAAAGCTTAAATCTCCCTCTAAACTGAGGCTATGTTTTTGTATTCAAGTACTTTTCCTTTCATAAGTGATTTTTCTGAAATGTAAGGATTCACACAGATTGTCACAGACAAGGTGCTGCCTTGACCACCATGACATATGACATTGCAAGTACTCACATTAAACACAGCATCACAGAATCACAGAATGTCTGAGGTTGGAAAGGACCTCTGAAGATCATCTAGTCCAACACCCCTGCCAAGCAGGATCACCAAGAGCACATTTCACAGGATTGCATCCAGGTGGGTTTTGAATATCTCCAGAGATGGATATTCCACAGCCTCTCTGGACAAACTAAAAAAGTGGGCTCATGTTAACCTAATGAAGTTCAACAAGTCTAAGTGCAAGAGGATGGTCTGAGTGAAGAACTCACTGAGAACAGCTCCACAAAGAAGGATCTGGGTGTTCTGGTGGATGAAAAGCTCAACATGACTCGGGAGTGTGCACTTGAAGCCCAGAAAGCCAACTGTATCCTTGGCTGCACCAACAGAGGCATGGCAGGTTGAGGGGGGTGATATCAACCTAGAAGGGTCCCCCTCTTCTCTGCCTTTGGCAGGAGGGTTGGAACTAATCTTTAAGATTCCTTTTAAATTTGTATCTTCAAAGCACTGTCAAAGCATTAACTAATTAATCTTCATAACATCCCCAAGGAAATTAATGGCCTATACAATTCCTAATTGAGTGTGTTCTTCAAAATCCCTAATGCTCATCATCTAGCACTTAAATTAATAACATTACCCAAAAGTCTTTAATTCTATAAATTTAACAATCTAAATTCTCAGTACTTGCATCAGTTTTACAGAATATATAGAACTTGGAGGACAATGACATGGGATTTTGGGAACCGAATCCTTGCTTTGAGCCATTTGGGGAATTACAAAGTAGAACAAAACTTAATGATAATAAGCATTTGGCACACTATGAGTGCTTCATAAGACAAATAAGTTGGTAACTTTGGAAAAGCTATATGTACACATGTAGACTCACAAATAAATGCACATACTAAATTTTAATTCAAGCATTTTCAGGTAATGAAAGCTGTTCAGGATCTATTGTTAGAGTCTTTTTGCAAAAAGTAAAGTCTGAAAAGAATGTCCAACACTCATCTCTTATTACTTTGATTAGTAAATTAAAGATAGAAATATTTATTGGATTTACTAAAAACACCAAAGTATCAATTTACTTATCATGGCCTGAATTAAATATCTTATTACACTGCAATAATTTATTTTGTTAATCTTCAACTACCAAGTAGGAACCAACTACAGTTTATTCAAGTCTGTCTTGTAATCTCCAAGTTCAAAATGTTACAAATAGGTACCTGTGGCTAGATTAACTACCATACTTAATAATTCAATTCTTGACTGACAGTGACCCTCCTGAATCAGACTTAAAGGTTTTCTGGAGAAAGAGCTCATCATAAACAATAAATACAAAGGCAAACATATCCGCTGGATATATTTTCCAGATGTTATGTTATATATATTCTCATATAACTGCATATTCAAGTATTGCTTTCCTTAAAAAGTATGAAGTATATTTTAAGCATACTATCACACAGATTTTATATATATACACGTGTGTGTATATATATAAATGCATGTATTGATATAGGAGTATGAGACATTAAAAATTCTCTTAGTCATTGAGTTAATTTTCTTCGCTTTTGAAGAAAATGGCTGAGAATGGTAAGGAAAAGTGATGAATTTTGGAGATAAGAGCTCTCAAAATGGCTAAAAACTTCAGCATAGTTATTCCCAGCTCTATAGGATCCTTCTGTTGGCTACAGGGAGGGGCCTACCTCATCAAGATGATTCATGCTGAATTTAGCCTTTTAAGCTGTATTTAGGAAGACCTCCTTTATTTTCCTCTTCCTAGCTGTACAGAGTTAGGATGGGAAGAATCATTAAATTAATCTCTGTGAATTACCCATCTGCACCAGGTTTCAGTTTACAAACTCCTCTCATATTTCACATCTTTGGGAATTACTGTGCTTTAAAATATAGTTACATTTATTTTACAAAGGCATGATTAATATTATCCCCTAAGTAGTGGGATTAACAAATAAGATGCAAAGAATCCAGTACTAAATTTATTGTAGTTGGAAGCAGTTCCAATTTCTCCCAGGTTACAAATTCCTGAAGAGAGAGGACACAAAAACAAAAAAACATTGCTCAGAAACTTCAATTGACTCTACTTATGTGAACTGGATTATAAATATTACACATATAAAACTTTCCACTCCCTAAAGAATCTGATTTCTTTCATTTAATCTATCTTTCAGGTTTTAATTAGCATGATGGAAAACTCAATTACTCCTGAAATTACATCATTGTAATTTGTAACCCAAAAGAATTGAATGTAACGCTTCTTCATTTCCACTTTCATTGAAAACATGGCTTTAACATTCAAATCTGAAAGCTCTGGGGACAGACAGGAGCTGTTGTACTGGATTGGGCTGGGATGAAGTTAACTTTCCCCAAAGCAGCTTATATAGTGTTGTACTGTGCTCTTGTAGCTAGAGCAGCACTGATATCACACCAAGGTTTTGTCTATTCCTAAGCAGTGCTGGCACAGCATAAAGACTCTTTCCAACCTCTCCCACCCTGGAAAAAAGCCAGCACGCTGGGCTGGGTGTCGGCAAGAGGTGGGAATGCGGCATCACCAGGGCAGCTGGCCTAAACCTACCAAAGGGATATTGCATAGCATATGACATCACATTCAGCAATAAAAGCTGGGAAAGAGGAAGGGGGGTGGTGTGTGTGTGTGTGTGTGTGTGTGTGTAGTTCTCTTTATGAAAATAACTGTCTTCCTGAGCAGCTGATGCACGTTGATGCTTTGCTTCCTGAGATGTGGCTGAATATCTGTTACTTATGGGAATTTATGGGAATATGGGAAATAGAGAACAATTGTTTTCTCCCTTTGCTTCCATGCTGCCTTTCCTTGATTATCTCTTTTCCTTTAATTAAACTGTCCTTACCTCAAACTGTGAGCCTTTTTTCATATATTTTCTTTCTCTGTTCTTTTGAGGAATGAGAGTAACAGAGTGGTGTTACGGAGTTTAGCTAGCCACCATTGTGAAACCACCTAGATGGTTTACATCAATCCATGTTTGTAGTCAGAACGTATATCATAATTCTCATTTTTTTTCTTGAATGGCTTCCACAGATCATTTAGGTTATATTTAATATTATTTCTGCTTACTTGCTGTTTACTTTCTTGGTAGCCTGGTGTTGGTTGTGATAGTTTTTTTTTCACAGTAGTTGATATGGTGCTGTGTTTTGGATTTAGGATGAGAGCAAAGCTGATAACACAACAGTGTTTTAGTTGTTGCTGAGCAGTGCTTACACTAAGCTAAGGACTTCTAAGCTTCTTATACTGCCCTGCCAGCCAGGAGGTTTGGGGAAGACAAGAAGCAGGGAGAAGACACAGCCAGGACAACCAATCCAAACTGGCCAAGGGGATATTTTATACCATACAATGTCATGCTGAAAAATGAAACTGGGGAGGGAATTGGGGGAGTGGGTCTGCTGTTGCTCAGGGACTGGCTGGGCTTCAGTCACCTGGTTCTGAGCAATTGTGTTGTGCATCACTTGTTATTTTGCTATTTTAAATCCTCTTTTTTTAATTTTTTTTTTTTTTTGGGGGGGGGCGGTGAGTTCTCACAGTTTTATCTTTTTCAGTACTCTCTTCCATCCCAGTGTTAAACCAAAACACTTGGTTTAACTTAAAGAAAATTTTGAAATAGATTTTTTTTTTTTTTTTTGTCTTGAAGCATCAGAATTTATGCACAATTTTCTAATGTCTACTTATCAGTCACTCAACCTCACACTGATATTGCTAATGATGACATTCAGCAGAAATGGAAAATTTTATTATATAGGTTACCCTAAAAGTCAATATAGCTCTGAAAAAATACAATTTTGTTCACTGTTTTACCTTTTATCACCATGCCAGGAAACTGATCTAGAGACTGGCTACTTATAGGCAGTCTGAAACTTCTTACTGGTTCTATCAACAACACTGTAATATTTCAAAAAAATGAATTCCTTGTTTGAAACCCAAATATTCAAAAGATTTAATCACTAGTCATTTATCTTATTTCAGTACACACCACATCTTCCTTGAAAAATATAAGTTCACAGATAGGAAAATATGAGATGTTGGTACAAAGGTATTACTAGACAGTCCAATAGGAAGAGCAAAAAGGCTCACATCTTGTCATCTCCAATGTAAATAGTCTGTGATTAAAACACCTGAAATATGGTTGTACATTAAAAAAGAATACAATGCTGTATGGAGACTATATGTTACAAACAGAATTGACTGGCAAAAGGAAGGTAGCTGGTGTACCAAGTGAATACATGTAGGCAATTTTGAAGAAGAAACAAAGATACAAGTTGGAAAAGTTTATAAAAAGGATTAGATTGGAATATTTGAGTAGCTGACTGGAAGAAAAGAATTAAATCTATCATTGATGAACTTACTTTAAAACTTAAATAAGGGGAAAATTACTAAATTTAAAAAGTAGATTATTCACAAAGCAGGTAGGAAATATATTAAATTATCCAACAAACTATTTCTAAAAAATTACTAAGGCAATTGATCACTAGGGATGTCTTTCTATGTAGTTGGTGTTGTTAACAAGGCTTTGGCTTTTATAGTCATGGAAGTTACTTTAATGAATGCAGGTTACTGGGGAGAGAGGTGTCCTGCTATTTAGAAAAGCAACGAGGGAGAATCTTAGCTGGCAGGTTGGCTGCCTTAGTGAATTGAGCTTTAAACTAATGAACCCAGGGGAGCTGGGTAACCAGGATGCTCACATGCTTGCGAGCAACAGGGTGGAAGAGTGTACCTATCAGAAGAGTGAGGAACACCCTAAATGTCCTAAAACTCTATATCTAAAAGTGTAGACGCTCAAATGAAGTGACTCCATACAAATGCACGCAGTGTGGGTAACAAACAGGAGGAGATGGTAGCCACTGCCCAGCTGTTATCAGTAGATATGTACTATTCAGGAGAGGCAGGCAAGGAAGGAAAGGTGACAGAGATGTCCTCTATGCAAAAACAAACAAACAAACAAACAAACAAACAAAAAAAACCACACCAAAACCTGAGCATAACTCCTTCTCCTTCCCCTTTCCCACCTTTTATTCCCGAGTGTGACATCATATGATATGGAATATCACTTTGGTTGGTTTAGGTGAGCTGCCCTGGTGATGCCCCCTTCCCACTTCTTGCCCATCCCCAGCCTACTAGCTTTGGGATGTTCAGAGAGACTGGATGCTGTGCTAGAACACAGAGGAAACATTGGTGCAATATCAGTGGTCTTCTAGCTACAAGTGCAGAGCACAGCATTATATGAGATGCTGTAGGGAAAGTTAACTCCATCCCAGCCAGACCCAGTATAACCTCCACCCCTTACTTCATACCATTTGGGTCACACTTAGGTTCCACCTACTTTAGTATATTTGTGTATTCAGATTATTGTTGCATCTAACACAAACAGGTGTATACATTCTCATCACCACTATTCATTGTCCCTTAACAGATATATAGATATTATTTTTTTCTTATTCAGTGGGTCTCTCCCAAAATGTTCACAAGAACCACAGATGACTTAGGCCTCATGTGCCAAGGCAGTCACACTGGACAAGCAGCATGCACTATTTCTGGATGCCAACACGAGCTTTATCATGGGTCATTGCTGCACTTGCACTTTCTTTTTCAGGAGTTGGCCTGTTGCTAGTTCTACAATACATAGCTCATATTACAGATTAGTTTCTCCAAGGGTAAAATCCTGAAGCACACACCTGACGTACCCATTCTTCCTCATCACCCATCACCAGATGGTGTTTCAGGCAGTGGCTCACTAGGCATGTATCCAGCCACTCAGTAGTAGCTTCTACCATTGAGAGTATGTTGAACTTGCCTTGGCAGGTTTGTGGGAACGGTCGAATATTATCAATTTGCCAGGCTTCATCCTATTGACATTTTACATTAGTGTTTTCCAGTTGGGCAGCCATGTATTGCCACAGATGGGTTTACCTTTGCACTGCCAGTTGCTCTGCTTCCATTGCTGTAGCCATACCCAGAGGGCATTTTTCACCACCAGTGAATCAGTATAGAGGTAGAGTACTGGCCACTTTTCTCTTTTGGGATGTTTTAGGGCTAATTGGATGGCTTTCACCTCTGTAAACTGACTCGTGGCTTCCATGACTCATAGCTGTTGGACTCCACACAGCAGCTTTTTACTTAAGATAGTTTTCTACAGTATGACAGGTGATGCCTCTTCGGTATGAGTTACCTCCACAGAAGATACTCCAAAATCTCTGCCTTCTGGCCAGCCCATGATCTCTTCCAGTATTCCTGGGTGATTGGGTTTCCCTGTTCAAGCCAATTGCATAAATTAATGCTACCCACTTACCTTTGAACATCCAAAGTATCACAGGTAGTTGTGGTGTCAAGAGAAGTTATGCTTCTATACCAACAACTTCTGAAGCAGCTCAAATGCCCTCATATGCTCCTACTATTGCTTTTTGGGTATGGGAAGCTCCCTAGCTAGTTGCAGTTTATGTCAGGAAACCCATACCTATAGTGTATAAGGAGACAGAAACGTCCTGTGAACTGATCTGTGATGGAAAACTGGGAGAGGAAAAAGGGGATATGACACGGGACAGTCATACCAGAATATGATGCATATTCCATATTTTTTTTTTCTATTAAAAACCTATTATAAACAACCTCTTAAAATAATTGTGAAGAGTGGTTTGGGTTTAGATGATTCATATGGCAGCAGAGAGACAGATTAGAAGATTTCCTAAGGTCCTTTCCAAAAGATTTAATTAATTCCTGGATCAAAAGACTTTTACTTATCATCAGCTGGTAGTTGTGTAATCACATCTCCTAGCAACCAGCACTCACTGTAACATTTTCTTCTGCTTTATATGATTACCAACATATATCTTGTTCCTTTTGACTAGTAAGCCATTTTCTTTGTGAAAAGAAAAAGGTTCAGGGCATAGCAGATGCATGGTTATTAATCATTACATTGGTTACTAATCATTAATGAACATTGAGCCAAACTAGCTGGTGAGGAGGCTAAGGGGTCTGGAAGCCAAATATCGTATTGGCTATAAGTCTGGGCCGTATACTGGAGAGACTTGACAGCCTAAGAGTTGGTTGCTGGAAGCTGTAAGTTTGGACTAGCCACTTGGAGATACCCATCTGCATGTGTGTCTGAGCATAAGGCAGCTGGGAGATCTTTCCGAGAGTTATCAACATGAGTAAACACATTTACTATATAATTTCAAATTATTCCGTAGGAGGGTTATACTTCTCAATTGAACTCTACAACATGCCTCAAGAATCTGCCATGAGACTAAGGTCTATTATATCTTGTGGGGCTTTTCCAAGGAATGTTTTCTATGTAGGAATGATAGTAATGAGTTGAAGTATATAATCCTAAGGTATTTAGCAAAAAATATCCTGACAGCCACTTCAACTTTTTGCTGGGGAGTTTTCTCCTTCATTCACAGAAAAATGAAAATAAACAAAGGAAGTTCTGCTTTCTTAGATGCTTTATGATCCATCCTTTACTATTGCAAAACCTAATTTTGAAAGAAAGCATTATCTCCAATGATCAATTAAAGTTTTCCTAAGTGCTGCCATTAAAAAATATTTCAGAGATGTCAGAACTCAAGATGAAAATTCAATAAATGATGGTGCTGTATAGTATAAATAGCAAGAACAGATTAAATGTTTCAGCTTAAAAAAGCAGCTGGTGTACTAACGGGAACTCACCTCATAACAGGTTCACTTCTAATTAATTTTTTCATCCTGTGATAAAAAAGTAATTTACATCATTAGTATGAATACATCCTAATAAATCATAGCTAAAATCTTCATATCCACATATGCAAATTCATTGCTACTCTGAATTCCACTTCTGAAACTCACTTTTCACCTACTTCACTGTGTAGTTGTCACAAAACAGCTATAAGGGCATGAACGCTATGATGCAAGGATTTGCCATTTCTGCCTTTTTAAGGTCACAGTTTGCCCTAGATTCCATGTCATTTCTTTCCCTTTACATCTTTCAAGAGTGATTGATCTTTTTTGATCTCTGATGACATTCCTCCGCTGTGTATTTTTCTTAACATGACCAGGCTAAATTTTGACATTGTTTTTCAATAACAAGTGAAACTATGAATAAAGTACATTGCTCAACATTTTAGAAATTATTCTAAAACTTTTTTAATAAGTTCATTTCATAGTCTGCAAATGTTCATCTTAAAATTACATTTGTCATATTTAAATTATCCAGTATATTAACATGGATCATGGATTGAAATTGTAATTAACACATCTGTAGATTAAGCTGCATGACTAGATTTTGTGTAACTACCTTTGGAAAACTTTGTTGGCAAATTGTGTGAGCAGAAAGATTTAACCTGCAGCAACTGAAATTGCTGGGCATGATAGGAGATTATTACTTGTGAAATCCTTTGGGAGGGGATATAGTGCTGTGTCAGGAAATGGTTGGATATTGTTAATGCCATTCATAGTAATGAATGTTAATCATATCATTACTGCTATAATAAAGATTTCAGCCAAGTCTCTAAGTACATCCTCCTGGGTATGGAGCAAATAAATAGCAATAGATAGTATTACAGAATCATAAAATCATAGATTGGTTTGAGTTGGAAGGGACCTTAAAGATCATTCCATTCCAATTTCCCTGCTATGGGCAGGGACACCTTCTACTAGATGAGATCACACAAAACTCCATCCAGCCTGGCCTTGAACACTCCAGGGATGGAGCATACACAACTTTTCTGGGCAACCTATTCCAGTGCCTCACCACCTTCATATTAAAGGTCTACACCTTTAATATGCAGTAGGGTTGGGGAAAGATCAGAAATGAGTACAAACTAGGAGAAGAACACATTGAGAGCAGCACTGTGGAGAAGGACTTGCAGGGTTCTGGTGGACAAAAAGCTCAACATGAGCCAGCAGCGCGTGGTTACAGCCCCAAGGGGCAACTATACCTGGGCTGCATCAAGACATGGCCAGCAGGCTGAGGGAGGTGATTGTCCCCTTCTTTGTGAGGCTTCACTTGATGTGCTGCATCCAGGTTTGAGGTTCCCAGAACAAGAAAGACTTGCACCTTTTAGAGCAGGTCCAAAGGATGGCCATGTAGCTTGTGGGAGTTCACATAGCCAACTAAATACAGAGCAGAATGAAGATCACCTGATTCCCAGGATTGCAATCAGTGAAAAAAAAATGCAAAGCATACAGAAGAGAGATTTTTAAATTTCTCAGAACTTTTCAAAGAAATCTTGCCTTTCACACCCCACTGTTTTCCTTTACTTCCAGTCCTTCTCTTCTGTATACCCTGCTCAGTACTGACATTATTGGCAATGCTTTGCTTTGACTGCATTAAGTCTCATAATGGAATCGTGTTCTCCTTGCCTGCTCTGTCCTTATTTGCCACCTAAGGAAACAGTATGGGAAGCTTACGCACAGGAATTGCCATACCTCATAAGTATGGCTTTGGTCTCAGAGGGTGCAGGGTGCCCTGTATGGCAGGAAGTTGTAAATCTTGGTGTTTTAGGGCTGATTCTCACCCTTTTTGTTTTTCACTCATCAGTACCTGTGAAGCATTTTTCACTTTCCTAAATATATTTTAACAGAGGTACTACCTGCTTTTCTGTCAGGCTCAACTTTGGCCAGCTGTAGGTCCATTGTGAAACTGCCTGGAACCCTGCATCTGGCACTGGGCAACCCCTGCTCTCCTATCACAAGGGCACCCATGTAGCCTCTGCACTGCCAAAACTTGGACATGTAAACCCAATATGACAGAACCCATGAGAATCAGAAGGCCTATTCAGTGTACTGTTCGAGATTTATTAAGTGATGCTTGCCGGAGAAAGGACACCCATAGTAAAAGAACCTTTCTCAAAGACTGTCCTCACTCTCCCTATTAGCATTAACGGGAGTGCTTTAAACCTTCCAGAAAGACTCAAATAGGGTACGAGTGCAGAAAAAATATGGTTAAGATCATGACACCAACATAAATTACTCAAAATGAATCTTTTCAGAAATTGTTGAGAGAAATTGAGCCCTGCTTCTGTTTCTAAATCCACAAACCCAGAGCAGTTTCTAATTATTGTGACAAATTCTCAATTCAAATGAAACATTGCTATATGACTGTAACCAGAACTAGATCAGATAAGAATCTGATCCATATCATATCCATAAAATTATTTGTATGTGATGTTAGCTCAATTCTTGATTTTCATTAAAGGTTATTAAAATGTAGTGAACATTGATTTAAGAATTAAAAAAAAAAAAGAAGTTATACTCTTATGTCATTATTAATGTAACTGTGACCCTTTGTTGAAGTCACATTATACTGAACATTCACAAACGTAAACCTGTCACAAAATTAATAATGATAGTATGACTAATAATGATACTTTGACAATTAATAAAGCAGGTGAACTCAAAACTTAGGAAGACTGATAGGAAAATACCTAAATAATTTCTGTTGTGCATTACAGAATTATAAATGGTCATGAATAAAACCTGCCGTTAATAGCAAGGTAACAAAGTGATGGGCACAACATCTGTAAAATCATTTGGACAAGAATGTTATCAAAACAAAATTCATTTTCAAAAGCAAAACATTTTACCAAGTATGAAAGAGCTTAATTTGTTTTCAGATATGTTCTCAAATTTTGCTTATCTCCCACAGTTGAGTCTGCTTTTCAGTTTTATTTTCATATAAAAAATACTGAACATGCAATTAACAATTATTTGTTATTTACTGCTACACTTAGAATGTCTTCTACCACTGTGGAGTAAAGATGCGAGTGAAATGGCACTAAAAAGCCGTGGTATTTGCTACCTGTGAGCAGCTGCTATTGCTGTGATTATGGAATGGAACTGACCTTCCTGATGTAGCTTCAGACTGACTTCTAGTATTGACAGAAATTCTAGTGGAATAACTGCTGAAAGACCTACTCTCTCAATACTTTAATAGTCTTTCCAACAAATCATTGCACTCTTCTATTCTATTTTTATATACTTTGCAGTGTGATTTCTGTATTCCTCAAATTTATTTCAATCTCTTTCTTTTCTTTTGATAGAATCATCCGGGAATCATGTAGTCAAGTGGCAATTGTTAACCAAATCTTAAAATGGTATTTCAATGAGACTTTTCCCCCAAATAGACCTTCAGTGAAGGTTTATTCATTTTTTTTTTTAATTCATTTTGTTTTTATAGCCATTTTTCTTGACAAACTTTTACCTAGTATATTCAGCATCAATCAAGTTGACAAGGGTATAAAAAAATAGTCAGAGGACCTATCACTGTAATAAGCAACTTCTGGGCCACTTACTTTGGCATACAGATCGTTTTATGAGTAATTCAACAGCATTATTTTTATTAATAGCTACTCACTGGTTGGAATAAATGGCTAATACTCAATCTTGAAACTAATAAACCAGGACAGATATCATAACTGTAGGGATTTCAGCTGCAGTGCCCATGATCTTTTTTTTACTAGACGGCAGGTCAGAGATACAATGCCCAGCTACTTGAAAGCAGAAACATGGTTTTATATTCAGAAGTGGCTTGTCTGGAGATATTCTCATATTGCTTCACTGTATAAGCCTTGTATCATTAGAACTGAGATTAGAATCCTCCTTCACTAAATCATAATCACAGACAAAAATAGGAAATTGCTAAATCTCAAATATTTTTACTTGGAATCATTTTATGTATGTAAGCTTTCAGCAACTCTTTGAAGGATTTAAATGCACTTGAACAAAGTAAACAAAATATGACTTTTTTTTATCAAAAAAAGTTACATCTCAGATAGTTAAGATGATACATTGTCTAGCTGATCATTCTGTAAGGTATTAGGTACTAACACATCATTAGGAATCAAGCTTTAGTTAAATGGTACTCTCAGTTATTCATAGTCTGTGAAACAATGAGGCTGAGAGTGAACAGGTAATGATTAAAACACAGCACTTCAGGAAAATTAAAATATAGTTACTACAATTATTATAAAAAATACTTAGGCATTTTTGTTAATTACATTTATAAAAAAAAACAAACAAACAAGCAATCTGATTGAAGCTTTCTGTTTGTAAATATAAGAACCTGTTATTTGTGGTGGTTTCACACTGGTAGTAGCTCAGCTCCACCAAACCTCTCTCTCACTCCCCCTGCTCAAAAGAACAAAAAGAGGAGAAAATACAAAGAAAGATAGCTCATAGGTTGAGATAAGGACAGTGAAATTACACAACAATTACTGTCATGGGAAAAACAGACTCAACATAAGGGAGATTAATATAATTTATTGCCTACCGATAGCAGACTAGAGCAATGAGAACTAAAAGCAAACTAAAAACACCTTCCCCTCCCATCCACCCTCTTCTACCTCATTCTTCCCCAAGTGATACAGGGCAATGGGAAATATGGGCTGCGGTCAGTCCGTAGCGCTTCATCTCCACTGCTTCTTCTTGGTCACTCTCTGCCCTTGCTCCCTGTGGGCTCCCTCCCACGGGATGCCATCCTTCCTGAGCTGATCCTGTGGGGGCTGCCCACAGGCTGCAGCATTTCAAGAACTGCTCCCACATGGCTCCGTACCACAGGGTCCATCTCCCAGGAACAAACTGCTCCAGCACAGGTCCCCCACAGGCAGCAGCTCCTCCCAGACTCCCAGCCCCCGTGTGGGCTCCTCTCCATGGGCTGCAGCTCTGGCCCAGAGTCTGTTTCTGGGGAGCCTCGTGATCCTTTGTCTATTGTAAGCTCAAGCAATTGCTGCTAATGCTGACAGTACCTCTGCTGTGCTGCTATCACCTCTGGATTCTTCCTCTCTCCCCTGTTTCTGTACAGCCTCCCCACTTACCCTGCTCTGCTGGCTCTGATAAAGGAGGTCATCCTCCCTGTGACACATTGGGTGTTGTGGCGACAGCATTCAGGGTGCAGGTGCCTACCAGATGTAGTGGTGTGGCAACAGCAAATGTTGCAGTTATGGGAGGACCCTGAATAGTATTATAGATTATTAGATGCATCTGTATCTCAGCTTGTGTGCCTCTGCCTGGGTATTGCTTCAGGGATTCCCCACTTGTTGAGGTAATAAAAACAAATCTAGTCTTTGTTTTGTAGCTGTGGGTCTGTGTTTGCTCCTGGTGCCTGCCTGTGCTGTGTCACACACAAACAAAACCAAGCTAGACTTTCATCACATTCTTAAACTTATCTTTATCAGTAAATCTTGCCTAATAGAACTTTTTAAAAGATGCTTTAACTGAGGTGTCATAAAACTTCTAAAAAGATGAGCTTAAATACTGTGTGATACTTTCCAGCTGTGCTGGATCTGCAGTATTTTGTTTGCGAAGCCTTTGTGAACACTACCAATTTACTTTCTTTATCATCACAATCTGGTAGTTGCCAAACTTTGCATGAAATAGTACTAAGTACTAATACAAAATGCATCTTAAAGAGAACTCCCCTCTTTTGAGAGCAGATATTTATTGCATGTTTGGATTTCACTCAATCTAAAGTATTTGAATGGGCTATTTTTCTTTCATATGTGTAACTTCTTTTGAACAAGAATAGCCAAATCGCTGATGGCTTAGTAAGTCAGTTGTAAAACACTTAGCTTTATTGGGAGCAAGGGGTGGAGGAGTAAGAGAAGGAGCATATGCTAACTGGCTCTATAGCTACCCTGAAAGTAAACTACATGTAAGTTGGTTAATCAGTATAAATTCCCTAACTCCCTCATCGCCATTTGCTCTTTCTGGTGCTCTCTTTTGCCTCCTAATTAGTAGAGGATGGACTGCATTAATCAGGAATCCTGACAGCGAATTTGTGCAATATAATCATGCAGAAATTTGGCTATACCTGTTTCAGGTTCCTCAGAAGTCAATTCAATTTGGGTGGCCTTCAGTACCACTGAAGTCTATGTAATTGCTTTGGTTATCATCTAAATTGTATGCTATTAAAACCATATCAAATATTATCAATGTTTGCTTTTAACATGCTTTTAAACCATGTCTGGATTAAGACACATAAAATTGCAGACATTTCTATTCATGATTTCTTTTTTTTTTTTTTTTTTTTATGAACTGTTAACTTTTTCATTACAAGCCTCAAAGAAAACCTATCAATTTTGGAAAAAATAACAGGAGCTTGTTCTTAGTGCAATATGTGTTTGATCTTAGTGCAGTATGTGAACATGGAAAAACGGAAAAAAATCATGAAAGATTTATCTATTGAGAGTTACAAAAAACATAAAAATCTTCTGTTTTGCTATTTGCTGAATTTGAGAAAGTATCAGAGGAAATTATTATATCCTTCCTCTTGTTCTTATTTTTTTTCTACTCTTGAACATTGCACAAAATAGATTTTGGTCTAGTCTGCCTTCTTCTTTCTATTTGTCAAGTAGATTATTTCTTTCTGTCTACGTCTTCAAAAGAAGGATGTGAGTAAGCATATCTTCAGCCAGACACTCTCATGTGAAGACCAGAACCCAGGGGACAGAAAATTAAGACACAATATCATGAGATGTAATTTAAGTTCTGACAACTATAAACATATGCTTCAGTGAATACTTGTGACCTAATTATCGATTACTGAAGAGGATCTTTAAACAAATTAAAAATAGTCAGATACAGGAGAAAAAGTCCTCTAACCAGCCAAACAAGCAGAAAAAGAGAAAATGAACCAAAAAGTTTTAAAAACGAATCTTTGGGATGTTTGTGTTATTTTGTACTCAGCCTAGTTTCCTTCTAGTCTAAAGTAAAAAGACTGGTATAAGAAGGGATACTTTGTTCTGCAAATGCTGAAAGAATGCTAGCACAGAAGCAGGGTATGCTCATGGAAAGTAGTGTAGAAAGTAATGTGGTTATTATCAGCCATTGTGAGGTACTAAAATCAATCCACTTCTAAAAACTGATCTGATAGGGCAAATAAATGTATTTTAACTGGTTACTGAGATCTTTCAAGAAGAGAATACCAAACCAGTTCATTAACAACAGTATTCTATGTAAGATTATTTCTGGAATAATAAAATATTAAGCTTAGGAGCTAAAAGGTTGAAATATGTTTTCTCTGTTATATTGAATTGCAGCACCTTCAATAACAAGAAAAATAAACTTATAATACACAGGAGATGCTTAAATAGCAGAGGTAGAGTGGAAATAATTTCACAAACCCCTGTATGTGTTATATATGGTTGAGAGAAAGGAACAGAATAGAAGTAGAACACTGTCTTAAAAATAGCCAATCACACTGCTAAATTTCATTCTGCCCCACTAAGTTCATCAAGTTACCGCAATTCTTTCTCAACACAATACTTCTCCATGATGTATTTTTGGGTTGAATTGAAAGAAATCATCACATTGATTAGGGAAGGGAATGGAAAATGTGCGGGATATGGCACATGGTAGCAGATGATCTTTTCCAAGGAGAACAGATTAATGCTGAGTAATATTTCTGAGGTCCCACGCAAGAAAAATTGGTCTGAGTTATTCTTCAATATAAATTGATTTCATTCTTCTCCTCTGGAGAATAATCATTAATAGGTATATACATATATATTTTCACTAAAAGAAAGAAATACAAAGTACCTTCACATTACAGGTTCTCTTTCAACATTTTTCTTTCAGAAAGTGCAGATATGGATTTAAAAATATTTAAAGCCATAGTTTCCATTAATCAGTCACATTTATGCAGGAGAATAATCATGTGCCCTTAGGTAATTGTATAAAGAAGCCAAAAGAGACACTATTCATTACCATTACAGGAAAGACTTGATGTAGATGTGGATGCCATACTGAACTTCCAGAGGGAAAGCCCAAGTGTAAAGAAATGAGATAATTACTTTGAATGACAAATGAAATGCCATTGTGAAGCTACAGGGGACAAAAAAAAAAAAAAAAAGTCCAGTAGTTTCCTGAGTTTTGAATGTAAGATTCTCAGTTTAGGGGAAATAAAATACCCTGTGATTTAATTAATACACTCAGAAAAAGGAGTGTACTAACCACAAAAGTACAAGAAGATGGACCCATACCCAGACCACTGACCTCAGTTGAACTTTAGCTGCAACAGAAATTAAAACCAAAGCCCACTGTAGTACAATAACCTTGAAAGTACCTACAAGGAAATTAATCCTTAATCAAATCAATAATCCAAAAACTGACAACAGAGTACTGAGCCAAGTAATTTTTCATTTGCACCACCTTTGCCCTCCTCAGTCTGCAGAGCACAGTTTAGTGAAGCTTCCAAGGCTCCATGTAAAGTCAGAATATGGCCTGTGCAGAATTGCAGAATATTTCAAGGGAAGGCAATTCTTAAATGCAGGTGATAAGTTAAGGTCCTAAAGCATGGGCTGAATATTATATACATATAATGTATTAACATACAAATTCTTTTCATATGAGGTTGGAGATCAAAAGATATCTTGCAGTCAGATACTTCACAAATCTTTTTTCTTTTTGAAAACTCTTCAGAAGTCCTGTATTCTTTGAAACTTGTAATTATTTTCCTTATTTGCTCTGAAAGAATATATATATTAAAAATGTAAGTCTTGGCAGAAGACATATATATTTTTTTCTTCCTGGGTTTCCATGCTTTCGATGCTACTTCATAGCAAAAACGCAATTAGTTGGATTCACCAACAGCAGAAGCTATTGTTCTCTATTCTCATGTGATAAAGCTGAACACAGTTTGGGTGACTCATTCTCTCAAAAAAATATATATATAAAAAAAAAATTAGAGATCATCATTCGATCTCTTAATACTTGCAATTAATGTGTGTACACGTAAAATCACTGGATTGTATCTGAAGTTGAAAAGGTTTGAGAAAACAAAGAAGACCGAAAGGCCTGGCTTATCATTGCTGCACAACTTTTATGTTGGTTTAGCTGCACTGTTTTTTCCATGACCAATATAAAACTAGTATGAAACAACCACTAATTGAGTATTCCACAGAGCTTAATTTGAGTTGATGAGGTAGATCATTCTGTGATCACTGTCAACTCTTACAACATATTCTGAGGAGAAGGTACACAACAATCACTATTCAAGGTTTATCACAGCTTTATAATTTTTTTTTGCAGTTTTTATTATGGAGCAATTAACATGGCCTTTTGAAGCCAACATACTGGAAAAGTAATCACAGACTTTGTGATGTAAGAATAAAAACTGTTAAGTGAGCCCCAAAATCAGAGTTCTTTGATGAAAATTTTAATTCTTGGTGAGGAGCAAAAAGTTGCAATGAGAAATTTTAGGGACATATCTAAAATACAGATAACATAATCTTCTAAAGTAGCAATATCAATTGTGATAATACAGTAGATTTGATAATCAGTCCTTTGATATAATGTCAAATACACCTGTCTGAATGTAGAAGGTGGATCATTTTTTCCAAACAATAAAAATGTTTACACTTTGATATAGAAAAGGTTTGCCAAATTAAGTTTACTACTATTTTAAAGTGCAAATGGTAACTGAAATTGAATCAGAAAAAAATACGGTTCTAAATTCTATGTCTAAAAGAATCTAAAATATTCTTTAATCTAAAAGAGAACATCAGTTTATGTTCTTCGCTGTTAAATTTTGCAAAGACTTGTTTCTTTTCCATCAGAGTAAAATAAAAGACCGACCTTTACATGCACTCTTCAGTGTATGGATTTGTCAAGTTTTTATTGTTCTCATCCATATACTTCTCCATTTTCTGTACAAATGAAGGGCTAAATAATTGTTCTATTCAACCTTTGCCTAAACAAAGTGACTGAGTGTAAAGGGGGAAAGAGGAGGAAGAAACTAATGAATTATACAGATTAGCATGAGAACAAGTAACAGAAGATAAGAAAGTGGGTGGCCATATTTCATCTCTCAATGAGTGTTACCTAGGAGACAAAGGACTGAATGATTTTGTAAATGACCCTATGCCTGTGGATTTAGATTGATGAAATTATATAGGACTGCAGTTTATGCAAAACAAGGAAGTAGATTGTCAGGGGCACTGTTTATTAAATAAAATAGAAAAGCCTGAAGCCTATTTTCATTCTGATGAGTTTTTAAAGCACTTATTATCTAAGTCTTCTGTCCTTATTATCTAAGTTTCTGACCTAACAAAACTGTGGGATAAAAACTAACCAGCTATCCCTTCCACCTGATTAATCACCTTTTTTAAAGACTCCTGTAGAGGACACTAATCATTGACTGAACTTCAGCTCTCATCAGCAGGACTCAGACTGGTTCCCACAGACATACAGATGGTATTGTTAGGGCCGCATTTTGATGAGTAACAAGGAGTTAATTCTCTGTATCTGCTGGACTTCCAACAAAAGCAACCCAGTAGAATAAACCATAGCATGCTCTCAAATATGATGATGAAGAGATATCACTCATTAATTTTACAGTAGAGCAAGCCAGTAACACATAATCTGATATTGATACAGCAACCTTCATAGAAATTTGAAGTGGTCATCAAAACAATGATAGTGTTTGCTACCTCTTAACAAAATAAGCCTGAAAAACTCAGAAACACTTGCAAGAATTCAAAAGGCATGTTGCCTAGATACAGCAAAAATGTCTTTTTTAGATGTGTTCCTAATCCCCAGTTTTGATAAGCTTTAGGAGGCTTTGACTATTTCCAATGATTTAATATTTTTTTTTCTTTATTTAATTTTCTGTACAAGTAAAAACGTACGTATGCCTGAAATAAGGAGGAAATAAACAGATAATCAAGTATTTGAAAAGGCATAGGAAATAATATTTGTGGTGAAATTCAGAGTGGTCAAAATGAGTCATATTGAACAATCCCTCACATGTTGGCCAAAACATAATGTTTGGGAAAGAATATGAAAATGTAGCAGTTATATAGTAAATGGAATCTAGATCAAAATCTTTACTTGTATTTGCTTCATTTTTAAAAGTACCATAAATTGAGCAGCTGCAGTACTGAAATCAACAGCAGACTCATCTTGAGAAAGAGGTTTTAATAATATTTGGATTAACATATATATATATACATATATATTATTATTTTTTTTTTTCAGAGAAACACAAACTGGGCAAATACACTTCTGGTGTAAAAAGTTTCAGTAGACTGCTACTGAACCACCACAGTTTCAATATAATCTGTTCCCATGTGATACTTGGAAGAAATAGTATGTTGCCACCCTCATATAGAGATTTTTGTAGATCATATTTCGTTCTACCAGTCCTGGTCCCCAGTCCTGGTCCCCCCAAACAAGCTGCTCCAATACCTTTCCAGGGACAGAGGTGACACTGACTGGCCTGCAGTTTCCCAAATCCTCCTTCCTGCCCTTCTTGAAGACCGGAATGACATTGGCTTTCCTCCAGTCTTCAGGCACTTCACCCATTCTCCAGGACCTTTCAAAGATGATAGAGCGGTTCGGCGATCCCTTAGCACACGCGGATGCATCCCATCGGGACCCATGGGTTTGTGTGCATTGAGCCCACTCAGACGCTCCTGAACCACTCCCATGTCCATGAGGGGGGAGCCCTCCATTTCCCAGTCCCTTTGTCCTATTGCCAGGGGTGAGGAGTCCTGGGGGAATGTCCTTGAAGCAAAGACCGAAGCAAAGAAAGCATTCAGCATCTCTGCCTTCTCAGCGTCTCCCATAACCAGGACACCCCTCTCATTTAGCAAGGGACCCACATTATCCCTAGTCTTCCTCTTGATGTTTACATACTTGAAAAAAACCTTCTTATTATCCTTTATCTCTTTTGCAAGCCTCATCTCTAGGTGGGTTTTAGCCTTTCTCGTCACGTCCCTGCAGGCCCTGACAACACATCTATACTCCTCCCAAGAGGACAGGCCCTTTTTCCACATTTCATAGACCTTCCTCTTCCTTTGGATCTTATTGATGAGCTCCTTGCTCATCCACGTGGGTTTCCTGCCCCACATCCCTGATTTCCTATTCTTCGGAATGCACCGATCATGAGCATGGAAGAAGCGCTGCTTAAATGTAGCCCAGCTCTTACAAGCACCCTTACTTCCTAGCAACCTATCCCGGAAGAGGTCAAAGTTGGCTCTTCAAAAGTTCAGGGTAGCAATCCTGCTTTTAGCCTTACTTCCTTTGCCTAGTTCCATCTGGAACTCCACCATCTCATGGTCGCTGCATCCCAAGCTGCCCCCAACCTTCACATCCCTAACAAGGCCATCCCTGTTGGTAAGAACGAGGTCCAGAAGGGGATGCCGCAGTTCAGATGCAGTAGCAAAAATGACACCAAGTAAGAGAGGAAAGTCATTTTATTGCTGGTTAATTGCTATTATTATTAATATTGCAATTTGTTGCCCAGTCTTGGGAAGAACCACTAATGAAGCATCTTAAATGCACTTAACACTTCACTCCTGTGCTTCTTCCTGGCAGACCAGAAGCCTTCTGGTTCTTCAGCGGAATGCTCGTCTCCATCACTGCTTTGATTGATCTGCTGCTGTTCCCTGTGCAACGCCATGGAGGGCACGACTTTGCCTTCAAGCCCTTGTTGGGCAACCTTCTCCTTCCCAGGAGACACCCAAGGCCCAGTGTGGCCCTCTGAGGGTGGCCTCCTGTTGTCCTGTGCAGTTGCCCAAAGGAAGCCAAGTCCAGACTTGCCTGCTACTTGGGACATTGTACAGGGAAGATGCCTCCTCTTCATGAGAGGTGGGGATGGGGAATAGGGGTTGGGAAAGGAAGTCATCCTACAGGCAAGCCCGTGAGATGCTAATGGATGGCCTCTCTTAATGAATTGTGGGGATGGAGGCTGTGCTGTGAACAAGGAGCTCTACGGGCGCTCCTGCGATAACGATGTTGTGGTCTCACAGATGGGAGCCCTGGCACGATGCCACATCAGCTGGGTTGGAGGTGGATCTACCCCCAATGGTTCTTCCTTCTCCTCCTGAGGTTGATCCACCTCCATAGGCTCCTCATCATCTGCCATGATGATAGGCATTGCTCCTCTTACAGTGGTACTCCTCTGTCCCCACTTCTCTGGTTCCAAGACCCAATTCTCTGCTGTCCTACAGAGCCCAGTGACAGGCACTGCTCCAGGACCTCTTCATTCCAACCATCGCTGGGTATCACGACCACAGGGGCCTGGAAGCTCAGTGAATGGTGGGCCAGACACAGAGGGTTTTATAGGGCCCTGAACAAAATTTGCTGCAGATGACACCGTGACATCAGGAAGCCTTTGTGATGGCCCCTGCCATGGCCATAGTCCAACACGGCCATGCTGGGAGTGGGCATCTGTGGCCAGAAAGATGCCCTCATACAGAAGGAGGAGGAGCATCGGGGGCTGATGGCCCCTTTCCTGGGGATGGCTCTTCTGGGCCATTTTGCTTGCCAGAGAGACGGCTGCCCCTTGGGCACAGGGACTGCCCACCACCTCCACTCCTGTGCCTGGGCCTCCGGCCCACTCCTCATCCCCTGCCTGGGTCCCTGTGCCACAAGCAGACCGGCCAGACAAAAGTGAACGGAGGCCAGGGGATGGCGCTGCCTGGCGGCTGCCAGGAACCACTGCACAACACCGGGGTGAGGCAGGTGGACGGTAGCCAGGAGTGGGAAGCGTGGCGATGTCTGGGGATGGAGGCCACGTGAGGGATCAGGTGCCACGAAATGGTGGCGGTGCAAGGGAAGAGACGTCATGTAATGGTGGCCGCATGAAGGAGGAGGTGTCACGTGATGGTGGCTGCACAAGGGGGAAGGCATCGCATAATGGCTGCTGTGCCATGCCATCTCCGTGCTGATGCGTGGCTCCCTCCTTTCCTGTTCCCTGCCCTCAGTTGTAGCAGCCTCCCTGCGCCCTTCTCTGCCACTTCCCTTCACTCCCTTCCCTGTGCTCCTAAAGCAGGCTGGGAGGCGGGACCTGTGCTGGAGGGCTGCTGTGAGGGCAAAGCCCTCATCCCCAAAGTTAGTTGGGTGACATAGGCAGTAGGGTGATGTTTGGACCAGTTGATCTTGAAAGTCTTTTCCAACCTAGACAATTCTGCGATTCTTTGATTCTTGCAATTATGTACATTCTTTCTGAAGTGGTATGGTGGATATCTGAATTAATTTCATTTGAGTTACAAATTACAAGAATTTATAAGGAAATTAAAATTTAATATGGGTTAAAAATGCTATGTTTATGGACACTTACACCTGTCAATATAAATTCTTTCAAGCTGGAGATCATCTACCTCACTGAAGCATGTTAATCACAGTTATAATTGTAGAATAATTTAGTTTGGAGGGGATTTCTGGAGGTGTCTAATCCAATCCCCTGTTCAAAGCAGGGCCAACTTCTAAGAAAGCTCATATTTCTCAGGACCTTGTCCAGTCAAGGTTCAAAAATTTGTCAGGATGGATACTCTGTAACCTCTCCGGGCAATATTTCAGGTCTTTATTCCTCTTGTTGTGAACAGTTACTGTAAAAAAGCTGAATTTAAGATACATATATATATATATACATTTTGAAAATGTATACTACTACTATAAACCTGACAGAAAGTTTAAAATTCTCTTTTGATTATTATTTTTCCTTAATCTATGCTACCAATCAACTATTTCAGTCATCTGTCCAGTTCAACAATCGAGGCATTTATTTGTTTATAACTGATATAAAAATTCTCTACTTTTTATTGCATGCCTTGCCTCCTTACTTGGAGCTGCTAGTCTTTATTACTATGGGATTTGCTGTAAAGACAACACAGGTAGAAACGTTCATCTGGATTTCATCTTGTCAAAGTTTATGATTTCAAACTATGCTTTCAGTTTTTAAATTCACCATTTAATTCATATACATATATCTGTCTCCAAATTAAGCCTGAATTTACAGATTTAAAATCATTAGTAGGTGAACTTACGCCTAATCATATATCATGCAAGCAATTATGTATTAAACTGTTGGAAGTGTTGCTGTGGTTAAAACAGACACATTTTTCACATATATTTTCCATGATTTGTATTGTCTCTTAACATTGTTCTTTTGCAGATAAGTGGTTTATCAGCAGACAGTTGTCATTTTCCTTGATGGTGATGACAGTGTCTAGATCACCATTTTTTTGCTTGTTTGGGCCACCCTATGGAACTGGATCAGAATTCAAAGTTGCGTAGTAATTAGGCAGGTGTTTAACTGTAAAACTGAACAGCAAACAAGGTCTAGAGTTACTGGTTTGGAACAAAAAAAAACAACCAACCAAACAAAAAAGGTGACCTACAGCTTCCTATGAGTACTGCCTGAAAGAACAAGATAAAGTTTTTGGAAGAGACAAAATGTATGTATCCAAAAGTTGAGACCACCCCATTGGATCTGATCTGTTTCTCGATACCTCGCGGATCATTTTGCAAAGTGACAGAAGCACAATAAAATCTGTTTATATAATAGGATAGGAAGTATACTGTGGGTAGAAGAGGAAAGCTGGCTGGTGATATGATTTGGCATGATGGAATAAACAGCAGAAGGAAGACTGACAGTAAAGAGAGCTTGGAGTAGGCCTGTGAATAACATGCAAGCAGGCCTTTGTCCATGACTTTGCCAGCTTTCCTTGCACTATCAGCCTTGGCAGTTCCAGTTTGGTGGTCTTTGACTCTGCAAGCATTGCAGCTGGTCTTAATGACAGGCAAATCTGTTTGAAAAAAAAAGAGACATATTTCACTTTGCCATTTTAAGAGATAAATATAAGCTGCTTGTAGAAAAATCTGAAAGCGCTCTCAAGAGTTAAGAACTGGCATAGACTAACAAAGAGAAAGTTTTTGCTTACAGTCACTCACCCATTTCTTCTAAGCTTCAGTAGAATGAAAGAAATAAAAGAATTACACAAATTTGCTGTTGCTTTCTTTAACTTCAGCAAGACCTGCTTGAGTATGTCCATTTTGTCAAATCTGCAGAAGGCAAAAATGTACAGATTTTTGAAGACTTTACTTGCAAAAAGTGAAAATGAAAGATGATACTGCTGTCAAAGCACGTACAGGCAAAATTGATGAACTCTTTTTCTTTCAGCATCTGACTGTACTGCAACCAGACAAATAGAAAATTTGATACTACTGTGACAAATCAGGTATGTCTACTTTAAGACGCAAAACTTATTTTTTTACTTGCCATCTAAATGCTTCCCTTTACATCTGATCTAGTGAGATTATTTCTTCCATGCACACCAGGTCTGTGCCACACCAGTTCTGCCCTTCTCAATGTATCACTATTAAGCAAGCACATGGTGAAACATGCTGTAAAAATAATGACAGCAGGATCCTGACCTATGCTCAAATTGTTCTTTCCTCATGTATTCAGTCAATGAACTGGAACAATCTGTAAAGTGGAAGTCTTGATTCTGCTGACAAGCTTTTCAAGCTTGATGTCTAAAAACCACAGTATTTTCCCTGTCTACCATGTTATGGATGACTGCTCTGCTGAATAACACCCCCCCCCCCCCAAAAAAAAAAACCAACAAAAAAACCACCTTTCAATTAAAAACACAAAACCATTTTTAAAAGCAGTATTACAATTTGTGCAAAAAAGACCAATAAGAAAAACAACCAAACATTAAATTGTGAACAGCCATCGTAGCCTGTGATCAGTCTAATGAAGAGCAAACCTATTCCATGATTAGATCATGCTTCTGTTAAAAATCAAGTAATCTCAAATTGCTTTTAGACTTAAATTAATGAAACTGATTTTTAACATGCAAGAATGCATCATTTCCTTCTCTTTATAATGCATTTTCAGGTCTCCCACAAGAGTTTTGCATGCAAAAATACTCAAGCAAATACCTAATGAATGACCTGGCAGATCACTCTCTGAATCATGCAGTGTTGACAAGTTCTTTTCTAAATGATTCCACTGCATAGTGGGAATTCTTGTGCCAGAGATTGTTGTATTTCATCAGAGGCATGGTCCAGTAAGCGTTATGGTGAACTGCATAGTGATCTACTATTTTCCTTTGACTATTCATTAAAACATCATTGTTATATTAAGTTCCAGAATGAATATAAATATATATATTATATATACATACAGCATTAGAAGGCGCTTTACAGCTTTACAGCAATTTACCTCATTCAGGGGATGAAACTTAATTAAACAGAAGAGTTAATGCGAACCTGATCTCTTTTTCTGAGTCATCAACAGATTATGAAACTGAGTCTTCAGCTTCAAAAGCAATTTTGACCTTTACCTCTGCATTTTTACCTCTTGTTAGAACATAACAAATTGCACTTATTTTAACTCACAGTCAATTGACTGTGAACTCAAAAAACTTCCAATTAACTGATCAGCTTTCCCTAAAAAAGACAAATATCCTTTAATATCCTTAAGATCTAAAGTAAATTCTAGCTGAAGCTTAACTTTAATTGACTTAAGCCCAAAATAACATCAGTGGGGTAATGCAATGTGGAAAATCCAGATTTTTACCAGATTCAGGACTACATTTATTAAGATGAATCGGGTAGATTATCCTTACATGTTGTAGAAAAACATTCTTTTTGAACAGTAAATGGCAAGCAGACTAATACCAAGATTTTGCCTAAAACAAGTTATTTCAAGCTGAGTGAATTCTTCTGTATTTGTTCCTTTTACTGGAAAGACACATTTAAATTGTTCCTCTTAAAGGAAACTTCTAAAGGCAAAATTGTCAGCTAGGCACTAACTGCCAAACGTGGCCAACATTTTCTGACTGAAATGCATAGGAAATCCACAAAACGCTACCTATATTTTTGAGGTTCTGATCATCTCTACCATGTTGGTTCCTGGGCAGTCACGTTCTGCAGCTGGGATCATGGCAGGCAGGTGCTTTTCTGCTTCCAGGCCACTCGAGGCAACCGAGGGAGCCAATAGGCCCCACCAGACCCCAGCAGGGAACAGGGCAGGCGATCAGGGCATGGCATGTCAGTAAGACAGTGGCACAGCAGTTTGTGCTTGCAGGGCTAGCAAGGAGGGCAGAGGATCCCCCCCTACTCAGGAGACCAGCTCACTTACCAGCTGCCTCACAGACACCAAACCCAGCCATGGTCACTGCCAGGTGGCAAGTGCTCCCCAAAGAGCTTGCAAAAAAGAGTGTGGCAACCCAGACCAAGTGCCTGCCCAAAGATGTGGCTGTTAGGTCTCTGGCTGCAGGGAGTGCCTGAGCCTGTTGCTGCCAATGAAGGGTGGCAGAGATACTGCCTGCATGCACTGCAAGCAGGTGGAGGATCTGATCAGCCTGGTGGCAGAGCTAAAGGAGGAGGTGGAGTCCCACACCTTGACCTCAATTTGGTCCCATATTTCAGGATCATAAACTGTCTGATTGTTAAGAAGGAGAATAAGCTGTAAGGTTACCAGGACAGTCTTTGTTCCTAAGGACGTATGATTCCCCATAATGCGCAACTGCTTACCAGCGAGGGGCAGTTGTGTGCGCGGGTCTGCTTCTCTCAGCTTGAGCTTCTCTCCAGCTCTGGTGCGCCTATTTCCAGCAGCTTTCAGTACGAGCTTCTCTGAGCGGTTTGCTGAGTTTGGTCGAAACCATCTTCATGAAGCAATCAGTGTGCCTGTTCCTGTCCTTTTCTCCGTTCTGCTAGCCTGTTCCTTTTCATTCCTTCTTCCTGCTTCTTTATTGATGACATAACTTCATCACATTGCATTGCCTTTTTTTTTTTTTTTTTTTTTTTCCATGAGGGCAGGCTCCCCTCTTATACCCTTGTCTCCACAGCAGATCTTTGCAAAACAACTTTTAATTGGTCAAACAACTTTGAATATAACAACCACAGCAAACACCCAGAAACTTCTATGCCTTAACGGCTGGAGAGCAAGCAACCAGAGACTTCATGGAGTCTCCTGAATCACCCTTCTTTGTTCCCTCTAAACTCTTTTATATTCCTGATGGCCTCATCGTTAAGAGTCTGATTTTATCATCAACCACGGGGCTTTCCAACCCCCATGGCCACACTCCTAAATCTCTCCTTTATTAGTATCAACCATTTTCTCTACACGAATTACCACTCCATATATAATATTACCTTTTCTGATTGTACATATGTACAGGCATACTCGAGTTTAGTAAGTCGTGGAACTTAAAGGATTGTTTGTTACCTTTTCTGATTGTATAGGCATACTCAGGTTTAGTATGTAAAAGCAATGTTCTGTATATTTAGAATGTTTGATGTTTGTGTGTGCGTGTTGGTGGAGCGTAGACCCCCTGCACACCCAGCGCTGTTTACTTGCCTTCTATACCTTTTATAAATATTCATTTTATAAATATTACTAAATTCAGATTGAGTTGAGACTTCATTTATAACAGCGCTTAGGGACATGGTTTAGTGAGTGACATTGGTAATAGGGGGATGGTTGGACCAGATGATCTTGAAGGTCTTTTCCAACCTTAATGATTCTATTATTTTGGGATTACTTAGTGTTTTGTCATCCTGTGAATAAACCTAGAAATTATAATCTAGGCTGGTATGCTTTAATAGTGCCTTAAATTGATTTTTTTTTTTGTGAATGGCAGGGGAGTCATGGAATTCTAGGGACAGAATTAATTTCCTACTGCTGGGCTAATAAATCAAAAACAACTGAATTTTAGACTAATCAAATCATGTATTTAGACCTTTTCCTTAGGCAATTAACAGTGTTTTCAGAGGGGCTAATTCAAATTAGTATACATTGATACATTTGGTGGGAAATTTGTCTTTGAACTGCTCCCCAGGTTTCATGATGAATAAATTCTGTACAACTTCCAAAATAATTTTGATTTTTGAAGAATAAATCTAGGTGGCAAACCTCAGCAAAATACAAAAATGTGTCTACTACGGCATTCACAAACATCCATCTGTGAACATGATTCGTTCTGCTTTTAATTAGTAAGGGAAAGAAAAAAAAAATAGTTATTTTAACTATACCATGATTAAATATTTAGAATTTGTGGATTGTGTACTTTTAAATCAGAGGTTCTCAGTACTGTAGAACTTACATTGTGTCAGTGGTTATATAAGCCTTGATGTACTCACATTCAAATGCAATATAGAACCAATCATAAACTTCCATGTACCTAGTCACCTAGTCACCTAAGGAAGCACATTGTATTACATCAACACTGGGCAGTATTTCAGAAGCACCCCTAACATTTCAGTAGTACTTCAAGAGAGAGACTTTTTATAGTAGTATGCTATTGAATATTATGTGTGGCATTCTTGTGGTATATATATTCTGGTAAAAAACAGTTTCATTTTTACTGAGAATGAGTACTTTGGAGCTCTACATGCTGAGTTCAATCACATATATTTCAAGTGCTTGCACCCTTACCCTATACTTAGCAGGCAACAGGGGTCATGCATTCCAGTGCAGAGCAAAAGAAAAAATGTGCTCAGACACAAACATGTTTTTCATTTTTTAAGATCTAACATGCATTCCTTGCAGAAGGATAATGTTGAAGTTCATCTCACAGGGCTTTAATCCTTCTAAAGTAAAAAATGTAATTTATTGCCTTGAAGAGAAGACACCAAAAAAAAAAAAAAAAAAAAAAAAAAGAACAAATAGAATAGAAAAACTTTAAATTCCTTAATGTGATTTTTCTGCATACTCTGCTAGGTACTTATAGACAGAGAAGAATCTCCACACCAGATCACCTCCTCCTGTGTGGGCTCTTCTCCACAGGCTGCAGTTCCGGAGAAGAGTCTGTTCCTGAAGGGACTCTCCACATTCAGACCATTCAGCTTCCTTCAGACCATATCCCCCTGCTGTGGTGTGGGCTCTGCCATGGGTTGCAGTGTGGAGATCTGCACCAATGTGGTATACCATGGTCTTCAGGGGGACAATTTGTTTTATCATGACCCTCTGTATGAGCTGCAGGGTATCTTCTGCTTGTAGCACCTCCTCCTGCTTTTTTTTTTTTTTTTTTTTTTTTTTTTTTTTTTTTTTTTTTTTTTTGTGGAACTTGATTTCTGTTGGGTTGTTTCTCTCACACTTTCTCGCTTCTCTCTCCCAGCTGCTGTTGTGCAATGTTTTTCAGCCTGACTGGTTCAGCTTTGGCCAGCAGACAGTCCCTTTTTGAACTTGCTGGAACTGACATGGATCTGACATGGAGCAGCTCCTGGTCTTTTCTCATAGAGGCCATCCCTGCAGCCCCCAAGATACTAAAACCTTGCCACATAAACCCAGTACACTGTTGTAGACAGTGGTCTTTTTTTTTTTCACTTTGCAAAGTCAGATTAAAAAAATTGTTTATGAAGTTTTGTAAATATTAGGAGGCCATGTTTGAACTTTAGCAAAATTCTCTTTTTGGAAATCTAACATCAAGCTTTTGCATTATATTAAAGTTCTATCTTAAGCCAAGCTGTAATGGAATATGGTTTCATAAACAGTAGCCCAAGTCATGTTGAAACATTATGCACGATTGTTCTGCTTGAAACATCTATTATTTTTCTCTGAGACCTCTTTGTGTACTTTACAAGAAACAAAATGTGAATCTATTTGAACTTTCCTGTGATGAAGTTTTTACACATTGAATATAAGCAGTCCCATTAACAATATCAAGATTTCTGAAAAAAGAAGACAAGATTCACCTCAAAAGCTGATCCTTCTGAACAACAACAAAAGGTAAATGTTGGTTGATACTAGATTAAAGTTGCTGTAATTTGTATTTCAATTGGACTTTTCCCTCTACATCAATGTTTATGAGGTTTCAGTGTTTTTTAAAGGGTGAAGACCGTATTCAGTAGCTGTGTATCTGAACTGAACGCAACAGGTTATCTTTTTATTGTTGGTTAGTCCATGTTTCTCCTACCAGATTAGGGATTGACTATGAATTATGCTAAACCATATTCATCCTCTGGTGTGGAGTAAAACTCTGGGATGAATTTTGCCTCACTCATTTAACTTACTCCTTCTACAACTCCTTCAATCTTTTCCTGTTAGGAAAAGATTAATCAGTTCTAATATTTTGAGAGTTCCAAGACTCAGCTGATGAGTATCACTTGCATGAAACAAGTATCAGAGTAATTTTGTTCTGTTCATCATTGTTTGGGTAGAGGTTAGACAGCAATTTACCTGTTCACAGAAGAAAGGAGATATATAGAAAAATGATAAAACTACTGGAGAATTAAAATTTTAAGTCTGAGGGCTAACTTCAGCCTACAAAGGAGAAAACTATCTGGAGATGGTCCTGGTTGAGGCTAGATGAGGCAACCTTCATCATCCACTCCTTGCCAGAAAAATTGCATTAACAGTGACTTCTCATGTATCCTATGCTTCTGCATAGACACAAAGGCAGACATGATGTGATGATGGATAAGCAATCAAAATTGTTGTTGTTGTTGTTGTTGTTGTTATTATTATTATTATTATTATTAGTGGATCAAGGGCTGTAATTATTACATGATTTTGAGAAGAGAGTTAAGTCATGTTTCTTGTGCACCACAGTGAACATTCACAGCAGAATTCTTATGTTAATCTGTTTTCTTTAGTTCATTCTCAATGTTTTATTTATCATGGTAGAGGGCAGGAGAGGCTTAAATGATACTGCCATGGCTACTCTCAGACAAAGCATTAGTTATAGTAGGAGTTCATTGTATCTCAGTTGAAGTCTTTTAGTCTCATTTATAAAGACATTATAAAATGTCTCAATGATCAATATTTTTACATTAGAATCAGAGCTGGAGTTTTTTTATTCCGAAAAATTAAATCTGAAGCTCAAGTACCTTATGTATATAGGATTTTGAAGAGAACACCTTTGTATTGCACACATAATGGTGTAATGTGGAATTAATTAACATATACCACATTTTAAAAAGTATTAAGTATATAAATGATATATTATTAAAAACACAGTTGAGATCAGGTTGACGATAGTGGACATGAGAACAGAGGAAGGCCTTCTTCCTTTCTGTAGAACAAATGAGTATGGTTTTGAGAATATTTTGACATGTAGAGTTTAAAAATGAAAAGGGCAAAGTTACAGCATCAGTACAGGCTGAACTGCCTGAGGTAGAGAAAAGATCCAAAACTAACCCAGACTTAGAAGCCTTTTTTTGTAAATCTAGAGGGATCCTTATGATATTTGTTTACCCCAGAAGCCATTGAAAGTTGCCTGAGTGGAAAGGAGAATAGAAAAGGAGCTCTCAGAAAGGCTGAATGATGGGAGATTACTTCCAACTATTTGCTTTCACTCTTTTAACTGACAGTTTTGAGGATTTTTTTTTTCTATTGCTAGAGGTACCTTGTACCCATTTTGTATTTTTCTTGCTTTTGTAAAGCAAAGCTTTATAGTCTGGGATGGAATGTGTCTTTGGTGTGCTCATTTTGAAAGAAAAAACAAAACAAAACAAACAAACAAACAAACAAAAAACCCAATCCTTAACTAATTAAATATGCAATAAACACATAAACATTGAATGAAAGATAAAAATCCCTAAAAATAATTTTCAAAAGCTATTAATGGGTTCATAGAACTCACAGAAGTAATGAAAGCTGGTTATTCCAAAAGCATATGGATCCAAGTTACCAAATACACCTTATAAATCTGAACAAATGATGAGAAAAATGTATTTTGTATTACTGGTGTATATGTCAATCAATTTCTTGTCTTGCTAAGCAACTGCTCCTTGAATGGTAGATAGCTGTTTGCAATAGCGTCACACAGGCCCTGTGAGAAATCAGATTTGCATTATACAAATATTGAATACCATACATGGTGTGGTGCCAGCATGGAGTCTGGGAGTGCACAAGGAAACAGGAGGGGACAGACCCAGAACAGCTGACCCAAACTGACCAAGAGGATATGCCATACCATAAGATGTCATACTGAGCAATAAACATAGGGGAACTGGCATAAACAAGGGGTGGCGTGGGGAGGGGATGTACCTGCTGCTGGAGGTGTGGCTGAGCATCGGTCACCAGGTGGTAAGCGATTGCATTGTGCATCACTTGTTTTATATATTCTTTTACTAATAATATTATTATTTTCCCTTCTTTTTCTATCCTATTATAATGCCTATATATCAACCCATGAGTTCTCCCCCCCCCCCCCCTTTTTTTTTTTATTCCAAAGTTGGGTGAATGAGTGAATGGGTGAATGGCTGTGCGTTGCTTGCCTGCCTACTGTGTTAAACCACAGAAGGGAAAAAAATGTAGACCCACAGGAGAGAGTTTGATCTAGTACTAACAGACATGCTTGACTCAAACCCCAGATTACTCCTTCCTCATGGGAAACACCATTGATTCTCTAGACTCCTATTTTCTCCACTGTATTAACTGTTTGCAAGTAATAGAGAAGAAAAAGCAGACAAGGATGTGATTTTCTTTCAGATATAATTCCAGACATATTTATTCCCATGTGCAAATTAGTTTATAGTTCTGCATACAAAATTGCTGCATAATAGAAAACAGAATAATGTGTATAAAAATAAAATTACTGTGAATATTATAAGTTATTAAAAGGATGCAGATGTGACCAAAACAAACAATGAAGACAATGATTTATGGGTTTAAGTGATATCTATTCTAGATTAATAGTCAAATGTACATTTGACAAAGAAGTTTATAAAATGATAGCCTAAAAATGCATAGCTTTATTTCTTTAATCACTATTCAGAGGGTTTCAGTTACAAGAAATAAGGATAGATCCATATTTATACATCCAATAATTATGATCAAAGAGAAAAAGAGAATTGTGAAATTTGGTGATATGCTACATAAGCATTCTTCTATGTATGTATGTATTTATTTATTTTTAAAGAAAACATTAAATGGATTACTTGCTCTGCAGAAAAACAAACAAACTTATTTTTCAAACGCTTTTTGAACTCCATCAGGATTGCTGCTGGGATCACTGCCCTGGGGAGCCTGTTCCAGTGCCTGGCCACCCTCTCAGTGAAGAACCTTTTCCCCTTAGCCAACGTGAACCTCCCTTGACACAGCTTCGTGCTGTTCCCCGTGGTCCTATTGCCGATCACCAGACAGAAGAGATCAGCGCCTCTCCTTCTGCTCCCCCTTGTGACTAAGCTGTAGAGTGCAACGAGGTCTTCTGTCTGTCTTCTGTTCTCTAAGTTGAACAAACCAAGTGAACTCAGCCACTCTGCATATGTCTTGCCCTCTAGACCCTTCACTATCTTTGTTGCCCTTCTTTGGACATTCTCTAATAGTTTTATTTCTTTCTTCTCTTGTGGCACCTAGAACTGCACACAGTGCTTGAGGTGAGGTTTCATGAGTGCAGACTAGAGCAGAACAATCACTTCCCTCAACTGTCTAGCAATGCTGTACTTGATGCACCACAGGATACAGCTGGCCCTTCTGGTTAACAGGACACACAGTTGACTCATACTGAACTTGCTGTTGAACCGAACTCCCAGATCTGTTTCCATGGAGCTGTTCTCTAGGTTCTTGTTCCCTAGTCTGTACATATCCCCAGGATTAACCATCTCACGTGCAGAATCTTGCATTTGCTCTTTTTGAACTTCAAGCAGTTTTGCCAAGCTCTCTGATTTGTCAAGTTTTCTCTGCAATCTCTTTCTCTAACGTGTCAACAGCTCTTTTTTTTTTTTTTTTTTTCCTCCCTTTTATATTGGGAATAGGCTCCATAGATTGTTTTGAAGTGCTACAGATCAAAAACATTGTGCTCTGGATGAAACCTTAATTTGTACTTGTGCTATAGAAAAAAACAATCTTTCAGTTTTCTTTTCATTTTTATTGGGAGAGATAGATAATTTTCAGTTTGAGAAATGGGTAGGAGAAACTTAATGTGTTTATCTGGGCTAAGAGTTCTTCAAAAAAGCAGTTCGAGCATGCAAATTTATTACTTGATATTGATAGACTAAAATATACAATTGTGATTCATGCAAGTATCTCCATAATGTTTCCAGTGTTAGTTCAGATTATTTGTATGGAGTTCCCAAAATATCTCTCTCTACCACACTCACCAGCTTTCTGTCTTTGCTTAACAGCTGTTGAAAATGACAAAACTTCCACAGAGAAAAAGTTGCCATCATGTTTCAGGATTTGTAAGTAGAAAAAGTATAAGCATATTTATACTTTTTTTTTTTTTCTTTTTTTCTCTTCTTTCCTGAATATCATAACCCTTGCCTGTACAAAACACTTTTGCATTTTATTAATAATATGACCCCTAGTCATTGTTTTTAACTTATTCATTGCACAACTTTATAAGCCGTACCATAGTGTATAATTTGCAAGGAAAACTTTGCTGTTTCTTAGATGTGTATTTCTGGTGATATTTTCCTGGTATGTTTTACAAATATCTAAATATTAATGATTATAATTTATTTTTCAATGTCAATAAATGCATTCCATACTAATCAAAAGAATAACTGACTTATTTTTTGACACCAAATAAATGAAGCACTAAATTTTAGTAGTATTTATTCTTCATGAAAATCTACAGTTCTATTTTCATAAATGATGTTAAAGCCAACAGGTTTTAAATATAGGCCTATCACAGTTATGCAAAAGACACAAAACTGCATGCCTGTAGACATCCTTGGTGCTGGAAGAACGAAGAATATAATTGTGAATTTTGAATTCTAATTGAATTGGATGAGATTCTTTTGTGCTTATAGAATTAATTTGGGTACCACTTGCCAAAGCTCCTTGAAACCACTTCTGTTGTACAATGTAATATACCAAGTGTTTTTCCCAAGTAGCAGTTGCAAGTATGAGCAGGACTTCATTGTGTTTCCTTCCTTTTTGTACCCACCACATCACAGTTGAGGTAGTCATATGATTTGAAAAAATGAGTTTTTGCCTCAGTCTTTCTACATTGTACAACTTTGGCATAATTCCTTTCATGAATTAATACAAGTGTCTAAAAATAGTTGAACTCACGAATCAGGGTTGAACTGGAGCAAAACTTCAGGAACACAATACTGAAAGTATATCAAGCTAAGTTTCATAGTTAAGGACAAGGGGAAGATAGAGTCTCTATTTCCCAATTAGAGGGGTGTGAAAGATTTAAGTGTGGGATCTTGACCATCCTTCCCAGACACAGTACAAGTACATATGACATGGAGGACCTCATGTGAACACTTCTGAGTGCACAGTGGAATCACCATATGCTCACACCATTATTACACTACTCATATCTATCCAATTACTTTGAGAATCAGTTTGGAAAATGAGATGCTCTGGCAAGGAAAGTCTATAAAAGCTATTCTGTCTCACTGGCAAATTCAAGTTCTGACTTGCAATTGACAATTGAAACTATTGAAGAATCTATATTCTAGTTATTACAAAAACACCTATGCTGAATAATATAAAATATATATCTAAAGAGTCTTTTGTTTACAAGAGTAGCTAACAGCAAATGCCTAACTATGTGAGAAGTAAGATAGTCATATAACTTCTTCTTCATTAAGTTTATCTCACACGTTTCCTGAAAGTCAGGAGCTAAAAAGATATGTAGGTCAAAACTTGTATCTGGACTATCTACCAGTGAACTTTACTAATTCATTTTCTTATCCATTTACATTTTTTTCTAATCCATTTATTATTTGACCCTAGTAGCACTCCCTGAGAAGGCACTGAATTTGTGTTGCCATAAAAGATTGTCCCACCTGGCAATTTCACTGAGTGCCCTCTTGTTCAGCATAATGAAAAACAGAGAATTTTTTTTTTCACACTTGTTTTCTACACATCAATAATGATTTTACAGATATTTATTGTAATTCATTCACTAAACACTCACCATATCTTTATACAAGAACAGCAACAAAATATCTAGTCCATTTATTCTCTCCTTGAGTTTAAGTTGCTTAGGTAGTTTCATCAAGTAGGATCATCTTCCAGAATCATTTGAAGGTCCTTCATAGCTGTTATATATGGCAGACCTGACCTGCATTTCTTATATTCAAAATATCAGCACTCCATTTAAGGTAAAAGACAGAGCATTTTCTGTGTTGTTCTCAATTCCTATTCTATTTTTTTTCCATTCTAAATGTACTTTTAATTCTTATCTAAGCACTGTTATGCTGTTTCCAGAGATCTAACTGCAACAGTTTTTTTTCTTTTCTTTTCTTTTTTATTTTTTTTATTTTTTTTTCTTTCTTTTTTTTTTTTTTTTCCAGAGCAATCACAAATATCATAAAAACTGGAAATGAAGTTATTACAAACCAGAAATTGAATGCAGTGTTCTGGGTTTTAAAAACAAGTAAGTCAGTGAGGCTATTTCCAAGATGCTTGCTGTCTCTCATCTTTTTCATGATATGAATGTCTCTGAAGAGACTGTTGTAATCGATGCAGATGTTTAATTGTGGTAATATTTAATTAAGTAGCTTAGGTAAACTTAACACACAGACAGAGCCAAGCAACCCAGTGAAGGAAAAGACAAAGAAGAGTGGTGCTAGAGCAGTATTTGAAGAAACCTCTAGGTTTTTAGGAAATCCTTCAGAGAAAACAAAGATAAGTAAAATAATTGTTACCTCCTTAAAAATAGGTTATGCTATCATAAGAAAATTAAATATTTAGTCTCAAAAAATGTTTTCATTTATTTAGACTTTTTAACTTGCTGTTTCTACATCCTCATGAAATGCCCATCTCCCTGTATCTTCCTTACTTGACTCACTTTCCATCTGGCCCTTCCTTATGATTTTACAAATCAATAGGACCAGAATGTAGATCTTCTGTGTGTTTTGCCATCAAAAGAAAGAAGAGTCCAGATTGTGTTCTGAAAAGTGGGGATCACAGGAGATTTAGCCTGCAGCTTATCTTTATCTTAAAATTCTTCAAGCCCTTGATGCATTTTTTTTTCAGATTTCTTTATTTATGTTCTATAAAAGGACAGTTACAGTCTTTTTCTAAGACAGTAATGAATTCTTCCTCATGAGCATGTCAGCAAACAGAATAAGCTGAAAACCTCCAGTGACTGCTGTCCAAATGAAGAGGAAGGAAAGGTTGACATTTAATCATTTCATAGTGAGTATTGATGTCTAATTGCCAGTTTCACTGTATCTGTAGCTCACTTGTCAGCGCCTGAGTGCCATTTCCTGGTATTCATATGTAGTTTGTGCAATCCTCGTTCCTTCTAATTTGTTTGTAATTCCATTCATATCTAGGAATGGAAACATGCGGGAGTGCTGTCTTTTATGTTCTGTCAAAATACAAAGATATTTGAAAAACTGTTCACCTTTCTATTAAATTTAGTTCTTCTGTTAGATGCAAAATATATTTTTTCATCCTTAAAGACTACATATTTAATAAGGAATATAGCAATACTGTACTCGATGTACTCCAGGATACAATTGAACCTTTTGGCTATCAATATCATATCGTAGAAATAATATGAAGAGGTAAGTAAGAATGAAATGATGTTCCTTGCATCTCTAATTTTGGTATTTTTCTTCACTCAGACTTTCACTAAAAATAGAGAGTAGTTGAGCTGGAGATCATAGAATTATAGAATGGCTCGGGTTGGAAGGGATCTTAAAGATCATCTAACTCCAACCCCCCATGCCATGGGCAGGGATGCCACCCACTAGATCAGGTTGGCCAAGGCCCCATCCAGCCTGGCCTGGAACACCTCCAGGGATGGAGCAGCCACAATGTCTCTGGGCAACTTGTTCCAATGCCTCACTACCCTTGCAGTGGAGAATTTCCTCCTAATGCCTAATCTAAATCTATCCTCTTTGAGTTCGAGACCATTCCCCCTTGTCCTATCATTTTCTTCTCAAGTAAAGAGCCTTTCCTCATCTTTTTTTAAGACCTCCTTAAGTATTGAAAGGCCACAACGAGGTCTCCCTGTAGCCTTCTCTTCTCAAGGCTGAACATCCCCAGCTCTCTCACCCTTTCTTCATAGGAGAGATGGTCTTCATAGGCCTGCTGGTCACCCCCATAGCCCTCCTCTGGACACCCTCTAACAGGTCCACATCTTTCTTGTGCCCCAGACCTGGATGCAGTACTCCAGGTGGGGCCTCACAAGGGCAGAATAGATATAATCCTATGCTGCTTTTCACCTTGCTGTGCTGCCTTGTTTTTCTGAGGGTATTCAAAAAGACCAGTGATGATTCTGTAATTTGTTATTTGTAATTTATTTATTT
The DNA here is from genome assembly GCF_009819795.1 of Aythya fuligula. Taxonomy (NCBI): domain Eukaryota; kingdom Metazoa; phylum Chordata; class Aves; order Anseriformes; family Anatidae; genus Aythya; species Aythya fuligula. The sequence goes on along the minus strand of NC_045566.1, from coordinate 19,182,380 downwards.
ATTTATTTTAGATCAGCCCCCTTTTAGTAAAATTGATGCAAATTCAAAGTCTTCTGCATAGTGTGCCTGAATGTGAATGTCAAATTAACTGCAGACCAAGTTGTGAAATATATGATTTTTCAGTATAATCTTCCTTCTTTTACCAGAAGTGCCCTAAAATAATATATTGCATATATTCTTACACTGGCAGTCCTACAGAATTTTTACTTTATAATTTCAGCTCTTGTTTCTCTCCTCACATATACATCCCATTACCAATAAGAACTCAAAATGATTGACAAAAATGGAAGTTTTCGTAATGCAAAATTATCATTCTGCCGCAATGAGCTTCAGTTTGCTTTTGCTATATGCAGAAAAGTCCTCTGTTGACTTTAATCGGAAGAGTTATGTACTCCATTGTATAGGAGATACTGACAGTTCCTAAATGTTACAATTTGCTCTTTTTTTCCCCTTTGATATTATTTAAGCAACAAAAAGAAAAAATAAAATGACTACAGCATGTATGTATTTATCCCTGCAGCATTCTGCATCCTGAACCTTTGAGTGTTGTTTTTGCAGTCCAGCTATCTTCACAACAAACATAAACACTTTGTTCCTCTAAGCATGAAATACTTAGAAGTGAGCCAATTTGTCTGAAATAATACAGTTTATTTGATTAAATTGTCTTAATATAACATGTATTCCATCTTCAATTTCTCTTTCACATCTACTCATTTTATGTCATTCAGACATTCACTTTCAGATTTGCATATCTAGTGTTGACACTTATAGGGAGTTCCAAAGCGGTATGTTCATACGTGTCTTGTTCTAAGCATGTGTCAGATAACTTCTATTTTTCAGAGCCAAACCCCTTACTGAGTGTGAACACCACATATAGTTAAAAAAAATCAATAATAAGGAAAATGTTTGACTTTTACATTATAGCAGGGAAAGAATCAATTTCCTTTATTTAGCCAGAAATTAAACTAGACATACAGAACAGTCCCTGAAGCAATATTTACTGACTAATGGTTATATACTTCATGAAATATACACATCTTCATACAGATTTTCGAATTTAAAAATGTGCTGTTTGTTGAAGGCAGTAGGCATTAGGTGTTTTTAAAGTCCTTCTCCAAGTGGTTCATTTATGCAGCTAGGAATAGAAATTCTGCACTGCTTAAAACTGTAGTGGTGAGCTCAGAGAAGTGTGATTGTTCCAAGCTCCCTCTGCAGGAAGTAGGAGGGAAAAATCCATTATAAATGTTCTTTGTACTCTTACAATTCCCTGCTACAGGGATTTTTTTTTTTTTTTTTAAGGTTGTCTATTCTACGTGCAGTTCTATTAGGAAATTGTCTTCACACCAGGATTTGCACGTGCAACAGGATTCAGGATTGTTATTTAATAATGAACATATTTTTTTTTCTTTTCCATCGGAAATACAGAACAAATGCCACTTAGCTATAGTTACAAGAGTTTTTCTATTGTTTGCTAATGATAATGCTAGTAATATAAAGTACTGTGTGCAGTTTTGTGTGTCACAATATAGTACATAAAACTATTAGAGAACATCCAACGAAGAGAGCATATTAGAGAGCATACGAAGATAGTGAAGGGTCTAGAGGGCAAGACATTTGAGGAGTGGCTGAGTTCACTTGGTTTGTTCAACGAAGACCTCGTTGCACTCTACAGCTTAGTCACAAGGGGGAGCAGAAGGAGAGGCGCTGATCTCTTCTGTCTGGTGGTCGGCAATAGGACCACGGGGAACAGCACGAAGCTATGTCAAGGGAGGTTCACGTTGGCTAAGGGGAAAAGGTTCTTCACTGAGAGGGTGGCCAGGCACTGGAACAGGCTCCCCAGGGCAGTGATCATAGCACCAATCCTGATGGAGTTCAAGAAGTGTTTGGGCAATGCTCTCAGACATATGTTTTGATGTTTAGGGAGTTCTGTGTGGAGTCAGGAGTTGGACTCAATGATCCTTGTGAGTCCCTTCCTACTCAGGATATTCTTTTATTCTATGATTCTGCTTTCTTGGAGTCTAATATGTTATTTAAAAATAATATATAAGATTTATTTAATTAATAACTCTGTCTTCATTTTCAGCAAAATCATATAATACCGCTTTCATAAGTATCAAATACATTAGGAACAAGAGTTAATGCAAAACTACTGTGCTTCAAGTTGTATTTGCATGCAGATCAGATTGGCCATGGGATTGTAGTCTACAACTAATGTGGACAAATTCAATCTCAGGGGCTGAACATATTTCTTTTAACATATATATCTGAATTAATTTCACAGAATCACGTAATGGTTGAGGTTCTAATTTATTGAGTGATGGGCTTTAGGGTGCAAGATTGTTATCAACATGCACCCCATACACCCTACTGGGAAACAAAAATGCTCGGCAGAGGTAGCGTCTTGAACTTCAGAACATTTTGTTGTCTCATTGTATTAGTCTAACATGAAAGTAAAAGAAAAATTAACACGGAGAATTAACATGGAGAATAATTCTCATGAAGAATTAACATGGAAGTTCATATCACAAAAGCTTCTCCTTCCCCAACTGTTTGGATTGAAACTGTTATTTACTTATGCTTTTTATTTGCAGATGTTATTGAAGTAGTAGCAAAAAGGAAAACATCCAAAAAAATTTTTTGCTGCCACCAACAATTTTAAAACCACTAAAATGTATACATTTACCTTCTTCTTTTATGACTATAAAATGAGAAAGAAAGCAAAAGAGAAAATGATATTGTAGCTCTGGGACTGGATCTTATTGATGTCAATGTCATCCTTTTTCTTCTTAGGTAATCTTTAAAATTTTCAAGAAAATTTATGGCAATATGATATTTGATGTTTTGTTAAAGGATATTGTTTTGCTTAATTTTATTTACTTTTTTCATTCTCTTGGCTGTTTATCTGTCTTTTCTCTTGATTTTCCCCCTCCCATACTTAAAGGTAATTCTAATTTTTATCTTGGAATAGGGAGAAATAGAGGAGACAGAAGCAGGATCACAAGGAAAAAAAGAAAGAGAAAAACATTATCTTAGACTTCCTGCCAAGTATCATTGTTTTAAGTTACAACGGGACCATCATACACTCACAATTTTTCTATAAATCCCTCTACATGACTAAGTGCGGTCATTCAAAAGAATTTTTAAGCTGAAATAGATTGTTCATGTATAGTCTTTTGATTCACATAAATTTCCACAAATGCACTTAAATTGGAATGCATCACATTAAGGTCATGACACTCCTGCAATTTGTTTTTTACAGAAGTAGCTTTCATTAACAACAGGGTGATGACCTTATCTTTAAGTTATCTGCTGTATTTGCATTGTGCTCCTATTTTAATGGGATTGGCTTCATTTAGAAAGCTTTTCAGCATTCTATTCTTTAAAACGTGTTCTTAATAGCTGCAACAGCTTCCGTGCAATAAATTTATAGTTCTTAACTCTTTCTTACTTAAGATGTAAAATATACTCTCTGGCATCCTTTCTGAGATGTAATCATAAATGTTTCTGTACCAGTAATGCCATTTAGTTTGATTAATATCCAATAACAACTGCAGACAGCTTTTGTACCATTGTATAAAATGACAGCTATTTATTAAAGACCTGGTGGACAAGATCCTCTGGTACATTGCCTTTAAGGGGCAAAGGAGCTGAATAGAGCTGACAACTCTTTATGGATATTTTTTGTTACAGCAAAATATCTCTCCAGCCACCTGAGTAAGAAAGCAAACAGGGAGGGCAGAAAACCAAGATGGCTGTGCAAGGATCTGCTGTTTAGACTGAGGCACAAGAAAGAAATGCACAGGCAATGGAAACAGGGACACATGGACTGCGAAGAGTACAGGGATGCTGTCTGGATGTACAGGGTTTGGATTAGGAAAGCCAAGGTACAGATGGAACTGAGCTTGTTGAGGGATGCCAAAAATAACAGGAAGGGATTCTATAGGTATATTGGCTGCAAAAGAAAGGCCAAGGAGAGTGTTGCCCCTCTAATAAATGAGATGAGAGAACTGTTAATGACAGACATGGAAAAGTCTGAAGTACTCACCAACTTCTTTGCCTCACTCTTCACTGACAGTCAGGCCCCTCATGTCTCTTGTTTCCCTGATCCTGTAGATAAGGAATGGGGAAACAAAGTCCCTCCCACTGTAAGTGAAGAGCAGGTTCAAGACCACTTAATGAAACTGAACAGGTACAAGTTTATATGGGCCCTGATGACATGCATTCCAGGGTCTGGAAGGAATTGGCTGATGTAGCTGCCAAGCCTCTCTCCATCCCATTTGAAAAGTCCTGGCAGTGAAGCGAAGTCCCTGGTGACTGGCAAAATGGAAATATCACTCCCATTTTTAACAAGGGTAGAAATGAGGACCCTGGGAACTACAGACTGGTGAACTACACCTCTGTTCCTGGCAAGAACATGGAATAGATCCTCCTGGAAGCAATGTCAAGGCACATGCAGGACAAGGAGGTGATTTGAGACAGCCAGCATGGCTTCACCAAGGGTAAATTATGCCTGAGCAATCTGGTGGCCTTCTATGATAGAGTGACTGCATCAGCTGATATGGGAAGACCGACCAATGTCATCTACCTGGAAATCTGCAAGGCCTTTGACACAGTTCCATATGACATCCTGGTCTCCAAATTGGAGAGATTTAGATTTGATGGGTGGACCATTCAGTGGATAAGGAATTGCCTTGAAGGTCACAAGCAGAGAGTGGTGGTTGATGGCTCTGTGTCCAACTGGAGGCCAGTGACAAGTGGTGTCCCTCAGGGGTCTGTCTTGGGACCAGTACAGTTTAATATCTTTATCAAAGACATAGACAATAGTATTAAGGGCACCCTCAGCATGTTTGCAAATGACACCAAGCTGAATGTTACAGTCAATACAAGGGGTGCCATCCTAGGAACCTGGACAAGCTTGAGAATTGTGCCCATGTGAATCTAATGAGGTTCAACAAGTCCAAGTGCAAGGTGATGCACCTGGGCCAGGGCAATTCCAGACATGAGTACAGACTGGGCGAAGAACTCAGTGAGAGCAGCCCTGCAGAAAAGGACTTTGGGGTTCTGGTGGTTGAAAAGCTTGACCTGAGCTGGCAGTGTGCAGTTGCAGCCCAGAAGGCCAGCTGCATCCTGGGCTGCATCAAAAGAGAAGTGGGCAGCAGGCCAAGGGAGGTAATTGTTCCCATTAAGGTATCCCTATGTAGATTGTAGATAAGACATCCCCGTGAACATAAACATTATACAGTGCAGAGGATAGAATTGGATAGATGCCCCCAGACTATATTTTTCAGCGATAAGCACCAGAAGTTTTGCTTTCAAGTATAACTCTAAAATACATTTTTTTTTTTCTTTTTGTTGGTTATGAATCTCGATCTTCAGAAGAACTGAGGTCTACATGATGTCAGAGATATCTGATTGAAGTCCAACCACAAAATTACAAATCAGAAAAGTCCCCAAACCAGTTTTTGAAGATTTTAGCCTGAATATACTAGAATTCTTTCTATACTAGACTTATATACCTCAGTAATAGGTATATGTAACGGAAATGGTGACATCTCTACAAACATGAATGTAAAAACTCTACAAACATCAATATAAATCCTCAAAAGATATTATTAATGGTAAGGCCTAAAAATGATATCTAGAAATTTACTCATGTCTTCTGCAAAAATCATAAGGTGGGGATCATATTTGATCATTGGATAAATGCTGAGAATGTGGTAGTAGGTCTGGTTACCAAGAAAAGAATAAATTGGTGAAATCGACTTCATTCAAGAAAGGAGCCCACATAATGAAATTTAAGATCAATAGGAAAGACTGAAAATTAAAATTAAGTTTGTTAGTGAATTGAATTACATTGAACAGCTCAAAGATTAAAATAATAAAATGAAAAGGAATCTGTTACAATCTAATAATCACAAATTACAGAAGTCCACAGACTGAACTACCTTCATAAACTCTTGTTACCTTGAAGCTTGACTCTCACATTATATACTAATTTATTGCCTGACAGAAGTTTATTTCTCACTTTAAAAATATAACCACAGACAAGTCGTTTTGTTCCCAGTAACTCAAGACTTGAGTATCTTTCTACATTGTTGGTTATTTGATCTCAAAATGCTTGCAGGATTTTAATATCGTTTTCTCAAAATGCTTGCAGGATTTTAATATCTCTTGTTTTCTCAGGATGTCATAATCAAAAGATTAAAGGCTGCTCTGTTGTGACTAGTACCCTTTGCTCCTGACTCTTGGCAGTATTGAAAATATCTGTAATATGTAAGTGGGCTGTTAATACACACAACTCGTTTCTGCCCCTTCTCTGGCCGCAGTGTGTGTGGCCACTATTGTCATGGTGATAAAGGGCATTAGTGTTATCAACACTTGAGTGCTGATTCACCAAGAGCATAGGAGGAGCGCCAATTGGTAGGGTGGTTAGGCCCATCAAGGTTATCAATACCCAGGTGCTGGGTTGCCAGAAGATGGTGACAGCAGTCCTGGAACAGGAAAGCATAACAACACAGGGTAGTGTAACAGTACAGGCAATACTGTCTATAAAATCAAGCAGCTACAAGTCACAAGGGATTTATACTGGAACTGCTGCTGGGTGGCAAAATCTGTGGTCCCTGGTGGCAAGTTACGGCTTCACAGTCATCTTCTTCCTGTAAAGATTGAGTGAGTTACTTATGTTCTTTTAAGTAAAGTCTGAGTCTGGATTATTGTGCACTGATAGATCAAAGTTTGACCAGATCTGCAGAGGGTCCATCGAGGTGACTGTAAAGTCTGAGTAACTCAGATTTCTAAAATTTCTGCACAACTATAATCCATGCTCAGTGCTAGAAAATGTAAATAATAAGCTATACTGATTGAATAATAAATATCCAATTATAAACACAACCCTGTGGCCATTCCTCATTCTGCCAAGGGTCTCTAAAGAACATGCCTGCCCTCCATAGTGACATCTGGGATCACGCATCCTTCATTTTGACCAGAAAGCTATTGAAATTTACAAAAGAAAAATCAAGGTTCATTGAGTCAGAGAAAGATATACCTGATGTTCAGCATTGATTAGGACTCTACTTGCAAAGAGACCTGGTTCATATTCTTTTCTCTAAATATGGTTTACAAGCAAAAGGACAAATGTATAACCTGGGAGCAGGATGAGAAAAGGTCTTTATTCCATAAATGTGTTATCTCAAATTAGGCAATCACCAAATAATGGAATTTTGTCTCCACTTATTTCTATCCTGAAATTTGCAAATATCTTTAACAAAAACAGATGTCTGTTTTGTTTGCCATCTCAGCAAAGCAAAACATTGTTAAGAGTAAAAATGAATTTATAGTATTCTAGCTGGCAGTGAAAAGGAGATGGAAAAGCCATGTCCTTCATTTTCTTAACTGCAATTTAAACTTTTTTTCCCCTATAGCTTGTGCTTTAACGAGAATCTAAGATTTACTGATAAACATGCTATTAAAGCAGAAAAAAAATGGTATGGAGGGAGACAGAGATTGTCATTACTGTGAAAATGCAGATGTTTTCTGTTTACCTTATAGTGTGAGCTACCATCAGAAACTCATAATTATAGATTTTACACTGGCATTCATGCAATGCTAGCCATTAACCTTCAACAGAATCATCAGTTTTTGCATAAGTTATATTGTTTGTGCAGTGCTCAATGATTATTTAAAAGAATCAGTACATAGAGCAAGAAAGGTCTTCCGGAATATGGTATACAGTTATTAAATTTTAAAAATAAAATAACAATAAAAATGAGAAAAAAAGACAGAAAAAAGGGGAAAAAAAGAAAAAAAAAAAAAGCCTTAAACTGAACATTTTATTTAGCCATTTACAAATAGAAACAAAATTAATGAAAAAAAAAATGCAGGTCTTGTAATTGCAGCACCAATAGTAATGAGTTTTTGAAGAATACATTTGCTCAAAATGGAAAGAAATACAAGGAAAATTGCTAGAACAATTCAGCTATTTCAAAATATATGCAATTAAAATATATAGTTAAGTTTAAGGCTAATCTTAACAAAAGGAATGGGAAAACTGCATAATGTAGTTCAGGAATACATCATTTAGCAAGTAAGTACCACTAGTCTGACTAATTGTTGAACTCTTAATTAAGACTCATTTTTTCTCCTCTTTGACTGAAAAGCAGAGTGGTATTCAAAAAGTGAAATTTCTAATTTAGATATGCATTTTTGAAAAAATGCTTTATCTTATTCTTATCTTCTTTATCCAAAGAAATATATTTCAGCAAATGCTTAAAAACATTAAAATTAAAGTAACTTCTCAAAATTAAAATAACAATAATAATATCTTTTCAAAATTTTCTGTTCATTAAAAGTAAAAAAGTGCTGAAATAGTCAAAAATATATATACTTCTTTTTTCAAGAACATCTTTAGAAGTCTAAGAAGACTTTAAATATTGACATAAAATAACTGTTTATGAATAAATATTCTCACAACATTCTTATTCTTTAAAGCTATGGAACTACTATATGTTTTTCAGTGGAATTTCCTGGATGTCCTCGTGCCTTTGAATAACAATGGTGAGAAAGCAGCATGGGATTTGGAACTGAAGCCTATTTTGCATCTGAAATTAATGGATAGTATCTACACTTCCTAGGCTATTCATAACGTGTCAACATATATATCTTTGTGAGATAGCAAAAGTCTATGTAATTTTATTATTTAAGGTGTGAGGGCCTTAAGTTCTAATGTCTGCATTTTTTCTTTCAGATTTAACCTCCAGTATGGAGCAGGGAGCAAGCCTTCAGGAATGAACTGACAGGAATGGTTACCCCAAGGGCAGCAGCTCTCCCCAGATCACCTGCTCGTGAACGGGCTCCACTCCACAGGCTGCAGCTCCAGCAGTCTGCCTCAAGATGAGCTCAACATGGGCTGCAGCCTCCTTCAGGTTCCACACATTCCAATGTGGACTCCTCTGTAGAGGGTGTAGTGTGGAGATCTGTTCCACCATGGTACACTGCATGGAGCTGCAGGGGGAGAGCCTGCTTCATCATGGTCCTTTCCATGGGCTGCAGGGGAACTTCTACTCTGGAGCTCCTGCCCTTCTTCTTCACTGACCTTGGTGTCTACAGAGTTGTTTCAGTTCATTATCTCTGCTGTTGAATAACACTTTTTTTTACTCAATATGCTTTCACAAAGTTGCAACCAACATTGCTCATTGGCTCAGCTTTGGCCAGGGTCTCTTTTGGAGCTGACTGGGACTGGCTCTTCCCCCAGAGTACACCCTGTATCACCTCCCCTCACCCTGCAGCCCTTCACACTACCAAGAAGAAGCTTAATACAGATGTCTGGACATGGTTCTGAGCAACGTGTTCTAGTTGACCCTCTTTGAGCAGGAGGGCTGGATAAGACCCAGACTGATGGAACCTCCAGATACCCTTTCCAACCTCAACCATTCTGTGATTCTGTGATTCTTACCATCAAAACCCTGATTGTGTGCCAAAATTTGACCAACAGACCTAGAAATTTGTAGGGGACACATGGACCTTTCTACCAAATATTTGTAGCTTACATACACATTGAAACTCTAATTTAGTTTGAAAAATTGAGTCAAAGTTTGCAATACTCACAACCCTCTTATCTTCTGTCCCTTTCACAATTATTTATTATTCTATTTTCTGTACGCTATTCTTTGTCATATACAACCTTCTCCTTTTCTTAAGTTTTAAAACCAGGTTTTGTCTTGCTCTTTAATGGAGCCACCACACTTATGCAAACAATGTCTTTATTAATGATTGCATCCAGAATTCTACAAAGGAGGAATGGGAACAGCTTTATTGCCTCTCCCCATAAATCTGAAATACATGCATGAGAGACAGATGCATGGCGTTGTAGTTCTAATGTGAAGTCTTTGCCCTAGGGTGATACTAAAACCACCAAAAGAAGAAGCATAGCACATTTGCTGTTCATAAATGATCAATTTAAATTTCAAGAATATGTAAGTAGTATCTCAGGGAATGGACAGACAATTGCAAGCAATTACTTTACCATATGTTAGAAAGACAGTTTACTCAGTTCACCATGGAAAACTTAGCTGGAAGCAACCCTAACATAAAATACTTTGATATAAAGCACCTTAATTTTTGGCAATAATTGTAAACACCTTAAATTTTAATTACTTCTGACAAGCAGTTATTCAAAGTCATATAACTTGATTACTTGTAATCCATTTACACCTTCAAATGCACTGTAAGAAGCTCTCAGAGAATTTGGAACAAAGTTTTTTTGTTTGTTTGTTTGTTTGTTTGTTTTGTTTTTGACTGGTTTTGGTTTGCTAGCACTTTGTTTTCTCAAGTGCAGAAGGAAACAAAATTGTTTCAGATTAAGACCTTCAGTTACTGCAAATTGCTAAAGTGCTGCAGTAATCAAAAGAGATGCAACCAGATACATCTGTTTTATATCATTTTAGTCTCTTTTCATATTAACTTAATCAGGGGAATTCTAGGGAAATTACAATGAAGAAAAATGCAGGTCTCTGGAGGAATGGCTCATTCTGTTCTTTTATTCCCTGTTATAATATGGAGTTCAAGATTACCTTATTCTTTCAATTCTTTTCTTCATGTAATGTAAAATAAATAAATAAATAAATAAATAAATAAAAATCAAACTGCATGCAAAATCAGGTCTTCTACAAACATGGCATTTTGTTCCATTTACAAATTTCACATGAGTTTCAAACATATTGTCTTTAGCTGGAAATATAGTCAGAAACATTGAGAAATATAGGCTCTTTGTTATATAATTTATCAGTACGATTTCACTACATTGCCGTTTATTAGAATGAGACTGCACGACTTTTTTTACAACTAAGTTTCTCTCTTACTTATATCTGAAATGCTAGTAGGTAACTAGTGGAGGAAAAATGTCGCTTTTCTGTTTGCATAAATCTCATGAATAATTTAAAGTTACTGAATTATACTTTCAACCCAAAGCACTTTGAAAATTAAAGAAAAATAAATCACTGAAAATTACTACATACTATACTATGCTATACTATACTATGCTATACTATACTATACTATACTATACTATTAATATATTATTTCTAAAACATGTACAGATCGCTATATACCAACAGCTATATAAATGCTGTTAGTGTTATAAAGTTACAAGATGCTTATACGCTGCCAGTGGTTATTTATTCTAGTGCAAGCACATTGGGAGTGCCTGAGATTAATGTAAGTGTGTCTTGTATCTTGCACAGCGCACTTTTAGTTCAGACTTCTGCTATGTCATCACAACAGAAATTGATACTGTTATTAAAGCAAAGCTCAAAATGACTCAAAATCAGGAATATATACATTGAAAAATTATCTTAAACCCTTTATTATGATTTTTTAAAAAATATATTTCATCAAATAGGAATTTATTAAAAAAAAAAAGGGAAATCTTATATGTATTTGAATCATACAAGTTCTCAATAATCTAGCCAACAAATAAAACCTGTATTTATTTATTTATTTATTTAAATCTTTAACCGTAGTTAGCTGAGATACTAGAAGATTGGAACAATAGAGATTGGTGCTTTATGATTTATGTGAAGAATGAAATGCACACAAATATATTTATAAATTGTAGAATCATCTGCCAATATTACAAATCAAGAAATAAAAATGAATACAACAAATAATTCAGGTAAGAAATACTTTTATTCTCATCTGAGTTCTTTGATGCAATACAGAATTTTGAAGTTCACAGATATTTTAAAAAACATCTTGGCTAGAAGGCAGAAAGGTTCACTTACCAGAAAAGGTGGACATTCTCTACTATAATAAAAACTCACCAGCATTTGAAAAAAAAAAAAAAGAAAGATGAAGAAGAGAATAGAATGTTGTGTTTGTAATGAAAGATGCTAAAAGCTAGAAAAAGACCAAACTATTTCCTTAACAAATATATAACAAGTATAATCAAAATGTATTTTTTTTCCAACCTTCAGAAAGAAAACATCTCTGACAGGCAAGTTAAGGCATGCCAACAGTGAAATCCAGCTTCATCCTGAGTTTGATTATCACTTGCTGCCATCAGAGAAATAACGTGATATGTTTATCTGCAAGGTACTGTGACCAGTTTAATCCTTTCATCAGAGTTATACAAGTGTAAACCACAGAAATTAAGTGAGAAACAATAGTATATACTAAATTACTTCATAATTCCAACACACCATATGATAAAACAAGAACACTAATAATATGTGAACAATGCAACAGGCAATTTTTGATAAGTTATGTGTGTTACTTAAGCTGGTGTTTTAAGCCAGAACAGAAAGGAAATTTGGGTAACAGAATGTGATAAAACTTGGATGTGGTGTAATGAATATGAGATATCTCCAAAATTTTTAAAACTGTCAAGATACTTAGTTATGTTGGTATTTGGAGACACAACTGAAGATTTACTGAGGGCATTTGGAGAAATATATTACAGCTGTTTCTTAAAACTGTCTATAGCATCCCTTTAGGTCAGATTCTCCGTATTTTCATATTTTCTCAAAATAAGAACAAAGAACTTTGCACTTTTGTAAGCATACCTGTTTAGAAGTTAGACTTATTGTTGTGGTTTAAACCCAGCATGCAGCTTGTTACCATAAGAGTCAGTCAAAGAAACTCTAACACTGAATTTGGAGTTTTAGAAAGGTGGCATTCTTTAATTGCAGTGCCGGATGCACAGGGGCATACATGCAAAATTGTTCAAACTACATGTGTTAGAGACAAACAAAACATATATATTCATTAGATTCCCAAGAAATAATTAATATATTCATAACTGTTTCCTATTACTCATCAAAACATGTAAATATCCCTGACGCAGTGTACTTAGACTTCAGCAAGGCCTTTGACATGGTCTCTCACAGTATTCTCCTAGATACTGACAGCCCATGGCTTGGATAGGTACGTTCTCTGCTGGATTAAAAATTGTTTGGATGGCCGTGCCCAGAGAACGGTGGTAAATGGAGTAAAATCCAGCTGGTGACCTGTCACCAGTGGTGTTCCCCAGGGCTTGGTGTTGGGGCCCATTTTCTTTAATATCTTTATTGATGATTTGGATGAGGGAATTGAGTGCACCTTCAGTAAGTTTTCAGATGACACCAAGTTGAGGGAAGTGTTGATCTGCTGGAGGGTAGGAAGGCCCTGTAGAGGGACCTGGACAAGATGGGTCAATGGACAGAGGTTAATGGTTCAACATGGCTAAGTGCCGGGTCCTGCACTTTGGTCACAACAATCCCATGCAGTGCTACAGGCTTGGGGCAGAGTGGCTCAAAAGCTGTGCACAGGAAAAGGATCTGGGGGTGTTGGTTGATACTTGCCTGAACATGAGCCGGCAGTGTACACAGGTGGCCAAGAAAGCCAATGGCATCCTTGCTTGTATCAGCAATAGTGCAGCCAGTGGGGCCAGGGAGGTGATCGTCCTTCTGTACTCTGCTCTGGTGTGGCTGCACCTCAAGTACTGTGTTCAGCTTTAGGCCCCTCAGTACAAGAAGGATATTGAGCATGTCCAGAGAAGGGCAACAAAGCTGGTGGAGGGCCTGGAACACAAGCCCTGTGAGAACTAGCTGAGGGAATTGAGGTTGTTTAGTCTGGAGAAGGGGAGGCTCAGGGGAGCCCTTATTGCTCTCTACAACTACCTGAAAGGAAGGTGTGGGGAGCTGGGGGTCTTCTCACAGGTAGCTGGTGATAGGACTAGAGGGACTGGCCTCCAGTTGTGCCAGGGGAGGTTCAGGAGAGAGGAGACATTTCTTCTCAGAAATCGTAGTCGGGCATTAGAATGGGTTGCCCAGTGAAAAGGCAGAGTCACCATCCCTGGGGGTGTTTAAGGAGACTTTGGACGTGGTGCTTAGGGACATAGTTTAGAGGGTGACATTGGTAGTAGGGTGATGGTTGGACCTGATGATCTTGGAGGTCTTTTCCAACCTTAATAGTTCTTTGATTCTATCATTCTACGACGAGAAAAGTTTAATTTTTGAAAAAGGGTTGTGTTTATATTAGTTCTGGCATAAAATAGCATACAAATATTTGCACATTCAGACATGCATGAATCCAAATGTAAGCTACCTTGGGAATGATGAGCTAAAATGTTCTTTAATGTTCTATTCACTAGATCCATGAGAGGAGGAAGACAGATTTAAGAGGAAAATATATCTAAATAATTAAGGCTTCAAAGACATAGTAGGAAAGACAGTTGTTCAAGTATTTTATCTGCTCTCTTTTTTCTTTTTTTTTTTTTTTTTCTTTAAAGAGAGTACATTTCAAAAAAAAAAAAGTTAAAATACATTTTCTGTGGTCAAAAATGAAATATGTTTTATATAAATTTTATGTAACAGTGATAATGATATACATAGGAGCATAAAACTTTATTTGGTGTTCTTAGATATTAGCTAAAGTGTTATTATAGAATCATTTAGTTCGGAAAAGACCTCTTTGATCATCATGTCCAACCATCACTTTACCAAGTCCACCACCAAAGCATGTTCCTAAATGTTACATCCACACGTCTATTAAATATATCCGGGATCAGTTACTCCTTGGGTAGCCTCTTTCAGTGCTTGACCACTCTCTCCATGGTGAATTTCTTCCTAATATACAATCTAAACCTCCCAGTACTTGAGACCATTTCTTTGTGTCCTGCCTCTTGTCACCTGAGAAAAGAGACTAACACCTCAGCTCGCTGCAACCTCTTTCAGGTAGTTGTAGAGAATGATCAGGTCTCCCCTTGGCCTCCTTTCCTCCAGACTAAACAACCCCAATTCCCTCAGCCACTCCTCATATGTCTTGTTTTCTAGTCCCCGTCCCTTCAGCTGCTTCAATGCTATTTTGAATGCATTTCAGCAACTCACTACCTTTCTTATAATGTGGGACCCAAAATCGGACACAGTACTCAATGTACGGTCTCAACATTGCCGTGCACAGTCAGGCGATCACTTCCCCAGTCCTATTGGCCACATCATTTCTGATGCAGACCGGGATGCCATTCACCTTCTTGGCCACGTGGGCACGCTGCTGGCTCATGTTTTTTCTACTACCTTTTCTGCTGGACAACTTTCCACCCATTGTTCCCTGAGCTAGCTATACTGCTGCATGGTGTTTTTATGACTCCAGTGGAGCACCCAGCATTTAGCCATTTTGAATGCCATATAACTGGACATGGCCCATTAATCTAACCTATCCAGATCCCTCTGCAGAGACTTCCTACCAACATACAGATGAACACTCCCACCCAACTAGGTATTGTCTGCAAACTTACTGAGGGTTCACTTGATCCCCTCATCAAGATCATTGATAAAAGTCTTTTTAAAAGCTGGCCCTAACATTAAACTCTGGGCAACACCATTTGTGATTTTTTCTCTCCACATTTTCAAAGGTAAGCTAATATTAGCCAATAATAACATGAAACCAGTGAACTTCATCAAAACAAAGTATTCTCTCTCCCCCCCCCCCCCCCCCCCCCCCCAAGAATTTGTATATCATTTTTATTATTATTCAAACATCACCACACAACAAAAGCTTGTCAGTGCTGTTCTGGTATATTTACCAGTGATTTGGAACAACTGCTTCTGAAATTCCAAAGTGAAGTGCTTCTTTCCAAAACTGGTCTGGTGAAAGCTCTATAAAACTTGCTGGAATTCATAATATCTGACTGAATGTTATTACTGTGAACTGTGAAGAAGAATCTTAATCATGAAGTCATATAAATTGCTTTGTGCATACGTTGGTAGAAGACAGAGTAATTAAAAATATAGACACAATATAAGTCACTATTGGAAAGAAATTGTAATGAAACATTGTTTTTACTTTTTACAAACTTATTATTTGTTCATTTATATAAATTCCATAACGCACTATCACACATTCTTTGACAAGACATCTCAGGAAGAATGCAGATTTATTTTCTGCTATAAAATCCCAATTTTAAGACAGAAAGATAATGACTTGGGGAAAGATTAATCAAAATACAGCTTAAAATACTAAAAATTTTGGCTTTATTAAAAACAGCACAATAACAAAATTACAGTTATTAAACATGTACTGATTTGCTTCCAGTCTTGTGTTGTTTCATAAGCTATTAGGTTCCTTTAGGACCCATGGAAATTTGATTTATTTGTTGTTTAGAAAACTACTCTTCTACATACATCCAAGTCAGTTTCAATGCAAATTTGATTCTTAGAACATACAAATTTATTCTTGAAAAAAAAGTGGATGGCAGTATTTATCTCAAAACCACAAAAATATTTCTTCAGGTGAATCATAGTAACGTAGAGTCATAGAATGGCTAGGCTTGAAAGGGACCTAAAGATCACCTAGGTCCAACCCCCTGCAATAGGCAGGAACTCCACACACTAGACCAGGTTGGCCAAGGCCCCAGACAGCCTGGCCTAGAATGCCTCCAGTGGTGGGTGGTGGGTGGACACCATTTTTGCCTCACTGAATATATTAATGTAATACATTGTCAAAACCTGCCAGTCAGAGTGTTATTTACTCTAATGTGTACATAACAAGATGAACAAAACAGAAGAATATTTACATTCCAATGTGTACATATCTTAACTGATTACTTGATTTTTTGTGAACATCCTGTCAAAATTAAAGTACAGCTGTTGTGTGATGAGAAGAATTACAAACAAAAAATATTTCCTTCAGTGTAAGCTGAAAGCAGTCATTATTTAGCAAAAAGAATTGAGCGTCTTACTGATTTTCCCCCCTGAACCTAATGACACCCAACCATCTTTAATCACTTCTGTGCATTAAATTTACAGATCAAACCCCAGTAAGTAAAAAATGAGATGGTTCTACTGAAATCAAAGATGTTTAAGTTTATGCAAATAATCTGTGATTCATAAATTTAGTTTAAATATGCCTAAAATTAGTTTATATTTAGTTTAAATATACCTAAATCTTCATGCATAAATAATAAGTGTAAGTCTTCTAAGTCATTTCTATGTCACTCAGAGATTGCTAAGGTACTCAAAGTCTGTTAATCCTTGAAGTCGCTTCTAAATCAAATACTCCATCACGATGACATGACAGACTGCATATTCTCAAATTGGTAATTGACAACTAGAGATTAAAAAAAGCTAAAGCACTACAAAAAAAATACTTTTCCCACAGATACTCTGCCTGTTGTACCTCTCACTACTATTAATAACTATCCATACAGTTAGTGAACATACTTTATTAACAGATATAGGGAAAGCAGTTTTGTAGCTTGCCCTGAGGAAGAAAATAGAATATAAAAGATTGAGTAACCTGTAATTTTGGTATATTTTTTTCTATAGTCAAACACCCCGCCTCGCATTACACTTAGTAGAAATAACCAGGCAAATTGAAGAATAATCACACACAAAATTTCGGGAAGGAGGAAAAATCCAATACAAACTGTGTGGCTCTAGACTTGAAGAAATTGCATAGCTTGTATCAACTTTCACATTGAGCCAATTTAAGAAACCAAGAAACAAAGCAAATAAAATCGCCACTGATAGAAATAATAATCTATTTGGCCTTTATTTCTTTGTAAGCTTTATATTATGCTTTAATAAAGACCCCAAAATTTAGAATTTTGTGTGGTCTCTGAGAAGAAAGCTGAACCTTAGGAACAGATCTCAGACTTCACACAGTTGTGATAAATTTCTCCAGCTTTCAGTGACCTTTGGCAAAAACAAAACAGAACAAAACAACAACATAGAGGGATAAACAAAATAATAGTCTCTTCAACCTCTGTTCTTAGTTTCCATTGAGTTTTGGCATTGTTTTCCATGTGATCTCTTCTTTTGAGTTCTGACTTTTGTCTAGGCTTGTAATGATGTGCAATTTTATATATTATTCTATTATTTTATATTATTTAATTATTCTATTATTCTAGACTTTAGACTTTTTTTTTTTTTTTTTTTTTTTTTTTTTTTTTAATTCATTTTCATGCTGAGCACATTTGGTCAAAATCTGTAGAAGCCATGGAAGCATTTATTGCCTCCTTTTGTTAATAACTTCAGTAGATTTTAATTTTGGATTTGGGGGACTAGGCATAACAATAAAAATGAAGAATTAAACTATTAGCTTGAGTTCTGTGGTATCACTGTGTCCTCTAAATGTTCTAGCGGGAAAGAGGACTAGGCTAAATGTCAGTTGCAGAGTTGCATCTGCATTTGACCATTGCACTTCTAATTTTGTAATTTTTGTTCAGTCAAAAAAGTGGCTGAATAGCTATTTATTGGCAATCATTTTAATTTACATGAATAAGAACATTATAATTTAAAATATACTAGAATACTTTATGCATAAAAACACAAAATCAATGGATTGTAATGTTTTATTAAGTATTTAGAAGATATAGTTTTTAGTTTCTGTAATGTAGCATCTATGTAATTATTGCTTCTATTTAGAATAATAGTTTTTTCACAAAATGGAGTGAACACATTCACCACGTGTTTCTCCTGCATGCTAGCCGAGCTAATGCTGATACAGTCATGAGATTTGCATTCAAATGAAGATATCCAATTTAATTCAGAAAACAAGGACTTAGTCCAGTGATACAAGAGCCAAGTGAAATTTGAAACGTTGTCAAAGTATGTTCTCTCTCATTTTCTAACAGTGGTTGAATGCCTTTAACAACTAGAGAACCCACAGAACAACCAGTAGAGATGGGTACTTTCTAATCCCAGAAATCCAGATTTTATCATTCTGCAACATTTTTTTTTTTTCAGCACTAATAGCTATTCTGATAACATGGGGAAGCCACATACTTAACAAGAGTTAAAGTAGCACATTTGATCTGTGTTTGGTGGGGATTCCTGGGATGTCAGAGGAGAAGCTCTAAGAAGAATGTAAGGGTCACCCTGTATTCAGCTAATGTTGCAGTGCTCCCTAGCAACTAAAAATGTTAGTAACGGGATATGTAAGGAATTTAAGCCCAATGGCTAAGTGTATACTGTATGTGAAGGGGAGGTGGTATAAAGCTGTGCTGCCATTCAGCAGGACCTGGACAGGCTGGAGAGCTGGGCAGAGAGGAATCTGACGAGGTTCAGCAAGAGCAAGTATAGAGTCCTGCACCTGGAAGGATTAACTGCAAGCATCAGTACAGGTTAGGGGCTGACCTGCTGGAGAGAAAATCTGCAGAGAAAGACCTAGGGGTCCTGGTGGACAGCAGGCTGGCCAGAAGTGTGGCCTTATGGGCAAGAAGACCAATGGCATACTAGGGTGCATTTAAAAGAGTGTGGCCAACAGGTTGAGGGAGGTGATCCTCCCCCTCTACTCTGCCTTGGTGAAGCCACATCTGGAATACTGTGTCCGGTTCTGGGCTCCCCATTTCCAAAACGATAGGGATCTTCTAGGCATCTCTTGTATGAGGAAAGGCTGAGAGACTTAGGTCTGTTCAGCATGGAGAAGAGAAGACTGAGAGGTGATCTGATCAATGTTTGTAAATAACTAATGGTCAGAGCCAGACTCTTTTCAGTAGTATGCAGCTATAGAACAAGTGTCAATGGCCAAAAACTGGAACACAGGAAGTTCTACACAAACATGCTTAAGAACTTCTTTAGAGTAAGGGTCACACAACACTGGAACAGGCTATCCAGAAGTTATGGAGCCTCCTTTTCTGGAGATATTCAAAACCTGCCTGGACACTTTCCTGCTCAGTGTGCTGTAGGAGACCTGCTTTTACCGGGGGGGTGAACTCAACAATCTCCAGAGGTCCCTCCCAATACCTACAATGCTGTGATTCTGTGAAAACAATAAAAAAAGAGAGAGAAAAAAATCCTTAAAATTTCTACCTTCTGGTACCCCCTTAGAGTTGAAGTTAAACTTTTTTTTTTTTTTTTTTTTTTTTTAATTCTATAGCTTTAGTAAAGCACAGTGAATGTACCTTGAATTAATTAAAAGAGATTTAAAATTCAGAATTTAATATGATTTATTATAATTATATTTATTATAGTATAATATAATGTATAAAGAATTATAATGTATGGCTTAATAAATTTTGCTTTATTAAAGTAAGTAATGAATGGAATAATATTCTTCCTAGATATTGCTTTAGAGATGTGATTATATATTCTTTTTAATACACTGTTCTATACCTCTAAAATATTTAAAAGAATAGAAAACAGGTCACAGTTTAATCATGTAAATATCATAGTGGCAGTCAAGGTTGCATCACTACAGGCTTGGGGCAGAGTGGCTTGAAAGCTGTGCAGAGGAAAAGAACCTGGGGGTGTTGATTGATTCTTGCATGAACATGAGCTGGCAGTGTGCCCAGGTGGCCAAGAAGGCCAACAGCATCCTGACTTGGATCAGGAATAGTGTAGCCAGCAGGACCAGGGAGGTGATCATCCCCCTGTACTCAGCTCTGGTGAGACTGCACCTTGAGTACTATGTTCAGCTTTGAACACAGTACAAGAAAGACATTGAGGCCCTGGAGGATGTCTAGAGAAGGGCTACAAAGCTGGTGAAGGGCCTGGGACACAAGTACAGTGAAAAGCAGCTGAGGGAACTGGGGTTGTTTAGTCTGGAGAAGAGGAGGCTCAGGGGTGATTTTATTGCTTTCTACAGCTACCTGAAAGGAAGGTGTGGGGAGCTGGGAGTCAGCCTCTTCTCACAGATAACTAGTGATAGGACCAGAGGGAATGGCCTCAAGTTGCACCAGGGGTGGTTTAGGTTGGAAATTAGGAGATGCTTCTCAGAAACAGTAGTCAGGCATTGGAACAGATTTCCCAGGGAAGTGGTAGAGTCACCATCCCTGGGGGTTTTTAATGAAAGGTTGAACATGGTGCTTAGGGACATGGTTTAGATGGTGACATTGGTAGTAGGGTGATGGTTGGACCTGATGATCTTGGAGGTCTTTTCCAACCCTGGTGATTCTATAATTCTAAGTTCAAAACATGGAATTATAAACATTAATTTTGTATGTAAAGTTTGTGAGTTAAGACTATTCAAGTAAATAGTATTACTTCATCTCCTGTTTTCTGTTTTAAAGTAAGGTCTTTGATCTAAAGATTTTTGATTTTTTATAAATCCTTGTCATATATACCAATAGAAACATTTCATTGATTTGCCCTGTACCCTTGCTGTCTCAAAACTCTTGGCTCCATATGTGTCACTTGGATTAATTGTTAATAAGAAAGTTGCATTTGTGTTATCATTTTGTAGTACAGTGAACATAATATGCAGTTAAGAAATGAAAACACTAAGTACTGTTGAATTATTACAGAGTAAATATTTGGTTTTACACCTGCATACAGGAGACAAATATTTCAGAAATAAATACTGAAAGCTATAACAATTTAAATGATGCTCTTTTGCTTTGTGAAATTTATGCACTGAGACCATAATTTGTGTGGAGTTTTGGAATGAAGATGAAATCTTCTGAACTTCTTTGGAAGGGTTGATATACAGTTGTTGGAATTTTCTGTTTCAGGGAAAGTTATGTAAATGTGTCTAAGTGCTCAACTTCAAAATTCAAATGTCTATGTATGATGCATGGAGGATTTTTTTAGTCTGAAAGTTATGTACCTCACACATACCAAAGACATACTATTCTATTAGTTAGTACTCTCCTGTTATTGAAAATTCAATGTCCAAAGAGGGTATTCAGTTCTGTATAGAAGACAATCTCTGTATTCTTTGCATGTTGCAAAATACTTTTAAAGATAATGATCTTTACATTGAATTTCTTCTTTCTAAACGGTGTCAATATTGCCATCATAGTATCTCAAAATGAGATGCTAAATGCCAGCAAGACTGGGAATACAATTTCTCCGGAGATTATGTCAGTTTATGGGTATACTTTCCAAAATGCTCATCTGTAGTAGAGATTTCACAACTCCATTTTCACAGTTATGCTAGCTTTAGCAATACAGCACAAAATTTGCCAACTTCAGTAAGAGATTTATGCTCTATGAGACATGCTTAGAATCATAGAATCACTCAGGTTGGAAAAGACCTCTAAGATCATCTAGTTCAACTTTTAACCTGGTACTAAAGTTCACCACTAAACTGATTTCCTGGGAGGTTTAGGTTGGGTGTTAGGAAGAACTTCTTCACCAAAAGGGTTGTTAGGCACTGGAATGGGCTGCCCAGTGGAGTGGTCAAGTCACCATCCCCGGAGGTCTTTAAAAGATGTTTAGGTGTAGAGGTTAGGGATACGGCTTAGTGGAGGACTTGTTAGTGTTACATCAGAGGTTGGACTACGTGATCTTGGAGGTCTCTTCCAACCTAGGTGATTCTGTGTTGCGGTCTCCAGGCTGGGATACAACCACCTGTTAGTTTGGCATAACTGAATTTTGTGTTCCTTGCACTAGCTGTTCCTTCACCTTGTCTTCAGAGACAAGTACATGCATCTCTTTCACGCTTCTTCATTAGTAAACAAACCAGGATAGATTAAAGCTCCTTTCTTCATGTCAGCAAGATACCTGCCTTTGGTTTCAGTGAAAATTCAGGCCCTAGCACCTGAAGTTTCTTCTGGATGGTGTTTCTTCTGTATAGGGTAATTTCATTTCCCTGTTGAAGACTTACAAGGATGTAGTAACAAAAGGAAAGGCATAAAACAGTCCAGGAGGCATAGGCTGCTTTTGAGCCTGCAGCAGACTATAGGTATGATATTATCATTTCAGACAAATACAGTCTACTTAATGTCAATGGCTCCAGCATGCTTGCAATCTGCCAAAAGCCCGAAAATGGGACCTTCATTTTATGACCAGATGGAAAAGAAAAACAACAACGACAAAAATTAAGAGAAGAAACTTTTCCTTCACCTAAATTTTATTATTTTGCAATTCCTTCAGGTGTCCACAAGGAATTATCAACACCTGTCTCTCCCCCCCAAAATAAATAAATAAATAAATAAATAAATAAATAGAGGGACATTGTGGCATAGAGGTATAGTTTCAGTTCACACCAGAAGACATTCTTCTCACTGAAGTACAGCTAAGCCCCACAAAGTGTCAAAACAAAACAAAAATGCCAAAAAGGGATGTATTTACAAGTTAGTTTTACGTGCCGGCATTATTTCCTTGTCTGGTCTCATATTCAGGGCAAGATCTATCTGGGAGGGAACATGTAATGCCGTGCAAGATTGTTTGATGGTATGACTGACAACATGACTTTAAAATTTTGAGCTGTTTGTATAGAAGCAAAGTACAGAAGAGTACACTATCCCCAAGCGCAACATAGAAACTACCTGTTGCTTCTCAGGTTTAAAAGTTAAAAGGTGTAAGCAGCGGTTTGAGTACAATACTGACGTATACATGAACATTTTCCTCTCCAATGTCCAAGTTGGAGTGCAACGTTTTTCATTGTGCTCTCAGATCAGGATTCTGAATCTAACAATGGTTCCTAGTGCAAATTTCCAGAGAAGAGGGAAGCAAACCAGTCCTGACTGCTTTGAATGAGATGGAGAGAGCAAACAAACATAAATGAAGGAGATAAACCTGTAGGAATGTTTTCAGATAATTGCCACTGTCCAAAAGCTTTAAAGTGGTTGAATCCTTGAAAGTTCATTACTGAAAACTCCGGCTGCATCACTGAATTTGAAGGAGTAAGATAGACTTACACCATTGCAGAGCCTCAGTCACAGTTTAAATGGGCACTGCCTCTAACTTCACAAGAATGAAAGAGAAAAGGTCATCTTACTACCTTTCAGCTACTGGCAGACCTAGAGAAAGAAAAAACAAGAGTTGTTAACATTAAGATGTAATGTTTTTTTTTTTTTTTTAGGACATCTCACCAAATGTGTAATATTGAGTAGTAACCAGACAACAAATGAAAGGGAAGATGAAAGAGTAGAAGGTACTTGCATGGCCTTAATTTACGTAGCAATTGACAACAACCACAATCCGCAATGATTTCTAAATGCCTTACACCATTGACCCTTGAGGCACTAAAACGGGATTCCCATATTAGGTAAGGGGAGTACAATCCCTCTCAAAACATGAGAGTCTGGGGTACACGACTGAGTACTGAAAATCTTAAGACTAGGCAGCACTGAGGTCAGCCGAGGAGGGAGGTTGAGTCTCCCTGGATGTTCACGTACCAGAAAGGAAACTCACATTTTAGCACTAAACAACTATCTTTAGAAACAGGCTGGGAACCGGTTCTTTTTAACCCAGGGTCCATTTCAGCATCTTCAAAGCTAAAGAAATGGTTGACTGCTCTGTTGAATTGTGTTCCAGGCAGAAAGACTCACGTTCCTATTAACATAAAGAGCTTAATACCTTGCTTCTGTCCTAAAGATATCTGGTAAATAGGAAACGAAAAGCACCATTCCCCATACTGCATGTGTTAGTGTACAGGAACTTAAGAGCATGTTGTGTTCCTAGAAAGTATATGGGGGATTGCTCCTTAATTATGCTTTGTAGGTAGCTAATCTGTAATTGCTGGAGGTTTGGCAAACTTTGTCTTGCAACCTTAATATGTCAGTGAATAGGTAATGGATACTGAAGGCAATGAAACAGAAAGACATGGAAACTTTGAGCAGCAAGCCAGTCTGCTAAGAGGGGCTGCAGAGCTTTCATCCTTGGACAGTCAGTGTAACTTCTTTTATCTGACTCTGACTGAGCAGGGTGGTTGGACTAGAGAATCTCCAGAGGCTCCTTCAGTTGTTCTGTTATTTTGTCAATTAATTATTTTCAGTGGTGAGATTTTATATTTATTTAGTTAGTTAATTAGCTTTTCAATTATGTCCTTCTAAAACTGAAAACTGCTTCTAGTCTTTCATTCATATGGATGACTGCCATTTCCAGTCTACAACATCTTCTGTGTCCTTGTTTTTTTTTTTTAATTACAAAAATGACTAAACAACATTAACTTCTGCATGTGCAGAATGGAGAATTATCCCAGCCATTTGAAAATAAAAGAAAGTTAATTAATACTAATATTTCTATCATTTTTCCTTCAGACACCTGGGGAAGAGTCTGCATGGCCTTTTTTGGTGCTATGACCTTGCAAAAGATGAATATGTATATAGCGAACTTTTACACATAAAGTGTAATCTTTATGTCTGTAAGAAAACAGAACAAATTATCTTGGTGGAAGAAAGCAAACAGTGTTTTGATTGGAGATTAGTGATACAAAAGCTAGATAAATTGTAAACAAGTGTGGATTAGTACACAAAATAATTTTAGGTAGTAAACAATTACAGTAAATAAAAAAGAGAGTGATTGAATTAAACTGTCAAAACTGATAAGTGATTGAGTGGCCCATGTCACAGGCAGACTAGGAGACTCATGATGTAAACCTAGTAAGGTAAAGAAAACCTGGGGAAGATCCTCCCAAAACTCCAGAGGTACAGACGCCCATAGTCCTGACTGAAACATCAAAGTATTGGAGCCTTGTCTTCATTACTGGACCTACTATGGAATAAGCTAAGTGTTGTATCTTCTTTGGGACAGTAGTGAGTATAATCTTCTTTGTCAAAACTTGTGCCAAAACATGTGCCCCTCCCCAGCTGTAGCCTGTTGAGATAGGTGAGTGGGAGCATGTTTTCAGTTGTGTATCCATGGTGTGGGCTGTAGACCGCACATAATAGTAACAAGCCAGGTGTGAGTGAGATGTGTTTGTGCTGTGCTATTATTTGTCACTGTTTAGTATTTAGTACTATTAAGCATTATTTCTTTACTAATTTTAGTTGTTAATGAATCCTTATTTTTAATTAATAAACAATTATTTAAATTAAGCATGGGCTCACCTACTTCTCTGGCATAACTGCATCCACACTAGTTCATCAACCACCACAGCACAGTTATGAAATCTGGTGTGCAGTGTGTGGGCAGAAGATGTTAAAGGTTTTGGGAGACATGAATTCATCTTTGTGTTTCAGATCCATGGCTGTATTGTAACAAACTGTCAGAAATCAAAAGTATCATGAGGCTGTCCCTGTGAAAGCACCATACACCCTTTTAAAAAACAAACAAACAAAAAACAACAAACAAAACAACCCAAAGCCCAGAAAGCACTTGATGCAAGTAGCTTTATTAACACTAGTTTTGGAGTGCACAGTCAAAAAAAGGCTTGGAAAAAGAAGGGACTTTTCTTTCACTTTATTAAAATGAAACAGTTTTTTAAATCATTTTATTTCAAAATAAAGCAAAGGGAGAATGTTAAACATTTGAATATCTGAAGAAAATATAATTTTCCACTGATATTAAAGAATTAGGGGAAAATAATGAAGCTCAGCTGTGCTCCTAATATTTATTTTTGTTGTTGCTGTTTGTTTTGTTTGCTCTAACTTTACTTACAATGGCAATCATCAGTAAGGTAGTGGCGCTATGGACCCATCTGATGGTTACAAGTTTGAAAATATATAACAGCTAGAAAATCTAGAAACGGAACATAATTCTTTCTGTTTTGTAGGTATTCAAAGACTCATATAAAGCAGTCCTTTAAAGGTAACAACCTATCATTGATTCTTTGAAAAAAGTAAACATCAGAGCCTCTCATTAATACAACACCCCTTAATTCAAGCTAGAGTTCACATGCAATTTGATGTGTTCCTGGCATTAGATATCAAATTTCCCCAAAAGTTGGTTCAAGGATTACCAACCTTCCCAGGTTACATGAAAAGCTAGTAATTAATCAAGTGAGGAACCCATGCCCGGTCTATAGTTGTATTAATCAGATGCATGGCTGTGGAGCTGCTGGGTAATTCAAAACATATGGCTGGGAAAAAGTGAGCCAGCAAGGAATGCCCGTGGTACCAGCCACTAAAATAAGTAGAGAGGAAACATGGAAAAAACTATTTTTTGTCCTTCAGATATTCTCAAAGATTCTTGTCTTCTTTGTATTGCAAAACATAGTTTACTCTGTCAATAATATAAATATTTATAAAATACAACTTATCAGGTCAGGAAGACTAGAGATTCCTACATGTTGAGAGGTACAAATTGGTAGCAAAACATGATTTTCTGATCTATACCAAGTGTTTTGTGGCAAGCTGTTTTCAGATGTTGATTGCATGTAGGATTTTGCAAATATTCCACATTTTCAAAACTCAGAAATGCTCTTAGGTTATGATTCATGTCATATTGTATTGTCTTTGAGTAGCAGAAACATCTCTAGAAAGCAGTCTTCAACATCAAGAACTGATTTCATTCCGATTCTTTGAATTACAGTGGCAACCTGTAAATTAGCCCCAAAGGTTACACAAACACTCAAAACACTGAGAGGTAGCCCTGGATCATAAATTTTTCAACAAGTACATGTAGGTGAAAGAAGACTTGTGATTCCATAAGAAATTCACTATATATTACATCAGTGTTCAAACACAGAGCTTACTAACTGTTCCTTGGCCTATTGCTACTATAATTTGAGTAGCTCCACCAACTAAATGCATTCGGAATTTGTGCATAATTGTTACTGAGCATATTAGTTATTAAACTTCTCCAGCAGGTCTCCATTTTCTATCTCATGACTTAAGTACTCTTTGTGATACTAGATTGTATCATTAATCATCTTTTGATATACACTTAAACTCTACTTCAATTCTCAAGTTTTAGAAGTAGAACAACTACTTAGGAATTGAAGAATATGTATTATCATATGCTGTCACCACATAATGGTAAATGTCTAGTACAAATGCTCTAATAATACATGATAAAAGACTTCTAAGTAATTGTTAAATAATAGCAGTTGTGAATGCCATGTTTAATTATAACAATTCTCATTTGTTGTAGAGAACAAACTCTAATTTAATATGGTTAAATATTTGTTAATATTGTAGAATAATCTCCAAAACTCTGAAAATAAATATATAGCTCTATATAGAGGAATAGCTCTATATAGAGGAAAACAGATTTGTTTCTGCAGAAAAAAGAGTTGCATTTTATTTTGTTAGCATTTTTTAGAAGCACCCACCAAAGAGAAAGGTGTTCAGATCCCTAACTTATTCAGACTGATATCCTGTGAAAATTTCAAACTTATTTTTGCATTTTGTTTTCTTGCATGTGACAGTTTTAATGGGGTCACATGTGATATGTAAATGTATCTTTATTTCTGACATCCAAAGGTATTTGCAAATTTTCTCCATAAATGCCATAGCTTTCATAATTTAAAATGAAGACTACCTTTTGTAATTTTAAATTATACAGATAAATATTATTACTGGGTATATACATACCTGGTGGCAAAATCACAGTCCATTTCTGAAACATTTTCACTAGAACTCATTTCTTTCCAACCAGAACTTCATAACAAAACCTCAGTATGTTAGCACTCTGGTATTTCCCTTCTCATGTATGAGCACAGTTTTTTTTTTTAACTTCTTGCTGTTGCAGAAGCTCCCAACATGAACAGGTATCTCATACGCTTTTCTTGTGCCATAGTAATGATATGATTTCCACTATAAAAATGTCTATTTTTATAGTCTAAATAGACATCAGGAAAATTATTTAGGCTACACATCAGGAAGGTGTTCTTCACAGAGTGAAGACACGTGGTCGCACACTGGAACAGGCTCCCCAGTCACTGTGCCAAGCCTGTCTGAATTTAAAAAGTGATTGGACTGTGCACTTAGTCACATGGTCTAAAATTTTGGGTAGACCTGTGTGGTGCCAGGAGTTGGACTCGATGATCCTTATGGATCCCTTCCAACTTGGGATATTCTATGATTCTATGTAAATCGTGTAGTTAGTATGGCTCCATAATCAGCTTAAGGAAACATTTAATTTCATCATTCCAAAAAATTTTAAGACCACAAAATTATCTTTATAACAGCTGCAGAGAAGTATCCAGGAGATGATAAAAGATTCAAGAAATGTTAAGAACAATACTAAAGCTGTGCCTGAATGATGATATTGTAGGGGGAAGTTTGCATGGGAAGCTGAGGTGCTCTTGCCCCCTACCATGCCCTGCCTTTTCCTCTGTTGCCCTGTTATTCTTTGTAACTTTTAGTGTTTAAGACATTCTTCCTCTCTTCTTCCATGTCCACAGGCTGTTTACAATTTCACAAGCCCATGTTATTGAGCTGCTAGTTAGGAAAAGAATGAAGGCTGCAACTAGAGAGGGCAGAAAGGTTTTGTCCAAAGCTGCTGCTGAAGAAAAAGCATAAGAAAATCTGCTGCTTACAGGTCTAATTTCTGAACTAAGAGTTGTCTCTTGTAAATGTGTTTCAATGTCTCTTGTAAATGCCCTTCACTCAGCCGCAACCCCACCAGAGACAGGTCTAACTAGATCAGGCTGGAATTTTTCAGCCTCCTCTTTGTCTGCAAGATATGGCTCCCTGTTAAAGTCTAGGTAGCTTAGTTGATATCGTCTATCCATTGGAATTTCATGGTCTCCATACATTGAAACATTTCTTGTTATATAAACAAATTCAAGAGTTCCTAATAGTTCCTGTAAGCACAGCATCAGCAGTGGCATAGAGAATAAAATTTCAATCAAATTCAGTTTTAGAATCCTAAACCAACACCATAGAATGGAAAAAAACTTTATCTCAAAGCCTACATGCATATATATAGCTTGTGTCCTTACAGATGCTAGCAACATCCCCAAGATGGCACCATGCCATAGAAATATTAAGAAAAAAGACACAAGTAAAAATTAAATTATCAAATACAACAACAAATACAGCATGTTGTACTGTTGATAAAAATAGAATTAAATGTGTTTATTTGAACCAGGTCATAAAATGCTAAAGTATTGCTAGTATCAACTAATTAGCATAAATTATAGAAAGGTATTTTAACTTAGACTTTTTTTTTTTTTTTTTTTTTTTTTTAATCTGAAGATCCTGTAGGAAATACATTTTATTATCATAAATATTGAAACAACAAATCACTATATTGAGGAGTCCTGAAAGTGCAACTCATATTTCTCTGGGTCATCATTGTAATAGACTAATCAATGTTAACCATTAATTTGATCCAAAGAACACATTTCTGGACAATTTTCTCCATATAATATTATATATTACATATTATCACACAAGGAGCGCAATGCACAGGATAAGCAACCAGGTCATGGTATGTCAGGCATGGCATGGCACAGCAGTTTTGCGCAGGCAAGGGGAGCAGGGAGGGCAGAGGATCCCTCTCTACTCAGGAGACCAGCTCACTTACCGGCTGCCTCCCAGACATGGTCACTGCCAGGTAGCAAGTGCTCACCAAAGCACTTGCCAAAAAGACCACGGCAACGTAGACCGAGTGCCTGCCCAAAGATGTGGCTGTTAGGTCTCTGGCTGCAGGGAGTGCCTGAGCCTGTTGCTGCCAATGGAGGGTGACAGAGATACTGCCCGCATGCGCTGCAAGCAGGTGGAGGATCTGATCAGCCTGGTGGCAGAGCTCAAGGAAGAGGTGGAGAGATTAAGGACTGTCAGGGGGTTTGAGCAGGAGTTAGACCAGTGGAGTCACTCCCTACCATGCCTGAGAGAAAGGCACGGGGGTGACACAACAGTGATGAGGGGGGTCCAATAGTGATGGAACCCCTGGCCTGTCTCTGTCAGGCAGAGGGTGGGGACCTGAGAGATGGAGAGGAATGGAAACAGGTCCCTGCTCAGTGTCACAGGTGAGTCTCCTCCCTACCTGCCTCACCACCCCAGGTGCCCTTACACAATAGGTTTGAGGCCCTGGAGCTCAAGGTACCACATCCTGATGAGGATGTGGGGGAAAGTGACAAGAGGCTGTCTAGGGCAAGAAAGTCAAATTCACACCTCAAGACTTCCTCCACCAAGAAGGAAAGACAGGTAATTGTCATAGGTAATTCCTTTCTGAGTGGAACAGAGAGCCCCATGTTTTGGCCAGACCATACTCGTAGGGAAGTCTGCTGCCTCCCTGGGGCCCAGGTCAGGGACATCACCAGGAATGGTAACGGGTAATACCATGACCGTTTTTGCCCCTCTGATTATTATCTCTTATTCAGATCGGTAGTGATGAAGTCACTGAGAGAAGCTTGAAGGCTATAAAAATGGACTTCAGGGGACTGGGGCAGATAGGGGATGAAGTATGAGTACAGGTGTTTTCCTTTATCCTTTAATAGCAGGGAGGGTTACTGAGAGGACTCAGAAAGCCCAGGTAATCAATACATGGCTGAAAGGCTGATGCCACAGCAGGAATTCAGGATTTTTATATTTTTTATTTTTTAATCCACGAGGTGGTTTACTTGGCACCTGGCCTGATGGCTGCAGATGGGTCCCACTTTTTTTTAAAGGGGGAAACAAATTCTAACCCAGGAGCTGGCAGGGCTCATTGAGAGGGCTTTAGACTAGGTATGACGGGGGATAGGGATGAAGTGAGGCTTGACAGAGATGAGCATGAGGGAGCGATGTCAGCATTGGGGGTGATGGCGGCGGCACAACTGAAGTGCAGCCACACCAATTCATGCAGCATGGGCAACAAACAGGAGGGGCTGAAAGCCATTGTGTGGCAGGTGAGTGGCAGTGAGAACTTCTCTGAAATGTGGTGGGATCACTCCCACTGCTGAAGTACTGCAATGGATGGCTACAAGCTCTTTGGAAAGGAAAGGCAACAAAGAAGGAGTGGTGGAGTGTCTCTCTATATTAGAGAGTGTTTTGATGTTGTTGAGCTCATTGTTGGGAATGAAAAGGTAGAGTCCCTGGGGATAAGGATCAGGGGCTTGGCCAACAAAGCAGACATCTTGGTGGGGGTCCATTCCAGACAGCCAAACCAGAATGAAAAGATGGATGAGGCACTTGTTCTCATGGGGGAACTTCAACTTCCCAGATATATACTGGAAATAAAATACAGCCCTGAGGAAGCAGTCTGGAAGGTTCCTGGAGTGTGTGGAAGACAGCTTCCTGACTCAGATGGTTAGTGAGCCTACCAGAGGGGGAGCCATGCTAGACAGACCACGCTCTGTTCCTGAGCAGAGAACGACTGGTGGGAGATGTGGTGGTAGGGAGTTGTCTTGGGCAGAATGACCACGAAATGATATTCTTGGTGAAGTCAGGAGGGGGAGATCAGTAAAACTGCTACCTTGGACTTCTGCAGTGCAGACTGAACTGTTCAGGACACTGGTAGGGAGGGTCCCTTCGGAGTCAGTACTAAAGGGCAGAGGGGTCTGGGAAGGCTGGGTGCTCATCAAGAAGGAAATATTAATGGTGCAGGAGCAGGCTGTCCTAGTGTGCCATAAGATGAGCCGGTGGGGAAGAAGACCAGCATGGCTGAACATGAACATTTGCTGAGTGTCCAGGAAAAAAATGGAGTTTATGTCCAGTGGAAGAGGAGGCAGGCAACTCAGAGAGGGTACAAGGAAGTTGCCAGCATATGCAGAGAAAAAATCAGGAAGGCCAAAGGACAGTATGAGCTCAACCTGGCCAGTATGGTTAAGGATAACAAAAAATGTTTTTATAACTATATTAATGGCAAGAGGAGAGCCAAGGAGAATTTCCGTTCTTTGCTGGATGCAGGGGGGAACATGACTACTGAGAAAAAGGCTGAGGTTCCATGTAACAGTTCCTCAGAAAACAAAATGCATTTTCAGAATTGATGATGCTTGTCCTTGAAACAATACGGTTTTACACGGGATAGTCTAGGATTTCTCAAAGCCTGCAATATGAATGATGATTGAGAACTTCAGCCTGGATGCAACCAATTGGAATAGTCTCTGCAGTTCTGGAATTACTTCTATAACAAACATAGAAAGATTGTTTTATTTACTGCTTTATTTTTACCTCTGTATGTACACTGTACTGGGTTGCTGTATGAAAGAAAAACTAAAGCAACAGAAATGTTAGAAAAGGAGACGACTTGTTAGGAATGTAAGGAATAAGCATTTCCCAGTTGGAAGTTTTAATCCTATAGCTGTTCATTCATTTGTACAAAATGAAACAAAGGATATTCAAATAAATGAGCGGCCAGGATACAATCACATGTAAATAACTGTTAAAAAATCTATTTGTGAAATATCTGCTGTAAGATATTTTTAATAATAGGGTTAGAGCTGTTCAGATGATTAACTAGGTCAAGGAATGTTGGGTTTCTTCTTTACATTGAATTCATGAGGAGCTAGTGGTCTCTTAGTCCTAGATGGACAATTTCTTTAAAAATCTGTTTGGTATGTGTTTATGCCTCTCAGTTAGATCTATTGATATCCATACAAAGAGTGACTCTGTAGAGATCTCTTCAGGGGCAAGTTTTCATTATTTCAGTTCAGTTTTCATTATTAAATCTACATTAGATAAATTCTAAAATCTTTTCTCAGCCATATGGTTCTCCACAAATAAAATAAATGCATAAAACTAAAACAAAGGTTTGTGTATATTTTCTTTAGAAAGTTGTGCAAGTGTTGATGTGTGGGGAAGTAATAATGAATATTCATTATAATTTAGTTTCAGCTTCTCTCTCTATAAAACCTATGTCACTCTGATAATTTATATATCCCATTTAATCATCATGAGGGAGAAAATATACAAAGGAAGTGATGTATTTCCAAGAATATACTACCTACTCACTGTTTTGGATTTTCATAATTTATTTCACTAGAGATTTAGAAGGGGAGTCATTTAAAGTACAGTAATATTTAAAAATATATGATAAATAACTTGAAAATTCTAGAATGAAGTGTTCTAAAGTTTTAGACTATTTGAAAATATTTACTACAGTTCTGACAATGGTCAGGTTCATGATTCACAGATACAGCAAAAGAAATGAATAGATACTGAACATCTTTCGTCGCTAAAAGCTTTTTTTGACTTTCATACCTAGAATAAGCTGTGAAAAACTCTTAAACTGCCTCTGCAGATTTTTGAGTCAAATCCATACAATAAAAGGTTACTCAGTCTTATACTGAATGAAAAATTTGACATTATACAATCAATGTAAAACTGAAGGAGTGGATAATCTTTTTTTTTGTTTGTTTGTTTGTCTTATTTTGTTTTTTCTTTCAGTAGCAATCAAATTTAAAATAAAATTCAGATTAAGTTTGATGCAGGTATTTGCCAGGAAAAAAATGTATATATACTTAAAACTTCAAATGCAGTTTTGTGCTTTTATAGCGTGCACACTGAGATTTTTTACCTGATTCTTTGAAGCATGCTTACTGTTGGGAACAAAGTCCTGCGCTAGATGTATATGATGTTTGATCTAGCCAAGGTTATAGATTCTTTTGTCTTTCCTTCACTGTGTGAATTTTGGTGCCAAACTGAAATTTATCTAATCTTGTGAAGTAAAAGCACCGTTAACATAAATCCTTGCCTCATTTTTCAGTTTTACCTGGAATTGCATCAATACTTAAAGTGAGGTACTATATTGCCATATTTCAGTGTTTTAAAATTATTTTCCATCATCTTACAAATAAGCAGATAAGCTGTATTTGGCACAACTAACTGGATGATCACTGAACATAAATTACCACTGATGGACACTCTATGACATGCTGATCTTTTTTCTGTTTTTCTGTGTTTAGCTCAAAGACTTTCAATGAGTGACTAATTCACAGTCCATGTTATGCCTTGTCATTTCCTGTAGTGAATAATTATCTGCTTTTTATTAGTTCCTCCTGAAGTCAAATCCAGGAAGGAGAAGGAACTATCTTGACAGTACTATGCCTACTTGATGTTCATTCAGTTCTACAGTAGCTACTTACTGAAATAATATCCTGAACTCACATAAAATGATATTGTATTTGATCTCATTTCACAAGTGGCTCTTACACTGAAGAGAGTGACTTCATAAATCTTGGTAAGATTGAGAGTGTTTTTTTTTTTCCCTTATGTGCTAAGAACTGACAGCACACATACCGTCACCAAGCTTGACATCATGACATGCTGGGAAGAGGAGAAGACACCAAAATATAAAGTACTCTGTGCATTCCTGCTGTTATCCCAACACCTAAAAAGCCTGATAGTCACTTCTGTTTCTCTGCAACTATCACCTTTGTATCAACAACTTTTTTTTTTTTTTTTTAATAGGTAATTGCTCATTGTTAAAATATGGTATTATAAGATCTTTGATTATGTATTGTTTTCTTGGAAACTCCTAGATGCTTCTAGGCAAAGAGAGACAATTAAAGTTTACAAAACATGGTTTAATGAAATTCCTCAGCATTTATTCCCTGCCAGTATCATATTTTAAGCAGACAGAAGTTTCTCAATGAAAGCAATGAAATTTCACACTTGGTTAAGTAGCTCATTGAACCAGGTTGCAATGAATAACTGGAGTGACATTGTTCAGCTTTTGTTTCATGGAAAATACAGCACTCAGTGCCTTGCTATTCTACATTTTTGTACCAATTCTAATGATATACATTTGAAAATGCATCTACTGATTACAAAAAATCACAGAGTGACAGAACCACTGAATAACAGAATGGTTAAGGTTGGAAGGGACTTCTGGAGGTCTTCTGGTTCAACACCGTGGCTCAAGCAGGGTCACCTTGAGCAGGTTGCAGGACCATGTCCAGGCAGCTTCTGAAGATCTCCAAGGAGGGAGATTATCTCTCCACTACCTCCCTAGGTGATCTGTTTCAGTGCTCTGTCACCTGCACAGCAAAGTGCTTCCTGATGCTCAGATGGAACCTTCTGTGTTCCAGTTTGTGCCCATTGCCTCTTGTCCTGGCACTGGGCACCTCTGTAAAGAGTGTGGCTCCATGTTCCTCACCCTCTCCCTTCAGCTATTTATAGACATTGATAACATCCCCCCTGAGCTATCTTTTCTCCAGACTGAACAGTGCTAACTCTATCAGCCTCTCCTCACAGGAGGGGTGCCCCAGGCCCTTCATCACCTTTTTGGCCCTTCTCTTTTCATAATGTCCATGTATGTCTTGTACTGGGGAGACCAAAAATGTACACCGTCCTCAGACATAGCCTCACCAACTCTGAGGAGAGGGGAAGGATCACCTCTCTTGATCTGCTGGCAGCACTTTTGTCTAAAGCATCCATGAATGCAGTTAGCCTTCTTAGTGGCAAGGGCATATTACCAGTTCATTACTAGTTCTTGGAGTCCTCTTGGACACCAAGGTAATTTCTGCAAGACTGCTTTCTGACTCAGTGGCCCTCAACATGTGCTGGTACCTGGGGTTGTTCCTCCCCACCTTCAGGGAGCAGAAGATCGCCCTGCAGACCGTGGTAAGGACCATGGGGAAGCAGGTTGTCCCCTTGCAGCCCATGGTGTACCACATTGGAACAGATCTCCACGCTGAATCCCATGGAAGATCCCAAGCTAGAGCAGATGGATGTAATGTGTAGGAAGCTGCAGGCAATGGAGAGTCCCCACAGGAACAAATTCCAGGCCAGAACGGCAGCCCATGGAAAAGATGCCCACACAGAAACAGATTGTCTGGCAGGAAATACACCCTACAATACAGACCCATGATGGAGCAGTTCTTGAAGAACAGCAGCCCATGGAAATCACACATTGGATCTGTTCGTGAAAGACAGCATCCTGTGAAAGAGACCCTGTGGTGGAATTGTGGAAGAGGGTTAGGATTGAAGCCACATCAGAGATGAAGCATTATGGAATGTCTACAACCCTCATTCTCCAACCCCCTGAGCCACACAGGGGGAGGAGATTTAAGAATAAGAGCAGAGGGAAGATATATCGTATTTTCTTTTAATTCTTATTGCTCTAGTCTGTTAATAATTGGCAATAAATTATAATAATCTTCCCTGTGCTTGAGACTGTTTTGCCCGTGTCTTTGTTTGCTTGAGACAGAGTTAATTTTCCTCATGGTAGCTTGTGTGGTGCTATGTAAAGCATTTTTTTCCAGTCAAAAAGAAATCTGTTTTTTATCATTACTTTTTTTCTCCAAGTATGTATGATTAGTTGTATCTGCATGCTCTTCATTTTGTGAAAAGTATGTTAGAAGTATTCTCTAAGGTTTTAAAACGGATTAAGTATTAAGGAAGAATTATGCCAATTCTGAATGGTTAGTCAAATACACAACAAGAATGACACTGGGGCTACTATGTTTTGTTTCACATATCCATGACCAGCTGAAACATCCAAAATGCTCCCTTTAAAATTTGGTACCAATGAGATAATGTTAGCAGCACTATCTCAAAATATTAGAGCTGCCCACTTGTTCATTGATTTATACAGAATTGTGTACAATTAGTGCTTGGATAAGTAACTAAGCAATTAATTATATTTCTTTATTTATGACAATATTTATTTATTTATTTATGGATCTGCAGACTAGTAGAGGAAGAAAGATCTATCTGAGGAGAACAGAGTTTTGTCAGAAATTCCAGATAATCTGGCTTCTTAGGAGGACTCAATTTTTCTTCTACAAACTCCTAATGGAAATGAAGATTGCAACTCCAATATTTGAAAGTAGTTTCAGACACACAATGATCATCAAGATTTGGGGAAAGCTAATCTATACACATAAGAAATAAATGTTTATGTTGAAGAACACTATTTATACTTATAAATAAAATTTAACTATCCAGAGAACAGCTATAATTACTGAAACAGCCTAAAGAGAGAAAGACTAATATGCTATCAACATTTTTCTTCAGGTAAGAGAAATCACAGTAGAGATCAAGAATATTAGAAATAATATTTAGAAGCAGTTATGAAGTATATTCCCGCAGGAAGAAGGTGCAGTTGGAGTTGCACATCACAATATATAAATACGTATAGAAAAATATTAGATAATATAGAATATTAACATGATTTTGCAAGTGCGTATGTTGAGGCAGGCTATGGTATAGCTCAATTTCAAAAGCTACTTTGAGAATGCTGTTCTAAGATAATGTAATGTTTCCTGAGAGAAAAGAAAAAGAAAAAGAAAAGAAAAAGAAAGAGAAGAGAAGAGAAGAGAAGAGAAGAGAAGAGAAGAGAAGAGAAGAGAAGAGAAGAGAAGAGAAGAGAAGAGAAGAGAAGAGAAGAGAAGAGAAGAGAAAAAAGAAAAGAAAAGAAAAGAAAAAAGAAAAGAAAAGAAAAGAAAAGAAAAGAAAAGAAAAGAAAAGAAAAGAAAAGAAAAGAAAAGAAAAGAAAAGAAAAGAAAAGAAAAGAAAAGAAGAAAAAGAAAGGAAGGGAAGGGAAGGGAAGGGAAGGGAAGGGAAGGGAAGGGAAGGGAAGGGAAGGGAAGGGAAGGGAAGGGAAGGGAAGGGAAGGGAAGGGAAGGGAAGGGAAGGGAAAGATTCCTAAGGGAAACTTCTAACTAGCTCCCTGAGAAGCTTAAAGTTTGCTCTCTGCTTTTTTCCTTATTACACCAAATATTTTGAATGCAGCTATTCAGTGATTGCTGCGGCCTAAACAGCCACCTACTGTCACAGGGTCTATTCTGTTGGAATTAGGTGTATATCAGTCAGAAATGGAAATAACTCATTCCTTTTTTGTTGCCTTCAAAAAGACTTATTGAATCTACATTAGAATTTTGATTGTATTTTGAGGAGAATGAGACCCTGCTATAATGGCTGAACTAGAAACCTGTTCAGGAAAGCTCAGACTATGTACGATAAAACTGCAGTATCAAATGTTGTGTTGCATTGAAATGCTGAGCTGGATTTACTAGAGCTGTTTCAGGTAATGGAAGCAACTTATGCATCAAGCGTGGAGTTCAGATGACTAATATGCATGCTTTTCTCTATGGGTCTGTTAAACCTCCATAAGCATAATCTTTCATATGTATTAAAATAGAAAAGATAGCAAATTAGTTCACACTGAGATCCATGCTCTGAGAAAATGCTTCCAAATCCCAGGGGGTAGGCTGTAGTGTGGATATGTCCTTACATACATAAAGCATGTTAAAATCTTCTTAGGAATGTAGTTTTCCTCATTCTGGACCCTGCTGGTTAACTATTAAAAATTATTGGATTCATCTTTGCATTTCATATAAGGACATAAATTATTTGAGATTATATTTATGTCCCCATATTGTAGTATTTTTAGCAGTGACAGAAGTCATCTGATTTATACTTGGCTATGAAAAAGTCTATTGGGATAAGCACAAAAATCAAAGGTTAGGATGCTCATCTGTTAACATATTGGAACTTACTGTAATTGCATGAAGAATACAATTAATTCAAGAGACATTGACTGTTTTCTGTGCACTAGAGGCTTGAGTCTATTAAACCTACATAAGTATTGGTCATTTATTAGAAATGAATTTCATAATTGTACAAAACCATTTTTTACAAATAGTGGAAAGCACCAGACCAGATTAATGGCTGATCAATTGCCAGCCAAATTTCTTATTTAATTAAAATTTTGTCTTTTTCACTGTAAAAATGAGAATAAAACTATCAGAAACTACTCAAAAGTTATTTTCATGTTGTGCAGAAATAGCTGGGATTTACTTACTTGAAACAATACTAACGTTTTTCTTCTTTATGTGTGAACTATTTTTAAAAGTACATTATCATGTGCAATAGAATTTCAGACTCAAATAACGTCAAAGAAAATATAACCATTTCCTGATAAATAGAAGGCCTATAAATTGTTATGCTATGCTATGCTACGCTATGCTATGCTATGCTATGTTATGTTATGTTATTATTTTACAGTCAATTTTTAATGTTCCACCCAGGCCAAGATTTCAGTATTAAAGAGGTTGTACATAGACATCTGATATGCAGCACTTCACTAACAGTCTTACCACCTAAGTACATACAGAATTGTAGAAGTAATACCAGCAATATTACCACCATCATAAGGAGACCTACTGCACATGCAGGGTCTCAAAGGAGATTTTTTGATACGTTTAAAATCGTATCTGCATATAAGCCATCAGTGTGTCAACACTGATCACAAAATCATCTGTGCATTATTAGCAGCACATAGAGGGAGAAAGAACAGCACATGGAATAAAAAAAAAATAAATAAAATAAAATTAAAATTTAATTATGGACAACACAGTTTTCAGAGATATCACCCCACCACTATGAATATCTTCTGTTTTCTTAAGTCTTTTCCCATGTAAACATAATGGAATTATGTTTGTTTTAAAAGGAAGTTGAACCCTGAAAGCCTGTATTAAAGACAGGTATTTGATAGGTGGGAGGTGGCAGGGGGGTGGAGAGGAAATCCTGTAGTTCCCTGATCACCTCTATTTAAGCCTGAAACTCTATGAAAGAGCTGAAGGCTGAATCTGCCTCCATTATGAGGTCTTCTTCAGTACTGCAGTAATTAAATGTCTAGAAAAAATGACAGGATGTCATGTAGAGCAGGCCATTCTCACAGGAACTCTGTAAAAAACCTCCTTAGATGTAGGCAGTTCTGGACTGAACAATACTCCCTTTGCTGCATAAGGAGGTGTAAGGATGTGCAAGAGAAAGCAAGAGGTGATGTCCCTTAGCAACAGCTTTCTGCCATTTCAGAATCCTTTCTAGGTCTCTCCTTCTGTTCCTTCCATAGTGTCTTACTGAAATCCACTGTGCTAAAATTTAAAACTTTACTATGCCAGGACTTCTTTCCAATGAACACTTGACACAGCTGTGGTGGTCCCAAGCAATCTGCACCCAAGAATATAGGTAATAGGGAATGTTCTTCATCCTTCAGAGTTCAACATACTCTGACAAGAAAAGTAAAGCATCGGTAAGATTTCTTCATGGAAGGTACTCCTTGTCACTACAGCTACAAAATATTTCAAACATAAGACCATTTCACAAGTACAGAGCAGAAAGATCAGTTATTCTCTCACTCATCCTGACTTCTTTTTCATCCTGACTTCTTTTTCATTCATCCCCGCCCCCCCAAACCACTTTGTAAATGTTCAGCTGTACTACACAAGTACTCCTGTTAAAGACACCTTGATTTTTGTCTTGGTCGATCAGGTGAGTGACGTGTTGTAGTTCTAAGGGGAGCATCATCCATTCAAAGTCAATATATTGTAGCTTAAGCAATGGAGGATTCTGTTTATTTCTTGTTACATCTATCTCCACCACTACCTGTGTCTTGCCTTAACTTGCTGACGGTTCTGCAAATATACTGTGTTTCTCAGTAAGACATAGTACTAGAAGAACTACACCTTTAAAAGAGTGGTTCAGTAAAATTAATCCTGTTCGCATGCAGAACATAACTTCTATTATTACTGGATAAAGGAATGTTCTAAGGAACATTCTTCTGCTCTAAGGAATCTGCTTGGGCAGGGGGGTTGGACCTGATGATTTTTCGAAGTACCTTCCAACACAATGCTGTGATTCTGTGATACAATTGTTTTTCTCAACAAGCTGCTCAGGTGACAGGCTCCTTTCTCAAGAGCAGACTCAATTTACAAATGCTTTGAGACTTTCTAGGGTACAACCTAGAAACAACGCACTTCTACTTGTATTATGACAAAGCAACAGGCTCACAAAAGCTTGTGAGTAATCAAATTGTTTCTTCAGGTATAGGTATGAGATACAGTTAGCAGTGTTTAAAGTGATTGACAGACACTTCCTACAAACTGGAGCACTTTTATTGTTTCTCCCCAAGAGTAAAAGGCAAGCTAAGGAAATGTATTAAAAATAAAAATAAAAAAGGAGTCTGTGTTAGTCTCCTAAACCTTTATCTTTCCTGACGAAGTTTATTAAGCTGCTGTTAGTCTGATGACCTTGATCTCTGGGTCAGAAGAGACAGCTTGTAGTATTGAAGCATGTTCTGTGTCTCATTGTTAGTGGCACTCTTGACATTTCAATCAACTCTTCATCTTCTACCTCTACTCCCTGCCATCCCTTGACCAGCCCTTGACCCTTGATCTTTAAGGGTGTTTTTTGCCCTTTGATCATCAAATCCTGAATTTGATTTTTCAGTTTGATTCATTAAAAATGTTTCCAGCCTAATAGGTTTTTAGTCAGGAGCATTTTTAATGATCTGCTTGTATTCCTTCCATCAGGAAGCCCATCTCTGCTGCCCCTACTTACCTTCTTAAATCACCTCTGACTTAATTTTAGGTATTCTGATAATTATTAAGAATATCATGCAAATAAACTGAGAGACATACTTCATTGTAAAAAATATTCATAACTCCCCTCAGTCCGATGAGCTGTATTTCATATTGTGATTATCCTGTTACTGAGACACACTCTTCATAGCTCCAAGCTTCTTGCCCCTTTTTCAGAAAACTATGCAATTGCTAAAGTTGGAAGGGGCCTCTGTAGGTCTGTACCCCAGCTGAAGTTGCTCAGGGCTTTATGCAGTTAGCACTTGAAAACCACCAAGGATGGAGATAGCACAACCTCTGTGCAACTTGTTCCACTGCTTGTCTGTCCTATTTTCATGCACCACATATCTGAAAAAGGGGCAAAAAACAAACAAACAAACAAAAAACCACCAACAGCTGCCATTTGCAGCACACACAATAATGGTAACAAA
This sequence comes from Aythya fuligula, assembly GCF_009819795.1. Lineage (NCBI taxonomy): Eukaryota > Metazoa > Chordata > Aves > Anseriformes > Anatidae > Aythya > Aythya fuligula. The sequence goes on along the minus strand of NC_045566.1, from coordinate 19,140,186 downwards.
CCAGCAATGGAAGAATTAGAAGGCAAAAATAATCCCACATACAAATCCCATGTTTTTGTGTATGCACCTCCACTGGGGAGCTGTTGAGGATGAATGTAAATGGAAATAGTGCCTTCCTTTTCTGCATTTCCCAAAGATTTATGTGCACAGATTTACAAAAGACAACATTCTAGGAACAAACAAGCTGTCGCTATTTTCAAGTAGAATGAAAAGTCACAGACACTGGCTTGTGAAACCCACCCCAACTATTTTAAATACGTTATCTAATACTTTTCCAAAACTCTGTGGCTAAGACAACCTCTAATTACTGCCTGCTGTTATATTCCCTCTTTGCATTTTGCCTGTTATTAAATCTCTATGCAATATAATTTAAGAACATGCATTATTAATGATGAGTGTATATATATATATTAATTGATAAAAGCTGAATATATTTGCAATGCCTTTTTGCTCATTCATACATAGGATAATGAACAGCACCAATTCAATGTGTAGCTGCATGAATTACAGGCAAGATGCAGCAAGACATGCATGCTGTACCAGCACCTGTGTGATGTGATAAGCTACTGATATTTAATTCAGAAGCTTTTCGGTATAAGGTAAACTCCATGTATTGCATTTGACATAAGCTTTACAGTAGTTAGTATCAGAGATACAGCAGCATTAACACATAACGTTTCTGATTATCACTGTTTTTAAAGAAAGAAGTTCATAAATAAAATAAGTTGTTAATCAGTCTTAGAATAATTTCAGTATTAATTCCGATATCAATTTAAAAAGTCTCCTTAATGCTTTAAAAGTACAGAGGTCTTTAAACTGTGTACTGTTACAATGGGAAGAATGAACTAGAGGGAAGTAAACTTGAGACATCTTTATTTATATGTGTTATACATTATATTTTTCTCTATATATTAAATATTATTACAATCAGTTATTACAATAACTGATTATTACAATAGAGATTACAACACCAGGAGAGCAGATATTATTCTCTGCATACTTCTTAGTGTGGTGGTTTCACCCAGCTGGGCAGCTGAGCTCCACCGCACCTGCTCTCTCACTTCCTCTCCTTAAAAGAAAAGGGGAGAAAATAAGATGCAAAGGGCCAAGGTTTGAGATAAGGATGGGGAGATCACTCAAAAATTATCATCACAGGCAAAATAGACTCAAAGTAGGGAGATGCTAAAATTTATTGCTTATTACTAACAAGTTAGAGAAGTGAGAAACAAAGGAAAGAAACCAAAAACACCTTCCTCCATCCACCCTCTTTGACCTCCTCCCTGAGTGGTGCAGGGGAATGGGGGCAATGGGGGCTGTGGTCAGTCCATAGCACTTCATCTCTGTTGCTCCTTCTTGGTCACTGTCTGCCCCTGATCCACATGGGGTCCCTCTCATGGGATGCCGTCCCTCCTGAACTGATCCTGTGGGGGTTGCCCACAGGCAGCAGCTCTTCAACAACTGCTCCAAATATGGGTCTGTACCACAGGGTCCACCCATCAGAAGGACGAGTTGCCCAAGAAAACTGGTTGACATTCAAGGACCACCTCTTCCAAACTCAAGGACAGTCCATCCCAATGAACAGAAAGTCAGGCAAACATGTCAGGAGGCCTGAGGGGATGGACAAAGAGAAAGCAGCAAAACTCAAACACAAACAAAATGCATACAGAGGGTGAAAGCAATGGTGCGTAACCTGGAGGGAAAAAAGAGACACTGTCTGAACATCCAGGGATGAGGTTAAGGAAGCTGAAACCCAGGTGAAATTGAAATTGGCCAGAAATATTAAAGACCACAAGAAGGGCTCCTATACACAGGTGAAAAAAGGCAGACTAGGTGTCCTGGTTTGAAGGAGGTGACTGGTGACAGCCAACATGCCTTTACTAAAGGTAGATTGTGCTTGATAAATATGGTACACTTCTATGGTGTGGTTACAGCATCGGAAAGGGATAGGGGAAGAGCAACTGACATCATTTACCTGGAATTGTTGAAAGCATTTGACCCTGTCCCTCATGATGTCTTTGTCTCTAAATTGGAGAGACATGGATTTGATGGATGGACCAATAGGTGTGTAAGGAATTGGCTGGATGGTCAAACTCAAAGAGTTGCAGTTAATGTCTCAATGTCCAATGGAGATTAGTAATGAGTGGTGTTCCACAGGGGTCAGTACCGGTATTGGCACTGTTTAATGTCTTTGTCAGTGACAAGGACAGTGAGATTGAGCGCACTCTCAGCAAATTTGCAGATGACACCAAGCTGTATGATGCAGTCAACATGCTGGAGGGAAGGGATGCCAACCAGAGGGACCTGGACGAGCCTGAGAGGTGGGCCTGTGAGAACCTCATGAGGTTCAACAAGGCCAAGTGCAAGGTCCTGCACCTGGGCAATCCCGAGCAGAAATACAGGCTGGGTGGAGAATGGATTGAGAGCAGCCCTGAGGAGAAGAATTTGAGGGGTGGGCTGATGAGACGTTTGACATAAGCTGACAATGTGTGCTTACAGTGCAGAAAACCAACTGTTTCTTGCCTTTTCCAACCTAAATAATTCTATGATTCTATGAACTCCTCCCTTTCACAGCCAACAGAAATTATGTCCCATCTTGAGAAGGGAATTATCTTCGATTTTCTGGTCAAATTGAAGAACAGAAAGAGGATTGGCCAAGGAACGGGACAGAAGTATAAGAAGCATTTCATCACAGCTATATAGATGCAGGCTGTAGACTATGGAAGTGATACAGAAGATGGCAGCAAATGTGTGTTCAGAAATGCAAAAACACTAGAAATAGATCCCTGAGTGTCATTAACTTACTTGCATAATCCAAGAGGTATAGTTAAGAGACCACAATTTTTAAAATACACTTTAAAAATCTAAATAGGTGTCTAACTGATTATTCTTCAAAATTTTGGCTGGAATCCGTGTTTTCCTTAAATGCATCTCCCTGTGTGTCATCTATACCTGTGTATCATCTATAATCCTGCTCTCCTGCAGCAGAAATGTAACGGTCAGGAGACTTGCAAAAGATTATAGTAAATTTATAAACATTTTAGTGATGTTATAAATATATATTTTAGGGAATAGTTTAAAAATGTAATATTTTGAGCTGTAGAAAAGTTCTCTGCAGCATAGAAAAGGCATAAAAATGTGTAATAAAGCAAAATACATAAATGGAAGAATTTTTGATGAATTTAAAGCTACCATCCTCCAGGTAATTATAGTCTAATACAAGAAAACAATAATAATAATAATGAACTAGAGAAATCTCAAGACATAAGATATTCAGTACAAATAGACTAGTCTGACATTTTTTGTAAATCAGAACAAATAGGAGTAGCTACAGCTACTCACAATGTTGGCTATTTCCATTCAGCCTTACTTTACAGCATATCTAAATTTGACTGATGAACTATTGGAAAATCATGTATTTTTAAAGTATTCTTCAATTTTCTTTTTGGAAAATATGAACTCTAAAGTTCATATTTTGGAAGGTGAACAGACCAGAAAAATCCAAGTTTAAGCATTTTTTTTTATTTGTAGTTCTTCACACTGAATTGATTCTTTCAAAATATATTTAATTTATAGTAACAACAATCAGAAACAGATGAAATGCAGTTTTTTGATTAGGAAAACAATGGTATATTGAAAATTCTGCATGTTTATTTATGGCTTTGTTTATAAAAGATGGAGCTACACAAAAATGTATACCAAAATGAAATACTATGTTAAAGAGAAATATGAATGCATGGAGTTCATTAATAAAATATAACATAATTAATATATGAATACAAATCATCATATTGTAGGTAATTGATAAAAATTATAAAGCTTTTTCTTGTTAAGCTCTAAATTCAAAATCCCATTTAAAACAGAAAATAGACATATCATTTGAATCTGCTGAATGTAGAAAAATTGTATTTCCTTTTCCATTTGAATAAGTATTTTTGCTAAAATGTATTAATGACTAATCTTAATTCCTATTTAATGTATGTAACATATGAAGGTGATTTGTAATCCCCATTTACTTCCACTGAGAATGGGTATTTTCTTTAGACACTTTTAAAAATGCAGTTGTCCACTTCTTTCACGATGTATACAAGATCCTTTAATCTGAGTGAAGAATGGATAAAAACAGCAATGCTATCAAATTTTTTCAGAACTGGTTCAAACACACCTGAAGTTCACATCTAGCTAGTGTTTAATATTGTTTGTTGGATGTACTTTATGTAGAGATTGATGCATAAGATGGGGCTGAGAAGCATGACACCCTGAGAGTTATGGCCTCACATACAGCAAAAAGTCCATAATCCAAAGAGTGAAATCTGGCTCCAACTGAATTTTTATTGGTTTGCCTTAGTAATAGAAAATTCAAATCTGCACACTTGATTGTGACCTTGAATATGGTTCCACTTTTATCACCAAATCATCTTCACAGTTAATGTTCTCTTATCTTTCTGTTGTTACTGTGCTAGGCTTGTACTATGTGAGGCTAGCTTGGTTTTGGGCAATGAAAAAGAAGCCATCTGAGGTCAACAGCAGTCCCTAGAAATAGTTGAATAGATCACTGAAAAATACTTGGACATAAATTTAAACCTAATATTTCTATTAGATAGAAAATGTTTCACTACTTAGGTACTTTTCTCAAGGATTTTAGAGGGGACATGAAAAGCTGAAAAGGACTTGAAACCCAGCTGCCCCATGATTCACCAGAAGTAGCTTCTAGCTTAAATATAAGGCATGGTGGCATGTGTTGCCAGGCTTACTTTGAGGATTAACTGTGTTGCCTCAGGGTTTGTTCTCCTTTTAAGAATATATAGAGAGAAGTTCTATAATCAGTTTCTGCTGCTTTTGAACCACTTAACAGATGCACAGACTGTGCTGGCTCCAGATCTTATCATTAATTCCCTCTCTCCCCAAAAGAGAGGACAAGCACCTTATTTCAGCCTGCATTAGTGACCATGCCATAGTCATTACTTGTCCCAGTTTGTCAGCAATCCAGATTCCTTTCTGACTTGCTACTCTTTCCATTTCGTTTTGGATGAGTTTCACTCTTCTAATTCATAATGAATTATGCTGACAATAGTATATATATGTTAACAAAATAATGCATACGGGAATTAGAGGTAAGCCATATGCCAAATTCTGGCTATAATTCTTTAATATTGCAAAGCAGATGATATTCAGTCTCTTCTGCAGCCATTTAATACACTGTATGATTTACTTGTGTTCACAGTTTTGGATATAGAAAAAAAAATCTTCAATAGATGGTGGAGAAAGAAAGCAATTCCAAATGTTTTATAACTTCAAAAATGTATTATTTGGACTCTAACACTTGTCAGTTACAATAGAAATGGATACATTTCCATTTTTTTTTTCCTCAAGGTAATTTTAGCTCTTGCAAGTATATTGTCCTGTGGTTATATACTGGGTTTTATAAGATGGCATTCATTTAGAACATGAAAGCTGGAGATGACTGTGCAATAAGTACTCTTTGAGTCATAAAAGGACAAGATTTACTAAAATCACAAATATGTTTTCTGACAATGGTAGGCAGAGGCCAATGATGAGTAGCAAACTGAGCTACAAAAAATATGTGGACCTTAGTTCCATGTAACATGTACAACCAGTAAACTCAGCCCATAACAGGATGAATATAGAATCATAGAATCACAGAACCATAGAATGACTTGTGTTGGAAGAGACCTTAAAGATCATCTGATTCCAACTGTGAGAAATGAAGTTGCATTTTTGCAGTGGAAAATTCCACTAACCTTACATATTCAAAAGTGATTGTGCACACATAACAGTGACGTAACAGTGGTGAGTATGTTAAGCAGAAAAGGGTAAGGTCCCACTGTCCAAAAATAAGGAGGATACCTAAGAAAAACAAGCTAAGCAGTGAGAAATCAGTAAAAACAAAAAAACATGGCCCCTCTAGTCATGAGAGAAGAAGGTTAAAAAAATAAAAAAAAAGGAAAAGGAGAAATTATCGGTTGGTCAAATAAAATTGCACATATATGGAACAGCGTTGAGTAGTTTATGAGCCTGTAGTTCTCAGCCAATGAGGAAATGGGAAGAATTAAACATTGGGCAATAGGGAATATAAGGTTATGAAATACTTTTGATGTGTGCTCCTGCTTGCAGGACACCTACCATTGCAATCATGAATAAAAATTCTGCTTCACTTAGATCTTTGCCTGAGCCTATGTTATTGGCTGCAGACTGTCACACAACCTCCCTGCAATGGACAGGGACACCACCTGGTTGCCCCATCAGGTTGCCCAGGGCCCCATCCAACTTGGTCTTGAACACTTCCAGGGATTTGGCATCCACAATGGCAACTTGTTCCAGTTCTTACCACCCTCTGAGTAAAGAATTACCTCCTACCATCTAATGTAAATCTCCCCCTTTTTCATATAAAACAATCTCCCCTTGTCCAATCACTATGTGCCCATGTAAAATGTTGCTATATAATATGAAATATCTAATCAAGATACAATACTCATATACCCTTAATATGGCACACTTTTTTTTTTTTTTAATGTAAATAAAATCACTTTCCTGCACAGTATTTAAAATTAGAGTGGTAGTGCTAATCCTCTAGCTCTGAGTTTTCTTTTGATCACAATCAATAGGGAAAAATACCTGTCACAGACAATAGCTCAAGAGGCAGATGCAAGGAATGTAGTTCAATTTTAGTTGTTTCCAGACATGAATACCTAAATTTAAAATTAATGGGCTAGTAAAGGGCTGGTTTGACACTTGCACTGGGAGAGAGAGGACAGAATTAATAATAAGGGACAATCATTTACAAGAAATCACTTGACAATTTATTCCCTCTTGCATGGATACGTACACAGAATTAGAGATTTTCCTTATTCACAAACAGGCAGCAATTCCTTGAATATTTTAACATGAACATTTTTTTCTATAACCCTGAAATAGAACACCAGATCCATTAAAAAAAAAAAAAAAAAAACACAAAAGTATCTAAACTTTTTTTTTTTTTTAAATCACAGTTATATTATTAGAATAAAATACTAAACTTTAAAAATTTTCCTTAAAAATACCAAATGCAATGAAATGAAAGGAACCAACCAACCAAGAAAACCTCAAACAAATTCATATAAAGTAATTTAAATAGATCTAAAAAAACTGGCATATTGTAGAAGATGACATTTTCTTATTAAAAAGCAGCTACAGTTTTCTAAAAGGAAAATTTATATTTGAATTAATGGAATAGATAGAGGTCATAAAGACGTTAGTAGAATTACTGGATGCCTTGTGATGTAGAGCTCTTTAAAGCAACAGTATAAATGACATCTAAAAATAAATCAGTATTTCAATCTCTGTGTCATTTTCCATAATTTTTAATAGAGTCAACTGAAATCATATTTTATCTAAAAATTTGGAAGTAGAGTAGTTAATAAAATATTTTATCTTCCAAGTGGATATGGGTCTAAGTTACAAAAACAGCATTTACATCAAGATATTCATGCATCTGTTGAAACCTACAATTTTTTTGTTTGTTTTCTTTCTGAAGTCAGAGTCAGTTACAAAGGCCTCAAATCTACAAACAATATTGGTACATCTGAACTGACAAATAAGAGCAATCTTTTAACTTTGATTGAACTGCTGATAAGCTGACTGTTAAGCGACAATTAACCACTTACTAGATCAAAGTCTAACTTCATCTCAAAAGCATAATATCTGATTTGGAAAACTTTAGATTTCATACTTAACATCTATAGACTTTTTTTTTTTTTTAACAGACTTCAAAACTTGATTCACCAATGTCCAGTTCCTATCTTTAGTGGGTTGCATTAGTGAAATCCTGGAAACCATTTCCAGCCACATGACAGAGAATAAAATCATCAGGAGTAGACAGCATGGATTCACCAAGGGAAAGCCATGCCTGACCAATCAAATAAGGCTCTCTGATGAAACCAGCAGCCTCATGGATGAGGAGGAAGCAGTGGATATTTTCTTCCTGAACTTCAGCAAGTATGATCTGGATGATTAGTGAGGTGTTTCAAAAACAGAACGGCTGGACCCAGAGGGCAATAGTCAGTGGTGCATAGTCTAAGTGGAGGACAGGAATGAGTGGAGTACCGCAGGGGTCAATACTGTGTCTAGTCTTGTTTAATATATTCATTAATGATCTGGACAATGGGGTAGAGTGCACCCTCAGTAAGTTGGTGGATGACACAAAACTGGGGGGAGTGGCTGACTCACCAGAGGGCTGCAGCCATCCAGAGGGACCTTGAAAGGTAGACAGGTAGGCTGACAAAAATCCCGTGAAGTTCAACAAGGAGAAATACAGAGTCCTGCACCTGGGGACTAACAACCTGGACCTAACAACTCCAGGCACCAGCACATGCTGGGAGCCACTCAATCAGAAAGCAGCCTGACAGAGGAGTCCAAGAGGACTCCTAGGGATAGTAATGTGTCCTTGCCACTAAGGAGGCTAACAGCCTTCTTGGCTACTTTAGACAAAGTGTTGCCAGCAGATCAAGAGAGGTGATCCCCTCTCCTCAGAGTTGGTGAGGACTGTGTCTGAGGACTGTGTCCATTTTTGGTCTCCCCAGTACAAGATACACATGGACATACTGAAAAGAGTCCAAGGGAGGGCCACAGAGGTGATGAAGGCCCTGAATACCCCTCCTGTGAGGAGAGGCTGATAGAGTTAGCACTGTTCAGCCTGGAGAAGAGATGGCTCAGGGGGGACTTTATCAATGGATAGTATTGGGAATAGTATAGTCAGTAGGACCAGGGAGGTGATTGTCCCTTTCTACTCTGCTCTGGTGAGGTCACACCTTGAGTGCTGTGTTCAGTTTAGGGCCACTCCATGTAAGAAAGACATTGAGGCCCTGGAATGTGTCCAGAGAAGGGCTATGAAGCTGGTGAAGGGCCTGGAACACAAGTCCTATGAGGAGCGTCTGAATAAGCTGGGGTTGTTTAGTCTGGAGAATAGAAGGCTCAGGGGAGACCTTATTGCTCTCTACAACTAGCTGAAAGGAGGTTGTGGGGATCTGGGGTTGGCCTCTTCTGAAAAGTAACTAGTGATAGGAGTAGAGGGAATGGCCTCAAGTTGCGCCAAGGGAGGTTCAGCTTGGAAATTAGGAGATATTTCTTCTCAGAAAGAGTGGATAGGCATTGGAGCAGGTTGCCCAGGGTGGTGGTGGTGGTGTCACCATCCCTAGGGGTATTTAAGGAAAGCATGGATGTGGTACTTAGTGACATGGCTTAGTGGGCAATATTGGTGGTAGGGGGACAGTGTCACTAGATGATCTTGGAGGTCTTTTTCAACCTTAATGATTCAATGATTTCCCAGGTGTTGAAGCGGTGGAGAAACTGTAAGTATTTTCCCAGCAGGTTAATGAAGTAACCTCTCTTGATGCAATGCCTCTACAGTTATCTTGTTCTTTTGGTACATTCGTGAAAAAGCCATTGGGGTTATGATAATATAAAATTAGTCTTTGTCAGTACATCATTTTGGAGAAATCTGTATTCAGCCCATACTTTAGGAATTAATGTTAGCTCTGACAAGAGACCAAAACAAACATGGACAGATTCCAGGAAACCTATTCTCTGTTTCCATATAGTGGATATTATTTACAGCTCCAACGTGTAACACGCAGAGTAGTAAATCTGCTTATTTACAGAAAGAATAATGGACACCGTGTAAACAGGACTACTTATGGACAAGTATTATGTAAGCATTGCTTCTGTTAGGAACACAAAGGTGAAATATTAATAAACATGTTCTGATGTTTGCTGAAAAATGGCTGGAGAATTAAATGCTAAATCAAAATTAAAAGGATTTGAGCCTGTTTGAATTCCTTTGTGTTTTAATTGTATGCTATATTCAAATAATGGAGCAATAGTAATAGTGGGAATCTCTTGTCTTTCATTAACTCCACATTTCAGCTGTTGTATAACTGTTGTCTTTCTTTCTCATTCATATTCATAAGATTACAAAATCACAGCATAACTGAGGTTGGAAGAAACCTTTGGAGACCATCCAGTTTAACTCACTTGATTAAGTCCGTTCCCCAGGACTGTATCCCTTGAGTTTTTAATATTTCCAAGGATGTACATTCCACACCCTTTCTTTGCAACCTGCTCAAATGCTCAACCAGTCTAAACAAACAAACAAACAAACATCAACAACAAAAACACTCCCCCCCCCCCAAAAAAAACAACAACCCACCACCCTGTTTTCTGATGTTTAGATAGAATTTATGAAATATTTCAATACGTGTCCATTATACATTTTGAGCATTTTACACACATTAATTGAGATAGAAGCTGTCCTATGGAAGGTGATTCCATGGACAAATGTCTTACTAGAAAACTGCGATGTAAAGAATCATACAATAGAAGATCCTTAGTTGCAAGGGAACCATAAGGATCATCGAACTCAATTCCTTGATTCCGCACAGGGCAAAGTAAGAATTAAGCCATGTATCTAAGAGCATCGTCCAAACTTTTATTGAAAACCAACAGGCTTGTACCCACGACCACATCCCTGTTCCAGTGGCTGACCACCCCTTCAGTGAAGAACTTTTTCCTAACATCCAGCCCATCTACTCAAAATTTCCCCTGAGGTAACTTCACACCATTAGCTCACATCCTATCCATGGAGAAGAGATCAGCACCTCCATTTCCTCTCCCCCTCATGAGGAAGTTGGAGACAGCAATGATGTCTTCCTTCAGTCTCCTCTACTCCAAGCTGAGGAAACCAAGTGTCTACAGTTATTCCTCATGAGTCATGGCCTCTAGCCCTTTCGCAATCTTAATTGCCCTCTAATAGTTTTATATCTCCCTTGTATTGTGGAACCCCAATCTGCACATGATACTCAAGGTGAGGCCTCTCCAGTGATGTGTATAGTGGGACAATCACTTCTTGTGACCAGTTAACTAGACTGTGCTTAATGAACCCTGGGATCCTGTTGGCCCTTTTGGCTGCCAGGGCACACATGACTCCTATTGAGTTTACCATCATAATGAAAAGCCCCAGATTTCTTTCTGCAAGGTTGCTCTTTAGCCATTTTTCCTCCAGTCTCTATATATACCCAGGATTGTCCCATCCCAGGTGCAGAATCCGGCACTTGCTGTAGTTGAATTTTAAATGTTTGTTGATGGCCTAACCCCTCTAATTTGCCAAGATCTCTCTGCAAGGTCTCTCCAGACTTGAGAAAGTCAACAACTCCTCCTAAGTTAGTATTATTTGCAAACTTAGTGTGCATTTGAGTCATGTGTTCAGATCATTTATAAAAACATTGAAGAGAAACAGCCCTAAAATGAAGCCCTGGAGAACCCCACTAGTGACTGGACATCAGCCTGATTAGAACCCCATTTACAATAAGCCTTTGATCGTTCACCCATCATCTTGAATACATGCCTAGCTGTACGCTGGACATTTTGTCCAGAAGGATAATGTGAGAAATAGTATCAAAAAGTTTGCTAAAATCTAAAATTACCACACACCTACTGACTTCCCTCTGTCCTTTAGGTGAGTATCCTTGTCATAAAAGCTAAGTTAGTAAGGCATGACTTTCCTGTCATGGCCCCATGCTGTTTATGACATTCACTAAATAAAATGGTGGAACTCTGTCACCTATATTCATTTTTCCTAGAGAAAGGCACATTTGAATAAAATAAAAGCAAGTCTAATCTACAAAATGATAGGAATTGCTTTGCTCTTTTTTTTTTCTTTTTTTTTTTTCTTTTTTTTTTTTCTTTTTCTCTTTGTTTCAGAGATGCTGAAAATTAGAAGAGAGAAAAAATATCTACACCAAGGGGCTTACCCATAAAAACATGCTCTTTCTAGATTTTCCTATGTCACTATGACAGCAAGAGAAAACCATCCTATCCAAGGTAGATAAAGAACTTGCCCACACAGTTAATTTTGTTTTCTTTTTTAAACTGAATAAACAAATTAATCTTTACGTACTATATTGCCAATATAATTGAATTTTTTCCTGTGTAAGACTGAAGAATATGCAAACATCTTTTTTAAATGCTTCTGTCTGCAGCTAATATGTCACATGATTTCCAGCACAATTTTAAGTCTGGCTGAGATAATGAAAGTGCTCTGTTGATGCTGATGGATTACTTTCATAGCCCTATGCTAAACTAACTTTTCTGTTTACTCTTGGCATAAAAAAAAATAAGTAAAAAAAAAATAATAAAAAAATGAGGCATTTGGTGCAATGTCAGAAACACATCAGATGACCTTGGTCCAGTGAATCAAGGTTTTCAGATGTTTTCTCAGTGATGCAGAGACGGTAACAATAATAATGTCTTTGTCACTAAATAGAGTTGTATCAGAGTCCAGTTTTCTTTTGTGTAGTACTTATACGCTATTTCAGAGTAAAACAATAAGATGATAGAGTGAAAAATAGTGAAATACTACTATTATTGCATACCTTTCCTAATCCCTCTGTTTTCTCTTAATTGCTGCCATATCTGCTGTATCTCAGGACATTAAAAAAAAAAAAAAAAGTGAAGAAGTGAATTGCAATAAAGGCAATACTCCACAAAAAACACAGAATACACTTATTACAAATAGTTTTACAACAGGGGCTGTTCCCACTTCTTCTCCAAACATGTAAAATCAGGGACTCCATAATGATTTTTTTTGTAAAATTCTTTGGAATTATAATTATTTTAAACAAGAGAAAGCTACCGACCCACCACTGTGTTTTGCTTTTTGTTACAGGAAACCAGGGAACACACTTCTATTCCTTGGAATAATGTTTACCAATAAGTTTCTCTGGGCCTGTCCTGTACATATGTGAATATTGGTCCCTCTTACCCATACCCTTCCACTGAGGTTTTACAGTGGGAGCTGTGCATGAAACTGCTGAATGACAATCTATCATTTCATATTAAGTGACTGACTGCTGATGATGCCTAATTGTCTCCTATGCCATTAAAGAAAAGCAGATGTAGGAAAGCACAAGCTGTCCTTGGGATAAATTCAAAGTTGAAATAAATAATGGTATGAATTGGTCTTCATTTAAAATCAAATAAAAACAAACCAAGTCTGATCCAATTGTTTGGATGGCTGTAACTTTTCAGTTTAGTTTCAGAACAAGTAAATCATACTCAAGAGGACAGCAATTTCTGTTTTGACGGTGAATCTCCACCAATTATTTTTTTTAGTTAAAAATGTCACAAACAGCAACTGCCTACAGATTTCAGGATTTGCAATCAGCAAATGTGACCACAAAATCTATAATTATCTACTTACTAGTGTAAAAATAATGTACTTCTCCACTACCTTCCACATATAAATTTCTGAAGAAAAATAAAATGTAGCTATGAAATACACAGCAAATGATCGGTGTAAAGCTGCTTATTTACACAATTACTCAGCTGAGTGATTCTTAAAGAATTATGGCAATTATACTATTCCAAGCTGATTTCAGCAAGAGCACACTATGATGTGCTCTTGATGTGCTGCAGGTAATTTATGCAACAATTGCTAGTACAAATATATAAACTGTAGTGATATGGTGCAATTCTAACCATTCAATTGAAATGCACAATTTAAAAAACACTGTAAGACTGATTTTATAGACCTTCAGAAAAACTAATGCAAATAAACTTGACTAAAGAAAAATAATGTTAGAGGTGTAAGAAATGAAGCACAATGAGATCTCAAGAAATCATCTTCTGAATACTTGCCCCCAAATAAGATTTGTATGTAAAATGCAGTCAACAAACATTCATCCCATGTTAATTTTTTATAAAAAAGTAATGATTCTATCAGAAAAAAATATTCAAATATTAAAAAGTCATAACCAATAGACTGTCTCTCTTTTTTTTTTTTTCTCACAATCTCGTTTTTCATCAGTTTATTAGTTCAGTGCTGCAATGTATCAAAAACAAAGTAGAAAAAGTTATCTGAAAACAATGTGAGAGTAATGATAAAATCACTACAATATTTAAATTCCCCAGAGGACTTTATTATTACTACTAATATTAATTATTAATTATTATTAATCTTCCTTCCTTCCTTCCTTCCTTCCTTCCTTCCTTCCTTCCTTCCTTCCTTCCTTCCTTCCTTCCTTCCTTCTTTCTCTCTCTCTCTCTCTTTTCTTTCTCTTTCTCTCCCAGTGAACACTTTTATCAAGGATAGAATAGCAAATCGCCTCCAGTCGTGCTGAGCCATTGGCATCATTTCGCTAACTCTTTAAGACTATTTAATTTAATTTTATGAATCTAGAACCTAAAGCCACAGGCTTGCTTAAACTTTAATAAAATGCCAGCTTCTGATATATGTGAGTTATTAGTATGCAAAGGTACAAACTGGAGAATTTTACAGGCTTTAGTTGTTGCTTTCATTATAAATCTATAAACTACCAATGCCTTCTAAACTGTATCCTTGTTTATCCATCTAAAATGCCAGTTCAGCTGCAGAGATATCTTATCATTCTTTTTATTTACATTGTAATCAGGCTGTCAATGCACATTAAAAGTGGTTCCTCTACAAACACAGATATAAAGCTAAGGAAAAATACATGTATTAGTAATCCCTTTCATGTGTTCCACCATCCATCCCTTGCAAGAACACTGGCTTGATTCTTGTATTATTTATACATTTATGCTTGGCTACAATACAAAATGCTTGTTGGTTAATAATGCATGTTATTAGTAAAGTTACAATGCTACAAAGTACTGTCACTGGTTACACTTTTTAGTATACTTGGGTCTGGGTTTTAGGCAAGAAAATAGTAATTACACCGTTTTAGTCTGCTTCCACTTTTTAGGTGCTATCAGTCTCTGTTTTTGGCTCTAGGCTGACCAAGAACATTACTCCTTCTAAAAGGATATAATGATACATTATTAATCTTTTCGTAGTTGAACATGTCCTATTCTAGTTCTGCTGTCATTGAGTGAATATCATATTTATCATATCTATAGCTAGGACTCCCACATAAAACTTGTGGGGACAGAAGCAGGTAAAATATAAGCCCTCTTTTTTTTTTTTTTTAAAAAAAATATATATATATATATAAATATATAAAATATAATATATATATATTATACACATAAATATATAATATAAATATAAATATAAATATAAATATAAATATATATAAAACATATATAAATATATAAAAATATTATATATATATATATTTTTTTTTTTTTCCCCATACATAATTGGTTATTTTCATTGTAGGCAATATGTCTTGAGTAAATACCCTGTAAACCTGAAGGTATACATATGTAAAGAGTGAAGGCCCAGACTCTGCTTCTATTAGTATTTCCAAAGATGCATCATTAACAGGGCATTAAATGTGTTAAAATTTATAGCCTACAGTATTCAAGTACAAGTGGAAATCAATTACTGTTTCCTATTAAAGTACAAGTTATGGACTATTAAGCAATGCCTCAAATGGACCAAGGTTATTACAGAAAAAAAAAATTAATGGAAAACATTCTAACTCAACATGCTCATGAGCTCTCACAGGGGAGGAAAAAAAAAAAAGGCCTTAATTGTAAGTATTTCAGAATGATGTAGTATTGCTAATCAATACAGAGGTAAGAATGACCATCAGACTATATCAGACCTCTGTGTAATGAAAACTAATGAAGTTTATGGTAAAGTGACACATGTTCACACACTTGGAGATATGCTAAAATAAATGAAATTGTTTCACAATAATACGTAATTAACTGGAAAATCCCAGACTACATAAGACTTTCATTTACAGCTCAGCTGCTTCTGTACAATGGACTTCATATAGGTCTTTAGTGGTCTCTAATGATTGATAGGGCTTTCAGAGACAAAGCGAAATTTAGAAATGAAGATGGTCACCGAGCAGATTTTCAAACCACAAGACAGTTAATGTGAAAGTTAATTTAAAATAACTTTTTAATTAAAATATTGAGACGTGGTAGTAAATGTATTGCTAAGGTTCAAATATAATATATCTATTGCACATATTCTATTCACTAATTAGGATTTTTTTTTTTTTTTTAGAAAAAGAAAATTAGGTTTGCTCATATAAAACTATTGACACTGTAATTATTGTTTCAGTTTTAATCCAAGTCCCCCTAAAGGCAATTCAAAACCTTGAACCTCCCCCCCCCCCAATGCCTTTAATGGAATAGGATCAGGCTCTTATTTCTATTTTTAAATTACTTTTGCCTGTGAAAGAACATTGATAGCTACTAAGTAGTGGCAAAATGAGTAACTAGTGCTCAAGTGCTCAATTGTTATATTATAAAGCTTTATCTACATTAAATGTTGCATAATGCCACTTGCCGAGGCGATCGGCTCCGGGGCAGACGCGTTCTGCAGCGGAGCGGAGGATCAGACAGGCAGGGCGAATTTTTCCGGCACTGAGCCCACTCGAGGGATCTGCCAGGACCCAGCAGCAACTCGCGAGGGAGGTGAACGAGGCGAGAAGGAGGCGTAGGCGAAGCCAGCAGTGCTCTGCCCCCCCCCCCCGACCGTTCATAAGCTGCCCCTAGGGAGCGCGAGCGAACAGCATGGGCAAACAGGGCGTAGCGCGTCGGAAGGGAGAGGTGCGGCAGTTCGTGTAGGCAGGGCGAGCAAGAAGGGCGAGCAAGAATGGCGAGCAAGAAGGGCAGAGCGCTCCCCCTCCCGCCCATACAAACACCTCCACTAACGGCGGTCAACCGCTAGCTCAGCTGCAATGGTGTACACCAGGCACAGTGTGCTCTCCAGGAAGTCTGTACACACCCAGACCGACTGCCCGCTCAAAACTGTGGCAGTTCAGGTCTGCGGGTGCAGGGAGTGCCTGGGCCTGTTGCTACCACCTGTGGGGGGCAAAGAGGCTGTGTGTGTGAGGTGCAAACAGGTGGAAGACCTCGTCTGCCTCGTGGCAGAACTCAAGGAGAAGGTCAAGGTTGAGGGGTATCAGGGAGTGTGAGCGGGAGCAACTTGTGGAGCAACTCCCTGTGTGGCCTGAAGGACAGGTACTGGGGTGAGACACCCCAAATGGGGGTGTACCCCCTGCCCTGTTGCTGTTGGGCAGAGGCAGGGGACCTAGGAGTTGAGGAGGAATGGAAACAGGTCCCTGCGCAACATCGCAGGCAATACCCCCCCCCCCCCCCCCCCCCCCCCCACTGGCCCCACCTTCCCAGGTGCCCTTATGCGACAGGTTTGAGGCCCTGGAGCTTGAGAGACCGCTGCTGAGGAAGAGGTAGTAAGTCTACCCAGGAGGATGCCTAGGGCGAGGAAGTCAACTCCACGCCTCAGGACTGCCTCCACCAGGACAGAAAGAAGGGTGATTGTTGTGGGCGACTCCCTTCTCAGGGGAACAGAGGGACCTATATGTTGGCCTGACCCTATCCGTAGGGAAGTCTGCTGCCTCCCTGGGGGACATTGGCAATGTCAGGGACATTGCCAGAAAGCTTCCCAACCTGGTTTGCCCCTCTGACTATTACCCTCTTTTAATAGTCTAGGCTGGCAGTGATGGCGTTGAAGAGAAGCCTGAAGACCATCAAATGGGACTTTAGGGGACTGGGACAGTTAGTGGATGGAGTGGGAGTACAGGTGGTACAGGTTTCGTCCATCCCTACAGTGGCAGAGAGGTACAGAGAGGACACGGAATGCCCACCTGATAAACACATGGCTCAGAGGCTGGTGCCAACACAGAAATTTTGTTTTTTTTGACCATGGGGCACTTTACTCGGCACCTGGCCTGATGGCCGCAGACAGTCCCTATCTCTAAGGGGAAAATGGATCCTAGGCCAGGAGCTGGCAGGGCTCATTGAGAGGGCTTTAAACTAGGTGAGAAGGGGGACGGGGCTGAAACAAGGCTTGTTAGAGCTGTGCCAGGGGGAACAATGGCCAGGCTGGGAGAGAAGGCAATGGCCCAACTGAAGTGCATCTACACTAATGCACGCAGCATGGGTAACAAACAGGAGGAGCTGGAAGCCATCGTGCGGCAGGCAGGCTACAACTTGGTTGCCATCACAGAAACGTGGTGGGACCACTCTCATGACTGGAGTGCTGCAATGTCTGGCTATAGGCTCTTCAGAAGGGACAGGCAGCACGGAAGGGGTGGTGGTGTGGCTCTCTATATCAGAGAGAGTTTTGATGTTGCGGAACTTGAGGCTGGGAATGATAAGGTTGAGTCCCTATGGGTTAGGATCAGTGGGAAGGCCAACAAGGCAAGCATCCTGGTGGGGGTCTGTTATAGACCACTGAACCAGGATGAGGAGACTTATGAGGAGTTCTACAGGCACCTGACAAAGGTTGCGAAATCATCAGTGCTTGTTCTCGTGGGAGACTTAAACTACCAAGATATATCCTGGAAGCACAACACAGCCCAGAGAAAGCAGTCTATGAGGTTTCTGGAGAGCGTGGAAGATCGCTTCCTGACACAGCTGATTAGTGAACCTACCAGGGGAGGTGCCTCACTAGACTTCTCTTCACCAACAGAGAAGGACTGGTGGGAGATGTGGTGGTTGGAAACTGTCTTGGGCAGAGTGAGCATGAAATGGTAGAGTTCTCCATTCTTGACAAAGCCAGGAAGGGGACCAGTAAAACTGCTGTATTGGTCTTCTGAAGGGCCGACTTTGAACTGTTCAGGACACTGGTTGGTAGAGTCCCTTGTCTGGCGATTCTGAAGGGCAGAGGAGTCCAGGAAGGCTGGGCGCTCTTCAACAAGGAAATCTTAATGGCGCAGGAGCGGTCTGTCCCCATGTGCCCAAAGACGAGACAGCGGGGAAGAAGACCAGCCTGGCTGAACAGAGAATTGTGGCTTGAGCTTAGCAGGAAAAAGAGGGTTTACAGTCTTTGGAAAAGAGGGCAGGCCACTTGGGAGGACTATAAGGATGTTGCGAGGCAGTGCAGGGACAAAATTAGAAAGGCCAAAGCTCATCTGGAGCTCAATCTGGCAACTGCCATCAAAGACAACAAAAATGTTTTTACAAATACATTAATGCAATTACTAAAATGGAGGACTAAGGAGAATCTCCAGCCTTTACTGGATATGGGGGGAACTTAGTTACAAAAGATGAGGAAAAGGTGGAGGTGCTTAATGCCTTCTTTGCCTCAGTCTTTAGCGGCAAAACCAGTTGCTCTCTGGATACCCAGTTCTGGTGGAAGGGGATGGGGAGCAGAATGTGGCCCTCACTATCCATGAGGAAATGGTTGGCGACCTGCTACGGCACTTGGATGTACGCAAGTTGATGGGGCCAGATGGGATCCACCCGAGGATACTGAGAGAACTGGCAGAGGAGCTAGCCAAGCCACTTACCATTATTTATCAAATGATAAATTTGAAAGGCAGGTCCTGCTTGATGAACATGATCTCCTTCTGTGACAAAGTGACGCGCTTGGTGGATGAGGGAAAGGCTATGGATGTGGTCAGCCTTGACTTCAGCAAGGCTTCTGACAGCGTTTCTCACAGCATTCTCCTTAAGAAACTGTCTGCTTGTGGCTTGGACGGGCGTACGCTTTGTTGGGTTAAAAACTGGCTGGATAGCCAGGCCCAAAGAGTCGTGGTGAATGGAGTCAAATCCAGTTGGAGGCTGGTCACTAGTGGCATTCCCCAGGGCTTGGTACTGGGGCCGGTCCTCTTTAACATCTTCATTGATGATCTGGATGAGGGGATCGAGTGCACCCTCAGTAAGTTTGCAGATGACACCAAGTTAGGTGCGTGTGTTGATCTGCTCAAGGGTAGGAAGGCTCTGCAGGAGGATCTGGATAGGTTGGACTGATGGGCTGAGGTCAACTGTATGAAGTTTAACAAGGCCAAGTGCCGGGTCCTGCACCTGGGGGCAATAACCCCAAGCAGAGCTACAAGCTGGGAGATGAGTGGTTGGAAAGCTGCCAGGCAGAGAAGAACCTGGGAGTATTGATGGATAGTTGGCTGAATATGAGCCAGCAGTGTGCTCAGGTGGCTAAGAAGGCCAACAGCATCCTGGCTTGCATAAGAAGCAATGTGGCCAGCAGGACTAGGGAAGTGATTGTCCCCCTGTACTCGGCTCTGGTGAGGTCGCACCTCGAGTACTGTGTTCAGTTTTGGGCTCCTTGCTACAAGAAGGACATCAAGGCGCTTGAAAGAGTCCAGAGAAGGGCGACGAAGCTGGTGAGGGGTCTGGAGAACAAGTCCTACGAGGAGCGGCTGAGGGAGCTGGGATTGTTCGGTCTGGAGAAGAGGAGGCTCAGGGGCGACCTTATCATTCTTTATAAGTACCTTAATGGAGGCTGTAGTGAGGTGGGGGTTGGTCTGTTCTCCCACGTGCCTGGTGACAGGATAAGGGGGAACGGACTAAAGTTATGCCAGGGGTGTTTTAGTTGCGCCAGGGTTGATCTTCTCCTTCTCCTTCCTCTCCCCTTCCTTCCTCTCCCCTTCCTTCTTCTCCCCTTCCTTCCTCTCCCCTTCTTTCCTTCCTATAATATTCCTTATCTACATCCAGATAACATGCAAGCCCTCCTGCACAAACACATGAATATTTCATAGAATCAGAAAATAGCTTAGTTGGAAGGGACCGATCATGTAATTCCAAACCAAGGGCAGGGACACTTCCATTATATCAGTTTTCCCAAAACCCTATCTAACCTGTCCTTCCAGGGATGGGGCACCCACAACTTCTCTGGGCAACCTGTTCCAGTGCCTCACCATCTGATATACTGTACTGATATAGAAGAAACAATTCATGCTACTCATATAATCTTATTTAATTTCTTAGTGTTGGAAATCAACATTAGAATACAAAGTGGTGTTGATATGTAAAAACAAAGGTGTAAAACTAATAATGAAATAGGATTCAGTTTGACAAGTGCATGCATAAAGTGCACTTGCATACAATAGCAGATATTAAAAGGGGATGACTGAAAATTCTGCAAAGAAGGATCTGACATTTAAAGATTCTTGTAATTGTACATAAATCAATAGTACTTTTATGTTGTAAACAGAAGATAATATGAAATATGTGCTAAGGAATGTCACATCTAAAATATGCAAAACAATCATTTCATGCTATTAAGCCCTGCTATGATTAGAATAGAATGCTCCCTCCAGGGCAGGTAGTAGATTTCAAGAACAAGACAATTTCAATGAAATCTGATCCTTCTTTAAGCTGTCATTTCTCTAATTTCTTGAAATGGTATAAGTAGTATCCTGTGATCTGTTATAACCTTCTAACTAGGTACCATCAGCATCTGTCATACTTATATCTCATCCTTGCTATTCCTACTAGTATTTCTACACTTAAATTCTCATTCATCCTGTATTCTTAACTTTTCACTAAGAATCTCTGCTGAGGAAGATTTTGACTGTGCAAAGTTATGCAGAACTATTTTGTATTAGTGTGGTATATCTTTAGCTCTTCAACAACAACTTGATTTACAGTGTAAAGAAGCAGAGAGGCAAATCATGAACAAATAATGATGGAACAGGTAACTTTTAATAGGCTGCTAAAAAGATCCCTTTAAACAATGGAGTGAGGACATTTGCATGTCCATCCTGCTTTAAGATTCCTATCCTAAAGTCAGAAGCTTCCAATTTTTAAGAGGGAATTCAATTTCATCAGAAATTTTCTTTGTAATTCTGAATTTCTTCCTTGGTTTAAATCTCTTGAATTAAATACCTTTCCTGGAGTCTTGTAACAATCAGTAGAAATCATACATGGGACTGTAAAACTATGTCTCTCTCTTATAGGAAAAAAGGCAATGCTTCATTTTTGATGAAACATAAAAGTGAACATGATCTGATCTGAAACAAATTTGATTTGTGCTTGCTGAAGATCTTAATCACAGAATCACGTATTCATTTAGGTTGGAAAAGACCTCTAAACCATGTCCCTGAGGATTACATCTACATGTCTTTTCAATACCTCTGGGCATGGTGACTCAGCTGCTTCCATGGGCAGCCTGTTCTGCTACTTCACAATCCTTTCAATGAAGATTTTTTTTTCCACAACCCTTTCAATGAAGATTTTTTTCCTAATATCCAATCTAAACCTTCCCTGGTGCAACTTGAGGTCATTTCTTCTTGTCCTCTCTCTTCTTGCTTGGGAGAAGAGTCTGAAACCTACGCTGCTACAGTCTCTTTTGGGGTAGCGGTAGAGAGCAATAAGGTATTTCCTCAGCCTCCTTTTCTCCAGGCTAAATAACCCTACATCCCTCAGCCGGTCCTCATAAGACTTGTTCTCCAGACCCTTCAGCAGCTTCACTGCCCTTCTTTGGACACACTCCAGAATCTCGATGTCCTTCTTGTGGTGAGGAGCCCAAAACTGAACACAGTATTCAACATGAGTACTCTCTGCAGAGCTGAACACAGTAGGACAGTCACTTCCCTAGTCCTGCTGGCCACACTATTCCTGATTCAAGCCAGGATGCTGTTGGCTTTCTTGGTCACCTGAACACACCACTGGCTCATATTCAGCTAGCTATTGACCAATATCCCCAGGTCTCTTTCCAATGGGCAGCTGCTTTCCAGCCACTCTTCCTTCAGCCTGTAGTGGTGCATGGTTTGTTGCAACCCAGGTGCAAGACCTAGAACTTGGCCTTGTTAAATCTCACACAGTTGGACCTCTGTCCATCAGTCCAGCCTATCCAGACCCCACCGTGGAGCCCTTCTACCCCTGAGCAGATCGATACTCATGCCTAACTTCTAACTTCTGCAAAGTTCTGTGTTGTCTGCAAACTAACTGAGAGTGCACTTGATCTCCTCACCCAGACCATTGATAAAGATATTGAAGAGAACTGGCTGGAGTATTGAGCCCTGGGGGACACCACCTATGACCAGCCTCCAGCTGGATTTAACTCAATTCACCACGACTCTTTGGGCCCTGCTACGCAGCCATGTTTTCAGCCAGCAAAGCTTATACCCATCCAAGCCACGAGCAGTCAGTTTCTTCTAAGCATGTCACCTTGTCATTGAAAGAGGTCAGGTAGGACCTACTTTTGATAAGCCTGTGCTGACTGGGCCTGATCACTTTGTTGTCCTGTATGTGCTGTGTGATGGCACTCCACATGATCTGCTCCATACTCTTCTGTGGCACTGAGGTCAGACTGACAGCAGGCCTGTAGTACCCTGGGTCCTCCTTCTGGCCCTTCTTGTAGATGGGCATCACATTTGCTAACCACCAGTCGACTAGAACCTCCCCCAATAGCCAAGAATGTTGATAAATGATGGAAAGTGGCTTGATGAGCATGTCTGCAGATCCCTCAGTACCCTTGAGTGGATCCCGTCTGGCCTCATAGACTTGTATATGTCTAAGTGTTTCAGTAGGTTGCTAACCATTTCCTCATGAATTATGAGGACTTCATTCTGCTCCCTGACCCTATCTACCAGCTCAGTGAGCTGGATACTCAGAGAATAACTGGTCTTGCTGCTAAAGACTGAGGCAAAGAAGGCATCAGCCTTTTCCTTATCTCTTGTTACTGTGTTTGTCCCCGCTAGCAATCCCATTACCTTTTGGGGAAAAGAAGCCCTAATTCCTTCATGACTATTCCTGGACACTTCTGTGATTTCTAACCCATCAATATCCCTTGTGCCTTTGCTATCACATGGCTCTCCATCCCCTACCTCCTTTGGGACAAAAGACTGAAGGACCTTGCTAGCACACCATCTCACAACTACTGTCATACTGCTCCCAGGCAAGCCTGGTTTTATCCCTTTTCTCCTTCAAATCTAGTTTAAAGCTCTTTCAATGAGTCCATTCAACTCCTGTTAAAAAACAATTTCCCCCCTTTGACACAAGCATACCTCATTTGTTGCCAGCAGGCGTGGTGTCTTGTCAAATGACCCATGATGAAAGCAAACAAACAAACAAAAATCAAACCAAAGTCCTGCCTGTGACAAAAGTGCTTGGAGACAGGTATTGATCTGCTGGCACTTCCTGTTTCTATCTTCATAATTCCCTGCAACTAGAGGGATAGAAGAAAACACTGCTTGTGCTCCTAATCCCTTAACCAGTTGTCCAAGGACCAAAGACCCTGAAGTCTCTCTTGATTGCCCTTGGACCTGTTGAAACTTCCTTGCTGCCTACATGAAAAATCAATTTGAGGGTTTCACCAGAGAAGTAATCTTTCTCTTTGCATCTCTAACCCAGGCCCCTGGGAAGCAGAAGGCTTCCCTATGAAGGTCTGCATACTGGGTCTTTTGTTCCCTTCAGAAGGGAGTCTCCTCTGACAATGACACAACCTTTTGTCTTTGTGCAAACAGTTTTGATGCATAGGCTGACCTAACCTTGGTGAAATCTCCAAACCAGATGAGCCATACTCTTCAATATCATTTGGTTCCACTTGCAGAGCCTCATACCTATTGCACACAGATACTTGGGAAGGTGGGGTATTCACTGAGGAGATGCACAGCGGCGCCAGGCAGGGACTTGTTGCCACTGCCTCTTGTCCATTAGGTCATTGTGTGTAGCCACGTGGGGAGAGGATAGGGAATCCTCCATACAGTGTGTCCCTTCTGCCTGCTGGGTCTGTCCCATGGAAGGTAGGGAGCAACTCCAGTGGTCTGTCTCCACCTCTGACTCCCTGATACTCTTCAACATACTCACCTTCTCCCTGAGCTCTGTCACTAGGCAGAGGAGTGCCTCCACCTGGGTGCACCTCCCATGGTTGTGCTCACTCCTGAGCACTGCTGTGCTCACTCCTATGCTGGTGCAGGAGTAGGGCTCACCCTGCAGCCTGACACCTGGGTGGTAGTGTGTTCCCCTGGAGCTCTGTCTGGGAAGCTGCATTGGTTGTGGTGGGTGTTGAGCTCCAAGAGGCCATGGCCTTCTGCCAGGTGGATACCATTGCTCCCTGATTGAGCCATCCAAGCTTCAGTGCCCTCTCTGCACACCTTCCCATCTGAACTGATAACAATAAATTAAATATTTGTTTAAAAAATGATCATTTTTTTAAAATGTCTAACACTCCAGTTACAGAAATACAGTTTCAGTTCTTGGTGACAGTAGTCTCTAACCCATGCAGCTTTCTCACAGCTACCTCAGTGCAACTGAAAGATAAATCTAGTCTGCTACCCAGTTAAGAAATTTTATTGTGGCATAAACCAGTTGGCACATAGTGCCTTGAAACTGGCTCTGTTTCAGCAAGAAGTGATTAAGTTTAAGAGTTGCTTTTAGAAAATTTTAAAGCAGTTTTGAATCCTCTAGTATAAAATTCACAATGCAATTCCAGCCTTATTACTCTTGGTTCCAGCATAATTTAACTAACAGGAAGCTTCTTTTCTACTATATGCCAAAATGAAAAATTATTGTATAGTGAATATTAGATTATTAGATTATTACAAATACAAAGACATAAATGAAAATTATCCAAAGTTATAAAATAATCAAATGCAATTTTGTAATAAGTACACAGTATTACTCTAAAGAGACAGTGAATTTGACTCTTTTTTTTTTTTTTTTTTTTTTTTTTTTTTTTTAATTTCAGTGGACCTGGAAATAGAGGAGATGTTCAGAATGTTCTTTCTTTCAGAACAAAATCTGGAGCCTAGATTTCTTATTTTAAGAACTGCACGGGACAGAACATCTGCTTGAGATATGTTATTATTCCTTCATTTGAAAATGTATTTTCAGTCATTCTGATTCTAGTAACTAATCAAAGAAAAGTTAAAATTCTTTATGTTACTTTACAAAAAGCAGACAAACATAGATCGCATGGGAACAAACATACCTAAGAAACTACACTAAGGGAAAGAGTCAATGATGCATGTGCACATAGATTTTTTTAAGATCTCAGTTTCTGTTCTGTCTGCCAAAACAGCATGAAGATAGACAAGTTATGTTTAAAGTCAGATTCCAGATTTAGACTCAAGGTTTTTGGCATTTGGAATGAGGAAAACACTTTTTACTCGGGATACAGAGGCTGTTGTTATTTGTATTATCAGGTTGTGCTGTGATAGAAAGCACATTTATTTCCTATTACATACTATGTGTGCAAATTATAATTTGTGCAATTAGAAATTAAAAAAGGAAAGGTTATAAAAAATGCTAGACTTCAATGTCACAAGTGTTAAATAACATCAAAGCAAAAGTTAAAGATGTAGCCACTGAACATTAAAAACACACACACACACACACACACACAAAAACAAACAACAACAACAAAAAAACCAACACAACAACAACAAAAACAGTATCTCCTTTAAGAAAAATGCCTCCCTGTAGCCAATATTAACATAAATTTCTGGGCTGGAGAAAGAAAGATCCAGTATTACATGTGTTTATAAAATAATTCCATCTCTTTAAGACATCTGCCAGAGTAAGTTGCCTTCTACCTAGTCCTGCTTAGCTGGATTTTTTTTTTAATTATTATTTTTTTTTTCCCCACTGTGTGCCAAAGTGAAAAATACAATCCATTATTTTAAAGTAGTTGGTCAGAAATTTTAAAACAGAGACTGACTTATTAGGCTAGAAGCCCTTTGGGTGGAGAATTTCTCTTTCTGAGTTTTGTTGTGTAAAGAACTCAGATGGAACATCCTGTGATTTCCCATATGGAAGCATGCCGAACGTCTCTCACTAAGCTTATTACTCAAGACAAACAAAGCCAAGAGGATGGCTGTGTTACTATTTACAACAAACTTACTAACCTGCTTAAAAAAGTGTAATACTAAGTAAATCATAATTAAAAGTATATCTCATTTGGAAGGGAACTTTGGTAAATTTTGATAAACAAACCACAAAAAAATATTGCTTAGTATTTCTGCAGTTATTTTTCTTTTTATGTTTTAACAAAACAATTTATAGTTCATATCTGATTTTTTTTTTCAGCTTCTCATAAGAAAAAAAAAACATAACAATTCTTATTTTCTTTATTCGTTTCAGCTCTCTTTTGTAGTTGACTACATTAAAAAAAATATTGGCAAAATATAAAAGGTTATATATACATATTCAGTTATATTGTACATATTCATTCTAAAATTAATACTGTCATTGTTCTCAGAAACAGTTCACATACACCCATATCTTATTAATCTCTAAATGAAGCAACTCACACCATCAAAGTACTTTTTCATGCTGCTGTTATGGAAACAATCAATCCTTGTGTTCTACACCAAAAAGATAACATATTGAATTTACCAAACTGTTCCTTATCAATGGTGAACAAAACATTCTGACAATTTAAGAGCAAATTGTTCTAGCTAGTCAATAATTTCCTTGATCTGTATTTATT
The DNA here is from genome assembly GCF_009819795.1 of Aythya fuligula. NCBI lineage: Eukaryota > Metazoa > Chordata > Aves > Anseriformes > Anatidae > Aythya > Aythya fuligula. The sequence continues at coordinate 19,113,056 of NC_045566.1, read as the reverse complement.
CTGAATTGCGTTGTGTAGAAAGGCCAGAGTAAAAAGGCAAAACAAAATGCAAAAATATATTTAATTTTATACTGAAGTAAAAAGAATCAAATTTTGACTTTATATCCTTTCTATGGGAAAAAAAGTACACTTGTTCCTAACAACTGTTTTCGTTTTTCATTCTAGGATCAAAAATTCTCATCCATTTAAGCCAAAGTCTGAAGGTCTAGCCAAAAGGCAATCAGGATCAAGGACTGCTTCCCTGCAATGCTTTAAAAAAAGAATGGCTAGTCATACATAAATGAAAATCAGAACATCTGCAGCACATCTCTAGCTGTTATGTAATGGTGTATGGGGTTCATGCAGGCTACACCAAAAGACAGTCTCAAAAAAAGCTCTCTTAAATATTTGTTCTTATCTGAAAACAATGAGATTAAAAGACAAAACATTGTCAACTGTATAAATGCCACACAAGATTAGATCACATGTATTTGTCATTAGCCTGAGAAATAAATTCTTCCTAGGTGTTCATCATGCTATTGCATACTGTGGGCTAACAAATCAGGAGCAAACAGGTAGGCACATGGGCAAGAGTTGGAGAGGTAGAGAGAGAACAATATCATATGCATAGGAAGAGAAAAACTGCCTAGATCCTACCTGTGTCATGTAAGATTTCTGAGACCCACCTTAGAGAAAAGTATTTCTCCAACCCAAGGCACTCCTCAGTTTCTTTTCGTTAATTTTCAAGAATAGCATCATTTGAAGCTCAACATAATGATAATAATAATAAATACTTTATCTACATCATAAAAACTCTTTATATTATATTTTCATGAAGATTACTAACTCAACAAGGTTTTAAATTACCCTTAAAATTGCCTTCCTAATTTATTCTTTTCATCTTTGTATTCCCACATTGGAGAGAATCTCTGCATCTCTTTCAAGGAGTCTGAAAAAAAGTCTTTTTAAAAATATAAGAAAATTTTATTTGGGGGAATGGATTTTCATTTCATCTTAACTAGCTATCAAAATCTGCATACATATTCTTTTTTTTTTTATTCCTTTTTTTTTTTTTTTTCTGCAGGAAATGGGTTATTCTTGCTAAAAATTTTCTGTGGCATTTTTCTCTGAGAAGGAGGAAGTTTAATTTTCTATTTGTTAATGGTTAGAACAGACTGAATCATCGAAATGGGCACCTGCAGTTAAATACAAAATATTAATTCAATATAGTAATAAATGAAATAACTTCATTCTCCATGGCCCTACTTAGAAATAAGCCTCAGCAATTTTCTTATGCCACAGTTTTAAGTAGTTCTTACACTTCAATAAAGTGATGCGTTAGAAGAAATGTCTATTTTCATAAAAACAACTGAAGCAATTAACTGCTCTCTCTTTACCCACTTAGGAAGCAAAAAGAAAGATACATTCAACACAGAATACATAACCTCTTTTATTTATTTATTTTAAATTACCATAGAAGATACTTATGCTTCTGGTAATCACAGGTTCCATGGGAAAATAAGGAAATGAAAGATAGTTTGACACTGTCAGTGCTCTATCTCTACTTGCTAAGATTCTCCTAACTCCCACTCAGCGGTGCCTGTGGCTTGTTAGCCCACCAGTTAGTGTGACTGGAAGATTTGTTTCTGGTCATCGTCTTATAGCACAGAAGTCTTCTATCAGGTAACCCTGTTGACATAATCCTTCCTGTGCTGTCGTATGCTCTTATAAATTAGTGTGACTGACCAGACTAGGATACTGTCACTGTCTCCCTTTCTTATTATCCCTTGTTGCATTGGAAAAGGTCCTTGACCAGGTACCCTAAAAAGAGCATATAGTCTCCTTCTACATACCTTACATAAACTATACAATATCTCTAATGATTAATTTTGTTGTGTGAACGTCATTATCTTACAACATTGTCTCACATCTTCTGAACACTGGAACTGATATCTGTAACTTGGATATGAACAAGTGCTTTAGTAGTTCCTTGTTTAAGAGCTAATCCAGTAATGATTACACTTTCAGCTTCTTGTTTGTGTAATAAATACACAAGTGAGCTTTTCTGTTTCTGAAATAAAACTGTTATATTTAGTTTATGAGATAAGAAATCACAGAACTGAGTGAGTACCCATGAATTAATTTTGGAAGGGCATAGAAATATATTTGTAGTCAAAAGTGTTTTTCTCTGCAAACCTTGTGGGTAGCAAAGAACAAAAACCTGCAATTGCTGTATGCTAGACAGTACTCATATTGCTTACTCTTTAGCACATTTTGATATGTTTGCTATCTTTGCTTAAAACAAAACAAAATAAAAAACAAAAACAAAAACAAAAACAGAAAAAGACCTTAGTTGCTGCCTGGTCATCTTGGAATCTGATTATCTGTTCATGATCCTGAATTAATTTCTGTTTCTTATTGGAGGATTATGTTTCCATTTGAAGGTATAAAAATACAGGTTAAAAAAAACAAACAAACAAAAAAACAAAAAAAAACAAACAAACAAAAAAACCTTATCAATATTTTCAAAGATTAGAATTGTATTTATTTTTCTTTTTTTAATTGTAAATTGAGCTTTTCAATTCAGAAAGGTTGACAAGACAGAAATCAAAGTCTTAAAGTTAGGTTCCTGACAAATCTTATTCATAAGACATTAGAACCTGTTACCAGGTTCTTCTTCTTATTAAAACATCAAAATAAAAACATCTCCAAGTACTGCAGTACTTTGTGAAACCTGAAATCTGGGAGAAAAAGTCCTTCATGATGAGTGAGTAATCAAGTCTGGCAGCTTCTCTGTAAGCAATACTTACAGAAATACCTACAGAAATACTCCAGTCACATCTCCATGTAACATAAGCCAAGACATTGAATATATTTTTCTTCTTACTAACCTAGTAAATAACAGTAGGGAATCCTGCTGGCACTATAATCTCAATATTATTCTGCATTTGAAGTTGGAAACATTTTGTGTGCCCTTGACAGCATCTGGCTGTCAGTACACAAGCACACACATGCACTCAGAGGAATATCATGGCTCCTGTGGGAATTCTGTGAAATTGAAGAACCTTCCATTCTATGGCTCTGTGCAGCCTATGCTGCCTTTGGCAAACTCAAATTGTTAAATTTTCTAAATAAGATTATCACCCTGTTGTTATTACAATACACAAAACACCACATTATAAAATCCAACAACACATAGCATCGTTTCAGAGTCAGGGTGACTTCAAAATAATCGATACTGAAGAAAGTTAACCATAGGCATATTAAGCAAAATCCAGTCCTAAACTCTTTTTTTTTTTATTTTTTTTATATATATGTATATATAATATACAATCAAAGAGATCATTTGCTTCAATTTACTTCTGAATCTTTATTAAACCAGCCCTGAATTCCTTATAGATCTGGTGGAACACTCCCTCGCCCCCTCCCCCAGCCCCCCCGCCAAACCCAAACTCATAATAAAATCATACTTATTTATTTATTTATTTTTCTTTTATAGTAGGCTAACTATTGGAATACTGATGAACCAAAGAAAACAGTGGACATTTTTTTTTATTGCATGAGAATTAAAATGCATACAAGTAAGAAAGAAACTGTTTAAAGCCTAGCCTACACAGTGTCAAGAAATTCCCTTTTGTTTCATTTGCAAAGTCATGCCCAAGATAAATAAAGGGAATGACATAACCTTTGAAATTTGATGTCCAATTAGTCAACTTTGAAGCTGACCAAGAAGTTCAAATTCTGTTGTTGAATAAATAAAACCAAAAGAACCATTTGAATGATTCAGATTAACATAAAATGGTTTAACCAAATGAAACTTTTGTCAGCTTAAAGAAGAAACATTTTCCATTTACCCATTCCAGTTTGCTCACTGCCAAACCTGACATCTCAATGTGATATATTGCTGATGGAAGAAACACTACTTTCTCTCCTAGTTCTGCATCTGTTGTAGCTTTCAGGATGACAGAGGATAACGATGTTCAGGACAATGATATTTGTGATAAACATTTCCAGTGACAGCTTTTCCAAACCTCTGCAGTACTCCAGTCCTACATATGTAAACTATAACCCTACTTCTGACTGCTGAGTGTGAATACATATGATAGTTGATTGAAGACTTCACCAGTAACAATTGAATATTTATTTGTCATTGGTTACTACAGCTTTGACAGAGAAACATTAGTTGCTATTGACTTAGGTAGAAACATAAATTCTTCTTTAAAGAAAAGTGAAATTTTGTATGCATGGTCTAATAGCCAAGGGTCTTAATTTGGACCAGCCCAAATTAGATTTTCCACTAGTGGAAATCTTCAGGTTGTAGTCTTCGTATTCTGTGTCTCTTCCTCACCTTGTTAGCATACATTAAAGTTTATTGGTACATAAGTAGATCTCACTTATTAAAAGACTGCTTTATGATCTTATGCCATGTACTCCATTTTTGTAACAGATGGTACTTCTGATCACATTTGTTTTCTAGTAGAAAATGTAACACTATCAAAATAACATCAAACATAATATGAGAAATGTGTCCTGTATTCTACATAGAGTTCCAGGAGACCTGACTGACATTGCCTTTCCCATAAAGCTATCCTTTGTATACTATGTCTATATTTAGGCATTTTGAAGTTATGTAAAAGAAAAAGTATAAATGAGAACTTTGTGAAAGTTGGAAATATCAATTCCCAACTCAAAGTGAGTTGGGAAGACAAGTCCAGCGAGTATCAATTTACCTGTAACATCTTAAGGCAGATGACAGTACTCCCTGGAGCCCAGGAGCAGCTGTTGTAGCCCTGTCTCCTGACTGATACAACTGCTTCTAGATGGAAGGTTGTGTTTCGTAAGGAAAGTGCTTTGAGGGACAGCCCTATCCTGTGACTCAAAGGGGCAGCTGTCACATACAGTGGAGGGTAAGTCCTACCCTTCTGCTACTCTCATTCTGCCCACAACTGTCTCTACTGTCTCCACAAAATTTGCCAACAGAACTGCAAAGCTGTCAGCCATCTTTGCTCAAATATACTCTGCCAGAGGAAAACAGAAATCTGCCATTGCCTTTTCTTAAAGCATTCTTTATAACTGAGGAAGCATTTATCACATCCCTTTTCCTCATGTCCTTGGCTGTTTACTGATCTTGGATTAGAAATTGTAGTCCCGAGAATAAAACTAAGAAAATGATTCATTTAGAAATGAATTCCTCTTAAAGAGGGCAAATACTTAATGGCTCTGAGCTCTCTTGAAGTGATTTTTTTTTTTTTTTCCCATCAAGGTGGTCTTGTTACATACAGCAGCAGCTAGAGAAAAATAGTCTATATAGAATTTAAATGTTTTGTTTTTAGTTTCTCTCTGTGCCATAAATCTTTGCACAGATGTTCCAGGGGAAATTTCCTTTTGTATCCCATCTTTGCAAAGTTCAGCCATTCATCCCACATCAGCATTGTCTGCTTCCTTAAGATAGATAAAAGGGTATCTTTTAAAACAGATCCTAAAAGATTTTGTTTGTTTGTTTTTAAACAATGGGTTTTATGGTTGAAATGAAGATTATGTCACATACATGCTCTGTATCACCAAAGCTAAATCAAATTTGTTCCAGATAAGAGCAGTCACTTTCTGTAATAGTTAGCATGGATAGGTTATCTGTAAGATGGAAAGATAAATTTATTTACCTTCCTAGAGTTATTTCATGGGCACAGTCTACCTATGATTAGTTATGTAAGGATTCCTTTGATTTGATGTATAATCTTTTTTATTTTATAGTGTGGATCAGCCATTTGTGAATGTCCTAATTCTGTCCAAACTACTTCAGTGTAGTAATCCATACTTTTATTTTAATCTTTCTCTCTCTCTTTTTTTTTTTTTTTTTTAATTATTTTTTAAATTATTTTTCCCAATTAGCTGTTACTGTATTAAATGGCTTGCATCGTCATCTATCTTTCCCTTCTAGGGTATATCAGATCCTAGATTTTTGAGGTCTCAGTTTCCTTTGTGCAAACTGACAGTCAGCTTTCACATTCGTTATGAGGCATTTCCTTTGTTTCCAGTGTTAGTCTAAGTACCTTTTGTTGCAGCTTACTGATGCTTTCCAGCTTTCTATAGTCTTTATATAATATCTTTAAAAGAAAAGCTCAGAGTATTCCAAATGAATCTATTTTACTGCTTGATATGTGTTTAAATTCTGTTTCACACATCTCACTTCTAGAGACATAATACATGCCAAAACTTTGTTTACCTTCTTGCTGCTACCAGACATTGTGCAGATGGCTACTGGTTTATCTTTAATCACTCTCAGGTCTTGCTGAAGCTCTGTTTTATAGAAAAGTATTCTTATTTGTGCTATAAAATTTGCATCATATGCTTCTGGTCTCCATTTCCACATTTCCTTACACAAGAAATAATCATATCCTTTCCAATCAGACTGAAGTTTAGGACCATGACATAGGGATGCTTTGGAGAAAGGATACTTCCTTAGAACTGCAGAAAAATTTTGCAGATGCTGTTTCTGCAGCTTTTATTTTTTATTTTTTTTTCTCATTCAAGGAAATGTGGTGAGTCATGTCAACCGATGACTCAGAAATCAAGTGGCTTAAGAAGTTTGGGAATGTATTCCGTATCCAATAATACTGAATATAGCTATCTTATAGTTAATAACAGGCCGTACTCAACCATGTAGTGTCAGAAACCCATGATATATTTGCAAGTCCAAAAATTAGTTAACAAAATATTCTGAAAAAAAAGTCCCTCTGGAGTGCCTATATTTGTGCCCAGTACAACATTTTCTGTCCCATATGATTTAATATTCATACACATTATCTCCTCACAACATATATATATATTATATAAACATACATATATATATTTATATATTTACAAAAGGGATATCAACCATGGAATCTGCATTTCCACTTAAGAAGGAACAAAACAAATCATTTAGGAATGTGAATTGGCAGAGCTGCTAGGTCACAAAAAGTGTTCTGTTTATAAATCATCCATTCAGAATCTCACTACTCCAAATAAACTACATGTGCACTCTGTTATCAAACTTGTTAGGAATATTTTACATTATCTATAAGCCTATGAAACTGTAGGCTGTAGTGTTGAATGTGCAAGTTTAAATACATGTTTAGTTTGGTGTATGAAATACATAAATGAAAGTAAAAAAGACGTACATAAAATGCTGTATTAAGCTGTAATAAGTATGTAATAAATGCTGTAATAAGTAACAGGTTCAGAGGCACATTTAAGTGTCTTCTGACCTTTCTCATCTCTCAGGTTATACATACTTTTGTAAATGGAATGTATTGTTTAAGTATTTGTCAGAAAACAAAAGTACTTTCTATATTCTGTTTCAGGAGAATCTGATCCTTTTTCTCTGATTTCTTAAACAAAGTGTACTGAACAGAGACACCAAAGATAAAGAAAGGATCCCCAAGGGGAAACTAGGACTTGCTGTTTGAGCAAGTTATTTTTATTGCAGAAATTTTTTTGTGAATTTCAATAAATAAATTAACAAAAATCATCTGCTTTGTTCTGATCTCATCTCATTCCAAACAGTTAGGAAGATATTTAAGACACAGTTGAGAGAGACCGAAAGCATTTTCATTATGCCCTGTCATCTGATTCTGTTTTCCAACAAGCTCTTCCAACCAGCTACTCAAATCCAAGGGCCTATTTTAATGTACTACACAGAGAAAATTCTTGTCTTTCAACTTTCTGCTTATTTTTTTACCCTTAGGAAGTTAATCTTTTCACTAGGCCATGCCTATTGTAGTGTTTTACTCCTGTTCATTCATGCCATTTTACAAATAGGTCATCCTGTTTTCACGGAAACAAAGTCACTCCTGACAGTCCCGAAGGGTTTAGAGTAGCACATAAACACAATGCAGGACTTCAGCTTTTTATTTTATTTTATTTTATTTTATTTTATTTATTTATTTATTTTATTTTATTTTATTTTATTTATTTTATTTTATTTTATTTTATTTTATTTTATTTTATTTTATTTTTATCTTTCACAGAGTTTTTTAATTCATTATTATGTTTTCTTTAAGATTTTCAACAAGAGTCATGTATTTTAATCTTCCACTTAAACCATCAGAACAGATTTCAGTTTCACAGCCCAAGTCAAGGTCATTCCCTTTGGTGTTTCAAGCTAAATACTCTATCTTGAATAAATAAATAAATAGGGGGATATTTCCAGGTTTTGTGCAGAAACAAAGACTTCTTGTGGGGTAAAGGGAAAATTAAATAGTTGCGAGTTGTTACATTACAAATGAGACATGTCTCTTTTCTATCTGATTAAGATCACAGGCTTAAATATGATTTCATATAGCCCTGACGACTATCTGGCTACCAGGCTGTGATTGCTCTTTGGTTATCAAGTCAGACAGGGATTCTCTACAGTATCTTTCCTTCTGCAAGTTTAGCCTGTGCTGGTACATTCCCACAGAAATATTTCTGTCTTGGATAAACTAACATTTTATAGCAGCCAGAATCAACATATAGTTAAACAATTCCTATACATGTATACATGTATATGTATATAATCACATCTGAAGAATATGTGTAAATGAGGGAAAGAGATTACTTTCAGAGATGTACTGATATTAGCTACTCAGTTTACTGAATACTTTTGTTTATCAGCAAAAATCTGTGAATTGTTTTTCTTAAACCTGCAGTCATTCATACCGAGTTTTTAAAATATTTAAGTGCAGAAGAAATGAACTTTTTATTCAGCCAAAGACAGCTTTCTCTGTACTTTACTAATAGGATTTTTACCCTAGTCTGTCTGAACCATTTATATTATATAAAAAAAATCATTAATACAGGTCTGCTTTAAACCTGTCGATCAATACAAATCATATCAAATGATATATGGTGGTTTATATATTTGGATTATTGCCACCACCAAATGAAAAAATATTCTACTTCAAAGCAGAGGTGACCCACAGCAGAGAATAATGGAAAAAGAGCCAAAGGGTTTATTAAATTTGACACCTAATCTTTCCATCAGCTTATAAAAATAAGACTGTTCTGCAGTAGTGGCCTAGAGCATTAAAGAAGCATAACTGAAGGATGCAGTGTTCTGAGCCACAGCTGTAAAAATACTGTTTTAATATAAATGGTGACTAGCATGTTCTTATTTATTTTGCCATACAATCATGTAGTTGTCATGGACTACACTGAAAAACTGTTGCATTTAAGAATATGAAGTATTGTAATTTATCTAGGAAGATGGCAAAAAATTAATTTACTTAATGTAATAAGTACTACACCTAAAATTAAGAAGCTAATGTTGTGACGTTGAGCATTGTATCACTGTTGTAAACCATTGTACCAATAAAAGATACAACCTTTTAAGTGCCAAGTTCTGTAGCCTCCTAACAGTGACTCAATTGATGGACATCTACGCAAATTGCAAAACAAGATTACCGCATACTCAAATCACTCTATGAAATGTTCTGGAAATACTTTTAACATCAAGAAGACCCCATAGTTAAGCATTCCTCTCTGCAGGGATGTAATAATGAAGAATAAGAGTCTAAACCTCCAAATCAGGATGTCTGTCACACCTTCTAGTACGGTATTACTCAAACACATTTGTGCCTTTAGGTATTGCATTCAGGAAGCCTCACACTCCTCAACTTTTTTTCAAGGAATTTTCAGAGACACTCAGTTTTTCCCTTTTGTCTGAGGATGACTTTACTCAATACATTTTGCAAAAGTTCTCCAGAGTACTTCCCTCAAGTTCCACATCTACTTATGTTTCTTCAGGCAGCTGTTTTGTAATATTCCTTCTGAGCCTTGAACTCACAACCTCAGTAGGACTATTTATTTATTTATTTGAGAACTATGAAGTTGTCATGTTTCACTTATATCTTCTAATTGTTTGATGGGCCTAAACACAGAAGTTCCTATGGCACAGCTTGTATGAATTATCTGGCAGGAAAGGAAAAATGCACAGTGGTTGAGCAGTGATTTGTACTCTTTTTTAAAGACCTCAACCACTCTAAGACTCCACACCAAAAGCAGCCTTAGGAGGAATGTTTGTCAGAATTATACGTCTCCTAGGCATGCTGAGATTGTCTCAGGGTGGAGAGCAGTGGTGTCATTTCTATCTTTTCTCCACCTATTCTCTCCAGCACTGGTGTGTATCACTCTTCATTAAAGTATGCATTTGAAGTCAATGATCAGAGATAGGATGGAAATGCGTGTAATATCTGGCCTAGGCATGAAGGACATTTTACAATATGAACACAGAGTCTTTTCTATATAAACTTAAGAATTTAGATAATAATAGTGGGAAAATCAAAGTACACAATGGGAAAAATCAAATTTCAAAGTAAATTAACATCTTGGTGGGTTGATGTTCCAATCTTGGAAATCAGACTTCTCTGATAAAACCTTGACAATCAAAATACTGTTGTGCACACAAAGAAGCATTGCACATATGACATTAAGACCTTGGTTTTAGCCAGATTTATATTTTAACTGCTTAATTTCCCAATTTTTTTACTTGCTACAGAAGTCTCATTAATAATGCAATGAAAAATGTTGTACAAGGGGAGAAAAAACAAGCAAACAAAACAAAACAAACAAACAAGCAAGAAACAAACCCAAACCAACCCAACCCAAACCAAAAGAAAATACCATCCAAAGGGACCTGGACAAGCTTGAGAATTGGGCCCATGTGAATCTAATGAGGTTCAACAAGTTCAAGAGCAAGGTGCTGCACCTGGGCTGGGGCAATCCCAGACATGACTACAAACTGGGTGAAGAACTCATTAAGAGCAGCTCTGCAGAGAAAGACTGGGGTGTTCTGGTGGACAGAAAGCTTGACATGAGAAAGCAATGCTTGCTTGCAGCTGAGAAGACCAACTGCATCCTGGGCTGCAACAAAAGAGGAGTGGTTAGCAGGTCAAGGGAGGTGATTGTCCTCCTCTACTCTGCCCTTGTGAGGACCCACTTGCAGTACTGTGCCTGAGCTGGAAGCACCAGCACAAGAAGGACATTGATCTGTTAGAGCAGGTTGAGAGGAGGGCCACAAAGATGACTGAGGGGCTGGAGCACCTCTCCTGCAAAGAAAGGCTGAGAGAGCTGGTGCTGTTCAGCCTACATACAATTGGGGAACTAAAGGCCGGTGAGCCTCACCTTTGTGCCCGGGAAGATCATGGAGCAGATCCTTCTGGAAGACACATTAAGGCATGCATGAGATAAAGAGGTGATCTGAGACAGCCAGCATGTCTTCACCAAAGGCAGATCTTGCCTAACCAATCTGGTGGCCTTCTATGATGGAGTGACAGCATCAGTGGACAAAGGAAGGGCGATGGATATCATCTCCCTGGATTTGAACAAAGCCTTTGATATGGTCCCTCACCACATTCTTCTCTCTAAACTGGAGAGGTATGGATTTGAAGGATGGACTGTTAGGTGGATAAAGAATTGGTTGGCTGGTTGCAGTCAAAGGGTTTTGGTCAATGGTTCTATGTCCAGGTGGAGGCTGGTCACAAATGGTGTCCCTCAGGGGTCAATCTTGGGACCAATGCTCTTCAACATCTTTATCAGTGAGATAGACAATGGAATCAAGTGTACCCTCAGCAAGTTTTCAGATGACACCAAGCTGAGTGGTGCAGTCGATACAACAGAGGGAAGGGATGACATCCAGAGGGACCTGGACGAGCTGGAGAAGTGGGTCCATGAGAAGCTAATGAGGTTCAACAAGGCCAAGTGAAAAGTGTTGCACTTGGGCTGGGGAAATCCCAGGTATTTATATAAGCTAGGTGAAGAAGAACTTGAGAGCAGCCCTGCAGAGAAGGACTTGGGAGTCCTGCTGGACAAGAAGCTGGACATGAGCCGTCAGCACGTGTTTGCAGCCCGGAAGGCCAACTATGTTCTGGGCTGCATCAAAAAAGGGGTGCCCAGGAGGGAGAGGGAGGTGATTGTCCCCCTCTACTCTGCTCTTGTGAAACCCCACATGGAATACTGCATGCAGGCTTGGAGCCCCCAGCACAAGAAGGATTTGGAGCTCTTGGAACGGGTCCAGAGGAGGGCCACTAAGATGGTCAGAGGGCTGGAGCACATCTCCTGTGACAAAAGATTGAGGGAACTGTTTAGCTTGGAGAAGAGAAGGCTCTGGGTAGACTTAATTGCAGCCTAGTACTTGAAGGGAGTGTATAGACAGGAGGGGAAACACCTTTTTACATGTGTTGATAGTGATAGGACAAGGGGGAATGGTTTTAAACTAAGACAGGGGAGATTTAGGTTAGAAATTAGGAGAAAGCTTTTCACTCAGAGGGTGGTGAGGCACTGGAACAGGTTGACTGGAGAGGTTGTGGATGCCCCATCCCTGGAGGTGTTCAAGACCAGGTTAGATGAGTCCCTGAGCAACCTGATCTAGTGGCTGGTGTTCTTACCTATGGCAGGGGGGTTGGCACTAGATGATCCTTGAGGTTCATTCCAACCCAAACTGTTCTGTGATTCAAAACACTTTCATAGTGCTTTACTTTAGCACTATGCTTAGCCTTCCAGTGTTCTTCTGTACCCTGGGGTTAAAAATGTTGGTCTTCCTGAAGAGTTGTATGAGGGGAGATTTATCATGTACAATTATGATTCTGAGATATTTCCTGGAGGGATTATGAAGCCTAGAATTAAGGCTTCTTTCTGCTCAGTTTTGGGTTCTGCTTGGGGTTACTCATATGTTTTATCAATACAGTTTTCTTCCTCCTCATTGGTTCCTGGATAAAATTTGAAAGCTGCAAAGCAAACATCCTAGTCTCAAACCACAAAAACAGCTATCATTGGCTCTAAGTGACCCCAGAGTTTTGTCAAACTTCTATCACATGTAGCTTTAATTAAGTTTAAGCAACTATTGGGCAGACATTAGATCCTTGAGTTACAAGTTACAAGTGACCATTGTTACAAATTAAAAACAGCTCAGGACAAGGCAAACTTGGCAAATCCTGAGACTCAGTACTGTCAAGTTAATGCAAGGCTTGTAAGTCCATTACTAATGGTCTCTTATTAGTAATGGTAAATATCATATCTGCCATGTTATGAACTTCTAAGTTTAACCATCTAGTTTCAACTCATAACAATTTTATGAAAAGCCAAGCTTTTGCCATACTGATCAACACACTGGTCCCGTGCTCATCTAAATGTTTTAGTGAATTTAAATCACTAGATTTCAAGATTTCAATTTCAGTACCACAAGTGGGTTAGACACTTATCTGGTATAATCCACATACGGCTGTCAAAGTCAATTAAACTGCTATAACATGAGTGCAGGATTATATCCACTACACTTTTAACCACCTATTAAAAGGAAATAGACCTCATCTACTTTTGCTGAGGATGGAGATAAGACATTCATTTCAAAGGCTTTCTATCTTTACCTGTAGCTTTCTTGGTTTCTTTCCTCTTCCTGGCTGAACTTTATGAGCTGCTGCATCTGTTAGGCAAAATGACATTCTAACTCAGCCTCTGTTAATTTCTTGAGAGATCTAAACATATAAAATAAATTTATGTAAGTACACAAAGTGCACATGTAGAGAGTTGATTGTTATGCTTTTTCCATTCCATTTTTTCTACCATTCCTGTAGCATGTCTGTCCAATATATAATTTTTCATACTGTCCAATAATTATTGCATGACATCAGTGCTGAAATCTAAGAGACTATGTGCTTAGGTTCCTTTCAAAATTCTTCATTTTAATTGGTGTTTTGCACTCTACATTAGTACACAAATAAATTGGATATTTAAATAAAAAATCAGCATCTTTTTATTCAAGACTGTAGATAGCACAGATGAAAATTTAGGTGGCTGTTGATTGTACTCAGCAAAAGTGTCTTCCTGATAGGAGCTGAAATATTTTTTCCAGTAGGAAGCCACAACTCAAGTGCATGTTTTAGCCTTCCTACCATTAAGAGGACTCATTAATTCTAAAGAAATTACTGTGAATTCTAAAGCAACTACTGGCCCCCAGTAGGATGAATGCAAACACCCAGGCAAACCTCCAGGCAGTTCATGCAACCACAAAGCATTCAGGCCGTGGACTATACCTAGTGCTGCTGATATAGAAGGTGACAGCACACACACCTGTGGGAGGTGTGCCCAGGTAAATGAGCTGCTCTGTCTGGTGGCCAACCTTCAGGAAGGAGTGGGAAGACAGCCCCTGTCTGCCCACACAGTTTCCATTACTGAATAGGTATGAGGCTCTGAGCGTGGTAGGTGGAGGATCTGAAAAGACAGAGAAGGAAGTATCTCTGCAAGTAAATCTGAGCAGTAAAGAGAAGACAACATACAGGAAATTCTGACAGATCTAGTTATTCTGGGTCTTTTGTTTATCTCGGAAGTGGTCAGGCAGTTAGATTTGATGATCCATGTAGGTCTCTTTCAACTGAACGACTCTATTCTAAATGTGAAAGTAAAATTGAGTAAACATGTAATTATGAGAGTCAAAGATACCATAGTAACACACAGAGATAAGAATTTATGCATGTTTGTAGTATTTACCTTGAGAAACTGTATTAGAAATTAAATCACTTTCATATTCCGTTGATAAAGGTATTAAGAACTTTATACAGGTATATACAGATCTACCCAGTCTAGAAAAGCTGGGCAAATAGATCAGCAGAGGGAGCTGAATAGTTACACTTTTCCTGCATGTGGAGACAAGACAACCATTACAACGACACTGTACATTTGTTTGTGACACTTTCCTATTAAGTATTTCTTATACAGCTGTCTTCCCAAAGGAAGCCTTAGTTTCTACTCTGCTCTCCTATTTCGTCCTCAGCACCTAATCTTAATGAACAACCTATTCACGACAGAAAGGTTTAGATGGGAAACTTGGGAAAAATTATCCTAAGCTTATTCAAGATAGGCCAATGGTTTCCCATTTGCAGCACAGGGAATACTACAAGATTACTGGAAGGTATTATTTGTCAAGTTATACCTATATCAAAGAGAAAGAAATAATCTTAATGTTGAAAATGATCCAGTGGAAATGAGGAAAGAAGTGGTTAAAACATTCCCATAACTTACAGAATGAATCATTGTGACTAAAAAGATTATATTGCTGTTTAAATAAATGAAAATGTTTATTAGAGAAAATATTTGTTTTAAAAATACAGAAAGTGAAATTAAAATTATGAATGTCATGGTAACTCTGTCCTGTCATCTTTGTTTGTTCCTTGTTTTTTTCCCGGAGCCCCAGTCCCCTAACTGCTAACGCTGCTTGTTTGCTGTTCACTGCCTGCTCTTCACTGCCTGATGCCATGGAAAGGGAACTGCTTTGCTAAATCCTACCAGAAAGAATCTAGATATAATTGGCCAAGATCCGAGCCAGATGAATGCAAATTGTACCAACCTTGTTTTCTGCAATCCAGGATATCTCCACAAACACTGTCACTTTAAATATGTGCATGTCTTCCTGCCACATCCCATCAACTCACATACTCGCTGAGTGTCATGATATTCAAGACTATTCTCATGAACTGTGACACTGAGCTCTCGTAATATCAGTATTCTGAATGAAAAAAAAAAAAAAAGCACATTGTAACCACGACTGACACTTCAAGGAAACTCTAGATAGAGCTCTGGACCACGTAGGAATGAGAGGACAAATTTTTGGCAGTGCAAATGAGACACTTACTGGATTCACAACATAGTCCACAAGAACATCTCTATATATTTTCATATATATTGTATAATATTGTGATGGTTTTACTTAGGTGGGTGGCCGAGCTCCACCACAACTGCTCTCTCACTCCCCCTCCTCAAAGAGGAATGGGGAGAAAATAAAATGAAAATGGCTGAAAGGTTGAGATAAGGATGAGGAGATCGCACAGTAATTATTGTGACGGGCAAAACAGACTCGGCATAGGGAGATGGTAAGATTTATTGCTTATTACTAATAATCTAGAGAAGTGAGAAACAAAGGAAAGAAACTAAAAGCACCTTCCCCCCCAACCACCCTTTTCCACCTCCTCCCCCCAAGCAGCGCAGAGGAACGGGGGAATGGGGATTATGGTCAGTCTATAGAGCTTCTTCTCCGTCGCTCCTTCTTGGTCACTCTTGTCCCCTGTGCTGTGGGGTCCCTCCCACAGGATTCAGTCCTTGATGAACTGATCTGGCATGGGCTTCCCACAGGCAGCAGCTCTTCAAGAACTGCTTAACAGGGGTCTGTACCACAGGGTCCATCCCTCCGGAGCAAACTGCCCAATCTGGGTCCCCCATGGGCAGCAGCTCCTTCCAGGTCACCTGCTCCACTGTGGTCTCCTCCATGGGCTGCAGCATGGAACCCTGCTCCACCATGGTACTCCATGGGCTGCAGGGGGAAAGCCTACTTCACCACAGTCTTCTCCACAGGCTTCAGGGGACTTCTGCTCCAGCGCCTGGAGCACCTCTCCCCCTCCTTCTTCACTGACCTTGGTACCTGCAAGGCCGTTCCTCACTCTCACTCTCCCAGCTGCAGTGTGGCACAGTGTTTTTTTTTGTTTTGTTTTGTTTTGTTTTTTCCCCTGTCTTAAATATGCTCTCACAGAGGCTCAAAACAACATCACTTATTGGCTCAGCTCTGGTCAGCAGTGAGGCCCTTACCTAACATGGGGCAGCTTCTAGATTCTTCTCAGAGAAGCCACCCCTATGGCCCCCTGCTACCAAAACCTTGCCACATAAACCCACTACAAAAAAAAAATCACATAGTCTAATACAAGAAAGCAATAAATGAACATGTGGGAACCCTTTCTGCAAAATTGAACTTTTCTCTCAGACCACCAGATGTTTCCAGCCATGAGATGAACATCAGTATTAACAGAAACCTTGATGAAATGGGCTTAGTTTTAAGCTTCTTTGTAGATACGGGCTTAGCACATCTCTGAGCAGACCCTATAAAACCCCTAAGGGGTTTCTACAAACCCCTAAGAGTCTGTACCCCTCCATTGAATTTTCTGTATATTTACTTGTCCCGAAGCAATTGCTCCATATGAGAAAAAAAAAAACGAAAAAAAAAAGAAAAAAAAAGTTTGGAGAGACTGAATGCCAGCTGCTAAACAATGCAGAAAGGCAGAAAGGTGTTAAGGACATTATAATTCACTGTGAAAAAGGCTGAAGCTAACCCAAGCACAGTCAAGACTGACAGCAAACTCTGGTATTTGTCTGTCAGTATTCAATTCTTACATATGCAATGCATTGAGAATAGATTTTATAAAGTATAATATGAAGTTATTCTGAACATGCATTATTACGGTATGTGTGTGTGTTAAGGAAAAAGAAGCAGAAGTATAGAAAAACAAAGTGCCAGGGGAAAATAATGAAGGAAGAGAGTTGTAGCTGGCTGTTGGCATTTATTGTTTGTTTCTTTGATCAGTCTGTGCTTGCTGTACCTCACAGGATTGGAATTTTTGATGGCCAGGTGCTCTCAGTTTGCACCACACAGAATTTTTGCTGACATCTAATTATTTTGTTCTACAAATACTTTCTGGAGGCACTACACCTTTTGCTAATAGCCTCTCCACCCCTAAATGTGGCATTGGTTCAGAATTGGGATGTCTCCGAACCACAAGTCCATCGATAACTACTCAAAGGATGCCGGAAGACAGGTTTGATGCTTTTACTTGCTATGATTTTTCAGTATCCAGCATAATTTTACTCTATATAGCCAAAAGCAGCCTACTCAGAGTTATTTGCCATTTTGTCTTTCTGTTCAGATCCAGGTTATTACAGAGAATTATGTCCCCAGTCTCTCAACTGAAGTGAGACCACACCACATCCTGTTTGAGCAATGTCATACTAAACCAATCTTACGTTCTTCTGAATCTAAACTCTACATCATGACAGAGACCGTCAGATCTTTGCCTTAGACCAACCATTCCCAAACTAGAAATCATGTTTCTGGAAGTGTGACCACAAGAGGTGTTATGAATACAGACACAAAGTATAGTTGAGAACTGCTGCCTTAGATCCCAATCTATAACTGGTTTGCATGAAATATGAAAAACATGAATTAATATAGGCACTATTAAGATGGCTCTAAATTCCTAGAAGAGAATCCCCTTGGAGGGAATATTCTGAAGTCAAGGCATAATTTTCCACTCTGCACTGCTAATGTATACAACACCAGACAGTCCATTGCATAGGCAGCTTTGCTTGTTGGTACTGTTTTTAAAAAAGGAACATCTGAAATTAAAAACAAATAAGTAACATAAAATAATAACTATAAAGCAGCGAAACCAAATCAAAAGCAAACCAACTAACCAACCAACCAACAACAGCAACAAACAACAACGAAAGACAACCAACCAATCAAAACCTTCAACCTGCTGTGACTTACATACAAAGGAAAATACTAGATTTTCATGTCATGCAGCCTCTGATGCACCTTCTTCTCTCAAAAGCAATCTGGGAAAGAAACTTGAAATTGCTTTGTATTTTTTTCAGTATACCATGCCACAATACAGTTGAACATTTTTACCATGTCTGCCTTCTGACTATGTGGACCTTTCTCCTTACAGTAACTGACTTCTTATTTCATTGTAGTTTCATTGTACTTTGGCAATGGACAGAAATTATCTTGCACTCTTATGCTGATCTTTCTTTTATGAGGATTTCAGAAAAGAGGCAAATTAACAAAGCTGATACTTGTACTACAGTACATTATCTTTTGCCTACTATAGTGAGAACTGTAGAAACTGGCATACAATGGAGAGGAACTATTCTCTTCTGGATTTTAGTTCATTGCCTACATGTATCTTGACAACTTATAGAATGTTCTTACCATTTTTTTCTCCTCCAGCAATATTTTTAGAATAAACTAGAGCAGACCCTCTTTCATTTGTGTACAGATTTTGACAATCATTCAGCAGAGCACTCAGGCATATTTTTCTATCTATTTCTGTTCAAGTCTGCATATAAACACCTGTGCAAAGACAAACAGACAGGATATGTGTAATGAAAAGTGTTAGGTAAACTTAAATGTGAATGGAACAAAGGTCTCACTTCATGTTGCTGTAAGTACATCTGGAAAGTCAACTCTCCTTGTTTTCAGCTCCTCCTTTCCTTCAAAGGAAAGATATAGACAATGCTGCTGTCATAGATAGATAGATATTGCTTTAAATGGAGAAGAAAAATGAAGGTGCATGAAAAGACTGAAGATACCATAGAACTACCTGTCAGGTCTTTTCTGGCCCAGTGATAATAAACAAACTGAGATCAACAAGGTAACAGATTCACACATCATTCTTAAAAGGAGGACCAGTCCTATGTAATGTCCCTGCAATTTTTATCCGTGTTTTGTGTTTCATGTTAGCCCACAGTAATATACTTCAGGCATGGTATGATATAGCACAACAAATTCCAGGGTTTCTGTATTTTAACATTATTCCTGTCCTTATTTAGTATCTAATAACTAGAACTGTATTTATTCATTTATTTATTTTACAGAAATGAGGTCAATATACCCTCATTCTTATGAAAAAGTGTTTTCTAAGTATTCCACAACAGTGTTCTATTGAGTGTCCACATCTAGACATTGGAAAAAGGGGGCTACAGGCCAGCATCTGAGAGGAGATCAGGGGCTGCCCAGTGTCAGGTACGGCTGGTTCCAGCCAGATCCACAATGCCCCCACTGCAGCCACAGCTAAGCCAATTGGTAAAGCTGGTGGAACCTCTAGGAAAACATAACTGAGAAAAGGCAGAAACGTCAGACAGGCACAGGAGTAAAGGAAAAATGAGAGAGAAACAACCTCGCAACTCCAGAGTCAGAAAAGGAGAGGGAGGTGGTGCCCCAGGTGCTGGAGCAGAGATTCACCTGAGGACTATGGAAGAGACCATGGTGGAGCAGGTATTTCCTTGCAGCCCACAGAGAGGACCATGACAGATATTTACACCATAGCCTGGGGTGGAGGAGAGCACTCTGTGCTGTTTCCCAAGGAACAACAGCCCATGGAGAGAGAGGACCCCTGCTGGATCAGGGGGAAAATGCGAGGAGGAATGAGAACTGACCACAACCCCCTGAACTGCTTCTGTGGATACAGAGGAATTGGGAATGAGAGTGTGGCTGAGCCTGGGAAAAGACTTGTGTGTGGGGTTGTTGTTTTAAAGTTTTGCCCTTGTTTCTCAGTATCTGACCCTACTTTAATTAGAAACAAAATGAATTTTCCCCAAGATGAGTCTGTTTGGCTCATGATTGTGGCTATTAAGTGATCTCCCTATCATCTTCATCTTGACCAATGAGATTGTTCATCTTATTTTGTCCTGTCAAGATGGAGCAGTGGTAGAGTGGCTGAGTGGGTGTGTGGCATTTGAGCAAGGTCAACCCAATGCAAGTACAAATTGCTCCTGTCACAAGAGGTACGTGGAACAATTTCTGCATGGTTCATGTACAATTTCTACCAACTTCAATGGTGCAGGGTTAGGTCAGTTTCACACATAGGAATATCACCTTAATGATGCTGCATTATCAAAAGAAGACTTAGAAACTATTTTCAAGCTACTTAGAGAGTGAAGGCTTTAAATAGTTGTGATTTTAGCAAGAAGGAGGTGCTTATGTACTTACCTCCAGGGAATATGTTCAGTGACCAAGACAAGACTGTTTTGTGATTGGCTAAAGATATCAGTCATTGCTTTGTGAGAGGATTATTTAAATAATACTGGAGAGTGTCTTAGTGGGGTCAGAATATCATTGGGTGTAGAGGTAGATTTTCATGGAAAAGCTAGCATTCTGAATGTGTTTTACCTAACTTAAATAAAAAATAACATAGAACACTTGTTAGGATAATTGTGGATGCATTGGCAAACTTTGCAGGAGTTCTTTGCTGCTTACCAACATTAAAGCTCTACAAGAAGAGAAATTTTAAAACTAAGACACTGTAAAGTGCACCACAATTATCTGTGACAAGCATAAGATAATATTTTATGTGTTAGGTACATTTTATCACTGTTCTTTATGGTACCTTGCAGAATAAGATCATCTACATGCAAATATAAGACATATGAAATGCACTGCTGAAAGAATGAGATTGATGATTTTTTATTTATGTATTTATTTGTTTTAATTTGTATGATTTTTGCCTTGATTTTCTGTGGAAACATTTAGCATTTGAAAAATACAAGATGTAGTGAACATCAGTACATGTTTCTAAGTTCATTTCTTCACATCATTTAAAAATTAGATGGGCTTGTTATTATAAGAATGAGGCATGTTGGAAGAACTGAAACATTTGAATCCACATAGGTTGTTTAACATAATGGCAGGTTTATATTATATTATGTTAAGATGCAGTCCTTAAAGTATATTTACAATTGAAACTGCTTACAAGTTAGTCAGTGAACTTTCTATTCAGTGAATTAGCCCGGTGAGTTTTGTCAGAAATTGACCCACAGTAAGTGCATGATGAGACAGCAATTTTTCTCAGATTCAAAATTTATTTAAAACTTATTTTCTAACTTACATGTGAAGTTATTTCTAACTTCACATCCTTATGTTCTTATTTTCTAACTTATTTGGATATTTTTTGTGCCTTCTTACACTTCTGAAAATCACAGATAAGTATATACTGAATCTGAGATTTGAGAAACAGCAAAATTGGATGAAGCTATAGTATCTGGCAGATGAGAGACCATTCTCTTTTTCAAAAATTCCACAGTTGCTGAGGTATCACCTCTTACTTCTCCATTTCCAAAAGTGGCCATGGAGGCTGTGGAGGGTTAACCTTAGCAGGCAGCTAGGCCTGCACCCAGTTCAGGGAACAGAGCGGCAAACAGAGGTCTTGATGTTGTTCAAGCACCACTCAGTGATAGCTGAAACATTGGTGTGTTATCAATATTGTTTTGGTGACAAATCTGAAACACAGCACCATATGGGTTGCTGTGAAAATAGTTAACTCTATCCCAGACAGACCGAGTAAAAAGGTTTACAGAAGACTGAATATTCTTAATCAAGAGGTCTTAATATTCTATAACAAGCTAAAATACATAGTGAGCCAGGATATTTTCCAATCACAACATCCATTTGCAAGCCCACGTTTTAGTGAGTAGCTTGTTTTGAAGCTGTGGCAGTAGAGTTTTCTTTGTTATACGTCACCAATGTTTTTTTCTTGTTGCAGAATAAAAATTCATGATCAAAATTCCTTTATTTTTGGAAGTAGAAGAACAATTTGAATACCTTTGTCCTCTCTCTCTCTCTCTCTCTCTCTCTCTTTTTTTTTTTTTTTATTTTTTCTTTTTTCTTTTTTTTTTTTTTTCTGTTTGTTTGTTTTAATTATACAGAGAAAAATATTTTTCTCTCTTGGAAGTCTGGGAAACTGGAAGTGATTTCTTCATGTACTCATAACTGCATTTTTTTTTTTTGCTGTTGATATTTATGCTATTTTTTGCATTAGCAAGAAAATATTGTTGGCTACTGAGTTTGAAAAAAAAAAATCATGCTACAGCTATTTCTTATGTGTAGACAATGATTTGACCATTAACTGTAAGGTGCATCTGTAAAGTGCAGATTGGTTAAATTCATACTGACCTATTCTATTCATACATGCATCAAACTTTAGCTACAAAAGTTATTCAGCCTCAAATAGTGTTTATTGCCTCAAAAAAGCAACTGCCAATTATTTTATATGCTGACATTGAATTGTCCAATAAATTCAAGTAGTTGGTTGAAAAGGCCATCTCTTGCCTTTAGATGGTCAAAAAAATAGTCAATGAAAACTTTACCTTTGAGTTGTGTTTCGTAATCTTTTGTTTTATTTAGCCATGCAAAATGTGCAACTGATGCGCACCGAGATTATCCTACATGTATATTTTCTCATTGTTGCTTTTCACATCTTTATCTGAAAACATAAGGAAACACATTTGACCTCCTAGTGTTCAAAATAGGAACATGACTTAATGTTCTGTTGTGTAAGAGATTTCTGCCAAAAAGTCAATGTTATTTTTAAGGTTGAACAAAACCAAGGCAGCTAACTCAAAACTGGATATACGTTTTCTGATTTAGGTCCTAAAATTTGATTTGTTCTCCCTACAAAGTCATTAAAAGAAACTTGACTGAAATCATTGCTTTATGATAAAGGAATTTCACCACCTTAATTATATAAATTACTACTGCCATGCGACTTGGAAAAATACATGCTAAAGGTCTATCAAAGACATAATCTCTTCCTTCTTTGCTGAAGTTTTTAAGCATGTGCTTCAAATCAAGCAGATTCTAGAGCGCTTCATAAAATACATTTGGTCTTTTTGCTCCAATGCCTTGACAAATGGAGAATCAAATCAAATAAATGAAGCAAAAGACATCTTTTTTACTGCCTCCTTTCCTTTGTGACTGAGAAAAGAACCTGAGATCTTTCTAATATCAATCCCCCACAAGTCTGTAAGAAGTTGAAATATTACAATGGACATAGCTGTTGCTGACAAAAATATATCTATTTTGTTCCACGATGACCAAACGCCCACAGAAATTGTAAAAGACAGAAACAGAAAATAAATAAATAATAAACACAAAATAAATTAAGTTCATCAATCTACATACATCATGTTTTTTCTATCTCATTAACTCCATAGCCTTGACAAATGATAAATGCTTGTAATATTGCTGTATTTTAAGTGTATGCTAGAGACTGGAAATACATTGAACAGATTGTTCAAGAAACTGTATTGTTCTTGTTCATTGTCATTAGTGACCTATGTATTTTGATTCTTATGAGGCAATGACATATAATAACAAAGATTATTTTCAAGTCTTATCTTTTGTTCAGCTCATTTATATGGGACATAAATACATCTGTTGAGATAATGCACCAGATGTTATTCAGAGAATGACTATATATTTGGAATAATATCTGTAAAATAATCCATTTTCCAAATGCAAATTACTTTCTATGCATGCCCTTTTCTTCCCAGCATAAACTATCCTGTAAAACCCTACTTTTCTAGTGTGTAATTCCTTCACACTGCAAAGCATCATTCAAGATTTTCAGTGGTATATGCCAGTTGTTCCTTTTCAGTCCATGACAAATTTCTTTAATGCACCCTGACAAACATATATTTTCCTTCTGCAAGCATTCATAAAGAAAAAAGTACATAGATTTTAATCAGATCCCCTACCAGCTGAATACAGAATTGTTTTTGCTAAACTTACAGCAAGTCTGTCCTTTGTACCACAGAATAGATAGAAAACAATTTCATTTGAACCAACCACACTTCCAAAAACTCATCTGAAAGCGGGTCTTGGTCTTTTATCTGCACCACAGAAAATACACTGAAGAGTCTTCTGTTCATGCTAACACTTCTCTGTCCTTTATCAATTCAAAATGTTTTTCAGATTCCAACCTCTCTGGGCAGTGATTTTTTATTTATTATTTTTATTTATTTTTTAATTATTTTTTGTTAATATCTTGCTTAGTCCAGAAATAACTCAATTCTGATGACACAGAAGTAACAAAATACCAACAACCAGATTTTAAGTCTGTGTGACATACTATAGTCAGCTACCTGCTGTTAAATGCATGGCTTCTGCATTTAAACACAAACACACTGAAAGTACCACTCCATTCCTCTGCAGATCTGTTGAAACGTTAGGCTAGTGTTTCTCAAAGTGTTTGTAAAGTTAGTGCTTGTGGTATAGTTTCCTCCATTCCATTCCATTACAACCAACTACTAGAAGTACATATGCATAATGTGTAGGACATTTATTCTGATACTGAAGAGTAGGCTACCACAGTCATTGAGAAAAATTTTCCACAATAAAACATGACATTTGATTTATAAGACATTCCAGCACAAAGCTTCAATGGATTTTAAACACATCTTCTTTACCTTTTTCTCTACTGTTCTATTTTCATCTTGAAAGTAACAGTCTTTGGAGATTTTTAAAGTCCACCTACCAATAAAAAGTGAATACATTAATATATCAGAAGTTACTTAAAAATTCAAAGCCCTTATCGTTGCCTACAAAATCTTGGAAACATGGCCAAATATGACTTAATTTAAAAATAAATAAACAAATAAAACAGAGAAAATGACAGTAACAATATTCTAACACATTATTATTGTCATTTTCTCATGGATTTGAAGACAATTGCTTCATTTTCTGTTGCCCACTTCAGTTCTAATGTCAAGGTTGGGAATACTTTGAAGGAATTACATGATTTTACCCACCAAGATACCAGATAGCAGTGATCACTTGCTTTATACGCTAAGGAGAATTTACAATTATAAAGCTATGTCTATTGCAGCACAGACATTAAATCCATCTGTTCATTCAAAGATAGTGTTTCTGGTTTGGGCTGCCGTGTCCAATACAAGTAGAGGACCTTGTAGTGCTCTACCTAGCA